>NC_141694.1:57310461-59917961 GCF_964263255.1 Lissotriton vulgaris
CTTTGAACTTTTGCCGACACTTCTAAATAAACAGTGCACCCATAGAGGGAAGGTAACTCACCTGCCACTACATCACCCAGGATGCCTCACGAAGATTTCACCTCCATACTGGGGGCGTGACAAAATAATGGACTATTTTACATCCTGGTGAGTGTCAGGTCACGCACTACAGACCGACATCGCCTCTGAAGAGAAGGTTACTTCGAAACGCGTCAGGCGTATTAATGAAGGTCACTTGTGAATGGATTCGGCAAGCATGGCGAATTCAAACCTAATAAAAAGCTGTTTGCTTAAACTGCAGTTCGAGTGCTCTTCTACCGGTTGGGAAACTTGGAGCAGATATTAAGGCGGCACCCCTGCTGCCGAAGAGCACCACCCTTGAAACAAAGGAGGCCACGGAGCCCATATCAACGCAGCTCTAACAGTGGAAATTGCAGGTCAAAGGATGTGAACTAGCCCTGCTTGCCGAGGCCCATTTGAGGGCTTTGAACTTTTGCCGACACTTCTAAATAAACAGTGCACCCATAGAGGGAAGGTAACTCACCTGCCACTACATCACCCAGGATGCCTCACGAAGATTTCACCTCCATACTGGGGGCGTGACAAAATAATGGACTATTTTACATCCTGGTGAGTGTCAGGTCACGCACTACAGACCGACATCGCCTCTGAAGAGAAGGTTACTTCGAAACGCGTCAGGCGTATTAATGAAGGTCACTTGTGAATGGATTCGGCAAGCATGGCGAATTCAAACCTAATAAAAAGCTGTTTGCTTAAACTGCAGTTCGAGTGCTCTTCTACCGGTTGGGAAACTTGGAGCAGATATATATATATATATATATATATATATATATATGAAACAATCCTCAGCAACCTCTCGCCCGGAGCCCAAATGCAGGAGACCGCTGCGCAGGAAGGAAGAAGGAGACCTCAGGTGCAGTGAGCAATTTTCATCTTTATTGTACCCTCGAGGAAGCGGCACACAGCATGACGTTTCGGCCTACACAGAGGCCTTGATCAAATGACGCACGCTGGGAAAAGGCAATATTTAAAGTGCTAGTGTTGAGTGGGGAAACATTCCAATTGGTAAGTTTGTGGTCACATGATGCACCTGTTAATGGATACTGACAACAGACTTTGAATTACAACCACATCTCGGGATAATCCCTGGCTGACGTCATGTTGAACCGATGGAAACTGTATCGGTAAAGTGCAAATGCAAATTCATATATATACACACAATGTAAACAAAGATTACTGGATAAATCCAATTGTGCAAACCACAAAACGATGTGAAAAGTGCAATGTGCTACATGAAAATCCTACTTAACACATGTATACTATATACAATATATACTCTGTACAAAAGGTCATGTATAACATCTAAATAAGTTAATAAATACAAAAATATATCATAAATATGTAAATATATATATATGTTAAAACCATGACCTTACAGTGCAATATGAATAAATATACAGATAAGCACGACACCGTTCGTTTGGGATGAGATCTATAGTATGCAAGATTAATCAAACAGCATGAATGTTTTCGCTTTAATACCCAGATCGCAGCATCCCATTATTAAATGCACAACATTATCTACACGTACACTGAGCTGGATAGATGACGGGCAGAGGAGAAGTTGACCCCTCCCAAGAGAGAGAGGGGAAACCATCGCAGCCTCTGCCCTACTCCCTTCCACTATGCTCATGAATTGCCTAGACCGACCACAACTCAGAACTAGATGTACCAAAGTGAATAGTGAATAACAAGAAAATAACCAAGTGCACTTTTTTTGTGTGAAGATTTTTCAAACTTTTTTTGTGACTTTGTGACATTGTTTTCTCCTATTCATAAACAATAGATCGGGCTGATAAGTTCTTAAACAAGTGAGCAAAGTTCTTAGTACATCTTAGTGCAACCTAAGCCTAGGCTGCACCCCACTATTTGGAACCATCCAGCCCTCTGATCTGTACAGTGTTGACAACACTAATCTCAGTAGGAGGACAGACGAGTACACCACAATACAGAAGCAGCTACTGCTCAACAGGAGATACAGAAGACAGTCTATGACAGTGTGGAATTGTCATAGACACGTGTAAAAATCTTCTGTAGAGTTCAGTCCCCCCGGAGCTCGACAGTCCATATCCAGGATATACCTGGTTTCCAGTTTTCTAAGGGCCCCTTCCCTATCACCTCCTCTCCTATTGGGACCAACACAGTCAATCGCATAGTAGCGCAGTAGGGAACTGTCATTATTATGATGTTCCTTGAAATGACGGGCCACCGGATATTCCGGGTCACTGGTGTTGATGGCCCTGATGTGCTGGAGTATCCTCTTGTGCACCTGCAGTTTGGTACTGCCGACATAGCGCAGGGCACACGGACACTCCAGCACATACACCACATATTCACTCTTACAAGTAAGCTGTTGTTTAATCTTGCGTGCCTCAGGAGTGAATGGGATAGTGTACTCAGTTTTATTCAATCCATGCTGGCAAGCCTTGCAGGATGAACACTTCCTGAAGCCCCTACTTTTGCCTAGCCAATTTTTGCTGGTTAAAACTTCAGGGCTAGACTTTACTAGGGCATTCTGCATAGAGTACGCTCGCCTATATGTGATGGAAGGGGTACTAGGTATTTTGTCCCCTATCACTGGGTCACATTTTACTAGGTTCCAGTGTTTAGAAATTATTTTCCCCAGCGCGGCCTGTTGCCTATTGAAGGCCCAAATCAATCTGACTGGTTGATCATTGGAGGTGGTTGGCTTGTTATGGACCTTGGGCTCCAGGGCCTGGCTACGTGGGATAGAATTAGCTTTAGCTATGGCTTTATCCACTATTGCTGCCTGGTATCCCCTAGCCAGGAATCTGGACCTACTGGCTTGCTGTGCCAGTTGGCACTGAGCTTCTGTACTGCTTAATCGTCTTATACGCAGCATTTCTCCATACGGTATGCTACGTATAAGATGAGCAGGATAATGGCTGCTGGCATGGAGGATCGTATTTCCTGCCGTCTCCTTGCGGTATAGCCTTGTTTCTAGACTAGTTGCTCCTGGTGTGACTGTCATGTCCAAAAAGTGCACCTGATCCCTGCTGATATTAGAGGTAAAATGCAGGTTATAGTCATTCTTATTGATGATATCAACAAAGTGTTCAGCCTCCTGACGAGTGCCCTTCCAGACTAGGAACACGTCGTCAATATAACGATACCACCTAACAATAGATTGTCTGGAAATGTCAGCGTGCGTGCCATGGAGAACCTGCCTCTCCCAGTAGCCCATGTGAAGACAGGCATAACTGGGAGAGAAACAGGCCCCCATAGCCACGCCCCTGACCTGCTGGTAATATCTATTGTTAAACAAGAAAAAGTTGTGGTGTAGACAAAATGAAATCATAGACAGTAACATGCGGTTGTGGTCAGCCATGATAATGGGTCTCAGTCCTAGGTAGAATTCTATGGCTCTAAGTCCGTCTTGGTGATTAATGCTCGTATATAAAGACGTGACGTCTAGTGTGATGAGCCACAGATCCATACCCCACTCAATTCCCTGTATCTTTCTTACGAAGTCATTGTTCTGACACGCATACACATACATACATATATATATATATATATTACCTACTGGCGGTCGCCAGTAGGTAGTTATAGTTAGGATTTTTTTCAATGCAAAATCTCAAAATTCTATTGTGAATAACTTTGGTGCCGGTTGACAAAATTTGTAGGGACTGGTAGCCCGATGTGCCTTTGCTATGGCTCAAGATATGTGCTCCAGTGGATTTTGAGTAATTTAGGTTTAAAAAAATATATATATCTATGGCCGCGCCCCGGTACGCGCACCGGGGAGCGCACCGGGCGCGCTACGCGACTTGCGCGCGGAAAGCTGATTGGCTCTCGGGTGTCTGTAAACATTCCAAACAGTTCGGTGCAGCCACCATCTTGTATCTCGGTAGGATCGAGACACAAGAGGTGGCAAAAACAAAGGGGGAATTGACCATAAGGGGGCAGAGCAGACCCCTCCCTGACCCCCTAGGTTTGATGTGGGGGCCCAAAAAAAAATTTTTGGGGAGGATTTTCGCGGGGGAGCGCCCGGTACGCGCATCGGGGAGCGCACCGGGGAGCGTATCATGGGGAAAAAGAATGACAGTTTTTTTAAAAAGTAGCTGTTTTAAAGAAATGTTCTTTTTGTTGTTTTTTTTTAAATTTAAGTGCCTACATGTAGGAACTAATGCAGAGACTTAAATTTAATGTACACTGTCTCCTCTGTAGATATCTTGCATGTTGTTATAGAAGTTATTGTGGTATATGGAATCCATAACATAGTCTGTTAGGAAAGCAGAAACAGATCCTTTAAGCACTCCCTGAGAAGTCCTAGGGGATCATGGGTAGTCTATCCTGCTCCCTTATGATGAAAAAGAGATGTAAAATACACATAGGAGATAATATAGTGGGAGAAATGTAGTAACTATGAGTAAACTTACTATGTAACACAAAAAAGGTGCACAGTATACTATAAGTATCATTTTATAATATAATCATTTTAGTAATAGTTCGAATTACATATAAAAATGAATATTGTCTCAAACAATTTAAAATTATTAAATATAAATGTATTCTTCTGATTCTTTTTCATAATTAAAAAAACTTGTAACATAATATTGTCCGGTATTTCCTCATAATTATAAGTACATGGTTCCATTTGTTACAAACATTCTATTAACTGTTGGTCCAAACAGTCATCCATGAAATCAACTTCATCTTTTTGCTCTTCTGGATTTTCCACCTTTACTTCGATAGAAGTAACATTTGCTTATTTTTCTCCTTCCATTTTCTTTCTGAAAAATGCATAAAAATTAACTATATTAGTAGAGTTAGGGTACTGTTGGGTTTTAGTTTAGACAGGTACTTCTGAGTTTTTAACAGTGAAGTAATTTTTGGGCAGTGTATGGTTTCAGGCAGGAAGTAGAACTATTAAAAAGTGCATGTGATGAAGTCTAAGTAAATTCATAATTATACCAGAGAAGCCTAACTCAATCCATAATTATAACAGAGAAGCCTATCTCAATCTATAACTATTACACAGGGATAGTATAAAACTATCAGAAAACGTTTTCCCAAATTAACTTAAAGTGCACAACATAGTTCCCCTTTCAAATTAACAACTTACCTTTTTGAAAGTAGTTGAAGTTTTCTGTCAAAATTCAATCAAAATGTACCTCAGGTAGTATTAGTCAAAATGGCTGTGTTTCCCTGTCATTTTTCTTATATATTCATGTACTTAACCAATCAAATGTCAGCACATAAAAGTACAAAATGTAAGTAACATTTTAATTGGTTGTAAATTCCAACACTTTCATATGTGTTATTGTCATGTAATTTACCTTAGGATATTTAGACAGGGCTACAGCCCAAATGGCTCAATGGAATACCATCAAATGTGGGATAATGGTAGGGACTGGTATGTAGTAGGGTCTATGCTATATTTGGTGAAAGTCTGTCCAGTGGTTTTTATGTAATTTCGTTTCCCACATTTTTTTGGGGAGCGCTCACCGGTGCGCGCCCCGGTACGAGTACCGGCAGCGCTACGGGAGTCCTCCATTTTGTGTTTTGGTCGAATTGAGACACAAGATGGAGGACAACAATGTTGGGAATGGGTACAAAGGGGCACAGTAGACACCCCCTGACCCTCTAGGTTTTCTGAGGGGAGTTTAGGAGGGGCATATATGCAAAAAAAAAATGTAAATTTCACGGGGGAGCGCCCGGTACGCGCACCAGGGAGCGTACCGGGGAGCGTACTCTGGTGAAAAATAGTGAAAAAGTTAGAGAAAGATAATCATTTTGAGTGATCAGAGGTAGGGTAGCTCTGAAAAGAGCTTTTGGGTTCTGTGGCTGATTTAGGTACCTACAGGTAGGTTCCAATGCACAGTCTTAAATTCAGGAGGAATATTCTATTCCCCTCATCTGAGAAGTGCACACCATCTCCTCTGTAGATATCTTGCATGTTGAAAAGCAAGTTATTGTTGTATATTGAACCCATTCCATAGTCTCTCATGTAAGCAGAAACAGATTTATTCACATGTTTCCGTGCTTTTTCAAATTGTAGACAAAATTGGTTGGACCAGTTCCATTTCTGTTTTTGACATATATTGGAATATACCAAGGCAGTTTGTGGAAAAAGTGTCATCAATTGATCATAGGTGTCCTTTAAAAGCATTTCCAGACCTACACCAGTCAAAGTGCCCAAGTCATTTCCTCCACAGTGCACTATTAAGAGGTCAGGGTTTGGCAGATGCAAAAAGGTTTTAACCAATGGTATCAATTGGTGACATCTCAATCCTCTCTGGCCAATCCACTTGATTTCCACATTTGTTAAATCAAGGTTGTGAAAATTTCTGCTAGCTGCATACCTTTGAGCCCAGTGAATGTAGCTATGTCCAATAATCCACACAGAATACATGATGAGAGAAGGTTCTGGTGCAGTCAGATGAAGTGTGGGAATGAAATGGCAGTTGGAACAGTAGGAGTTTACCCAAAAATAATTGTGGAGTTTCACTGCTCTTGAATCACAAGCAATGATTGGTGGATTCAGATAGTTAAAAACTAAAAGTTAGGGTGCATGGTTGTGTTTTGTGAAAGAAGCAATTTGAATGGTTAAGAAAAAGTCAATTAAAGAAACATTGCATCGGATAAGCTGGTGCATTGAGAGGTCAAACATCCTTGCTTAGTTCATTTGCAACATTGTAGAATAAACTTTTGAACCTGAGAGATGAGTAAGGAGGGAGTTGCTATGGTAACAGATAGAAAGGGCTGAGGGAGGAAGGGTGTTGGTTTGAAAATAGTGAGGGAAGAGTTTTGATTGGTTGAAATGAGGCATATCTGTGTAGAATTAGAGATTTTCTGTGCCAGTCATCGTTGCAATGTGTGGAGTGCATACCTTTTGCTCTGCTAAAGAAAAATTGGTGTGTGTGTCCGACATTGTTCTCTATCTCCCAAAGCATTTGTAAAGGTAAGAAAAGATTCATTTAATTTAGATAGAGAGTTGTATGCTCTATGGAGAAGATTTGGAAGCAGATTTTTTTTAATGTTGTTTTGTGTCATGTTTTTTGATAATGCTTGGTTAAAACATTTTAATGCATAGAGGAATTGTATTTTGTGAAATAGTGAATTTTCAGTACTGAAATTGAATGCTTGTATATAGGACCTGTGCTGTGTTTCTAAAATGTTATTTAAAAAACGATTTTGGGGTAAATGCATGCTTTTTATATTTTTGAGAATGAATTATTAGTGCTTGCCTCAATAAATAAATATATTTGAACCTTTTACAATGATGTCACCTGCATTACCTCAGATTAGGATGCAGATTGAGCTTCTTTCTGGTTGGTTTGTGTCATGTTTTTGGATAATGCTTGCTAAAAAGGTTTTGCAGCATAGGGGTATAGCATTATGTTAAATTGAGAAGTTTCTCTAGTGACATGGAATGCTTGTACATAGGACCTGCGCTGTGTTTCTAAAATGTTATTCAAAAAACAATTTTGGGGGCAAATCAATGGTATTTACATTTGGGCCTTATTTATGATTGCCTTGTGGCGTCAGTGCGTCACTTTTAACATGGGAAAAAAATGACGCACCGGTGGCGCAAGGCCTTCATAAATAAGGCCCTGAGTTTCTTTGCTGTTGGTTTGTGTGTTGCTTTTTGATAATGCTTGCTATCAACATTTGCAAGATAGAGGATTTGTATTTTGTGAAACAGTGAGGTTTCAGTAGTGAAATTGAATGCTTGTACATAGGACCTGCGCTGTGTTTCTAAAATGTTATTCCAAAAACGATTTTGGGGGCAAATCAATGGTATTTACATTTGGGCCTTATTTATGATTGCCTTGTACCGCCGGTGCGTCACTTTTAACATGGGAAAAAAGTGACGCACCGGTGGCGCAAGGCCTTCATAAATAAGGCCCTGAGTTTCTTTGCTGTTGGTTTGTGTGTTGCTTTTTGATAATGCTTGCTATCAACATTTGCAAGATAGAGGATTTGTATTTTGTGAAACAGTGAGGTTTCAGTAGTGAAATTGAATGCTTGTACATAGGACCTGCGCTGTGTTTCTAAAATGTTATTCCAAAAACGATTTTGGGGGCAAATCAATGGTATTTACATTTGGGCCTTATTTATGATTGCCTTGTACCGCCGGTGCGTCACTTTTAACATGGGAAAAAAGTGACGCACCGGTGGCGCAAGGCCTTCATAAATAAGGCCCTGAGTTTCTTTGCTGTTGGTTTGTGTGTTGCTTTTTGATAATGCTTGCTATCAACATTTGCAAGATAGAGGATTTGTATTTTGTGAAACGGTGAGGTTTCAGTAGTGAAATTGAATGCTTGTACATAGGACCTGCGCTGTGTTTCTAAAATGTTATTCCAAAAACGATTTTGGGGGCAAATCAATGGTATTTACATTTGGGCCTTATTTATGATTGCTTTGACCCGCCGGTGCGTCACTTTTAACATGGGAAAAAAGTGACGCACCGGTGGCGCAAGGCCTTCATAAATAAGGCCCTGAGTTTCTTTGCTGTTGGTTTGTGTCTTGCTTTTTGATAATGCTTGCTATCAACATTTGCAAGATAGAGGATTTTTCAAACACAGCACAGGTCGTATGTACAAGCATTCCTGGTCACTAGTGAAACTTCTCAATTTTACATAATACAATTCCTCTATGCAGCAAAATCTTTTTACCAAGCATTATCAAAAAACATGACACAAACCAACAAGAAAGAAGCTCAATCTGTTTCCTAATCTGAGGTAATGCCGATGACATCATTGTAAAAGGTTCAAATATATTTATTTAATGAGGAAGACAATATTAATTCCTTATGAAAAATATAAAAGCCATTCAATTACCCCAAAGTCGTTTTTAAAATTACATTTTAGAAACACAGCACAGGTCCTATGTACAAGCATTCAATTTCACTGCTGAAACTTCACTATTTCACAAAAGAAAATTTCTCTATGCAACAAAATGTTTAAACCAAACATTATCCAAAAATATGACTAATCTGAGGGAACATAGATGACATGATTGTGAAACGTGCTAATATATTTTTTGAATCATGCAGATACTATTTAATCAACCTTTTCTTTGTAATATTCTAGCCTTGAGTTACTCCCTATTACACCTTTTCTCTGTTTTATACCGTCTCTCTTTCTCTTTCTGACTTTTTTTTCTCTCTTCCTGTTACACCCCCTGTCTGACCTACTTCTTGTAATATCCTGTCTCTGATTTACTTCCTCTTACATCCTCTCTCAAATTTACTCTCTGTCTCTTCTTTTACAGGCTTTCTCTGTTTTAGTCTCTTTTACAACCCTTTCTCTTCTAACACCCTCTCTCTGTGTTACTTCCTGTTACACCCTCTCTCTGTTTTACACCCTGTTACACCCTTTTTTTGACTTACTCCCTTTTTTGACTTACTCCCTCTCCCTATTACATCCTTTTTCTGTCTTTCAACATATTATACACTCTCTTTGTCTTAGTCGTTTTGTATGTTTTACTCCCTCTACCTGTTTCTTTGTCTGAGTCTCTCTATGTTTTTGTGTTACTCCCTCTAGCTGTTTTTCCTTGTCTTACTCCTAGTTATATAGTTGCTGTGGTATAAACTTAGATATGTTGCAAATTAGTGTTTATATCGTTTGCTTATTGTCATTGCTTTGTTATTTGCTAATAGTGGTCTATAATGTGTTATTTTTTTCTTTACCACAGATTGAAATCAACATTTGAAAAGTAAGCAAAAATGCCGTCAAGGCAAAGGAGAAGAAAAAATATCATACGGAATACCACAAAATCAGCAACAGAATTAAAGGAATCCTCTACAACAAGTACTTCAAAAAACACCAAAAAAGCTCCTGGTAAGACAATTTAGGGGCAGATTTATGAGGCCCTTATGCCACGTTTACGCCGCTGTTGCGTCACGCAAGGCGGCGTAAACGTGGCGCATCCCTACGAACGATTTACAATGTGACGCATCTAGGCAGATGCGTCACGTTGTAAAGCCCTGCGCCGCTTGTGGGCGTTCCGGCGCAGGGTGGGCGTTCCGGGGCAGGTGCGCCTCGCAAAAGTGGCTGAGTGAAATCTATGAGATTTCACTCAGTCACTTTTAGGCCAATGCTGCGTCAAAAGCCTAAGCCTGCTTGAAGCAGGCGTAGGTCTTGACGCAGCATTGTTAAAATGGGGCACCCCGAGCCTTGCTGGAGCTGCGTCGCGCTTGCGACGCAACTCCAGCAATGCGCCACATTTCCGGCACAGATGCGTCACGCATCTGTGCCGTTTTTGCACCATGGTGCGCCGCATTATAAATGCGGCGCACCATGGCTGGCGGAGCTGTGGCGCACTGTGGCGCATGTTAACTGGCGCATCCCTGGGGATGCGCCAGTTAACATAAATCTGCCCCTAAGTCTTTTTTTCGCAACATATGTAGAACAAAAACAAATGTTAACAAATTTGAAAAGGAAGGAGAGGCCCTCAAAAAATGTCTCTACTGGAGCAGGAGAGAAGAGTATGGATAGCAATAGAAGGCAAAAATGTATTTAGGGACATTCGTAGACGAATGTTTCGCAATAGGGTAGTTTTAAATTTGCTAAAAAATGAAAAGAAAGGTAAACAGAGAGCTGCTTTTTACAAGAAAAAGAAAAGTGTAGAGAAGATTGTTGATCAGGCTTTTGAAGTTAAGAAAAAATTATTTATTTTAGTAATCAATAGAATTAGGATACTTAACAAGGCAATTGATGCTTTCAAATCGAACAGTAGATGGAAAAGAATAATTAATCGGACTAATTTTTGTGAAGTATTTTCTGGAGAATGGATGCATAGTTCAAGTTCTGAGCCATTTTTTAATGAGGAGAGTTACTTTCAGGAAAATGATTTGGTGCATGCAGTTGACACCAGTGGTCGAGCATATGAGGTGAAAGATGGTTGTCCGATGGAAAAAGAGAAACTTGTGTCTAGAGATGCAGAAGAGGTGTTAGCTGATGAAGTTTTAGGGAGACGTACTAAGGGTCCAGTGTATACATGGAAGTGCAGTAGTATTTGTAGTGTGCGACAGGAGGATTCAATCGATTTGCTTCGAAATTTCTTACGTACATATAGTAAGAAAAGTGTAAAACAGAAAGTGAAGATCTTGCAAGAGTTAGATCCTTGCAGAGTGAGAGAAAACACAGGTTTGCATGGGCATTCACTGGCTTGTCTTTCTAGAAAAGTATGTCAGAGTGTTTTGACCATTTTAGGATGTTAGCAGTGCATCATAATAAGGTGAGAAAATTAGTAAGAAGGTTGTATTATGCAAAAAGTCCAGCACTTAAGCTTAAACAGTTAAACAGTGCTCTTTTGCATGGATCTGAAGTAGATGTGAAGACTATTTGTGAAGAAATTGAGTTTTGTTATTTTGGGAACAAAGAGGACAGTGTAGAAATGGATATAGTAATGGATGGTAATGTGGAAGACAATGTACAGATTTCAAGTATAGAAAAGTTTGACGAGGAAATTACCATGTTTAAGGTGAAATCAAGTGAAAGGCCTAATTTAACTTGTGTGTGTTGTCGACGGACTCATTATAAGATTCAGACTAGGTTAGTTGATTTATATGCAAAATGTGAATTGGAAAATAATAGTGAATGGAAGGATTTTGTAAGTTATTTGTTGGTGGGGAATTCTTTCGATTTGAGTTTTGATCAACGTATTTGTACTTATTGTTTGAAAAAATTAAATGAAAATAGAATGCCTGCTAGAGCTGTTGAGAATAATCTTCAGTTGATAGATATTCCTACTGAATTGATGGATTTAAATACTTATGAATCAATTTTGATTCAATGTGTCCATCCTTTTCAAGCTATTGTTCGCATGGAGCCTAAGATAGGGAAATTACCTCCTACAGATTTACAAAGAGGATTAAAGGGAAGAGTTGAAAAATATTGATATAATTGGTATAGAAAGAGTAGAAGAGGATCCTCTGGTTATTCTAGTTAATGGGGTTCCGACAAAGAGTAAGAAAATCTGGCAAGATTTAGTGGATGGTAGGAAAGTCAAAAAGGCAACATTGTATTTGGTCAAAAACTATGAGTACTACAAAGATGTACGTGTTGTAGCAGAGTAAACAGCTACAGAAGAAGACAGTGATTGTTCAGTTGGCCAAATTGAAAAAGTTGATGTGTCTAGAAGCAAAGAAATATATGAACATTATACTGTTCATCCTTTGCATTCCAAAGAAGTAATGAGGAATGCAATTGACTTGTTTCAAATGAAAGCAGCAAAAGGAAGTCCTTTTAGTGTATGGGAAGAAAGTTTGGAATCTCGTTGTTTTCCACAGTTATTTCCAACAGGTCGAGGTGGACGATATGATGATCGACCAGTTCAAATTCCTGCAGCTGAATACCGGACTTTAAGATTATATGCTGAAGATCCAAGGTTTCGTCAATGCATTCCATATTTGTTTCATCTACTGTATGAAAGTGATTTGTCTGGGCTTTCTTATGCAGTTAATCATATACTGAAAAGTGGAGCTCATCTGTAAAATGTTTCGGCGAGGGACTTTATGGAGAAAGTCAATCTGCAAGACAGTATTTTGGAATCTCAGCTAATCAATCTCATGGCATGTCAGCGTGGAACAAACGAGTATTGGTTCCGTCATCATGGGGAATTGAAATGTATGCTAAGAAACTTAGGAACTCCTACATGGTTCCTTACTCTTAGCTGTGCTGAGTATGCATGGGACGACTTACTTCAATTTCTACGAGAGGCAAATGGAAACATACAAAATATAGAATTGAAAACACCTGGAGAACTGTGTTCTTTGGATCCAGTGAATGTTTGCAGATATTTTAATCATAGATTTGAAGCTATGATGTCTTTTATTACCAACAAAAAAAATCCTCCCCTTGGAGAGGTTTTGGATTTCTTTTGGAGGAAGGAGTATCAAGCGAGAGGTGCTCCTCATATACATATGTTGTTATGGATTAAAGATGCACCCAAAATTGGAACTGATTCGGATGACATAGTGATGAGTTTCATTGAAGAATATTCAACATGTGCTGTTCCGAAAACTACTGAAGAAAACAGTTTAAGGCAACAAGTTTTACGTTTTCAATCTCATCATTGTGGAAAGTACTGTCGTCGAAAATTTAAAAACAAGAAGAAATTCTACACGAAATGTCGTTTTGCGTTTCCACGGCCAGTGATTTCTAAAGGAAGAGTAAATAATTTGATGTCTTCTCTGCGACATACTGTGACAAGGAAATCACCAAAAAATACATACAATTTAAAAAGAAACGAAGAGTCCAAGTATATCAACGACTACAACCCAGTGATTTTGTCCATGTGGAATGCTAACATGGATCTTGCTGTGGCTTGATATGTGACGTCTTACATCACAAAAAAGAAAAGACTGAACTGAAGGAAATGTGGGAAGACATTTCACATGAAAAGAGTATAAGTAAAAAATTATACAGTTTCAGTCTGAAGATGTTGTCGCATCGAGAAATTGGAGCATATGAATGTTCTGATCGATTATCATCAGCAAGTCTCTATGCCAAATCAAGAACAATCATTTGGGTGAGTCTAGGTCTTGCTGCAACACGAAACCGAGTTTTGAAATCTGTAAAAGAAATTGAACATTTTGCGGAGAAAGAACCAAACAGTACAGATATTTTGAAGACAAACATGTTGGATACATACTATCCAAATAGAAGTACTCACCTTGAGAACACTTGTTTGTATGAAGTTCTGCAAAACTACAGTTATAAGAGGAACATCACAGAAGATATCAATAATGGAAAATATGCTGTCATTGGGTTTGAAGGATGTCTAGTGAAGCAGAGAAAAGGCCATTTGATTAATCATCGAAAATTGAGTTGCGAAGCTCCTGACAAAAGAGAATTTTACTATTTAGCTCTTTTGCAACTCTTTAAGCCATGGCGTACAGAAGAGGAACTACTTGGAGATTTTCTCTGTTATGAAGACTCTTTTAATGCAACCAAGGATACCATAGAATGTCCTGTATTTCCAAATTATCTGCAAATGTTGAACGAAGAAATAGAGCAAGAAACCACAATTGCTGAAGAGATTGCTAGAGACAGTTCTCAAGACAGTCAGAGTTCTACTTCATTGAGTCAGGATCCACTAGGAGGACCAATTATCCAAAATGAAGCTGCAACTGCCATGGATGAGGTGGAAAGAGCTATGGAACAAGCTCAAGACGATGTAGTTAACTTAAAAGATTTGGTAAAGCAACTAAACGTTGAGCAGAAAAAGATATATGACGAAGTCACAGAACAGATTGAACATGGATTCAGACATGAGAAAAAAGTGTGCTCATGTACATCATTTAAGCCTGTCCGACTGTACGTAAGTGGAGAAGCGGGAACAGGAAAAAGTTTTCTGATTAAAGCCATTGCTACTTATTTGCAGAAAAGGACTGAATCACCGCTGTCTTGTGTTGTAACCGCTCCAACTGGACTGGCAGCACATAACATTAAAGGGATTACTCTACATCGTTTACTGATGCTGCCAGTTGAGCATGATAATAAATTGCATTACAACAAGCTATCTGGAGATGCGTGTTCTGAAGTTTCCAGAGTCCTGAAGAAAATGAAACTTCTTATCATTGATGAAGTAAGCATGGTCTAAAATCGAATGCTTGCTTTTGTGCATTTGAGAATGCAAGAAATTCTTGGAACAGAGTATGATGTGTTATTTGGAGGAAAACACATTATTGTTTTTGGAGATCTACTGCAGTTGACTCCAGTAAAAGGACAACCAGTATTTAAAATGCTCACGCATGAAGATACCAGGAAGTCCCTTGGAAGCATTGGAAATGTTAATATATGGTTAAATTTTAAATATTCAGAACTGCTTCAAAATATGCGACAGGCAAAGGATGAAGATTATAAAAATATTCTACAAGATGTAAGAATCGGAAAAATAAGTGAGCTTGGGAAAGAAGCTTTACATGCTCGATTAATTTCAAATTTGTATCCAAATGGAAACATTCTTCCAGAGAATATTTTTTTAAAAATTACTGAGAAGAAATCTGGGATATGTTTGATGCCAACTCTGCAAGAATGTTCCATCTTCAACAACAACATGTTAAAGTTAGAAAATGAATAGATTGTGAAACTGGAAGCAATAGATAAAATAGAGCATATGGGTGCAACAATTGTTTTGTCAGAAAATTTGAAAACAAAATTGGATTCATTAGAGAAAAGTATATCTAAAACAGCTGGTTTTGAAAAGACGCTGAATGTGTGTTTAAATTGTCGTATCATTTTGAGAAGGAATTTAAATGTTGAAAGAGGTCTGGTAAATGAAGCAATGGGTCATGTTGTTGATTTTGTGAATTATAGAAATAGAGATGGAATTGAATTTTTAAAAATTAATTTTGATGGCATTGAGCAAGCACAACAAATCAGTCGTTGTTCTGCTAGATTTTTGCTTGTAAAAGACTTATATGTTCGCCGAAAACAGTTTCCTGTTTGGTTGGCATATGCAGTGACAATTCATAAATCTCAAGGTTTAAGTGTAGATAGTGCTTTGGTGAACATTGGAAGTTCTGTGTTTAAAGAGGGTATGGCATATGTGGCATTATCACGAGTCAGAACTTTATCAGGATTGTACTTGATTGAGTGTGATGAGACAAAGATTTGTGCAGATCTAGATTGTGGTAAAGAATACAATAGGTTAAGAAGAGAGTATGCTCCACATTTGCCTCAATATCCTCTGTTTGAAAAACGTGTGGTAGGCCGATAAAGAAGAAATGAGAATAATTGCAGTGAGGTAGTAGCAAAAAGACAAAAAGTAGATGAAACTGTAATTGTAAGCAGAAAGAAAAAGCATTCTGTTCAAGATGTTGTTGGATTTCAATTTGAAAACAGTTCTAGTGTCAACTGCTATGCTAATGTAGTGGTTAATGTTGTTTTTTTTCATAAAACTTTACAAGAACAGATTGTTGAAAATCGGGATCAAAGATTCTGCGGTTTATTGAATTTTGTGTTTCAGAAATGTAGCAGTGATAGAGCAAAAATAGAAAGTGTAACAGAAATTCGAAATATTTTAGACATGTGTTCTGGTCAAGATGAATTTTCACAGAACATTCAGCAGGATTGTCAGGAATTTTTAATGTATATGTTTGGTGTTTTGGAAGATGAAGGTGTAGATGTAGAAAATCTTTTTAGCCTTTCTTATCAATGGCAGCATGACTGCCACAATTGCAGTTTATCAAGTACTACTAGAATAGACACTGAAAGATTTATATGTTTGACTTTACCAGACTGCAAATCAGTGTCATTTAATAATCTAGTTAAAGCAGATGATCATAATATGGTGTGTACCCAATGTAAGTGTCCAATGCTGTCCACATTATTTATACAAACTTATGGTCAGTATGTCATTTTAGTTTTGCAACGATGTAGACCTGATGGAACTAAATTGACAACTTGTATCAAACATTTTGTGGCTTCTCAGTTATCAATTTCAGGAAGAACATTTAGATGTGTAGCTATTATTTATCATGACGGTCCTTCGACAACATCAGGACATTATACATGCTACTTAAAATGTCAAAAAGGTTGGAGTTACTGCAATGATTCTCATTTGACTTATAAACAGTGTTTGCCTTTTGACTTAAAAAATTCTTACCTAGTGTTTTTAGATCCAAAGTTTTAGTAAAGGTAATTGGCCTTTGAAGACAGGAGCAGTTAATAAAAGTTAGTTAGTTAGTTAGTCTAATGTTTAAAATTATTTATCTCATATAGGTACTGTAAGTGGATCTCATAGTAAGTGATATCAGTTTTATAGGAAATGTTGAACATAAGTGATCAAAAAAGAGAATATGAATTTTTAAACATTGTGAAAATGTCATATGAGCTTTTCTTTGAAAACTTCGGGTAAACGGTAATTTCAGAGTTTAATTAAAGAAAATTCAAAATATACTTATATATATGACACTATTTGGCCATAAGGAAAGTTCAAGGTATGAGAAATAAGTCATAACTTAACACAAGGAGGAAAATGAAAACGTTGAGAATTATTTCAGATGTTCTTAGATCTTTTTTCATAGAAAGTCGATGAAATGGAAGTTTTAGAGAACAGCAGAGTATTTTCCTACGAAAAGGACCTTCACTATCTACTATTTGGCCTCAAGGAAAAGTAAGTGAATCAAAGATTAGTGTACATATATGATTTGTAAGTTTAGATGTTTTTTTTTAAACACAATCTTTTAGATTGTGTTTTTTTCCCACTGTTATATGATGAAGAGTTTGAACTCACTGTTTTAAGTGAAATTCAATATATTCTGAGAACAGCAAAAATAAACTATGTAACATGTTGTATAAGGTATTCTATAGTTTGCATTGTGTAATTTATATTGTATTCCGATTGTCTCACACTCATTTTCCTTTTTCCACCCTTATTCAGCTCTCTTCACTCACTTACACTGCCTTTCTTTCACTTTGTTTCATCGCTGTTCCTTTACTCCACTTCTTTCACAACTCCTCAAACCAATTTCAACTGTCTGCATTTCCTCTCTCCCTTGCACCACTTTTCAGCTTTCTCACATTCTCTCAGTACCACTGATTTAGTTCTCTTCCCCTCTCTTTCCTTCTTTTGCTCCTTTACTCTTTTTCCTTTCTTCACTCATTGTACTGCACTTCACTCAGTCCTTCCCTTTGTCTTTCTGTGTACTTACTTCCTCACTCCTTTTTCCTCTATCGTTCTATATTAACCTCATTCCTTTCATCCCTTCACTCTGTGACTCCCCTTCACTCACTCTCCGTTATCTTCCATTCCTCTTTCTTGTAAATGGATCCTCATTTAAACTCCTTTCCCTTTCACTCATTTTCCTTTTACTTACTTCTCTTTCCTGATTTCGTTTTGGTATCTCACATTCTTTAAAATATCTAACTTACCTTCAGTAATTTGTTCTCCTTCTATTTCTTTTTCCCTCTTTTTTGTCTTTCTACATTACTTTATTTACGTTTCTGTATGCTTCACTCTTGCTTTATTTCTTAGTACACTTTTTTGGGTTTTTTACCTCTTGACCTGTTTCTTCTATTTTAAAATATATATTTTACTAATTATACCTTTTTTTTCTTTTGTCTTTCACAGATATAAAGTGTAGTTTAAACATGCAATTAATTTTTCATAAATTATATGGTAAGTGTGACGAAAAAATGTAGTTTGTCATCACCCTTTGCTTTAACCTCACTACTTTTCTCACACCCTACCTCACCCCTGTTTCCTTATTCTGCTTCCCTCACATATTCTTATCCTCCATGTTTATTTCCCTTTTCCTTACTTTCCTAACACATTCAACTTCTTTCATTCTTCCTGCTCACCCACACTCCCTCACTTTCCTTTCTTTTCTGGCTCTCTCAGTCCCTTTCTATCCTTCCTTCCTTTACTCTCTCTGTTCTTTCTCTCTGTTACTCCCCATATCTTACCCTTATTCACTTTTATCCACCCTCTTTCACTTCTCTTTACTTACACTCACTGCTCTTTTCTTTCCCTCCGTTACCGCTGTTCCTTTTCTCTGGTTCCGTCACTACCCATCATTCCCCATCCTTTACTTTCCTTCCTTTTACTTTGATCACCCATTCACATTCTCCCAGAACCTCTGCTTTAGTCTTCTTCCTCTTTCTTCTCTTCTTTTTCTCCCTTATTCATTTTCCTTTTCTCAGTTACTTCCACTTATACCTTTTCTCTGTTTGACTATATATTACACAGTCCTTCTGTGTACTTCCTTCTAGCTTTCTTTCTCTTTACACCACTATATCTGTCCCCTTGGCTCATGCTCACTCCTTCATTATTTATTTTGTCTTTTTTTTTTTGGTACGCTCCCGGGACGCGCCCCGGTACGCGCACCGGGGCGCGCACCGGGAGCGCTCCAGGGTGAGACATAAAAAAAAAATTAATATACTTTGAAAAAACGGTATTATAGTAATATATATATATATATATATATTCACTGAAAAAAACATAGGTTTCACACCAGTTATAGTTAGGAATTAGCATTTAAAAAACCTATGAAATTCACTGAAAAAAGCATAGGTTATACACCAGTTATAGTTAGGAATTACCATTTAAAAAACCTATGAAATTCACTGAAAAAACCATAGGTTTCATACCAGTTATAGTTAGGAATTAGCATTTAAAAAACCTATTAAATTCACTGAAAAAAACATAGGTTTCACACCAGTTATAGTTTGGGATTAGCATTTAAAAAACCTATTCAATTCACTGGAAAACCCATAGGTTTCACACCAGTTTTAGTTAGCTAGAAATTTTACTGACAAAAAACCATTGAAATTCCACGTTATAGTTAGTTGGGCTCACTATAACTTGCGCGCCTGCAATGCACTGCTGATGACATCACATATTACATCACTCATGACATGGTCAGTGACATCACTCATGACATCACTGATAACACCATCCTTGTGACAGACTGACAGACCTCCTTTCAGTGTAATGTAACCCATGGAACACATATTCAAAAATAGAAACTAACATTTTCAAAACAATGGAGATACCCATACCAGTTACAACAACCAATTCAGTAATTCCACCATCTATATACACATCCACTCATTCAGCAACAGTTCTATATAGTCACTCATACATATACTCACTCATCATATGTAGTGATACACATATACATCCTGTTACACACCGACAGTCTGCCAAAAGTTACTCACACACATGCTCACACATGCAAATAAACTATTGAACATCCATTTATTTGCATATACAGCTATACACACACTAGCACATTACTTCTAAGGAACTCTTTCAATCTCTCACTCTCACATATACTTACTTATATACATCAATACTCACATATACTAGATTAAAACGTATGTAGTTACTCATAAAGAAACTAGTGAGACAGTCATTCACTCACTAACACACACATATACACACTCATCCACCCTTACAATCCTACACATATGATGTCTTCAAAACACATACAAACTGAGTCAGTCACCAACCCATGCAGCCACTTATACACAAAGTGAAACACTGAAACAAACATTTAAATATTTAAAAATTACTCGCTAATATATGTATTCACTAAGATACACTTAATAAGCTAGTTAACCAATCAATTTTTTTTAAAAAAACATCCATTTAGACACTTATTTAAACATTTATTCTTCCATCGACCTTTACATATACATATATAAAACATATTTATTTTTCAGAAAGACACACATTCACCGGATGGTGTCATCAGTGATGTCATGAGTGATGTCACTGACCATGTCATGAGTGATGTAATATGTGACGTCATCCGCAGTGCATTGCAGGTGCGCAAGTTATAGTGAGTCCAACTAACTATAACGTGGAATTTCAATGGTTTTATGTCAGTAAAATTTCCAGCTAACTAAAACTGGTGTGAAACCTATGGTTTTTCCAGTGAATTGAATAGGTTTTTTAAATGCTAATCCCTAACTATAACTGATGTGAAACCTATGGTTTTTTCAGTGAATTTAATAGGTTTTTTAAATGCTAATTCCTAACTATAACTGGTATGAAACCCATGTTTTTTTCTGTGAATATATATATATATATATATATATATATATATATATATATATATATATATATATATATATATATATATATATATATATATATATATATATATAGCTATATATATTTATATATATATATATATATGTATATCTATATCTATCTATCTATCTATATATATATATATATATATATATATATATATATATATATATATATATATATATATATATATATATATAGATAGATAGATAGATAGATAGATAGTAGATAGATAGTAGATAGATAGATAGATAGATAGATAGATAGATAGATAGATAGATATAGATAGATAGATAGATAGATAGATAGATAGATAGATAGATAGATAGATAGATAGATATAGATAGATAGATAGATAGATAGATAGATAGATAGATAGATAGATAGATAGTTATCTTTTCAGCGCCAAGAAGCCCTTGGGCGTACGTGCGCTTTATAAATTTTTAATAACATAACATAACATAACATAGATAGATAGATAGATAGATCTTTATTGTCATACACAGGTTTGTGCAACAATCAACTCCTAGAAATTCGTCAGAATACATGGGCGGATTAGTGGGAAAACACCCACGCTCACGTAACAGCCTCACCGCGCAGTGTAACGCAAGGCAGCAACTTGCCCTGCATTGCATTACACTAGATTTAACAAGCCACGCAGGGCCACACAGGGTGGCTTGAGTGGCTTGATAAATCTCATGGCAGGTTTTTCTCCGCCCTGCATCTCCTTCCGTTGCTTAGGGTGACGCCAAACCTATGATGAATATGCCCTGAGTCTGGTGGTAGAATTTATGGTGCAGCTTGTAAGTTCTTAATCTTTTCTTACATGCAATTTAATTAACATGCAAATGTCCTGCAGGTGAATAAAAAAAAAGTTTTTATTAATCATATTCCATCTATTTGGAAATGACTCACACTTTAGTGTGCTCGACAGAATATAGCCATTTGTTTTAGCCCTTGAAAATAGTGATTCCATTTAGTTTCTCAAGTGAAAGGGTTCTCGGTCTGTTCTGAATTGGTTCCCGGACTCCATGTCTGATTATATTAGAAAAAATACTGAGCGATTACCAAGTGTCTGCCTTATGACTAAGATGTGAATGAGAACCCCTTGGTTGCATTTTAGCAGTCTCTGTTGCTTGCCTGTTAAGCCATACTCAGATGCAGAGCATGAAGTTGCTCAACAATGCAGTTGAGGTATCATTCGTACCAAGTTGGAGCCTGCTTGTTGGAGTGGGACTCCGACAACATCTTAAGGTGTTATGTGTGTTTGTGCTGTTTGTTTACACTGCACTACGCAAACAAATGATGGACGAATGATGAATAAATTATACATTCACCCCCAGTCAAGAGATCTGGGTTAAATCCATTGTTCTTTTGCTCACCATACCACCCCAGTTTAGACCCAGCCATATGCAAATCAGTCTTGACCCTGTGCCTCATGCGAAGTAGTATTTTTACGTAACAGTCTCCACTCCGCCTGGAATTTACGGTTGAATGGGCCTGCGAGACCCACCACTGGTAGCCACTGCCAGTTGCCAGGGATTTTCAGTGTGACCCAGAAGCACGGGAACACTCCTCCCCACAGATCATTCTACTGGTTGCAGATGTCCACCTCTGAGCATCTGGCACCGGAGACAGCATTCAATTCTGCCCACATTCGCCTGCTCTGGTTCATGTTTGTTGTCTGGACCATGGCTCCATACCATTGTGGCTCAGCCCTAATTATCTCCTGTACAGTTAATTAACTTTCTGGGAATCAGGATTGTCTTTTTCATTCTTGCTTTCTCACTTTGTCATTTTTTTCCATCTTTCTCTTCCTCCCTTTTCAATTTAGTGTTTTTCTCTATCTTGCTGTGGGTGAAAGTCTGATAAAAAAAATAACTGCCTGTGGGTCCCACCTGCAACCACTGGCTCAAATTAAGCACTGAGTATTGTTTGGTGGGAGTAAATCTGTCAGGAATATTTGAATTTGCTGGAACATTATTTTTAATATTATTATTATTATTTCCACTTGAGGGATGGTTTTGTTACCCAAAGATGTCCTGGGGTTAGACAGGGAAGTAAAAACAGATTATCCTAGTGAGAAAACTCAGAGGCAAACAAAACAAAAGCAGAATTATTTTAAAGTGTATAAAGACAGATTTTAAGGGATTTCCTAAGCATCAGGAGGTCATCAATTTGGGGTATTGTACAGGTAGAGATTTCCACAATTGCGCAGCCTACACGCAGAAAAATGTCTATCAAGTTGGTATTGCTTCACTTGAGGTACAATAAGTAAGTTAACATTGGCAGTGCAGAGTGAATGGGAAGGTCTGTAACGATTCATCTTTGTAAAACAATGAGTCTCAGACCAATGAAAATGCTCCATGTACTATACGCAAAGCCTTAAAGGTAATCCTCTTGGAGACAGGAAATCAATGCAATTTATTCAGCGCTACTGAAGAAGAAGAGCGAAGATGGGACACCGCAAGCTTCATGAAATTGATTCCACTGCTGCAAATCCATTTTTACCAGAGGTTTCAGCTAGATGTTAAACAAAGTAAGACTAAAGCAAGAACCCCGAGTGAGTTTCTGCCCTACTTTTCTGAACCTGGATACAAAAGGAGGAAGGTGTATCGCTTGTGTTTTGCCAGCCAAATAGGACAAAAATCATGTGAGAGCCACACTTCAAATACCGACTTCCCTTAACCTAGTAATCAGGATGATGTGATTTACAGGCAGCAGACAAGTGCAGTAGCACCAAGGCTACATAATGATCTTTGTTTGCTGCCACTCTAAGATACTAAAGCAGATTCCGTTCCATGCGTCAGACTGTGCTGGATCAAGTAGATTATGATCTTTCAAGAACATTGGCAAGAAGCTTCGAGAAATTTGGTAGGATGCTTGTTGATATGCTTTCCCAAAAAGCTGAAAAGGGAGCAAGGAAAAGGCCTAAAATGACTGCAGACCGAGGAGTCATCTGAAGGTTTTTTCAGAAGAGGAACCAACATGTGTTGCTTCCAGCCAGATGGCAGTACACCAGTGGATAGTGAAAGATTTCAAACAAAAAGATTGGAGGGGAGACGCTATGTGATTCGATACCAGCTTCCAAGACTTGAGAGGCAGGGCTTCTAAGGGTGAGCCTGAGGATAAGGAATTGGCCAGCCTATAAAATGTATTGGCATTGAGAGAGCCAAGATTTGTGATCATGTGGGATGAACCCACCAACTCAACTCCCTGTTGAATTTTGTCAGATTGTAAATTAAATCTACTGCATTAACTGGGACAGTGAGACTCATCACTATATATTTGCAACGTTTTCTTTGAAATAAAGTGAGAGGGAGTTACAAAACTGGACTACAGAAAAGGGTTATATAGAGGTTTTGGATGCATTGCATGTTGTACTAGTATAATACTCTGCTTTAGCAGCATATATGCAAGCATTATACTTTTTTTGAGCTCTTCTTAATTCGGATTTAATTTCTAGGGAGTAAAAATGAAGGTAGGAAAATAGCAGGGTAAAATCAACTTGATCAGGGAGCAAACAATATTAGTGGCAGGTCCTGGGGGTCCAGGGGGCGATGACATATTACCCCCACCAGGGAGACCAGAGGAGAAGGTTTTTTACTCAATGCTGAGTAAGGCAGCTGAGTGAAAGGCCTTGATCTGTAGCTTTCTAATACTCCAGCATTTCTTTAAACAATGGCTAGTCCACCACTTCTATGAGCTTGATAATGGAGATGCAATAGGGTAAATCCTAATTGACAAGAGCAGCCGAGGTCACAAGCAGAGTCAGTTACTGATGGAGGTTTTCGTTCTAAAAAACAAACCAAGTGTTTCAAGGTTGAGCATATCATGAATCTTTGTGACTTGCCTCACCAAGGATCAAGCATTTATTAATGCAAACAGAACAGTTGATGGACAGAATGCAGGACAATGTCATACATTCACCCCAGTAAAGAGATCTAGGCCTAAATCCATAGTTTTTTTGCTCATCATGCCATTCCAGTTTGAACCCAGCCATATGCAAATCAGTCTTGACCCTGCACCCAATGGGAACAGTCCAGCCCGAACTGCCAGGCCAGGTCATCCCTGGACTGGAAACAAGCATCCAAGGACCGGTTTCAGGGTTTCACCCAACATCAGCCTGGATAGCTTGACTCCGGAGGCATGGAGAGCACAGGACGGTGCATCGATGGGTGCAGACGGGCTTGCCTTTTGTGCACTTTCAGTGCAGCCGCTTAGCTTGTTTCCTTAAATAGTGAGACTTAAGCTGTGTCATAAAGACTAGAGCGCTTGCCAAAATGGCTATGCAAAATGTGGTAGTCTAAGAAAAAATGGTACTAAAAAGGTAAAAACAATTAGATTGGCAGAAAGCACAAACAGCAATGTGGTGCAATTAGGTATTTGTACGAAAAAGCAGCAGCGGACCTTAAAGATGCCGCACCTAAACTCCAGTGCCAAAGGTGTCTATGATCAAGTCAGTTTGATGTTGTGCAGCCAACCCCGACACCAGCTGCTGTTTGGCGTCGCTGTGCTTTCCAGATCAGTTAAACAGTTTTTAAATACTCATGGGGGCGCACCAAAATGAGAGTCCAAAAAGAGTAAATAGAAAAATGTTCTTTATTTGTCTTTCTTCAGAAAAAGATCACATCAATAAAACATGTAGCGAGATCAGCCAACGCGTTTCACTCCCTACCAAGGAGTTTCTTCAGGGCGCTGTAGATATTTCGGTAAATTGTTTATTATAAGATCCCTCTGTAGTCACAGTGGTATATTTCGGTCGTTTCCTTATTCCAGACTGGTTCTTAAAAGTCTTTAGGAGTACCTCTCTTCCCTTATCTTTTCTTGTTGTCGTGAACTTTGTAGGACTTGTCCAGAGAAAGTAGTTCCGGTACTCCAAAATGTACCCGTCCCTGGTCGTGTTTGTATTAGGTGGGTAAAGTACTGTAGTGACAGTCGTCAGTTTCGGCGTCTCGGCATGGCTGGTTCCAGGAGTACCGGAACTACTTTCTCTGGACAAGTCCTACAAAGTTCACGACAACAAGAAAAGATAAGGGAAGAGAGGTACTCCTAAAGACTTTTAAGAACCAGTCTGGAATAAGGAAACGACCGAAATATACCACTGTGACTACAGAGGGATCTTATAATAAACAATTTACCGAAATATCTACAGCGCCCTGAAGAAACTCCTTGGTAGGGAGTGAAACGCGTTGGCTGATCTCGCTACATGTTTTATTGATGTGATCTTTTTCTGAAGAAAGACAAATAAAGAACATTTTTCTATTTACTCTTTTTGGACTTTCATTTTGGTGCGCCCCCATGAGTATTTAAAAACAGCAATGTGGTGCAAGTGCAGAAAGGTTTAAAACGAGTACTGCAAAGACTAAAAAGCAAGCTTTTTTTTTTAATAAGGTCCACAATGTACAAATACAATTTCAAGTTCAATTTCATTAACTTTTGTCAAAGTCACCCACCAGCAACCATGTTATTTTACTTCAAAATTGTCGTGCAGAAATTGTCGTGTAGCTGGTCTCCTTAGAAAGTGAGACTAGCTGTGTCAAAGACCAAAATGGTGGTGCAAAATGTGCTAGTCTAAGGAAAAATGGAGTTGAAAAGAAAAAAGTTATTAAATGGCAAAGTTTGTGTGGCAATGTTTCAGCCCATATACACAGGCCCTGGAAATGTACTGCTAATGTCAGCAGTCCAGTTCATCAATCCATGCACATACTTAGGGCTTCCCCTGCGTCAGAAGATTCTCATACTTTTTCAGCCATTTCCTTAATCTTCTCGCAATAGACATGTCATGCTGAGATGACAGTGGGTTTGGGGTTTGGTGAAAGATCCCCAGGAGACCTTAGAAGTTGTACTGTACAGGCTGATTTTCTACATCCCTGTGGGGGCACTTGAGGAGGACTATGTGCAGTGGAGGGAGTTGTGCTGTTCTTCATTGCAAAGTGTGGAACAAGGTCATGCCCTATCCCTCACATGGCTGGAACAGCCTGTTGGACACTGGGCCAGTGAACACATTCTATTCCATCATTTGCACAGCCTAGGTCACTATTGAGGAAGAGAGGGGCTCCATGCCTATGTAGCGGGCTTGTGGGCACCACTGTACTGCAGTGTATCCCTAAGATTCATGGCTCACCAGCCTCATGTGCAGCAGCTCCTCTGTCGAGATATCCCTATGCCCACCCTGTCAGGATTCGTGTACATCTGCACCTACCCAACATTTAAAGACTACAACTCCCATGAACCTCTGGTAGTGGGAGGTACTTATTGTCTTCACGCGCTACAGCGAATGCGCGTTATTCTGTTTGTTTCCAGTTTCTCAGTGTCGGTGTCTCGGTAGCTGGTTTCTCGTTTCATTGAAGCTCCGGGGATGATCAAGCTATTCCTTGAGGTTGGTGAGTTACCTGCACGGCTGCGCCCTCTTCATAAAACGGAACGCTGTGAGTCGGCCGACCACGCTTTACCGTTTAGAACTCAGTTCTTCTGCCGCATCCTGTATTCGGTGTGTCTTCCTGCGCGGCTGCGCTTGTGGCTTAAAACGGAACGCTGTGTGTCGGCAGACCACGCGTTACCGTTTTGAACACCTTTAGCCTTGTGATCAGTTGCGGAGCATTGTGGTGTGTGCTACATGCTGCTGTGACCTTGTATTCTTCATTACCTTTTAGCGGAACGCAGTGTGTACCGTTGCCATGCGTTGCCGTTCATGGAAGTTTCCTTTCAACTAGTTTAGCGGAGCAAAGTGAGATTGGTGTCCACTTGCTGCCGTGTGTCATTGGATTTCATTTTATTGTTTGTACAGTGGAGGACTGTGGTGGCCACTACTTTCTAACGTGTGTATACCGGATTTCATGTACTGGAATCTCCAAATACTTTAGACTTGCAGGAATATGATGTAACAATATTCCAGGAACCTAAAACTGTGAAGCAGGATGTTTATTAGAGATGACCTGTGCTCTTGCCATTCTCTATTGTCCTATGGAATGCTAGAAAGCCTCAACCATTATTGAATACTGAGTTTTATAGTTTCAAGGGTTGAGAACTGGGCTTGTGCACTTTTTGTTTTCATTCCCGAACTGCTGTCTGGTTCTACTGTTGGAGGTGTGTTTATGATCCTTCAGACTGACTTCTTCATAGTGAGAATATATGAGAGTAATTGTGTCCTTGTGTGCCTTGCATAACAGTATCTTTATGTTTATGTCATTTCAGAGCCCTTTGTCCCAGCAGTTCCTTCCCCTTCCCTTTATCCCTCGCCTAACGGTTTGAACTCCCTGTATTTTAAGATCAGGGAGTTGGTAACATTTGGAGGTGAACCCCTATGAGCAACGACCGGATCCTGTGAAGCGTATTCCTGAGAGAATAACGCGCCCACGAATTGTGCTCCACCCGATCCGGTGGTTTAAGGGGCCATGGCCACTATGGACGATGTCATTCAGGCTTTGGTATTGGTTCAGCAGGAATTGATTTCCTCTAAGGCAGAGACAGCAGCTTTACGTGAGAAGGTGGATAAGTTAGCAAGAAATGCTTTTGATGCCTCCACTACTGCTCCTCAGATTCAGGTCACTGTACCCCCTCCTATACCTTTGGCAAGTCCTGAAAGATATTCAGGAGACCCATCAAAGACCCAAGTGTTTCTAACACAAATCGTGATGCATTTTTCTTGCAAACCGTCATCTTTCCCTTCTAATCATTCTCGAGTGGCATTTGCAATTTCTTATTTGAGTGGTGATGCTGCCAATTGGGCAGTGCCGTTGGTACGAAATGACGATGCCATTTTATCTGATTGGACAGCGTTCCGTGCTGAGTTTGAGAAAGTATTTGATAGAAGAGCCGCCACCTTTAGCGCTGACAAGGAATTGTTAGATTTAAAACAGGGGAGACAGGATTTGGTATCTTATCTTACAACCTTTAATAGGCTGGTGGCAGAGACGGCATGGCCAGAGGAGAAAAGGATGTTGCTGTATTACCAGGGCCTAATAGAGGGCTTGAAGGATATCATAGCTCAAATAGATCCTCAACCCCTCACATGTACTGATATGATAAACCTTTCTCTAAGGTTAGATGGGAGGCTTACAGAGAGATGGGGTGAAAGACGTAAGGCAGAGAGGGGCTATTACAGAGCAGAATACTGCCCACGTAAGATTGGTAACCCTACCGAGGCAGGCAGCGAACCTATGGAAATAGGAGCTGTTAGAGCACGGTTATCTAGGGCCGAACAAGAGAGTCGTAGCGCCTTAGGCTTATGTATGTACTGTGGGAAGAAAGGACATTTCGTTAAAGAATTTCCTACGAAACCTAGGAACTCAGGGAACTGGGCTGGAAACAAGAGAGCGGCTGTGTCATCCATTTCTACCGAAGATACGCCCCAGGTGTTAAGGGAAGATGTTAACTGGAAGATCCCTTCACTTACAGCCTCAAATATTCAGGACCATGAATCCCACATAGTGCTCCCCATGACCTTAGAAAATCAGGATCAGGTAAATCAGGGGATGGTAATGGTTGATTCAGGAGCCACAGGAAACTTTGTGGATAGCCGTTTAGTATCTACATTGGCTTTACGTAGGGTGCTTAGAGATAGTCCGGAGGAAGTGTGGGCGGTGGATGGTAAACCGCTAAAATCGGGTCTCATAACTGAGCAGACAGAAAGCTTAGTCTTGTCAGTACCAGTTAGTGGGGGTACACACCTGGAAGAGTTACGACTGAACATTATAGAAGCACCCCAGTACGAAGTGATTTTGGGTTTGCCCTGGCTGAGCCACCACAATCCCTCAGTACACTGGAGGAAGAAGACCTTACAATTTTTAGATCCCAGATGCCAGGAACATATCTTACTAGAACAAGACACACAAGTGATAGCCTTACTGAACTCATACAGTATAGCGACTGCAGCAGAAAAGGTGGTGGTCCTACCTCAGTGCTATCAGGAATACCAGAATGTTTTTAGCGAAGCCATGGCGGAACAACTACCTCCGTACAGGGAATACGATTGTCGTATAGATTTGGTGGACGGAGCAATAGTCCCTACCTGTAGAGTGTACGCCTTGTCTGTTTCAGAAACAAAACACCTGAAAGATTACTTGGAACACTAATTTCCCTGCTTCCGTACTTGGCTAAAGTGGCGGAAGCACATGTGAATTCCATCTTAACAGAGTTTTTGGAGACTAATGGGATTTTGGAAGAATCTCAGAACGGATTCCGTGCTAAACATAGCACGGAATCGGCCCTATTGGCCGTCAAGGAACAGCTGAGGGCGAAACAGGACATGGGCAATACCTCGGCTGTGGTCCTGCTGGACTTGAGTGCGGCGTTCGACACGGTCTCCCATGGGATCCTTCTTAGGAGACTGTGGGAGATAGGGGTCGGAGACAGAGCTCTGGATTGGTTTGTGTCTTTTCTATCGGACCGTTCCTTCCCGGTTCATGCCCGCCGTACTCATCCAGTAGCTTCCCTCTAGGTTGCGGGGTCCCCCAGGGCTCTGCCCTCAGCCCCAAGTTGTTTAACCTGTACGTCCGCCCCCTGGCCATGTTGGCCAGGGAACGTAACATCAAATTAATTTCTTATGCGGACGACACGCAACTACTCTTTACCTTCTCTAATGACACCGTGGGGGACCGAGCCAAATTTCAAGAAAACATCTTGGCTATTTCCAGCTGGCTTACAGAGAACTGCCTACAGCTGAACTCAACTAAAACAGAGGTTCTCCTTATTGGCAGTGACACTCAGAAGTGGGATGAGCAGTGGTGGCCCTCCACATTGGGCCCGCCTCCTACCCCGAGGAAAGAAGTCAAAAATGTGGGTGTGATTATAGACAACTCACTCACCCTTGAATGTCATGCTAAAAGAGTGGCTGGCACTTGTTATGGCCGCCTACGCTCTCTTAAACCTATTCTTGGCTTCTTTGAACCTCCCATTCGGCAAACAATCGTCCAAGCTATGGTCTTATCCCATCTAGACTATTGTAATGCCCTCATGCTTGGTTCCAACTTGACAGTCACCAACAGACTGCAGAGGGCTCAGAATGCTGCTGCCCGCATTCTGTTCGGACTGCCAAAACATTGTCATACCTCCCAGGTTTTGCGTAGGCTGCATTGGCTGCCTGTCAAAACAACGCATACAATTTAAAACCCTTTGCCTCATTAGCAAAATGCTCTATCGCCTTGGCCCTCAAAGCTTGCAGGGACTTTGTTCCTTTTATATTCCGTCGTGCGCTCTCCGCTCTGCGGACCTCTCTCTTGCCTGTACCATCAAGATCCGGAGGTGCAGAGCTGAAGGCCGGTCATTTAGGTTTCTTGCCCCAAAACTCAGGAACTCTATTCCCTTAATCATGCGCACTACCTCTAACCATCTTCTTTTTCGAAAACACATTAAAACCTGGTTGTTATCTTCTGCTTAGGATTTCCTTATGATTGGGCACTCTACCACCTCCACCATGGCCGTACTTTATTTGAGGCATGTCCGTAATCGCTGGGACGCCCTGTTGCTGGGGTAGCCATGCGCTATATACACCATCATAACATAACATAACATAACATACCATAACATAACATAACATACCATAACATAACATAACAATACATAACATAACTTAACACTACGTAAACATAGGCTTTATCAGACCGTCCCGCTCACCCTCAGCTTCTTCTTTGTTTTTCATCTCAAAGGCTAATGGTGAACTGAGGGCATGCGTGGATTATCGTAGGCTGAACAAGATTACCGTTAGAAATCGATATCCCTTATCCCTCAATACAGTGTTACTGGACCAAGTCCGCAATGCTAAGATATACACGAGACTCGACCTACGAGGGGCTTATCACTTGGTGCGCATCAGGGGAGGGCAGGGGATGAGTGGAAGACCGCGTTTAAGACCCATTATGGCTTATATGAATACCTAGTGATGCCTTTTGGGCTATGCAATGCCCCTGCCGCGTTCCAGTTTTTCTTGAATGACGTGTTGAGAGAGTACATAGATGTCTGTGTAGTGGTGTATATAGATGATATCTTGATATACTCTGATGAGATTGACGCACACACAGCTCAGGTCATCCTGGTGCTCCAGAGGTTGAGGGAACATAAGCTATATTGTAAGTTAAGCAAGTGCGAGTTTGGGGTAACAGCTATTGAGTTTCTGGGGGTAATGCTTTACCCGGATGGTATGCGTATGTCTGATCGCAAGGTGTAAGCAGTGCAAGAGTTGCCCACACCAAAGACTATGAAAGACGTACAGAGTTTCTTAGAGTTTGCTAATTATTATAGACGCTTTATTGTGCGTTTTTCACAGTTAGCAGTGCCCTTGACTCGTTTACTCCGAAAGGGAGCATTTTTTCTGTGGTCACAGGAAGCTAACAAAGCCTTTGAGTATTTGAAAGAGGCGTTCACCTTTGCTCCTGTTCTAGCACACCCTCAACCAGAGTTGCCTTTTATCGTTGAGGCCGATGCTTCCGATGAAGCGATTGGGGCCATTCTATCTCAAAGAGCACCAGAAACAGGGCAGCTACACCCGGTGGCATACCTGTCCAGGAAGCTAAATCCTGCTGAAAAGAACTATACCATTTCCGAAAAAGAGCTTATAGCAGTAAAGAGAGCGTTCCAAGAATGGAGGCAATACCTTTGGGGGGCTGAATACCCAATCACGGTGTATTCAGATCACCGTAATCTTCAGTTCATGAAGACAGCCAGACACCTTACACAACGTCAGATGAGATGGATGTTATTCTTCGCTCAATATAACTTTGTTATAACCTTCAGACCAGGGTGTGAGAACAGGAAGGCTGATGCACTGTCCAGGCAAGAGGAGGGGAACCCCTCAACAGCTCCTGTTCTGGAATCCATTATCTAACCCTCAAAGGTGGTTTGTGTTCTAAGCGCCGAGAACTTCCTAGAGAAGATAAGGAACGCTAGATCTCTATCTCTCTGGGATACCTGGGCTACCAAGGATAACACACAAAAAATAAAACAGGGGTTGCCTTTTGTGAACAAACATTTGTTTTTGCCCTCCATTGCCTTACAGAAGGAAGCATTCCGGTGGTATCATGTGTCTCCTCTGGCAGGACATCAGGGTGCACTCAAGACAATACATTTGGTACAAAGACACTTTTGGTGGTTGAGTCTGAGAAAGGATGTCATTTTGTGGGTGTCTCAATGCGATGTTTGTGCATGTTCCAAAAATGATAGTGGTAAGAGAAGAGGAAAGTTAATAACCATGCCAACCCCTCGAAAACCCTGGCAAACTCTCAATCTAGACTTTGTTACAGGTTTGCCACCTGACCTAGGCAAGACCGCCATCCTAGTGGTGATTGACAGTTTAACCAAACTGGGGCACTTCATACATGCATCAATCTTCCTACGGCAGGTCAAACAGCACAACTGCTTCTCTCAGAAGTGATACGTTTGCATGGTGTACCTGAGGTAATAATGTCTGACAGAGACCCCCAGTTTATTGCTAGATTCTGGAAACACTGGTGCTCAGCTTTGCAGATCAAGTCTTCTTTGTCCACAAGCTTCCATCCCCAAACGGATGGACAAACAGAGAGGCTGAATCAGACTCTAAAGAAATACCTTCGCTGTTATGCAGCTGTCGTGCAGGATTCATGGGTTTCTTTGTTGTGGATGGCTGAATTAGCCTACAATAACGCTTGGCATAGTTCTGCGGGGGTGTCTCCTTTCTATGCAACCTATGGGATTGATGCTAACATTCTTCTAGTGCATATCCCTGAGAGTGTGTCGGAACAACCCTTGGTGTATGGTAGGATGAAGAAGCTACACTCTGTTCAAAAGCAACTTATCAAGCATTTAATCAAGGCCAAGCTGAGTACAAGCGGTGGGCTGATGTGCACCGTCGTGAAGGCCCTGACTATCAGGTTGGGGATAAGGTCTGGCTTTCTACTAAGAATATCCGGTTCAAGCTGCGAAGTGTGTTTCATCCTCGATTCATTGGTCCCTATGTCATCTTAAAGAAAATAAACCCTGTGGCTTTCAAATTGAAGTTGCCTGCTAGTCTTCGGTTCCACCCTGTTTTTCATAGTAGTCTCCTAAAACCTGCCTTGTCTTGTGTGCGGAGAGTCACCCCTCCGGTCCTTGTTGATGGGGGAGAAGAGTACGAAGTAAGGTGCATACGTGACTCTAAGTGGAGGCGTGGTGTTTTGTGGTACCTGGTGGCCTGGAAAGGTTATACAGCTGAAAATGACTCGTGGGAGCCGTGCGGCAACGTCCTTGCTCCTGCTGCTGTGTGTCGCTTCCATGTGAGGTTCCCGGCCAAGCCTGGTCCTAGGAGGCGCTGAGAAGGGGGGCCTACTGTCAGGAATCGTGTACATCTGCGCCTACCCAACATTTAAGGACTACAACTCCCATGAACCTCTGATAGTGGGAGGTACTTATTGTCTTCATGTGCTACAGCGAATGCACGTTATTCTGTTTGCTTCCTGTTTCTCAGTGTCGGTGTCTCGGTAGCTGGTCTCTCATTTCCCTGAAGCTCCGGGGCTGATCAAGCTATTCCTCGAGGTTGGTGAGTTACCTGCGCGGCTGCGCCCTCTTCATAAAACGGAACGCTGTGTGTCGGCCGACCACGCGTTACCGTTTAGAACTCAGTTCTTCTGCTGCATCCTGTATTCGGTGTGTCTTCCTGCGTGGCTGTGCTTGTGGCTTAAAATGGAACGCTGTGTGTCAGCTGACCACGCGTTACCGTTTAGAACACCTCTAGCCTTGTGATCAGTTGCGGAGCATTGTGGTGTGTGATACATGCTGCTGTGACCTTGTATTCTTCATTATCTTTTAGCGGAACGCAGTGTGTACCGTTGCCACGCGTTGCCGTTCATGGAAGTTTCCTTTCAACTAGTTTAGCGGAGTAAAGTGAGATTGGTGTCCAGTTGCTGCCGTGTGTCATTGGATTTCATTTTATTGTTTGTACAGCGGAGGACTGTGGTGGCCACTACGTTCTACCGTGTGTACACCGGATTTCATGTATGATTCCAGGAACCTAAAACTGTGAAGCAGGATTTTTATTAGAGATGACCTGTGCTCTTGCCAATCTCTATTGTCCTATGGAATGCTAGAAAGCCTCAACCATTATTGAATACCGAGTTTTATAGTTTCAAGGGTTGAGAATTGGGCTTGTGTACTTTTTGTTTTCATTCCCGAACTGCTCTCTGTGTGCTGGTTCTACTGTTGGAGGTGTGTTTATGATGCTTCAGATTGACTTCTTCATATTGAGAATATATGAGAGTAGTTGTGTCCTTGTGTGCCTTGCATAACAGTATCTTTATGTTTATGTCATTTCAGAGCCTTTTGTCCCAGCAATTCCTTCCCCTTCCCTTTATCCCTCGCCTAATGGTTCGAACTCCCTGTATTTTAAGTTCAGGGAGTTGGTAACATTTGGAGGTGGACCCTATGAGCAACGACCGGATCCTGTGGACCTGACACATCCGGCCCCACCGCTCGGACCTTCACAGGTCTCGGCTGTAGCAGAGGTTGCTAGGAGAGTTGCCTGGCCTTCCTGTAGGTTATACATGCACTGGCCCAGCTCCTGATGGGCAGGCATATCTCTCCATCATTATGAAGGCACCAGCTGCATCGTCCCCTTCTGGTAGCCGCGGTGGGCTGGAATCATCCTGGGCATTGCCCTAGCATCTCTTCTTCACTACCCTTAGCATTACAAGGGATAATGCCTTGGCTGGATGTGGGCTGCCACCTCCTTAGTGACCTCGGAGGGCATTACAGAGCTTATTGCAAAGGGCCTGTGAACTGTGATTTGGGAAGATGTGACTTGTGGTTGCCACAGACTTGGTTATACTGGTAGATACCATAGCAACAATGGTGATTGGCACAGTATTGGCCACTGGTGTTAGCAAGACAGTAGCATGAAAATTAAAGTAACCCCACTTTGAATTAAAGCTCTGATGGCACCAAGAAAGCGAGCTCAACCTCCCTAGAGGTCCGTCGTCTCTTCCACCCAAGCATTTATCCATTCACCCACTGACATCCATTACTTCAAATGTACATTGTATCATCCATTCATTCTTTTATTCATCATTCCATATTTGCCCATTCCATCAGCATGCACCAATCCATTCACTCACTCTGCCATCCATCTATCGACTCTGCCATCCTTCCATTCATCCAGTCTGCCATTCATCATCCATCCATCCCCTCTGCAATCCATTCATTCCTCCATTCATTCCCTCATCCTTCCACCCACTCATCCATGTATCCATCTTTTTACTCTGCCATACTTTCACCTGTCATTCATTCACCCACTCATCCATTCATACATCCGTCCATCTCTTTACTCTGCCATTCTTTCACCTGTCCATCCACCTATGCATACTTCACCCTTTCACTCACTCATCCATTTACCCGCTCATTCATCCAGCCATCCTCCCTTCCTTTCACCTATCCTTCCATTCAATATTCCTACCGTCTTCCCATTTCTATTTGCCTGTACTCCTTTATAGAGTAAGTTATGAGCTTGTTTCTGCCCAGTTGCAGAAAGAAGAGGCCATCACGAACCCACCGCCACTGTAGCTGTTAAAGCTGCTAGAGCTGGGGATTCACGACCCACGTTTGTCATAGACACAATATTGGGAATTGGTGGCGGCACAATAGTGGGAATGGTGGTTGGCAATGAACCAGCACTGGTGGTTTCGTGCGTGGTTGCATCAGTACTTGCCTTTTCATGGCCACTGAGCTAGGTGCCTTATCAAGAGGGATGGGTGGGCTACTCTTGGACACAATTTTGGGTGATGATAATGTACATGGTCTTTCAGTGGACCATGGCCAGGTCTTATTTCTAGAGTCTTCAGTGTGTGAGTCACATGCGCTGATGACACTCGTGCAAGGAGCAGTAATAAAGCTTGCATCAAAGGGTATGTGTGTATCGAGGCCTGGGGCTGTGCGGCTGGATACATTTCTATTGCGGATATTTGCCCTCACTCTGTTGTTCTGTGGTTGCAAGCCTGTTCAGAGTGGCAGGGCAGCTTGTCTGAGCAGGCAGTGATGCCTACAAGCATGTGTCAATCCCAGTCCACCATACAACCACATGGCTGTTCTGTGCCTCCTACTGCGAGAGTAAACCGCTCACATTTTAGGCAGGGAGGTCCTCCTGGGCCGCCACCATATGCACTTACACAGCACGGATATTGTGGCCATTGGATAGCAGTTTGTAGCACTCACTAGCCACAAGTCCATTTGTCTCGCATTGGACCTTTCCACAGTCTTCTCCATTGTTGTGTCTCCTTGTCATTTTCAGAGGTATATGTGTTCCATAAGAGCATCCTAATCTTTCACTATGCGCTAACGATGAAGTGCATGCCGCATGGAGGCTGCCACATCCCACTCAAACCCAGCCAAGTTGAGCATGGTGGAGGACATTATGCATGCATATTACCACCTGGCCACTTGCATGTTTTATCACATTCAGACTTGGCAACATCTCTCGAGGCAGGGTCTAAAGAAATGGGTCACTTTCCGTGGGTTTTTGAGAATCCCCAACCTCAATTCCACCACTGCTGTCCTTGCCCCTAGATACATTAAAGGTAGCAAGCACGTTCTCTTTCTACGCCCTCTCACATGTGCTGAGCAACAATGTCCAATTCCCTCCTCTTGAAATCACTGCACCTTTTTTAACATGCACTTTGGCCTGTGGATAGGAGGAGAGCACATTGTTTCTTTAATGTCCTTGAACAGACAAGAACCTGTATTTTATGACGATCCTGGTATGAAATGTGCCACTTTCTGGTTGGTGGAGAAATCTGGGGAAAGGATGGTGGTGGAGGATACGGCTGGATGCTACAGTTTGTTTAGGTGGATCCTGGCAAAATGTGGTTACCACCTTGCTCCTTGGGGAACTGCTGTGGAAAGAGCAGCTTCAAAGGTGCCAACATATGGTACACTGTGCATGATAAGGTTCCCAGGTCTCCAACTTGGTTGTCAGGTGCTTTTGGGGCTTCGAACAATGCTGCAAAATGGTGATTCGAAGTTTACAGTTAAACTCTTACTCATAACCACTTTATAAGGTACCCAAAAGGGTATTTTGACACTAAGGCCAAAACACTCACAGATCAAAGACCCTAGCCGGAAATAAGACGTCAACAAAGAAGGCTAGTAAAAAGCCATGCTTTCAGAACCTTCCTATACTTACGTAAATCAGATTTCTGACACAAAAAAACTCGTCAGGAGATCCATTTAGTGTCTGTCGCCACTGAAAAGGCACGCCCTCCATAAGACTCCCATGTATACCTAGGCGCCTCCAAGAAATATTGTTCCTGAGATCTTAAAGTGCGTGGTGGACAGCACTATTTAAAATGTTGGCACAAAGATACTGGATAGAACTCAAAAACAGCTTTGTGGACAATGCAAAGAGATTTACAGGATGTGCCCCTTAACTGGGAGTCAGTGCAAAGCAGCCAGGGTGGGAGAATCATGCTCCATGCTTTCAGGCCTAAACCTAATCTTGCGGTGACATTTTACAGTAAAAGCCTCATTACGATGTCCGACACTGTCTCGGATTCAGAACTGACCGACTTGCAATCTGCAGTTCTGCCTGACTGGTGGCGATGCAACCAAACTCTGTCAGCAGGAATCCCATTGCTTCCTATGGGAGCTCATGTTCCGACCGACAACTGGCCATAACACGGGCTCCTATGGGGAAATGGGTGAGTGAGGAAAATCCTGCACCATGTCCTAGGCACTCCATTGTGCCTACCACACAGTGCAGAGTTTTTCAGGGGGGTCCCTTGGGTACCTCCTCGGCCCCCCAACCAGAGGCCGCAGGCTAAAGGGGGCCCTGCTGGTGCCCCCAAATTCACTTTCCAACAGCCTTATCATGTCGGACAGGCTGACTCGGAAGGGCTGTTGGAAATCTACATTGTAATCGGTCAGTCTGCAACGCTGTCCATAGAGGTGCATGATGCAGTTCTGACCGACATGGATAATCTGAAAGCCAGTTGGAGCCAATTTGGAATGACCGAGCGGTTTACTTTCTGACCGCGAACATCGTAATCCGTCGGGCGAATTGTAAACTGACCGAGTCGGTGGGAGGCTTTCTGCCCGACATCGTAATGAGGCCCTAAGTTGGCTGACAGTTACTGATCGGATGCCACACTGCATGCTACAGATGTAGCAATCGTAATATGAGACCCGATATAAAATTAAAGTGGAAGGTGATCTCTTAGTACCAGATTTTTCAAAATATGTGAAGCATCAACATACATTTTTGTGCCCTGAAGAAGTTCCAGTATTTGGAACAAAACGCATTGGCTGTCAGGTTTGCAATGTGTAAAAAAAAATGTTTTTAAAAAGAAGCATCAATAAAAGGACTGTTATGAATGCAGAACACTGAACGCCGGAAAGAGGGCGCTGTCCTGCAGATTATGAGCAGAGGTACCTTTGACGGATTGGCACAAGGAGAATGAGCACCTCTGCGCAAGTTAATTTTGGAGGGTGCTGACTTCTATAATTTTTGAGTATTTGGACAAAATATCGAGTCATAAATAATGACTCACACTAATATCAAGTTTTTAATACTGTGATTCAGCAGTATTGTGGTGCAGAAATATCGTAGACAAAAATATTGATCTTCTAAGGTAAGTAATATTGTTTTCAAGAATATCTTTGTTAATATTGTTAGGAAAAATATAGTTGTAAAAATATATTTTTTTAATTAACTTTATGTGCTTTAAATTATAGTTTAATTGTATATGTTTTATATTGTTTGTAATATTTTTAAATATAGTTTGTTATGTTACGTCATTTATATTTGTAATTTAATTGTGAAATAGTAATTTATAGTGTTATAGCCGAATGTGAGATTTGTAGGGGCACAGGGTGGGAAGTTAATTAAATAATAATTGATTAATAATTATTTATTCATTAATTGATCATTAAATATGTAAATTGTTTAATTACTATAAGGTTATAAGTTATATATCAGGTGCCAGTTGTTGGGTTTGTACGGTATAGGTTGGGAAGTTAATTGAATAATAAGTGATTAATAGTTAATTGAGAAATAATTATGTAAATTGTGTAGTTATTATATTTTTTAAGTTATATTTTAGTTGCCCGTTGTTGAGGTGTTAGGGGGCTAAGGTGGGAATTCATTTAAGTAATAAGTAATTAACAATTATTTATTCATGTATTACTTTATTTATTACATAATATGCTCATTTTGTTACAATTATTTATTTTAAATATATTTTAAATGTGGGCTGCTAGGTCTGAGGTTAATGAGGGAATTTAATTACATAATCATTTAAGGATATTTTGTACTTGATATTAATTATTTAAAAATTTCACAATTATTTAAATTGTTTAACTGTCTTTTTAATGTATATATTTATTTTATAATATTAAGTGTATATTTTTCTGGAATTAATTCATGCATGAAAATATGGTATGTGTTGAAGTGAAGTACTTTCCGTACTGTAGTGGTAATAGTAAATTTTACCCTTCCCCGGTCCAATGTTTTCCCTACTGTTGCACAGACTGGAGAAAGAATAGTAAATTTTACCCCTCCTGATTCCAACGCTTTCCCTACTGTTGTACTGGAGCGGTAATAGTACATTTTTGTAATTGATAAGATATTTTTAGTCAAACATATTTTTTTATATTGTGTACTGTTTTAAGGGTAAATAAATTGGGAGTTTATTATTAAAATCCAGTTTATTTGTTACGTTTTTTGTAATGTAATATATATATATATATATATATATATATATATATATATATATATATATATATATAAATACACACATACATATATATGTCTACTTGTCATATTATTACATTTAAAAAACAATAAAAAATCATAATTCAAATTGAAATTATTATTTTAAATAACAGTTGTATATTTTATATGTGTACATAACATAAGTGTCTGGTTGTGTGTTTTGTTTAAATAAGTATATATTTATATATATTTAAAATATTATTTAAACATATTTAATTTACATTATAATACTTTAACATGTTAAAATTTTTGCTATTTTTAACTATATATGCATTAAAAAACAATATATATATATTTTTTTAAATATTTTTATTGAGGTCCTTTAGTAATATTTCTGATTGACATTGCATAATAAATTCATCAACAAAAAGACAAAAGGAAAAGAAAAGTAATCAGGCCTTCAAATACCGTAATTAATAACAGATGAGTACACTTCTCAGTATCCCTCCTAAATTTCAATCAAAAGGAGATCCCCAAATGTTGTTAAATCTTCTTCACCCCCCTACTCGCAAAGCATACGTTTGTTCACTTTTCTTAACTCTCCTCATTTTCTGTAACCATTCATGCATGGATGGGATCTGTTCTGATCGCCATTGCTGTAATAACTAAGATCTGGCCACTGCCATTGCAATGTAGACCAATTTAGCTAGCTGGTCGGAGAGCTTAAGATCGAAATCAAAACCATATAGCATCAATTTTACATTCACTGAAATCATAATATTATAGTAAGTCTGAAAAAAAGCAAATATTTCATCCCAAAATACCCCAATTCGTACACAGTGGCGCATTACGTGAGACCAATTAGCCGGGGAGTGATGTAAGCACTTAAAAGAATTTCCTGGATAATTAGCGTACATTTTAGAAATGGCAGCGGGTGTCCGGTACAGCAACCATTTACCAAAAAATAAAATTCTACGCCAATTGGCGCACCGGAGCGTGCTAAAGTTACATTTATTAATAGTTGTCCAGGTATTCAAAGCCAATGAATGGCTTTCCTGCTCCTTCCATTTTTTGATAGCTTTTTGACTTAAGTCCATCTCCCTACTCTGCGCTAAACATCGCTTCCAATCCCCAGGTTTTCTATCAAGCTTGTTCACGAGAAGATCATTAATAACTTGACGTGCTTGGTTCAACTGTGTAATGTCCAGTTGCACCAAAAATGTATAAACCATATTGTAGGACCCTAACAACATAAAATGTCTATGGGTCAAATGTGACATTTCTATCGGGGTTATCCATAATCCATTTCTCAAAAAATCTGTAACCTGTTACCATTCCTAGGGAAACTTATCGAAAAGCATTCCAATAAACACCTATCCACCTATTTAGAGCAATCTGGCAGCCTCGATCCATCTCAGTCAGGCTTTAGGCCAAAATATAGTACCGAAACGGCCTTGCTGTCGATAACTGACGATCTTAGGCTGTACCAGGACAAAGGCTATTCTGTGATCCTGGTGCTGCTAGATCTATCGGCAGCGTTTGATACTATTTCTCATAACATTCTTATCGAACGCCTGTCTGGGAGTGGAATCGGTGGTACAGCACTGGAATGGATCAAGAGCTTTCTCTCCAACCGCACCCAATCTGTCACCATGGGTGACTTTAGGTCGGAGGAAGTTGACATCACCAAGGGGGTCCCGCAGGGTTCATGCCTTAGCCCGACCCTATTTAATACCTATGTGGCCCCCTTGGCAGATGTAACTAGAGCTTTTGGTTTTCATCCAGTGTCATACGCTGATGACACGCAGCTGCTTTTCCCGTTTAAACATCTTACTCCGGAGATAATACAATCTTTCTCCGAGGGGATGAAGGCAGTTGCAAAGTGGATGTCCTCCAATTTCCTCCAATGCAACGTTGGAAAAACGGAGGTGATGCTTTTCGGGGAAGTAAAGGTCCTTTGGTCTCCTGACTGGTGGCCTCTTGATCTGGGCACAGTTCCCGAGCCCAAAACAGTAATCAAGAATTTAGGAGTCAGATTAGAACCAGAATTGACCATGAAACATCATGTCACCACTACAGTAGGAACATGTTTCCACGTAATAGGTCTTCTCCGGAGGATTTTTCCTTTCCTCCCTGACTCATACAGGAAAACCTTAGTCCAGGCTCTTGTTATCAGCCGTCTTGATTACTGTAATGGACTTCTGATAGGAGCAAACGAAGAGGTTCTGGACCGCCTACAGGTGGTACAAAATACAGCAGCTAGGTTAGTGCTTAATGCACCTCCTATGTCCCCTTCGAAACCACTTCTTCACAAACTGCACTGGTTGCCTATTCGGCAACGAGTAAAGTTTAAGGCCTGCTGTATTATTCACAAAGGCCTTAATGAATTGGGCCCAGAGTACCTGGCTACTAAATTTGTTCCATATGCTCCCACTCGTAGCCTCAGGTCTAGTGATCAGCTGCTGCTAAACATTCCTAAAATAACTAAAGCTAGGCTAGGAGGCAGGGCTCTGTCTGTGGTAGGCCCTAGTCTCTGGAACTCTCTTCCGCTCTTCTTAAAACAATGCAGGAATCATCTCAAGTTCAGAAAATGTCTGAAAACCTTTCTGTTCAGCTCATTTTAATATGCATCCTGTTGGATCTGTATAAGTCCCCGGATATATTCTTCACTACTGTAGCCTAATACCTGTTTTATACCTGGTGTCATCAGCGCGGAGATACTCCTCCGGGAGTTTATTCACAGCGCTATATAAACCTATAAATAAATAAATAAAATAAAATAAACCTTAACAAAACCAGCAACGGCCCAATTTTCAGCTAGCTCTGACCCTTGTGTAATCCCCAATACTGGTAATATGCTTCCCAGTAAAGTTGTTGCATTAATGGGGGGAAGTGAGTATCTTTTAAACAAGGCGCAACGTTTTTAAAAAAAACATAATAGTGTCTTATAGGAAACTAATTTGTGAGATTTAATTACCTGCAGAGGGGCAGGTATCTAAATTTCAGTGCACATTAAATCAAAAAAGAAATTTATGAATACATTTTTACTTTGGGTTTGACCTTTACATCTTGATAGATACTGTGTGAAGTATGCATTATAGGAGTCCCTAAGATTTGGGCGAGGCCTCCCTGATCCAACTCATCATATAGGGTGCCTATTGCAACACGGGGTGTCTTCTTTGCCCAAATAATAGCCGAAAATATAGATTCTACTCTCGAAAAAAGGTCCCTGGCAGAAAGCATGAAATAGTAGAAAACAGAAAATTGAATAAAGGAAGAACAGACATTTTTATCAGAGCGACCCGACAGAATTGTCAGAGGAAGTGAATTCCATCGGGTAAATATTACCCGGATCTTTTGAAGAAGGGGATCAAAATTTAGCCCATACAAGTCTTTGATTGATGCTGAAAAGAAGACTCCAAGATATCTCTTAGGCTTAGTATTAATGCAGCTACATATATCGGGGTGTAGTTCCGGATCCCCACCCCCACATACCAAGATTTCTGTTTTCTTTTTGTTAATGCGATATCCCCCCAGGGCCTCAAATTCCTCAAAAATCTGAAATACTCTGGCTTGGGAGCGAATTTAAGGTTTAATTAGAAGCATAATATCATCCGCGTATAATTTAACCTTAGCCATTAATGGAATCGGGGAAAGAATATCCGCACAGTTCCTCAATGCGACTGTCAATGGTTCGATAAAAAACGCGAAGAGGACAGGCGATAGTGGGCCGCCCTGCCTTGTGCCACGCTTGACTAAGACTGACCCAACCTTTGCCGTATTTATAATAACATTGGCTTTGGCACCAATATAAAGATTTCTAAGTAAGGTTATAATTTTGCCCGAAATACCAAAATACTCCAAAATATTAAAAAGTGTCTCCCATACCACCAAATCAAAAGCTTTTTCTGCGTCTAATAACAAAACCAAAGCAGGGATCCCTCGTGTCTCAAAATAATCTAAAGCTTCAATCAAATAATGAGTATTTGAGATCAATTGCCTGCCGGCAATGAAACCATTCTGATCCGGGTGGATCAAATCTGTTGTGAATTGATTAAAACGTATTGAAAGAAGTTTTCTTGTAATTTTATAATCAGTGTTTAATAAGGTAAAGGGCCGATAAGAATTTGGATCTTTAGCATCCTTCCCCTTCTTCAAAAAACTCACCACGGTACCCTCCCGAAAAGAGTCCGGTATCAAACCGCCCACCAACATAGAATTCAATAATTGTGAAAGAAAATCGGAAAAAGCGCAAAAAATACTTTAAAAAATTCCGCAGGCAGGCCATCTGGGCCGCATGCCTCACCATTTGGGAGCTCTTTAACAACCAATTCTAATTCTTCCATGGAGAATGAGCTTGCCATTGTCGATTGCTCAATTTGGGAGAGAGTGGGTAATGCATACTTTTGTAAAAATTGTATTAAGTTTTGATGGTCTATGTTATGTTGCTGACTATAGATGTTATTGAAATGACTGAGCATTATCCTCCCTATTTCAATCGGATCTACTATGTCTGTATGGGTAAATGGGCACTTTAATTCTCTTATCAAATTAGCAGCAGCTTGCTCTCTGACCTGCCAGGCTAGGAACTTCCCTGTGAAATTGCTTTCTTCATATGTATTCTGGGATTGTCTACGGAAGATCTCCTCACTTTGGGCATAGTAATCTGCACTAAGTTCCCGTTTCGCCTCATCAAGTTGAAGTTGAATGGCGCTAGATGGATTCAGATGTCTTAAATCGCTTAATACTTGTATTCTTTGTTCAAGCAAATTCTTCTTAAATCTAGCTGCTTTAAGTATGGCTGCATCCTTACCTATAACGGATCAGCGGATAAAAGCCTTTAAAGCATCCCAAACCATGTTCAGTGGGGCTGACTCAATATTCCGAGAAATAAAATCTCTAATCTCTGTTTTGAAAGAGTCGACCCATGCTTCGTCATTCAGATATAGTTTGTTGAACACCCAACGTTTAGGATTTTTTACATTTTTTCCTAAAACAAACTCGGTGACTAACATTGCGTGATCAGAGAACCCATTATGAAGAGACCTCTGTTGATTAAAGTTGAGTTGTCTGGAAGCCAGAAAAAAATCAATTCGTGAGGAGGACTTAAATCTCCCTGACCAGCATGTAAATTCTTTTTTAGCAGGAAAATGTGGGCGTCATGGATCACAGAGGTTAAGCGTTGTTTTATATTTCAGGATGGTTTTCAGCGATTTTGGTTTGGGCTGTTTTCTTGATTGAGTGGTAGAATCCAAAGTTGAATTAATAGGAATATTGAAATCACCACCAATGATGACGTCTCCTATCACCGTCAAAAGGGATTGGAACAACTCTTCATAAGCTCTAGAATTATCTTCTACTGGTGCATAGAAGCTTACAAAGATAATAGGTATTTGTCTATTTTTAATTTTGCAAGTAGCCCAACACCAACATCCTGAACCACCATCTTCAAAATGTATAATTTCCGCGTGGATATTCTTATTTAAAAATAATGCAATCCCCCTCTGAGACTCCTTCGCTGAAGAAAAGCCATGATACGAGGCCCATGCTCTAAACATTGGAAACTCGGCCAGTTTTAGTGATGAGATGTGTGTCCTATAATAATATTACCGAGGGGTTTTCAGTTTTAATCCACATTTCTATGGCCTGCATTTCCTTTTTATTATTTAAGCCATTAACATTAAAAGAAACTATTTTCAAATACTCTCTACTAGACATCCAGAATAAATTCCAAATTTTCCACCCAACTCTCTCTTTTAACGTTTTTGAGTTGAACCTACCAAGAAAGAAATGATAAGACAGAAAGGCACAAAAAACAATATTGTTGTATATAATTTCCGATATTAGTATGAAACAATATTTTTGAGGATATTTTTGTACTTACCATTATATGAATAGGAAAACAAATCTTTTGTGATCGATTGTTGTGGGCACAATATTTCTTTGGCACGATATTTCTGTTTTTGATATTCTGTCAGTGAACCAGTTTCTTCACACATGAAACTTGCGGGGTTTGGCCCACAGAGACTTCGGACAGAAAATCAACTCCCAAAAATGAAAAGGCCTCTCTGGGCATAGAATCACAGTCTTTTTATCTCCATTTCCCTTCAGATAGATAAAGCATATCCAGATCTCGACCTGATCAAAAAGTCATACAGATCGAAGTCGCAACTTGAGATGTGCCCTGAGATTTTCAAAATGGTTTGGGTTTTATTTGCATCCATGAAAAAGGCTAAAGTCAAAGGACTGGATCAGATTTTCTAAGAGAGTCATATAAAGATTGCAAACAAGAGGAGATAACATTGAGCACCAATGGATTCTACAAGTTACCGCTGTGACTGAGGAAGGAAAAGGAGAGAGAACTACTTGTTGGGTCAATGGCAGAGCAAACAGGGGGTCGAGCAGTGTCATGGCACCATCTCAGAGCTTAATTTTAGCCGGTGGTTTTAGGTTCTTGGCACCGGCATTTAATTGCCAACACCAGCACTTATGACCTTCTGCCACAAGGGGCACTGTCTGTTTAATTCAGATATTAGCATAACAGTTGTTTATTCATTTAATATATATTAAAAATGAATAATCCCTGCAGCTCCCAAGCCATTTTTAAAGGTTAAGGGCCCTGGAATAGTCTGTCACACCTGTAGGAGTGTGATGGTTAGTAATTGTGTAGGACTTGTCATTGGCAGTGCTGGCAGCTGCAGTGAAGGGGGTGCACGCTACAGTGGCCCCCTGACGAGGGCCCTGGCATTTATATTTTTTTTTACAAATTAAGCACTGCCTCATCCGGCTTGTTGTGCTTTTCACAAGATTTCTCTTGCCTGGAGCTCGATAGGATTAGGAAAAATGCTTGCCTTCTACCATTGGAAAAGGCCAGCTTTCTGTTTACGTAATCAGAACACCAGATGGCTCATTTTTCAAATACATTGTTTGCATTTCATCAGTATAATGCATCACCGATCATGTTGCATGACTTGACTGATGCTTGGTGTTAAAATGAACCACTCATGCGGCAGCTGTGTGTTACTAGAAACTGCTCCAAGTGGAATCAAGCGTGGGGCCGGCATGGAAGAGAAGCGCTTTTGAAGTTCAGAGACAATCTTTAAAGCACAGGACTTCTTAGCTTCTTCTGCGCACAGCTCAGACACTTACTTACTTTAAGCTTTATTTTACATTTCGTAAAGTGCTACTGCAAATGATGTAAGCTTCAAAGCACTAGTAATGCGGTTGCATTATTTCTAAAGGGCATGTCCCCATCCATTGCATGCGTGCACAGGGGTAGTATTGAAAGTACATTTTAGGAGGGCACAACATTCAGTCTATGCCATGTCAAGTTTGAAGTTTGCAACCAGTCCTTTTATCCAACACACCCCTTTGCATTCTGGGACCTGTAGTCCCCAGTTTACAATGGCAAATACAGGAATGCAAGAATTAAAATGAAGAGCTATGTGAGTGGAAAAACCCTGTTTCCCATTAAAACCCCCACTGAGCTCAGTCCCTGTTGTACTATGATTCACGGCATGTATTACTAATAACGTTTTTTATGACGAGGTGAAGGAACACCCATCGCAAAGGTATTGGCTGTATTAGTGTCTGAAAGTTGTAAAGCGATGGGCTAAACACACCCACTCACCCCTGCACAGTGCCCTGCATTGTACAGTTACTATAGTGCTGTGTGCACCCCTACTGCACCGGCTGATATAGGGTATTATTTTAAAAGTAGCTGTTTAAAGTCGTGGCCTCCTCTGTATTGTGTTGTGTTGCTACATTATCACAACCCACTGCTGTGTACAGGTGCAATCCTTTGCAAATAGACTTAAGGAGAGGCAGTCCCATTGAAAAGTAAGCCACCCCAATGTGTTTTATGTAAACCCTGCTGCACTCTGTACTGTGAAGAGATTGGGGTCGCTGTAAAGTACTGTAGCTTCCTCCCCAGCCCAGCCACACACGGAGCTCTGGTTTGCAGTCCTGACTCTTCAGCATGAAACCGGTAATGAAACTGAATGGACTGCGTTAAAGCCAGGGCCGGCTTTAGAACTGGTGGCGCCCTGTGCGATAATGTTTGTTGCCCCCCCCCCCCCAATGACCACATCTACCACGGATTCCGTCTCTACCACCTCAAGTCTTTATAACCACTCTCTCTGACCGATTTAGTTTTATAGCGCCACTCATACCGGTGTAGGATGTCAGAGCACTTTAAATGACACACACATTGGCACAGAGACAATTGGAAGGGCGAGATTTTAGATCTCGATCTTATCACTCTAGATCTAAACCCCGTTCTGGTCGACTGAACCTTTATTGCCTGTCGTTGAGGAAAGAAAGTGCATCCAATACCAGGTTAACCTAGCTAATGATGGACTCGACTCAGAAAAACCACAAACTACTTCTAGCTTTTAAAGATTTATTACAGAGTCAAAGTTAACTGCAAGTACAGGCATCTCAAAATGAGATTCAAAAGATATACAGGCACCACTACATACATGTGCTCTCTAAAAGCCCTCAGGCGAGCAAAGAACACGACTAGAACTAATTCTAAAATCAAAAGGGCTGCAAGCATAGACACATATTGTGATCTCTCCGTCATTTACAAGAGGAGGGAAGGTTTCAGGTTAGGCTGTCCCTACCCTGCTCTAGATGGTATCCCTACTTAACAGAGTCCCAACCTATCAAAAGGCGTCAGCTGTGAATGACTTCCTAGGAAGATCACCCACTCTTGGTCTCTAAGTGAAAACCTATCATCTCCAGTCATGACCCCTCTCTGCCTACCCATCCGCTCTCTGAAGGGTCCTCAGGCAACTGCTCTAACTCCACCCCGGGGTGCTGACCCTAATACAAAACACAACAACATTTGAGACGCCCCTCGTGAGACGCCCCTCACGTGGTGTCGATTCTGGCTTTTTCCATGATGATCTTCCTCTGGGCCTCGTGCGTTAGCGTTGACCTTGCTTCTGAGACTCTTCTCCGGCCCGCCGATACCCCCTAAAACATTCCTGAACCCTCCTCCATGTCTGCACCAGTCTCTTGAACAGAACTCTATTCATCCAATTATTAATTGGATCCCCCTCACATATGCAGACAGACATCCGTAGCTGAATCCCCATTCCCATAGACTTCTAACAGAAGTTTGCAACTTATTTCCTGACACAACTCGGCCTGTACCAGTACGTGCAAATCAGAAACCCTTTCATCACTTCAGGCCTACAACAATTCTCGCAAAGGTCAAACTAAAATGGCATGTTAGCATCTTATTGTTAAATAATAAGAAAACACATCTATGGAATATAAATCTAACGAATAAACAATCATTGTAACATTAGTGCAATCCATGTCAATGCAAAGGTGTATACGTTTCTAAACCCTTCTGGCCTAGCCATAAGGCCCGTTCCCTTCTATGCCTTGCAGCATGACATTCTTCTATTAGCAGCTACATAACATGGATCATGATTAATCACGTCTAAAAAGGTTATACATTTTCACACATTTCTGCATTAGTTCCACTTCTATATGAAATCTCTAGATTAACTCCACATTTCGAAGTATAGGTGAATATATTCTCAGTACTCATAGCATTTCCCTTATGATTTGGGCGTACTACTTGTAACTTTGGTGTACTCATACATTTTGTTCAGTTTGTGCTCTCTCAGTTCCCCCCTTTGATGACCTCTAGGGGTCATCACCAACATTTAAACTGAACTAATTGCTAATGCCCCTCGTTTCTGCGTTTCTAGAGCCCTCAGACTCCGGTACTGATTGTCTTGCATTGCAGCCAATCTCTGTAACTGCTCTCTCCGGGATCTCTCCAATCTATTTGATCTATACCATTGGTATGACCTCACCAATCCCCACAACATGATCACACAGATCACTATTATGATGATAGGTTTCAGCACATACCATACAAAACTCATCCCTAGGTTGGCGAACCAACCTCCAACTTCGCCCATTCCATGACCCACTTTTTCCCAAACATTTACTTTAGTTAGGTCTTCGATCTCTTTGTGAATATTAGTTATATTCATAATGACCTTCTCAAGAGGTTTTGAATTGTCTGGAATGTAAGTGCAACATTCCTGGACCTTCAAAGCCTTACAGACTCCGCCTTCTTTGGCTAGCAGAACGTCTAATGCAAGACGGTTCTGAAGCACCATGGCCCTTATCGATTGCATCTCTCCTTCCACCAGCATTAAGGATCTAGCAGTGCTGGCAGACAACCTGTCTACGACTGTTGCCAGTCGCCTAATTTTGACATCATTGAGGATCAGTCCTAAGAGAGGAAATGCAGCTCCAAATACATCTCCAACTATTTCTGCATCTCCTAGGTCTCTTCTCCCTCTTGTCGAGGCCTTGCCCTCGATGATCTCTAAGTCTTGAGCATGGTATATTTTGGGAAAGACAATCGCCAAGTAACATGATCCATACCAACTGTCAGGTAGTCTCACGTAAGCATTTCTTTCACACACAAAATATACATTTGGAATCACTTGCATTCCTTTCAAGAAATCCTTTGTGTAATATTCTAATTTGAAAGCATGTTCACAACTGACTTCCCCTACGAATACATTTTCGTAGTACGTTTTGCTTCTGTGAAGACATAACTTCCCTCTCTGCGTTTTATCCAAAGTTATTGGACCACTACTACCCTTTCTCTTGTGTGCCTTCTCTTCCTCGGTCCAATCTGTTTGCCATTGTCCTGATTTTTTCAGAATCTTTTGTCTTCTATATCGATCATCCACCTGCCCTATAAACTTCTTTTCGACTTCTGACACTTTGCATGTCAGGTTATTTCTGCGGGCATGTGAAGTATCTAAGGTATCCCAAGGGATGAAGAACTTGGCCAATCTGTCTTCACTCTTCCAGTAGTCCCACTTGTTCATTTGCTTGTAATTTGGGACTTCTGGTAACACGGAATCATAGTTAGAGAAATAATACTCAAAACTATCTCTTCCGTAAAATATGCTAAGCAATAAGCTACATGTAATGCCATATGTCAACGGGAGGTGATGATATCTAATGCCTTCATCTACAGAAGCCGGCAGTTGCATGCAGACGTAGCAATCCTTGACCTCCATGGCATCCACGTATTCATACAAAAGTTTGGCATAAGCATTTGACCTATAGTCGCCTTGGGACTCATCCATGTGTAACCTACGGGCTTCTGCTGCTAATAACGCTTTCTCCTGCATGTTTTCCCCTTTCTTACCAGCAACAGTGGGATTTGGTGTCACTACAGACTTCTCATCTGTTACCCTTGCCTCACTCTCATGTCCCATTACATATGATACAGTAACTACTAAAGCTATTAGAAGTATCACTCCTACTATTAGTGTGCCTATTATACATTTGGCTCTACGATTCGGGCTACCGGCCTCCATTTCTTCAGACAATATGGTTCTTTCCTTTTATTTCAACTCAAAATTCTTTTCTTCTTTGTTCCTTTACAGTCTCTTTTGACCCTTCAGTCTTTAGAACCACACAATTGGAAGATGGCAATCTCCTTTTGTAAAGTCTTTTTAAAGCTTTAACACAGACAACCCTAGCCCTTCTCCGTCAACTTATAGGAAGGTCCCTAAGATTCTCTGCTTCCTAGGCGCTAGGTAATCTTCTTTTTCTTGCTTATTTACAAAGTCTTTAAGCATCTACAATGAGGCTTGGGCCTGCGGCTTGGATAGCATAGTTCAATATTTCCAGACGAAGAATGTGCTCAACATGGCTTGTTATCTTTGTTCCAAAGTCGGGGAATTGCAATTCGGTGAAAAACATGTGCTTTAACTTGCTTAGTCGGGGAGGGTTGGGGAGTGTGAACGTTAGTGACCCTTCTGCTTCGACTCCGGGTACTAACAGCTGTACTTCCACTGTGAGGATGGGTTCAGAGCTGGTCACCAGCACCGCTTGTATCCTCCCTGTCACTCGTTCCCAAGACATTTGTCACCAGATATGACCACTCAGGAGTGGCGTATCTTCTGTTAGGCACACGTACTCTCCTTGATCTTCTTAGATCTGGTGCTTCAGAGCCCTGAGCACCTTCTTCCGGGTCTGAGTCTCCAGATATTGGAGCGAGGGTTCTCTCTGGAGTTGACCTCAGGCTAGAACTCCTTCTTTGCGGCCAACTGGCTTCTCCACGCCTTACCCTTCTGCTCCTTGTCCTTCTGGTTTGCTCGCGCTCTCTTTCAGCCTGGTCGTTGTCTGATTCGTACTCCCAGCTGCTTTCTCCTTCTGTAGCGTCGTCCGTTTCGCTGTTGTACTGACCGTCCTCAGCTTGGTCAGACACGTTTCCAGCTTCTTCTTGCACCTCTACAGCTTGGCTGGCCCCCTCTATGGCTTCTCGGTCCGCAGCTGGACTTCCATCCGAGAGAGGAGCTGTTTCTTCCAGAGGTGCTGGAACTCTCCGCGTATGAGACGCGTGGATCCAGTTGGGCAGGCCTCCCACCTTCACAGCAGTGTTCGTGATCAGGATGATCTGGTAGGGCCCACGCCAACGAACATCTAGGCAGCTTCTTCTTACGTGCTTTTTCACAAGCACCCAATCTCCAGGGCACAGGTCATGGCACAGGTCCTGGCACGACGGAACCTCGGCAGCCTGCACCTGAAGGGACACAGAATGAATGGCGTCAGACAGCCCCTTACAATAGTCCAGGATCATATCATCTGTGATGTTTAACAGTGCAGCAGTTGGTACTGATGGCAATCTCATTGCCCTCCCCATTAACACCTCGTGCGGTGATAGTCCCGTTCTTCTGTCTGGGGTACTACGGATACTCATAAGGACCAATGGCAGAGCATCAGGCCAACTCAGGGACGTTGATGAACACATTTTGGCAATTCGAGATTTGATGGTGCTGTTTATCTGCTCCACAATTCCTGATGCTTCTGGTCGATAACTACAATGCAATTTCTGATCTATGTTCAGGGCCGCACAAATCATCTTCACAAGCTCGCTGTTGAAATGTGTCCCCCTATCTGATTCCAAAGAGGCCGGTACCCCGAAACGCGGAATGAGTTCCCTAAGCAATAACTTGGCTACTGTGAGGGTGTCACACCTGCGTGTAGGGTATGCCTCGACCCATCTGGAAAATATGCAAACAACCACCAGGACATAATGAAGGCGGTTGCACCTTGGCATTTCAATAAAGTCGATTTGCATCCTATTGAACGGGCCCCCAGACCTCCCTATGTGACTCAATGCAACTGGTGTTCTTTTTCCTATGTTCAACTGCTGACAGGTCACACAACGCTGGCACACTGCTTCTGCTGCTACTCTGAACTTAGGGTTGTACCAGGTTTGTCTGAATACTCTCAGCATAGCATCTCTCCCTAGATGTACTGGACCGTGTATCTGTCTGGCCATTGGGCTCACCATCTCATTGGGCAACAATGCTCTTCCATCTGCTGAAACCCAGAAATGCGCCTCACCTATCACACATCCTGCAGTTTCCCAGGTTTGCTTTTCAAAATCGGGTGCATTTTCTTGCATACATTTTAACTCGTCCCAAGTGTCTACAGTTTCCAATATCATGGCTAATTCAGTTCTTACATTTATTCCGCCCACTTCCACCTCCGTGAAAGAGTACCCTTGTTCTGCACAATATCTCGCGACTTCGTCGGCATATCTATTGCCTTGTGACACGAAGTCCATATTCCTAGTGTGGGCGGTACATTTTACAACTGCAATACCTGCTGGACATTGCAAAGCTTCTAACAGCAAACGTACAAACTCTCCATTACGAATGGGTGAACCTGAAGAGGTCATATAACCTCTTTGAGACCATAATTGCCCGTAATCATGAACTACCCCGTAACCATATTGGCTGTCGGTGTATATGGTGACTCGAATTTGGTTGCTTGCCAGGCAGGCACGCGTCAATGCAATAATTTCAGCTACCTGAGCGGAGTGTACCCCTTCCAGGCATCCGGCTTCCGCAACTCCAGTAATTGTACAAACAGCATAAGCTGCCCTCAACTGCCCAACTTCGTCTCTTACGCATGAGCCATCGACAAAGAAAACTTCATCTGGGTCAGTCAGTGGCTCATCCACGATGTCGGGTCTCGGTTTGGTGCATAGTTCAGTCACATCAAGGCAATCATGGTCTGTACATACATCATCATCAATGTCACCTGGGAGTGGCATCAAGGTAGCAGGGTTCAAAACAGAGCATCTCTTGAGGGTCACGTTCTCTGCAGCAAGAATGACTTGCTCATAGCGCGTGAGCCTGCTATTGGTCAGATGCTGTGTTTTGGTCCTGGTCATTAACAGTTCAACAGAATGCGGCACATACACCTCTAACTGGTGCCCATTAACGATGTTTTCGCAACGTTCGATACTGACACCTCTTGCAGCAACGGATTTGAGACATCCGGGCAACGCTGCGGCTACTGGGTCTAAGGTAGCCGAGAAGTAGGCAACTGGTCTACGGGCATTCCCATGGATTTGGACCAGGACAGACAAAGCACAACCCTCTCTTTCACAACAGTAAAGCAAGAATATTTTATCGTAATCAGGCATTCCCAGAGCAGGAGCACGACACAGGTCCTCTCTCAGCTGCAGGAACGCCATCAAACAGTCCTTGTCCCATGGTACCGGATCACTCACCTCCTTGTGCGTCAGTTTTTGCAAGGGTTTTGCTTTCAGTGAGAAGTTCGCTATCCACTGTCGGCAATACCCCACCATCCCTAGGAACATCCTGACCTCTCTCTGTGTTTTGGGCGCATTCATCTTCATGATTGCCTCTATTCTGTCTGGGGACACCTTCCGTTTCCCCTTCTCTATTCTGTGCCCCAAGTACTGCACTTCTGTCAGGCAGTACTGCAATTTTCCCGGGGACACCTCGTGCCCATTTGCAGCTAAGTGATTTAGCAAAGCAATGGAGTCCTCCCTGCAAGCCTCTTCAGTTTCTGACGCCACCAGAAGGTCGTCTATGTACTGGACCAGAACTGACTTCTGGGGCAGCACTAGACTTTCAAGATTTTTCTTCAACAGCTGGTTAAAGATCAATGGTCTCTCTGTATACCCCTGGGGGATACGACACCATGTTAGTACGCGACCTTCCAGCTTAAAAGCGAAAAGGAAATGGCTATCCTCGTCCAATGGGATCGAAAAGAAAGCCTGGCACAGGTCTATCACCGTGAACCATTCAGCTTGGAACGGTATCTGAAACAATATCACTGATGGATTCGGCACCACTGGACAACATGAGACGACTATGTTATTAATTTTTCGAAGGTCCTGCACGATTCTGAATTTCCCATTTGGGTTCTGCAAACCCATAATCGGGGAGTTACATGGACTGCCCACGATTTCTTTCAGTATTCCCTGCTTAATCATGGACTCGATCACGGGCTTTATACCTGCAATCGTTTCCGGAGTCAATTTATATTGGGGTGTTCTTGGAAACTCAGCATGCGGTTTCACTATGATTTTCACTGGGTCCACTCCTTTAACCAGTCCAATCTCTTCCCCAGTGAAGTCCCACACTTCTGGTGCCACGGTCTCCCTTAAATCCCATGGGAGCTCGTCCACTGTCAAAGTGGGATACAGCTCCACACATATTCTCGAGTTTGCGACTTTGAAGTAAGCGTCATCATCATTAGTTAATACCTCCACTCCCTGCGGGGTGCAGTATATTGTACAATTTAATTTACACAAAAGGTCTCTTCCCAATAAACATACAGGACTAGAATCGCAAACCACAAACTGATGCTCATCGCTGTATTTCCCTATTTTCACCTGTACTGGTTCTGTCAATGGGCTTGTTATTCTCCTGTTCGCGACCCCCACCACTTGGATTGTCTCTCCAGACATAGGCAGGCCTGGAACTGCGGCTGATCTTATCGTGGATCGGGTGGCTCCTGTGTCTACTAAGAATGTCGTGGGGCACCCTGCCACTTCGGCCTCAACGTAGGGTCCCCTTTGGTCCACATCTAAGGCTGCCCCGAGGGTACAGTCTTCTCTCTCTACCCTCTGTCCTGTTAAGGGATCAACGTAATAGCACTCCTCTCCTCCTACGAAAAGAGGCATCTGTCTATAGGTCTTTCCCGTTGTCCCTATTCTGGGTGGTTGTGGGAACTGGGCTCGCGGAGCTGGGGTCCCCCCTTTGACCACCTTTCCTTGGTACGGCGTTACCCCTCTTCCTGGAGTGCTTTGAACCTCTTCCTCCTCTACTTCTTGTTCTCCAATTTCAACGTTATAGGGACACTCGCGTTTCCAATGCCCCACCTCGCTACACTGGTGGCACCGGGTCGTCTTTTTCAATGCCGCAATGTCTACCCTAGGTCTAAAGGTGGAGTTCTCCTCATTGCCCTTGTTCTGACTATACTGTTTCTTACCCCCAGTCCCTGTTCCCTGTTGCTGTTGCTGTTGTCCACCCTTACCAGCTGACTGCATCTGTACCACCATCAGTTTTTCTTTTAGCTTCTTTGCCTTTGAGTCTATCTCATCACAGCAGTACCTAGCATATCTCAGAATTTCATCCAAAGGTTTATTTTGCCAACAAATCAAGTGTTGCTGAATCATTAAACTAATATCCGGTCTCAAACCCAAAACAAACTTAGACACAAACTGCCCTATGTCTTTCGGGTCCATTACATCCAACCCGCTATATTGTTTAAACGCCTTCAGCAGTCTCTCATAATATTCATGAACTGTCTCTTTGGGTTCCTGCCTAGTTCGATCTATTTTGACCCAATATATGTCCTGCATTGGCACTTTTTCTTTCAGCCAAGTCATCACTCTCTCGTATTTTACCATTACTGTCTCGGACGGTCCATTGGTCCGTGCATCTCTCTCTGGTTCTGCTGTGGGCCACTCAGCACTAACCTTACATGCTGTCCACAAGTCTCCTGGTACCACAATGTCAAACAGTGTGTTCAGATCTATCCATAGTACTTTGGAGATTTTTACGAACCTCTCCACCTGTTTGTACCATTCAACTGGATTCTCCCTCAATTTAGGGAAGGAGTTGGTAAAGGCCGCTAAGTCCCCCCTACTCCATGGCACGTGTACATAGTTCCCGTTTGCAACCTCACGCAAAGGGTATGCCTCTATTCTCTGCAGTCCTCCCTCTGGTGTCATCCCAAGCATGCTTCTCCTAACGGTCCCTTTCTTGGACCACCTCTCTTCCCACTTATCTAGTGCCCTCCACGTCCTTATTCCAGTTATCAGTTCCCTTATGTGTGTTTTCAATCCGATGGTTCTTCTCTCATCTAAGTCCTGGTCTGAATAATGTAGCCTATGGTTACCCTGCAATGCTTTGGTCCTTGACAGGTCTACCATATATTTGCCTGCTAGTTCAACTAATTTCTCATGTGCTGCTCTCGCCTTTCGAGTGATGTCCTTTGCCATGAACAGTATTTCATCCTGCTCGTACATCTCCATTCTCTCTAGAGGCAAGGTACCATCCACCATGTCATCCAGATCTGACTTTAGGCTGGCGACATCAAGTCTCTTGGCTTTTATCTCGGCTCGCAGTATGTCTTTCTTAGGGGGTTCACTGGTCTCTCTACCGTCCCAACTCCGAGTCCTACGCTTGGGCTCAGGGGAGTTAAGGAGAGTTCTCCCTTGTTCCCATCTCTCTAGGTCCCATGCTCGGCCATCCTGTCTTGAAAGGTGATGAAACACGGGCCTGTTTCCCCCAATCTCATTCTGTCCACTCTCTCTGTCCTCCCTCGCTCCCTGGTAGGATTCCCTGCTGTTCTCCCTCCTGTCGCTATCCTCTCGTTGTCTAGTGTCACTCAGGATTCGGTAAGTTCCCTCTCGGCTCCCCATCTCCCCAGAACTGAGTTCCTGTCCATAATCATAGGGGTTATGGCGAGACCTTTCGCAACTCTCGTTCTGTCCACTATTGCCAGACGCATAGTGGGTGCACTTAAAACCGTTTCTGTACTCTTGCGTTCTCCTATCCCCTTTGCTGTGAATTGGGCGAGACACCCCCCCACACTCAGGGCTCCTGTTTTCCAGGTCTGGTCTACCTCCACTCCTGGTAGGACGAGTGTCTCCGCTACCGTCCTGACCCTTCCCGTCCCACTCCGGACTGCTTTCATCAGCCCCACAGTGAGTCCGGGTCCTGCTATCCTGGCTTTCCCTTCCAGCTTCCGCTGCTATGATGCTCTTGTGAGCCTCTACTGCCTCATCCCATTTCTTCATGTACTCGCTTAGCTCCTGGAAGGATTTCCGTCCTGATCCCCTCAGATCCATCGGCCATCTAGGGCCCCCCGGATCCCCTGTTGTATCTACTGCTGTATGTACTGGGGTGCTCCACTCCTTTGGTCTTGGCAACTGACTAGGGGAATTGATTGTATCGTTCCTCCTTGCCATCTCTGCTCTCTCCCTGTCCATTCGTACCTGTTCCTCCCCTCTTGCTCTCTCTGGGTCATAAATCGATACTATAGGACCTATAGTAACAGGTACTTGCAGGGCATCTGGCAGTGCGTAGGAAGTGGCGCACTCCGTTTCTGGCACCCTTTGTACCACAAACCTTCCGACTACCTTCTGCACCGGACTAGGTTGAGACAACTCTTTACTTGCCGTGGGATCCCAATCTGTCGTGGGAAGCGGTCCATACTCCCCTATACCAGGCCCCCCTTCTCTGCATGGCTCGACATTCCCTGTCTCTTTATTGTACGGGGGTGGCCTATCTGTTAGTAACCTATTTATCAGGCTATCTTCTGTCTCGCTCTCATCATCTTCTTCGAATGGGCTCTTGTTTCCTGCCACCTCTAATACTGGGTATAGTTTGTTTACTTCAAGGTTATGCACTCTCCATCTTTTAGCATCCGCATCCCATTTGGCATCCTGCACTGCTCTTACCGATCGCTTCACCCTTTCTTGTCGTCTATTCAGGTTCCTCTCGTGCGCTGCCCTAATCCATGCATTGAGAGCTTCAAACTGGGTCGGTCTAGGCATAGGTCTCATTGAGGTCATGACTGCTTTTAATCGGTGTAGCACCTCTAATCTGAACGTCCCGTACTTTGGAAACGTCAGTTCCTCATTTCCTTCTGTAATCTTACTCCACTCTGAAATCCACAATATAGTGTGTAACCCAACATTTGTCGCCATATAATAAGCCGGCGTACCCTCCGGCGGGGCTTCTTCCCCATCATAAGATCTCCGCCTCTCTCTTTTAAACGCTGCTCTTAACCATTTAAAACATTTCATGATTAAACGTACAATTTCCAGCCTCGCTATTCTGTTTACTTCCTGATGACAATCCACCAATCCTAGCGCGGCTTTGCTAGCTGGCCTATCACAGCGCGGTCTTGTTCCGGCCGGCCAATCCCAGCTCGGCACTTTCTGACGTCACTCGTCTCCGCTTCACAGCAGCACCCCTCCTTTCTCAGCTCGTCTCCCGGTCACACATGCGTCCCATTCATACACCGAAAAATGACTACTTCCGACCAAGCCCTCACTTCTCTTGACTGTACGTCCACAGTCTATCTGTAATTGTCACCACAACTGACGAAATGTCTTCCGTCTTTCTGATAGGTTGCTTACACACAGTAACTTCCGACCAGCGTCCGTTACTCACGCACTCACTCTTACGTTCCCCCTATCTCGGTCCTGCGGGCGATCAATGGTACCTCATGACCCCCTTCACACTGGTTGACAATTACTCTGGATGTCCGATACACCCGAACCACTTAAGCTCTCCTTGAACTTAAGATTTGCACCGGTTGCGCGCGCTCACAACCTGTTCCGCAGTCACTCTACAGGCATTCAACTCCGCCAGACATTACAACATAGATACAACACAAAAACACCGCAATCTAGCACGCATGACCCTTTATACTCACTCTCGACCGATACTGCTGCTTTTCTGTCTCGCGTCATCCGGACCTTCTTCGGCGGGCGGTTCTTCCGGTCATCGATCTCTAGGGGCCTTGGGGTAATCTAACCTGGCCTAGATCACCTTCCTCAAGAAGGCAACCATCCTCTATAGCTACCAACTGGAAGGGCGAGATTTTTGATCTCGATCTTATCACTCTAGATCTAAACCCCGTTCTGGTCGACTGAACCTTTATTGCCTGTCGTTGAGGAAAGAAAGTGCATTCAATACCAGGTTAACCTTGCTAATGATGGACTCGACTCAGAAAAACCACAAACTACTTCTAGCTTTTAAAGATTTATTACAGAGTCAAAGTTAACTGCAAGTACAGGCATCTCAAAATGAGATTCAAAAGATATACAGGCACCACTACATACATGTGCTCTCTAAAAGCCCTCAGGCGAGCAAAGAACACGACTAGAACTAATTCTAAAATCAAAAGGGCTGCAAGCATAGACACATATTGTGATCTCTCCGTCATTTACAAGAGGAGGGAAGGTTTCAGGTTAGGCTGTCCCAACCCTGCTCTAGATGGTATCCCTACTTAACAGAGTCCCAACCTATCAAAAGGTGTCAGCTGTGAATGACTTCCTAGGAAGATCACCCACTCTTGGTCTCTAAGTGAAAACCTATCATCTCCGGTCATGACCCCTCTCTGCCTACCCATCCGCTCTCTGAAGGGTCCTCAGGCAACTGCTCTAACTCCACCCTGGGGTGCTGACCCTAATACAAAACACAACAACATTTGAGACGCCCCTCGTGAGACGCCCCTCACGTGGTGTCGACTCTGGCTTTTTCCATGATGATCTTCCTCTGGGCCTCGTGCGTTAGCGTTGACCTTGCTTCTCAGACTCTTCTCCGGCCCGCCGATACCCCCTAAAACATTCCTGAACCCTCCTCCATGTCTGCACCAGTCTCTTGAACAGAACTCTATTCATCCAATTATTAATTGGATCCCCCTCACATATGCAGACAGACATCCGTAGCTGAATCCCCATTCCCATAGACTTCTAACAGAAGTTTGCAACTTATTTCCTGACACAACTCGGCCTGTACCAGTACGTGCAAATCTTAAACCCTTTCATCACTTCAGGCCTACAACAATTCTCGCAAAGGTCAAACTAAAATGGCATGTTAGCATCTTATTGTTAAATAATAAGAAAACACATCTATGGAATATAAATCTAACGAATAAACAATCATTGTAACATTAGTGCAATCCATGTCAATGCAAAGTTGTATACGTTTCTAAACCCTTCTGGCCTAGCCATAAGGCCCGTTCCCTTCTATGCCTTGCAGCATGACATTCTTCTATTAGCAGCTACATAACATGGATCATGATTAATCACGTCTAATAAGGTTATACATTTTCACACATTTCTGCATTAGTTCCACTTCTATATGAAATCTCTAGATTAACTACACATTTCGAAGTATAGGTGAATATATTCTCAGTACTCATAGCATTTCCCTTATGATTTGGGCGTACTACTTGTAACTTTGGTGTACTCATACATTTTGTTCAGTTTGCGCTCTCTCACAATCATACGTGTGTAAATCAGTGTATAGGAAATGTTACATAAGACAGAGGACTACAAGGTGTAGGAGTCACATGTCATCTATACTGGTAGGCAGGATAGTTTGAGTCTTTAGTTTGGAAAAGCACAAATTCAGAATTTAGAACATAACATCATTGTTAGGGGTTTTCTTTAATAATAAAAATGGATTTCTTCTACCCAAAGGAACCCTTTTTGCCAGTTTAGGATAATAAAAGACCGGGGAAAAAGACATATAGCGCGAGCGCCAATACAGATCTTGTAGTTTGCACGCAGTTCTTTGATGCCAGTTAATAGCTCTCTAGGCTATATTAAGATTTTAACTTACAAACTGCAAGTAACAAAGGATCCCTGGGACACAAGCAGTAACCCACTCACCTGTTTACATTATATGTACTTTGTGATCTGTATGGTACACATTCTTTGCAATAGGCGTATTAACCCACTGCATTGCCTTAGGATGAGTTACAACTTCCACTAGGCGAACCTATGATCTCTCTCCAGCAGGAACATTAATCACTGGCGTGATCTTGACGTTTTTTTTGATGCCTGAAAATTGCTGGAAGCAAGGAACGCGGCAGCAGGTGCTTTTAAACGGAAAATATACTTACAGAGAGGCGCCCCCACCCTAAGTCAGCGCCCGGTGCGGTGGTACCAATCGCACCGCCCTAGAGCCGGCCCTGTTACAAGCTTTATTAACCACACCCAGTCACACCTACTAGATTACGTAATACTTGTAAGGAGTCTGCCGAGGACCACGAGAGGCTTCATATATATAAACACAGGATCCGACAAGTACCAACCCGAGTGTGTGCAGTGTTTAAAAATAACCTTATTATAGAATGTCCAGCTCTTGCCCGACCCCCTGTCCTTTGTGCACCGGATGTCAAAGTGTTTCAATTCCAACAGCACCTGGTGCTGTACGAACCAGTGGCAGCTGGCATGTGATGAGGGTGGTGAGGTGGGGGGTACATAAAAACATTATAAATAAAAAGCACTTACCTTTTCTACGAGCGCTGCATCCCGCCTGAGGCAGGCAGGCTCCGAACTCCCGAGCCAATCCTGGTGCTCCTCTCATGCAGCATGAGAGCAGTGGTGGGAGCGGCCTCTATCAGCACTCAGAAGACCAGTGGATGCTGTCGCTTTCTCTATTCTAGCTGTCATAAGTCAGCTGAGTTAGAGAAGTTTGAAATGTGTATGCCTGTTTGGCTGTCACAAGATGGCCAGCCAAAGGAACGTGAGTATTTTAAACTCAAGAGCACAAAACTTCTAGCTGCCACTCAGCAGCAATGGCCCCGCCCCGTCCTGATGACTAGTTCGGGACGGGTCAGTTGCTGAAAAATAAAATGGTGATAAACTTTATTACCGTTTGAATTTTCAGCTCTGGCCTGGGGCTTTTGTTTGTGGGTGAGGATCCTCTGCTAAAACGGAGGAGCCACCCCTGGCTATTTACCTGCTTTTGTAGTCCCTGGTACAACAGTCCTGTATAAATACTAAAACTATACAACAGCCTCCCCCTCCAAGCACGGCACTGTCTACACACAAACAGAGCAACGCCTCTTGTTCCCTTAGGTTTACCAGATTTTGAGAAGCAAAACCCGGGACAGGCCAAACATAAAATAAGACTAAAGCCTTTAGTCTTACTTCTTATATCTGGCCTGTCCCATTTTCATTGCATAGCCTTGTACATATGTGCATATATATACATAAATGACAAGAAAGGTGGGGGAGGGTCTAGGGGGCAATGTTTAGAGACCAGTTGTACTTAGTACCCCTAAATCAGAACCTAACCAACGCAAGGAAGAACAACGGTCTGTAGAAGTGTGACAGAAAGTACCTGTGTTAGAGCAAATACAGTTCACCAGTTATACATTACTTGTCCCATCACAGGCTAGAGTAAGGTTTCCATCAGCCCACCCGTTTGGCGGAGCTTTGTCATTTGGAAAACCAAGAGAGAAGGGTCACATGCAGCCAAGGTAGTACACGGACTACATGTACAAAGGTACTGGACCTCTCACTCTCTAGATGACTCAGCCTCTATGTTTATCCAAGGTGTAAGGACTGGTGGAGTGCAGTGCAAATGCAGAGTGTAAGTGTGATAAAAATGACTAGAGGGACAAAAAATATGTTTATTGGAGATTGTCCAACTGCCATGTCTTAAAAACCGCCTGATAGTTTTGAATTTTTTTTTTACTATCATTTGGCTAAGAGTGAGGTCAACATGTTTCAGCCGAGAGGGTTACTAACCCGGCTTTCTTCAGGACCTAAAAAGATGTTATGTGCTACTGCAAATATATCAATTTTATCAAAATAAACAATAGTAAATTGGTACGAAGAAAATGGATCAGTGGTTGTTCACCACCCTACCAGACATATGTCTCATATGTGTGTGGTTTCCAAAGTTGATTCTTCATCCCCAGCTTTGTGTGGGGGTAAGCCTCACCTCGCCCGGCGATTGCTCGGTGTGTGAGGCCCTGCTCTATCCGTCGGTACCTCAGAGCAGTCTGCAAGCAATCTGGGAGGTCAACTTTGGAAACCACACACATATGAGACATATGTCTGGTAGGGTGGTGAACAACCACTGATCCATTTTCTTTATCACACTTACACTCTGCATTTGCACTGCACTCCACCAGTCCTTACACCTTGGATAAACATAGAGGCTGAGTCATCTAGAGAGTGAGAGGTCCAGTACCTTTGTACATGTAGTCCGTGTACTATCTTGGCTGCATGTGACCCTTCTCTCTTGGTTTTCCAAATGACGAAGCTCCGCCAAACGGGTGGGCTGATGGAAACCTTACTCTAGCCTGTGATGGGACAAGTAATGTATAACTGGTGAACTGTATTTGCTCTAACACAGGTACTTTCTGTCACACTTCTACAGACCGTTGTTCTTCCTTGAGTTGGTTACATATATATACATATACACACACACCCAATAGGCTTGTAAATATACATATATAACTATATCCATATATATATATATATATATATATATATATATATATATATATATATATATATATATATATATATATATATATATATATATATATATATATATATTTATATATATATATTTATATATATATATATATATATATATATATATATATATATATATATATATATATATATATATATATATTCACTGAAAAAACCATAGGTTTCACACCAGTTATAGTTAGGTGGAAATTTTACTTGCATAAAACCATTGAAATTCCCACGTTATAGTTAGTTGGACTCACTATAACTTGTGCGTGCAATGTACTGCTGATGACGTCACATATTACATCACTCATGACATGGTCAGTGACATCACTCATGACATCACTGATGACATCTCAGATGAAATCACTGATGACAACATCCTTGTGACAAAGTGGCAGACCTCCTATCAGCATAAAATAACCTTTGACACACACATTCAAAAATAGAAACTAACATTTTCTTAAAAAAGGAGAAACCAATACCAATTACAACAACTTATTAGGTAATTCCAACATCTACATACACATCCACTCATTCACCAACAGTTCTATATAGTCACTCATGCATGTACTTACTCATCATATGTACTCATACACCTATACATCCTGTTACACACTAATACTCATCCATATAGTTACTCACACACAAATTCACACATGCAAATAAACTATCAAAAAAACATTTACTTGATTATACTGCTATATGCACACCACTACACATACTTCTACAGAAACGGAAACATATTTACTCTCTTAAACAATCAATTATAAAAACACATACTCACTAACCCACCCATACACACAATCATCCACCCATACAGTCTTGCACACATGCTGTCTTCAAAATACATACAAATAGTGAGTCACTAATTCATGCATCTGTGCTCTAAGTAATATCCCCCACCGAACCATACAGACACTTATACTTATACTCAAAAAAACAACTAATAACCCATATACACACTCATGTAGCTACTCACCAACCCATGCAGCCACTTATACACAAAGTGAGACACAGATACAGATATTTAAATATTTAAACATTACTCGCTAATATATGTATTCGCTAAGATACATTTAAAAAGTCAGTTAACCAATCAATTTTACACAAATAAAACATCCATTTAGACATTTATTTACCCATGTATTCTTCCATCAACCTTTAGATATACATATATAAAAATATTTATTTTTCAGAAAGATACACATTCACTGGATGATGTCATCAGTGATGTCATTTGAGATGTCATCAGTGATGTCATGAGTGATGTCACTGACCATGTCATGAGTGATGTAATATGTTATGTCATCAGCAGTGCATTGCACGCGCAAGTTATAGTGAGTCCAACTAACTATAACGTGGGAATTTCAATGGTTTTATGCGAGTAAAATTTCCACCTAACTATAACTGGTGTGAAACCTATGGTTTTTTCAGTGAATTTAATAGGTTTTTTAAATGCTAATTCCTAACTATAACTGGTGTGAAACCTATGGTTTTTTCAGTGAATATATATATATATATATATATATATATATATATATATCCAACAAAAGAAGCGTGCATCTTCATCACGCTATACAGGCCACACCAGCAGTGCTTGAAAGTTGTTCTTTTTATTCAGAAAAATTACAGGCATGACGCGTTTCGAGTTAGGACAACTCTTCCTCATATGCCATTAGCTGCCATCTCCGGCGGTTCGTTAGGATTTTAAATAACGTAACTTATGAGGACAGTGAAAAGGGACTGCAGTCCATTTCATCCAGTTAAAGGCACAGTTATTTATGTCTTTTCATCGCGCTGCTTTCAGCGATACAGCAGAGGTGAGTACTCTCCAGTGTTCAAAGTTTTACAAGTAACTCCCTAGTGGTACAAATATAACAGTTCCCTCTGTTGTTGGTTTTCAAAGCGTCCTGTTAGTATGTCAAGGACTGCATTGCCCATAATGCTCCATAACTGCCCTTCAATTCAACGCTGGTTTTCACTGCCGATTTTGGTAAAATCCAGATAAGTGCGATGTGCCCCGAGTGCAAAACATGCATATATATATAAAAATAAAATTTCTATGGCAAAATGAAACCCCTCATTTTGTTGCTTTTCAAATTAAATGTATTAAGTGTTACCACTTTATTCCAGTCAAGATGACTTCAGGTGTGTCATACTTTTGTCATAAGTAAGACTGTTAGCGTTCTAGTTGTTCTTTAGAACACTCTGGGACATTCTGCCATTGGGCTATAGTTGGGCTACATCTGGCTGATATTTGGGCTACATTTGGGCTCTTTTGTCTCTGGTGGCCATCTTGGGAGACTGCATGTCAGAATTTTTTTAATGAAATATAAGAGGATTTGAGAAGTTACTCAAAATGTGCCCTAATTTTTCTTTCTTCAGCACTAATCATAATTTCTATGGCAAAATGAACCCCCTCATTTTGTTCCTTTGCAAATTAAATGTTTTAAGTGTTAACACTTTATTCCAATCAAGATGACTTCAGGTGTGCATACTTTTGTCATAAGTAAGACTGTTAGCGCTCTAGTTGTTCTTTAGAATACTCTGGGATATTCTGTCATTGGGCTATAGTTGGGCTACATCTGGCTGATATTTGGGCTACATTTGTTTTTTTTTGTCTCTGGTGGCCATCTTTGGGCTACATTGGGCTACATTGGGATACATTTGGGCTCTAACATATGTATAGCCCAATGTAGCCCAATATATATTTTTTCAAAGTTAATTTTCGTAAAAACCACTGGAGCATATATCTTGAGACATAGCAAAGGCACATCGGGGTACCAGTCCCTACATTTTTGCCAAGTTTGGTGGAAATCCATTCAGCCGTTCGGGCTAAAAGTGAGTTTGACCGCCCTATGGAAATTAACATGGAGAAAACACGTTTTGGGACCCCCCTTTTATCTCGGCCCCCGCTTGACGAATCCCCCCACATTTTCAGGGAAGGAGCAGAGGGGAGCGGGCCACGAACTTTGTGGAATTCGCGAAGATTCGTCCACCGGCGCCAAAGTTATTCCAAATAGAATGTTGCGGATTTCCTATGGAAAGTAGATCCTAACTATAACTACCTACTGGCGACCGCCAGTAGGTAATATATATATATATATATATGTATGTATGTGTATGCGTGTCAGAACAACGTCTCAGTGTCTCTAACAAGCTCTGAATGTCTCTTAAATTGCTATTTTCAGTCATAGAAACCACCTAGCCGACCTTCACAGAAGAGGCGTAGCTTCGGGGAGGGGGGTCTTTTGGGGTGTCATACCCCCCAAATAAATGTATTATTTAATAAGTAGTTGGGTACAGGAACTTTTAGTCTAGTATAATAAAGCGTCAGTCACATTTTTCACCTGGGATTTTTAAATACTCACTCAGACAAAAATATACACACTCTTCTGTTTTGAATGTCTTAAAACATGTGTATTTTAGAAAAAACGGGGTTTTAAGAAACTCTCACAATCCGCACTCCTTTATCTTACCACTGGCCCTTAAGCCCCCCAGTCTTACTGACCAATCTATGCCCCTGCTTCACTGACATGGACTGCATCCCTTATCCATTGGCAGGCTTTCACTGCTTTGGCGTTTTAGCAAATTTAAATGAAAATCGGGTTGCAAAGAGCACTAAAGGCCCAATTGTTTAAAAAAGATTCACAACAGGGAGGGAAGAACCCTGCAACCCTTGCTTGAAGAAGGTGGGCTTGCTCCCTTTCCTTGCTACAGGCAAGCCTTGGGTTTTGTACATGCAGCCTGCAGGTGGCACCAGCGGTGGACGTGGGCAGCACCAGCGGTTGAAATTGGCAAGGGCCTCCAAGGAAAGATGTCAGTGACTTCCATAATCACTGTGCATGCCAAATATGTGCTATGGGTGGGGGAGGACAGAGGGATCTTCCCAGCAAGCAGCGTCAGCAAGAAGATGTCCTGAGAGGCCCAGAGCAACCATCACAGTGCACTAGGTAGGAAGGTTGCTGTTAGATGGACTCACTATTCAAGCAAATGAGATTATATTTGGATAGCTTGAAAACCATTGAAGTTTCCATAGTGCAGTGTCAGAATAATGTAATATTATTTCTTTTAGGTGAGGAATAACCAACATTTGAACGTTTAAAAGGTGCAAATAGCTTTCTTAACTCGTCTCTCTGGCATTTGGTTTGATGGCAATGCTGTAGTGATTGCATGGGATGTGTGTGAAGGTGAATTGTGGAGTTTGCTCTCAATTCATATGAAATCAAGCACCTGGCTCATTAAACTTTCTGTTCAATGCATGGATGACTGTTCCTGGTGTGTGCTTTATTGAACTGCCTGTACTGTGCATGGATTTTTCACAGTATGTTCAAAACCCTGTCCAGGAAAATGCACTTTGTCTATATGTTTCAAAAATCTTTGTGAGATACCCTTACCCCTCAATTTTCCCCTGGAGAATGTTGGCCTCTCCTGCCATGTTTGCTCAATTCAATCTGAGGGGCATGAAAACATTTTCCAAGGTTTGTGAATTCCCAGTCCATTCCAGAGCACGTCTCTGTCTCAGTGACAAGACCCTGGAAGTACATCACAAATCAATCGTGTCAGGCATGTCACCACTGACGTTTCCTGTAACCATAGCTTAGCTGGCCTGTTTCTGTTCCTGCCAGCCACCATGGTGCCCTGATGGAACCCCAAGTGCACAAAGTTGCACTTTACTGATAACGGTTCATTTCCAGGTGAGTAATATCTTCATATTTTTCTGCATGCAGTAATCAAAGAGTGTGACGAGGAGCTTGAGCATTTCCGGCCATGTGTTTGGGTGGAACGGTGTGGGGATGTGAGTGTGGTCTCCATAGGAAGTGTCATGGAGCCATCCATGATAGGCCGGTACATGTCCTGTGTTGCTGTGCATGGAGTGGAGCAAAGTTACCCCAGAGATGGGGGTAGTGCGTGTCTAGCCCACATTTAGGAGATCTGGTTCCAGTTGTAGGGTAGATATCACAGAGACATCTATGACATCCCTACTTCTGGCCAGCTCGCACATTGGTTAGTGCAATCCTTGTGGATTCCTGGTGGCATGGAAGGTTAGTTGTCTTTTTGAGGAGAGAGTTCCATAAATTCACCGACTGACCGAGGAAGGAGCTTCCACTGGTACGTTGCTTCACCGATGGAGGGACAGTCAGCTGTGATGCTGAACAAGAACAGAGGGTTCTTGTGTGTGTATATTTTTATAGTTTTACTTGGTTGAAGGTTGAGCCCTGGAACAACACAGAGTGCTTTGAAGGTGGAAGATCTGGACATGGGTAGTCTACGGAGAGGTGGTGTAATGTGGAGTTGTCTTACAGCATTCTGGATTGCTTCCAGTGATTACAGAAGGAAGAGTGGGCCCCACCGGAGAGCCCATTTGTGTAGTCTACATGAGATGTTGTGGCGTAAACTACGACTCTGGCATAGTTCTACAAAGTGTCACACAGGAGAACTCAGTCCAATACACCAGCAGTGAATCTGAAAGACAGGTTAATGTAGCCCCACAGAAGGCCACACAATGCTTTGTAGAGTTATTGCTTTTGGGTTATGCAGAATTCCTGCAATAGAATTAGGGGTTTTGTAGTAATAGAAACATACCTATTGTGTTATTCACAACATCACAGACACACTGCACTAAGAATAGACACTTCTAACTAAGAGCATTTATTACCACAGAGCAAACATGTTTCTCCACACATCGGAACCAACTACACAGGATATCATAAAACCAGCATGTGGCGGGCCGGGTTCCTGCAGCTGCATGCTTGTAGGCTAGTAGGGGATATTACCAAGGGCCTTATCGCCGCTTTAGTGGCACTTTTGCCGCTAAAGCCGCGATAATTCTATCGCCCTATCAGCAAGCTGTCGCTAACAGGCATTAGCAACAGCTTTCTGGCGATAGCAGCTGTTTTGGGTGCCGCTTTGCATGTCAGCGATATTCATCGCTAATGACATGTAAAGTAGGCGTTCCCGACCAACAGACCTGGTAAACAGCCGCTAACAGGCCTATCGCCTATTAGCAAGGAGGCCCCGGCCCCGGTCAGGGACGTGAAAAGTCGCGCTAACTGCTAACACCTGCTATTTTCCTGACTTCACCATACCTGACATAGGGGGTTGATTATGCTGTCCACATGGTCGTATCAGCAATGTTTTCCCCCTTCACCATGCAACATAGCTGGTTTTGTCACGATGTTGGCCCTTCCCTCCCACTATCGCTGGAATATATATCGCCATAGCGCTAATTGTTGCTAATACAGCATTAGCGTGGCGATATTTTCCAGAGATAGCTGGCGATGAAAATTTTCGCGCTTAGCGCACTCTATGATATTCTTCGCAGTTTCTTGCTAAAATGGCCCGTGGTTCTTCCATTCTCTACAGGTTATGATCTGTGTTTCCGAAGAGTTAAGTTTTAGGTGGGTTTTAGCATCCAGTGGCTGATAGCTCAAAGCAATGGTGTAGTCGTGAGGAATCAAGGGCTGTCAAATTTTCCAGCTTTAATGTGATTTGAGTGCCATCGGCATTGTTCTAGAAGGTTTGATTGAAGAACTTTTTGTCTGGTTCAGCCTGGAGCAGGTGTTAAAGAGTTTCGTGACAGCATCAAGCCTTGGGGTGCACCAGAGTTGGTATTTGTAAGAGGTGATCTAAATGATGCTTTCCTGGCTTGTTAAAGTACTAGGGCCCTCATTTATGAGGCTGTGCATCACTTTTACACCGCCGGTGCGTCACTTTTTGTGACGCACCAGTGGCGTAAATAATGCACCTTGTTGCGCCATATTTACAAAGTGACACATCTAGGTAGATGAGTCACTTTGTAAACCCCTATGCCACATTATACCTGCGCCAGGTATAATGTATGCAAGGGGGGCGTATTGACGCAAGTAAGGGTCGTAGAAGTGACGCAGTGAAATCTATGAGATTTCACTGCGTCACTTTTAGGACGCCATTGCGTCAAAATCTTGCGCCTGCCTCACAGCAGGCGTAAGACTGACGCAAGCCCTTTCACATGGGGCTTGCCCCATGTGAAAGGACGCATTGCTGGAGTTGCGTCACTTTTGTGACACACTCCAGCAATGCGTCACTTTTGCGCTTACAGATACGTCAGAAATACTGACGTATCTGTAACTCCTTGCGACATGATGCGTCATACATTAAATATGACGCATCAGGAATGTCGCAAGAAGTGCGCACTGCGAAGTGACGCATCGCTGCTTTCACGCAGCGATGCGTCATTTCTCATAAATGAGGCCCCAGGACTTCCAGGTCTGCACAACAATACCTGTACTCTTGTTACATCACAAACCGACCATTGCAATTGGCTGCAGAATCTGTAGGAAACCTGAGAGAAACATCCTGAGAGTAAAGTTACAGCTGCACTGCATTTTACTACTGAGCCATGCTTTTAAAAGCTGCCCAACAAGGGTAAACATGTGTGCACTCATAGAGCATGTATTCAATGTGCATAGTGAACTGAGTTGCTTTACACAGCTGCATTTGTCTTTAGTTGTCACTGAGTCATGTGAGTGCACACTGCGCAGCAAAGGTGCTGCCCATTCTCTTTCAAAGTCTGTTAACGTGTGGTATCAAGTTATACGTCAGCGCACATGTATGATGCTTTACTCGGTAACAGAAATGAGAAGCACATCATGTACATATGCTCATATACAGCAAGGTGCAATGGAGCTCCCCGCCACATGCGCGCACCTCCTTGCATAAGACATCAGAGGGCTGTTAATAGAATTACAAACACAGTGGCCTGAAGAGAGGTGCAACACAGAGACATTTTAATGCATGGGCAAAGGGGGCTCTGCCCCAGGGTCCCAGCGTTAAGGGGGGGGGGGCGTGATAGAGCCAGCTCTGTTCTGTTGAGTCTTGGTCTAATGACCTTACATAATCCTTAAACGGATTGCTTTAAATACCGTTTTCGTTTAATTTATTTATAATGTGGGTGATGTGTGACAGTGTATTACAGACATTTTGCAGAGAAATGTTGCATGCAACATCCATGAAAACAGTTTCTTTTAGATCAAAACAGAACCTTACATATGAGAAGTGGGAGGGTGTCACAGAGATCATTTGCAGTAATATTAGTGAGCTGCTGCTGTGTTACTATATTGGAAAAACACACCCTGAATATTAGATATAAACACATTTAGAATATGGACCCGTGTGTCTGTGCGCTGACAGTGATCTAGCCAAAGGTGGCATCAAGGAGCTGAAATTGGATCATAAATGCAAAGCTGTTCCAAACAGGACCCCCCAAAATACCTTTGGCCCAGGGCCCCAAAATCCTTAGGATGTCCCTGGTGCAACCCAGGTTATTCTCCATTTTCCTTCCTGCTCTACTTGGCTGGGACTGGAATGGGCACAAAAACTGCAGTTGCTTAACACACATAGTGCTGTTGTGCAGCTGGTACCGCACACACCTCTTCCTTATGCAGCACAAAGGTTCCATCGAGGTCTGAGGGTGTCCCAGGGTAGCCTGTTAAAGATATGGTAAGCTTTGCACTCCCCCCGGTTAGCCCAAAATATGATGCAGTTCAGATGTGAGATGTGAGATGGGATGAGCAGCCAGTGGGAGGCAGGAGATCAGGTAGGGGCGGGGCATAAATGAGTGGTAGAGAAACACATAGGGTTGGGCTGGGTAGGTCAGTGCACTGATGCATCTGGTCAAGGGGTTTCCGTTTCGCTTGAAGGTCACACATCCAAATCCTGATGGGTGTGCTCAGCCTTCATCCTTCCAAGGTCAATAAAACGAGTACCATTGTTTTGGGCAACAACAAATATTCAATATCAATTAGAAGGACCAAGAGACCTCCTCATGGGTGCATACTCGCTCTAGAAATAAAACATGCATGCATGTTTTGTTATCCTAGAAATGCAATACAATAAATGTAAATTTCTACATCTAAAACATTTTTAGAGTTAATAAAAAATATTACAGGGCAATAATTTAGTCCACCTTACGTCACTGACAGTCTAAACAGATGTTCTGCCAATAATATGTGTCCATCAAAACGAACTGACGTGTATTGGTTGGGTGTCTCCCCTTGCAACCAGAAGCCACGCCTTCATTTGATTGACATCGTGACCAAATCATTATAAAATTGCAGTTTCTCGCCTGGACCTAGAGCCAGCCTTCATTTTATGTGTCACAGTTCAGTTCAGTTTATAGTTTATTGCGCAGTTAATTAAAACCAATGCAATACAGTACACAATAAGAAAGTTAAAATGCTCATAAAAAAAAACATGCGTTTAAGATCAATTCTATACTATAGAGCGATATGCATAAGCTATTCAACATAAAAAAATATATTTTGCCTGCCGCCCACAATAGGCCGTTCTGTACTTCTCATCCACTTTGTAGGCCTGTTAGCCTATTCGTATTTCCCGTAAAATTCATTAAAGTTTACAACATAGATGATTCATCAATGTAAATTAAATCATATGTCCTGTTTGTAGATTGTTCTTGGGTCAGTTTTTGGTAGTTTTTTTTCCACTGCTTTTAAAAATTTCACGAAGCTGCAGCTCAGCTGAGGGTCCTGTGCTGAGAAGCAGGTTAGCACTGCACTCCTTCGTGTGCGTACACCCTGTAGAATAAAATGGCGTTTCAGCAGGAGCTTCCTTTCTTCTTGCAGTTCTTTACACGAGCATAGCAGATGCATCATGTCTTCAGCCCCAATACCATATCATTTTATGTGTCAGACACTGGTGGACTGGACTACACCCCACAGTCCTGTCTGCAAAGGGGAACCCTTTCACATAAGCTATCCTTTGACTCACCTTTACTAACGTGGTCGAAGCAGCAAACTCTTGCTCTAAAGGAAAATGTGTGGGGCGTGGCCAAGATGGCGGAGTGAGCGGTCGCACATCCCGAGTGCTCCTCCGTAACCGGCCGGCCCGGACCGTATTGCTAGCACTTCTCCCCCCCAAGGAACTCTAGTAGGAGCAGGAGCCAGTGGTGGACCCTCCTGAGTGTCCCAGGGGCTAAAGCAGACGCTCCCTGAGCTCCAGACGCGGGTACGGGGCAAGAACTTACCCGACACAGAGCCCCGAAGAGATAGCAGAGGCCGCACTGGGGGGCGAGAGTGGTCCTGGCAGTAGCGGCGCCTGAAGCGACACCAGGGAACGACGTCGACGCGGCTCTGCCGTTGTTCTAGAGGGGCCACGGCCTGCGGCGGACGTCAGGCGGTAGCTCGGCGGCAGAGACTCGCCCAGAAGTCAGAGGCACCAAAATTGAGGCCAGGGTTGCGGCCTAGTGCGGGCAGACCCCCAAAACGCAGCGAGGGGGCCGAGTAAGCCACAGCAAGCAGCGAGGCGGCACACTCACGGCGGTCTGCCCCTCTCCAGCGGTCCGCAGGAAAGCTGAGCGCCGAAGGACGGAACGGCGAGGCCCGAGACTGGTGGCTGTAGCGCGGGGCCTAGTTTCCGGCAGAGTGTGAGGGCCGAACCTGTGCCGGGCACGCAACCGGATAGGTGGCACGGCACCTGGTAGCCCCGATATAGAGGCTGCACTATTAAAGACCTCTGCGTGTGACGGACCAGGAGTCAGTTGGAGAACCAGCCATGGCCGGGCCCCCCCACACGCTCAGGTAATACGGAACTAGCTTAGTGAAGTCGCCCGATTGCGTCCCTGGGTGGCGAACTAGCGAGTCAGGAGCCATAATCTCCGCCATGGGCCACACGAGGGCGGGTCAGAGGAAGAAAGGAGACCGCACCCTCCTGGATGTTAGGCAAAGGACAGCCTAAGGGAGACAAAGGTCAATCGTCCCCAGGGTCTTCCAAGCCCCAGAAGGACACCAATGATGGAGAGGTACCCATCACAAAATCCTTCCTAGAGTCTCTCTTCAATTCCCTCCGTGAGGACTTCCAAACCCTGAAGGAGGAGGTGGCCGGGAAGTGCGTGAGATCAGGAGAGAGGTGGATGGGCTCGGCGAAAGGGTGGCCACCATTGAAAACGCGGGCCAAGCATGGGACGAGGAAATAGAACAGCTGCAGCAAGACATAATCGGCCTGAAGGACCAACAAGTAGACTTAAAAGCTCACGCCGAGGACTTGGAAAATAGATCCCGGCGGAACAACATCCGGGTCCGGGGGGGTACCACCTAAAGAAGAAGGAACGGACATTACGGGCTACTTACAGGCCCTATTCCGGGAGGTTCTGGGGGAACCGATAGACTTTGAGATTAGAATTGACAGGGCACACAGAGTGGGACAGGCGAGACGTGCACTGGCCCCACCTTCAGATATCCTGGCCTTCTTCCCAGACTACCCACTCAAGGAGCGCATTCTCAGGGAGGCTCGGCGACAGCAGCCCCTGCGGTTTCAGGGCCGTTCAGTAACCCTGTTCCAAGACCTTTCGGCAATCACACTCCAAAAGAGTAAGCCCTTCAACGTAGCAACAGACTTTTTAAGAGGAAAGGAGATCCTGCACGCCTGGGGTCACCCTTTCCGCTTGATATTTAGGTGGAACGGGGCTCTGCACCAGATTCGTTCCCTCCAAGAGACATGCACTTTGCTAGGCATCACCCAGGAGGAAGGGAGCGCATCGCCGAAACCACCCAGACGACCATCCAAGGATGGCTGGCAGCAAGTTGTGAGACGGCGGTCACCAGCAGTGAGCTTGAAACCCGACACACATACCATTAAGGCGGAGATGGACAACGCCATCCACGAAGTGGCAAAGGACACCACGTCCTCAGACTGAATGAACTCCGGGTGGGGTGCTCATTAGCATCCATCATCTTGCGAGTCCGGGAGGTAGGGAGGGAGGGGCAGTAGGGAGCGACGTGGCTGGACGCCCACACAAGTAACACACCACAGCCCTGCACTTTCTGAAGGCAGGACTGGGACTATGTTCACCAGTTGGGGCACTCTACGGGGACAGGGGTAATGGGGGGGGAGTTGGGGGTTTTCAGGTTTTTTTGGGGGGAGGGGCTCTCCTTTGTCCAACTTCCTTTCTGTTTTATTTCTCACGCGCTTCTCAGAGGCCTGTAATCCACCATGACAGACAATGACACACTCGAGACTCAAATTCCTTTCCCTTAATGTGAGAGGGCTCAATAACCCCATTAAGCGCCGGGCCGTTCTATCCCTCTTAGAGCACTCTTCAGCCGACATATGCCTTCTCCAAGAGACTCACTTATTACCCAAAGACCAACACCGCCTTAAAACACGTGCCTTTCCCACGCAACTTTTCTCGTCTTCACCTAAAAAAGTGGCAGGGGTAGCAATACTGGTATCCAAATCCTTCACGGGCAAAGTTCTTCAGCTGGAGGCGGAGATAAAAGGGCGACTTTTAGTACACCGCTTCCTAGTAGCAGGACTAACTATACTGGTGGGCTCGGTCTACGCGCCCAATGAACACTGAGCGACATTTATTGCTTGGGGATGACCTTAATTTGGTTTTCCATAACATAGCAGATTGCTCTTGCCAGAGGACAGGCCAGGTGGGAGCCCTCTCCAAATCTGGACACGCACATCTCCGAGATTTAGGCCTCACTGACCTATGGAGACACTTCCACCCGTGCAGTACAGCTTACATTTACCATTCTGGGGCCCATAAGTCTTACGCCAGACTCGACTATTTACGCTGCACCTCCCCATTAGTGCAGTGAGCGCATGAAGTAGATATTTTGCCGGCCTCACTATCTGACCACTCCCCGGTGGTAGCCACATTCCTCTTGCCAACCACACAGACTCCACAACGACACTGGCGCCTCAGAGACACCCTTCTCCACACCCCCTCGACAGTAGAACGGATTAAAACAGCCATTACACAGTTTCTGACCCACAACAACAACACTGACACCACACAGGCTACTCAGTGGGCTGCCCTTAAAGCAGTCCTAAGAGGTGAGTTTATATCTATTGCCACAGCTAACAGTAGGAAGCGAGCGCAGAAAAGGGCCGAAATTGCGCAACGAGTAGCAGAGCTGGAGCAAATGCACCAGTGCACAGGGGCGGCTCGGGCATGGCGTCAACTGTGCACCGAGAGGACGTTGTTAGCCGCACTAGACCAAGATACGGCAGAGTATGCAGCCCTCCATCTCAGGCGAGCCTATTACGCAGGAGGGGATCGATGCGGACGGTTACTGGCGAACAGGCTGCGAGAGCAGCGCCAGAGGCAGGGAGTACATGCCATACGGACGGACCGTGGTGACTTAGTCTCGGACAACGCTGCTATAGCGAAGACCTTTGGGACGTTTTATCAGTCCCTCTACACCTGCGACACTCTTGACCCGCAGGCGGGTCACACTTACCTACAGGGGGCACGTCTTCCATCTTTGAACTCGGTTCAGGCAGACTTCCTAGATAGGCCCATAGGTTTGGAGGAGGTGGTGTCAGCGATTTCAGGCCTGAAACTCGGGAAATCCCCCGGCCCCGATGGGTACCCGGCGATTTTCTACAAAACATTCTGCCACCAGGTGGCCCCTGTCCTGCGGGATTTTTTTAACTCCTTTACCCAGCCTGGCGCAATTCCCGCAGAGCTCTTGGAAGCAGCAATCTCGGTCATACCGAAACCCAGCAGGAATACTACCCGCTTTGGTTCGTACCAACCGATCTCGCTTTTGAACATTGACTTCAAACTATACACAGGAATTCTTGCAAGCCGGCTCGCGCCTTACATGCAACAGCTGGTGGAGCCGGACCAGGCAGGCTTTATACCTCAGCGACAGACCAGTGACAACACCAGGAGGGTCCTCCACCTCATTGAAGCGGGGTCGCGTACACGGCCGGATTGCATGCTCCTCACTATCGACGCCGAAAAGGCTTTCAAAAGAGTGCACTGGCCCTACTTGGAACAGGTCCTGCACCTCTTCGGCCTGGGGAGGTGCTCTGTACCCGCATATTAAACTGCTACAGACAGCCTAACGCCACAGTACGAGTCAATGGACACACGTCCTCTCGCTTTCCGATCGGCAGGGGGACTAGACAGGGTTGCCCCCTTTCCCCTATCCTGTTTGCCCTTTATTTGGGACCGCTGGCACAGAGGATCCGGCAGCATGCCCACATCAAAGGTATCCCATTCAGAGGGGACACCCACAAAATCAGCCTCTACGCGGACGACATTTTACTCTCCGCCACCGAGCCTGTCCAGTCGATACGCGCACCTTTTATTGAATTACACGGTTTTGCACTCGCTTCTGGTTTCAAGATCAACTCAGACAAATCGATTGCCCTTAACGTTTCCCTATCGCCCGAGACATTAGCCGAGGTGCAGGGGGAACATGACATACAGTGGTCTGACACCACAGTCCCCTATCTGGGAGTCCTCCTGGGCCCCACGCTCCCAGCTACCACTGAAGCAAACTATGCCAGACTGCGCACACAGCTCCGTGGGGAACTCCGGAGATGGAAACGCTATCCCCTCTCCTGGCTTGGGAGGATAGCTGCCACCAAAATGACTACTACCACAGATTCTTTATCTGTTTCAGACCCTTCCCCTTTGGCCACCGAGGAGTTGGAGCCAACAGACGCAGTCCGAACTGGCGCACTTCATTTGGCAAGGTCGTCTACCGCGCTTTAAACATGCCATCGCAGTCCTTCCGCCTGACCACGGCGGAGTGGGGATACCAGATCTCCAACTTTATTTTTACGCGGCACAACTCCGAAGCCTAGTGAAATGGCATCAGTTGGAATCGGGCAAGAATTGGCTCTTCCAAGAACAAGCTGTGGTGGGCATGCCCCTACAGGGTGTTCCCGTTCTCCCGAGGCGCCACCGGCCGCCTAACCTCTACGCATCTCAAATCACAGGCACAGTCATGGAAGTGTGGGACCGGGTCGCCACCAAACACGAATTGACATCCTTTCCCTCTCCTTTGACACCACTATTTGCCAACCCCGGCTTCACCCCAGACCTAGACCCTAAGGCATTTGCGACCTGGCAGCACTCTCCTTTCAGGGCCCTAGGACATCTCTTTAATTTGAACGGTATTCTCTCCTTCCAACAGATAAAGGAGGACTACGGCATCACAGAGGATGACGGGTTAGCCTATATACAGGTGCGTCACTGGGCACTTCACCCTGAGGTTTGGCCGGGAGCACAACAACATCTTACTCATTACGACAAATGGCTGGTCACTCGCACTTTCGAGAAAAAATTAATCTCTGACTTGTACCAACATCTCCTCCTCACAAACATTTACACATATAACGCTGGTAGGTGTCGGTGGGAGCGGGAATTAGGAAGGGCCCTCACACACAAAGAATGGAGCGGTGTCTATCATAGAGCGCGGCATTCCGCATACCATACTGGACTGACTGATACCCTGACCAAGGTGGCCACATACTGGTACCATACGCCAGAGCGACTTCACCAATTTGACCCCCACATTAGCGACCGCTGCTGGAGAGGGTGTGGGGAGCTGGGAATGTTGGAACATCTGCTATGGAGCTGCGACCGCCTACAGGGGTAGTGGGACACGATATTAGATGACATAGACGCCCATTTAGATGCCCAACTCCCCCGATTCCCTGCCTACATCCTGCTGGGACTGCCCAACGCCTTGCTGTATCCCTTGAAGTCACGGAGGGGCCGTCTCATCGCTATTGCATTAGGGGCAGCCACGCAAAACATTCTGGCACACTGGAGAACACCACAGGCCCCTCAGCATACAGGCTGGCTGCATAGGTTGTGGATGGTGCTCGGCATGGAGAAGCTGTCCCTGGTGCAGGCTGGACGGGGGGACGAATTCCCGGAGTTGTGGCGGCCCTTTTTGACACTACTCACCGGGGAATTCCGTGAATTGAGTTGTCCCCAAAACCTACGCCTTCTCCGATTGGCTGACACACCGATCCCGGAACAGAAGGCATACAAGCGCAAACAGAAACTCATACACTGATGACTCTCTCACTTCCTTCTCTTTCATGCTGCAATGGGGTAATCTTTTTGCTTTGTGGACAAAGTGGGGGTAGGCGGGAGGGCCTTGTTGTTTTGTTTCAGGGGGTTACAAGTGACCTACATCGCTGATCAGCTCCGTTATACACTGAGAATGCTAATCTGTATTGCATTGGAGCTTGCCCTGTTATGCTTGATTGAACGATCAAGGTCCTTTCGTTTTGTTCTTTTTGAAATCTCAATAAAAGATTTAAACCATAAAGGAAAATGTGTGTGGGGTGTGTGTGTCACTCACATTACACAAAAGAACAGATCAGAGAAAGGAAGAAGGTCAGGGTCCATACCAGGTCTAGTTAAGAGAAATCTATGTAACTAAGATTATCTAAGTATCCCAATTCAATTTGTGGACAGAGAATTATAATGAAGATGGGAAACGAGCAGAGTATGTCTGGAGATACTCCAACAATGTTTCTCTAAAAACTGTTTATAAAAGCACTCTTCAAAAAATATAAACCAGCCGTCAAAGAAGCAGAACACTGCTCTTACTTAGAGAGAATATTAATGGCCGGGAATAAACACAAATATTTATTCAATAACATTAATAAACTGTCCTCTACTCACATTGTTAAAAATAAGCTATTTTTTCCTCAGTCGTCCGGTAATGAACAGTACCCATTCTTTGGCCATGAAATTGGGACAATTCAGGCTTCTGCTCTTACAGATACATTTACTGATTTCCCCCCCTGACGTCACCTCTTAGCAAGGTCATCTGTCCAGGGTCTAGATCCCCTGACTCTACATCAGCTGACACAGAGAGCATTTTTACATTTGTTGTCCCTGTCTGGCTTTCCCTTTGACCCTCCATTTTGTTATTGGTATCCCCTGACCCGCCCCTCACCCACACTACCGCCTCCCTGCTGCCCCTCCCACGCTCCGCCCCCTCCACTCTCCATTTATGTTAGATGTCCACACGCGCAGCGTCCACGCGCTACGGCCACGCCGAAGGTGCGCCAAAGGTAAGCCCGTCTACGCCCGTCCGCGCCTGGACCGCGCCCGTCCCCGTCCCTCCCAGCCCTCCCGCATTACCTACGATGCCGCAACCCTCCTAGCCCTTAACCCCGGTCGCGCCCCCAACTGCGTCCAAGCAGCTCCTGGACACACCCATGGACCTTTCTCCTGCTACTCCTGCAAATTCAGCGGCACCGACAACTACTCCGCTACGACCACTCCACAGACTCCCGACCCCAACCACCTACAATGCATCCTTCTCAACACCCGCTCGGTCCACAGACAAGCCATTGACCTATGGAATCTACTAGACACCATCTCTCCAGACGTCGCCTTCCTAACAGAAACATGGATGAACGCTTCCTCCGCCCCAGACATCACCATTGCCATCCCTGAAGACTATAAGATCACACGCAAGGACCGTACCGGCCACACAGGAGGAGGAATCGCTATCGTCCATAAGAAATCAATCCGCATCTCAACCAGCTCTGACGCCAACCTCGCCAACTCCGAACACCTTCACTTCCAAATCCACATCGACCCCAAGACCACACTCAGAGGCACCCTCCTCTACAGACCACCAGGACCCCGCGCAAAATTCAGTGAAGACATCACGGACTTCATCACTCCACACGCGCTCCCCTCCAAAGACTACATCCTTCTGGGAGACCTCAACTTTCACCTTGAAAAGATCAACGTCCGCAACACCACCACCCTCTTGGACAACCTCGCCAACCTCGGACTTAAACAACTAGTCACTTCCCCCACCCACATCGCAGGTCACACACTCGACCCCATCTTCACCTCCAGCAATCATGTCTCCTTCAGCCACACTACGGATCTCCTATGGACTGACCACAGCTGCGTTCACTTCACCTACAACAAGCCGAAACCCACCAACCACCTCCAACCAACTCTGCAAAGAAACTGGAACAAAATCACCACCGACCAGATCTCCACATCGCTCCTTCTAAACACCCCAGCCCACTCTTCTAACCCAAACCAAGCCGCCGCCAACCTCACCCTATGGTTATCCAACACCGCCGACACCTTAGCACCACTGAAAAAACGTCAAAGCAAACCTGGCAGCAAGAAGGCCTCATGGTTCAACGATGATCTTAAGAAGTCCAAGAATCTCTGCCGCTCCCTTGAAAAGGCCTGGAAAAAAGACCCAACCACTAGCACCAAGGACGCCTTCAAAAACGCCACCCGCACTCACCACCAACTAATCCGAAAGGCCAAGAAAACAGCATTCAAGGATCGACTTGACAACAACGCCCACAACAGCAAGGAACTTTTCAACATCGTCAAGGAATTTTCCAATCCCTCGGCCAACTCCAACGACATCACCCCCTCTCAAGCCCTCTGCGACTCCCTAGCCTCATTCTTCCACAACAAGATTGCAGACATCCACAACAGCTTCGACAACCAACCCGGAGACCAACCCACCCAACCATTTGCTGAACATTCTCCCCCCGTGAACACCCTTAACGACTGGAACCCAATCTCCACTGAGGACACCATCCGCCTGATGAATTCCATCCACTCAGGATCCCCCACAGACCCATGTCCTCACAACATCTTCAACAAAGCAGACTCCGTCATAGCACCGCACCTCCGAGACGTCATCAACTGCTCCTTCAACTCCGCCACCTTCCCGGAAGACTGGAAACACGCTGAACTCACCGCCCTTCTGAAAAAACCCACAGCGGACCCCACCGAACTCAAAAATTACCGCCCCATTTCGCTCCTTCCATTCCCGGCCAAAGTCATCGAGAAAGCTGTCAACAACCAGCTCGCCGCTTTCCTCGAAGCCAACAAATCCCTCGACTCCTCACAATCTGGCTTCCGAGCAAAACACAGCACTGAGACCGCCCTCATCGCAGCAACAGACTGTAGCGTCGCCGAGACTCGGGGGTCAAGGGATACCTATGCCACGAAGTGGGGCCTAACTGTGACCATAATAAAGACACGACACTAGCTGTCAGTTAGGGCCAAAGACCACGAGCGGTCAATCAGCTGTTTATTTATACTTGGGGGCTTGCCCCGCCCCCAAGGTGTATGCGTGCGTGTGTGCGTATGTGTATGGGCCGGGTGGCTCCATTACTACATCCCTCCAAACTCACAGATCAATAGTCCCGGCCATGAGGTGTTTTGAATTTAGTTCATATTCCATGCATAGTCCTTCAATCGTTGGTTGGGGGTCGGATTAGGTCGCAGGTGATATCTTTGGCTTTGACGACCCTCCAGACTCCCCGTCTCCACTGATTGCTCAGAGCGATGTTGGTCATTACTTGAGGGGTTCTCAGGGTTGGTGTTGTTTGCTGGCTCAATCCTCGTTGAAGTCTGCCTTTCTTCTTCTTGCGGTGACACTGGTGACTCCATGCGTGCTGGTTCCTGCTCTTCGTCTTCCATTTCCTTAGATGCAGTTCCGTCGCGCCCATCTTCACGTGAGACACGTTTGAACCAGGATACATTTCGGGTAACAGCTCGTGTACCTCTGAACGCCGACACCATGGTGCCATGCACATTCACAATCTCCCACACTTCTGGTTCAAAAGCGGGGTCGTATTTTGATCTTCGTTGCCTGTTCTTGATAACCACTTTGTCTCCAACCACCAATGACCTGGCTTGGGCTTTCCTTGCCTGACTGGCTTTGTCGTTAGTGCGCTTCCGGCGTTCTTGGGTGACCTCGTGATCTATTTCTGGGGGGCACCAGGCAGGTGTAGTTGGCACGCAGTCTCTTGGTACCTTCTTGAATACTAGGTGTGCTGGAGCACAGCGTGTTGTCGAGTGGGGTGTTTGTCTGTATGCACTGAGGAATTGTGACAAGCTCTCCTCCGCGTCTTCCTTCCTTTCCACACCAATTTGCAGCGCGCGATTCAAAGTCCGCATAAACCTCTCGACTTCCCCATTTGCTTGGGGCCATTGCGGAGTGATTTTTCTGTGGTGAATGCCCCGGGCGGCGAGATAAGTTTGGAAGTCTTTTCCTTGAAAAGGAGGGCCGTTGTCCGACCTCACTTCTTCTGGTAGGCCTACCATGGCGAACACTCTCTCCAGAGCTTTCTTGACGTGGTTGAACGCTGTCGTGGGTACAATTTCCACTATTGGAAAACGGGAGTAGGAGTCTATCATGACGAGGGTGTGTCGTCCATCCGGGAACGATCCAAAGTCCATACTTATTTTTGACCATGGCTCTTTACAGAGTTCTTCGGTGATCACCGGGTGAGGAGCAGGTTCCCGGCCTGTGATGATGCACGAGTGGCAATTTCCAACCTCTTCCTCTACCGCTGCATCCATGCCGGCGAACCACACCTTGCTGCGCAAGCGTCCTTTTGTCTTCGATACCCCTTGGTGGCCTTGATGTGCAAGGCGCACAACTTCCCTCTGCAGCCTGGCAGGTACCACGATCGCTGTCCCTCGGAGGACCACACCGTGCGGTCCAATGCTCAGCTCACTCTGAGCTCTCCACAGTTGTTGTCTTGCCAGCTGTTCTTGGGGTGTGAGAGCGCTAACTCCATCAAGAAAATTTCTCCAGTTTCTGTTTGCCAGCGTCGTTTTTACCTTGACAAGGCATTCGTCTTCCTCCGTTGCCTTTCCAATGTCCTCCAGCGTCAGGGCTACTGGGCAAGCGTCTTGTGAGATCATTCTGACATATTCTTCGACGTCGTCTACATCACTTGTAGTTTGGACTGTATCTCCGGAGCCTGGGTGTCTGGATAAGAAGTCCGGAGGATTGTCGGCTCCAGGCCTATAGATTACCTCAAAGCGGTATGTTTGGAGTTGGACAGCCCATCTTTCAATTCTGGGTGGTGCGAGTCTGGCAGTTCCTGCAAATAGGGGCACAAGGGGCTTGTGATCAGTCACTACTTTGAACTCATGTCCGAACAGGTAGAGGTGAAAATGCTGGCACGCCCATTTTATTGCCAGTGCTTCACGTTCAATTTGGGCGTACCGCATCTCCGTCGCAGTCAGTGCTCTGCTGGCATATGCTGTCGGCACCCATTCATGAGCTTCAGTCTCTTGCATGAGGACGGCCCCCAATCCCACAGGACTCGCGTCCACAACTACTTCAGTGCGCCGGTGTGGCCTGAAGTATGCCATGACTTTGTCGTCAATTAGTGCAGCTTTGATTGCCTCAAATGCTTCGTCTTCCTTGGCCGTCCACACCCATGGTTGACTTGCTTTGGTTAGGTTACGTAATGGCTCAGAGAGGGATGCTAATCTTGGGATGAAACGGCCGCAGTACGTGGCCATTCCCAGGAAACTTCTGACCTCCGTGGCTGACGTTGGCTTGGGAGCTGCCCGGATGGCGTCCGCTTTCTTCGGGTCGACCTGAAGCCCTTCCCTGGAGAAGATATACCCAAAGAAGTCCACTGATTCCTTGTAGAAGGAACACTTTGCTCTGTGAAGGGTGAGGCCGTGATCAGCTAGGCGTTGCAATGTGGCTCGGAGGTGGACGTGGTGTTCTTCCAGAGTCTTGGAGAAGACAAGGATGTCATCGCTTAAATTTATAACTCCTGTCAGGCCGGAGAGAGTCTCTCTGATGGCGTTTTGAAAGACTTCAGCCGCCGATGACACCCCAAAGCTTAGCCGCTTGTATCTCCGGAGTCCAACATGGGTGGAGAATGTCGTGATGTTGCGACTGTCTGGATGAAGCTCAAGCTGGTGATATCCGGCGTTGAGGTCCAGTTTTGAAAACCAGCGTGCACCGTTAAGATCTGCCACTATGTCATCCATAGTTGGAGTCAGGTGCCTCTCCCTCTTTACTGCCTTGTTTGGAAGACGCATGTCCACACACAGGCGTATTGCGCCTGGTTGCTTTAGTTTTGGAGCAATCACAAGTGGCGAAACCCAGGGCGTTGGGCCCGACACCTTTTCAATTACCCCTAACTCTTCAAGTTTGTGCAATTCTTCTTCTACTTGCTTCCGCAGGTGAAACGGCACTCGTCGGTGTCTGAGAGCCATGGGTCGGACCGTTGGGTCTACGTGAAGTTTGAATTTTTTTCCTTTTAAACAGCCAAGACCTTTGAACAGGGTCGGGAAATCTCTCAAGATTGCTTCTGCGTGTAGTTCATGTACTTGCCGTGCAAAGAACACAAGTCGTAAATCTTCTGCCGTGTGGCAGCTCAGGAGCGTGCCGCGCCTGCCTCCGGTTACATGGAACTTGGTCTTCACTTGTTGATCATTGCACGCAGCTGTCACTTCGATTACTCCCCTCAGAGGAAGCGGGTCGTCACTGTCATAAGTGTAAATCTTGGCGTTTGAAGGAGACAGCGGTGGGCGCGGAGATAGTAGCTCATATTGCGCGCTGTCCATCACATTTACAGACGCCCCAGTATCAATGAGTGCTTGCACTGGAGATCCAGCGATGGAGATCTCACACATCGGTGGTGGCCGTCTTCTAGAGCCCTCTCTCCCCACAAAGGAGACGAAGAAAATGTTGTCGTCATCATCATCAGCACAGAATGCTGTCCTGGAGGTGTCGCCACACGGGCCTGGATCCTCTAATGATATTTGTCGTACTGCCTGCGTAGGGCCTCTTCCATTCGAGCTAAAACGGCGGTTCCCACTGCTGCGACACACTTTTGCAAAGTGATTCATTTTTCCGCAGTTGGAGCATACTTTTCCTCTCGCGAAACATCTCCCCCCTGTCGGATGTTCCATGCCACAGTTCCCACAAGGATTCCGAGAGCTGGCTCGAGGGGCTCCCCTCTGTGTCTGTGACCGGCGCCTGATTGCGTCTACTTGTTCCTCCTTAATTTGAGGGGTTTTTGCAGGTGCACCGGGTTTGTCAAGAGCAGCTTGCATTTCATCAGCTCTTGCATTGGATAGCTCATGCGAGCGCGCAAGGACGAGGATCTCATCAAGGGATATACGTGGCTGTCTAAGAATGAGGCGTCTTAGTTGTACCGATCTGCACCCCTGGATCAGTTGTGCACGGATCTCCTGGCGCTGGTCCGGGAGTTCACAGGCAATGGCTAGTTTCCTTAACCTGGCATAGAAAGAGTCAATAGGCTCCGTTTCACCCTGCCTGGCTTGGCGCAGCTTAAACCACTCGTAATCAGGGTTCACCCTGGGATCGAAGTGACGGCTCAACGCCCGTACTGCCGCGTCATAATCTTCTTCTTCTCCACGATCTGGCAGTGTTTCAAAAAGCTCATACAACTCATCCCCTCCATAACACATGAGTAAAGAGCGCTTCACTTTACCATCAGTTTCACGGACACCAACAAAATAATGCTCCAATCTCCCAATCCATATTCGCCATCTTGCCGCAGCTGTGTGCGGATCTGCCAGTTCGCTGAATGGAGGGAGTGGCGCTGCGAGGCCATGTCCGGGAGAGGCTGCAGCAGCGGCTGCAGCGGCACCAGGAGCTGGACCCTGGACAGCAGGTACCTGCACCACAGTCGGAGGTCCAGTAGGAGCAGGTGGTTGTACTTGCGCTGAGGTCGTGGCAGTGGCACCTCCATTGGCTTGTTGGTCTGTCATGGTTTTGACTGCCCACGCGAAGAAACACGGTGTAAAAGATTAGGGTCAAGCAGGTTCTGTGTGACGCTGATCCTACGTGGCAAGAAAACGGCAGCACCAGGTAACTTTCCTGTCAGTTTTTGAGAGGTGCGCGAAAATTTGTTTTTCCTTGTCAGAAGTGTAGCGCCGGTGAATGTGGCATCCAACGTATCTTTTACTTTGCTCATACGCTGTCTGGTCAATGGCTGAATACTTTGTTCGTTTTTTTTTTTTTTTAAATTATTTCTTCCGCTCCAAGCGTGAGGATTTGCCAGTCTATTTCTCCTTAGTCAGCTGCCTGAAATACGATCTGACAGGGCTTACGCGACCTGATTCAGCGTGCGCATGCGTGTGCCTGTGGTACGCAGCTGCTGAGGTAATTGCGCGAGGGCCGAGGATTCCCCTCCGATGCGCTGTCAGCTGGTGATCGAGCGCCGCTGAGGAACTGGCGCGAGGGCCGAGAATGTCCCTCCGACGCGCTGTCAACAGGTGAGAGAGCGCATACCAAGGTGGGCTGGCGTCGTAGCGAGCGGGTGTCGGCTGAGGCCCTGACAGGGCGCGAGCTCACCTGACGCACCACGACCTGATGCGTATTTTTTTTTCGTCAGCTTCTACGCTCGGCTCCGTCATGTGGAGGAGACCGGCACAGCTGTGTGGCGAGGCGTGAGTGACCGTGTCCGCCTCGTCGCCAGTGTAGCGTCGCCGAGACTCGGGGGTCAAGGGATACCTATGCCACGAAGTGGGGCCTAACTGTGACCATAATAAAGACACAACACTAGCTGTCAGTTAGGGCCAAAGACCACGAGCGGTCAATCCGCTGTTTATTTATACTTGGGGGCTTGCCCCGCCCCCAAGGTGTATGCGTGCGTGTGTGCGTATGTGTATGGGCCGGGTGGCTCCATTACTACACAGACGACATTCGAACTCTACTAGACAATGGAGACACAGTCGCCCTCATCCTCCTCGACCTCTCTGCAGCATTCGACACAGTCTGCCACAGCACCCTTTTACAACGCCTCAATAACATCGGAATACAAGGAAAAGCACTTGAATGGATCACCTCGTTCCTCACCGGAAGAACCCAGAGAGTCCGCCTTCCACCATTCAAGTCCGAGGCCACTGAAGTCATCAGTGGCGTACCACTAGGATCCTCACTCAGCCCCACCCTCTTCAACGTATACATGAGCCCCCTCGCGGCCATCGCCCGCCAACACAACCTCAACATCATCTCTTACGCGGATGACACTCAACTAATCCTTTCTCTCACCAATGACCCCAGCACCGCCAAAACTAACCTACACGAAGGAATGAAAGAAGTTGCCGAATGGATGAAACAAAGCCGTCTGAAACTGAACTCAGACAAAACAGAAGTCCTCATCTTAGGTACATCCCCCTCTGCATGGGACGACTCTTGGTGGCCGGAAGCCCTTGGAAAAGCACCCATCCCGACAGACCACGCACGGAACCTAGGCGTCATCCTGGATTCTTCACTCTCAATGAACAGACAAGTCAGCGGCGTATCCTCATCCTGCTTCAACATTCTTCGCATGCTCAAAAAAACATTTCGCTGGATCCCCACCGAAACCAGGAAAACAGTCACCCATGCTCTGGTCACGAGCCGACTGGACTACGGAAACACCCTCTACGCAGGTACTACCGCTAAACTCCAGAAGAAACTCCAACGAATCCAAAACGCCTCAGCCAGGATCATATTAGACATCCCGCGCAACGAACACATCTCTGGTCACCTGAAAGACCTCCACTGGCTACCCGTCAATAAGAGAATCACTTTCCGACTGCTAACCCACGCACACAAATCACTCTACGACATCGGACCAGAATGCCTCAACTCACGACTGTCCTTCTACACCCCCTCCCGCCAACTACGTTCTTCCAGCCAAGCCCTCGCCACTGTACCTCGCATCAACAAGACCACCATGGGAGGCAGATCCTTCTCATACCTGGCTGCTAAAACATGGAACTCACTCCCCGCTTACCTGCGCCTTACCCAGAACCACCTAGCATTCAGAAAGCAACTTAAAACGTGGATATTTGACAAGTAATCCTCCTCCCCTTCCTAAGCGCCTTGAGACCCTCTGGGTATGTAGTGCGCTATATAAATTCTCTGACTTGACTTGACTTGACTTCCGACCCTCTGCCTGTTAAATGTCTTCACTTGCTTCAAGCTGGCCTTGCTGAAAATGGTTAGCTGATCTCTGGATCTTCCCCAGCAGGTTATGGTAATCCCCTTACTGAGAAAGGCTGGACTTGATCCCTCAATGCCACTTATCACCCAATTACCCTGCTAGAAGCACCAGCCAAGTTCTGCGAAGCTCCCGTGGCCATAGAATGCAATGAAGTGCGGGCGATGCTCCTGCCAGCTTAACCCCCATGGCAGTACCTAAGTCACCATGTTGGCAGTGTTGAATGATCTCAGATGGAGGTGGACAATGGCAATCTGAGTGCCTTCATAACAAACATAAGGGTAGCCCAGTGATTTACAGGAACCTCGGGTGAGCAGTAGCTCAAGGAATAATAGTCCCTAGCCAAACAAGCACTGGGAAAGCCAATAGGTTGCACCTATACAAGAGCTATTGCTATGGCAGTGTGTTTTTGCCATGTTATAAACCAGTGTGGCTGCTGTTCAGCATGGCTATAAGTTAGTGGCGTAGAGAAGAGTGGCGTGAAGTGTGCTGAGGTGAGTTGAGAGTCGCAGACTGGATTTGTTGGAGTAGAGTGTCGTAGAGTGGAGGAGGGGGAGTAGAGTGTAGTAGAGTTGAGTAGAGGGAAGTAGATTTCAGTTATTCAGTGGCAGAGTGTCGTATAGTGCAGTGTCGTAAAGTGGAGTGGTATAGAGTAGAGTGTTGTGGAGTGCTGTGGGCTGGAATAGGGTGGAGTGGGTTTGAGTGGATTTAGGTAGTGGGGTTGATTGCATTGGAGTAGATTGGGGTGGATTGAATTGGGATAGAGTAGGTTGGATTGAGGGGAGTGGGGTGGATTAAAGTGGGTGAATTGGGCGGGGTGGATTGGAGTGGGGTGTATTTAAATGGGGTGGAGTGGATTAGATTGGTTTGAGGTAGGAGAGTGCATTGGATTGGGGTGGACTGGATTAGAGTTGGGTGAATTAGAGCGGAGTGGTGGGGTGGATTTGACTGGACTGGAGGGGGTGGATTGGATTGGAGTGGGGTGGATTGGATTGATGTGGGGTGGATTGAACAGGAGAGGGTTGGATTGGAGTGTGGTGGACTAGAGGTATTGGATTGAGTGGGGTTGACTGAACTGGGGTGGGGTCGATTGGGGTAGAGTAGGGTGGATTGGAGTGAAGTGTGGTGGATTGGGCTAAAGTGGAGTGGGATTGATTGCAGCAGGGTGACGGGATGGGGTGGATTAGAATGGAGTGGATTGCATTGTAATGGGGTAAAGTGGATTGTATTGGGGCGGGTGGATTGGAGTAGGGTTGGGTGGATTGAAGGGGAGTGAGGTGGACTGCAGTGGGGTGGATTGGAGTGGAGTGGACTGGAGCAGGGTGGATTGGATTAATGTGATTGGATTAGCGTGGGGTGGGGTGGGGTGGGGTGGGTTGGGCTGAGGTGAATTGGAGTGGGGATGATTGGGTTTGGCTGTCTTCAATTTGGATGGGGTGGACTGGATTGGGGTGGGGTGGATTAGATTGGGGTTGGGTGGGGTGGGGTGGAGTGGACTGGATGTAGGGTGGGGTGGGTTGAAGTAGGGTGGGGTGGATTACAGCAGAGTGAGGTGGACTGGAGTTGGGTGGATTGGAGTGGAGTGGAGAGGAGTGGAGTTGGCTGGGGTAGGGTAGATTGGATCGGGGAGGATTGGATTGGAGTGAGGTGGATTGGATTGAATTGGGGTGGGGTAGATTGACTGGAGTAGGATGGATTGGAGTTTGGTGGGCTGGAGGGATTGGATTGAGTGGGGTAGACTGAACCAGGGTGGGGTGGATAGGGGTAGAGTAGGGTGGATTGGAATGAAGTGTGGTGGATTGGATGATAGTGGAGTGGGATTGATTTCAGTGGGGGACTGGATGTGGTGGATTAGAATGAGTGGGTTGGATTGTAATGGGGTGAGTTGGATTGGATTGTGGTGGGGTGGATTGGAGTAGGGTGGGGTCGGGTAGATTGGATGGGAATGAGATGGACTGGAGTGGGGTGGATTGGAGTGGGTGGGGTGTACTGGAGTAGGGTGGATTGAATTGGGATGGGGTGGATTGGAGTGGGGTGGGTTGGGCTGAGGTGGCTTGGAGTGGAGTAGATCGGATTTGGCTGGCTTGGATATGGGTGGGGAGGACTGGATTGGAGTGGGGTGGATTAGATTGGGGTGAAGTGGATTGAATTGGGGTGGAGTGGACTGGGGTAGGGTGGGGTGGATTGGAGTAGGGTGGGGTGGATTGCAGCAGAGTGAGGTGGACTGGAGTTGGGTGGATTGGAGTGGAGTGGAGAGGAGTGGAGTTGGCTGGGGTAGGGTGGATTGGATCAGGGAGGATTGGATTGGAGTGAGGTGGATTGGATTGAATTGGGGTGGGGTGGGGTAGATTGACTGGAGTAGGATGGATTGGAGTTTGGTGGGCTGGAGGGATTGGATTGAGTGGGGTAGACTGAACCAGGGTGTGGTGGATTGGGGTAGAGTAGGGTGGATTGGAATGAAGTGTGGTGGATTGGACGATAGTGGAGTGGGATTGATTGCAGAGGACTGGATGTGGTGGATTAGAATGAGTGGGTTGGATTGTAATGGGGTGAGTTGGATTGGATTGTGGTGGGGTGGATTGGAGTAAGGTGGGGTCGGGTAGATTGGAGGGGAATGAGATGGACTGGAGTGGGGTGGATTGGAGTGGGGTGGGGTGTACTGGAGTAGGGTGGATTGAATTGGGATGGATTTGATTACGGTAGATTGGATTGGGGTGGGGTGGATTGGAGTGGGGTGGGTTGGGCTGAGGTGGATTGGAGTGGAGTAGATCAGATTTGGCTGGCTTGGATATGGGTGGGGAGGACTGGATTGGAGTGGGGTGGATTAGATTGGGGTGAAGAGGATTTAATTGGGGTGGAGTGGATTGGAGTAGGGTGGGGTGGATTGGAGTGGGCAGATTGTTTTCAATTGGAGTGGTGCTGATTGGAGTGGAGCAGATTGTTTTGGATTGGAGTGGGGCAGATTGTTTTGGATTGGAGTGGGGCAGATTGTTTTGGATTGAGTGGCGCAGATTGTTTTGGATTGGGTTGGGGCAGATTGTTGTGGGGCAGATTGGAGTAGGGCAGATTGGGGTGGATTGGATTGGAGTGGGTGGGGTGGATTGGGGAGGGAGTGGAGTGGGGTGAATTGGAGTAGGGTGGATTGGGGTGGATTGGATTAAGGTGGATTGGATTTGGGTGGGGTTGATTGGAGTGGGGTGGGTTGGGTTGAGGTGGATTGTTGTGAGGTATATTACATTTGGCTGGCTTGGATTTAGGTGGGGTGGACTGGGTTGGGGTGGGGTGGATTAGATTGAGGTAAGGTGGATTGGAGCGAGGTGGATTGGATTGGAGTGGGGTGAATTGGAGTTGGGATGTTTGGAGTGGGGCAGCTTTTTTTGGATGGATGTGGGGCAAATTATTTTGGATAGGAGTAGGGCACATTAGAATGGAGCAGATTGTTTTGGATTGGGGTGGTGCAGATTTGAGTGGGCAGATTGTTTTTGATTTGAGTGGGGCAGATTGGAGTAGGGCTGACTATTTTGGATTTGAGTGGGACAGATTAGAGTTGGGCAGATTGGAGTTGGGCAGGTTTTAGAATGGAGTGGGGCAGATTGTTTTAGAATGGAGTGGGACAGATTGTGTTGGATTGGAGTGAGCAGACTGTTTTGGATTGGAGTAGGACAGATTGGAGTGGGGCAGATTGTTTTGGATTGGAGTGGGGCAGATTGGAGTAGGGCAAACTGTTTTAAATTTAACACCTTCAGCGTGGCGTAGATTCCTGCGCTGTGCTCAACGTTCTAATGAGCCAATGGGCTCATGACAGAACGGTTCCGTCATGAGCACAGGCCAACCGACGCTCATGACGGAACCGTTCCGTCAATAGGATCGAAGGGGTTAAGTGGGACAGTGGAGTGGGACAGATTGAAGTAGGGTTGATTGTTTTAGATTGGAGTGGGGCAGATTGTTTTGCGTTGGATTGGGGTAGATTGTGTTGGTTTGGAGGGGGCAGATTGTTTTGGATAGGAGTGGGCCGATTGTTTTGGACTGGAGTGGGGCAGATTGTTTCGAACTGGGTCAAACTGGAGTGTGGAAGATTGGAGTGGGGCAGATTGTTTTGGATTTGAGAGGGGCAGATTGTTATGGATTGGAGTGGGGCAGAATAGAGTGGGGCAGAGTGGAGTGGGCTGGGTGGGAGAATTGAGGTGTGGTGGATTGGAGGGATTGGATTGGGGTGAGTGGTTTGTATTGGAGTGGGGTGGACTGAACTAGAGTGGGTAGATTGGGGTAGAGTAGGGTGGACTGGAGTGAAGAATGGTGGATTGGACTGTAGTGGAGTGGGGTTGATTGCAGTGGGGGAGACGGGATGGGGAGAATTAGAATGGAGTGGGCTGGATTGTAGAGTGGAGCAGATTGTTTTGGATTGGGGTGGTGCAGATTGGAGTGGGCAGATTGTTTTTGATTTGAGTGGGGCAGATTGGAGTACGGCAGACTGTTTTGGATTTGAGTGGGACAGATTAGAGTTGGGTAGATTTGAGTTGGGCAGGTTGTTTTAGAATGGAGTGGGGCAGATTGTTTAGAATGGAGTGGGACATATTGTGTTGGATTGGATTGAGCAGACTGTTTTGGATTGGAGTAGGACAGATTGGAGTGGGCAGATTGTTTTGGATTGGAGTGGGGCAGATTGGAGTAGAGCAAACTGTTTTAAATTTAAGTAGGACAGTGGAGCGGGGCAGATTGTTTTGCATTGGATTGTGTTGGTTTGGAGGTGGAAGATTGTTTTGGATAGGAGTGGGCCGAATGTTTTGGACTGGAGTGGGGCAGATTGTTTTGAACTGGGACAGACTGGAGTGTGGAAGATTGGAGTGGGGCAGATTGTTTTGGATTTGAGAGGCGCAGATTGTTATGGATTGGAGTGGGGCAGAATAGAGTGGGGCAGAGTGGAGTGGGCTGGTTGGAAGAATTGAGGTGTGGTGGATTGGAGGGATTGGATTGGGGTGAGTGGTTTGCATTGGAGTGGGGTGGACTGAACTAGAGTGGGTAGATTGGGGTAGAGTAGGGTGGACTAGAGTGAAGAATGGTGGATTGGACTGTAGTGGAGTGGGGTTGATTGCAGTGGGGGAGACGGGATGGGGAGGATTAGAATGGAGTGGGCTGGATTGTACAGTGGAGCAGATTGTTTTGGATTGGGGTGGTGCAGATTGGAGTGGGCAGATTGTTTTTGATTTGAGTGGGGAAGTTTGGAGTAGGGCAGACTGTTTTGGATTTGAGTGGGAAAGATTAGAGTTGGGCAGATTGGAGTTGGGCAGGTTGTTTTAGAATGGAGTGGGGCAGATTGTTTTAGAATGGAGTGGGACAGATTGTGTTGAATTGGAGTGAGCAGGCTGTTTTGGATTGGAGTAGGACAGATTGGAGTGGGGCAGATTGTTTTCGATTGGAGTGGGGCAGATTGGAGTAGGGCAAACTGTTTTAAATTGAAGTGGGACAGTGGAGTGGGACATATTGAAGTAGGGTTGATTGTTTTAGATTGGAGTGGGGCAGATTGTTTTGCATTGGATTGGGGTAGATTGTGTTGGTTTGGAGGGGGCAGATTGTTTTGGATAGGAGTGGGATGATTGTTTTGGACTGGAGTGGGGCAGATTGTTTTGAACTGGGACAGACTGGAGTGTGGAAGATTGGAGTGGGGCAGATTGTTTTGGATTTGAGAGGGGCAGATTAATATGGATTGGAGTGGGGCAGAGTGGAGTGGTCTGGTTGGGAGAATTGAGGTGTGGTGGATTGGAGGGATTGGATTAGGGTGAGTGGTTTGTATTGGAGTGGGGTAGACTGAACTAGAGTGGGTAGATTGGGGTAGAGTAGGGTGGACTGGAGTGAAGAATGGTGGATTGGACTGTAGTGGAGTGGGGTTGATTGCAGTGGGGGAGACTGGATGGGGAGGATTAGAATGGAGTGGGCTGGATTGTAGACTGGAGCAGATTGTTTTGGATTGGGGTGGTGCAGATTGGAGTGGGCAGATTGTTTTTGATTTGAGTGGGGCAGATTGGAGTAGGACTAACTGTTTTAAATTGAAGTGGGACAAATTGGAGTGGGACAGATTGAAGTAGGGTTGATTGTTTTAGATTGGAGTGGGGCAGATTGTTTTGCATTGGATTGGGGTAGATTGTGTTGCTTTGAAGGGGGCAGATTGTTTTGGATAGGAGTGGGCTGATTGTTTTGGACTGGAGTGGGGCAGATTGTTTTGAACTGGGACAGACTGGAGTGTGAAAGATTGGAGTGGGGCAGATTGTTTTGGATTTGAAAGGGGCAGGTTGTTATGGATTGGAGTGGGATCAATTGGAGTGGGCAGAATAGAGTGGGGCAGAGTGGAGTGGGCTGGTTGTGAGAATAGAGGTGTGGTGGATTGGAGGGATTGGATTGGGGTGAGTGGTTTGTATTAGAGTGGGGTGGACTGAACTAGAGTGGGTAGATTGGGGTAGAGTAGGGTGGACTGAAGTGAAGTATGGTGGATTGGACTGTAGTGGAGTGGGGTTGATTGCAGTGGGGGAGTCTGGATGGGGAGGATTAGAATGGAGTGGGCTGGATTGTAATGGGGTGAGGTGAATTGGATAGGGGTGCGTGCAGTGGATTGAAGTAGGGTGGGGTGGATTGGAGTGGAGTGAGGTTAACTGGACTGGGGTGGATTGGAGTGGAGTGGATGGGAGTGGGGTGGACTGGAGTAGGGTGAATTGGATTAGGGTGGATTGGATTAAGGTGGATTGGATTGGGGTGAGGAGGAATGGATAGGGGTGGGGTGCATTAGATTAGGTTGAGGTGGATTGGATTGGATTGGAGTGGAGTGGATTGAAGTGGGGCTTATTGGAGTGGGGTTGCTTGTTTTGGATTGAAGTGAGGCTGATTGTTTTGTATTGGAGTGGGGCACATTAGAGTGGGGCAGATTGTTTTGGATTGGAGTGGTGCAGATTGGAGTAGAGCAGATTGTTTTGGAGTGGAGTGGGGTAGATTGATTTGGATTAGAGTGGGGCAGATTGTTTTAGATTAGGGGCAAATTGTTTTGGATTGTGGTGGGGCAGATTGTTGTGGGGCACATTTAGGTGGATTGGATTGGAGTGGGGTGGATTGGGGAGGGAATGGTGTGGATTGGATTGGGGTGAGTTGGATTGGATTGGAGTGAGTTGGATTGGATTGGATTGGATTTGGGTGGATTAGATTGGTGTAGGGTGGAGTGGAATATAGTAGGGTGCATTGTGGTGGATTAGATTGGAGCTGGGTGGAGTGGGTGAATTGGGATGGAGTGGCTGGATTGGGGAGAGGTGGATTAAATTGGAGTGGAGTGTGACCAATTGGAGTGGGCGGATTGGAGTGGGGAAGATTGAAGTAGGACAGATTGTTTTAGATTGGAGTGGGGCAGATTGGATTGAAGTGGGGCATCTTGTGTTGGATTGGAGGGGGCGGATTGTTTTAGACTGGAGTTGGGCAGATTGTATTAGATTGGGACAGATTGGTGTGTGGAAGATAGATTGGAGTAGGACAGATTGTTTTGGATTGGAGTGGGGAGATTGGAGTGGGGCAGATTAGAGTGGGGCAGAGTTGACTGGGTGGATTGGGAGGATTGGAGTGTAGGGATTGGATTGGGGTGAGTGGTTTGGATTGGAGTGGGGTGGGGTGGACTGGATTGAGTGGGGCAGATTGGTGTGGGGTGAGGTGAGGTGGATAAGCTTGGATTGGAGGGGGGCAGATTGGAGTTGGGTTGAATGGGGTGGGGTGTACTGCACAATTATGTGTTAAAGCTTAATTTCAGAAATTACACATAAAAAAGAAAAGATGTTGCTTTGCAATAATGTAATCCTCATCTATTGAGAAGAGCACCCAAGAGCAAAACCAAAGAAAGCATGAGGGCAAAATGAGAAAAGTTAACTATAAAAATGTATATTTTTTATTTATTTTGTCCTGCTGGGCATGTTTTGGCTAGTCACATGCCTTCCGTTTGCAGGGCACTAAAAGTTAAACAGAACAAAATTGTACCTCAATCACATCGGGAGCAGCGGATGTGCACTGTTTAAGTTGAATCAGTCGGGCTTGGTCCCTGCTTCACAGAGAGGTGGAGAGGATGTTAGACCTACCTTGATGAATTATGACGCTGTAAAGAAGAGTGCCACAGAAGCCAACAAATGGTAAAGTGCCACAGAAGCCAAGAAATGGTAAAGTAATGGGCGGGCTCCCAGCCCTTTTATTTATACAACTGTGTCTAGCAAGAAACATGCATGCGCCAGTGCATGCTCTCGCTGGCTTGACTCTAAATAATATGTAAAAATTCTATTAAGTCAAATTATAATTTTCATAAAATTTAGCGCTGCTTGCTAGCAATTTCACATTGCTGCAGTTGCTCTCCTTACAGCTAACAAAACTTACCACCAGCATTGTCCATTGATTAATGCGCCTGCTGACATTTACCATCGTTCAGGTGAGTGGTCTTGGATCTTTGAAACTTTAAGGATTTGCCAATAAACTAATTTTCCACTGATCATTGATAAGAAGTTAATTCCCTTTCCAGTGCCTTCAAAAATACCCTCTTGAGCTCATGAATGCTTAGAGCCCTCATGATAAGCCTGTCATCAATTTGGGATTGATACCGCAGATCCACTTTCGATTTCATGATTTGATGGACTTTGTGGTTCTTGTTATTCTGATGCACAAGATGATCACGTTTATCACGTGTGTATAACTTATGAAAGAGCACGTTGAACACATTGTTTTGTGCTGGCACCCACTGGGACATTGACCTTGATCACGTGTTTGACTAAAATTGCCATTTGACTTCTTAGGAATTGTGCATGCTTTTTAACTAGAGACCACTGTTCCTTGTCCTACCTCTCCTCTAACATTCAATCGTGCATCAACATTTCATATCTTTGATTAAGGGATCCTTACTACACAGCTGCGATCTGCTTGAATAAAGGACATGGGGCCAGATGTAGGTAGCCTAATACCGGTCGGTAACTGCCGAAATTACCGAATTTTGGCCGTTACCGACCGATATTGGGCATTTGAGATGTAGGAGCCCAAAAAAGACCGATTCGGTAAATACGAATCGGTAATTTCTGAATCAGAATTTACCGAGTCAGAATTTACCGAATCGGAATTTACCGATTCGGAAAATACCAAATTCTAATTCACTGAATCGGTAAATAAGAAATGGTAAAAAATGAGAATAGAGATGTAGGTAACTTCTAAAATACCGTATTTCATGAAATTCGGTATTTAAGAGTCAGTATTTACCATGGATTGAAAGCAGGTGGTAACCAGGTGCAGGATATAAAAAAGGCCCCAAAATGCAACAGTGTGACCAGAATGGCGGCATTCTATGTGATAGCAAGGCGGCTACAGCTACAGGCAGCAGGAGAGATGGTCTGGAGACGGGAGGAGCAAGTCTACAGACAGCGGATTAACGCTCTTCCAACTCACTGAGGCAGAGATCTTGCAAAGGTACAGGCTACACCCCCACACCATCCTGGACTTGATTAGGGATCTGCACCCACTCCTGGAGCACCCAACACCAAGGGCGCACACCATCCCACCCCATGTGCAGGTGCTCTGTAGCCTACACCTGCTTGCATCTGGGAGTTACCAGGAGGTGATAGCTGCAGTAGGTATGGTGTCCCAGAGCTGCCTGTCCCGTTTCTTCCGGAAGTTCCTAGAGGCCATGATGCAGAGAATGCATCATTACATCAGCTTCCCTGACACACATGTGGAACTGCTAAAGACCAAGACTGACTTCTATCAACTGGCACAGTTCCCACAGGTCATCGGCTGTATTGATGGCACCCACATCCCAATCTGCCCACCTGCTGCCACAGAGTACATTTACAGAAACAGAAAGTCAACCCACTCTATCAATGTGCAGGTAATCTGTGATGCTGCCAACATTATCACAGACATTGTGGCCAAATTCCCTGGAAGCACCCACTACTCCTACATCTTTCAGAACAGTGGGATCTACACACGTCTGACAGCGGGGTAATTTGGAGAAGGATACCTGCTAGGTAAAACACTGTGACACACCCTGATAGATATTGCACATGTATGTGTTGGTGTGCATGTAATTAATGGCTCTCTCATTTCCAAATAGGTGATAGCGCATATGTGGAGAAGTGTGGCTCAGGGGTTAGAGGCGGCAGACCCGGAAGCTGAGATCGGCCCTGGACCAGGGTTCAATTCCCCGCCTCGGCGGTTCTTGGGCTCAAAAATTCCACGGACTCGATAATTCTCGCTCCGGTGCCTTCTCGACTCACGGGTTCACACTCTGCGACTCTGGGCAATAGCTTGCTTAATCTCCACAACGGCCCCTCGCGGCGGGATGCCTGGCTTTCACCTTGTGGATACCCTGCCGGGGTTATCTCACAGGGGAATACCAGGACGGGTTCCCTAAGCAAGCGCCGGGAAACCCTTTGTGGGTAGCTGTGCGCTATATAAGCTCAAATACATTTACATATATGCCGTCCGCTCGTTCTTCCAGAAACCCTACCTGAACCCATAAACCCGAGCGAGAGACGACACAACGAGGCACACAAATCTGCTAGGAACGTTGTGGAGCGCACCTTTGGGCTGTTAAAAAGCAGGTTCCGCTGCCTCCACAAAAGTGGAGGTGCATGGCAGTACTCACCACTCATCTGCTGTAAGATCATTGCAACTTGCGCAATGTTGCACAACCTTGCTACCAAGAAAGGTACAGAAGTAGAATTAAGTAATTTTGAGGACCACGATGATGAATGTGCACAGCCTGAGCCCAACACAGCAGGAGTGGCACCAGCAATAGATGGGAGACAGAGACGGGCAGAGATCACATGCAACTACTTTTAAGTAAGTAAAGAGACACAGCCAGGTGGAGTATGTACCCAATGTAGTTACATTTTTGGCACTACGCAAGTACTCAAAGGCACAAATGTGCAACACAAATGGTATCTATCAATAATGGGAGTCCTGGGTCACTTCCCCATTCAAGGTCATGGAGTGTGGGCAGCATTAGTCATTTTTGGCCACGCCTACCAGTGCCAGATGAAATTGGCTGGCTGTCCTCACTGGGTATGAGGGCAGTGGGAGCACCATGGAGCCTGCTGCTCCTCCGTGTCGCAGCAGTAGGGGGCGTTGTCATGCTGCTTCTACTGGTGCTTTCCTCGCTCTCAGGTACATCCAGAGCAGCAGTATGTGCTGACTGCGCATTAAGCAGCATCTCTGCAGCACTCGTCACCCTTGCAAGGCCCCTGGACACTTCATTGCTGCTGTGTGCCGGTCCCTCCTGCATGTTCACGCATCACCTGCAAAGAAGGGAAGTGGCTGTGGCCAGGCGGTTGACTGCCTTAGTGTGTTGCTGTGCTTGCTGCCTGTTCTTCCGCCTTATTACCCTGTCCTGGTCAAGTTTGGTGCACAAGAGCAGCACGGACTGTGACATGTCCCGCATCCCAGCAGCCATCTCTCTCATGCCTGATGCCATCTCTTTGTTTTCATCCACCAATGTGCTGATGCCCTTTCCTATGTTTGCCATGTTTTCATTCAGGTGCCTCATCTGGCGTTGCACCTTCTGGGTGGCCTTACCCTGCATACGCTGTATTTTCACCATGCTACTCTCCAGTCCACGCCAGCCACTGGGACCATCCACATGTTGTGAAGCACTGCTGTCTCTGGGCCTGCGGCGTCTGGAACCTGTGCGGGCACTCTCGGCGCTGGACTGCCGATTCGTTAAATCCCATTCATTCCTATGGGCCTCTAGGCCCATAGGAATGAATGGGAATTAACAAATCAGTAAATACCAATTCGGTAAACACCGAATTTTTACCTACATCCCATTTTCCAATTCTAAAATACTGAATCGGTAACATTTTGCATTTTAGAATCAGTAATTTTAAATTACCTACATCTGGCCCATGGTTCTAGAATGGTTCATCCTTTAAGTAAAAGATCTCAACAGGTACCACTAGGTGTCACTAAGCCAATGCTGCTCCCCTTCCACTGACTACTGCTCAGCATGCAAAGAGTTTAGTCCATATGAGCGGTATCTGTCCTGTTCTGCCTCTGATCTCTGCTGAGAGCAGCCAACCTTGCATAGGCTCCAGGTTGGACTACTGCAATGGCCTTTACTAAGGGATGCAAACCATGCTATTGATCTGTACAAATCAGGCTGCCTACTGTGTATTAGATTCTTGGTTAGTCATACTAGGTCAATCTTAAGCGACCTGCACGGGCTCCCAGTACAATAGCACCCAATTTTCATTGTTTTCTATGTAGCCCACCACTTCCTTTCTGGTAAGACCCCTCAATTCATCTCTAGGAACCCAGAATAATATGCCCCTGTACTTAGCTAAGCGTCTTCAGTTCGTCTATACATCCCTCGATTTTATAGAGCTGACCTTGGAGTCAGGGCCCCTCTTCTCTGGAACATTCTACTAAACATGTCTTCTCACCTGAAATTCAAGGAAGCGCTAAAAAAACTGTATTTTTTTTCTTCCAGGTCCAGTTTTCAATAGCACTAAGAGACTTGCTGCAGTTAGTCGCCTCTAACAAATTCAAAATGAAATTAATCAATAAAATCTAACTCAAAAGAAATTAAAAGTGCACCTTGAAAAGGTGTGAAAATAAGTGGAGAGGGGGATTAATAAAAATTCAACAGCTACCTCAAATTGTTATTGAAATGACTTTCGAATAAGCAGGTATACCTAATGAACATGCTTATGCCAGTCAGTGACATTTTGAATATCAAGTGAATGAGCAATATGCGAAGCAGTTGTTTGTCAGACTATTGAGAACAACAATATTGGCATAGCATAACATTGTGTCAAAAATATTGTCGACATAAATATCCAAAATAAAATTTGAAATATTGTGGAACAAAAGATCCACAAAAATAAGGCATATATATCGAAAAATTTATATATAGACCATTATTTATAATTTGTTTAAAATATTAAAATAATATATTTACAATTAGATAGTTTTAATATTTTATGTAAATTACATATTTACAGACATTCTTTAAAAACAAGCACTGGCGTTGCCAATAGGTCTCGCAGTAGGAAAGTTGGAGCTATTGGTTTTGTAAATGACATTTTATATTTATGTTTTGTGATTTACAATGCCAATACTTTTAACTTTAGCAAATGTGACACTTTTAGCATTTGTAATGCCACATGTGTTGTATTGACGTGACTTAGATGTATTGATATTACAAATAACAATGGCTTTAATTTTTTTAAATAATTAATACTTAAATAAAAGTGATTGTAATTTTAGAATGACAATGGTCCGAAGTAGATAAAATAGTGGCAAAATAGAACAAGTAATGTTACAAAAGGTGAAAAACAAAGGAAGCTTTTTTAACATATACATTTTGTTTTAAAGAGCAGCGAATTGGTAGGATGATGTTGTTTGTGTGGCTTACATCTGTTTAGGCTTATGCTGGGACACAATGCAATAGGTCTCGCATTATGAAAGTTTGAGCTATTGGTCTTGTAAATAACAAATTTTTTATTGTAATTTATAATGGCAATAGCTTAAACTTTTGTAAATAACTTTTGTGAAGATTATGTTCAGTGTATTTTATTGTGATGAAAATCCAAGAACAGAAATGAAATATTAACATATTTTTGTGACATTTGTAATAAAGCTTGAATCATTGAGAGAACATATTTGAACAAGTTGTTGTTGAATGGTTGCAGAGATTGATGCAGGGGTTGTGCTGAGTGATGCAGTGGTTGCGCTGAGTGATGCAGGGGTTGCGCTGAGTGATGCAGGGGTTGCGCTGAGTGATGCAGGGGTTGCGCTGAGTGATGCAGGGGTTGCGCTGAGTGATGCATGGGTTGCGCTGAGTGATGCAGGGGTTGCCCTGAGTGATGCTGCGCTGAGTGATGCATGGGTTGCGCTGAGTGATGCAGGGGTTGCGCTGAGTGATGCTGCGCTGAGTGATGCTGCGCTGAGTGATGCATGGGTTGCTCTGAGTGATGCTGGGGTTGCGCTGAGTGATGCTGGGGTTGCGCTGAGTGATGCAGGGGTTGCGCTGAGTGATGCAGGGGTTGCGCTGAGAGATGCAGGGGTTGCACTGAGTGATGCAGGGGTTGCGCTGAGTGATGCAGGGGTTGCGCTGAGTGATGCAGGGGTTGCGCTGAGTGATGCAGGGTTGCGCTGAGTGATGCTGGGGTTGCGCTGAGTGATGCAGGGGTTGCGCTGAGTGATGCAGGGGTTGCGCTGAGTGATGCTGCGCTGAGTGATGCTGGGGTTGCGCTGAGTGATGCTGGGGTTGCGCTGAGTGATGCAGGGGTTGCGCTGAGTGATGCAGGGGTTGCGCTGAGTGATGCAGGGGTTGCGCTGAGTGATGCAGGGGTTGCGCTGAGTGATGCAGGGGTTGCGCTGAGTGATGCAGGGGTTGCGCTGAGTGATGCTGGGGTTGCGCTGAGTGATGCAGGGGTTGCGCTGAGTGATGCTGGGGTTGCGCTGAGTGATGCTGGGGTTGCGCTGAGTGATGCTGGGGTTGCGCTGAGTGATGCAGGGGTTGCGCTGAGTGATGCAGGGGTTGCGCTGAGTGATGCAGGGGTTGCGCTGATTGATGCAGGGGTTGCGCTGAGTGATGCAGGGGTTGGGCTGAGTGATGCAGGGGTTGCGCTGAGTGATGCAGGGGTTGCGCTGAGTGATGCTGGGGTTGCGCTGAGTGATGCTGGGGTTGCGCTGAGTGATGCTGCGCTGAGTGATGCTGGGGTTGCGCTGAGTGATGCAGGGGTTGCGCTGAGTGATGCAGGGGTTGTGCTGAGTGATGCAGGGGTTGCTCGGAGTGATGCAGGGGTTGCGCTGAGTGATGCTGGGGTTGCGCTGAGTGATGCAGGGGTTGCGCTGAGTGATGCAGGGGTTGCACTGAGTGATGCAGGGTTTGCGCTGAGTGATGCAGGGGTTGCGCTGAGTGATGCAAGGGTTGCGCTGAGTGATGCAGGGGTTGTGCTGAGTGATACTGGGGTTGCGCTGAGTGATGCTACGCTGAGTGATGCTGCGCTGAGTGATGCTGGGGTTGCGCTGAGTGATGCAGGGGTTGCGCTGAGTGATGCAGGGGTTGCGCTGAGTGATGCAGGGGTTGTGTTGAGTGATGCAGGGGTTGCGCTGAGTGATGCAGGGGTTGCGCTGAGTGATGCAGGGGTTGCGCTGAGTGATGCAGGGGTTGCGCTGAGTGATGCAGGGGTTGCGCTGAGTGATGCTGGGGTAGCGCTGAGTGATGCTGGGGTTGCAAGGGAAAAACGAGTCTAACAGAGGGCAGAAGGGCAGACAAACAAGGGAAAAACGAGTCTAACAGAGGGCAGAAGGGCAGAAAAACGCGGCTGCGAAATAAAATTAAATAAACGCGGCCGGGAAATGAAATTAAAAGCGGCCGGGAAATGCAAGCGGCCGGGAAATGCGAGTTTTATGTCTTATATTGCCAGGTTACAATATTGCCTGTCCCACAAACCCCTCAAATCCATGGTGTGTTGCTCTTTCATTTTAAACAGATAAGACGTTTGCAAACATGAATTTTAGGTAAAGTCTTTAGTGCAAAATGAAGCCCACCAAAGAGCAGTTAGCTATTTATTTAAAGACATTAGTTTAATGCAAGTCAGATTTTTTTTTAAAAAACACTGTAGCTCAGAACGTTTAGAAACATGTAGAGAGATTTTACCTTTCCTATAGTTTCCTACAGTGTGCAAAAATAAAACATGCTATTATAAATATCTCCTTTCTGCTTAGCAATGCTCATGTAGAAAAAGAGAGCATAAGAAAGAAAAGATATGACTGGCAGTAGTAAACAACCCACCCGTCAGCACCTCCATCCTAGTTACTAAAGAAGTCCAAATTTCAACACAGCAGGAAAGCAGGCGAGATTAGCCTGTTAATGAGGGGAAAGAGAAGGCCTGATGCTCGGATGCGAGGCACAGCAAATGGTGGTGTGTGACATGGCTGGTAAGCAATTAGGGGGGAGAAGTGAGGCCAGCGCTGGGTGCAGCAGGGGGCGGAGCGGATCGCTTTGAAGCAGCTCACGGCCTGGCAACCGTGAAAAAAAAAAGCAATTAGGGGGGAGGAGAAGGGAGCTGGGGGAAGCTGTGGGAGGGAGGCTGATGACGTTGAGGTGGGGAAATGCTCGTGCTTGTGGTCACGTGATTTCACGTGAACTGTTAAAAAACTGCATTGCAATCCGGATGGTTTAACTTTGTGGTTTCACCACTATAGGTCTCTCTACGAGACCTAAAAATTAAAAACAACATTTAAGCAATTCAAAACATATCTCAAAATATGAACTATAACTTAAAAGTAAAAATTGAAAAACAGTTACATAACCATAAGAGAATTTAAATATTAAAATGAGTATTCCAATGTTCTAATTACAATTGTGAACTAAATATATAAATAATATATACATATATTTAAAAAATATGAAAATAATATTTAAACCATTTAAAAAAAGAATAATATTAACAATAACTTAAAATTTTAATTAACAAACAGAAAAACATATATTTTACTTAATCAAACAATGAAATTGATATACAAATAAATAAAACATTTTTAATTAAACATTAACCACTTCCATGCTGATGACGGCCCCTAGCCGTCATGCATCACGGTGGGCGTGTGCTGATGACGGCTGGGGGCCGTCATGAACCCGCCCACTCGGCCGCACAGGCAAAGAATCGCGGCGCGCCCACGGGGTTAAGTAAAAATATAAAAAATAACAGACAAATATAAATAGCTCTGCCAAATGTGTTGGACTTTAAAGGAGTCTCATTGACTAGTTCAACTCCAATTAAAGCAAAAGTAAGAAAAGCGTTGGACTTTTGAAGAGTTTGATTTACTGTTCCTACTTTGACGTAAGCAAAAAGCAGGGAAAATTTGGATTTTGGAAAAGTTAGGTTTATATTTCTACTCAAATGAAATCAACAGTAAGGAAAGTATTGGACTTTGGAAGGGTTAGATTTACTATTCCCACTCCAACGTAAGCAAAATCAGGGTAAGAGTTGGACTTTGGAGAGGTTAGATTTACTATTCCCACTCCAATCAAAGATACAATGGACGAAGATGTTGGAACTGGAAAAATTACATTTACTGTTCCCACTAGAATCTGAGCAGCAGTAGAGAAATATTTGAGTTGGGGGTCTCTAGTTGGCACAGGTAGGTACTTGTGACAAATAGAGACCCTTGCCTCTAATCAGGGTAAGGGGGTACAATCCTAAAATAACCCCTGCTCACCCCCTTGGTAGCTTGGCACAAGCAGACAGGCTTATCCCAGAGGCAGTGTGTGAAGCATTTGTGACCACATACAGTAACCCAGTGACAACACTACTGATGAACACCACACCGTTGTATATTAAAAATAACTATTCTTTATATAGACTTAACACAAGACCACAAACGACAAAAATCCACAATACTATACTTAAGATGGTAGTTTTAACTTAGTTCAGTTTAGTTCTTAAGATGCAACACTTTGCGTCAATGCACCTTACGATGCGTTGTGCTTCCACAACAAAATTGTTGCAGCAATGGAAATGCGGCAAAGTTACGGTGCAAAGAAATAAAGACGTGAAGATCTTCCAGATGCGGCTCGCTTCTCCGATGATGCGAGAAGTCTCGGTTCATTGCGTCAACTGCAGCGGCGACACCCTTGTTCAGTGATGCGACGGCAACAGCCTTGGCTGCGGTACTCTTCTCCGACGTTAGCGTGACGCTTCCCTGCAATGCACCAACTATAGCGGCAACATCCAAGATGCGACGGCAGCAGCTCTGACGGCGGAATGCTTTTTCCTAGATGCAAGTCGCTTTCTCTCGATGCGGTGCAGTGCGACAGCTACAGTGGCAACATCCACGATGCGACGGCAGCAGCAGCGCCGCCGACACATTTCTTCCTCGTTGCAAGACGTTTCTCCCGATGCGGTGCAGTGCGACAACTACAGAGGTGACATCAAAGATGCGACGGCAGCAGCAGCAATGGCGACACGCTTCCTCTTCGTTGCGAGACGTTCTCTCAATGCGGTGCAATGCGTCAGCTACAGCGGCGACACCCTCCTTCGGAGTTGCGATGGCAGCGGTTGCGATATGCTTAGTCCTCTTGAGTCGCGTTTCCAGCTCCTTGCGACATGTAGTCCCTCAGAAGGCCCAAAACAGCAGCAGGCACTTCCAAAGAACTCTGGGGAGCTGGGGGTTGAAGTCCGTTGTCCCTGAGACTTCAGCAGGAGGCAAGCTCTGTTCAAAGCCCTTGGAGATCCTTCACAACTTGAAAATAAAGCACACAAAGTTCTTTCGCCTGCAGTCAGGCAACCACTGCAGACCAATCCCCCAAGCAGCACTTGAGCTTAGGGATAGTCTCTCCTCAGTTTTTTCAGGTTCCTCTCCTCAGCAAAGGTTTCTTCTTGTAGTCCAAAAGTGATCTAAATTCTTGGGATCAGGGTCCCAATACTTAAACCCCAAAATCCTTTGTCCTCTGAGGGCAGAGGGGCCTTTGCCCGGTCCAAACCAGTTCCGGAGCACTCTGTTTACATGACTCCTTCTTTCCTTTCACAGTGCAGGGCAGAGACATCAGTCGCACCACAGGGGGTGGAGCCAGCACTGTGGGGGCAGGCACTGTCCTATTCAGGTCCCAGGTGCAACTCCTCCATCCCATCTAGATGCAGATCTCTCTATTCACCACTGGGCGAATCCCCCAGCCCTGTCACTCAAACTCCAGACAAGGAATACACAACCTAGCAGAAGCAGGTTTGGATAGTTAGACAAGAAAATACCTACTTTCTAAAAGTGGTATTTTCAAACACAGAATGTTAAAACCAACTTCACTAAAAGATGTACTTTATCATTCTGAGTTCAGGCATACTAAACTCGAATTTCTACCATGTTCCCTGAGTCAGTTAGGACTATAAGATGTAATAATCTAACTGCCTATTCTGGCCTATGGAGAACAGTTGGCCTTGCAATAGTGAAACACGAAAATGGCTGTAATTCACTATTAGGACATGTCACACACTCCAGGGTATGTCCTACCTTATACTTACAATGCACCCTGCCCTTGGGCCTACCATAGGGGTGTCTGATCTGAAGAAAAGGGAATGTTTAGGGACTGGCAAGTGGGTGCACTTGCCCAGTCAGCAAGGCAGTACCAGACTGCACACAGGTTCTGCAATGGCAGACCTGAGACACACTTTTACAGGCTGCTTCTGTGGTTGGCACAACCAGTGCTGCAAGCCCACTAGCAGCATTTGGATTTACAAGCCCTGGGCGCACTCGGTGCACTGTACTAGGGTCTGACAAGTAAACCAAACAAGCCAATCATGGAATCACTAATCCATACATTAATTTACAATAGGGAGAGCATATGCACTTTAGCACTGATCAGCAGTGGTAAAGTGCCCAGAGTCATAAAACCAACAAAAACAGGTCAGACAAAATACAGGAGGATGGTAAAAAGTTCAGGGATGACCCTGCAAAAAGGTCCAAGTCCAACAAGAAAGTATTGAAATTTGGAGGGATTAGGTTAGGTTTACTATTACTAATTCCACATAAGCAAATTCAGGGAAAGTGCTGGATTTTAGAGGGATTAGATTTACCATTTCCACCCCAACATAAGCAAAATCATAGAATGTGTTTGACTTTGGAGGAAATCGATTTTCTATTCTCACTCCAATTTAAACAACAGTAGTGAAAGTGTTAGACTTTGAAGGGTTAGATTTACTATACACACTCTAATGACAGCACCTGTAGAGAAAGTGGTGGACTTTGGAGGGGTTAGAATAACTAACCCTATGCCATCTAGGCAATAGAAAAGGAAGGGTTTGACATAGGAGGGGTTAGATTTACTAGTCCCACTCTAACGTAAGCAAAAGCAGGGAAAGTGTTGATCCTAAGAAGGTTTACATGTACCATCCCAATTCCTACTCATTTAAAAAAAAAACATTTAAATACATACGACCATAAAATTAATAATACATATGTGAAACAAAAAAATATATGCTTTATAAATAAAACTAAATGTAATTGACAACAAATGATTATACAGAAATAATTTTGCAAATAAAAAAAACTAAATATATTTAAGATAAATGCACTTCCTTCCCTACTACCAAAACAACCCTCATAATTAAAATGAATGATAAATAAAACTAGAATAATATTAAATAGAAACTCATAATTAAAAAATACAAATTAAATTAACACGATTGCTAAATATAAAATAAATTGTATTATGTTTTTATTAAATACAAATATAAATGAATTACCAATACAAATACAACAAATAATTCACTTAACAAAAAATCTTTTAAATCATTTATATAATGAATTACTAATAAAATGGGTATTTTACATTATAAGAATAATTTGTAAAAAAAACATTGATAATTTAAATACCTTCCCACCCTCCTCGCCTCGCAACCCAACAAACCACTACTAAATTATCGATTAGTGATTAAAATATAAAAAAATAAAATGTACATTATGTTTACAAACTACACATAAATAATAAAGATAAAAATTAATCCAAATAATCAATTAAAAAACCTACATAATTAATTATAAATTACATTTTTAATCAATATAGAAATTAAATAAACAAACAGCACACATTTTAGAGTTAAACAGCTTCCCATTATATTTCCCTACAAACCCTACAACTCGCTAATAAATTAAAAATGATTAATTGAACTATACAAAAATTAAATTACGCATTAAAAATCACAAAATGCACTTAATAGTTAAAATAACAATTCATAAAGTAAACAATTTACATAATGTAGCTCAGGGGGTTGTAGTTCGAACCAACTCGCAAAGTTACACAGGTGTGTATATATGTGGTATATAAGAATATGCAAAGAATGAGACTGCTTCCACTACATACGGCAGACACTAGGTGGCCAGTCTCTGTCACCGCAATTTAGTCCGTACATTACTTTGCGAATCGGTTCGAACTAGAACTCCATGAGCCACATCACACTAAACCACCCGCTTCTGCTTTGAAAGAGAGACCGCCCTCCATGACGCAATATGGTCTGTGTCACCATTTGGAAGGCGGGGCTCATGCCCATACAAAAAGCTTTTTAAGCGGTACACAGGTTCTAGAAAGTATCGTTTCCGGATCACTATTTTGGCTGCAGGTTTTCCCTTCTTGAAGGTACGTCTGTCGGTTTGCAATAAGTCTGGGTGTTTTGTGTTTGCAATCTGTTCCGCTCGCGTATTTTGCGGATTTTCTGCAAATTCGTGATCCGCGAATTTCCGCGAATTTGCCGTAAATTCGCAAATCCGCGAGCGGAACGGATCCAGGGGCAAAAGTTCAAGCTCAGTGTTTGTAACTATTTTAGAATGGCGCCGGCAAGCTGCCAGCGCCATTCTAAAATAGTTACTAAGTTAGCTTCAACAGGAAGCACTAACAGATAAAATTAAGCAGGTGCTCGAGTTTAACTGAATTTGAGCTCCAACTCGAGCACCTGCTTTATTTTATCTATTAGTGCTTCCTGATGAAGCTAACTTAGTAACTATTTTAGAATGGCGCTGGCAGCTTGCCGGCGCCATTCTAAAATAAAAGCAAAGGAGTGGGGCAGAGGGCAGAAGGGCACAACAACGACTGTGGCAGAGGGCAGAAGGGCACAACAACGAGTGGGGCAGAGGGCAGAAGGGCACAACAACGAGTGGGGCTGGGGGCAGAATGGCACAAATACAAGTGGGGCAGAGGGCAGAAGGGCACAACGAGTGGGGCAGAGGGCAGAATGGCACAACAACGAGTGGGGCAGAGGGCAGAATGGCACAACAACAAGTGGGGCAGAGGGCAGAAGGGCACAACAGCGAGTGGGGCAGAGGGCAGAATGGCACAACAACGAGTGGGGCAGAGGGCACAAAAACGAGTGGGGCAGAGGGCAGAAGGGCACAACAACGAGTGGGGCTGGGGGCAGAATGGCACACATACGAGTGGGGCAGAGGGCAGAAGGGCACAACAACAAGTGGGGCAGAGGGCAGAATGGCACAAAAACAAGTGGGGCAGAGGGCAGAAGGGCACAAACACGAGTGGGACAGAGGGCAGAATGGCACAACAACGAGTGGGGCAGAGGGCAGAAGGGCACAACAACCAGTGGGGCAGAGGGCAGAATGGCACAAAAACGAGTGGGGCAGAAGGCAGAAGGGCACAACAACGAGTGGGGCAGAGGGCAGAATGGCACACAAACGAGTGGGGCAGAGGGCAGAAGGGCACAACAACGAGTGGGGCAGAGGGCAGAATGGCACAAAAATGAGTGGGGCAGAGGGCAGAATGGCACAAAAACGAGTGGGGCAGGGGCAGAAGACCACAAAAACGAGTTGGGCAGAGGGCAGAAGAGCACAAAAACGAGTGGGGCAGAGGGCAAAAGGGCACAAACATGGGTGGGGCAGAGGGCAGAAAGGCACAAAAACGAGTGGTACAGAGGGCAGAAGGGCACAAAAAACGAGAGGGTGGCAGTGATGAACCAGAGGGCGCATCGCGATCTCGCACAAAAAAACCCTGCGAACACGCAAAGCTCCCCGCGAACACGCAAAGCGCCCCGCGAACACGCAAAAATAAAAAAATCCACAAATTCGCGAATTTCGCGGATTGCAAATTCGTAAATCCGCAAATTTGCGGATCGCGAATACGCAAATTTCGCCCATGATAAAACCTTTTGTCTCTGTCAATCTCTGGAACGGCACTGGAATCACTTGTAGTTGGCAATATCTGCCAGGGAATGTTCTCCCTTTTTCCTTGTTGGAACCTTGTCCTTGTCTTTTTTTTAACCTGTATGAGCTACGCATCTCACAAGCATTTTCTGTTCCCTCTGTATGTTCTTTCAAGCTCACTTAGTACAACTTCTGAACGAATTGTCGGTTAGCGAACTTTGGTTTACTTACCATTATTGTTGCGGTGCACTATCTCTTTTGAGCTACTTTGGCCTTCTTTGCACACATACTTATTAAGAAGTGCCCCTACTCTGGATATTCTAAATATTGGGTGTGCTCCATCTATACAAGATAACATCCCGTCAACACTGCATCAATCAATCAGGGGTTTATAAAGCGTGCTACTTACCCGTGAGGGTCTCAAGGCACTGCGGGGAGTGCAGCTCCGGATCAGTCCAAGAGCCAGGTCTTGAGGCTCTTCCTGATGGTGTGTAGAGTGGGGGAGCACCTGATGTTGACTGGGAGCTTGTTCCATGTCTTTGCTGCAACATAGGAGAAGACTCTTCCACCTGCTCTGGTTCTGCGGATACATGGGGTCTCTGCCATAGCGAGGTCAGCGGAGCGGAGGTTCCTCTTAGGGATATGGGAGGAGACTCTTTCATTGAGGTATTTGGGTCAGATGTTGTGGAGGGATTTGTAGGTGTGGGTTAGAAGCTTGAAGGTTACTCTCTTCTCAATGGGGAGCCAGTGGAGGTCTCGTAGGTGCAGGGTCATGTGCTCGTGTTGTGGGGTTCCAAGGACGAGTCTGGCTGCGGTGTTCTGGATGGGTTGGAGCTTGTGTAGCAGGATCTTGTTTATTACGGTATAGAGGGTGTTACTGTAATCCAGCATGCTGGTTATGAATGGGTGGGTGACAGTCTTTCTGTATTCAGGGGGATCCACTTGAAGGTCTGTCATTCCTTCTTGGAAGCTGAGTCTGGTGCCTTCGAGGTTCTTTGTGGGAGAGAGGATGAGCAGAGTGTCGTCGGTGTAAGGTACTATGCTGAGCCCATGCTGTCTGACGATGGCGGCGAGCGGGGTCATGTAGGCGGGGTCATGTAGATGTTGAATAGCGTGAGACTGAGCGAGGAGCCTTGGGGGACTCCACAGTTGATCTCTGTAGGTTCGGAGAGCAAGGGAGGGAGTCTGATCCTTTGGGTTCTGCCGGAGAGAAAGGTGCGGATCCAGTCGAGGGCGGTTCCTCATATACCAGTGTCGTGGAGTCTGGCTGCGAAAGTGCGGTGTGAGATAGTGTCGAAGGCTGCGGAGGGGTCGAGTAGGATGAGAGCCGCAGTGTGGCCCTGGTCGAGCAGCATGCGGATGTTGTCGTGGGTGGTAAGGAGAGCGTTCTCGGTGCTGTGGTTGCTGTGAAATCCGGACTGATAGGAGCGAAGGATGGCGTTCTCTTCAATGAAAGTGGTTAGCTGGGCATTGATGAATCTTATGGTGACTTTGGCTGAGAAGGAAAGGAGAGAGATGGGCGGTAATTTTTTAGGTTGGTCGGGTCGGCCGAGGGTTTCTTTTGGCGGGGCTTGACTTCTGCCCACTTCCAGTCTTCAGGAAAGATGCCGGATTCGATGGAGGCATTGATGGTCCAGCCTAGTTTGGGTGCTATGGTGGTGAAGGCTCTGTGTTAGATGTGTGGCGGGCAGGGGTGGGGGCTCCTGAGTGGGTGTTCTTCATGGTCGTGGCGGTGTCTTCAGTGGTGACAGGGAAAGCACAGCCCTGGAGCACTTTCCAAGTTGTGATGGTCGCCTGGTTGTCGGTGGTGGGGGCGGGGAGTGGTGTCCAGAGCCTGTTCGTTGAAGTTGTTGTAGAGGGTCTTGATTTTCAGGTGGAAGTAGGAGCTGAGCTTGTTACAGATGAAGTGTCATCTGTGGCTTTGCTGGAGGGTTTGGTGAACTGCTGTATGACATTGAAGAGTTCTTTTGCGTTACTTGCGTTGGTGTGGATTTTGTTCTTGTTAAAGGTTTGTTTGCTGGCTCCTATGCGCTGGTGGTATCCATTCATGGCGTTCTTGTAGTTGTTCTGGTCTTCAATGGTTTTCCTGTTCTGCCAGAGTTTCTCGAAGCATTTGCTGGAGCACGCAGATGAGAATACCGTGCAGCATGGTTCTGGGACTGGTGTTGATCTGGAAGTGGAGGTGCTCTGTGTTGGAGAGGAGGTCGCTCGTGCTGGAGGTGGATAGACGGAGGGAGCTCTTGTGTACGATGGTGAGTCCTCCTCCTGGGCGGTTGGGGCGGTCCTTTCTTTGGATCTTGTATCCATCGGGGATGGTGGTGGCGATGTCGGGTGCGAAGGTGGCGTTGGTCCATGTTTCTGTGAGGAAGCTAACGCCGCCGGCCACACGCTCGATCCCATCTTCACCGCAAGCACCCACGTCTCCTTCAACTACACCACCGAACTCCACTGGACCGACCACCACTTCATCCACTTTACCTTCAGGAAGCCCACCACGCACCACCGCACTCAACAGAGGCCTCTACGTTGCTGGAGCTGAGTCACCGAAGACCGGCTAACCGCCACCCTCACCCAGAACCCGCCCGTCGACTCCACCGATCCCGACACCGCCGCCCGCAACCTCAAACAATAGATCGACGACTGCGCCAACACCCTCGCTCCGCTCAAGTCACCCTCCAACAGCCACACCAGCAAGAAAGCCACCTCGTTCACTGAAGATCTCCAGGCCTGCAAACGAACATGCCAAACATTGGAGTAGAACTGGCTCCGCGAACGATCACCGGACAGCTACACAGCCCACAAGAACTCCACCCGCAGACACCATCAACTCATTAGAGCCGCCAAGAGGGCTGCCTTCAAGGACCGCCTAGATAACAACGCACACAACAGCAAGGAGCTCTTCAACATAATGAAGGAACTCTTCAACCCCAGCTCCAACACCAATGACATCCCGCCTTCGCAAGACCTGTGTAACTCACTTGCCATCTTCTTCCACCGCAAGATCGCCAACATCTACGACAGCTTCAGCACCACAACCACCCCGACAACCACCACCCCCACGACCACTACCGCACCAACCGCCTGCTCTCCTGGACCAGCGTCAACGATGAGGACACCAGCAAGATCATGAAAACCATCCAATCCGGATCACCATTAGACCAATGACCTCACCACATCTTCAACAAAGCCAGCACAACCATAGCACCCCATCTCCAGAGAGTAATCAACATCCCCTTCGAGACAGCAACCTTCCCGGAGAGCTGGAAGCACACCGAGATCAACACCTTACTCAAGAAACCCAAGGGTGACCCCAAGGACCTCAAAAACTTCCGACCCATCTCCCTGCTTCCGCTCCTCATCCTCCTGGACCTGTCAGCTGCCTTCGACACGGTCTGCCACAACACACTACAAACACGTTTACACGACGCCGGAATCCAAGAGAAGGCCCTGGACTGGACCGACCACATCGTTTCTCTCTGGCAGAACTCCGCGCGTCCGCCCCTTCCGCTCCAAGGCCACTGAGATCATCTGCGGCATACCCCAAGATTCATCACTCAGCCCGACGCTGTTCAACATCTACATGGCACCCCTTGCCCACGTCGCCTGACAGCACGACCTCACCATCATCTCCGACGCCGACGACACCCAGCTGATCATCCCCCTCACTAAAGACCCTCACAGCGCCAAAACCAACCTCCATGAAGGAATGAAGGACGTCACCGAATGGATGAAGAAAAGCCGACTGAAGCTGAACTCTAACAAGACGGAGGTCCTCATCCTCGGCACCGACACCCACCGACCACGTACGCAATCTAGGGGTCATCCTCGACACCACCCTCTCCATGACTAAGCAGGTCAGCACCGTCTTCTCATCCTGCTTCAACACCCTCCGAATTCTCCGCAGGAGCTTCAAGTGGATCCCCACCGAAATGAGAAAAACAGTCACTCACGCCCTCGTCACCAGCAGGCTGGACTACGGAAACGCCGTCCACGCAGGAACGTCGGCCAAGCTCCTGAGACGGCTGCAACGCATCTAGAACGCCTCGGCACGCCTGATCCTCAACATCCCCCGCCGCAGCCACATCACATGCCCCCTGAGAGACCTGCACTGGCTCCCCGTCAACAAGAGGGTAACCTTCAAGCTCCTCCTCCACGCGCACAAAGCTCTCCACAACACCGGTCCAGCATACCTCAACAGACGACTCAGCTTCTACAACCCCACTCGCCAGCTCCGCTCCACCGGCCTCGCCCTCGCCACAGTCCCTCGCATCTGAAGAACAACCGCCGGCGGCAGATCCTTCTCCCACCTCGCCGCCAAGACCTGGAACACCCTCCCCACCAACCTATGGCAGACCCAAGACCTACTGGCCTTCAGAAGACTCCTCAAGACCTGGCTCTTCGATCAGTAGCAGCACCCCCCTACCCCCCCCAGGCGCCTTGAGACCCTAACGGGTATGTAGTGCGCTTTATAAGTGTTCTGATTGATTTATTGATTGATTGATTGATTGATTGATTGGCGAGAGAGTGTTGAGCAGGTCCCAGATCTCTACGGTGTGTCTGTGTAAGGAGTGCACATTGAGGAGGATGCACATCAGGGCTTTGGTGGTATGGGCGTCCGGCGTGGGTTCAGTGGTGTTGGGGGCGCTGTTGATGGTGAAGAATTGTCTGCATGAGAACTGGCCGTGGGTGGTGTTCGGCACCGATCTCTGGCAGTTGTTGTTCCTTCCGGGGTTGAGTGCGAGGAGAGCAGCGGAGTTGTGGTGGAGGGGGGTTGTAGATCCAGGGTCCCTGGCGCTGGCTGAGGTCTGGTCGTGGACGGGCGCAGGTAGGGTTGCCGTTGGCGTGCCGGCGGCACAACCGCACTGCAGCCGCCATTAGGTAGGGGAGGGAGGTGGGACGAGAGGCTGGGAGGCGGGAGAGGGGGCTGTACAGGGGGGAGGTGCAACAGGGGCAGCAGTGGCAGGAAAAACCGGCGATGTATTAAATTAATTATAAATTTAAAAAAGGCTAATGTAATGAAGAGACACCTAGCGGGCAGTGCAGATTAAAATAAGGGCAGAGAAATAAAAATAAGGGCACCAGGCAGGCGGAGACAGGAGCAGCTCTGATGTAGGCAGGAATCAGGCTGCAGGCCTGAACCCTCACCAGGTGGAGGACTCAACACTGCGGCGAGGTATCTGTACTGCGGAGATGCCGGGAAGAGAGTAGACCCAGGCCAGAGGTCACGGTCTTACTGATATTATGATAGATTTCCTAATTACATTGCTTACAAGTAGACTTTACTCATTCTATTCTACTTGCACAGTCAACTGTATACTCTGTATTTTTATGACTACACCCAACGGTCTTATTTTATCACCACCTACATGTTTTATTACAGCTTTTGGATGCTGCCTTGAGTAATACATACCAAGGTTTCAGGTATTCATCTCCTCGCCAGATGATTGCGATAGGTCACTTACACTACTATTGTGTTGGTTCCAATTATAATATGGACTCTAATTTGAGCCGTTTATGTTGTGAGTGTGTGCTTTTGATTTGGATAATGCACCTTTTTTTCTCTTTCTAGGAGTATGCTGACCAGTATAATCAACGTTTGAGTGATCTTTTCACTCCACCTACTGGTTGTATATATTTATATTTTCCACCTATTCGAGGCGGTATAAGTGGATATTTCACTTTCACGCACACTTTGGTCCTGAAGAAAGCCACTACATCTCTAAGGGGAGTGTCAGGCTGAAACATGTCGACCCTCTCCACTCTTTGACAGATTGAATTTCCTCTGTCTTAGTTATACCATTTAACCCTGACCTATGAATGCCCCATTACAACTTTCCAGCATATCATAGAGTTAGTTTTAGCTCACTTACACTTTTGTTTCACCTACCTGACACCAAGCCCTGCTTATCCAGAGGTTTGGTATACCTCCTCATCACTAATAAAACATATGTGAGCTCCTCTCTCTTAGTGAGGGGTTGTAGCCCGCACAACGACTAGGCCCATAGTGCAAGTAGATCTCCAGTGGTTAAGCATGCCACCTTAGGGTGGGTGAGGGGAATCGTCCTCAGAAAGAGATATTCCATCACTTCAATGACTAATTAGACCCAGGGACCTTCTATTGTATTTTCTAGATATATGAGTGGGGAATCAGCCTCTGCTGGTCTTAAAATGTCCTCTGGTCCTCCTTTTTGTGTCATATACTTATTTGTAAACCCCAATGCGGCTGATTGCTGTTAGGGACGCATAGGTATGAATCTGCCAGACAGGGTCTGATTAATCTTCACTGATTGCCTGTTGAATCAAATTTAAATCCTTGTAGATGGTGCACAGATACTTTCATGTTAGCACCCCCATCTCCCGCCAATGGTTACCCCTACTACTCCAGAAGGATTCTTAGATCCACCAACTCTCATTTAGCCATCATCCCCACTGTCAGAAGAGCTAGACGTAGAGGACGGTCTTTTGGCTTCAACCTGGTCAAGCTGTGGCCCTCCCTCTGGACATTAGATCCATGAATAACGAGTTAAGTTTCTGAAAAGCATTCAAGATTTGGCTCTTTATGAACTGATCTTTTAGGTGTTGCTTCTGATCTTGGTGTAGTGGTTCTATTTGGCCGCCAGCACTGGGGCGCCATGCGCTTTACAAATACCCTGGCAGAGCATAAGCTGCCCTCAGATCCCTACATGCCGAGTGTAGGGTCATTAGAAAGTGCACAGTGCTCAGGTGGTCTGCACTGGATGCAGGCTGGTCATGGAGGGAGGTGTACACTGCAGCAAATGCTGGGTGGGTGAAATTGGTGGATTCATGCTTCCTGTTTAAGGCTTGCAGTAAGAGTTGTGCAACTACAGTCCCATAAAGATCCAGATCTCCTCAGATCCCTTCAGGATTCTAGACATGCAGCATGACATCAATCTCTTGGTCTGGATATGACCACCTCTCACAAGCACTGGTTCCCTCTCTCTCTGCATAAGAGAGAAAGCCCCTCAATACAGGACTCTGTGCAACTCCTTCTCCCTGTGGTGCCTACAGGAGTGATAACCGATACCTAAGGAAGATAAGCTTTTCCATGGAGCTCCTGTATCCTGGCTAAACTATTTTAGATGATTCTGCTAATGTAGGAGAGTCACCTGACATGAAGAACTAGATTGGGGTGGAACAAATGTTTTTCTTTCTTCGATATATCCACGACCTCTCTTCTCCTGTGACATTTCATGTGCTGAAGAGAAGTAAACATCTGGTGGGATGTATTACCCTTGGGCACCACTGGCCTGCCCATGGCCAAGGAACAATCTAGGACTCCCTCAAATGAATGCAAGAACCCATGATGGTACAGCCTTAGGGAAACCTCACTTCTTTCAACCGACGTTCCAGCAATGTTGGTTACCTAAGTCTGCCACAACCAGTACTGTACTATCGCTGCCTCGCACATGGGCGCTACACACTAGTATGGTGCCTTTTCTTCATAGTAAAATCAGTAAATGAACTCATTCAACATTTTTAACAGTTACAAGTGCCTTTTGGCATTAAATAACTTTTTTAACCCCTTAGCTGCGGCGGCTATTCCGCAGCAGTGCTAAGGGGGGGGGCGCGCGGCGCTTGTGTGCTCGTGACGGAACCGCTCCATCACGAGCCTCGGGTGGGCTGTGCTTATGACGGAACGGTTCCGTCACGGCCCCGCCCACCTAATAGAACCTTCAGCGCAGGCGTGGAATTCGCGCCGCGCAGGCGCGGCGAGCGGGCCGTGACGGAACCGTTCCGTCACCAGCACAGCCCACCCGAGGCTCGTGACGGAACGGGTCCGTCACGGGCATGCGAGGGGTTAAGAAAAAATTGCTTACAATAGGATTTACTTATGGGTACATTGTCTCTACATACATTCTCCTGCTTCTTTACTGTTGTGCTCGCCTTGTGTCACATATCACTATGATTATTAAGGAAGTGAGCAACCCGGAATACCCTTGAGGGCTTGGGTAAGTAAATATAGAAAGGTAAAGATGCCTTCAAGGGACTTTGTTCAATCTAAGTTTTGTTATTTAAAATTAATATGAGAAGAACCAATTTATCGTCCTTACAATGAGTGAATCAAAACTGATCAAATTGTGTTGTCAACATGAAACATATAAACAAAGACACAGGGTGTATACGAAAAAAGTGTTTTTATCAAATAATTCATTGAGAAAAATCAGCTTCATATACAGACAAATAAGCGAATAAGATTTTAGGACTGTGGGTACACATAAAAATAAATTGCTAAGTGACTCAACAGAACCTAAAAAACACCTATCCCAAAACACATTGAGTAAAACAAAGCAAGGGATGAAGTGCAAAGTCGACGTTTCGGTTTCTTAGCAGTTATTTGATGAAACCATCCTCAGGACTGTAATCAGTTCAGATCTGTATAGAAATATTGTAGTCTGCAAGTTAAAAGATATTTACAGTTACAATATTACATTGGCTATATTCAACACACCCTGGTGACAAAACAATGGGCCCGATTCACAGAATGAACTTAAGACTCAATCCTAAACTTACTACTATTTTGGTATTCACAAAATGCACTTACTACTTTTGGTATTCACGGAATGCACTTACTACTTTTGGTATTCACAGAAGTTAGGATTTTGTCTTAAGTTAGTCTTAAGACAGACTTAAGACAGACTTAAGACAAAATCCTAACTTCTGTGAATACCAAAAGTAGTAAGTACATTCTGTGAATGCCAAAAGTAGTAAGTGAATTCTGTGAATACCAAAATAGTAGTAAGTTTAGGATTGAGTCTTAAGTTCATTCTGTGAATCGGGCCCAATTACACTAAACTGTAGCGACAAAAGACATTATATTTACAACATATACGTGAACATACATAGGTCTGTATGCTTTGTAAATACCTGTATTTACAAAGCATACAGACCTAGACTAATAGATGGACACCACTACTGATTCATAAAGGGTTTCATATAACATCCTATATATAATTTCTTCAACTGAATGATTTCGCATTAATGCTGAACATATAGATTTACAACTATGAAGTCGTCATAGCAATGATTTAATGTATGCGCCCATTTGTTTGATATGGATACAATGACCCTGATGTAATATAGGTCTTTCAACCCAAGAGTTAAATGGTTTGTTTGAACACAAAATGGTTCTAGAATGTTTTTGATTTTACTACAAATAGAACATGAAAAGTAAATGTTTATTGTGGACAGATTAAACCAATGCAATGCTTGTTGTCTTTTAAATTAATGAACCACAAAGTGATATTGTCTTTAGAAGCATGAACTTTATGTTCACGTATATGTTGTAAATATAATGTCTTTTGTCGCTACAGTTTAGTGTAATTGTTTTGTCACCAGGGTGTGTTGAATATAGCCAATGTAATATTGTAACTGTAAATATCTTTTAACTTGCAGACTACAATATTTCTATACAGATCTGAACTGATTACAGTCCTGAGGATGGTTTCATCAAATAACTGCTAAGAAACCGAAACGTCGACTTTGCACTTCATCCCTTGCTTTGTTTTACTCAATGTGTTTTGGGATAGGTGTTTTTTAGGTTCTGTTGAGTCACTTAGCAATTTATTTTTATGTGTACCCACAGTCCTAAAATCTTATTCGCTTATTTGTCTGTATATGAAGCTGATTTTTCTCAATGAATTATTTGATAAAAACACTTTTTTCGTATACACCCTGTGTCTTTGTTTATATGTTTCATGTTGACAACACAATTTGATCAGTTTTGATTCACTCATTGTAAGGACGATAAATTGGTTCTTCTCATATTAATTTTAAATAACAAAACTTAGATTGACCAAAGTCCCTTGAAGGCATCTTTACCTTTCTACATATCACTATGGGCAGAGCAAACAGATCAGCCTGCAAAGGAGAATGTCCCCAGCAGGGCGTGACGGCTATGGCGAGCCACAACTCTATTATTTTTATGTCATACTGACAACAGGGTCCTATTTCAACTCGCATAGTACAAAACTGTCACACCGTGGCCAGGGTTGTATCTCCAGGTGGGGGTGTTTTGGGTGTGACACCCACCTAAAAATTAATTCTGGTGTGTGTAGTTGAGTCCAGGGGCCTACAGTCGGACGAGTAGTGTCTATGGTCGGGTTTCCACTTAGATTAGCAGCTTGTGTATCACAGAAACACATATCCATGAAGCTTTGCAGAGATTGTATACACCCACCCTCCTCTTCCCTCTCACATAAAAGAAGCCAAGAATAAACAAAGGACCGGATGGTTCTTATGTGGTGCAGAGAAGCCTTTTAAATGTACGACTATTTTCCTCCATTTTGCCATTTTAATGGCAGTGGTAGTTGGGAAATCTTTGTTCCACCCCCCCCAAATCTAACAGACTAGTCTAAGCCCTTGATGGTGGCCTATTTTCACCCACAGAGTATTAAAATAAGCATTGGCAGAGCTAATGGGTTTGCCTTTAGGACATTTTGGCTTTGCCTATAATTTGTAGCCATGCTGCAGCGCATATCCAGATGCTTTTTTTCTTTGTAGTTACCCATTTAAGTTGGATCAGTAACTAAAAAGATAAAAACAAGTGCACAATCATTTTTTTTAAGTGGGCGGGCTGAAAGAACATGGAGTGTAAGCAACACAAGGGACAGGGTAGGAGACAACATTGGGCAGAATCAACAAGGGCGGTGTGGCAGTACATGAGCACAACTTGGAGGGGTGCGGATAGAAGCACATGGACGACAGACAGCCTCACGGAGTGCAGGGGGAGAGAAGTACATGAGGGAGACAGCTGGAGACACATGTACTTGCATGAAATGCTTAACCCAAGAGTAGTGCCAGTAAAGCATACAATAGAAGCATAGAAGCCAACCAATCAAAAGAGATGGTAAAGAGGCGATAGACCATGGGAGGGATGAACACAAGATTGACAAGCTGGGATACGAATAAGAAGCAGGCAAATGAGAGAGACGGGAAAGACAACCAATGGTAAACAATGGGCAGGCTCCAAACACATGTATGCTCCTGGGAAGCTCACAATAAGTACAGCCTAGTATAGCACTCAAGACCAAAAACAACGCATTTGACCAACTAAAGCTTGTCCTCCTCTACATAAAAAACCCAGAAATGAAATGAAATGAAATGAAAATTATATTTATATAGCGCATAATCTACCCTGAGGCCTCGCAGCGCTTTGGCTAGAATCAGAAAGGCAGCAGGATATGGCGCTAACAGGTTATTCCGAACAAATGAGTTTTTAAAAGCTTTCTAAATGCCAGCAGATTGTTGTTCTCTCTAAGGGTAAGAGGAAGGGAGTTCCATATTCTCTCAGCATTGTGTGAGAATGAGCGGCCACCCCAGCGGGCCTTGTTGTTTATCTTAGTAGTGGTGGCCAGATGTAACGAGCTGGAGCGAAGAGCTCTATGGGGGAGGCAGGGGGTGGCTAGAGGGTGCATTATGGCTGGACCTGTTCTACGTATAGCTTTCTGGAACAGACACATGGCTTTAAACTGTACCCTAGCTGCTACAGGAAGCCAATGCAGCTTCCTCAAAGCGGGTTTGGCCGACTGCCAGCGTGGAATTTGGAAAAGCAGTCAGGCCGCACAGTTTTGGGTGACCTGGAGTTTGTTGATCGCAGCCACTGGAGCTCCCAGCTAAAGAGCATTACCGTAATCCAGGCGAGAAAGTATCAGAGCCTGAACCATGATTCTCCTTGCCTGGAACGGAAGCAAAGGGAGAACTTTCCGGAGCATTCTCATCAGCCCAAAACAGGTGGATGAGGTTTTGGTGGCCTGGAAAGTGAAGTCAAGTTACTTATCCAGCCAAACTCCCAAGCTTTTTATCTGTGGTTTGGGAGGAGGGGGGGTCCTAGGCACGTAGGCCAAATGGGGGCCAAGATGGTAGGTGAAGGATTGCCCAATAGCATGATTTCCGTTTTTCCACATTTAGTCTGAGGCAGGAGAGTTCCATCCATCTGGCCACTGCCTCTAAACAAGGGCTCAGAGTGCTAGACGACCCGTCAGCGTGGTTCAATGAAACCACGAGCTGGGTGTCGTCTGCATAGGTGACAATTCGAATGCCAAATGGATGGACTATCTCCGCTAGGGGCCTCATGTAAACATTAAAAAGTGTGGGGCTCAGGGCAGAGCCCTGGGGGACCCCACAACCGAGTGGCTGCTTGGTGGATACAACCTCTCCTTCAAAGACCTGAAAGAAGCGCTGGTCCAGGAAGGAGGTGAGCCATGTCGGAGCCGCGCCCGACACTCCCATGCCATTAAGTCGATGTAACAAAGTGGCATGGTTAACCGTGTCGAACGCGGCGCTGAGATCTAACAATATGAGGGCTGCTTTTCCTCCCCGGCCCAGCACAGTTCTTGTTTCCTCGGTCACCGCCAGCAGGGCTGTCTCAGGGTACACAGACAAAATATCGATTTTTAAATATCGATATGCAAAAATATCGAAGTTTAAATATCGATATACAAAAATATCGAAGGTAAGTAATATCGACAGTCTAAATATCGATATTGGTATGATATCAGTAATATCGAAGTTGTAAATATCGATGTTAATAATATCGAAATTAATAACTTTGATGTTACTAATATCAATTTTTAAATACATTTAGTGTATATTATATTGTATTTATTATGTTTTATTATTTATTTTTAATGTTATTTTATTAAATATTGTCTTTTACTACTGTAGCGGGTTGTGGGTTTATAGGGGAATAGGGTGGGAAGTAATTTAATTATGTTAAATTAATTATTAATTAGTAGGAATTATTAATTAATTAATTGAGAATTAATTTTAAATAATTTTTAATTAATTTATTAATTGATAAATATGTTATGTAGCGGGTTATGGGTTTATAGGGGAATAGGGTGGGAAGTAATTTAATAATAATTAATTAATTGATATATGTTTGTACATATTTTAAATAATTAATTGGTAATTAATTTCTATTAATTAGTTAATTAATTATTATAATTTTTTTTCATATTTATAATTATTAATTAGTTGGTAATTAATTATTATTAATTATTTAATTAAAGTAATTTTTATATATATTATTTATTGTTATTCTTAATTAATTAATTGTGCAAGATAATATTAATTATTAAATTAAATTAATTACAGCAAATGTGCTAATATATTTACTTTATTGTTATTGTTAATTAATAATTAATTGGTAATTAAATAATATTAATTAATTTTGGGTACAGGGGTATTTTTAGGGTTCAGGGTCAGTTTTCAGTTCATGGGTACAGGGGTATTTTTAGGGTTCAGGGTCAGTTTTCAGTTCATGGGTAAAGGGGTATTTTTAGGGTTCAGGGTCAGTTTTCAGTTTTTGGGTAAAGGGGTATTTTTAGGGTTCAGGGTCAGTTTTCAGTTCATGGGTAAAGGGGTATTTTTAGGGTTCAGGGTCAGTTTTCAGTTTTTGGGTAAAGGGGTATTTTTAGGGTTCAGGGTCAGTTTTCAGTTTTTGGGTAAAGGGGTATTTTTAGGGTTCTGGGTCAGTTTTCAGTTCATGGGTAAAGGGGTATTTTTAGGGTTCAGGGTCAGTTTTCAGTTTGTGGGTAAAGGGGTATTTTTAGGGTTCATGGTCAGTTTTCAGTTTGTGGGTAAAGGGGTATTTTTAGGGTTCAGGGTCAGTTTTCAGTTCATGGGTAAAGGGGTATTTTTAGGGTTCTGGGTCAGTTTTCAGTTCATGGGTAAAGGGGTATTTTTAGGGTTCAGTGTCAGTTTTCAGTATTTGGGTAAAGGGGTATTTTTAGGGTTCTGGGTTAGTTTTGGGTTTTTGGGGTACAGTCGTACAGGGTAAAAATTAAATAAATTTAAATTAAATCAATTAAATGAAATTACAAAATATAAAATTACATTAAATTATTACGTTTTTAATTTATTTTAAATGTATATGTATTAGTTTTAATTTTTTAATTATGTTTTAATATTTTTATTTAATATTTGTAACATTATATGTATTTTATAATTATTTTAACATTATTATTAATACATTTAAAAAAACGATATTTTTAATTTCGATATTTTTGTACTACGATATTATTTTTTCGATATTTTTGTACTTACCTTGTTAGGGATAGGATTCCGATATTTTTGACTTCGATATTTTTGTCCCGATATTTTTGTATGTCGATATTTTTGATTTCGATATTTAGTCAGACATTCCTGTCTCAGTCCCATGTTGGGTACGAAATCCCGTCTGGGAGGCACACAGCAGATCGTTGGATTCTAAGTATTCCACTAGGATGTTGTTCATGTGCTTCTCGAGCAGTTTGCTCATCCAGGGCAACAGGGAAATAGGGCGAAAATTAGCTAAGGTACTTTGGTCCAAATTGGGCTTTTTAAAGAGGGCCCTGACCATAGCACATTTCCAAGATGTAGGAACTGTGCTCAAGATGATTGAGGTGTTAAGAACATCAAGAATGACTAGACGGATTAAATCAATGACCGAGATGAGGAACTGTGGCGGTGCTGGGTCTCTAGGGGATCCTGAGGTGACATTGGGAATTATTTTATCTAAAGAGACAGAGTCTAGGAGGGTAAATGTTTCCAGCATACAGGTGGCCAGTATGCTGGGGCTCACTGTTGTAGCAGCATCAGGTTCAATTCTGTCAGAGGCAAAAGATGCGAGGATGGTCTGAATCTTCTGATAAAAAAAATTGCTAAATTGTTACAACGAGCAAGTGCCCCATCTAGTGGTGCTCGCTCTGGGGGAGGGGAAATCAGTGACTTGGCTATCATGAAAATTTCCTTAGAAGCGTTTGCAGCTAGATTAATTTTTTTTTCTTAAAACCGGGCTTGAGCCGCCTTAATTTCGGTTTTATAAAGCCTAATTGCGGCTCTATAGTCTGCCTTCCTGTGCTGTGAACGGTCTTGTCTCCAGATCCTTTCTAGTTTACGGCATGATTGTTTCATGTCCCTTAATCTAGGGGTATACCAGGGGGATACTTTTTGCCTTTTTATACAATGCAAGGGTTCCTTCGGGAGGACTGAATCAAGGGAGTTATGGATCCAGTTGTCAAAGTTAGTACTGGCTGTGTCAGGATTAGAAGCCTTCAGAGGTTTAAATTCAACAAGCGCAGATTCCCATTTGGTGGAAGAAAGTTTAGACCACTCTCTACCCCAGTGTTTTTTGGGTTCTTGGGCAGGAGAGGGGCTCCCCGTTACCCAAGTGAGGGGTATTAAATAGTGGTCAGTCCAGGGTAATGGCAGAGGCGTTTCGGTGTTTAGAGTATCAAGATTGCTATACACATGATCTAGAAGATGGCCCTTATTATGTGTCGGAAGGAATCCCTTTTGAGCCAGATCAATCGCTTGAAAGCTCAGCCAAAGACTGTTGGCTGCAGAATCAAGTGGATCATCTAAATGCAAATTTAGATCGCCCAGCACTGTAAAATTCGCTGAGGTGAGCGCTAAATTGGCTGCTAGGTCAGCCATGTTCGAAATAAACTGACCTAGTGTTCCGGGTGGTCGATAGACCAGAAGGCCTGTAAAGGTGTTTGTAGAGGATAGTTCTAGTGAAAACAACAAGCTTTCACAGACTGATGTTGTGGTAGGGGTGATGCGACATTTATACCGTTCTCTATAAATGATGGCTAGACCACCTCCTCTGCCCATATTATGGTCAGATCTCTTTATAGTATAGCCTATGTGGGATTGCCCATAGGTGGCTGGATCGGCTTCCAATTGGAGCAAAGTCTCCGTTAGGAAGAGTGCATCGGGTTTGTGTTCTTCTATTAGAAGGGCCAACTCTGTATGATGTTTGGGCAATGATCTACAGTTGAGGAGGAGCATCCTCCATGTGCTATAGGTGGGGTATCTCCCTATGGTGTTGGATGGTAACTCCCAATTGCAATAAGCGCAATTGGTCATAGTGCCCGTGAGGCGCATGGAGTGCAGACATTTAGAGTTAACGACTGTTCTTAACTCGTGTAAAGGTGGGCAATCATAGGTGATTAAATTCCCAGCCACATTACCAGGGATCCTGGGGTCTGGGCACGGCTGGGCGCGGACTGGCGCAGACTGGCTTCTCTTAGGCGCCTCTTCTGCGCTTCTACGGCGCTCCCGCTGCGTGTAACCGCTGCGCGGTGGTGACATGTGACCTAAATAGATTGGGTTCTTGGAAAGGCTGGAGCTTCACCCTGCCAAGATGGCCGCCCGCTAATGGCACCACCAGAAAGTGCTAAGGGCGCTATTCTCCCTCCACAACAATCAGCATCAAATCGCTGCGGTGGAACGGGGAGTCAGCGCACAATTTATCGAGTGTCAGAGAACAATTTTAAAAAGGTACGTGGACTATAAAACAATTGCAGCAGTAAGCACGATATTTGCCCCCAAGCGCTAGCGCAGCAATGACCCAAGTTTCCAATTCTAGATCCTGCGCGTCGGCGCTCTGAGTCTTTAAATAGTCAGGGTTCCTGGAAAGGCTGGAGCACAGCCTGCCAAGATGGCCGCCCGCTAATGGCACCACCAGGAAGTGCTAAGCTCTCTATTCTCCCTCCACAACAATCAGCATCAAATCGCTGTGGTGGAACGGGGAGTCAGCGCACAATTTATCGAGTGTCAGAGAACAATTTTAAAAATGAACGTGGACTATAAAACAATTGCAGCAGTAAGCACGATATTTGCCCCCAAGCGCTAGCGCAGCATTGACCCAAGTTTCCAATTCTAGATCCTGCGCGTCGGCGCTCTGAGTCTTTAAATAGTCAGGGTTCCTGGAAAGGCTGGAGCGTCACCCTGCCAAATGGCCGCCCGCTAATGGCACCACCAGGAAGTGCTAAGCGCTCTATTCTCCCTGCACAACAATCAGCATCAAATCGCTGCGGTGGAATGGGGAGTCAGCGCACAATTTATCGAGTGTCAGAGAAATTTTTTAAAAAGGTACGTGGACTATAAAACAATTGCAGCAGTAAGCACAATATTTGCCCCCAAGCGCTAGCTTAGCAATGACCCAAGTTTCCAATTCAGAAGCTACTGGTCCTCAGATTTCAAAAATGCTCAGGTAATTCACAGACCTCTAATCATTTGAATATTCAAGTGTCATACTTACTGCTATTAGTTTTGCCTCGACCTACTCTAAACAGCCAGGGTCAGTACTTTTTAGGATGCAAATACCTTGTACTATAAAAGGCCTTCCAGACTATCAAGCTCTAATGATATTTTAAGATGACAAATCTCTGCACCACATATTGCCACAGAGACCACCTCTGAAGCGAACATCCTCTCTAGTATTATTGGTGACAGCCATCCACAAATGCCACCCAATTGCGTGCAGAATGATGTGTTTTATAACTGTGTCTGGTTTTCACTGGTCACCCACGTGCTGTGACTATCTGCTGCAACTGTTGCATTCAAGGCACCCGCCCACAACAGCACTCACTGCTGGCATTGTTGGTCACAGCAGTGGAGAGATCTTTGAGGAGAATTCACTGCAAGTGTGTCAGACACAGTTGTTAATTAAAAAAAAAAATAGGTGCCGGGGCTCTCACCAGGAGGCAGCTTGCACGAAGCAGCGTAGCTAGCGCGTTGACCGCCCGTGGTGGTCCCTGTGTTTGCTGCCCTGCAGTGGCAACATTGAAGAGTGGGGGTGCTGGCAAGATTCCACAGTTTACCGCCCTGCGATGGCTGCATTGTAGAGGGGGAGGCCATTGCTGCCCTGAGACAGCCTCCTCCTGTTGCCCCCAAAACGCACGACTTCTGGGGTGGACCGCCCCTACCCACCTCCTTCCTACGCCACTGCTTGCACCAGCCCATTTCTCCTGTTAGCGCCTAAAACACAACCAACTACCGACCATATAAGTGGGGAGAGGATGTGGCGTAATGGTCAGAGCTGCTGACTTTCGAGTTGGGGAACCAGGTTCGAGTTTCGGCGTACGCTCAACATCCTGTGATTCTGGGCAAATCACTTCATCTCCCTGTGCCTACCATAAACAAATGTGTCCTTAACTGATGCTCATGTAAAGCGCTGGTGTTGATGATTAAGTGCCGGTGCTGAGCACCGGAAACCACCTGCTCAAATTAAGAGCTGGTCAGACATGTGTAGTGCCATGGTGTGGTGCAGGCTCCTACAGCGCAGGGGGGCACAAGTACTTCAGACGGCCCCCTAACACTTCACAGGCCCCCTTGTGGCCTAGTCTAATGAAGATATAGGAGGCACAAGGGGCCCCACCCACATCACATTCTGCAGGAGGGCCCCGTGCACTATGTAGCGCTCTAGTGCTCCGAGGGTCTCAGGTTGAGCCCCCGGAAGCACTACGCACAATGTATCACCTTCTGGTGGCCAGAAGGCTTTAAATAAAGGGACCGAAGTGGCACGGCACTTCCGGTCCACACCAGAGTAGCAGAGTGTGTGTGTGTCTTATTCCTGCTCCACGTGCTGCGCAGCGCCTGAGGCCTAGGCCGATCACCTCCACCCCCACACTGGCGACGAAAGTGGGATCCTCGCCTCAAACCAAACAACATCAAGCTGTAGCACCGTAGACCCGAGCAGCAATTGCTCACCTGCGCTGGCCACCGCTCCGGAGCAAAGCAGAAACAGAAACCAGCCTGCTGTCAGCGGAACCAATCTCCCTACCGGTAAGCAGCGTGCACCAAGAGCTGCGTGTGGCACCGGCAACAACAACAGCGGCAGGTCGGCCCCCGCGCGAGAGCGCACCGAAGGCGGAGAACTGGCAACAGGCCCAAGCAACGCGCGCATGCGCAGGTCGAAGACGCTGACGTCAGCGAAGAGGCCCGGCCCTAGAAGAGCGCGAAAAGAAAGGGAAAACCTCGGCCTTCACCGACGCGGGACCCAGCGATTGCGCGAGCAATCCAGCGGGGCTGCCAGACACACCACGTGGAAACACCAACAAGCGTTGGCCCAGCTAGCGAAAATAAGCACAAGCAAGTGCAACCAGCAAAAAAAAAAAACTCAGGCAAACACAAACAAGCCCAAGCAAACACACGTGGAAACACCAACAAGCATTGGCCCAGCTAGCGCAAACAAGCACAAGCAAACACAACCAGCAATTGGTGAAAAGCATTCAAAGGGAAGACACTACCTCCTAACATAAAAATGACCACAAACCCAGGGGGAGCAAGTGGAGGAGCCGGTCAAGCTCAGCAAGCAGGACCCCCAGCGCCAGCCGTAAACCTCGGAACACAGCCGCCAGCGCCGTCAGCCCACTCACAGATACAAGCATTGCCACCTTTCAGTGAACTGATAGGCCCGGGGACAGCCGCCCCGAGGTGGGCCGTATGGCTGGGACAGCTCAACAACTATTTCACCACGACCAGGGAGAAGGACAACGAAGTAAAAAGATCCCTGTTGTTACACTTTGGGGGCACCGAGCTATACAAATTGTTCAAACACCTACCAGACACAGGTGATGATGACGACTATGACGCAGCGGTCACCGCGCTGAACGCACATTTCGACCCCCAATTAAACCCACACTATGAGCGATTCAAGTTCCGCCAATCTAAACAGAGAGAGGGAGAAACAATGGACGCATTCCACGCGCGATTAAGAGACCTCATAAGCACGTGCACAGACGATGACGAAAAGAAGGAAGTAACAGCACAACTCATTCAGGGTTGTCGTAACAAACACCTGAGGACACTGATCCTGAGACAACCACGCATCACTCTTGAGGAAATATTAATCCTTGCCAGATCTCACGAGCTGTTGGATGCACACGCGACGGCAATGGAAGCAGCCCTGAACCCACGAGCAGAAGCAGGAGCCGTGGTGAAGACAGAAAGGGTGGACGCAGTCCGCAGCAACAGCCGAGGAGGCAGAGGAAGATGGCCGACCAGGACGCCACGCCGAACACCATGTGGATACTGTGGCAGGGACGAACACAACCAAGATGGCTGCCCGGCACGTGGGAAAACCTGTTCCAAGTGCGGAATACCTAACCATTTCGCAAGCGTGTGCAGGGGCGGCACCCGAGGAAGAGGAACGTCCGGAAGAAAGCCGATCACAGGAGCTGTGAGACAGCTATCACTAGAAGAGGCAACGCCGTCCCGATCCAACAGGTCGCCGAGAAAAGCTCGATTCGACGAGTCCTCCACAGAGGATGAAGATGAATGCTACTATGTGTCGTTCGTATGCGAACTAAAGAAACGACGGAGGCCACAGCCAAAATGCCAAATACATATCGACGGATCTCCAGCAACTGGCGTAATCGACACGGGAGCCACTGTAAATGTCATGGGGATCCAGCATTACAAAGCACTGAAACCGAGGCCCAAGCTAGTTCCCTCGAAAGCAAGAATACTAACATACGGCAGCCAGGAACCCCTCCCGCTGCGCGGGAAGATGGTAGTCCAAGTGAAGGCGGAAGATAATGAGGTGACGACAACTTTCCACGTCATAGACAAAGAAGCAGATCTGCTTGTAGGAAGCAACACAGCAGAAGACCTCCGCCTCATTGCGTTTGCAAACGCCGTCAAGGCTCTCCAAACGGAAGACATCCTGGAAATGTTCCCGACACTATTTGAAGGCCTCGGCACCATCAAGCGTCCGCCGATCAAACTGCACATCGACCCAGCCGTTCAACCAGTGGCACTGAGACACAGAAGAATACCATTTCACCTGCGCACCGCCGTCGAAAAGGAACTCAACCAACTCGAGGAACAAGGCGTGATCGAAAAAGTATCGGGGCCGACACCGTGGATGTCCCCGATGGTAATAGCCGAGAAACCACGACAACCCGGCAAAATCCGTATCTGCATAGATATGAGGATCCCGAACAAAGCTATCCGGCGAGAACGACACCTCACCCCAACAGTAGATGACATTCTGACGGATTTGAACGGGGCCCAATGGTTCTCTAAGTTAGACCTTAACGCAGGATATCATCAACTCAGACTAGCGGAAGAGAGCCGCTACATCACAACCTTTTCAACACACCTGGGGCTGAGACAATACAAGCGGCTGAATTTCGGCATTTCATCCGCAGCCGAGATCTTTCAAAACACCGTTAAAGAGATCCTATCCGGACTAGATGGAGTGCTGAACGTCAGCGACGACATCCTGATTCATGCCAAAACGTGTGAAGAACATCACCGAAGATTGAAAGCGACCCTCCACCGGCTCACGCAATATGGCGTCACGCTACACAAAGACAAATGCCAATTCTTCAGAAAATCAATAGAATTCTTCGGATATGTGTTTAATTCAGACGGAGTGAAAGTGGACCCCCGCAAATCCCACGCCATCAAGAACGCTCCAGCACCATCAACCGCCTCCGAAGTAAGGAGTTTCCTGGGGATGGCACAATACTGTGCTAGGTTCATACCCAATCTAGCCACAATCGCAGAACCTCTAAGAAGCCTGACGAAGAAAGACAGCGCATGGAAGTGGACGGAAACGGAAGACAAAGCATTTCACAAAATCAAAGAAGCACTGTTAGACAGCACAACGATGGCATACTCCTATACGGCAAGACCCACCGAAGTATTGGTAGATGCCAGCCCGGTAGGCCTAGGAGCCCTCCTGTCACAGGAATCAGAACCCGGGGTGTGGGCCCCATTGGCATTCGCAAGCAAGGCCCTGACGGCGACCGAGTCGCGATACTCGCAAATTGAGAGAGAGGCATTGGCAGTAAAATGGGTCTGCGCCCACTTCCATCTCTACATATCTGGCCACCCGTTCAGAATGGTAACAGACCACCAACCGCTGATTCCCCTGTTCCGAGGCACCGCACCTCACCCACCACCAAGGATTGAACGTTGGGCAATCCAAGTTCAGCAGTACCAAATGGACCTTGTGTACAGACCTGGGGCGAAAAACCCAGCTGATTTCCTGTCTCGCCACCCCACCACAGAAGAGTATCACAAGCCCGACCAAGAAAGCCCGACTGAGGAGTTCATCAATATGCTATCAGTAGGAGCATGCCCCTGCGCACTTACCGCTGATGTCATCATCTCGCACTATGACAGTGATGCGGTTGTCAAGAGAGTAAAAGAGGCAATACACTCCGGAGCGTGGGCAAACTTCCTGAAAGACACAACTGGGTGGAGCGCGGCAGACAGAGCACGCTTGCAACAATTCTGGAGGATCCACGATGACCTCAGCTGCGCTGACAATGGCCTGCTACTGAGAGGGACTCGAGTAGTCATCCCCAAGGCACTGCAAGAGAAAGCGACAGCCCTAGCGCACGAAGGACACCAAGGCACACGCAGAATGAAAGCAAGGATGCGAGAGAAAATATGGTTCCCCAACATGGAGGAGAGCGTTGAAGCTTTCGTGCGAGAGTGTCGAGCATGCCAAATCACCAGCAGCCAGGAAGTGCCAGCCCCCATAATCACAGAGGACCATGCGCCATCACCATGGGCATGGCTAAGCCTAGACTTTGGAAGCTTCCCGGATGGGAAAGTCACGGTAGTAATAATGGACAACTACACCAAATACCCCATTGTAGAAACAGCAGCATCGACAAGCTTCACGAACATTCGCCCCATCCTCAGCAAGGCATTCGCCTTATTTGGCATTCCGATGGTCATCAAAACAGACAACGGGCCCCCATTCCAGGGGAGCGAGTTTAAGGAGTTTCTAAAGAACCTGGGGATCAACCACCACAGAATCACCCCTCAATGGCCGCAAGCCAATGGCGAGGTAGAACGCTTTATGAGGACAATAAACAAAGTGTTGCGAATATCATCCGCAGAAGGGAGTGACCCCGAAGAAACGTTACAAGCATTCCTGAGAGAGTATCGCAGCACACCACACAGCACCACCATGCAGTCACCATGGGCATTGATGCTGGCCGGCCCGCGGAGAGACCTACTACCCATGGCCGACAATTGGACTCCTGCACCGTACTCGCCGGCAGACACGCAAGAACGGAGAAGAAGGACCAATGAGAAAGCAAGTCACAAGAGGAGAGCCCAAACAAAAACCCTAAGCCCAGGAGAGACTGTGTTGATCCGCACAAGACGGCCAGGGGGCAAGTTCAAGACGCCCTTTGAACCAGAACCCTGGATCATCAAGGAAACCAGAGGAACAGCGATCACTGCATGCCGAGACGGGGAAGAGGTGACTCGCAATGTATCCTGGTTCAAGCCAATACCCCCACCGAAAGGACAGGACGCAGACTATGGAATACCTGCGGCGAGAGAAGTAGGCGAGAGCACTGCCACAAACGACAGCACGAGCCTGCCCACAGATGCCGCAGAACAACCACCTCTGCCATCGCCGGGATCCCCTCGAGACCAGCTCCCTCCAAGAGGCAAGTGGCGATATGATCTTAGGTCTAATCCTCGACCAAATCACAGACTGGCTGATTTCGCATGTTGAACTGATTAATAGGTTTTTGAAAATCCAAGTTGGGAAGGGATGTAGCGCTCTAGTGCTCCGAGGGTCTCAGGTTGAGCCCCCGGAAGCACTACGCACAATGTATCACCTTCTGGCCAGGCGTGGCCAGAAGGCTTTAAATAAAGGGACCGAAGTGGCACGGCACTTCCGGTCCACACCAGAGTAGCAGAGTATGTGTGTGTCTTATTCCTGCTCCACGTGCTGCGCAGCGCCTGAGGCCTAGGCCGATCACCTCCACCCCCACACACTACACAGCTCTTCAGATGAATAACTATTCTCAAGAAAATTTGTTGTGGGTTTACAAGGGTGCGATATTGCTCGAGCCTGCAGGTCTCAGCCGCCCCCACCCGTCCAAGCTCGGAATCCCTTCATTTGGTTATGACGGGGAACGGAGGCCGCCTGTGCCGGCCCAGCAGATGGGCCCCGGTACCAGACTCAGCAGAGCCGGCTTGTCTGCCGGGCCCACCCGGAGCCCGCGCTGTCTGCTGGAGCCCTCCCAGGCCCTGGCGCAGCTCCCAGGCCTCGGCCGCCGGGATAAGCGGTGGCCAAGAGGGAAGCCTTCCGGCCCAAGTGAATGCTTCCAGCGCCAAAGCAATTAGTGGAAAATTGTATCCTCAAATATTTCATTCGTTCTCGAAAAAAAGGAAATTGTGCTTCATTTAGTAAAACATTACAGTCTATTACAGAATTGCCTTATTTTTTTTCTTCTCTAGTTTCCTTTCTGCCCTAAAAGGTTTCTTGGCTTCTCGCTTTTTCCCTGACGTTGTGTCTTCCATAAAATTCCTTTTCTTAAATCACATTTTGACTCCTGACTGTTAGTCACTATTCTTCCACGTGTTGCCTTTTCTATCGTTTTGCTTGCTTTCTTTCATTTCTGTTGCTTTCTTTTTTTAATATTGGTTTCATATAATTTTTTCATTCCTTATTTCATCCTGTGGTTCTTAAAGTATTCCTTTGGTTTTCTTCTTTTTGTTTGTATTTTACTTCTTTCCGTTAAATGTTTCATCCTTTCTACTGCACTTATTTATTTTTATTTTAATCTGCCTTTTTCATTTTCCTGAATTACTTTTTCTTCGTTTCTTTCTTCCATTTTCGCGATATCTGCTTTTTTTATTTGTTATTGCTTTTATTCATCTTTTCTTTTGTTTGTATTTTATTTAAAATTTCTTTTCGTCCTGTCTTTCATTATTGTTGTTATATCTTTTCAGATTACTCATATTGTTGCATTTTTCAATTGTCTTCATTTCTTGCTTTTTTCTTTCTTCATTACTATCTCCTTTAGTCATCTAACCTCCTTCTCCTTTCTTTTTTCTTTGCATCCTTCTGTTCGTTCTTTACAGCTTGCCCTTGCCACCTCTTTGCTGTAGCTGGGTTCCTGCTCTCATGCAATCGTTGTTTGCTCATAATGAATGTTCGAGTACTTACCTCTCTTTAGATGAACAAACGAGGTTGTATCCTGGGCAAATGTCCTTTAGTAGGAAGTTTACATAAGAACTTGTGTGTCACAGATTCTCCATGAGAAGCACTGCCTAGGTTCTGCCCCCAGGGTCGGATTGAAAGCATTCCACAGAGCTGGTCTCTCCCGCTCACTGAAACAAGGCACAGTACATCAGCTCACTGATCATGCAAGATATTCTATTAGCAACTTAAAGTTACCATTCTCTTCACCACTAAACTCATATTTAAAATTTGACCTGACACCATTCTGCTCCTGACTGCCCTTTACTTCATGATCCTTCCATTTTCTTAGTCTTTTCTACTGTATATTCTTTAAAAGGCACAACATTATTATATAATATTTAACAAGGAGACCTGTCGCAAAACCGGCTTAACCCACTTTATTCACACATTCCTGTATTTCTATATTGAACGCAAGTGCACAAGAAAGATGCCATTGCAAAAAATCAATTCAACCCCTCCCATTCCATTACAGCATTTGACATCCCTCCCTCATTAATCAGTCCCCTGTAATTCTGATCGGCCTGTAACAGTAGTTACCTGTGCACCAGAATTGCATAATTTGTGCATCTGGGGCCATATTACACACAGTGCTTCAACAGAACAGAAACCGGCCCTGGCAAACTGCTCAGCTGGCCCCCTGGGGTGAGGGGTGGCAGCCCAGCAGTTTTCGAGGGCCGGTTTCGGACGATTTTGTTACAGGTGGCTAATATTGCCGAACCCTGGTAACAACCACCCCCCCCCCCCCCGGGGCCCACCGGGAAAACGCCCTGTGCCCGCTATGGCCAGTCCAGCCCTGGGGCCCGCTGTTTGCGGCCTTGGGCTACTGTGATATATCCGTCCGCCATTAGGCCCTGCATGACTTTGGACGCCGTTCGCCTCTGGTTCTTCTCTGGCCGAGCAACTATCAAAGTTTTGGTTTTTGAAAATATTCTACACACCAGAAGGCAAAGTTTGCTATCTAAATATACAAGTTTCACCCTTTATTCGTTCGACTTACATCCCAACAGCTACGTCGACCGATTTATGAAATTAGCCTGGGTTTAGACCCCATGTATAGCAGGGTTTAGACCCCATGTAAGCACCCTGGATCAGGCTTTTCGGTTTATGTTACTACACTGGAAGACGGTCACTCTGGGCAAAGGTAACCTCTATGCGGCCTTCGTAGACCTTAGGTCTGCGTTTGATCTTGTTCCAAGGGTTGGGCTCTGGAACAGTCTTCTGGAAATGGGTATGCCTCCCTCTCTGGTTCGTATCATTGTTAACCTTCATGCGGAGACCTACGCCTATGTACGATGGGGCAAACCTGGTGAGGTGACCAATAAGTTTCCTGTGTTGAAAGGTGTCAGACAGGGATGTGTTTTGGCTCCAACCCTGTTCTCCCTATACATAAATAGAGTCACCAAGTACTTTGAGGGCTGCCCCACAGACGCTCCCAGTTTGGCTGGCATGAAAATCCCTCTGCTCATGTTCGCTGACGACACTCTTCTGATTTTGAGAACCAGACAGGGATTACAGCTTGCACTGTCGAGGTTTGAGAGTTTCTGTAGTGAGCATGAGCTGGAGGTGAACGTTGCCAAGACCAAATTTATGGTCATGAGGGGACACAAACAGGTCAAGGCTAGGGTATATATGGGGAATTCCCCCTTAGAGCAGACCAAGCATTTTACCTATTTGGGTGTTTCTTTTAGCGACACTCTTAACTGGTCTCACCAGATCGAGCTCCTGACCCTGAAACATCAACAGTTGGGTGGAGCTTTGATCAAGGAACATAAAAGCTCTTTTACCAAACCTATGTTACCGCTGATGAAGATCTACGGCGGAAAGGTTTTGTCAGCAGTGCTATATGGTGCAGAGTTATGGGGTGGTAGCAACCTGGATTCCTTGAAACACGCCCAAAACAAATTCTTAAGGATGGCAATTGGCCTGCCACAATCGACACCTTTAATCCCCCTACTATACGATCTGGGGTGTCACTCGGTGGTCGATTGTGCTCGATATCGACCGATCTCATTCTGGCGACGCCTGTGGACAACCCCAGACCTACACCACTATGCTGAGGCCTGTCTGGAGTTAAAAAACTCACTGGGGGCCTTAAAAATAGGATGGTTCAGAGATCTTAAGGCTACTCTTCTATCTATGGGCCTTACTGAGTTGTGGTTGTCGCCTGAGACAGCCACATTTCCATCTAAAAATGAGCTCAAAAAATGTTATTGGGCCTGGGTGTTGCTCAATACTTTTTCAAAACCTAGCCCAAGTAGTCTCTCAGGTTTATTTTTGGTACTCAAAGATCTACCCAAGTTAGAAAAATACTGGGAGATCATTACCAAACCTCTGGACCGAAAACTTTTTTTCCAATTCAGATGTGGCACTCTCCCTATTGGGGACTTCACCATTAAGTGGGGAAAAGCTCCTCAGGGGTTTTGTGCAAAATGTCAAGGTTCTGGGGAAAATATTTCTCATTTTTTGTTCGTGTGCCCCCTATACTCTGCCCCCAGATCTAAGTGGCTCAAACCAGTCTGTAGTCAACTAGGCACACGCTCATCTGCTGAAGCCCTGAGATTGTTAAAAACTAATCTGGATCCGCTCATTGTGGTGGGGGTTGACAAGTTTCTAGGCTGGGCCTGGGTTATCAGAAGCAGGTTTATTAAACTAAATTAGCTGAGACTGTTTTATCTTGTATTATTGTGGTAACCAGTATCTGTAACTCTTTTAAATTTTTGTATATTTCAGCATGAAGTTATTCGATGTCAATGATTTAATACTGTTTTTACATATGTTATTGTGTTTATTGTATTTATGTCTTTTATGATGAATTAATCGAATAAAGACTTCTTGAACTGTGAAATTAGCCTTGTTTTTTTTTAAAGTAATCTGCATATCAGAAGGCTACGTCTGAGATCTAAATAAACAAGTTTTACACTTGACTTGTTCGACTTACACCGAACAGCAACGTCGACTGTTCTATGACACTAGGTGTTTTTTATGTGACACGAGTATCTGTTTCATCCAACACACAACGTTACCCTATTGTGTACTCCAGCAGCATTGCCTGCATTTGCGGCTGGAATTATCGACATTGCCAATATAACCAGCCAGCTTTGAGATACAGAATTTTACTATGCAGATATTGCTAAACTTATACAAATTAACCAATATATCGATATGAAAACGACTTTTTAATCAATCACATTGAACTGCTGATAGTTTTTGCTAAGTAATACGTGGCTTTTTTTGAAGAAGGCGCTGGTTCGCCGAAACACGCGTCGAATTTATTATTATTGTGCCACTTGTTGTTCTTTCTTCTTTCTTTTTGTGAATTTTGTTTTTACAATATTGCCGGATTGTCTCCATATTGCATATGGAAATAAGTCTTTTTAAATGAAATATGTATTTTAAATTGTAATTGTGTCAATAAACAGCAGAACCTTAGTTGTTTTTGTGTTGCCTCTCCCAGTTGTCATCGTACAAACAAAAGAATATAATTGCCTAGGTTGTTATTTTTCATATATATTAGAGGAAGGGCCTTAGACGCTTGTATGGCCCCTTCTGTAACACTGATAGCGCTGGTGCACATGTAACACTAGTGCTATTTTCAGAGGGGTTTCTCTCATTTGCATGTGGGTGTGGACCCATGCAAACAAAGGAATTGTTGCCTCCTCGCCCGCGTACAGACACAAGTGCAGAGGCAAAAAGGCCCTTTGGAGGAACACTGACAGTGTGCCACAAAAAGATGGCGCAAAAGCAGTGCGACTCCTTAAACCAGCCCTCTGGAAGGGCGGAAGAGGGTGCCAGGGACTCCCCAAACATCTCCCTGCGGGGAGGTTCAGTCACTCACTGCATCTGCCTGCTAGTGAATCTCTCTCCCTTCTTTAACCCTTTGCATGTGCTAGATGGCCCCCGGCCGTCTGACATCACGGTGGGCATGTGCGGAGGACGGCCAGAGTCCGTCAAAATCATGCCAAGTCATAAATCACCCGCACCGCAGCGGTATTTGCTCCGCGGTGAACGGGTTAAAGTGGAGGAACAATGCTGTCTGCACTGTGATACACAAAGCGGTTTGTAATCAGCCGCTCCATATTTCACCAACGCGTGTGTTACAGCCTTCATTCACATGTATACTTTATTTCTGTACCATTAAATGGACTTGTATTTCTTTGTATGTTTAGAGTTCTATTTAGAACTCACAGTAGCTGCTAGGCATCAGGTCAGTTGTCTATCCCTGAGTGCATAGTGGTTGCCTTCATCTGTTGCTGTGCCGCTTATAATAAATTATCTGGATGTCATCAAGTTGTTCCTGTCTACTTTCCAACAAAAATTGGCGACGAGGGAGAAGAACCAACTAAGCGGCACAGGTGTGGAGTTTAATTGTTTTATTTACAATATATTTTTTTCTACATTGCTGGGATCATAGCAATGAGAAAACGGACTGGAGCACTGTTTTAAGGAGCAAGGTATACTCCGTGAATTGAAATTCCCGAAAATTTGACTCCAACCAACAGTGAGTAGGACATTTTAAAGCATTTTCAATGAAACAGGACGTTGTTTACTTTTAACTCGTCCTCACCGGCAGCAGGAGCGGCGGGTGCATTTGTTCAGTTTCAGCGTGAGCAAGCGAATTCCTTCAATTCCACCGTGACTTCACTGAGAGCGAGACCGGAGCGAGCACGGAGACCGGAGCGTGCACGGAGACCTGAGCGAGAACGAAGTTCCATGTTGTATGACGTAGGAGCTAAGTGAGTTCTTAGCAACGCGAGCTTTCCTCAATCTCCGCATCATCACGTTATAACGTAACGTGACGGCCATTTTGTTTTGTGATTTCGGTTTCCATGGACACAGTTACCGATCGCAAAGATTTATTCACCTATATTTAAAGAATTCGCAGGATAAAGGCAACCTTTATTTATTTTGTTGTGATACAATATTTGAAGTAAGTGTTATTCATACCTTTGAAGAACAATAATTTGTAGTTTGTGAAGTAGTGTGGCTCACTGGTTAGAGGCGGCAGACCCGAGAGCAGAGGACGGCCCGGGACCAGGGTTCGATTCCCGGCGCGGCAGGTTTCTGAACCAGGGTCAGCGGACTCGATAATTCTCTCGCCTCGGTGCCCACTCTGATCAGCGATCACACTCGGCAACTCTGGGCATTAGTTTGCCTCATCTTCACTAATGGCCCCACCAGACCGCCGGGGATGCCTAGTCTCACCCTGGAGATACCCATTAAGGGACCATCTCTCAGGGAAGCCAGGAAGGGTTTCGCAGCGGTCGAAGCGCCTTGGGACCCTACGGGTAAGTAGTGCGCTATATAAATGCCAATACATTTACATTTACAATATTTTAATTTAGAAATTGTTTTTTATCTGGTTGGTTTCCTCCATTACATCGCTATTTTCTTCATAAACTAGTTCGGAAAAAAATACATTTAATAAATTTTGGAAAGGATTTGTACATTTTAAAATAACTCCATTAATAAACAATACAGCAAATAAAACAACCCACATTAATATAAAGGAAGTCGCTACAAGGAGGCACTTGGAAATCTAAGTACCACATTATTTATGTTATGACTCTATGTTAAATACCAATTCTTCTTTTAGTACTTTTGCTGTTTGACAGTTTATTACCACATTTGGAAAATGCAATTCGACCCACCAGAAAAATTTCTACAAAATAAAGGTGATCCGCCAATTCCTTGGACATGATGGAAGGAGGAATTTTTCAATTACATGAAGGCTATTGATGGTGAACGTATGGGTTACGAGAGGAAGAAAAGTATCCTGTTACATTGTTTAGGGTCAGAGGGACAGATGGTATTCAGGGCTTTACCACCTATTCCACCTGTGGAAGGTGAGGGTGAAGGTTCAAACGTTTATAGGTAAGTGTTACTTAGAATAGAGAAAAGATTCAAACCTGTTTCCAATATTGCTTTAAACAGGTATAAGTTTTATACACGTGCACAACATGACATGGAATCATTTGATGATTTTCTTACTGCTGTAAGGTCCTTGTCTATACATTGCAATTTTGGTAGTATGTGTGATGAAATGTTGAGAGACCAAATCATTGTTCATGTTAAGAATAAGAAAACGCAGGAACGGTTGTGGGAGTTGGGGGATCCAAAATTGTCGGAAGCAATCGCCATAGCTAATTCGTTAGAACAATCTGAAAAAATGGATGCTAACAGTCAAGAAACATAATGAGCATAAATCTGATTCCGTTGATGAAGTCTGTTTGGTTAAACATACAGATGGTCAAGTTTCTGATAATTCACATTTTTCACAGAGTTATTCTAGGTTCTAGGTTTAATAATTCGGGGCAATTTAAAAAATGTGACAAATCTATTACATGTTTTAAATGTGGTAGTAAAGGACATGTGGCTTTGTATGCTGGATGTTCTGCAATAAACAAAGAGTGCAGGAAGTGTGGAAGATTGGGACATTTTTCTACAGTTTGCAGAGATGTCAGAAAATGTGTTCAAAATCCAAGAAGCAAAGTAGCTTATGTTACTGAAGAAACACCCAAGGTATGCAAATGCACTTGTGTTAGTGGATCTGCCTGTAACGAGGAAAAGAAAGGATTTGTTGTTTTCCTTAGTGAAGGTATTTCTAGTCTCAATGATTCTCTTGAAGATGATTTCATAAAGAAACCCATATGTGAGATGTTTGTGTTGGGACTTAGAATTGATCTCATGGCAGATTCGGGTTCGCCTTGGACGATAAACACTAAAGAATATTTTGATGAGCGTCTAGGATGTGCTCTAGACTTGGTTGATATTTTACCATCTGATGTATGTCCCCTGAGTTTTAATGGTTCAAAAATTGATATGCTAGGATTTTTTCCGGTTGACCTTACTTTCAGATCTAGGTGTGTTAGAGTCAAACTATATGTAGCGGTAAAAGGTGTAAATGTCGTAGGTTGGAAAGACCAATGGAAATTTGGTATAATACTTAATCCTCGTGCAAAAGATCCGGTTTTGGTTAGATAAAACAGTTGTTTTTGATAACATTTCTTCCATTATATCTAAGAAGGATACTGATATTATCAAATCTGAATTCAAAGATGTTTTTTCAGATAAGTTGGGCATGATCCAGAACTTTTCCCATAAAATAAATCTCAAATTGGGAGTTTCTCCTGTCAAACAGAAGTTAAGAGGGGTGCCAATTATTGTTAGAGAAGAACTTAAGAATAATTTGAATGAGCTAGTATTAGAGGGGATCATTGAACCTATAGATTCTGCTGAATGGGTTTCTCCCATTGTTTTAGTGAGGAAACCGGATAAAAGTTTGAGGATGTGTGTCGATCTCAGGGCTTTACATTCTGCCATCATTTTGGACTGTCACCCTCTTTCTAAAATAAATGAAGTGGTCTCTATGTTGGAAGGAGCTAAAGTTTTTTCCACCCTCGATCTTAGATCTGTCTATCACCAGATTTCTCTGACTGATGATTCTAAATGTCTCACAGCATTTATCACTCCTCAAGGGCTGTGTCAGTATACAAGAATGCCGTTTGGTTTAGCTTCGGCAGATTCTGTTTTTCAGAGGGTTATGTTTAATATTTTTAGAGATGGTGACCAATGCGTCAAGTGTTTTCAGGATGACATTCTGATTTATTCAGGTACCACTGAAGAACATTTATTACATTTGCGCTGTGTTTGTGAGAAGTTGAGTAAAAGTGGTTTGATTTTAAAGTCAAATAAGTGTAAATTGTTTCAAGACTCAGTTGAATACCTTGGTCATACATTATCCGGTGATGATGTGGTTCCAAAGAAATCAAATGTAGAAGGTATTAGTGATGCCCCTCCTCCCTGCAATAAAGAACAGTTACTTTCATTCGCAGGTATGTGCGAGTATTATAGTAAATTTGTTAACAATTTTGCAGCCAAAATGGAACCTCTTAGGAAGCTTCTCAGACATGGAAATCCTTTTGAATGGGGAAAAGTCTGCCTTTGAACATATAAAATCAGAGATTTTACATGCTCCCACACTAAAGCCTTTCTGCTTGAATAAGACATGTATCATTACTGTTGATGCAAGCATGTATGGCATTGGTTCAGTCTTATCTCAGACGTCTGGTAAAGAAGAATGGAATGTGTTCTTTGCATCACAAACTTTAAATGAAAGCGAACGCAGATATGCTGTAATAGAAAAAGAACTGTTGGCCTGTGTGTGGGCGATAGAACATTTCAGAAACTATATTTGGGGAAGTAAATTTGTTCTGAGAACGGATCACAAACTGTTAGTTAACATTCTTTCTCCAGGAGGAGGTTGGAATTCAACTGCACGTATTGCTAGACTTATGTCTAGATGTCATGAGTATTGTTTCACGCCTGAATTTGTGCCAGGAAAAAAAAATGTAGTTGCTGATTTCATGTCTCGCCTTCCTTGTAAAACCTCTTTCAACAACATTTCTGATGATACTGATGTAGTTACTTGTTTACAAGATGCTTTAATGGGTACGTTTGAGGATATTTCTGAAGAGTCTTCGACTCTTGCAGATAATCAAGATCTTTCTTTGCAGACCATAAAAAAATATATTTTGGAGGGTTGGCCTGACAAGAAGAATTTAACAGAAAACTTTATGCCTATGTTCAAGGTTTATGATGAATTGTAATTTAATTTTCAAATCGGGAAAATGTGTACCACCGTTTGCTATGCAAAATGTCATTTTGGAACTTGCTCATAAGACACATCCAGGAAGGTCTGCCATGAAACGCGTAATAAGGAATTATTTTTGGTGGCCAGGTTTAGATAGGATGGTTGATCACAAAGTAAGAGAGTGTGAGGTTTGTATGAGTAGTGAGAAAATGTTAAAAGTGAATGTTCTTCCATTGAAGAGTACACCCTGACCAACTGATCCTTGGAAAAAATTAGCATTTGATATCTCAAGGCCATTCATGTGTCTTCCCAATGATTCTCGTTATGCTTTTGTTCTTATTGACTACCACTCTAAATGGCCGGAGGTCAAGTTTGTTTCTTCTGCTTCTACCAATATGGTTATGGAGTTCTTTAAAGAAGTGTTTTCAAGAGAAGGCTGTCCTTCGACACTTGTCACTGACAATGGTGTTCAATTGACCTCATTAGAAATGGAGGATTTCCTTAAACGACAACACATTGTACACCATACTGTTTCTGTCTATGAACCCCATGAAAATGGTTTAGTTGAGCGTTTTGAAAGGGTTTGTATCTGATGTGGTCAAGTCAGGGAGCAACTGGAAAAATCTATTGCAAGAAAAGCTTTGGTTTTATCGCATAACCCCACACTCAACACCTGAGGTTAGTCCCTTTCGTCTTCTTAAAGGACGAGATCCTGCTTCTAAGATTTGTCCTTGGTGGTTCAGGGACAAATGTTCAAATAATTTCTTTTCAAAGGATCTTGTTAAGGATGTTTCCCATAAAGTTGAATCTAAACAAGCTAAAACAAAAGAGTGGTATGATAGTAAATGGAATGCCAAAGTTTCTGATTTGTCTGCGGGTGATTGGGTTAGGATTAGAAGGCCAGGTTTCCTAACAAAATGTTTAGATAAATTTGGTAAACCTATGAAACTGGTTAAAGTTTTTAGTAACTCTGTTATCACTCAAGAAGGTAAGTTGTGGAACATCAAACGGGTTGCTAAATGTCCTGAGGTTCACAGTACCAAGTTTCCTGATTCACAACAGAAAACCATGGAATCTATTGCATCTAGGCTTAAGTCATATTCCCGACCAAAATGTGTTCCCAGGAAATTTGCTGACTATGTTTCATAACTATCTTTATTTCCAAAGCTTGTTTTCGTGCTTATGCATTTGTATTCTAACTTTGTTTTTCCTAATTAAGGGAGATGTGTTACATCCTTCATTCACATGTATACTTTATTTCTGTACCTTTAAATGGACTTGTATTTCTTTGTATGTTTATAGTTCTATTTAGAACTCACAGTAGCTGCTAGGCATCAGGGTCAGTTGCCTATCCCTGATTCCATAGTGTTTGCCTTCATCTGTTGCTGTGCCACTTATAACAAATTATCTGGATATCATCAAGTTGTTCCTGTCTACTTTCCAACAGCGTGTTCCCAGCTGGCCTGATTGCAGCACATTAATTGTAATGGGGTGCACTGTCCCTGTTTGCATCCAGCGCACCTGTACAAAAGCGTGCAGAGGACAGAGCTTGCTATCTGTAATAGGGGTCTGTTGTTTTCCCCCCATATAACCCACTGGCTACGAGCAGGGGGTCTCCAGATAAAGTATCAGAGGAAAATGAGGGATTGACCAGAAGACCATGGACCAGAATTCACTATCCCCTGGTAATATTCATTTTGAGGGGACCAATAAGGTCCCACACATAATACTTGATAACTCAACCCCTCTACCCCCAGAGTTACCAATGCCCCAGAGATCAGTAAGCTCAGGGGAGGAGTTACTGGGACAAGCTACGGCGCACTTGTAATGAGGCCCCTGTGTGGGATGGTTGTTCACAGCTATAGTATGACGTTGTTTGACCACACTCATCAACTGACCTGAAAAAAATACACACTTCAGACTGTTTGCAAAGTATTTTATAAACCTGACAGGCGCGGAGCGTAGATTGGGGCGTTGGGTCATAGCCCCCCCCAGCCCGCAGCTCCCTCGGCGTTTCTGAACTTAAGTAAACTGAATCAGTTTACTTAAGTTCAAAGACGCCGAGGGAGAAATGACAATCATGTCAGTCAGTATGATTTCGGACTGCCCACCCCCTTCAGAGACTAAAGGGTGTGGGCGGTCTGGCGTCATGTTGACTGACATGATTGTCAGACCAGGGGCAGGCAGCAGCACAAGTGCGCATGAGTGGGGAAGGTGAGCACATTTTTTGCCCGTGCCCAGTCATGTGCACTTGTGTTTCCACTGGTTTGCGCATGCCCATTAGGAGCCCCTCGGTCTCCTAATGGGCAGGCAGTGGGCGAAGAGAAACCATGCCCTAAGCCAATCCTGGCGCTGCCAGCAGCACCAGGATTGGCTGAGAGGGGCTGCCAGTCCACTCCAGTGCCGTTCGTGAAGGCGCCAAGGGGAGCAGAGGTGGTGCGGACCGGCTGTGAGGTAAGTTTTCAGTTTTATAATTATACTAGCAGCCCGTCCCGACGTTGTCTGGGAGGGACCCCCTTTGCGCACCCGCCACCTTCAGGGCCCCTAATTAGCTGCACACAGTTCACCGCTCCTCCCCGCGCTAACGGGCCGCTCCTCCCCTTGCTTCACCCACCTCTTAGCAATAAACCTCATCTCCGGCTGACCAATGCCCTGTGCAAGCACGCACACATGTCTCTCTTTATTAATATTTTATTTTGTGTTCCACCTCTTAGCAATAAACCTCATCTCCGGCTGACCAATGCCCTGTGCAAACACGCACACATGTCTCTCTTTATTATTATTTTATTTTGCGTTCCACCACTTAGCAATAAACCTCATCTTCGGCTGACCAATGCCCTTTGCAAACACCCACACATGTCTCTCTTTATTATTATTTTATTTTGCGTTCTGTCTTTTATTTCCATTGTGAATGTGGTACCACATTGGAGACTTCCTGCAGGCGTGTGTGAGCGATAAAAGGGCCGTTTCTCCCCTTGCTTCACCCACCTCAGCCCGAGTCCTTTCCTCCGCTCCTCCCCGCTTTCCTGTCAGCCGCACATTGGAGACTTCCCGCAGGCGTGTGTGAGCGCTAACGGGCCAATCCTCCCATTGCTTCACCCACCTCAGCCCGAGTCCTTTCCTCCGCTCCTCCCCACGCTTCACTCAGTCGCACACGTTCCGATCCTCCCCGCGCTTCACCTACCTCAGCCTGAGTTCCTTGCTCCTGTCTGCCGCTTCTCGACCTCCTCGCGCTCCTGTCTGCCACAACCCCCCCTAGATGATGTCAGCACACATGTTCACGTCGTTAGCACACACGCCCGGCGCTACTTCCAAGGGACTACTTTTTTATGAATGTATATTTTTTATAGAACGTATATTTTTTGGGTATATATAGCCTATGTCACTCTGCAGACCCTGTCAATTCTAATGATGTATCGTGTGTTTGGATTGGCGCTGTGGTTCCCGAGTTTACCCGCCTCAAAGGTTCAAAGTTCTTACTTTATAATAGTAGTATAGATTTAATTCTCGCCCCCCCGCCCGCGAGCCGCGACTGCTACTACTACTAATAACTGAGTGACTAATAGCTGCGCCGAGCAGGCTCAAGTGTGCAGTGCAGTGCTGCATATTTACTATATTGCATTGCATTGGCTGGCTGCTGACTTTAGTTCAGTTGGGACTGGGGAGACGCGAGTTGTGAGACCGAAAAAGGAAGGTGGACTTTTCTATCCGACCACACCTATTGTAGGGTGGTAGTGCAGTGACGTGATGAGGCTCTACTCTTAGTATGAAATATTTGCACAAGTAAAACATTTTTCAAGAAGTTGTGAAAACGCACGCCGCGGTACTAAAATGTCTACTGCTGTGTTTTATAAAGTGAACTTTCTTTTTGTTAGTCTTACAGTTACTTTCATTATTTCGTTTTTTATAGTCAGTGATGCTGGCCTCACACACATTCCATTTAGGAGCTACCATTTTTAATGGAATCCTCATATGCTCTTTGCAACCAAAAGCAAGGGTGTTTGCTGAGGCAACACGCGATACAATATTTAACTTAGGCTTCCTGACTTCGAGAAGGGCACAGAACTCCTTTTTAGCGCCATTGTTTCACGAGCATGTTTTTCCTGCTGCTGCTGCTGCTGCTTTTCCCGCTGTTTGCTGTGCATGGCCATTTGATTGCACATTTAGATATTTATATCACTCAAAGTCTTCTTTCCCACGAGGCATACTGCTCATATTTGTAAATATACTCTAAAAGTCCAAACTTTAAACACTATTCTCCCCCTCCTCCATCTGCAAACTTTTTCCAAAAAGCTAAGCTTCTAATATTAACCTTGTCTTAGAATGAATTAATTGAATGTAGCTCAGCTGGTTTCAGAACTCGCTGTTGTAAAACATTATTAAAGACTCCACGTGACAAGTTCAACGTGACATTCATCATTTTCGATGAACAGTGCCGGGGTGCTTCCGTTTGTTGTCGCAGCATGTTATTCCTTTTTTTTTTTTGTTTAAATATTTTTATTGTAAAAAGAAAAGTTTTTCGGCACACACATAGCACAGAATACAAAATATTGATACAAATATTCAACCAAAGCTACTATCAAGAAAAACTATATAACGATAAACAGAAACTTTTTTCTTCCACATAACCATCAAAGCATAAAGAAGGAAAAGGGAAAAAAAAAAATTATTATTACATCAGGCAAGGCTTTCATTTAGCCTTTCTTTCCAACGATGTACAGGTTCCCATATTTTCCTACCCAACCTCTTTGCCCTTTTGCCTTTCCTAGCATATATACCCTTTTCAAGATTGAACGTCCCCAATAGCAAAGCAATCCACTGTTGTGTTACAGGAGGTGAAGGATCCAGCCAGACTCTAGCAATCAACAATCTGTACACCGCCATTGCAACAAATAAAAATTCGCAATGGTCACCATCAAATCCCCTAACCCCTAGCATAATTACCGTTGGTGTTAAAATCACCTTCAGATCAAGTGTTCGGGCCATAAATTCTTCAATACCCTTCAATAACATTCTTAATTTAGGGCATAACGCAAATATATGGATGCTATCTGCAGCCGGAGCATTGCAGCGCCAACAAATGGTCCCTGTAGAACCACCCCACTGTGCAATGCGGTCCGGTGTATGGTAGAGTTGGTAGAGCGTTTTAAAATGTTGGGATTGGAGCGAGGCAGAGTGAAAAACAGAACATCCTAACTCCAATGAGTCCAGGAAAAACTGACTCTGTATCCCTAATTTCTCAGCCCATTTATTGCCAAATTTGTCAGTATCATCTTTCTTCAATTCTGCCAAATTGGCATAAAAATATCGGATGGAGCACACCCCGCCTTGCGCTATTGCTTCCATAATATTATTTTTACTGAATCCACCCACACCTCCTTTTTTCCTATTGAAAAAGCTCCTGATCTGCAGATACTTAAAGAAGCTTTGTCTTGCTATATTAAATCTTGCCACCAAATCTGAGAATTGCAATATCTTTTCATCTAAGCCCAGCAGATCTCCTATTTTTTTAATACCGTTTCTATCCCAATCTGCCATAGTGGCATCGGCAAAAATTAAAGGTGGTAGAGTCTTGTTCCTATATAATCTGGTGTACCTGTTAAATCTCCCTAATCCACAGTTTTTTGCTACAGCTGTCCAGATGTTATGTGCCGCAGCAACTGTCTTGAAGCGTGTACGTTTATAATATGAAGAGTCAGTGCAGTTTAAGAAAGCATTTGCAGTATCTGAGCCCAATACAATAGAATAAATCATAGTTGCGAAAGCTTTGACGTTCAAATCCCCTTCGCTTGCTCCAATCAGACCCTGAATATAATGAAGTACCGAAGCCCAGTAATATAACCTAAAATCAGGAACCCCCCATCCTCCCCTATCCCTTGGTAAAATCATAAATTTGTAAGCCCGTCTTGTCTTTCCATATAACCAGATGAATTTATTAAGGATCGACTCCAGTTTATTGAACCAGATCGACTCAAACATAAAAGGTATCGTTCGAAAAAAATAAAGAAATTTGGGGAGTATAAGCATTTTGATGACGTAAGTGCGGCCCACTAACGTGAGTCTAAGATTGTTTAGCCTAGCCAAATCTAGACTTACTTTCCTCATTAAGGGGGAGATGTTTCGTTCTACCACTGTCTCTAAATTAGGCGATATTTCAACCCCTAGGTAAACTGCTGCCAAGACCACGTGTGAATCATTGCATTGAACCATTGCATTTTTTATAATCTGTGTTTTTGCTCTATTAAGTTTATATCCAGAGATTATGCCAAATTTAAAGGCCTCTTGCTCTATCTCTCCAATTGCCTTTGCTGGATCAGGGGTAATTATCGCGACAACATCTGCGTACGCCAGCACATTAACTTCTAGCCTATTTACGCGCAAGGGGGGATACTGGGATTAAGATTAAGGTAGCGTAGATACGGATCCATATACAGTGCAAAGAGAAGAGGGGAACTGGGACAGCCTTGCCTTGTTCCTCTTTTTATCTGTACTGCCGAAGTTAGTTCCCGATTAATTATAATTCTAGCCGTTGGTGCCCTGTAAAGAACCTGAATTGCTCTTATAAAGTTGTCACCAAAACCAAAGATTCTCATTAACTCCCACAGGTACTCCCATGCGACCCTGTCGAAAGCTTTCTCAGCGTCCAAAAATAAAGCTGCGACAGGGCCGCCAGCAACCTCCATAGCGTCAAAGCAGGTGATCACTGTCCTAACAAATTCTGTAGTCCCCTTCCCCGGGATAAAACCATGTTGCACTGGGGAGACTAATTTATCTATAACGGTTGTCAACCTTGTTGCCAGGATTTTTGAATACAGCTTCACATCTGCGTTCATTAAAGCAATAGGTCTATAAGACCCAGGGGCTGTGGGAGGTTTACCTTTTTTCAGAATAACTATGATTTCAGTGCCACCCCATGAGTTTGGAATTGAAATTTCACTCTGAGCTTGAATGAGTGTATCCAGTAACTCCGCTCTAAGAACTGAAATAAATGTTTTATAGAATTCAATCGGAATAAGGTCTGGTCCTGCAGCCTTAGAGGACGGAAGATCTGATAAGGCTAGTGTCAATTCTTCTATTGTTATAGTAGCGTCTAATAGAACTTTTTCCTCTAGATCTAGCCCATTGAGTTGGATATTTCCTAAATAATCTCTGACTTTATCCCTACCTACCTCTGCTTCTGTATCATACAATTCTGAATAATATTTCCAGAATTCATTTCTTATACCTGCAGAATCCGAAATCAAATTACCTGAGTCATCTAACATGTTTTTAATGTCCCCTGCAGTAACTTTTTGTCTGGTCCTGACGGCAAGAATATGTCCCACCCGCTCGCGGCATGTTATTCCTGGCGTTTTACACATGGATTAACATGTGACGAGCTCCAAGAAGTCCAGGTTAGTAAGCCGTGTCCTGAGCTCGCTGTAGTAGCTCACTTCACATCTTTGTGATGGGCACCCTGGAGGTCAGTGTGTGAGTCACAGAATGCAGGTGAGGGTTAGTGAGTGCACTTCTCAAGCACACTCGCCATTACTGCAGATTAGTAGGCCAGTTTCCTGAGCTCGCTGTGGTAGCTCACTACACATCTTTGTGATGAGCACCCTGGAGGTCAGTGTGTGGGTCACAGAATGCAGGTGAGGGTTAGTGAGTGCACTTCTCAAGCACACCCGCCATTACTGCAGGTTAGTAGGCCGGTTTCCTGAGCTCGCTGTGGTAGCTCACTTCACATATTTGTGATGGGCACCCTGGCTGTCAGTGTGTGGGTCACAGAATGCAGGGGAGGGTTAGTGAGTTCACTTTTCAAGCACACCCACCATTAGTGCAGGTTAGTAGGCCAGTTTCCTGAGCTCACTGTGGAAGCTCACACCATGACAGTGTCTTTGTGGTGAGCCTCCTGGCTGATCGTGTGTACACCTCTCTACCACTCTCTAGCTTCAAAAACATAACAATAGAAATGTTTCTGACGCTAGGCCCTGCTGGCACACAGTGTGTATATTGACCTCAGGTGCTTGGCACTGGCAGGGCCTAGCTTCAGAAACATTTCTATCTACATGTTGTTATATGACATCCCTTTATTAATGTAATAACTGCACTTTCACAAATGCTTTATTAACCTTCCTACTTCTCAAATTATCTTGAAAATGCACCATTTACCCACTCTTTTTCTAAATTTTCTTGCCCGAACCCTCCTTAAGATGTTCGGGCTCGCTCGCTGTGCTCGCTTGCCACGGTGCACTCCAACAGAAAGTTTACGCCTCACCACTTGCAAATGTCACCAGCCACTACTGAAATCTGAGGGAACAAAGACGCACAATAAATGGTGGAACCCGTCCCAAAGGGAAGCACCATCTTGTGTGTACATATCTAGCACCATCTGTGGCCCTAATTGGCCCTGCATATGTTCCCACTCATTCGACACACGTGACACAAGCAGCACAGCACAGATCACATGGGGGAGCAAGGACTCAAATCAATAGGTCATAAACAGTTCCTTGTTTTACCTTTTGTGCCCCTGGTTCCTGCCTTTAAATCGTTTACATATCAGTGATAAACTAATGAAAAAGCAGCTGATTGGCCCATTCAAAACCTACGAATTTTCACACAATCTGTACACATCACATCTTATTTACAAGCCCCTTGCGCCATGCTTACATCACTTTTCCCATGTTAAAAATGACGCAGAAGTGGTGCAAGGGGCTTTCAGATCTGCCCCTCAGTGTGTATATTGCACGCAGGGACACGAATGGGGGTCTATGCGGCGTTGTGCATTTACAAGATGCAAGCGACAGGCTGGCACACCACCATGCGTTCCCAGCACTGCACAAATGTGTGGTTAATTTGGAAAATGCATTGCCTTACGTTTTTAATCCTTTCACAGGACCTCCGTGTTACCCAGTATAATTTAAACATGTGTGAAAACAGTTGATGTGCCCCAGCAGCTGATGAAAGCTCCAAAAGTTTTCTTTCTGCCACTTGAGTTACAGGAAGACATATATCATCCCATTTTGGCGTATGTTATGAATGTCACGGATGTCAATTGTACAGGGAAAGTAGATGAAACGGTAGTGACGTAGAGCGGGCGGCTGAAACCGGATCTCCTGCTGAGACTGCCACTCAGCACCACGTGCCACATTACAAGGGTCAGCATGGTTACAAATGTATGCAAGGGGTTAAAAACATTTCTAAAAGAACGTACAAGGAGGTGTGGACTTGAAAGTAATTAATTAGCTGCATTGAGGCCCTGCCTAAAATTCCAGTTGACTAGTTACAAATGTGTTCTACTACATCTAGTTACTGGCATATGGCTTTTGAAAGCATGTATTCAATGTATTACATTTCCCAGGGGTTTTGTGTAGCGGTAATACATCACGTTAACGCCCGGTCAGTGTGCACGTTGGCGGCTCAACATGGCGCGTGGTCGGTCAACTCAATTTATTTCACGAATCCACCTGGTGGACATCATCACCTGTTTGAACGTTTTCTTCCCCACATCCTGCTAAGGTCAGTGCAGATATTCAGCAATTTTAAGTGTTCATCAACAATTGATTGGTTCCTTTTCGATTCACTTAAGTCGATAAATGTTCAAACTTTTAATCCTTGTAATTTGTATGCTGTCCCTCCACCTGACATAACTGAAGGAAACTTTATTGTATGGTTACTTAAAATCCTTTACAAAAGCAGAGCAAATAGATACAAAATTAAAAAAAGGTAAAGATGAAATCTAAAAGGGGGGTTAAGATGCAAAGATGCTATCATGGTCACCAATACATAAGTAACTTTGTGCAAGAAAAGGTACATTTAAAATTAAAATACATGTAGGATATAACATGCAGAGGGTGTACAAAGCTACGTCACCAAGGAGGGCTGTCTATTAAATATCCTGGTACTAGTAAAAGTTAATGTAGACAGTAATAGTATTAAAATGCGATGCTGTCCAAGTGCGAGTGCTGGTGATCCGTGAATCATAAGTTATTTTACTGTCAATTCTCGGGCTGATCGTAAAGTCATTCCAGCAGCCGCATAAAACTTCCCACCTGAGGCCATTCGTGCAAAAGCATCCAAGAATGGCGGGTAACCGTGCAAATCATACCAGGTGGATGTTTTCTGATGCGTCTCCTGCAGATGCGTTGCGGGTCAAAAGTGAAGCTGTATGGCAGTACTGGTCACTGAAATCACCCGACATCAGTGGGCATCCGCTCATCGTCTTCCTGGTCACTGGCTAGTGACCCAGACTCTGTCCACTCTGCTTTCCTCATCGAGAGAGCGTCAGAGTTACAAACGCTTGGTTTAGCGTCCTCTGTCCGCGGAGGCCTGGTCCAAAAGTCGCTCAAGGGGGTGTTCCAGACCTTTTCATGAAATCCAAAGGCATCAATGGAAAGTCTGGGTAGCAGAGCCTATCTGAACTTCTGGTAGCTTTGCTGACACCCCAAGATGGGGTCTTCTTCCTTCCATATACAGTACCCCAAAGCCTTAATTCATCTTCCTTCAAATCTACTAGGGACTGGCCTCAGTGGCACACGTGAGCACTGTGCCACGATCGATCTCTTTTGAGGTCACCTAGTGAAACATGTATATTGGGGCTCTTTTTGCAGTGTGTACAAACCTAGAGGTAAGTCCTGTTATCTGCTGGTAGCGTCCGTAGTGTTTCCAAGGTGAAAACTGTATGCTCGTCGGTTGGTCAGATAAAGGCACAACCTGGCTACCTGATATTAGATGCTTTGCGGTGTGTGGGGTCTGTGTTTAGCAATCCCGCACAGATTATGTTCCTGTAGTTTAACCTAAATCCGGTATTTGTAAAGCACAAACTACTCATCAATAAGGGTCTCAAGGCGCTGTGGGCCATCGGGGAGATTAAGTGAGCTATTGCCCAGAGTCAGATGGTACTTGTGAGAAGTTGGCCAGGCATATGCTGTCCACTATTGTAGTGGGCACCTTGCACCAGTCCAAACGACCCTTATTGATGGTAGGTTAAAGACAACCTTTATAGAAAGCTTTCCTAGGGGTAGCTGTGGAGAGCAGCCTTCAGGCTAAGTCTTGAAGGAATGTAAGCAGCTTGTTTTGCCAGTCTATAACCCCCATGAATGACCAAATGAAAGGAGAACCACACCAGGTATATATATAAAATATATGTATTTTTTCTAAACACACCCTTCTAGTCTCTTTATGAGGCTAGAGGCAAAAGTACATTCAGTAAACTTATTTAGCACACAGTAAATTAGCACAATATACGTTCAGCCCTAGGTGCGTACCAAAGCATATATTAAGAAAGTGGTATAAGAACCACGACTGACATAGAGACAAGGCCTAGCCTTTAGAACCACTGGGGCCACCAGGAACCACCCAAGGTAGTGACACATGGGACCCACGGGGGACGTGTGCAATGTCTAAACACAGCCGCTAACCACCATTAACTTCTATGGGGAAAGTCGCAGTTGGAATTTTAAAGATAAAGGACACTTAGAAGAGGACTTGGAGCAAACCCCTTTAGAACTAGGCAGTTCTAAAGTCAATACCCACGGGAGCACCGGAGTACTCAAGTTACCTCACCCAGGGAAGCCGTGTGCATTGGTGTCTTTTGGTGTCGGGGTTCGTCGTTGATTTCAATGGCGATCTGCTGCAAAGTGCTGCTGGCGACCAAGTCGAAAGTGTCCGGGTGGATCCAAGGGTGGATCGGAGATGTGAAGAACCTGAAAGCAGAGTGGACAGAGTCTGGGTCACTAGCCAGTGACCAGGAAAGGCGATGAGCGGATGCCCACTGATGTCGGGTGATTTCAGGTGAAGACACCTCTGGGATGGCGCATAGGATTTGGAATACTCTTCCCCCAGAAACCAGACTAAATTCCTCTACCATCTCTTTCAAAAATGAAGTAAAAGCGATTCTCATGGCAACATTTACTTGACTAGATTCCAAGTAAATTTGGAGAACAATAATACCCTTACTACTATCCCATTCTTTTGTTAAGGGTCCATCTTCTCACCGTTGTCTCTTTACCCTGCCCGGGACCCTATTCAATTGAGACGCTCCTGTTATGTACTTGAACAAATTTTTCTGTGTTTTTGTCCTGGTATCCCATGCTTCTGTACTTTACGACTTTTCCTGTGTATTCGAATTGTTACCCCATGCTTTTTCACATTATTGCCTGTATAATGTGTCATGCTATTCGTTATGTATAATCAGCTTTGATCCCTGGAAAGCGCCCTGATATCCGCAAGGATCTTGTTCGGGCTCTATAGAACCTTCAAAATAAATAAAGAAGGTGAAGCTTGACTCTTCAGCCACGAGGACCAGGAGACGTCGACGATGACCCGGAGCTGGATTCGAGCTGTCCCACGAAGGATGTCGAGTGTTGCGATGTCGGTGTCCGGATTGGACCCAACAAGCCTTGGCAACAGCAACCCACTCAGAAAGCAAAGATTGGCTTCAGTGCAGACCAGTAAGATCTGAGGGACTTACCACTCAGTGGGGAGTCAGGGCACGTCTGGAGCAACCAGGAAAGCCCAAAGGAAAGAAGAGTTACCTTAGTGGGGACCCACCAGTCGATGGACCAGGGATTGCGAAGGAGACTCTAGCGGAAATGCTAGAAGCGGGCCCACGGAACACTTGTGGAGTGTAGGCCCACAGTCTTCAGTGCAGATGGTGCTCGGGGCTTGGACTACAAGTAGCCCAATGCACAAATTCGGGAAAGCTCGGGAAGTTGATGCACTAGCAAATGTGCACGGTGTCCATGAGTTCCGGTCCCACGTCACTCGTGAGGGCTGCGGGTCTCTGCTTTGCTGGGATTCGTGTCATCCTCTGAGAAGTCTTGAAGTCCATGTCCTGAGTCGCAAATACTTTGGGGTCCGGCGGGAGCCTCGGAAATGCAGACCAGCAAGATGCTTCTTTGGTGCCTGCTTGAGCAGGGGAGTCTTCCATCTTCTAGTCGTGTAGAATGTTGAAGTTCCAGGATATATGTTGCAGAGTTTCGTCCAGGTGTAATCTGAAGTCCTAAGGACTGGGGCCCCATACTTATACTAAGTTCGGGGGTTTGACATACTCTGGGGACCCACCTATGTGAGGGTCAGGGAAGAGGGGTGGTTACACCCATTCCCTTTGTCCAGTTTCGTACCAGAGCAGGGGCTGAGTGCCCCTGCAAACGGTTTGAACTGGGTTATGCACAGGGACACCAAGTGTGCCCCCAGCACTGTCTGAAAAGCATTTTCTGAATGCACCCACCTAGCCCCAATACACTAAAGCCTGTCAGCGAGGTGGTAACACCTCCCTGTGACAGGAAACCTATTGTCCAGGCCTCCCCTGCCGGAGTTTTGTCCAGCAGCAGGAGGTCAGACTCGTGTCTGTGGCTGCAGCATCCATTTTGTGATGCTGGGGCTCTTTTAAACTATTACCGGTTAGGTTAGTGTGTACATGTCCTCTCCCTCCCCTGCTGCCAGGACTGACAGGGGGGGGGGGGGTAGGATTCCAAAGTGTTTGACACCAAACACAACATTTTTCCATGCAGCCATACAAAAGTTAGCATTTACCGAGAGGTTATAATGCACTTAAGAGCATATTGTCTGGCTGCATCACAGAACAGCCTCAGAGAATAGATTCCGAAAGCTGCAGAGGGGTCCTGCTCATGGAGGGGCACCCTCTCACACAAAACCAAGCACTCTGCCCTCAGGATTGATAAGGCCTGCATAGGTGTGACTTATAGGTTTATATGTGTCAGTGAATAAAGGTAGATATAGGTAACCTATATGTTAGTAAGGGGTGCATGCACCACCTTACCCAGGCTGCAGTAGCAGACCTGTGGTGCCATTTTGAAGGCTTCCCAGGGGTGGCAAAATACATGCTTCTACCCCTGGTAGGTCTCTGGGGTACCTATGCCCTTAGTACCTAAGGTACCATATACTAGGAACTCACAAGGGTAACCCAGTATCCAATCTGGAGTGTACCTAAAGTACATGAAATCATTTTCGAGAGGAAGCAGCTAGGCTGGGGTCATGGTTAGCAGGGCCCCAGCCAGACTATAGTCGAAAAACAGTGAAACACCAGAAAAAAGTGGGGGGAACCATAGTAAGCAGGTCCTATTTTCCTACAGTACTGAGCTGAGCTGCCGCCGGGGATCGAACTGTGAGCCCTGCGCTCTGGAGTCAGCTGCCCTGGCCGCTTCTCCACACCTCCCCCTAAACCAGGGGTCTTCAAACTGTGGGGCGCGACCCCCCAGGGGGGCCGTGGAGCGATGCAAAGGGGGTCACACCTTCACAGTTTCACTTCTGCCCTGGCCTCCAGGGCTTCAGCCTACCTCCTCCCCCATCCTGTGTCTCAGCTCGCGCTCCTGTGGCCTCAGATGGGCAGTGTCTGGAGACTTATCTCCGCCGAGTTTTTCACAGGTCTTTAAAGACCATTAGCATATTTACATGCCTTTGTTAACTAATTACCAAAGCTTAGTTTTTATATGGTTCCACTACCCCCTGGGCCCCCACTCTGCCTATTCCTTACATTTGTATTTTTACACTTACTGCTGTAGTGTGAGAATGCATTTAATGAAAAGAAATATAAAGTTGGGTTGCCAAAAGAAACATGCCTGCCGTGTGGGCTCGACACTAAATTGAGTTATAAATAAAAAAGTATGTATTAATTAGTTATGTGACTTTTCTGTCTTTATTCTCTTTAATTATTAGTCATGGATCATTGAGGCTTCCCTAGAACACAATTAAAAGTGCTTTCTATGTATATTTGCTGTTCTACGTATTCACAGATAAGTGCAAAAAATACAGCTGTAGGTGACTGTTTACTTCTGGGCCATCAAAATAATGAGCTGGTAACCCTAATAATTAGTCTGGACATTTGTTGCAGGATCAGCACATTATTTATTTCCTCCACCCTCGAACCCTGATTAATGCCATTATAGCAATAGTTTAACTTATATCTGAAACCCTACGCTTCAAGTTTCTGGGAATGCACCCTGCTTTCAGACTACTCACTTCTCATTCACGCCTTCACTTTCACGTTCACCCTGCACTCCCAGCGATCACCATGCACTCACAGCGGTCACCATGCACTCCCAGCGATCACCATGCACTCACAGCGATCACCATACACTCACAGCAATCACCATGCACTCACACTGATCACCATTCACCATGCACTCACACTGATCACCATGCACTCCCAGCGATCACCATGCACTCACAGCGATCACCATGCACTCACAGCGATCACCATACACTCACAGCGATCACCATGCACTCACACTGATCACCATGCACTCACACCATTCACCCGCTCACCCTGCACTCAGTGATCACAATGCACTCAGTGATCATAATGCACTCACACTGATCACCATGCACTCACACTGATCACCATGCACTCACACTGATCACCATGCACTCACACTGATCACCATGCACTCACACTGACCACCATGCACTCACAACAATCACAATGCACTCACACTGATCACCATGCACTCACACTGATCACCATGCACTCACACTGATCACCATGCACTCACACTGATCACCATGCACTCACAACAATCACAATGCACTCACACTGATCACCATGCACTCACACTGATCACCATGCACTCACACTGATCACCATGCACTCACACTGATCACAATGCACTCACACTGATCACCATGCACTCACAGTGATCACCATGCACTCACACTGATCACCATGCACTCACAACATTCACCCGCTCACCATGCTCTCACAGTGATCACTCTGCCCTAAAAATTTGCTTGCATTGTTCACTCTGTACCTCACCCTGCAGTCACACGAGCACACTTCTCACCCTGCACTCATGTGACACTTCACTCACCGGTCCCCCCCTTACTGCTCAATCTGTAGCTCACTCAAACAAGGCCATCACTAACCATGCACTAATTCGTCCCACTCTGCACTTACAGCCGAACCCAAATTCATATGGTCACCTCACTCACCCTGCAGTCACTCCTTTTACCCTACTCTCACACTGTTGCATTGCTCACCGTGCAGTCACATGGGCACTCTTGTCACCCACACAGTGCAGAAGGTTAAAGTGCCTGGTACAAAGAAGATGTACCATGCACATCACAGAACTGAGTGAGAGTAAACTATGAGTAGCGCTATAAAGAAATGAAATGTTAGTCAGACAGGTGCTATAGAGAGATGAGGTGTATTGTGGGTGAGTGGTAGTGAGGGAATTCATGGAGAAGGTGGAAAGACTGTTGCACCGTGTGCGACCAGTGCTTGGACAAGCCCTGGCTGGGAGTGTTAACCCCCCCCCCCCCCCCGCCGAAGTTCGGGTCTAGTGGATCCCCTGCTTCTGCCTATTATTTATATTTGTAGTGCGCTACTGTTACCAAAAGGAGCCCTGGGGCTAATCACCATCTGCCTGCAATGTGAGAGAGGGATCCGGGGCTGGGAGAGGAGAGAAGAGAGGGATGGAAGGAAGGGTGTGAGAGGAAAGGGGCATGGGTAAACTGCTTAGCTCTGCACAAGACTGCCACAGTTTGAATGCACCCTTGCTGCTCCCGGCCATGGCCAGGTGAGCTTCTAATGTGGCAGCGTGTATTCCAGTGGATTGGGAGGCCCTTCACAGAGGTTTACTAGACATCTTTCTGATGTTAATTGCTGTATTTTGGTTATAAACTGGTACTGATGGGGTGAAATCTTTCCTCAGTATTACTGTGTTTAAAAAAATTCTAAATAATAAAGCAATGCTACCCCAGAATACGCAGCATCACAGAACATTATTTACATTTTCTACTCACACAATTTAGTCAAGCCTGTCGCATAATTTGGTCCTCACCTTCCTCATAACCTAGAGGTTTAGAATTTTTTTGTCAGGAGGGGGTCCTTACGCTTGAAAATGTTGACAGGGGGGTCTCGACATCCAAAAGTTTGAAGACCTCTGGTCTAAACCAAGGTTCCTATTCATCCCATTGTTCAACTTGTACAAGGGCAGAAAGTGCAGAGGCATGGGGGTCCACAGATGTGAAGGGACCATGCAATCCAGTTATGGCTGCCATTTGCAACCCAACCATCGGGTACAGGTGCCCATTGTCCTTCTTTGCTTTAGAATCCAGCCATCCTTGCTACACCATTGGGCTTCTAGCAGCGTGAGCAATACTTTTAGCCAAAATAATATTTTCCTCTCACGATGTGGGGCTGACGAGCAACTCAGCATCAAATATAATCTTTTTTTTTTTTTTCTTTGGGCACTGCAATGAAAGCTAGGTCAGGAAGAGGTGCTTGCGTGAAGGACCACAATCAAGCAGTAGAATCATTCTTCATCCAGACAAAGACCTTCTGAGGGCACTTGGTGGTATTGTTCAGACTCCTAAAGTCCTTCTTCAGCCAGAGGTGGATTTGGGTAGCTTTAGAGTACATATGAATTGAAGTGTTGACACTTGACCACCTAGTAATGTGAGGCTCTGTAAACTGACACGCACCACAATCACTTAACTCAACATTGTGTGCATTGTGATACTTCTAGAAAGGTTTAGGCATGAGAATTTGTGTCTCTCTGTTCCAACATCCCCATTATACTGAGCATCTTTCTGAGCGCATTGTTGTATGTTCCTTTGAATGAATGTCTGGATTGGAGTGCAGTATCTTCAGCCCCTGGGCACCCATCAGCTCTTTAAAATGTGTATTAGACGTGTGGCGGCATATTTACAATAAGCTGTGGGAGCACATAAGAGCTCCAAAATTTCTAACGCCACCGTCAGTTTAAAAACACAGGGATGTGCTGTATTCACAAGAATGTGGCGCACCCCTGTGTTTTCCCTAGCACTGGCGCTCAATCTAGCTACCTAGTGCCAATGCATGCACCCTAGTACAAGGCTGTCTACTCTGCAGGGAATGATTGTTCAGGAAGGTGTCCCTTCATGCATATAACAAATCCATAATGGCAGTTTGCAGCTGCTATGTGTGCTGATTTGTGAAGCACAGATAGAAGTTGCAACTTGTTTATGTGCAGGAATGGAAGCCTCACTGGTGGTGATTTGCTCTTTCTATGTATGCTGCATAATTTATCCTCGTTTTGCCAGGTTAAGACTAGGGCGCTTATTTACAAGGGCTTATCGCCACCAGAACATCACTTTTTATTGCGTTCTGGTGGCGATAAGCCCTTTGCCTTTTTTAAAAATCAGAGTTAGGCCACTTAACACCGCCTTTTCATGCAGTACTTAGGTTGAAAGCATCGGGCAATGGGTGTTGAAGTCAGCATTCCGCTGCAACACCCATTGCTTATGATGCTGCCCCCTATTTACAAGGGTGGTGTAAATATGGGGCAGCGCCAAAAATAAGACCAGGGAAAACCTGGTCTTAAACTGGCGAAATGAGGAGAAAGAATTCATTTTTCCTTTTTTTTCGCTGTTTCTATGTGTGCTGCAACATGCAGCACACATAGAAATAGCAAATTGCCATTAGTGATTGTTCATGTACAGGAAGGTTTGCCTTCCTGCACATAAACAATCATTTAAAAATGACGAAGTGCAACTTCTATGTGTGCTGCACAAAGCAGCACACATAGATGTTACAATTGCCATTATGGATTGTTTATGTACAGGAAGGGGGACCTTTCCTGCAAAGCAGACACACTTGCACTACAGTGGAAGGGTGCCTGCATTGGTGCTAGGCAGCTAGATTTAGTACTAGGGGAGGCGCAGGGGTGTGCCTAATTCTTGTAAATATGGTGCATCCCTGCATATTTAAACTGACAGAGCGTGGCGTTAGCAATTTTGGAGCTACACAGCACTCCGCCAGTTTATTGTAAATATGCCCTTAGGTTTTCCCTGGTCTTATTTTTGGTGCTGCCCCATATTAAAGCCACCCTTGTAAATAGGAGGCAGCATCAAAGCAATGGATGTTGTGGAGGAAAGACCACCGCAACACCCATTGCCCGCCCCTTTTACGCTAAGTACTGCCTGAAAAGTGTCCTTATTTACAAGCCGGCGTTCAGCCACATTAAGTTATTGTGATACTTTAGCTATACATTTTCCCTCTCTGTTGCTTTCTACTGAGCTTATTTGTGGTCATTTAGAGTAGACTTTGTCAATGTAGCACAACCTCCAGAGTTTTCAATACATCTGGGAGGAGGGCTTGAAGGGTGTTTTTATGTGGGCTCCTTAGCTGCCAAAACCTCATCAACCATAACTACCCTAAGCCCATTCCAACACTGAATCAGTGTAAGACACCACTGCCAGTTGTGAAAGAAACCCAAGACCTATCAACCATAACGGCCCAACGCCCATTCGGACACAGAATCAGTGTAAGACACCTCTGTCAGTTGTGCAACGGATCGAAGACCCATCAACCATAACTGTCCAACGCCCATTCCAACACTGAATCAGTGTAAGACACCTCTGTCAGTTGTGCAACGGATCAAAGACCCATCAACCATAACTGTCCAACGCCCATTCCAACACTGAATCAGTGTGAGACACCTCTCTCAGTTGTGCAACGGATTGAAGACCCATCAACCATAACTGCCCAATGCCCATTCCAACACAGAATCAGTGTAAGACACCTCTGTCAGTTGTGCAACGGATCGAAGACCCATCAACCATAACTGTCCAACCCCCATTCCAACACTGAATCGGTGTAAGACACCTCTGTCAGTTGTGCAACGGATCAAATACCCATCAACCATAACTGCCCAACGCCCATTCCAACACTGAATCAGTGTAAGACACCTCTGTCAGTTGTGCAACAGATTGAAGACCCATCAACCATAACTGCCCAATGCCCATTCCAACACAGAATCAGTGTAAGACACCTCTGTCAGTTGTGCAACGGATCGAAGACCCATCAACCATAAAGCCCTATGCCCATTACAACACTATATCAGTGTAAGACACCAGTGCCAGTTGTGAAAGAAACCCAAGACCTATCAACCATAACTGCCCAACGCCCATTCCAAAACAGAGTCAGTGTAAGACACCTCTGTCAGTTGTGCAATGGATCGAAGACCCATCAACCATAACTGCCCAATGCCCATTCCCACACTGAATCAATGTAAGACACCCCTGTCAGTTGTGCAACGGATCGAAGACCCATCAACCATAACTGCCCAATGCCCATTCCAACACAGAATCATTGTAAGACACCTCTGTCAGTTGTGCAACGGATCGAAGACCCATCAACCATAACTGCCCTCTGCCCATTCTAACACTACATCAGTGTAAGACACCACTGCCAGTTGTGAAAGAAACCCAAGACCTGTCAACCATAACTGCCCAACGCCCATTCCAACACAGAATCAGTGTAAGATACCTCTGTCAGTTGTGCAACGGATCGAAGACCCATCAACCATAACTGCCCAACGCCCATTCCAACACTGAATCAGTGTAAGACACCTCTGTCAGTTGTGCAACGGATCGAAGACCCATTAACCATAACTGCCCAACGCCCATTCCAACACTGAATCAGTGTAAGACACCTCTGTCAGTTGTGCAACGGATCAAAGACCCATCAACCATAACTGCCCTTTGCCCATAACCATAACTGCCCAACGCCCATTCCAACACTGAATCAGTGTGAGACACGTCTGTCAGTTGTGCAACAGATCGAAGACCCATCAACCATAACTGCCCTTTGCCCATTCCAACACAGAATCAGTGTAAGACACCTCTGTCAGTTGTGCAACGGATCGAACACCCATCAACCATAACTGCCCAACGCCCATTCCAAAACAGAGTCAGTGTAAGACACCTCTGTCAGCTGTGCAATGGATCGAAGACCCATCAACCATAACTGCCCAATGCCCATTCCAACACTGAATCAATGTAAGACACCCCTGTCAGTTGTGCAACGGATCGAAGACCCATCAACCATAACTGCCCTATGCCCATTCCAACACTGAATCAGTGTAAGACGCCTCTGCCAGTTGTGCAAAGGACCCAAGACCCATCAATCATAACTGCCCTATGCCCATTCCAACACTGAATCAGTGTAAGACGCCTCTGCCAGTTGGGCAAAGGACTCAAGACCCATCAACCATAACTGCCTTATGCCCAATCCAACACTGCATCAGTGTAAGAGGCCTCTGCCAGTTGTACAAGGGGAAGAGGTGTGGCGCAGCGGCCAGGGCAGCTGACACCGGAACCCGATGGCTCACGCTTCGATCCCCAGTGCCGGCGGCAGATCAGTCCAGCACCATGTGACTCGGGGCAATAGCTCGCTTAATCTTCCCGATGGCCCTCAGCGCCTTGACACTCTCTGGTATTTGTTTGTGCTTTTCAAAATACTGGACAAAGAACCAAAGACCATAGCTGCCCTATGCCCATTCCAACACTAAATCAATGTAAGACACCCCTGTCAGTTGTGCAACGGATCGAAGACCCATCAACCATAACTGCCCAATGCCCATTCCAACACTGAATCAATGTAAGACACCCCTGTCAGTTGTGCAACGGATCGAAGACCCATCAACCATAACTGCCCTTTGCCCATTCCAACACAGAATAAATGTAAGACACCTCAGTCAGCTGTGCAACGGATCGAAGCCCCATCAACCATAACTGTCTATGCCCATTCCAACACTGAATCAATGTAAGACACCCCTGTCAGTTGTGCAACGGATCGAAGACCCATCAACCATAACTGCCCTATGCCCATTTCAACACTGAATCAGTGTAAGACGCCTCTGCCAGTTGTGCAAAGGACCCAAGACCCATCAATCATAACTGCCCTATTCCCATTCCAACACTGAATCAGTGTAAGACGCCTCTGCCAGTTGTGCAAAAGCCCCAAGACCCATCAATCATAACTGCCCTATGCCCATTACAACACTGAATCAGTGTAAGACGCCTCTGCCAGTCGTGCAAAGGACTCAAGAGCCATCAACCATAACTGCCTCATGCCCATTCCAACATTGAATCAATGTAAGACGCCCTTGCCAGTTGGGCAAAGGACTCAAGACCCATTAACCATAACTGCCTTATGCCCATTCCGACACTGCATCAGTGTAAGATGCCTCTGCCAGTTGTACAAGGGGAAGAGGTGTGGCGCAGCGGCTAGGGCAGCTGACACCGGAACCCGAGGGCTCACGGTTCGATCCCTGGTGCCGGCGGCAGATCAGTCCAGTACCATGTGACTCTGGGCAATAGCTCGCTTAATCTTCCCGATGGCCCCCAGCGCCTTGACACCCTCGGATAATTGTTTGTGCTTTTCAAAATACTGGACAAAGAACCAAAGACCCATCATACATAACTGCCCTATGCCCATTCCAACACTAAATCAGTGTAAGACACCACTGCCAGTTGTGCAACGGATCGAAGACCCTTCAACCATAACTGCCCAATGCCCATTACAAAACAGAATCAGTGTAAGACACCACTGCCAGTTGTGCAACGGATCGAAGACCCATCAACCATAACTGCCCTATGCCCATTCCAACACAGAATCAGTGTAAGACACCGCTGCCAGTTGTGCAATGGATCAAAGCCCCATCAACCATAACTGCCCAATGCCCATTCCAACACAGAATCAGTGTAAGACACCTCTGTCAGTTGTGCAATGGATCGAAGACCCATTAACCATAACTGCCCTATGCCCATTCCAACACAGAATCAGTGTAAGACACCACTGCCAGTTGTGCAACGGATCGAAGACCCATAAACCATAACTGCCCTATGCCCAGTCCAACACAGAATCAGTGTAAGACACCGCTGCCAGTTGTGCAATGGATCAAAGCCCCATCAACCATAACTGCACAATGCCCATTCAAATACAGAATCAGTGTAAGACACCTCTGTCAGTTGTGCAACGGATCAAAGCCCCATCAACCATAACTGCCCAATGCCCATTCCAACACAGAATCAGTGTAAGACACCTCTGTCAGTTGTGCAACGGATTGAAGACCCATCAACCATAACTGCCCTATGCCCATTCCAACACAGAATCAGTGTAAGACACCACTGCTAGTTGTGCAACGGATCGCAGACCCATAAACCATAACTGCCCTATGCCCAGTCCAACACAGAATCAGTGTAAGACACCGCTGCCTGTTGTGCAATGGATCAAAGCCCCATCAACCATAACTGCACAATGCCCATTCCAATACAGAATCAGTGTAAGACACCTCTGTCAGTTGTGCAACGGATCGAAGCCCCATCAACCATAACTGCCCAATGCCCATTCCAATACAGAATCAGTGTAAGACACCTTTGTCAGTTGTGCAACGGATCGAAGCCCCATCAACCATAACTGCTCAATGCCCATTCCAACACTGAATCAGTGTAAGACGCCTCCCCCAATTGTGTAACGGACCGAAGACCTCCCAGTCCACCATTCTGGTTGTCTCTTTTCCAGTCTAACAAACGTGTTGTAGAGTTAAAGAATGACTGTGCGCCGCCTGCCCAGGTTTATCATACTCAGATAACGAGGTGTTGGGCAGAACCTCGGTTTCATAGCCCTGCCCACCTCGATCTCATTTTCTGGATTAGGAGACTTCTTACCAGGCAGCAACGGAGTCAGACTTTGTATGTGATCTTCAGCATACCTTTTCAGCAGCCGTAAAGCTGCAGTCAGTGACCTGATAGCTCCTTTCCTTGTCTCTAGATGTGTGGCCCTGTATCAGATTTAGAAACAATGTAGACAGACCTACTTATTGGTTCCAAAGTCTGCCACATATTTCTCAATTTATTGTGTCAGGTATTTGTCAAAGAAATCTCCGATTACTGTGACTTCAAGTATGATAGCATCCTTTAATCAATCAATCAATCAATCAATCAATCAATCAATCATAACACTTGTATAGCGCACTACTCACCCGGAAGGGTCTCAAGGCGCATGGGGGAAGGGGTCTGCTACTGCTCGAACAGCCAGGTCTTGAGTTGTCTCCTTAAGGCGAGATGGTCCTGGGTCAGCCGAAGGTGGAAGGGGATGGTGTTCCATGTCTTGGCCGCCAGGTAGGAGAAGGATCTGCCTCCGGCGGTGGCTCTTCGGACGCGTGGTACGGCGGCGAGGGCGAGGCTAGTAGACCGTAGCTGGCGGGTGGGCGTGCAGAAGGTCAGGCGGTCGTTGAGGTACTTGGGGCCCAGGTCGTGGAGAGACTTGAGTGCGTGGGTGAGGAGCCTGAATGTGATCTTCTTGTTGACGGGGAGCCCTTGCAGGTCCCTCAGGTGGCCGGAGATGTGGCTGCGTCGGGGGATGTCCAGGATGAGTCGGGCGGAGGTGTTCTGGATGCGTTGGAGTCTTTTCTGTAGCTTGGCTGTGGTTCCGTGGTAGAGGGTGTTTCCGTAGTCCAGTCGGCTGGTGACGAGGGCCTGTTGACTGTCTTCCTGGTTTCGGTCGGGATCCATCGGAAGATCTTGCGAAGCATGCGTAGGCTGTGAAAGCATGATGAGGAGACGGCGTTGACTTGTCTGGTCATCGAGAAGGAGGAGTCCAGGATGAAGCCCAGGTTGCGTTCGTGGTCTGTTGGCTTGGGAGTGGTGCCCAGGGCTGGGGGCCACCAGGAGTCAATCCAGGCGGAGGGCGATGGTCCCAGGATGAGGACTTCCGTCTTGTCTGAGTTCAGTTTCAGGCGGCTGTTCTTCATCCACTCGGCGACGTCTTTCATCCCTTCGTGTAGGCTGGTTCTGGCGGTGTCGGGGTCTCTGGTGAGGGAGAGGATCAGCTGGGTGTCGTCGGCGTAGGAGATGATGTTGAGGTTGTGTGGGGCTGAGTGATGATCCTTGCGGTACGCCGCAGATGACTTCGGTGGCCTCGGATCGAAACTGGGGGGGGCGGACTCTCTGTGTTTTTCCGGCGAGGAACGAGATGATCCACTCCAGTGCCTTCTCTTGGATGCCGATGTTGCTGAGGCGTTGAACTAGGGTGCGGTGGCAGACAGTGTTGAACACTGTAGAGCGGTCCAGGAGGATGAGTGCCGCTGTTTCCCCGTTGTCGAGCAGGGCTCGGATGTCGTCGGTGGCTGCAATGAGGGCAGTCTCGGTGCTGTGGTTGGCTCTGAAATCGGACTGCGAGGGGTCGAGGGATCCGTTCGTCTCGAGGAAGGCGGCAAGCTGTCTGTTGACGATCTTCTCGATGACTTTGGCAGGAAAAGGGAAGAGCGAGATGGGGCGGAAGTTTTTGAGGTCGGTGGGGTCCGCTGTTGGTTTCTTCAGTAGGGTGCTGAGCTCGGCATGCTTCCAGCTCTCCGGGAAGGTGGCGGTGTTGAAGGAGGTGTTGATGATGTTCCGGAGTTGGGGTGCGATGGTGGAGTCGGCTTTGTTGAAGACGTGGCGGGGGCAGGGGTCGGTTGGAGATCCGGAGTGGATGGTGATCATCGTGCGGGCTGTGTCTTCGGTGGTCACCGTGGTCCAGGTGCAGAGGGTGGCGGTGGGGGGCGTTGGTTCGACGGTTGGGTGCATGGATGGTGCGCCGAAGCTGTTGTGGATGTCGGCGATCTTGCTGTGGAAGAACGAGGCGAGAGAGTCGCAGAGATCTTGTGAGGGAGTGATGTCGATGTTGCCGGTGCTGGGGTTGGAGAACTCCTTGACGATGCTGAAGAGTTCCTTGCTGTCGTGGGCGTTGTTGTCCAGTCGTTCCTTCAGTGATTTCTTCTTGGTGGTGCGGATGAGCTTGTGGTGCTTGCGGGTGGCGTGTTTGAGAGTGGTCATGTTGTCGGTGGTCTGGCCGAGGAGCCAGGCTTTCTCGAGGGTGCGGCAGGTCTTCTTGGAGTCCTTGAGTTCGTCTGTGAACCAGGAGGCCTTCTTGCTTCTGGGTCTGCTGGGAGGGTTCTTCAGTGGTGCGAGGTCGTCGGCGCAGGCGGTCAGCCACTGCGTGTTGGGGTCCGTTGTGCTGGCGTGTGGGTTTTGGCTGAGGGAGGTGGTGAGCTGGTCGGCGGTAATCTTGCTCCAGCTCCTGTGAGGAACCTGTTGCGGGTGGTGGTGGGTTGTGGTTCTTCTGAAGCTGAAGTGGACGAAGCTGTGGTCGGTCCAGTGGAGTCCGGTGGAGTGGCTGAAGGTGATGTGCTTGCTGGATGAGAAGACGGGATCAAGCGTGTGGCCGGCATAGTGGGTGGGGGTGTTGACCAGTTGCTTGAGTCCGAGGTTGGCGAGGTTGTCCAGCAGGGCGGCGATGTTGCGGTCCTTGTTGTTCTCCAGGTGGAAGTTGAGGTCCCCTAGGAGGATGTAGTCGGCGGAGGGGAGGGCGTGTGGGCTGATGAAGTCTGTGATGTCTTCGCTGAATTGTGTGCGTGGTCCCGGGGGTCTGTAGATGAGGGTGCCTCTGAGGGTCGTCTTTGGGTCGGTGTGAGTCTTCGGTGGTCACCGTGGTCCAGGTGCAGAGGGTGGCGGTGGGGGGGCGTTGGTTCGACGGTTGGGTGAGTGGATGGTGCGCCGAAGCTGTTGTGGATGTCGGCGATCTTGCGGTGGAAGAACGAGGCGAGAGAGTCGCAGAGATCTTGTGTGGGAGTGATGTCGTTGTTGCCGGTGCTGGGGTTGGAGAACTCCTGGACGATGCTGAAGAGTTCCATGCTGTCGTGGGCGTTGTTGTCCAGTCGTTCCTTCAGTGATTTCTTCTTGGTGGTGCGGATGAGCTTGTGGTGCTTGCGGGTGGCGTGTTTGAGGGCGGTCATGTTGTCGGTGGTCTGGTCGAGGAGCCAGGCTTTCTCGAGGGTGCGGCAGGTCTTCTTGGAGTCCTTGAGTTAGTCGGTGAACCAGGAGGCCTTCTTGCTTCTGGGTCTGCTGGGAGGGTTCTTCAGTGGTGCGAGGTCGTCGGCGCAGGCGGTCAGCCACTGCGTGTTGGGGTCCGTTGTGCTGGCGGGTGGGTTTTGGCTGAGGGAGGTGGTGAGCTGGTCGGCGGTAATCTTGCTCCAGCTCCTGTGAGGAACCTGTTGCGGGTGGTGGTGGGTTGTGGTTCTTCTGAAGCTGAAGTGGATGAAGCTGTGGTCGGTCCAGTGGAGTCCGGTGGAGTGGCTGAAGGTGATGTACTTGCTGGATGAGAAGACGGGATCAAGCGTGTGGCCGGCGTAGTGGGTGGGGGTGTTGACCAGTTGCTTGTGTCCGAGGTTGGCGAGGTTGTCCAGCAGGGCGGCGATGTTGTGGTCCTTGTTGTTCTCCAGGTGGAAGTTGAGGTCCCCTAGGAGCATGTAGTCGGCGGAGGGGAGGGCGTGTGGGCTGATGAAGTCTGTGATGTCTTCGCTAATTTGTGTGCGTGGTCCCGGGGGTCTGTAGATGAGGGTGCCTCTGAGGGTCGTCTTTGGGTCGGTGTGAATCTGGAAGTGGAGGTGCTCGGCGGCGGCGAAGGTGTCGTTGGAGTCGGTCGTGATGCGGATGGTGTTCTTGTGGACGATGGCGATGCCTCCTCCGGTCTGGTTGATGCGGTCCCTCCTGATGATTTTGTACCCGTCCGGGATGGCGATGGCGATGTCGGGGGCTGAGGAGACATTCATCAAGGTTTCCGTGAGGAAGGCGATGTCTGGTGATGTTGTGTCGAGGAGGTTCCAGAGTTCCACGGCGTATCTGTGGACGGAGCGGGTGTTGAGCAGGATGCACTTGAGGTGGTTGTTGCTGGTGCTTGGCTTGGCGGGTGCGGTGCAGGTTCGGAGGCAGGTGAACTTGCAGGTTTTGCAGGTGAAGAGTCCGTGGATGCGTTTCGGGGCGGCCCAGCAGCAGGCGGGTTCCAGCCGGCATTGAGTGCGTTGAGGGCGGCGGCGTCGTAGGTCTGTCGGGTCGTCTTGCATCGGTGGGGGCCAGGGGTCCTGGCACTGGGCGCGGTCCAGGCGCAGACGGGCGCAGACGGGCTTGCCTTTGGCGCGCCCGCTGCGCGTGAACGCTGCGCGTGCATGTGGGCGGCATAAATAAGGAGCCGGGAGGGAGGAGCAGCTGAGTGGCGGGGCGGCGAATGGGCAGGAGGGAGTCGGGGCCGCCGGGAGTCAGCGGTGGGTAATTAGAGGCTCAGCGGCGGCTGGGGCGTCCTAGGCAGCAGCGAGGCAGGAGCGGCAAAGCGTCAAAAAAGCGAGGCTGGAGTCGGCAGGAGCAGCGGTGTGTGGGGGCGGCCTCGCCTGGAAGTAGGCTCAGCGGTCGCTCCCTTCACCTCGTGCGCGGTCCCCTTAAGATGAACATGACAGCCAGCCAGCCAGGCTGTGACCACCTCAGATGTCTGCTGAGGTGACCTCAGTTTTCTTGGAGTGGCTGCTGCATTCATGGTGGGAGCCTCCTTGAGATGTGGCAGTCCTGTCGTCACCTACTTTTTTTTCTGAAGACAGACTTCTAAAGCAAGGGCCCATCTTCAGGAAAAAAACTTATAACTAATGTTCCCACTGATCTGGGAGTTTTCCCCCTTGCATGTGGGGTACATTTCCAGAATGTTCTCTACGCAGGATAACAGGCAGACCAGTGGTTCGCAATGTTTTTCCAGATGATGAATCTGGCAGCAATGCTGAATTTGCTCGTCCTGAGGCAGGGAAGGTAGGAGGATATTTGGGAGTCGTGGGCATAGAATGGGGACCATCATCTTTGTTCAGGTGTTGCAGTGGCTGCATCTTTGGCCACATTCTTTAAAAAGGTGATCATTCTTACCAGCCAGTGCTTAATTTGAGCCGGTGGGTTCTGGTGCTCAGCACCAGCACTTAATTGTTAACACCGGCCCTTATGATAGTCTGCCACAGGTGGTGCTGTCTGACTAATTTAGAGATGACCCCAACAACAGTTAATTAATTCAGTATAGATTAAAGAATTACCATTACCGGCCGCCCAAGCCAATCTTTTAGTTTTGGGGACCTGGAATAGTCCGAATTATCACACTTGTTGGAGTGTGATGGTTAGTAGTTGTGTTGTTACTATCAGTGGCAGTACTAGCTGGGAGAGTGTGATGCGTGACGAGACCCATGACAAGTATATGTTTTAGAAATTAAGCTCTGGAGTGATCTGAATCAAATGTTCTGGACCAGTGCAGTGAACACACAGAATTTCTCATCGTTGTTTTGAGAGTTTTGTGAATCAGGACTAGGCACAACCACCTCCCCTCCAGGGCCTGGGCAGGTTGAGGGAGAGGGTCGTGAGGCACTAGAACCTGCAAAAAATTGGGAAGACAGGGATCTCTGGACTTACGCAGTTTCATTTATGCAGCCCACCCTCTTTTGGCTACACAAACATGGAGCACCCCAGCCGCTAATATTCACCTCATATATGCTACACACATTCTCTCTTATACTCTGGAGCAGTAAGAAGATCTGGTCATGGATAGTAGATTTGTGCTATGGCATAGCATAGTGCCGCAAACAATTTTGTTGCACCGATCTGTGTTTCAGGGATGCGCCTTATTAACAAGAATACGGCGCATCCCTGTGCTCACCCTTTGCCCGCACTAAAAAAGCTGCCTAGCACAAACGCAGGCAGCCTTGTACCATGGAGCTGGGGGGCCTGCTTTGCAGGGTTCATTGTTGTTGTGCAGGAAGGGACACCTTCCAGCACAAAAATAATCATTAATGGTGTTTTGCTCCTTCTATGTGTGCTGAAGAAAAGAGTATATCTCCTCATTGCACCACATTAACGCCTCCTTTTGTAAGACATTAGTTTTTGGCCCTGCCTCAGATCTACAGATCCTTGTAAATCTAGAGCAGTGTCAAAAAGCCATGGGAGTTGCTGGGAACACCCACAGCATCACCCATTGCACGCCTCTTTGCCGCAGAAAACTGCATTGTATAGGGCCATATTTACAAGGCTGTTAAGCCACTCAAAGTGGCTTAGAACAACCTTGTAAATATGGGCTAGAATAGCGCGCCACCAGAGCGTCTAGAAAAGTGGCACTCTGGTAGCGCTAGGGGCTTGTAAATTTACACCATTGTTTCAAACGTTGGTGCAGGTAAAAAGGCGGGTACGCCACTACGGTCTCACTAACAATATTTAGATGTGTTATTCATACCATGACATAGGTACACTATTCACCCACTCTAAAAGGAGGAAAACAACACATGTGAAGGACACAATGCAGTGACAAACTGAGCAAGAGTGAGAGCCATACAATAAACAGAAAGCTGCCGGGCACCTTCTTACTACTTTGCAGAGAGATGGTACTTTGCCATGTCTGTCTGTTTCTGACCATCTCTTCCTCTTTGTGAGCCAGCCGCAAACCGACCTAAAGTTGGGTGATAACAAATCCACAGTATTAGTGATTCCCGAATGCACTGCTTCTAGGGAAGCATGGGCCCATAATAGGCCCTGCAGAAAATTAACTGATGCAGCGAACTTCACATAGTTTCAGGAATTTTGCTTCTTGTTCGGATAGAAGGGTGAGATTCCCTGAAATGTAGACGCTGTAGCGATCTGGAGAAACTATGTCTTTGGTGAGTTATTTTATTTTATTTTATTTATTTTTTATTTTTTTATAGCGCCAGAATCGACTCTGGGGAGTATCTCTGTGCTTTGGACGTGTGTCAAATACATATGTGGAAACTGTGGGACTTAAAAACAAAACAAAATGGTTTTACATAACTTTCTAAAATGAAGATGGTTCGAACATTCTCTTAAATGTAGTGGGAGTTCATTCCAGCATTGCAGGCCAAAATATGAGCGGGCTTTTACTCCTAATCTTGCTCTCCTGATTCGGGGAACCTTCAGCAAGTGTTTATACTCTTCAGTGGTCCTGTCTGCTATATCTTGGACTCCCCGCAGGCTCTTATTTGTCACTATATGTAGTGCCGGATATGGTGGCCCAGTCAGACGCTGGAACTTGCAAATATAAATCGTTACTGTTTCTGTTGTGTGAACTGGCTACCCATGTCTTCCACAATCAACGCCAAGGTTCTCTATGTTGGGCATTGCATTATATATGCCAGGTGTCTATCCGCCTGATTCATCATGCTCCCGTTTTGCGAGGCCCTAATAGCGATTCATAGCGAATCGCTATTAAGGACTCGCCAAACGGGATTCATGTAGGAATATGCAATAAAAATGCGATTCCTTACAATTCCTTATTTGCGATTAGCTAATTGCTAATCGCAAATAAGGAATAACTCCCCATTCCTTCCTATGGGCCAAAAGGCCCATAGGAATGAATGGGGAGTATTCCTTATTTGCGATTAGCAATTAGCTAATCGCAAATAAGATTGCGATTTGAAGGGTGCCAGGGGTGTCCACAGGACACCCTGTAGCACCCCTCAAATGAAATTTCACACAGGTGTTGCACACACACATGTCCAAAGGACATGTGTGTGCGCAACATGCAACTTAGAAAAATGCTTTTAAAAGCATTTTTCTAAGTTTTTGCTATTTACCGAGAGGTCCGACCTCTCGGTAAATAGCGGCCCGAAATTGCGAATTAGCAATTTAAAAATGGTTGATGAATTGCATTTAAGGAATCTCAAATAGAGATTCCTTAAATGTAATTCCTCGCAATTTAGCGAATTAGCAATTACCGATTTTTGCATTTGGGATGATGAATCCCAAATGCAAAAATAGCGCTCGCAAAGGGCCAGATTCTCAGAATCTGACCCTTTGCGAGCCGATTTCAGCTTGATGAATCAGGCTGTATGCCTTTTGAAAGACAAGCTATCTCAATATCTCCCAGGAAGGCACCTTCCCTCTCTAGAGTTCTCAGATTTCTCAGGCAATTCAGATGGTGAGGTTTCAGCTTTGAAATAATATTTAAAAGAAAATAGCAAAAAGTTTCAGTAAGATTGAAACAGTATAGTAAAAAAAGTAGACTGATTTGAAATTGGCATATTAATGAGGGACAGATAGGAAATAATTCCGCCTTATGATGTATTCTCTAACTCACTTTTAGAATACTATGTTGAGTGTCGGTCAACTTGTTATGAAAACATTGACGACACTGAGGAAATACAGAGCAGGTATACACAACATATTTAAGAGCTAGAAAATAAAACAGTTAAAAAGAGTTATGTGTGTTCAGCGCAAACCTGATAGCTTTATATAAATATTTAAAGAACAAGAATCAACAAAAAAGAAATGAATGATTTGCGGTAAAAAGAAATACTATACACAACAGTTTAAAACTTAAACAGAGCATTCAGATTAGATGTTATAGTAAACAGTTTAGCCATAAAAGCAGTCAGCATCCAGAACAGCCTCCAAGGTGAGGTAATTGCAGCAGGGGTTGGGTAAGTTCATCCAAGGTTTCCTGACAATAGTCTAAGATGCTATGATGCTTAAGTTTAATAAAGTAAGATCATTGGACAACTGAACAAATCCACTGCATACATTCTTAATAAACAGAAGACTGAAAAGATCTGAGCAGAAGGCCCAATATACACATGCTTGGCCGGTAAGAAGATCTAGGGATTAAGTTCAATGCTTTATTAATAAGATCGATAAATATTTAGTGGACACTGACCAAGAAACTGTTATAGAAACATTGACCATTCACATCCTATAGAAGGGATCTCTTAAATAGTTAAGAGAACATGCCACATTGTAATGGAATTCTTAAGGCAATCATAAAATGATCCAATATAATTAGATAGCCCCATAAAAAAGGGGGAACTTACACATTCATGTGATTATTTACAAACAAAGGCAAGAACTATAGCATTGCAGATCCTACGCATTTCAGAGCCTTGCTCGCTTACAGTAGCTCCCATCTTGTGAAGAGTGAAAGAAAAGAAAGACCTCATCACAGTGGTTCCACAGTCTTACTTTCTAGTAATACAATCACGTTAATGATTGCTACTAATTTCAACATGGACTATCCATTTTACTTTCACTCAAATTCATAAAAATTACAAACATTGACTAATAAGTATCAAACAATATTTTAAGTAAAATTAACCACCAGAATTATAAGTCCAGTTCTGTGATTCACAATCACTGGCATTCAAAATGACAACCAAGTGAGCTCTTGGTGTTTGTTTTTTTATCGTCAATAGCTAAAGCTCAATCAAATATCTGTAAATGCGAACAATGAGAATTATGAAATGAAACTGGGAAATCAAAGCACAAATCTTCAAATATGATAATTATTAATGTACATTCAGTTCTTCCCCACGGTTTAAACCTGTTGGTTCACATGTTTCAAGATCAATTGTATAGCCTTGTTCTAACTTCACATGACTTTTAATGTTTTGTCTCCTTCTGTTGGATTTTTTGGTCAATTCAGTACTACAATTCCTACTGACTCTCAAATATTCCCTGTAAGAATTACTCAGTTTCAGTTCTATTCAGTGGTTACTAGCGGCAAACAGCAAGCAGTGGTAGATGTATTTATATTAAAAGAAAAAACAGTTTTGGTTCAGGCTCAAACACATAAAGCCACTACAATTCACTAAATGGTTACCAAAACACACAACACACACCCTACCTTACACCACCCAACATGTTCTCTTGATAACTGTGTTTGCATATGTGAGCCTTTGGCAAACTGGTGTTATGAGCATGGAGGACGCCAGACGTTATGTAATGTGTTGTGTGTGTTGACAACCGTAATTGCCGAATTTCAGTGCAGCGAACGCCTCATGCAATTTTACCGGCTGGAAATTCCCCCTCGCATAGTCAAGCCTGGTGATCCTGCTTCCAGGAACAATGGGTCTGGGAACTCTGGTTCATTCATGATCGGGCTGGGCAGTATCTCACCCGGGGATGCAGCATTCTGCTATCCCAACTGGAGATACTGGTGCACCTGCATAGTACTGAAGCAGAATGGGGTTTTGTTACCATCTTGTGTCAGTTGTGTATGGATGCGTGTGGCTTACCAGAATGCAAACCTAGCCACCTAGCAAACAAGGCGGGGGACATTGTAGAAGTTGCTGCTTCTTGTTGTTTGGGCTAGGATGAAGCATGTGGATGGATCAAGGTGACAGATCAGAGTATGCAGCAGCTTCTAAGAGGCAAAGAGAGCATCTTTTTAGTCACACTCCAGTTTTTATCAGCCAAGCTTCACCAATCTGTGTCTGGACAATTGAAAACCATCATGACAATTTCGAGCACAAGCAAACCTGCTTATTCAAAGAGTGACCTTGGCAACACAACTTTGTTAGTTGCAGAGGCTCAGTGACCATAGTTGTAAGTCTGACCTAGAGAGACACTATAAAATCCATTTTACAAAATAATAAGAAGACAAGGCCAAGAGGAGAATCTGTAATTCTACTCTATCAGTCACCATGAAAACGACCCAGGAAATCGTTCCCATTGCAGTTGTGAACATTCACTCTCGTGGTCTTGCAATAGCGCACCTTCAGCTGGAAAATGGCTACAAAAAACGCAAGTTTTGGGGCTCTACCAGTCCCCGTGACCCCAATGTCCAGGCCATCTACGAGCCTTGCAGCTTCACTTTTCTTCCTGACCCTCCCTCTCTACTTAGATGACTCATCAAGTTTTGCAAAGAATGTTTGCGTGTGTGGTTGAGATGGGGATTTTGAAAGATATATTGGTACTGAAATCAATGAAGTCACATAAGCTTCCATTGTTGTTGGGTGGCTAATGTGGTATGGATCCTTCAAACTCCTCATATTTTCTAAAGCACTTAAAAACCCCAAAACATACTTTTGTGCTTGGGGTCAATTTAATGCTAATTATAGAGGCTCATTCAATTTACTGGAAGACGGCAGAGTAGCAATTTATGGAACTTGAAGAGTGCCCTGCCAGGCACAATGAAAAGGAGGTGTTTGGGGTTCTTGGCACGAGGCAGCATCCTTCGTGAAAAGGGCTATCTATAGAACAAAATGATAGTTTTTGGCACTTCTGTCCCAAACTGTAGCTCTGATGGCCACAAAATAATATTTGTCTCCCGGCAGTGGAGGCGTCATCTCCCCACCAAACCTAGTCCCCCCAAACCACATAGACCACCAGGCTGAAGTGAAGCCAATTACGACACCCATGATTCTGGCGCCCCGAAGTCAAAAGTGGGCAGAGGTATCATCGCTTCTAAGCCACTTTTCTGGACCAATGGTTGGGTGGAGAGAATTGATTATTGAGTTCAGATCAGAAAAAAACAGCATCCAAATATTAAGGCAGAAAAGTGGGAATGATAAGAATTCGAATGTGACAGTACGCAAGTGTGGCGAGATAGACCTAACTCACATATTTATTTATTTATTTATTCATTTGTTTATTTATTATGATTTTTATATAGCGCTGGCTAGACCAGGAGGTATCAGAGCGCTTTTCATGAGAATCAGCGAGTTACATGTTACAAAATTACAACAGTTACAGGAGCCAAGAATAAACAGAAGGAGAAAACCAGTGGTTAGTTAATAACAAGAGATATTAAGGTATAAGCTGGAATGGGGAGGTAGCCACAGCATTGCGGAGGGAGGAGGCGGGAGAGGGAAGGAAACAGAATGAGTATACTAGGGAAAAACTATGTCCAATGTCCGGCTGGGTAGGTGACGGCCGAGGTGGTGAACCAAAGCCTAACTCCTCTACAGCTGTCTAAACAGCTGCCCCGGGCATCAGCCATGTTGTTCGGTCTTCGCGGTGAGGAGAATATCAGCTGTCGCACAATATCAGCTCCCTTCACACAATCCCCAGCGAGGAGCCAATATCACATGGTCGCAGGGAAGGCAAGTTGGAAAGCACTACACAGGTACACAGAGTGGGTTTCAAGCTAATCTTTGGAGGCTCTGACTAGCCAATGTCCATTGAATGGTGTGAACACATGAAGGACATCAGGGCCAGATTCCTCTAGCTTTCGATTTTTTGGAAGGGGCAGTAGTGCCTCTTAGGTAGTTCTTGGCATGAGGGCTTGCCCTGGAGTGCCCCGCCCCCTCCTCACACAGTCGGTTGGCAGGTCTGGTCTCCAGTTCAAAAGACTGTTTCATGCAAGGAAACAGACAGGAACTGAAAGGACTAGAGATGCTGGACCCATTTCAGGCTGTGATGGTGATAGGTTCCTGTTAGAGTCAGCCTGGGAAGAGTGAATAGAAATCTGCAATAGCAAAGTGTCTGGTTCCAAGAAAGGGATATCACAGGTAGCAGGCACAGAACTACTTACAGGACAAACACCTGGGCATGTGTAAGGCATTCGGTGGGCTGTTTAGTAATTCCTGTGTGACAGGGAACAGCATGGTAAAAAGTGTCAAAAAATATTGTTGTAATCAATGTAGAGAGATATAATATGGAGGGAGAGCTTTCACTGTGCTGACATTGGAATAACATGTAAGGAATAAGGATTTTATATATGAAATAAAGATTAAACCCTTAACGATGGGATGAGCTGTTTGTTTGCAGTTACCAGGAGAACCAGCTATTTATAGGTCCACCAGGTTACTGGCCCATAAATAAGTATGAAGTTGTATGAAAGGTGGTCACTCCTGATGCCTTCAGTGAGGGGATTTCAACCCAAGGCGAGAGAAAGTGTAAACTATGGGCAGACAAAGAAGATGCCTGAAAAAAGACTCCTTCCAGCGCATTGAAGCAGGCAACTGGAAGGAACAGGAGCCTCATTCGTCAATCAGGCTACCCTGTAGCAGACCATTGTCTGGCCCATACCCAAACACCGACCCATAACCCGCCCATCATTAACACCAAGAATGGAATCTTCAATTCCCTTCACCGTATCTAGACCATGGGACGGATAGAGGGGAAAACGGGCAAAAAGAGGAAAAAAGAAGATCAGAAAGAGGCAGGATAAATGTCAAAAACAAGGAGAAAGAATCTAAACAAAAGCAGAATAAAAGTCAGAAACTAGCCGAAATAGGCAAAATACAAGTCACAAACGAGCAGAAAGAGGCAAAATACAGGTCAGAGACGAGCAGAAAGAGGCAAAATAAAGGTCAGAAACTAGCAGAAAGGGACTTTGCAGTTTCTTGCATTGTAACATTAAAATTGTTTCCCTGCGACTTTGAAAATGGTTAGATTTGGTCGATCAGTTTTTTTCTGATATCAGCAAGGAAGTGGCATCAAAGTCTGAATTTTCACTTGAGAATCTGCACGTGAAAACCTTACGATCCATGTTTAGAAGTCATACCATTCACCAGCATCACTGGAATTCATGAGAGGTTTGCACAATCCTAAGAAAGACCCAGTTTAGTACCACTCAGTTCTCCGAGCTCACAAAAGCAGGAGGAAGCTTTGACTCAGGATTTAATAAAAAGCTTTATATCACAGTAGCAAGTGTTTAGCCCCCAGAGCCATCTTTAAGTTTGTGAATTATAAATCTGGTGTCAGAGCAGGCCTGAGAGGGAATGTGCAGGTACTTCGAGCTGCAGTGGGTAGACGGGGCATGGAAGATGTCGCCAGCCTGCATAATATCTACAGTCATGGAGACACTTAGGTTCTAAGGAGTCAGTTGAGCATCTCGGTGCACAGATGATGGAACCAACAGTGGAAGCTAGTGACTGTATACAAGCAGTTGTGAGAGAGCAGGCTATGCTTGTCAGAGGGAAGGGCTCAGTCCTGCATGTGGTAGTCAAATGATAGTGCAGTACAGGCCTGGAAAGTAGACACTGCCAGAGAGTTGGGAAAGAGATGGATTGGTGTCCATCAAAGATGTAAGGAGTGTGGAATGGTGTCGAGTTTAAGGTAATGGTACCTCCTGCTGTTCCCCCACAGTCCACCTGGGATGAACAGAATGATGCACCAAGGAAGACATAGGTAGTGGCCAAGCATTCCGACCCCTCTTCTGGGTAAGGTATGTCCAGGAGGTCCTCTAGGCGCTGTTCCTGACCTCCAGGACATTAACCTGACCTGGTATAGTTCAAGTAAACCAGCTGGTGAGTAATCTATGGTGTAAAAAGATTTAACAAGGTCAAGTAGCTCCTCGTGCCAAGACTGTCCTTCTGTCCACCTTGCCCACAGTCCACTACCCTCTGCTGCCTTTGGTTGTGTTCCTTCTCTGCTCATTGTCGGCTAATTTTTCTGCCTCTTCCCTGCTCGATTCAACCTCTATTTGTTCTCTTTCTGATCATTCTTGAGGTTATTTTGCCTCTTTCTGTTAGTTTCTGACATTTATTTTGCCTCTTTCTGCTCGTTTTTCTTCCTCTTCGCTGCTCCCTCCTGCCCTCTATTTTGCCTCTTCCTACTCATTCTGGTCATTATTTTGCCTCTTTCTACTGGTTTCTGACCTTAATTTTGACTCTTTCTGCTACTTTCTGACCTACTATTTTGCCTGTTTCTGCTCGTTTCTGACCTTTACTCTGCCTCTTTCTGCTTGTTTCTGACCTTCTATTTTCCCTCTTTCTGCTAGTTTCTGACCTTTACTCTGCCTCTTTCTGCTCGTTTCTGACCTCCATTTTGCCTCTTTCTGACCATCTTTCCAACTTCCTGCCCTATTCCTTCTCCCGTCACCACCAAGCGCCATGCACTCCCCCAAGACCTACTTAATGGAGGCCACGGTGCAACCCTGTGAACAGGTCCTTGCGTCAGCTCTCCTTGTGATGGTCCTCCTGTCCAGCTTGCTCGCAGTCAGCTATCCTCTGATGCCTTCGGTTTTGTTCCTGCTCTGCTCATTTTTCTACCTCTTCTCTGCTCGCTCCTGTCCTCTATTTTGCCTCTTGCTGCTCGTTCTGCCCGTTATTTTTCCTCTTTCTGCTAGTTTCTGACCTTTATTTTGCATTTCTGCTCGTTTCTGACCTTCTTTTTGCCTCTTTTTGCGCAATTTCCCCCGCTTCCCACCGTTCCCCACTCCCATCACCCAGCACCCGTCCTCTCCTCAGGACCTACTTAATGAAGGTCGCAGCACGACCCTCTTCTCTGCTCGCTCCTGCCCTATATTTTGCCTCTTGCTGCTCGTTTCTACCTGTTAAATTTCCTCTTTTCAGCACCCCTCTTTGTAGCTGCCGTCTGTAACAGGTGAAGGGGTGCCATGTTATATCTAATTTGACCAATAGGTCACATTTGCAATTGCTGTTAGTTTTTCAACAGCATATAGTGACCAGTCTTTCCCCACCACATGTACAAAATAACCTATTTCCAAGCTAAAAAATAAATCCTTGAGAGAAAGAGAATATGGCAGTTCCTGCATCTGATGCCATCAGCTGCCACAGGCCGGCTCTATAACAGGCTTCTCCAACGAGTAGCTCATAAGCTACTGGTAGCTCCCTAGATACATGTAAGTAACTCTCCTGTTGTAGGGAGTGTTGTGAGTGTCTCAATGCAAGGGGTGTGTTACTCTCACAATGCAGGGGGTGTGTTACTCTCACAATGCAGGGGGTGTTGTGACTCTCACAATGCAGGCGTGTGTTCTGACTCTCTCAATGCAGGGAGTGTTGTGACTCTTGCACTGCAGAGAATGTTGTGACTCTCACAATGCAGGGGGTGTTGTGACTCTTACCGTGCAGGGACTGTTGTGACTCTCACATGCAGGGGGTGTTGTGACTCTCACAATGCAGTGGGTGCTGTGATTTTCACAGTGCAGGGGGGTGTTGTGACTCTCACATTGCAGGGGGTGCTGTGACACTAACATTGCAGGGGGGGTTGTGAATCACAATGCAGGGGTTGTTGTGACTCACAATGCAGGGGGTGTTGTGACTCTTACAATGAGGGCAGATGTTGTGACTCTCACATGCAGGGGGTGTTGTGACTCTCACAATGCAGTGGGTGCAGTGATTTTCACAGTGCAGGGGGGTGTTGTGACTCTCACATTGCAGGGGGTGTTGTGACACTAACATTGCAGGGGGTGTTGTGACTCACAATGCAGGGGGTGTTGTGACTTACAATGAGGGCAGATGTTGTGACTCTCACAATGCAGGGGGTGTTGTGACTCTCACAATGCAGAGGGTGTTGTAACTCTAACAATGAACGGGATGTTGTGACTCACAATGCAGGGGGTGTTGTGACTCTCACATGCAGAGGGTGTTGTGACTCTTACAATGCAGTGGGTGCTGTAACTCTCACAATGCAGGGAATGTTGTGACTCACAATGCAGGGGGTGTTGTGACTCACAATGCAGGGGGTGTTGTGACTCACAATGCAGGGGGTGTTGTGACTCTCACAATGAAGGCAGGTGGTGTGACTCTCACAATGCAGGGGGTGTTTTGACTCACATTGCAGGGGGTGTTGTAACTCTCACAATGCAGGGGGTTCTGTAACCCTCACAATGCAGGCGGGTGTTGTGACTCTCACAATGCAGGCGAGTGTTGTGACTCACAATGCAGGGGGTGTTGTAACTCTCACAATGCAGGCCGGTGTTGTGAGTATCATAATGCAGGTGGGTGTTGTGACTCTCACAATGCAGGGGGTGTTGTAACCCTCACAATGCAGGTGGGTGTTGTAACTCTCACGATACTGGGGATGTTGTGACTCTCACAATGCAGGGGATGTTGTGACTCACAATGCAGGGGGTGTTGTGACTCACAATGCAGGGGTTGTTGTAACTCTCACAATGCAGGGGGTGTTGTAACCCTCACAATGCAGGCGGGTGTTGTAACTCGCGCAATGCTGGGGATGTTGTGACTCTTACAATGCAGGGGATGTTGTGATTCACAATGCAGGGGGTGTTGTGACTCACAATGCAGGGGGTGTTGTGACTCACAATGCAGGGGGTGTTGTGACTCACAATGCAGGGGGTGTTGTAACTCTCACAATGCAGGCGTGTGTTGATTCTCACAATGCAGGGGGTGTTGGTATTCTCACAATGCAGGGGGTGTTGTGACTCTCACAATGCAGGGGGTGTTGTGCCCTTACTGAGGCTTTCCAGCCTCACATTGCTTCCTCTGGTTCCACTGTGGCTGGCTATGCCAGTAAATACACCCTAACCATCATTGCGTTAGTGGCGTCCTGAAGCCATGGCCACTGGGATTATGTTGCAATGGAGGGCCAAATTACACAGAGCAGCAGACTCAATTATGAGGTTTCTGCAACAATTATGTGGCAGCTCCTTCGTTTACTAATTACTCTGGCGAACAGTATACCATATTTAATGTACCTCATGTACATGTCTCACTGGGCGGTAATGTAGGATTGAAGACATTGGACATTAAAGAGATGCAACAAACGGATGCTACCACATCCTGGCACCCTGCTGACATAACTGCAGAACAGTGTCTGTGATGTCAAAGTCCATTTATGTCAATTGTGAAATTAAAGAAATCGGGACAAAGAGGGAAGGATTCTATAAACCATACATGAGGTATCATAGGCGCTGGAAGTAGGGGTACAGGGGGTGCTGCAACTCCTGTAAAATGCCCGTGCTGGGGTTCTGGAGATGAATGAGCAATAAAGATGTCTTTAAATGTTAATTTTACCTTGTCACATTTGCATTACATTGAGAGGCAAAGGTCAAATGTCTGGCTGCGTCTTCTGACAGATTAATGATAACTCTTGGAGAATGGAGCTTGCAAAGCGAGCGGATGGGGTTTGTAAAGTGAACCATATGACAGGCTTGCTGCTGTGTAAGAGAAGGATGTGGGATGGAAATACCTATAAATGAACTGCACAAAGGTTTCATCATATAAAAGCAGTTATGAAAGCACGTGAACGCTTTTTTGTAATTCCGAAGCAAGATGTAAACAACAGTTTTAATGGGTTCAAAGCAAATCGAGACATTTTACTTGGTGATGTACAAATGACTAGTATTCGCGAAACCGGTCCTGGGGTGCTTCTTTCCGGTCAAAGGAGGACCAGGCCTGTCAGTTCGGCTGGACTGTTCCCATTGGGCGCAGGGTCAAGACTGATTTGCATATGGCTTGGTCCAAACTGGAATGGCATGAGGAGAAAAAAAAAATGGATGTAGGCCCAGATCTCTGTACTGGGGTGAATGTATGACATTGTTCTGCATTTTGTCCATCAATTGTTCTTTTTGCATATGTCACCCCGAGTGGGACGGGAATGCTCAGACGTGGATCCTGTGCTCTCCATGCTGCTGGAGTCAAGCTATACTGGCTGATGAAGGCTGAAAACCCGAAACGGGTCCTTGGATGCTTGTTTCCAGTCCAGTGAGGACCTGGCATGTCGGTAGCAGGCAATACTATATCACAAGCATGTCAATAGCAGGCAATGCTCTATCACAAGCATGTCCGTAGCAGGCAATGCTCTATCACAAGCATGTCAGTAGCAGGCAATGCTATATCACAAGCATGTAAGTAGCAGGCAATGCTGTATCACAAGCATGTCCGTAGCAGGCAATGCTCTATCACAAGCATGTCAGTAGCAGGCAATGCTATATCACAAGCATGTCAGTAGCAGGCAATGCTGTATCACAAGCATGTCAGTAGCAGGCAATGCTATATCACAAGCATGTCAATAGCAGGCACTGCTGTATCACAAGCATGTCAGTAGCAGGCAATGCTATATCACAAGCATGTAAGTAGCAGGCAATGCTGTATCACAAGCATGTCAATAGCAGGCAATGCTCTATCACAAGCATGTCAATAGCAGGCAATGCTCTATCACAAGCATGTCCGTAGCAGGCAATGCTCTATCACAAGCATGTCAATAGCAGGCAATGCTATATCACAAGCATGTCCGTAGCAGGCAATGCTGTATCACAAGCATGTCCGTAGCAGACAATGCTGTATTGCAAGTATGTCCGTAACAGGCAATGCTATATCACAAGCATGTCAATAGCAGGCAATGCTGTATCACAAGCATGTCAGTAGCAGGCAATGCTATATCACAAGCATGTCAATAGCAGGCACTGCTGTATCACAAGCATGTCAATAGCAGGCAATGCTCTATCACAAGCATGTCCGTAGCAGGCAATGCTCTATCACAAGCATGTCAGTAGCAGGCAATGCTATATCACAAGCATGTAAGTAGCAGGCAATGCTGTATCACAAGCATGTCAATGGCAGGCAATGCTCTATCACAAGCATGTCTGTAGCAGGCAGTGCTCTATCACAAGCATGTCAATGGCAGGCAATGCTCTATCACAAGCATGTCCGTAGCAGGCAATGCTATATCACAAGCATGTCTGTAGCAGGCAATGCTATATCACAAGCATGTCCGTAGCAGGCAATGCTCTATCACAAGCATGTCCGTAACAGGCAATGCTCTATCACAAGCATGTCAATGGCAGGCAATGCTCTATCACAAGCATGTCCGTAACAGGCAGTGCTATATCACAAGCATGTCTGTAGCAGGCAATGCTCTATCACAAGCATGTCCGTAGCAGGCAATGCTCTATCACAAGCATGTCAATGGCAGGCAATGCTATATCACAAGCATGTCCGTAGCAGGCAATGCTCTATCACAAGCATGTCTGTAGCAGGCAATGCTCTATCACAAGCATGTCCGTAGCAGGCAATGCTATATCACAAGCATGTCAATAGCAGGCAATGCTCTATCACAAGCATGTCGGTAGCAGGCAATGCTATATCACAAGCATGTCCGTAGCAGGCAATGCTCTATCACAAGCATGTCCGTAGCAGGCAATGCTCTATCACAAGCATGTCCGTAGCAGGCAATGCTATATCACAAGCATGTCCGTAGCAGGCAATGCTCTATCACAAGCATGTCCGTAGCAGGCAATGCTCTATCACAAGCATGTCCGTAAGAGGCAATGCTCTATCACAAGCATGTCAATAGCAGGCAATGCTATATCACAAGCATGTCCGTAGCAGGCAATGCTCTATCACAAGCATGTCCGTAGCAGGCAATGCTCTATCACAAGCATGTCCGTAGCAGGCAATGCTATATCACAAGCATGTCTGTAGCAGGCAATGCTCTATCACAAGCATGTCCGTAGCAGGCAATGCTCTATCACAAGCATGTCAATAGCAGGCAATGCTCTATCACAAGCATGTCCATAGCAGGCAATGCTCTATCACAAGCATGTCAATAGCAGGCAATGCTCTATCACAAGCATGTCCATAGCAGGCAATGCTATATCACAAGCATGTCCGTAGCAGGCAATGCTCTATCACAAGCATGTCCGTAAGAGGCAATGCTCTATCACAAGCATGTCAATAGCAGGCAATGCTCTATCACAAGCATGTCAATAGCAGGCAATGCTCTATCACAAGCATGTCCGTAGCAAGCAATGCTCTATCACAAGCATGTCAATAGCAGGCAATGCTCTATCACAAGCATGTCCGTAGCAGGCAATGCTCTATCACAAGCATGTCAATAGCAGGCAATGCTCTATCACAAGCATGTCAATAGCAGGCAATGCTCTATCACAAGCATGTCCGTAACAGGCAATGCTCTATCACAAGCATGTCAATGGCAGGCAATGCTCTATCACAAGCATGTCCGTAAGAGGCAATGCTCTATCACAAGCATGTCAATAGCAGGCAATGCTCTATCACAAGCATGTCAATAGCAGGCAATGCTCTATCACAAGCATGTCAATAGCAGGCAATGCTCTATCACAAGCATGTCCGTAGCAGGCAATGCTATATCACAAGCATGTCCGTAGCAGGCAATGCTCTATCACAAGCATGTCAATGGCAGGCAATGCTCTATCACAAGCATGTCCGTAGCAGGCAATGCTATATCACAACCATGTCCGTAGCAGGCAATGCTCTATCACAAGCATGTCCGTAACAGGCAGTGCTCTATCACAAGCATGTCAATAGTAGGCAATGCTCTATCACAAGCATGTCAATAGCAGGCAATGCTCTATCACAAGCATGTCCGTAACAGGCAGTGCTCTATCACAAGCATGTCAATAGCAGGCAATGCTCTATCACAAGCATGTCAATGGCAGGCAATGCTCTATCACAAGCATGTCCATAGCAGGCAATGCTCTATCACAAGCATGTCCGTAGCAGACAATGCTGTATTGCAAGTATGTCCGTAACAGGCAATGCTCTATCACAAGCATGTCAATAGCAGGCAATGCTCTATCACAAGCATGTCAATAGCAGGCAATGCTTTATCACAAGCATGTCCGTAACAGGCAATGCTCTATCACAAGCATGTCAATAGCAGGCAATGCTCTATCACAAGCATGTCAATAGCAGGCAATGCTATATCACAAGCATATCCGTAGCAGGCAATGCTCTATCACAAGCATGTCCGTAGCAGGCAATGCTCTATCACAAGCATGTCCGTAGCAAGCAATGCTCTATCACAAGCATGTCAATAGCAGGCAATGCTCTATCACAAGCATGTCCGTAGCAGGCAATGCTCTATCATAAGCATGTCAATAGCAGGCAATGCTCTATCACAAGCATGTCAATAGCAGGCAATGCTATATCACAAGCATGTCAATAGCAGGCAATGCTCTATCACAAGCATGTCCGTAGCAAGCAATGCTCTATCACAAGCATGTCAATAGCAGGCAATGCTCTATCACAAGCATGTCCGTAGCAGGCAATGCTCTATCACAAGCATGTCAATAGCAGGCAATGCTCTATCACAAGCATGTCAATAGCAGGCAATGCTCTATCACAAGCATGTCCGTAACAGGCAATGCTCTATCACAAGCATGTCAATAGCAGGCAATGCTATATCACAACAAGCATGTCCCTAGCAGGCAATGCTCTATCACAAGCATGTCCGTAGCAGGCAATGCTATATCACAAGCATGTCCGTAGCAGGCAATGCTCTATCACAAGCATGTCCGTAGCAGGCAATGCTGTATCACAAGCATGTCCGTAGCAGGCAATGCTGTATTGCAAGTATGTCCATAACAGGCAATGCTCTATCACAAGCATGTCAATAGCAGGCAATGCTATATCACAAGCATGTCAATGGCAAGCAATGCTCTATCACAAGCATGTCCGTAGCAGGCAATGCTCTATCACAAGCATGTCCGTAACAGGCAATGCTCTATCACAAGCATGTGCGTAACAGGCAATGCTATATCACAAGCATGTCCGTAAGAGGCAATGCTCTATCACAAGCATGTCCGTAGCAGGCAATGCTCTATCACAAGCATGTCTGTAGCAGGCAGTGCTCTATCACAAGCATGTCCGTAGCAGGCAATGCTCTATCACAAGCATGTCCGTAGCAGGCAATGCTATATCACAAGCATGTCAATGGCAGGCAATACTCTATCACAAGCATGTCCGTAGCAGGCAATGCTCTATCACAAGCATGTCCGTAGCAGGCAATGCTATATCACAAGCATGTCCGTAGCAGGCAATGCTCTATCACAAGCATGTCTGTAGCAGGCAATGCTATATCACAAGCATGTCCGTAGCAGGCAATGCTCTATCACAAGCATGTCTGTAGCAGGCAATGCTATATCACAAGCATGTCCGTAGCAGGCAATGCTCTATCACAAGCATGTCCGTAGCAGGCAATGCTATATCACAAGCATGTCGGTAGCAGGCAATGCTATATCACAAGCATGTCCGTAGCAGGCAATGCTCTATCACAAGCATGTCTGTAGCAGGCAATGCTATATCACAAGCATGTCGGTAGCAGGCAATGCTATATCACAAGCATGTCTGTAGCAGGCAATGCTATATCACAAGCATGTCCGTAGCAGGCAATGCTCTATCACAAGCATGTCCGTAGCAGGCAATGCTATATCACAAGCATGTCCGTAGCAGGCAATGCTCTATCACAAGCATGTCCGTAGCAGGCAATGCTATATCACAAGCATGTCCGTAGCAGGCAATGCTATATCACAAGCATGTCCGTAGCAGGCAATGCTCTATCACAAGCATGTCCATAGCAGGCAATGCTCTATCACAAGCATGTCGGTAGCAGGCAATGCTATATCACAAGCATATCCGTAGCAGGCAATGCTCTATCACAAGCATGTCCGTAGCAGGCAATGCTATATCACAAGCATATCCGTAGCAGGCAATGCTCTATGACAAGCATGTCCGTAGCAGGCAATGCTATATCACAAGCATGTCAATGGCAGGCAATGCTCTATCACAAGCATGTCAATAGCAGGCAATGCTATATCACAAGCATGTCAATAGCAGGAAATGCGCTATCACAAGCATGTCCGTAACAGGCAATGCTCTATCACAAGCATGTCAATAGCAGGCAATGCTCTATCACAAGCATGTCCGTAACAGGCAATGCTCTATCACAAGCATGTCAATAGCAGGCAATGCTTTATCACAAGCATGTCCGTAACAGGCAATGCTATATCACAAGCATGTCAATAGCAGGCAATGCTCTATCACAAGCATGTCCGTAACAGGCAATGCTCTATCACAAGCATGTCAATAGCAGGCAATGCTTTATCACAAGCATGTCCGTAACAGGCAATTCTCTATCACAAGCATGTCTGTAGCAGGCAATGCTATATCACAAGCATGTCGGTAGCAGGCAATGCTATATCACAAGCATGTCGGTAGCAGGCAATGCTATATCACAAGCATGTCCGTAGCAGGCAATGCTCTATCACAAGCATGTCCGTAGCAGGCAATGCTATATCACAAGCATGTCCGTAGCAGGCAATGTTCTATCACAAGCATGTCCATAGCAGGCAATGCTATATCACAAGCATGTCCGTAGCAGGCAATGCTCTATCACAAGCATGTCCGTAGCAGGCAATGCTATATCACAAGCATGTCCGTAGCAGGCAATGCTCTATCACAAGCATGTCGGTAGCAGGCAATGCTATATCACAAGCATGTCCGTAGCAGGCAATGCTCTATCACAAGCATGTCCGTAGCAGGCAATGCTCTATCACAAGCATGTCCGTAGCAGGCAATGCTATATCACAAGCATGTCCGTAGCAGGCAATGCTCTATCACAAGCATGTCCGTAGCAGGCAATGCTCTATCACAAGCATGTCGGTAGCAGGCAATGCTATATCACAAGCATATCCGTAGCAGGCAATGCTCTATCACAAGCATGTCCGTAGCAGGCAATGCTATATCACAAGCATATCCGTAGCAGGCAATGCTCTATGACAAGCATGTCCGTAGCAGGCAATGCTCTATCACAAGCATGTCCGTAGCAGGCAATGCTATATCACAAGCATATCCGTAGCAGGCAATGCTCTATCACAAGCATGTCCGTAGCAGGCAATGCTATATCACAAGCATATCCGTAGCAGGCAATGCTCTATCACAAGCATGTCCGTAGCAGGCAATGCTATATCACAAGCATGTCCGTAACAGGCAATGCTCTATGACAAGCATGTCCGTAGCAGGCAATGCTATATCACAAGCATGTCCGTAGTAGGCAATGCTCTATCACAAGCATGTCGGTAGCAGGCAATGCTCTATCACAAGCATGTCGGTAGCAGGCAATGCTCTATCACAAGCATGTCCGTAGCAGGCAATGCTCTATCACAAGCATGTCCGTAGCAGGCAATGCTATATCACAAGCATGTCCGTAACAGGCAATGCTCTATGACAAGCATGTCCGTAGCAGGCAATGCTCTATCACAAACATGTCCGTAGCAGGCAATGCTATATCACAAGCATGTCCGTAGCAGGCAATGCTCTATCACAAGCATGTCCGTAGCAGGCAATGCTATATCACAAGCATGTCCGTAGCAGGCAATGCTCTATCACAAGCATGTCCGTAGCAGGCAATGCTCTTTCACAAGCATGTCCGTAGCAGGCAATGCTATATCACAAGCATGTCCGTAGCAGGCAATGCTCTATCACAAGCATGTCCGTAGCAGGCAATGCTCTATCACAAGCATGTCGGTAGCAGGCAATGCTATATCACAAGCATATCCGTAGCAGGCAATGCTCTATCACAAGCATGTCCGTAGCAGGCAATGCTATATCACAAGCATGTCCGTAACAGGCAATGCTCTATGACAAGCATGTCCGTAGCAGGCAATGCTCTATCACAAGCATGTCAATGGCAGGCAATGCTATATCACAAGCATGTCCGTAGCAGGCAATGCTATATCACAAGCATGTCCGTAGCAGGCAATGCTCTATCACAAGCATGTCCGTAGCAGGCAATGCTATATCACAAGCATGTCCGTAGCAGGCAATGATCTATCACAAGCATGTCCGTAGCAGGCAATGCTATATCACAAGCATGTCCGTAGCAGGCAATGCTGTATCACAAGCATGTCCGTAGCAGACAATGCTGTATTGCAAGTATGTCCGTAACAGGCAATGCTCTATCACAAGCATGTCCGTAGCAGGCACTGCTATATCACAATCATGTCAATGGCAGGCAATGCTATATCACAAGCATGTCCGTAAGAGGCAATGCTGTATCACAAGCATGTCGGTAGCAGGCAATGCTATATCACAAGCATGTCTGTAGCAGGCAATGCTATATCACAAGCATGTTCGTAGCAGGCAATGCTCTATCACAAGCATGTCCGTAGCAGGCAATGCTATATCACAAGCATGTCCGTAGCAGGCAATGCTCTATCACAAGCATGTCCGTAGCAGGCAATGCTATATCACAAGCATGTCCGTAGCAGGCAATGCTCTATCACAAGCATGTCCGTAGCAGGCAATGCTCTATCACAAGCATGTCCGTAGCAGGCAATGCTATATCACAAGCATGTCCGTAGCAGGCAATGCTCTATCACAAGCATGTCCGTAGCAGGCAATGCTCTATCACAAGCATATCAATAGCAGGCAATGCTCTATGACAAGCATGTCCGTAGCAGGCAATGCTCTATCACAAGCATGTCCGTAGCAGGCAATGCTATATCACAAGCATGTCCGTAACAGGCAATGCTCTATGACAAGCATGTCCGTAGCAGGCAATGCTATATCACAAGCATATCCGTAGCAGGCAATGCTCTATCACAAGCATGTCCGTAGCAGGCAATGCTATATCACAAGCATGTCCGTAACAGGCAATGCTCTATGACAAGCATGTCCGTAGCAGGCAATGCTATATCACAAGCATGTCCGTAGTAGGCAATGCTCTATCACAAGCATGTCGGTAGCAGGCAATGCTCTATCACAAGCATGTCCGTAGCAGGCAATGCTCTATCACAAGCATGTCCGTAGCAGGCAATGCTCTATCACAAGCATGTCCGTAGCAGGCAATGCTATATCACAAGCATGTCCGTAACAGGCAATGCTCTATGACAAGCATGTCCGTAGCAGGCAATGCTCTATCACAAACATGTCCGTAGCAGGCAATGCTATATCACAAGCATGTCCGTAGCAGGCAATGCTCTATCACAAGCATGTCCGTAGCAGGCAATGCTATATCACAAGCATGTCCGTAGCAGGCAATGCTCTATCACAAGCATGTCCGTAGCAGGCAATGCTCTTTCACAAGCATGTCAGTAGCAGGCAATGCTATATCACAAGCATGTCCGTAGCAGGCAATGCTCTATCACAAGCATGTCCGTAGCAGGCAATGCTCTATCACAAGCATGTCGGTAGCAGGCAATGCTATATCACAAGCATATCCGTAGCAGGCAATGCTCTATCACAAGCATGTCCGTAGCAGGCAATGCTATATCACAAGCATGTCCGTAACAGGCAATGCTCTATGACAAGCATGTCCGTAGCAGGCAATGCTCTATCACAAGCATGTCAATGGCAGGCAATGCTATATCACAAGCATGTCCGTAGCAGGCAATGCTATATCACAAGCATGTCCGTAGCAGGCAATGCTCTATCACAAGCATGTCCGTAGCAGGCAATGCTATATCACAAGCATGTCCGTAGCAGGCAATGCTCTATCACAAGCATGTCCGTAGCAGGCAATGCTATATCACAAGCATGTCCGTAGCAGGCAATGCTGTATCACAAGCATGTCCGTAGCAGACAATGCTGTATTGCAAGTATGTCCGTAACAGGCAATGCTCTATCACAAGCATGTCCGTAGCAGGCAATGCTATATCACAATCATGTCAATGGCAGGCAATGCTATATCACAAGCATGTCCGTAAGAGGCAATGCTGTATCACAAGCATGTCGGTAGCAGGCAATGCTATATCACAAGCATGTCTGTAGCAGGCAATGCTATATCACAAGCATGTTCGTAGCAGGCAATGCTCTATCACAAGCATGTCCGTAGCAGGCAATGCTATATCACAAGCATGTCCGTAGCAGGCAATGCTCTATCACAAGCATGTCCGTAGCAGGCAATGCTATATCACAAGCATGTCCGTAGCAGGCAATGCTCTATCACAAGCATGTCCGTAGCAGGCAATGCTCTATCACAAGCATGTCCGTAGCAGGCAATGCTATATCACAAGCATGTCCGTAGCAGGCAATGCTCTATCACAAGCATGTCCGTAGCAGGCAATGCTCTATCACAAGCATGTCGGTAGCAGGCAATGCTATATCACAAGCATATCCGTAGCAGGCAATGCTCTATCACAAGCATGTCCGTAGCAGGCAATGCTATATCACAAGCATGTCCGTAACAGGCAGTGCTCTATCACAAGCATGTCAATGGCAGGCAATGCTATATCACAAGCATGTCCGTAGCAGGCAATGCTATATCACAAGCATTTCAATAGCAGGCAATGCTCTATCACAAGCATGTCCGTAGCAGGCAATGCTCTATCACAAGCATGTCCGTAGCAGGCAATGCTCTATCACAAGCATGTCCGTAGCAGGCAATGCTCTATCACAAGCATGTCAATAGCAGGCAATGCTCTATCACAAGCATGTCAATAGGAGGCAATGCTCTATCACAAGCATGTCAATACCAGGCAATGCTCTATCACAAGCATGGCAATAGCAGGCAATGCTCTATCACAAGCATGTCCGTAGCAGGCAATGCTCTATCACAAGCATGTCAATAGCAGGCAATGCTCTATCACAAGCATGTCCGTAACAGGCAATGCTCTATCACAAGCATGTCAATAGCAGGCAATGCTCTATCACAAGCATGTCAATACCAGGCAATGCTCTATCACAAGCATGTCGGTAGCAGGCAATGCTATATCACAAGCATGTCTGTAGCAGGCAATGCTATATCACAAGCATGTCCGTAGCAGGCAATGCTCTATCACAAGCATGTCCGTAGCAGGCAATGCTCTATCACAAGCATGTCCGTAGCAGGCAATGCTCTATCACAAGCATGTCCGTAGCAGGCAATGCTCTATCACAAGCATGTCCGTAGCAGGCAATGCTCTATCACAAGCATGTCCGTAGCAGGCAATGCTATATCACAAGCATATCCGTAGCAGGCAATGCTCTATCATAAGCATGTCCGTAACAGGCAATGCTCTATCACAAGCATGTCCGTAGCAGGCAATGCTCTATCACAAGCATGTCCGTAACAGGCAATGCTATATCACAAGCATGTCCGTAACAGGCAGTGCTCTATCACAAGCATGTCAATGGCAGGCAATGCTATATCACAAGCATGTCAATGGCAGGCAATGCTATATCACAAGCATGTCCGTAACAGGCAGTGCTCTATCACAAGCATGTCAATGGCAGGCAATGCTATATCACAAGCATGTCCGTAGCAGGCAATGCTCTATCACAAGCATGTCAATAGCAGGCAATGCTATATCACAAGCATGTCAATAGCAGGCAATGCTCTATCACAAGCATGTCCGTAGCAGGCAATGCTCTATCACAAGCATGTCAATAGCAGGCAATGCTCTATCACAAGCATGTCAATAGCAGGCAATGCTCTATCACAAGCATGTCCGTAGCAGGCAATGCTATATCACAAGCATGTCCGTAACAGGCAATGCTCTATCACAAGCATGTCAATGGCAGGCAATGCTATATCACAAGCATGTCAATGGCAGGCAATGCTATATCACAAGCATGTCAATAGCAGGCAATGCTCTATCACAAGCATGTCAATGGCAGGCAATGCTATATCACAAGCATGTCAATAGCAGGCAATGCTATATCACAAGCCTGTCCGTAGCAGGCAATGCTATATCACAAGCATGTCCGTAACAGGCAATGCTCTATCACAAGCATGTCAATAGCAGGCAATGCTATATCACAAGCATGTCAATAGCAGGCAATGCTCTATCACAAGCATGTCCGTAGCAGGCAATGCTCTATCACAAGCATGTCAATAGCAGGCAATGCTCTATCACAAGCATGTCAATGGCAGGCAATGCTCTATCACAAGCATGTCCGTAACAGGCAGTGCTCTATCACAAGCATGTCAATAGCAGGCAATGCTCTATCACAAGCATGTCAATAGCAGGCAATGCTCTATCACAAGCATGTCAATAGCAGGCAATGCTCTATCACAAGCATGTCCGTAACAGGCAATGCTCTATCACAAGCATGTCAATAGCAGGCAGTGCTCTATCACAAGCATGTCAATGGCAGGCAATGCTCTATCACAAGCATGCCCGTAACAGGCAATGCTCTATCACAAGCATGTCAATAGCAGGCAATGCTTTATCACAAGCATGTCCGTAGCAGGCAGTGCTCTATCACAAGCATGTCAATGGCAGGCAATGCTATATCACAAGCATGTCCGTAGCAGGCAATGCTCTATCACAAGCATGTCCGTAGCAGGCAATGCTCTATCACAAGCATGTCCGTAGCAGGCAATGCTCTATCACAAGCATGTCAATAGCAGGCAATGCTCTATCACAAGCATGTCAATAGCAGGCAATGCTCTATCACAAGCATGTCAATAGCAGGCAATGATCTATCACAAGCATGTCCGTAGCAGGCAGTGCTCTATCACAAGCATGTCAATAGCAGGCAATGCTCTATCACAAGCATGTCCGTAACAGGCAATGCTCTATCACAAGCATGTCAATGGCAGGCAATGCTATATCACAAGCATGTCGGTAGCAGGTAATGCTCTATCACAAGCATGTCCGTAGCAGGCAATGCTCTAACACAAGCATGTCCGTAGCAGGCAATGCTATATCACAAGCATATCCGTAGAAGGCAATGCTCTATCACAAGCATGCCCGTAACAGGCAATGCTCTATCACAAGCATGTCAATAGCAGGCAATGCTTTATCACAAGCATGTCCGTAGCAGGCAATGCTCTATCACAAGCATGTCAATAGCAGGCAATGCTATATCACAAGCATGTCAATAGCAGGCAATGCTCTATCACAAGCATGTCCGTAGCAGGCAATGCTCTATCACAAGCATGTCCGTAGCAGGCAATGCTCTATCACAAGCATGTCAATAGCAGGCAATGCTCTATCACAAGCATGTCCGTAACAGGTAATGCTCTATCACAAGCATGTCAATAGCAGGCAATGCTTTATCACAAGCATGTCAATAGCAGGCAATGCTCTATCACAAGCATGTCAATGGCAGGCAATGCTCTATCACAAGCATGTCAATGGCAGGCAATGCTTTATCACAAGCATGTCAATAGCAGGCAATGCTATATCACAAGCATGTCAATAGCAGGCAATGCTCTATCACAAGCATGTCCGTAGCAGGCAATGCTCTATCACAAGCATGTCCGTAGCAGGCAATGCTCTATCACAAGAATGCCCATAGCAGGCAATGATCTATCATAAGCATGTCCGTAGCAGGCAATGCTCTATCACAAGCATGTCCGTAACAGGCAATGCTCTATCACAAGCATGTCAATGGCAGGAAATGCTATATCACAAGCATGTCCGTAACAGGCAGTGCTCTATCACAAGCATGTCAATGGCAGGCAATGCTCTATCGCAAGCATGTCCGTAGCAGGCAATGCTCTATCACAAGCATGTCCGTAGCAGGCAATGATCTATCATAAGCATGTCCGTAACAGGCAATGCTCTATCACAAGCATGTCAATGGCAGGCAATGCTATATCACAAGCATGTCCGTAGCAGGCAATGCTCTAGCACAAGCATGTCAATGGCAGGCAATGCTATATCACAAGCATGTCCGTAACAGGCAGTGCTCTATCACAAGCATGTCAATGGCAGGCAATGCTCTATCACAAGCATGTCCGTAGCAGGCAATGCTCTATCACAAGCATGTCGGTAGCAGGTAATGCTCTATCACAAGCATGTCGGTAGCAGGTAATGCTCTATCACAAGCATGTCCGTAGCAGGCAATGCTCTATCACAAGCATGTCCGTAGCAGGCAATGCTATATCACAAGCATATCCGTAGCAGGCAATGCTCTATCACAAGCATGTCCGTAGCAGGCAATGCTCTATCACAAGCATGTCCGTAGCAGGCAATGCTCTATCACAAGCATGTCCGTAGCAGGCAATGCTCTATCACAAGCATGTCAATAGCAGGCAATGCTCTATCACAAGCATGTCCGTAACAGGCAATGCTCTAACACAAGCATGTCAATAGCAGGCAATGCTCTATCACAAGCATGTCCGTAACAGGCAATGCTCTATCACAAGCATGTCAATAGCAGGCAATGCTTTATCACAAGCATGTCAATAGCAGGCAATGCTCTATCACAAGCATGTCAATGGCAGGCAATGCTCTATCACAAGCATGTCCGTAGCAGGCAATGCTCTATCACAAGCATGTCCGTAGCAGGCAATGCTCTATCACAAGAATGCCCATAGCAGGCAATGATCTATCATAAGCATGTCCGTAACAGGCAATGCTCTATCACAAGCATGTCCGTAACAGGCAATGCTCTATCACAAGCATGTGCGTAACAGGCAATGCTCTATCACAAGCATGTCAATAGCAGGCAATGCTCTATCACAAGCATGTCAATGGCAGGCAATGCTATATCACAAGCATGCCAATGGCAGGCAGTGCTCTATCACAAGCATGTCAATGGCAGGCAATGCTCTATCACAAGCATGTCAATGGCAGGCAATGCTCTATCACAAGCATGTACGTAACAGGCAATGCTCTATCACAAGCATGTGCGTAACAGGCAATGCTCTATCACAAGCATGTCAATGGCAGGCAATGCTATATCACAAGCATGCCAATGGCAGGCAATGCTATATCACAAGCATGTCCGTAGCAGGCAATGTTTTATCACAAGCATGTCAATAGCAGGCAATGCTTTATCACAAGCATGTCCGTAGCAGGCGGTGCTCTATCACAAGCATGTCAATGGCAGGCAATGCTATATCACAAGCATGTCCGTAGCAGGCAATGCTCTATCACAAGCATGTCCGTAGCAGGCAATGCTCTATCACAAGCATGTCAATAGCAGGCAATGCTCTATCACAAGCATGTCCGTAACAGGCAATGCTCTATCACAAGCATGTCAATGGCAGGCAATGCTCTATCACAAGCATGCCCGTAACAGGCAATGCTCTATCACAAGCATGTCAATAGCAGGCAATGCTTTATCACAAGCATGTCCGTAGCAGGCAATGCTCTATCACAAGCATGTCAATAGCAGGCAATGCTATATCACAAGCATGTCAATAGCAGGCAATGCTCTATCACAAGCATGTCCGTAGCAGGCAATGCTCTATCACAAGCATGTCCGTAGCAGGCAATGCTCTATCACAAGCATGTCAATAGCAGGCAATGCTCTATCACAAGCATGTCCGTAGCAGGCAATGCTCTATCACAAGCATGTCAATAGCAGGCAATGCTCTATCACAAGCATGTCAATGGCAGGCAATGCTATATCACAAGCATGTCCGTAGCAGGCAATGCTCTTTCACAAGCATGTCCGTAGCAGGCAATGCTATATCACAAGCATGTCCGTAGCAGGCAATGCTCTATCACAAGCATGTCCGTAGCAGGCAATGCTCTATCACAAGCATGTCGGTAGCAGGCAATGCTATATCACAAGCATATCCGTAGCAGGCAATGCTCTATCACAAGCATGTCCGTAGCAGGCAATGCTATATCACAAGCATGTCCGTAACAGGCAATGCTCTATGACAAGCATGTCCGTAGCAGGCAATGCTCTATCACAAGCATGTCAATGGCAGGCAATGCTATATCACAAGCATGTCCGTAGCAGGCAATGCTATATCACAAGCATGTCCGTAGCAGGCAATGCTCTATCACAAGCATGTCCGTAGCAGGCAATGCTATATCACAAGCATGTCCGTAGCAGGCAATGCTCTATCACAAGCATGTCCGTAGCAGGCAATGCTATATCACAAGCATGTCCGTAGCAGGCAATGCTGTATCACAAGCATGTCCGTAGCAGACAATGCTGTATTGCAAGTATGTCCGTAACAGGCAATGCTCTATCACAAGCATGTCCGTAGCAGGCAATGCTATATCACAATCATGTCAATGGCAGGCAATGCTATATCACAAGCATGTCCGTAAGAGGCAATGCTGTATCACAAGCATGTCGGTAGCAGGCAATGCTATATCACAAGCATGTCTGTAGCAGGCAATGCTATATCACAAGCATGTTCGTAGCAGGCAATGCTCTATCACAAGCATGTCCGTAGCAGGCAATGCTATATCACAAGCATGTCCGTAGCAGGCAATGCTCTATCACAAGCATGTCCGTAGCAGGCAATGCTATATCACAAGCATGTCCGTAGCAGGCAATGCTCTATCACAAGCATGTCCGTAGCAGGCAATGCTCTATCACAAGCATGTCCGTAGCAGGCAATGCTATATCACAAGCATGTCCGTAGCAGGCAATGCTCTATCACAAGCATGTCCGTAGCAGGCAATGCTCTATCACAAGCATGTCGGTAGCAGGCAATGCTATATCACAAGCATATCCGTAGCAGGCAATGCTCTATCACAAGCATGTCCGTAGCAGGCAATGCTATATCACAAGCATGTCCGTAACAGGCAATGCTCTATGACAAGCATGTCCGTAGCAGGCAATGCTCTATCACAAGCATGTCCATAACAGGCAATGCTATATCACAAGCATGTCCGTAACAGGCAGTGCTCTATCACAAGCATGTCAATGGCAGGCAATGCTATATCACAAGCATGTCCGTAGCAGGCAATGCTATATCACAAGCATTTCAATAGCAGGCAATGCTCTATCACAAGCATGTCCGTAGCAGGCAATGCTCTATCACAAGCATGTCCGTAGCAGGCAATGCTCTATCACAAGCATGTCCGTAGCAGGCAATGCTCTATCACAAGCATGTCAATAGCAGGCAATGCTCTATCACAAGCATGTCAATAGGAGGCAATGCTCTATCACAAGCATGTCAATACCAGGCAATGCTCTATCACAAGCATGGCAATAGCAGGCAATGCTCTATCACAAGCATGTCCGTAGCAGGCAATGCTCTATCACAAGCATGTCAATAGCAGGCAATGCTCTATCACAAGCATGTCCGTAACAGGCAATGCTCTATCACAAGCATGTCAATAGCAGGCAATGCTCTATCACAAGCATGTCAATACCAGGCAATGCTCTATCACAAGCATGTCGGTAGCAGGCAATGCTATATCACAAGCATGTCTGTAGCAGGCAATGCTATATCACAAGCATGTCCGTAGCAGGCAATGCTCTATCACAAGCATGTCCGTAGCAGGCAATGCTCTATCACAAGCATGTCCGTAGCAGGCAATGCTCTATCACAAGCATGTCCGTAGCAGGCAATGCTCTATCACAAGCATGTCCGTAGCAGGCAATGCTCTATCACAAGCATGTCCGTAGCAGGCAATGCTATATCACAAGCATATCCGTAGCAGGCAATGCTCTATCATAAGCATGTCCGTAACAGGCAATGCTCTATCACAAGCATGTCCGTAGCAGGCAATGCTCTATCACAAGCATGTCCGTAACAGGCAATGCTATATCACAAGCATGTCCGTAACAGGCAGTGCTCTATCACAAGCATGTCAATGGCAGGCAATGCTATATCACAAGCATGTCAATGGCAGGCAATGCTATATCACAAGCATGTCCGTAACAGGCAGTGCTCTATCACAAGCATGTCAATGGCAGGCAATGCTATATCACAAGCATGTCCGTAGCAGGCAATGCTCTATCACAAGCATGTCAATAGCAGGCAATGCTATATCACAAGCATGTCAATAGCAGGCAATGCTCTATCACAAGCATGTCCGTAGCAGGCAATGCTCTATCACAAGCATGTCAATAGCAGGCAATGCTCTATCACAAGCATGTCAATAGCAGGCAATGCTCTATCACAAGCATGTCCGTAGCAGGCAATGCTATATCACAAGCATGTCCGTAACAGGCAATGCTCTATCACAAGCATGTCAATGGCAGGCAATGCTATATCACAAGCATGTCAATGGCAGGCAATGCTATATCACAAGCATGTCAATAGCAGGCAATGCTCTATCACAAGCATGTCAATGGCAGGCAATGCTATATCACAAGCATGTCAATAGCAGGCAATGCTATATCACAAGCCTGTCCGTAGCAGGCAATGCTATATCACAAGCATGTCCGTAACAGGCAATGCTCTATCACAAGCATGTCAATAGCAGGCAATGCTATATCACAAGCATGTCAATAGCAGGCAATGCTCTATCACAAGCATGTCCGTAGCAGGCAATGCTCTATCACAAGCATGTCAATAGCAGGCAATGCTCTATCACAAGCATGTCAATGGCAGGCAATGCTCTATCACAAGCATGTCCGTAACAGGCAGTGCTCTATCACAAGCATGTCAATAGCAGGCAATGCTCTATCACAAGCATGTCAATAGCAGGCAATGCTCTATCACAAGCATGTCAATAGCAGGCAATGCTCTATCACAAGCATGTCCGTAACAGGCAATGCTCTATCACAAGCATGTCAATAGCAGGCAGTGCTCTATCACAAGCATGTCCGTAGCAGGCAGTGCTCTATCACAAGCATGTCAATGGCAGGCAATGCTATATCACAAGCATGTCCGTAGCAGGCAATGCTCTATCACAAGCATGTCCGTAGCAGGCAATGCTCTATCACAAGCATGTCCGTGGCAGGCAATGCTCTATCACAAGCATGTCAATAGCAGGCAATGCTCTATCACAAGCATGTCAATAGCAGGCAATGCTCTATCACAAGCATGTCAATAGCAGGCAATGCTCTATCACAAGCATGTCAATAGCAGGCAATGATCTATCACAAGCATGTCCGTAGCAGGCAGTGCTCTATCACAAGCATGTCAATAGCAGGCAATGCTCTATCACAAGCATGTCCGTAACAGGCAATGCTCTATCACAAGCATGTCAATGGCAGGCAATGCTATATCACAAGCATGTCGGTAGCAGGTAATGCTCTATCACAAGCATGTCCGTAGCAGGCAATGCTCTAACACAAGCATGTCCGTAGCAGGCAATGCTATATCACAAGCATATCCGTAGAAGGCAATGCTCTATCACAAGCATGCCCGTAACAGGCAATGCTCTATCACAAGCATGTCAATAGCAGGCAATGCTTTATCACAAGCATGTCCGTAGCAGGCAATGCTCTATCACAAGCATGTCAATAGCAGGCAATGCTATATCACAAGCATGTCAATAGCAGGCAATGCTCTATCACAAGCATGTCCGTAGCAGGCAATGCTCTATCACAAGCATGTCCGTAGCAGGCAATGCTCTATCACAAGCATGTCAATAGCAGGCAATGCTCTATCACAAGCATGTCCGTAACAGGTAATGCTCTATCACAAGCATGTCAATAGCAGGCAATGCTTTATCACAAGCATGTCAATAGCAGGCAATGCTCTATCACAAGCATGTCAATGGCAGGCAATGCTCTATCACAAGCATGTCAATGGCAGGCAATGCTTTATCACAAGCATGTCAATAGCAGGCAATGCTATATCACAAGCATGTCAATAGCAGGCAATGCTCTATCACAAGCATGTCCGTAGCAGGCAATGCTCTATCACAAGCATGTCCGTAGCAGGCAATGCTCTATCACAAGAATGCCCATAGCAGGCAATGATCTATCATAAGCATGTCCGTAGCAGGCAATGCTCTATCACAAGCATGTCCGTAACAGGCAATGCTCTATCACAAGCATGTCAATGGCAGGCAATGCTATATCACAAGCATGTCCGTAACAGGCAGTGCTCTATCACAAGCATGTCAATGGCAGGCAATGCTCTATCGCAAGCATGTCCGTAGCAGGCAATGCTCTATCACAAGCATGTCCGTAGCAGGCAATGATCTATCATAAGCATGTCCGTAACAGGCAATGCTCTATCACAAGCATGTCAATGGCAGGCAATGCTATATCACAAGCATGTCCGTAGCAGGCAATGCTCTAGCACAAGCATGTCAATGGCAGGCAATGCTATATCACAAGCATGTCCGTAACAGGCAATGCTCTATCACAAGCATGTCGGTAGCAGGTAATGCTCTATCACAAGCATGTCGGTAGCAGGTAATGCTCTATCACAAGCATGTCCGTAGCAGGCAATGCTCTATCACAAGCATGTCCGTAGCAGGCAATGCTATATCACAAGCATATCCGTAGCAGGCAATGCTCTATCACAAGCATGTCCGTAGCAGGCAATGGCAGGCAATGCTATATCACAAGCATGCCCGTAGCAGGCAATGCTCTAGCACAAGCATGTCAATGGCAGGCAATGCTCTATCACAAGCATGTCCGTAGCAGGCAATGCTCTATCACAAGCATGTCGGTAGCAGGTAATGCTCTATCACAAGCATGTCGGTAGCAGGTAATGCTCTATCACAAGCATGTCCGTAGCAGGCAATGCTCTATCACAAGCATGTCCGTAGCAGGCAATGCTATATCACAAGCATATCCGTAGCAGGCAATGCTCTATCACAAGCATGTCCGTAGCAGGCAATGCTCTATCACAAGCATGTCCGTAGCAGGCAATGCTCTATCACAAGCATGTCCGTAGCAGGCAATGCTCTATCACAAGCATGTCAATAGCAGGCAATGCTCTATCACAAGCATGTCTGTAACAGGCAATGCTCTAACACAAGCATGTCAATAGCAGGCAATGCTCTATCACAAGCATGTCCGTAACAGGCAATGCTCTATCACAAGCATGTCAATAGCAGGCAATGCTTTATCACAAGCATGTCAATAGCAGGCAATGCTCTATCACAAGCATGTCAATGGCAGGCAATGCTCTATCACAAGCATGTCCGTAGCAGGCAATGCTCTATCACAAGCATGTCCGTAGCAGGCAATGCTCTATCACAAGAATGCCCATAGCAGGCAATGATCTATCATAAGCATGTCCGTAACAGGCAATGCTCTATCACAAGCATGTCCGTAACAGGCAATGCTCTATCACAAGCATGTGCGTAACAGGCAATGCTCTATCACAAGCATGTCAATAGCAGGCAATGCTCTATCACAAGCATGTCAATGGCAGGCAATGCTATATCACAAGCATGCCAATGGCAGGCAGTGCTCTATCACAAGCATGTCAATGGCAGGCAATGCTCTATCACAAGCATGTCAATGGCAGGCAATGCTCTATCACAAGCATGTACGTAACAGGCAATGCTCTATCACAAGCATGTGCGTAACAGGCAATGCTCTATCACAAGCATGTCAATGGCAGGCAATGCTATATCACAAGCATGCCAATGGCAGGCAATGCTATATCACAAGCATGTCCGTAGCAGGCAATGTTTTATCACAAGCATGTCAATAGCAGGCAATGCTTTATCACAAGCATGTCCGTAGCAGGCAGTGCTCTATCACAAGCATGTCAATGGCAGGCAATGCTATATCACAAGCATGTCTGTAGCAGGCAATGCTCTATCACAAGCATGTCCGTAGCAGGCAATGCTCTATCACAAGCATGTCAATAGCAGGCAATGCTCTATCACAAGCATGTCCGTAACAGGCAATGCTCTATCACAAGCATGTCAATGGCAGGCAATGCTCTATCACAAGCATGCCCGTAACAGGCAATGCTCTATCACAAGCATGTCAATAGCAGGCAATGCTTTATCACAAGCATGTCCGTAGCAGGCAATGCTCTATCACAAGCATGTCAATAGCAGGCAATGCTATATCACAAGCATGTCAATAGCAGGCAATGCTCTATCACAAGCATGTCCGTAGCAGGCAATGCTCTATCACAAGCATGTCCGTAGCAGGCAATGCTCTATCACAAGCATGTCAATAGCAGGCAATGCTCTATCACAAGCATGTCCGTAGCAGGCAATGCTCTATCACAAGCATGTCAATAGCAGGCAATGCTCTATCACAAGCATGTCAATGGCAGGCAATGCTATATCACAAGCATGTCAATAGCAGGCAATGCTCTATCACAAGCATGTCCGTAACAGGCAATGCTATATCACAAGCATGTCAATAGCAGGCAATGCTCTATCACAAGCATGTCCGTAACAGGCAATGCTCTATCATAAGCATGTCAATGGCAGGCAATGCTATATCACAAGCATGTCCGTAACAGGCAATGCTCTATCACAAGCATGTCAATAGCAGGCAATGCTCTATCACAAGCATGTCCGTAACAGGCAATGCTCTATCACAAGCATGTCAATAGTAGGCAATGCTCTATCACAAGCATGTCAATAGCAGGCAATGCTCTATCACAAGCATGTCAATGGCAGGCAATGCTCTATCACAAGCATGTCAATAGCAGGCAATGCTTTATCACAAGCATGTCAATAGCAGGCAATGCTCTATCACAAGCATGTCAATGGCAGGCAATGCTCTATCACAAGCATGTCCGTAGCAGGCAATGCTCTATCACAAGAATGCCCATAGCAGGCAATGATCTATCATAAGCATGTCCGTAACAGGCAATGCTCTATCACAAGCATGTCAATGGCAGGCAATGCTCTATCACAAGCATGTCCGTAGCAGGCAATGCTCTATCACAAGCATGTCAATGGGAGGCAATGCTCTATCACAAGCATGTCCGTAGCAGGCAATGCTCTATCACAAGCATGTCGGTAGCAGGTAATGCTCTATCACAAGCATGTCGGTAGCAGGTAATGCTCTATCACAAGCATGTCCGTAGCAGGCAATGCTCTATCACAAGCATGTCCGTAGCAGGCAATGCTATATCACAAGCATATCCATAGCAGGCAATGCTCTATCACAAGCATGTCCGTAGCAGGCAATGCTCTATCACAAGCATGTCCGTAGCAGGCAATGCTCTATCACAAGCATGTCCGTAGCAGGCAATGCTCTATCACAAGCATGTCAATAGCAGGCAATGCTCTATCACAAGCATGTCCGTAACAGGCAATGCTCTAACACAAGCATGTCAATAGCAGGCAATGCTCTATCACAAGCATGTCCGTAACAGGCAATGCTCTATCACAAGCATGTCCGTAACAGGCAATGCTCTATCACAAGCATGTGCGTAACAGGCAATGCTATATCACAAGCATGCCAATGGCAGGCAGTGCTCTATCACAAGCATGTCAATGGCAGGCAATGCTCTATCACAAGCATGTCAATGGCAGGCAATGCTCTATCACAAGCATGCCAATGGCAGGCAATGCTCTATCACAAGCATGTCCGTAACAGGCAATGCTCTATCACAAACATGTCAATGGCAGGCAATGCTCTATCACAAGCATGTCCGTAACAGGCAATGCTCTAACACAAGCATGTCCGTAACAGGCAATGCTCTATCACAAGCATGTCAATGGCAGGCAATGCTATATCACAAGCATGTCCGTAACAGGCAATGCTCTATCACAAGCATGTCCGTAACAGGCAATGCTCTATCACAAGCATGCCAATGGCAGGCAATGCTCTATCACAAGCATGTCAATAGCAGGCAATGCTCTATCACAAGCATGTCCGTAGCAGGCAATGCTCTATCACAAGCATGTCAATAGCAGGCAATGCTATATCACAAGCATGTCCGTAGCAGGCAATGCTCTATCACAAGCATGTCAATAGCAGGCAATGCTTTATCACAAGCATGTCCGTAGCAGGCAATGCTCTATCACAAGCATGTCAATAGCAGGCAATGCTATATCACAAGCATGTCAATAGCAGGCAATGCTTTATCACAAGCATGTCCGTAGCAGGCAATGCTCTATCACAAGCATGTCAATAGCAGGCAATGCTTTATCACAAGCATGTCTGTAGCAGGCAATGCTCTATCACAAGCATGTCAATAGCAGGCAATGCTCTATCACAAGCATGTCCGTAACAGGCAATGCTCTATCACAAGCATGTCAATAGCAGGCAATGCTCTATCACAAGCATGTCCGTAGCAGGCAATGCTCTATCACAAGCATGTCAATAGCAGGCAATGCTATATCACAAGCATGTCAATAGCAGGCAATGCTTTATCACAAGCATGTCCGTAGCAGGCAATGCTCTATCACAAGCATGTGCGTAACAGGCAATGCTCTATCACAAGCATGTCAATAGCAGGCAATGCTATATCACAAGCATGTCAATAGCAGGCAATGCTTTTTCACAAGCATCTCCGTAACAGGCAATGCTCTATCACAAGCATGTCAATAGCAGGCAATGCTCTATCACAAGTATGTCCGTAACAGGCAATGCTCTATCACAAGCATGTCAATAGCAGGCAATGCTCTATCACAAGCATGTCCGTAGCAGGCAATGCTCTATCACAAGCATGTCCGTAGCAGGCAATGCTCTATCACAAGCATGTCAATAGCAGGCAATGCTCTATCACAAGCATGTCCGTAACAGGCAATGCTCTATCACAAGCATGTCAATAGCAGGCAATGCTCTATCACAAGCATGTCCGTAACAGGCAATGCTCTATCACAAGCATGTCAATAGCAGGCAATGCTTTATCACAAGCATGTCAATAGCAGGCAATGCTCTATCACAAGCATGTCAATGGAAGGCAATGCTCTATCACAAGCATGTCCGTAGCAGGCAATGCTCTATCACAAGCATGTCCGTAGCAGGCAATGCTCTATCACAAGCATGTCCGTAGCAGGCAATGCTCTATCACAAGAATGCCCATAGCAGGCAATGCTCTATCACAAGCATGTCCGTAGCAGGCAATGCTCTATCACAAGAATGCCCATAGCAGGCAATGCTCTATCACAAGCATGTCCGTAACAGGCAGTGCTCTATCACAAGCAAGTCAATGGCAGGCAATGCTCTATCACAAGCATGTCCGTAGCAGGCAATGCTCTATCACAAGCATGTCAATAGCAGGCAATGCTCTATCACAAGCATGTCGGTAGCAGGTAATGCTCTATCACAAGCATATCCGTAGCAGGCAATGCTATATCACAAGCATGTCCGTAGCAGGCAATGCTATATCACAAGCATATCCGTAGCAGGCAATGCTCTATCACAAGCATGTCCGTAGCAGGCAATGCTCTATCACAAGCATGTCCGTAGCAGGCAATGCTCTATCACAAGCATGTCCGTAGCAGGCAATGCTCTATCACAAGCATGTCAATAGCAGGCAATGCTCTATCACAAGCATGTCCGTAACAGGCAATGCTCTAACACAAGCATGTCAATAGCAGGCAATGCTCTATCACAAGCATGTCCGTAACAGGCAATGCTCTATCACAAGCATGTCAATAGCAGGCAATGCTTTATCACAAGCATGTCAATAGCAGGCAATGCTCTATCACAAGCATGTCAATGGCAGGCAATGCTCTATCACAAGCATGTCCGTAGCAGGCAATGCAATATCACAAGCATGTCCGTAACAGGCAATGCTCTATCACAAGAATGCCCATAGCAGGCAATGATCTATCATAAGCATGTCCGTAACAGGCAATGCTATATCGCAAGCATGTGCGTAACAGGCAATGCTATATCACAAGCATGTCCGTAGCAGGCAATGCTCTATCACAAGCATGTCCGTAACAGGCAATGCTCTATCACAAGCATGTGCGTAACAGGCAATGCTATATCACAAGCATGTCCGTAGCAGGCAATGCTCTATCACAAGCATGCCCGTAACAGGCAATGCTCTATCACAAGCATGTCAATGGCAGGCAATGCTCTATCACAAGCATGTCCGTAACAGGCAGTGCTCTATCACAAGCATGTCAATGGCAGGCAATGCTCTATCACAAGCATGTCCGTAAGAGGCAATGCTCTATCACAAGCATGTCAATAGCAGGCAATGCTCTATCACAAGCATGTCAATAGCAGGCAATGCTCTATCACAAGCATGTCAATAGCAGGCAATGCTCTATCACAAGCATATCCGTAGCAGGCAATGCTCTATCACAAGCATGCCCGTAACAGGCAATGCTCTATCACAAGCATGTCAATGGCAGGCAATGCTATATCACAAGCATGTCCGTAGCAGGCAATGCTCTATCACAAGCATGTCAATGGCAGGCAATGCTCTATCACAAGCATGTCCGTAGCAGGCAATGCTCTATCACAAGCATGTCAATGGCAGGCAATGCTCTATCACAAGCATGTCAATGGCAGGCAATGCTCTATCACAAGCATGTCCGTAACAGGCAATGCTCTATCACAAGCATGTCCGTAGCAGGCAATGCTATATCACAAGCATGTCAATGGCAGGCAATGCTATATCACAAGCATATCCGTAGCAGGCAATGCTCTATCACAAGCATGTCCGTAGCAGGCAATGCTCTATCACAAGCATGTCCGTAGCAGGCAATGCTCTATCACAAGCATGTCCGTCGCAGGCAATGCTCTATCACAAGCATGTCAATAGCAGGCAATGCTCTATCACAAGCATGTCCGTAACAGGCAATGCTCTAACACAAGCATGTCAATAGCAGGCAATGCTCTATCACAAGCATGTCAATAGCAGGCAATGCTCTATCACAAGCATGTCAATAGCAGGCAATGCTCTATCACAAGCATGTCCGTAGCAGGCAATGCTATATCACAAGCATGTCCGTAACAGGCAATGCTCTATCACAAGCATGTCAATGGCAGGCAATGCTATATCACAAGCATGTCAATGGCAGGCAATGCTATATCACAAGCATGTCAATAGCAGGCAATGCTCTATCACAAGCATGTCAATGGCAGGCAATGCTATATCACAAGCATGTCAATAGCAGGCAATGCTATATCACAAGCCTGTCCGTAGCAGGCAATGCTATATCACAAGCATGTCCGTAACAGGCAATGCTCTATCACAAGCATGTCAATAGCAGGCAATGCTATATCACAAGCATGTCAATAGCAGGCAATGCTCTATCACAAGCATGTCCGTAGCAGGCAATGCTCTATCACAAGCATGTCAATAGCAGGCAATGCTCTATCACAAGCATGTCAATGGCAGGCAATGCTCTATCACAAGCATGTCCGTAACAGGCAGTGCTCTATCACAAGCATGTCAATAGCAGGCAATGCTCTATCACAAGCATGTCAATAGCAGGCAATGCTCTATCACAAGCATGTCAATAGCAGGCAATGCTCTATCACAAGCATGTCCGTAACAGGCAATGCTCTATCACAAGCATGTCAATAGCAGGCAGTGCTCTATCACAAGCATGTCAATGGCAGGCAATGCTCTATCACAAGCATGCCCGTAACAGGCAATGCTCTATCACAAGCATGTCAATAGCAGGCAATGCTTTATCACAAGCATGTCCGTAGCAGGCAGTGCTCTATCACAAGCATGTCAATGGCAGGCAATGCTATATCACAAGCATGTCCGTAGCAGGCAATGCTCTATCACAAGCATGTCCGTAGCAGGCAATGCTCTATCACAAGCATGTCCGTAGCAGGCAATGCTCTATCACAAGCATGTCAATAGCAGGCAATGCTCTATCACAAGCATGTCAATAGCAGGCAATGCTCTATCACAAGCATGTCAATAGCAGGCAATGCTCTATCACAAGCATGTCAATAGCAGGCAATGATCTATCACAAGCATGTCCGTAGCAGGCAGTGCTCTATCACAAGCATGTCAATAGCAGGCAATGCTCTATCACAAGCATGTCCGTAACAGGCAATGCTCTATCACAAGCATGTCAATGGCAGGCAATGCTATATCACAAGCATGTCGGTAGCAGGTAATGCTCTATCACAAGCATGTCCGTAGCAGGCAATGCTCTAACACAAGCATGTCCGTAGCAGGCAATGCTATATCACAAGCATATCCGTAGAAGGCAATGCTCTATCACAAGCATGCCCGTAACAGGCAATGCTCTATCACAAGCATGTCAATAGCAGGCAATGCTTTATCACAAGCATGTCCGTAGCAGGCAATGCTCTATCACAAGCATGTCAATAGCAGGCAATGCTATATCACAAGCATGTCAATAGCAGGCAATGCTCTATCACAAGCATGTCCGTAGCAGGCAATGCTCTATCACAAGCATGTCCGTAGCAGGCAATGCTCTATCACAAGCATGTCAATAGCAGGCAATGCTCTATCACAAGCATGTCCGTAACAGGTAATGCTCTATCACAAGCATGTCAATAGCAGGCAATGCTTTATCACAAGCATGTCAATAGCAGGCAATGCTCTATCACAAGCATGTCAATGGCAGGCAATGCTCTATCAAAAGCATGTCAATGGCAGGCAATGCTTTATCACAAGCATGTCAATAGCAGGCAATGCTATATCACAAGCATGTCAATAGCAGGCAATGCTCTATCACAAGCATGTCCGTAGCAGGCAATGCTCTATCACAAGCATGTCCGTAGCAGGCAATGCTCTATCACAAGAATGCCCATAGCAGGCAATGATCTATCATAAGCATGTCCGTAGCAGGCAATGCTCTATCACAAGCATGTCCGTAACAGGCAATGCTCTATCACAAGCATGTCAATGGCAGGCAATGCTATATCACAAGCATGTCCGTAACAGGCAGTGCTCTATCACAAGCATGTCAATGGCAGGCAATGCTCTATCGCAAGCATGTCCGTAGCAGGCAATGCTCTATCACAAGCATGTCCGTAGCAGGCAATGATCTATCATAAGCATGTCCGTAACAGGCAATGCTCTATCACAAGCATGTCAATGGCAGGCAATGCTATATCACAAGCATGTCCGTAGCAGGCAATGCTCTAGCACAAGCATGTCAATGGCAGGCAATGCTATATCACAAGCATGTCCGTAACAGGCAGTGCTCTATCACAAGCATGTCAATGGCAGGCAATGCTCTATCACAAGCATGTCCGTAGCAGGCAATGCTCTATCACAAGCATGTCGGTAGCAGGTAATGCTCTATCACAAGCATGTCGGTAGCAGGTAATGCTCTATCACAAGCATGTCCGTAGCAGGCAATGCTCTATCACAAGCATGTCCGTAGCAGGCAATGCTATATCACAAGCATATCCGTAGCAGGCAATGCTCTATCACAAGCATGTCCGTAGCAGGCAATGCTCTATCACAAGCATGTCCGTAGCAGGCAATGCTCTATCACAAGCATGTCCGTAGCAGGCAATGCTCTATCACAAGCATGTCAATAGCAGGCAATGCTCTATCACAAGCATGTCCGTAACAGGCAATGCTCTAACACAAGCATGTCAATAGCAGGCAATGCTCTATCACAAGCATGTCCGTAACAGGCAATGCTCTATCACAAGCATGTCAATAGCAGGCAATGCTTTATCACAAGCATGTCAATAGCAGGCAATGCTCTATCACAAGCATGTCAATGGCAGGCAATGCTCTATCACAAGCATGTCCGTAGCAGGCAATGCTCTATCACAAGCATGTCCGTAGCAGGCAATGCTCTATCACAAGAATGCCCATAGCAGGCAATGATCTATCATAAGCATGTCCGTAACAGGCAATGCTCTATCACAAGCATGTCCGTAACAGGCAATGCTCTATCACAAGCATGTGCGTAACAGGCAATGCTCTATCACAAGCATGTCAATAGCAGGCAATGCTCTATCACAAGCATGTCAATGGCAGGCAATGCTATATCACAAGCATGCCAATGGCAGGCAGTGCTCTATCACAAGCATGTCAATGGCAGGCAATGCTCTATCACAAGCATGTCAATGGCAGGCAATGCTCTATCACAAGCATGTACGTAACAGGCAATGCTCTATCACAAGCATGTGCGTAACAGGCAATGCTCTATCACAAGCATGTCAATGGCAGGCAATGCTATATCACAAGCATGCCAATGGCAGGCAATGCTATATCACAAGCATGTCCGTAGCAGGCAATGTTTTATCACAAGCATGTCAATAGCAGGCAATGCTTTATCACAAGCATGTCCGTAGCAGGCAGTGCTCTATCACAAGCATGTCAATGGCAGGCAATGCTATATCACAAGCATGTCCGTAGCAGGCAATGCTCTATCACAAGCATGTCCGTAGCAGGCAATGCTCTATCACAAGCATGTCAATAGCAGACAATGCTCTATCACAAGCATGTCCGTAACAGGCAATGCTCTATCACAAGCATGTCAATGGCAGGCAATGCTCTATCACAAGCATGCCCGTAACAGGCAATGCTCTATCACAAGCATGTCAATAGCAGGCAATGCTTTATCACAAGCATGTCCGTAGCAGGCAATGCTCTATCACAAGCATGTCAATAGCAGGCAATGCTATATCACAAGCATGTCAATAGCAGGCAATGCTCTATCACAAGCATGTCCGTAGCAGGCAATGCTCTATCACAAGCATGTCCGTAGCAGGCAATGCTCTATCACAAGCATGTCAATAGCAGGCAATGCTCTATCACAAGCATGTCCGTAGCAGGCAATGCTCTATCACAAGCATGTCAATAGCAGGCAATGCTCTATCACAAGCATGTCAATGGCAGGCAATGCTATATCACAAGCATGTCAATAGCAGGCAATGCTCTATCACAAGCATGTCCGTAACAGGCAATGCTATATCACAAGCATGTCAATAGCAGGCAATGCTCTATCACAAGCATGTCCGTAACAGGCAATGCTCTATCATAAGCATGTCAATGGCAGGCAATGCTATATCACAAGCATGTCCGTAACAGGCAATGCTCTATCACAAGCATGTCAATAGCAGGCAATGCTCTATCACAAGCATGTCCGTAACAGGCAATGCTCTATCACAAGCATGTCAATAGTAGGCAATGCTCTATCACAAGCATGTCAATAGCAGGCAATGCTCTATCACAAGCATGTCAATGGCAGGCAATGCTCTATCACAAGCATGTCAATAGCAGGCAATGCTTTATCACAAGCATGTCAATAGCAGGCAATGCTCTATCACAAGCATGTCAATGGCAGGCAATGCTCTATCACAAGCATGTCCGTAGCAGGCAATGCTCTATCACAAGAATGCCCATAGCAGGCAATGATCTATCATAAGCATGTCCGTAACAGGCAATGCTCTATCACAAGCATGTCAATGGCAGGCAATGCTCTATCACAAGCATGTCCGTAGCAGGCAATGCTCTATCACAAGCATGTCAATGGGAGGCAATGCTCTATCACAAGCATGTCCGTAGCAGGCAATGCTCTATCACAAGCATGTCGGTAGCAGGTAATGCTCTATCACAAGCATGTCGGTAGCAGGTAATGCTCTATCACAAGCATGTCCGTAGCAGGCAATGCTCTATCACAAGCATGTCCGTAGCAGGCAATGCTATATCACAAGCATATCCATAGCAGGCAATGCTCTATCACAAGCATGTCCGTAGCAGGCAATGCTCTATCACAAGCATGTCCGTAGCAGGCAATGCTCTATCACAAGCATGTCCGTAGCAGGCAATGCTCTATCACAAGCATGTCAATAGCAGGCAATGCTCTATCACAAGCATGTCCGTAACAGGCAATGCTCTAACACAAGCATGTCAATAGCAGGCAATGCTCTATCACAAGCATGTCCGTAACAGGCAATGCTCTATCACAAGCATGTCCGTAACAGGCAATGCTCTATCACAAGCATGTGCGTAACAGGCAATGCTATATCACAAGCATGCCAATGGCAGGCAGTGCTCTATCACAAGCATGTCAATGGCAGGCAATGCTCTATCACAAGCATGTCAATGGCAGGCAATGCTCTATCACAAGCATGCCAATGGCAGGCAATGCTCTATCACAAGCATGTCCGTAACAGGCAATGCTCTATCACAAACATGTCAATGGCAGGCAATGCTCTATCACAAGCATGTCCATAACAGGCAATGCTCTAACACAAGCATGTCCGTAACAGGCAATGCTCTATCACAAGCATGTCAATGGCAGGCAATGCTATATCACAAGCATGTCCGTAACAGGCAATGCTCTATCACAAGCATGTCCGTAACAGGCAATGCTCTATCACAAGCATGCCAATGGCAGGCAATGCTCTATCACAAGCATGTCAATAGCAGGCAATGCTCTATCACAAGCATGTCCGTAGCAGGCAATGCTCTATCACAAGCATGTCAATAGCAGGCAATGCTATATCACAAGCATGTCCGTAGCAGGCAATGCTCTATCACAAGCATGTCAATAGCAGGCAATGCTTTATCACAAGCATGTCCGTAGCAGGCAATGCTCTATCACAAGCATGTCAATAGCAGGCAATGCTATATCACAAGCATGTCAATAGCAGGCAATGCTTTATCACAAGCATGTCCGTAGCAGGCAATGCTCTATCACAAGCATGTCAATAGCAGGCAATGCTTTATCACAAGCATGTCTGTAGCAGGCAATGCTCTATCACAAGCATGTCAATAGCAGGCAATGCTCTATCACAAGCATGTCCGTAACAGGCAATGCTCTATCACAAGCATGTCAATAGCAGGCAATGCTCTATCACAAGCATGTCCGTAGCAGGCAATGCTCTATCACAAGCATGTCAATAGCAGGCAATGCTATATCACAAGCATGTCAATAGCAGGCAATGCTTTATCACAAGCATGTCCGTAGCAGGCAATGCTCTATCACAAGCATGTGCGTAACAGGCAATGCTCTATCACAAGCATGTCAATAGCAGGCAATGCTATATCACAAGCATGTCAATAGCAGGCAATGCTTTATCACAAGCATCTCCGTAACAGGCAATGCTCTATCACAAGCATGTCAATAGCAGGCAATGCTCTATCACAAGTATGTCCGTAACAGGCAATGCTCTATCACAAGCATGTCAATAGCAGGCAATGCTCTATCACAAGCATGTCCGTAGCAGGCAATGCTCTATCACAAGCATGTCCGTAGCCGGCAATGCTCTATCACAAGCATGTCAATAGCAGGCAATGCTCTATCACAAGCATGTCCGTAACAGGCAATGCTCTATCACAAGCATGTCAATAGCAGGCAATGCTCTATCACAAGCATGTCCGTAACAGGCAATGCTCTATCACAAGCATGTCAATAGCAGGCAATGCTTTATCACAAGCATGTCAATAGCAGGCAATGCTCTATCACAAGCATGTCAATGGAAGGCAATGCTCTATCACAAGCATGTCCGTAGCAGGCAATGCTCTATCACAAGCATGTCCGTAGCAGGCAATGCTCTATCACAAGCATGTCCGTAGCAGGCAATGCTCTATCACAAGAATGCCCATAGCAGGCAATGCTCTATCACAAGCATGTCCGTAGCAGGCAATGCTCTATCACAAGAATGCCCATAGCAGGCAATGCTCTATCACAAGCATGTCCGTAACAGGCAGTGCTCTATCACAAGCAAGTCAATGGCAGGCAATGCTCTATCACAAGCATGTCCGTAGCAGGCAATGCTCTATCACAAGCATGTCAATAGCAGGCAATGCTCTATCACAAGCATGTCGGTAGCAGGTAATGCTCTATCACAAGCATATCCGTAGCAGGCAATGCTATATCACAAGCATGTCCGTAGCAGGCAATGCTATATCACAAGCATATCCGTAGCAGGCAATGCTCTATCACAAGCATGTCCGTAGCAGGCAATGCTCTATCACAAGCATGTCCGTAGCAGGCAATGCTCTATCACAAGCATGTCCGTAGCAGGCAATGCTCTATCACAAGCATGTCAATAGCAGGCAATGCTCTATCACAAGCATGTCCGTAACAGGCAATGCTCTAACACAAGCATGTCAATAGCAGGCAATGCTCTATCACAAGCATGTCCGTAACAGGCAATGCTCTATCACAAGCATGTCAATAGCAGGCAATGCTTTATCACAAGCATGTCAATAGCAGGCAATGCTCTATCACAAGCATGTCAATGGCAGGCAATGCTCTATCACAAGCATGTCCGTAGCAGGCAATGCAATATCACAAGCATGTCCGTAACAGGCAATGCTCTATCACAAGAATGCCCATAGCAGGCAATGATCTATCATAAGCATGCCCGTAACAGGCAATGCTATATCGCAAGCATGTGCGTAACAGGCAATGCTATATCACAAGCATGTCCGTAGCAGGCAATGCTCTATCACAAGCATGTCCGTAACAGGCAATGCTCTATCACAAGCATGTGCGTAACAGGCAATGCTATATCACAAGCATGTCCGTAGCAGGCAATGCTCTATCACAAGCATGCCCGTAACAGGCAATGCTCTATCACAAGCATGTCAATGGCAGGCAATGCTCTATCACAAGCATGTCCGTAACAGGCAGTGCTCTATCACAAGCATGTCAATGGCAGGCAATGCTCTATCACAAGCATGTCCGTAAGAGGCAATGCTCTATCACAAGCATGTCAATAGCAGGCAATGCTCTATCACAAGCATGTCAATAGCAGGCAATGCTCTATCACAAGCATATCCGTAGCAGGCAATGCTCTATCACAAGCATGCCCGTAACAGGCAATGCTCTATCACAAGCATGTCAATGGCAGGCAATGCTATATCACAAGCATGTCCGTAGCAGGCAATGCTCTATCACAAGCATGTCAATGGCAGGCAATGCTCTATCACAAGCATGTCCGTAGCAGGCAATGCTCTATCACAAGCATGTCAATGGCAGGCAATGCTCTATCACAAGCATGTCAATGGCAGGCAATGCTCTATCACAAGCATGTCCGTAACAGGCAATGCTCTATCACAAGCATGTCCGTAGCAGGCAATGCTATATCACAAGCATGTCAATGGCAGGCAATGCTATATCACAAGCATATCCGTAGCAGGCAATGCTCTATCACAAGCATGTCCGTAGCAGGCAATGCTCTATCACAAGCATGTCCGTAGCAGGCAATGCTCTATCACAAGCATGTCCGTCGCAGGCAATGCTCTATCACAAGCATGTCAATAGCAGGCAATGCTCTATCACAAGCATGTCCGTAACAGGCAATGCTCTAACACAAGCATGTCAATAGCAGGCAATGCTCTATCACAAGCATGTCCGTAACAGGCAATGCTCTATCACAAGCATGTCAATAGCAGGCAATGCTATATCACAAGCATGCCAATGGCAGGCAATGCTCTATCACAAGCATGTCAATAGCAGGCAATGCTCTATCACAAGCATGTCCGTAGCAGGCAATGCTCTATCACAAGCATGTCAATAGCAGGCAATGCTATATCACAAGCATGTCCGTAGCAGGCAATGCTCTATCACAAGCATGTCAATAGCAGGCAATGCTTTATCACAAGCATGTCCGTAGCAGGCAATGCTCTATCACAAGCATGTCAATAGCAGGCAATGCTCTATCACAAGCATGTCCGTAGCAGGCAATGCTCTATCACAAGCATGTCAATAGCAGGCAATGCTATATCACAAGCATGTCAATAGCAGGCAATGCTCTATCACAAGCATGTCCGTAGCAGGCAATGCTATATCACAAGCATGTCCGTAGTAGGCAATGCTCTATCACAAGCATGTCATTAGCAGGCAATGCTATATCACAAGCATGTCAATAGCAGGCAATGCTCTATCACAAGCATGTCCGTAGCAGGCAATGCTCTATCACAAGCATGTCCTTAGCAGGCAATGCTCTATCACAAGCATGTCAATAGCAGGCAATGCTCCATCACAAGCATGTCCGTAACAGGCAATGCTCTATCACAAGCATGTCAATAGCAGGCAATGCTCTATCACAAGCATGTCCGTAACAGGCAATGCTCTATCACAAGCATGTCAATAGCAGGCAATGCTTTATCACAAGCATGTCAATAGCAGGCAATGCTCTATCACAAGCATGTCAATGGAAGGCAATGCTCTATCACAAGCATGTCCGTAGCAGGCAATGCTCTATCACAAGCATGTCCGTAGCAGGCAATGCTCTATCACAAGCATGTCCGTAGCAGGCAATGCTCTATCACAAGAATGCCCATAGCAGGCAATGATCTATCATAAGCATGTCCGTAACAGGCAATGCTCTATCACAAGCATGTCAATGGCAGGCAATGCTCTATCACAAGCATGTCCGTAGCAGGCAATGCTATATCACAAGCATGTCCGTAACAGGCAATGCTCTATCACAAGCATGTCCGTAACAGGCAGTGCTCTATCACAAGCATGTCAATGGCAGGCAATGCTCTATCACAAGCATGTCCGTAACAGGCAGTGCTCTATCACAAGCATGTCAATGGCAGGCAATGCTCTATCACAAGCATGTCGGTAGCAGGTAATGCTCTATCACAAGCATGTCGGTAGCAGGTAATGCTCTATCACAAGCATGTCCGTAACAGGCAATGCTCTATCACCAGCATGTCCGTAGCAGGCAATGCTATATCACAAGCATATCCGTAGCAGGCAATGCTCTATCACAAGCATGTCCGTAGCAGGCAATGCTCTATCACAAGCATGTCCGTAGCAGGCAATGCTCTATCACAAGCATGTCCGTAGCAGGCAATGCTCTATCACAAGCATGTCAATAGCAGGCAATGCTCTATCACAAGCATGTCCGTAACAGGCAATGCTCTAACACAAGCATGTCAATAGCAGGCAATGCTCTATCACAAGCATGTCCGTAACAGGCAATGCTCTATCACAAGCATGTCAATAGCAGGCAATGCTTTATCACAAGCATGTCAATAGCAGGCAATGCTCTATCACAAGCATGTCAATGGCAGGCAATGCTCTATCACAAGCATGTCAATAGCAGGCAATGCTCTATCACAAGCATGTCCGTAGCAGGCAATGCTCTATCACAAGCATGTCAATGGCAGGCAATGCTCTATCACAAGCATGTCCGTAACAGGCAGTGCTCTATCACAAGCATGTCAATGGCAGGCAATGCTCTATCACAAGCATGTCCGTAGCAGGCAATGCTCTATCACAAGCATGTCGGTAGCAGGTAATGCTCTATCACAAGCATGTCCGTAGCAGGCAATGCTCTATCACAAGCATTTCCGTAGCAGGCAATGCTATATCACAAGCATATCCGTAGCAGGCAATGCTCTATCACAAGCCTGTCCGTAGCAGGCAATGCTCTATCACAAGCATGTCCGTAGCAGGCAATGCTCTATCACAAGCATGTCCGTAGCAGGCAATGCTCTATCACAAGCATGTCAATAGCAGGCAATGCTCTATCACAAGCATGTCCGTAACAGGCAATGCTCTAACACAAGCATGTCAATAGCAGGCAATGCTCTATCACAAGCATGTCCGTAACAGGCAATGCTCTATCACAAGCATGTCAATAGCAGGCAATGCTTTATCACAAGCATGTCAATAGCAGGCAATGCTCTATCACAAGCATGTCAATGGCAGGCAATGCTCTATCACAAGCATGTCCGTAGCAGGCAATGATCTATCATAAGCATGTCCGTAACAGGCAATGCTCTATCACAAGCATGTCCGTAACAGGCAATGCTCTATCACAAGCATGTGCGTAACAGGCAATGCTATATCACAAGCATGTCAGTAGCAGGCAATGCTCTATCACAAGCATGCCCGTAACAGGCAATGCTCTATCACAAGCATGTCAATGGCAGGCAATGCTATATCACAAGCATGTCCGTAACAGGCAGTGCTCTATCACAAGCATGTCAATGGCAGGCAATGCTATATCACAAGCATGTCCGTAGCAGGCAATGCTCTATCACAAGCATGTCAATGGCAGGCAATGCTCTATCACAAGCATGTCCGTAGCAGGCAATGCTCTATCACAAGCATGTCAATGGCAGGCAATGCTCTATCACAAGCATGTCCGTAACAGGCAGTGCTCTATCACAAGCATGTCAATGGCAGGCAATGCTCTATCACAAGCATGTCGGTAGCAGGCAATGCTCTATCACAAGCATGTCGGTAGCAGGTAATGCTCTATCACAAGCATGTCCGTAGCAGGCAATGCTCTATCACAAGCATGTCCGTAGCAGGCAATGCTATATCACAAGCATATCCGTAGCAGGCAATGCTCTATCACAAGCATGTCCGTAGCAGGCAATGCTCTATCACAAGCATGTCCGTAGCAGGCAATGCTCTATCACAAGCATGTCCGTAGCAGGCAATGCTCTATCACAAGCATGTCAATAGCAGGCAATGCTCTATCACAAGCATGTCCGTAACAGGCAATGCTCTAACACAAGCATGTCAATAGCAGGCAATGCTCTATCACAAGCATGTCCGTAACAGGCAATGCTCTATCACAAGCATGTCAATAGCAGGCAATGCTTTATCACAAGCATGTCAATAGCAGGCTATGCTCTATCACAAGCATGTCAATGGCAGGCAATGCTCTATCACAAGCATGTCCGTAGCAGGCAATGATCTATCATAAGCATGTCCGTAACAGGCAATGCTCTATCACAAGCATGTCCGTAACAGGCAATGCTCTATCACAAGCATGTGCGTAACAGGCAATGCTATATCACAAGCATGTCCGTAGCAGGCAATGCTCTATCACAAGCATGCCCGTAACAGGCAATGCTCTATCACAAGCATGTCAATGGCAGGCAATGCTATATCACAAGCATGTCCGTAGCAGGCAATGCTCTATCACAAGCATGTCCGTAACAGGCAGTGCTCTATCACAAGCATGTCAATGGCAGGCAATGCTATATCACAAGCATGTCCGTAGCAGGCAATGCTCTATCACAAGCATGTCAATGGCAGGCAATGCTCTATCACAAGGCTGTCCGTAGCAGGCAATGCTCTATCACAAGCATGTCCGTAACAGGCAATGCTCTATCACAAGCATGTCAATAGCAGGCAATGCTTTATCACAAGCATGTCAATAGCAGGCAATGCTATATCACAAGCATGTCAATAGCAGGCAATGCTATATCACAAGCATGTCAATAGCAGGCAATGCTCTATCACAAGCATGTCCGTAGCAGGCAATGCTATATCACAAGCATGTCCGTAGTAGGCAATGCTCTATCACAAGCATGTCATTAGCAGGCAATGCTATATCACAAGCATGTCAATAGCAGGCAATGCTCTATCACAAGCATGTCCGTAGCAGGCAATGCTCTATCACAAGCATGTCCTTAGCAGGCAATGCTCTATCACAAGCATGTCAATAGCAGGCAATGCTCCATCACAAGCATGTCCGTAACAGGCAATGCTCTATCACAAGCATGTCAATAGCAGGCAATGCTCTATCACAAGCATGTCCGTAACAGGCAATGCTCTATCACAAGCATGTCAATAGCAGGCAATGCTTTATCACAAGCATGTCAATAGCAGGCAATGCTCTATCACAAGCATGTCAATGGAAGGCAATGCTCTATCACAAGCATGTCCGTAGCAGGCAATGCTCTATCACAAGCATGTCCGTAGCAGGCAATGCTCTATCACAAGCATGTCCGTAGCAGGCAATGCTCTATCACAAGAATGCCCATAGCAGGCAATGATCTATCATAAGCATGTCCGTAACAGGCAATGCTCTATCACAAGCATGTCAATGGCAGGCAATGCTCTATCACAAGCATGTCCGTAGCAGGCAATGCTATATCACAAGCATGTCCGTAACAGGCAATGCTCTATCACAAGCATGTCCGTAACAGGCAGTGCTCTATCACAAGCATGTCAATGGCAGGCAATGCTCTATCACAAGCATGTCCGTAACAGGCAGTGCTCTATCACAAGCATGTCAATGGCAGGCAATGCTCTATCACAAGCATGTCGGTAGCAGGTAATGCTCTATCACAAGCATGTCGGTAGCAGGTAATGCTCTATCACAAGCATGTCCGTAACAGGCAATGCTCTATCACCAGCATGTCCGTAGCAGGCAATGCTATATCACAAGCATATCCGTAGCAGGCAATGCTCTATCACAAGCATGTCCGTAGCAGGCAATGCTCTATCACAAGCATGTCCGTAGCAGGCAATGCTCTATCACAAGCATGTCCGTAGCAGGCAATGCTCTATCACAAGCATGTCAATAGCAGGCAATGCTCTATCACAAGCATGTCCGTAACAGGCAATGCTCTAACACAAGCATGTCAATAGCAGGCAATGCTCTATCACAAGCATGTCCGTAACAGGCAATGCTCTATCACAAGCATGTCAATAGCAGGCAATGCTTTATCACAAGCATGTCAATAGCAGGCAATGCTCTATCACAAGCATGTCAATGGCAGGCAATGCTCTATCACAAGCATGTCAATAGCAGGCAATGCTCTATCACAAGCATGTCCGTAGCAGGCAATGCTCTATCACAAGCATGTCAATGGCAGGCAATGCTCTATCACAAGCATGTCCGTAACAGGCAGTGCTCTATCACAAGCATGTCAATGGCAGGCAATGCTCTATCACAAGCATGTCCGTAGCAGGCAATGCTCTATCACAAGCATGTCGGTAGCAGGTAATGCTCTATCACAAGCATGTCCGTAGCAGGCAATGCTCTATCACAAGCATTTCCGTAGCAGGCAATGCTATATCACAAGCATATCCGTAGCAGGCAATGCTCTATCACAAGCCTGTCCGTAGCAGGCAATGCTCTATCACAAGCATGTCCGTAGCAGGCAATGCTCTATCACAAGCATGTCCGTAGCAGGCAATGCTCTATCACAAGCATGTCAATAGCAGGCAATGCTCTATCACAAGCATGTCCGTAACAGGCAATGCTCTAACACAAGCATGTCAATAGCAGGCAATGCTCTATCACAAGCATGTCCGTAACAGGCAATGCTCTATCACAAGCATGTCAATAGCAGGCAATGCTTTATCACAAGCATGTCAATAGCAGGCAATGCTCTATCACAAGCATGTCAATGGCAGGCAATGCTCTATCACAAGCATGTCCGTAGCAGGCAATGATCTATCATAAGCATGTCCGTAACAGGCAATGCTCTATCACAAGCATGTCCGTAACAGGCAATGCTCTATCACAAGCATGTGCGTAACAGGCAATGCTATATCACAAGCATGTCAGTAGCAGGCAATGCTCTATCACAAGCATGCCCGTAACAGGCAATGCTCTATCACAAGCATGTCAATGGCAGGCAATGCTATATCACAAGCATGTCCGTAACAGGCAGTGCTCTATCACAAGCATGTCAATGGCAGGCAATGCTATATCACAAGCATGTCCGTAGCAGGCAATGCTCTATCACAAGCATGTCAATGGCAGGCAATGCTCTATCACAAGCATGTCCGTAGCAGGCAATGCTCTATCACAAGCATGTCAATGGCAGGCAATGCTCTATCACAAGCATGTCCGTAACAGGCAGTGCTCTATCACAAGCATGTCAATGGCAGGCAATGCTCTATCACAAGCATGTCGGTAGCAGGCAATGCTCTATCACAAGCATGTCGGTAGCAGGTAATGCTCTATCACAAGCATGTCCGTAGCAGGCAATGCTCTATCACAAGCATGTCCGTAGCAGGCAATGCTATATCACAAGCATATCCGTAGCAGGCAATGCTCTATCACAAGCATGTCCGTAGCAGGCAATGCTCTATCACAAGCATGTCCGTAGCAGGCAATGCTCTATCACAAGCATGTCCGTAGCAGGCAATGCTCTATCACAAGCATGTCAATAGCAGGCAATGCTCTATCACAAGCATGTCCGTAACAGGCAATGCTCTAACACAAGCATGTCAATAGCAGGCAATGCTCTATCACAAGCATGTCCGTAACAGGCAATGCTCTATCACAAGCATGTCAATAGCAGGCAATGCTTTATCACAAGCATGTCAATAGCAGGCTATGCTCTATCACAAGCATGTCAATGGCAGGCAATGCTCTATCACAAGCATGTCCGTAGCAGGCAATGATCTATCATAAGCATGTCCGTAACAGGCAATGCTCTATCACAAGCATGTCCGTAACAGGCAATGCTCTATCACAAGCATGTGCGTAACAGGCAATGCTATATCACAAGCATGTCCGTAGCAGGCAATGCTCTATCACAAGCATGCCCGTAACAGGCAATGCTCTATCACAAGCATGTCAATGGCAGGCAATGCTATATCACAAGCATGTCCGTAGCAGGCAATGCTCTATCACAAGCATGTCCGTAACAGGCAGTGCTCTATCACAAGCATGTCAATGGCAGGCAATGCTATATCACAAGCATGTCCGTAGCAGGCAATGCTCTATCACAAGCATGTCAATGGCAGGCAATGCTCTATCACAAGGCTGTCCGTAGCAGGCAATGCTCTATCACAAGCATGTCCGTAACAGGCAATGCTCTATCACAAGCATGTCAATAGCAGGCAATGCTTTATCACAAGCATGTCAATAGCAGGCAATGCTATATCACAAGCATGTCAATAGCAGGCAATGCTCTATCACAAGCATGTCAATAGCAGGCAATGCTCTATCACAAGCATGTCGGTAGCAGGCAATGCTATATCACAAGCATGTCAATGGCAGGCAATGCTCTATCACAAGCATGTCCGTAGCAGGCAATGCTCTATCACAAGCATGTCAATAGCAGGCAATGCTATATCACAAGCATGTCAATAGCAGGCAATGCTTTATCACAAGCATGTCCGTTGCAGGCAATGCTCTATCACAAGCATGTCCGTAGCAGGCAATGCTATATCACAAGCATGTCCGTAGCAGGCAATGCTCTATCACAAGCATGTCCGTAGCAGGCAATGCTCTATCACAAGCATGTCAATAGCAGGCAATGCTCTATCACAAGCATGTCAATGGCAGGCAATGCTATATCGCAAGCATGTCCGTAACAGGCAATGCTCTATCACAAGCATGTCCGTAGCAGGCAATGCTCTATCACAAGCATGTCCGTAACAGGCAATGCTGTACCTTGAGGATGGCTCTTCCATGATTTGCTGTGATGTATCAACCAGCATACAGAAAAAATTAAGCTTGAAGCTCACTCTGTCCCACTCCAGGTACCTCAGCATTTGCCACAACACAAGCATATCAGGTGTCATGACGTAATACTCTTCCCACAGGGCACATACTACAACCACACTCTTCTCCTCCCAATCCTGCATAATCTCTCCCAGAAATGTGAGCACTCTGATGCCACACTGGTGCCAGCTGCAAGCCCCACATGTGCTAGATAACATAAGAGCTGATACGGAATCTTACTACTGTGATCCCCAAATACCACTTTCTAGACTTCCCTCTTCTATCCCTCCACTATCCTTTTCCATCCAAGTAACAGATTCACATGTCCACCGCTCAAATTAACACATACTCCCCATACTCATCGACCACTAATCCTTTTTGGGTTCCTGAGTAGCGTGCTACCTGCCGAAAAGCGCTTCAATGCCTTGTCAGGGGTAGTAAGTGCTATATAACTACAATTAGAATTAGTGACACAGGCAAAGGGCAAAGGTTCCTTTCATAGCTCTCGAGTTAGCCTGGGGACAGTAGCATTAGTCAGCTTGTTTTGCTGTTTTGTTAAGGGACCGAAAAAGCCTTGGTCCAAACCACATCTGGCAGTGTGAGAGCTGTGTTTGCAGAGCCCAAATAGGTGAAGCTGAAGATAGAGTCTCATGTCTAAATTATAATATTGAAAATAGCAAAGTCAACAAGGGCAGGCCCGGCTCCAATTAAAGGTTAACTCAACCATCAGGGCTCATGGAGCAAACACCATCTGCTGTTTACAGGCTCAAGAGCCTTTCTGGGAAGTGGATTATGCTTGCTGTGGAACTAGAAGGACTACAGTAGTGAAGATGAGAAAGCGTGTTTGCGTTCATGCCAATTCTGCTGCTTTCGCCTCATTTCTTGCTTATTCGTCCATTGCAGGATCTCAACGAGAATGTCCTCAGCATGGTATACATTGGTGTTTCTGTGCTCTGAGTGCCCGACTGCAAGTATCTGATATCCTGGTGTTTGCTCTTGAGGGTGGGCTCACACTGATCTAGTGTGAATGCCAAGGACTACGCCTATCATTTGATATCAGTTGGATCCTGGATCTGCCTTGTGACCTGGAGGGGTGTAACCGCGTGCCCTCATTTTACTGGCATTGGACTATTGCCCTGGAGGGAGGTGGTGGCATCGTGCTGTGTTTTGTGAATCCCTAGTTGTGACCAGATAACTTTATAAGGGCCACTGGAGTGGAGGCCTACAGGCCCTTATGTGAAGTAACACTTCCATGCACTAACTGAGATTCTAGCAGTAACATTTCAAGTGTACGCTGTGAGTGTCTGTGTATGCGAAAGGTACATGCATTGAGTGTGTGCATCAGCCAGAGTAATGGAAGCTTGTGGATTGAAGCCCCTGGCCTGTTCCTGTGTACAAGATAGAGGTGAGGTCGTTGTCCCAGACAGTGGAAGTGTGTGGATGACATTCCTGATGCTGAAAGGAGGAGGCATTGACACTGAAGTGGGGACAGAGAAGACAAGGCTTTCTTTACTTGCCACTGCTTTCCTAACTTTCACTTACACCTCGTTTCCACTTTTGTGTATTTCTCTCTTTTGGTCTGGGTCAAACGCAAATGAGGACAAATAAGTATTCTCTCCAAAAATGAGTGCTGGTAATGGAAGAAGCTGCTCCCTTGTCCTAAAGTGCCTAGAAGCCAGCCTACCTGGTGAGAGAGAGAAGGAGTTTGGGACCCCTGCAGGAGGTGTGGTGGTCCAAGGAGTGTCCGAAGCAGCAAGCCTCCATGGCAAGTAGGGTCTGCTAGGAGATGAAAGACCACAGTGAGCCATATGTGATTAGTGGGCACAGTTTATCCTGAATCATGGTTCCAAGTGAGAGTTGCAGATTGGTGGCTGACCTCACTGCACCACAAGAAGAATGAGCATAGACAACCTCATTGCCATAATCAAGAACTGTGCTCCTGGCAGACTTCACCACCATGACCAAGAACACAGAGGACTTTATCGCCGCTGTATTCTGAAAGTGCTCCCCATAGCTGCCATTGTGACAAGTCTCCATGTGGTGGCCCATCTACGCATCGCAGAAAGGGGTCCAACAGCTGCCATGTGTCACATCGATCCCCATTACCCTCGTTTGACAAAGAACTTTTGACAGAGACTCCTGCTGCCAAACTCCACCTTTGTCTATCTGGACTGAGGGTTGCTCCTGCAACCAGCTAGCCTCCTCCCAGAAGTGGGAGCTATCAGAGAAGCATGTTGCTGTTCACCCTTTGGCTGCAGAGAAAACACAGAGAACTGCATTGTGTTGGGACTGTATGGAGGGGCTGTACTGAATTGAGCCCTGTCATCACTGAGCTGGGTAATTTGCACCTGAGCCTTGATTTATGCCCCACTGACACTAACCATATGGAGACCTGCCTAGACTCCTGAGAGGCTGGACACCCGGGTAAAGGGAAGGGGTAGCCCACTGACAAATGACCTATTTCCCAAAGAATGGTGAATGCTAAACTGAACTCATTTTCTGTACAGCATGCACAACGGTTGGAGTATTAGAGAAGTTATCTTCTCTTCAGGACAATCAGTTATTGCAGTCCTTGGTGGTTGTTGGGCTCTGAACTTGCACATCCACACACAATGTCTATGTGAAGCTTCTGAATGCTCATCATTGCTATCACTGAGAGTCAAGTGCCAACAAGGTTGATGAAGAGCTATAGTAGACATCACAGACAAACAATCCCAGCCTGCACAGCTAAGGTCCAAGGCCCCCATGGCCCTCTGAACTGGGTCTGACAGGATCCATAGCCGACTAACATCATATTACGTTACTCACCTTTTGTTTTGTGTTACCATATATTTCTCAGACTACATCAAGGCACGTGGGCCTGATGAGATGGAAGTAAGCGAGATACATATGTAGGTCGTGTATTCTGTGATGTTTGCATTCCCCTAACAGATGAGTCTTTGAGCCCCTTCTAAAATCCTTGTTGTCTAAAATGTTTTTGTAATTTAAAGAGCAATAGACTACAGAGCTGTACGCCAGCAGTAGACTCCAGTGACGCTCCCAAAGCAGTAAACTCCCTTTCGGCACCCCCAGCAGTAGGTTTCAACACTGCGCCCCCAGTGGTAGATTCCAGCACTTCTCACCCAACCCTAGACACCAGCAGTGCTCCCTCAGCAGTAGACTCCAGTGCTACACCCCCCCCCAGCAGTAGACTCCAGTGCCGCACACACAGCAGTAGATTCCAACACTGCACCCCCAGCGGTACACTCCAGTGCTCCTCACTCAGCAGTAGACTCCAGTACTGCACCCCAGCACTATACTCTGATGTCACACCACAGCAGTAGACTGTAGTGCTGCATCCCCAGCAGTAGACTCCAGGGCTGCACCACCAGGAGAAAACTCCAGTGCTGCACCCACAGCAGTACACTCCAGTGCTTAACCACAGCAGTAGACTTCAGTGCTGCACCACCAGGAGAAATCTCCAGTGCTGCACCCGCAACAGTAGACTCCAGTGCTGCATCCACAGCAGTAGACCCCAGTGCTGCACCACCAGGAGTAAACTCCAGTGCTCCAAACACAGTAGTAGACTCCAGTACTGTACCACCAGCAGTAGACTTCAGTGTGCACCACAGCAGTAGACTGCAAAGCTGCATCCCCAGCAGTGAACTCCAGGGCGCACCACCAGGAGAAAACTCCAGTGCTGCACCCGCAACAGTAGACTCCAGTGCTGCATCCACAGCAGTAGTCTCCAGTGCTGCACCACCAGGAGTAAGCTCCAGTGCTCCAACCACTGTAGTAGACTCCAGTACTGTACCACCAGCAGTAGACTTCAGTGCGCACCACAGCAGTAGACTGCAGTGCTGCATCACCAGCAGTAGACTCCAGGGCTGCACCACCAGGAGAAAACTCCAGAGCTGCACCCACAGCAGTAGACTCCAGTAATGTACCACCAGCAGTAAACTTCAGTGCGCACCACAGCAGTAGACTGCAGTGATGCATCCCCAGCAGTAGACTCCAGGGCTGCGCCACCAGGAAAAAACTCTAGTGCTGCATCCACAGCAGTAGACTCCAGTGCTTAACCACAGCAGTAGACTCCAGTGCTACATCACCAGGAGAAAACTGCAGTGTTGCACCCACAACAGTAGACTCCAGTGCTTAACCACAGCAGTAGACTCCAGTGCTTAACCACAGCAGTAGACTCCAGTGCTCCATCCACAGTAGTAGACTCCAGTACTGTACCACCAGCAGTAGACTTCAGTGCCCACCACAGCAGTAGACTGCAGTGATGCATCCCCAGCAGTAGACTCCAGGGCTGCACCACCAGGAAAAAACTCTAGTGTAGTTCCGAAGTTTGAGGGTCTGTGGTTCGGTGGTTCGGAACCCGTTCAATAAAGATCGTCGGAAACAGACGATTTTGGTGTCAGCGGACCGCAAATCACGAGTGCGGTGTGTACGAGTGTTTTCGTCTTAATCGATCAATGAGAACACTACGTATTTAGGGATTTCGTTTGAACCCTCGGGTTCCATTTTGTGGACGGCAGCCATTTTGTGTGGTTGCCCTCACATAGGCCGATGACTATGGCCGAACGAGTCCTTGGGACACGTACACCTTAGCTGACTTCTGAGTGACCTGGCCAAACTGACTCCCTTGCCCGAGGCTGAACTCGCTGAGCCAGTCCCTTGTTGAGCAGCTGGTCAGATAAAGATCAAAGAGCAGAACATTGCCGAATTTACAGTACACTGCACCCCCAGCAGTACACTCCAGTGCTCCTCACTCAGCAGTAGACTCCAGTACTGCACCCCAGCACTATACTCTGATGTCACACCACAGCAGTAGACTGCAGTGCTGCATCCCCAGCAGTAGACTCCAGGGCTGCACCACCAGGAGAAAACTCCAGTGCTGCACCCACAGCAGTACACTCCAGTGCTTAACCACAGCAGTAGACTTCAGTGCTGCACCACCAGGAGAAATCTCCAGTGCTGCACCCGCAACAGTAGACTCCAGTGCTGCATCCACAGCAGTAGACCCCAGTGCTGCACCACCAGGAGTAAACTCCAGTGCTCCAACCACAGTAGTAGACTCCAGTACTGTACCACCAGCAGTAGACTTCAGTGCGCACCACAGCAGTGCACTGCAAAGCTGCATCCCCAGCAGTGAACTCCAGGGCGCACCACCAGGAGAAAACTCCAGTGCTGCACCCGCAACAGTAGACTCCAGTGCTGCATCCACAGCAGGAGTAAACTCCAGTGCTCCAACCACTGTAGTAGACTCCAGTACTGTACCACCAGCAGTAGACTTCAGTGCGCACCACAGCAGTAGACTCAGTGCTGCATCACCAGCAGTAGACTCCGGGGCTGCACCACCAGGAGAAAACTCCAGAGCTGCACCCACAGCAGTAGGCTCCAGTAATGTACCACCAGCAGTAAACTTCAGTGCGCCATACAGCAGTAGACTGCAGTGAAATGAAATGAAATGAAAAATTGCACTTGTATAGCACGTAGCTACCCGGAGGCCTCGCAGCGCTTGTATCCCCAGCAGAAGACTCCAGGGCTGCACCACCAGGAAAAAACTCTAGTGCTGCATCCACAGCAGTAGACTCCAGTGCTTAACCACAGCAGTAGACTCCAGTGTTACATCACCAGGAGAAAACTCCAGTGTTGCACCCACAACAGTAGACTCCAGTGCTTAACCACAGCAGTAGACTCCAGTGCTTAACCACAGCAGTAGACTCCAGTGCTCCACCCACAGTAGTAGACTCCAGTACTGTACCACCAGCAGTAGACTTCAGTGCCCACCACAGCAGTAGACTGCAGTGATGCATCCCCAGCAGTAGACTCCAGGGCTGCACCACCAGGAAAAAACTCTAGTGTAGTTCCGAAGTTTGAGGGTCTGTGGTTCGGTGGTTCGGACCCCATTCAATAAAGATCGTCGGAAACAGACGATTTTGGTGTCAGCGGACCGCAAATCACGAGTGCGGTGTGTAGGGGTGTTTTCGTCTTAATCGATCAATGAGAACACTACGTATTTAGGGATTTCGTTTGAACCCTCGGGTTCCATTTTGTGGACGGCAGCCATTTTGTGTGGTTGCCCTCACATAGGCCGATGACTATGGCCGAACGAGTCCTTGGGACACGTACACCTTAGCTGACTTCTGAGTGACCTGGCCAAACTGACTCCCTTGCCCGAGGCTGAACTCGCTGAGCCAGTTCCTTGTTGAACAGCTGGTCAGATAAAGATCAAAGAGCAGGACATTGCCGAATTTACAGTACACTGCACCCACCTTTCTATCTTGCTTCCAATCTGTTTCTGCTCCTTCCTTTACGACATAATCACTGATTTGGGTTAAGGTTTTATGATGGGTTTGTCCCGCCTGATAAGACAGGATATTGGAATGTGCTTGGTCATTTCTGGTGGGCTGGACAACGGAAAATGGGATTGTCGTCATGCGCTACTTTTAAAATGTCACACTGTCATTGGTTAGTTTGTGTGTAACCAATGCTATTTTGGAATGTGATTTTTGGCATAAAAGACCATACTCCGCTCATTGAAATTGTGCAGTCTCTAGCGAACCACCCGTGTTGTGCTTCGTAGATCTCTATTCCTGGTTGCAGCCAATAAACTTTGGTCTTTGACGTCATCGAGAAGTGTCCCGTGTCTCTGTTTGCCGAGGCAGGGGAATCCGAAGACTTCGAGCGTTTTCCCTGGTGCTGCTGGGTTCTAAAACCTGGTTCTTCACTAGTGCTGCATTCCCAGCAGTAGACTCCAGGGCTGTACCACCAGGAGAAAACTCCAGTGCTGCACCCGCAACAGTAGACTCCAGTGCTGCATTCACAGCAGTAGTCTCCAGTAATGCACCACCAGGAGTAAACTCCAGTGCTCCAACCACTGTAGTAGACTCCAGTACTGTACCACCAGCAGTAGACTTCAGTGCGCACCACAGCAGTAGACTGCAGTGCTGCATCACCAGCAGTAGACTCCGGGGCTGCACCACCAGGAGAAAACTCCAGAGCTGCACCCACAGCAGTAGACTCCAGTAATGTACCACCAGCAGTAAACTTCAGTGCGCCACACAGCAGTAGACTGCAGTGAAATGAAATGAAATGAAAAATTGCACTTGTATAGCACGTAGCTACCCGGAGGGCTCGCAGCGCTTGTATCCCCAGCAGTAGACTCCAGGGCTGCACCACCAGGAAAAAACTCTAGTGCTGCATCCACAGCAGTAGACTCCAGTGCTTAACCACAGCAGTAGACTCCAGTGCTACATCACCAGGAGAAAACTCCAGTGTTGCACCCACAACAGTAGACTCCAGTGCTTAACCACAGCAGTAGGCTCCAGTGCTTAACCCCAGCAGTAGACTCCAGTGCTCCACCCACAGTAGTAGACTCCAGTACTGTACCACCAGCAGTAGACTTCAGTGCCCACCACAGCAGTAGACTGCAGTGATGCTTCCCCAGCAGTAGACTCCAGGGCTGCACCACCAGGAAAAAACTCTAATGTAGTTCCGAAGTTTGAGGGTCTGTGGTTCGGTGGTTCGGAACCCGTTTAATAAAGATCGTCGGAAACAGACGATTTTGGTGTCAGCGGACCGCAAATCACGAGTGCGGTGTGTACGAGTGTTTTCGTCTTAATCGATCAATGAGAACACTACATATTTAGGGATTTCGTTTGAACCCTCGGGTTCCATTTTGTGGACGGCAGCCATTTTGTGTGGTTGCCCTCACATAGGCCGATGACTATGGCCGAACGAGTCCTTGGGACACGTACACCTTAGCTGACTTCTGAGTGACCTGGCCAAACTGACTCCCTTGCCCGAGGCTGAACTCCCTGAGCCAGTTCCTTGTTGAACAGCTGGTCAGATAAAGATCAAAGAGCAGGACATTGCCGAATTTACAGTACACTGCACCCACCTTTCTATCTTGCTTCCAATCTGTTTCTGCTCCTTCCTTTACGACATAATCACTGATTTGGGTTAAGGTTTTATGATGGGTTTGTCCGGCCTGATCTGACAGGATATTGGAATGTGCTTGGTCATTTCTGGTGGGCTGGACAACGGAAAATGGGATTGTCGTCATGCGCTACTTTTAAAATGTCACACTGTCATTGGTTAGTTTGTGTGTTACCGATGCTACTTTGGAATGTGAGTTTTGGCATAAAAGACCATGCTCCGCTCATTGAAATTGTGCAGTCTCTAGCGAACCACCCGTGTTGTGCTTCGTAGATCTCTGTTCCTGGTTGCAGCCAATAAACTTTGGTCTTTGACGTCATCGAGAAGTGTCCCCTGTCTCTGTTTGCCGAGGCAGGGGAATCCGAAGACTTGGAGCGTTTTCCCTGGTGCTGCTGGGTTCTAAAACCCGGTTATTCAGTTGGCGCCCAACTGGGGCGACTTCAGCGGTACAGGTCCAAGCCCGAAGATCGTGGAGAGCTTCATGTGGAAATTCTGGAGGAAGGCCTGCCACTTCATCAACCCCTGTATGTCGTCGTGGTCCGAAAGTCTTTGCTGCGAGGTTTCCCGCCTTCCGACGGCTACGAAGGACTGCTGCCCTGACTGTCGCCCTGTCTTGGAGCCATAGAGGATTTGTAGAGCGAGACGATAGACGGGTCTTCTGGTGACGCCATCGACATTTCAGTTAAGTATGAGTGGAGCGTCTCCCAGTCCTTAGTTGGTTTTGTATCCCTTCGAGGATCACTTTGATTTGGTACCTGCAGGCCCCAAAGCCAAGGGACTCGTGTATTCGCGAGACTATCGTTTTTGAGATTTCCCTTGAAGTTTGAAGCTAGACTAGTGAGCGAAGATGCCTGGTCTTAGCAGACTTGGAAAGATATTTGGTTGTGGTTGTTCTAGGGATTCCCGGTTGGAGGATTCGTGTCCGGTTCCTCCGATTGGAACTCCGACCTATGAGCTTTATATAAAGCATGGTGTGGGCCCCATCGGTTATAATGACATTTGGGTAAAATATACGAGGAAAGACGGTGTCCTACAGTGGCCCCGTTATGGTAGCTTTGAAACAGAGATTTTGGACAATCTCGAAGTTAAACTGTTTAAGAAGAAAGCCCGTCCGGCAATGTTTGACTCTTTCCGCATATGGCGTAAAGAAGCCAAAAAGAAAGAAATTAAATTAGCAAAGAAGAATAAACGAGAACGAGGTTTGTCCAGGGCCGGACTGGGAACCAGAACCGGCCCTGGCAAAGTGCTCGGCCAGCCACCCTTTCCCCCTCCGGGAGGAGAGGGGATGGGGGAGAGGTGCGACCGCGCTCTGTGACAGGGTCGATTTTCGGCCGTTTTTGTTACAGGGCCGTTTTTGCAGCATAACGGCCCTGTAACAAAAACGGCCCCAGGGGCCCAAAACCGGCCCCCAACCATGCGGCCCACCGGGGAATTGCCCGGTGCCCTCAACGGCCAGTCCGGGCCTGGGTTTGTCAATGGTGCAAGCTGCTATAGCGTTTAGGGATAATGAGGAAGAGCAAGAGAGCGAACAGATGCTTAGGGTTAGGAAGTTAGTGGTAGATAAGTGCTACCCAGCTTTGCCACTTAAAGAGCAGGAAGAGAAGAAAGATCTTGCGAAAGATCCTTTAATGTCGCATCTATTGAGTTCACCACCCTATTATGCACAGAATGCTACGGCACCACCGCCACCAGTCGTAATTTCTCAACCTCCGGTTGCTTTGCCACCTGCGATTCCTCCACAGCCAGCTCCTCTTCCGTTGGCTACTATTCCTTTGGCGCAGCCTTCTCAAAGGCCGCCAACTTTGCCTCCCCCTTCGTCTGCTACTCCTACGCCTCTCTATAATACTCCTTCTGTTCCGACTTTGGATTCTTCTAACACTGTTCCGTCTTCTCTTATTCTGACACCTTCTCCTTCTACTAGACAGAGAATGACTGCTGCAGTTTCTAGTTTCTTTTCTCCTTTGTTGGGATCATTGGGTACGTCTCCTGTTGTCGAGCGTAGACAATCACGTAGTCAGTTGCCTGATGCTAATGAGCGTACAGTTTTGGATCACATGGCGCGTAAATGGGTTACGTATGCTACACAGTATGATCTTGAGGGTATTAGGGATGTTTTCCATCAATGATGAGATAATGTGTGTGTTCCTTCATGAACAATGGATTGACGAAGTAGGTAAAGCTCCTTCTGAGTTGTACCCAATATGTTCAGAATTTGCGAAAGGGACCATTGTGGGTCCTCATGAGATTCAGAAAGCAGTTGCGACTTTAGTGTCATTTCGTAGTGACACTCCTTCTGAGCGACTGTTTGAGTCTGATTCGTCAGTTAGGAGAGCAGTGCGTCATTATCCGATGCGTGAGGTTCCTCCAGTTTGGAGACCTGGCGATGCAGCTGCTAATCCTGACATTCCGCCATATTTTCAGCGTGTTTGGGTACATGTTCCTTGGAAGCGTGTTGAAGTTTTAGCTATTAAAAACTCTTTGCCTGATCCGCGCAAAAATCCAGCAGGATACTATAAGGAGTTGACTCAGACTGTGGGTTCGTGTATCATGAATTTGGCAGACATAGATATGTTGTTTGGCAATGTTGTTCTCAGCCTATTTGGAGCAAGATTCGTCATAAAGATCATGCGGAGGAATTAGGTGAGACATGGGTTAATCTTAGAGATGCCGATAATAGACAAGTGGGTGGCGCTAAGCCTGGGGATGTGATTGCTGAACTCCCTGGTAAAATTATCACTTATATGAAGACTTTGATGCCTGAAGTGCGTGTCAATAGGGACAAGTTGTCTGCGTGCAAGCAGAAGAAAGATGAAACTGTGTCCGACTTTTTCACGCGGTTTGAAGAGACCTTTGTAGACCACAGTGGTCAGGGCATGGCTACTGAGGGTGGCCAGAGATTGTTCGTCGACAAATTCGTACATAATTTGCTTCCCGAGTTGTGCAATAAGTTGAAAGATTCTGAGAGTGCTTGGGCTGTTTCCACGTCAGCGCAAATTTTAGCTACGGCCCAGTACTATGAAAATAGGCACAAGGATGAGGTAGAGAAAGCGGATAAAAAGACTAAGGAATTGAAGACTAAAGTTCTTCTACAACAAGCTTATCCACCCCGTACTAATAATCAATGCGGTTATCAGCAGAATAAGCAATATTCGAGAAACTCGCAAAGGAACAAGTCTTCTCAACAACGTTTTCCGTATGGGCCTAATCAGTGTGCGTATTGCAGAGAAGAGGGCCATTTTAAGAGTAGTTGCCCGGTTTTGTTACAGCACACAAATGGTGCTTCTGGTGTGAGAGGTCGAGGTGCTCAACAAGCGCCTAGAGGTAGAGGTCGTGGACAGAATGGGCGTTCTTTGCCTCCACAGAACTCAATGAATAGTTTTGATCAGCAGAATGGTGCGTCTGGTAGGACAACTCAGTACTATACGGACGATTACTACGTCGAAGGTGAGGAAGTGGACGGTAATGATTGCTAGGGCAGCCATAGACAAAGGGAGGGAGTTGTTTCAGTTCCAGTAGATCAGAGTGGACCCTATGTTGAAGTGATTGCATCAGGTGTGTCAGAGCCTTTTCTGTTGGATACTGGTGCTGCGAAGAGTTCAATCATGCACTCTAAACTCCCTGGCGCACTTTTGTCTGGCTTTGAGAATGTTTCTGTAGGTTTTTCTGGCGCCCTGGTTACAAATCCGATTTCTACTCCGTTGCCTCTTTCTGTTGGACCTCGTAGATTTGAAGCACCCCTCATTTTGACTACAGGTTGTGGTAAGAACTTGTTGGGATTGGATTTGTTAAAGAGATTGTATGCAACGCTGTATTGTTCTCCGTCAGGAGTACATCTTACATTGGGTAAGAGAGTGATCTCTCCGATGTATATGTCTAAAGATGGACTTCCACCTGAATTGTCTTCTCTGCCCGATTCCCTGTGGGCTACTGGTTCGAACGATGTTGGCCTCTTGGAGATTCCGCCCTATGTTGTGACACTGAAGGCGAATGCTAAGTTACCGCGTATTCCACAGTACCGTATCTCGAGTTATGGTGAGCGAGCACTTTTGGCGATCATTTATGATCTGATCGAAAAGGGTGTGATTGAGGAAACGAGAGGTAATGTGTGCAATAGTCCGGTTTTGCCTGTTCTGAAGAGAACTGATTCTTCACAGCCTCCTGTATATAGGTTTGTGATCGATCTTCGCGAGGTGAACAAGATTGTTGTTCCGCAATTTCCTGTTGTACCTGATATCACTGCTTTGTTAACGTTGATCCCGGCTACAGCCACATGGTTTTCGGTGATTGACATGAAGAATGCTTTTTTCAGCATCCCGATTGCCGTGGAGAGTAGAGATATCTTTGGATTCTCTTTAGGAGGACGAAGTTTCCGCTTTAAGCGCGCTCCTCAAGGCTATTGTGAGAGTCCATCGATCTATAGCCAAGCTTTGAAAACGCAACTTGATTTGTTGGTTTTACCAGATGGTGCTGCCCTTATTCAATATGTTGACGACTTGCTAATTGCTGCTGACAATGAAGAGCTTTGTAGAGAAGCTACATTGTTGCTATTATGCCACTTGTCTGATTTTCATCACAAAGTTTCTCTCTCCTAGTTGCAATATTGTCGACAAGAAGTAACCTACTTAGGTCACCTCTTATCGAAGGAGGGAAGGAAACTGACCCCAGAAAGAATTCAAGCTATTGCGAAAATGAGTGTCCCTACAACACAGAGAGAAATACGTGCGTTTTTGGGTATTACGTCGTACTGTAGACAGTGGATCCCTAATTTTTCCTTGTTAGCAAAACCTTTAATAGCTCTTACTGTTAAGGATACTCCAAATCCTATTCCTTGGACTGACGAATGTCAGAAGAGCTTTTCAGAATTGCGCAATGCGTTGTGTTCGGCTCCTGTGTTGGGTACCCCCAACTACAGTAAGCCTTTCACATTGTATGTCCACGAGAGAGAGGGATGTGCATTATCAGTGTTGACTCAACAGTTCGGCGATAAGCAACGTCCATGTGCTTATTTTTCGTCGACCTTGGATCCAGTAGCTAGAGCGTTGCCGAGTTGTCTGAGATCAACAGCAGCAGCGGCTGTTTCGATTCGACAGTCTGCTGGTTTGGTTATGGACAATACACTGATCGTGATGGTTCAACATGCAGTGGATACCTTGTTGAATCCTACCAAGACACAGCATTTAACTAGTGCTCGGTTGTCGGGTTACGAGTTAACCTTGTTAGCGAGTCACGTGCATATTAAGAGATGCAACACGTTGAATCCAGCCACGTTGTTGCCGATTTCAGCTGAGACAGATAATGTTTGTTTCCTTAGAACTGAGGAAGAAACGAAAGGGAGGATAGACCTTAGGGATACTCCTCTTCCAGTGTGTGATGGTACTTTGTGGGTTGATGGTTCGTACTTTAAGCTTTCGAATGGTGATACGACTGCGGCATATGCTGTTACGACTTTGTATACGATTGTTGAAGCTGCACGTATCCCACACAATTCAACGCAAGCAGCAGAGTTGATTGCATTACCGAGAGCATTTGTTGGTGAAAGGAAAGCGAGTGAATGTGTACACTGACAGTCAGTATGCGTTTGGTGTGGCTCATAGTTTTGGACGTTTGTGGCGTGAACGTGGGTTCCTGAATTCGCATGGGACGAAGATCCAGCATGGACAGTTGGTGAATGAACTCCTTGAATCACTTACTTTGCCGTTGCAAACAGCGATTGTAAAATGCAGTGCCCATAAGAAAGTTACGGATGATGTTGGTCGCAGAAATGCATTTGCGGATGAAGTTGCGAAAGAAACTGCGAGAAATGTGATGAGCCGAATGTATGTTGCAGGTCCGGCGAGATGGGTTCCAGAGAAAAGTATGTGTGAAGATACGATTGAGAGTGTGAAGACCATCCAAGCTGAAGCTACAGAGAAAGAGTTGAATGAATGGAGAGAAAGTAAGGGTAGATTGGATTCGAATGGTTGTTGGACTGATTTGTCTGAGCATCAAAGATGGTTGTTACCCGACGCGTATGTGCTTCCAGTTGTTACGATGGCTCATGGGATGGCACATATTAGCGTGAAAGGGATTTGCAAGTTGTTGGCTCCGGTTTGGCAGAATGTAGGAATCCCCAAATGTGCAGAGAATTTGGTTAAGAACTGTATGGTGTGTTTGATGTACAATCCTGGTAAGGGAACTCCAACCCCGGCTGGTCATTTTGCTACTCCTACATATCCGTTCGAGGCTTTACAGCTAGATTTCATCCACATGGAGAGGTGCAACAACCTGAAATATGTTTTGGTGGTTGTTTGCTCCTTTTCTAGATGGGTGGAAGCTTACCCTTTGAAGGACAATACTGCCTTGTCCACAGCGAAAGCCCTTATCAAAGAGTTTTTCCCGAGATTTGGATTGCCGAGAATTATCTGGAGTGACAATGGGAGTGAATTTGTGGGTCAAGTGATGAAGAAAGTATGTGAGGGATTAGGATTTAGGCAGAAGTTCCACGCTGCAAATCACCCCAATCAGCTGGTTTGGTCGAGTGCTATAATGGCACTTTGAAATTAAAATTGGCCAAAATTCAAGCGAGCTCTGGTTTGCAATGGCCAAATGCTTTGCCTTTAGCACTTTTGTCCACAAGAATGACTGTGCATTCACGAATGGGTTTGAGTCCGTATGAGGTCGTGTTTGGTCGCCCGGCAAATATTTGGGGCGTGCCAAGACCGACGAAGTTCAGTGAACTTGAGTACCCTGTGTTACTTGATTACTTATACAAACTGACGGTTAAACTGCGTGTCTTACACCAGCAGGTTCACGATAGTCTACCACAGGCTTCTGAAGATCCAGGACACGCCATTGAACCCGGCGCCTGGATATTCGTGAAGAATTTTCAGCGGAGCAAGAACGAGCAGCCCCGCTGGACAGGACCGCACTGGTCTTATTGACTACACGTTCTGCAGTTCGAGTGCAAGGCAAGAAGAACTGGATCCACGGCGTACACTGCAAACGGGCTCCGTTGCCCTTACCGTACGACCGGTGGGTCCAAAAAGGACTTCCAGACTCTGAAACCGAAACTTGCCACGATTTTTGCCATTCAGCGATGCCCGCTTGATTGGAACGAACACTGAGAAAGAAAGCGACGATCTTCTGCAAGAAGCTGTGCCTCCTTTGAATTGATTGAACACTACCGAGCCTGAACTTTTGTTTAGAGAACAGACATTATCTGGAAAAGATTGTTATAATTTGCGACCGAGAGTCATGGACAAATAAAATAAATGAAGTTTTTATGATTTTTTTGTTTGCAGGTTAACTCTCCTCCGAGGAACTACTCATTTTTGTTTTTGGAACCGCCATCCGGGTTCAGCTGTAGGGTCGCGGTAGACAAGTCTTTGGAGTGCAAGCCTGAGACAATAGGTCGACGGTTCTGGTTGGCATAAGGGAGTTGCCCTGGGTTGACAGAGGCATTCCTTAGCATAGAACACCCTACCACCGCGAGCAGCATATTTAGTGAGGATGGATTTCTTCGAGTTGGAGAGACCTGTAGAGACAATGAATTTTAAGAGTAAGATACACAAACTGATGACACGAAAAAGATGTTTAATACTGTGTTTATTTATGCTACTGAGTTTGATGATATTTTTAATTGGTTATGTGACATTCTCTTTTAAAGTGACGTTTATTCCCACTGTGCAACCTACACCCCCACCGACTATTTCTGCCCGAACATGAAGTAGTTAGAAGATTGGAATTTGCTAATAATTCCTTTATTCAACTTTTGCACCAACACCAGTTAGTTATGAACACAACAAATTGTTTGATTTGTGGCCTAATGCCCCATACGACCGGTAAAGGTATTCCGTACTTGGTTTTGCCCTTCAGCCTTAATGGTTCTTTTTGGGCATATAGAACGATGTTCATCTATGCCCATAGTGTCTATCCCCTACGTTCATCGAAAGATAATCCGAAGAATAGTGCTTTAGCTAGAGGCATAGTCGACATGGTTAAAGGAACTAATGCAGTTGAAACTATTCCGAAAGATGAGAAACAACCATATAGTGGTTGGGACGTTACTGGATATGAAGTTAGTCTGAGTGTTAACCAGCGAGCGAAAAGTTCTCCACCGATTTGGATAGTGCCCCATCAGGGTCGCTATTGTCTGCAGGGTAATGGCAGGAATCCGAAAGCTCAGTTAGGGAAGAGTGTCTGCACTGAGACTTATGTATTTACGTCTCAGACTTCCCCAGCGTTCCTAGCAGCTAAGGGTACTTATTTTGTTTGCTACAACAAAGCATATACATGGTTGCCCCCTGACTTTTCGGGCACATGTTTTGTTTCTTTCCTGTTGCCTCCCACTTTTACAGCTGCGGCAGATTACCATAAGACGAGAGTTGCTAGAGGTGTCTTCAGTCAGGAAGATACCGCAGGGCAAGAGTTGGGAGATTTCTTTAAGGGTTTTCTGCCGTTCTGGGGACCGATGGCTAACAGCAGGAATATTCACCAGTTGACGAGAGTGGTTGAGTCCACCATAGTCGAAACTGCCGGTGCCCTTAGTAACTTGACTGCTGAGCTCCTGTTGGATCGACTTATGACACTTCAGAATAGAGTTGCTCTTGACGTCATACTTGCAGACCGAGGTGGAGTATGTAAACTGATTCAATCGAGCTGCTGCGTTTTCTTTCCAGACAACTCTCCGTCAGTCTTCCAGGCCATTTCCAAACTACATAAGATCTCCGATTCTGTACATATAGATAAAGTAGATTGGTCGTTGATGGGTTGGTTTTGGGGATTGATATCCACTTGGGGATGGAAGATTCTGATGGTCATTGGGATGGTCTTAGCTATCCTTTTCCTGTTCTGTCTCTGTGTACAGTGTGCTCCTGCTATTTGTGGCCTTTGTGCTACTTCGTGTGCAAGGAGACCTGTCCAGAGAGAGGTACTAAGTACTAGGATGATGCTACAGCAACATATCGATGATATGATGAAGATATACCTAAATACAGATTGACATGGGTTTGGGTTTATTGCCTATGTAAGGGCAATAGGAGGTCTGTAGTTCCGTAGTTTGAGGGTCTGTGGTTCGGTGGTTCCGAACCCGTTCAATAAAGATCGTCAGAAACAGACGATTTTGGTGTCAGCGGACCGCAAATCACGAGTGCGGTGTGTACGAGTGTTTTCGTCTTAATCGATCAATGAGAACACTACGTATTTAGGGATTTTGTTTGAACCCTCGGGTTCCATTTTGTGGACGGCAGCCATTTTGTGTGGTTGCCCTCACATAGGCCAATGACTATGGCCGAACGAGTCCTTGGGACACGTACACCTTAGCTGACTTCTGAGTGACCTGGCCGAACTGACTCCCTTGCCCGAGGCTGACGACCTCGCTGACCCTGTTCCTTGTTGAGCAGCTGGTCAGATAAAGATCAAAGAGCAGGACATTGCCGAATTTACAGTACACTGCACCCACCTTTCTATCTTGCTTCCAATCTGTTTCTGCTCCTTCCTTTACGACATAATCACTGATTTGGGTTAAGGTTTTATGATGGGTTTGTCCGGCCTGATCCGACAGGATATTAGAATGTGCTTGGTCATTTCTGGTGGGCTGGACAACGGAAAATGGAATTGTCGTCATGCGCTACTTTTAAAATGTCACACTGTCATTGGTTAGTTTGTGTGTAACCAATGCTACTTTGGAATGTGATTTTTGGCATAAAAGACCATACTCCGCTCATTGAAATTGTGCAGTCTCTAGCGAACCACCCGTGTTGTGCTTCGTAGATCTCTGTTCCTGGTTGCAGCCAATAAACTTTGGTCTTTGACATCATCGAGAAGTGTCCCGTGTCTCTGTTTGCCGAGGCAGGGGAATCCGAAGACTTTGAGCGTTTTCCCTGGTGCTGCTGGGTTCTAAAACCCGGTTCTTCACTAGTGCTGCATTCCAAGCAGTAGACTCCAGGGCTGCACCACCAGGAGAAAACTCCAGTGCTGCACCCGCAACAGTAGACTCCAGTGCTGCATCCACAGCAGTAGACTCCAGTGCTGCACCACCAGGAGTAAACTCCAGTTCTCCAACCACAGTAGTAGACTGCAGTGCTGCATCACGAGCAGTAGACTCCAGGGCTGCACCACCAGGAGAAAACTCCACTGCTGCACTCAAAGCAGTACACTCCAGTGCTTAACCACAGCAGTAGACTCCAGTGCTGCACCACCAGGAGTAAACTCCAGTACCACTAGCAGTAGACTTCAGTGCCCACCACAGCAGTAGACTTCCGGGCTGCACCACCAGGAGAAAACTCCAGTGCTGCACCCACAGCAGTAGATTCCAGTGCTTAACAACTGCAGTAGACTCCAGTGCTGCACCACCAGGACTAAACTCCAGTGCACCACCCTCAGTAGTTGACTCCATTGCTGTACCACCAGCAGTAGACTTCAGTAAGCACCACAGCAGTAGACTGGTGCACAGACAAAATATCGACTCCAAAATATCGACTGGACATAATATCGAGTTTTAAATATAGACTGGACAAAATATCGACTGGACATAATATCGACTACAAAAATATCGTTTTTCAGGTAAGTGAAGTAATATCGACTGTGTAAAATATAGATAGCAAAAATATCGAATTTTTAATAATATATAATATTTTATGGTGTATTTTAATGTAATAATATGTGTGAAAAGTGTGTATTAATGTTATAAAATATTTTATTAAATTAATTTTGTTTTTTTAATAATTGCGTAATGTAATTCTGTAGCGGGTTGTGGGTTTATAGGGGAATAGGGTGGGAAGTAATTTAATAATAATTAATTAATTAATATATGTTTGTAAATATGCTATCTGTAAACAAAGTCCATATCCCACGCTCTCAGGAAACAACACGGAGACGCCAAATTGAAGCCAGTGCTGTTTTAATTCACAACGCGTTTCGCCGACAAACGGCTTGATCACGTGAATTAGCGCTATCGTATCAGTGCCATATAACACAAATCAATGGAAATGAACAGAGGACTGTACCAGCAATTCATTATCAGAGTAAAGTTTTCTGTTTTCAAACACACTGCACATAATAAATAAAGATGAAAAAATGTTCAGTTAATCACATCTTTTTCACACAGAATTGTCAAGAACACTGCGCACACATGTAAAAATAATACATAAGAAAGTAATGCAGCCAGGAATTGGCAAATTGCGCAATGCAATGAAAGAAAGGCAAATGGAGCCAGTTGATCACATCTTTTACACACAGAATTGTCAAAAACACTGCGCACACATGTAAAAATAATACATAAGAAAGTAATGCAGCCAGGCATTGGCAAATTGCGCAATGCAATGAAAGAAAGGCAAATGGAGCCACTGAGTATCAAAACGTATCGCTCTGCCTGCACATCCAGTGCGTGTGAGGCAGGAGGGCTCACTCAAATTCACAAGCGTATGATAGTGATTACGCGCCTGCGCACAAAAATCAAATAAAGGCACTTGTGACAACGAATGGGTGTTGAGATAAACAACCACATGGGAGGAGCAGGGGGAGAGAAAATTAATGGCAAGTGCCCAAAGACATAGTCTCCAAAAACTTAATCCAGGCACAAGAGCAATAACACAAGTGCTAGAAAGTCACAGACTGTGCAGGGATAAAGGTGATCTTAATGGCAAGTGCCTAAAAATACTCTCACAGCAAAGTCAGTCCAGTCAAAATCCAATACTTAGTGATGGCAGATCTATAACGCAAAAGTGCTCATGTGATGAGAACCGGATAAGGGGAGAGGTCCCGTGAGGTGAAGTGCCGGTGAGTTGGGCCCCATATCCCGGTCCTACAACAAAACAAATAACAAAAGACAATTAAAATCAGTTTCATCAAATTGAAAAGTTACATGAAGCTAAAAAATAATCTTAAGACAGTCAAACATGGTAAAAAACGAAGAACATTATTCCTTCAGGTGTACGGCTAGCTCCTCATCCTGATTAAGACCCCCCGGAGTCTTGGTTTGGAAGTCTATGATGAGTTTGGACTCCCTTTGACGTAACTTGAGGACTCTGTTACCCCCTCTGGGATTTTTTCTTATCTGTTCCAGGATGAAAAAACTCAGATCTTTGACATCAGAGAAATGTTTTTCTCTAAAGTGTCTTGCCACCGGGTATTTGGGGTCAAAGTTACTGATGGCTCTAGTATGCTCCAATATTCTTTTTTTGGCCATACATGTCGTACTCCCTATATACCATTTGTTGCATGTGCAAGTAATGGCATATATCACAAAAGTCGAGCTGCATGTCAGGAAAGGTGTAATCTTTTTCTGGACACCGTTATACATCACTTCTTTCACAGATTTACTATTTGCACAGGCTTTACAGTGCCCACATGGGAAGAAACCATCTAATCCCTGAATGTTACTGGGTGGGTACACTGTGATATCACTGTGAACTAGCATATCCCGGATACTCTTACCCCTTCTGTATGTTATGCTAGGTCTGGGAGGTAGTTCTTTCCCTATAACATTGTCAGCTTTGAGAATGTCCCAATTTTTGGCTACAATTCTCTTGATGTCTTGGGAGTCAGTGCTATAGGTGAGGATAAGTCTGCTAATATCCCCCCCTTCCTCTTCATTCTCAGTGTTATCTAAGAGGGTATCGGGTCTTTTGATGTTGTTGGCTCTATCCTTGGCTCTTTTTAGGACCCAATTCGGATAACCTCGCTCCCTGAATCTGTCAAGAATGATACCACTCTCTTCCAAGTATGCTGTCTCGGTGTTACAGTTGCGTTTGGCCCTCAATAGTTCTCCAAAAGGAATACTCCATTTTAGCTTGTCTGGATGACTGCTGAGGGCATGGAGCACACTGTTGCCAGCAGTCGCCTTGCGAAAGAGTGAAGTATGGATTTCACTGTTCACAATCTTGATTTTGACATCAAGATATTCAATGTCTGTATGACTTTTACAGCCACTGAGAACAATGTTCCTGGAATTGCAGTTTAGTTTCATAATGAAATTATCTGCTTCCTCCATGGTGCCTTTCCACACAATAAAAAGGTCATCGATGTACCTCAGCCACATCGATACCTTTTTGAAATCCTGTTGTAGAATGGGGTCAGATCGAATATCACTTTCCCATTTACCCATAAACAAGTTGGCAAAGCTGGGCGAAAAGCACGAGCCCATGGCTGAACCGCTGACCTGTCTAAACAGTTCTCCATTGAATAGGAAGATATTATTTTCCAGACAGTACCTCACCATGTTGAGCAACATCCGAGTATGTTCTCTGAATTTGATATGTCTGCTTTTCAGAAATTCTTCACAGGCTTCCACACCTTGCTCGTGATCAATAATGGTGTATAGACTCTGTACATCAAGTGTTATGAGTACAGAGCCTGCCTCCCAGTTGAATTTCTCAATCTTATTGAGAAAATCTTTAGTATCACGAACATAGCTCTCTAGTTCCATGACATGTTCTCTCAGAAAATGATCTATATATTTAGAGACTCTTTCAGACACACTGCCACGTGAAGACACAATGGGTCTCCCCGGTGGCATAGTGGCATTTTTGTGTACTTTGGGTAGCAGATAAAGTACCGGCAACACAGGAAAATCACATTTCAAATATTCATATTCCTCCCATGTCAAAATACCCCTCTCTTTCCATTCAAACAATAGGTCCCACAAAACACAAATGCTTTTTTCATAAATTTCCATTTCAATGCATTCATAGAACTTGCTATCAGATAATTGTCTGTTTGCTTCCCCCAAGTACATTTCCCTGTCGAGGACAACAATATTTCCTCCCTTATCAGCAGGGCGGATGACGATAGCTTCATCTTCCATTAATGATTTAATGGCCTCTCTTTGTTGGTATTTAAGATTTTGTTTGTTTTTAGTTTTGTGCCTCTGTTTGTGTCGTAGATCGTTTAGGTTCTTGTTGACACATTCATGAAAAGAGTCAATATTGTCATGAGGTAGGATAGGTATAAAGTTAGATTTGTTCTTAAACTTGGTATTAGCTGCAGCGTCTGTACATATATCCAAGTCTGTGAGCATTTGTGTGGAACTGCAAGGGGTACCTCCCTCCCCATCATTGACACCCAATTCCATTACAGTGTCTAAACTATCAACATCAGCTATGTTAAAATTATATACATTAGAGATGTCAGTAATGTTGGAAGGATTTACACTGCGATCCCCCTTAAGTTTATACCATTTCTGTAATTTCAATTTTCGTGTATATTTGAATAAATCTATGCGATTATCTGTATATCTAGATGGGAAAGAGGGACAAAATGACAATCCTAAACACAGGGTTCTCTTCTCATTCATGTTGAGTTTTCTTTTAGATAGGTTCACTATGGTCATATTTACCATTTGGTCATCCATCAGTATTTCTTTTTGGCGCGTCCCTTGTTGGTTCCCATGTCGCCACGTCCCTTGTCGCTTTTGCCATCTTTGTCTGATCCGCGTTCTTCTGTTGCGGCGTTTCCCCTTCCTCGCCCTCTTCCGCGAGTTCCCCGTCCCCTGGGCTTCGGTACCGGTGTCTCCCTGGTTGTTAAGCGCCCCCTTCTTAGGGTCCGGTACTCGTCTAAAAAAGTCTGCTTTTTTCCTTTGGGTGGTCCTGTGACACTGACCAAGGAAATATCTGACTCACTCCCGCTGGTGATGGTTTCTTCAGTACCCCCTGTCGCTCCCAATTCCTCGGCACCTACTTCTTCATTTCTATATAAGTGGTCGTACTTGTGGCTGAATGTAAGAATGCGACCACTGTCATAGTCAGCATAATCACGATCAAGTTTCCTCTCTTTTCTCGCTTTGATGTCTTCCTCATGCTTGGCTAATCTCTCTTGTATAGGTTTGAGTTTAGCCTCCAGGTTATCAGCTGACAAGCTTTTTTTCAGATCTTCCATGATATCCTTGATTTCTTTCATTAACTCCTCTCGGTCTGACCACGCATATTTGATTAGAATTTCTAACATTCTGCGCGAGCTGTTGGCAGAGTTGGTTGACCATTCCTCTAACATTGCCGGGTTCGGTTTCTCATAGGTCGGGGTCGTGAAGATACGTAAACCTCTAGGTACCATGTTTTGCTCCACATAGTATTGCAGGGATGTCGCTTCCCACCACTTAGTTATTTCTGTCTTTTTGTGTTTCTCATACAGTTTCAGTTTCAGCTCTACTGGTTCGGTTTTCTTGGTAACATCACTCACTTTTGTGGCAGTTTTATTAGAGTTATCTTTTCTCACAAAAAGAGTTTTTGCAGCTCTAGTGCGTTCTTCGTCTTCTTCCATGCTGTCTTAGTAAAACAGCGTCTGTTATCCTGGCTGTGTAGTTTTTAAAGGTGTCTCTCCGTTGTGTCCCCCCAGTAATTACCGGGTTCCTTTTGCCAGTTGCAATATCCTGAAGGCAGTGTAATCGCCACGATACCAGTGTCAGAGTGCTGAGACAACGCGAGCACTCGGAAAGTGTCACAGAGTGTGTCGACCCCCACAAGCAACCGTTTGCTTCAAAAATAGATCCAGGGCGGTGTGCAAATAATCTCCCGCTGCCCCGGAGTGTCTAGGTAACGCCGAGCAACCTCCGCTGCCCGTTGTTCCCCCCCACACGCCAAAGGACGGAAAGAAGAAATGCTCCCGCTTACCTGGTGATGCGATTGCTGGGGTTCACAACTCTACCACTGCTCTCTTCAGGAAAGTTTGCTGGCCGGTCGAAATGGGATCCTCCATACGTATTCGTTTCTCAACAGAACTCCTTCCGGGTCCCTTGACCCATGAAAGGTGGCGTGGACGTCGGCGGAGTGAATCCGACAAAAGTATGCTATCTGTAAACAAAGTCCATATCCCACGCTCTCCTGCCTCACACGCACTGGATGTGCAGGCAGAGCGATACGTTTTGATACTCAGTGGCTCCATTTGCCTTTCTTTCATTGCATTGCGCAATTTGCCAATGCCTGGCTGCATTACTTTCTTATGTATTATTTTTACATGTGTGCGCAGTGTTTTTGACAATTCTGTGTGTAAAAGATGTGATCAACTGGCTCCATTTGCCTTTCTTTCATTGCATTGCGCAATTTGCCAATTCCTGGCTGCATTACTTTCTTATGTATTATTTTTACATGTGTGCGCAGTGTTCTTGACAATTCTGTGTGAAAAAGATGTGATTAACTGAACATTTTTTCATCTTTATTTATTATGTGCAGTGTGTTTGAAAACAGAAAACTTTACTCTGATAATGAATTGCTGGTACAGTCCTCTGTTCATTTCCATTGATTTGTGTTATATGGCACTGATACGATAGCGCTAATTCACGTGATCAAGCCGTTTGTCGGCGAAACGCGTTGTGAATTAAAACAGCACTGGCTTCAATTTGGCGTCTCCGTGTTGTTTCCTGAGAGCGTGGGATATGGACTTTGTTTACAGATAGCATACTTTTGTCGGATTCACTCCGCCGACGTCCACGCCACCTTTCATGGGTCAAGGGACCCGGAAGGAGTTCTGTTGAGAAACGAATGTTTGTAAATATTTATAATTAATAATTAATTGATAATTAATTAATAATAATTAGTTAATTAATTTATATAATTTTGTACATATTTTGTATTAGTAATTAATTGGTAATTAATCAATTATAATTAGTTAATTACATTAATTAGAGTACATTTTAATATATATTATTTTTTGTTATTGTTAAGTAATTAATTGGGAAAAAATAATATTAATTATTAAAATAATTACAGCTAATGTGCTAATATATTTACTTTATTATTATTGTTAATTAATAATTATTTGGTAATTAAATAATATTGATACATTTTGGGTAAAGGAGTATTTTTAGGGTTCAGGGTCAGTTTTCAGTTTTTGGGTAAAGGGGCATTTTTAGGGTTCAGGGTCAGTTTTCAGTTTTTGGGTAAAGGGACATTTTTAGGGTTCAGGGTCAGTTTTCAGTTTTGGGGTAAAGGGGCATTTTTAGGGTTCAGGGTCAGTTTTCAGTTTTTGGGTAAAGGGGCATTTTTAGGGTTCAGGGTCAGTTTTCAGTTTTTGGGTAAAGGGGCATTTTTAGGGTTCAGTGTCAGTTTTTAGTTTTTGGGTAAAGGGGCATTTTTAGGGTTCAGGGTCAGTTTTCAGTTTTTGGGTAAAGGGGCATTTTTAGGGTTCAGGGTCAGTTTTTAGTTTTTGGCTAAAGGGGTATTTTTAGGGTTCAGGGTCAGTTTTGGGTTTTTGAGTAAAGGGGTATATTTTAGGGTTCAGGGTCAACAAATAAGATTGTAATAAATTATTTTTATTATTTTCATTTATTATTTAATTATTATAATTTAATTTAAGTATTTTTAAGTATATTTTAGTAATTAAAATTTAATATTAATTTAATTTAACACTGTTTTTAATAAAGTCGATATTTTTTACATCTATATTATTGTTAACGATATTTTGTACTCGATATTTTTGTACTTACCTGTTTGTAGATACAAACCCGATATTTTGACTATCGATATTTTGTCCACGATATTTTGGCAAGTCGATATTTTGTCCCTCGATATTATTTCAGTGATCCCAGTAGACTCCAGTACTGCACCCCTAGCAGTAGACTCCAGGGCTGCACCTCCAGGAGTAGACTCCTGTGCTGCACAACAGCAGTAGACTCAAGTGCTGCACCCACAGCAGTAGACTCAAGTGCTGTACCCACAGCAGTAGACTTCAGTGTGCACCACAGCAGTAGACTCCAGTGCTTCACCCTAGCAGTTGACTGCAGTGCTTTACCCACAGCAGTAGACTTCAGGGATGCACCGCCAGGAGTAGGCTCCAGTGCTGCACTCCTGCAGTAGACTCCAGTGCGGACCACAACAGTAGACTCAAGTGCTGCACCCACAGCAGTAGACTCCAGTGCTTCACCCTAGCAGTAGACTCCAGTGCTTCACTAGAGCAGTAGACTCCAGTGCTTCACTAGAGCAGTAGACTCCAGTGCTTCACTAGAGCAGTAGACTCCAGTGCTGCACCCACAGTAGTAGACTCCAGTGCTTCACCACAGCAGTAGACTCCAGTGCTGCACTCACAGCAGTAGACTCCATTGCTTCACCCTAGCAGTAGACTCCAGTGCTGCACCCACAGTAGTAGACTCCAGTGCTTCACCACAGCAGTAGACTCCAGTGCTGCACTCACAGCAGTAGACTCCAGTGCTTCACCCTAGCAGTAGACTCCAGTGCTGCACTCACAGTAGTAGACTCCAGTGCTTCACCACAGCAGTAGACTCCAGTGCTGCACTCACAGCAGTAGACTCCATTGCTTCACCCTAGCAGTAGGCTCCAGTGCTGCACCCACAGTAGTAGACTCCGGTGCTTCACCACAGCAGTAGACTCCAGTGCTGCACTCACAGCAGTAGACTCCAGCGCTTCACCCTAGCAGTAGACTCCAGCGCTTCACCAAAGCAGTAGACTCCAGTGCTGCACCCTAGCAGTAGACTCCAGTGCTTCATCACAACAGTAGACTCCAGTGCTGCACCCACAGCAGTAGACTTCACTGTGCACCACAGCACTAGACTTCACTGCGCACCACAGCAGTAGACTTCACTGCACACCACAGTAGTAGACTCCAGTGCTTCACCACAGCAGTAGACTCCAGTGCTTCACCCACGGCAGTAGACTCCAGTGCTGCACCCACAGCAGTAGACTCCAGTGCTGCACCCACAGCAGTAGACTTCAGTGCGCACCACAGCAATAGACTTCACAGCGCACACACAGCAGTAGACTCCAGTGCTTCACCACAGCAGTAGACTCCACTGCCGCACCCACAGCAGTAGACTCCAGTGCTGCACCCTCAGCAGTAGACTTCAGTGCGCACCACAGCAGTAGACTTCACTGCGGTCCACAGCAGTAGACTCCAGTGCTTCACCACAGCAGTAGACTCCAGTGCTGCACCCACAGCAGTACTCTCCAGTGCTGCACCCACAGCAGTAGACTCCAGTGCTTCACCCACAGCAGTAGAATCCTGTGCTTCACCACAGAAGTAGACTTCTGCACCCACAGCAGTACTCTCCAGTGCTGCACCCACAGCAGTGGACTCCAGTGCTTCACCCACAGTACGCTTGCTTGATTTTCATTTCATTGACTAGCTCTAGGGTGGAAGGCCGCACAAGATCAGAGAAATTAGGTTGACCCCGAGTCCTGCAGTCACACTCTCAGATATATGGTGACTTCCAAATTAAATTGTCTTGTGTGCTATAGTGAATATCCTACATCTGACTCTAATCAGCCGTGGTAGCCGGTGCGGACCCACAACGTCTGTGAAGACAGGAAACTACAACTTTAGCCTGCAGATTGTGTAACAGGCATCGATTGACTGAAGCAAATTGGTACCATATTCTATTGGCTTCTCAGCATATATAGACAATGCTTTATAACATTCGCGAAACACAGGTAGTGTACGGCTGTTCTGTGTGCTGACTTTAAATTCATCCAAAACGGTACTCACAACATGACAGTGAGTTCAAAGGGATTTAAAGATCCCGCAGAATGATTACGAGATGGACATACCCTGCCTGAACCTCAATTAATGATAACTGTGAACTAGAGCAGCAGAACTGAGACAGGGACCAGGCTCTCATGTGTTAAATATGATCAATAATGGCGAGCTGTGACCAGGATCGATAAATGACCTCAATATGACACCGATTTCAATGAATATTCACCCACCTGGTCCAGCTGCCAGGAACCCTCCTCTTCTTGAGGGTTATTTTCCGACCAGGCTTAAAGTTATGAGATTTTGAAAGATGTAAAACTGCACCAGCCTGCTTTCCTCTTTCCAGAGTACAATACGCCAGACAATTCTGTTTCCTACAAGGTCGCCTCCTACTATATGAGAGTGTAGCAATTACTTACTGAAGGATATGGAAGGACGCAGGTTCCAGTTGGTTTCAGATACAAGGTTTTATTGAAACAAGTACAATAACATGCGCGACCCCAGCCACAGCTGACTGTCACCGTTGCTCCAGTTCTCTCACTCGCCTGGGCGCTCACCCTAGAACGCTCCCAGCTGTGACATTGCGAATGACGTCACACGCGATGCGTTCCATGGCGAATGCAGGGGCGAAGAGAAGATAGTGTGGCATGGCTTCCCCCCCTAAGGTGGAAGATACCACACATCCCCCTCCTCCAGGCAATGCAAGAACGCAACAGGTATAATAAACACAAAGACTTTGGTGTGCATTACATAGTAACATATTGCTCCAAGTATTTCGGGCGACTAACCACCCTGTGGCTAGCTCTGCGGAAAGAGTAGGGTTTACTAGAGCTAAGCCTCTCATCTGGGGATTGTCCTCTCTGCTGACACCCTTGTCTTTGTCTTCTGGAGGAGAATGATAGCTTACAACTCTTCCCAAATTCCAAATCTTCCCCTCCTGTGTTTTGACAACATTATTAAACAATTTGACAATTTTGGTGGGCTTAGTGAATTCAGACCAGTTTGCCCTGCCTGTCGGTGCTTTGATTTTAACCCCATCTCCCACCTTAAACCCTGCCTCTTTGACGGAGTGCAGTTTATCAAACCTGTCCTTCATGTCTAACATAGCTTTGCGTTCCCTGTCCTGCCTTAGTATCTCTCTAGATTGTCCCGTCCACCCCTTGTGCCACTCCATCCACTCTGGTGCTAACTTCGTGTTGGGTCTCTTTGCCCGGAGTAGTTCGAAAGGTGTGGCACCTGTAGTCTGATGAGGGGTCAGCCGGTAGGCCTCCAGACGCTTCCTTATTTCTTCCTTCCAATTTAACCCACTAGCTCTTGCCAATTGGATGCTCTCCATGAGGGTTTTGTTGAACCGCTCGACCATCCCATTAGTCTCGGGGTGGGACTGTGCGCCGCGCTTGTGTTTGATTCCATTTTCTTCAAGGAAGTCTTTCATTTCTTTTGAGCAGAGTTGTACCCCATTGTCCGTCAACAGGCTGCTAGGTAAGCCTTCCCTGAGGAAAAGTTCTTGCAGAAATTCGATGACTACCTTGGTGGTGATCTCGGATACTATCTTCACCTCTGGCCACCTAGAATAAAGATCCATGAGCACCAAAATGTAAGGGGTGCGAAGCTCACCCGACAGCGGGCCTACAATGTCCAGCGCCACCTCTGCCCAAGGACCCAGCGGTGGTGGCCTGCACTGCATGGGGGGCGTGTACTGCTTCAATACCTTGTCACTGGTCGCACACGGTATGCAGTCTCTTATTTTTCTCTCTATTTCTTTGTCCATGTTAGGCCACCAGTAGTCTGCTGGCATCCTCTGTTTCGTCTTGGTGATACCCAAGTGTCCTTCATGGGCCAAATTGACTAGGTATTCCCTCAATGTTCCGGGCGGAATCAATCTCGTGCCCGGAACAGGCATTCGTCTGTGATGGACAATTCGTTCCTGACCATCCAGAACGGGCGTAGCCTCTCACTCTGCTTGTCTTTGTCTTTACAAGTTTCCTTGACCCTTTCACACACTTCCATCAACAGCTCATCAGTTCTAAGGGCTTCTTTCCAGCTTTCCTCTCCAATGGCCCCCTGGGTGATTACGCAAACTTTCTCTGCTTGTACCCTGTCGTTATCTTCCTCATCCTCTTCACTTGCCTCTCCCTCCTTCATTTCTCCTACGAGGCGTGAGAGACAGTCGGCCGCAAGATTCCTCGTCCCTGGTACGTATTCAACGTTGAAAGTGTACTCCTGAAGGTTTACTACCCAACGCCTGATTCCACTTGAAATCGCGTCGAGCCCTTACCTGTTGAATACTTCGACCAACGGCTTGTGATCTGTTCTCAGGTCGAACTTTGTTCCCCAGATGAAGTCACGGAATTTGTTCATTGCCCAGTGTACTGCTAGGGCCTCCTACTCTATCTCCGAGTAGTTGACCTCAGCCTTTCAAAGGGATCTTGGCGCAAACGCTATAGTTTCTTCTCCACTCTCTCCCACTTGCGTGAGAACCGCTCTGAGTCCTTTTGAACTCGCGTCCGTAGTCAATACCGTTTTTCTCCTCTGTATGAATGATTTGAGGCTTGGAGCTTCAGCTGGTGCTTTTTTTTCACATCTTCGAATTCTTTCTGGCACTATTCACTCCAACTGAACGTCAAACCTTTTTTCACCAATAGGCGTAAAGCATAACTTCTGCCAGCAAAATTCTGCACGATCTTGCTGTAGAACTCCAACATCCCCATAAACAATTTTAACTCTTCTTTGTTCTTGGGTGGAACCAAATTGTTTATGGTGTTTTGGAGTTCAGCCTTGGGGCGAATGCCCTCTGCTGTTACTTTGTGCCCCAGGAAGTCTATCTCTTCACAGCCAATCAAGCACTTTTCTCTCTTCACCGTGAGACCTTATTCTCTGAATTTCTCCAGCACTTGCCTCAGTCTTATTCTGTGTTGCCTGTTGTCTACGCCAAATATCAGCACGTTGTCTTGATAGCACAAGACACCTGGAATGCCTCTGAGGATACTGCTCCTAATTCTCTCGAAAACCGCTGCGGCCGAGACTAGACCGAACGGCATCCGTTTGAACTTATAGGCTCCCATCGGTGTGACAAACGCCGTTAGCTCCTGCGAGTCTTCATGCAGACTGACCTGAAATTAGGCCGAGGCCAAGTCCAGCGTAGAAAATACTTTCGCTCCTTCCAACATACTCATCATTTGCGAAATATTTGGGAGCTGGAACTTGTCGACTAGGACCTCTTTGATCAATGCTCTGAGATCGATGCATAGCCAGACTGATACATCTTTTTTCCTCGCTGCGACGATCGGGCCAGCCACTCTGTTGCCTCCACTGGTTCAATGACCCCTAGGTTGCACAGCTTCTCCAATTGTTCCCTCACGGCCTCCTGGATAGCTATCGGAAGGTTTCTTACTCTTGCTACCACTGGCACTGCATGCTCCTTCAGTTTTATCCTGTGGGAATAATTCTTCAAGCATCCTAGCTCTCCACTGAATACTTCCTTGAAGTCCTCTTCTATCCTCCCCAACACCTCACCAATCTCTTGCACCAATATCTGCGGGGTCTTGTTGGGGTCGAGATATACGCCTAATTCTTTTTGGGCTTGCCACCCCAGTATGTTGTCCCCCTCTTTGGATACGTAAATTTTTGCGACAGTCAGTCTGTCCTTGTAGCCTACAGTGCCCCAGAAGTATCCCTTCATGTATATTGGTTGTCCCCCATAACCTCCCGGCCTTACATCCATTTTCTTCAAGGTAAACTTTCCTTACGCTACCTTTGCGAATTCTTTTGCGTTTATTATTGTTATCTTGGAACACGAGTCAAACATTGCCTCTACCCCAGTTTCTTACACCTTTATCGTGTCTTTGGGATTGCTAACCTGTCTGTCTTGTACCTGCAGGATGATTTCATCACACACCCGTGTGGTGTTGTCTTTACCTTGCCTCTTGTAAATGTGACTACTCCTGCAGCATTGCCTGAAATGTCCTTTCTTACCACACTTGCTGCAAGTAAATTTTAAAGCCGGACAATCTTTGGCGCTTGCCATGTGCCCTTGCTTACCACACCTGTAGCAGTTGCCCTTAAAACACCAACCCCCTTTGGTCTTCCTCTGCTCTTTTCTCTGTTCCTTAACTGCCAACACACAGTCACTTTCTGTTGTCACCTCGCTCACTTTAACCTTACTTTTGCTGTCTTGCTTGATTTCACTTACACATTGCATCATGCGTTCTACCTGTTTAGCTACAAAGTGCACCTCCCCTAGAGGTGGGTCATCTTTTAACCATAGCTCTTCTCGCACCCGCTCAATCCTGCATGTCAAAACAAACTGGTCCCTGATCCTCTCCTCACACGCTCCCCCAAACTTACATTTAGCCGCCAGTTTGCGTAAGTCAGAGACAAATTCCTTTATAGATTCCCCCTCCTTTTGCCCTCTTTTACCAAAATGGTATCTTTCCATGATGGTGCTTGTTTTGGCAAGGTAGTGTAGATCTAGTTTTTTCAGACTTATCTTGAATTCGTTTAACCCCCTTGCCTCATCAGGGCTCAATTCTGGAAGGTGTTTTAACACTTCCTGTCCTTCCGCCCCCATGTAGTGCATCAACAACGCTACCTTCCTTTCTGAGCCTAGGTTTGGTCCACATACAACAGCATAATTCTGGAAGACCTTCTTCCATTTGCTCCACTTAAGGGCGAGTTCCCCTGGACTTGACAAGAAGAAAGGAGGGGGCATGACATTCTGCATGCTTCCTTCTTTGATTGTAGGGTAACTCTAGCACAACTATAACCACTTGCAGGATAAATTTCCTACCCGTTTTGGTTCCTTCCCCCCGTGGGGGCAGTGTACAGGAGAAAGAACAAAAAAAGGATTTTAGAACCCACGCTGAGCAGGGTTTGCGAACCTCAAACACTCATGTGTAAACCTGATCCCTGTTACTTAGAACAAGCAGTTTTCTCAAAACAAGCATTTGCAATGCAATAGGTCTCGCATTATGAAAGTTTGAGCTATTGGTCTTGTAAATGACAATTTTTTTATTTATGTGTTGGTTTTGAAAATAGCTAAATTAATAGCTTTGTCATTTACAATGCCAATAGTTATAACGTTCGCAAATGTGACACCTACAGCATTTGTAATGCAACATGTTTTGTATTTACGTAACTTAGATGTATTGATATTACAAATAACAATGGCTTTTAATACTTTTAAATATTTAATACTTAAATAAAAGTGTTTGTAATTTGTAATGGCAATAGCTTAAACTTTTGTAAATAACTTTTGTGAAGATTATGTTCAGTGTATTTTATTGTGATGAAAATCCAAGAACAGAAGTGAAATATTAACATCTTTTTGTGACATTTGTAATAAAGCTTGAAACATTGAGAGAACATATTTGAACCAGTTGTTGTTGAATGGTTGCACAGATTGATGCTGTGATGGTGCTGAGTGGTGCTGTGGTGGTGCTGAGTGGTTGGTGGTGCTGAGTGATTGGTCGTGCTGAGTGATGCTGTGGTGGTGCTGAGTGATGCTGTGGTGGTGCTGAGTGATGCTGTGGTGGTGCTGAGTCATGCTGTGGTGGTGCTGAGTGGTGCTGTGGTGGTGCTGAGTGATAATGTGGTGGTGCTGAGTGATAATGTGGTGGCGCTGAGTGATGCAGGGGTGGTGCTGAGTGATGCTGGGGTGGCGCTGAGTGGTGCTGTGGTGGTGCTGAGTGGTGCTGAGTGTTGCTTTGGTGGTGATGCTGTGGTGATGCTGAGTGGTGCTGTGGTGATGCTGAGTGATGCTGTGGTGGTGCTGAGTGATGCTGGGGTGGTGCTAAGTGATGCTGGGGTGGGGCTGAGTGGTGCTGTGGTGGTGCTGAGTGGTGCTGTGGTGGTGCTGAGTGGTGCTGTGGTGATGCTGAGTGGTGCTAAGGTGGTGCTGCGTGATGCTGTGGTGGTGCTGAGTGGTGCTGAGTGATGCTCTGGTGGTGCTGAGTGGTGCTGTGGTGGTGCTGAGTGATGCTGTGGTGGTGCTGAGTGGTGCTGTGGTGGTGCTGAGTGATGCTGTGGTGGTGCCGAGTGGTGCTGTGGTGGTGCTGAGTGATGCTGTGGTGGTGCTGAGTGATGCTGTTGTGGTGCTGAGTGATGCTGTGGTGGTGCTGAGTGATAATGTGGTGGAGCTGAGTGATGCTGGGGTGGAGCTGAGTGATGCTGGGGTGGCGCTGAGTGATGCTGGGGTGGCGCTGACTGATGCTGGGGTGGCGCTGAGTGATGCTGGGGTGGTGCTGAGTGATGCTGGGGTGGCACTTAGTGATGCTGTGGTGGTGCTGAGTGATGCTGTGGTGGTGCTGAGTGATGCTGTGGTGGCACTGAGTAATGCTGTGGTGGTGCTGTGGTGATGCTGATTGATGCTGTGGTGGTGCTGAGTGGTGTTGTGGTGATGCTGTGTTGATGCTGAGTGGTACTGTGGTGATGCTGAGTGATGCTGTGGTGGTGCTGAGTGATGCTGGGGTGGTGCTAAGTGATGCTGGGGTGGGGCTGAGTGGTGCTGTGGTGGTGCTGAGTGGTGCTGTGGTGGTGCTGAGTGGTGCTGTGGTGATGCTGAGTGGTGCTGTGGTGGTGCTGCGTGATGCTGTGGTGGTGCTGAGTGGTGCTGAGTGATGCTCTGGTGGTGCTGAGTGGTGCTGTGGTGGTGCTGAGTGATGCTGTGGTGGTGCTGAGTGGTGCTGTGGTGGTGCTGAGTGATGCTGTGGTGGTGCCGAGTGGTGCTGTGGTGGTGCTGACTGATGCTGTGGTGGTGCTGAGTGATGCTGTTGTGGTGCTGAGTGATGCTGTGGTGGTGCTGAGTGATAATGTGGTGGAGCTGAGTGATGCTGGGGTGGAGCTGAGTGATGCTGGGGTGGCGCTGAGTGATGCTGGGGTGGCGCTGACTGATGCTGGGGTGGCACTGAGTGATGCTGGGGTGGTGCTGAGTGATGCTGGGGTGGCACTTAGTGATGCTGTGGTGGTGCTGAGTGATGCTGTGGTGGTGCTGAGTGATGCTGTGGTGGCACTGAGTAATGCTGTGGTGGTGCTGTGGTGATGCTGATTGATGCTGTGGTGGTGCTAATTGGTGCTGTGGTGGCACTGAGTGATGCTTGGGTGGCATGAGTGATGCTGTGGTGGTGCTGAAAGGTGCCAAGTTGCCATACGAATTCAAAAGTGGGAGGGAAAAAACTTACAAGTACACTTCACAACCTTGAAACTTAGAAATAACTGGTGATGCCAATACTTTTTACTAATGGAGGAAAGGTAATGAGCACCAGGTCAAGAATAACAGATCAAATTAGGAGACAATCATTCAATTCAATAAAACAAAGAATTTAGAGTCAGCTGCAGAAATCTGGAACAAGAACAGCCCACGACCCACAGACACATCTTAAACCGAATACATCAAAGGAGATCAGATATCTGAATTCTGTAACCAGAGTTGTGAGAGATCACAATCAAAATTAAGGCCATGCTTGACTGGATTAGGAAAGAGAGCAAGTGAAGGATTGACAGCAGGATAACAGCTCTGTCCTACCACAAACGCTGATGCAAAAAAAAAGTACTGCTACACAGAACCCTTAGAGCATTGCCCCACAAAAGCCTATGGGGAGGGGGGGCAGCTATATTTAAGCCAATAGGAAAAACAATTCATGTAGGGCCGTTCCTTTTTGGGGGGTGGGGAAACAGTCCAACACTGTAGTTAACACTGAACAATTACCATAACAGTACAACTTTATGAGCTTCAAATGGCATATACGCAGTTGAAAAAGGTTTATTTGCGATTTATCTCCAGATGAGGCTGTGGCTGATAAAAGCATACATTTAGCTAAATTTACCCTGACGGCTGATGGTATCAAGTGCGGAAGCCATTCAAAATGCCAGCTGAAGGGAGATGTGAATGTCCCAGACAGATCTCAGCTGTTTGTACAAGCATCATAAAATCCTAACCTGACGACGGAGGTGCTCCTGCAGCGGATCAAAACAAGAGTACTCAGCGCCTGTTGGTCTAGGGTCCACCAATCTGCAGATGACGGCGAGGATAGAAAAAGCTAAAGTAAATGGAATTGCTGCCAATTCAGTAACGCAAATAAAAACGTTTTGGCTTGTCAGTGAAGGAGGAAACAAAGCAGCAAAATTGCTAGGCTTACACAGATGAGGCAGAGGATTATATGTAGAGAAGTCTGAAAAGAAATCCTAATACTTCTGCGCAGTATTCACAACAAATCAACTATAGTGCGATGCAGTAGGTGAAAGGAAGATGGAACAATTTATAAAAGGAAAGCATTGCTGGAGGCTGCAAACATCCGGGTGGATAAAGTAACAAGCGCAGATAGGAAAGATTTAAGAATTGTAAATGCAGCTTTGTGAGAGGGGGTAGCACCAACGACCGTGTTATGCGACAGGCAGAGGCCACGCGCGGCGGACATCAAGGGAAGGGTGGGAGGGGAAAAAAACGGATTAACGAGCGAGAAAAGCCAGAAACACCAGGGGGGTGGGGAAGCAGATTGCCTTCAAGCTTTAAGCAAGCCCCTTTAAAGCTCTCACGTTTGACGTGGCCAGCGAGTGGGGGGGAGGAAAGGGAGTGAGGGGGAGCAGAAGCCTTTGATGGTGGTGTGGCAACAAATGGCTTTCATGTGGTGATGCGAGGCAGGCGGATAGAAGCGTGTTCACGAGACCACATGCACTTCTGGAAATCCGCATTTTTCAGAGCTTAGTTTAGCTCTTAGTTTAGCCCCAATAGTCTCGTCCTATTCATTCCTTGCGGAATGGAATAGGACGAGACCTAAAAAATGGCACAGTGTGGAAAATTGCTCCCTGGAGCCCACTAGATGGCGCTGTCCCTCAGTGTCTGCTTTTCTTGAAAGTGTCTTTCTCTAGAAGACACAGTGTTTTCCTTCAGCACAGTTCCTTTGCCCTTCACTCAACAGGAACTGCGGGCAGACAGCGAGTTCACCCCCCAGCCTCCTCGGCTACCACTGCTTAAACGAGGTGTATGTTCCTTTGGATCGGCCTCACATTGCCTCACAACCGCACCATCACCAGAAGTCCATACGATGTCCCTTACATGCTCCAGTCAGGCACCCGCCTAGTCGTGACTTCTGGGAGGCGTTTCAACTGAAGTCCACACACAGTCTAGAATTATTCCAGGCGGCGAACAAATGATGCCGCCCCCCGCCAACTGCTCCGCACACGCTCCGGACCAGACCTGCTGTCAAAAACACCTCACTTTTCACTGTTGCGTGGTCTGACACGTCTTGCGAATTTCCACCGTCCTCACTTCAGATGCCGCTGACACACACTGTGTGACATCCCAGGCTGCCTCACTAGTTGGATCGCCACATCCAATGCACGTCCCAAGGAGCCCATCGAGCCGCTCACCATGACACGCACCAAGGCTGTGTGCTGCCGAGGTCTTGACACGCTCCACAGACGGTCACTTGCCTGGAGATCAGCCACTATTCTTCCTCTGACCTCAGCACCACATCCAGCGGCGATGCTTCGGGGCCCCCACACCGGCGATTCTTCACCCAGTAAGTTCCAGCACCACGGTGACTTTGTGGAGATGAACAGCGTTGAAGGGGTGTCAGTCTAGCTCAGTTCCGCAACCACCATTCAGCCTCTTTTGCTAGCTCTTTGCGTGTTGGGGTCGCAGCAGTTGTCCATATCTTCCTCACATCCTGATCCTCGTCGCCAGTGTAGCAATTACTTATTGAAGCAGATGGAAGGACGCAGGTTCAAGTTGGTTTCAGATATGAGGTTCTATTGAAACAAGTACAATAACATGCGCGACCCCAGCCACAGCTGACTGTCATGGTAGCTCCAGTTCTCTCACTCGTCTGGGCACTCACCCTAGAACGCTCCCAGCTGTGACATTCCAAATGATGTCACACGTGGTGCGTTCTACGGTGAATGCAGGGGCGGAGAGAAGATAGTGTGGCATGGTTTCCCGCCCCTAAGGTGGAAGATACCACAGAGAGCTTTCAAACAACCTAAGAGGAGACATTTTGGGGTATATTTACAAAGGGATATTGCCACCAGAATGTCACTTTTAGCAACGTTCTGGTGGCGCTGTGCCCTTCTCCATATTTACAAAGAGACGTTAAGCCACTTTACCTTGTAAATAGGGGCCCTTTACACGCATCACTGAACGTTAAAGGGGCGAGTAGTGGGTGTTGCTCTGGGCATTCCACTGCAACACCAATTGCTTTTTGACACTGCTCCACATTTACAAGGACATGTAAGTCTGAGGCAGCACCAAAAACTAACGCCATGCAAGAGCAGGTGTTAGAATGGCAAAACAAGAGAAATACTTTTATTTCTCCTCATTTTTGCCTTTTGCAGCACACATAGAAAGAGCAAACCGCCATTATTGATTGTTTATGTGCAGGAAGGTGTCCCTGTCTGCAAATAAACAATCATTCCCTGCAATGCAGGCACCAATGGTGCCAGGGTGCCTGCATTGGAGCTAATCAGCAAATATTTGCACCAGCGCTGGGGAAAACACAGGGGTGCGCCGTATTGTTGTAAATATGGGGCATCCCTGCGTTTTAGAAATGTCAGAGCGCTGGGCTGCAAAATTTGGCGCAGCTCTTCGCTCTGCCATCTTGTAAATATGCCCGTTTGTCTCAAGTTGAACCATCTATCTAAGGTCATTGTTAAATCTGTGAAGAGATCTGAGACGAGAGCTTACCGTACAGAAGTCTTGCCGTTTTCATATCTGGCAGCTGAGCACTCATACTGCCCGAACCTCCCTGGTGCTCCTCTGCTCACAGCCGCCAAGTGGTGCTCTAGGAGCTGCCTGGAGTGCCGGGCATATATGGCGTTGGCAGTATCGCGGAATGCAGCTCGGTTGAAATATCTCGCTCTTAGTCTTTCACTTCATTTACTACGTGGAGAAGTCTTATTACCCGCACTATCACCGTCAAAAACATTGCTAACAGATTTCTTTGTTGCCAATTCCAGGTTGCACCATTTACAAGAAGGCATATGCAGAGGGAGGGTGTGTCGCAACCCATGAATTCCCTTATTTTTCGACGCGTGCATCGCCCCTTTGCTACAATGTTTCTCCCTGATCTTTGCACTTTTCAGGAACTTTCTACCGGATACCACTAATTGATACATTTGCCTGGCTCTCTACTTCTTTCTGATACCAGGAGAAGTTTGGTACCTGGTTATTCACTTTATTAGTAATCTTCATCTTCATTTGTTTACAATATTGGGAATATTATGCTTGTATCCCTTGACTGGGATCCACCTAAAGAGACACTTGTCACTTTTCACCTCTACTGATCTGTGCAGGCGTTGCCATGGGCACTGGGAGAATTCACCTTTCCTCTGGCAAGCAAGAAGGAAGCTAAACAGACTTCAGCGCCTTGTCTTTGCCATTCAGAGACGTCAACAGCAGGTATCACCAGGACCTTTCAACGCGACAGTCAGACATCTCCAGGAATTGGGCTCATCATGTTTCAGACTCATTCATCAAGAGCCAATGGTGATAGGGGCTAACAAATGACAAATATCTTGTTGCCCAAAGACTGATGCACTCAACACTAAGCTCCTCTTCTGTTCCGCGTGCACGACGGTATGGGAAACAACATTCCGTCCGCCTTCCTTCTCTGCTTCTTCACAAACACCGGGTCTAGTGGCTTAGTGGTCTAATGCATTCAATGTAGGGAGCAGTGTTTCACCTCATGGTCAAATCCTGTTGGGCCTTCTCAGCTTTTCACCTGTCTGAGGTAGACAAAATGAGTACCGTTGGTTAAAAATAAACATCTGTTATTCAGTGCCAAGATACCCTTCTGGGTGAACGTGTGCTTTACACATACTTATGTGATGTTAATGATATTTCAGTGAATGCTCTATACACCTTCTGGAGAATCAGCATCACTGGCACGGAGTGCCACATGCCAATAATAACCACCTGTAACAACTCAGACTTAAAAAGCACAGCTCTCAAGAACAAAACCTGAAGGACCATTGCTCACTTAGAAGGAATTCCATCTGTGTGATGTTTTCCTCTTGATATCTGGATTTCTGGCCCCGCTGTCATGGATGAACCTGGCTGGAAGCTAGTGGAGCCCTGCACAGAGTTAAAGTCAGAGATACAGTTTACTTGCAGGTGATCAGTAACTGCATTGTGATGTAGTGTTCTTTAAAGAGGTGAATCTTCGGTTTCCAAATTGGAGCAGGTATATGGCAATCCTGATGGATACAGGGAAGCCCTTCCAGATGCTGGGTGTATAAGTGGAGAAGGCCTGCTGTTGTTTTGCACTTCTTCTTCTCCGATCTGATGTGTCCTAGCTTTGGGTGTGGCGGCCGAGAGTCGGGTGGTGGTGGGCTCATGAGTGAGATGTGCAGAGATGCTGGGCATGATGGCTTTGTAGATGAGGCAGCTGGTTGCGTTGATGGTGCGTATTGTCAGTGGCAGTCCGTGGAGTTCCATTAGGGATGGGAGTGATGTGCTCTGGTTTCTCTTCCATCAGAAGTGCTCTTTATGCCACCACAGTGGATGCCCAGTGCAGCCTTCACTGTAGTGAGACTGACCAGGCCGCAGGGCTGAGCCTGGGGTGCCACATTATTATTCAGTCTCCTTAGTCCAGTCAGCAGAATGCCCAGTTATGAGAAGGACCGGTGTCCCTGTGGCTGTGGTGTCATTCCTGTTATTGGCCGGGGCGCTGAGGCCTGCACCTCTCTCTTTGTATTATTAATCTGATGCTAACTTAACATATGGCATCCAGATGCAAATACCAATAATGAAATCACTGCTGAATTGTGGCCATCTGGTGAAAGATGCTACTAAAATGTTCAACTCCAGCTGACGCCATCAAGCAAGCATTCTGCAACGCCTATTGTTGCAGACTGTTGTCGATGCAGGAGAGGGAGAGCAGATGTGTTTTGTCCCCCTAAACTTGACAACGTAATTTGCAACCATCGGTTTATGAAATATTTTTAGGAGATATTATATTTTCTGCTCTGCCGGGTCAGATTTTGTGGAGTAACTATCCAGTAGGGATAGTAAGAAATCCAGTTAGTTTATCTGGTGGTTGCAAATGGCCATACTCTGAGCTATGAAGTATAGAATGGCCCTTTCACAAATGATTGGATGGAGCAGGAGACCTTTCTGTGCTTGCCTAAAACTGACAATAGGGAACACCTCTGGGAGAGAGATGAATAGATTCTGCAGACTCTCAGGCCTCGGATACTATATGGGGTCACTTAGTGAAATCTTCTGTTCTCCTGTGGACTGTCTTGCCAGCCATGGGTTAGTGCTGAGTGAGGGAAGATGGATCTACTCAGGAAAAAAAGCTCTCCAACATCTAAGAAACTCCCATCTTACCTTTCATAGACCTGGATGGCTTGAAACACAATCTCACTGGGTTTATTTAAAGTGACACTGCTGAGAAATGTGAGTGGAAAGTGTCAGTACTGGCTAGGGGCTGGGTCAGAGGTGCCTTTAATGGGTGTGAGGTTGTGAGGAGAAGAAGCCTACGTGTCTACCACTTCTATTCAGAACCTGTTTAGAAAGAGGAAGACTAAGGACAAACATGGAGCCCACTGGTTTATAGCATATCTTCACTCATAATGTACGTGGATCCCTGCCAGCTGACGCCATACACAAACAACTATTGCACAAGGAATAGCAAAGAGGTTGTTGCTGAAAGTTATCAGTATCAGCAGTATAATTTGCTACCATCTGTGTTATTATATATAGTGTTGTGTTCTTTGCGTTGTGGGCAAAATACGTTTTTTCAAAAACTAAGCAATGAGACATTGAGTTATTGACTTGTATTAGTTGATTTATGTATTGTATATTAGTTGATTTATTGAGTTCTGATCACACATCACCTCCTCGAGTAAGCCTTGGACTGCTCAACTTCTCTGTTCGGAGGGTCGCGTGCTAAAGAAGTGCGCCTGGTTCTTTGGGGGCAGACACTAGGGTTAAGCCCTAAAACACCATGATAAAATGGTCTGAGTGACACAGTCTGGTCCCAATGATGTTCTATTCTTCACTCCACGTCCATGTGCCTTGAATATATATTTGTGACTTTGGCCTTTTGACACACAACTATCTGGAGGGGTCAACTCTACTAACATCTGATAAGCCTCCCAGTACAAAGAGAGCCTTGAAAAATAGTGTTAAGAAGGCCATGTATGCTGCAGGGATTGCAAGGAAGTTTCAAAGGCTGCTGAGAGAATGAGAGTTCATTGTTTCCTGTCATAAGTGGTGCTGTCATCTGTAATGTGTACGGTTGCAGGTGGAGCCTGCCTTTTTCACAGAAGGATAAGTGGGTGATTGGTTGGCAGTGTTGTTAATATCCATCATCACTCTTTTCAACAGGTGGGGGCTTTCGACTGTCTCATCTGTACCTGGGAATGTGGTTTGCATTAGTGAGGCTTTACTTTTGTTTAGGAAGAGGGTTACAGTGAGAACTTCTCCTCTGAAGAACTTTACCATGGAAAAAAGTAAGATATTTTCTCCACAGGAAAAAAGACTATGAGTAAAGCAAGGATACCTGAGAGGACTTTCTCTGAGAACAGCTTAAATGCAAACTATTTATTGGTGCTGTGACAGAGGGTCGGTAGAATGCTGCAAATGTGTTTATATAATTGAATGTGTTGTCTGATCTTGTTTACTTTGACCATGAAGAAGTGATTGGCGGTACTGCGCTTATTGTTGAGCTGCGGTATTGGATAGTCTGGCTGGTAGTAAGCACAGGGTTTGATGTCCTTGAAGACTGTTCTGGTCCTGTTGGTGGCTTCCGAAATGGTTGTCCTGTGAAAGGCCTTTGTAGTGGGCAGGAGCATTCAAGAGAGGGAACTCATCTTGTGTTATGGGTTCCACTTCTGCTCTTGTAGGACAATGGTCTATTGAGATGGTCAAAGCAAGGCTCCTCTGAGAGACCCACACCACAGAAGAAATAAGGAGAATGAATGTCTTGTAATACCATCTTGAAGATACCTCTGTAATGCCAGAGCTCAGTGCTTTCTACTGTTCCTGATGGTCTGTGCCAGTATAGAATGGGCCCACTCTTCTGCATGTGAGTCCAACAATGCTCAAAGGGAGGTCGACTGACCCCAACGACTAGGACAAGTCTTCTAGATATAACAAAATAACAAACAGGTGTGGCACACATCTGTATCACATCACTGGTCTATTCTGTGTTCCCCTAACAGCTCTCTTCAGAAGAGAACACAGCAACCACAAACCGGTTTTGAAATCACTAACGTTACGTCAGTGAAGTACAGCTCTATACATAAAAATGAACTAAATTAAGCTAAACTTGCTTTCTATACAAACTAGAAAGAGCGAGTTTCTTGGTTCAAGTCTGACTGCCCCACTGGGGGTGTTTGGATAATGCACATGTCATTTTTGCACCCACAAGTTGGTAAAAATGTCATGTCCTGTTATTGCCAGTAAAAAATAGAAGCATTAGGTCCAGCCCCTTTATCAGTTTTATCTTGTATTCATCTTTTTTTTCAATCAAATCAATCAAGAAATTTGTATAGCGCGCTACTCACCCGGAGGGTCTCAAGGCGCTTGGGGGAGAGGGGTGCGCTACTGCTCGAACAGCCAGGTCTTGAGTTGCTTCCTGAAGGAGAGGTGGTCTTGGGTCAGACGGAGGTGGATGGGGAGGGAGTTCCAAGTCTTGGCTTAGTTGTGAAGTTAATGCACAACTCTCAGCTGTACTTCTTTAAAAGGGTGTCTGAGTCTGCGGTCACTCAGGAGCTACATTATTCCCACTGCAATGCAGAGGAGCCTGCTGTAATAACGAGTGAGGGTGCACCCTTGATGAGAGTGCTGGATCCGGTCACATCGAACTGGACATGATGCTATGCTATTTTAATTTATAACGTGCACAAATCACCCTGGGGGGAGGGTGGGGTACAATGATGTATAATGAGTGCCATCAAATGTAGCATTGGTCCCCCAGGGAAGCAGAAACCCACTGCCAGCTCTCTGGCAGTCTATCTGCAGGGATGCGGGTGGTTTCAATTAGCCACCTTCCGTGTCATCCTTTGGTGTGGTTAGTGGGAGAAGTCTGTAGGGTGACTCGAAGGGGTCTGCTTTTATGGTGGGTTCAGCTCACCAGGGGTTAATTACAATTCAAGTTCTAAACCTTGATGAAAGGTAAAGTAATTGGGAGCTGAAACACATGGCAATACACACAGGCAGCTTGAAAGGGATCAGGATTGCATTTTATTGCTCATTCCTTCCTACCTGAGGTTTAAGTGCTACATAAAGGCACACATAAGTTGCTACCTCGGGCATCACTAACAAAAGCACCCGATTGCCCCAAAAACCTCACACACGGAGACACTGTGTAGGGGCCGCAAAACGCGACATTGCAAAGGGCACAATAAATCCAAGAAACCACCCTGTCTAAAATAATACCTGATGTGTTTGTTCATTGATAATAGGCTTTCCAAACATGCCTAAAATGTATACATTTTTTAAAGTGTGAAGAGGATATGGATATTAATTTATTAGCACTGTTCTTTTACCTGACACAATGAACTTTGTGTATGATTCTCTAGTACCTCCACATCTGTGCCCAGAACTCCCAGGCTCCCTCTCCTCTTCCAGGTCACAGATCTCCCATACTACTCCTTGATGTTTGGAACATCCTGTATTCCCATTTCTACGACTGCTATCGCCAGATAGGGGAGGTACTCCCACTTTCTTTAATTATGAGGAATTTCAAGGCAGGGTGCAAAAACTGTGACATTTTCCGCAAGATTTCACATCGCTTTTTCAGAGAACCAAGTCATGACTTGGTACCAGTATATAAACTTCTATATTCCCCTTAGTGAGAAAAATAATACACATTTAGCTTCTAACTTCTGCTATGCAAAATAACATTCTATCTCAATAATTAAAGAAACAGAGTATTTTAGTGTCACAGTTCTTTAAATGAGTATGTATTGACTGTTTAGATGTGCCCTTTCTTCCCCACTGGAGTACATGATGGACTGTCTTACAGTTTGCAGATACCCAGAAGCACTAAGCGAGCGCAGCGCTTACTAACTGATTGTAACTATGGCAGCCATCTGGGATCGTATGCTACATGTACTATTATTGCCTTACTATTCCAAGATGGCTGGAAAAAGCACAATTGATGGACAGAATGCAGAAAAATGTTATGTATTCACCCCAGTACAGAGATCTGGGCCTAAATCTATTGTTTTTTTTGCTCACTGTGCCATTCCAGTTTGGACCCAGCCATATGCAAATCAGTCTTGAACCTGCACTCAATGGGAACAGTCCAGCCCAAACTGCCAGGCCAGGTTCTACCTAGACTGGAAACAAGCATCCTAGGACCGGTTTCAGGGTTTCACCCCTCATCAGCCAGGATAGCTTGACTCCAGTGGCATGGAGAGCACGGGACCCACATCTGGGCATACCCATTCCAAGATGGCTGCCATGTTTAAAATTAATCTACAAGCAGCTCAGCAACACTAAGGAGCGTGTTCTAACAGAGGCATAAAAACAATCCTTTTACAAAAATGGAAAAATAAAGCAACCCTTTCTTCTGCATCATCCACTTTCCAGATGCGTTTGTCTTTCTGCACTTCCCAGGACTGAAACAAGTACTGTAAAATCCAAAAGCACGCCATACAAAGGTCAAACCCTTTTGGCTTTGCTAATGATTATAAGGGGCTGATGCACCTTCATCATTAGGAAAAGGGAATTTCTCTTACCCATGTGTATTCTAATTAGTACTAGTATATCGTCCTTAAAGACATACAGTTAATTTGAAAAATAATAGGTATGCCCCCCCGCAGCGCTTTGAGGGGGATATTCTCAAAAACTTGTGATAATTATCACAAAATTTGCTTAACGCATCTTTGCACATCGCAGTCTATTGCGACAAAATAACACAGTGTTAACATTGTATTCCCAACCCGCAGCACCATGAGATAGTCTCACGATAACACAGCAAATGACCGCGTTAGAAACAACGTGAAGCCAAAAAAATGCGAAACGCAAAAAAAGTTACGATGCCCCAAATCGCGATAAAAAAATGAGCAACAACCAGAGACAGGCCTGCAATTCCCACGCATCATGCGGAAAAATGCACTATAAAAGCAACACGAAAAACACACCAAAACCAAAATAAACTGCGTAGCACCATGGATGCACCCGGACCGAGTGCAGAGGACAACTTGAACCCCACAAGCCCCACGGAAGACAAGCCAGGAACCCCATGGTCGGGGTAGGGCAAGGAGAAGAGGAAGAGGAAGATGAGGTTCAGTCCGCAGGAAAACCGGATCATCGTCACGGAGGTGATAGAACACTACCAACAACTGTTCATCACCTCCACTGTTGCTGGCAACACAAACGGAAATATGGCAGTCCATCGTGAACAATGTGAATGTAATCGGAGTGTTGAGGAGGTCAATGGAGGAGATCAAGAGGCGATGGCATGATGTGAAAAGCCAAACCAAGCAGAATTTGGCCGCCAACAGGAAGGCAACAACGGCGACTGGAGGTGGGAGTCCTGCGCCACAGGAGGAGCTGGATGAGCTGGAGGAAATGGTGGCCACAGTCATCAGTGCGGAGACATTACAAGGAGTTGAGAGTCCAGACACATCTCGATATGACCTGACCCAACAGCAACAGGGTGAGTAACGACCAGGGACTGAGGGAATGGGGGAGATGGGCACAAAGGCACACATGCACCATTATGTGTAGCACAATGCACACCCACAATGATTGTGGAACATGTCCCTGATACCCTTGGCACACTGCAGCACACATAGAAACACCAAGTAGGCCTCCGTCCATTATGTGCACAAAGGGGCTCCCCTCCCTATCACCAATCCCACAACCTACCCATGCACATGTTCTGAATCCAGCAAAGCAGCCGCTCTGTGGGCCACACTGACAATGCAAGTTATGTTATGTTATGTTAAATGACTCTTGTATCGTGCACTGTCACCAAAGGTTTCCTGGCGACACTGACACTGACACTGCATGACCGATAGCATGGCTGCAGTCAAAATACATGACATGGTGCATGACACGACACTGAGGTGGCCCAGTGTGGATCACATCCTCAAAGTAGCAGGTCACACTCTGACACATCCACATGCACATACAACCCCTGACGTCAACAACACTTCTGCAGATAAACAATGCACAAGAGTACAAAAAACATCTAGGAGCACAAATGACCCAAGTCTCCAACATCTCAGCACCGTAAAAGCACACAAGTCAAAGGCACACCGCCTCAAAGGGATACGAGGCCGCTAAATCAGAGCTGCAGGGGTGACTCTCCCACAATGCAGCACACACACATAGCAATCACAGCACATCAACATTGATGACAATGTGGTACTAAGTTCAACACTTTCACTACAGGACAGAGGACACAGCAGGTGCCGCTTGTGCATAGAAACTGGACAATCACATTTGGCATAGCAAGAAACTGTGAGATGATAATGTACGAGTACAACCTCACATCCATCATGTACTCGAAATGTCATATGTCTCCCATCAAATAGCCAGCTCGCCCAAAACAGTCACAGTGTACATTGTCATGCTGTCTGTCTGTAAACATTTACAATGCGTCAACATACATGGAACACACTGTTAACCTGCATCACCCCTTTACATTGTAGAGGGACAATCAACACCTCTTGCAGAGCAGACCAGACATCCCTTCTGTGATGATGAGGAGGACCCCCTAGCCATCCGCTCCGACACCCTCCAACGGCTCATGGACAGCCTCCGCACCCCGCCTCCAGGAGCAGGGCAGCCCAGCTGCATCGAGGTGACCCCACCCCCTGCACAGACCACACAGCAGGAAGCACCCACCACCATGGCTGGCTACCACCACCTGACGGAAAGACACATGGCATTCCAACGCCATGTATTTGACTGCCAGAAGGAGCTGACGGAACAGGTGCAGTGGGTTTTAACCTCATGGCAGTCAAACTAGATGCAATACGTGGGTGTATAAGTCCCATCAGGGACCACTTACAGTTCCTAACGGACACCCACAGTCCATTCCATGCTCTACATCAATCCTTGGCTGACATCGCTGGAGCATTACTCGGATACAAGAACTGTCTAGTCAGACAGGCTCCAGCGATGACAGCACAGAGTTGGCACCGCTGCGGAGGACAATGGAGAACATGGAGCGGATGCAGGCTGGAAGGATGGCTGCCACGGCTGAACACCAGCCCGATGTAGCTGGGATCTTCCATGCCCTGCAGATCCTCATCTTGCCATTGCTGCCACAAAGCCTGTCCCAGATGACTACTGCAGGAACTTCGACACACACATCTCTGCCCCCTGATGTGTCAGTGGCACACAGTGATGCAACCATTACACCTATGCCACCTGATGTGTCAGTGGCACAGGGGGGTGAAGGCATAACACCTCTGCCCCCTGATGTGTCAGTGGCACACAGTGATGTAGCCATAACACCACACACACACCTGACACAGAAGACATATCAGAGGACTAAGATGTGTATGGTAATGACTCTGTGTGAAGAAGGAAGTTGTAGCATTCATCCTCGCAATATGGCCTGTTCCGGCTTGGTTCAGCCCTCTGCCTCATGCCCTGGAACAACACCTTCCACTGTCCCCTGAAACACTCTGCAACATTCACCTGGACCCCGACATGGACTGGCATATCTGCGCTGGTTACCAATGACACAGCAATCAGGCTGCGGACTGAACTCTTCCTCTTCCGATTAACTTATAATTCCCAAAGGACTCTGGTTGGCCCTCCACTGGGCAACCATGTGATGTGTGGTGTGCATGGCCATGTACTGCTCCAGCTCCAACACACCATAGAATGTGAATAAAACATTCCAAATCACACAGATGTGTCATGTCTTTGTTCTATCAAGTATAAAAGTATGGATGAATGTAGGGACATTGATTGCACTAAAAGGTACACCCTGGGAAATGAGATCAATGCGCATGTTTGACCCTGACCCACATGGCCAATTAGATGACTGTGAAGGTGTGAACTAGCTGTGGCCTCATTGCTCATGAACAACAATGTTGCATCCCCCAACGTAGCCCCATGTCCATTTATTAAATAGAGCTGTGTGTAAAAAATTCGGTAGCAGCCCTAAAGTAGTGTCCCCATCACATGTGACAACGGAACATCTCTTCGCATACCTACTCACACTCAACTGTGTGAACACAGCCTGTTTTGATGGATCACATTGATCCACATGGCAAGAAGTTGGACACCGTACTCACATTGCAAAAGACACGTAAGAGCACAGGTCTACCAACAACTATCCCAACCACAATGTCTGGCTAACAGAGGTGGAGCTGTCAATAGGGACTCACATCCAAGTGAAATGGGTCAGTCAGTCCCTCCCTGTGTACGGACAATGCTCATTGAGACACATGATTTGTCATTATAATCAACACTCATCACAGTTGAACACTAGTGAAGTGGTGTAGACTTTATTAGCATGTGCGTGTCATTACGGGCAAGACAAGGGCCACAACATGCAGACCAATGCTTCAGACACTAACAGGCAGTATAGGAACATGTAGAGGTGCAAGAAATGGGCAGGCAAAAATGAACAACAATCATTACGGATGGCAACGGTCTCAGCCCACCTTGCCTTGCTGGAAGAGTTGTGTGATGTTTGGCGTATACTCATTGCCCCGTGTCAGGGGACACGACTCACAACCCATGGGATCTGCATAGTGCTGTACCACTGGACTGCGTTGACTGTCTGCTCTGCTGACAGTGAGCAGGTGAAAGGGTCCAACAAGGTCACATGTAGTACTACATTGCCATGTGTGTACTCTCCCTCCAGCAGCATGTCAGATTTAGGAACGTTGCCAAACGACTCTGTGCAGCTCCGCCCATGGGACTGCCTCACCTTGCACAGGTGTGTGTCAACACGTGTAGGTACACGCACATGCATTCTGAGTCTAGGCGAATGCAGACATGACCACTGTTGTGGTGGGATATATGTCCATTCCTCCAAGATGCAACAAGAAGTTGGGACCTGTGCTCTGGGTTACAATCTGTTGTGGCTGCAGGAACGTAGTTACTTGTCCATGAATGAGAGCGCAGCTTCCTGGGTAATCAGTTCCAATAGTACGTAGTTGTCGAGTTCAACGAACATGAGGAAGAGCCAATCCATTAACTGGTCCGGACAGATGTGCTCCATCCATACCGTTTCACCAATCCGCAACACAACCAAATAAGGGAGCACCTCGATGTGGTCACTGCACATGAGGACTTGTGCAATATCCCATGCCCAACTGCCAGCACATATGCCAAATATCAAGGCATCCCATGCACGGGTATCACGATTACACTCCTGGTCGTGGGCCAACAGGGGGCGCACACACAAGTCATATTCCAGTTCAGCTACCGTTGTATTGGATAGGAAGAAATCCATGGTCCACTCGGATGTGCATGATCGACAGTGGAATCAGTGCTGGATGCAGGTGACGTATGCAAGATGGAAGCTCTTACGGTAACTGATGCCCAACACTGCTAGTGGCAGTGCCCCCAACAAATGTAGCATGCGTGCATGGTACAGTTCCACGTGACAGGGGTTGTGCATGTGCCCGGGATGTCCTGCCATTGCGTTGTTGGCACTCGTAGAACCGGCACTCTTCTGACCTGCGGCAGTTATGTGGATGATATGGCACAGCTCGGAGCAATGAGTTGTATGTGTGTGCAAAGTTTGGACTTATGGGTTGTTGTGTACGTAAGTGTCAAGGGCATCCCATGCAGGAGTACCTCAAGCAGGGACTTCTGTGGGTGGAGTGTGGATATGTTTGTCTTTCATTAGCGCTGTGTGTGGTGTGGGAGTCATCATCATCTGCTATGGTATCTCTCTCAGGGGGTGCCAGCCACATTCAAGACCAAGGTCGGAGGTGTAGATGTCCTTCCACCTTATGTATTGAGACAAAGGAGCTTTATCCCTGATGTTAGTCTGACTACTGCTTGCATTCTGGAAATGTGATGTGGCTGTCGCACTGTAGTTGAGGCCAGGCCTTAGGCTTATGGTGTACCAATAGTAATACACACATAACAGTTGGCATGTATGAGCCAAGAGCCTAAGGGGCCTTGCGCTCCTTATACAATCTCTCTCTTTCTCTCTCTCGCTCTCTCTCTCTCTTTCTCGCTCTCACTCTCTCTCTCTCTCTTTCTCTCCCTGTCTCTCTCCCTCTCTCTCTTCCTCTTTCTATCTCTCTCCCTATCTCTCTTTCTCTCTGGCCCTCTCTCTCCCTCTCTTTCTCTCTCTCCCTCTCTTTCTTTCTTTTTCTCTCTCTCTCTCTCTCTCTTTCCCTCTCTCCCTCTCTCTCCCGCTCTCTCCCTCTTACTCTCTCTCTCTCTCTCTCTCTCTCTCCCTCTCTTTCTTTCTCTTTTTCTCTCTCTCTCTCTCTCTTTCTCTCTCTCTCTCTCCCCCTCTCTCTCTCTCTCTCTCTCTTTCTCTCTCTCCCTCTCTCTCTTTCTCTCTCTCTCTCTCTTTCTCCCTCTCTGTCCTTTGTTGAGCGCATGACACACCTTCTTATCTTGAATTATGTCTTGCAGTCTGTGACTTACAGATTGTCCAGGGAAGACACACCATGACTCTTCCAAATAGTTGCTTTGAGTTAAATTTGAACAAAATATTTTGTTTGGCATTTCAATGATGAATGAATGATTCTCCTTTTTCTGACCACACATGAATGTTAATTGTTGTAATTGTGCGACATCAGGCAAATTGTTTGGTTCATGATTTCGTAAGGTTTTATGGTGCAGGTTGTCGTCCGACTTTACACCAATAAGAGCAGGTGTTAAATCCCTGCTGCTAACGCGCCATATCGCATGTTTTGTGATCTTATCGCCGATCTGGCTGGTCGTTGAGATTGTTAGGGTTGTCGCTGCTTTTTGCACAGGAATGCCTTCTCTGATTATCATTAGCATTAGTTGGCGGTGTCATCTGTGGCAATGTTTTTGGCGGCTGCTATTGCAGGCAAACTGGTGATATCGGCTGTTAGCACCAGCTTGTGAATACATTTATCACCACTTTGTTGGCTGAGATAAAGTTCAGCTAACTTGGCGATAAGTCCTTGAGAATATGCCCTTGAGGCCCTGACGGGTGAGTAGTCACAAATGATTTATCGATGAAACTGAATACCTATTAGTATGTTCATTTGAAGTTGGAAGTGGAAAAGCTATTCAATCAATCAATCAATCAATCAGGGGCTTGTAAGGTGTGGCTACTCAGCCATGGGGGTCTTAAGGTGCTGGGGGAGCTCGGCTCCCTCTTGAGAGGGGATCATTCCAAGAATCAGGTCTTGAAGTCCTTGTTGACTTGGGTCAGCGACTCTGATTGACTGAGGTGGAGGGCTGGGTGTTCCAGGTCTTGGCAGCGAGGTAGGAGAAAGAACTTCTTCCGGTTCCGGTCTTCTGGAACCTGGGGACGGAGGCGAGGGTGAGATGGGTGGAGTGGAGTTGACTGGCGAGTACGTGGAATGCGAGACAGTGGTTGGGGTATGCTTGCCTTTCGTCGTGGAGAGCTTTGTAGGCGTGAGTGAGGAGCTTGAAGGAGATTCTCTTGGTGGCCGGGAGCCAGTGATGTTGCATGATGTGGCTGCGGCGGGGGCTAGTGAGGAGCAGTCTGGCTGCGGCGCTGTAGGGCGTATTCAGCTCCTCCTCCTTTCCTGGTTGTTAGAATAGGTGCATCTGCATATCATCGCCCCATTTTTGTAATTGTACAGATGAGCTAAAACAGAGGAAGCACTGACTCAAGTATAAAACTCTTCCGTTTTTTTAGCGAAGGTCTACGCGTCAGCGACATGCCAGCCATTTATGGTATATTTTCCAAAATCATCATCAGCATTTTTGTGGGAGTAATTTGGATTAAAGTAGGCAATGGGGGAGTTACCTCTTGCATGATGGGTAGGTTATCCAATGCTGTGATTAGACCGCTTGCTACAAATGGTGGGAGAATCCATAGGTTGAGAAGAAGGGGGTGTCAGCTAACAATAAGTTATTTCCGAAAGCTCAGGCGTGCTCCGGCCATAAAGTGAGTGTCTAGTAATGTTCGGTAGGGCGCAGGGGTGGTTGATTTGATGGATTCGTTTGGCTCATTAGGTAACTTGTTTGTAATGTATCGAGTCTAGGATGTGATCAGGTTAAATTCAGATGTGCCCAAAATGAAAAGGCCCGCTATATACTGACAGCTGTGTCACTGCTGCCCACACCCCCTTGGATATGCGCCTGCCCGAGACCACGCAGTGGCCATAAGGAGGGCGGGCTCCTAGTCACGGAGGGCTGTCCCACCCCCGCATGACTCAGCGTTTCCTCACCCGAGGCAGTCTCCCCTGGTTGGTGGAGGCTGGTAAGTGATGCACGTCCGGGGCGGCTGGGAGGAGCCTTCTGGAGTACTTCAGACCTCTGCCCCGTTGGGGAGGCCTCTTTGCCGCTCCGGACGTCGTGGTTTAATGTTGGGACACTCTTTCGTCTCGCCTCTGGTCGCGTCCAGAGGTCCGGTCTCGCGTCGAGACGATGTATTTTATGGTGTTATGGCTCGCGTTGCCTGCGGTGAGTGAGGGGGGATTGGGGTGGGCCACGTTCCCACGGGGAAGCGGTGCAAGCATTTTCCTTTGCCCGGGGGCATGCGAGGTCACTGATGCGGCTTTGGTGGGTAGCCTCCTGGCACCCAGCCCCCCCCCCCCTCCTTCGCTTCATCCGTCCCCCCTCCTCGTCGGCTTAGCTTCCCGCATTCTCTCTCGGGGTGCGGGCGGGTCCGGGGAGCCCCACGTGGTGGGCCAGTCTGTGGGGTAATGGTTTTCTGGCAGGCTGATGCCGCTCCCCCGGCCGATCCTCCCCGGCCATCTCAGGTGTGGCCGCAGGGTAGGGTAAGCGGGTTTTCCCTTGCGTACGCTTAACCATGCACTTTGCATCTGGCGCATGGGATTGCTTCGGCCCGGGGCTTGAGCGGGATATTTATTACCGTAGTGCACTCGGTCCGGGGTGGTGATCGTGGTTGATTTATGATTTGCTCTTATAGCTTCTTGTTGTCCACGTGCGTGCCTGGGTGCAGTGCCTTCGAGTACTACGCGGTAGTGTGGTATTCCTATTCCAACGTGTATATTCATTTCGAGAGGAATATGGAAAAGGGTTAGTGCATGCTCTGTGGTGCGCGGGCTTTCAGGCGAACGCTAAGACATTTTCTATGGATGTATTCATGTTGATGGGGGGAGATGTGAGTGATCAGCCATTTTATCTGCATCGTCAATAAGCATGTACTGTGTAATTTTGCATTTAACAGAAATGCTATCGTTCATTCCAAGTGTTTTCTTGTGATCGCTTCTGACTAGGTTTCGAGAAGGCTTAATAATTTTGCATTTAACAGAAATGCTATCGTTCATTCCAAGTGTTTTCTTGTGATCGCTTCTGACTAGGATTCGAGAAGGCTTAATGTGGGCCCCAGAGTGGGGCGGCATTTGTGATTGGGGCTTGCGGAGATATGAGTGTGCTGTCCTCTTATACACCAGTTCTGCTGAGCTGACCGGCGGTCGTGGCGCCCATATCAGGCATCTGAGGGCTGAGAGGCGTTTTGCTTGCATGAGCGCTAGGTTTCTTTGCGCTTTCTTGGTTTCAGGGCCCAGATGTATGTTGGTGCTTACTATAATTATGCGTGATTGTTAAGTTTTATGGATTGTTTGGTTTTCATGGTGCCTCATTGGTGCCGCAGGGCCCAGATATCCGTTGTTGCCTGCTATGATCAGGGGGCGCGATTACTAATGCAGCCGATTGTTTCTAGTGTCCGCCGCTACTCTATGCCTTCTGACGGTAATCTCTACGCCTTGCTACTTAATCGGGATATCCGTACGTCGGGGTGTGAGTGTGTACTCTCTGTTTGGGAGCAAATGTGAAAAACAGTCAATGTTTATTGTGAATCGCTGCCGCCCAGTTCTTGTTTGCTTCCTGTGCCATGTTTGTGAGTCTGCCGCGCAATGGAATAAGGTTTTGATGTTGAGGCGGCGCTCGTGGGGGTTTTCTTTCAAACGTCCGAGACAATTATGTTTAAGCAAGGGTTACATAAGTTCTTCGTTAGTGGGTCAGTTATGTCTGACTGAGGTATGTAGCTCAGTGACAGCATAGGGGGCCTCGAGGGGCTCATTCCTGGTCTCGGCGCAGTTCTGGGTTTCGGTTTTGGTTCCGCAATATGTTCGACGGGCTTACCGGTGCCTCCGCGGGGCACTTGTCCTTTGTCATTAGGTTGGTGGCGCAGGGAATACGGAGACCGGCATCGCAGTGCTAATGCAAAGAGACTCGAGTTCGATTCCGGGCGGTGGCGGGCAGATGCACCACCAATTGACATCAAAAATTATGTCAATTAGTAAATGGTAGCAATAGGCATTACATAAGTATTTTTCAACATTCCGGCGCCACAATTTGGTATGGCTGCGCGTCTTGCGTTCCCCGACGAACATAGTGTTTTACAGCCCTGCCTCCCGGCCCATCCTTGGCGCGCCCGTCCTAATGGTCGACACCCCCCCCTCCCCCTCCCCCCCAGCAGTACCAGTATTTCGTTGGGGAATGGAGGTGAGGCGTATTAGGTGTGCTGCTTTCATCCGGCTTGGGTGTTCCTTTCAGACCTTGTCATATTTTGCGCATGTGCCGCTACGCACAGTTGTTTGTATTATCAGATGGGGTCATAGTCGTGTTTAGTCTTCTTCCTTTGCTAGTACAGCGCTTTGTTGTCTTCTGGCTTCCGTATATTAGTCGCACCATATTTATATCGTCACAGACAAGCAGTGATTAGGGGTGGGTATGTTATCGTACAGAGTACAGTATCATTGTGTAATTGGAAAGGGAGTTCTCTGCAATTTCAGTACCACAGCAAATCATTTATGGAGATTGCCGCACCTATAAGGAGCACTCGGGTACTCAATTGTTTGAGTACCGGTACTTGCTTATTTCTTTATGCACGTATGCATGTCTGATTACGCCACCCTGCTAAAAAATGGACTCGCCCGTAGTCTTTAGAATGTTGCTGCGAGGGTTTTGGAGAGCAAAAATATATTATCTCAAAGGACGGTCCGAGTCTCTGTAAACTGCCTAGTGTACACCTTCATTCGGCATCCAAGTCTTTGTATTCTCACATTTGCTGAGGCACGTGCCTAATCCATACACGAGTTCCTTCTTCCGCCTCTCGTGCGTGCAGGTCCACTTCAAGGTACAATTATGGGTTGAGTAATTGTAGTTGTTAGGAACGCCGTCCAGGAACACTAGTTTGTGCCGGTTACATGGATTGTCTTCTTGCTTAATCGTTTCTTCCTAACGAAGCAGGTTGTTAGTGTACCGCAGCTGTATCTAGCTTTGGCTGTGGGTGGGAGGATGCGATGTCTTTATGAAATCTTCGGCGTGTGTTCATGATAGGTTCGGCAAGCGCCTTTCAACGCCCTCGGTAGCTATGGGATGGGTATTAATGAGAAACCCACATGCTACATTCTCAAATGCGGAATCTTCGAGCTCTCGGCATGAATATTCATGGGCCTGAGCAAGTTCCCCCTTTTATTAAGTTATAGTTGGCTGGACATGTCTGCTCGATTCGGTGTGCATGTTTTTTCCCATTGCACATACGTAGTGGACATCGCCGCACTCCCATAACGACGATTGGCCTTGTATTTAGGCGACAGATGGTGGTACATGATTAGTTAGTCTGTGCATCTGATTACAGGATTTTGTCAATTGGCCAATTTTAGGTGTACCTTCGCTTTCTCATAACGCGCTTCCCAGTCAGGGCAGGGCAGCACAAAGTCCCGGAGCAGACCCTAGTAGCAGTGGCGCCGTTCCCGGCCACGCCTACAGCGGCAGGTGTCGCAAGGGTCTTTCCATTGTAATTTGCAAGCTTAGGCGGCGTGGATTTTGCCCGATGGGGTCTGTGCACTTCAGTAGAAGTCAGGTCTGGCACACGCGAACACCACACGCGCACTGTTTACGACAGGTAGGTGCAGGCATGGCGTGATTGTTCTCATTCTATCTCAGCAGGTCTGCGGTACACGTGCAATATGCGTTTTTGTGTCAGGTGTATCCTAGTTCCCGCAGCACAGCCCGAATGAAAGCTTCGCTTGGACATGTCTGCGACACCTAGGGCTCCGCACTGAAGTATGCCAAAACATCGAGGGGTGGGCATCCCATCAGTCTGGCGCCGTTTTCAGTAGTTGTGCACTTCTTGTTTTCTAGTCTAAGAAAACTACAGTAGTCCAGGTGCCGCTGTCTCAGTCTTTTAGGTGTCAACTAGTCGCGTCGCACCTGTTCCATGTGGGCATGGAATGGTGTTGTGTCCTTTCGGCTACTGTCAGGATTAAAAAGGCAAGTAACCCTTTAACCATACGGGACCTGGGTGAGTCACAATATTTGAACAAAGGGGTTCCTTTGGTGGATCTGTATTTACCTACGATGTAGATAGTTACTTGACCCAATCATTTTCACCCCACATTCCAGCGTACCTTTGCTGGGATAATATTCTAGGGCCCTTATCATCCCAGTGTCATTCTGGTATAAAGAGACTCTAAGTCACAGACATTAATAGTACTCATGTTTCCGTCAAAATTGTTCATTTGTCAAGAAGTCGCTGGTGTCTCTAATTATGTTGACTGTTTGTGCCGAAATGACTGGACGACTAGGTGGGCTTCAATCTTGGTGGGGGTTCCTCCATGCTTCCCTCTCTATCATACACCAACAGTGCAGTGCCTATCACTTTCCATAGCCCTTCTCAAGGATGCTATTGTGTGTTTGATGGTTCCTCTCATACATGAGTAGGGTGTCGGGGCACTTTACTCCACAGGTTCTGTACAGTCCCTTGAGGATTCGGATTTCCCGTACCCTCCATTCCAAAGTCCACCAGCTTAGGCCGCGGTGTTGAGCTATGTACGACCAGCTTCCTTGAGCATACATCAGGGGTACGTGTAGGGGCCCTTTCTGTAGGAAGGGTCGGGTATGCACACTGCATGAGTATTCTAGGCGCAGATAGTGGGGTGTTCTAAGAGAGAAGTGAAGTGCGCAGTTTCGGTGGTGGCCCGGGCGCATAGAGTGGGTAACATGCCGCTTAAATATGGGTAACTTGCTGCTTAAATATGGGGTGGGGGCAGTCTTTCTCCCCATCTGTACTCCTTGGGAGGACCCCCGGAGCCGGGGGAAGTTTTACCCTACTTTGTGGCTCCCCTTTTAGTCCAGAGCAGGGGTTTGTTATTTCAGGGGAAAAGTGACAATGCAGCAGTCTTCCGGTCCTACTCTTGGAACATGTAATTTAGTTTCCTGCTGCCCCTCTTTTGCGAATATGGTGGTCGACCTGCTTTAGTCTCTGTCTTCACACTTGGCCTTGGTGGTGTGCGGCATTCACGGCCTTGTCCCACCTCAGGATAGCATACATATATGTGGGGGGGATTGGACTTTGGGGGCGTGTCGGGACTCCACTTAATGTCATCCCAAATAAGATAGTGTTGCGACGGGCAGAACAGCAGGTATGTAAATGTTCCAGCGGGGAATTAGTTTATGTTTATGTTTATGTTTATTAAAACTTTTATAGCGCGCTCTATTACCATGGGGTATCCTGGCGCGGTGAGTGATTGGACAACAAGAGTGCTGGATCAGAGCCTAAACGAGCTGTTAGAGGGGGGCATTGAACAGATGAGTCTTGAGTTCCTTCTTAAAAACAGTGATGGTCGGCCCAGCTCTAAGGAACAGGGGGAGAGCATTAGTGTGCATCAGGTGCTAATCCTTAGTCACTTGGCATGTATTCTATGTAGTTTGGTCTGTTTGGCTGTGTGGAACTTTATGTTGGCACCTTATTTCATGCACATTTCAGTTTTGCCGCTGTCCTTTCTCCTGTGACGCTAAATTGGGTAGGTCTCTCACACCTGGGGTTTTACCTGACGGTCTGGCTAGGTTTGGCTACACGGAAGACAGTCGGGGATGTGCCGAAGTGGGAGTTAGCAAGTTCTAGGCCCAGCCCTACACTGTGGGAATTTCCCCTGGCGCATTTCCACTCCGGGGGGCCTCAACCAAGAGGTATAGCTAGCCCTGTTACCTGTGCACCCCGGATACCGGCACATGTGTCGCTCTACCATGAGTAGGGAAGGTCATATGTCAATAGTCATTTCTCCCCTTCCATTGGTCCTGCTATCTATCATCCAGGCTCGGGTACCTGCTGGCAGCCCACCCGCGGTCTGCAGCCTACAGTGTAAGGCTCAATTCAGGTATAAGTAGAACACTGTGGCTACCACAGCCCGAGCCCGGACTGCCAATAATCCCTTGAGGTGGGCCCCTAGAAGAGTTTTAGAGAATATTCTATCTGGTTTCTTACCTAGTGCCCCCCCCCCCCCGGTGTCAGTTCTCTATCCCTTTGGGGGGGTCCTAGTTAACCTTAAGGACAAGCTTTCCCCGTGGTAGTTTAGATTTGCAGCCGACAGGCTGAACTAGGGGGCATGTATTAACTAGGGGGGGCATGTGTTTCCGGCTGTCACCGTGGCTTTCTGTATTCACTTGAAAGTCCACGTCGCAAGTTATACCAATGTATGCATTTGCGCTCTGCAGTAGACTTCTGTATCCTGTGGGGGTTTAGTTGCTCAAGCGTAAACTTGCAGTTAGATTGGAATTTTGTGACTGCGCTTGTACATTAGGGAGGGATCTCTGCAGGGGGGGGCCCTCCTCATCACCTGGTCTCTTGCCTGGGATAGTCTACACTATTGCTGTAGAGGGATTGTTCCCGGGTGGTGACGCCTATTGGTGTCTGAGTAGCTTGTGTTTCTACAGGCGTGTCCCTGCGCAGGTCAGGAGCTTAGGGGGCTCTTCGTTGCAGTCTCAGCTGTCCCCGGGAGGTGGTCGTAAGTCGGCTTACAGACTAGCTAATTTTATTGTTATCATGGCTTAAGCCGCGTCCAGCCTAAAAACCAAGAGGGCAGGGGATGACGGCTGTAATTGCCTGTAGACCCTGTATTTAGCTTATCTGGGACTCGCCCAAGTTTTATAGTATATGTATTGAGCCCTCCAATTCCCCGGTCTTCTATTGAGGTTAGCAGCACAAGTGTCATGTAAGCACACTTTCTGATGGTTTGTGCAGAAGACGGCGTCACAGCTGTTGCGGTGACTTCACCTTGGCGTAGTTTTCTGACGCTCAGTGGGAGGAATATGTGGGCGTCCCAGCGGCATGTGCTGGTCAGCCTAATTCATGTTTCAAAGGGCATTCTGTAGTAGGGGCCCCTCCTATCCCTTTAGTTTCTCTGATTTGGTGAAAGGGCCCGGGGGGACCTGCAGATTAGTGGCAGAAGGGGCCTTTCTTTCCTTCGGGCATGTAAGGTCATGTCAGGGGCCTTGGTCTCTTCAAGGTGGATAGGGTCCCCGCACCTGGCGTTTTGTCGTGTTCCCGGGACTGACGAGGAGCTCGGCCGAGCTAGTTGTAGGTCAGGGTTTATTGGTGGCGGATGGTGTCACCCCACGCCTATGGGCGTTGCCCTGTTCCCCCTTTATCCGAAGGAAGCAATTCTAGGTGAAGGTTGCAGGTAAAGAGTAGTAGCAGTGGTGGGGGGGGGCGTGCGGCAGCGGGAACCACCGCACGGGCTGTGGCGGAGTTACTGGGCAATCCGGAAGAAGAGAGGTGCAAACGCTGGACGTCAGCGGGCACATAGGGGTGCCAGAGCATAACCTCAGAGCCTAACCTGTAACCTCATGGGAGGTGCAGGAATTCGTGTCGGCGCCCCAGTAGTCCTTCGGGCGGCTGTGGGCCTGTACAACCGGGGGTTTGCCTAGTCACGCCCCGCAATGGACGTGTCAGTATAATTATGGTAATTGTGCAACAGTTGGGTGGTTCGCCACTGTGTTGTTTGGCTCAACAGGCGGGCAGGTGGCGAGAATGCGGCCTGCCCTAGGATCGCCCGTAAGTTAACCCACCATCATTACATATGTTGTATGTAATAAACCTGCAGCAATTTTATCCCAAACCTAACACTTGTGTCTTTGTGTTATTTGCGGGTTTGGGCATTGTGGGGCGGGGGTTCATGTGGCCCTGATGTGACTATGCGCCTGCCCGAGGCCACGCAGTGGCCATAAGGAGGGCGGGCTCCTAGTCACGGAGGGCTGTCCCGCCCCCGCATGACTCAGCGTTTCCTCACCCGAGGCAGTCTCCCCTGGTTGGTGGAGGCTGTTAAGTGATGCACGTCCGGGGTGGCTGGGAGGAGCCTTCTGGAGTACTTCAGACCTCTGCCCCGTTGGGGAGGCCTCTTTGCCACTCCGGACTTCGCGGTTTAATGTTGGGACACTCTTTCCCCGCCCTTCCTCGAACCCAGAGTGTCTGCTTGAGGGGGCTCCGGGGGGAGCTTTTAATGTGTTCTTTTTTCGTTGCAGCGGAGTTACTGGGCGATCTGGAAGAAGAGAGGTGCAAACGCTGGACGTCAGCGGGCACATAGGGGTGCCAGAGCATAACCTCAGAGCCTAACCTGTAACCTCATGGGAGGTGCAGGAATTCGTGTCGGCGCCCCAGTAGTCCTGCGGGCGGTTGTGGGCCTGTGCAACCGGGGGTTTGCCTAGTCACGCCCCGCAATGGGTGTGTCAGTACAATTATGGTAATTGTGCAACAGTTGGGTGGTTCGCCACTGTGCTGATTGGCTCATCAGGCGGGCAGGTGGCGAGAATGCGGCCTGCCCTAGGATCGCCCGTAAGATAACCCACCATCATTACATATGTTGTATGTAATAAACCTGCAGCAATTTTTTCCCAAACCTAACACTTGTGTCTGTGTGTTATTTGCGGGTTTGGGCATTGTGGGGCGGGAGTTCATGTGGCCCTGATGTGACTATGTGCAGGGTTACTGCCTGCTAGAAGTTTCTGGTAAGGCACCATTTCTGGCGACGAAGCCATCTGCAACTCCCTAGAAAACGGTTCTTCCGTTCCATCTAGAGTAGAAGGCCCCCCACAACGTCTGTCAGGGTAGCCCCTTGAACGGGCACCATTAGAAGTGCGGTAGGGATTCTCCGAAAGGTAAGTGTTATACTCTTCAGTGCATCAGCATACACAGTAATATATACGACTGTGCCATTATCTCCATCCAGTGCTAAGCACCCTTTCCCCCCTACTATTGGTTTGACCCTTTAGATAATTCAGAACGTTGGCGGATTCTCCTCAGGGGAGGAGAGCTTGATGATGGAATGACGTCTGACTGACCCTTCCTGCCTCATTCAGTAAGGGCCAAAACTTTCCGAGAACACTGCCCAGGACGTTAAAGAGACAAGACATCTAGGCGCTAACAATGGACGCTTTGGGTTTACCGTTTTCAGTTCCCAGATTAATGGGGGAAACTCAGACACGTGCAACAAGGGCAGACATACATTCCACTGGACAGACTCTAAACCCTGCCCCACGTCTATGCCTATTTACCCGGCGCTATGCATTTGTAGAGTATTGCAACCTTAAGCAGCATCCAAGCGCTGCAGCAGATATGTCATAACCAACAGAGATGAAGGGGGGAGGGGTGAGGGGGGGGGGGAATGCTGCCATTTCGCTGCGACTGCTCTCTGGGAATTGTAAAGCGATCACTAACTCACATCACAGAGGCACTTGCCAGAGAGTGAATGAATAGATCATGTATGAATGAAAAAGAAAATGTGTATAGCGCCTTTATGTTAAATGTCTCTAGTAAGGGAGAATGAGCATTACTGGAGGTAGTGAGTAGTAGTGAGACTCACCTTCATCTCGCGATGCTTGGCGGAATCTCTTTTCTTCCCACGCCATCTGCCACCTGTTATTCAAACGTCACTTCCTGCGTTAGTTGTGTATTTTTTGTTTTTTATGCTCCTACACTTTTGTTTATAATGTTCTCAGCGGATCCTTGTATTGTACAATACTATGATTTTTGTAATTAGCGCTTTGGAATAAAGTGATTTACAAAGTAATACATAAGTAAATGCCAGTGCAGCCGATGCACCGGGGCAGTTAGAAACGATGGCGGCCCGTGGCACTTCGCCATCTTGCCTTTTCGTCCCCGGTGCCTGCCACTGTGTGCAGGTTCCATGCGTCAAGGGGTCCTTACCACAGGCCCTTAAGAGGGTGATTCACCGCCCTGGGGACACACATCAAAGGAGGCCAGTCAGGGCCACCTGCTGGGCCCCCCTCACTTCCGCTGAGCATGGTGTGAGGTGGTCCAGCTGGTCCCGCCACTGTCTCTTAACTATGATAAACTCAAACCATAAAATATAATGTCGATGCAGCAACGCGGCTGTGTTCTTGCCAGGAAGCCCCTGGGACCAGTAAGTGGCTGCTAAAAGGAACGGAACAAAAAGTGGCATTTTAACGTGCTGGAAGCTGCGGTGGAGGCACTGATTGGAAACGTGCAGCAGTGGCTGAGGAAGGAGACATGCTTCTATCTATGTTAATGAGTAGATGAATGCCACGTGCAGGCAGCGGCCGCCATTGTTTCTGTCATGGAAGCTGTGGGAATACTTACTGCTCGCAGACATAGGGACGTGTGGTGATGCGTGCACCGAGGGCCCCGCCACAAGGACCCCTGCAGGATTTATTAATGGGAAGATTTAAATGTAAAGTATATGTGACCAAATTGGGGGGGGGGGGGGGGGGGGGGGGGGGGGGGGGCTTGGGTGCTAAGAAAAAATTTCGGGGGGGGGGGCTGAACCTTTAATCAGTAGACAGAGTGGAGCTGCAGGGGCTCTTAGAGGGGGTGAAACAACAGCAAGGCCTAATTGACATTCAAATGGTCTCCTAAAGACCTGTGAAACGTTCGGGTGCGGCTCTGTGTGTGCCCGGGATCTGTCTCATGGGGGGGGAGTGGGGGGGGGGGGGGGGTAGGGGGCGGGCTGAAGCCCTGTGAGTTGAGTGCGCGCCTGTATGTGACACTTCCCATACGGGCCTCTGTGTGTGTGTACACGTGCATGCATGCGTGTGTGCACGTTTGTGGGTGTGTGTGTACGCGTGCATGCATGCGTGTGTGCACGTTTGTGGGTGTGTGTGTGGGTGTGTGTACGCCTGCATGCATGCGTCTGTGAGCATATTTGTGGGCGTGTGTGTGCGCACGTGCATGCATGCATATGTGCGTGTGTGCGTACACACTTACTTCATTGTTACAACAGCAAGATAAAACATGACCAGTGGTGGATTACCAGACTGCCTCTTGTTTTACAGAGTGGGGCTACATGGTGTCTGCAGGCCCCTTTTCTCAGTTTAATTACCCCGGGAAACAAAAGTCGCGGGTTAATTAAATCAAGAGATTAAAATTCCGCAAGGGTGCAGATAAGTAATAAGATGTTAGCATTAAGGGCACTGGTAAGGGTAAGATAAAGTGTACGTCAAGGGTTTATGTAGAAGGACAAAGGGAAAGACATAGGTGAAGGTGGAAGTGACAAAGGGAGCATTCCCCCCAGAAAGGGTTAAAGAAACAAGCATTGGCATAGCCAATAGGTCTGGCCTTTGGGACCTTATAAGTGTTTAGTTATCCAGCACAATATCCTTGGTGCAACAATATCAACTGTTGCGTGGCTAAACACTTATAAGGTCCAAGAGGCGAGACCTATTGGCTATTCCCTAAGCTTGAGCTGCTGCTGTTTTCAATTTCTGAAACTTGTGATGCTGCTGCCAAACTTACAAGCTTGGGGAATACAACATAGGGCACAGACATATGAAGCACAGTAAGAGACACGTTGCAAAGAGATACTGTCTCTTTGCAGTTGTTCTGGCTTCAGGGCACTGTGAGGACACAACATATGTCTCTTAAACCTTATAGTCCTCATTGTTTGAAGCAACACTTCCTATACATTGATTCACACACTTGTATGATACATTCTCTCTCTCTCTCTCTCTCTCTCTAAAGTGTTTGTGATGTAAAGTGCTATGGCAGTCTATATTAGGATGAGTAGTAAAATAAATGTGAGAGGAGGTAAGAAGCGATGGGGCGCACCATCGGAGGGTAGTAGTGAGGTAATCCATGGAGAAGGAGGTCACTGGCTAACCACAAACAAAGATTGTCACACCAGGGGCCAGAAGTGCTAAAGCCGTCCCTTTTCCTCTGTGAACATATTAAAGCCAGACCTGTTGGCTTTGGCAAAACATATTTGAAGATGGAGTAAGATCGGATTTTCCTTTTCTACATCAAGGATGGTTCGAGATACTTGGTGCTGCACCAAAAACGGAGCATGGCATTCAGTTTATTAGCAGGGGCCTCAGAATGTCAAAGGTGACCGTTCATTTTCAAGAAGCAGATAGATTTTTAAACACCAGAGGCCTTTTTAGTCAAGGAGTGCACAAGCCCAGGTAATACAGAGGGCAGCAAGAAGGTAGTATCCACTGGGCGTGTGAACTCGTAGGCACACTGGTGATTGGTACGCACAGTGACTGCGTCAGACTGACGAGGTGTCATAAGACTGTGTGTAACCATAGCAGGAAGTCGCTGCACAACGGGGCGGAATATACAGTGCAATACGGAGGAACGTATATATTGAACCATGTTATCAGCTCGCTGTGAGCATGTACATGCAACATATAAGCACTCCTAGGCATGCACCTCGTCACTCCATGTAATATACAATGCAATGTGAAGGACCTACCATGAAGTAACTGAGAGTATGTACACTTATTTTATTTATTTATTTAAAGAGTTTTATATAGCGCTGGCTAGACCCGGAGGTATCAGAGCGCTTTACATGAGGGTCAACAAAATTTCAAGATTACATCAGTTTCAATATACAACAGTTGCTAGAAAAACAATTACAAGAGCATAGAGAACGAGATAAGTGGAGTATAGAGGGGAAGGGGGTAAGAGGGTAAGGGTAAAGGGGAGATACAACAGAAAGAGGGAGGAACGCCACCTCCGATCAGCCAACCACGCCCTCGCCGCCGCCCCCCGCATCCGAAGAGCGACTACAGGAGGAAGGTCCTTCTCCTACCTGGCCGCCAAGACCTGGAACTCCCTCCCGTCCGACCTGCGCCTGACCCAAGACCACCTCTCCTTCAGGAAGAAGCTGAAAACCTGGCTGTTCGAGCAGTAGCGGCACCCCCCCCCCCCCCCCCCCCCAGCGCCTTGAGACCCTACGGGTATGTAGCGCGCTTTATAAGTGTATCTGATTGATTGATTGAAGGTTTGCCAAAAGTCCAGCTGGGTAGGTGAAAGTCGAGGGGGAGTCCCAAAACCCATCTCCTCTATAGCTATCAGGTAGCACCACTGGGCTTTGGCCAGATAGCTAGGTCTCAAGGGAAACATAAAACGAGCATGGAGGGCAAAATAATGGAGCGTAGAGGGGAGGGTGAGAAAAGGGAGGAAAGGGGATATACAACATGGAGAGACGAAAAGAAGTCAGTCTAAAGGCCGACTGGGTAGGTGACGACCAAGGACGGAGTCCACAGCCCATCTCCCCTATAGCTAAACCAGGTAGCTCCATCGGGCATCAGACAAAATAGTTCAGTCCCAAAATGAGGAGAGAAGGAGAGACATAGATAGAGGGAGGATGCAGGAAGAGATGACAGGAGAGATGAAAGGAAGTCTGGCTGAAGACCGACTGGGTAGGTGACGTCCAAGGATGGAATCCCCAACCTTTCTCCCCTATAGCTAAACCAGGTAGCTCCATCGGGCAACAGGCAAAATAGCTAGGTCTCACATGCCAAGGGAAAATTCACGGGTAAGCAGGGTGGGGACTAGGGCCAGGACAAGGTGAGGGCAGAGGTCAGTAGCAGGTAAGTGGAGAGGAGTAGAGCGGGGAGGAAAGAAAGAATTGCAGATGTTCGCATAAGGGTAGGCGCAGTCCTGGACGGGAAGAGTAAGTCAAAGTTCAGCAGGGGGGATGGGAGAAGTCATCATTTTCGGCCATGGTGGGGTCAGGTATTCTTGGACCCTGTTCCATATGGGGTGTGCCAGATGGATATATAGTCCAGGTGAAAGGCCCCCATACATTGTCACTCAGCAGGCGGAACCTCATGGAGACCCATTCTACAGAGGAGACAATTTGTCCACTGCAGTCTAGAAGCAGGATTCTAACACGGGCAGGATCGCCCACACCATCACACTTCCTGGGGTAAGTCTCAGCCCCACACGGAGTCCACGCATCAGGCAATCTACTGCGGCCCCACTGAGTGCCAAATCCAGGGCCTGTGAGCGGAGGGAAAGCAAATAACTATCCACTGCCCCCAACACCCCACCGACCAAGCCGCCACCTCGCCGCCAAAGCTCGGGGCTCCACAGCACAGTATACTCAGTGCAGGTCCGGGGGCTTCACAAGAGAGGGCGGGGGCCACATAGCAGGCACGCCCGCAGGTCCTTCGCGCCTCCTCACCCCCGAAGTTAGACTCCGGCACCTCCGTTCGTGTCCAGCGGGCCGGACCAGCAACTTCCGGTTTCCGGCCCCGCTGTTGTTCCACTGCAGCGCGGTCACCAGTTCCGGGTGATCCCCTGGTCTCGGCCGTCCTCCAGACTGCGATTCCAAATCGATGTTTCTCTGGCCCCTGATGTCGTAGCGGGGCCAGAGTAGGCGTCGGGAGTTCTGTGTGAATACACATGGAGCATACAGACAGCAATTGGCAAGAACCTAGTCACTCCATTTAATACAAACTGAAAGAGGTGGCACATGTTCTGATCTCACATTGATGTGTACTTGTGGGCAAGGACTGTGTCAGTCTAAGTTCCATATCTGGCGATTCGAAAGTATGAGATATGAATCCAGTGTGAGCGTGTACACTGAATAAACAGACCGTTTTAATCAAGGAGTTCACAAGCCCAGGTAATACAGAGGGCAGCAAGAAGGTAGTATCCACTGGGCATGTGCACTTGTAGGCACACTAGGGCTTGGTATGCATAGTGACTGCGTCCATTTGACGAGGTGTCATAAGACTGTGTGTACCCATAGCAGGAAGTCGCTGCACAACGGGGCGGAATACTAGGTCCATATTATTGACCAGCGACTGATGACAGAGTATTGAGAAAAGGGTACCATGATAAGAAAGAAGTATGCGGGTGGGGTGTGAGAGAGAGGGAAATCTAGCCATTGTGTATGTGATGTATATGTGTTTGTATGTGTGGGCGTGTATGTGCATGCATGTGTTTATATCGGCGAGTACGTACGTAGACGTATGTGTGTCCTCGAGTGTCTATATGGGTCGGTACTGTGTGCATGTGCCTGTATCGGGTTATACATGCGTACGCCTATGTGCCTTGGGTATGTGCGTGTCCTTTGTATGTGTGTGTACCACCAGACATGCCTGCACGCAGCTGCTCCATGTGTGTATCTCGGGATGCAAGGGTTGCTTTCAGTTCCGCTGCACAGCACACAATGCCATGAACTTTTAGATGCAGTTGTCTTTGAGCTTGCACGGGGGAGAGAAAAGGGAAAGCCAGTCGCAGGGAGATCAGGCAGAGAAATGGGCAGAAGGTGAAGCGGGGAGAGAGTAAGCGGCGTGAAAGAGAAAGACGTCACCAACAAAAACAAGCATGTGAGTGGTGTGCACGAGCGCGCGCCACAGTGAGCCATGTGTTTTGAATGATCGCGCACGCGTCTGGGCACGATAATTCAAAATAGATGGTGTCCGTGCGGGTAACCGCAAGCAATTCGCCATGGGCGGAGCAAAGGCAGGACATGCACCCGCCTTTGCCCAATTGCGTGCTGTCTTTCTTAGAAAGACGCACGCGAAAGCCAATAGCCTGTGATGAAAACAAAACCACACGCACAAGCGTGTGGTCAGATTTTAAAAGCCCCTTACTAAAAGTCTTGCAGAGCAGCGCATGCGCACTGTATTAGGCTAGACCTAAAAAGGGAAAAGCATCTTGTCAATATGATGGACAAAGGGAAATGCTAAAGGGATTAGATTAATGGTAGAGGGGTGCATGGGTGGTCTCACTTTGCGAAATAAATGTTTAAAAGAAGACTATTCCCAAAACTGACATCGGAAATCTTCCCACAAATCTGAGATAAAAGCCACATTTATAACAAAACCAGAAGACTTAGAGTGATACCAAGTATTTAATCACCACAAGATCGACACAGGGAACTTATTCATGCCCACTACTTGGACACAATTGAGACATGACTGGGAATGACCCTTACAACCCATTCCCCACTCTCAGGTTCAGAAAAGACACCCAGGGGAGGAGAGAGGAAAGGAGCCCAGGCTCCCTGGACTTCAGGTGGATCCAACATCTAGGCTGGAAGCTTCCGGCAAGTCGTGGGGTGAGGAGGGAAAGGAATATTGACAAATTTACATGTCTCCCTTGTTCACCTGTTTGTGTTGGGGCCCAGCAATAGCTATAATATGGTACTCTTGTCACCTGGTTCCACCACCTATCCTTTTGGTAGCTGTGATAGGCTAGGAGGAGAGTCAGAGTGGTCATAGGCCTGGACTGATGAACATTAAGGGATTGGTTGGTACTGGGCCAAGAATCATGATACCGACCGATCTACTGCTCAAGGCTGCTCTGGCAGTGTTGTCGGTCTGGGTCTCAGGGATCTTGCTGCGCTCCTTCACCCCAGCTCCTCTCAGCCTTCGCCACTTACCTGCCTTCACCCATATTCTTCTTGGTTCAGACTGGCCAAGATAGGGTCACGTGACAAGATAAGTAGGCTTGGGCATAGTTAAGGGAGTTTTGCTAAGCGGAACTCCACGAAGTAAAAAAAAACTCTGCGTAGTTCAGTGAGTGGAGGAGTGCAGTGCGAACTGCAGTTTGTGCTGGTATTCCTGCCGCTCAGGTAGAAACTCTACCCGAGCGGCAGCTCACACTTGCAAACTTACCGTTCTCGATCACGAGTGAGGAAAAACTCCGCAGCACATCGTGAAGCAGAGTTTTCTGCATTCCGCGAGCTCCGCACAGTGCAGAAAACTCTGCAAACTCCATGAATGGAGCAAAGTTCATCACCCAGGCCTAAAGAGAAAGCAAAATAGGTATCCATTGGAGGTGCTGTTGCCAAGACAACCTCCTAAATGAATTGTATTATGAGTAACGCATGTTTTAGAAATCACAATGTATATCAGGTGAGTGGTCACCTTTCTGATTGTTAACTATTAATACACTTCTGTGAGTAATTAAACTCCGCAAATAAAGCCAAGATTAATTCCAGCCACAAACAGGTTAGGGTGAAAGTTATTAATTTACTCCCCCTACACAATTGCAACTGTTGATCTTATGGAAAAAGTAAAGCTTCTTTTTTAAGATCTGTGTAGTAGACTCCTTTATCAACCTTTCAGATATTCTAAGTCCTAATATGTATTTTATTAATCATGTGGGCAGAGACAGAAAGACATGGTTGGTGCGACTGCTACCCACAAGAATTCCTTTACCTTCAAGTCTCCGTAGAGTGCTAATATCACAGCTTTTTCGGCCACGTTTTATGGCATCTAACATCAGACAGTCAACAATAAAAACCCTATTAATGATATCTTGAATTTTATAACATCCTCTTTGGCTGATAGTAAATAAAATATATTTCATAAGAATGTAATCTTGATCGGCTTGTTAATCTATAACATTTTCTTGACCTTCAGATTGTTTTGATGTTGTAGAACTTGAAACTAGTTGGAAAAAGATCAGATCTTTTGATTTTGTTTATTCCACTAAACCTTGCCAAGTTGCTGCTGCTCTGTTACTCCTTAGGGTTGGCTGTATGATCAGCCTGGTTCCTGTTCAATGTTAAGGCACATAAGATGGTAAGATAAGCAACAGGAAATCAGGAAGGACAAACTCTACTGACTTTATGCTTGTCTTTGACCGCTTAGAGTGATTGACTGCCTTCTGGCTAGGTTTGCGCTATAGAAATACCACATACACACATACATGTTCCTCCCTCAGCTACAGCATGCAGACCAGACAGAGTTTATAAGGCTATGCCATTTCACAGACGACATAGGGAAATTAATTGCTTTTCTGACTCAGGGAGAAGCAGGATTGAAAGATATGATAGCTTGTGCATTGGATGCCAACTAGGCTTTTGACTGTGTGAATTTGCAATTCATCTAGGCAGTGATAAGTATCTTTTGTATAGGTGAACAATTTTTAAGCAATGCCTTGAGAAAGTTTCAGCTATTTTACCAGTTTCCTTCCATCAAAAACTTTTATGAAAAAACATAGATACAAGGAGAGGAGGGTTTGTGACAGCCCTTTTCTTCCAGTGGTCATTCAAATTTTGCTTCCGCCCACCACAGCATACGCCATGGAGCTACAGATTAGTCCACTTCAGTCATCGTTTCTCTTGGATGGTGAGCGACGTCATTTTACCGGATTACATATGACCAAAAGAAAGGGTATTTCAGTGCGAAGGCTTGTAGGCCATTACTTTTCTTTGCCGTGATTCTTTCTTCCCATTCTTTATCTTTGAATTATTTTGTTACTTTTGTGTGTTTAAACTACGGGGCTGATTTCGATGACGGTGAACCCACCACCGACAGGCTGTCTGTTCTACTGATTGGATTTTTGTTGTTTTGGTCTCAAAAAAATTAATACATTTTACTCTGTTTTTCTAAATTGGTATGGGATTTTTCTTGTGTTGTCTTTTCACTTTATTACTGTTTGAAGTTCTGCATGAATATTTTACATATTACCTCTAATTAAGCCTGAGTGCTTTTGTGTCAACCTACTAGAGGGTAGAACACAGGTTAGTTTGGGGTTGCTTGTGACTTCATCCTGGCAGAAATTGTGGTTGCTCTTTGAACAAACAGTAACCCAATGGCCAACACCTGTCTTCTGTGTCCATGAAGATGTATGATACATCTCAACTCACAGAGCCACAGCTGTGTAAAAATACCAAAAACACAAATAAGTAAATGCAAATCCACCTTACATTCTCTCAACATTTGCAAGCTACTAATGGGATGCTGATTGAGAACAGAGATATCCTTAAAGCCTTGCTGTGATATTGTCTGAAGACCTAAATGTAAGAGAGTTATACTACCTGAACACTAGTGAGCAGAGGCGGGGGAGGTATAGACCAAAGTGTGCTCAGGAAACACAATATGCCATACAGAGCACTGCTCATGGTTCTACAAGTCTTCATAGTGCCTCAGTTAAAACAAAAAATATGCAAAAAGTATGACTGAGGGAGAGGCTGCAGACAAACAGCGTATGCAACAACTGGCCATACAACCCTAAAATACATTGGGTATATTCATAATAAGCAGTTGGGATATTTTAATCTTGAGATAATACAAAACATCAAAAGACTGGGTCGTTTTGTTTTAATTTTATATACACATAACGATACTCACAAATGACAGCAAAGAAGGACCGCTTTAGAAAGCATTTAGAAGGCCAAAAGCCGAACTCGAAGTGTAAGAGCGTTTTGAAATGTGGCATCTATGGGAGAGCGCCATGTTACTTTAAAAATTTTAGGGGTGCATTATAATCGCCTGTAGTCAGCACCCACATATTTAGAGGATATACTAATGTGCGCTTTTAGAAATATGACAGTAGGCTCGGGATCAGTGAAATATGTAAAAGAGTATTCATAGCGTTTGTTGACTAATGTAGAGTCTTAATAGGAGTGTGATGCTTTATATAACGTAGAAATGTTATTAAATGTGTGTATTGCTAAATTAGTAAACGTGCCATGTCAAGAGTTGCACGTGTAGGAAACAGAATGTGACGCTTTAACATGGAAAAGAGCTTACGTTTAGAGTTGAAATGTAGTGTTTTTTTTGCAATGGAATAGAGAGCACTGCTTATAATGTAGGATCATTTAGAAATGCATTTAAACGTGTAAAGGCCTAGGACATGAAGAAAAGCCAGTAGAGGCCTAACAGTAATTTCGTTTAGTTAGCATTGGTTATTCTTGTAAAATAGCTTCTTGCTGGGAAGAGTGCTGTTCTCAGAGAATATTGAATTGTAACTTTGAATGTGCACAAGATTGCTTCTCACGTATTTCAGTTGCAGGTGCAAGGCCACAGAGCATGTTAGGTAGAATGATCCATTGTTTAGAAGTTAGCCCGGTAGGAGTGAGGACGAGTAGGTGCCAGAGGAATGTCCATTTATTATTTATTTATTTATTTATTTTATAGTATTTGTAAGGCGCGCAGCTACCCACAAAGGGTTTCCCGGCGCCGAAAAGAGGATCACGAGCCAGCTAACCAGAGAGGGAGTCCAGTGTACTTAAAGGGTCAAACAACCAGGTCTTTTCGTTTTTCCTAAAGATCCTGTAGTTTTCCTCTTTGCGTATTTGAATGGGCAGAGTGTTCCACAGGGTTGGGCCCAAATAGGAAAATGATCTCCCACCCATTTTGGCCCGTTTAAACCTGGGAACCGCAAACTTTGCTGATGAGGCTGAGCGAAGGTTGCGATTGGGGACATGGAGTTTGGCAAGATCTATAAGATACTTGGGTGCAGTTCCGGCTTTAATTTTAAACAAGTAGCTCAGCGTTTTAAAACGAATCCTGTTTTCGACTCTGAGCCAGTGTAGGTCCCTGAGATGTTTTGTGATCCTGGCATGTTTGGGTATTCTACAAAGCATTCTGGCTGCAGCATTTTGCACCAGTTGTAAGCGTCTTACTACTGCTTTGTTTGCGCCCAGGTACAAGATGTTACCGTAGTCAAGCCGGGAAGTTACTAAGGCATTGACTACGGTCTTCTGGGTAGGGAGTGGCAGCATCCAAACGATTTTACGGAGCCATCTAAGAATCGTAAAACATATGCCTGCTACTTTGTTAGCTTGCTGTGACATTGAAAGGTTGTCATCGATGATGACCCCAAGATTTCTAACCTGGGTGGCTGGGGGCGGTAGCTTGCCTAATGCGGTCGGCCAATGGGGATCACTCCATAGGTCCTTATTATTTCCAAGAAGGAGGACCTCTGTTTTGTCCCCATTTAATTTAAGTTGATTGGCCGACATCCAGCGGAATATCTCGTGGAGGCCTATTTTGAGTGCAGATGGAGCCGACGTATCGGACTTAGAAAGAGAGAACACAATCTGGGAATCGTCGGCATATGTCATCAAAATAAGACCAAAATTCTCAGCAAGGTTGGCTAGGGGACGGAGGTACAAATTAAACAGTAAGGGACTCAGGATGGATCCCTGTGGTACGCCGTGGGGAGAACAGAAGACATTGGAGCTGGCCTCGGCAGAGGTGATCTGGAAGGTGCGTAGGGATAGGTAATAGGATAGGCGTAGGGATCTGCAATATTTGGCGGGGAAGGTGCCTGGGATCCAAGGACACCTCAACGGACGCGTTAAACCTCGGCGTGTTAAATCAAGATCGCTTTTTGGAATACATAGCAGTTCGACCCAGGGTAAGTTAAGCTTCAGTATAACGAATAAGGATATAACGCACTCAAACCAAATGGATGGCAAAGAGCAAAGGACAAATTCTCCTAAGCCAGGTATCGAATGTCAGCAAATTATCTGGACATCGGAGTACAAGACTCAGGGCTGCCATGATATACTGAATAGGGGTAATATCCTGAAATTAATGGCCGAAATTAAGGAATTAAGAGACATTAAATCCATAGATCTTGAACGAGTTCAATTTCTAACGGGGTCAAAGGACTCGACAAGTGAACAGACATTGACGCCGGTTCTGAACTCGACCGCGCTCGACATAAACAAAGACTTCAGATTCATTCATGGGTGACTCAACGCGGACTCGGACCGCGCGAGCATTGCCTTTTACTCGAGCCCCGGACGGGGTTGGAATTTTCAGTGAGAGGAGGCTTCTCGCCGTGACACAATCAGAGGAATACAGACTTTAAAATATTGACGAAAGATCGTGGGATCTAATTACGGCAGCAACACACCGTTTTAGGACAGAATTGACAAAGACAGACACTCCTCCTCTCCCTACCGCAGAACCATCCCATTAAAACAGAGAACAGCTTACCGAATGAGAGTGGACATCTAGTGCCACTAGCACTGAGTCGATTAAAGTGACCTTTAATGCCCCTACTAGGAGTACACAGACTAACACAGCCCTGATGATGGTTTGGGGACACAGGACTTGAACCTGAAACGCGTCGGCCAATTTAGGAAAGAGCTAAAATAACACATTCTATGGTGTTTAAGTATATGATATAAATGTCAAGGCTCTTTGTAAATTACTGTTTGGGTATTCGAAAATTGTGATTTCCAAAAACAAAGAAATATACCGTAAAGTGTTGAAATATTATGCTTTGTAAATGTTTGTTGAATGTGATTTTTGATATAATTTTGTGTTTAATAATTTTTTGTTTAAGAAGTGTAGGTAATGTTTTGTGAATATAAATGTTTGTAATGCACTGTGATCAAGTAATGGAACTATAAGTGTGTTATGTATGTTGTGTCTTTTTCTCTCTCTGCCTATGAAATTTGATTTCAAATGAGAGTTTTTTCTACATTAATAATAAGTGAAAGGTAAAATAAATACACCTGACCAGATTCAATTAATTTTTTATTTTGGTCTCTATAAAATCATAAACATGAAATAATATATGAAGGGAAGCATTCTATGTATGTCTGCATCTGCAACATTTGGCGGGGAAGGTGCCTGGGATCCAAGGACACCTCAACGAACGTGTTAACCCTCGGCGTGTTAAATCAAGATCGCTTTTTGGAATACATAGCAGTTCGACCCAGGGTAAGTTAAGCTTCAGTATAACGTATAAGGATATAACGCACTCAAACCAAATGGATGGCAAAGAACAAAGGACAAATTCTCCTAAGCCAGGTATCGAATGTCAGCAAATTATCTGGACATCGGAGTACAAGACTCAGGGCTGCCATGATATACTGAATAGGGGTAATATCCTGAAATTAATGGCCGAAATTAAGGAGTTAAGAGACATTAAATCCATAGATCTTGAACGAGTTCAATTTCTAACTGGGTCAAAGGACTCGACAAGTGAACAGACATTGACCACCTGGTCAACCCCGGGGATCGTACAAATAATACTAGGAAGATCAGACCTATTCCAAACATGGGGTCTTCACCTATCACAGCCCGACACTCCTCGCTATCCATTCCCGTTAAAGAAAACTTGTAGTTTGCAACCCATTAGGTTACTGGCTGAATTGGCTCCCCAAAAGCCAGTCTATTCGATTTTATATAATGCCAAAGGTAGAAGTAATGCAGTCCTCACCCAGGAAGGAGTGGAAGCAGAAAGAGGGGGGAAGCAAGATCTCCAACGGAGCTCTGGAAATGGCTTCCCAGTATGTTAAATGATAAGCAGAAGAACTGACCGTATAGAGATATTGTTAAACAAGAGGAAAAAAGCGGTATACACGTTCTATCATGGAACATTGCCGGAGCTAAAAGATTGCTGGAGGATGGATTACCTTTGGATGAATCGGCAAATTGCGATATAATCGCTTTACAAGAGACATGGCTGCAAGAAGAAATTGCGTTGGCCGGCTTCACGCACTATTCAGTACCCGCAGAAAAAAGTAAAATCCATGGTAGAGCCATTGGTGGTCTCTCAGTCTACGTGTCGTCAGCTTTAAAAATTAAGTCAGAACAACTCAACTCTCCCGATCCAAGTATTCAATTGATCAAACTATCAGGCTCAATTGCAAGCAATAATATGACAACTATTCTGATTAATTATTACACGCAACCCCAAAATCGGGTGAAAAAGTTAAAAAATGCCGTATTGTGCGATGTAATAACGAAACTACGTAGCACTTAGCCATGTGGAACATAATAATAACCGGTGATTTTAATTCCAACCTGATATTCTCCGTGGAGGAGGATGAAATTTTAACTTCAGATAACATGCACTGGAGTGTTCCACAACAGATACAAGGCAGGCCAAGGAGCTGTTTGGATCGATTAGGCACTCAATTGGAGATAGAACTGGAGTATTTAGGCATGCGCATCTTGAATGGAAGGACTGATGGAGATCAACCACCTAAAAAAACCTTCTATGGTCCGCATGCCCAATCAATATTGGATGATACAATTGCAAGTCTCTCGCTGTTTCCTCTACTAGATCGTTTTTATATAGAATATACATCTATGAGTGATCATGCAATGCAACACTCTATATGTAACGTGTGTGTGGAAAGATTCCAATCCACAATCAACCAAAAACGTATATTTTGGTCTAATTCAAATGAAATCGAGTGGTTCTCGACAATTAATAATAATAATAATAATAATAAAACCAGTTTTAAAGCGCCTGGCTGCACAGAAAAGTGTGTCCCTGCGCTAAATACTGCTAAATTGCCCGAGGGACGAGCAAGACCGAGCCAAAAAGGTGCAGAGGGATGATGATGAATTATACCGGGGGAAAAAGAAATTTTTAAGTTTTCCCCGGTTCTAGGTCCCATTTTAATAGTGAATAGGCCACTTTCGCTAGTAGGTATCGTGGCTTTCACTAAGGTGCATTCTAGCTCAGTCTTATGAATGAGGGCTAGCCCCCCCCCCTCTTTGTTTATGTCTATCTAGACGAAGTAGACAGTAGCCGGGAGGAATAGCCTTGAGGGCTTCAGGGGTCCAATCTTCATCCATCCATGTCTCAGTGAGAAAAAGCGCATCGGGGCAATTTGTAGTTAATAAATCATATATTTCCATCTTGTGTTTTTTCAATGACCTACAATTTAATAATAACATGTTGGATTTAGATGTTTCATGCGTAATCCTCTTAGGGAGTTGAAAGGTCTGATCACAGATATCGCATGACGGGGGTAATAAGTCAGCATGAAATGAGTGGTAGCAACTGTTTACCACACTAGGGCGTAGAGATAGTAGCTCTTGTTTCGTGTATTGTGAACGATACCTGTCCGGTCCTGACATGTCAAGTAGCGTAGAAGGACAAGGGGGTCCTGCCCCGCGCCCCGATCTGTCGCGGACGGGCGCAGACAGGCTGGACTCTGGCTTGACTCCGGCGCGAATGCGGCGCGTCCGCTGCATGGAGCCATGTCCGTCTGTTTTTATAGTGGCGACTCTCGCCCGAATGGGAGGGAAGCCCTACCCAAAATGGCTGCCGCTGCGACTCAGCCCGTGCCCCAGCTAGAACGGCCCTGAAATCGACCAAACTCTCTGGGGGAAGGCAGCACTAAATTCTGTAAGTGCAAATATTTTGATTTTAAAATAGGAATGAAATGGATGCCTTCACCCTAAAATCGGTGGGGACAAACAAGCGTGGCGCTAATTCCGCGCGCTAGTGCAGAGGGGATAGGACACAGAGGCAAGTGCAAACAAAAAGTTTTTAAAACAGGTAAAAGAGAAGAAATGAGTGACCGCCCGGCTCAAGCCTCAAGCGTCAATTGCAGTATTTCTCGCGAGTAGGAAAGTTTTACTGTTTTTATAGTGGCGACTCTCGCCCCAATGGGAGGGAAGCCCTACCCAAAATGGCCGCCGCTGCGACTCAGCCCGTGCCCCAGCTAGAACGGCCCTGAAATCGACCGAACTCTCTGGGGGAAGGCAGCACTAAATTCTGTAAGTGCAAATATTTTGATTTTAAAATAGGAATGAAATGGATGCCTTCACCCTAAAATCGGTGGAGACAAACAAGCGTCGCACTAATTCCGCGCGCTAGTGCAGGGGGGGATAGGACACAGAGGCATTTGCAAACAAAAAGTTTTTAAAACAGGTAAAAGAGAAGAAACGAGTGACCGCCCGGCTCAAGCCTCAAGCGTCAATTGCAGTATTGAGGAAATAATGAATAATTTGGGTGACACACAAATGAACAGCATACAAGCATGGTCTCTCTTTTTAGAGAATTTAAAGCTCAAAATGAAATCGCCCAATGGGAAGGGCAATAGTTGCGGTTCAAACAGGAAATTGCCAAAGGAACCGAAAGATCTAAGAAAGAGAATGGATCTGCGAAAAACCCATAAAAAGCTACAATCGAACGACAAAGACATAACTCAGTTGGACATATTTCTTGCTCTAAGAAAATTGTATAAAAAGAAGGTCTGGGAGTATTAAAGAGGAATATACGAGAGTTTTTGGACTAAATTGCTTTACAGCTCCAAACTTCCTAACTCAATTACATTTTGGAAAATTATAAATCAACTAACAAGACCTCGGAATGTATTAACATCAAATGTGCAGGTAAGCAAATGAGCTACTTTTCTCTCATCAAAATTCAAAGAAAATACAATAAAATCTTTAGGGGATCAACTTATTCCGCAACTTCATCATAATAGGATAAATGTGATATCGGTTGCAACGCTCGGAGCTTATACTGCGAAGGAGATAACAAAAGTAATTAAAAAGGGTAAAAGCAACGGGAGCCCGGGACCAAATGGTATCCCGCAAGCTGTTTACAAACATGCACCTGAATATTGGAGCATACCTCTTGAGAACCTCTTTTCAGATGTACAAACTTACAATCAAGTGCCAGAAAGCTGGAAGGGCTCCATAATAATGCCTATATATAAAGGTGGTGATACATCTAGTCCACTTAACTACTGACTAATTGCACTGCAGGACGTGGAAGCAAAATATTTTGCATCACTGCTCTTAAAAGATCTGGTAACTTGGTCTGGAGAAAGAGAACTGATCCCAATCAACCAAACATGGTTTAGAGAGGGGATCGGCACGATTTCAAATATTTTATCCATCACCATGATTTCTGAAAATTGTCAGCGCACAAAACAGGAGCTGAACTTATGCTTTATAGATTTGCAAGCTGCATTTGACAGTGTGGATCAGGACCTATTATGGGCAAAACTGAGAGCATGGGCTATTCCGGAGAGCATATTGCGGGGCCTGCTACTCTTTTACTCAGATACATGGACACAGGTAAAATTAGGCGATGGTTCCCATTTATCAAGGAAAGTGCTTACAAGATCTGGCTTAAAACAAGGCTGTGTCTTGGCTCCACATCTATTCAACTTATTTCTCTCGGATCTTTCCGGCAAATTAAACATCTGTAACGCTCACCCACCAAAATTAGACAATATTCAGCTTAGTCACCTTGCATATGCTGATGACATTGTGCTCATGAGCTTAACAAAAGTTGGTATGTCTAGGGTGCTAACCGTACTCTCTGCTTTCTTGTCCGTAAATAAATTGTCTCTAAACTTATCCAAGACTAAAATAATGCTAATCACCAATCGACGCTCAATCGATTGCAATATCTGTTTTGAAGGAAAAAGGCTGGAAAGAGTATCAAATTATAAATATCTGGGAAACTTCATTGATGAAAAACTAGCGTTAAAAGACCAGAAAAATTACTTGACACACAGAGCCGGAGCCTTAATCTTTGCACTCAGCACCCTGTCAAAAAAATTGGAGGGTCCATCTTTTAAACTATTACTATCTGTAATTGCCAGCAAAGCACTTCCCACTTTAGCTTACGCAAGTGTTGCAATGCATGGTAAGGATTCTGCTCTTTTAAACAATGTAATCATCAAAATCTACAAGAGGGTCTTCCAACTTCCTAGTTCTGCTTCACCAGCGCAAGTGCGCTTAGAATTTGGTCTTATGAATGAGACAGTGGGAAGACTGTATACATGTATTAAGGTATGGTACCGGATTAAGATGAATGCCATCGACAATAATTTAAACAGATTTCTATGGCAGGAATTTGAAATAGAAAAAAAAATCTGAAGCAAACAAATTTGTGTCCAGCGCATTGAAATTAACATGTACTGCAGAGCTTTGGGATAAAAATTTGCCATTTACCTCATTCAAATAGGCAATAAATAAAGCTGCCAAGTTCCATTCATTGATAACTGATAAGGAAATCTTTTCCCATCGCTCTCACGCCTGGGCCGTGATTAACAGTTATAAATCACTTACTCCGTCATCTTATTTGGCTTCTACTTATTCAGTCTTTATTAAAAAAAGGTTGATGGCTCTAAGATTTGGTAAATATCCAACGTTGGCAGACGAGCCTGCCTGGAAACTACTACCATCTGTTGCTTGCCGGCTCTGCGGACATATCACGGAAGACCTAATTCATATTACATGTCATTGTAAGAAGTTGAATCAAGAGCGAATGCACTTTTTAAAGAACTGCTTTTTGGTTAAGAGACTGCGTACATGGAGGTCAGCAGTCATTTGCTGTCTGGATTCAATGGACCCACAAATAAATTGTAAAATGATAAAGTTCCTGCTTGCTTTTGAAAAACGCCTGAAAGCAATTTAAGATTGCAAAATGTATTATGTTTCAGGTTTCCGTATTCTTTGACATCTAAAGTTTTATATTTTTCTGTTTTTTGGATTTTATTTTCGCTGCAATTTAATTTTTGAACATTTCTCTTTTATGAAATCTTATTTTTAAACAGTGGTTTGTGAAATAAATATGAAACTTGTTACGGTTTTAATTAACTAAACAATAAAGATTAAATTCAAATTCAAATTCAAATTCAAACCTAAACGGACGCGGGATGGAAGAATGCCATGCTGGAAAAATTTGTAAACCGATACCTGCCCAGAAGGGTTGTGCCTTGGGGCGTACCTACAATTTTGGGAGTTTTGCATTAGGGACAGTACACGAGGGTGGAGAGCAGATTTTGTTAGGAGGTTGCAAGAACAGGATGTAGGCAATCCTAGATAGCATTTGAGGGAACTTAGAGCGGAGGGGGGTGTAGGAAGGAGCATCTTAGAATGAGCTCAGTAGTTTAGGTTACCTACCTATGAAACGTGAATGCACTTCTAAGGTATTCTTCACGGCTGACACCTTTACTCTTGCCTGAAGGGGATTGTTAAGTAGGGATGTCACTTTAGAGTTAGTGTAGGTACAGATTAACCTTTTCCTTTCCTTTTTGTAAAGGCAGTCCAGGCTTCAAGTAGGGACGATAATTGGATGCCTGATGTTTCTCGAACTAATATTGCTTTTCATTCTGAGCCGTCTGAGACTCCTTCGTAGGATTATGTTTGTATTAGTGCCAGTTTATCTTTTGAACCTCTTTCCGAGGTGATTGTATGTCTAATTATTCTTGGCTTTGTAATACATTCTTAAACTTCAATTCGTGTCAGTGGTTCTTTAAATTGGGTTTGATTGCTGATTTACAAAGCTGTTTAGTTACGAGTTTGGAAATCTCCCCTCTACACTTCTTAGCAGAAAAAAAGGTCCAGTCAACCTGTCCTGGGATTCTGGAGAATTGATAAGGTAAAAATCAAGATAAGAATCCCAGCTCCTTCATCTATGAATGGGTGTTTACAAGATTACATGATAAAATGTATTGGTGGTAGTCTGCAAAGATTGGGGCAGTGTAAAATAGGCCCAGCAAGGCAGGATCAATACTAGATTTTTGAGATATCCACATAGCAAAACTAAGATAACATGTATCTAACTGTAGCTCATTTAGAACGTTGGTGATTTTTGCACAAAATTGACACAGATCCCACTATTCTGGACCTACGTTCGTCATCCGTGGGAAAAATACTCATGCGCTACGTAATTAATTGGTAGAGTTAGCACCTGTATGTATGTGTGTAAGGTTGTTGTAAGTTTGTTTTTGTGATTTTAGGATTACCGCCACATCTGAATTGCGACAGGCTATTTAAAATTCTTCTTTCCATCCATGTGTTTGATTTGGCAATGTGAAGTAGATATATTAAAGTAAGCTCATCTGTGACCTTTGTATTAAGTAGAGATCACTGGTTTTTAACAAAGGATGCTACACAATGTTGTCTTTTTTAGAAAATTGTTTATATATGCTCATGCGTTCATGATGTTATCAAAAAGAACATAACAACCTTGTAAAAATTCCTAAGCAACCTCTCACATTTTTAAACAGAGGAACTTTATGAAAGACGTTTTCTGTTGAATTATAAAAAATAGATCTCCAAGTGCCCGCTAGTATTGGTTGGTCTTAGAATATAATACGCATGTTAAGAACCCCTTTGAGTAGCCTATTGCAGTAACATAGAAAAAACACAACCCCATAATACAGTTCGGTTGCGAAAGGTTGGTCACAGAGCTGAAATAATGCCATACCATTGGCTGTGTAAACGTATCTCTTGTGGATATCTCACAAATCCAACATGGTTGCACAAGGAACACATCTAACACAGAGAAACAAACCATTATTCAGTCAGATCTTAAGTGATGAAAAATCCAATCATTGTCAATTTGATTTCTTTGAATGCCTTTTACGCCTCAGCTGTATTATGCAATTAAGCTAAAGAACACAGTCCATATTTATAAAATGTACTCAACTTTCAGCAAATCTAGAGTTTTATTACTTTGGAAATTTAAAACAATTGTAGATCTTTTTATAGAAAAAAGTCCAGTGGTCATTTTGGGTGAGGTCCAGAGATTGCTTATGATGTTGCCAATAAAATTATCAGAAATAAATAAATCATTCCTTGTGAGCCCAAGTCTTTCCTTTGACTAAGATATCTACTACTTAGCCTCATTTACGAAGATATCTGCTACTTAACCTCATTGACAAAGATATCTGCTACTCAACCTCATTGATGAAGATATCTGCTACTTAGCCTCATTGTCGAGGATATCTGTAACGTAGCCTCAGAAGGAGTATGTATAAAACGTAGAACTGCTTATGTTGAACCTTTTCTGAACCATTGGTAAAAATCCGACATACACCATTTGGTATCTTTCTAGTCCAACCCGATAATACCTCCTTGAGACCTGGGCACCGCAAAAGACTTTTGAGGAAAAAAATCTACCAGATCCACGTCACCTTAGTAAATTTACATTTATCAGGGATTCAGCCCTATTTAAGTTCGCAAGGATTAAAATTGTGTTCTAAACAATCAGAGATATAGCCTAAGGGGTACAAGAGAAAGATTATAAGCAAAGATGGGTGGGTACAAGGTATACAGATCCATAACTGTCTTTGTGGGGACTGCCAAAAATATATATTTAGTTCAAGGAGCAAAGCGGGAAGGTGTTGGAGATGAAGAACTGGGTGGTGTTTGCAAAGGGAGGATACTTTCAGTAACTGGGAATGCTGTTTACCAGCATCCTCTTGCTCTTTTTAATTCTCCACCTGCATTTTATACCAACACTACTCTGCATGTAACTCATTTCAACTCAATCAGACAAGCCTAACAATTTATAACTTACAAGATATGCTCCAATATCCTCTTTTTCGATTGTCGGTAAGGAAGTTTAGTAAACTGATGGATCAACTGTAGGCGTCTGTGTGCCATCTTTAGGATTGAAGGTTCAGATTTTGGTGACCTGATTCAGCCTTTTAACATTACAAGATCAATAAAAGGAGTAGCATTGAGTTGTGCAATTGTTTTTATTATTTTTATTACAGAACATTTTTATTTCTTTTCCTTTATGGATGAATATTGGTTGAACATTACGACTGTCTTCATCATCATTTGATTCTTATCTTTTAGCAGATGGGTCATCGCCTTGTATTTCCAGCACCCTTATTTTATTTTCATGTTTTCCCATCAATGCAGAATTTTGGGGTCAAGCAATTAATGGTTGACTCAATACTACCCATCCCTTTTTAGGTCGAGCCTGTGCAGTGCATGCGCTGGTCTGCGAGGCATGCTGTATTCAGGGATGGACTTAAAGCTCCGCCCATTTACCACCCATCTTTTCAATTGACTCCTGTAACTGTCCTTTAGAAATCAATGCTTTTTATTCGTGAATAGGGTAAGTAGTCCCTCCTTGGTACTGCCTTGTCTGCATTTGTAACCTCCCATCACAACTGGACTTTTTACTTGTGTTGATACACGGTATGCTTTATAAGTCGGTGAGCACCATTTTCTGTAATGAATACTTTTTTCAGCTCTAGTGATTTAAACACCCTGCTGAGGTGCTGCGCACCTTGCATGCGGTCTGTGCTGGTTTGGTTACAGCTCATATTTCTCTGTTCAGTTATTATCATTTCATGCTATCCATGTTTCTTGGTGACCCCAGTGGCCAGAGACTGCAGTGGTTATTGAATAATAATTTACAACTGCCTTTCCTAGATTTTGTACTGAGTGAGGAAGGCGGGGAAGAGTCCAGCAGTAGAGACACAGACAGAAGGACACAAGCAGGTGTTTGTTTGGAATGAGTACACGTGCTGCACTTGTGCTGTGACCGACGTGACCACAGTGCTGACATTTGTGCAACAGGACAATGAGTTGTGTACAAGGTGTGTGGCTCCATGAGACGTTTGCTCAGCGCGTACCAGTGACTCGGGCTTTCCTTCCTGGGGGACTTTCAAGTACTTGACATGCGCATTCCACTATATGCGCTCCTCACTGGCAGTGTGATGCATCGCTGCAGAAGCCCTGGAGTACCAAGTGGCCGGGGCAGTGCCGCCCTCTGCCATTGGGTCTGCGGTAGGGGGTGGCTCGGGTCAGGTCATGGAGGCGGGAGCAGAGTGTACACCTCAAGTGGCCACCATTTCTGAGTCCCCTTAGCCGATAAACTGGCAGCAGGCTAGAGTCCCTCTGTCACTCAGAATCAGAGGTGGGAGAGCCAACAGTTTTCCAGGGAGAGCCAGCCAAGGGTCTAGTTCAGATCTTAGAGCCAGTGCCCAAGCTGAGCCCTGAAAATATTTGCAGTGCAAATCACGCAACAACCATCGCGTAAAATGTGATAAACAGATACAAAATTCAAATTTTTCTTTAATATGTGAAACTTTAACATTAGTAGATTTCATTGCAGCATTGCACTAAGACTTACTTATTAACTAATACTTTCTAAATATGAACCGTTAGTGGACTAATTGGCAAGACTATTGTGATGTACACACTGTAGGTGTCCCAGATTATTATAGAGTAACATTACAGTCTATTAAATAAAGCACAGTAGGTTTTTGAAAAACTGGTATTCTGAACTCACAAATTTAAAAGGGCTTTCGTACGTAATAACAAAGAAAAAAATGTTTTGGTGAAAATAAATATTTGCCTCAGATCAAATAATGTAGGCAGGGAAGTTGCGATTCATCCAAGTGTCAGGTTTCACTTTGTACAACTCAACCAGTTTGTCTTTCTGTAAGTTAGGATTTTACTTTATTTTTACTTGCTTGTGGATGGTTATACGTTTTTATCCTGCGGGAGCTCCAGCTTGACATGCGCGTTAGTTAAATTACATTTTCACATTCATTTTCTATAGTAGGCAGGAGGTTAGGTGATTTTCCCATCAACACAGGGTGTTGAGCTGACGCCCAGACTCAAACCTGGCCAGCAGCGCTGTCCCTAACGCCACATCCTGGGTGAAGGAAGGGAGGCAGACAGGAGTCATATGAAAGTTATGGGCTCAAGTTGAAGCACAGGCTCAGGCTGGGGCTCAGGCTCGAGCCTGGCTCTCCACCACGACTCAAAAAGAAGACCCTCAGCAGTGGGCGGAGAGAGCAGAGCCCCTCTGGGGGAATCCAGACACTAGTAGCAGCGTAGTGAGCCCCCTTCCCGAATTAGGACCCTCAGGGAGCGGGAGGAGACCTAAATCCCTCTGTAAAACCTTCCTGTTCTCCCATGCATTTCCCTGTTAGCCTTCCCGGCCCCTTTCTGTGAGTCTGGTCAAACCCCCAGCGCCGGGAAGCCGCTTGGCAGCAGTGCGCTCAATCAAGTTCCTTCCTCATCATCCTCATCATCATTAACACTGGGACAGAGGGGGGAAGCCTGAGCTCCATTCTGGCAGGGAAAACAAGCATTTGAAATGCAATAGGTCTTGCATTTTCAAAACTTTGACCTATTGGTATTGTAAATGACAATGCATTTTATTATTGCAGGTTTTGTAAACAGATAAATAAAATGCATTGTTGTTTACAATGCCAATAGCTCAAAATCTCGCAAATGCGAGACCTATTGCATTGCAAATGCTTGTTAAGGAAAGTCACTGATCATATACTGGCAATGCAACTAGAGAAATATACGTGTCTAGTCGCCTAGGTCTAGCTCCTTGCCAAGCTATCTTCACTCACTGGGTAGCACCGGCATAGGCGGTGTTTGCAGCCAGGCGCTTTCCAATTTCAGGGAGCTAGTCCTTGCCCACAGCATTGTCTATTTCACTTTCAAGTTTGTTGTCTTTGTTTGCAGAGGTGTCGCCTTTCTTGTCAGATGTAGATGTGAGTATGGGGACTGAGACCACTGCTGTTATCTTTATTCTTTGGGCTGCACTTTTAGGATTTTTTGCTCGAGATCTCTGTGGTTCCCACTTTGATGTAGGTCTGTAATGTGTGTCCATTGTGCTGTCGTTCCAAATGTACTGCTCTGCGTATTTGTGTGTGTGTATATCTGAATGTTTGTGAGTATATCTGCTTGTTTGTGTATGTGTGTGTGTGTATATCTGCTTGTTTGTGTATGTGTACCTGTTTGCGAGTGTGCAAATGTGTATCTATGTGCTCGTGTACGTATGCGTAGCTGCATCTTTGCATGTGTTCATGTGTATTTTTGTACCTGGTGATTTTGTATTTGTGTGTTTACAAGTGTGAGTGTGGACCTATGTGCTTATGGTATGCATCTTTATGTGTGTGTTGGTGTACCTGCATATTTGTGTGGGTGCATGTGTGGGTGCATGCTCATGCGTGTGTGTTCACGTGTGTACCTTCATGCTTATGTGTGAGTGTATGTGCATGTGTACCTACATATTTGTGTGTGTGTATGTTCATGTGTGTGTGTATGTTCATGTGTGTATGAGTGCAGGTGTGTGTGTTCATGTGCGTGTATGTGTTCATGTGTGTGTGCGCCTGTGTTTGTGTGTGTATATGTGTTTGTGTGAATGTGTGTGCCTGCGTATGTGTGTTCATATGTGTGTGCGCACATGTATGTGTGTGTGTGCGTGTGTCAGTGGCATAGGAAGAGGGGTGCGGTGGGTGCGGGCCACCCTGGGTGTCTTCACTGAGGAGGGTGACAAAATGGAAAAAATTAGGTGTTAAACACATATATTTGCCATTTTGTCAAGCAAGGGGTGATAAGAAATGTTCACCGGGTACCACCTGACCTTGCTACGCCACTGGTGTGCGTGCGAGGAGGATGTTCCTGGCACTGTAGCGTGGGTAGAACCATTCTTGCCTCTGCAGCTTTGGAAGTTCATGATGATCTTGGACCGGGTTTCATGGCTTTGCTTGATCAGACTCAAGGTATTTCAACCTTCTATGGCACAGGCTTCTGGCAATCTCACCTGACTTGTAAGACGCTGAACTGAAAACAATGGAACAAATACTTTATGTGTAAGCTTGTGCCAGTAAGGGTTCATGTTGTCGGTGCAGGAAGCATTTTCACTATTTTCCTTCGTTTCTTGCGCTCTTTGATGATGACCCCATCTCAGCTGCCAGTCTGAGCCTCCTTGTTTGATTGTGTCTACTGACACCAGGGTCCGAGTGCTTCCTTAAGAGTCTACAGCAAGCTGGTAAGTGACACAGAAATTGCATAGCAGAGTGATTTCCTGTTGTTTCCCTCAATATTACACATTTCTTTAATGTTTGAAGGCTTTATTGAAAAGTATTGATAAAGCAATAATATGACATCAGCAAAAGAAAATCAAATATGTATCAATCAGGTCTAAAAGCAGAACCTTGCCAACATCATAACTAAGAAATAAAGCATTTTATGGATTTTTTAAAGGGACGGGAGAGGGGGGAAGGGAAGGAAGGAAATGGTAAATAGTAATCAAATCATGTTACAAAGAGAAACGGCAAAGAGATAAATGATACAAGCAATAATACACAATCAGTACCATAAAAAGAAACATTGCAAAAAAGGAAAATATATAAACAACATTAAATAAACAAGAAGGAGAGAGTAAAGTCTTTCAAGGAGGTTTCAAATTTTCTGAACTGACAAGAGTGGGTCTCTTTTGAGCTAATTGATCTGGGTATGTGGTAAGAGGTAACCAATAAAGATCTACATTACGAATTGGTTTACAGGAAGAAGCAAAAGCAACATCAAGCCTATGAAAGTGTCATAAGGAATTCCACCAACTACGAATGGAAATATTCATAAGGGACTTCCAGTTAGAAGATATGTGTTGAAATGCGAGTGCAAGCATGAGATGCAAAAGGCTTTCCGAATATGGGGGGAGAACTAAAGAATCCGAAAGACTACCTAGAAAAAGAATAGATAGTGAGCATGGAATGGAAAGTGTGAAGATGTGGGAGATATAAGACCAAACCTGTTTTCAGAAAGCAGATACAGCAGGACAGAAAAAGAGGAGGTGTAGAAGATCAGAATTGGGAGTACCACAAGTCCAGCACTTAGAGTCAGAAGAAGAAGTGAAGCGAGATATAGAAAGAGGAGAAAGGTAAAGTCTGTGATAGAGAAAAAATAAAGATTGAGTAAGAGAGGCAGATCTAGAGGTTTTGAAGGTTTTGGACCAGAATTTGTCCCAAAGAGCAGTGGACCAAACACAATCCAAATCCTTTTCCCAAGAAAGTTCCAATTTGGATTTGACACTGGCAGGGTTAGGAGAGGAAAATAATCTATAAATAAGAGACGCTTTAGGTAGGGTAGAAAGTATCACTAAAAGATAAGAAGGGGAAGTTAGTGAAGACGAGGAAGGAAGAGAATAATAATGCTCAAGAATTATTTCCATAAGAATGGTATGTTTTTGTAGAAAAGAATGAGCACAGCGAAATTGGAGCTGAAATTGGGGAAACGAACGAGGTAACACACCATCAAAGAGGTGATTGACCCAAATGGTACCTTTTAGTCTCCAGGATGTCCAAGATATAGGCCTGTTATTTAAAAGGATAAGTGAATTATACCAAATGGGTATATGAAGAAAAGATTCCCGCGAGATGACCTTCGGGAAGATCAGAGGCTTTAGAAGAGAAGAAGTATGTTTAAACAAAGGAAGCGAAGTATAAGGGGATTTGGTGGTAAAACGTAAAACTTCCTCAAAGGAAAAAGGTAATAATAAAACTTGTTCAATAAGGAGCCACAAAGGAGAAAAGGGAGAAAATTTGGACGATAGCTACCGTGATACTTGACGTAGAGAGAAGGATTTGTGATATAGACGGAAATCAGGAAAATTAACACCATCATTCGATTTAGCCTTACGAAGAGCTTGAAGAGAAATTCTAGATTTTTTATTTCTCCAAAGGAATTTTGAAAGAGAAGAATCAATATGTTTAAAGTAAAGGGCAGGAACATGAACGGGTAACATAGAAAAAATATAAATAATAATTGTGGCAATGATCATTTTGATAGAATCAAGACGACCCCACCAGGAGAGAGAGAGGGGGTTCCAGGAGGAAAATAACTGATCGATTCGAGACAAGACTGCGGGCATATTTCATTTAATGGAAGAGGAAATGGAATTGGAGAACCAGATACCAAGATATTGATTTTTGTGCTGTTCCAAGCAAAGCCCGTTTTGGAAAATAAACGAGGAAGACAAAGTTTGGTCAAAGGGAGAATTTCTGTCTTATCAAACTTCATCTTGTAACCTGAGACAAGAGAAAATGTTTCAAATTCAAACAGTAAATGGGGGATAGAAACTTCAGGGTCTGAAATAAACAAAAGAATATTGTCCGCATATGCAGAACGTTTTAATTGATTATCCCCATATGGGAAACCAGAAATGGAAGAATTATTACGAATGGAGGATAGACAAGATTTAAGGGTTAAGACAAAAAGAAGCGGAGAAAGAGGGCAGCCTTGAGGTACTCCTCTTTGAAGGGGGAAGGGTGAGGAAAGTTGACCATTCACTAGAACTGAAGCTTTGGGTGAGGAGTATAACAAAGATATGAGAGAAATAAATTTGGGACCAAAACCATGCCATCTTAGTGAAGCAAACAAAAAGGACCAGTCTACTCTATCAAAGGCTTTTTCAGCATCAACAGAAATAGCAGCCAAAGGGATTGAGAGAGATGAAGCCTTTTTTAAGACATTTAAAAAGAGTCGAGAATTGTCGGAGGTGAGTCTCCCTTTAATAACACCACACTGCTCTTTACCATTAAGATGAGGCATAAGTGGGTCCAAACGAAAAGAAAGTAATTTAGCAAAAAGTTTATAATCAACATTAACTAATGATATTGGATGATAGTTTTTACAAAATTGGGGATCACGACCATCTTTTGGAATAAGACAAATGTTGGCATCCTGAAAGGTACCATCCGCTTTGCCACAAGAATAAAATGACTGAAAAAGAGACAGAAGTTTGGGTAATAAGAGGTCAGAAAAATATAAATAAAATTCCACCGGAAAACCATCAGGGCCAGGTGTTTTACCTTTAGTGAGAGAAGACAAAGCCGTAGAGAGTTCGTGTAATGAAAGGCCAAGTTCAAGATAGGGAAAATTGAGGTGAGAGGTTAAGGGTTTGGGTAATTTTTCAAAATAAGATTGAAGAAGAGAAGGAGTTGGAGGAGATTCCGGAGTATACAGCTGTCGGTAAAATAATTGAAATTTATTAAGTATATTGTGGACGGTATGGAGAAGAATATTGTCAGAAGAATAGATGGAATCAATAGAAGTACGTTCCTTACGGGACTTGAGATAGTTAGCTAAGAGTTTACCAGATTTATTACGACCACCATAATAATGCGCACTACTACGAAGGAGAATCGAAGATGAATTATCAGTGGTGAGTTTGTTAAAAGCAATTTTCGGTCCTAAAAGCTCTGGTGACATACATTTATCTGAAGAGGTGTAGAAATAATGCTCCATTTTTTTAATATGAGTTAAGGAAGAGATACGTTTCTGAAGAAATTGCTTCTTTTTCCTAGAAACATAATCAATAATAAATCCTCTCGCAGTTGCCTTAAATGAATCCCAGAGAATATGAGAAGGAGTATTAGGATCGGAATTGAATTGAAAGAAGTCATTAGTAAAAAAGCGAAAAGAGGAGGAAAAGTTAGGGTCAGTAAGAAATGCACAATTAAAGCTCCAACGGGGCGGTTTAGGGGGAGGCGGAAGTAAGTCAATGTCCGTTAGAATAGGGGCATGATCTGAGATAACAAGGGGTTCGATAGAGGAAGAAATTAAATTTTGAGATAAGGATTGAGAAAAAAGATATAATCTAGTCGAGAGAAAGAAGCATGAGGAGGAGATAAAAAGGAGTAATCCAAAGTGTCTGGATGTGTGAGTCTCCAAGAGTCAGAAAGGTGTGCTTGTAAAATGGTATCTAAAAATTGTTTGTGAGGTTTGTGAGGGAGAAAGCGAACAGTGGATTTGCGATCAAGGAATGGATCCATAATCTGGTTACAATCTCCTCCGAAAATAAATAAGTAATCTTTGTGTTGAATACATTGGCCCGTAATTAAGGGCCAAAATGAACAGTCAGGTTGAGGGGGACCATAAGCATGAAAAACAGTAAAAGGGATTGAATTAAGTAAAAGTTTAGCCAAAATCCATCTACCATTAGAATCTTTTTCTTCTAATAACACTTTACATTTCAATTTTTTATGAATTAAAATAGCAACTCCATTTTTTTTATTGCTAGATGGGGAGAATAAAACTGTACCCACCCAATTCCTTTTTAATTTAAGAGATTCAAGATCAGTAAGGTGAGTTTCTTGTAGAAGGACAATATCGGGTTATAGGAAGATAAATGAGATAGTACTCTCTGTCGTTTGATGGGATTAATAAAACCTTTTACATTCCAAGTAACAACTCTAAATTTATAAACAAAATAAATATAATAACATCAAAAAGTGCAAAAAGGCATGCAAACAACAAGTAGCCGAAAATGGAAAAAGATTGTCAGGAACCTTAGGATAGCCACGGTGTGTAGCACTGTAGGACCAGCTAAAAGACGTCCTGTGGTTAAGCCTAGTAATGTTAGCATTTGGTTCCCTTGTAGCAGTGAGAAAAACCTCCCCCAAGATGGCCGCCGCAGTGGCCGTCTTCCCCATCAGTGAGGTTGCAGTTTAGTGTATCTGGGTCTTGTGCGCGTTTGTAACTGCGCACTTCAATAACGACCCTGAGCAGAGTGGAAGTGTTTCCCGCTTCTCCGCGTCAATAGTCGTGACGGGAGAGTGCGGACTTTTCGAGGAGTGAGTCGGGTGCAGAGTTTCCTGCGTCGGACTCGCTCAAGTTAGTCAGAGTATTGAGCGGTATTTTCTGTGAAGTTCGAGGCTTCCGAACTCCCTTGACAGCAACTTGACCTTTTCCCTGAAGTGACTCCGGTAGTAGCAGGTGAGAGTTCTTGTTATTGCTCAGCGCGAGTGTTATTGTGAATAGACATAGACATTCTGGAAGCCCTCTGACAGATTGAAGTGCCCACGTAGTCTCTTCGCCCGAGCAGTATGGCTGAGGGAATAGATTTAAAATCTCTAGGTAGTATCCTGGAAGGCATTCAAAGGGAACTAGTGGCAGTAAGGGATGAGAATAAAAGTTTAAAACAAGAATTAGTGGCTTCTCGTTCTGAGTCTAGGTTGTTAGCACAGAAAGTGGAAGATTTAGTTTTGGGAAATCCCACAACCTCTAGAACTAGTCTATCGGGCACTGATTCTAAGGCAGTAGCGCAGGTTATCCATTCTGTCTCTCCATTTATTCCCTTGGCAGCTCCCGAGAGATTTTCAGGGTATCCCCAGAAGGCGCAGTTTTTTTTAACACAGTGCTCTTTGCATTTCATGTGTCGCTCTTCTCTTTTCCCCGATGCACAGTCTCAGGTAGCCTTTGTCCTTTCCTATTTAAGTGGAGACGCAGCTAACTGGGCTATGCCTTTAGTCAGTAGGGATGACCCTATTCTTTGTGATTTTCAAAAATTAAAAACTGAATTCCTTCGGATTTTTGACAGGAGAAGGATTTCCCAGGCCACAGACAACGAGTTATTAGAATTGCGCCAAGGTTCAAGAGATTTAATCACCTATCTTACTCAGTTTAATAAATTAATTTTGGAAACTAATTGGCCAGAAGAGAAATGAACTGCCCTCTTTTATCGTGGATTGAGGGATGAAATCAAGGATGTACTAGCTCAAGTTCCGAATCGCCCTACGGAGTTGACCGCTTTGGTTGACTTGGTGTTGGAGTTGGATTTCAGAAATTCGGAGCGTAAGGGAGAGAAGAAAAAAGATTGGAGAATGAATGTTCCTCGTTTTGATCGGATGCGAAGTGACAGAGGAAGTAACTCGGAAGGTGAACCCATGCAAATTGGAGCGGTGAGGGGTCCTCTGAGCAAGGAAGAGAAGGAATTGAGGAGACAAAAGAAATTATGTCTATATTGTGGAGGCTCCGGTCACTTTGTGAAGCAATGTCCTAAGCGTCCAAAGACTCAGTTGAAGGGAAACGAGTTGAGCCATCAGTAGACGGAGTCGCTCTGGTGGTGAAGGATGAGAAAACGGCTCCTGAATCTCATTTGATCCTCAATACCTTGCAGACTATGACCCCACATGTGATTTTGCATATGACTATCAGATTTCGAGGACAGCAAATTGCTGGAGTTGCAATAATGTTGGATTCTGGAGCAACGGGCAATTTCTGCGACATAAAATATGCTTGTCGAATGGGCATCCAAGCCATTCGAAAAGAGAAGAAGGAATCGGTCCGAGCTGTGGATGGAACCAACTTATCATCGCGAACTATTACTTGCCACACTGAGAAATTGGAGCTAGTTCAAGCCGATGGTCATAGGGAGTTGTTACAATTTAATCTGATTGATGCCCCGCAGTTCCAGTTAATTTTGGGATTGCTTTGGTTAGCAACTCATAACCCTACCATTGATTGGGAAAATCGCACAGTGAGCATGCAATCCGAGTATTGTTAGGAACATTGTTACCATGCAGAAGTAAGTTCTTCTGGACCCTCTGTAGCTACTATGTTGTCTTACGGAGGACAGTCTATTGGAGTTATCCATACGGGCGAGATTCCTGAAGAATGCCAAGATCTGGAGACTGTCTTCAGTGAACAAGAGGCTGAGTGTTTGCCCCCTCATCGGGCTTATGATTGCACAATTGATTTGGTACCTGGGGCTGCCCTTCCATGTAGTAGGATCTATGCTTTGACGGAGGCGGAGAATGGTCATTTGGAAGAATATCTGGACCAATATCTGGCTAATGGGTTTATTCGACCTTCGCAATCACCGGTGTTGTCGCCACTCTTTTTTATACCAAAGAAGCAGGAAGGAAGCCTCAGGACGTGCATTGACTACCGTGCATTGAATCAAGCCACCATCAAGAATCGTTATCCCTTACCCTTGAGTTTTTGTTCTGTTAGACCAAATCAAAGAGGCACAAGTGTTCACCAAGCTAGACTTACGTGGTGCTTATCACCTCATCCATATGAAGGAAGGACACGAATGGAAGACTGCCTTTCGCACCAAGTTTGGTCTTTTTGAATATTGTGTGATGCTCTTTGGGTTTTGTAACGCACCTGCTGTGTTTCAACATTTCATTAATGATGTGATGGGGGATTTGCTGGATAAGATTGCAATCATTTACCTGGATGATATTTTGATCTACTCTAAGCATGTGCAAGATCATTCAAAACATGTGCGGGCGGTGTTGAAACGATTGCAGACCCATCGATTATTTGTGAAACTGGAAAAGTGCGTCTTCCATGCAACCAAGGTGGAATTTTTGGGGTTTGTTATCTCCCCTCAAGGAATCACAATGGACCCAGGAAAGGTGCAGGCAGTGGAGACCTGGCCATCACCCCAGAATATCAAAGAAATTCAACGATTTTTGGGATTCGCTAATTTTTACAGACGTTTTATCCAGGGTTTCTCACAACTCATTGCACCTATTACACGTTTGTTGAAGAAAGGAGTCAAGTTTGAGTGGAATGCGGAGACAGAAAGATCCTTTTTAGACCTTAAGAAGCAATTTGTGTCTGCTCCCATTCTGCTTCATGCTGATCCTGAGGAACCTTTTTTCTTGGAAGCGGACACTTCTGATCAGGCGATTGGAGGGGTACTTTCACAGCGACATCGTTCAACTGGCCAACTTCATCCGGTAGCCTATCGCTCACGAAAATTGAATGCGGCCGAACTCAATTATACCATAGCTGAGAAGGAGCTCTTAGCAGTAAAAGATGCATTTGAGGATTGGAGGCACTATTTGCTGGGTGCTAAACATACTGTCACAGTGTTCACGGACCACAAGAATTTGCAGTTTCTCAATTCTGCCAAGACCCTCGCCAGTTGCGCTGGTCACTTTATTTCGCCGATTTCAATTTCGTGATAACATATCGACCAGGCACCAAGAATGGAAAGGCGGATGCTTTATCCCGTTTGAATACTGAGGAAACGGAGCACCCAGTGGACCCCCAACCAATTATTCCTGAAGAAAAGATTGTGTGTACTATCTCTTTGGATGACTTTCAGGAGGAAGTCCGTAAGAGCTTCCCTATGGAGGAAGTACAGAAATGGGTCATACAAGGAGAAGAAAGGAGTTGTCATCAGCAATTGCCCTATTATAAGGAAGCGTTGTATCTCCCTACTCTGACTCTTCAGCAGAAGGCCTTACAAAGTTGCCATGATCACCCTTTGGCTGGACATAAGGGTATTTCTAAGACCTTGGATTTGGTGCAACGTTATTTCTGGTGGCCTGGATTATCCTCTCATGTGAAAGAATATGTACAGTCCTGTGAGTTGTGTGCTCGAAGCAAACCGGTGCGACAGGCCCCCCAGGGGTTGTTACAACCGCTCCCAACTCCTACCCATCCTTGGCACACCATCTCTATGGATTTAATTGTAGATCTGCCCCTAAGCAAAGGTTTTGACACCATTCTGGTAATAGTGGACATCTTTACTAAGATGAGTCACTTTATTCCGTTGACAGGCACACCAACGGCCCTGGAGTTGGCACGAGTGTTTGGGGAAAGCATTGTGAGGATCCATGGGGTGCCAAAGGTAGTGGTTTCAGATCGTGATCCCCAGTTCGTTTCCCATTTTTGGCAGGCTTATCTTCAGGGGTTGGGCATTGAGAGAAGATTGTCTACTAGTTATCACCCAGAATCTGATGGCCAAACGGAATGAGTAAATCAGGAGCTCGAACAGTACCTTCGATTGTTCCTTATTGATCAAGGGGGAGAATGGTCAGATAGATTGTGGATGGCAGAATTTGCTTGTAATAACGCTAAGAGTGTCTCTACCGGCTACTCTCCGTTTTACTTGAATTATGGTCGTCATCCTAATCTTTTTGTTTCTCCAGAAGAGTTGAAGGTACCGGCAGTACAAGATTTAATGGTTGATTTAGTATCTCTACGTAAATCTGCTGAGCACAATTTACTAAAAGGTAAAATTTCCTATAAGCAATGTGCTGACAAACACCGACGATCTGCTCCATCTTATCAGGTGGGAGATCAAGTATGGTTGTCCACTAAGAATTTACACCTGAAAGGGAACAGAAAGTTTCAACCAAGGTTTGTGGGTCCGTATTCTGTTGAGGAGGTGTTGGGGCCAGTCACAGTTAAATGAAAGATACCAGCTAAGTTAGGTATTCATCCAACCTTTCATGTGTCCTTACTTAAAAAGATCAAAACACCAATGAGATTGACTAAACCTCCAGACTCATTAGTTCTCCAGGGACATCCTGCATATGAAGTAAAGGACATCCTTGATTCCAAGTATAAGCGAGGAAAACTCTTTTATTTGATAGACTGGAAGGGATATGGCCCAGAGGAGAGATCATGAGAGCCATTCACTAATATTCATGCCCCACAGTTGTTAAAACGATTTCATGTAAGGAAACCCCTCAAGCCAGGACCGATGAATCGGTCTTTGAGAGGGGGTACTGTCAGGAACCTTAGGATAGCCACGGTGTGTAGCACTGTAGGACTAGCTAAAAGACGTCCTGTGGTTAAGCCTAGTAATGTTAGCATTTGGTTCCCTTGTAGCAGTGAGAAAAACCTCCCCCAAGATGCTCGCCCCAGTGGCCGTCTTCCCCCACAGTGAGGTTGCAGTTTAGTGTATCTGGGTCTCGTGCGCGTTTGTAACTGCGCACTTCAATAACGACCCTGAGCAGAGTGGAAGTGTTTCCCGCTTCTCCGCATCAATAGTCGTGACGGGAGAGTGCGGGCTTTCCGAGGAGTGAGTCGGGTGCAGAGTTTCCTGCGTCGGACTCGCTCAAGTTAGTCAGAGTATTGAGCGGTATTTTCTGTGAAGTTCGAGGCTTCCGAACTCCCTTGACAGCAACTTGACTTTTTCCCCGAAGTGACTCCGGTAGTAGCAGGTGAGAGTTCTTGCTAACCTATTTTATCCTTCCAGGACTCGGTGTGGGCGCCATTTCAGATCGGGCTGCGTAGGCGACCTAGCTCGGCGCCACACCCCTCGCGCTCCGCCCCTATTTAGACGTTCCCCAATGAGGAAGCGCAGCGGACGAGCGCAGCGGGCGCGACGAAGGCACGCCTAAGTCGAGCCTAAGTCAAGCCCGTCTGCGCCCGTCCGCGACCGGCCGGGGCGTGGGGCGCGTCTTCATGCTAAATCTTTGCCATACTCTGCTGAGGAGCTTACTACCTTACAGGGCCACTGGCCGTTATCCTAGTCAGTCATTAGCCACATCTCCTCGCTCGGTCTTGCTCCCTCATCCCTGCCGCTATCGGCGTCCCATTGCCCCTGTCCCCTTCTTTGTCTGGCTCCTCTCCCCCCACTCATTCATTATCCATTATTTTGCTCAATATCAGGTCAGCGGTTAAACACCATCATGAGCTGTTTGTCTTGCTTGATTCTTACAAGCCCGACATACTGTTCCTGACCGAAACCTGGTTCTGTGATTCTTCCCTACCCTCACTCTTGGCTGCTCTTCCCCCTCCCTATGTGGCTCTACGCGCTGACCGCCCAGCGGGTAGGACAGGAGGTGGCGTGGCTCTAATTGCTCGGTCTGAATATAATTTTCAACTTCTTCCTTCCCCCCTCATCACCCCCACTAAACACCTTGTAGTTCGCTCTCTTACCTTTTCTCCTCCGATTACCTGTCTCTTAATGTATCGCCCGCCCCAGCCCTCGCCTTTGTTCCTGCCAGCATTTCAGGACCTACTGGCCACCTTGGCGGTCAACTATGCCTCTGTTCTAGTGCTAGGTGACTTTAATTACTGGCCCTCGGACCCCTTTGAGTGCACTTCCTCTAAACAGTTCACTGAATCTCTCCAATCCTTGAATTTTGCCCCTCACATATTTGTTCCTATACATTCACATGGCCATACATTAGACCAGGTCTGGTCTCTCAACCTTTCTGTTTCCCCCATGTCTGTATCTCCTTGTCCCTGGTCAGACCATGCCCTTATCTCCTTCTCCCTTCTTCTCAACTCTGTCACTAAGGTCCCGCGCGCCAAATACACCTGGGCGCGGAATTGGAATCGAGTTGATCTCCCTTCACTGTCTCCCTGCTCCTGAACTCCTCCCCTAACCTGACAGGCCTACCTTCTTCCTCACAAGCCACTGCTATCAACACCTGGCTTGCTGGAGGCTGTGATTTGGTAGCCTCACTACGTCGTATTTCAACTCGACGACCTAAGGAATCAAATAGGTGGTTCAGCGAAGACCTGAAGGAACAAAAGCTGGCCGTGCGGCAGGCTGAGAGGCAGTGGAGAAGGGATTATTGCCCTTCATCAAAAAAGCATTATTCCTCACTATTAAGTGAGTACAAAAAAGCCATTTTAGTTGCCAAAACTGCATACTTTTCAACAAAAATTCTGACGGCAGAGAACAAATCTAGGGAGATTTTTACAATAGTCAATGATCTAGCCTATTCTGATAGGGCTTCACCCCAACCCCCTCCCACCCAGCCCCTGTGTGACTCGTTAAATTCTTATTTTCTGGAAAAAATTGCAATTATTAAGGCAAATATCCCTCCCCCCTCTTCTACTTTTGTTGATCCTTCTACCCCTATTGTCCAGTGTTGTCTCACTTCAATTCCTCCCCTTACCGAAGAAGTATTCCTCGAGATACTCCCTAAGGTCAAATCAGGCTCTCCGGCAGATATCTGCCCGGCACGAATTCTCCAACAGATTTATTCTGTTTGCCCCCAGCCCCCGGTTACTTTCCTTAACAGTTCCCTTGCCCAGCGAGTTGTGATCCCCGCACTCAAATCAGCCACAATAGTGCCTATTTTGAAGAAGCCCGGCTCTGATCCGTCCGCCCCAGCCAACTACTGCCCCATTTCTCTACTACCCTACTTGGGCAAGGTGCTTCAGCGCCATGTCACATCGGTACTCAGCGCCCATGTAGAAGCAAATGGTGGCTTGGCGTCCCGTCAGGCCGGCTTCCGCCCTAGGCACTCCACCGAATCTGTCGTGGTGTCGGTCCTGGACAACCTCAGGGATGGCATGGACCAAAACAAACATCAGGCTCTGGTGCTCCTCGATCTCTCCGCCGCTTTTGACACGGTGGACCATACCATCTTGCTTTCACGTGTCAGAGCGGCGGGAATCGAGGGCTCAGCCCTGGTCTGGCTATCGTCCTTCCTGAGGGACCGCACCCAGGCTGTTCGATTTCACGACTACCCCACTTCAGGTCACTTGTGGTGTTCCCCAGGGCTCTTCACTCTCTCCCTTACTGTTTAACCTATATATCTTTCCTTTAATCTTTGCACTCCAGCAGCTGGAGGTCACCGTATATAATTATGCGGATGACCTCCAGCTCATCTTCAATCTCTCTCCCTCTTCCCACTCTGTTTCTAATTTCCAGTCTATTATGATTTTCATCAGGGACTGGATGAACCACAACCATCTGAAGTTGAACCCGGACAAAACCGAGTTGGTTCTCACAGGTGGTTCCTCCAGTCCCTGGAACTCTCTATTCTGGCCCTCTTCCTTTGGTCCCCCCCACTCCTTCCTCCACAGTTAAAACCCTGGGCGTCAAATTGAATAACCAACTCACCTTACATTCACAAATCAGCTCTGTTGTTTCCTCCTGTTTTCTCACTCTTCGTACTATTCGCACTGTTTCCCGTTTTTTTTCCCCTCTGGCACTCAAACTGATCATGTCCGCTCTGGTGATTTCCCGGCTGGATTACGCCAATGCCCTGTACAACGGCATCCCGGCGTACAGCCTGCGGAAGCTCCAGATGGTTCAGAACCAAGCGGCTCGATTGGTGTATGGTTTCTCGCGTTCTCACCATTCAACACCCCTCCTAAAGGAGCTCCACTGGCTTCCTGTTAGGGAACGTTCCCTTTTCAAAACCGGTTGTATGGTTTTTCAGGCCCGTAAGGGTTCCGCCCCCGCTTTAATCTCTTCCCTGATCAGTGAATATGTCCCTGCCAGAGAGCTTCGCTCATCGTCCAAATCTCTTTTGCAAATCCCACGGTACAAACATAAAAAGTGGGGAGGGGCCAATTTTTCAACTTTGGCTCCTACTTTCTGGAATTCCCTCCCCGACCACTTACGATTTGCCTCGCATTACTCCTCCTTCCGCAAAGACCTCAAAACTTTTTTGTTTAAACAGGCCTTTTCTTTGTAAAGTTGTCCTATTTATCTCACTGCATCAGCTATTCATGGCCCCGCTCTGCTAAATCCTGTCTCCACAGCGCCAAGAAACCGCGGGTGAACGTAGCGCTTTACAAATATTTTAAATTCAAAAATTCAAATTGCTCAGCCCGAGTGGTATTGTGAATAGACATAGGAGTCAGGAGCAGCTAGTGAAGTAACTAGTAGAAGCAGCACATAAGAAGTACAGAACTTAAAATGACTCAGTGTTTCAGAGTTTGAACTCAGTCAGCTTACTCGACATTTGCATAAGATAAAGAGCATTGGAACTCAGTGAGAGAAACTTCGTCCAGTCTGCCTTTCAGAAGAAGGAAACAGAACTTTCGCCACAATAAAGACAGTAAGAAGGTCAAGCACTAATCAGCAGCGTTATCCCCCTCGCTCCCTTCTTTATTGCGCTTGCCCTAATTCTTTCCTCCCCCCTTTGCCTTCCTTTTCCCTTTTTGTGCGCTTGTGGATATTGGAGACTGAACCTGCGTAGTGCTGGATTTACCTTCTACATCAGACCCCCAGATTAATACCTCTGCAAGAGAGTAACAGGTATAGGAGATTACATAGAAATCCATAGAGAAGAACTAAGTAGAGAAGTAGTTTAAGTATTAATTAACCTTCTATTCCCCTTCCCAGAAAGAACTCTCCCTGCAGAGTGAAAGATTCCATAGAAGAGAAGCATTGCCTTGGGAATACCTGGTAGGACCAATTTTGATTCTATATATTAGAGCGGATATACAGTACAGGTGAGGTCTTATGTATCCCTGTTCTGTGCATTAGGTATCCACGAGGTGCGGAGGCTGAGAAGCATCTCTTCTCACGACAACCAAGAGGGTACCAGGTGTCGCAAATTACAAGGTGTCTCTTCTCTGTCCAACTCCCCTTTCCCCGTCTCCTAGTGACATTGCTCTTGCAGCGGTGGTACTGGAGGGCGGGGCATCTGGGATAAGCATCAGGACTGCTCCTGCGAAGATTCTGGAAGCCTTCTGACAAAGATAAGAAATCCAAGAATAGAGAATAAAATCCAGTAGATATGAAGAAGGGGAGGGAAGAGGAAAAAGAGGGAGGAAAGAGAAAAGCGGAAGAAGAGACAGTACATATCCAAAGGATGGCTGAAATTAACATACCTGAGGGAGAGAAGCACAAGGAAAATGGGGAGATGGCTACACTCAACAAGACGAACCAGGCAAAGGGTGGAAATCCAAACCACACCAGGACAAAAAGACATTGAAGATGCAACACACACGGATTCAGGGATGATCATCATGAACCTATGTAGGGAGAGAAATATACAAATAACAATTGGGAAGTAACAACATTAGCGTACAAAGCAAGATATTCTACATAACTAACAGACTAATTAAGTAAAAGAAATATGCAGTAAGGGAGGAAAGAAGAAGACAAGATATCAAGAAGGATAACTTGAAATTGGAACAACAGCAAACAATCTATAAGAAGCATCAAAACATAGACAAAGCAAGAAGATGAGATATTCAGCCACTAGAAGAGTTCGAAGTATCCATGGCGCCACCGGAGTGAAGATGAATGAAGTTTTTAAGTTCTCCAGGATCTTGAAAGGTCCAAGTCTTGTTTTGGTAAGTAACCTTAAAAATACAAGGATGAAACAAGCCATATCGAACACCGAGAGATCGTAGAGGTGCACGAAGATTCAGAAACTTCTTTCTTCTGGACGCCGTAGCATTGGAGACATCCTGAGATAGGCACACTCTCTGGCCCATACAGGAAATTTGACTTTTGGATCTAGCTGCAGAGGGAACTGAAAGGAGATCCATACATTTCAAGAAGAGAATAATAACACCTCTTGGCTTCGGGGAATCAGATAAACGTGGACCAAGTATATGGGCTCTCTGGATGCTAATAGAAGTGGTAGGACGCATGTCTAATAATTTTGGAATGAAGGAAGTAAAAAACGTAACAGGGTCATCCCCTTCCAGAGATTCTGGTAGACCATAAATGCGAAGGTTGTTCCTTCTATTCCTGTTTTCCAAATCTTCATTATGTTGCTGGAGAGCAAGGACCGACTTCTCCAATGAATAGATGCGTTGAGAGTCAGATTGAACTGTCGAAACTTGCTGTTCTACAGAAGTAAGTCTGGTATCCATAGACGGCCAATTTTCTTTCAAAATTTGCATGTCTTTGCTAGTTTCCTCCACAAAAGGGCGCAGGGCGCGTATCTCCTCTAAAAGTAACTCCATAGAGATTGGAGAGGTAGGTTTATCCGGTGAGGGAGGATCTTGTTTCAGGCCTTTAGAAGAAACATTAGGAGGAGAAGTTTTGGTTGATGCAGGTTGGGCTGAAGAAGATCGGTGCGGAGCTAGACCAGCCATTTGATCCACATCTGTGGAGACACTAGAAGAAGTTGAAATGGATGATACTTGAGGAGATTTGGAAGAGACAAAAACAAATTTTGGTTCACGGAGTTTGCCCATATACAAACGATTACTGCAACGTCTGACCGGCTGACTGATTACTGCAACTTGTTGAAACACGATGGCCAAATATGATGACGGAAAAGATCCTTTATACTGGAAATCCAACTTGCATGAATGAACTGCTGCTGCTCTTCGTGAGAAGAATGCGCGCCTCAAAATGACAGCTGCTGCCAGTCCCAATACACAAAAATGTGAACAGTAGGCGTCTCGTTGGTAGAGAAAGTTCATAAAGAAATTATAAGAGGCCACCTACGGAGCAGGACAAGTGGATGTATGAGGTTACAACGCATGCTTTTACCATGCATGCCTTTACAACGCGGTTTTTACAACGCATGCTTTTACAACGCATAGTGCTTTGGGGTGCTGGATAGTGAATAGTTTAATTTACTATTCCAACTCCAGTCCCCGTGGATAGTAGGGAAGGTGTTGGATAGTACATTAAACCTATTCCCTATCCTAGAGCACACCCCAGTCAAATGCGTTGTAATGGTTTGCGTTGTAAAAGTTGTGTCGAAATGGTAGTGCGTTGTAAAAGTTTTGTTGTAAAGGTTGTTTACCAGGACAAGTATATGCATAACACTTGAATGAAATCCTGTAGCAAACGTAGTGTGTAATCAAATAAATGGTTAATTATAAAGGCATGCATTCAAGTGAGGACATATATACATTATAAAATAGCAGCAGCAAGGCGGCATATGTAAAAAGTATCCTTCATGTACAATAAGCCAAAATTGTTGTTAAATAATCATTCTCCCTTGATGTTTGTGGGAGACAGGAACAATGAAGCATTAAATGGAAGAAACAAGTGTAAAATATCGATTTCCACGCTCCATGTGCGTATTGGGAGGTAAAAAAAGGCACTTAGCAGGTTATGAGGGCCATGGAGGGAGCCAACCTGAATATACGTGTGTCCTGGATGAGGCGCTCGCTCTGAGAGGAGAAGTCGCGACGTGTAATGGCGGCAACGGCAAGCTCCGATGCAGACAGGCGCCGGTAGTAGAGAACGCGCTGACAGGGGATTAAGTAAAACAGCGCATTAGAGGCGGTTCACGTTCCGCTGGAAGTCCGCGACATTAAGGTCTGTATAGATGCCGGGGGACCGCAGGAAATGGTGAAGAAGAGGTCCGGTGCGGTGGAGAGGCACCTCTATGCGGCCATCTTGCGTGGCGCCTTTGCCATGCCCCCAATATTACACATTTCTAAATTCTAATATCCAAATCCCAAATGTAATCGTCCTCTAGTATAAACTGTGGTTGTTACACTCACAGCCACTTCAATAATTGTTCTCTAATTTCACTTTCAGAATAAAAACGTACAAATCTCAGGATCTTTGAGTTTGCGAGCACTTTCTCTGGCAGTGCACATCTTCTAGGTGTAAACTATTGAGCAACTCAAAACTACCAGCCATATGTTCAATTTAGCTGCTGGTAACACTTAGAATTTTAGATATGTAGGAGTGATTAACAGGAATGTTTTCACAGAGTGGCTCTGAGTTGTCTTTGATGTCACTTAAACCCAAGGCGAAAAGATGTTATTCACTGTTTACCTACCTATGATTGTTTGTGATATGTACCCCCTCAACCTGTACCCCACGACCCAGCCAACCCAAAACAATTAATCTGCCACTGCCATAGCTACCTAGGAGCAGAGGGGTAATGGAAGAGCCCTACTTAACATGGATTTCCCTCTGCCTCACTGCAAAAAATAACACCTCTCCTCCTACCATCCACCCCCATTACCCACTGCACGTACCCTAATCCCCCCAAATTAATAAGTAACCCAGTTCCCTGCTCCCTACCCAGCCACTCTTATACCCTCCCTCATGGTTGTCTGACACTCATCCCCTACCCCCTATCTGCCATCCTTCCCTCTCCCTACTCAAAGCTGTGTTCTCATTACATTGAGAGCAGCTAGCCCACGCTCGCTGTGGGAGACTTGATCGGTGTGGCAGGATTTACCCGTCCAGCAGAGAACCATGCAGACAAGGAAATGTGGTGGTTGGCGCAGGCACAGCCCCACCCGTGTTCTCCCACCTCAGCTGGGTCTGTGGCGATACAAGCTTGCTGTGATATATGTAAAAGGAAGTACCACATATTCCTGTGAGCGCTTTGAGTAACATATGGGTTGATTGTGTCCAATTCCCTAAAGAAGTCAAGCAGAATGTGTGCAACAGCCCCTCTGCTGTTTGTAGAAGTGCTTGTCAGAAGAGCTTCCTAATGTGGGTATGTGTTGTTTCAGACAAACTTATGAAGGTAGGCAAGCGCTGGTTCAGAACTGCTTCTTAGTATAGGCAAGCGCTGGTTTAGAAGGCCTTCCTATTGTAAACAAGCGCTGGTTCAGAAGTCAATCCCAATGTAGAATGGCACTGGTTCAGAGGACCATCCTGATAAATGCAAAAACGGGTTCAGAAGGACTTTTAATGTAAGAGAGAGCTAGTTCAGAAGACCATCTTGATATAGGCAAACACTGGTTCAGAAGGACTTGTTAATGTAAGCGAGCGCTGGTTCAGAAGACCATCCTGATATAGGCAAAAACGGGTTCAGAAGGACTTGTTAACACCATCGCTGCTGACGTTATCCAGCTCCTGTGCTGGGCCATAATAAAAACGGGTGTGGTCATGACGAGCTCAGCTCGTCATGAGCACACAAGAGGTATACATCATGACGAGCTGAGCTCGTCATGAGCATCGAAGGGGTTAATGTAAGAGAGCGCTGGTTCAGAAGACCATCTTGATATAGGCAAACACTGGTTCAGAAGGACTTGTTAATGTAGGAGAGCGTGGGTTCAGCAGACCATCTTGATATAGGCAAACACTGGTTCAGAAGGACTTGTTAATGTAAGCGCGCGCTGGTTCAGAAGACCATCCTGATATAGGCAAAAACGGTTTTAAAAGGACTTGTTAATGTAAGAGAGCGCTGGTTCAGAAGACCATCTTGATATAGGCAAACACTGGTTCAGAAGGACTTGTTAATGCAAGCAAGCGCTGGTTCAGAAGACCATCTTGATAAATGTAAATGTAAATGTATAGGCATTTATATAGCGCACTACTTACCCGTAGGGTCCCAAGGCGCTTCGACCGCTGCGAAACCCTTCCTGGCTTCCCTGAGAGATGGTCCCTTAATGGGTATCTCCAGGGTGAGACCAGGCATCCCCGGCGGTCTGGTGGGGCCGTTAGTGAAGATGAGGCAAGCTAATGCCCAGAGTTGCCGAGTGTGATCGCTGATCAGAGTGGGCACCGAGGCGAGAGAATTATCGAGTCCGCTGACCCTGGTCCAGAAACCTGCCGCGCCGGGAATCGAACCCTGGTCCCCGGCCGTCCTCTGTTCTCGGGTCTGCCGCCTCTAACCAGTGAGCCACACTGGCAAACACTGGTTCAGAAGGACTTGTTAATGCAAGCAAGCACTGGTTCAGAAGACCATCTTGATATAGGCAAACACTGCTTCAGAAGGCCTTGTTAATGCAAGCAAGAGCTGGTTCAGAAGACCATCTTGATATAGGCAAACACTGGTTCAGAAGGCCTTCGTAATGTAAGCAGGCGCTGGTTCAGACGACCATCTTGATATAGGCAAACACTGGTTCAGAAGGGCATGTTAATGTAAGAGAGCGCTGTTTCAGCAGACCATCTTGATATAGGCAAACACTGGTTCAGAAGGCCTTCGTAATGTAAGCAAGCGCTGGTTCAGACGACCATCTTCATGTAGGCAAACACTGGTTCAGAAGGGCATGTTAATGTAAGAGAGCGTTGGTTCAGAAGACCATCTTGATATAGGCAAACACTGGTTCAGAAGGACTTGTTAATGCAAGCAAGAGCTGGTTCAGAAGACCATTTTGATATAGGCAAACACTGGTTCAGAAGGGCATGTTAATGTAAGAGAGCGTTGGTTCAGAAGACCATCTTGATATAGGCAAACACTGGTTCAGAAGGACTTGTTAATGCAAGCAAGAGCTGGTTCAGAAGACCATTTTGATATAGGCAAACACTGGTTCAGAAGGCCTTCTTAATGTAAGCAGGCGCTGGTTCAGACGACCATCTTGATATAGGCAAACACTGGTTCAGAAGGGCATGTTAATGTAAGAGAGCGCTGGTTCAGCAGACCATCTTGATATAGGCAAACACTGCTTCAGAAGGCCTTGTTAATGCAAGCAAGAGCTGGTTCAGAAGACCATCTTGATATAGGCAAACGCTGGTTCAGAAGGCCTTCGTAATGTAAGCAAGCGCTGGTTCAGACGACCATCTTCATGTAGGCAAACACTGGTTCAGAAGGGCATGTTAATGTAAGAGAGCGTTGGTTCAGAAGACCATCTTGATATAGGCAAACACTGGTTCAGAAGGACTTGTTAATGCAAGCAAGCACTGGTTCAGAAGACCATCTTGATATAGGCAAACACTGGTTCAGAAGGGCATGTTAATGTAAGAGAGCGCTGGTTCAGAAGACCATCTTGATATAGGCAAACACTGGTTCAGAAGGACTTGTTAATGCAAGCAAGCACTGGTTCAGAAGACCATCTTGATATAGGCAAACACTGCTTCAGAAGGCCTTGTTAATGCAAGTAAGAGCTGGTTCAGAAGACCATCTTGATATAGGCAAACACTGCTTCAGAAGGCCTTGTTAATGCAAGCAAGAGCTGGTTCAGAAGACCATCTTGATATAGGCAAACACTAGTTCAGAAGGACTTGTTAATGCAAGCAAGAGCTGGTTCAGCAGGCCATCTTGATATAGGCAAACACTGGTTCAGAAGGCCTTCTTAATGGAAGCAAGCGCTGGTTCAGACGACCATCTTCATGTAGGCAAACACTGGTTCAGAAGGGCATGTTAATGTAAGAGAGCGTTGGTTCAGAAGACCATCTGGATATAGGCAAACACTGGTTCAGAAGGACTTGTTAATGCAAGCAAGAGCTGGTTCAGAAGACCATTTTGATATAGGCAAACACTGGTTCAGAAGGGCATGTTAATGTAAGAGAGCGTTGGTTCAGAAGACCATCTTGATATAGGGAAACACTCGTTCAGAAGGACTTGTTAATGCAAGCAAGCGCTGGTTCAGAAGACCATCTTGATATAGGCAAACACTGCTTCAGAAGGCCTTGTTAATGCAAGCAAGAGCTGGTTCGGAAGACCATCTTGATATAGGCAAACACTGCTTCAGAAGGCCTTGTTAATGCAAGCAAGAGCTGGTTCGGAAGACCATCTTGATATAGGCAAACACTAGTTCAGAAGGACTTGTTAATGCAAGCAAGAGCTGGTTCAGCAGGCCATCTTGATATAGGCAAACACTGGTTCAGAAGGCCTTCGTAATGTAAGCAGGCGCTGGTTCAGACGACCATCTTGATATAGGCAAACACTGGTTCAGAAGGGCATGTTAATGTAAGAGAGCGCTGTTTCAGCAGACCATCTTGATATAGGCAAACACTGGTTCAGAAGGCCTTCGTAATGTAAGCAAGCGCTGGTTCAGACGACCATCTTCATGTAGGCAAACACTGGTTCAGAAGGGCATGTTAATGTAAGAGAGCGTTGGTTCAGAAGACCATCTTGATATAGGCAAACACTGGTTCAGAAGGACTTGTTAATGCAAGCAAGCACTGGTTCAGAAGACCATCTTGATATAGGCAAACACTGGTTCAGAAGGGCATGTTAATGTAAGAGAGCGCTGGTTCAGAAGACCATCTTGATATAGGCAAACACTGGTTCAGAAGGACTTGTTAATGCAAGCAAGCACTGGTTCAGAAGACCATCTTGATATAGGCAAACACTGCTTCAGAAGGCCTTGTTAATGCAAGTAAGAGCTGGTTCAGAAGACCATCTTGATATAGGCAAACACTGCTTCAGAAGGCCTTGTTAATGCAAGCAAGCACTGGTTCGGAAGACCATCTTGATATAGGCAAACACTGCTTCAGAAGGCCTTGTTAATGCAAGCAAGAGCTGGTTCAGAAGACCATCTTGATATAGGCAAACACTGGTTCAGAAGGACTTGTTAATGCAAGCAAGCACTGGTTCAGAAGACCATCTTGATATAGGCAAACACTGCTTCAGAAGGCCTTGTTAATGCAAGTAAGAGCTGGTTCAGAAGACCATCTTGATATAGGCAAACACTGCTTCAGAAGGCCTTGTTAATGCAAGCAAGAGCTGGTTCAGAAGACCATCTTGATATAGGCAAACACTAGTTCAGAAGGACTTGTTAATGCAAGCAAGAGCTGGTTCAGAAGACCATCTTGATATAGGCAAACACTGGTTCAGAAGGCCTTCTTAATGGAAGCAAGCGCTGGTTCAGACGACCATCTTCATGTAGGCAAACACTGGTTCAGAAGGGCATGTTAATGTAAGAGAGCGTTGGTTCAGAAGACCATCTTGATATAGGCAAACACTGGTTCAGAAGGACTTGTTAATGCAAGAAAGAGCTGGTTCAGAAGACCATCTTGATATAGGCAAACACTGGTTCAGAAGGACTTGTTAATGCAAGCAAGCACTGGTTCAGAAGACCATCTTGATATAGGCAAACACTGCTTCAGAAGGCCTTGTTAATGCAAGTAAGAGCTGGTTCAGAAGACCATCTTGATATAGGCAAACACTGCTTCAGAAGGCCTTGTTAATGCAAGCAAGAGCTGGTTCAGAAGACCATCTTGATATAGGCAAACACTAGTTCAGAAGGACTTGTTAATGCAAGCAAGAGCTGGTTCAGCAGGCCATCTTGATATAGGCAAACACTGGTTCAGAAGGCCTTCTTAATGGAAGCAAGCGCTGGTTCAGACGACCATCTTCATGTAGGCAAACACTGGTTCAGAAGGGCATGTTAATGTAAGAGAGCGTTGGTTCAGAAGACCATCTTGATATAGGCAAACACTGGTTCAGAAGGACTTGTTAATGCAAGCAAGAGCTGGTTCAGAAGACCATTTTGATATAGGCAAACACTGGTTCAGAAGGGCATGTTAATGTAAGAGAGCGTTGGTTCAGAAGACCATCTTGATATAGGGAAACACTCGTTCAGAAGGACTTGTTAATGCAAGCAAGCGCTGGTTCAGAAGACCATCTTGATATAGGCAAACACTGCTTCAGAAGGCCTTGTTAATGCAAGCAAGAGCTGGTTCGGAAGACCATCTTGATATAGGCAAACACTGCTTCAGAAGCCCTTGTTAATGCAAGCAAGAGCTGGTTCGGAAGACCATCTTGATATAGGCAAACACTAGTTCAGAAGGACTTGTTAATGCAAGCAAGAGCTGGTTCAGCAGGCCATCTTGATATAGGCAAACACTGGTTCAGAAGGCCTTCGTAATGTAAGCAGGCGCTGGTTCAGACGACCATCTTGATATAGGCAAACACTGGTTCAGAAGGGCATGTTAATGTAAGAGAGCGCTGTTTCAGCAGACCATCTTGATATAGGCAAACACTGGTTCAGAAGGCCTTCGTAATGTAAGCAAGCGCTGGTTCAGACGACCATCTTCATGTAGGCAAACACTGGTTCAGAAGGGCATGTTAATGTAAGAGAGCGTTGGTTCAGAAGACCATCTTGATATAGGCAAACACTGGTTCAGAAGGACTTGTTAATGCAAGCAAGCACTGGTTCAGAAGACCATCTTGATATAGGCAAACACTGGTTCAGAAGGGCATGTTAATGTAAGAGAGCGCTGGTTCAGAAGACCGTCTTGATATAGGCAAACACTGGTTCAGAAGGACTTGTTAATGCAAGCAAGCACTGGTTCAGAAGACCATCTTGATATAGGCAAACACTGCTTCAGAAGGCCTTGTTAATGCAAGTAAGAGCTGGTTCAGAAGACCATCTTAATATAGGCAAACACTGCTTCAGAAGGCCTTGTTAATGCAAGCAAGCACTGGTTCGGAAGACCATCTTGATATAGGCAAACACTGCTTCAGAAGGCCTTGTTAATGCAAGCAAGAGCTGGTTCAGAAGACCACCTTGATATAGGCAAACACTGGTTCAGAAGGACTTGTAATGCAAGCAAGCACTGGTTCAGAAGACCATCTTGATATAGGCAAACACTGCTTCAGAAGGCCTTGTTAATGCAAGCAAGAGCTGGTTCAGAAGACCATCTTGATATAGGCAAACACTGCTTCAGAAGGCCTTGTTAATGCAAGCAAGAGCTGGTTCGGAAGACCATCTTGATATAGGCAAACACTAGTTCAGAAGGACTTGTTAACCCCTTTGATGCTTGTGACGGAACCATTCAGTCATGCCTCACGGTTGAGCTGTGCGGATGACGGAATGGTTCTGTCACGACCACACCCAGGAATGGAATGTCCAGCACTGGGGGAAAATCGGCGCCGCACGCAAGGTGTTAATGTAGGTGAGCACTGGTTCGGAAGACCATCTTGATATAGGCAAACACTGGTTAGGAAGGCCTTCTTAATGTTAGGGAGCGCTGGGTCAGACGACCATCTTGATGTAGGCAAACACTGGTTCAGAAGGGCATGTTAATGTAAGAGAGCGTTGGTTCAGAAGACCATCTTGATATAGGCAAACACTGGTTAGGAAGGCCTTCTTAATGTTAGCGAGCGCTGGGTCAGAAGACCATTCTGATATAGGCAAACACTGGTTCAGAAGGCCTTCTTAATGTAAGCGAGCGCTGGTTCAAAGGCCTTCCTCCTATAAGCAAAGACTGGTTCAGAAGACCTTCTTAATGTAAGCGAGCGCTGGGTCAGTTGACCATCTTGATATAGGCAAACACTGGTTCAGAAGTTCTGTTTAATGTAAGCGAGCGCTCGGTCAGAAGACCGTCTTGATATAGGTAAACACTATTTCAGAAGACCTACTTAATCTAATTGAGCGCTGGTTCAGAACACATTCGTAATGTAATTGAGCACTGTTTCAGAAGATCTTCCTAATGTAGCCAAGTGCTGCTTCTGAAGTCCTTGCAAATGTAAGAAAGCATTCACAAGACCTTCCAAATCTTGGTGAGGGCTGGATATGAAAACCTTCCTAATGTAACCAAGTGCTGGTTCCGAATATCTTACTAATGTAAGCGAGCGCTGGTTCAGAAGACCTTCCAAATCTAGGAGAGGGCTGGCTCAGAATGCATTTTCCTGTGGGTGACCGCTAGTTCTGAAGCCCTTCCTAATCAAGGTGAGAGCTGGTTCACAAGGCCTCCTAAAAGATAGGCAAGCTCTGGTTCAGAAGGCCTTCCTAATGTGGGCAGAGCTTGTTCTGGGATACAACCCCAGCCTTGATCTGAAGTCATTTCTTGCCTGATGTTGTGGATTTCCAAGTGTTGCCAAGCACTGTTTCACTAGACCTTCCTAATGTAGGCAAGAGCTGCTTCAGACGGTAGATGAGTTCCACTTCTGCGCAACAACACCGGTCCCAATCCTGAATACATGATGTCGTGGGTGTCCAAGTGTTGGTAATCACTGGTTCAGAAGACTTTGTTAATGTAGGCGAGCATTCAATCAGAAGACATCGCTAATCTACTAATGTAGGCGTGCACTGGTTTAGAAGACTTTACTAATCCAATTGAGCTTTGGTTCAGAAGACTTTACTAATGTAGTTGAGTGCTGGTTCTGTGCTACAGCCCCGGTCATCCAGGATGTTGTGGGTTTCCAAGCATTGGCAAGTTTACGCCAAGACGGATATGGTGCACTCTTGCGAGAGAGCGGAAAAATGGAACATGCAGGCATATTACGCACGCTTGAATGGCTTCCAAGCATAGGCTATACAAAGAAAGATGAAATGATTGATGTAAAACCTCAAGTCCACCGCGCGGACACCTGTCACCGCCCCGCGTGAAGAAGCATGTTAAATGCAGCGACTACTCCCCCTTATTATCAACAGTGCACCGGCCTATGGGACTCACAGAGGGGGCCCCTCCTAATGATGACAAGGCTTGCAGCTGGGTGAACCAGTATGGCTGTCATCCGGGAATTATTGGGCAGTCGTGCAGACAGCATCTAGCTGCTGCAAAGCCCCCTCAGCGCGGTGCTGAGGCGCCCCAACACAGCCGCATAAAGTGGTGCTCAGCATCACTGGGTAGGAAAAGGAACAACTTGAAGCTATAAAATCAAAGTGTGTTCTTTTTAGCCAATAACTAGCCTCGAAAGCCTGACAAATGTAGCCCAGGGTGCATTACTCTCCCAATGTAAATATTACATCACGCCCTTATTCTAAACATTACAAATGCCCATTAATGAAACTTAATAAATCATTTTACAACCAGCATCTGATTCCATCCTATAATTCGCTACAAATATTGCAAATGTTATTTTTGTATGAATCTAATTGCATGTCCTGGGAGCGGCTGCATCTGTAATTGCAGCTTTAAGACTGCTAACGCTGGCGTCTATTAACCTAATTACATTTCTGTTCACATAGACTGTCTTAAAACCATTTAAACCCCATGATTTGGGCCCATTATTCTTTCCATCACAATTATTTCGGATGATTTCATTTCCTGAAGTATGACGTGCCTTCACCCATGCTGCTGGTCCATGTTTCAGCATGCATGCATGCACACATTACCCTCGCTTCTTTTGTGTCCAAAGTGCAACGCCAGACCATTTAGCCCCAACTATTATATTCATCATTGTGATTAATATCAAAGATATATTTTAAATTGTAAGCCTTTTCAGGTAGTTTAAACTACGTACCCTTCTCCTTTTACAGCTAATGCCTGCCTCGCCACAGTATCCTTGAAAATCACATGCATTAATCTTCCCTCCTTTTGGGAATTCTCTTAAACTATGTAAACAAAAAAAACTCAAAGACATATTTTAATATCAACCTGATATTTCAGATCCGGCCGTGACACATTTTAGGCGTTTAAGTGCCGGCACTGGTTAAGTATATTACATAATGGAATAAAATCCCATGTGGTTAGTGTTGTTTCTCATTGGAATCGCTGGTCTATTTCTTCCATGTCCTCAATCAATTAATATTACCAACTAATATCGGTTTACTGACCTATCATATATATATATAGGAGCTATATGAAAACCCCACATTATCTGTAATGAAACGTCATAATGACAATATTGGTGCTGGCATGTTCTCCAGCCATACACGCGCACACGTTACAGTATAGTTTATATTCGTTTGGTTTGTTTTTCCAAAGAAATTTCCAGTCTTGAAACTCATCAACTCAAAATAAGAAACAAATGCATCTATAAAAGGAGTCCTGAATTCAGGACGGGCTGCCAAAAAATGGATTTATTGTCCAATTGGTGTCTGCTCTTATTCATAGAAAAGTTATTTTGAAAGACACCATGGCAAAGCGAGGTGAAAAGTTGATGTGATCGAAAGCATGGAGAACCAGCGACGGTTCCTCCGCTGTGGTGGAGGAGCATCGTCCTCCCCCCCTGCTGAGAGCCAGCTCGGGGAAACAGGGAAAAAAATGATAATAAAATAGTTTTATTATCAATTTATTTTCCCCGTTTCCCTCTAAAGCCAACCAAGTCTGGGCGGGCTGGGCTGTCGTCACAGCCAGGAGGAGATGAGTAGTGCAAACTGTAAGTGCGCATGACGGTTTGGCCGTCCTAGGCCGGCCCAACCATCATGCACACATAGGGGCTTATTTACAAGCCCCTTGTGCCACCTGTAGGTCACTTTTCCTAAGTTAAAAATTACGCAAAAGTGGAGCAAGGGGCTTGTAAATAAACTCCTTAGATTTCTCCTAAACCTTATCGTTGGATAATGAGTGAAAATCACCATGAGCTACTAAAGGTTGAGCAACTCGCAAATTGTCCCCAGAGTGCCCCCACGCCCAGCTTCATTGACTAGAGGGTCCCTACAGAGAAAGAGATACCCATTTAGTATATGCAATGCACAACATGAAACCAGGAAACCTATCCCAGCTTCCCTCTTCAACAGATTGTGTGATCCTGGCCTCTGTAGTCATAAGAAATGATAGGGACCTGCAGAGCTTTGTAAAGCTACCAGCATGCTGAACACCATAAACTGCACGTCGGTCTCTCATACCTGGTCATCCACTGCACTGCTCCGTCCCATAACACGGTCAAGGCACCTTGTTGGTCATCACGCATGACACAGAAACGCTTCCACATAGGATCACAAAACGATGAAAACACCAGACCAACCTCACACCCGCCATAGCATAGCTTGCTGGCCATGTAGGTAAGTACTTCAGTGCCCCACAAATGGGGCAATAAGCTTTAAATATAAATGCTGCGATAAAACGATTTTATTACATCATGCCTTCTTTTTCTTTATTATCACACATGACGGTAACATGAAATGCTTGAGTTCAGGGTGTGCACCATACAAAAATCTCCTCGAACAGACTTTAAAGTTGTTACACATGTCTTGCCTCTTAGTACATTAATATAGCATTTTCATAAGGGACGGTGGCAGTCCATGACTGTTTCATGTTTAAAAACGATCACTTTTAAAAATGCCTCTTAATGCAGTGGTGTAATTTGATGCTCAGATGAAATGCTTCTCCATGGTGGAGAAATAAAAGTACGTAATTGTTTAACAGATATCATTTTTGTAAGACTTTTGTGTTATTATTTGCGATATTTTCAAAATTGTGCTCGTGCAAGGAAGGGGGTCATACACCTAAGCTTCATGTCTCAGCTTTCCCTATTCATTGGCTGCAGAAAAATATAGCCACTACAGGTGTTGGTACTTTTTTCAAACGGGATACAGCCTTATGTTCATCGGGCCATAAAATTAACACTTCATTTTAAATTTCTGCCTTGATTTCATTAAATTAAAGCAGCATTTTACAGGGATTTTTTTTTAAATAAGGTACCTCTAGCTGTTGTCACTAGGCACAAACCGAAGCCAGGAAGTTATTATACATTTTTCTCATCATTTCATTAAATTTTAATGAAAAGAAATGTAAAATGATGTTCTTGGGTCAGGTTTGTGGCCAGGAACAACTTCACAGCTGCCAAGTTTTCAGTTTGCTTACGCATGACATTTACGCAATAATATCCATGGAAACAAGTAAAAATCACAAATTGCCCATTTCTGAGACACGAAAAGTTCAGGCAAAAGCCCTAAAACTGATGTAAAACTCCTGAAATGGAAGGTCAGAACCACAGTTTCTGACCTTAAAAACAGAGCAGGCCTTGAAAAATGTAAGAAATATTACCTAACCTGAAGTTCAAATAACTTTAATGATATGCTATCCCTTTAAAGAGGAAAGTATGTTTTTTATTTGGTGTCAAAATGAAGTAGTTTGGTCATAGACTTAAACTAACTGCACAAAATGCGTGGTCTTGTGATCATTAGTAGAAGGCGACACTGTCATTTTCTTTTGAAAAATATAGGATAAATGAAGGTTGAGATGCATACTTTATTGATAATAAATAATAACCATTTTGCAAGATCAAGACGTTTCATATGAAGGTTCAAATTGGACAAACATTCTCACAGGTCATTTGTTTTATCTGTTGTGATTGTGAAGTATACAATGTTTTCTAGATACAGATGCCTCTCTGTGCAATACTACACATCGAACTCAGGCCAAGCGTAAATCAAAAACAATGACACTTGTAGATAGCACCTCATGGCCAAGGTCATTCAAACTACCGCTCTTTCTCCTATGATGCGGCTAGGCTGCGGAATGCCCTTCCGCCCCATATGCGTCAGAAATCCAATCATCTGTCTTTCCGGAAATGACTTAAAACGTGGCTTTTCACAGTCACTGGTCAGTAAAGGTATTCTCTTGGTCCGCGTCTGCAAACGCTGGGATGCCTTAGGGTAGCTATGCGCTCTATAAATGTTTCTTTCATTCATTTCATTAAGATGACTTCCCTAATTGGTTCTCCACAAAGTGCACCAAGATGATTATTTGTAGACGTACCATAACTTGGTCTTAAAGCTGGTGCTTGCTGTGCTGATCTGCTGGCATCGCGCGTACAACAGGGGCTCTCTCTGAAGGGGGCATGCTCCTGCAGGCTGAGTGGCATCATGTCAAGGACACTGCTGGCTGGAGGCATCACTCGCCCCCTGTGGCCGCAGTCAATGCTGGTGCTCTGCTGCTGGCATCGCGCGTACAACAGGGGCTCTCTCTGAAGGGGCATGCTCCTGCAGGCTGAGTGGCATCATGTCAAGGACACTGCTGGCTGGAGGCATCACTCGCCCCCTGTGGCCGCAGTCAATGCTGGTGCTCTGCTGCTGGCATCGCGCGTACAACAGGGGCTCTCTCTGAAGGGGGCATGCTCCTGCAGGCTGAGTGGCATCATGTCAAGGACACTGCTGGCTGGAGGCATCACTCGCCCCCTGTGGCCGCAGTCAATGCTGGTGCTCTGCTGCTGGCATCGCGCGTACAACAGGGGCTCTCTCTGAAGGGGGCATGCTCCTGCAGGCTGAGTGGCATCATGTCAAGGACACTGCTGGCTGGAGGCTTCACTCGCCCCGTGTGGCCGCAGTCAATGCTGGTGCTCTGCTGCTGGCATCACGCGTACAACAGGGGCTCTCTCAGAAGGGGGCATGCTCCTGCAGGCTGAGTGGCATCATGTCAAGGACACTGCTGGCTGGAGGCATCACTCGCCCCCTGTGGCCGCAGTCAATGCTGGTGCTCTGCTGCTGGCATCGCGCGTACAACAGGGGCTCTCTCTGAAGGGGGCATGCTCCTGCAGGCTGAGTGGCATCATGTCAAGGACACTGCTGGCTGGAGGCATCACTCGCCCCGTGTGGCCGCAGTCAATGCCGGTGCTCTGCTGCTGGCATCGCGCGTACAACAGGGGCTCTCTCTGAAGGGGGCATGCTCCTGCAGGCTGAGTGGCATCATGTCAAGGACACTGCTGGCTGGAGGCATCACTCGCCCCCTGTGGCCGCAGTCACTGCTGGTGCTCTGCTGCTGGCATCACACGTACAACAGGGGCTCTCTCTGAAGGGGGCATGCTCCTGCAGGCTGAGTGGCATCATGTCAAGGACACTGCTGGCTGGAGGCATCACTCGCCCCCTGTGGCCGCAGTCAATGCTGGTGCTCTGCTGCTGGCATCGCGCGTACAACAGGGGCTCTCTCTGAAGGGGGCATGCTCCTGCAGGCTGAGTGGCATCATGTCAAGGACACTGCTGGCTGGAAGCATCACTCGCCCCCTGTGGCCGCAGTCAATGCTGGTGCTCTGCTGCTGGCATCACGCGTACAACAGGGGCTCTCTCTGAAGGGGGCATGCTCCTGCAGGCTGAGTGGCATCATGTCAAGGACACTGCTGGCTGGAGGCATCACTCGCCCCCTGTGGCCGCAGTCAATGCTGGTGCTCTGCTGCTGGCATCACGCGTACAACAGGGGCTCTCTCTGAAGGGGGCATGCTCCTGCAGGCTGAGTGGCATCATGCCAAGGACACTGCTGGCTGGAAGCATCACTCGCCCCCTGTGGCCGCAGTCAATGCTGGTGCTCTGCTGCTGGCATCACGCGTACAACAGGGGCTCTCTCTGAAGGGGCATGCTCCTGCAGGCTGAGTGGCATCATGTCAAGGACACTGCTGGCTGGAGGCATCACTCGCCCCCTGTGGCCGCAGTCAATGCCGGTGCTCTGCTGCTGGCATCATGCGTACAACAGGGGCTCTCTCTGAAGGGGGCATGCTCCTGCAGGCTGAGTGGCATCATGTCAAGGACACTGCTGGCTGGAAGCATCACTCGCCCCCTGTGGCCGCAGTCAATGCTGGTGCTCTGCTGCTGGCATCATGCGTACAACAGGGGCTCTCTCTGAAGGGGCATGCTCCTGCAGGCTGAGTGGCATCATGTCAAGGACACTGCTGGCTGGAGGCATCACTCGCCCCGTGTGGCCGCAGTCAATGCCGGTGCTCTGCTGCTGGCATCATGCGTACAACAGGGGCTCTCTCTGAAGGGGCATGCTCCTGCAGGCTGAGTGGCATCATGTCAAGGACACTGCTGGCTGGAGGCATCACTCGCCCCCTGTGGCCGCAGTCAATGCTGGTGCTCTGCTGCTGGCATCATGCGTACAACAGGGGCTCTCTCTGAAGGGGCATGCTCCTGCAGGCTGAGTGGCATCATGTCAAGGACACTGCTGGCTGGAGGCATCACTCGCCCCGTGTGGCCGCAGTCAATGCCGGTGCTCTGCTGCTGGCATCGCGCGTACAACAGGGGCTCTCTCTGAAGGGGGCATGCTCCTGCAGGCTGAGTGGCATCATGTCAAGGACACTGCTGGCTGGAAGCATCACTCGCCCCCTGTGGCCGCAGTCAATGCTGGTGCTCTGCTGCTGGCATCACGCGTACAACAGGGGCTCTCTCAGAAGGGGGCATGCTCCTGCAGGCTGAGTGGCATCATGTCAAGGACACTGCTGGCTGGAAGCATCACTCGCCCCCTGTGGCCGCAGTCAATGCTGGTGCTCTGCTGCTGGCATCATGCGTACAACAGGGGCTCTCTCTGAAGGGGGCATGCTCCTGCAGGCTGAGTGGCATCATGTTAAGGACACTGCTGGCTGGAGGCATCACTCGCCCCCTGTGGCCGCAGTCAATGCCGGTGCTCTGCTGCTGGCATCATGCGTACAACAGGGGCTCTCTCTGAAGGGGGCATGCTCCTGCAGGCTGAGTGGCATCATGTCAAGGACACTGCTGGCTGGAGGCATCACTCGCCCCCTGTGGCCGCAGTCAATGCTGGTGCTCTGCTGCTGGCATCATGCGTACAACAGGGGCTCTCTCTGAAGGGGCATGCTCCTGCAGGCTGAGTGGCATCATGTCAAGGACACTGCTGGCTGGAAGCATCACTCGCCCCCTGTGGCCGCAGTCAATGCTGGTGCTCTGCTGCTGGCATCGCGCGTACAACAGGGGCTCTCTCTGAAGGGGGCATGCTCCTGCAGGCTGAGTGGCATCATGTCAAGGACACTGCTGGCTGGAGGCATCACTCGCCCCCTGTGGCCGCAGTCAATGCTGGTGCTCTGCTGCTGGCATCACGCGTACAACAGGGGCTCTCTCTGAAGGGGGCATGCTCCTGCAGGCTGAGTGGCATCATGTTAAGGACACTGCTGGCTGGAAGCATCACTCGCCCCCTGTGGCCGCAGTCAATGCTGGTGCTCTGCTGCTGGCATCGCGCGTACAACAGGGGCTCTCTCTGAAGGGGGCATGCTCCTGCAGGCTGAGTGGCATCATGTCAAGGACACTGCTGGCTGGAGGCATCACTCGCCCCCTGTGGCCGCAGTCAATGCTGGTGCTCTGCTGCTGGCATCACGCGTACAACAGGGGCTCTCTCTGAAGGGGCATGCTCCTGCAGGCTGAGTGGCATCATGTCAAGGACACTGCTGGCTGGAAGCATCACTCGCCCCGTGTGGCCGCAGTCAATGCTGGTGCTCTGCTGCTGGCATCACGCGTACAACAGGGGCTCTCTCTGAAGGGGGCATGCTCCTGCAGGCTGAGTGGCATCATGTCAAGGACACTGCTGGCTGGAGGCATCACTCGCCCCCTGTGGCCGCAGTCAATGCTGGTGCTCTGCTGCTGGCATCGCGCGTACAACAGGGGCTCTCTCTGAAGGGGGCATGCTCCTGCAGGCTGAGTGGCATCATGTCAAGGACACTGCTGGCTGGAAGCATCACTCGCCCCCTGTGGCCGCAGTCAATGCTGGTGCTCTGCTGCTGGCATCATGCATACAACAGGGGCTCTCTCAGAAGGGGGCATGCTCCTGCAGGCTGAGTGGCATCATGTCAAGGACACTGCTGGCTGGAAGCATCACTCGCCCCCTGTGGCCGCAGTCAATGCTGGTGCTCTGCTGCTGGCATCGCGCGTACAACAGGGGCTCTCTCTGAAGGGGGCATGCTCCTGCAGGCTGAGTGGCATCATGTCAAGGACACTGCTGGCTGGAAGCATCACTCGCCCCCTGTGGCCGCAGTCAATGCTGGTGCTCTGCTGCTGGCATCACGCGTACAACAGGGGCTCTCTCTGAAGGGGGCATGCTCCTGCAGGCTGAGTGGCATCATGTCAAGGACACTGCTGGCTGGAGGCATCACTCGCCCCCTGTGGCCGCAGTCAATGCTGGTGCTCTGCTGCTGGCATCATGCGTACAACAGGGGCTCTCTCTGAAGGGGGCATGCTCCTGCAGGCTGAGTGGCATCATGTCAAGGACACTGCTGGCTGGAGGCTTCACTCGCCCCGTGTGGCCGCAGTCAATGCCGGTGCTCTGCTGCTGGCATCACGCGTACAACAGGGGCTCTCTCTGAAGGGGCATGCTCCTGCAGGCTGAGTGGCATCATGTCAAGGACACTGCTGGCTGGAGGCATCACTCGCCCCCTGTGGCCGCAGTCAATGCCGGTGCTCTGCTGCTGGCATCACGCGTACAACAGGGGCTCTCTCTGAAGGGGGCATGCTCCTGCAGGCTGAGTGGCATCATGTCAAGGACACTGCTGGCTGGAAGCATCACTCGCCCCCTGTGGCCGCAGTCAATGCTGGTGCTCTGCTGCTGGCATCATGCGTACAACAGGGGCTCTCTCTGAAGGGGCATGCTCCTGCAGGCTGAGTGGCATCATGTCAAGGACACTGCTGGCTGGAGGCATCACTCGCCCCGTGTGGCCGCAGTCAATGCCGGTGCTCTGCTGCTGGCATCATGCGTACAACAGGGGCTCTCTCTGAAGGGGCATGCTCCTGCAGGCTGAGTGGCATCATGTCAAGGACACTGCTGGCTGGAAGCATCACTCGCCCCCTGTGGCCGCAGTCAATGCCGGTGCTCTGCTGCTGGCATCACGCGTACAACAGGGGCTCTCTCAGAAGGGGGCATGCTCCTGCAGGCTGAGTGGCATCATGTCAAGGACACTGCTGGCTGGAAGCATCACTCGCCCCCTGTGGCCGCAGTCAATGCTGGTGCTCTGCTGCTGGCATCATGCGTACAACAGGGGCTCTCTCTGAAGGGGCATGCTCCTGCAGGCTGAGTGGCATCATGTTAAGGACACTGCTGGCTGGAGGCATCACTCGCCCCCTGTGGCCGCAGTCAATGCCGGTGCTCTGCTGCTGGCATCATGCGTACAACAGGGGCTCTCTCTGAAGGGGGCATGCTCCTGCAGGCTGAGTGGCATCATGTCAAGGACACTGCTGGCTGGAGGCATCACTCGCCCCCTGTGGCCGCAGTCAATGCCGGTGCTCTGCTGCTGGCATCATGCGTACAACAGGGGCTCTCTCTGAAGGGGCATGCTCCTGCAGGCTGAGTGGCATCATGTCAAGGACACTGCTGGCTGGAAGCATCACTCGCCCCCTGTGGCCGCAGTCAATGCTGGTGCTCTGCTGCTGGCATCACGCGTACAACAGGGGCTCTCTCAGAAGGGGGCATGCTCCTGCAGGCTGAGTGGCATCATGTCAAGGACACTGCTGGCTGGAGGCATCACTCGCCCCCTGTGGCCGCAGTCAATGCTGGTGCTCTGCTGCTGGCATCATGCGTACAACAGGGGCTCTCTCTGAAGGGGCATGCTCCTGCAGGCTGAGTGGCATCATGTCAAGGACACTGCTGGCTGGAAGCATCACTCGCCCCCTGTGGCCGCAGTCAATGCTGGTGCTCTGCTGCTGGCATCGCGCGTACAACAGGGGCTCTCTCTGAAGGGGGCATGCTCCTGCAGGCTGAGTGGCATCATGTCAAGGACACTGCTGGCTGGAGGCATCACTCGCCCCCTGTGGCCGCAGTCAATGCTGGTGCTCTGCTGCTGGCATCGCGCGTACAACAGGGGCTCTCTCTGAAGGGGCATGCTCCTGCAGGCTGAGTGGCATCATGTCAAGGACACTGCTGGCTGGAGGCATCACTCGCCCCCTGTGGCCGCAGTCAATGCTGGTGCTCTGCTGCTGGCATCGCGCATACAACAGGGGCTCTCTCTGAAGGGGGCATGCTCCTGCAGGCTGAGTGGCATCATGTCAAGGACACTGCTGGCTGGAGGCTTCACTCGCCCCGTGTGGCCGCAGTCAATGCCGGTGCTCTGCTGCTGGCATCATGCGTACAACAGGGGCTCTCTCTGAAGGGGCATGCTCCTGCAGGCTGAGTGGCATCATGTTAAGGACACTGCTGGCTGGAAGCATCACTCGCCCCCTGTGGCCGCAGTCAATGCTGGTGCTCTGCTGCTGGCATCACGCGTACAACAGGGGCTCTCTCAGAAGGGGGCATGCTCCTGCAGGCTGAGTGGCATCATGTTAAGGACACTGCTGGCTGGAGGCATCACTCGCCCCCTGTGGCCGCAGTCACTGCTGGTGCTCTGCTGCTGGCATCGCGCGTACAACAGGGGCTCTCTCTGAAGGGGGCATGCTCCTGCAGGCTGAGTGGCATCATGTCAAGGACACTGCTGGCTGGAGGCATCACTCGCCCCCTGTGGCCGCAGTCACTGCTGGTGCTCTGCTGCTGGCATCACGGGTACAACAGGGGCTCTCTCTGAAGGGGGCATCCTCCTGCAGGCTGAGTGGCATCATGTCAAGGACACTGCTGGCTGGAAGCATCACTCGCCCCGTGTGGCCGCAGTCAATGCTGGTGCTCTGCTGCTGGCATCGCGCGTACAACAGGGGCTCTCTCTGAAGGGGCATGCTCCTGCAGGCTGAGTGGCATCATGTCAAGGACACTGCTGGCTGGAAGCATCACTCGCCCCCTGTGGCCGCAGTCAATGCTGGTGCTCTGCTGCTGGCATCGCGCGTACAACAGGGGCTCTCTCTGAAGGGGCATGCTCCTGCAGGCTGAGTGGCATCATGTCAAGGACACTTCTGGCTGGAAGCATCACTCGCCCCCTGTGGCCGCAGTCAATGCTGGTGCTCTGCTGCTGGCATCATGCGTACAACAGGGGCTCTCTCTGAAGGGGCATGCTCCTGCAGGCTGAGTGGCATCATGTTAAGGACACTGCTGGCTGGAAGCATCACTCGCCCCCTGTGGCCGCAGTCAATGCTGGTGCTCTGCTGCTGGCATCGCGCGTACAACAGGGGCTCTCTCTGAAGGGGCATGCTCCTGCAGGCTGAGTGGCATCATGTCAAGGACACTGCTGGCTGGAGGCATCACTCGCCCCCTGTGGCCGCAGTCAATGCTGGTGCTCTGCTGCTGGCATCGCGCGTACAACAGGGGCTCTCTCTGTAGGGGCATGCTCCTGCAGGCTGAGTGGCATCATGTTAAGGACACTGCTGGCTGGAAGCATCACTCGCCCCCTGTGGCCGCAGTCAATGCTGGTGCTCTGCTGCTGGCATCACGCGTACAACAGGGGCTCTCTCAGAAGGGGGCATGCTCCTGCAGGCTGAGTGGCATCATGTTAAGGACACTGCTGGCTGGAAGCATCACTCGCCCCGTGTGGCCGCAGTCAATGCTGGTGCTCTGCTGCTGGCATCGCGCGTACAACAGGGGCTCTCTCTGAAGGGGCATGCTCCTGCAGGCTGAGTGGCATCATGTCAAGGACACTGCTGGCTGGAAGCATCACTCGCCCCCTGTGGCCGCAGTCAATGCTGGTGCTCTGCTGCTGGCATCGCGCGTACAACAGGGGCTCTCTCTGAAGGGGCATGCTCCTGCAGGCTGAGTGGCATCATGTCAAGGACACTGCTGGCTGGAAGCATCACTCGCCCCCTGTGGCCGCAGTCAATGCTGGTGCTCTGCTGCTGGCATCGCGCGTACAACAGGGGCTCTCTCTGAAGGGGCATGCTCCTGCAGGCTGAGTGGCATCATGTCAAGGACACTGCTGGCTGGAGGCATCACTCGCCCCCTGTGGCCGCAGTCAATGCCGGTGCTCTGCTGCTGGCATCGCGCGTACAACAGGGGCTCTCTCAGAAGGGGGCATGCTCCTGCAGGCTGAGTGGCATCATGTCAAGGACACTGCTGGCTGGAAGCATCACTCGCCCCCTGTGGCCGCAGTCAATGCTGGTGCTCTGCTGCTGGCATCGCGCGTACAACAGGGGCTCTCTCTGAAGGGGCATGCTCCTGCAGGCTGAGTGGCATCATGTCAAGGACACTGCCGGCTGGAAGCATCACTCGCCCCCTGTGGCCGCAGTCAATGCTGGTGCTCTGCTGCTGGCATCGCGCGTACAACAGGGGCTCTCTCTGAAGGGGCATGCTCCTGCAGGCTGAGTGGCATCATGTCAAGGACACTGCCGGCTGGAAGCATCACTCGCCCCCTGTGGCCGCAGTCAATGCTGGTGCTCTGCTGCTGGCATCGCGCGTACAACAGGGGCTCTCTCTGAAGGGGGCATGCTCCTGCAGGCTGAGTGGCATCATGTCAAGGACACTGCTGGCTGGAAGCATCACTCGCCCCCTGTGGCCGCAGTCAATGCTGGTGCTCTGCTGCTGGCATCGCGCGTACAACAGGGGCTCTCTCTGAAGGGGGCATGCTCCTGCAGGCTGAGTGGCATCATGTCAAGGACACTGCTGGCTGGAGGCATCACTCGCCCCCTGTGGCCGCAGTCAATGCTGGTGCTCTGCTGCTGGCATCATGCGTACAACAGGGGCTCTCTCTGAAGGGGCATGCTCCTGCAGGCTGAGTGGCATCATGTCAAGGACACTGCTGGCTGGAGGCATCACTCGCCCCGTGTGGCCGCAGTCAATGCTGGTGCTCTGCTGCTGGCATCGCGCGTACAACAGGGGCTCTCTCTGAAGGGGGCATGCTCCTGCAGGCTGAGTGGCATCATGTCAAGGACACTGCTGGCTGGAAGCATCACTCGCCCCCTGTGGCCGCAGTCAATGCTGGTGCTCTGCTGCTGGCATCATGCGTACAACAGGGGCTCTCTCTGAAGGGGCATGCTCCTGCAGGCTGAGTGGCATCATGTCAAGGACACTGCTGGCTGGAGGCATCACTCGCCCCCTGTGGCCGCAGTCAATGCTGGTGCTCTGCTGCTGGCATCGCGCGTACAACAGGGGCTCTCTCTGAAGGGGGCATGCTCCTGCAGGCTGAGTGACATCATGTCAAGGACACTGCTGGCTGGAGGCATCACTCGCCCCCTGTGGCCGCAGTCAATGCTGGTGCTCTGCTGCTGGCATCACGCGTACAACAGGGGCTCTCTCTGAAGGGGGCATGCTCCTGCAGGCTGAGTGGCATCATGTCAAGGACACTGCTGGCTGGAAGCATCACTCGCCCCCTGTGGCCGCAGTCAATGCTGGTGCTCTGCTGCTGGCATCGCGCGTACAACAGGGGCTCTCTCTGAAGGGGGCATGCTCCTGCAGGCTGAGTGGCATCATGTCAAGGACACTGCTGGCTGGAAGCATCACTCGCCCCCTGTGGCCGCAGTCAATGCTGGTGCTCTGCTGCTGGCATCGCGCGTACAACAGGGGCTCTCTCTGAAGGGGGCATGCTCCTGCAGGCTGAGTGGCATCATGTCAAGGACACTGCTGGCTGGAAGCATCACTCGCCCCCTGTGGCCGCAGTCAATGCTGGTGCTCTGCTGCTGGCATCGCGCGTACAACAGGGGCTCTCTCTGAAGGGGCATGCTCCTGCAGGCTGAGTGGCATCATGTCAAGGACACTGCTGGCTGGAGGCTTCACTCGCCCCGTGTGGCCGCAGTCAATGCCGGTGCTCTGCTGCTGGCATCATGCGTACAACAGGGGCTCTCTCTGAAGGGGCATGCTCCTGCAGGCTGAGTGGCATCATGTTAAGGACACTGCTGGCTGGAAGCATCACTCGCCCCGTGTGGCCGCAGTCAATGCTGGTGCTCTGCTGCTGGCATCGCGCGTACAACAGGGGCTCTCTCTGAAGGGGCATGCTCCTGCAGGCTGAGTGGCATCATGTCAAGGACACTGCTGGCTGGAAGCATCACTCGCCCCCTGTGGCCGCAGTCAATGCTGGTGCTCTGCTGCTGGCATCGCGCGTACAACAGGGGCTCTCTCTGAAGGGGGCATGCTCCTGCAGGCTGAGTGGCATCATGTCAAGGACACTGCTGGCTGGAGGCTTCACTCGCCCCCTGTGGCCGCAGTCAATGCCGGTGCTCTGCTGCTGGCATCGCGCGTACAACAGGGGCTCTCTCTGAAGGGGGCATGCTCCTGCAGGCTGAGTGGCATCATGTCAAGGACACTGCTGGCTGGAGGCATCACTCGCCCCCTGTGGCCGCAGTCAATGCTGGTGCTCTGCTGCTGGCATCGCGCGTACAACAGGGGCTCTCTCTGAAGGGGGCATGCTCCTGCAGGCTGAGTGGCATCATGTCAAGGACACTGCTGGCTGGAGGCTTCACTCGCCCCGTGTGGCCGCAGTCAATGCCGGTGCTCTGCTGCTGGCATCATGCGTACAACAGGGGCTCTCTCTGAAGGGGGCATGCTCCTGCAGGCTGAGTGGCATCATGTCAAGGACACTGCTGGCTGGAGGCATCACTCGCCCCGTGTGGCCGCAGTCAATGCTGGTGCTCTGCTGCTGGCATCGCGCGTACAACAGGGGCTCTCTCTGAAGGGGCATGCTCCTGCAGGCTGAGTGGCATCATGTCAAGGACACTGCTGGCTGGAGGCATCACTCGCCTCCTGTGGCCGCAGTCAATGCCGGTGCTCTGCTGCTGGCATCACGCGTACAACAGGGGCTCTCTCAGAAGGGGGCATGCTCCTGCAGGCTGAGTGGCATCATGTCAAGGACACTGCTGGCTGGAAGCATCACTCGCCCCCTGTGGCCGCAGTCAATGCTGGTGCTCTGCTGCTGGCATCGCGCGTACAACAGGGGCTCTCTCTGAAGGGGCATGCTCCTGCAGGCTGAGTGGCATCATGTCAAGGACACTGCTGGCTGGAGGCATCACTCGCCCCCTGTGGCCGCAGTCAATGCTGGTGCTCTGCTGCTGGCATTGCGCGTACAACAGGGGCTCTCTCTGAAGGGGGCATGCTCCTGCAGGCTGAGTGGCATCATGTCAAGGACACTGCTGGCTGGAGGCATCACTCGCCCCCTGTGGCCGCAGTCAATGCTGGTGCTCTGCTGCTGGCATCGCGCGTACAACAGGGGCTCTCTCTGAAGGGGCATGCTCCTGCAGGCTGAGTGGCATCATGTCAAGGACACTGCTGGCTGGAAGCATCACTCGCCCCCTGTGGCCGCAGTCAATGCTGGTGCTCTGCTGCTGGCATAACGCGTACAACAGGGGCTCTCTCTGAAGGGGGCATGCTCCTGCAGGCTGAGTGGCATCATGTCAAGGACACTGCTGGCTGGAGGCATCACTCGCCCCGTGTGGCCGCAGTCAATGCTGGTGCTCTGCTGCTGGCATCGCGCGTACAACAGGGGCTCTCTCTGAAGGGGGCATGCTCCTGCAGGCTGAGTGGCATCATGTCAAGGACACTGCTGGCTGGAGGCATCACTCGCCCCGTGTGGCCGCAGTCAATGCTGGTGCTCTGCTGCTGGCATCGCGCGTTCAACAGGGGCTCTCTCTGAAGGGGGCATGCTCCTGCAGGCTGAGTGGCATCATGTCAAGGACACTGCTGGCTGGAGGCATCACTCGCCCCCTGTGGCCGCAGTCAATGCTGGTGCTCTGCTGCTGGCATCACGCGTACAACAGGGGCTCTCTCTGAAGGGGGCATGCTCCTGCAGGCTGAGTGGCATCATGTCAAGGACACTGCTGGCTGGAGGCATCACTCGCCCCCTGTGGCCGCAGTCAATGCTGGTGCTCTGCTGCTGGCATCGCGCGTACAACAGGGGCTCTCTCTGAAGGGGGCATGCTCCTGCAGGCTGAGTGGCATCATGTTAAGGACACTGCTGGCTGGAGGCTTCACTCGCCTCCTGTGGCCGCAGTCAATGCTGGTGCTCTGCTGCTGGCATCGCGCGTACAACAGGGGCTCTCTCTGAAGGGGCATGCTCCTGCAGGCTGAGTGGCATCATGTCAAGGACACTGCTGGCTGGAAGCATCACTCGCCCCCTGTGGCCGCAGTCAATGCTGGTGCTCTGCTGCTGGCATCGCGCGTACAACAGGGGCTCTCTCTGAAGGGGGCATGCTCCTGCAGGCTGAGTGGCATCATGTCAAGGACACTGCTGGCTGGAGGCATCACTCGCCCCCTGTGGCCGCAGTCAATGCTGGTGCTCTGCTGCTGGCATCACGCGTACAACAGGGGCTCTCTCAGAAGGGGGCATGCTCCTGCAGGCTGAGTGGCATCATGTCAAGGACACTGCTGGCTGGAAGCATCACTCGCCCCCTGTGGCCGCAGTCAATGCTGGTGCTCTGCTGCTGGCATCGCGCGTACAACAGGGGCTCTCTCAGAAGGGGGCATGCTCCTGCAGGCTGAGTGGCATCATGTCAAGGACACTGCTGGCTGGAAGCATCACTCGCCCCCTGTGGCCGCAGTCAATGCTGGTGCTCTGCTGCTGGCATCACGCTTGGCAAAGATGCATAGACCTCTCTCAGGACTGGGGCTGGGGCTCAGGAGAGTGCACAGCCTGCATGCTGCCTGCAATGCTGGTCTATAGTGGGTGCAGTGGAGTCTTTTAAACGGCAGGGGCAGTCTTTTAGAGGCAGATCAGCGCTGCTGGGAACGACGTGATTAGACAACAGGTGTGTGTCCCAGCCTCTCCAACATGTAGGCCTGTCAGGAGAGGGTCATCTATATGATCTGGGGCGACAGTGTGCCCTACTCAGCCTCCACCTCCTGCATGAGGGCTCAGGTCAGTGCTCCTCCTGTTTTCAATGGGCGGCAATCATTGTCTGCCAGTGCTTGGGGTGGCCCCCAGGACTAAAACATACATCTTCCAACACCTAGTCCATACGGCACCAAAGAGCACGACTTCCTCTGTCCCACATGGTGAAAAGGTGCTACTTGAGCCTAGCAGTGGCTGGCACCAAGAATGGCAAATGTAAGCATCTGTTGCCATTGTTTAAGCACCCTGCGTGTTCATAGAGGGGCAGGCGCACCTTGCCAGCAAAAAAAGGCAAAGCAACGCCTCTCTGATTCATGTGTGGGCACTGCTGGGTGATGGTCATGCTGTGAAGGCCATGTTGTATCAAGGAGGCCACTGCAGGGCTGAGTGAGTCTACGTTTGATTGAACCAGCACTAAGGCTGCAGCAATGTACAAATTGTAATGTGCATTGTAAGTCCCCGTAGGCAATCTAACACTGCTCCTGCCAGGCCAATATCACCCGCTTCTCGCCGCCCCAGCTAACTTAATAGCCAATGGAAGCAAAGTGACAGTGGACATAACATCAGGAAGAACAGATAAAAGGGTCAAAAATGTCTAAAAATAAACATAATGACAATGACAGGGCACAAAACTGTGCATAGGATCGCAAACTACTAGTAGGTTGTGGGCGAGCTACCTGTAGCTCATGATCGACCGGATAGAGACCCCTGATGTAGAACCAGCGGCGGCTCCTCCTCTATGGTGGACGAGCGTTGCCCCCCTGCTGAGAGCCAGCTGGGGGAAACGGGAAAAATAAAATAATAAACTAGTTTTATTATCATTTTATTTTTCCCGTTTCCTTCTAAAGCCAGTCAAGTCTGGGTGGGGCTGGGCTGTCGTCACAGCCAGAAGGGGAGGAGCAGCGCATACTGTAAGTGCGCATGCCAGTTTGGCCGGCCGTCTTAGGCCAGCCAAACCTTCATGCGCACATTGGTTTCTCCTAAACCTTAATGTTGGATGAAGACTTCAGAGGTTTGAAGAAAATACGGAGTCCGAAATCAAACAGTGGGATTCGTCAGGAGCGAGAAGTCAGGATCAGCAAGTGCAGGGAGAAAGGAAGCAAGAAGGAGCACAGTTTTGTTGATGCGCACCATCCAACCAGACAGAAGCCTTTATAGTTAAAAAAAGGAAAAGGAAATGACATCCGCCATCCCATGAAACACAAAGGATTGGGAAAACCAGAAAGGAATCTAGGAAGAATTAGCCATCACGGAAAAGGAAAAGAGAAGTGAATGGAAACTGGGAGTAGACAAGCTGCGAAGTAGCCTTAAAAGGCAGCTGCAAAACCTCAGACAGGCGAATGCCATTTTGGAGATGGAGGAGCAAAGATCTACAGCTAGGAGACCAGGAGTACAAGGGCAGACAGCCCCGGGTGAGTGAAACTCACAGTCTGTAGGTGTTGGCTTTATGTCTTGTCTTCTGACCACGCACGGCACCAAGGTTCTCAGATATGGAGACGCACATTCCCACTGTCATCTGCCTTCAAGTACCTGTTCTGAAGTAGTAAACATATTTTTGTTTCAGAAATGGTTGGAAAAAATGGACGGACATATATATAGCTGACCAATGACCTTGTCATAGGTCAGTCAATGAAAGAAGGTCAGCCAATGAGAGGAGGGCCTTCACTAACTTCTCACAGAGTGGGATGGGGTCAGAGAAAGTTGCTGTGACGAAAGGTCATTGATAGCCAGTTAGCCCTGGGCACCACATGGCTTAAATCTGAAGCACCCAGGTCTGATTCTATCTGTGACAGCCCCCTCTTCTTGAGGGAGTGGACTCACAGGGCTTTGCTGGGTTGATGAGGTCACACCCTTATGCCCGTGAAATCTTCAACCTGGCAAAGCTTGGCTCAGGCTACCAAGCACCAGCGCTTTAGCGCCTTAAAAGCACCTGGCTGCAGACCCTGATATGAAGAGTGTCTATCAGGACTACTTTTGCTCAGCCTGACAAACACTCTTAATGTTTTGGAAAAGGGGGGTGTGGGTGAAGCCCCTGCACCCTTGATGATGGGCCGTGCCTGCGGGTTTGGTTCAAATGGTCAGATGTTAGTTGAAAATATATTTACCTTTGTCAACTTCCTTGTTTTGTTCATTACATGTGAGGGTTGTCTGCCCCCCTTGAGACGGCATATCTGATACAAACAATGCCATGCCGAAGAAATATACCCACCTAAATCACAACTGACTGCCTACCCACATCACACTGTCTCATGCCTGTCTTTCAGGCAGCATTTGCTGACATACATGACATTCTTGTACAGCCAAGGGCAGGGTGCCAGTTGAGACACTTACTTGTTTTCTTCCATCCCAACATTGTGAATCTCTGTCAGAGGGTGAAAGTAAATGCAGTATTATGTTCTGTGGCATTTTTAATGTGGCCGTTTACAGGGAAAATGGCAGGGCTTGGAGGCACCAGCTGTCCTTCTCTCCGTCCGGGGTAAGGGCGTAACAAAGGCCCCCCGCAGACCCGCAGTGCGGGGGGCCCAGAGCCCCAGGGCCCCCCTCAGCAAAATATGCTGGCCTGAGAGCTCCTGAGTGAGCCCTAAGGGGGCCCTTCATGTACTTTTCAGGGGGCCCCTCGAGTTTCATTACACCACTGGTCGGGGGCATCAGAGAGTTCACATCTGCTTTGGAACACAATGCAGTAGGACCACGTTGGTGCCCACGTCGCCAAGACGTCAGAAGGGTGGGTAAAACAGAATGCTACTGTTACACTCTTGTTGCCTAACAGGATAGAGATATGAGAGAGCTACAGGCGATAAGGAGGACCAGGGTGTGCATCTTTATGTAAAGGTGTACAGTCAGTAAAAAAATCCTCACTGGTTTTGAGATTTTGTGACTTTGTAATTTTGCATATTGATTGGCCACAAGTAAAATTGACCATTCTTCTTAAGGAGGTGATTATCACTCTTTAAGAGGGAGGAGTAGTGTTTCCAGACACTGAGGCCCCCATTAGGACATCATCCTACTGGTGAATGGGACCACCCGCCATAAGGGCGGGGGTCCCGTTGTACATATTAGGATGCGCCCGCCATAGTGGCGGGCACCTCCCGCATTTTTAGCATTCAGCACCGCCCGCCGCAATGCTAAAAATGCACATTGTGCATTGAAATGCAGGGGGGTACCATAGGTACCCCCCATGTGCACCCACCACCCACTGGAGTCCATGGGGCCCGCAACGGGCCCCCACAGGGGGACTCCACATGCCTTTCCGTGGCGGCATTGCCGCCACGGAAAGGCATTCACAAATGCCCATCATAATATGGCTGTTTGTGTCTAATAGGCACCGCCACCATATAAACCCTTTTCCGCCCCGGTCGCAAGGCAACTGGGGCGGAAAAGTGGCAGACGGTCTTTCCGCCCGCCGTGGTACCCCCGCCATGCTAATATGGCGGAGGTCATTCAGGGTAGGATGGAGGGCGGATCGCCCCCACCAGCCCGGCGGTGGCTACTGCCAGCTTGGCGGAGGCGATCCGCCCGCCATCCTAATGCACCCCATAGATTATATTTCTGCTCTTAATGGGCCTAGAATGATGCCTCTTGCTGCAAGGCCTTGGTTGCAGGAAAACATAGGAAAAGTAGAAGACACAGCAGGGGCCTTGAGAATCTGGACCAAATGTATATATTGTCTTCAGCTTCTGATTAAGTATCCCTAGTACTTCCTCTTCAGGAAAATATATGGAGAGAGATGAGCCAGGCTTTGGATCACATAAGGGAGAACCTGGGTTTTCCAATTTTTCCACCTGTGCAGGAACAACACCATGCGTTTCCTCATTGTGTCAGACTCAAGTACTTTGGCATTGCCTTTGCATGATAAAGAAGAAATTCATACATTTCTGTAGTGTAGTGTCCTGCCTGGCATATAGAGACACGGACACACGGTGTAGGTGGGAGCTTCTTTATTGTACTTCCTTCGTCATCCTGGTCCATCGGCTAACTGCCGTCCCTGGTCCCTGGCTCCTCCATATCCGCCCACCCTCGTCCTCCCTCGGGCAGGTCCTAGTGCCCCATGTGTGTGCACCCATCATTACATCTCCCTCCTCTGTAAACAAATAGAAAAAACACAGCAATCTATCTACACCCCTTGCTTTCACGTTGCTGAAGATCGCCGCTTAAAGTTCTTCAATGAGGTGAGACGGTTTTCTAATGGTCCGTCTGGGGAGCGACTGAGGATCAGGGATGTCTCGCTCGTGCTCATCAGTAGTCTCCATGAATACCTGACTGCGGCTGAGCGGTGTCTCTGGTTCCCTTTTCTCAACTCGCGGTTCAGTCAGTAGTTCTTTGACCTTAGGGCTGCACTTCTTAAAGTGCGTCACATTTCTGGTGATTCGTCTTCCGTCGGTTTCTGCGGTGATCATAGTTCCTTTCTGTTGCACCACTTTCAGCGGAGTCTCATGATATTTGCAGTCAGTCTTTCGGTGTTGCTCTTGCCACGCCAACACCCAGTTTCCTTCCCGAAATTCAGCGTGAGAGGCATGTCGACGTTCATCCGCATAGCCCTTCATTTTTTCTTTCTTCAGCTTGTCCACGGCCGCAATCTCCTCATGGTCAGAATCGGGATACTGTTCACTCGCCGAGACACTCATCATTGGTAATCTGGTGCACACTGATCGGCCTAGCAAGAGGGTAGCCGGACATTTGCCCGTGGTGGAGTGGGGCGTGTTTCGGTAGGCCCGTAGTACTTCATTTAGCGCTGTCTGGATGCTCTTTCGAGTGAGCTCTGCCTGCTGAATGGCTTTCTTGACCATGTCCATGAAGCGCTCAACCATTCCGTTCGCCTGCGGCCATAGTGGTGTGATTTTCCGGTGTTTAAAGTTTAGGTGTTGAGCAAACTCAGCGAAGTCGTGGCTGTTGAATGGGGGCCCATTGTCAGATTTTATCATTTGAGGAATGCCCCACGCAGCAAAGACTTCATCTAGAATTGGTATGGCGCTGGAGGCTTTTGTGGATGTGCACAGTTGTGCAATGGGGAATCTGGAATATTCATCCATGATGACCAGGACATATTGGCCCGACTTGAATGGCCCAAAGAAATCAATGGCAATGTGTTGCCAGACACCCTCCGGCAGTGGAGACATTTGCAGCGGTGCAGGGGGATCTGGACGGCTCACTAGCTGACATTGTGGGCAATCCTTCAGTGTTGTTTCCACCGTTAGATCCAGTGTTGGAAACCAGACTCTCTCGCGGAGTGCTCTTTTTGTGGCTACTATGCCCCGGTGTCCTTCATGTGCTAGATTTATGACCCCTTGTCTTAGCTGTCGTGGGATCACAATTCGAGTGTCTCTTAGGATGAGACCATTTGTCGCTATTGACAGTTCTTCATGGACATGTTTGAACGCTGACATCTCTTGGTCATTTTGTCCCTTGGTTTGTGAATGTCGCCAGCTATTGGTTTGTATCCGGCGTTTCACTTCTTGTAGGGTGACGTCTGACTGTGTCACCTCACAGATTGCTTCCAGCGGAACAGCAGGGGGTCTGGCCTGATCTACCACGAAGTGGATGTATTCGTCCGCAATCGATTGATCGGATTTGCTGGTCCTGGTGGGGCGTCTGAACATGTAGTCGGCAGGGTTTCAGCTTTCCCTGGATTGTGTATAATGGTGTACGTGTATTCTTGTAGCCTGAGGCCCCATCTCTCTATTCGTGGCAGCATTTTGGCTCGAGGGTTTCCGAAAAGTTGTGATCAGAGCTTAATGATCAGTGACCAGGGTGAAATGCTTTCCGAAGATGAAGATGTGGAAATGTTCACAGGCCCATACGACAGCTAAACTTTCCTTTTCTGGCTGGAAGGATGCCCTCTCCGTGTCTGTTAGACATCTACTGGCATATGCTACAATGTGCCATTGATCTTCATCTCTGTCATACTGTGCTAAAATGGCCCCTAGCCCTACAGGGCTGGCATCCACTGTTATTTCTGTCTTCTTTTTTGGATTGAAGTAAGCCATGTTTTCAGCAGACTCCACAGCTTCCTTGATCTCTCTGAACGCCCGTTCACATTGAGTGGACCACTGAAACGGCTGCCCCTGTTTGGTGAGCATTGTCAGGGGGTGACTTCTTGTGGCGTAGTCTGGTATGTATCTGGAGCAGTAGCTGGCCATGGCCAGGAACGAGCGCACGTCACCAACGTCACCTGGCCTCGGTGTGTCATTTAGCGCTGCTACCTTTTCGGGGTCTGGTGGTTTCATGCCATTTCCAGAGAAGACGTGGTCGAAGAATTTCAGCGTTGGCTTATGAAATTCCCACTTGTCCTGATTGAGCGTGAGGTTGGCTTCCGTCAGTGCATGACAGACCCGATCTAGCGCCGTGTCAAGTTCTTGAGTGGTTGCTCCATATACCAGGATGCCATCACTATAGTTCAGTACATGGGGAACATGATGAATTGTTCTCCTGATTGCTTCTTGAAAGATTTCCGCTGCTGAGGACACCCCAAAACGGAGTCTTTTGTACCTGAACAGCCCTAGATGTGTTGAGAATGTCGTGATATATCAGGACCGCTCATGCAACTCCAGTTGGGGATATCCTTTATTGAGGTCCAATTTTGGAAATATTTTGGCTCTATTGAGTGACGTGATCATGTCACTGATGTGGGGGCCTGGGTGCCTCTCCCTCTCTATCGCTGTGCTGGGTGCTCTCATGTCCACGCATAGACGGACTCGGTCTGTCTCTCCTTTCTTTGGAACCACTACGACCGGGGAGACCCATGGTGTTGGCCCATCAGTTCTCTCTATGATGTCAGCCTCAAGTAAGTCTTGGAGGTCCTTCTCAACATCTTCCTGCAGATGAAACGGGAATTTTCGGTGATGTTGTGCCACTGGTGTGATTTGCTCGTTGATGTGCAGTCTGATTTGGCAGTTTCTCATCTTCTCGAGACCTTGGAAGAGCTTAGGGAACTTCTGAGTGATGTCTGGTTTGTCATCCACTTTGTACAGTATGTCCACCAACATTAGTCGTTCTGCGGTGGGCAGGCTTAGTAGGCAGTCTGCCTCAGGCCCATCGATGACGTGAATGTAGGCTTGTATCGTGCGATCTTGATATGATAGATCGTCGCGAACTTCCCAAGACAGGGGAGCGGTTTCTTAGACATCCACATATATACTTGCACATGGGCGTTGACCAATTTGGGAGGTGGCCGCATTCATTGATATTCCGTCACAGGTAGGTAGTTTAGTGACGCCCCACTGTCCAGCACAAACTTGGTGTGATGAGAACCAATTCTGATGTCTAGCCATGGATACTCTTTTAGACGATCAGGATCCGCTACAAAACATATATATTCGTCACGGTCTTGTGAGATGGGTGATAGAGACCTTGACTCTCTTGATGACTATCGTCAAGATTGATATGTTCGGCAGGAGTGACAGCTGGATTGTGACGACCCTGTGGATGAGTCTCATCTATCCTGTACTGCTCTGACATGGTGACGACTGCTTGAGGGACGATATTGCCGGGCATGTTCTCGTTGATCATTCTTGTATGACGTCCCGCACATGCTTTCAAAATGGTTGTCTCTACCACACTTCCGACATCATTGGCCTAGTGCTGGGCATCTGTCTGCATGTGAGAAATCGTAGCCGCATCTGTAGCACTTCAGTTGTCTTTCTGATCTTTTCTTGGTGCGACTTGCGCTTCTGCGTCGACGACTTAAAGGGTGGTATTGCTTCTTGGATCTGGAGGAGCGCGCCTGAGGTGGGGACCATCCGTGAGCTTGTCGAGACTGCATCCTGAATGCCTGTTCACGTTTCTCGCTTCTCCCTGCTTCCATCTTCTTCGCATGCTCGTCGGCTTGATCATCGACTCTTGTCATTTCCTCAATCTCCTCTAGCGGGTAACTTTTCTTGAGCAGTTTGCGTCTCAAGGGCTCTGAAAGACAGCCTTCTATAATTCTCAATCGGAGGGCATCCTCGTGGAGAAATGATCAAAGTCACAGTATCTTGCTAAACGTCTCAGACGTGTGAAGAAAACACCCATTTGCTCACCTTTCTCTTGTGAGGCCAGGTTGAATGTATATCACTCATAATCGACATTCTTTTTGTGCAGGAACTTGCGGTTGAGTGCTTCACAGACTTTATCATATGAACCAGCGGACTCAGCAGGCAGCTCTTTTATGACCTGTCCAACTTCTTTGCCTACAAGTTTCTTGAGAGCAATCAATCGCTGTCCAACATAAGTTACCTGAGATCCTTTCATGAAGTCTGTGAAATCTTCTAGCCATTCTTGCCACCGCAAGCCCATACCCCCACCAGATTCAAGATTCCCAACACACCCATGGGGACGCGGTCAGCCATCGCGCGATCCCGTTATCTCAAAAGGTGCTGTCAAAATCCTTTCTGTCAATTCTTTGATTGTATTTGCTACTGCTTGCACTCACCAGTGCTTGTTTACTTGTTCATTGTGTTGTGTTTTATCTAGGACCCTAATTAAATATTTCATATTTAATAATAAGCCACTGCAAACCAAATGCGACAAGGCTACTTCCTTAGACTCCTAGAAAGCACAACGAGTTCTTACAACATACCAAACCTCCAGCAACCTGGGAATTCCCCGTGCTTTTGTTTTGATTTGTCTTAGAACTCCTGCAAGCACTGAAAGAACGGGCAGTTCTTAGTGACATCTTTAATTGACGTCTTATGTCCAACCTTACGTCAAACACGGCACCTTCCAGGTATAAATATACCAACGTTTGGCTTATCCGAAGCCCAGCTGATGCGAGTGCCGAAGGAAGCCGTCCCTCCCATTTGACGCACCGAGAAAGACGCTGTCTTTTTCTCCTGCCGAGAAAATCCAGCTCCGGTGTTTCCAGTCACCCTCGCGGGTTACTGGGAGATCGAGTCCTGAAAGCGAGATACAAGACCTCCTCCATTCTAAAAACCAAGGTACGGAGCTGATTAGATCCTTAGAGAATTCTTGGGTCCGTTACTTGGCAAAAAACTAACTTAACTTAAACTGCAGCCCATCTACTCCTTCCCACGTACTAGGCTTAGGTTAGGTACACCGGGGTAGGCGTATTTAGAAGCACCAGTTGAGTACGTTTAGTCAAGCTTTTATCCTTGTATGTAACTGTATATATTTATACCTTTTAAGTATCATATGGCTCAGAAACCATATCAATGCTTTTACAGTATTATTTCATAATACTCCTTTTACTGTACACACTTTACTTTATAACAAGTATTGCAATCATAGCAATTCATTTCTCTTGCATGAGAAAGAAGACTGTTCAATAAATAACGCCTCTTTAATGAAAACGCCTGTCTCTCTATTTCTCTGCACTCTGGTGAAACTAAGTATGCACAACTGACTGAGTGAAATAGCTATCTATGTTTTCACACAACTCTGGAGATATACTCCTTATTCTGGGGGAGCAAAGTTGTCATGTTTATGCGGTTGTCAGAAGCTGAATCCCTTCTTGTCTAATCAGGGAAGTTCACTCCTCCCTTTTCATTCGAGAAAGTTTCTAGTGACCTCTGAGCTAGCTGGCAAACCTAAATTAAGTCTAACATATTCAATAGAGACCTAGTCGACCTCAGTCCTACGTCTAAACTATTGTTTACGTTATTCCAATGCGCAGAGCCTATTGGGAAAATAGGAACTACACTACATGGCGCCCAACGTTTGGTAAGGCGATAATCTAACGCAAGATACTAGAGTAACTCAGTCGTGCTTTTTCACACAGACTCTTTTTCCCGTAAAAACTCCAATAGACGTCTGGAGTGGGTGAAAGGTTAATATCCGCCGGAACTTAGTAGGATGAGAATCCTATGTATTAGTTTATGGTATAATCAACGTTGAAGGATACAGTGTTCCAAAATATTGTGCACCTAATCTTTTGTTTCCTCAAAAAACTTGCTCTGCAAGACACTTTTTCATTAAATAATGTCACTTAACGGCAACAACAACGTAACCGGTGAAGCCGCAGTAAATGTGAATCAACCGGGTGCAGACCTTACAGGGTTTAATGAAGACGACCATGATGCCGTAATCATCCCGGCCAACCTAAGAAAAACCATAACTATAAAACGTATAGAAAATGGAGTAACATCAAGAGGTGGTACGGTTGTATTTGTGGTAGAGGTACATGAGTTTCGGCAGACAGAGGTATTCTATTCCTGGATAACTTTTCCAGCAGCAAATGCTGTAACACATGAGTTCCACTTCTACAAAGTAGCGGAATCTCCAGAGGAAGACTCTCCTTTTGAGGAAGTTGAAATTCCACTAACATACCAAGAGCACCTGCTCTTGTTTAATGGCGCCCTAAATCATCAAAATCACATTACCAGGCTAGGACCATTAGGTAGTCCTGCTACACACCACATCCTGACATTGAAACAATGTCAGACAGAAAACTTTTAGTTCAGTTAAAACAACAAATTAAAATACATAGACAATTAGTCCAATATGTCATGCGGACTTCAACAGTCCAACCTGCAATTAAACTTCCACAAAACACCCCACATCAGGGGAACACAAATAAAATTACACCACAGAATATACAATCATGTCTTGGTAAAACACCCACAAAACGGGAGTAAATTCCATTCTGGTTAGCTCAAAAAATCACTCAGATAGAGGCGGTATTTCCTGATACTACCCCTCACGAAAAACACAGAATTCTGACTATCTGCCTCCCAATGGTGATCGCACCACATGTGGAGGACCGTGACACTTGGGGCACAGTCTTTGCTTCTATCTACACAAAAACACATGGTATTCCGACCATGGCGGTTATACCAGATGTACTAAGACAGATTCAAAATGAATACGGTCCAGAACCTGCTTCAACTCTGGGTATGAAATTACTAAAAGACTTTAAGCAGGTCTCAGCTATATTATTAGCCAACATAAAAGGAGAAGCAGCGTGTGTGGCAATCTGCCAAAAATTGAAAGAGACAGATATAACAGACCAACTTTTTGAGCTCGCTAAAATAATTGAAAAATCCTATGAAGAATTAGGCAGAGATAGTTTGGATGGTAAACCAGTAAAACCCCAACTAATTGAAAATCCTGAAAAAACCTTTATTAAAAATAATCTCAATTCTCAAAAGTGGGAGGGTAGCAAACAAACCACTCCCAGAGAAAAACAATTTCAGGCCAGAGGAAGGTCTCCCGAATGGAGAAAAAGATCTCCAGAGAGGGGGGGCAAGTCTCCCCAAAGGGAGCCCTCTGAGAAAAGATATAACCTTAGAAATAGGGACAAAAAAAGACAGATGGTGGCAGTGGGTTTACAGTCAATGGGTGCCAACATAGTATGCCTACAAGAAACTCATATTGAAGGGTCACAATCACATATTTAGAGATCTCTTGGGTACAACGTGATTGGTGCAACTACACAAGCGGGCCGGGTTAGAGGGGTAGCTCTCCTAGCTAAAGGTGCAGGGATTAAATTTAACAGAACACAATCTGATAAATTTGGCAGATGGGTTATTACAGAATTACAGACAGGGCAATCTTCAACAATGACCATCTGCTCAATTTACGGAAATAATAACGATGACCCCTCAGAAATTAATTATTTATCTAATGAGCTTACCAACTGGCCGCTACCTGTCATAATATGTGGTGATTTCAATATAAATCTTCCACATAACTGGTCAACTAAAGACGATTGGCAATATCGGGGCCGAAAACCAAGAATCTTTAGAGCTATTAAGCAGTTATGTATCACTCATGGGTTGGTAGATGGGTGGCAGACATCAAGTCATAATCCTAATGATCCTGGCTATACTTTCTACTCTAATCCTCACCAGACACATGCCCGGCTGGATTATTTTTTAATCTCTAACTCATTAAAATCGTTATTTAAACTAGAAAAGCTACCTCGCGTCCTTTCGGATCATAACCCCCTGGTATGTACAGTTGATACAGCTTCTTTAACACAGAAACAACAAGGTTGGACATTTGATAGATCTTTGCTACTTGAGAACGAATACTGCAATCACATGAGAAGCTGGATACTTGAGTTCCTAGCAATAAAGAAAGGAAGTACAACTGTAAATTTTGTATGGGATGCCCTAAATTAGGGGAGAAACTATACAATATTCCTCTAGGATTAACAAACATGCTAGAGAATCTCTAAGACTGCTACAGGATGAATTAAAGAGGGTGGAAGAAGATCTTATAAGGGCGACAAGGGGCCCCTCCAATATAGAGGAAATAGATAATATCCAGCAACAGGTTGCAATAGCCAGAGCATCAATCACAAATGAATACACCATTAAGGCAGCAAAAAAAGCTACAGCCCATCGCGAAATAATGTATGAAGTTAGCGAAACAATGGGGCAGCAGTTAGCTATACAGATGAGACAGCAGACCGCACAGAATGTCATACTCGAGATCGATGACCCGACAGAAGGTAGGGTAACCGACTCAGGGAAGATCAGAGAAGCATTCTGGCGCTTTTACAGTGCACTATATACAGAGGAGGGAGAAATAGACCTAGACATGACTACTGAATATTTAGAAGCAGATACCTGCAAGCAATTAAACGTAGAAGATCAAGAAAGACTAGAAGAGCCCCCCACTCTTGATGAATTAATAAAAACAGTGAAGGATCTCTCCCGTGGGAAAGCAGCAGGACTAGATGCTATTCCATTAGAATTTCATATAGCATTTCAGGAACCACTCCAAGAAATATTGTTAGATCTATGCCTACATGTATTTGGAGGAGGACAGCCTCCAAATTCATGGTCGAGGGCAAAAATTGTGATATTCCCAAAAAAAAACAAGCCCCCGGATCCGATGGGCTCCTATCGCCCTATCACCCTAATAAATGCTGATTCAAAAATGTATTCCAAACTTCTGGCTAATCGTATTTCAACAATTACTCATAAATTCATATCCAGTATCCAACATGGCTTTATCCCCGGGAGAGAAACCACAAATCATACACGGCGGGTAATCAGCCTTTTTGACAGTACTCAAGTAGCAGGAGACCCGATGGCACTAATATTACTCGATGCCGAGAAGGCGTTTGACAGGGTCTTCTGGCAGTTCCTCTGGCAGGCCATGTCCGGGGTGGGATTTAAACAGGTTTTTATACAGGCAATCCAAAAGTTATATAATAATCCACGGGCCATGGTAATGGTTAACGGCTGCCTTTCTAAAGAATTGATAATTACGAGAGGAACTAGGCAAGGATGTCCTTGTTCCCCATTGTTGTTCGCTATTTATATCGATCCGTGTATTCGCAGACTTGAAGGCAGTAGGAACATAGCCCCTATATCGACACAAGGCTACCTAACAAAAACCCTCGCTTATGCCGATGACATTGCCATCGCTACATCCAATCCAAACTTGGCTATGCCTACTATTGAGTCAGAGGCCAAAATATTCGGAAGAAGCTCAGGGTATGCACTAAACCAGGGGAAAACGCAGATTATTATTAATAATAACTGTGATATGACGGACTCGCGTATAACAGAATCTTGTACCTACCTAGGGGTGACCATCACATCTGACTTAGAAAAACTTGTCGATTTAAATCTGAAACCCGGATTGAATAAAATGCAGAAAGATCTTCTCTGTATCAATAATCTACACCTCTCATTGACTGGCAGGGTCAACGCACTAAAAATGGTCTATTTTCCGAAGCTACTGTATATATTTAGAGCCATTAATCTTGAAATTTCAGATCGTTGGTTTAAGACAATGGAGCGTATCTTTACAAACTTTATCTGGTCATACAAACAACCCCGCCGCTCATACAAACTGCTGACGCTCCCCAAAGAAAGAGGAGGTCTAGCGCTCCCAAATCTTAGAACATACTATTGGGCAACAGTCCTGTTATATAATCAGGAACTCTTCCACCTTGAGGGGATAGAGGTAGGGGAAGTTAACGAAACCCCATCAATTCACCGGATAATACTGGGGGATAACAGCACAGGCTATCTGTGGAGATATCTATTCGATAGCTATCACAAAAAAGTGAGATAAAAAACGCTTATAGGAGCGTTTAAGGTATGGAAATCTGTGAAGAAGATGGCAGGTTTAGGTCGTTTATCCTACTATACACCAACTCAAAACAATCCCTCCCTACCGGAAATCTTCAAAGATAGCTGCATTAATAGGTGGAATGCGCTTGGAATCACTCATCTGGGATGTTTTTTCTCCTCAGAGGGGCTACACTCCTTTGGAACCTTGAGGGATAAGTTTCATCTGGAATGGAAAGACTTCTTTAAGTATCTTCAGATTAGAGACTTTTTGTCAAGACATACAATGGGAGAGGGTATCATGCGCAAAATAGACATAGCTGATATGTTAAGCCACTCACAGAAAAAATTTAAGATCGGGGAGATTTATCTCTATTACTGAAATATTTTACGGATGATATTCAAAAAATCACCCAGAAGTGGCAAAGTAAAATGTCAATCTCCTCTGAGGAATTTGAACACTCATATGGGTTATCTCAAACGATCCTTATGTCTACTAAGCTTCAAACCCAATTCTATAAAATATGTTTTTTTATGTATTATACCCCGGACAAAATATCCAAATGGGGTAGTGGGAGAGGTACATGTTGTTTTCGATGCAAATTACAAAATGCGGACTGTATACATATCTTTTCTGCCTGTCCCGTTTTAACTCCTCTTAAAACAAATATTGCACGTTTTCTGACTCTGATCCTCGGAATAACGATTAATTTATTAGATGAAACCGTAGTTCTAGGTGTTACAAACCCTGCTAACCACAAAGTTGGTCGCGAATTGATTTTTATTTTGATGGCCGTAATGAGAATATGTATAGCCTCGGCTTGGCTAGATCCTATAGCTCCATCATATCAACAATGGTTTGCAAGATTGTTAGCAATTTTTAATTTAGAGATGGCGATATACAAAAACAAAGGCAGAAAGAGTCAGATTAAAGGACAAAAAATGTGGTCTCCCTTAATAGAATGGTCTAAAATGCAATGATATATACAGCAATAACCAGTATGTTTTGCTTAAGCCGCAACTCAACTTTGCAATCTCACGAAATTGAATGTTAATGCATCAATTTAACTTTTAAATTTTCCTTTTCAGTATTGTTTTGTATAGCTACCAATGATTTTCGATTGGCCAATTTCTTGCTTTCTGATCTGCTCGACCGGGGAGGGAGGGGCGGGGTCTGTGTTATTTGTTGTATTGTCTTATTGTTGTAAAATCAAATAAAAAAGAAGGAAAAAAAAAAGAAATAGGGACAATCTGAGAAAACCTGACAAATATCAAGATATTGATACACGTTCCTCTCGATCTTTTCAGACTTCCTCAAAGAAATCGGAAAGAAGTGGATGGTCAGAACACAAGGAAGAGCACGTTAAGTCCAAAGGCAAAGAACCTGCTCATCAAAATAAAAAATCACAATTTCCCAGAAAGAAGGTAGCAAGTATTAAAATAAAACATGCCGAGAATCCTGAGGACACAACAGAAAAACGGAGAGTGGGCCCAGACAATGCTAGACAGCGCAGCAGAAGTGAGCATAGCTCGCAAGATCCTGATGAATCTTCTGGAGACAGTGGACACAAATGAATACATTCAAGTGGAAACTGCAGACACCCGAGTGAGTGTGCCCCATAAACTTTACAAAATAACATTACGTATAGAGGGAGACAAAACTAGGAAAATAAAAGGTCTCTTTTGGGAGAATCTATCTAAAGGCTATGACATCCTTCTAGCAGAAAAAGACAGGCCACCAGAGTTTGTCAGGGAGTGCACACATGGCGAAGAAATGATTATGCCTGCCTTCTCAAATCACATTCCAATACATTTAAAAAAAAACTTTATTCGGTTATATTTCAAATAACCATAAAAGTACATCAAATCACATGAAATATGTTACATCATCATAGCAAATAAGTTTTAGGAACAATATACACAATATACCGAAAGATAAAAAATGACACAATTCATATGATCATTGTCTTACGTAAGTAATAAATACTTTTAAGAAATGCTGCAACAGAAGCAACTGAGAAAATGTCCTCCAAAAGTAGTATAGCAAGAAATGCTGGCCGGCACTGTCTCATATTCATATATTTTAAAATAGGCATAATCCATCTTTTCCTAGGTATAACATAAAATCTGCAGAAAAATAGGATATGTATGTCCGATTGGGTGAAGATATTGTCACACGGACATTTGCAGATTACCCTGGAACAGTCATTTACAACAGGAAAGCTCAGAAATCTATACAAAATACCAAACCTTAATCTAGTCAACAGAAACCTTTCTTGTTCTTTCATTTGAAGGTTTAGATAAGGCTGGATAATCCTTGGTTTAACAATCATCTGATGGGGAATTACAGTCTTTTTTAACAATTCAATTTGTTCCCTCTGATTCTCAAGGAAGTTTAAGCTTAAGTGTTTCAGTGCTTTCCTGGTGATGTCGGACATAGATGTAGGGTCAGTAAAAAATTCCGGGTGCTTGATATTATTACAAAAAGCTTTTATGTAGCACAACCATTTTATCCTTTTTCCCCCATCTAGTTTGAATGTGTCCTCCAAAATTACCCGGTTTAGATGGCATTTCTCGTTGGTCCATACTCGATGCCATAAAAGGATCGGTTGCAACTTAATTAGGTCTTCCAAGTAGGGAATGCCCAATTCCGAGTGGCAGTTGTAACTGGACGTTCTCTTTGGCAAAGCTAAAAGATATTGTAGAAAGATGTTTTCTGTGACCTGTAAGCTACTAACATTTGAGTCGCCCCATATTCCTGCCCCATATAGTGCCACCGAAACACAGCTGGCTTTATATATGTATAAGAGCTCTTTAACTGGCTTTTTACCCATCTTTTTACTAAAAGACCTAAGGGCCATTATAGATTTGGAAAAAAGCAAATTCCTAGCATGGATCGCACAGCTCCATTTCCCAGTTCGATCAAACAAGACCCCCAGGTAGACAAAGGGTGGTGTATGCTGTAAAGGGATTGATCCTATAAACATAGTTTTTTTCTTTTTGTTCACGTTGCTGCCACAATTCATTGCAAAGGTCTTAGTACAGTTGTTTGTAAATCAAGTTTAATCACAAAAGTACTAAAAGAGGAAATCATAGTCTGCATGGCTATGGGAGTTCTTGCCATAAGATTGGCATCATCTGCATAGATGAGAGCGGGTATACGCCGGGCTGAGGCGATGGGCATGTCATTGCAGTCCTGTAATAATCTATCCTCCAGGTTACTTATATAGATAGAAAATAAAAATGGGGCAAGGACACACCCTTGCCTCACGCCCCTCGCAATACTAAACTCCCTAGTGCATTCTCCGTTATTTCCGTATCTGACCATTGCACTAGCCCCGTTATACAAATCTCTCAGGAATTTAATAATATTCACATCCACTCTTAATTTAGTCAAAATAATCCATAATTTCCCGTGATTAACAAAATCAAAAGCAGATGTCAAGTCTAAAAAGGTTAAGAACAGTCATTCCAATACATAAAAATACACACTTGCTTGAAAGTGGGCAGTGGCCCAAGCCCCAGCCTTATATAAAAATCATGTAGGATGGGATGAGGACTCTACTCAGCATAAAATCCAGTTAAAAAATCAACCTACTGCACAGAGGCAGTATTCGGTTAAACAGGAAGCTAAAAAACAAGTAAAAGAAATGTTAGATCAACTTGAATATCAGGGGGTGATTGAAACATACACCTCACAAATGAACAATCCTTTGTTTCCAGTCTCTAAGCCAGACGATTCATATCGTCTAGCCTTGGACTACAGACATCTAAAGTCCTGCAGTAAAACTTTTGCAGTCCAAAACTCACACAGTGCAGCACTAATGAATAACATCGTGCGCCAAAAATGTAAAACGACATTAGATATCTCTAATGGATTCTTCTGTCAAAACATTGCACCGGAAAGCTGGTATTTGACCGCTTTCTCAATAATGGGGTCGAAAAAACAATTTTGTCGTCTCCCACAGAGATTCAAGAACAGCCCAGGATTATTTTCAGCAAGGGTAACAGAGTTACTACAAATTTATGATGATGATGCATTATCTTATGTAGACGACATCTATCTTACAGATGATGACCTGGAGACTCACTTGAAAAGAGTGAACACCATAATACTTGGGTTCGCTTCTGAAGGGTAGAAATTTAATTTAAAAAAATCAAGATTTGCCCATTTAACGTCCTATTTTTAGGATAGGAATTATCAAGTGAAGGCAAAAGTCTGGCAGACAACTTCTTAGAGAAGTGTGCTGTACTACAAGCTCCAAAAATGCTGAAAAACCTGCAATCAATACTAGGATTCCTGAATTTCGGAAGAACATACATTCTAAATTATGCAGAGAGGGTTAAACCTCTCTACGAACTAATAAAACCTGATTTTAAATCAATTAATTGGACTCAAGAACACACAGAAATATTAAGATCATTACAGACAGATATGTTAACTAAAACAAAACTGCAAATACTCACAAATGAACGCAACCTTGCCCAAGGTAAACAAATAATTATCGTTACACCAATACCTGCCCTAGAAGCAGTAACAAGAGCAAGCATCCCCAATGCTAAAGCTTTACATCCAAGATGGATACAATGGGTTAATTCTCTTGCTGCACCAGACGTAGTATATGAATTTCATCCTAATTTAAAAACGCAAGAATTTCTGCAATATGAATATGAATGTCCTCTGCCGATAGAGATTCTGCCTCTGGAACATTACGATTGTATAATATATACAGACGGATCGGCACAGCCCACAGTTGGGGGTAAAGAAGCCTATAGTGCTGCATGCGCGATTGTTAAAGGTCGTTGGCACAAAGGGAAATTTAAACCTTTGATGACTAAAACTCAAGTACTCGGAGACTGTACAGCTCAGTGAGCTGAACTACAGGCTTTTAAGATGGCACTTGAAAATAGCGAACGAGAATTCCTACTACTGTGTCCAGTCTTACAACGAATACTTACAGAACCGGGTTCAAAACAATTACAAAGATGCAAAAGGTGGCACAATCAAGCATAAAATGCTTTGGGAACAGGTAGCTCTTTTACAAAAAGAACTACAAAAGACTCACGTGATTCATACACTGAGTCATCAACGTGATGGCGTTCACGTTGCAGGGAATTCATTGGCTGACGAGGCCGCAAAGGCAGCTGTACAAACGGTTTCCGTAGCTGCCATCACTCGGTCAAAAACAAAAATAGACAGCAAGATAATGCAAGCTGTTAGTGCTTCAGTAAAAAACAGCGGTAAAACACTCCCGAAAGGCTTCCCAGTAAAGTACTCATACAAAACTGATGCAAACAACGTTCCGTTTGCTCAAATCCCTGGAGTGGGGGATAGAGCAATTCCAAACACGGAGCACAGGTTAGGACTATTTTTAGTGGCACACGAAGGTCTTGCCATTGCACACGCTGGTGTTTCCGCCACAGTATCATTATTAAAACAGAGATATTGGTGGCCACGAATGAGGAAACAGACTAGGAACTATGTTCTAGAATGTGAAATATGTCAGAAAATGAAAGTGTCAACTGTGAAACGACCAGCGCAGACGCCCCTTCTTATCTCAGACAAACCATTAGCATGTGTTTACCTGGACCACTGTGGACCCTTACAAAGGGACGGCAACTATAAATGTATCATGGTCGCAGTGGATTCCTGTACGAGATTCATTTGGATGTGGCCCCAGCGCTCGGCTGATGTCAGAACTGTTATAAAAGATTTGCGAGTCTTTATCTGCACATACGCAATTGGCATGCTACATTCTGACCAGGGTCCTGCGTTTAGCTCACGGGCTTACAAGGAGGCCATGGCCAGCATGGGCATTGCATTGCGGTACTCTTCTCCCTTCCATCCAGAGGGAAATGCGGTTGTGGAAAGAAAAAAACAGGACATAAAGCAATCTATAACAGCGAGGGTATTAGGTTCGGGTGATGGGTGGGTCAAACATCTAACAAGTGTCCAACGTAGTCTTAATAATATGCCAAGAAATTCTCTAGGAGGTGTCAGCCCGTATGAACTTTTATTTGGAACTAGAATGCTTATTCAAGACTTAGATCATCAAACTTCAGTGGTGCAACAAAAAGCGTTTGATATCAAAGATTGATTGGCTGTTTTACAGGACCTAAATGAAACAAGAAAAAGTCTGAGTAACGAAAAATTAAAGCCAACTACCACTGAAGAAAAACCACCTGTCCCAGCAAGACCTGCATGGATTCCAAAGATTGGGATCTGGTCAGAAAAAGAAGAAATTTGGGCCTTCTTACAGAAAAGCAGTACCTGTCTTAGCTGTCAGCGGAACAAGATCAGTAGTGCTACCGCCTCTTGCTAGTAAAAAGGAGAACCGAGTTGTATCAATCGACCTGGTGAAACCACAATCATGTGGCCAATAATAAGTAGTAGGCCCAGTGGACTCCCAAGAAATAGTAGAAGACCAAATCTTGCTACAATCCAAGAGGTTCAAACTGAGAGACTAATCACATTCGATAAACCTACGGTGATTAAGAAAGAACTATGTAACAAAGCCATTGAACTTGTGCCTCTTGAGACCCAAATTGCTACAGTTCAACAAGAAACTCCAGTTTACAATGATGTAGCTTCAGACTATATGAATGTAACAAAAGACAATGCAAAGATCAATGGAAATCCGGTAGCAATCCCACCGATTGACAGAACTGCATCTGGCTATTTTATCAACTTTGATGATTTTTCCGATGATCCAAGTGAACATGGAGAAAAGCCAGCAACAAAAACATTCAAAGAAAAAGTAAAAGAACTCTATCATCAACTCAAAGAAACATATCTAACTCCTCAATGGATTAAATTGTGGATTGTGTTAGGCGTACTTTCCTCTTCCTATGGCTCATCTTGGTTTTAAGTTTGGGTAGATTTATTGATGGAAAATATAGTACAATGGACACAGTAAGTCAGAACATCAACTTGATCCTGAAACCACACAGATCATCACACATCGAAAAAAGATAACTGTCATCAGTGAAAATCACAGCCATCCCCATACCTGGTGGAATAGCATGGGACAAAACTGACTATGAAATTTATGGCCCGGTTGAGCTCTTGAAATTGCCAAACCAATTTAAGATTTCGTTGAGTGACTTTGTTTCACCTAGTAGATTCTCTGATGATTGGGACTTTGAAAATATTAATAATATGATGTCAGATTTAGAAATGTCAGCAAAATTTACTGCACATGATTATTTACAGGGTTCGGCGAATTATGAGGAAATGTACTGTTTTTCCCATTACAGGCATCATTATCTGCACGAATCCGCAAATCCTAGAAATACTTTCGTTTATAATCAATGGGAACATTGTCCAACCCCGCCAAAAGACAGCTCAAAGACATTTTTTGAAAAATTCCCATACTTCTCGGGGGTTTAATGTCACTGAGCCGGAAACATTCTATTTTAAAATGTTAAATAAGACAGGGGTGAAAAATATGTTGACAAACAGTAAACTGATTTATTCAGAACAATTTTATGAAAAAATGTCTACATTTGGTTTTGAATATTGGAAAAATAACATTGAGACAAAAACAATTTGGGGAACAAAAGAATGGCAGGTACAAGGTGTAGAAGCATTGTTCAGAGCCTGCATGATCCCAGAACAAATAATGTTCCTAAATGGCACAGTTCAGCAAACAACCTGTCTTGGTTTAGCCAAGATAAAGGATTTAAAAAACCTGTCTATACCAAAGCCAATACCTGATGGAAACACCACTGCAGATGAGGGATTAGACGTGGCCTATATTTTAAAACAAAACAGAACACTTCCTGATTGGAAAAAATTGTTAATCTGGCCCACAGACACTAATAACTGTCATGATAGATTCTTGAAAAAAATACAGGGGTTCAAAGAAAACAGGCCAGACTCAAAATATTCCCAAAGAAAACATCCAGGGATAATCACAACATACAGGGGCCGATCAGGATCGCGGACGGACTTGCGTCCGTCCGCGACCCCAGAGCAGGAGGGAACCTCCGCATGGCATGCGGAGTTCCCTCCTGTGCAATTAGGATGTGACCGCCACCCTGGCGGTCACATCCTCTATTTTTAACATTGCGGCGGGTGCAGCTTCAAGCTGCACCCGCGGCAATGTTAAAAATGCACGCATTGCTTTTGCATGCAGAAAGAGGCAGGCACCGTGCGGTGCCTGCCGCTTTCTGCATGCAAATGCAGGGGGGTACCATAGGTACCCCCCATGTGCACCCCCCACCCCTCCTTCACCTAGGGGGCCCGCAACGGGCCCCCGCAGTGAAGTTCCGTATGCTTTTCCACGGCGGGAAACGCGCCGCGGAAAAGCATAATTCACTGCCCATCCTAATATGGTGGACGGTGTCTGAGAGACACCGTCACCATATTAGAGCTTTTCCGCCGCGGTTGTAAGCCAACCGCGGCGGAAAAGCTGCAGACGGAAACCAGGACCCACCAGCCATCCTAATGTGGCGGTGGGTCCTTGGTCAGTCCGCTGCGGTTTTTCCGCATCCTCGGGGCCGGCGGTGGCTTCCGCCGGCCCCGAGGATGCGGAAAAACCGCTATCCTGATCGGCCCCACAGTGTGGGAAAGCTATGCCTCGAATGGCTACAGAAATCCACACTTCCAGAAATTAAGCAACACTTAACTTTACTTAAAGAAGATGCTGACTTGCAAGATTTCATACTGGGACCTCGCAAACAGCGTCAAAAACGTTTCATATACGCCGGTATGTACGCAGCATACAATGAAGCTTGGAAATTAAATCAAATTGAAACTGCTGAAAAAATACGAGAAATTGATCGTATTGGGCAGGCCACAGACTTTTCCACTCTCTTCCCCTCCCCTCTAAACGGTTGTTTTTTCGTATCATGAGTTAAAAATAACGAGACTCTTGTTGAACTATCATTATTTTATACTTTTTATTTTTCTTCCTTTCATCATGAGTCAAAATTAATGTGTCCCTAGCTAGAACTCATATCATTAGTTTTATTCTCTTCCTTTTAGACCTTTTCCCCGCTATTTTTGTATAGCATGATATTAATTTCTAACTTGATTTAAAGTTGACTTTGTGTTATTTTTATGATGTAAATTCCGCTTGCATGGTGGTAAGTCCACCCTTTTATGATTTTTTAAATCAAATAAAGTATCATTAACATAATATTTGGAAAATGCATTTTCTGTAGTGGACAATGGGTTAACGACTCTGTCCTCCAGAATCTATTTACTGGATAGCATTGTATCATCTGCTATTGATATAATAGAACAGGATATGATAATGTTACAACATGGTCAGTCCCAGTTGCGATCTATTGTACACTAGGCTGGACCTTACAAAACCTGCGTTCAGGTCACGTGCCTTGGCGTCTAATCAACATAACGTCATTATTTTCTATCTTTAACCTTACTGATAGACAAATCTCGTTGGCACAGAAAGGAGCAGACTGTACTGTGCTAAGCATTGAAAAACTTGAGAGAGTACCATTGACAATGTCAGAAAGACCTGTCATTGAATGGATAATACATGGCACCATTAATCAATCAATCAATCAATCAGTGACACTTATAAAGCGCGCTACATACCCGTAGGGTCTCAAGGCGCTGGGGGGGGGGGGGGGGGGGGGAGCCGCTATTGCTCGAACAGCCAGGTCTTCAGCTTCTTCCTGAAGGAGAGGTGGTCTTGGGTCAGGCGCAGGTCGGGAGGGAGGGAGTTCCAGGTCTTGGCGGCCAGGTAGGAGAAGGACCTTCCTCCTGTAGTCGCTCTTCGGATGCGGGGGACGGCGGCGAGGGCGTGGTTGGCTGATCGGAGGTGGCGTTTGGGAGCGTAGAAGTTGACTCGGCTGTTGAGGTAGCTCGGGCCTTGGTCGTGTAGGGCTTTGTGTGCGTGGGTGAGGAGGCGGAAGGTGATTCTTTTGTTGACGGGGAGCCAGTGAAGGTCTCTCAGATGTCCGGAGATGTGGCTGGTTCGTGGGATGTCGAGGATGAGTCTGGCTGAGGCGTTCTGGATCCGCTGGAGTCTCTTCTGGAGCTTGGCGGTGGTACCGGCGTAGAGGGCGTTGCCGTAGTCCAGTCGGCTGGTGACGAGGGCCTGGGTGATGGTCTTCCTGGTCTCGGTGGGGATCCACCAGAAGATCTTCCGTAGCATGCGTAGGATGTTGAAGCATGCCGAGGAGACGTTGTTGACTTGTCTGGTCATGGAGAGGGAGGAGTCCAGGATGAAGCCCAGGTTGCGTGCATGGTCTGTCGGTTTGGGTGCGGTGCCCAGGGCGGGAGGCCACCAGGAGTCGTCCCAGGCGGAGGGAGAGGAGCCCAGGATGAGGACCTCCGTCTTGTCCGAGTTCAGTTTCAGGCGGCTGGTCGTCATCCACTCGGCTACCTCTTTCATCCCTTCGTGCAGGTTGGCTCTGGCGGCGGCGGGGTCGTTGGTCAGGGAGAGGATCAGCTGGGTGTCGTCGGCGTAGGAGATTATGCTGAGGTTGTGTTTGCGTACGATGGCCGCGAGGGGGCTCATGTAGACGTTGAAGAGGGTGGGGCTCAGAGATGATCCTTGGGGGACGCCGCAGATGACTTCGGTGGCCTCTGAATTGTACGGTGGTAGGCGGACTCTCTGTGTTCTCCCGTCGAGGAAGGAGATGATCCATTCCAGCGCCTTGTCCTGGATTCCGACGTTGCTGAGGCGCCGTACTAGGGTGCGGTGGCAGACCGTGTCGAATGCCGCGGAGAGGTCTAGGAGGATGAGGGCCGCTGTTTCTCCGTTGTCCATCAGGGCTCGGATGTCATTTACTTAAAGAAGATGCTGACTTGCAAGATTTCATACTGGGACCTCGCAAACAGCGTCAAAAACGTTTCATATACGCCGGTATGTACGCAGCATACAATGAAGCTTGGAAATTAAATCAAATTGAAACTGCTGAAAAAATACGAGAAATTGATCGTATTGGGCAGGCCACAGACTTTTCCACTCTCTTCCCCTCCCCTCTAAACGGTTGTTTTTTCGTATCATGAGTTAAAAATAACGAGACTCTTGTTGAACTATCATTATTTTATACTTTTTATTTTTCTTCCTTTCATCATGAGTCAAAATTAATGTGTCCCTAGCTAGAACTCATATCATTAGTTTTATTCTCTTCCTTTTAGACCTTTTCCCCGCTATTTTTGTATAGCATGATATTAATTTCTAACTTGATTTAAAGTTGACTTTGTGTTATTTTTATGATGTAAATTCCGCTTGCATGGTGGTAAGTCCACCCTTTTATGATTTTTTAAATCAAATAAAGTATCATTAACATAATATTTGGAAAATGCATTTTCTGTAGTGGACAATGGGTTAACGACTCTGTCCTCCAGAATCTATTTACTGGATAGCATTGTATCATCTGCTATTGATATAATAGAACAGGATATGATAATGTTACAACATGGTCAGTCCCAGTTGCGATCTATTCCAGCGCCTTGTCCTGGATTCCGACGTTGCTGAGGCGCCGTACTAGGGTGCGGTGGCAGACCGTGTCGAATGCCGCGGAGAGGTCTAGGAGGATGAGGGCCGCTGTTTCTCCGTTGTCCATCAGGGCTCGGATGTCATTTACTTAAAGAAGATGCTGACTTGCAAGATTTCATACTGGGACGCTCGGATGTCATCGGTGGCGGCGATGAGGGCGGTCTCGGTGCTGTGGTTGGCTCGGAATCCGGACTGTGAGGGGTCGAGGGATCCGTTCGTCTCGAGGAAAGCGGCCATCTGCTTGTTGACGGTCTTCTCGATGACTTTGGCTGGAAACGGGAGGAGCGAGACGGGGCGGTAATTCTTGAGGTCGGTGGGGTCCGCTGTAGGTTTCTTGAGTAGAGCGCTGAGTTCGGCGTGTTTCCAGCTCTCGGGGAAGATGGTGGTGTCGAAGGATGTGTTGATGATGTCTCGCAGGTGGGGTGCGATGACCGCGTCGGCCTTGTTGTAGACGTGGTGAGGGCAGGGGTCGGTCGGTGATCCGGAGTGGATGGAGTTCATCGTGCGGATGGTGTCTTCGGTGCTGATCGGGGTCCAGGCGTGGAGGGTGGTGGTGGGGGGTGGTTGTTCGGTCATGGTGTGCGTTGGTTGGTTGTTGAAGCTGTTGTGTATGTCCGCGATCTTGTTGTGGAAGTATGAAGCCAGGGAGTTGCAGAGGTCTTGCGATGGGGTGATGTCGTTGTTTCCTGCGCTGGGGTTGGAAAGCTCATTACAATCCCGATAACGACTTTTCAGTTTCAATACTACCAGGAGTATATACCAGCAGGCTTGTATGAAAGGTTGGGTAAAGGGTACATCAAATCAACCTGGAATTTATCATTTACACACAGGTGTTGGAGTGGGGGAAAGAAAGAGGTATTTCTTAATGGTAGTAACTGCAAAACATCACTGAGCGGTACACTCCTATGCGAAGGTATAAACCTGCATAGACCTTGCAAGGGTTCATCAAATAACCTTTCATGTCACCTGCACGGAACCCCGACTACACAGATAGAGCCATTTTTCAGACATCTTTCCAACAGTAGCTACGTTATATTAAGTGACTGCAGCTGTTGTGGCATGGTGCCAGGGAAACCCTATCTCGTGAGCGTCACTTCCAGGGTCATTTGTTGTATGCAAGTATTGTATCCAAAAAGCAATCCAGACATGGAGGCGGAAATTTGGCCTTCTGTGAATATCTCTTCTATTCAAATTGATATTTTAAGCAGAATGAAGTCTATTCTTTTACAGACAACTGTGCCTTTAACCTCGTCCAAAGAGACGTACGACCTGCAAGCTGCAAGGACAGCAGCAGAGATACATACCCTTTTATCAACAAACTGCCCCGTGCATTTTGTAGAAATGTTAAGCCAAATTTTAAACATGTCAGATACCAGTGGCATCACACATGTATTTAAGACGATTTTTTCAGGACTATTAGCACCCTTTGAGACAGTCCTGGGCATCTTCCTGAATTTTGTGCACTCTCTTTTCAGTGGCCTGCCACTAATTTTGGGACTCGTAGCAGGAATTTTATTTTTGCTCCTATTGCTCCGATATGGCAAGCCAAGTCACAAACAAAACTCAGGCTTCGATGGAAGAAACGATCCTAGCAATACGATACGGAGACCGTATCACTAAGGTCCTCGGATTGGCCTGGCTAAGAGATCTGAATACAACCTGGTTTCTTTCATTCAGACCGATCTGGCAAAATTGCATCTTACTTGTGCTTCGATGTCTGCTATGCGGAGAAGAATGCGTGTTGGACATTTGTCTTAAACTATCATCAATAGTACCAATGGATATCGACGCTTTGCTTTGTCCAGTAACGACTCATGCAACGTGTTGTCCCCAGCAGCTACCGATTCTGATGACGGCATTCGTTGAGACTTCACCATTACGAGTAGGTGGCGGTGAAGTACGAGATGAAAGCAGCAGCACACAGGTACAACCTTCTGTGAACATTGCTGATCTAAACACTGATGATGGCAATGCATCTCATATATGCACTATTTCAACTTTTTCAGAGTTGGCCCAGCTTTCACCTACTGTGGTAGACGAGTTTTTTGCTGGTCTATCTGAGGTAATGTTCTCTCCTAACAACGAGAATAACAATTGAAATAGCAAGCACACAGCGTTCCCTGTACTCTGAATTCGGCCTTGAACTTATATAAAAAAAAAAAAAACATCACTGCTGAAAAGACTTGGAACTATTTTTCTCGCCCTGAAAAGAAAATAATTTTTTTTCTCTTTCAGACCTTCCAAAATATTTACTTTTTTTGGCACACGGTACTCTGCTTAAAGTAGAATTATTCTTAGAGAACAGAGCTTCTATTTCTCGAGACTCTAGAGACAATATTTTGAATCAGCCTCTAGCACACTTACAATCTATGTATATGTGATGAAATGGTCTCAGCCTTCTCTTCAGTACTAAGAGCCATTTCATAAATGTAATTTTCGCAATTCATTCAGCTGATATTTATGTTTGAATTATCTGAATGATACCACTGCTTGAATGCGAACAGTATTATACTCATTTTCGTGTATCTATACCGTTTCAAATGCTTTTAAAGTATTTTGGGGTGGGATGGAAAAATACATGCATACCTATATGTTTATATATTGCTTAGTATTTAGTAATGATGGATATTATACGTGGAGTGGATGTTGTGTTTTATCTAGGACCCTAATTAAATATTTCATATTTAATAATAAGCCACTGCAAACCAAATGCGGCAAGGCTACTTCCTTAGACTCCTAGAAAGCACAACGAGTTCTTACAACATACCAAACCTCCAGCAACCTGAGAATTCCCCGTACTTTTGTTTTGATTTGTCTTAGAACTCCTGCAAGCACTGAAAGAACGGTCAGTTCTTAGTGACATCTTTAATTGACGTCTTATGTCCAACCTTACGTCAAACACGGCACCTTCCAGGTATAAATATACCAACGTTTGCCTTTAGCAACACACGGTGGTGTGGAGCAGAGCGGCTATCTACTTATCCGAAGCCCAGCTGATGCGAGTGCCGAAGGAAGCCGTCCCTCCTATTTGACGCACTGAGAAAGACGCTGTCTTTTTCTCCTGCCGAGAAAATCCAGCTCCGGTGTTTCCAGTCACCCTCACGGGTTACTGGGAGATCGAGTCCTGAAAGCGAGATACAAGACCTCCTCCATTCTAAAAACCAAGGTACACAGCTGATTAGATCCTTAGAGAAATCTTGGGTCCGATACTTGGCAAAAAACTAACTTAACTTAAACTGCAGCCCATCTACTCCTTCCCACGCACTAGGCTTAGGCTAGGTACACCGGGGTAGCCGTATTTAGAGCACCAGTTGCGTTCATTTAGTCAAGCTTTTATCTTTGTATGTAACTGTATATATTTTATACCTTTTAAGTATCATATGGCTTAGAAACCATATCAATGCTTTTACAGTATTATTTCATAATACTCCTTTTACTGTACGCACTTTACTTTATAACAAGTATTGCAATCATAGCAATTCATTTCTCTTGCATGAGAAAGAAAGAAAGAAAGAAGACTGTTCAATAAATAACGCCTTTCTATTGAAAACGCCTGTCTCTCTATTTCTCTGCACTCTGGTGAAACTAAGTATGCACAACTGACTGAGTGAAATAGCTATCTATTGTTTTCACACGACTCTGGAGATATACTCCTTATTCTGGAGGAGCAAAGTTGTCATGTTTATGCAGTTGTCAGAAGCTGAATCCCTTCTTGTCTAATCAGGGTAGTTCACTCCTCCCTTTTCATTCGGGAAAGTTTCTAGTGACCTCTGAGCTAGCTGGAAAACCTAAATTAAGTCTAACATATTCAATAGAGACCTAGTCGACCTCAGTCCTACGTCTAAACTATTGTTTATGTTATTCCAATGCGCAGAGCGTATTGGGAAAATAGGAACTACACTACAATTGCACTCACCAGTGCTTGTTTATTATGTTTCTTGCACTTGCCAGTGCTTGCTTACTTTGCTTCTTACACTCGCCAGTGCTTGTTTACTTGTTCATTGCACTCACCGGTGCTTGTTTACTTCGCTTCTTGCACTCGCCAGTGCTTGTTTACTTTGCTTCTTGCACTCACCAGTGCTTGTTTGTTTGTTTTGTTGCACTCTCCAGTGTTTGTTTACTTTATTGCTTGCACTCGCCAGTGCTTGTTTGCTTGTTCATTACACTCGCCAGTGCTTGTTTATTCTTGAGCACTGTGCATTTATCAGTGCTTGATGGCTTTCAGGCTCGCTGCCTGACTTCAAGATGGCCGCCGAAGATCCCTGACAGGGGATGGACAAAGCCGCCTGACTTCAAAATGGCCGCCGCGAGAATCTCGTGTACAACGAGATTTGGCCTTCTACCGAGACACGAATGCATTTATTGCCGCTCTCTCTCAGTCACCGATCGTCGGTGTCAGCCAGCACTCTCTTCGCAGGAGCACCAGGTGAGGCAGCATTTCTTCGTGATTTCACAGGACGTGCCACACGCACACGCGGTGCGGCGGGGCGAGTTTCGGGCAGGTGAACACACTGTCGGATGGCTGGGGTGGGCTCCCAGCGCGCGAGGACGCTCGCGCCGTGACTCGGCCGCCACGCGGTCACCGGCCCCACAATGCTAGATGCCTCCCCACTTCCAGGGACGTGCACTGAGTTAGCCGTCCTTCTCACGCACAGGTTCTTTGTACCTTCGTCGCCAGATGTAGTGTCCTGCTTGGCATATAGAGACACGGACACACGGTGTAGGTGGGAGCTTCTTTATTGTACTTCCTTCGTCGTCCTGGTACATCGGCTAACTGCCGTCCCTGGTCCCTGGCTCCTCCCTATCCGCCCGCCCTCGTCCTCCCTCGGGCAGGTCCTAGTGCCCCATGTGTGTGCACCCATCATTACATGTAGTTCCGGGAAAAGGACATTCCATCGTTTATTCGATGGAAAAGGCCCCTGGAGGGTGTCCAATCATTGTTCGATACATAGTATATCAACTTTTGGGTTATAAAGATCCATTTCAAACTGGAGTCTCTATAGAAGGTAATCCCTGTAGTTCACCCACAAGATTTTATCGTTACGCTGAATCCTCAGGACGCATGCCTTCATATTCCTAAATTCTGAAAGGTTCACTGTAGCAGTGGAAAGAGAGGGCTGCAAGTTGAAGTACAGCAATCAACATGAGTCCAAGATAATAGGGGATACAGCAGAACAGTATATGGTACTACCCTTCAAATAACGCTTGGTGCATACGCTGCACTTCCGTGGTCTCTGAGGTCTAGAATTCCTCTCATGGCTGATAACTGTGTCTGAGATGTACAAATGCCACCCACCGGGTCTTCGTTGGGGAGCAGAAGAAAATCAGAAAACTCTTACAGTTTCTAATGTTTTGCTGTGCAAAAAACTTGGTGACCGGGGTAGCATGCGCAAATGATGGGCTGAATGGCAGAAAGCAGAAGCTGGAGGTGTCCAAGCTGAAAAGACACTGGGGCAGATTTACAAGAACTGGCGCATTTTTGCATACTAGCAGAGATGCGTCAGTTCATTTGCGTCACGCAAAAAAGAAACGTGCACCACCATGGATGCATCGCATTTACAATGCGGCACATCGTGGCACAAGGATTGACAGATGCGTGACACATCTGTTGGCATAAAGGCAACGCAATGCTGGAGTCGTGTTGGAGACAAGCCCTATATCATGATACATCGTCTCTTGCTCTTTTCTCACATAAATAGGAATTCATCTGCGCCACCGAATATTGTAATGCCAGCAAGAAAATCTACAGAAATCCCCCTAAAGTCTTTAAAGGAACAATCACAGGCTGCCGATTTTCTCAGGTATATATAGTCACTTGTTACATGTATATTAGGAAGCTGGCCCTTCAGATAAGCTGCCGTGTTTTGCAACGAGTGTAATTTTCTTTTGTTGCAGCATTTCCTACTGCGCCCATGATCCTCATATAACCGTCCATCTTAGCCCTTGAAAACGAATACAGAACCTACAAGTATGTGGATGTTATTCAAATTAACCTAGTGAAGGAATCATTAAGGTCTATAGCAACCTATAGTAATAAGGACCTCTGCATTTCGTTCTGTTTTTTGGCAGTACTTGGGACCACCTGACAGAACCCAGTGTCACGGGAGTATCCCACACCACACTAAACCGAACTTGATGTGAATTTGAGCTGCACAACTTATGTCAGACTATATCAAATAACAGGTACTATTGATTAATTCAGGGATCACAATCTTAGTAAGCGCATAGAGAAACATATATGGGTACTGATGTCAATCTCATATTTTTCTGCCACAGATTTTAACCTTACCCAAGACCTTTTTTACTGCCAGCACTTAGATACTGCGTATAAACACTTACTAGACGCCTAAGGTATGACTCACAAAACTCTACTTTATTTAAATCAGCAGCCACAACTATTGGCCTCAATTCTGGGGTCAATCTGCAGACATTTAAACCTGCATTAAATATGGACTAAGATAAGATAGTTGCAATAAAAATGAACAAATGTATATAAAGTGATTGTAGAATGAAATGTAAATAAAAATGTAAATATATGTAAATGTAGAATGTAGATTGTAAATATGTAGATAAGGATATATATAAACATGTACAGATGGAGTTTGATGGTTTCTAGGGTAGAGAACTATCGGTACTAGGAGAGGGTGCTCTTGTATAATTTATATAGACGAAAATGTTAGCCAAATATAGACATAATAATTGTCACATGTTGTTCAATATAGATTGTTTTGCTTTCAAGAAAAAATAATTGAGTATTTTCTACTATTATAGTTTCTAATCATCATTGAAAATACAGAACTCCTGATGAAGGCCACTCGCCGAAACGCGTTGGATTCGGTTTTGTATTTGGCGATGAAAATCAATTGTTGAAATATGTACTAGAACATGTATCATGAACTATTGTGATTAGGTGTATATTTATGCTCAGAAGTTTTATGAATTATTGTTTAAAAAAGTGTACAAACTGTAAAACAAGAAAAAAACTATATATTATCTATGAGACAAAAAGGCAATTAAAAAGAAGTTTTATAAATTCACATATCACGGTGTTAGTCAATCTATTAAGTAACAATGTGTGATAATATTTAGGAAACATACACATAACCCGGTGTACAGGCCAGCTTTCACAGAAGCAAACACGACGCAACTCCAGCAATGCTCAGGAATGCCTATTCCTATTATGCTGCGTCACTCCTTACATCTATTCAAGCAGGCGCAAGGTTTTGACGCAGTGGCATCGTAGAAGTGACACAGTGAAATCTTGTAGATTTCACTGTGTCACTTTTACGAGGCTCTCTTGCGTTGGAACGCCCACCCTCCACACATTTAACCTGAAGCAGGTATTATGTAGCACAGGGCTTCACAATGTGACGCATCCCCCTAGATGTGTCATGTTGTAAATGTGCTGCAACGTGGTGCATTGTTTACAGCACCAGTGCCTCACAAAAGTGACACAAAGGCGGCGTAATAGTGTCACAAGAGATGGTGAAAGAGCCTACAACAAGTCATCTATATTTGCAGAACAAATTTTGAAACAACGCCTGAGCTCTAGCACGTGCAAAAACATCCAAATCCTAGATAGAGAAAACCAACCCATTCAAGAATGAAGGGTGCCATGACAGCCTTTCCTACAAAAACAAGCATTGGCATAGCCAATAGGACTCACCTTTGGACCTTATAAGTGTGTAGCCATGCAGCATATTATCCAGCGTAAACTGCACATAGATGGAGTCCTCACAAGGGACATAGAATGAGAAGAATGAGAAAACCTATTCGGCCACATGCATCAACCTATTTAGGAAGTGCAAACGGTGCGAATCGGTAAATTCGGCCGTTTGCGATTCCTAAATAGGTTTTTGGGATGCATCAAACATTTTTGGAAAAATCGCGATTCCTTATTTGCGATTCCCTAAAAATCGCAAATAAGGAATCGCAAAACCGGGCTTTGATGCATGTGGCCGTTGGTCCCCACTAAAATGGAAAAATAAACCCCGATTTTGTCCTGGGATCAAATTAAAAGCGGGACGAAGTTTGCATACCTCCAGCATCGAGGTAAAAACAAGCTTACATACAGATAAAAGGGTCCCTACATCAGAAAATGAGAATTCTATGTTAAACATCAAGGCATAGAAAAGGAAGCCATAAAGGCGCAGCATCGGTTTACCTGGCTAAAGGGAATCCAAGTCGCAAACACTTCTTGATAGACTGTCGATGCAGCTCGGCTAACGCTTGAGGTGTCTTCAACAGAACAAGATAGAACAAGGCCTGCAATCATATACTTGCAGGAAAGCAGCCTACATGAGTTATGCAAGTCATATTTAACTTGCTTCTAGGTATTTCTGGCCAAACGAGGGCTAATCAAGGAAACTAAGAAAGGCGTGAAGGAACGTAGCCAAACACTCTAAGCCCAATCTGGGACTATGGATCGTCCCACCTGACTGAATCAGCGAGGACAAGGTGATTGTGCTACCCAGCTGTTTTTGCACAATTCCCTTTTTGCTATAATGATAGATTTGCCATTAAGAAATAGGTGCCCTCTCTCATTGAAAGCCTACCAGTTCTACTGAAGTGTAAGAATCGCTCTAAAACGTGCTAGTCCGCACGTCCATTAAAACATGAGAACCATTTCATTTGGTGTCGGTTCTAAATTGTGACCTTACATTCATGCCGATCTATGCAGCGAAACATATAAGCAAACATGGCCCTTATGTAACATTTGTGACATCAAAGGAGATGTGAAGGTTTCCTCTATTGACCAAAATGGGTGACCAAGGTTAAAGGAATCTTGGATTGTTACTCGTGTGAAGTATTTTCTACCTGCTTTTTAAAATGTTTAATACTTGTTTTTATTAATTTTCATCAAATATTGTTTTTATGTGAGAGCTAGGTTTGTCCACAACACGGGTCAATTTATGCAGGGCTTGTTTTATGATAAAAAGATGGCACTACAGGGACTGTGTTGATCTCGCACATCTAATCCCTAAAAACCCTTACCTAGCATTAGCAGGTTCATATTTCAACCGTCACTTCCAGTCACCAGACGGACCCTTTATTCCATCCTACACGGTGCCACGGCACACAGGAGAGAAACAGAAAAGGGTCCTGAGAAAACAAACCTTGCAGACAATACCACGCCACCCTGAGAATCAACACAGAAAACGGACATTGAGTGGATTTAAAGTAAATAAACAGTTCCTCCTATCGAGTTTTGCAGTTTCTTGTGCTTTCAAATGCGCCATGTGGACAAGCAACAACTGAAAATTAAATAAGTAAATTAAACTGACCTTGTATAACACGATGCCCTCAAGAAGATTTTGCACTACATTAAAAAAACATGCGAGTGGGCAGCAGCACTGGAGTAGACGGTGTGAAAAACAATGTACTCTAATGGAGTGGTACACTAGAAACGAAATAAGATTAAAGTAAAAGAAAGGGTGCATCCCCCCAAAGCAGTAGCAATGGTGGCATAAAATGAAGTGCCACGATCAGTGGGAAGTGCTTGTTCACAATTTCAAGCCCAAAAAACTAAGTAAACATTGCGTGTAGCGTGCGCTACGCTGAAGCATTCAGAAAACACAACTTGAGGGAAGTGCTCATTACATTGAAGTGTGGCAGCAGTGAATCGGGTGCCACACTCAGTGGGAAGTGCTTGGTCTGAAGTAGAAAAAACAGCACAATCGCGTGCGGCAGTAGGGGGAGCGGGCCTGTGCGATTCCCTTGAGGGAGAGTGCAGCAAGCGACCATATGGCGCCACCATATGGTGCAGCGCGCTTTCCCAAGGGAATCGCCAGACGTGCACGCGTTGTCATTGCAAGCAATGCAACGCGTGCACGTTTTTGCCCCCAAAGATGTGCTGATGGCATTAGGTATCTCTCATGTATGAGCTGCATAGGCGAGACCTAAAAATGAATACGTTTAGAGATCATCTGCAGTTTTAGCAGCATTTTAGCCGGCCTTACCCTCCCGCATGGTGGGTTGTGTTGTATACTCACTCTTGCACTTGCTTGCAGTAAGATCTGCCTTCTTCCTCCCTGCACTGTTTTGCCTCCCACTTTAAAGATGTGTTAAAAATAATATACAACACTTTGGGAAAGTCCAGGTAGTGTTTAATGCACAGAATCAAGAAGTGTAGCAAAAGAATTAAAGACAATTGTAATTTTTACCAGGGCAATCACTAGAAAAAGGTCAGTTGGCGCATAATGCTAAAATATATTACATTTGAGGCCGGTATATATCTTCTTTCTCTCAGTACAAGTCTATCGCACATAACCATGTGTCGGAAACTAGTTACTTTCAGCAAACACTAAGGAGCAGGTGGCAGGATCTTCTCCCCAAGGAAGCGCAGGACGCCCTGGAGGAGAAGATATCATTTGCAAACACAGGGCTGGTCTCATTATGCTCCTAAAGTCCCACTCCCTCTTGCCAGGTTTGAAAGAGAGGTTCATCTTCTTGGAAATGTAAATGCATAACCTTGAATAACATGGCTTCCAGGCCTACGTGAATCAGGAAACATACTCCAGGGTACTCGATGTTCCAAACGACACCAAACAGCATGCATATTTGAATACAAAACATGGATAGATTCTAGATAACATATGCAAAATAACAATACCGTAATGCATAGGAATATGCACACAAGCATGATACAAACATGATAGTTTTCACAGATTGGACAGCTGAGGTTCATACCTGCTCCTTATTGCCTTCATGTTCCCCTCCGTGTTCCTGGACTCTCAGTGATAACAGGAGCAGTGGCATTGCTTAATCCCTAAGCAGGTTGGTACATGGAACAGTATTTCAGCATTAAAAGTTGGATATGTGTGTATACCACCCCACAACATTGAAAATATAAAAAGTTCATTTTTTGTCACGTGGTTGTTGTGAACTGGGGGCATTTTGGACAGAGAAGCCTTTGTAACAAAGTTTGAAATGTCTCACTATTTTAATTATTGTTTCTTAAATTCCTATTACAAGATTGGATCTTTTCTTTTTATGTGTCATAGCTGTGCAGCTTATAGAAGACAACATTTCTTGTCTTCAGGTAGCTTGTACTTTTGTACATCTTGTGGACAGTGTTTTATTTGAGAGCGTTTGGGGGAAGGGTTCTCAGTGATGGATTCACTAATGTATAACATAATGCAGCAACCAAATGTTCTGCTATAAGTTATGCAAAGGGGGAACCCCAGCACAGAGGCATAGCTGTTAAGATTGGCCTGCTGCGTCTGTCTTCCTCTGTGCTGGCACTCTTCACGGTTGCCCTGCACGACACACGCCCTCGCACAGGTGAGTGTGCACTGCCTATCACAGGATTTGTCCTGGGAGTACACTCTCCCAGTACAAATACCTGTGTTTAGACAAACGTAGGCGGATCCCACGCACTGGATGTGTGCTGTGAGCGTCTGCACACATGCAATGTGTGGGTTATTTGGAAAACGAAAACTTTCTCTTAGTAAGCATCGCCTTTAAGGATGGGTTAGGTTTTGACACAAAGCTGAGTCTGGCTATCTTAGATCCGGCTTTGTTTAAAAAATGTTGGGTGTGGGCACTGTAATGCCCCCTGGACATAAAATGATGCGAAGCAGATGTAGCAAGCCGGCTCTTTGTATGATATATCAAGAGGAGGTTGTTGGACTTGGCTCTTTTCCCAAAAATTCTCGCTTTTCACCCCCCTAATGTAGGATGTCTCCCCCATGGTAAAGGTTACTGAATAGGCCATGTGAGGTATGAGAAGCCCTGTGTAATGTCAAGTGCAATGCAATGTTGTGTACATTTATTTTCCCCCATTGTAAACATGTACCCTGGTGAAATGCTGAAATTTGCGTTTTGCATTTAAAATGGCTGCCATGGCTGTGCGTTGTGCCACCTGACTGCAGGAGGTTAGCAGTCTAGTTGTTAGGTACCCAGCCACCCCAGTATTTGGAGTGAAAACATGGCAGCCAGGGTGCTCTACTCCTCCCCCTGAGCCAGTTAGAACTAGTTTGTCTGAGAATTCTATGAGCTTCCATCCTTTCTGGTATAGGTAGAGCAGTAGAGTTGTCATGTGCTGAGACAGAGCAGGGACATGAATGGGAGGGGACCTGCTGCCAGGGGATACCGTCACTTGGGCCTGTGTGCTGGACCCTGCACCCATCTAGAACCCCTCTACTGTCCCCAGGGCTAGTGGAAGCCCCACTGCAGGAGTTCAGGCTGCTGTTCAGGAGGAGGGCCACGCTGCAGTGGAGGATGGTGTCAGCCTACCGCCCTGTTTTGATGAAGCCCCGACTGACTGTTGACCTGGCCCAGTAGTGCCTGCTGCTCTGTCCCCCGGGCCCCTGAAGAAGGAGGGCCCCCCCTAGGTCCCTGAAGCTGCCCCGACCCTGCACCACGCAAGCGCTGCGCAAGGGAGCGCCTAGAAGGGAAGGAGCATCTTGGACCCCCCCAGGAGGTGAGGAGTGTTACCCCGGGGCTTGCTGCTGGGACTGTCCGCCCCCCTTGCGCTGTGTGCCTGGAAGTGCTGGCCTGCAGAAGACTGCTTGTGTCCCAAGAGCGCTGTGACCAAGACTGCCCTGTTGATTGTTATGTTATGTTATAAAATTTGTAGAGCGCTCAGCTGCCGCAGCAAAGTGGCGTCCCGGCGCTATGTTAGACAAAATAACACAACCAGATGGAGAGATCAGACAGAGCAAAGATTAGAGTAGTGGGAATAAAAAGGTTTTGATAGCTCTTCTGAAAGACAGTAGATCCGGTATGGCACGGATGTCAACGGGTAGAGTGTTCCAGAGACTCGCTGCCAGGACACCAAAGGTTCGTCCGCCAACTCTGGTTTTCCTGAAGCGAGGAACACAGGCCAGAAATTGACCCGTCGAACGTAGCACTCTAGGAGGGGTATAGTAGGAAATTGCCTGTGCAAGAATGGGGGGTGATGAAGCCTTTAAGATCTTAAAGACCAGGCACAGAGCTTTGAACTTAATCCTCTGTCCGACGGGCAACCAATGTAGGTCATATATGGTGCGTCTGACAGAACAAAATTTAGGCAGGCCTACCAGCATTCTGGCAGCCGCGTTTTGCACACGCTGGAGGCGTGTAAGTTCAGCTTGGTTAACGCCCAAAAGAAGCGAGCTGGCGTAATCCAACCTAGAGAGTACTGTAGCTTGAACAATGAGTTGCCTTGTAGGAGCATCAAAAAATTTAAAAATGGGTCTGAGGCTCTGAAGAACACCGAAACAGGTACCAGCAACTCTTTTAGTATGGGGGATGAAAGACAGGTTGGAATCGAGCCAGACCCCAAGGTTCTTAGCCTCTGTCACAGGAATGGGGGCTTGGCCTAGCTCCGGTGGCCACCAACGGTCTCCCCAAAGATGAGCCTGTTTGCCCAGAACTAAGACCTCTGTCTTTGCTGCGTTAAGTTGGAGGCAGTTCTCCGTCATCCAACTAGCCACCTCCTTTAGGGCCGTCTAGAATTTAGGGGCTTCAACCGCAGGGTCCCCATTTAGTGCAACCGCTAGCTGGGTGTCGTCGGCGTACGACACCATAGTTAGACCCCATCTCTTTGCGACAGTGGCTAGCGGCTGCACATACAAATTAAAGAGGGTCGGGCTAAGTGCCGAACCTTGCAGGACCCCTTGGGAAATATTGCGTGGGGTAGATTCAAATGGAGGAGTTGAAACTTTGAAGGTGCGTCCTGATAAAAAGGAGCGAAACCATTCAAATGCGGTATTGTCCACACCGGCCTCTCGCAGCCGTTGAAGAAGGATGGGGTGGGAGACAGTGTCGAAAGCGGCACTGAGATCCAAAAGGATCAGTGCCGCCGTCTGTCCTGAGTCCAGCAACTTCCGCAGGTGTTCCACCATCGCCAACAGGGCAGTCTCTATGCTATGACCTGCACGGAAACCATTCTGAGATGATCTAAAATGCCTGAGTTTTGGAAATGGTAAGACAGGATTTTGTTGGCGTGTGCCTCCGCAAGTTTGGATACCCATGGGAGGAGAGAGATGGGTCGATAATGTTCAGGTTTTGAAGGGTCCATGGTAGGCTTCTTTAAAATTGGGATGACTGTAGCCTGCTTCCATTTACTGGGAACAGTCCCGGACTCAAAGGATAGCCCAATAAGATCATACACAGGAGAAAATCAAATCTCAGCTGATTCTTTAAATTGTGCAGGTCTTAGTGGATCGGCAGGTGAGCCCGATTTAACTTTTTTAGCAAGAGATTTAAACTCTTCCTGAGATGGCTTAGGTATTGACGAGAGAGATCTGGAGGTCATAGGGATGCATCCTAGGTTATTAGCAGGTACAGTTTGCGGAGGAAATGTTCGGTAGATCGCCTCAACTTTCTCTACAAAGAAGGCCGCTAACTCTTCACAATGATTCAGAGAGCGTTTTTCCATTGCCACAGTTTTCTTGCTGGTAAGGTCTTTACAGACCTTAAAGATACGTTTTATCGGGTTAGGGCTGTTCTTAAACTCCGCGGAGTAGAATGTGGCTCGGGCTTTGCAGATGGCTCGATGGTATAATTTAATACTAGCCAGATAGGTCTGCTTGAGGTCGGGATCGTAAGTCTTACGCCAGGCTCTTTCAGCCCGTTTACATGCAGTCTTAAGAAGCCTAAGGGAATCATCATACCACGGGCTAGAGGGGCCAGGTCGAGCTTTACTCCATCTTGCAGGGATTAAGGTGTCCAAGGCTTGGGTCAGCAACTCACAGAAATGGTCATATCCCAGCGAGGCATCTTTAGGAGGGTCAGGTGGATGTAGTGACAAAAGCTGATGGAAATCGACCAGTCTCAGTTTCCTCCAGGGACGCTTAAAAACCGGCGGAGTGGAGCTCTTAAAAGGAGAAATGTTGGATATAAGCCGAACTTCGATCAGGTGATGATCTGTCCAGGCCATGGGTTTGGGTGGAAGAGTGATAGCATTGTGGAGATTCGTCAGAAAGGGATCCAGGATATGCCCGCCCACATGAGTCTGATGGTTGATAAGCTGATGCAGCTGTAAGGCCTCAAGATCTGCAAAGAAACTACTAACGGTAGAGGAGAGCGGAGTATCCAAGTGGAGATTGAGGTCACCTACAATACTAAAATTAGCCGATCTGAGGGCCAGCGAGGAAACAACCTCAGGAAGGGCAAGCCGGAAGGCGGCGTCAGGGCCAGGGGGTCTATAAATGAGCAGTCCGGAAATGGTAAGATGGGGGTTTATGGAAATAGCAAAATGGGCGCTTTCACAGCAAGCTATGACAATGGCCTTCCATGAACATGGGTAGCATGACCTAATTACAGCCGCGATCCCGCCACCTCTTGAGTTGCGGTTCAGAGTATACATGTCGTACTCATCAGGTAACGCAAGGTTCATAGCTGCTATAGCAGCGTCGTGAAGCCATGTTTCTGTTAAAAAGAAAATGTCAGGTTTTTCGTCTGTAAGTATTGTAAAAACATCTAAGTGGTGACAGACCAATGATCTGACATTAAGATGGAGTATTTTAAGTGTTGTCTGACGGCAAGTAACAGCAGGAGGGTCTGCTCCACTTAGAGCCGTCTTTATAGGCTGTGAATCTGCGATGTAGAGGGGCAGAGGGAGCTTAAAAGAACACGTAGGACATTGGAAAGGTCCGCAGAGGGGGTCAAGTGCGCCATAGGCGCAAGAGCTTACCTTAGGACGGAGACCAGTGAGAAAATCACTGGAGAGCATAGTAGAAATGTCCAGAGTGTCCTGCCCTAGCCCTGCCTTAGCGCTGACGGTCGCAGACGGGCAGGACTCTGGCTTGACTCCGGCGCGACTTTGGCGCGCACGCTGTACGCGTCCGCTGCGCGGAGCCACGGACGTTTATTTTTATACTGTAGCCTCTCGCCACCAGGGAGGCTAACCCTATCCAAAATGGCCGCCGCCATCTCCTCGACCGTGCCCCCGATGAGCCAGCCCTGATTCAGCCGGTCGCTTCAGGGGGGAGGCAGAGGAGCTAAAGTGCAGCGCTGAGTGCAGTAAATCGATTAGTAATTTTAAAAGGGGAGATTACGAGAATGCCTCCACCCTCAATCGGTGGAGACAGGCAGCGCGATAATTCCGCGCGTAAGAGCGGGGGGGATAGGACTCAAAGGAGCAGCACAACAACAAGTTTAAAAGCAGTTAAAAAGAAGTAAAAGTATGATTGCCCGGCTAAAGCCTCAGGCGTCAATGGCAGTGTTCTGCTTCCCAGATTATAGTGCCTGCCAAGCACTATAATCTGGGAAGCGCTGGCCTGTTAAAGAACTGAATTGCTGAGTGCCTGCTAAGCGCTATAATCATGGAAGCACTGTGCTGCAGAAGCCCTGGGTGGTCTTAAACTGCCTGAACTGTACTGCCTGCTGCTGGCCTGAGCGCTGTCAGCGCTGTTGTGACTGCCCCCAAAGCGCCGCTGTGTACTCTAAGCGCTGTACCTGCTGAGCGCCGTGTTGGGAGGATTGTGCCCTCAAGGAGCGGTGGCGCCTGTATGCAGAGTCGTTCAAGGAGGAAGCCTACCCCTCATTGCCCCCAGGGCTAGTGTTTGACTGTAGTTGGGCCCCGTTGCCCCCTGGTAAACTGAAGCGGCCCGAAAGGAACTGAGGCTCCTGACCTGGGCATCAATAGAACAGATGCCTAGGGTTGATGTATTAAATGGTGTACTCGCATCGAGGAGGATGCCCTATGCCCTGAGTTAAGCCTAGTGGTTGTATGCCCCCAGGTTCATCTTCAGTACACCCCTGAGGTATAGGGAGATATATGCCCCAGGTGCTGATGTTGAGGTCCCTTGTTAACACCATCAATGCTGATGGTATTCCCCTCCTGGTGCTGACCCTGATTTATTCCCATTGTTCATGACGAGCTCAGCTCGTCATGAGCACAGCTCAACCGTGCCTCATGACGAGCTGAGCTCGTCATGAGCATTGAAGGGGTTAAAGGTGTTTTAGGCCTGACAGGTTTCAGATTTACCTCCTGTTGTTAACGCTGCTGATGCCATTCATATTGGCACAGTGTTGCTGGCCTAAGGAGTTTATCCACAAGGGGCTTCCATGACTAATGTTTATCTTCATGCAGAGGGCTGTTATCAGCAGACTGATGTTACCAATGAGGTTAATATGTTACGCCTATTGATTGCTTGTATGCTGATGCCATGCATGAGGGGTCTTCACGCCTAATGATTTATTTTACGCTCCAACCTTCTACCCAGGTGATGCTAAGGATTACTACCTGTGTTGGCCCTGCGATATTGACCCTATATTTATGCATTTGCTAACATCCTTTTCATTTCAGCTGGACACTAATGGACTTCCTGAACCCTTTTTCTTACTTTTCCCATTTTCCTTGTAAATAATCCCCTTGGTATACTTTGCTCTGGCGCCAGTTGGCGCCCCATTGTGATTACTGCTGTTATTGTGTTTTACCTTTGCAGGTTGGAAAACATGGCGGCCGCGAGTTAGAGCGGCTCGCACAGAGGTGATGGTCTCTCCCCCATCGGGCTAGAAGTAGGCAAAAAAACGTGCCTCAAAATCCCCTGGAAGTGTGTTGAATCCCCGCTTCGAGTAAAGTGGCCAGGTGCGGATGTGTTTGGTCACGGTTTCTGCTCCGGCGTTGCCCGCCCCTCCCATCTTGTTGCAGCAGTGGTTTTGAGCAGCCGTGGAGCTGCGACGTGGACACCGGGTGGCGGCTCGTGGATGCCTCAGGGTCGGAGGAGGGCAGGGAGAAGGGCGAGAAAAGACTCATCCGATATTTGCACCCCCCCCCCGCACCCGGTCGGCCAAGGACGGAGAGTTCGAGGCAGTTAAGGACGCTGCGCGGAGACTGAAATCGAAAGCAGAAGCAGTAGGAGCAGCAGGAGAAGGGAGAAGGCAGAGGCCCACTATAGCCGTACCCCCTGGAGGCGGCATTGATACCGGCGGCAGCAACAGTATCAGCAACGGTGATAGTAAGGAGAGGGGCTGGACGGGTGATCCGCAGGGCGTTGGAGGTCCAAAGGCATTCTCTTATTTAAAATCCCCAAAAATCCCACTGCAGTATTCCACCAATACCAGCAGCAATAAAAAGAAAGCACCCCCGAAGAAAAGAGGAGCAAAAGGAAGGAGGAGGAGAGAAGGCCCAGGGGTTAAGGAGCACTGTGAGGGCAGTACCCCTGATCTGTCGGACGGAGGCAGCGAATTTGGGGTGGGGGGGCAGATAAGGGGGTGGCCGATTGCACAGGTGGAATCTGGGAAGCAGTGCAGGGGGGCAAAGTGGTTCCCGCTCCCAACATTCAGGCGAGGGGTAAACGCAATAACACCCTCGTTGCGAGCTTTTTTCGAGGTATTACCGCAGGTGTTGGAGGTGACACAAGGCCCAGAACTACAAAGTCTAGAGCCTGCAGGTTTTTCCACACAGAAGATGGCAGGTCTGGGGAAGAAATAACGTACGTCTCTTAAAGATCCCAGAGGCGAAAGAAGGGGGAGACCTTAAGACTTTTGTGGTGTCTTTATTAAAAAGTGCCCTCAACCTGGAAGAAACAGAGGAAGAGTTAGCCAAAGATATTCAGAGAATCCACAGGGATCCGTTCCGCCTCAATCCTGGGAGAGTAAAGCCAAGGAAAATACTCTTGAACTTCTTGACATACTCCCTGAAAGAGAAGATTCTTAATCTTGCCCTGAAGGCGAAATCATTGAAAGCCCCGGACTTTTCCTTTGAGGTTCGGTCGGACCTTTCGAAGGTCACCCTCGAAAGGCAATGGGAGTTGGGGCAAAAAATGGATAAATTTAGGGCAGTCGGGGCAACAGTACAAATGAGGTTTCCCGCTTTCCTAAAAGTAATGTACAACAACAAGATGTACAACATTCGTTCCCCTCGGGAAGCGGATGAGCTAATTATCTCCATTTCTGAGCACTCACAAGGGGGGCAATAAAGCCCCAGTAACTGTAACACATTTCCCAGCCAAAGGGAGGTAGGGGGTGAAGTATTAACACATAAGAATCAATGACAAGTTAGTCTGATTTGGGTCAGGCAGTTAACAGACAAAAAAAACAAGAAAAAAAAAACTTAAATGTAAGAAAATATCTTTAAAAAAAAAACAAGGAGGAATAAAGTCTATTGGCTTTCACACTTATTGGGTTAAAACGTTCATCCTTGGTGGGGGTAGAGGGAGGGGGAGGAGAAGGATAAAAAGGGGAAAAAACGAGGAAGGAGAAGGGGAAGGAAAGAGAAGAGTAGGAAAAGGAGAAAGAAAAATACAATAAATCTGAAAAAAAGGCTATGACAGCACTTAAAAACAAGGAGAGAATTAAAATTAAATAAAAATAGGGGATTCTGTTTGCTTTTTTTTCTTTTCTTTTTTTCTTCCCCCTCCACACTTCTGTAATAAGGGGACAAGTGAATACATAAAAATATAAAGAATAGCAGGTAAACAGGTTTTCTATATGGGGTAGATGGGGGTTAAAGACCAACACACCTACGTAAACCTGGCGAACCAACATGCCAGGAGACGTGAGGGGGGGGGGTTTCCAGGGGAGGGGGGAGAGAAGGAGGGTGCAGAGAAAAAAAAAGTCCTCATAAGCCGGCTCCTAATTTTTTTCATTGTAAGTTAATTTCCAACCACCGCAAGCACTTTCTGAGAGAGTTTCATCAAGTTAAAAGTAGGGGGCATAAAGAGGTGTGGAGAGGTAGAAGAAGGAACAAAGCATGACGGAAGTGCAATTTTTATCCTGGAACATTAATGGTCTGCGAGTGAAGGGGAGGAGGCATACAGGTACATGCATCAAACTCAGCATTTGCGATTCCTTAATTGCGATTTTTAAGGAATCGCAATTAAGGAATTGCAAATGCCTATGCATCAAGAAATCGCTAAATAAATTGCGATTTCTTAGAATTCCTTAATTGCGATTAGCATTTTGCGAATCGCAATTAAGGAATCCCTTCCCATTCATTCCTATGGGCCTAGAGGCCCATAGGAATGAATGGGAAGACAATCTCAATTTGCGATTCGCAATTAGCTAATCGCAAATTGAGATTGCGATTTCAAGGGTGCAGGGGTGTCCAAAGGACACCCTGTTGCACCCCTGAAATCAAACAATGCACATATGTTGTGTACACACATGCCCTAAGGGCATGTGTGTGCACAACATGAAAGTTAAAAAAATGCAAAAAATTGCATTTTTCTAACATTTCGCAAAATTACCATGAGGTCCAACCTCATGGTAATTTTTTCTCTCTAATTGCGAATTCGCAATATTTTTTAGTTTCATGCATTGCTTTTGAGGAATCGCAAATTTGCGATTCCTTAAAAGCAATCGCACTAGAAAAAATCGCTAAAATAGCGATTTATTCACTTTTAAGTTGATGCATCCCAAATAGTGATTTGGGAATCGCAAACGGCCGAATTTTGCGATTCGCACCGTTTGCGATTCCCAAATCGCTTGATGCATGTGCCTGATAGAATCTTGCAATATTTTAGGGACTCCCCAGCGCAGGTCATAGTGTTACAGGAGACACACCTGCTCAAACAGGAAGTTGAAACAATCATGAAAACGCAGAGGTGGGTTGACAAATTCATTTGCACAAATCAGACCGCTAACATCCGTGGGATACTTATTATGTTTAAAAAATCAGCAAAGGCACAGATTTTGGCCTATGAGGAGGACCTTAGTGGGAGGTGGCTGATGTGTAAAATGACGTTAGATGGTCAACCATATATACTGGTAGGTTATTACGGCCCAAACCAAGATGACCCATCCTACCTTCTCAAAATCCAAGGGGTCTTAGTCACTCTGAACGACCCTCTTATATGGGTGGGGGACTTTAATATCGTTTTGAACCCCAAGCTCGATAAGTCCTCAAATTCCAGAGCGATGGCATCATCCAAGTCAAGGCCCATTCTGCTGTCCATTATGTCATCTTTGGGGTTGGCAGACGTTTGGAGAGAAAGGGCGGGTATCTCTCCCGGGGTCTCCTTCCGGAACCTTAAGTAGAGACACAGCTCTAGGATTGACTATGCCCTTTTTAGCTATAATATTAGAGAGGAGGTGAAGGGGTTGCGGTATCTACCACCCCATCTCTCAGATCACTCAGTGATAGTCTTCTCTCTGACAGTCACTCAACAGAAAATGTTTTCGTCATGGTCATTTGATCGGACGATACTGTTAGATCAGGTGGAGACCAACTTGCTTTCAGAAGAGGTGTCTGAATTCTTAGAAATCAATTTAGACTCAGCGGGAATCAGCACTGTATGGGAAACCCTTAAAGCTTTTTTAAGAGGGTATATTACGAATCGAGCTTCATATAGAGGAAAGGCTTATAGAGAGAGAATTAGGAATTTAGAACGAGAATTGGATAGCTTAGATAGGAGGTGAGGCACCTCAGGGGGAACCTCTGTCGAGCAAGAAGAGCGGGCTAAGGTGAAGTCAGAGTTGGATAAAGTATTACAGGAAAGAGTGGAGAGGAGGTGGGTGGCAAGTAACATCTCGAATTTCGAATATGGGGATGCAGCTGGTAAGGTCTTGGCTTGGAAGACAAAAACAGACCAATCTAAAATGTTTATAAGGGGAATTCGAAAGGAGGGGGACCCGACGGTCAGGACTACCAATACTGAGATTGGTAGCGCTTTTCAGGAGTTCTTTCAAAATATTTACACTGAGGACATCGAAGATGACACCCTGGCAAGAAACTCATGGCTAGGCAGGATCCAACTGCCCACCCTTACAGGTGATCAGACAGAACGCCTCGACAGGGATATATCGGAGGTTGAAGTAAGTAAGGCGATAGGTCAACTGAAGCAAGGGAAGGCGGGAGGTCCAGATGGCCTACCCGGGGAATTATACCGGGTTTTGTGTCCGGTCCTAGTAACAATATTGACTGCGCTATTCAATGACATTTTTATAAATGGGTGTGAGAAGTTGGCCTGATATGTAGTGTTTCCAATTCTGGAACCACTTGGTATCAGTCCAAACAAACCCCAAAGATGTCTGGTTGTAAGTCAACCTTGTTAGACAAGCTATCCTAGTGGTAGCATGGACTAAGCAGCCTTAAAGGCTTAACTTAAGAGGTCGTGTTAAGCGAGCTGTTTTACCACATACAATCCTGCAATCAAATGAAAGGACACCACACAAGTATATATTGTAAAAATATATGTATTTATTTCTAAATTACTCCCCAGTACTCTTTATGAGGAAAGGGGCACAAGCGTTAAATCAAAAGCACAGTATAACATACAAAGTTGCACAATTTTGGATGAGGGCCGGTGGCCACTCAAACCATATACTAAAAAAGTGGTATAAGAGATACCAATCGAACAGTGGTTAGGCCTAGGGCTTAGAGAATCGCTGGGAGCAGTCAGGACTAGCAATGCTGAAGTCGGGAGTAGCCCACGGGATTCGGGTGCAGCACGGAAAGTGCGGCTTACACCAATGCAATGTCAATGGTGCGTAAAAGTTACACAAAGTGAGTTAAAAGATACTTCCGCTGAACCTAGAGGGACAAAACTCAAGACACAGACCCTAGAGGTGTGTACCAGTGTGGGAACACCGGCGTTGCAATGTTACCTCACCCACAGGCCGTGGGTGCACATGGTCGAAGTGGCGTCGGGTTTTGACACGCAGGCTCTTGGTGCTTGGAGCTGAAGAAGCTGCAGGCGATGTGAAGCAGAAGTGTCCGGTGTGATCCAAGGGTGGATCGAAGTCGAAAAGTACCTGAAAGCAGAGGGGACAGAGTCTGGGTCACTCAGCAGTGACCAGGGTGGAACCAGGACGGAACCAGGCAATGTCGGGCGCAATCAGGTGGTTGTTGATAGGCTTCTCTCCGTTGTCACGTGGGCTCTGGGGCATCTGCGACGTCCAGGAGCAGGTCACGATCTGTCCCACGTAGGCTCTCGCCGTCAGCACCGTCGGCTTCAAGATTGCAGCAGACAGCACTTGGCAAAAGCAATCCACGCAGAACCGGGAGATTGCTTATCACTCAAACCAGGAGGGTCAGAGTGGGGGCTCCTTTTTACAGGAGCTGGTGCAGATCTGGAGCAACCAGAAAAGCGAGTCGTATTCAAGTTTTCGTCGGCCCAGGGGCCACAAGCCAGCTGGCAAGTGACCGGGCCAACGCGTCGAGCCAACACAAGCAGAAGGGCCCCACGCAGCACTCGTCGAGTGTGGAGGGGGTAGCTTTGGTGCAAGTGTAGCTCGGGGTGGGGGCTTCTCAAACCCCGGTGCACAGCTTCGAGGATCACTCGTGGGCTGCACGGTCAGCGTCTCGTGGCCTTTTCAAGATGGCGTGCCCCACGCTTCCGGTCGCCTCCACTGGTCTCAGCTCTGCAGGGACTGTGGATCGGGCAGGGAGAAGGCAGGCAAGCTTGATCTCGTCGATCTCTGTCGCTCGAGTTCCGGCGGGAACTGCAACAAAGCAAGGGTCGAGGGCTGGATGGTGCCTGTTTGCACAGGGTGGTCACTCCTTGACCACAAGGGAGATTCTTCAGTCTTCTATGTTGAGTAGAATGTCGAAGGGTACAGAATTCGTTTCTTATGTTTCTTCAGGATGATCTGAGTTTCATTGGCACTGCTCCCACTCTTATTCGAATCTGGTGGGCTGGACATCCTGCTAGGTCCCCTCCTATGGGTGGGACCCAGGAAGGGGGTGGTTACACCCCTTTCCTTTGATCCAGGCCGCGCTGAGACGGGGGCTGGAAGGCCCCAGAACCGGTTTGGCCGGATTATGCAAGGGGCAGCCTTGTGCTCCCCAGGCAGTGTCTGGTTTCTTTGAAAAATCCCTACTACAATCCACTATCTCCTGTCTGGGGTGGTTTAACACCGCCCTGCGACAGGAAACCCTTTGTCCAGGCCACCATTTGCTGAGTTTCGGTCAGCAGCAGGAGGCCAGACCCGTGTCTGTGGCAGGGGCATCCATTTTGTGGATCTGAGGCTCATTTTAAATCAACCGCGTTTCAGTAAAGTAACATGTCTTATCCCTCTAGAAGGGTGGAATGCTACCCCCGTCACCAGAACTGGCGAGGGGGTAGTATTCCAATTCGTATGACACCTTACACGACATGTTTTGATAAAGCCAAACCAAAGTTGCTATATAACCGCAAGGATTATAAGGCGCTTAAGAGTATATGGTATGGCATTATCCCGGATCAGCCTAGGGAGTTGTTCCCGACAGCTGCAGACAGGCTCAGCTCATGCCAGAGCTCCATCTCACATAAAACCACGCACCCTGCCCCCAGGATTGATGAGGCCTTCCATAGGAGTGGCTTACAGGCTTATATATGTGTCCAGATATAGGTTTAGATATAGGTATACTATATCTAAGCAAGGGGTGATTACACCCACTTGCCCCAGCTGAGTGATCAGCCAGTTGTGTCAATTTAAGAACCAGCCAGGGGTGGCAAAAGCTATGCTTCAACCCTTGGTAGGCCTTGGTGGCACCTATGCCCTGAGCACCTATAGTGCATGGTACAGGGGCTGACAAGGAGTCCATTTCCAATTGTGGTATGTACCTATAGCACATGTATTATAAATTTAGAGAGAGAACAGCAGGCTGGGGGTCTGATTAGCAGGCCCACAGCCTCAGTAAGTCGAAAACCAGTGAAGCAAAAAGCAAAAATTGGGGTGACCATAGGATAGCAGACCCTACTCTCCTACAATGGGTTAGTGCCTCCGCACTCGTGGAGTGAAGCAACCATAGTCCTTATACCGAAACCGGGTAAGGACCCAACTGAATGCAGGTCCTATCGGCCGATCTCACTTTTTAATAATGATTATAAGATCTTCGCCGCAGTGTTTTCAGCGCGGCTGGCAAGTGAGATCGGCTCGATAATTCATGAAGACCAAAAGGGCGCCAGTTAGGGGTCGCCAGTTAGGGGGTGCCAGTTGGCAGACTTAACCCGGGACCTGGTTGCGGCGATAGATATCGCCACAACTTTTACCTTACACTTGGCTACACTAACCCTAGACGCCACTAAGGCCTTCGATAGGGTCAACTGGCCCTATCTGGCGGCAGTATTAAGGAAGTTCAGCTAGACGAGAACTTCTGTCGAACCATCCAGCTCCTGTACAGAGCCCCCACAGCTAAGCTTTTAGTCAACGGTACACTCACAGCGCCATTTAAAAAATCACGGGGAACCAGGCAGGGCTGTCCCCTTTCCCCACTCCTGTTTAACCTATATCTAGAGCCTTTTACGCAGACACTGAGGGAGGAACATAATATCACATAGCGGATGGGGGAAGTGTCTGGGTATGTATGCGGATGACATCTTATTTATACGTCAGATCCCGTTCAGGCCTTCCCGACAGTAATCAGGAGAGCAGAAGAATTTGGGCAGATTTCGGGATACATGATCAATGCGGGGAAAACTGAAATAATGGTGTGGAATATCAATAACACACAACTGGACCTAACCTCCTCAATGCGCTATTTGGGAATTAAGATCACCCAGGAGGTTGGGAATATCGCACAGGTCAATTTGGACCGGGTTTCCCGAGAATGTTGGGCGCTTTTAAAAGCATGGACCTTTCTCCCTTTGACCATCTATGGGAGAGTGAGTCTAATAAAAATTTCAATTTTACCCAAGCTCACATTCATTTTTAACAGCATTCCTCTAGCCTTTGAGCCAAAGCAAATCATGAAATGTCAACAGGAGATCAATTCATTTATTTGGAACTACAAGTCCACCAGGATAGCTTGGAAGAAACTGAGGAGGAGGAGGGAAAAGGGCGGGCTCTCTCTTCCAGACATACAGTATTACGCTTGGGCCTTTCAGCTGTCATTTTCCAGAATGTTGCTGAAAACTCCAAAGACTCATCAGCAGGGAGAATGTACAGGGCCATGTTAACTGGAACTGGCTTGCCAATGGACGTTTTTTTATTTAAATTTGGGGAACAGAAGTTCTTCAAAAAGGTGAGGCTGAAGGTATTGCAGTTGCTGGCCAGAGCCTGGACAAGGATTAGGAGGATGGCAGGGCTGGCCTACTATTCAAATCTGGCTCCAATCTGGGGGTCTCGGGGGCTCCCCCCGTGCCTGGGTGACTACCTCTCGATACCCCTAAGAGAGGGGGGGATACTGAGATGGGGAGACTTAATGGCAGGCGGGGTACTTATACAGTGGGACAAATTGTATAAAAGGGTCGGCCCAAGATTATCAAGGTTTAAATACATACAACTTGTAAGCTGGTCTAGAGAGCTCTGTGAGAAGTTGGCCTGATATGTGATGTTTCCAATTCTGGAACCACCTTGTATCAGTCCAAACAATCCCTTATGGTGTCTGGTTGTAAGTCAACCTTGTTAGACAAGCTATCCTAGGGGTAGCATGGACTAAGCAGCCTTAAAGGCTTAAATTAAGAGGTCGTGTTAAGCGAGCTGTTTTACCACATACAATCCTGTAATACCAAATGAAAGGACACCACACAAGTATATATTATAAAAATATATGTGTTTATTTCTAAAATAATCCCCAGTACTCTTTATGAGCAAAGGGGCACAAGCGTTAAATCAAAAGCACAGTATAACATACAAAGTTGCACAATTATGGATGAGGGCGGGTGGCCACTCAAACCATATATTAAAAAAGTGGTATAAGAGATACCAATCAAACAGTGGTTAGGCTTAGGGCCTAGGGAATTGCTGGGAGCAGTCTGGACTAGCAAATGCTGAAGTCGGGAAAAGCCAGCGGGATTCGGGTGCAGCACGTAAAGTGCGGCTTGCACCAATGCAATGTCAATGGTGCGTAAAAGTTACACAAAGAGAGTTTAAAGATACTTCAGCTGAACCTAGAAGAACAAAACGTAAGACACAGACCCTAGGGGTGTGTACCAGTGTGGGAACACCGGCGTTGCAATGTTACCTCACCCACAGGAAGCAGGTGCATAGGGTCAAAGTGGCATCGGGTTTTGACACGCAGGCTCTTGGTGCTTGGAGCTGAAGATGCTGCAGGCGATGGGAAGCAGAAGTGTCCGGTGTGATCCAAGGGTGGATCGAAGCCGAGAAGTATCTGAAAGCAGAGGGGACAGAGTCTGGGGCACTCAGCAGTGACCAGGGTTGAACCAGGACGGAACTAGGCAATGTCGGGCGCAATCAGATGGTTGTCGAGGAGCTTCTCTCCGCTGTCACGTGGGCTTTGGGGCATCTGCAACGTCCAGGAGCAGGTCATGATCTGTCCCACGCAGGCTCTCGCCGTCAGCGCCGTCGGCTTCAAGATTGGAGCAAACAACACTTGGCAAAAGCAATCCACACGGAAACGGGAGATTGCTTCTCACTCGGACCAGAAGGGTCAGAGCGGGGGCTCCTTTTCACAGGACCTGGTGCAAATCTGGAGCAACCAGAAAAAGCAAGTCGGTTTAAGGTTTTCGTCGGCACAGGGGCCACAAGCCAGCTGGCAAGGGACCGGGCCAACGCGTCAAGCCAACACAAGCAGAAGGGCCCTACGCAGCACTCGCCGAGTGTGGAGGGGTGAGCTTCGGTGCAAGAGCAGCTCAGGGTTGGGGCTTCTTAAACCCCGGTGTACAGCTTCGAGGGTCACTCGTGGGCTGCACGGTCAGCGTCTCGTGGCCTTTTCAAGATGGCGTGCCCCACGCTTCCGGTCGCCTCCACGGGTCTCAGCTCTGCAGGGACTGTGGATCGGGCTGGAGGAAGGCAGGCAAGGTTGATCTCGTAGATCTCTGTTGCTCGAGTTCCGGCGGGAACTGCAACAAAGCAAGGGTTGAGGTGCTGGATGGTACCTGTTTGCACAGGGTGATCACTCCTTGACCACAAGGGAGATTCTTCAGTCTTCTACGTTGAGTAGGATGTCGAAGGGTCCAGAGTTTCATTTCTTATGTTTCTTCAGGATAATCTGAGTTGCATTGGCACTGCTCCCACTCTTATTCGAATCTGGTGGGCTGGATTACCTGCTAGGTCCCCTCCTATGGGTAGGACCCAGGAAGGGGGTAGATACACCCCTTTACTTTGATCCTGGCCGCGCTGGGACTGGGGCTGGTGTGCCCCAGAACCGGTTTGGCCGGATTATGCAAGGGGCAGCCTTGTGCTCCCCAGGCAGTGTCTGGTTTCTTTGAAACCTCCCTGCTACAATCCACTATCTCCTGTCTGGGGTGGTGTAACACCGCCCTGCGACAGGAAACCCTTTGTCCAGGCCACCACCAGCCTATCTTGCGGGGAGAATTGAGGCAGCGTCAAACTCTAGTAAGGAGATTTTTACTATTGTTCGAGAATTCATGTCACCTCGGACTACCACCTCGGAAGAGGGCCCCGCAGTATCCTGGGCGGCGGATCTCGCGTGTTTTTTCACAGGCAAGATCAAACTCATCCAGGACTCCTTTCTATCGAGTGGACCGGTCACTTTGCCGATGCCCGAGGCGGGCACGCCTCCCCTAGTTAGGCAGGGCGCCATATTGGCTGAGTTTCCATCTCTGCCAGCCTCCGCTTCCCTAGCGCTTATGGGCAACTTAAAATCTGGGTCTCCGCTTGACCCCTGCCCAGCTAAGCTCCTGGGTAATTTGGCGGAGGTGGTTAATCCGCTGGCTCACCCTCTTCTCAACCTTTCGTTGAGTTTGGGAGAGGTGCCGCCAGCATGGAAGCAGGCAATGGTCATCCCGTTGCTTAAAAAGCCGGGACTTGACCCGAAAGCTCCAGCCAATTACAGGCCAATTTCGCTGCTGCCGGCCCTTGTAAAAATTTTGGAGAAGCACGTTCAGTCGGTGCTCTCCAATTTTCTGGAGTCCCATGAGATCTTGCATGACTCCCAGTCGGGCTTCCGCTCAAATCGCAGCACCGAGACCGCGCTCTTGGAGGTTTCGGAAACCATTAAAGGGGTGCTGGATTCCGGGGGCAAAGTCATGCTGGTGTTGTTGGACTTGTCGGCGGCTTTTGACACCGTGCCCCATGAGGGCCTGCTCGCAAGACTCTCTGAGATTGGCCTGCGGGGGACGGTGCTCAAATGGTTTTCTTCCTTTCTGGCCGGCCGCCGGCAAACGATCTGGACACCACCTGACAACGCTGTAATGCCGCCTCTGGGAGTCGGGGTCCCTCAGGGCTCTATATTGAGCCCGACCCTTTTTAATATCTACATGACCCCTTTGGCGGCGGTGGTGGAGTCATTTGGTGCCCGGATCGTGTCGTATGCCGACGACACCCAGCTCCTCTTCTCCTGTGAGAGGGGGGCTGACTTTGACGGGGAGAGTATCCAGAATTGCCTTGGGGCTGTGTTCGCATGGTTCCAACTGCACAGCCTCAAGTGCAATTCCGACAAATCAGAGGTACTCTTCTTCGGGTGCGATACGGAGCCCTGCTGGCAGGCCTGGTGGCCCATCGACATGTTCCCTCCGTCCGGCTCTTCGCCCATGGCCAAAAATTTGGGGGTGAAGATGGACAAGGGGCTGACGATGAAAGCCCAGATTCTGGGGGTAACCTGTACCTGCTTCGGCCTTTTAAAAATGTTGCGGAAGTTTCTGCCTCTCTTGTCCGAGGAGCACAAGAGGTTGACAGTGCAGGCCCTGATAGGCTCCAGGTTGGATTATGCCAACATTCTTTACCTGGGCCTGCCAGAGTATCTGCTGCAGAGGCTGCAAGTTGTACAGAACGCGGCGGCCAGGGCCATCTTTGGCCTTAGTAGACGTACCAGCGTCTCTGGGTTGTTGGTGACGCTACACTGGCTACCCATCCGCAAACGGATTGCCTTTAAGGCTCTGACCCTTGCCTATAAAGCGCTCCATGCTGTGGGAGCTAAACATCTCCAAAAGAGACTGACCTTTTACCTTCCTACCCGCTCCTTGAGGTCGGAATCTCTACTTTTGGCGGCTGTTCCGCGCGTGAAGAGGGCCCGCCTAGGGGGTCGCTCCTTCAGTCTTCTGGCTCCACAGATGTGGAATTCTTTACCGCTCTCTTTGCGGGGGGCGACTACCCTCCTGGATTTTAGAAGAGGTCTCAAAACCTGGTTGTTCTCTCAATAGGTCTGCCCGTAGCTCTGTTTTTTTCTGTTGATGCCTCCCCTCTTTTATCTGTGTTGTGTTATTCCGAAATCTGTCCGCCTTACCTAAAGCGCCGGGACACTCTTTTTGAGTAACCGTTGCGCTATACAAAAAGACAAATAACATAACATAACATAACATAACCATCTGCTGAGTTTCGGTCAGCAGCAGGAGGCCAGACCCGTGTCTGTGGCAGAGGCATCCATTTTGTGGATCTGAGGCTCTTTTAAAATCAACCGCGTTTCAGTAAAGTAACATGTCTTCTCCCTCTAGGAGGGTGGAATGCTACCCCCGGCGCCAGAACTGGCAAGGGGGCAGTATTCCAATTCGTATGACACCTTACACGACATGTTTTGATAAAGCCAAACCAAAGTTGCTATATAACCGCAAGGATTATAAGGCACTTAATAGTATATGGTATGGCATTATCCTGGATCAGCTTAGGGAGTTGTTCCCGACATCTGCAGACAGGCTCATCTCATGCCAGAGCTCCATCTCACATTAAACCACACACTCTGCCTCCAGGATTGATAAGGCCTTCCATAGGAGTGACTCACAGGTTTATATGTGTCCAGATATAGGTTTACATATAGGTATACTATATCTAAGCAAGGGGTGATGACACCCACTTGCCCCAGCTGAGTGATCAGCCAGTTGTGTCAATTTAAGAACCAGCTAGGGTGGCAAAAGCTATGCTTCAGCCCCTGGTAGGCCTTGGTGGCACCTATGCCCTGAGCACCTATAGTGCATGGTACAGGGGCTGACAAGGAGTCCATTTCCAATTGTGGTATGTACCTATAGCACATTTATTACAAATTTAGAGAGAGAACAGCAGGCTGGGGGTCTGATTAGCAGGCCCACAGCCTCAGTAAGTCGAAAACCAGTGAAGCAAAAAGCAAAAATTGGGGTGACCATAGGATAGCAGACCCTACTCTCCTACACAACCCCCCCCCCCCCCCCAAATGCAGGGACATTAAACTTAACCTTGACCAGATAAGTCTTCATGTTCTAAGTGGAAGTACCTGGAGAGACCATCTGCATTACCATGGTCAGTCCCTGGGCAATGCTCCACTGTAAAGTCCATCCCCTGTAGGGAATTGGACCACCTGAGCAGTTTGGGATTTTCACCCTTCATCTAATTTAGCCACAAGAGGGGCTTATGGTCTGTCTGAATTAGGAAGTGAGTACCAAAGAAGTATGGTCTCAACTTCTTCAGGGCCAAAACCACAGCAAAGGCCTCCCTCTCAATAGCTGACCAACGTTTCTCCCTGGGGGTCAGCCTTCTGCTAATAAAAGCAATGGGCTGGTCTTGACCATCTTGATTAAGTTGTGAAAGCACAGCTCCCACCCCCAACTCAGAAGCATCTGTCTGTAAAATGAACTGTTTGGAGTAGTCAGGACTCTTCAGGATAGGTGCAGAGCACATGGCCTTCTTCAGGTCATCAAATGCCTTTTGACAGCTAACTGTCCACTGAACCTTTTTGGGCATCTTCTTGGATGTCAAGTCATTCAATGGTGTCACAATGGACCCATAGTTCTTTACAAACTTTCTGTAATACCCAGTCAGGCCCAAGACAGCTCTGACTTGTGTCTGGGTAGTTGGAGGAGCCCAGTCCTGTATGGTCTGGATCTTGCTCTCCAGTGGTTGAACCTGACCCCCACCTACTAGGTGGCCCAGGTACACACCCTTGCTCTGCCCTATCTGGCACTTGGTAGCCTTGATAGTCAGGCCTGCCTTTTGCAGGGCCTCCAGAACCTTCTTCAGGTGGATCAGGTGATCCTCCCAGGTGGAGCTAAAGACAGCAATATCATCTAGATATGCTGCGCAAAAGTCATCCAACCCAGCAAGGACTTGATTCACCAACCTTTGGAAGGTGGCAGGTGCATTCTTCAAACCAAAGGGCATTACCACAAACTGATAATGTCCAATAGGGGTAGAAAATGCTGTTTTGGCTTTTGACTCTTCAGCTAGTCTGATCTGCCAGTAGCCAGCTGTCAAATCAAATGTGCTCAGAAACTTGGGAGAAGCCAATTTATCAATGAGCTCATCTGCTCTTGGAATGGGATGTGCATCTGTCCTAGTGACAGCATTGAGACCTCTGTAGTCCACACAAAACCTCATTTCTCTCTTTCCATCTTTGGTATGAGGTTTTGGCACAAGGACCACTGGGCTAGCCCATGGGCTCTCTGATGGCTCAATCACTCCAAGCTCCAACATCTTTTGCACCTCAGCCTTTATACAATCCCTGACATGGTCAGGTTGCCTGCAGATCTTATTCTTCACAGGCAGACTGTCACCAGTGTCCACCTCATGGGTGCACCAGTTAGTTTGACTGGGTGTGAGTGAAAACATATGCCTGTGGGCCTGCAACACCTGTCTGCAGTACACCTGTTGCTGCTCAGTGAGGCTGCCCGCCAAGGCTACTCCATCAACTGAACCATCATCAGGGTTCTGGGAAAGCAGGTCTGGGAGAGGGTCACTCTCTTCCTCCTGATCCCCATCTGTGGCCATGAGGAGACTCATGTCCTCCCTGTCAACAAATGCTTTCAAACGATTTACATGGAGCACCCTGTGGGGGCTCCTAGGGGCTCCAAAGTCAACCACATAGGTGACTTCTCCCTTTTTCTCAATGATAGGGTAGGGTCCAGTCCATTTGTCCTGGAGTGCTGCTGGGCCCACTGGGTCCAACACCCACACCTTCTGCCCTGGCTGGTACTCAACCAGAACAGCCTTTTGGTCATGCCAAGCGTTCTGTAATTCTTGGCTGGCCTCCAGGTTTTTGGATGCTCTCTCCATGTATTCGGCCATCCTGGAGCGGAGACCAAGTACATAGTCCACAACATCTAGCTTAGGCTTTTTGAGAGGTAACTCCCATCCTTCCTTCACCAAACATAGTGGACCCCTCACAGGGTGGCCAAACAAAAGTTCAAAAGGGCTGTAGCCAACCCCCTTCTGTGGGACCTCTCTGTAAGCAAAGAGCAAGCAGGGTAAAAGGGTGTCCCATTTCCGCCTAAGCTTCTCTGGTAGTCCTTTTATCATTCCCTTTAGGGTCTTGTTGAATCTTTCCACAAGCCCATTGCACTGTGGATGATAGGGTGTGGTAAACTTGTAGTTTACTCCACACTCCTTCCACATTGCTTTTAAGTATCCAGACATAAAGTTGGTACCTCTGTCTGAAAGAACCTCCTTTGGAAAGCCCACTCTTGAGAAAACTGCAATGAGGGCTTTTGCCACCACAGGTGCTGTGGTGGTCCTCAGGGGAATTGCCTCTGGGTACCTGGTGGCATGATCCACTACCACCAGTATAAATCTGTGCCCAGATGCTGTTTGAGGATCCATGGGACCCACAATATCTATGCCAACTCTTTCAAAGGATACCCCCACCACAGGTAGTGGTATCAGGGGGGCATTTGTTGTGCCACCTGACTTACCACTGGCTTGGCAAGTGACACAGGAGCGACAAAACTCCTTGACATTTTCTGACATATGAGGCCAGTGAAAGTGAGGAACAAGCCTGTCCCAAGTCGTGTTCTGGCCTAAGTGTCCTGCAAGGGGAATATCATGGGCCAAGGTGAGAAGGAAACCCCTAAACTTCAAAGGTATAACCAACCTCCTGGTGGTACCAGGCTTGGGGTCTCTAGCCTCTGAGTAAAGGAGTCCATCATCCCAATAAACTTTATGGGCACCTTGAGCATTCCCTGCAGCCTCAGCAGCAGCTAGCTGTCTGAGGGGTTCAAGTGAAGGGCAATCTAATTGGGCCTGCCCCAGGTCTGCCCTTGAAGGTCCCCCTGTCCCCAGAAACTCAACCTGATCAGGTTCAAGCTCCTCAGAGACAGTCTCCTCTTGGACTGCAGAATCAGTTTCCTGTGAAACCTGATCCTCAACCTGGGGCAAGTGGGAAGGCACAGCCTTAACCCTCTTGCTCCTTCTCTTGGGTTGTGGTTGGTCTAAAGTTTCAAGATCCACCGCTGGTTCAGGAAGGCACTTCTTAGCCTGAGACCTTGTCACTGCAAGGACATGAGCTGAAATCCCTAGCATTTCTGCATGAGTCCTGTACTCCACTTCTGACCAAACTGAGCTTTCAAGATCATTGCCTAACAGACAGTCTACTGGGAGGTCTGCACTCACAACAACTTTCTTTAGGCCATTTACCCCTCCCCAGGAGAAGTTCACAACAGCCACACTATGTGAAGTAGTGGAGTTGCTTTCATTGGTCACTAGGTAACTTTCACCTAGTACAATCTGACCAGGGTCCACAAAGTCAGGTGTCACCATAGTGACACTGGCACAAGTGTCCCTGTAGGCCTGAGCCAGTTTCTCATTGATTGAGGGAGTCTGCCTATATTTGCCCAGGTTACTGGGACTCACTGCAGTGGTCAAAGATAAGTCCACATCATATAGGAGAACTGCCTGTGTGGGGTTTCTGACTAGGCCAGATTCCACCTCAGTACCCAAGGTTAACCCTACTAATCCCTTAGGTTGTGCACTACCACTGCTGACTGTACTAGGGGGTGCAGTTGCTTTAGGAGCTGCAGTGGCAGGAACTGGATTTTTCTTAGTGCATTCACTGCCCCTGTGTGAAACTGATTTGCAGGTATTACACCAAGGTTTCTTTGGGCCATCATTCTTCTTTTTCTTTTTGTCATTTTGGGAACCACCCTCCTTATTACTAGTTTGGGGGCCTGAAGACTTCTGGTCCTTTTCTTTATCTTTCTGATTTCCACCCTTCTATTCTGTTTTCTTCTGGTCACCATGGTTCTGGGGTTTCTGCTTAATCCTTGTTCTGACCCATTTGTCCGCCTTCTTTCCCAATTCTTGGGGAGAGGTCAGATCAGAGTCAATAAGGTATTGATGCAACAGCTGGTTCTGACAGTTATTAAGGATCTGCTCTCTCATTATAAGATTGTACAATCCTGTATAGTCTGAGACTTTACTTCCCTGCAGCCAACCCTCCAAAGCCTTAGTGGCACAATCAACAAAATCAGTCCAGTCCTGAGTCTGTGCTTTTTGGGTGTCTCTGAACAACAACCTGTATTGCTCAGTGGTTAGGCCAAACCCTTCAATAAGAGCACTCTTCAGGACAGAGTAGTTTTTGGCATCCTCAGGTCTAACTGTGAGGAGCCTATCCCTCCCTTTCTCAGAAAAGGAGTACCATATGATTGCAGCCCACTGATCCTGAGGAACCTGCTGTACCATGCAGGCTCTCTCAAGAGCAGTCATCCATTTGTGGATGTCACCCCCTTCCTTGTAGGGGGGCACAATTTTTGTCAGGTTTCTATTGTCATAGCTCCTGTCTTTCTCTTTAGGAATATTGCTGCCACCAGTGGAATCTAATCCACACAACTTTCTTTCTCTTGCTAAAGCAAGTTTAGCTTGAGCCAAGGCTATCTCTTCCCTCTCTATCTGGAGTTGGACAGCCCTCATCCTGGCCCTATGCTCTTTCCTCTGGGGGAAGTCATTCCCCTTTGAGATTCTCTTGAGACACTAGAAACATGAGAGTCCCCAGATGGAGATCTCACCCTTCTGTTGCCTGGGAGTATTAGGTTATGGGATCTGGGGAGGTGCTGGCCCTCTCCATTCCCATGTAGGTCTAAGTTTGCCTGGTTAAGCCTGGCAACTACAACCTGGTTCACCCTCTGATCCTGATTCTCAGGCTCCTCTATCTCTGAGCCTTCTTCCTCCTCTTCCTCCTCCTCTTCTTCCTCTTCTGGAGAAATCTCATTCTCAGGGGAGTTCACCCCTCTCCTGTCTCTAAGGGAGCCTGACTCACCTTATCTAAGTCATCCTTTTCCAGGATGGCTATCAGGGAAGGAATGGTAGGGCCTCTGCCCTTCTTTAGCCCTTTTGCTGTGCACAAGGCACCCAAGTCTTTGTGGCTAAGGTTGTCATATCTGGAAGTTGCCTTGATGGGGTCAACTATCACAGGGGCAGAGCCTGAAGCTCCTCCTGTGTCAGACATGGCTGCTAGTGAGGTGTAAGTGGTGCACTTACCTACAGTAAGTGTTTTCCTACTGTACCTTGCTAGTGAGTTGTAGTCAGGGTGTGCTAGTCCCTTTAATGTACAACTACTAAGTTCAGTAGAACTTAATATGCTAAGCTTTTGATTTATATGTACCTAAGGTACTTGATGTGATCTTTCAATTTGATAAAAAGATTGCAATGGTAAAACAACAGCAAGCTCAAATCCGCACCGCTGCGCACCAATGTGAGAAGTTGGCCTGATATGTGATGTTTCCAATTCTGGAACCACCTTGTATCAGTCCAAACAATCCCTTATGGTGTCTGGTTGTAAGTCAACCTTGTTAGACAAGCTATCCTAGGGGTAGCATGGACTAAGCAGCCTTAAAGGCTTAACTTAAGAGGTCGTGTTAAGCGAGCTGTTTTACCACATACAATCCTGTAATACCAAATTAAAGGACACCACACAAGTATATATTATAAAAATATATGTGTTTATTTCTAAAATAATCCCCAGTACTCTTTATGAGCAAAGGGGCACACGCGTTAAATTCAAAGCACAGTATAACATACAAAGTTGCACAATTATGGATGAGGGCGGGTGGCCACTCAAACCATATATTAAAAAAGTGGTATAAGAGATACCAATCGAACAGTGGTTAGGCCTAGGGCCTAGGGAATCGCTGGGAGCAGTCTGGACTAGCAAATGCTGAAGTCGGGAAAAGCCTGCGGGATTCGGGTGCAGCACGTAAAGTGCGGCTTGCACCAATACAATGTCAATGGTGCGTAAAAGTTACACAAAGAGAGTTTAAAGATACTTCCGCTAAACCTAGAGGAACAAAACTTAAAACACAGACCCTAGAGGTGTGTACCAGTGTGGGAACACCGGCGTTGCAATGTTACCTCACCCACAGGAAGCGGGTGCATAGGGTCAAAGTGGCGTTGGGTTTTGACACACAGGCTCTTGGTGCTTGGAGCTGAAGGTGCTGCAGGCGATGGGAAGCAGAAGTGTCCGGTGTGATCCAAGGGTGGATCGAAGTCTAGAAGTATCTGAAAGCAGAGGGGACAGAGTCTGGGTCACTCAGCAGTGACCAGGGTGGAACCAGGACTGAACCAGGCAATGTCGAGCGCAATCAGATGGTTGTGGAGGAGCTTCTCTCCGCTGTCACGTGGGCTCTGGGGCATCTGCGACAACCAGGAGCAGGTCACGATCTGTCCCACGCAGGCTCTCGCCGTCAGCGCCGTCGGCTTCAAGATTGGAGCAAACAACATTTGGCAAAAGCAATCCACGCGGAACCGGGAGATTGCTTCTCACTCAAACCAGGAGGGTCAGAGCGGGGGCTCCTTTTCACAGGAGCTGGTGCAAATCTGGAGCAATCAGAAAAACAAGTCGGTTTAAGGTTTTCGTTGGCACAGGGGCCACAAGCCAGCTGGAAAGGGACCGGGCCAACGCGTCGAGCCAATACAAGCAGAAGGGCCCCACGCAGCACTCGTCGAGTGTGGAGGGGTGAGCTTCGGTGCAAGAGCAGCTCAGGGTTGGGGCTTCTTAAACCCTGGTGTACAGCTTCGAGGGTCACTCGTGGGCTGCACGGTCAGCGTCTCGTGGCCTTTTCAAGATGGCGTGCCCCACGCTTCCGGTCGCCTCCACGGGTCTCAGCTCTGCAGGACTGTGGATCGGGCTGGAGGAAGGCAGGCAAGCTTGATCTCGTCGATCTCTGTCGCTTGAGTTCCGGCGGGAACTGCAACAAAGCAAGGGTCGAGGTGCTGGATGGTACCTGTTTGCACAGGGTGGTCACTCCTTGACCACAAGGGAGATTCTTCAGTCTTCTACGTTGAGTAGGATGTCGAAGGGTCCAGAGTTTTGTTTCTTATGTTTCTTCAGGATAATCTGAGTTGCATTGGCACTGCTCCCACTCTTATTCGAATCCGGTGGGCTGGATTACCTGCTAGGTCCCCTCCTATGGGTGGGACCCAGGAAGGGGGTGGATACACCACTTTCTTTTGATCCTGGCCGCGCTGGGACTGGGGCTGGTGTGCCCCAGAACCGGTTTGGCCGGATTATGCAAGGGGTAGCCTTGTGCTCCCCAGGCAGTGTCTGGTTTCTTTGAAACCTCCCTGCTACAATCCACTATTTCCTGTCTGGGGTGGTGTAACACCGCCCTGCGACAGGAAACCCTTTGTCCAGGCCACCATCTGCTGAGTTTCGGTCAGCAGCAGGAGACCAGACCCGTGTCTGTGGCAGAGGCATCCATTTTGTGGATCTGAGGCTCTTTTAAAATCAACCGCGTTTCAGTAAAGTAACATGTCTTCTCCCTCTAGGAGGGTGGAATGCTACCCCCGGCGCCAGAACTGGCGAGGGGGTAGTATTCCAATTCGTATGACACTTTACACGACATGTTTTGATAAAGCCAAAGTTGCTATATAACCGCGAGGATTATAAGGCACTTAATAGTATATGGTATGGCATTATCCCGGATCAGCTTAGGGAGTTGTTCCCGACAGCTGCAGACAGGCTCAGCTCATGCCAGAGCTCCATCTCACATTAAACCACGCACTCTGCCTCCAGGATTGATAAGGCCTTCCATAGGAGTGACTCACAGGTTTATATGTGTCCAGATATAGGTTTAGATATAGGTATACTATATCTAAGCAAGGGGTGATTACACCCACTTGCCCCAGCTGAGTGATCAGCCAGTTGTGTCAATTTAAGAACCAGCTAGGGGAGGCAAAAGCTATGCTTCACCCTTGGTAGGCCTTGGTGGCACCTATGCCCTGAGCACCTATAGTGCATGGTACAGGGGCTGACAAGGAGTCCATTTCCAATTGTGGTATGTACCTATAGCACATGTATTACAAATTTAGAGAGAGAACAGCAGGCTGGGGGTCTGATTAGCAGGCCCACAGCCTCAGTAAGTCGAAAACCAGTGAAGCAAAAAGCAAAAATTGGGGTGACCATAGGATAGCAGACCCTACTCTCCTACAAGCTCCTTCAAAAGAACGCCCTAGTGGGGAGGTGTAGTGTCCTAGAACAACAGCTTGTGGAGAAACCTCCGTGGGGTAAGGAGGTAGCGCACTGGTATTGGGCAATACTGGAGGATGTGGATGGGGACTTTGACCTGCCGGATCAACTGTGGGCTCAGGATATGGAACTTCGAGGTGAGGACTGGTGGATAAGATCATTCTCTCTTCTTTATAAAACTGTCAAGCCTGCTTGGTTGAGGCGGAATCACCTGTTCTCGGTTCATCGAGCCTATTGGTCACCACAAAGGCTTGCGAAGTTTCAATCCGGAAAATGCTGCAACAAGTGTAGTCTCCAGGGCGCCTCAGATGTTCACATGTTCATGGAATGTCCCCCAATCAAAACTTTCTGGGCAGAAGTCCTGTCTACGCTGGGCTCGATACTTAAAGTAACCTTACCCTGCACATTAACACTGGTAATCTCTGGGATGGATGACAATGTCACTGGCCTAGCAAGGCCGCTGTTGTTTTATGCAATTTTACTTGCTCAGCGACAGATATGTAAATTTTGGGTCGACTCTAAGGCGCCAACACATGCCAGCTGGTTATCATACCTATATGAAACATCAAAAGTCGATCTGGCCAGAACTTGTAGTAGTAACAACCTCACCTTTTGGAATCTTTTGATTTCTTGGAGTTAGTGGTCAAGTGTCAAACACCGGGGTTTTTATTTTTTTATTTCTTTTTTTATTTTTTTCCCCCGGGTCCTATGATTATGCCTCCAGACTCCAGGGTCCATTGTGGTGGTTTCGATAGACATGAGCCGGGCCTGGTGGTAGTTTTTACCTTGACGGAGTCTGGGATGGGTTTGGCAGGTTGCCACTCGTCATCATTGCCTCAGTTAACCCAGATCTAGTCACCCGCCAGGCTGGTGTACAAGGTTATGGTGGTGGAGAGTGCGCTCCATTCCCGTTGCACAAATAGGTGGTTGGCTATATAGTTTCTGGTTATGAGGTACAGGCAAATGAGGACAAAAAAAAAAACTTATTCCAACCAGAAGCAGTGTTGTGTCTCTTTTGTGGTGTGCCTGGTGTGTCGTCTGTGGGTACTGCGTGGACGCTTTACACATGTCCTCTGAAGTTTGGCCTGCTCGCTCTGCTCCATGCTACCCCCCTTAGACTTGGTAACCCCATTTCTAACAGAGGTCTACTGTGAAAAGTCTGGGAATTCCCTGATGAGTGGACACTGTTTGTTCTAGCAATCCCAAGGTGCTCTTCTAGGGGGTGGCGTGGTCAAGCAGCCTTAGGCTTATCAGAGGGAAGTGTTAGACATTCAGAAATACACATAATGGTCAATAAATAGTACATATGACTCAATAAGGAGATCCACATCAATCTATACAAAATAACAGGTATCTTTATATAAGTTTAGGCACCAGAATTATTACGATCAGGTAAGTACGTTTTGCATGAGAAATACTTTTTGGGTTTCAACAGTCAACATTACATTTTTCAGAAGCTGCAATGTTACCTATGGGAGGAAAAACAAGTGCGGCATTCAGGTACAGTTCAGCGACTTATTTGACCAATCTCTGGGACTTAGGTTGAATATGGGGCAAGGTCCAAGGCAGCACTTGCAGGTCACCTCCAGTGGCATAAGGGTGGTCGGGTGCAGTGGTGCCAAACAGCGTTGGGTGCCCAAGGTTAGTCAATGGAGAGATGTCTGCTAGAAAAGAGGCTGAAGGTTTAGTCTAGGAGGCCAGTCAGGCTGAATCAACCAGCGATTTTGAGTCTTGCGATGCTAGGGGATGTGGGGACATCATTGGTACTCCTTCTTGGGACTGACTGTGAGCAGGTCAGGAATACGAAGTAAAACCGTACAAGCATTCAGTGTGTTAGGGGATACTTTTTAAATAAGAGATTGTGTTTTTTATCTGGTAAATGCTTTTGGGGGCTAATTTTTAAAAAAAAAGAGATTGTTCATTTTTATCTTAGTATTTTGCACTTGGCAGTTCCTGCCTGTTAGTACAGGACTGTCATTTTTCCTCCTAGTCCGGTGCACTGTTGGCATTCTAGTTTATGCAGACAGGAGCTATATGAACAGAAGGCTGGCGCGATTGTGCAGTGGATGCGGGCAGTGGGCACGCCTAAAGTAAGCCCGTCTGTGCCTGTCCGCGCACCGACCGCGCATAGTGCCAGCTATGCAACCGGTTATAATCCAGAAGCTCAGAGAGATGGAAAATGTCCTATAGATACCAGGCTAAGGTATTCAAGAGAGCAACTCTTATCAATCAGCATGCAGCCTCCAATACCTCTACCGGTCATGGGTGCCAATTGGGAGGTTAAGCAGAACTGCTCAGATGCTAGAATTTCTGCTGGCTTGAACTGCGGTTTACTCAATGCTAGGTCCCTAATAAAACACTCGGAAGAAATGAATCTTATGTTAGAGTCAGGTGCCTGGGATGTTTTATTTATTGCAGAAACCTAGACTACTGCTGCTTCTGCAGAAGATCTTGGTAAGGCTTCTCCTGTGGGATTCAAGGCCTTTCACAAACCCAGGTTAAATAAGAGTGGGAAGGAGTCAGTATTATAAATAATGAAAGGTGGAATTTTTCCAGTCTGTCTATTGATGAATCTGAAAGATGGGAAGTGTTAGGATTTGCAATGAAATCTGATAGGGCAATGTCCTCTCAAGGGTTCTATTTTATAGACCCCCTCAGTCCCCAAATTCTAATATTCAGTAATTTATAGAAGTGATGTCTAACAAAGCGATCACCCACTAGAATTTCTCCCTGCTGGGGATTTTGGGCTGAGGAGGGTGTATTCCTCCCTATAAGAAATTATTAGGGCACACCAAAGGCAAGCCAGTCTGCACCTGTCCGTGCCTGCACCATGCCCAGTGCCGGTCCCCCTGGTGGTTTTTCCATCCAACCCCATAGGTTTCACAGATACTCTGCAGATATGCTGCAAGAACTCAACCCAGGTAGGACATGCAGCGGTCCAGTGCTATCCCCAATGGACTGTGATAACTGAGCATCCTGTCCAGAATGTAACAGTAGCCTACCTAATTTAAAAATAAAAACCCTCCGATCACCAGTCTCTGACATAAAACAGCTACGGTACGCACACATTAACACGCGATCCCTGGTGAAGAATGCCACGGAATTCACAGATGGGGAGAAAAGTTGGCTGAAACATGTTGACCTGGTTCTTCCAGAGATAGATATGAGAGACACCTAATACCTCTCTTTTCATATTTTGCATGTTTTAATCATACCACTACCTTTGATCTTAATAAAATTTGTCCTTTCTAAAGGTAGGAGGTATTTGTAAACATTTTTTCTCACACAGTGGATCCCATAGGTCTCAGATTCAAGAGACAATTCCTCCTGTTGGAGGAAAAGACTCAATAATGTACCAATCAGTGGCTAAGTATGCAAATGAGACATGCCTTTGGCGGAACAACACTGTTGAGGGTTCCACAACAATTTGGGTGTTGCCCTCTCCACCACCACCCCCCCCCCCTTCTCAACACAACTCTTCCACTCCTTTTGATTTTACATGTTCATTTAAGGAAAGTTGAGTGGAACTTTACCTTCTCCCTCCCTCTTTTGATTCTTGAGACATGGTACAGAGACAGCATTAGTGACTGCTATGGATGAGATCTCTATGAGAATAGATAATGGCTAGTCTACGGAATGCTGTTGTGCTACCCCAGTTTCAATCAGACTTTAGATTAACAAACATCGGGTGCCACATGGATCAGCGCTTAGGCCTGTGCTGTTTAACATATATATGAAGCCACTAATCTCTCTGATAAAAAATCATAATATTTCCTTGGTTAATTATGCAGATGATTCTGTCTATTAACAACAATCAGTCAGATGATATAAAAAAAATTCAGACTTGTTTAGTGGACATTGTACAATGGATGAGTGCAACCTCCCTTAAACTAAATGAGGACAAAACAAAATGTCTGTGTTGTTCAGCGAACAGGATCCCGATGCTACTACCCTCAAATCTTTGGCCATTACCTACTAAAACTGAACTGTCCTCCTCAGGGGCAGTACGCAACTTTGGAGTTATCTTTGATGCCCGTCTGTCTTTAAAGAAGCATGTCAATAAGGTGGCCGGTGTCTGCTTCACAATGCTTTGTGGCCTCTGAAAATTGTTTCCAGATTTACCTGCTCATGCTAAAGCCTTACCTGCGCGGAGTGTAATCCCCAGTAGATGGGACAAATGTGACGCTCTTATTTTAGAAGCCCCCGGTTATATGAGAAAGAAAAGGTTTTACAGAGTCCAAGTGGCTGAAACCAAACTCACGCGGAATGGAGATCCTGAGCCTCCAATGCTCTTGGGGAACTTCATTGGTTACCAGTAGAGCAAAGGGTTATATTCAAATCTAAGTGGATTTTGTTCAAAGCCCTACAGAAGAAGGGCCTGGTAACCCTGCAACATAGACTGAGAAGATGTGCCCCAGGGAGGCCTCTTCGATCAGCAAATGTGAATCTTATACAGAAATATAAGTTCTGGAAGGTTAGGCACGAAGGTAGCACCTGCCCAGTAAAAGCTGCACAGCTTTGGAACAGGATGTTGTCTGTTCTAGGAGCCTCGACAGATTCGCTGAAATTTAAGAAAGTCTTAAAGACCTGGCTGTATCGAAAATACGAATTGTTCTTGATGTTCCTTAGTAGCTGTATACTTATGTTTTGGCACAGTTTATAGTTTCCCCCCCGACTTGTAGGTAACTGCTGCTCCTAGGACCAGGATACCAGCCTGTTCACAGTGCACTCTTTAAATACTATGAATAAATGGCACACAGACCGTGAGCCATGTTGTGTTTTCACTTTTGTCTGCACCAAGACACATAGCCTGCCGTGGCAGTTTTGCACAAAAATAGTGAGGGAGTTGTTCTTTAGCATGCCGCCCTTGGAGACTTTCTTTAGTACCACAGGCCCTAGGTACCAGGGGAACCCTATTCTAGGGACGTACAGAGGGTACTAAAGGTATTGCCAATTGGAGAAACAATTGCACAGTTTTTGGGAAGGAGATCTGGCACTGGAGACCTGGTTAGCAGGAACCCAGTGTACTTCTAGTTGAAATCACATCACATATCAAGCAAAAAGTGGCGGTGACCATGTTGAAAAGGGCGCTTTCCTACAGCAGTGCTCAACACTCTGTGAGCTGAAAAGACAGTGGAAATTGAATACCAATGCACTGCTTTGCGTCGCTCAGCGTGACTTTGCAATACTTTGCAGTGGCTCAAAGTGTAAGTAAATCTGGACCCAATTGTTCCTATTTTTGGAGAAAGGTGTGTTGTGAGCTGGAAAATCAGGAAAGGCCATTGACTGATTACTTAATAATAACAGAGGTGATAGATTGTTTTGCCCAAGTGTACTCAATGAAACTGTGCTGGGTGTAGATGTCTGGATTGGGGTCATTTCCTGGTAAGGCAAAACAAATCCAGCTCATTAGTTCTGTTATCTGTAATTCTCGAAGTTGCTGTAGCTGAGTCAGAGTAATTCAATTGCAAAATATACGAGTTAATAAACTCTGGCCCACTTGATTTCCTTTAATTTTGCGGGCAGTACATCCAAATCAAGGGAGGCTGTAGCACGGGTGCTGGGGGCAGAGGTCATGAACAGGTGGACAGACAAGTAGAGAGAGCTTCAATGAAAGCGGATATCTGGGTGTATTTAAGCCAAAAGGGCACCGTTTCATTAAGGGATATATCATGTTTTCCAGAAACTGTCCTTATATTTCTAAACAATTTCTGTATCTGTTTCGCAAACTTCATTTGATTCAAAAGGTTAATTCTAATTTCAATGACATCTTTGTATATAAATGGCCAGTTTGTTATGTTAGAACTACCGCAAGTAACCATGTTGCCGCCCCTTTTGAATTTCACGCAGTGCCAGATGGTGAAAATGCAGTCGAAAGGCCTACCACTACAGTACCTTTTTTGTGTTGTTGAATTAGACTTCTGCTGACAAAGCACAGGATGCACTCGCCATTTGATTATAATTGGCATTAGTAATTAGGTTGTGTTTGCCATTGAGCTAAAGAGTGTAGAACTCGCTGGCTGACAACAAGACGGAAAGTGAGACTTGCAATTTCCCAGGATATATTAGTGAGAAGGGTGCTCACTGACACCCTAACTGCAGACAGTTACAAGTCTCCAGAAAACTGTGGGAAGCAGGGAAATTGACATGGGGAGTGACCCCAGGCACTAGCACCTGTTGATCACACGCTAGAGTTCTGGTGGTGGGCCACCTTTCTGTGTAAAGTCTGCAATGGGATGCAACTGCATGACTGCATCTACAATGTGTTTGCATATATCAGCTGGCCCTAGTCTTTTCTACTAGCTGCCTTCAGGTCTTTGGCCACCATCCCCTTCTTTGGGCTCCCCACGTGGTTCCTGCTTAGTAAGTTGTAGTATTCTCTCGCCCTAAGACCCTTCCACTAAATTATCTGAACCACCAAATGCACCACTCTGGCAGACAGCATTGATGCTAGCACCAAAAGAATAAAATAAATCTACACTATTGTGAAAGTCTCACCTCACCCTCAACTGCCTCCTGCTTGAACACTCCCTCGCAGGACCTCAACAACAATCTCTCCCAATTCTTCAACAACAAAATCACCACCATTTACAGGAACTTCAGCCTGTAACAGAACCTGATAGACCTCACCAAATGCAGCCCAGTCCTATCCAGAGAACCATTGCTAGCCACATGGCTGTCACCACCTCAGAAGAAACTTTTGCCACCATGAAGTCCATCCACTCAATGGCCCCACTAAACCCCTGCTTCCACCATGCTTACTCCAGAGGACTGGAACCCATCAGCACCATGCTTACACCCATTCTGAATGGCTCCATCTCTTCCACAACCTTCCCATAAGCGTGGAAACATGCAACTGGCCTCCCAAGGATGAAGAAACCCTCTGTGAACCCTTCAACGCGCACCAATTACAGACCAATCTCCCTGCTACCATTCCAGGCCAAGGAATGATAGCAGGGAGATCTCATCGAATTCCTCAATGACCACTAACTACTTGACACCACTCAGTCTGGTTTCAGACCCAATCACAGCAGGAAACTGCCCTCATCGCTGCCATGGATGACATCAGCATGACTCTGGTCTGAGCTGACATGGCAGCTTTCATCATCTAGAACTTCTCCGTAGCATTTGCCGGTCTCCCACCCCATCCTCCTCCAACACCTACACTACATTGGAATCAAAGGACATGATCTGCTGCTCCTACCTGACTAGAAGGAGACAGTCAGTCAGCCTCCTGGTACAGTACACCTCGGACGCACACAATCCCTTCTGCAGAGATCTGCAAGCATCCTCTCTGAGCCCAACCCTCTTCAACGCATATATGATCCCTCTAGCCAGAGTCATCCGCTCTCTCAATATCAACATCCTCTCCTACGCACAACACATTCTCTACCTCAAGCACAAGACGCCCAGTACTTAGATCAAGTGCAATGCCTGCTTGACCTAAATCACCCACTGGATGAGCCCAACTGTATAAAGCTGAATACAGACAAGACAGGAAGAGCACATCACTGTGGGACTTCACCTGGAGGTCAACAGATCAAGGACCAACACCCACCCCTACCACCCATGCCAAGAACCTTGGGATAACCGCCTAAATAAATGTCGTCATCGCCTCATGCTTCTATACCGTGAAGATGATGAGGAAGATTTTTAAATGGATCCAATCAACAACAGGAAATCTGTCACACGTGCCCTGGTTACAAGAGGCAACACTACGGGAGCAGTCTATATTCTGGGATCAACAAAAAACTCACCAGATGGTTGCAGAGGTTCACTGATAGAATATCGACCACAAAAATATAGATGTAAAAAATATTGAGGGAAAAATGTAGTATACAAAAATATTGAATCCGTGTACTTAAAAGTGTAAGTACAAAAATATTGAATAAAAGTATTGTTTACAATAATATAGGTGAATTAAATATCGATTTTAAAACAGATATAATCTAAAATATTTAAAAAACAAATATTAAGTACTAAAATTAATTTATAAAAATAAAATATAATTGAATGTATATTTTACTATTCTAACCACAATAAATATAAAATTACATAAAATATAACATTGCAAAATACTAAAATGTATTATTCCCACTACACTTCACACAATGATAAAATGTACCAACAGTCTATTGAAGCACTTACAGGCATTCAAATTTCTGCCCAAGACTGCAACTTCCATAATGCCCAGCGCAGCATCATACAGATCAGCCCATCAGAGGGCGCACCATGGCGCATAAATGGAGACTTTACCTGGGCGGTGTTGATTTCCTGCCATCATTAGCCTTTGAAGAAGAGTGTTATCTCGAAACGCGTCGGCAAAAATGTTGTCAGGACTGTGAAAGGGGATCGACTGGAAGGTGTTCCTGTACTGTTTATTGGGGCTATGCTTGAAGCCCTGTGCCGGTGTGTGAGGGCTCCTCAAACTGACCGAACCAAGCAGGAGCTTTGATATATATATATATATATATATATATTACCTACTGGCGGTCGCCAGTAGGTAGTTATAGTTAGGACCTAGTTTCCATAGGAAATCCTCAACATTCTATTTGGAATAACTTTGGCCCTGGTTGAAGAATCTTAGCAAATTTCTCAAAGAAGATGGCTCGGTCCGCTGCGCTCCTTCCCTAAAAGTTTGGGGGGGATTGGTCAAGTGGGGGCTGAGATAAAAGGGGGGTCCCAAAACGTGTTTTCTCCATGTTATTTTCCATAGGACCTTTAGACTCGGCTACAGGTCGAACGGGTGAATGGATTTATAAGAAATTTGGCAAAACTGTACAGTCTGGCTCGCAGATTACGCTTTTTTTGGAATGGTGTAAATCCGTTCAGTAGTTGCTGAGGAAATTAAAGTTAAAGTCAATTATATATCTATACGCGCGCACACGTGCGCGCACCCAAACGGCTGCACGCGCGAGCGGAATTTTGTTGCGTGACGTCTGTTAACGTTCGATTCGAAGGAAATCAGGAAGTGTTGACCGCCATTTTGTCATTGCGTGTAAATATATTGTTGATTTCAAAGCGTTGGAATATGGAAAGGGGAGAAGGTAGAGATTGTTTTGCTGCGTAGGTTTTCTCAGGGTGTGCAGTAAGGCCCTTAAACGCGAAAATATATATATATATTTTTTTTAAAAATGTTGCGTGGTGCGCGCACTCGGTCGCGCACACCTTTTTACAAGAGTGTGAAAATGGAGATAAATCAGAAGTTTGAGTGCTTAGATATAAGGTGGCTCTGAAAAGAGCCATTGTGTTAATTGAGTGTTTTCTGCATTTATAAGTAAGTACCGATGCAGAGCCTGATGTTGCAGAGGAAGATTCTGTTTCCCTCATTCGTGAAATGAACTCCGTCTCTCCTATAGACGTCTTGCATGTGGTATCGTAAGTTGTTGTGGTAAATAGAACCCATGCTATAATCTCTGAGGAACGCAGAAACAGATTTATTTACATGTCTCCTTGCTTTCTCAAATTGTGCACAATGGTGATTGGACCAATTCCATTTCTGTCTTTGGCATATATTGGAATATACCAAGGCAGATCGAGGAAAAAGTGTCATCAATTGTCGAAAGGTGTCTTTTAGAAGCATTTCCAGACCTACCCCAGTGATTGTGCCTAGATCGTTCCCACCACAGTGCACAATTATAAGGTCTGGTTCTGGGAGATGCATAAAAGGTTTCACCAATGGAATCAATTGGTGACATTTCAATCCTCTTTTGGAAATCCATGTTATGTGTACATTTGGTAAGCTGAGGTTGCAAATTCGTCTGCTTACTGCATATTTTTCACTCTAGTGAATATAACTGTGTCCTATTAGCCAGACCTTCATTTTCAAGGGATTTGTAGTCGTCCTCCGATCGGTTCTGGAAGTGGAATGGTAGTTAGAAGTTGAAATTCTAAATAAAGAAAAAGGAAGAGGCTGGGTGTGCTTTAAAAAATAAAAATGATTGGTTGATTGTAAGAAGTGGAGATTGAACAGTACGTTGCATGTTAATGTTTATGTTAAACGAAAAGTACTATTGGGTGTGAAAAAAAAAGACATGTAACAGAGCTGTGGATTGGCAGGTGTTTCTGGAGGGAAAACAGTGTTGTTACTTTGCTGTAGAACGTTGAGATATGAACTTTTGACCTGTGCCTTCAGCCAGGTGCAGAATGAGGTGTTACCATGGAAACAGCCAGAGATGGCAGTGGGTGATGGGTGAGTTTTATGTGACATTGAAAATATTGTGAGGGAGAACCAACTGAAATGTAATTGCTTACGTTACGCGCTCCGCATTGCTTCCGGGAAGCTGCGCTTCGCGCCTCGCGCACCGGAGCACTTCCGGGTGCGCTAACGCGGCGCGTCATATGACGGATTACGCAAGAACGCGATACGTCGTTGGGGCTCCACCGGAACTGATCGAATTGGTAGTCTACAGTGTTTCTGGATGTTTCAGACTGAAGCTGGCGTCAGCATGAGAGCACCTCGTGGCTACGTCGTGGCCATTCCGAGAGCAATCATGGCAGTCGCTCCCCACCGGAAGTCTGCAGGAGTCGGGGGCCTCGGTGACTCTTGTAGAATCTTCAAGGCTGGCGGGACGCTTTTGGGAATGGGGCTCATGCCCTAGCAGTCAAGCGTCCGAGTTCCAGGGTTGCCCAGAGCCATCCTTGCAGGCCAGGCCCAAGTCTGTGGAGCCGACCGCCATTTCCTGAGCTCCGTGGCAGCCGCCTGTCGCTGTATCGGAAGAGTGGATGCAATTCAGCCGGATGGCGGGTGAGACGGTGTAAATGTGATGGTTGGACCAGGGCACCGCAGGACGTGTCTTCAGGTCAAACGGATTGTGGGACAAGGTCCAGAATGGAAGAGGCATTAAAAGGCAAGAAGTTCCGCCTGACCCCGGGAGCCGGCCGCCTATGTCGTGGGCGATCTCAGGCCATACCAGGGGAACAAGACTTGGGGAGGGGGCAGGAGCCAAGCGCCCCCTCCGAGTCCGCGTTTCTTGGACCCTGAAGTATGGCACTCAACATTCAGAACTTATGACATTTGTGCAAGGCAGGGACATCGAAGCCTCTCAGGGACCAAGTATATCCAGAGTCCTTCCTACAGAAGGTGGTGGGGGTGGCGACATTAGCAAGGCATCCCCCCACACAACTTGTCGGACCCTGAAGTATGGCTCTCAACATCCAGAACTTATGACATTTGTGCAAGGCAGGGATATCCAGAGTCCTTCCTACAGAAGGTGGTGGGGGTGGCGGCATTAGGAAGGTATCCCCCCACACAACTTGTCGGACATGACCTCTGGATGTACTGGGTGTTCAATTTCAGAATTGAAACTACTAAGAAGCAATTAGAAGTGTTGTTTTCATGTTGCAGTAGGTTCCATGTAAATAGTTATTTAATACAACGTTTTATCCTGTTACTTTGCTGGTGTGTTGTATATATTTATAATATTTGCATAGTGTTTGTCGTTATTTTGGGCGGGGTGGGTGGCGGAGCCGAGCTGTCTTGCAGCCATCATGGCATCGAGCTCGGTTCCTCTCTCTATATTCATGTTTTTTCTAACGATTTATATGTTATAGTTTGCTAGCACGATACAGCGGATAGTCCGCATTTTATATATATGTCCTTTTTAAAAACTAAATAGAGTATTGCGACTTTATGCTTATTTGTGAACAGAGAATGACCCAAAGAGAACCAATTTTGAACAATCATAGGCTATTGGCAGTGGGCAGAGAGGCCATGACACAGAAAATGGCTGTTACTTACGTGCATGATGGGGCCTAAAAGGGACTAGATGGCGTGGCCACTGTTTCGCGACTTTCACTTTACTTTTAACAATGGCTGTGGTGAACATAAATGAACGCCGCTTATGTATACCTAATTGTAGTCATTTTCCACAAAAAAGCTTTTGATATTTGCTATTAAAAAACAAAGAAAAACACTGAAAAAACCATAGGTTATAGACCATATATAGTTAAATATCTGAAGTCCATCTCTGCACTGCATGGAGATACAGGTCGTCGATCAGAAGATGTGCTGGCCACCTCTAATGGTAATAGCGTGGCCAGGGCTCTTGTCGTTGCCTCTGCAAATTGCAGAGGGTGCACTTGTTTGACATGCCGCACCATGGTATGTATGGAAAAGAAATATTTTTTTGCTGGATTTCTTCTTAAGAGAACCAAGTCACATATCGTGCAGGTTACTTTTGGTGCATTCACTTTCTTTTGATCTTCAGGATAAGTGAAAAATTGCCAGATGAAAGATTTATTTTTTCTTATTAAAGGTAGTCGATCATTTTGGTCAGATTCGGAAGATGAATGAGATACGGTAGCCATTTCACCAAAGTCTTCCAAAAGATGTAGGACGTTGTTATCTCCTGAGAGTAGAAAAGATAGTGAGGGAAGTGGGTGGAGTGCTGCGTGTAAATTCCAGAATTGAAACTATTAAGAACCAATTGAAAGTGTTGTTTTCATGTTGCAGTAGGCTGCAATGTAAATAGTTATTTAATAAAACGTTTTACCCTGTTACTTTGCTGGTGTGTTGTGTATCTTTATAATATTTGTCGTTATTTTGGGTGGGGTGGACGGCGGAGCCGAGCTGTCTTGCAGCCATCATGGCGTCGAGCTCGGTTTCTCTCACTAGTTTCATATTTCTCATGAGGGGTTGTTCCTAATTTTTCTATTTTAGTGAGGTCAAAAAAAGATCTCATCAGTGGCCTACTGATTTTGCTCGATTCCTTTTGTTTTTTCTAACGATTTATATGTTATAGTTTGCTAGCACGATACAGCGGCTAGTCCGCATTTTATATATATGTCCTTTTTAGGTCGAGTTCTCTCGACCTATTGTCACCCACTTGCATCTCAACGGAGTCAGAGAGGTGAACGAGCCGACCAGGGTCTGTGAACGCGCACGTCCAGTCCCCAGGCAAAAGCATGCAGTTTCACTTTCGCGTCAACACTGCACTTACACCAGGCTTTTAGTGGACACGTAAACAATACAACATTCAACATGTAAGTCCCCACTTACCAGCAATTGTGGTGACTTTGCGCTGGTCTCGTGTCTTCATCAGCATACTCCGTCTTGATCACAGGAGCCTCCTAAAGTTTGCATCGCCGCCACTGTGCACGAGCCCGCAGATCCAGGAATAGCGCATGCGCGAGCAGCCCTCGCGCTCCTATCCCCCGCCCCCCTGTCTCCTCCCCGGCCCCGGATGTGGAGCACAGGTGCCGAGATGAATGCTCAGTCAGAAGCAGTATAAATCTCTTTAGGCCTAGGATTTCTCTCTGGCAAGCCACCCGCTCCGACAGTGCCAGTTCTTGGCGTTTCGGGTGTTGAGTTGGCAGTGGGACCAAACTTTTGTTAGGAGTATGCGGCTAGCCAAAGGCAGTCTGGGACCCGGGAGGTGTGTGCAATAGCGACAACTCGCCGCCGTCATTTGGCAAGGCATCAATTCCGGTACCTGTCAGCTGGTGGGTGCATGGAGCTGAGACAAACAAGGACGCGCTGCGTCCGTCAGTCTTTAGCTAGCTGAGGAGAGCCGCCTGCGGACCCAATGGGAGCCCCGCCGGGGGACGCATGACAGTCCAGGCCCCGCTCTGAGGTAAGCACGGGCTGCACGCGAAGGCTTCTTTAGAATGGTGTTCTAATTATACCTATATAACGCCTGCTGCCCATTACTAGGCGTTGAAGCAGATTCTGGCAGATAGCCTGGTACTTCGTAACCCAAAGCTAGTGGTCATTACATTTCTGTGCCCCCAGCCCCTCTAGCTGCATAGGAACATGGCACTGTGCGAGGGGCGGGGGGCCTGCAGGGCACTGTTTTGGTTACTCCCCGAATAGGAGGCAGTAATTCCCGGGAAAGTTACTTGAAAAGTGGTTTTGCCCTCTGTTGTGGGTCATGTGCGAAGTCCTGGCTCTGCCATATTTCAGACATACATTCATCGCGCCTTGGCAGAGTTGCAGAAGCAACAGCTGGATGACGGTGGAGGCAGTTCTTGCATTCGCGACTCACAACCAGAGCGCAGGCAGTCCTTGCATGGATTGTGAGAAGTTATTTACAGAAGTTTCTGTTGTGGGAGGCCCGATGAGTGCTACTGTTGGGCTTGGAATTTACTGATACTGGTGTGTGAGAGACCATTCTTATGTGACTGGTGAATCTTCATTTGCAACAGCAAGAAAAACGTGTTTTAGGTTCCCGTTTCACACCTCCCCGTGACCTGACCTGCGGACTCTGGCAGAAATGTTTACATTCTCTCGATTGCTTGCAGCGGCCAGCATTGCTGTCTGCTTACTGACATGTCACAGGATGTCCCCTTCCCCCCACTCTAACCACTAGATGCACATACCCTCCCCCACAAATATGGTGTGGCTGGCAGGCGTTTTACATTTACAACTGACCAACGCAAGCCTGCCTGCGCCTTGCACCCGAAATGTTGCTCGACCTGCCCTGTTTCACTTCATGGGTTGATCCACTTCAGAACAAGTATATTTATCAGTCCGAAAATCTGGTTGATTTATTTTTTCGTGTGTTCCGGGGCCGATGAAATAATGTCTGGTTAATTTGCTTTTCTGTCACTGATAAGAAACGTCTGTTCAGCGTGGCATTTACTAAAAATGCAAACTTGTCGGCACACCCCGCATGTAGTACATTTTGCAGAATAGGGTGTAGGTTCTAGGTTACACTGATTGTAAGTGTCACAGAGCATCGTTACCGTTCTGGAAAGTCAAAACAATAATTGCATACAATTTCGGAGGTTATTCCACGTTTTAGAAAGAGTCTTCAATCGTCCATGCATAAACTGTAGTGAGTAAATAGCGTCATGACCATGGAAGTCAATATTTTCCAAGTGGAAATTATTATAAAGATGAACGACACAAACTAATAAATGGAATTTTTTTCATTTCTTGACTCGGATTTTTGTTTTTGTAACATGGTGCACTTTTACACACAAAAAAGTCTAAATCAACGCCTGCATGCGCTTATTGACATATGAGTGACTATTAAAGCTGGAGATAGATACTATAGCACACGTTTTGACAAATGAAACCGTTTTTCCACTTAAGGACTATCCCTCCTGTTTGAAAATTGAGACTTCATAGGCAATATCTGTGAAATGCAATAGTTCGTAATAAAACATGATTTCAAAAGTCATCTAATTGTACTTTATGAAACAATTTTAAAGCTTGTTTCCAAGATGAGCAATATTCTGATAGATTGGATAATTTTGTAAATTGGTTCTCCTTTTCTACGGATTTGAGACTTGCATCATTTTTTGTTGCATAGCCTCTTTACTAATGTGCACCTTTGTATCACTTGAGGCAATTGTTAGGTGCGGACATTGATGGATCTGCGACTGTGGCTCTTCATTCTGTATTGTTAAATATTCAGTGTCGCTGTGCTACTTGAATCAGAAAGGTCTTCGTGTGTATATAAGAACACGAACTTGTAGACTGGCACTGTTATTTGAAAATTGTTTGGAATTGGTGGACATTTTAAGGGCCCAGTTACCAAATGGGTTTAACTCAATTCGGTTGTGATATGGGTTTTTGGATTATGGTTGAATATTACCCAATTGAGAAACAATGGGCGGTTTTACCGTTTATAATAAATTAACATCTGAAACTGACAGACACCAGTACACCATAATAAAACAATTAAGGACATTAGAAACATATTCCAAGATTGAACTGGAATTGTGGAGAGTATAACTCTTGCAAAATGTGCACCAGGTTAATGTGGCTGGCCTCCGTTAAATGAGTGATACAAGTTTTTTTTAGAATGATAGCAGTGCAGTAAGTTAGCAGGTAGAATAAGCAGCAAAGGTCTGAAAGCCCTGGAATTCTGTTACTTCCAGGATTTGGCATTCGCGGATCAACGAGTTTTGAGTATCTATTTGGAGCTGCATCGATAAGCCTGCTGCATCCAACTTTGCCCAGATGTAATACAATAGAGCAAATCACAAAGCCTCACTAACTACATCCAGTACTTTTCATACAGGACACCCTTCATTACTACACCTCTCTAACCACGTATACTGGATGGAAAAGGTTGTCACGCTATTGGAAGCTGCACAGCATAAATACTAGATGACGTAACATTGTGTTTCAGCATATTTTCCTTGGGAAATACCCATAATCATTTGCGTGTTACATTCTTGTGTGCCTTGTACATAATCAAGTCATTTGGGTAAAAAATAAATACCATGTATAGAAACTTGGGGCCCTATTTAAAAAAATGTTTAATTAGTAAATTCAATGAAAAGACAGCTGCCACTCAGTTGAGACAACTGATTTAGGTTGATGATGTTTATCCGGAAATGCACTATTCTAGCCGTCGTTTCCACCAGCCTTATCTCCAGTTAGCGGAAGTAGGCCTGTCCAAGGCTGACGGTGATTCTGAGGTATCTTGAACACGGAGATCAGTGAACTTAGCTGAATATTCTCCAAAAAGCTCTACCTTGAAGTCAGAATGAGAAGCTGATCACATAGGAGATCCCCCACCGTATGTCTGTGTGAAGGAAAATCTGGGTATCAATAGTGTGCCTCTTTATTAAGGGTAGATTTCCATTTGGTGAACACTTGGGTGGAAATTTCTGCAGCAGCATTGGCCAAGCCCACAAGATCTGTCATCAGGTTTGACCGTTGTCTGTATATCGGTTCACACAATAGGTCATTTTGGCTGAACATCTGCTGTGTTCTATCTCTAAAGTATACAAAAGAGCGATGGATGGAATGCTTCAATTAATCTCAGCCCCTGTTAATCACTGGGCCTCCATCGCAGTCCATCTTTATTTTGCACACCATGCCACCTCATCTTTTCCCTAGTTGTAGAAAACTCCTAATTAGTCAGATTTCCACTACCACTTTGTCTGAGGTAGTACGTTTTCTGCTGTAAGAAAGAGTTTCCAAAAGCTAACGATAAATTACACCTAGGGCAATATCCATTAGTTGAACATCCAGACTTTTATAACCCCACCAAAAATATGATATCAAGCAGATTGAAGTAACTATAGAGTGATGTGTTTAAAATGAACCTTACATCAAGCATGTTGTGATTCCCCCACCCCCTTCCGCCACACATTGTACATTAACCATCGGAATCTTGAAGCCCAACATGTAGAAGATAATGAATATGGGATCGAAGTCTGTATGACTTGTACAAGATAGGAGTCATCAATATGATGCGTCTATGGCCTCAGCCTGTGATACACAATCTAGGGGCTTGTTTTCTCCATAGCTTCATTAAGTAATGTTAGGTATGTGCTACAGCCAAGGTCAGGGTTTATTTACTCTAAATTGTCCTTGAGTTGCAACACTCTTCTCTTTACATAAGATCAACACTGTTGTTCCAGACGCCATAGTCTCATGTTTGCACTATTTGCTCATTTATTTATGTGTTTTATAAAATGTTACACACCACTTAGGCCACTTTTAGAGTTCAGAAACTAAAGGAAGGAACATGCAATCTTCAGTTAATGGGCTGTTGTGTGAGGGTCATGGACTGTCTTGGCAATTAAATCAATGAATGAAAATTGTTAAATTTAAAGATTTGGTGAGAAGTATTTTAACTCCTTCTGCGTTGGCCTCGTGGCTAATGATTTTGTTTCTGTATATACAGGGATAAACCCAACACTTTATTTTCTTTACTATTTTTTGTAGAGCTTGCATTTTCGTGTGTATATTTAAATAGTTTTGAGTATCTAAAGGAATTAAGTCTTTCAAGTTTAAAAGAACATGAATACATCAAAGTTTTAACATTGAGTGAGTTGGCCTAGCCTGATGCCCAGGGCGGGCAGTTCTAGATCTGTGCCGTTGTCACCTCTAAACTCTGGAACCAGCTACCCACAGAGTTAAGATTCGCCACCTCAGAACCCCTTTTCCGAAAAAAATTAAAGACCTGGTTCTTCTCCCAGATCTAAACTCTCACTCCTTCCCCCTTCTGAGATAAGGTCTTCAGCGCCGGGACACCTCCGTCGGAGGTAGCTGTGCGCTCTATAAAATACTAAATAAATAAATAAATCTGACTGTCAGCAGTCACTTCCAAGAGGATGATAGTCTTAATGAAGGTCTGTTTCAGTTTCAAGAATTAGATTTTCGGTAGTTTTCTGAACTTTAGATATGATAATTCTATATGAAAACCAGAGCTGAGGTTGAACTAAAGTTCTGGATCCTGAACCCCCAAGGATCTTTCAGTGCACTCATTTCTATTAAAGGAACAATGTTGTATTGTAAGCCCGTTCCCGAAGGAAGAAAGGACCTTTATCTGCACACTGTTTTTAACTTAACTTTGAATTCATGTAGAAGCCAAAATAGAGCTTGCAGGGCTGGCTTTATATTGTTCTGTTTCCATGTGTGAAGTCATGTTCTAAATCCCCGATTTTACAGTCTGGAGAGGTATTTTTAGGTCTTGCTCTCGAGACCTATTGTCGTGGAGTTGCCTCTCAAGGGAGGCAGACCGGGCACACGCGTCGATTTCGCATCGTGGGCGCGCACGCCCAGCCCCCCCGGAGACGTGCACATCTCCAGATTGCCAGGAAGTCAGCCATGCCTCTCTGTCGCGTAGGCACACACACACACGCGCGCGCAGGCACAATCGCGCGCGCGCACACACACACAGCCACACTCACGCATGCACACTCACGCATGCACACTCACGCATGCACACTCACGCATGCACACTCACGCATGCACACACACGCATGCACACACACACACACACACACACACACCCACCCCCCTACAACTAAGCCCCATCTGCCCCACTCCGCCCCACTCACCGGGCTACAGGCTCCGTCACGCGGGGCTTCCCTCTCTTGGATCGGCGGCCTCTGCATGCTCCTCCTACGTGTATACGTGTAGTCTCTTAGCATCAGTCACAGGAGGGCGGCGCTTGAGGCTGGAACTGCGCAGGTGCGTTGACGTACGGTCACGTGAGTCTCCAGTTCCGATGTCCGTGGTGCTTCCTAGTTGCTCCTCTAACCTAAATCCAAAGAGGTGCTAAGAGAGGCCTTAGGGTGGACAGCGGTGCCTGGAACAGTGGGATCGGATGCCGGCACCATGCCGCTCTTCGAATCCAACCCCTTCGATCAGGATGACGGTGAGTGGGTGCGGCGAACATTGGTCTTCCAGTCTGACTCACACTCCGTTCACCTGACAGGGGGAGGCTGGGGATCCTAGACATGACTATCCGATGTCCACGGTTTCCCGGAAGTGACAGTCCCAAGTAGCCAGGAATTAGTAGCTCCGTGACCCACCTCGTACTAAGAAGGGCTCTGTCATTGGCTCAACAGGTCCATCCTTGTTTACAGCTGTTGTGAACTTGGGCTACTCCTTCACAAATACCCCAATGCTGGAAATGTACATGCCCTAAGTCCCCAGTAAGTACACCGTGAAAACCCATTCACAGAACACAGTAAGAAACACAAAGTTTCGACGGTTGAGTAAAAAGAGCACTGCTGCCGAAGAGTAGTAACATGAAAGTGCCAGGAAAACAGTGAAACAGCAGCAGCGCTGGAGAATAGTACTATTGCTGCACTTCCACCAGGAAGTATTAAAGTGACAGGTCTCAGTTGGGATCGAAAGATAGACACTCACACAAAGCTTAAAGAAGCACTTTCGTCACACCGTTGTATTACAACAGCAGCAGTAATAAAGTAACAAGCAGGAATGCTGGCAGACACACTCACTGAAACATCACTAAAACTTCCAGCTGGTGAAACTACCATAGCAGCATTGCCATAGAGAACAGCTAAAGCAGCAGTGCTGCCAGCGGGTAGCTACAGCACCATCACAGTCATAAAGTATTATTACAGCTGTAATGTTAAAGTTCTAAAACAGCGGTACTGCAAGAGGATCATTGTGGCAAAAATACATCTAATTAACATAGTAAATGCAGTGGTACCTATATTTATTATTATGTGTTCTATAGTAATAGCTAAGTGACGACTCAGTATGGCAGTAATATTGAGAGGTAACCCTGCTGTCAAGTAGCGTTAGAGCTGCAGCCCTACAATCAAGTATTATTAATGTGACGCACTTTGCAGCTTCGTAGTTGTGCAGACAACCGCCAGTGCAGTCCCTCTTGTGAGCGGCACTCTGCTAATACGGGTTACAACTGTAATGTTAATATGTCTGTATGAAGGTATAGCGCCTAGTGCCGTCAGCAGCATTACTTATAGCAGTCCGCTCTCCTGCTGCCCGAGGGAGAAGAGGATGGTCAGGCGCATGTGGGTGTAGATGAGACTCAACATGTTGACCTTGGCTAAACTGCTAGCTGTGTCTAACACCTTCCCCGATCTCCAGGTATCGCTCTTTCGGGCCAGCTACTGACAGTAGCCCTGTGTGTGAGTGTGTGTGTGTGTGAGAGAGAGAGAGAGATTGTGCGCTTGCCTATCTCTCGAGTTCCAACTACTGTTTGGTGGTCACTGGCAACTTCCCCACCACAAGATTTCTACTATAGCCCATCATGCAAACCATCCTCTCACTTCATACAGTTGTTAATCTCCACTGATTTCAACAATGCCAACATTTAAGACTAACACTCTTACCTTCGTTGGAGAATCAGCAGTTTAGTGGCTTATCCTTTTGTTTGTAGTGCATGCCCTGTGTTATGAAAGTTGATGTTTTGTTGCCTTTTCCATTGTGTCTGTAAATTAACCTCCATAATTAAACATTAATCATATCCTTCCATACTACCTTGCCCACCTAGTCCTCATGACTGTCTTCCTCCCCAGTAGCTGTTTGATGTAATCCATGCCATCCTGTTATATGATTTACACATTAATTTCCTAGTCTCTCGTCATCAACAGGCAAGCGTGGGTGTGGGATTCTGTGTGGGTTTGGGGCTCTGTGTGAGTGGGACGCTCTGTGTGTGTGTGTGGGTGGGTCTGTGTGTGGCTCTGTGTGGCTCTGTGTATGTGTGTTTGGGGCTCTATGCGTGTGTGTGGGGCTCTGTGTGTGTGTGTGTGTGGGTGGGTCTGTATGTTTGCGTGTGGCATTTGGGAAAGATTAAGCTATTTGCATTGTAAATGACAATGCCATTTATTTATCTGTTTTCAAAACCAACACATAAATAAAAAAATTGTCATTTACAATGCCAATAGCTCTAACTTTTGCAAAGGCGAGACCGTTGCATTGTAAATGCTTGTTATTAGGGGTGTCTTCCGGTGGAGTCGGACGATCTACCTCTAATAAACGGTCCGGGTTGAACCAACTACCATCATGATTTTGTATATCTTCTGAGCTGGATTTAAGCGCACAATTGTTAAAGTATGGAACGTTTTATATTTCTAAAAAAAATACCAAGGTGTGTACATCCGGTAACGCACGAAAGTTTAAAAAGACATTCGGCTCCATTTACTGAAAAGTTTCATAAGAATAAAAAAGAAGTCTAGGTACAGTCTCTTTGACGTACTATAAGTTCTTTGAGGGGTGTATGAAGAATTTCAATAAGTTCAAATCGCAACGTTTTCACGAAATATATAGGCCTGTGCGCGCACTCGGTCGCGCACGAAAGCCTGGAAATGCGATATCCATTTTATTGACAACTGTTGCCGAGAGTGCGCACACCGGGTCGCGCACGAAAGTTTAGTAAGGCTATTTTTATTTACAGACAAATTTTAATGTGTTTAAAAAAAGGCAAGGTACAGACTTTTGAATTCTGTATTGCTTTACAAGGAGTCTCTATGGAACTTGAACAGTGAAGAAAACGGCTTGTTTTCGAAAAAAATATTGCCAGAACTTTATTGCCAAAAGTATAGGTTGCATACACGACATTTTTCTGAATTAGCATTTTAAAAACCAATGAAATTCACAGAAAAAACCATAGGTTTTACACACGTTATAGTTAGGAAGTAGCATTTAAAAAACCTATGAAATTCACTGAAAAAACCATAGGTTTGACACATGTTATAGTTAGCTGGAAATTTTACTGACATAAAACCAATGAAATTCCACGTTATAGTTAGTTGGACTCACTATAACTTGCGCGTGCAATGCACTGCTGATGACGTCACATATTACATCACTCATGACATGGTCAGTGACATCACTCATGACATCACTGATGACACCATCCAGTGAATATGTGTCTTTCTGAAAAATAAATATTAGTGAGTAATGTTTAAATATTTAAATATATATATTAGTGTTTCACTTTGTGTATAAGTGGCTACATGTGTTGGTAAGTAGCTACATGCGTATGTATATGGGTTATTAGATGTTTCTCTTAGTATCAGTATGAGTGTCTATATGGTTTGGTGGGGGTATTACTTAGCACATAGATGCATGAGTGACTGACTCTCTGTTTGTATGTGTTTTGAAGACAGCATATGTGCAGGACTGTATGGGTGGATGAGTGTGTATATGTGTTTGTTAGTGAGTGAATGACTGTCTCACTAGTGTCTTTATCAGTAACGACATATGTTTTAATCTAGTATATGTGAATATTGATGTATATAAGTGAGTATATGTGAGAGTAAGAGATTGAAAGAGTTCCTGTTTAAATAAGTATGTGTTTCTATAAGTGATTGTTTAAGAGAATAAATATGTGTAATTTTCAATAGAAGTAAGGTGGAAGTGTGTGTATAAGTCTATATTCAAATAAATGGATGTTCAATAGTTTATTTGCACGTGTGAGTATGTCTGTGAGTAACTTTTCGATGATTGTCTGTGTAACAGGATGTATAGGTGTATCATTTCATATGATGAGTGAGTATATGTATGAGTGGATGTGTATATAGATGGTGGAATTACTTGTTGTAACTGATATGGGTATCTGCATTTTTTTTTTAAATTTCAGTTTCTATTTTTGAATATGTGTTTCAAAGATTACATTACAGTGAAAGGAGGTCTGTCACTATGTCACAAGGATGGTGTCATCAGTGATGTCATGAGTGATGTCACTGACCATGTCATGAGTGATGTAATATGTGACGTCATCAGCAGTGCATTGCACGCGCAAGTTATAGTGAGTCCAACTAACTATAACGTGGAATTTCATTGGTTTTATGTCAGTAAAATTTCCAGCTAACTATAACATGTGTCAAACCTATGGTTTTGTCAGTGAATATATATATATATATATATATATATATATATATATATATATATATATATATATATATATATATATATATATATATATATATATATATATATATATATATTTATATTTCAGGAACACTCCAAACTTCAACATACAAGAAAGGCACTGACTCCGTGAAATTTTGAATTCCAAATAAGTTTTAATCACTTATTGGCTGCTTGACGCGTTTCGGCAGTAAGCACCCGCCTTGTTCACAACATCTCTGCAGTTTGTGGTTTAATTTATACCCCTGTGACACTACATTACATCATGTGTGTTTGACTCTTATTTCATGGTAGGATACAGCTTGTTTTACATTTCTATCGCCTTGTTGCCATGGTTACATTGGCAGCGCTCGGTTTTGGCAGACATAGAAAAGTTCCTAAGGCATGCACATTCCTGTGTAACATCATCCTCACTTTCACGTTTACTCGTAACTATAGAAACCTCCCAGCGGCAACAACCTAGTGATTCCTTCATTCTTACAGCGCACTCGGCAAGTGCAGTACGGTAGTCCATGTCTGCGGCGGTGTATTGTACCATGTGAGTAATAACGTGTTTGTATGACACATCAAGTTAATACTTCGGTTAGCGCGCTGAGACGATGCATATAAGGCCTGTCGTTCGCTATGTGAGGGAAACTACTTAAAGGTTGAGTTACCGTGTGGGTCATGTCGGTGAGGTTGGTGGATTTGTGTGTAAAGTGGGTCTGGTTCTCAATGATCCCAGATTAGACATCCGGGGACCCTGGTGTTTTCTGCGTGCAGTTGGGTGCCTGAAAATTGTGTTTTGTACGGCTGAGGTGCTTGGCAATTATTTCAAATACCGCATGTGTCTAAAAACACTTCTTCTCCCAGTGGAAAGGTGTCATGTTAACAGTTCATTAAGATTAAAACAAAAGTCCCAACAATACTAACATTACTTTTGTCTGCACACGCAATCGTTCTGTACAAGCCCACTGTATATACATATACATACATTTTGTGCTCCCACCGATTTACCGTGATAATCTTACCACACACAAATGTAATTTAGAGGACATGTCACAACTATAAATGCTGAAATACTGACGACATGCCTATTTACACTAGCTAAGCTACCAATACAAATTCTACAGAGTCTAGGGGCGGTAATTGTGCTCATATGTACAACGTGACATGAAGTTAAAACATGAACAGTAGATGTTTCTTGGAAGGGAAAGGAGGAAACCCATAGGAAAAGGATAGGCATTACAGTGTTAGAACTTGCTGTGACTTACAGATGTACACTAAGCGCCTCATCAGCGTTCAGGCCATTGGGTATTTTAGAGTTGAGGAGGATTATGTACCTCGATTCTAATCTCCTAAGGGTTAGGAGACGGTTTCCCCCCCCCTGATATTTTTGGGGACACTATCAATGACATGGTACGACAGTACTTCAACGTCACCTGCATGGACCGTGTTGATATGTCTGGCCACTGAATAGGCCGGGTCATCATTTGTCACTGCTCGGAGGTGTTGGAGAACTCTAACATGAACAGGGTGGATGGTGCTCCCTACGTACCGTTTACCACAAATACAGACCAAAACATATACTGCGCAATCAACAACAGGAAATCTGTCACACGTGCACTGGTTACAAGAGGCAACACTACGGGAGCAGTCTATATTCTGGGATCAACAAAAAACTCACCAGATGGTTGCAGAGGTTCACTGATAGAATATCGACCACAAAAATATAGATGTAAAAAATATTGAGTGAAAAATGTAGTATACAAAAATATTGAATCCGTGTACTTAAAAGTGTAAGTACAAAAATATTGAAAAAAAGTATTGTTTACAATAATATAGGTGAATTAAATATCGATTTTAACCCCTTCCATGCTGGGCCGTTTCCGCCGTGCGGTAAACAAAAGAACAGGGCGGGGCCGTGACGAACCCCAGCCGTCATCAGCACACGAGCGCCGCAGAGCGTGACGGCTGGGGTTCGTCACCAGCATGGAAGGGGTTAAAACAGATATAATCTAAAATATTTAAAAAACAAATATTAAATACTAAAATTAATTCATAAAAATAAAATATAATTGAATGTATATTTTACTATTCTAACCACAATAAATATAAAATTACATAAAATATAACATTGCAAAATACTAAAATGTATTATTCCCACTACACTTCACACAATGATAAAATGTACCAACAGTCTATTGAAGCACTTACAGGCATTCAAATTTCTGCCCAAGACTGCAACTCCCATAATGCCCAGCGCAGCATCATACAGATCCGCCCTTCAGAGGGCGCACCATGGCGCATAAATGGAGACTTTACCTGGGCGGTGTTGATTTCCTGCCATCATTAGCCTTTGAAGAAGAGTGTTATCTCGAAACGCATCGGCGAAAATGTTGTCAGGACTGTGAAAGGGGTTCGACTGGAAGGTGTATATATGAAGAAAGAATTCCCTGTTATACCCTCTTTTTATTTACTCCCAAAGGTCCACAAAAACACACAAATCCCTCCTGGCAGACCTATAATTTCTGCAATTAACAGTTCCACGGAAAAAATGTCAACTTACATAGATTATTTTTTACAGGACAGTGTTAAGGGCTTGGACTCCTATGTACAAGATTCTTCAGATTTTGTTAGAAAATTGGACAATTTTATTTGGAATGAAAATTGTATACTCATAAGTTTGGATGTTACATCCCTGTACACGTCTATACGTCATTTGGACGGTATCAGGGCTGTAAACTATTACCTGAATAGAAGACCTTTGAATTTTTCTGCTCATAATTCCATGCTCACTGCGATGATTAAAATTTGTCTAGAGCAAAATTATTTTTTGTTCAATGGTCAGGTATATCAGCAGGTTAGAGGGGTAGCTATGGGGGCCTGTTTTTCTCCCAGCCTAGCGTGCTTGCACATGGGCTGGTGGGAGGAACAGGTCCTCATGGTACAGCATCAAGCCATCATGGAAAGGAATGTACCAGTCTATTTGAGATATATAGACGACCTTTTTCTCATTTGGCAGGGTACCTTGCTGGAGGCCCAGGAATTTGTAGAAAAGCTAAACAAAAATGATCTGAACTTGGAATTTACATCCTCTATGAGTAAAATCCAACTATGCTTCCTTGATATAGAGGTTTATGTACATGAAGGTAAATTAGCAACACGGCTCTATAGAAAGCCAACTGCTGGCAACTCCATTTTGCACGCAGGAAGTCAGCACCCGCATCACTTGATACAAAGCATCCCCTTTGGGGAGATGCTTCGCATCAAAAGAATCTGTAGTGATGAGAGGCAATGCACTAGGGCTATGGATGAAAGCCGTTTACGCTTTTTGGCACGTGGATATTCAGCTAAAACGGTCAAAAGGGCCATGGAACGAGCTAATAATCTGATCAGGGCAGAGATTCTAGTGCCCAAATCCAAGAACAATATGGAATCAGTTATTGAACCCAAAGATAGCTCGAGAGTGGTGGTTACCTATAACCAGCAGCATAGGGAAATCAGGCGGATTTTCAGCCGCAACTGGAACCTAGTGACGGGGGATCCCGTCATTGGGGGTTCAGTTGGCAGAAGGCCCGAGTTTTCCTTCAGGAAATCTACCTCCATGTCTGACAGGCTAGTGAAAAATCATCTAGAACCCCCAATATCTAAGACCTTTATGAATTTGAGGAAAGGGTTCCGGAAATGTTCCAGTTGCAAAGCCTGTCAAAATGGATGCAATACGACACGTTATTGCATCCCTTTCAAGGAAGATCCAGTTCAGATAACTAAACAGTTATCTTGCAAAACGGAGTTTGCCGTTTATGTGCTGCAGTGCCCCTGTGAACTCAGGTATGTAGGGAGTACCCGGCTGCCGGTTCACAGGAGAATACTGCAGCACTTGAGGGCGATCACCAATAGGGACCAAGCCTACCCTGTGGCACGCCATTTTCAGGCGGTACACGGGAGTGATCCCAAACATCTTATCTATTTTGTGATAGATTGTGTGCCACCCCTAAAGAGAGGGGGTAATAGGGATGGGCTGCTCAGGGTACTTGAAACTAGGTACATCTTAGAACTCAACAGTCGTGCCCCTGGAGGTCTTAACGCCAGTGAGGACTTATACACTTGTTTGTAGTTCTTATTAGAGAATGAGGTGAATCTATACCAGAGCTTGGTTTTCTCATACTGTTTGGTTGTTAGAATGAACTGTTCCAAATTCAATTTGTTAAATCTGTAGTCCAATAGTATTGTTTTGCATTATTCTGGTTGCTGCCGTGTATTTACATCTGTCAGATTTATAACTATCAAACAGGGAGGGGCTCCTCCCTTTTTAAGGAAATGAGATATTTGCACTTTATCACTTTCAATATACTTTTTTGCAATGTTTGCAATGATGGCTGCTCCTTGTTACAATATGGGAATTAAATACGTTTACATAGGGTCTTTGTTTACATATAGCACATGACACTTTTTTGGAAAATCCCCACTTGGGATACATTCTTTGAGCGTTTTTTTCAAAAAGGGTTGATGAAACAACATCCTCTTGTAAATTATGAAAATCAATAATGGTTTTATATGAATTGTATATTTATATATTTATATGTATATATTTATGAGGTTTTTTGTACATGGTATTTATTTGCGTATTTGCACATGTATATACTTCAGTTTACTCACCCACTATGGGTTGTATTCAAGATGGAAATGGATTATACTGTCATTAACGATAGTCCCTTTGTTGTTTCCATGTACCCTTTTACAAGAATGCTATGTGTTTAATGTGGTGGTTACAATCTAGTCCACCTTTTGTGTCTATGACCAAGCTAGATAAAATCCCATGTAACTTTGCGATCACATCATGTGATCAAGACAGTGGATACTGTCGAAACGCGTAATGGCGGGCATGCTGAGCAAGATTGAGCTAAAATAAAATCACACTTGTTGGCACCAATTTTGGGTTCCTCTCTTCGTCTGTCCGTAGCTGTGAAGGATTGTTGCAGCCTTTGTGGACTTTGGGACGAGTTCGCTGGAATATATATATATATATAGATAGATATGTATATATGTATATATATATATATATATATATATATATATGTATATATATATATATATATATATATATATATATATATATATATATATATATATATATATATATATATAACCAACGAAGTTGCCCCCAGATGACGAAGCCACTACTCAGCGTGGTAATCCGTATATTCAGGTGAGTAGCAGCCAAGCAGTGCGCACAAAATCAGCCATACGCGTTTCGAGCTTCCTATAGCTCTTGTTCACTGGCAGCATAGAGACAGGAAACGGAATTGAGAACATAGATTTTATTTAAATAGAGAGTCCCGCCCCAGTGGGCTGCATGGCATGCTGGTCCTAGTAGTCCATATAGCTGCCAATTAACTCCCATAATGCCCAGCGCAGCATCATAGAGATCAGCCCATCAGAGGGCGCACCATGGCGCATAAATGGAGACTTTACCTGGGCGGTGTTGATTTCCTGCCATCATTAGCCTTTGAAGAAGAGTGTTATCTCGAAACGCGGCGGCGAAAATGTTGTCAGGACTGTGAAAGGGGATCGACTGCGAAGGTGTTCCTGTACTGTTAATTGGGGCTATGCTTGAAGCCCTGTGCCGGTGTGTGAGTGCTCCTCAAATATATGTATATATATATTAGTATATTAGTATATATATATATATATATATATATATATATATATATATATATATATATATATATATATATATATATATATATATATATATATATATATATATATTACCTACTGGCGATAGCCAGTAGGTATATATAGTTAGGATTGTTTTCCATAGGAAATCCCCAACATTCTATTGGGAATAACTTTGGCCCTGGTTGATGAATCTTCGCAAATTTCTCAAAGAAGATGGCTCGCTCCGCTCCTTCCCTGAAAATTTGGGGGGGATTCGTCAAGTGGGGGCTGAGAAAAAAGGGGGGTCCCAAAACGTGTTTTCCCCATGTTAATTTCCATAGGACCTTTAGACTCAGCTACAGCTTGAACCGCTGAAGGGAATGACACCAAACTTGTCAAGATGGTAGTGTTTGGTATGCAGATCACGCTTTTGGTAAAATAGTGTAAATCCCTCCAGTGGTTCCTGAGAAAATTAGAAGAGAAATCAATTATATATCTATAAGCGCGCACGGGTGCGCGCACCCCGCGATTTTTCGAGTTTTTTTTTTTTGGGCGGGGCTTGGGGGGGCTTGGGGGGCCTCTCTTTTATTTTTATCTGTTTTATTTAGATTTCGAGGGTGCCCACGCCTCGTTTTGCCCCCCGAGATCACCGCCGCCGCCCGAGCTGCCTTAAGATGGCCGCCGCCTGGTTGTGGGCGGGGCCGGGAAGACGTGGTTTCCGCAGGCACAACAACGCCGGCGCATGCAAGTGACGAGCGGTAAATAATAACTACGAGGACACCGCTAACAAACCAATAAATAAGTTGGCAGGGGCATAAACTAAGGACCCAAAGACAATAAAGGGATCCCGGGAATCGAACCCGTGATTATGTAGTCCCTATAGGACTCATATCGAAAAACTACCAAAATGGCGCGAACACACGGGTGCCTTAATTAACTGTATCACGCGAATTATGGGGGCAATTTTCCGCAGGCACAACATAAGTACCAATAATTGCGATGGAAGCTTACATTTTATCAAATAGTAGTCACTGACCATGTCATGAATGATGTAATATGTGACATCATCAGCAGTGGATTGCGGGTGCGCGATATATAGTTATTGCAACTAACTATATATGGAATTTCATTGGGTTTTATGTCAATAAAATGTCCAGCTAACTATATAGGAGGAATTTCAATGGTTTTTTATATGTTAATTCCTAACTATATAAGGCCTAAAACCTATGGTTTTTTTAGTGAATTTCATTGGTTTTTTAAAGGCTAATTCCTAACTATATATAGTGTATAACCTATGTTTTTTTCAGTGAATATATATATATATATATATATATATATATATATATACACATATTTCACAGTATACCCCCACAAAACACACAACACACTCATAAAGTTTACCAGAAAATTATTTACACAATTACTATATTAAATTAATAATTGATAATACTTAAAAAGTGATATTTACTAAAAAATGTAATTACTTCCAACCCCATACCCCTACAAAACCCACATCTAGAATAAAAGTTAAAAAATGCACAATTAACATAATTATCAATTAAACAAATATTATTTATTAAAAACTAAATATACATTACTTACAATTAATTAACTTTCCACCCATTACCCCTATAAACTACACAACCCCCACCTAAAATGAAACCAAAAACAACTAATAAGACAATGAAAATAATTAATTTATAATTAAATAATTAATGGTATTTGACAAGTAATTATTAATAAATTGCAATTAATTTGCTCTTCACCCTTTACCCCTATAAACCCCACAACCTGCACCTAACGATTTCATGGAATAATCAACATATTTAATTATCAATTAATTAACTAATTAATTAAGTAATAATAATTAACAACAAATTGTTAATTATGTTATGTTATGTTATCATTATTTATAAAGCGCTGCAATTACCCGAAGGTCTCCTGGCGCTAAACCACTAATTCTCTGAGGTCAGGTCTGGCTATCTGGGATTAGTGAGTAAAAAGCCAGGTTTTAAGGCCTCTCCGAAAGGTGAGTAGGTCCGTGGCATTTCTCAAAAAGGGGGGAAGCTCATTCCTGGCTTTGGCTGCACATAAAACGAAGCTTTTCCCGCCCCATGTGGATTTTTTAATAAGTGGGACAGTCACCAGCTTGGCTCCTCCGGAGCGCAGGGTTCTACCTGATGTGTACCATTTTATTTTCTGTTTTAGAAAACCCGGTCCTATCCCATGTAGTACCTTAAACACCGTACTCAGAGTTTTAAAAAGTACTCGATTCTTGACTGGCTGCCACTGAAGTTTCTTTAATTCCTTAGAAATAGATGCGTATTTGGGCGTGCCTGTAAATGCCTCGCGGCTGCTTTCTGTAACATCTGCAATTTATTTGCAAAGCGTTCCTGAATATTTAGATACAGGCTATTGCAGTAGTCAAGTCTGGACAGAATGAGGGCTGTGACTGCTTTTGGCTGACAAGATATAGGCAGAAAGGGCAGTATTTTCTTAATCATTTTAATAAAAAAATGGATGGAAGAAGCCACAGCATTGATTTGGTCCCCAAAATTGAGTTTCTCGTCTATAATGACTCGTACATTCTTCACTTTCCATACAGGAACAGGAGGTGATCCCATGTCTTTAGGCCACCTTCTAGGGGTCCAGAAGTTAGGGTCATTACCGAACAAGATGAACTCGGTCTTCTCAGAATTCAAATTTAGGCAATTCTGTGACATCCATTTTCCAATTGCTGCCATACAGTGATGGAACCTGTCTTCAATTCCTAATGTCTGACCAGGCCGCAAAGCCACCACAATTTGCTTATCGTCAGCGTATCAAGCTGAAGCCAAATGATCTGATCAGGGTAACTAGTGAAATAACATAAACAGTAAAATGAGTGGGACTAAGGGAGGACCCATAGGGTACTCCACACAGCAGCAAGAAGGGTTTATAATTAAAATTACCCAGTGCCACCGTCTGAGATCTGTTTGACAGGAAAGATCTAAGAAGGTCATGGGCTCTACTCTGGATACCACACTCAGCCAAACGGTCCATCAGAACATCATGATGGACCTTGTCGAAGGCTGCGGACATGTCCAACAAAATCAGGGCAACTTTGCCTCCCTTGTCCACAGCCTCCCTAATCTCCTCCGTAGATTGTATCAGTGCGGATTCAGTACTGTGCCCTTTTCTGAACCCAAACTGAGTTGGATCCAGAGTGTTTGTCCCAGTTAGAAATGTACTGAGCTGTAAATTAATATTTTTCTCGACCAATTTTGCTGGTACCGGAAGGCGAGATATGGGTCGGAAATTGTTGGGCTCCTTTGGGGCCAGGTTGGGCTTTTTCAGTAATGGCAATATCGAAGCCGATTTCCAGGGGCTAAGGAAAAGTCAGACATCAAAGATTGTATTAAACAATGGAGTGAGGACTAAAGCTGCAGGCACATGTACCTGTTAAATTATTGAGACTGGGCAGGGATCATTGGGGGAACCTGATCGGGCAGAGAGAAGAAGCTTTTCAGTGTGTGTTGTTTGCCAAATTAACTTTTTTAGTGTGGAAGTGTTTCTTTGCTTCAAATACGAGTTGTTTGTAGATAGATAGACTTTGTCTATATTTCTGTTTCTCCTCTTCCAAATAATTATTTCTCCAGATTCGCTCAAGATGCTTACAGGAAAGTTTTTGTCTCCTCAGGTCTTCCGAATAGCAGGGCGCTGTGGGATTTGTTCTTCTTGGGCGTATCATTCTAGCTGGAGCTAGCATATTACAGGCTGACTCTACCCAAGCTGTGTAATGAGTAGCTGCTTCTTCTGGGTTTGGCTGTAACTGACCGATAGAGGCCATAAGTACTGCCTGTAAGTCTGTGCTTTTAATAGTGTTCCAGGATCTGCTTTAAATCTAGATCTTAGGGCCTTTCTCTACCATGAGACGGGCATCAAGGAGACTTTCAAATTGAACTCCCATATGATCCGTCTAGGTCAAAGGCAATATGCCCGTAAACTGTAGATTGGGATGATTTGAAAAATACCGTCTAGAGTGTGTCCTGCCAAGTGCGTGGGCCTTGTCACCTGTAGGATCAGGTCAGCACTCCTCATCAGGTCTGTCAGGGCTACTGTGTCAGAGTCCTCAATTAATTCTAAATGGTAGTTGTAATCCCCTAGGATAGTGAAGGAGCCTGAACCCATCCCCTCTTCCAGAAGATTCCCAATGGAAGATGTGACGGTGCATCTTGGTCCTGGAGGTCTATATACCAGGATGCCCTTAAACGTGTGGTGATAATTGGAAGCCAAAGGCGAGTGCCTCACAGGCCAAGTTAGAGGCTGTATGAAAGGTAGCTTTAATTGAAGCATGGTATATTATTGCCAAGCACCCCCTTTTTTTAGAGGCCTACTGAGGAGGTGACAAAGGTAGCCTGGTGGGGTGGCTTTTACAATGTCAGGACCAGAGCTGTCATCTGTCCATGTTTCTGATATAAGGCAATTTGAATATTCTTCTCTTCTATGAGCGAGGTACATTCAACACTGTGCTTCACCAATGACCTGGCCTTCAATCAATAGAAGGCATTTAAACACTCTGATATTATCAGTAGCCTTTGTTTTCACAACTCCAGACTTAATAGGTTTAATTAGTAGGTGGGTGAGCCTAGGGAGTGTGATGTTACAATTTGGGCATGTGACCAAGCAAGCCCTAAGACTTGAGTCAAACGCCAGGCAGAAACAGCCTGTCTCTTACTAACTGGTCTCAATTTCAGGAGTTGTGACCTCGTATATTCCCGGAAGTCCGAACCTTCTGTATTAAAACGGGCAGGGGCGCTGGCGCTGAGCGCTGATGGTGCGCGGACAGGCGCAGACCGGATTGCCTTCGGCGCAAAAGCGTCGCGTCTGCTGCACGGTCGCGCCATCATCCCAATTTATAGTTAATGTAAACTGGTCTGCTGACCTAGATTTCCCCTAATATGGCATCCCGACTCCACACGAGTCTCGGGAGAGGCCAGATTCGGCCGCCCGCCAACAATCACCCCCTCTGCATTCCCCGTTCCCCAGGCAATTATCAGCGCGAGTGGAGGCAGGTCAGTGACATACTAATTAACAATAGCGATTAAAACTAGTGAATAGTTTTAAAAAACGCTGCAGCGCCAAACAAGCTCAGTGCACAGTAAAAGTTGGCAACAGGAGTAACAGCTAAAAGAATTCAGGAACAAGTAAAGAGAATTCAGCAGCAAGGTAAAAAGACTCCTGGCTCAAGCCTCAGGAGTAGTGGGTCTTAATCACTTCCTACCCTTTACCCCTATAAACGCCACAATATTCATTAAATCATTATAATTTAAATACTCCCCACCATATACGCCTATAATCCCACAACCCACTACGGAACTAAAAAACACAAAATGTAATTAAACAAAATTTCATAACTACTAAAAATGCAACTAATATACTACGAAACATAAACAATAATTAAACATTTAAAATATATACTTAAATATTTAACAATAAATAAAAAATTTATTTTAAACAACTATGGGCCTAATTACGATGTCGGATGGACTTCCGCCAACACTGTCAGAGGTCCCGACTGACCAATCAGGATGCGACCAAATACTGTTTGGTCGCACTCCTATTCTTTACAATGGGAGCATGCATTCTGACCCGAATGCATGCTTTCATTGTAAAGCGGTGAGGTGCAGGGATCAACAGGGGGCAGCCTCTATCCAGAGGCCTTGTTATGTTGTGTTATAGATTTATCTACGCATAGCTACCCGGAGGCTTCCCAGCAATGATAGTGAGAGGCGGTGCCAAGAGAAGTGGGATGATTGGGGCGGTTTGTGATACCAGTCTACAGCTTTTTTCTGAAGTTTGATTCCACTTCCAGGAATCTTAGTTCGTGAGGTAGGAAGTTCCATAGCTTAGGAGCTAGATGTGAAAAAGATCTACCTCCCCATCTAGTTCTTTGATTCCCTGTTTGGTGCTCCCAAAGTTGACTTCTGACATCCTTTCTGTGTCGGAGAGGCCGGCACAGAAAGGCTGTAGAAAACATTGTAATCCCTCGGGCAGAAAGAGCCGCCCTTGAGATTACTGAACTCATTCCGACTGGCTGACGGGCCCTCTGAGCCCGCCAATAACCAGTCGGAATGACCGGTTGGATCCTAATGGGTCGTTTCCTAATGCATCGTAATTAGCCCCTACATTTTAGCAAACAACATTAATGACTTCTATATTTAAAAAATCAATATTGCTTACCTAAAATTTGATATTCTTGACATAGATATTCTTGATTTTGATATTTCCATGCCACGATATTTCTGATACGATATTCTTGTCTGTTTACATTTTAAACTTGATATTCTGTCTGAATACCGTCTACAAATCATTCAGAACTCAGACGCCAGAATCACTCTCAACCTCCCTCTTACCATCAGACCACACCTGAAGGAGCTCCTCTGGCTCCCAATTCACAAACGAGCACAATTCAAACTCCTCACCAACAGTTTTAAGGCACTACATAACACTGGCTCAGCTTACCTCCCCATTCGCATCTGCTTTCACAAATCACGTCCACTCATCTGGACTCTTTTTTTTTTGTTTAAATTTCTTTTTATAATTTTTTTTAATAGAAGAACAGGCATTGCATGTGTGCATTCAGCAGTTACAAGCATGCTCATAGAATAGACAGTCCAATTTAAAATCAATTAGACAGCATTACATATCATTCATTAATGGTTTCCAGAGTTAGTGTTACGGTAATTCTCATAGCGGGCGACGTGACTGACAAGAATTATGCATTGCTGGTGGCACTGTCAGTTCCAATGTCTGTATGCAACATGTTTTGTATTCACGGATAAGGGCAGGTGGGGTGGAAAGGGGAGGGGGGAAAAGGAGATGGGGTCAGGGTATGAACGGTATAAACCTTTTTCTAACTTAGCTCTTTCTCACTCTCCAGCTCCTCAGTTCTGACCATAGTGATAGTCAGCTGTGATATGCACCTTTCCCATCCCCTTTTATGAGTTCTGAGTACTTGTGTGAGGTTCTAGGATAGCGAGCTGTCGGGCAGCTCCCTGTTGAGCCCTATAGGTGTCCCAGCTTCGCTTCGCAGCATGTCACCAACGGTGCTTCATCAGTGCCCATAGCAGGCACAAGGGGTACCTCCTGTGTTTGCCAGGCCCTGGGGAGGACCAGGAGGACTGTATCCCATGCGGTCGCCATCAGGAGTCTGTGGAGCACAAGGTTGACTTCACAATGGAAGGTGACCCTCTCTGCCTGCATCCAGGTCATCAGCGAGTGAACCACTCTTGGGTGGGCAGGGGCTACGATCGCTTCCAGTGCCTAGTGATCAAGCATTTGGCTGCAACTAACCCCAGGTCTATAAACCTTGATGTTACTTTGTGGTTTTTAGATATGCGGTACAGACCCAGTAGGCATACTTTCTAGGTGCCCTCAACTATGCATCCGGGTGCAGCTCGATAGGCAAGTGACAACAGCCTCCCAGTAAGAAGTGAGAGCAGTAGTATTAGATATGCATTCACTACTTTGCATCTGGGGCAGTGGGAGTCGGAAGTATTCATTTACATTGGCAGGTGTCAGGTATGACTTGTGTATTATATAGTATTGTATGAGGCGAAATCTGGTGTTCCTGGGGATATGTGAGGGTCCTTCTAAAATGCCCGTCTATTCTCAATCTGTGAATGCCGGTGGAGATTTGTCCCCAGTGGTGACTGAGGGGTATCAGCGGCTGCGCTGCATGTGTTCATAGTGAGTCAGCAAACCACTTTGTGAGGTGTCTCCCCATGCCCCTCACTTGTATATATTAGATGGTGAGGTGTATTGAGGGTTCTTGCATTATGTCCCCCGCATCGATCACAGCACGGTGATCAGCGAGGTATGTCATAGAAACTCATCTTGCGGTAAACTATCCTCATCCGCAAGGATGTCCAAGGGCGCCAGCTGTGCATCTCGGTATAGATCGCCTAGCGTCTGCAGTCCCCCCAGATGGAGAGTTTTGATCTGATAGTAGCATGCTGTCCCCTTGGTGTGCTCTGTGCTGGCAAGGAAGGCCAGTATGGGATTGTGGTGCGGCGGAAGCATCTATGGGCCACTTCTAACATCAGTTGGGTGGGTATTGCTCCCCTCCTCCTGGGGTGAAATAACTTTAAAATTAACAAGAGTTTCCACGCTGGTAAATGCGTGGCTTCCAGGTATAGTCCACTGGCCCACCTAGTTATCCATTGGAGCTCTGCCGCCAGGTAATAATTTTTCATGTTGGGCACGGCGAGTCCCCCTTGACCTGTTGGTAAGTAGAGCTTGGATAATGCAACTCGGCATCGTGAACCATGCCAGATAAACTCTCACACAGCACGTTTGAGGGAGTGAAAGATTGGGGGTCGAATATAAAGCGGAAGGTTAGTGAAGAAGTATAGAAGCTGTGGCAGGACCACCATCTTGAGTATTGCTATGCGACCCATAACTTCAGGGGGAGGCTTCACCAAAAGGCCATGATGGCTATTATCGCGTTCATAATCCTTATGCCGTTACCTACCAGTGCTGGGTCAGGGGCAGTTCGACTGGATTGGTATAGGCACAATTTTTCCCAATTTCTTTGCACGCCAGGTAGGGACACAAAGTCAGAGAGTATCTTTGCCATGCTATTGCATGGCTCTCCTATGTCTTTAAGATTTAGAAGCAGATCATCGGCATATAGGGAAACTGTGTGCAACCAGTTATCCAGAGCAATTCCCCATTCCTCCCCAGCTCGCCAGAGGGCTTCTGCTAGTGGTTCTACAGCCAGGGAAAACAGCAGCGGGGACAGCGGGCATCCCTGCCTGGTGCCATGACCGATGGGTACTGATTCCGATAGGGAAGTGCCTGTTTTGACCCTGGTAGTGAGAAGTGTATATAGTAACCTGACAAGGCAAGGGCGGTCAGTTCCCAGCCCGTAGATAGATAGAGTGGAAAATAGGAACTCCCATTGTAGCGTAACAAACACTTTCACCAAATCGAGCACCAGGCAGTCCGAATGTGGCTGGTGTTCTGTGGAACATTTAGCTACTCGGAAGAAGTGGCGTAGGTTTAGGGATGTTTTGCAAGACGACACAAAGCTATTTTGGTTGGCGTGCACCAGTTGGGACAACAAAGGGGCCAGACGGTCTGCCAGTATTTTGGCCAGGATTTGTAGTCAGTGTTTAAGAGTGCTGATTGGCGATACAATCTCAATAGTTCGGGCTTCCTATCTGGTTTGGGCAATGAGACGAGTAGGGACTCACAGAGCATTTCCGGGTGATTAGATGCCTCTGGTGCTTTTTCGTGGAGAGCCAGTAGGTGAGGGGCCAGTATCGAGGCAGATGCCTTGTAGTACTCAGCTGGTAAACCGTCTGACCCAGGTGTCTTACCCGTGGATAGCACCTTAATGACTTCATGAAACTCCAAAAGTGTGATTGTCTCCTCTAGCTCTGTCCGCTAAGGCGTCCCCACCGTTCGTAGGGAGAGAGAAGAGAGGAAGACCTCCGAGTGTGGGTCCACATTGATGCTGGATTCGTATAGTGTTGTGTAGTGTTTGACGAATTCTTGGTGTATCTCTCATTGAGTGATCAATAAGTGACTTGACACTGAGCGCAGCAAAAGAATTGGTCAGCATATTTGTTCCTGCCTCATCAGCCACACCAGCAAGCGGCCCTTGGCATTAGATGTGGTGGTTGTGGTAGGAGTGGCAGGAAGGATCTAGCCAGGGTTGTGTACGGAACTGCATTAAAGTCCCCTCCCTATCAGCCAGGGGAGCACGCTACAGCGGACCAGCATGCCAGATAATGCGTGCCAGAAAGTTGTCTGGTCCATGTTGGGGCATAAACAGTCCAGAGCAGCAAGTGCTTCCCATCGAGATGCCACTTACAAACACATACTGACTATATGCATCAATCTCTGCTTCTTCTACAGCGTAGGGGGCCACTGTTCGTATTCAGGAGTAGACCATGGCAAATACCTGTCCTCTCCATCTGCGTTGGAGTCTTTGGGTCTAGGGTAGTGTGAGGTGTGTCTCCTGCAATAATGCTATGTGGGCTGATAGGTGTTAAGATAGGAGTATGTTTCATATCAGCACGTGGGTGTATGAATCTGCCTCACATTCCAGGTGATTATGTTAGTAATGGGCATGTGTCATGTGGGTAGGAGCATTGCTATGTGTGGTTGTCACTACGCACAGGGGGCAAGCCAAGAGCCCTGCCCAAGGTCTACAGGTGGGGGCCACACCTACCACCTAACTGCTGTGGAACTATTAGGAATAACATTAACATATCTAAAATGGATAAAAACAGTGCAATACTGAATAGTGTAAAAGTAGAGGAACAAAATAAATCCGCCCAAACTGTTAATCATGTCTAGTAGCAACTGCTGACCAGCCTTGTCAGATTTTTATGGTGTGGGATTTGTTGGGGGGGGGGTGTGAGGCGGGCATTTGTAAAGGCTGCAGTTTATCACAGTAATGAGCGCACAGTGCCGTGCCTTCAGTGCTTGCATCATTTGCAAGGTAAGGCGCCATGTAACCTAGACATTTCGCAGACCATTCAACTGATGGTGCCCTCGCTTCTGTCTCCTCCCTGCAAGTCCATGGAGCAAATATGACATAACGTCTCAATATGTATGCCTCAGTGATTTCCATGGTCTAGAATAGTTCATCGGCTGTTTGTGGTGTCACACTTCATAGTCGTCTTGATTCTTCCCCAGATGGCCATATTGCAGTGGAGTGGTTTTCACGGAGGGACTGCTCGGATGAGGCATCCAGTTCTTTCTCATTAATGTGGTTGCGCATCGTTGCAGCCGTTGTGAGGGTGGCCGTCTATTTCATTTGTGCTTCCCCCTGCGGTTTCCCTGGCGGTCAGCGCCAGCCTGTGTGAGCTCTTCTCATCTGTTTCGCATTGTCCCGTGTCCAGTAGACTCTAGCTAGGTCCAGGTCTCCTCTGCTGTGTCGAAGAAGTGGGTGGTGCTCGAAGGTGGGCTGGAAGAGAATGGATTTTCGAAGGCCCAGTTCTCAAAGCTGTCTCTTGACTGCCAAAAACGACCCTCTCTGTTTCTGCACTCCTAGGGCATAATCCGGGAAGAAGAGCACTGTAGCGTTATCCACCTTCCCCTCCTCCAGTTTACAAATCTCTCTAAGTACAGTGTCTTGATTTATAAAGTTTAGGAAGCGGAAGAGGAAGGGCCTGGCTCACTGACACTCGATGGGCCCTTTTGATCACAAAGAAGGGCAAGAGTGTTTTGGGCAGTAATAAGGTATACAGCCATTGCTCAGTGTGTGCAACAGCGTCAGCTCCTTCCACTCCCTCAGGCAGTCCCACCGCCACGATAATATTGCATCTGGAGCGGCCTTCTGCATATCCTACCCTCCACTCCAGGATTTGTCCACGTGCTGTTAGGTCTTGTATTTCCGCTGCCGCCACTCGGGTGGTGAGACGGAACTCTGACATTTCATGCTCCACATCATATACCTTATCAGCTAATTTGCAATGTTCAGCATATAACAGGGTAAAGTATCCTGTGATTTTGTCTATGCGTCCCTCGAGAAAGGAACATGTCTGCCATAAGGAGGTTCCCAGTTTTTCCACTGCCTGCAGGACAGTGTCCAATTCAATCCCCGCACGCTGGCGGCCCACCCTCAGGGAGGAACCCCCACAACCCAGAAGCGTTCCTCCATCCCTCTCCTTACCTGCTTTCCAGAGTGGACGGCAGGCACAATTTAGGCTCCAGGGCCTATAGGGCACAGCGCACTCATTCCGGTATGTCTGTCTGTTCAGCCCTTTGCGGCCTCGGAGCTCGCCATAATTGGCTGGTTCTAAGATGTGTCGGTCAGGCTCCCGGATGCGTTGTACCTCACGCCGTGCGTCCTGGTGCTAACGCAGCTCAGTCTTGGTTTGAAGACCTGCTCCTCAGTGTCCATTGATGCTTGCAAAGGCTAGAACATACATGGTCCCAGCAGTGTGTGTCGCGAGCAACCCGGCGCTTATGGGTTACTCTGGCCTGCATTCTCCATGCCTGGGCACACCTGATCAGGGCCTCGTTCTCGAGTCTTTCCGTCAGCATCACCTCGGGTGTTCCTCCGCTTGTCTTCTGTGTTGGTGCCCGGGGTCCTACTTTCTCCTTTGTAGGACGTGTCTTCGGCAACCAGATGAGCCCTATGTCCGCATTATGAAGAAGTGGTTCTGCGCAGGCTTCAGTGAAGTTACGGCCGGCCCACCTTGCGGACCCGGGATTCAGGTTGTCAGATCACACCTTTTCTTCAGATGACTAGCTCTACAGCGGCCCACTGTTATCTGAATTTCATAGGGTTCAATTAGGCATGCAAATGGCACCATGGGCAAATCTGCTTAGTCAGATAAAAGAACCGAGATGCGGAGCCTCTCTAGAGTGCATCTGCCATCTTGGCTGGCTAGCCACGCCCCCCTCATCTGGACTCTTTTTTGCACAAATCCCACGCATTTGGATAACCAGATCTGGCAGTCAGGCCTTCTCCTACATCGTTCTAAAAGCATGGAATGACCTGACGCTCCACATAAAAGCCTTCTCCTCACTTCTTGCTTCTTGAACTCAGCAAGAAGTTGAAGACCTGGCTTTTTGAGTAGTCCCATTAGGCCCTAGGTGTGCCTATACTCACATCTGCTCAGTGTTAGGATACCCTCCTGGGTGATAGTGTGCTCTACAAATCTGAATAACATAACACATATAAATCATGAATTTTTGTGCAAATCACCATCGCTGCCAATGACAGAACCCTTTTTGCAGTGCCTGGCAGTGTGACAACAATGCTGTGATCTGGTTGCATGGAATGGCTTTGAATCGTCATTATCAATTTATTACTTTTCAATTACAGAATGGGAGAGAAATAGCTAACACATTACGGGAGGTAATAAACGCATGCCTTTGCACGATGTATGACCAGATGTTGAATGTTTTTTTCATAGAATAAAAGAGATGGTGAAAAATGTAAAGCTAAGCAAGTCGAAGAGCATTCAGACTCACGCCCAGTTAGTTTACACAGCGCGGGATCATCTGAGGCCCAAAGCGTAGCCCATGCCAAGGATAGACTACCTGAGGGCGGGGAACCCAAGGGAGCGGATTAGTGAGCACAAAAGAAAAGTCGTTGGGGATGGTCAAGAGCAAGAAGGATCTGGATGCCTCAACACTCATCCGTCAACATGGGATTTAATGTACAGCACCATTCTCAAACTCCTGAGAGGCCTCCTGCGCAGCACGAACCTATACAGTGAGCATTAACTGAGCCAAGCCCAGCATAAAGAGCCAACAAAGGTAACAATGCTTGGTGTAGGAGGGCCGTTAGCTCCTGGCATCAGATTAGCAGCCACACACCTTCATTCAAGTCTCGTGGCCCTGGTGAGTGGCCAGGGCTGCAGCATGGCGGGAGGAACCTGGAAGTTCGCGTCAATCCAATCCTTACAGGCGGATTGAGGCTCATAGTGCGCATGTGCACACCTACCCGTGACGCAACAGAGCGTTGTACGTAGTACAACTTGGGAACGTGCCAAAATCATGCTGGGAATAGATGTATTCCCCTTGAAAGCTCTTCTCTTCTCTGTTTTTGGCACATATATCTTTATTTGTTATCTTATTTCCATCATCCTCTAGCTAGCTTCGTTATCTTTCATATGATTAATGGTTTCTATTAATCGGTGCCCTCAGGTGGGGTCGCGCCCTAGCTCTTGTAAATGGTATACTCCGAGGCCAGCTGCTATCTCGCGCCAGCGGCTGGCCTTTGAAACCGGATGTGGGCAGCGTCAAAGCTCCGCGCGCTGATGTTATCGCGGCGGAAATATTCACACACATGTAACTCTTGCGCGAGACTTCATCAGCCATTGTGGACGAAGTGATGAAATCTGGCGGGCGCCCAAACTACGCAAAGGAGGCACGGCCTGATATGAATGAAAGAGAAGTTAGTTACGACTTACGAGCCACAGGATGATGGATGGCCAAATACCGGGCTTGTATTCCGTGCCAAAAATTGTAAACTTCAATGTCTATTAGTTTTACATAGACGCAGTACACACCGCCACATCCTTGAAGATCGTCGTTTGATAAGCCCTGTCCTGTTTTTAGCAGGAGTAATGGAGGTTCGTGTTCTTGCACCTGCCATGTTTGTTGTGTCCTTGTCAATGGGGTAGTGTCACTGTGGAATCTATCACTATCAGCCGCTTCTGCGCGCTGCTGTATGGTAGAAAAGAGTGGCAACTGGTCATGCCTTACCTTCAGTATCATCTCTGGAAGTGATTGGGGGGAGGGGCACAAAATGGGCCACAAATAAAACAGGCCAGGGCACAAGTCCTAAAATAAGAAGTGGGTGGACTAACTTAGGCAGTATGCAAGTGACACCATGCCACGTAAAATCACAGCGCTTCACATCGCACGTAATAGGAAGTGGCATCACAAGAAGTGAAATCAGATCTTACGCCCTCACATATATGTTGAACAGGTCTATCAGGAGTACATTTCAGCACATTTCGACTATTCATGTAAAGCCTCCTAATTTAGGCAGAAGGTTCACACTTTTATAAGCTACACATAAAACAATGTTGCCATTTGTCAGCGTAAAGCTTCCTCTACCCAAGGATTGAACAAACTACCTCCACCGCCAGCGTACCCGACCAGGTGTAATACTCACTATGCAGCGCATTTCCATGTAGATGTGATTACTTAAGCTGCATGCGCAGTCCGGAGGTGAGACCACTCTCCTTTGCCAAGTATTCTTATTCAGGCTTACCCACCTGCACTCGTTTTAGGAGACTGAGACTCATTTTACGCTGACTGACAATGACCCAAAGCAAGAGGGACAGACAGAAAGGTAAGAAAGGAGAGAGAGAAGAAAACAAATGGGATGAAAAAAGAACCTGCAAAAATAAGCCATTTTTGGGTAATAAAAGAAAAAGGTTATGGCAACCTGGGCACTCTGCAATAGGACCCTAAGAAAAAAATTGGGGATCTGCATTTATGCTTTTGCAAACTACACACTGCCCCCTCAAAATGTTACCTTTACAGTTAGAAGCAGACATCTCTCATGTTTGTATTGTTGGCATAACTATATCCAAACCAGTGTCACATTTACAAGAGCAACCTGATAGCTCACCCTGGATTCAGTACCACCAGAATGCCCACACAAAGAATGGACCATACATTTCAAAGTAAGAGATATCCGCTCCACATAAAAATAAGTGTAAGCTGCACAGTATCCATTGATGAAATGGAAATGATGACAAAGGTAAATCACAAGAAAAAGGCTATGCAATTCCAGTCGCAACTAGCACTTTCAAGAAAATATTGGTCTTCCATGGGAAATATTACTAGTTTGCATAGAAAAACTACCCAAGTGGGGACATGTAGGAGCAGCGAAAGACACCGCAAACTATCACCAGTAATCAGAAACTACTACACTAGACTTTGCTCGCTAAGAAGACCTATTCATATTCTAGACATGTTACAATTCTAACATGGTGCACCAGAGACGGTCTATTTGACCTACTTGTTTACAGTAACAATATCCTGTGGGTTCACATATTTACAGTAGCCTCAGCCTGAAGGAGCCAGCCTTAGGTAAGCACACGTGATCTTTCACTTCATAGCTAGCATTTCTCTGAATTACATCTGTCTCCCAGACCTAAGAGTACTATAACAACCAAGCTAACCTGTGTTATTATTTTAATACAGCACATTGCAAACTTTGCAAAATCGCTGCAGTAGGTAGGTGTGAGAAGGGCAAAAAACAAAACTACCTATACCTCAGCAGGGTAACAACTTGGCCAACTTTAACACAGCCATATCCAGTGCTCTCAAATTTCCTGAGTTACAAAAACGCAACTTGTCTTCCTTTCAAGGAAAACAGCTCTTCAACACTTAGTGATCGCAACTGGTATATAAAGCACACAATTTTAAATGTTTTGAAATCATTTTCTGTTGTGGTGCGACAGATTTAGACACTTCTGTAAAAAACGGAAATATTTGGGGCATGTAGGAGCAAGCAGGATTATACAAGGTAGTCCATATTTGAAGCGAAGAGTGCATAGTTGTGGCATCTGCCTGCTACCCACGCTTCAAACTCATGTGCCAAGAATTAAAGACATAGCATTAACCTTTGATCTAAAACAGGAGAAATAAAGATATGCCCATCAAAATGGCTGACATGAACAATGTGAAAGCAGTAGACATTGGATCAATCCCAGCTTCCCAGCCTGACCAAATTCTGTGACCCTTGGCAAATCTCCTGTGTTTGATTTAATAGGCTGTAATGTTGTACCATGTATAATAAGAATCTAGGATGCAGGGAAAGGAAGAACCAAATAGGTTTACGGCTGGCTAGAGATGTTTGAGGAAAGTTTGACTATAAGGCCCAATTACTCCTTACCTTCATGGAGCGCTAAACCGGACGCTGCTAAAGAAATGCTAACATAGCGACCAAATGGGTTGTTATGGATGGCATGGCCCAGTATGGTGAATGAAAGTTTCACAGCTGAATGCAAACAAATAAGATGCTATCGGGACCCTTGTGAGATCCTGATAAAAGCCAACTAACCCGGTGAGGTATTGGTGTGATGGCTAAAGCGTGTTGACCCAGGGTTACAGAGGTTACTAATTTCCTTAGTGCATCCCCACCTTTGAGAAAAAAAATTAACCCTGAGGAACCCCTAGACTATTTTAAATCTATGATCCCACCCAATGATCAAAGACCTTCCCTGGTAACCAAGGTTGAGCCCGCCCAGATACATCAGGTATCCGAATGAGGACTCTACGATGAAGCATGCTACTTGGAATTCCGATGGGTGACAAGCCTTTTAATACCATAGGGTGATTCCCTTTTGCTGGTATGGAGAGATAGGCTAAGCACTGTAGGGGTTCGCTCCTGTAGTATTCTATGGTTTGGTGTTTATCACTTCTCACTCACTTCTTGGAATATAATAATTAGAATCTGAGCCACATATATAATACATTTACACTCCAGACCGCTTATGAACACCTCACTTCAACCCCCTTCCGCACAACACCAAATCACCTCAAAGTCTCTGTTAACAAGCATTTGCAATGCAATTGGTCTTGCAATAGGAAAGTTTGAGCTATTGGTCTTGTAAATGACACATTTTTTATTTATGTATTGGTTTTGAAAAGAGTGAAATTAATAGCTTTGTCATTTACAATGCCAATACTTTTATCTTTTGCAAATGTGACACCTACAGCATTTGTAATGCAACATGATTTGTATTTACGTGACTTAGATGTATTGATATTACAAATAACAATGGCTTTTAATTTTTTTAAATAATTAATACTTAAATGAAAGTTATTGTAATTTATAATGGCAATAGCTTAAACTTGTGTAAATAACTTTTGTGAAGATTATGTTCAGTGTATTTTATTGTGACGAAAATCCAAGAACAGAAGTTAAATATTAACATCTTTTTGTGACATTTGTAATAAAGCTTGAAACATTGAGAGAAAATATTTGTACCAGTTGTTGTTGAATTGAATGGTTGCACAGATTGATACTGTGGTGGCGCTGAGTGATGTTGTGGTGGCGAAGAGTGATGCTGTGGCATTCAGTGATGCTGTGGTAGCGCATAGTGATGTTGTGGTGCCCCTGAGTGTTGCTGTGGTGCCCCTGAGTGATGCTGTGGTGGTGCGAAAGATAGAGTGAGGGCGATAGATAGCTAGAGGGAGGGCAAAAGATAGATAGAGTGAGGGCGATAGATAGAGTGAGGGCGATAGATAGAGTGAGGGCGATAGCTAGAGTGAGGGCGATATATAGATAGAGTGAGGGCAATAGATAGATGTGTGTGGTTGTGTGGTGTGTTTTATGGTTGTGTGTAAATGTATTTGAGCTTATATAGCGCACAGCTACCCACAAAGGGTTTCCCGGCGCTTGCTCAGGGAACCTGTCCTGGTATTCCCCTGTGAGATAACCCGGGCAGGGTATCCACAAGGTGAAAGCCAGGCATCCCGCCGCGAGGGGCCGTTGTGGAGATTAAGCAAGCTATTGCCCAGAGTCGCACAGTGTGAACCCGTGAGTCGAGAAGGCACCGGAGTGAGAATTATCGAGTCCGTGGAATTTTTGAGCCCAAGACCCGCCGAGGCGGGGAATTGAACCCTGGTCCAGGGACGATCTCAGCTTCCGGGTCTGCCGCCTCTAACCCCTGAGCCACACTTCTCCACAGGGTGTGTGTGAGGTTGTGTGTGTGTGTGGTTGTGTGTGTGGTTGTATGTGTGTGTGGTTGGATGTGGTTGTGTGTGTGGTTGTGTGTGTGGTTGTGTGTGGTTGTATGTGTGGCTGTGTGTGGTTGTGTGTGTGTGTGGTTGTGGTTGTGTGTGTGGTTGTGTTTGTGGTTGAGTGTGTGGTTGTGAGTGTGGTTGTGCGTGTGGTTGTGCGTGTGGTTGTACGTGTGGGGTGATGTGTGGGGTGATGTGTGTTTGTGTGTGGGGTTATGTTTGTGTGGGGTGATAGTTGTGTGTGTGGTTGTGTGTGTTGTTTGTGTGTGTGCGTGGTTGTGTGTGTTTGTGTGGTGTGTGTGTGGTTGTATGTGTGTGTGCGTGGTTGTATGTATGTGTGTGTGCGGTTACAGAAGGATGTATGTGGAAGAGAGCAGCAGATCAGCACAGCAGAAGAGAACAGGGAGTTAAAGAAGGAGGCGGGTGGAAGAGAGCAGCAGATCAGCAAAGGAGAAGAGAACAGGGAGTTAGAGAAGGAGAAGGTGGAAGGGCACAGCAGATCAGCACGGCAGCAGAGATCAGGGAGTTGGAGAAGGGACGGGGTGGAAGAGAGCAGCAGATCAGCATGGGAGAACAGAAGAGGGAGTTAAAGAAGGAGGCGGGTGGAAGAGAGCAGCAGATCAGCACAGGAGAAGAGAAGAGAACAGGGAGTTAAAGAAGGTGGTGGGGAGGAAGAGAGCAGCAGATCAGCACAGGAGAAGAGAACAGGGAGTTAAAGAAGGAAGCGGGTGGAAGAGAGCAGCAGATTAGCACAGGAGAAAAGAACAGGGAGTTAAAGAAGGAGGTGGGTGGCAGAGAGCAGCAGATCAGCAGGGGAGAAAAGAACATGGAGTTAAAGAAGGAGGCGGGGTGGAAGAGAGCAGCAGATCAGCACAGGAGAAGAGAACAGGGAGTTAAAGAAGGAGGCGGGTGGGAGAGAACAGCAGATCGGCACAGGAGAAGAGAACAGGGAGTTAGAGAAGGAGGCGGGTGGCAAAGAGCAGCAGATCAGCAGGGGAGAAAAGAACATGGAGTTAAAGAAGGAGGCGGCGTGGAAGAGAGCAGCAGATCAGCACAGGAGAAGAGAACAGGGAGTTAAAGAAGGAGGCGGGTGGAAGAGAGCAGCAGATCAGCACAGGAGAAGAGAACAGGGAGTTAAAGAAGGATGCAGGTGGAAGAGAGCAGCAGACCAGCACAGGAGAAGAGAACAGGGAGTTAGAGGAGAAGGAGGCGGATCGAAGAGAGCCAAAGGATCATCACAGGAGAAGGCAACAAGGAGTTAGAGAATGAGGCTGGGTGGAAGAAAAGAGCAGATCAGCACTGGAGAAGAGAACATGGAGTTAGAGAAGGGGGCGGGTGGAAGAGAGCAGCAGATCAGCACGGGCGAACAGAACAGGGAGTTAAAGAAGGAGGCGGGTGGAAGAGAGTAGCAGATCAGCACAGGAGAAGAGAAGAGAACAGGGAGTTAAAGAAGGAGGTGGGGTGGACGAGAGAAGCAGATCAGCACAGGAGAAGAGAACAGGGAGTTAAAGAAGGAGGCGGGTGGAAGAGAACAGCAGATCAGCACAGGAGAAAATAACAGAGTTAAAGAAGGAGGCGGGGTGGAAGAGAGCAGCAGATCAGCACAGGTGAAGAGAACATGGATATAAAGAAGGAGGTGGGGTGGAAGAGAGCAGCAGTTCAGCACAGGAGAAGAGAACAGGGAGGTAGAGAAGGAGGCAGGTAGAAGAGAGCAGCAGATCAGCACAGGAGAAGAGAAGATAACAGGGAGCTATAGAAGAAGGCGGGAGGAAGAGAGCAGCAGATCAGCTTGGGAGCAGAGAAGAGAACAGGGAGTTGGAGAAGGAGGTGGGTGGAAGGGAGCAGCATAACAGCGCAGTAGAAGAGAACATGGAGTTAAAGAAGGAGGCGGGTGGAAGAGAGCAGCTGATCAGCACAGGAGAAGAGAACAGGGAGTTAAAGAAGGAGGTGGGGTGGAAGAGAGCAGCAGGTCAGCACAGGAGAAGAGAACAGGGAGTTAAAAAGGAGGCGGCTGGAAGAGAGCAGCCGATCAGCACAGGAGAAGAGAAGAGAACAGGGAGTTAGAGAAGGAGGCACAGTGGAAGAGAGCAGTAGATCAGCACGGGAGAAGAGAAGAGAACAGGGAGGTAGAGAAGGAGGTGGGTAGAAGAGAGAAGCAGATCAGCACAGCAGAAGAGAACAGGGAGTTAAAGAAGGAGCTGGGGTGGAAGAGAGCAGGAGATTAGCACAGCAGAAGAGAACAGGGAGTTAGAGAAGGAGGCGAGGTGGAAGAGAGCAGCAGATCAGCAGAAGAGAACAGGGAGTTAAAGAAGGAGGCGGGGTGAAAGAGAGCAGCAGATCAGCAGAGGGAGAAAAGAAGAGAACACGGAGTTAGAGAAGGAGGTTGGTGGAAGAGAGCAGCAGATCAGCACAGCAGAAGGGAACAGGGAGTTAAAGAAGGAGGTGGGTGGAAGAGAGCAGCAGATTAGCACAGGATAAGAGAACAGGGAGTTAAAGAAGGAGGTGGGGTTGAAGAGAGCAGCAGAACAGCACAGGAGAAGAGAAGTCAACAGGGAGTTAGAGAAGGAGGTGGGTGGAAGAGAGCAGCATAACAGCACAGCAGAAGACAACATGGAGTTAAAGAAAGAGGCGAGCGGAAGAGAGCAGCAGATCAGCACAGGAGAAGAGAACAGGTAGTTAGATAAAGAGGCGAGTGGAAGATAACAGCAGATTAGCGCAGGAGAAGAAAACAGGGAGTTAAAGAAGGAGGCGGGTTGGAAGAAAGCAGCAGTTCAGCACATGAGAAAAGAAGAGAACAGGGAGTTAGAGAAGGAGGCAGGGTGGAAGAGAGCAGCAGATCAGCACAGGTGAAGAGAACATGGATATAAAGAAAGAGGTGGGGTGGAAGAGAGTAGCAGTTCAGCACAGGAGAAGGGAACAGGGAATTAAGGAAGGAAGCGGGTGGAAGAGAACAACATATTAGCACAGGAGAAGAGAACAGGGAGTTAGAGAAGGAGGTGGGGTGAATGAGAACAGCAGATCAGCACAGGAGAAGAGAAGCAAACAGAGAGTTAAAGAAGGAGTTGGGGTGGACGAGACCAGCAGATCAGCACAGGAGAAGATAACAGGGAGTTAAAGAAGGAGGCAGGTGGAAGAGAACAGCAGTTCAGCACAAGAGAAGAGAGGAGACCAGGGAGTTAAAGAAGGAGGTGGGGTGGATGAGAGCAGCAGATCAGCAAAGGAGAAGAGACCAGGGAGTTAAAGAAGGAGGCGGGTGGAAGAGAGCAGCAGATTAGCACAGGAGAAGAGAACAGGAAGTTAAAGAAGGAGGCGGCTTGGAAGGGAGCAGCAGATCAGCACAGCAAAAGAGAACAGGGAGTTAGAGAAGGAGGTGGGTTGGAGAGAGGGAGGGCGATAGAGGGAGGGAGGGAGGGCGATAGATAGAAGGAGGGCGATAGATAGAAGGAGGGCGATAGATAGAGGGAGGGCGATAGATAGATAGAAGGAGGGCGATAGATAGAGGGAGGGCGATAGATAGAGGGAGGAAGGGGGATAGATAGATAGGAGGGCTACCGATATAGAGGGAGGGCAATAGATAGATAGAGTGAGGGCGATAGAGTGAGTGAGGGCGGTAGAGTGAGTGAGGGCGGTAGAGTGAGTGAGGGTGGTAGAGTGAGTGAGGGCGGTAGAGTGGTAGAGTGAGGGCGGTAGAGTGAAGGCGGTAGAGTGGTAGAGTGAGGGCGGTAGAGCAGTAGAGTGAGGGCGGTAGAGTGGTAGAGTGAGGGCAGTAGAGTGAGGGCGGTAGAGTGAGGCGGTAGAGTGAGGGCGGTAGAGTGGTAGAGTGGTGAGGATGTGTGAGAGGGTGAGGGTGTGTGAGAGGGTGAGGGTGTGTGAGAGGGTGAGGGTGTGTGAGGGTGAGGGTGTGTGAGGGTGATGGTGTGTGAGAGTGAGGGTGTGTGAGAGTGAGGGTGTGTGTGAGAGTGAGGGTGTGTGTGAGGGTGAGGGTGTGTGGGGGTGCAGGTGTGTGAGTGAGGGTGTGTATGGGTGAGGGGGTGTGAGTGGGTGAGGGGGTGTGAGTGGGTGAGGGTGAGGGGGTGTGAGGGAGATGGAGTGTGAGGGTGAGGGCATGTGAGGGAGTGGGAGGGTGAAGGTGAGGGCGTGTGAGGGAGATGGAGGGCGGGTGAGAGGGTGGGAGGGTGTGTGAGGGTGAGAGGGTGTGTGAGGGTGAGAGGGTGTGTGAGGGTGAGAGGGTGTGTGAGGGTGAGTGAGAGGGTATGTGAGGGTGAGGGGTTGGGTGAGGGTGAGAGGGTGGGTGAGGGTGGATAAGAGGGTGAGTGGGTGTGTGAGGGTGAGGGTGTGTGTGAGGGTGAGGGGGTGTGAGGGTAAGAGGGTGTGAGGGTGAGGGGGTGTGAGGGAGGGTGAGGGGTGAGGGGTTGTGAGGGTAAATAGGGGTGACAGTGGGTGAGGGTGGATGAGAGGTTGAGTGGGTATGTGAGGGTGTGGGTGAGGGTGAGGGAGGGTGAGGTGTGAGAGTGTGTGAGGGTGAGGGTAAATGGGGGAGATCAGGTGTGTGAGGGTGAGTGGGTATGTGAGGGTTAGAGGGTGTGTAGGGTGCGGTGAAAAGGTGGGTGAGGGTGAAAGAGTGGGTGAGGGTGAGAGGGTGGATGAGCATGGGTGAGTGAGGGTGAGGGGGTGTGTGAGGGTGAGGGGGTGTGAGGGTGATGGAGTGAGGGGGTGTGAGGGTGTGAGGGAGGGTGAGGGGATGTGAGGGTGAGGGGTGAGAGGGTGTGAGGGTGAGGGTAAATGGGGGAGAGGGGGTGTGTGAGAGTGAGGGGGTATGTGAGGGTTAGAGGGTGTGTAGGGTGAGGGTGTGTGAGGGTGAAAAGGTGGGTGAGGGTGAAAGGGTGTGTGAGGGTGAGGATGAGGGGGTGTGAAGGTGAGGATGAGGGGGTGTGAGGGTGAGGATGAGGGGGTGTGAGGGTGAAGGGGTGTCTGAGGGGGAGGGGGTGTGAGGGTGAGGGGACGTGAGGGGGAAGGTGTGTGGGTGTGAGGGTGAGTGAGAGTGAGAGGGTTGTGAGGGTGAGTGAGGGCAAGTGAGGGGGTGAGGGTGTGTGAAGGTGAGAGGGTGTGAGGGTGTGTGAGGGTGTGTGGGGGTGTGAGGGGGTGAGGGTGAGAGGGTTGTGAGGGTGAGAGGGTTGTGAGGGTGAGGGAGGTGAGGGTGTGAGGGTGTGTGAGGGTGTGAGGGTGGGTGAGGGTGTGTGGGGGTGTGAGGGTGAGGGGGTGTGAGGGTGTGTGAGGGTTGAGAGGGTGGGTAAGGGTGAGAGGGTGAGTGAGGGTGTGAGGGTGAGGGGGTGTGAGGGTGAGGGTGGGAGGGAGGGTGAGGGGATGGGAGGGTGAGGGGATGGGAGGGGGAGGCGATAAGAGGGGATGTGATGGTGAGGGGGTGTGAGGGTGAGATGGTGTGTGAGGGTGAGAAGGTGAAAGGGTGTGTGAGGGTGAAAGGGTGTGGGAGGGTGAGGGATGTGAGGGTGAGCGAGGGTGAGGGGGTGAGGGGATGTGAGGGGGTGAGAGGGTGTGTGAGGGTGAGAAGGTTTGTTAGGGTGAAGGCAGCTCTGGCATTGGAAAGAAAAATGCCTCCACAGAGCACTTGGCATCATTTGAACTGTCTTTTTCTTTCCAGCCCTTGTCCCTTTGATAGACAGCGACTGCAATAAAAAAACAAATTAAAAAAACACAATTTTGTGAATATGAATGGAGGGCCTTAAGTCTGCTGCCCTTTATAGGCTTCTATCCTTGCATTCACAGGCATTTGGCTGGATTCACAAAGCACACTTCTGCCTCTTTAATATGAATGTAGCGCGACCTGAGATTTGCACATGAGGCCATGAATGAAGGCCACTGAACAGAAAGAGAGTGTAGGGAGGGAGAGTCACTGAGTGTGAAATACAAGGATAACGAGACCGAAGAAAGCAAGAGAGACTAGGATTGTGATACGTTATGAGAGCAAGGGTGAGAGAGAGAAAGAAACTAGTGAGATTGCAGGACGAGAGGAACGTTCAGAATGTGAGATGCATGAAGAGAGAGAGACAGAGACAAGGAGAGGAAGGCTGTGGAGAAACTCAATGCGAGGTACAATGAATGAGAGACTGTTAAAGTTTGTGCACGAGACCGTGAATGTGAGTTGCATGACAAGAGAGTTAGAGGAGGAAGATGAGAGATACATGGCCTGCGAGGAAGCCTTGCCACCAATTAGCCTGCGGCTCAGATCACAGTAGGCCTCGTAACCTGGCTGCCACAATGAAGCCAATCACAGCCAAGGAAAATTCAGTCCAACTTACATACCAATTCCATCTGGGTGACTCGTCTAGATGCCTGAGACAAGTGGGTGGGTGTAGAGAAGGGCATCACCTGCCTGCGCCAATTTGGGCCTGGTAACTTTCTAATGAGATATGGGCTAGAACCACCATGTCTCACACCAAAAAACTCACAGCATTACAGCTCCTCTTATGATCACATCTATGCATACTTTCCATGTACCCATGCACCATCTCGAACATCTCAACAAACAAAGGTTGCAAACCTGCATGACAACCAAGTATGCATAATGCACATAATTGCACGAGCATCCCATTCCTCACCTCGTAAAGCAAAATAATTTAAAAGTGCTTTTTGTTGATTCATGCTCATGCGAAAGCAATGTATGCAATGGAGGTAAGTGCTTGCATCAAGAGAAATAGTTTTGATGCCATAGTGCTTGAAAAGCCCCGACAGGGAGACCGATGATCACCTATAACACTACAGCATCAAGCACACCGACTTTCTGAAACAAGCCCTCTGCATTGCTGTGGCGGGGGAGCGTTAGCCTTTGAAATCGGAAGCGTCAAGAACAGCGCTATGGGTGGACACATTGCAGTAAGCACGGAGAGACGGGGAGCAAATGGGAGCGAGGCATTGCGCAGAGGGGGGCGGGGGAGAGCATTCCTTTGAAGTGTGAAGCTCTCTGCATTGCTGTGACGGGCCTGATGCAATGATGCAGGCGGCTCGGGGAGCAAATGGCAAGCGCATGCACGGGCACGTGCACTCAGCGTAATCCGCCTGCCAAAGCCCTCTTGGTCAGCTTTCCTGTTCCGCCTCTATATGTCTCGACATCTGCAATGCGCAAGCGCATTGGCAGAGGTCGAGACCTAAAAACGCAGCCTGGTCATCCTTCGCTACATATACGGAAGAAGCTTTAGGAAAGATTCTTATTACCCTAAAGCCTGCCAATCACCTCATCGATCCTCTCCCTGCAAATTCCGTTAAAGACTTAACCCCATGGCATTTGCCTCTCTGGACCAACATTATCAACAGTTCTCTCCAACACGGCTGCCTCCCAGACACCCTCAACATCGGACAGGTTTGTCCCATACTAAAGAAACCCACAGCCGACCCTACTGACTTAAACAACTATCATCCTATCTCCAATATTCCTACCTTGGCCAAACTGACTAAACATATTGATCACTTTGACCTTCTTAACAAACACCAATCAGGATTCAGAGCAGGTCATAGCACCGAATCAGCCATTTTTTTTTTTTTTTTAAGACCAATGGTCCCAAACTTTATTTAGTTTCACAGGTAATAAGGCAGTTGATTACACAATGTCATAAAAAAGAATAATTACTACAAACGTTACCCAGCTAGTAGCATGTTTTGACAGGTCAGTCATACATAAGTGAAAATAAACAGTAGCCAGGGGAGATGCATTAGTCCGCAAACGGCAGCGCCAGGAAAAGTCTTGGATTGCAGTGTTCGTAACCCGCAGCACTGCGAAAGGATCAAGGTGGTCACGTAAGCCAACAACCATTGTCTTAGGCCGCTTTCCCTGGTCGGCACAGAAGTAGTCAAAGGCAGGATCACATCCCACACTGTTATATGGGTCGCTGGGTTACAGTCTCCTGATCTTGGCAGTGTCCAACAGGCATTGTGTGAAGAGTAAACGGGGAGGGGAAATCGGACATCATCATGGGTACAGTAGAAACAATCTCACAGCCAACCAGGAAACACAACAGGGAAGTAAAAGAAGGGGGGAGGGAGAAACATTTTAACAACAGTCGGACTAGTATTTGCGTGTACAGTAATGTATCAGTGATCCTAGCTGTGTGTGTTGCACCCTATGTGGGCCGTGTGGGGGCGGGGGCAGCTGAGGATGTATGGCTGCTGCGATCGCGGGGCGGGGGGGGGGGAAACGACAGGGGACTCCTCCCGCTGGGCAGGACCTAGGTGGCCGGGGGAGGGGAGGGGGGGCGATGGGGGGGCTCGCTCCACAACCGGACGGTAGACGACAGGACCCTAACTGTTCCGCGTCGGGGCGGTTACTCCACACCGGCCTGGGTGCACGTCTGGTGGTACGCGGTCAGGGCAGCGTCCCAGTCTTGGGCAATCGGGTACTTCCGAAGGCCCGCGGTCTCTTCCCTGTGTAGAGACACACTCTCCGCGCAAGCCCAGTTGTCAAAAGAGCGACGCCAGTCAACAGGGCGCGGGGGGGCGGCACTCTTCCATCGTTTCGTGATGAGCCGCTTAGCTGTAATGAGTCCTAGGTCCCAGAAACGTGCCCTTAGTTTGGTCTGTTTGGTTCTCTTGTAGAGCCCCAGTAGGCATGCTTCCCACGTCTTGGGGAGGGTATCGCCCGTGGCCGCCGTCAATGTGTCAGCGACTGCCGACCAGTACAAGGTGAGGTGGGCGCAACTCCAGAGTGCGTGTAGGAAGTCTGAGTTCTGGAGGCCGCACCTGGGGCACGCCGACGACGTGAGTCCGAAGTAGTGATTCAGTTTGTCTGGGGACAAATACGCGCGGTGTATTATGTAATATTGGATGATCTTAAATCGCGCGTTGCAAGGAATATTTCTGGCGCCTGCCAATACCGCAGCCTACTGTTTGTCTGACAGACACTACCCCGGTCGGTCGTCCACTTCTCTCTCAGCTTTTGGGAGGAGAATTGAGTATGACTGTGCAGCGCTTGTGCTAACCAATGCACTATATGGGAACCGTCGCCCATCACATGTAGATACTGGCTTAGCATATGTGTGGACGGCTCGTGGGCCAAGTCACCCCATGCCTTCGTTAGCTTGCGGAGAAGCCTGGCCTGCGCCAGAAACTGGCCCACTGGCAGGCCGGTGTCTGCAGCTAAGGTCTCGAAGGGCAACAGCTCTCCGTCACTATACAGGCCTCCCAGTTCCTCCAAGTCTGCCGCAGTCCAGCTGCGTAGCTCGGTTGAAGACAGCGCGCCAGTACCCAGGGGGGTCCCCAGTAAAGGCAGGTTCGGGGCATAGGGTACCGTACTTTTGGTGAGTCTGAGGCTCCGTACATAGCACTGCCTCGCGACTGCCACATGGATCTGAATGGGGGGTCGGCCCCGCGTCAGGGGGTGGAAGAGTATCAGCACTTGTACGGGGGACAGGGTAGTGTCGATCGTGGCCGTATCCATCAGGTTCTTACCACTCAGCCAGTAAGCAACCCATTGTAGCTGGGCCGCTAAATAATAAAGTTCCTGATTGGGAACTGCCAAACCTCCAGAGTCCGAGGCCGCGTAGAGGGTCCTCAATGCTACCCGGGGGCGTCCTTTATTCCAGATGAGGCGCCTGGTGAGGGCCTCCATCCCCTTGAATATGCGTGCCGGTACATACACTGGTAGGTTAGCATAAAAGTAGAGGAGCTGGGGGAGCATTATCATCTTAGTTAGCGCCACCCGGGCCGGCACATTCAGTGGGAGGGAGTTCCAGAACGTGACCTGGGCCGATAGCGAGGATATGGCTCTCACGAGGTTGCCCTCCAGGAGATCTATAGGGTCCCGATATATGAGGATCCCTAGATACCGGAATACCGTCGGGTGCCATCGGAGCGTCTCTCCCATCATGCGCACATCACATTGTGGCATCGTGTCACTGAACGCATAAGCTCCCGATTTAGCCCAGTTAACGCGGAGTCCTGACATGTCCCCGAATAGCACCGAATCAGCCATGACACACATTATTGATGATGCGCTACAAATCCTGGATCAGAACGGAGCTTGTCTACTCATCCTGCTAGACCTATCATCAGGCTTTGACACGGTTAAACATAAGAATCTGATAGATCTCTTAAAACATAGAATGGGGCTATCGGGATCAGTGCTAAACTGGTTCACCTCCTTCCTCCATAACCGAACATAAAAATTCAAGGTCAACAGCACTCTGTCCAATCCCGTACAAGTCACGTTGGGGGTCCCACAAGGCTCCGCACTATCTCCAACATTGTTTAACCTTTTCCTGGAACCTCTCACCGAACTGCTACATGTGTCTAACGTACAATATCATATGTACGTTGATGACACACAACTTTATCCCAAGATTCATTCCCTAGAAGACATTAAAGTGCTCAATACAACACTCAGGAACACCTAGATTTGGTTGGCAGAAAACCATCTCAAATTTAACGCTCAAAAAAACGAATTCCTCATTATAGCTCCTCCTGCCAAATTCCCCTTTATGCAAGATCTGATCAAACACATTACTGCATTCAACGTTCCACTAACATTGTAGACTCAGCTAAATCCTTGGGAATAACTCTTGACAGCAACCTCACTATGCAGAAACACATTAGCAATGGAACAAAGGGAACAAACTTCCAGATAAACACTCTGAGGAAGCTGAAACCATTCTTGCCAGCCAATGATTTCAAGTTGGCAGTACAAGCGCTAGTTATCCGTCGGGTGGAGTACGGAAGTGTATCTTTGTGTGGCCTTCCTAAAGCCTCAACAGCACCCCTAAGAGCCTCAATAAATGCAGCAGCAAGACTCGTCACTGGTTCAAAAAGAAGCACACATATCTCCCCAGACTTAAAAGCCATGAACTGGCTACTGCTTGAAGCCAGAATTCACCTAAAAATAGCATGCATGACACATAGCACCTTACACCAAAGAGCACCCAGCTACCTCGCACAGAAGTTGACGATCTCGGGTGGGACAAGAGCCTCAAGAAGTGCTGAAAACATGCTACTGAAACCTCAAAGATTCAACAGAAAGAAAACATATAAACAAACCTTCTCTGGGATGGCGTCCAGGATATGGAACTGACTTCCCCCAGAAACCAGACTGAATGCCTCTACTGTTTCATTAAAAAAGGAAGTGAAAGCGTTCCTCATGGCGAAACTCACCTACTGTCAGACTAAGGAATCCCGGAGACCAACCATCCCCTTACCTTTAACCCCTACCTCGACAAGGGGCCTTCTAGACTTTATAGGCACGCTTTCTGACAGTGACCTAACTCAACGGTTATATGTTGTTCCGGTACCCTAATGCCTCACTTTGCTCTTTTTGTTATGTATACTTGATGTGCCTGCATTTATTTGTTTGTATATCCAGCCTGACCTAATGTAAAGCACACTGATATCAGCAAGGATCTTGTTTGCGCTATATAAAACCTTCAAATAAATAAATGTGAATTTTACCTGCCAACCACAATCTAACCTCCTGCACCAAGAATTTAGGACAAAACATTGACCTATGAGGTTAAATAGGAGAACTAAAGAGATGTCTATTTAGTGGCTTAATTGCACAAAGTGAATGCAGAAAACCTGTGTGATGCTCATGACCTCCTGGTCCCGGCAGCAGTGGGTAGGCCCTTGGACACATGGCGTACTACGCAAACTATATGGGGAAGTTCCTCATATCTTGACCTGCCTTGTATTCATGAAGCAGTAGTATATCCCCATTAGGGTAGAACTAGTACTATCAGACAGAGTAAGTCATGGTGGCTTGAATCCCAAACATTAATTCATTATTGTTTTCCAATCCACCTTAGTGTAGATAGTTTTTTAACTTTAGGTCCTGACGAATCGCCTCTAGACTTGTCGAATTGCGAAGAAACATGTTGGCCAACCACACGGAAGAGTGCCACACCTAGGACATTAACTTAGCATTGTGCCTTACCTCTATATTTTAATCAGGGTAGGAGACCCCACAATTAAAGTTATTTTTGCTGGTACTCCCAATCCTGTTTTAACTCACATAAACATCACACATCTCTTATTCATCTACACTCACTAAATCTCTCACCTGTCTCATCCGACTTGTGCTGACCTGCCTCGTCTTGGGCTCAAAAATTCCACGGACCTGATAATTTTCGCCTCGGTGCATATTCCAGTCATGGAGTCCCACTCTGCAACTCTGGGCAATAGCTTGCTTAATCTCCACAACGGCCCCCACAACGCTAAGGATGCCTGGTCTCCACCTTGGGGGTGCCCAGGAGAGGGCATTTCACAGGGAAAAGCCAGGAAGGGTTCCACAGTGGTATGCGTTACAGCGCCAGGACACCCCAGTTGGGGTATTAGTGCGCTTTACAAGTACAAATGACATTACTAGAGTTTCTGAGTGATGAGATTGATGGATGCAACTTGAAGAAAAATGTTGCAGTTGACAATAGAGCACATGGGGTCTCAGTCCCCATGTCCTGAAACTAAATAATAATAGAATGGTAGGGGTACCCTGCCCCTTGCCATTTTTTTTAAGGGGAGGTTAGAGGGACCCCACCCAAGAGAGCCAGTAAATATAGATTAATAAAAAAAATTGTCAAAGGTCCGACTAGCAGTACCCCTGCGAGAGCAAACGCAGGGCTGCATAGGCTGCCATAGGAGTACTGCTGTATTGGGGAAAAATCCTTAGTCAATCAGATAGCTCAATTTTTTTGATTGTGCGCGACTGCAGTACTCCCGCGAACCCAACCATCCAGGTATTCAAAGATTTTTAACCTACATTTCTCAAACACTACTGAACACATTTACACCAAATCACATAAAGCACGCTTTCTGGACCAAGATCTAGGTTTCCGTCAAATTAGTTGCAATGCAGATCAGCCTATTGTCTGCGGCCCTTTCAAAAAATTCCTAAGGAACTTAAATGAGAAAAATTAATTTTGCCCCCCCTTCCTTTTTTTGGCCTCTGCTTGACAGATCACCATGAAACTTTCCTGGATGGAGCAGAGAAATAAAGAAAACCTTTTTGGAAAGTTTTTTGAAGATTTGTAAAACAGTGCCAAAGTTATTAGCAAACCAGAAGAGCCATTTTCTGTGGAAACATGTTCCTAACTATAACTATTCTGTAATTGCCTTGTGATGGTCACCACTTGGTAGATATAATCAAGACCATGTTTCCATGGAGAAATAGATTTTTTGGTCCACTTATAACTTTGATGCCATTTCATAAAACCTTCTCAAAAAGTCTTGTCCACCTCAGCTCCTTCCTGGAAATTTCGGGGTGATCCGTCAATTGGGGGCCGAGAAAAAAATGGGGTCCCAAAACACGTTTTCCCCATGCAGTTTTCCTTAGGAGGAAATAGACACAGCTACAGCCAAAACTGCTGAACGGAATTTCACAAAAATTTGGCAGAAGGCTAGATTTTTACCTAGAAAGCATGCATTTGTGATTTGGTGTGAATCCATTCAGTCCTTTTTGAGAAATTAAGGTTCAAAGATGTATGTATGTATGTATAGCAACCACAAGGATCTGCGGATCCAACAGATCAAAAAGATAATATCTGATCGGATGCCACAACATCAACAAAGATGTAGCAGCAGCCATTTTAGGACTCAGGGACTGCCCGGTCCTACAAGAAGAGTAACACAAAATAAAGGGGGGCAGGTTAGGGATACACAGCCAGAGCACCCATGTGACCAAAACATTTTTTTTAATGCAATCCCAGATTTGTGGGTGATTTAAAAAAAAATGCAGCATCCTGCCCTTTTCCATTTTAAACCAGGCCCCAGTGGTCACCGGTTTGAGTTGTTTTATATTTTTGGGAGGGTGGCGTATGCCTCCCTCCTGGAGCCTTCTGAAGGCTCTAGGCACCAAATCCCCCTGGGGCTGATCTCATTTTCTTTGTGAGGGGGCATTGCCCCCTCCCTGAGCTGTATAATGGCCACAAGGACCCCTTTTCCCATGGCTCTAACTATAGCTCCCATGAGTGCAGACAGGGAAGAATGTTTTGTCCTACTGAGTAGCAGAGTTAAAATCTGCTCCAACAGGGTGAAGCATAGTTGTGGCAAACTATAACGTCACTTTAACCTTTGTTTTTTAACAGTGGATTTTAATGTAAATTAATATTTTATTACCATACGAAAGGTCAACTACAAAGCGGGGCACAGCCTTTGGCTGAGCAGCGTGTTGAGTTGGCTGCAGGGCCTTGCCACAGGCCAGGCCCTGCCTCCAACCCCCTGTGGGCAGCCCGCCCTCAATGCCCATGGCTTCTGGATGTGCACAGCATGAGGTTGGCTGCAGGGGTTCCCCTGCAGCCAGGCCCTGCTTCCAACCCCTTGCAAGATGCCAACCCCAGGCTGCACACAGCCTTCGGCCAGGCACTGCATCCAACTCCCTGCGAGCAGTAAACTCCCCAATTGGCATAGCCTTTGGCCATGCATGGCGTGGAGCTGGCTGCAGGCATGGCCAACAGCCTGTTTGCAGAAGCCAACTGCAGACACCCAGGCCCAGCACACTTTTTTAAAATAAAGTGTCCCACAGGAGCCTTCGAGGCTTGTGCAATCCTGTGTGACATATGCAGGAGTCAAGGAGAATCACCGGCCCCCGTGGGACACCCAAGGGCTCGCAGGAACCCCGAAAAAAATGTTTTCTTTAAATATGGCCCTGGGTGGCCCACTGGGATCCCCCCTCCACATGGTCCTGGGGGTCAGAGTATCTTACACTGCCCCCTTCTATTTCATTTTTTAAAATGTTCACGACACAGGGACAGAATCTATTCATGTTGCAGCTAGGCAATAACCGTGTGAGCGTGTGGATCTTCGATATGATTAAAAAAGGGGCAGCATCCATCCCTTTTCTTTTTCAAGCCCCTGGAGTGGGTCAGGGCCTATGGGTTTCTGGTTTGATTTTTAAAAAATAGTTTTGGGGAGGGTGACATTGGTCCCCAGAGACTTCTGAATGCCCCTTGGACACCATCCTCTGGGGTTGATTCATTTTTTTGGGGAAGGGAGCTTTGCTCTTCTTCCTGAGCTGTAGGATGGCCCCAGAGATACTGTCTCATGGGCTCTAACTATGGCTCCGGCGAGCACAGACAATGTTTGAGCCTGCTGCGGTAGCAGAGTTAAAATCTGCTTCCGCAGAGTAGAAGCCTGTTGTTACCATGATGGGTCCCTGTAGAAAAGCCATCAGAGGCTGCAGGGGCCTTGGGGCTCCCCCTGTGGCCCCCAACGCATTTCACAGTTGGGGGTGCTCCTGGGGGGACCGTAGCACTCACCGAAAAAAGTGTTGTGCTCCTTCTGGCACTCACAACAGGTGCTGGCCGGGGAGCCATTAGGAGCCAGGAGGGCATTGGTCCACCCCTTCCCTCCCCCCAACAAAAAAGGTGAGATCGGGAAACCCACTGATTAAAAAAAAGACAAATAGGGAATAATAAATGAGCAGCTGGGCTGCTCATTTATTATTCACTATTCCTGGACTGGAGTGCCCCATAATGCCCTTCAAGGGCAATTTTTCATATTTCTCGTCCTTTGAGGGGCCCCAAGCCACAAACTGCCCAGAGGCACCACCATGATGTTACAAAAGTATAGTGGGGGCTGGAGGGAGTGTAGCAGCCCCCCAGAAATACTTGTTTGTTGAGGTTTATAGAACATGACCCAAAGAAAATTTGATAATATCTGTTAACATATAGAGTTGTGGCTTTTGCTCTTTAAATGGGAGATGCAAGGACCCTTTGTGTAGGTCTTACGGCTGCATTATGTGGCTTGAGGAGCATAAAAGAAAAACTCTAACACCTGTTTAATGGGGAAACAACCTTTACAACGCAAGTTTTACAACGCACTACAATAACAACAAAACTTTTACAATGCAACATCCATTACAACGCATGCCATTACAATGCAACCATTACAACGCATGACACTACAACGCATACCACTACAACGCATGTCATTACAATGCAGTCATTACAACGCATACCATTACAATGCATAGTACCCTTACACTATCCAACACCTGCCCTACTGTTGCACCCCCTGGAGCTGGAATAGTAATTTTTACCCCTACACTATCCAATACTTACCATATATGCTATGTAATGGTATGCGTTGTAATGGTATGCGTTGTAAAGGTAGTATGCGTTGTAATGGAATGCGTTGTAATGGTAGTTTTGTGAAATGCGTTGTAATGGCATGCGTTGTAATGGAATGCGTTGTAATGGATGTTGCGTTGTAAATGTTTCGTTGTAATGGCATGCATTGTAAAAGTATGCGTTGTTGTGACATACATCCGTTTAATGTTGTGCTAACTACTAATGCATTGATATTCCCCCTTGATAAAAAGCAATAGACTTTCTTTTATATATGTTGAGAGTGACTTATATTTTAAAAAATTAGAAATTTTAAAGTGATAGTTCACTAGCTATAGTTAACTGAAGTATCTATAACTTGAGCCCTCAAGTTACTATAACTCGTGCCATCTCCATGCACTGCTTATACCCTCACATATTACATCACTCATGACATATTCAGTGACAGCATTGATGATATCACTGATGACATCTGAAAGTACATTGTTTATGACAACACTGTACATAGCTGGCGAAAAAGTTAGTTGATTGAGGGCTCAAGTTATAGTTACTTCAGTTAATTATAACTGTTGTTTTCCTATAGAGTATAACCCAAATGTATGTGCATACACTGTGTTGCTTTGTCCAAAATTAAAAAAGCTAATACAATTTGATTAAAGAAGATGGTGAATTTCAGTGTGTTTAAAAATGTCAAATGTTTTGTTGTAACTGACATTGTCACTAAACTCTAGCTTCAGTGGCATGGGATTGGCCACAAGCTAACCCCTACACCCAACCCTGCTAGCGCTCAACCCCCATCTGCTGTGCACAACCATGCGCGGGGGTGTTGGACACAGGGCCAGGTACCCAAACTCACGCAGAGCACATTGTTGAATATAAGGGGTGCCATTTAAGTAAGGTATTACTACTTATTTTGTCAAAGGATCAGAACATTAAAATATAAAAAGCTGACCTATTGGCTTTAGGAAGGGGTTCAAATATCAACATATTTAAAACACATGCATTGTTTCTGTCAGAAAATGACAAATAATTTTAATGAAGTGTATCATGCAGTTTATTGTTTAATGAAAGTGACTGTAATTAAAAAATGTAAACCAGCCATAGAACCGATCACAAGGGGGCTCTGCACTTCAGCTGAAGAGAGTAGAACTTCAGCCAGGAGTGCTTTAATAAGATATGGTAAGCTCTCCTGGGGTCATATATCTAAGGACTCAGAAGACTTGTATTTATTTAATGTTGCTGGGAGGCTGCTGCAACACCCATGAAAAGCATGGTGGAGAGGAAACATGTAATATGCTTGGTGGGACCGCCGCAGAAATATACATAGGATTTGAGCCTTAATATCTCGGAAGCTACTGAACAAATTTACACCAAATCACAGCATCCTGCCCTTCTCGCAGTTAAATTTTGACATTTGTAAAGAGAATTTGATTTACCTGCCAAAGAATTGGAAGAAGCTGTGCCCAGCACTGCCCATCAAAGTTCCTTGCCAGACATCAGTTGAGACATAAACTCAGACATTAAGTAATTACCAGTGTCTAAAGGTATACAAACTAGAAGAAGTGCTTTTTTAGAGTTCAAGTTACTTCAGAGCCACACCACCCCGAATAGGGGAATACCAAAAGACCATGGAGAAAGAAGAAGATGGGGTGGAGGAGGCAGGGAATTCAAGGACATGGACAATTCCAACAAAGGCAAGAAAATATGGGCAGTAACCCTGGTAAGCTAGCTCACTATTGTGAATTTGTCTAACTATGATCTGTCAGGGTGGAGAAGAGTGTTCTGAAAAAGGGACTATCTTTCCGCCCATCATCAGATATTAACTGTGTCCAATCAAGGATTGGCCTGTTTCGTTTTTGCTGTAAACTGAAAATAAAAATACTATATGATTTGAAGCATGCATTCAAGGGGAGAGGACCCTTTGGTAGACCCGACCACAGAGGAGGAACCCTTCAATATGAATGATACTGACTCGCTGGTAACATTGTACCAGCTAGAACATAATTCCACCCAGGACACAGATAGAACTACAGAAGTTACACTGGGGGACCCAAATAAAACGGATGTGAGTTTGCAGAATAGCCTTGAAAGATTGGGAGCAGGTGGGCATAAGGAAGCCTTGATAGAAATTGAATTTACTGTAAAATCAGGGGCGCCCAGTAGTTACAAGCCTTAAAGTAAGTTTGTATTCCAAACTCTACACAATGTCATAGACACCTTCCAAACAATAGGTGCTAAAATTGAAAAATTCAGAAATAGAAAGACATCTCCTACACATAACATACGAAAGAACAGAGTGGAATCATTAGCCAGCAATGCATCACTCACAATCAGACCCTCAGATAAAGGGGGCACAATAGTCTGGCTTAACACCAAAGACTAGTGTGAGGAAGCTACGAGTCAGTTAGGCCATACATCCTAATATATACCCATTGAGGCTACTGAGTACACAACTTCTATTGTTACTTACCATGCAGAATTAGTAACTAACACTGATTGGATTTCTTTATATTTATTCACAGGAGTGTATGCTGCACTATATCCTGCTACAATTAAGATCCATGTGAAATGCAGAAGAGCTAAGATATCTTCTTTTTTCAATTTTTTACTTTTTATCGTGGAATTTCTGAATTAGATCTAGCTAAGCCCAATGGGGTGGGATTAAATAAGTTTTAATTTACGTGAACATATGCCATTTTGTATATTTTGCACTGCTGTCCAATGAAATATTACTCGGACAGTATGAGTTTGAGACAGATTTACTGTTGAGGGAACATTAGCGCCAATGTTGCTTTGTATTCTATGTTTACTAATTAAATGGTTATTTTGCCAGAGGTATTAATGTACATGAATGTATATAATGTGACTTGTTCACAAGACAACACATATTTAGGCCCACTGGGGCACGACTCAGACATCAACAGCACTGCTACCAAGATGCCACAAAATCCAATGGAAAGTTATTTACAATGTGTATAAACTGAAACGTTCCAATATGGCCACCATAGAAAAGTATGACATGTAGTTTCTTTTCAGGGTCGATACACCTGTGTAAATAGGAAGCGCATCTGTGCGCAGACATTGTGATAAAGGCTTTTCAAGCTGAAATGCGTCTGACGCTGCACATGTTTTGATCTGCCGTGCTGAAGAAACACCGCAACACTACTTGGAGCACCATTCTGCTGTGATTTAACCTTTACAGAAGTATCCTGAAAAAAAATAAAATATATATATATATATATATATATATATATATATATATATATATATATATATATATATATATATATATATATATAAAAACACCGCAACACTACTTGGAGCACCATTCTGCTGTGATTTAACCTTTACAGAAGTATCCTGAAAAAAAAAAAAAATATATATATATATATATATATATATATATATATATATATATATATACATATTATATATATATATATATATATATATATATATATATATATATATATATATATATATATATATATATATATATATATATATATACAGATCCCAGTGTTTCACAGCCAACCAGACTCATATGAACCTACAATAGACAACACGGGGCACTCAGGAAGATAGTCAACAAACACTGGAACTTGATCAGGCTCGACCCAGTGATTGGTGTACACATGCCCAGTAAACCAGCCATCACCTTCAGAAAGGCATATTCCTTACAGGATGCAGTAGTGAAATCTAGTCCGGAGGTGATCCCCCCTAAAAACTGGTTGGCAGCAAGCAGAGGCTTTAGAAAATGCTCGAACCTCAAGGCATGTTCACAGGGACTCAATAAAACCGAGTTCCTCACGGCTTTTTCCACAGTGCCCCGTAAAATTAACAAACAATTGACATGCAAAACCGAGTACGTGGTCTATGTGCTGGAGTGCCCTTGTGGCCTGCAATATATTGGTAGTACCAAATTGCAGGTCCACAAGAGGGTACTCCAGCACATAAGGGCCATCAATACCAACAACGCCACGTATCCGGTTGCAAGGCATTTTAGGGAACACCACGATAACAACAGTGGACTCCTTAGATATTATGCCATAGATACTGTAGGTTCCCTGAGGAGAGGTGGCAATAGAGAAGGCATTTTAAGAGCATTAGAGACCAGGTACATCTTGGAAATGGACAGTAAGACCCCACATGGCCTCAATTCCACAGAGTATTTCTATACGTGTCTATAAATATCTCTTAATGCCAAGCGGTTATTTGTCACCCCCCTTTGTACTGGTGGTATATATATCAATTGTTTACTATCTGATTTACTGTACTGTTTACTATTACAACAATACATGTGTTAACAAACTAGGTTGTATAGTATGATACTTATGTGATGATCACACCTGATACACTCCTGTTGGAAGTTGCATTAGGCAGCATCTAACCAAAATTTAAATTACAAAATCTTTTGTCTTATCACATTTGGTTCTGTCTGTGCACATTAGTTTATTTTGGCATTTATTCACACCCGTACTAGCAATATGGCCTATGAGGTGAGCAGATAAGAATTGCATAAAACCCTAGGTATTTGATCTGTATATGTGATAGTCTTTATTGTTCTATATTAGCCTTATTTACACCACGGGTTCTGAGTGCAGAAACAATATGGCAGTGTACTTGAACACAGTGTCATTCGGTCTGATAAGCCAATCCTAATCAAATTTATTATATTATATGTATATACTATTTTGTTACTTTTTTTCAAAAATGTAAAAAATATGAATTATTTATCTATTGGATTTTATAGTGACATGTGACAACAGGTATTGGCAAGTTTTCGGACCATATTGTATTCAAACAGTAATCAGTAAAAAATGAAATGATTCTATTTCTTTCTGCACTTTACGCAAGATGTTTTCTATGTTCATTAAGGACATCTCCCTCCCATTGTATTGGCCAATCAAAGGTACTGGTTTTTTATGCACTAGCACTTTAAATTTAGCTCACTTCTCTCGGTGCGTCATGTGACCAAGGCCTCTGTGTAGGCCGAAACGTTATGCTGACGAGGTGTGCTGAAAATTAAAAAACTCACCTGCACTCTGGGTCTTCCGTTTCTTCTTTTGCTGTGGTTCTGGATGGTGGGCGCAAGTTGAGAGGAAACGAGCAGAATAATATATATATATATATGCAGTACGTTGTCGTCTGAACAGCGATTCCAGCCGTGAAGAAAGACAAGGCAAACCCAGATGATGGTGCGTGTATTTTTATTCAACCCAACACCACTCCGCCATGACGCGTTTCGGCTTGACGAGGCCTTGATCACATGACAATGTCATGGGGGCGGACTACTCATTTAAAAGTGCAGAGTGCCATTGCAAGCATAAACATAGAGAAAATACTATACACATGCCCCCATTATATAGGGATCACACACATGGGGATTTATACAATACCAACATTTCATCATAGGAATTGACCCCAGAGCAAATTGCACAATAAATTACAGATTAAATGACCTCAGCAATTTAGAATAATAATAAAACATATAAATATCTAAAATGTTTTAAAATATAAATATTCCATGTCATTGCTGACGGCAAAAAAGTAAGCATCCTTAAAATTGGTAGTAAAACTGTATAAAACAAAACAGGCTACATGCTTATGTTAAGGACACTGGTGATTTCATTGCTAAAATTAAAAATATCCCATGGAGCAATGATATGTTAATGATTACTTTGGACATAGAATCGCTCTACATGCGCATAGAGCATACATCTGGGCTTAAAGCGCTCGAATATTTTCTTGGAAAAAGGCCCATGAACTGTTATTGTCATAACAAAGTACTGATGGAGTTGACCACCTGGTGTCTTAACAATAATTTCTTTCTATTTAGGAATGAGATATATATTCAGAAGTGTGGAGTTGCTATGGGGGCCTGCTTCTCTCCCAGCTATGCGTGTTTACACGTAGGCTGGTGGGAGGAGCAGGTCCTCAGGCGACAACACGCAAACATTTTTGATGAACATGTTTTGTTGTGGATTCGTTATATTGATGATGTTTTTGTTTTATGGCGCGGGGATTTGAATAGTGCAGACAATTTTGTTACAAGTCTTAATACCAATCTTGAAAATCTGAAATTCACCACATCTATCAGTAATTGTGAGGCAGAGTTTCTGGATGTCAAAATATTTGTGCACAATGGGCATTTGGCAACTAGACTACATAGAAAAAGCACTGCTGGCAATAGTATCCTCCACGCCAGCAGTGCGCATCCACGACATGTAGTAGATAACATTCCCTTTGGTGAGCTACTTAGGATCAAAAGAATATGCAGTACTGGAAAAGATCTTGAAGACTGCACCATGGAAGCCCTGGATAGGTTCAGGCAGAGGGGTTATCGTGAATCTGTTCTAAAATTGGCAGTGCAGAAAACCAAAAGCTGAACCTGTGATTCCCTGCTTGACCTAACCCACATGAAAGATTCAGTGTGTGTTCTTGATGATAATACCCAGGCACCGAGACATATAACTGCCTACAGTAGACAAGCCAGACAAATCAGGTCCATTGTGACACGGAGATGGTCGGTTTTGAAAACAGATTTTGTGTTAAAACCAAGATTGCCCAACGGTCCAACTGTGACCTTTCGGAAGGGCCCTTCCCTTAGGACACATATTTGTCATGATTTCCCTGAACTTAGGAAAAAAGAGGAGTGGATGAAATCCCGGATTGGGTTCAAACGCTGCACCCCCTGTAGGGCGTGCAAATTTGGTAAAACAACCACTCAGTATTACACACCTTTTAGCCCTGACCCAGTTAACATCAAGGGTCAGTTCACTTGCAAGACTGAATTCGCTATCTATGTCCTGACATGCACATGTGGTCTCAGATATGTCGGGAGCACACGACAGCCGGTGCATGTCAGGATTCTCCAGCACCTGCGTGCCATCGTAAACAACGATTCTTCATATCCGGTGGCCAGGCACTTTAAAATCAATCACAAAAATGATCTACAATTCCTGAACTATTTCGTCATCGCCTCAGTGGACAAGCCTCTGAGGGGTGCCGATAGAGACAGGATGTTGAGGAGACTGGAGTCTCAATTTATTTTGGAACTTGATAGCAGATTCGCTAATGGGCTTAACACCACAGAGGATTTGCATGTTTTCTTGTAGATATTTTCACTTATTATTTCAGGTTAGACGGAGTGCGAGCTTCTAAGCACTTCCATGTTGATTTTTAAAAGAATTTCGTTTACTTACCATTTCCCTTTTCCCTATCACCTATGGCTTCATGGTAGTTACCATACAAGCTTCCCCTTATTTAATCATAATTTGGGTAGCACTTTATCTTATTTAATCTTTGGACATAGACATTTGGTACTATATGTGAATTTCTGTTTCCTTACCCTAACTGCTCTGACGAGATTCAACAGTGGTCTCTCTCCACAATCAACCTGCTATTCCAAATTGGCTTCTGACTATTGTCCTTACTTGCATTTTAGGCACAAACATTGCTGTTGCCGTATTACGATTGATTACTAAAGATCCTTCCCCTTCTCTTTTACTGCATTGCATTTAACTGTTTACATTATTGCGCAATTTGCACCTAAATGCATTTGTCACTTTATTTGACTTTACATATAGTCGTGTAATTTGCACTTTGCATCGGCACTTTATAAGGATATTTAAAATCAAAACCTAATCTTACTTGTTTTAATTCTATTACTTGGGTTCATTTTTAAGATATTGCCTGTACAATGGCAAGAATTTGCACAAATTACATCAGCACTTTACTGTAAATATGTATATATATCTATACATGATTCTTATTATTTGCTTAAATTTGGTAAACCCATATTTTTAATAGATTAGCGCATACTACACTTTCTTGCTTATTTGCACATGGGTAAGGTATAATCCATAATATTGCATTGGATTAATGTTAGCTTCAGCGAAGCACAACAGAGATAGACCATTTTAGCATTTTATGCAGTCACTTTGCTTGGTTTGGAATATCAAGTGTCCAATTTAATATATTTTGGTTACACAATGTATTTTATAAAGATGATTGTAAGGACCATCAAAATGTGGATTTTAACCATTTTGTACTGTTTCAAATAGACCCGGGTAGAAATTGTTTGTAAAACAGACTACGAAGTACTATGAATGTAGTATGTCCTCAATCTCTATGATCACATGGTGTAATGCAAGAGAAAGAAAAAAATGTAACTTGAAAAAAACTGTGGAGCACCGGGTATTTAACTGTGGTTGTCTTACTTACTGACTGTCTGTGAGCAAGGGCGGATGCCCGAAACGCGTCAGATTTTGTTAGGCTCAGCTTTTAAATACACCAGGTGGTCAACTCAAACAAAACAGGCTATATGCAACTATCAGCATCATAAGCTTATTTCATAGCTTATATACATATTTACATGGATGCTAATAAACATTCCTGTTCATCTACTATGATAAACCAGAAGTTAAATGGCGCTCAAGTGGGCTAGCAATCTGTATTGTGCAAAATATCGCATGTGCAAGTAAATTCATATACATGTTAAGCAATGGTAATTTTTCCCAAAATAAATCATAGTGCTCCCAGTGAGGTTAAAACATAAGTGATCTAAAATATCAAAATTTCTCAGTAAATGGTTGTGGAAGGCATTCGTTACATTCTGTAAAACCAGTACTCTCATTGTAAATTTACATAGTTGCTGTCAAGTTCCAATTTCATAAATAAGTATGGCAGTCTTCACTGGCATTAAGACCGTTTGGCATTTTCGTATCGTGCAGGATAATGTGTCTTGTTTTGAGTTTGCGCAATTGAGCTTCACGATCCCCACCCCTTCTCTGGGGGGGTACGGTGTCAATACCAAAATATCTGAGCCCAGTGGCATTCTTTGCATGACATTCCTCAAAATGGCGCGCCACAGGGTACGCTGTATCTGCATTGGAAATGGTTCTTAGGTGTTGCAGGATCTGTTTGTACACCTGTGGCCTGGTACTCCCCACATACCTCAGACCACAGGGACATTCCAAAATGTATACAGCGTACTCTGTCCTACCGGTCTGTTTCTGTCTGATCTTAATGGGATTTGCGCTGAACGGAGTCATGTATTCTTTCCTGCTCACCCCATTCCTGCAAGCCTTGCAGGTGGGGCATTTCAAGAAGCCCCTACTGCTATTAAGCCATGGCGTGTTAGTTCTGGTTTTAGGGCTACTAGAAACAAGGCTATCCTGCATCGATCTGGCTTTCCTGTATGTTATACTTGGCAAACCTGTAACCAGATGGCCAACAACCGGATCACTAGTTAGGAGTGACCAGTTATTTTTCACAATCCTGTGAATTGCCTGATGTTGGTTACTGAAGCCGAAAATAATACGTGTCTCGCTAGTAGCTGTTGGGTTGGGAATATTGACAGCTGCAGGATACAGCAGTTGCTGTCTATTTTTAGAGTTAGCTCTACTGATCGCCCTAGTCAGAGTTTCAGTGCTGTATCCTCTGTTTAAGAACCTTGCCATGCATTCCATTTGCGCCTTGTGGCATTCAGTGTCACTGCTACAAATTCTCCTGATACGGAGCATTTCCCCATAAGGGATGATCCGTATCAAGTGCGCTGGGTGGTGACTAGTAGCATGTAGCAAAGAATTGGCCGCCGTGGGTTTTCGGTAGAGCTTAGTCTGCACATTGCCGTTGACTATAAAGATCTCAACATCTAGAAAGACAATGGACGTGGCACTTATGCTGCTGGTGAACTTTAAATTGAGGTTATTAACATTAAGTTCATCTATAAATTCAGCAACTTCACTAACAGACCCATCCCAAATAAAAAAGAGGTCATCAATATACCTCAACCACCTCTTTACTTTGGAATTGAAGATGGTACTAAAGTCGTGTGAGAGGACCTGCTCCTCCCAGTAGCCCATATGCAGACAGGCATAACTGGGAGAGAAGCAGGCCCCCATAGCCACTCCCCTGGTCTGCTGAAACAATTGATTAGAAAATAGAAAAACATTATTGTCCAAGCACAAGTTTATCATGGCAATAATCATTTTCGAATGTTCATAGCAACTAGCTGGTCTCTTGTTCAAATGGTGCTGGACTGCTCTGGTGCCATCCCTGTGGAAAATGCTGGTATACAGGGATGTTACATCCATTGAGACCAAAAGAAAACCTGGTTCCCACTTAAAAGTTGTTAATTTCTTGAGCAAATCTCCAGTGTCCAAAATAAAGGAGGGCAGTTTTTTTACATGCTCCTGTAGGAAATGATCTACGTACTTGCTGACATTCTCCAAAATACTGTTGCGTGCGGAAATGATGGGTCTGCCTGGCGGCTGCATACTGTTTTTATGTATTTTGGGAATAAAGTAAATTACAGGCATTGTCGGGCTGTCGTTTTTCAAATACTTGTATTCCTCCATAGTCAGCAGCCCCTTACTTCTCCAGGCCATCAATTTTGAATGGATATTGTTATAGGCCAGTTGAACCTCATTGATGTTGGTCCTTTTATAACATTCACAATCTTTCAACTGGCCAAGAGCCACCTCCATATACATTTTACGTGGCCAAAGGACCACGTTTCCGCCTTTGTCTGATTGCCTGACGGCAATATTCACATTGGTCTTAATTTTCTTAATCAATTTATGATATTCCAAGTCCCTGTAGTTGCGTCTTCTAGTGGCATTGGAGACTTTAAGATGCAGTGTTTTAGCTCCAAGGCGACTTTATCATGGAACAAATCAAGGTTATCCTTTAACATGAGAGGACAAAATTTGGATTTTGACTTGAAGATGCTGGTAGTTGGTACTACTGCCAATCCCCGTCCAGGAACCGGCTGTGACAGTGCTTCCTCCTGTTGCAATTCAAACAACTCTTGTGTGAGTGCCACTCCTGCACTCGGAGGGCTAGACAGTAAAGGGTTGGAAGTCGCTGTGGTATACGGGGCTTTATGAGTACAGTGATATTTTTTACGTTTCAATTTGCGAACATACTTGAATAAGTCAATTTTGGTGCTAGCATAATCAAAATCCCCTTGAGCACTGTAAGACAATCATAAAGAAAGGGTGGCCGTTTCGCTGGGGGTAAGCACAATGTCCGTCAAATTCACCACTGTATTCACATCCATTATTTCGACGCCTGATTGCGTTGCCATGTGCCGCGTTTCTTCTTTTGCTTTCCTCCGGCATTTGATTTTATTGCACTTCCTCCTTTCTGAGCGCTTCCTGTTGTTGATTTGTTTATGTTGGCTCCCCGAGTACCTGAGCGAAGGGTTTGTTTTCTGTCCTGCTGTACCACTTCTAGCTCCTGTGCCGGGGTAAACTTGCGAAACCCCAACCTTTGGCCTCGTTTTAACTCGTTATCTGATTTGCTGTCTATCGCAGAGCTTTCAAAGGAGATTGAAGACACCTCAGCTTGAGCAGTGCTGGTAGATTGCCCCGGTGTTGTGGTGCTGACTGTAGTTTTGTGTCGGGCTATGAGGTTATCGTATTTTTTAGAGAATGTAAAAATTTGGCCATGTTCATAATCAAGCCTGTACCGTTGGAATTTGAAAGCTTTGCGCTTCTTTATTACATCCTCTTCCCGCTTTAACCTCGCAACCATATCCTCCCGGTATTTAACAGTTAATGGTGAACTTGGAATTTTCTCAATTCCTCCATTTAACCTGTCGATTTCAGCGAGGAGTTTAACTCTATCACTCTCCGCATACTGAATGAGGATTTCTATTAATCGAGGCGACAAATCCAAGTTACATTGAGCCCAGTCCGATAACATCTTAGGGTCCGGGTTCTCGTAGGAGGGGGCCAACATTATTCTCAGGCCCCTGGGTACTCTTCCGACCTCTAAGTAACCCGTGAGGGAGCTGTGCTCCCACCACTTCGCCTGCTCACCTTTGCATATATATATATATATATATATATATATATATATATTCACTGAAAAAAAAATAGGTTTCACACACGTTATAGCTAGGAATTAGCATTTTAAAAACCTTTGAAATGTACTGAAAAAACCATAGGTTTCACACCAGTTATAGTTAGCTGGTCATTTTACTCATACAAAAACTTTGAAATTCCCCTGTTATAGTTAGTTCATCTAACTATAACTCGCGCGCCCGCAATGCACTGCTGATGACGTCACATATTACATCACTCATGACATGGTCAGTGACATCACTCATGACATCACTGATGTGATCTCAAATGACATCACTGATGACATCATCCAGTGGATGTGTGTCTTTCTGAAAAATAACTATTTTTATATATGTATATCTAAAGGTCGATGGAAGAATAAATGGGTAAGTAAGTATCTAAATGGGTGACTTTTTTGTAAAATTGATTGTATAACTGACTGATTAATTGTATCTTAGTGAATACATGGGTTAGTGAGTAATGTTTAAATATGTAAATATCTGTATCAGTCTCACACATTTTTTGAATAAGTGGCTGCATGGGTTGGTGAGTAGCTACATGTCTGAGTGTTTATATGGTTTGGTGGGGGATATTACTTAGCACATAGATGCATTAATGAGTGACTCACTGTTTATATGTGTTTTGAAGACAGCATGTGTGCAGGACTGTATGGGTGGATAAGTGTGTGTATCGGTGTGTTAGTGAGTGAATGACTGTCTCAATACTCTCTTTATGACTAAGTACATATGTGTTAAACTACTATATGAGAGTATTGGTGTATATAAGTGAGTATATATGAGAGTTAGAGATTTGAAGAGTTCCTGTATAACTAAGTATGTGTATCTATAAGTGATCGTTGAAAGAGAGTCAGTATGTGTATGTTTGTGTGTATAGCTGTATATGCAAGTAAATGCATGTGTGAGTATGTGTGTAAGTAACTCTATGGATGAGTATCGGTGTGTAACACGATGTATAGGTGTATGAGTACATATGATGATTTAGTACATGTATGAGTGACTATATAGAACTGTTGGTGAATGAGTGGATGTGGAAGTAGATGTTGGAATAGGTTGTTGTAACTAGTATTGGAAGTTTTTGTTTCTATTTTTGAAAGTGTGTATCAAAGGTTATATTAGAGTGAGAGGAGGTCTGCCACTCTTTCACAAGGATGATGTCATCAGTGATGTCATTTGAGATGTCATCAGTGATGTCATGAGTGATGTCACTGACCATATCATGAGTGATGTAATATGTGACATCAGCAGCAGTGCATTGCGGGCGTACAAGTTATAGTTAGCTGAACTAACTATAACGGGGGAATTACAAAGGTTTTGTATGAGTAAAATGACCAGCTAACTGGTGTGAAACCTAAGGTTTTTTCAGTGAATTTCAAAGGTTTTTAAAATGCTAATTCCTAACTAATGTGTGTGAAACATATGGTTTTTTCAGTGAATTTCAACGGTTTTTTAAATGGTAATTCCTAACTATAACGTGGCTGAAACCTATGGTTTTTTTCAGTGAATTTCAATGGTTTTGTAAATGATAATTTTTAAATGTATTAATTGTTATATTTTTTATACTGATTTACTACATTATTTTAAATTATTTATTTTTAGATATTTTATTTTTTAAATTATATTACATATTTTTAATATAAATTGAAAAAAAAATGTTTTTACACCTCTCTGCAACGCAGCCCCCTGGCGCATTTGCAGACCGGAAACAAATTCCCCTTGTATACTGGGGGTCCCTGGGGGCTAACTAGCCCACCTGGAACCTCCAGTATGTGCCAGGGGCCTGCATTGCAGAGAGGTGTAATGAGGCCACACCCTTTTTTACACCTTTCTGCAGTGCAGCCCCCAGGCGCGTTTGCAGAGGGGGAACTAATTCCCCTTGCATACTGGGGGTCCCTGGGGGCCAACTAGCCCACCTGGAACCTCCAGTATGCACCAGGGGGCTGCATTGCTGAGAGGTGTAATGAGACTATGCCACTTTTTACACCTCTCTGCAACGCAGCCCCCTGGGGCGTTTGCAGAGGGGGAACTAAGTCCCCTTGCATACTGGGGGTCCCTGGGGGCCAACTAGCCCACCTGGAACCTCTAATATGCACCAGGGGGCTGCATTGCAGAGAGGTGTAATGAGGCCACACCCTTTTTTACACCTCACTGCAAAGCAGCCCCGGGCGCGTTTGCAGAGGGGGAACTAATCCCCCTTGCATACTAGGGGTCCCTGGGGGCCAACTAGCCCACCTGGAACCTCCAGTATGCGCCAGGGGGCTGCATTGCAGAGAGGTGTAATGAGACTATGCCCCTTTTTACACCTCTCTGCAACGCAGCCCCCTGGCGCGTTTGCAGAGGGGGAACTCATTCCCATTGAATACTGGGGGTCCCTGGGGGCCAACTAGGAGCCTCCAGTATGCGCCGGGGGGCTGCATTGCTTTGCCCCGGGGGCAGCGGTCCTCGGGGCAGTGTGGTGGAGATTGGGCCCCCCCCCCACACTTCTTTATCACTATGCCCCCGTGATTTGGTCGCCCGGGGGGGTAAATTTAAAAAAACCAGAACGGGTTTAAAAAAAATAATAATTGGGGCCTTGGGGGTCCTTGTGGGACCCCCAGACTAGGCCTAGGGGGTCAGGGTGCTTCTACCCTGCCCCCTTTTTGAGTTCTACACGTTTGTTTTTCTGCTTTCTTGTGCCTCGGTCTACCGAGCACAAGATGGCTGCCAACACTTCCTGGTTTGAAGTGTTGACAGCCAATGAGCATACAGCTTTCTCTGGAAGGTACGGGTACCGTACGCGTACGGTGTGCACACGGTACGGCACCCCGTGATTTAAAAAAAAAAAAAAAAAAATATTTGGGGCCTTGGGGGTCCATGTGGGACCCCCTGAGCAGGCCTAGGGGGTCAGGGTGCTTCTACCCTGCCCCCTTTTTGAGTTCTAAACGTTTATTTTTCTGCTTTCTTGTGCCTCAGTCTACCGAGGCACAAGATGGCTGCCAACAATTTCTGTTTTGGAGTGTTGACAGACAGTGGCAGCCAATCAGCATGCAGCTCGTGCACAGGAGGGTACGCATACGGTACGCGTACGGTACGCGCACGGCACGCATACCGTGCGCGCTTATAGACATATCATTTTTTTTTCTTTCGATTTTCTCAGGAACTTCTGGAGGGATTTACACCATTTAAACAAAAGCGTGATCTGCAAATCAGACTCTACCATTTTGCCAAATTTCTTGTAATTCCGTTCAGCCGTTCGGGCTGTAGCCGTGTCTAATCGTCCTATGGAAAATAACATGGGGAAAATATGTTTTGGGACCCCCCTTTTTTCTCTGCCCCCACTTGACGAATCCCCCCAAAACAGGGAAGGAGCGGAGCGGAACGGGCCATCTTCTTTGAGAAATTCGCGAAGATTCATCAACCGGCGCCAAAGTTATTCCCAATAGAATGTTGCGGATTTTCTATGGAAACTAGGTCCTAACTATAACTACCTACTGGCGACCGCCAGTAGGTAATATATATAAATATATATATATATATGATATTACAAATGGTGGAGTGGTGTTTAAACAACAACACGTTCTTATTTGACAAACTGCACTACAAACAACTACAAGGTTCGGCTATGGGTACTTGCTTCTCCCCCAGTTATCCTAATTTGCACATGGGCTGTTGGGAGGAGCAAGTACTAGCAACCACGCAGGCAACAAACATGACAGAACACGTAATACTCTACAAGCGCTACATAGATGATATTTTCATCCTATGGAAAGGGTCAGTAGAGAGTGCTGAAGCTTTCGCCACAGAGATAAATGACAACGCTCTGAATTTGAGGTTTACATGCTCCACAAGTAAAGATACGATCCAATTCCTAGACTTAGAACTGTATGTAGAGCAGAACAAGATACAAACCAGAACTTACAGAAAACCTACGGCGGGAAATGCAGTGCTTCATGCACAAAGCTTTCACCCGGTCAGACTTAAGGAATCCATTCCTTACGCAGAATGTCTGCGCATGACCTGCAACTGCAGCACAGAAGCAGGCGCAGATAAGGCGAAAGCCAATCTTTTTGAGAGGCTTGGAAAGAGAGGATATATACCACAAACTTTGGCTAAGGCAGAACAGAAATGTAAAAACAAGAACAGAAAGGTTCTTTTATTTGCAACTAAAGAGGCAAATAAAGATAGTCAATCAAAGTCCACTTCCAACATCCCTAGGATGATAACGGGATACAACACATACCACAACTATGTTAGGAGAATTTTGCAAAAACACTGGCCACTGGTACGCAATGACCCTGTGATAGGACAATTGAATGGTAACACACCTTCAATTGCATTCAGGAAGGCGAAGTCGATGCGAAGCCAATTGGTTTGCAACGCACCGACATTTGTCAAGCCTGTCACATGGCCACCGAGTCAGAAAGGCTTTAGAAAATGCGCCAAATGCAAAGCGTGCAAACAAGGTGTCAATACTAAAGAGGTAATAGTACCTTTTAGAAACAAACCCTCCACCATCAGAAGTGGCTACTCTTGTAAGACAGAGTATACCGTCTATGTACTTGTTTGCAGTTGTGGTAAGCGCTACGTAGGAAGCACAATTCATCAGGCTCACATCAGGATCCTACAGCATTTGCGTGCCATAAACAACGATGACCAAACATACCCAGTGGCCAGGCACATAAACACACTACATGAAGGATTGTGGAAAAAGGTAGGGCTAGGACCTTTCTCAAGATTTGCCCGGCGCTAACCGCCCTTGTACCATTCAAGTTTACCAAGCAATGAGGCAGGCGCCGGAGACCAGAAGGCAGGAAACAGAAGTTTATTCCGACGGAGCAGAACACATCAGATCGGACAACAAGGTATCGTCTCGAGGTGCTCTAACAGCCTCTCGGAGGCCTGGCCTCTTATACACTGGTTTATGGCATGTGACCTCTCTTTATTACAATCAGAGCATTGTGGCATAAAGAAAAAGACATCCCCGTAATCCTCGTGTCAATCCCACCCCCATGTATCCCCACAATAGAGGTCCTCAACCTGCTGATAAGAGGAGGGGGTCATCACGCAGCTGAGTGTTCCGTCGAGTCTTAGGATGTGTGCGCCTGATCATATCACAGGGGGTGGGGAGGCCTGGATCAATAGAGGGTCCTTTGAAGGAGAGCGACCTCATACAATAAGGGGTAGTGAATGATATCTTCCGGCTTAGGCGATGGCCTCGGACCTGTGTGGACAGCTGGACACAGAGGAAGGGGTCATCAAAGGAGTGGTATTCATGCCGCGTGGACAATCGAGCTGAGGGAAGGTTTATCAACAGAGGGGCATTCATAGGAAGAGAGGAGGTGCTGGTCAGGCGCTGGTGTGACTCCCAAGGACAGGGTCATGCAGAAGGGTTATGCTCATGAGGGGGAGGGAGGGGGAGCCAGGGTGCGCGGAGGATGCTTGCTGGGTCAGAGGGGCGCGCTGGCGATCGATCGTGGACAGGGAGCTAAAATGGCTGCCGTGCACGTAGTACATAGGTGACAAGCTGGCGCAGATGATGTTCAGATCGCAAACTAAAATTCCACAGTCCTCCCTTTTAACATGTCTCGCCAACTTGTCAGTTTGGATTTATCCCCATAAGGCCACGTATTTCTACTTCATAGAGGGGGCTCATGTGCTCATTTCGGAAGTCCAAAGTCTTTGGGCACATACAGTTAGAAACAAGGCCGCACAAAGGTGGCAGACATTGGATACCTAAGCAACACCCACATAATATCACAACAGGTATCAGCACGAAGGAAAACAACTTCCAACCCCAGTTCTTCAAAGCGTCCCAAAACCAGCTTCCAAGCGACCATCCTTCCTGTTCTTGGTGGACCTCTGAGGAAAGTCTGTGGAGGTGTTCAATGGCTTTGTAGACTGAAGGCGAGTTGTCTGGCACGTAGGTGCAGCAGCTGGATCCGATGATGCGGCATGCTCCTCCTCGGTCGGCTAGGACCACGTCTAGGACAAGACGATTTTGAAGGGTCACAAGGCGGACCGCCTGAAGCTCCGCAGTGTTGTTGGCGAGGATGCCAGCCGTGATGTTGATCGTTGTTTCTACTGCCTGGGTCAGGTGTCGGATAGCACGGCTGTTTGCCATTGGGCCCCACAGGGGAACAAGTCCCTTTGCTGCATCCAGGAACTGTGCTCCGGTGGAGTCGGCTTGTCCAATGTCGTCTGCACGCCTCTGCCGGTGGTGGTTGGCAGGGGCTACATATGTGGGTGGAAGAACGAAGGCAATGTAGCAGGTACCCTTCCAACCTTTCGGGAGCCAGGTGTAAGCCTTGGTGCCACACACAAAGTACATGTTTGGAGAGGCGACAAAAGAAGGGGGGTCAAATGAGTCCAGTGTTCTGGTGATTCGGCAGGAACTGTGACCCACCAGCTGCGTTCCCTGGCCTTCGAGGCACACAAGGCCTGTGACATTTATTACGGACAGAGCCACAGTCAGGGTGGCGGTAGTTTGTTTTTGCAGATGAGAGAAGGTGGTTCTGGCTGGATTGTGGAGCACCTGTACTTCGACTCGTTCTTTGGCTGGAATGTCTTTGAGGAAGGTGGCGCCTGCGAGCGCAGGACACAGAGCAGCAGGGGTCTTTCCGGTTTTGTTCAGCCAGAACCCAGAGTAGAAGTGCGAGACTGTCCGGCTGGAGGTGGCGTTGTCCTTGTGGCTCTCTTGCATGAGGATCAACCAGGCGAGGCAGGAGCCGTGAACTGAGAAAGGTGAAGGGATGAAGGGGATGGAGTGTCCAGTGGCATGCGGGAGCAACCCGCAGATCCAACAGTTCGTAGCATTTGCAGCAAGGTTGTGTTGGTGCAACAGTTGCACGAAGGAATTGTTCCAGAATTCCCTGCGCCTTTCTCGGAGCTGAGGCGACAGAGAGATTAGGTGATGCTCTTTCAGGGGTGTTGGCTGTGCAGTAGGTAGCAATGCCTCATGAGCCGGTGTGCTTTCCTCCAGAATCCAGAAGGAGGTCATGAGGAGGAGGCAGAAGAGGAAGACAATGAAGAGTGCGATTGTCTTTGATTTGTGCAAGTTGTCAGTCTTTGGATTTCTATACTGGGTATTTCCTGTTGCTTCCATCATCTTCTTATCTGGCGCTTCCATCATCTTCTTATCTGGCGCTTCCATCACCTTCAAGGGGCTCGGTAGTGGGCAGAACCACAGACTTCGTTTAGCTTCTCTCCCGGTGACCCTTGATTGTGTTTAGGTCACCGTTCTGAGATTTAACTTAGTCCGTGGCCTACTTAGCCGAAACTCCCTCCTTTCGACGCAGGAAATACCCTTCTCTGGATGGCACAGTGGGATCAGAGAATTTTGCAAGTTCGAGTGCCTCAGTATCGGGATAACAGTCCAATATCGGTCGGTCTTTGCTCAGGAGCTCTTCTTGGGTGTTAACGTTTTCTGTCGTGGCCAGGTTCGCAGAGACCTTCCGGCAATGATGTGCATGCAGCCAGTGCTTCTTCCCCTCCACTCGAAGCGCCGTTCGGGTGGTAATCAGCACTTGCCAGGGGCCCGTCCACCGTGGTTCCAGACTCTTGGTCCGCTGGAAATTTCGTATCAACACGAAATCTCCCGGTTGGATGTCATGGCCGGGGCCCCTGGAAGCATCGGGGATGGCCTGCTGCACCTGTTGATGGATGACAGACAACGTTTTAGTTAACTTGCACAAATAATCAGACAGTAGGACGTCTGGGACGTCGTGAATGGAGGTCGGTTTGGGAGCAGTCCAGAGATTCATCGGTCGCCCAAACACGACCTCGTAGGGGGTCAAATGGTGTTTGGTGGGAGTGGAGCGCATCGATAACAAGGCCAGTGGGAGGGCATCCGGCCAGTTAAGTCCAGTGGTGGCCACTATTTTTGACAATTTCAGCTTCAGTGTGGCATTATGGCGTTCCACTAGACCGGCGGATTGGGGGTGGAAGACCGCATGAAACCTTTGCTTCACCCCCAACCCCTTTAGGATTAGTTGGATGACCTCAGCTATGAAGTGGGGGCCATTGTCGCTCCATAAAATTCGACAAAGGCCATAGCGAGGGAAGAATTCCTTCAGTAGTACTTTGGCAGTAGTCATGGCAGTGTTGTCACGGGTTGGATAGGCCTCCACCCATTTGCTGAAGGCACATACGATGACTAGTACATACTTCAGGCTTTGGCATCTCTCTAGTTGGATGTAGTCCATCTGAAGGACCTCAAAGGGGTGATTGGGGGTCCCAAACCCTCCCCGGGGTACCACAGTTCCTTTCCCGGGGTTGTGTTGCAGACAGATGAGGCACTGCTGAACTAGGCGTCTGGCTGAGTCAGGGATTTTGTCGTTGTGCCAGACTTTGGAAATGAGTTCGATCATGGGTGCAGATCCTATGTGTGCGGGGGAGTGTGCCATCGTCAGTATGGGGATCAGATATGAGTCGGGCAGCAACCATTTGCTTGCATCTTTTGTTCGCCAGCAGCCCTCTTCGTCCTTCAAACCCACCCCTGCCCACTTAGTCAGTTCGTGAGGGGTGCTGGCCGACTGGATGTCTCTGATCATTATCCTTGTGTCACTCCATTTTTCTGCTTGTGACCTGGTCACGTACATGCGTGTCACCGTCCTATTCTCAGCTGTGGTTCGTGCAGTGATGTCGGCCAATGCATTCCCTTGTCCGACTAAGTCTGTCACTCTTTTGTGTGCCTGACATTTGATCACCGCTAATCGTTTGGGGAGGAGAACTGCTTCAATCAGAGCGGAGACTAGATCTCCGTGGAGGATCGGGGTGCCGTGGGACGTCAGGAATCCCCTCTCCCTCCACAGGAGTCCAAAATGATGGACCACTCCGAAGGCATACTGGCTGTCCGTATATACGTTCGCGGTGGTCCCTGCGGCTATGATGCATGCTCGGGTGAGGGCTATCAGCTCTGCTGCCTGGGCAGATCGTTGTGTGATGCAGGCTGTCTCAACTACTGTTCGGGTTGTCGTTACTGCATAGGCGGCTGAAGTGGTGCCATCTGGGAGTTTGATGCATGAGCCGTCTACCCATAGCTCTCCATCGGGGTCAGTAAAAGCAGTGTCTCGGAGGTCAACCCTACTCCTAGTCTGTTCGTCTGTGAGGGTCACACAGTCGTGTATGGGAGGCACGTCGGGGTCATTTTCAGGCAGGGGTAACAATGTGGCAGGATTCAAAGTCGTGCATCTCTTTAGTGTGATGTGGGGTGCAAGCAGAGTCAACTCGTACCCTGTCAGTCGTGCGCTAGTCAGGTGTTGGGTCTTTGTCTGGTTCAAAAGGGTGTCGACTGCATGGGGTACTAGCACAGTGAGGGAGTTTGAAAGTACGATTCCTTCGCTCTGGCGGATAGAGACGGCAGCGGCAGCTACCGCTCGAAGGCAGGCAGGTAAGGCTCTGGCTACAGGATCAAGAGTGGCGGAGAAGTAGGCACAAGGGCGCTGCTTAGGACCAATTGATTGAGTTAGGACAGACAATGCACACCCCTCCCTTTCGTGGGTGAAGAGGGAGAAGGGTTTGGAGTAATCCGGAGTTCCGAGGACGGGTGCTGAGCAGAGTGCATCCCGTAATTCCTTAAAGGAGGCTTGACACTCAGTGGTCCAAGGAAGCGGGGAGGGGACATCTTTGGTCAACAGGGCAAGTAATGGTTTCACAATGAGGCTGTAGTTAGGCAACCACTGTCTGCAAAAAGAGGTTAGGCCAACCAAAGAGCGGACCTGCTTTTGTGTTTTCGGGATGGGGGTGTCTAGGATGGTTTGGATTCGGTCGGGTGTAAGTTTCCTCCCTTCTTTGGACAGAAGATGGCCTAGGTAAGTCACTTGTGGCTGGCAGAACTGTAACTTCTTTTTGGAGACTTTATGGCCATTTTCTGCAAGAAAGTGTAGGAGCTGGACGGTGGCTGTTGTTGCAAGCGGGGTGGTGTCGGCCGCCAAAAGGATATCATCGACATATTGGATCAACACCACTCCCTCTGGTAGCTGGAAGGCATCCAGCTGTCTTTTGAGGGCCTGGCTGTAAATGCTGGGACTTTCAGTGTACCCCTGGGGAGCTCTACAAAATCGGTACGAGCGGGATTTTAAAGTGAAGCCGAAGAGATAACGGCTGTCTGGATGGATGGGGATAGAGAAAAACGCGTTCTTAAGGTCGATAACAGTGAAGGCGGTGGCAGTGGACGGGATGAGGGTCAGAATGGTGGTGATATCAGAGACTACAGGATATTGGGGTACAACCACTTTGTTAATCTCTCGTAAGTCGATGATGAAGCGGTACGCTTTCTCATCTCCTTCGCCTTGCTTTTTAACAATAGGTAGGATTGGGCTGTTGCAGACGTTGCTAACCACCTCTTCAACCACTCCTGCATCTACCAGAGACTGAATGATCGCTACCAGTGCCTTCTCACCCTCTGGCGATATCCGATATTGTGGGAGTTTCGGGAGCATAGCGTCCTGTCGTACAGTTATGTGAATAGGATCAATCATCATTCGCCCCACATCAGAGTCATTTTTGGCCCATAGGTACGGAGGCAGGGTGTCAAGCAAGGACATGTCAGCGTCAGTTATGGAGCACATGTGTCGTGGGGGACGGGATCTGGGCATGTCTGGGTTGTCGTACAGGATGACTCGTATTCCATCTGGGGAACACCTAATGGTAGCTCGAAAATGTTTCAGTAAGTCAATGCCCATAATGGCGTCAGGGGAGTTAGAGGAGAGCAGAAATGTCGCGTCAGTGGTGTTGTTTTCTAGGTCAAAGGTAATAGGTACGGACAGGGGGTTAGTGGAGGGCGTTCCATCGAAACCTATCGACGTTATGTGTGAGCCAGACAAGGGTGCCCTTGGAATCAGTCGTTTTGATAACACACTACGTGTCGCCCCAGTGTCTACCAAGAATGGAGACTCTGTACCCAGGACCTTAGCGGTGACATAAGGACCTTGCTGGTCAATACAGAGCTCGATTGGATCCCTCCCTTGCCCTTGGCAGTCCTATGCAAAGTCGGGGGCATTTTCACCTTCGGACAGCTGATATTGGTTCTGTCGGGGACGGTCAAATGTGTTCAGTCTCCCTGATCTGTCATTGCTGGTGTCGTTGGTGTGCCCTCGTCCTTGTACTCTATTTCTCGGACCACCTGCCACATCCCTGGAGTCCCTATTTCTATTCACTTCTAGCAAAACCGGACACTGGGATTTCCAATGGCCGAACCCTTTGCAGAAGACGCATTGGTCATTGCTAATGTCTCTACGTCCAGTGTGGGATGTTGGGGTGTGATCTTTAGGAGGTAGATCTCTGGGGGTGGTTGATTGGTAGTTCCCCCTTTGGTGTTCCCGTCCTACCGCTATACCCTGTATCTGGGCTATCATTACCCTTTCCTTTAAATCTTTCTTCTTTTTCTCGGACGCCCTATCATTCTCATTCTTTTGGTGCTCGTAATACTGAGCCATCTGAAGGATAGCTGCGGGTTTGGAGGCCCCCCAACTACTCTCACTCGTCTGCAGTTTTTGGGAGACTTCTTGTGTTAGGCCCTTTGCATAATTTTGTACAAACAGGTGCTGTCCGGTTGCGGTGGTCATGTCTTGGCCACTGTAGTCGGAGAACACTGTCTCGAATCGGGAGAAGTATTCCGACACATCTTCCTGGGGTTTCTGTCGACAGGCTGTGACTATCGACCAATCTACCTTTCTTTCTGGGATCAGTGTCTTTAATTTCTGGACTAGTTTGTCTGGGAGTTCCAGTATGTCTTTTACTGGTTTCCTTCCAGGCTCTCTTTGTCCATCTAGTTTACCGAGTTGGTCCCAGGTATGTCCAAACAGATCCGTGTGGTCAGCCTTCCGGATTTGCTTCCACACGTCAGCTGGCAGGCATAACCCAAAGAACAAGTCAATGTCCGCTAAAGTCATTATGGTCGAACCCAAGGCTGTGCCTAATTCGGTATAAAATGCCGTCGGGTTCTTTCTTAAATCGGGCAGGGTTTGTTTGAACGTTAGTATATCCTGTCGGTCCCATGGTTGGTAAACCCAATTGTACACAACCCTCCCTTTTGCATTTTCATTATTAATATCATCGCTCGTTCCCTGGCCCCGTGGCGGGATCCAGTAAGGGGCCGCTTCTCTGATAGGCATCATAGTATTGGCTACTTCTACCGAGGTTGTTTCAGGGACTGTAACCTTGGCTTCTGGTTTCTGTTCCGTGAGGTGGCGGAAGACCTCAAGCATCTGCATGAAGAGCTCCGTCGTCTCACATTCAGTCCCATCTCCAACATCAATCTTCCTATACAGCGTTGTTAGTTTAGCGGGACCCTTACTTTGATACCTATCTTCATATGCGTTCAGGGTGTAGTAGCTGAATCGCAAGATGAAATGCCGTCTGTGGCTGTCGGCATGTGAATTATATACGCTCATTGTGTAATCTTCGCTCTCCCTTCGTTCTACTAATGTCTTTGCTATTTTGTCGATCCCATCCCGCTCGTCTTTGCTTAACCTATTTGGTCTGGCTGGTGGTTGTTTACTAGCCTCGGGGTCGTCTGACGATGTTGTTAATGTGGCTGGTGTGGAGGCCGTGAGGGCCGGTGCACTAGCGCCAAGGTCGTTCTCGTTTATACTTAGGGCCCGTGGGTGTTGCTGGCAGGGGGCATACGGAGGGGGCATGTAGATGATTGGGGGACCTAGCAGTAACTCATCGTTCGCCCGCTGTTTGGAGGGTAATTCAGGGTAGAGCACAGAGGGGGTCCTAACAGGACATTGGCCTGTTGACCCTGATTCTTGGTTTTGTGTAGCTTCCTTTCTTTCTTTTATTTCCTCTTCTAGTTGCTTTGCGGCCAGGTGGGCTGCCTTTCGTAATTCTTTCCCTATTTTTGCTTCTTCTCTTTTCTTTCGTTGTTCCGTTTCTTTGCGCCACCTGCCGATACTGTTGAACATAGTGGGCGTGGTCTTATTCTTCTGGAGCGCTATTTCTAATGTTTTTATTTTATTTTCATTAAAGGAACCTATCAGTGGCCACTGACTTTCAGGGTTCTTTTTTGTATATTTATGCCATAGTTTAGTGTAAGCTATAGCGACTAGTCCATACTTAGTGAACATGTCCTTATTAGGGGTGCCCTCCAGTGGAGCTGGATGGTTCATCTCTAATAAGCGGTCCGGGCTAAACAGGCTACCAACCAGTGGGGAGAAGATAGGCATGACGGATTACAACGGGGACAAAAGTCTGCACTACCTATCTTATCACGGCGGGCAAAGACTAGACAGAATATTTCTATTCTCCGTTGTTTGCCGGCGGTGAATACCTCAAACGAACCAATACCGAATAATCGGTCAATCAAAACAATTCAGTGGGGAGAATAAGTGGGCACGAAAAGTTATCGTTACCCACTCTTTCTCTACCTGCAAAGAGAGACCTTGTTCTTCCCTGTTTGCGGACAAAGAATCTCCAGACAATAATCCACGAACGACAGTTCGGGAAACAGTGGGGGAGGAAGATAGGCACGACGGATTACAACGGGGACAAAAGTCTGCGTTACCTATCCTTCACTGTTTGCAAAGAGAGAGCCTGTTGTTTTCTCCGTTTGCAGACAGCGAATCTCCAGAGGTTTCAACAAAGCGTAATACTAGTATTATCCAAACAAAACAATTTTTTCTCAGTTCGTCGTGTTTACACGACCTTACCCGGACCGCATGGACGGTTTCCTGTCCTCTGGATCCAGCGCCCGAACGTCCTCTCTCCTTCGTGATGCCCGTGGCACTCCTGATGGTTCCCAGTCAGGACCGTAGATCACTCGAGAGAGGTCTGTTCAGAACTAGTGAAGGTCGGATGATCGGCTGTCAGACGAGGGTCTATCGGACACGAGCTCTTCCCGATCGTTGCAGTCGTTCACTCTGTCATCGGGACCTCTCCCACTGGATCCACGTGTCGCTGATGGGCCCCACGCTTTGGGACGCCAATTGTGGAAAAAGGTAGGGCTAGGACCTTTCTCAAGATTTGCCCGGCGCTAACCGCCCTTGTACCATTCAAGTTTACCAAGCAATGAGGCAGGCGCCGGAGACCAGAAGGCAGGAAACAGAAGTTTATTCCGACGGAGCAGAACACATCAGATCGGACAACAAGGTATCGTCTCGAGGTGCTCTAACAGCCTCTCGGAGGCCTGGCCTCTTATACACTGGTTTATGGCATGTGACCTCTCTTTATTACAATCAGAGCATTGTGGCATAAAGAAAAAGACATCCCCGTAATCCTCGTGTCAATCCCACCCCCATGTATCCCCACAATAGAGGTCCTCAACCTGCTGATAAGAGGAGGGGGTCATCACGCAGCTGAGTGTTCCGTCGAGTCTTAGGATGTGTGTGCCTGATCATATCACAGGGGGTGGGGAGGCCTGGATCAATAGAGGGTCCTTTGAAGGAGAGCGACCTCATACAATAAGGGGTAGTGAATGATATCTTCCGGCTTAGGCGATGGCCTCGGACCTGTGTGGACAGCTGGACACAGAGGAAGGGGTCATCAAAGGAGTGGTATTCATGCCGCGTGGACAATCGAGCTGAGGGAAGGTTTATCAACAGAGGGGCATTCATAGGAAGAGAGGAGGTGCTGGTCAGGCGCTGGTGTGACTCCCAAGGACAGGGTCATGCAGAAGGGTTATGCTCATGAGGGGGAGGGAGGGGGAGCCAGGGTGCGCGGAGGATGCTTGCTGGGTCAGAGGGGCGCGCTGGCGATCGATCGTGGACAGGGAGCTAAAATGGCTGCCGTGCACGTAGTACATAGGTGACAAGCTGGCGCAGATGATGTTCAGATCGCAAACTAAAATTCCACAAAGGGAACATCAAACATCTCTCCTATTTTGTAATTGACAGTGTCCCTAAGAACCCCAGAGGGGGGAATCGCAGGCCCTAAGACGCCTGAAATCTAGGTACATTATCTTGTTAGATTCCAAGATCCCCAATGGGTTAAACTCGGACGATGCGCTAACAGTACATTTGTAGTCCAGCATAAGCCTTTTCCCTATCCGAGATCCACTCCTTGAATACATCTGCAACTTCACTAATGTAAATACTTTCCTTTTTTGCTTGATTATTATTTAAGCTAATTTTTCCAACACATTAATCAATGTAAATACATGAGAGAGTGCACAAATACATATACAAAGAGATACACAACAAAGGTAATTAACTAATGCAGCAGATATTCACCGGGGTTCACCCTGAGACAATCGAGCCAACACTGTTTTAATTCATGTGACAACTACCTTACTCCACTTGGAGACGAGGCTCGTTTTAAGGTGTTCTTAACCAAAGGAATTTAGTCCAGTTCCAATTGACCTACAAATACTAAATGTAATAGATGTTACTTGTAAATAATTGCTATGTATTTTCCCTGGCTTACGGAACTAGTGTTTTGAGCACCTGAAAATCATAAAGTGTGTCTTTTCTCAGGAACATTTTTTGAACGCTACTATAGAATTAAGATGTATTTTATCTCTGCACCGTTTTGACTACTTATTATTTAAAGGCATGTAATTCTGTGTACCATTGTAATGCAATATAACTCTGAAATTGGTGATGAACTAACCACTTTTGAATACTAGAACGACAATGCCGTTTTTGCAATGATTTAGGGCCAGATGTATCAAGATACCGTTTTGCGAATCCTAAATAGCGATTTTTTGCGAATCGCTATTTAAAATTCGCAAAACGGTATGTATGTACAAAATCGCACATTTTTTGCGATTCCTTATTATTCTTTATTTGCGAATTCGCATTTTGCGAATTCGCAAATAAAGAATAATTTCCAATGCATTCCTAAGGGCCAGGAGGCCCATAGGAATGATAGTGCAATAATTCTCAAATTGCGAATTCGCAATTTGCTAATCGCAATTTGAGAATTATTTCAAGGGTGCAGGGGTGTCTCAAAGACACCCTGCTGCACCCCTCAAATCTACATGTGTGTGCATGTGGCACACATACATGCCCTAGCGGCATGTAGGAGTGTCACATGCCACCCTTACAAATGCCATTTAGGGCATTTTTAAAAGAAATCGCAAATTACCACCAACTACAAGTTGGTGGTAAATTGCGATTTCTCAACACAAATTCGCAAACCAAAAATGTGTCATACATATCATTTAAGGAATCGCAAAATTTGCGATTCCTTAAATGCTATGGCAAAATAAGGAATCGCAAATAATTGCGATTCCTTAAATTGCGATTTTTTGATACATATCAAAAATCGCAAAACGGCCGTTTGCGAGTCGCAAAAGCCTTGATACATCTGGCCCTTAAATTGTAGAAATCGGCTCTCTTTCCACTCTGTTTGCAATTCCCTTACAGGGTGTTTATATAGTTTATATAATTTAAAAGCATCACTACATTTGATCATGTAAGCATTGTTTCACATTTTCAAAGTGGTTAACGCGATGTGCTTTAGAGGATTGTATTTAACTTTCAACTCTTCCATGTCCATCTCCGTACATGTCATGACTTATGGTAACTATGGCAACGAACAACCAGTCACGCCATAGCGTTGTTGTAATGTGTTTGAATGCATATAAATGACAGCGTCACTTTTTGCAGATTGAGTGAGCAAGGTGGAGGCTTCCGCCGAAACGCGTCTTTGCAGCATGATGGAATAAACACCTTTCTTGAGGAGTAATTCACGGTGTCAGTGCCTTCCTTAATCGGTTTGGATATGGACTGGTAAACAATATATATATATATATATATATATATATATATATATATATAGATATATATATCCAACCACACGAGTCGCTGTAGAACCTTGCCACTTGCCAAAGGCGTGCCTCGAATGGGATAGCGAATCCCAATAACATCCAACCAAATACCCTCTCCAGTAAGGAAAAAGAAATCCGGGCCACTTTAAAGTGCAAAGCGTGATTTAATCAATGGCTTTCTCGACGCGTTTCGCAGTAACTACTGCTTTTTCACGAGCTGGCTCGTGAAAAAGCAGTAGTTACTGCGAAACGCGTCGAGAAAGCCATTGATTAAATCACGCTTTGCACTTTAAAGTGGCCCGGATTTCTTTTTCCTTACTGGAGAGGGTATTTGGTTGGATATATTTATATATATATATATATATATATATATATATATATATATATATATATATATATATATATATATATATATTCCAACAGCCTCTCCACACGAGAGAGGAAATGAGTCGCAACCTCTGTCCGGTTTAAAAATGCGTTTATTTCTCTTTTCAAAAAGCGACATAGTCCTGTTTGGCTCCAATGCATTTCGCTCACCACTGTGAGCTTCGTCAGAGAGGAGGCGCCGCAGGTTCAGGTAATTACAGCTCACCCACACGACCAAGAGTGTACCGGTGCTTCCGTTTTTTAACCCCTTGTTGGGTACCGCATTTCAGCTGTTCTTTAAAATTGCTGCATGCTGGGTCATGTAGTTTGCTGTAGCCTTCCGTGCGTGCTGGATTCAAATTTGCGCCTCCTATGCCATCCGGAAGACCCTAAGAATGTCCTTTTCAAACATCTTCTGGGACACTAACCATAGTCCAGTCTATGGGAGCACCTCACACCCTTCGTGCTTCCCACGTTCAGCAAAGGGGTCCAGGTTCGGGTGTGAATGGCGCTCTTGGCGGGCGGTGCGTTTCTCTTGGGCCGGACCTTGGCCACATAAATATTCCAACAGCCTCTCCACACGAGAGAGGAAATGAGTCGCAACCTCTGTCCGGTTTAAAAATGCGTTTATGTCTCTTTTCAAAAAGCGGCATAGTCCTGTTTGGCTCCAATGCATTTCGCTCACCACTGTGAGCTTCGTCAGAGAGGAGGCGCCGCAGGTTCAGGTAATTACAGCTCACCCACACGACCAAGAGTGTACCGGTGCTTCCGTTTTTTAACCCCTTGTTGGGTACCGCATTTCAGCTGTTCTTTAAAATTGCTGCATGCTGGGTCATGTAGTTTGCTGTAGCCTTCCGTGCGTGCTGGATTCAAATTTGCGCCTCCTATGCCATCCGGAAGACCCTGAGAATGTCCTTTTCAAACATCTTCTGGGACCTAACCATAGTCCAGTCTATGGGAGCACCTCACACCCTTCGTGCTTCACACGTTCAGCAAAGGGGTCCAGGTTCGGGTGTGAATGGCGCTCTTGGCGGGCGGTGCGTTTCTCTTGGGCCGGACCTTGGCCACATAAATATTCCAACAGCCTCTCCACACGAGAGAGGAAATGAGTCGCAACCTCTGTCCGGTTTAAAAATGCGTTTATTTCTCTTTTCAAAAAGCGGCATAGTCCTGTTTGGCTCCAATGCATTTCGCTCACCACTGTGAGCTTCGTCAGAGAGGAGGCGCCGCAGGTTCAGGTAATTACAGCTCACCCACACGACCAAGAGTGTACCGGTGCTTCCGTTTTTTAACCCCTTGTTGGGTACAGCATTTCAGCTGTTCTTTAAAATTGCTGCATGCTGGGTCATGTAGTTTGCTGTAGCCTTCCGTGCGTGCTGGATTCAAATTTGCGCCTCCTATGCCATCCGGAAGACCCTGAGAATGTCCTTTTCAAACATCTTCTGGGACCCTAACCATAGTCCAGTCTATGGGAGCACCTCACACCCTTCGTGCTTCCCACGTTCAGCAAAGTGGTCCAGGTTCGGGTGTGAATGGCGCTCTTCAAATAAGAACACACTCAGCCAGATTGTTTGACACGTACTACAAATCCCACAAGACATTGCCTTCAAACTCATTAGAGTAGCCCATCTGAAGGAGTTCAATTATTAATAGTGTGGGAGTGTCCAAGCATGCACACAGTGTTGAGCCTCTGAAGATGAGCAGCTGCTCTGAAACGCGTCAGGCTTACATCATCGACATGAGAGCTATAATCATATCAGAATGCGGAGTTGTTCCTTACCTGAATAAATACCTTGAGGTACTGCTGGCTGAGTGCGTTCTTGTATGCTTGCGGGCACCAGGAGCTTGATATATATATATATATATATATATATATATATATATATATATATATAAGGGAAAGCAAGATTCCCGAAACGCGTCTGGCATATGAATTTGATTGATGTGAAATGCTGCGAAATCTCCTGCTTGCCTGCTGCCATTAAAACTTGCAAAAGGAACAATCTCGTTTCCTGAGGTCTCTTTTCGAATGGGTACCTGCACTTGTTGGATGTAAAAACGGCTGTCTCCGGTCGTGAAGAGAGACCCACCGCTGTAGCGGATCCTACCAAGTGCCAAGGTGGTGTTTGGACTGTAGGAAGGACAGACTGCTGGCGCTTTCTGCAGGGAAGTGCCCGCTTTTCCTTGATGACAGCAAAAAAGCGGGGCAGGAGACCACAGTGAATCACTTCTACCCACTGGGGAAACATTCTGTTTTAATTGAAAATGGAGCGCACCCACTAGGGAAAACGCTGCGCACTACGACATCCAGAAGGCCATGCTGCTTGCCTGGCCGCGCCCTCTGAGGCAGGTGTCTTCAATAACAGGTGCGCGATGCATGCGCTTGCAGTTTCATTCAGACTTTGAGCCACCGAAGAAGGGAAAGCAAGATTCCCGAAACGCGTCTGGCATATGAATTTGATTGATGTGAAATGCTGCGAAATCTCCTGCTTGCCTGCTGCCATTAAAACTTGCAAAAGGAACAATCTCGTTTCCTGAGGTCTCTTTTCGAATGGGTACCTGCACTTGTTGGATGTAAAAACGGCTGTCTCCGGTCGTGAAGAGAGACCCACCGCTGTAGCGGATCCTACCAAGTGCCAAGGTGGTGTTTGGACTGTAGGAAGGACAGACTGCTGGCGCTTTCTGCAGGGAAGTGCCCGCTTTTCCTTGATGACAGCAAAAAAGCGGGGCAGGAGACCACAGTGAATCACTTCTACCCACTGGGGAAACATTCTGTTTTAATTGAAAATGGAGCGCACCCACTAGGGAAAACGCTGCGCACTACGACATCCAGAAGGCCATGCTGCTTGCCTGGCCGCGCCCTCTGAGGCAGGTGTCTTCAATAACAGGTGCGCGATGCATGCGCTTGCAGTTTCATTCAGAGTTTGAGCCACCGAAGAAGGGAAAGCAAGATTCCCGAAACGCGTCTGGCATATGAATTTGATTGATGTGAAATGCTGCGAAATCTCCTGCTTGCCTGCTGCCATTAAAACTTGCAAAAGGAACAATCTGGTTTCCTGAGGTCTCTTTTCGAATGGGTACCTGCACTTGTTGGATGTAAAAACGGCTGTCTCCGGTCGTGAAGAGAGACCCACCGCTGTAGCGGATCCTACCAAGTGCCAAGGTGGTGTTTGGACTGTAGGAAGGACAGACTGCTGGCGCTTTCTGCAGGGAAGTGCCCGCTTTTCCTTGATGACAGCAAAAAAGCGGGGCAGGAGACCACAGTGAATCACTTCTACCCACTGGGGAAACATTCTGTTTTAATTGAAAATGGAGCGCACCCACTAGGGAAAACGCTGCGCACTACGACATCCAGAAGGCCATGCTGCTTGCCTGGCCGCGCCCTCTGAGGCAGGTGTCTTCAATAACAGGTGCGCGATGCATGCGCTTGCAGTTTCATTCAGACTTTGAGCCACCGAAGAAGGGAAAGCAAGATTCCCGAAACGCGTCTGGCATATGAATTTGATTGATGTGAAATGCTGCGAAATCTCCTGCTTGCCTGCTGCCATTAAAACTTGCAAAAGGAACAATCTCGTTTCCTGAGGTCTCTTTTCGAATGGGTACCTGCACTTGTTGGATGTAAAAACGGCTGTCTCCGGTCGTGAAGAGAGACCCACCGCTGTAGCGGATCCTACCAAGTGCCAAGGTGGTGTTTGGACTGTAGGAAGGACAGACTGCTGGCGCTTTCTGCAGGGAAGTGCCCGCTTTTCCTTGATGACAGCAAAAAAGCGGGGCAGGAGACCACAGTGAATCACTTCTACCCACTGGGGAAACATTCTGTTTTAATTGAAAATGGAACGCACCCACTAGGGAAAACGCTGCGCACTACGACATCCAGAAGGCCATGCTGCTTGCCTGGCCGCGCCCTCTGAGGCAGGTGTCTTCAATAACAGGTGCGCGATGCATGCGCTTGCAGTTTCATTCAGACTTTGAGCCACCGAAGAAGGGAAAGCAAGATTCCCGAAACGCGTCTGGCATATGAATTTGATTGATGTGAAATGCTGCAAAATCTCCTGCTTGCCTGCTGCCATTAAAACTTGCAAAAGGAACAATCTCGTTTCCTGAGGTCTCTTTTCGAATGGGTACCTGCACTTGTTGGATGTAAAAACGGCTGTCTCCGGTCGTGAAGAGAGACCCACCGCTGTAGCGGATCCTACCAAGTGCCAAGGTGGTGTTTGGACTGTAGGAAGGACAGACTGCTGGCGCTTTCTGCAGGGAAGTGCCCGCTTTTCCTTGATGACAGCAAAAAAGCGGGGCAGGAGACCACAGTGAATCACTTCTACCCACTGGGGAAACATTCTGTTTTAATTGAAAATGGAGCGCACCCACTAGGGAAAACGCTGCGCACTACGACATCCAGAAGGCCATGCTGCTTGCCTGGCCGCGCCCTCTGAGGCAGGTGTCTTCAATAACAGGTGCGCGATGCATGCGCTTGCAGTTTCATTCAGACTTTGAGCCACCGAAGAAGGGAAAGCAAGATTACCGAAACGCGTCTGGCATATGAATTTGATTGATGTGAAATGCTGCGAAATCTCCTGCTTGCCTGCTGCCATTAAAACTTGCAAAAGGAACAATCTCGTTTCCTGAGGTCTCTTTTCGAATGGGTACCTGCACTTGTTGGATGTAAAAACGGCTGTCTCCGGTCGTGAAGAGAGACCCACCGCTGTAGCGGATCCTACCAAGTGCCAAGGTGGTGTTTGGACTGTAGGAAGGACAGACTGCTGGCGCTTTCTGCAGGGAAGTGCCCGCTTTTCCTTGATGACAGCAAAAAAGCGGGGCAGGAGACCACAGTGAATCACTTCTACCCACTGGGGAAACATTCTGTTTTAATTGAAAATGGAGCGCACCCACTAGGGAAAACGCTGCGCACTACGACATCCAGAAGGCCATGCTGCTTGCCTGGCCGCGCCCTCTGAGGCAGGTGTCTTCAATAACAGGTGCGCGATGCATGCGCTTGCAGTTTCATTCAGACTTTGAGCCACCGAAGAAGGGAAAGCAAGATTCCCGAAACGCGTCTGGCATATGAATTTGATTGATGTGAAATGCTGCGAAATCTCCTGCTTGCCTGCTGCCATTAAAACTTGCAAAAGGAACAATCTCGTTTCCTGAGGTCTCTTTTCGAATGGGTACCTGCACTTGTTGGATGTAAAAACGGCTGCCTCCGGTCGTGAAGAGAGACCCACCGCTGTAGCGGATCCTACCAAGTGCCAAGGTGGTGTTTGGACTGTAGGAAGGACAGACTGCTGGCGCTTTCTGCAGGGAAGTGCCCGCTTTTCCTTGATGACAGTAAAAAAGCGGGGCAGGAGACCACAGTGAATCACTTCTACCCACTGGGGAAACATTCTGTTTTAATTGAAAATGGAGCGCACCCACTAGGGAAAACGCTGCGCACTACGACATCCAGAAGGCCATGCTGCTTGCCTGGCCGCGCCCTCTGAGGCAGGTGTCTTCAATAACAGGTGCGCGATGCATGCGCTTGCAGTTTCATTCAGACTTTGAGCCACCGAAGAAGGGAAAGCAAGATTCCCGAAACGCGTCTGGCATATGAATTTGATTGATGTGAAATGCTGCGAAATCTCCTGCTTGCCTGCTGCCATTAAAACTTGCAAAAGGAACAATCTCGTTTCCTGAGGTCTCTTTTCGAATGGGTACCTGCACTTGTTGGATGTAAAAACGGCTGCCTCCGGTCGTGAAGAGAGACCCACCGCTGTAGCGGATCCTACCAAGTGCCAAGGTGGTGTTTGGACTGTAGGAAGGACAGACTGCTGGCGCTTTCTGCAGGGAAGTGCCCGCTTTTCCTTGATGACAGCAAAAAAGCGGGGCAGGAGACCACAGTGAATCACTTCTACCCACTGGGGAAACATTTTGTTTTAATTGAAAATGGAGCGCACCCACTAGGGAAAACGCTGCGCACTACGACATCCAGAAGGCCATGCTGCTTGCCTGGCCGCGCCCTCTGAGGCAGGTGTCTTCAATAACAGGTGCGCGATGCATGCGCTTGCAGTTTCATTCAGAGTTTGAGCCACCGAAGAAGGGAAAGCAAGATTCCCGAAACGCGTCTGGCATATGAATTTGATTGATGTGAAATGCTGCGAAATCTCCTGCTTGCCTGCTGCCATTAAAACTTGCAAAAGGAACAATCTGGTTTCCTGAGGTCTCTTTTCGAATGGGTACCTGCACTTGTTGGATGTAAAAACGTCTGTCTCCGGTCGTGAAGAGAGACCCACCGCTGTAGCGGATCCTACCAAGTGCCAAGGTGGTGTTTGGACTGTAGGAAGGACAGACTGCTGGCGCTTTCTGCAGGGAAGTGCCCGCTTTTCCTTGATGACAGCAAAAAAGCGGGGCAGGAGACCACAGTGAATCACTTCTACCCACTGGGGAAACATTCTGTTTTAATTGAAAATGGAGCGCACCCACTAGGGAAAACGCTGCGCACTACGACATCCAGAAGGCCATGCTGCTTGCCTGGCCGCGCCCTCTGAGGCAGGTGTCTTCAATAACAGGTGCGCGATGCATGCGCTTGCAGTTTCATTCAGACTTTGAGCCACCGAAGAAGGGAAAGCAAGATTCCCGAAACGCGTCTGGCATATGAATTTGATTGATGTGAAATGCTGCGAAATCTCCTGCTTGCCTGCTGCCATTAAAACTTGCAAAAGGAACAATCTCGTTTCCTGAGGTCTCTTTTCGAATGGGTACCTGCACTTGTTGGATATATATATATATATATATATATATATATATATATATATATATATATATATATATATATATATATATATATATATATATATATATATATATATATATATATATATATATATATATATATATATATAGACATATATATATATATATATACATATACATATATATATATATTGATTTGCTAAAAACGTTGATCTCATTTGATGGACCTCCAGAAAATTTGTGAGAGACTTAGAATGTTTATCCTAGTCTTGGCACTTGTACATTTTTGCAGGTCCATCAAGAGGAAGGTAACACATTAGAAGGGGGATCAAAAAAGGGGCCACCCCTTCTGCGTTTGTACTGTCTGTTGCATGGTGCTTCGTGCAACACCAAGGACATAAACAACGCATGCTGCCAGTGATCAGCTAGGCATAAAGGCCATACCAGTCTAACATGGGGGACAGGAAGTACAGGACTATGCAACTACAGCATTTCCTAAGCAGTGTCTCTCAGATCCCAGATATGCCTCTTTAGTGGTATACATACAAACCTTCTCTGCTGGACCCAAAACACCTGTGCATTCTCTTGTAAAAGGTCACGTGTAAACTTTTGTATCTCGCCTAGTTGAGGGCAGCTCTAAGCTCAATTAAGGTGAAAATTGAATAATAACTTAAGAAAAAGCATTAATAGAAAATTGCTGCAGGACAGCGGGAGCAGACTCGAGCTTCTGAGGAAGGAAGGAGCTCCGTACCAAGTATGGCTGCCATGAGAACGTAGGATCGGCGACCCCCTCATCCTTTGGTACAGCAGATATCAGTGCTATAGCAGTGCACATGCTCCTGAACACTTACCTGAATTAAAGGACACTGTTTGCTTTTGGTCCATATACACTGTGAGTTCAGAGGGTATACAGACATAATATCGATTCAAAAACATAGAATAGCACAAATATTGAAGTAAAAATATCGAATGGACAAAATATCGAATGGACAGAATAGAGTGGTGTAGAAGGTAAGTAATTTAATATCGATTTAAAATATAGAAAGTTAAACTATCGAAGTATATAATATAGTAATTAAGATATATCGAATTTTTAATAATATCAAATTTTTTAAAGTGTTTTTTATGTTATTTATTTTTTGTGTAATTTAATTCTGAGCTGGTTGTGGGTTTATAGGGGAATAGGTTGGGAAGTAATTTATTGTAAATAATTAAATGTGTTAATTTATTTATTGGTATTTATTTTGAATTATTTGTTAATTAGTTATTAATTTGTAATTAATTAATTTTTAACTGGTAATTCATTTTTAATTGGTAATTCATTTTTTTTTTATTTCATTAATTGATAATTATGTAAACTTAATTCATTTATTTTCCGTAGCGGGTTGTGGGTTTATAGGGGAATAGGGTGGGAAGTAATTTAATTGTATTTAACTAAATATGTTAATTTATTTATTGGTATTTACTTTGAATTAATTGGTAATTAATTATTAATTTGTAAATAATACATTTTTAACTGGTAATTCATTTTTAATCGGTAATTCATTTTTATAAATTGGTCAATTGATAATTATGTTAATTTTATTAATTTATTTTCCGTAGCGGGTTGTGTGTTCATTGGGGAAAAGGGTGGGAAGTAATTTAATTGTAATTAAATTAATCATTAATAATTTACATTTTTCAATGTATTTGTATTAATTTTTATTGGTATTGATATTTAATTTATTTTTATTAATATATTAAATGTTTACTTTCCCTACTGTTAAACTCACTAGAGTGGGAATAGTCATTTTTTACCCCTACGCTATCCAACGCTTTCCCTACTGTTGCACCCTCTGGAGTGGGAATAGTCATTTTTACCCCTACGCTATCCAACGCTTTCCCTACTGTTGCACTCTCTGGAATGGGAATAGTAATTTTTACCCCTACGCTATCCAACGGTTTTTCTACTGTTGCACCCTCTGGAGTGCGAATAGTAATTTTTACCCCTACGCTATACAACGCTTTCCCTACTGGTGCACTCTCTGTAGTTGGAATAGTAATTTTTACCCCTACGCTATCCAACTCTTTCCCTACTGTTGCACTCTCTGGAGTGGGAATATTTATTTTTACTCCTACGCTATCCAACGCTTTCCCTACTGTTGCACCCTCTGGAGTGGAAATAGTAATTTTTACCCCTACGCTATCCAACGCTTTCCCTACAGTTGCACTCTCTGAAGTGGGAATAGTCATTTTTACCCCTACGCCATCCAAAGCTTTCCCTACTGTTGCACTCAATGGAGTGGAAATAGTCATTTTTACCCCTACGCTATCCACCGCTTTCCCTACTGTTGCACTCACTGGAGTGGGAATAGTCATTTTTACCCCTGCGCTATCCAACGTTTACCCTACTGTTGCAGTTGCTGGAGTGGTAATAGTCAATTTTACCCTCCCGCTATCCTACAGTACAAATATTGTATATTTTTTATTAATATTATGTTAATACATATATATGTGTTAAAAAATCAAATTGTATGTTTCTTTTTTTAACTTAAATTAATTATTTAATAATCTTAAAGTTATTTAAGTATTTTTAAGTATGTTTTAGATACTTATAGTTATTATTTCATTAATTTTAAATTACCTTTAAGATATTTAAAAAATTTCGATATTTTGACTAACTATATATATTTTTTCGATATTTTTGATTCAATATTTTTGTGTTTACCTGCTTGTAGATAGGACTTCGATATTTTTGCTTTCTATATTTTTACTTCGATATTTTTTTCTTCTATATTTTTGTATTCTATATTTTGTTAGTGATCAAGTCCAGAGACATAAAGGTTCATACAAGATACAGGCCCACAACAACGAACCATAATTTAACATATCACAGCGGGCCCTAGAGTTGCGCAAGGAGGGCTGGAGGTGTGCAACAAGAGAGCAAAGCCTGGACACATAGAAGCCACAAGTGTTCTGGGAAGCATCACATTACAAGCCACAAATCTGAACCTTTCCCCTGAAGAACAATGGTGTGCACAAATAGGCCTCCATCCGGGTCAGTTTAATCAAATAGACAAACATACCGTCTCCCTGGGTACAGTGGAAGACACTACAGATACCGCTGGACAATTGGGGCCCCCGGGAGGAGCGCCTCAAGTGTCGGACCCCACACTCAGAGACATAATGTCAGCGATTAGAGACCTAAGAAATACGCTAGAACATAAATTAGATGCGGTAACCGAGGAGGTTAACCTAATCTGAGATAATTTCCAGGGAATGGCAGGGAAAGTAGCAGTGACAGAAACAAATATAAGCACCCTACAATCTAAAACGAAACGTCTCAAGGATGAAGTAATCAGATTGACCAAGCATCAATGAGAGGTCCTGGCGAGGCTGGAAGACCAAGAAGGAAGAGCGCGCCGCAATAACATCCAAGTGGTGGGGATTCCTGAAGGGGCAAAAGGACACTCTGCAGACCTTTTTATGGAAAAACTAATACTCAACGCGCTCCGCCAAAATAGGCTATGTAACTTTTTCTTGGTAGAGAGAGCCCACCGTCCGTTGGGGCCTCCATCACACCCCGGGGCCCCCCACTTAAGATCATAGTCCGAATCCTTAACTTTAGGGACCGTGACTCTATTCTACAGGCAGCAAGGTCGCATGGAGACTTAACATATAAAAACGCTACCATTAGATTACGTCCTGGCTATACTCTTCAGGTACAGCGTCAGCGCCAAACTTTTGATTCTATCAAAAAGGCCCTCAGAGAGAAAAATACATATCAAATACATGATGATGCATCCAGCTAAACTAAGAGTAATTGCGGAGGGCAAGTTGCATCTTTTCAAGTTTCCAGAAGAAGCACGGGATTGGCTACAGGGCTGGAACAAAGTGGAGTACACGCGAAGCAAGTAGAAAGAAACTGGATCAGGAGAGACAACAGTCCTTAGAGCACCATCCCAACCCGTTGAGTCATAGAGAGGGTCTGGCCCTGCAGTGACTATGAATAATATCTTTTCTAAGAAGAGGGCCACAAAGCAACATGAAGGAAAGTAACTAGGGGATCCGGGGGCTGTCCATGTTCAAGTTGATATCACTGGGGACTGCCCGGGACTTGGCCTCTCCTGATGAAGGGGTGCTGAAGCGGCTTACTTGGGTAGCAGTGAGTACAAGGGTGATGTCTTAATGTACAGGGGTGTCTATTATTCATTCATATTGGTGGTGGCGGTAGCGCCCTCCCACAGTTTTATGCACAAATTTGGGCGACAGGCACTCTGCAGGCTGGGGGAGTGTGCAAAGAATAGCTCCCTAAGCATGGAGGCAGGAAGGGGGGTACTGTTGGGGAAGTTTAAAGATTTTTCATATTTAAATGGTTTTGCTCATCTGGATCGGAGATCAGGAATGGCAGGGGTGGAGAGGTCGCTGACACAAAACAGCAACAGTGCCAATATTGAATTTGCATATGGTCATGGAATGTGAATGGGTGGGGAAATAAAATTAAATGAACCGTAGTACTCCAGCATGTCAAACATCACTCCCCGGTTCTTGTCCTGCTCCAAGAGATGCACCTGAAGGGCAACCATTATAAATAAGGCTCCCTGTTTTCCATTTTTACAGATTTTTACAGATAAATACAGACAGAAAACAATGGGCTCGATTCCAATTCGTTAAAATCCCCCACGATTTGCCGTACGGAGCGTTTTTCCCGTACGATTCGTACACCTACAACGTCCCCGTACCTACGATCAAGTACAATCACATAACCAAGCCAATCCACGTACGATTCGTAAAAACACCGTACGACATGAAAATACATACGAGTTGCTTTCGGGTCACGCAGTACGGTACGTCCATAAACAAGCAGCAGTTTCCGGCCCAGCAAGTATGATCCGTCCCTGCGACACTCCGTACGACCCTTCTTCTACGGGACCCAAAATCTGCCGTAAAAGCAGAGTCCGGCTCGAACGGCACCCCGGTACGCGACATACACGCCATGAACCCCATCATCCGTGTCATCCCAGTCCTGTACGCCTACGACCTGGTGCATAGAAACGGACGACGATGCAGACGGTGAGAATTACGTACCCTAACAAGGGAAGTGTACATGTACGGTGCGTCATACATTTCCAAATATACCTTAATTGTCATAGAGATACGAGCCGCACGCACGCCATGAATGTCGGGGTACGAAGCATCACATGCGTTCGCGTATGGCCCCATTGTAAGAGAGATACAAGCCGCACGCACGCCATGAATACTGGTGTACGGTGCATCACACGCGTTCGTGTATGGCACCATTGTAATAGAGATACGAGCCGCACGCACACCATGAATATTGGGGTACGGTGCGTGACACATGAGGGGTGGGTGGATATGACTCCCAGAAGTGCCCAACAGTGTGGGGGTGGGTGGATAGGACTTCCAGAAGTGCCCAACAGAATAGGGGTGGGTGGATATGACTCCCAGCAGTGCCCAACAGAATGGGGGTGGGTGGATAAGGCTTCCAGAAGTGCCCAACAGCATGGAGGTGGATGGATATGACTCCCAGCGGTGTGCACACATATGAAGGGTGGGTGGATATGACTCCTAGCAGTGGCCAACAGTATGGGGGTGGGTGTAGAGTACTACCAGCAGTGCCCAACAGTATGAGTGTGGGTGGATAGGACTCCCAGAAGTGTCCAACAGTATGGGGGTGGGTGGATATGACTCCCATAAGTGTTCAGACGTATGAGGGGTGGGTGGATAGGACTCCCAGAAGTGCCCAACAGAATGAGGGTGGGTGGATATGACTCCCAGCAGTGTCCAGACATAAGAGGAGTGGGTGGATAGGACACCCGGAAGTGTCCAACAGTATGGGGATGGGTGCAGAGGACTCCCAGCAGTGCCCAACAGTATGGGGGTGGATGGATAGGACTCCCAGAAGTGTCCAACAGTATGGGGGTGGGTGGATAGTACTCCCAGCATTGCTCAGATATAGGGCGGTCGTTTTCATCATACAACTACATGGGTGTATGCTTACATCCCTAACCTGTGAGTGTCCTGATAGTGCAATATCAACACATCACACACAGCAGTGTGCCACTCCACGGAGGATGGACTTCTGTCACACACTGTGTGACACACAACATGTGTGTGTGTGATGTCAGATCCCACGTCAATACCCACCCATGGAGGTTGCAGGCAACCTACACACCCTTACATCATGACACAATATTGTATAGTAATGTGACAGCCCACCAAACAAAGAGAGGGCGAAAGGGAACACCACTGTCATGTACATCCCTGGGCTGAGAAGAATGTCCAGGTGGTGGTCAGACCACCAACATGTACTCTCCCATGGAAGGAATAGGGTTGAAACACCTCAGATACAATGCACAAAATTGTGAGTCATGTGCGCAAATACCCTGCAGAACAAAACACAACATAGGGGTAGGTTTTGATTTCACATCTGCATAGTGGGAAAACGGGTGAATGTGTCCATGAAGGCATTTCTACATACTCTAAACACAAGTACAGTGAGTAGCATGGATGGCACAGACTAATGGAAAGTAGTCATCTGTGAGCAGGCGTAGCCATTGCTGAAGGGAACGGTGAATGAAATAGGAAATCTGCACACATGTCAGAAAAACAATTGTACAACTGTCTGTAGTGAAGAGCTTATATGTCACTTATGAATGAACACTCCTTGTGACAATGCCTCTAGCCAAAATGAACACACACAACCAAAGATCAGTAGCTGCAACATTGTGATGGCACATAGATACCATGGTCCACATCATCACCATCATAAAATAGACATCTTACAGAACCCCAAAACATTACAATGACACCAATTCCGAAGGCCCACAGCACCAAAAGCAAGTACCTTCAATGCAATAGCTGAGAATGAAAAATAAAATGCTTTATTCAGCTCAAAATTCAAATGATTCAGAAAATGAGTCCAGCCTCAAACAAGGCCAATGGCCAGTCCACAGTAAAGTCTGTATGGGTGACGTTGAGGAGCTCGTCGACGCCAAACTTGCCTGCACATGTAGGAGCTAAAGGGTTGGTGATCCGTGGGGGGCATCATCTTGGTCCTGGCCAGGCACCGCAGGGACAGAAGAGGGAAGGGTAGGTGTTGTGAGTGCAGGGAGGGAGGAATCCTTCTCAGTGGCTTGTGTAGCACCAAAGGTGGAAATAAACTCAGCGCTGCACACTGCTGCCAGTTCCGCCAGACCACCACCTGCACCCGGGGACACTACGGGAGTAGCGGTAGAGGGCTGTGAGTCAAGCAGACTATGTCTGTGGCTTCGTGCGTGCCGTCTGTCCCCAGTCCCTGTGGGTTTGCCTGCATCCCTCTGAGATTGCGTGCCTGGAGATCTGCGGTTCGACTTTGGTGATGGTGGTGTTCTGGTTGAGTCTGTTGCTGTGAGTGATCTTATACGTCTGTGTGTGCCTTGGACAGGTATGGGAGAGGGGGGTGTGGATGGATCCGAAGGAGGGGGGGGGGAACGGACCGCTGCAGGAGGGATACTGCTGCTGTTAGTGAGGACTCCATGTAATGTAATGTAATGTAAAATAAATTTGTAAAGCGCATAAATCACCCGAAGGTCTCAGAGCGCTGGCAGAAAAACCTCAGAGCAGATAGACAAAGTAGGTCTATGGGCTTGTAGCCAAAAAGAGCCAGGTTTTTAAGTGTTTTTACGGAACCTTAGATGGTTAGGTTCAGTTCTGATCTGGAGGGGAAGGGAATTCCAGGCTACAGGGGCAGTTTTACTGAAGGCCCTATCGCCATTTCTGACTGTGCGTACCCTGGGGATTGTCAGCAGTGACTTGCCAGTAGATCTGAGGATTCTTAATGGGTTGTGGGGTTTAAGCGTTTGTGCAATATACATTGTTCCATGTCCATTGATGGGTTTGTGGACTAGGCAGCATAGCTTAAATTTTATGCGCTTTTTTATTGGGAGCCAGTGTAGGGTTTTAAGGCAGGGCAGAGATGGAGTGAGCGGGGGGAGATTTAACACCAGTCTAGCCGCAGTGTTTTGGAGAACCTGTAAGCGGGCCAAGAGGGTTGAATTGACTGAGGACAGTAGCGAGTTCCCATAGTCTATCCGACTTATAATGAGTCCTTGGACAACGGGCATGCGAGATGGGAGAGGGATCCATTTGAAAATCTTCCTCAAACTGCGCATAAGGCCGAAGCTGGTCTGAACTACTTTGTTGACGTGTTCAGTCATTGATAGCTTATTATCCATGATCACCCCAAGATTTCTGACTGAAGATTTGGGAGCGGGGCAGGGGCCTAGGGAATTTGTCCACCAGTCATCGACCAGATCTTATCGGCCTTTCCAAATAGCACAATCTCCGTTTTGCTGGCGTTCAGCATCAGGAAGTTCTTTGTCATCCAGTTTTGAACGTAAACCATGCACTTTTTAAATCTGTTTGGTCTCATCCATGGACGTTAGAATCCGACGTTGGTCAGACATCATACTTGACATGCCCTCCATGAATGACAACAACTGTGTCAGTATGCCAGTGTGGCCATGGAGGACAGTCAGCATTGATGTCTGACCAACCTGAACCAGAGTATGTCCACAGACTCCGCACTGAGGGCAGCAGGGGAGACAGGGGCAGGCGCTGCGGTGCCGGGGCAAAAGGAGACATGGGGGGCAGCATGGACAGAAGGGACACTAGCAACTGGGAGGGTGGAGATGGGTCTGGAGGAGGTGGGGACAGACACGGAGATCGAAGATGCTGTTGCCGCGTATTCCCCCTCCTTCTGGGAGTCAGAAGCCGATCCGTCCGCATGGTAGGAAGTGTCGCCGTCCAAAAGGTACGGACGGCTGACTCCCCTCACCCTCCGTGCCACTGGCTCCCTCTGACTCCTCAGCCGTGGTGGCACTGTGGCTGAGTCCCTCCTCTTGGTCCGTGCTCATGTCTCCTCCTTCTGGCTCGATTGATGATGCTGTGGGCAAGGAGAAGAAACAAAAAAGCATCAGTCACTTGTACACATCTGACACATGAGCACAAAATCAGTTGGTCACATTGCAAATCATGGCATGTATCATGAGTAACAGCCAGATAGCTCTGCACATATTTGAGACTAGTACTGACCAGTTGGTATTGACACAATACTACTTGGACACAAGGATACAAAGAACACACCAGGCCCAAACTTGAATGAGAGTTACACTTAGAAGAGTCTGTTGTTTTACATGAGAGCAGATCCATACAATGAAGTGATGCCACTTAAAGTTCACAAACAAAAACCAGTTGTGGTGGCCCTCAGGGCAAACTAACCTACCTCACTCCCCAGGGTGGCACCACACTCAGAGCCCTGTAAGTACATTTGGGTGATCAAAAATGTAACACATAGTTTACATCTTGTGACAATACTTCACATATATTGAATGTGTACATTCGCCAACTTGTGAAGAGAACACGTATGTGCCTGCATGAAAGAACTCTCATAAGGCAATGCACACAATAAACATAGACACATTCACTTAAACAGCTGTCACCCTGTCAGATGCAACACTGTTAGAAATAAATGGCGTTGCACATGTGCCATATCCATGGGCCAACGTAGGTCTTGATGGCTTGACACACATTAGTCTGTACAATTGAGAACAAAGGAGTTGCAAAACCTCAAGACCACTGTGGGGACATGTCTATGGAGATCAACGCACATTAATCACTAACACTGGCCTCATTAAAAAGCTGCCAGCTTGTAACACAAAATTTGCTAATGTTGTTTCGTGTGCACTACCTTGTGAGACAACTATCATTCAGGAACATAAGTGTTACTTACACAAATCGTCATATGTACACATTCAAAACATAAAGAAATAATGACAAGTTTTGGTAGTGCCAGGGTACAATCATTAATGTGAGTCAACTTGAAATATGTCAGTCCTCAAAGGGGCATCTATTACCTGATCATGCAGTTGCTTGCACATAAGACCTACTGGTTGTCATGTGAAGTGGCCCACATGTCCCAAATCAGGACAATGCTCAAGCTAATGGGCCTGCAATTGTGAAAAACCAAATCATAGCTGCATCGTGGACACACCCTCATCCCCAGGCAAAATGACAACACAGTAGTGTGCACACTAAGACAAAACAGCGTTCCACCAGAACTACATACATGTGGCAAAAATGAATGAGGCACAACCATGTCTGGAAACAATTTACATAGGCTGTCAAGCACAAAATGAATAAACAGAACAGAATGGCTGGATAGGAAAAATTTGTATCGTTAGTATCAGTCACGCAGTCAAAATGTACTACGTTACCAAGGTCTTCTGTACCAAAAACAAATTTATTTAATTTTTGTCTGGTTTTTAGATTTATCAAAACGCATGGGCAAACCAAAGACCGTCACGACAGTGAATACATGAATACAGTATTTACATTTATACACACATACCAATATACATTATTTACAAGGTGAACGAAACACAATTGAATAAAGACAATTGTAAAAGACACACCAAAAAACAATAACATTAATCAATATTCAAACATTAATTGCATTTATATACAGTGCAAATTTTTTTTTACAAAAAGCAAGGGTACAACCAGTCCATGGGGATGTGAAACCAAAAGACAGGTGGGGACAGATGGAGTAGTACGCCTGCCTGCCTGACAACACTGTGGTTGATATTTATATTGGGTTGCACCACTAGGGTCCCAGGTGGTATTTACTTTCTCTTCCTAGGTGCACCCTTTTGAATGACCACAGGGTGGGTATGTCGACGCGTTTCGAACCGGATTATTGACGGTTCTCTTCAGGACGGGGACTGGGAACAATGAGTCTGCACGTGGCAAAGAATGTGCCTTGGTGTCGGTAAATCGCCGGGGAAGGGGTTGATTCTGTGGTTAGCCGTTCGGGTTCTTTAAGGTTTGGTTGTCCGCCACGCGGTACACACACGAGAGTGGGACTGCTTACATATTGACTATGTTTCGATGTGCAAGCTGAATAAGTAGCTTGTGCACCGTGTAGCATCTGATGTCAAAAAACACTTCAGGGCTGGTATATAAGTGAGCCGGGACTTTATCGAGAGGATTCAATCACTCGGAGTATCTCGGACTGGAACACGCACAGCACTGCCCACCATCACAGGGTAAGTGCATGGTGAAACATCGACCAGCCAATTCTCACCCACAGGTCACACCTGGCAAGGCAAAATCAGGCATGCCCATTAGACCTCCCCTGCACAACACCCCCATCCCTCAGTCAATGTGATTGATACAGATCAAGAAGTGAGAATACAAAGTTTGTACAAGCTTTATTCGAGGTAAATTCTCATAAAAGCACAAGATAAAATACAACATGACAATAAAAAGCATCAATTGGCAAATACAAATACAAGTTCATATAAACATTTGTGCAAGCTCATACAGTACCACTTTAAAAATGTACGTATATATCACAATAAATTGAATATTATAAAATGGTCTAAAAAACATGTTTAAGAGGACCCACACAGAAATTGCCGCCGGATTGCCCAGGCCCACCCTAAATATTTGGCCACCCAATAACTATAGACTCTTGGGTTGAAGTGCACAGAATTCTCAATGCCACAGCACTATCACGTGTCCCGAGGTTCTTGCATACAGGTGTAAGCCATACCCTCCTAGGTGAAGAATAGGCTTTACAGACAAAAAGAAAGTGGCCTAGACTTTCCTCAGCTGTTTTACATGCAGGGCATGTCATATTGGTCGACCTTTGCCACCCAGCGGTTAGTTTTTTTAGGGGAATAGAGCCAGATCTGACCTGAAAGACCAGCTTCCTAGACAATGGGACCGTAATGGTGTCCCAGTAGTCTTCCAGAATAGGATGAATTTTTGTCTCCAAGAAGCGACCCGCCATAGAGTCAGACCTAACACCTCTCATCAGATTGCTGTCCACCCAGTCCCAATATTGTGATTTGAGAGCTTCCTTGCTAGGGAAGATCTCCCCAAGAGGATTGGTCCACAGATTGGAAAACCCAAGATTAAATAGCATGGACCTTAAGTTTTTTAACCACTTTATCTTGTGGAAGTTATCTTCCCTAATTATTGCGAGGAATCCCTCCGCATATTGCCTGATCTCCGGAGTAGTCCACAGGCGTCTCCAGTAGAGAACGGGGCGCAACCTCACTCTATCACCAATGGGACGTCTGCCCAACTCGAGAAACAGTGGCAATAAGGGGGTACTTTGTGGGAGTCCTGTAATCCCTCTGAGAAACTTGTTCTCAGATATCTGTAAAGTCGAGAGATTGTCCCAAGCCCATAGTTCTGCACCATATAAGGTCGCGCCTAAGACCTTTGCGTCATATACCATAAGAGCGGGTTTGATCGGTTTCGTCTTGGATTTACGGTGTTCCCCCCGCAATGCTCCTGATAGTTGTTGGTGTTTCAGGGCCGCTTTTTCCAAGTGACGTGACCAACCAAAGCCCTCTGCTATCTGTACCCCTAGATATACAAACTCTTTAACCATCTCTAACTTGCTATTATTCAGGGATACCTTAGGATGGATTTTTCGGCGAGGGGTAAAAGCCATTAGTTTCGTTTTCCCCACGTTGACTTCCAGGCCATGCTCTTTGCAAAAAGCATCAAATATGTTTAATGCACGTTGCAGCCCCGCGGGAGTTTTTGACATGATCAAGGTGTCGTCTGCGAACATCAGGATGGGGACCCTGGTGTCCGCTAGCGATGGGGCATCTACACGTGCTTTCAACATTTGCTCCACAATCCCATTAATAAATAATGAAAACAGTAAGGGTGCCATGGCACAGCCTTGCCGGACCCCCCTTTCCACTGGGAAGTCCATAGTTGACTCACCATTCCCACCCCACTGTACTCTTGCAAAGTTACATTCATGGAGGCGCATGATCAGGGTAAGAAGTTCAGGTGGAATCCCCATTTTTTGCAAGACCAGCCATAACTTAAATCTGGGGACCAAATCAAACGCCGCCCGTAGGTCGACAAATGCGACGTACAGGCAGCCCTTACTAAGCAAGACCGTCTTCCACCGTAATATGGTAAAGCGGAAGACCTGGTCTATAGTACTGGTCGCTCGCCTAAATCCTGCCTGAAATGGTGAGAGAGCATTGTTGACTTCCACCCAGTCCATGAGTTGATTCATAACCATCCTCCCCATTACTTTTTGCACGGTTGCTATCAAACTTATGGGCCTGTAGTTCGCGGGGAGCGAACGGTCCCCCTTTTTATGGATAGGAATAATAATTGCTCCCTTCCATAACTCTGGAACCACCCCCCCCTTAGCTAGGGCATTTCCTAACAAAAGGATATATTTCGCCCACCTCTTCATGTCATGTTTGAAAATATCCGAGGGAATCCCGTCTAACCCTGGCGCTCTCCCGCCCTTTACCGAACTGATAGCATTCTCAACTTCTTTGCGAGTGAACAAATTGTCAGTCGCAAAAACTGGCACTATGCCCTCCCCTGCCCCGGGTTGCATAACTTCAGAATATTGTGGTCTGAAGTACTCAACCCAAGCTTATTCAGCTACGTTGTTATCAGGTCTTACGGGGCTACCTCCTCTGCCCCATTTAATGATTTTCCAGAACAACCTGGAATCCTTGCTATTAGAAGCCCCTTTTAACTCAGCCCAGTGGTCTTCGTCCCATTTCCTCTTAGCCCGATAAATAGCTAATTTGTACGCTTTCCTTGCCGCTCTGATTGCAACATTTTCCCTATTTCTAATGGCTTGGCCTAAATGCAATCGTGCGGATCTACACTGGCAGTTATACCATCTACCAACGTCCAAATTTTTCCTCCCTTTGTTAGTCTTGGTCAGAAAACATGGTTTTAGGAGGGAAAATAGATTATTGTGGATGTCTGTGATATCCCTAGCCCCTGGGATTGTTGGATCTGCCACCTCCATGTCAGAAATTGCATTATCCACCGCTAGGTTAATGTAGGACATTGTTTCGTTGTTTGCCAGTACCCTTGGCCATTTTAGTCTACGTCCGTCATTACTCATAACTGGGGATTGGACGTTCCTTGAGTGCAAATTTTCAGGTCCAGCATTCCACCACCTATGGGTCACACAGAGGGGATTGTGGTCACTTTCAATTCTGGGATTAATTGCCATGTCAATAACCCCCTGCCACAATTGGAGACTACATATTACGTAATCAATCCTGCTCCTACTAATGCCATTGTCAAAAGTACAGCCACCCTCTTTGTCCCCTGGGATTCTCCCATTCAGGGCCCTTAGACCATGCTCCATACAAATAGCATTTATTAACAGGACATCCTTCGTCCACCTTGTGATGGAATTTAGAGTTAAAGGCGGTACTCCCCATAGGTTATCCTCTTCCCTCCCCAGGGGGTCATTTGTACAGTCAAGGGGTTCAAAGGTCCTATTAAGATCCCCTGCTATTATTACCCTGTTATCTTGCGACTTGGTTTCTAGGGCATCTGACAACGCCTCTAGAGTGGAGGAGTTGCTTGAATTGCTCCCTCTTGCATAAACATTATACAAGTCAATTAAAGCCCCCTTTGTTGGTGAAATTCTTAACAGTTGCAGGTCACCAATTCCCAAATCCAGTGTTTTAACAGAGATACACAGGTTCTGCCTTATCCAGACAGTAAGACCTCCCATGGGTCGACCTCTTCCGCCTTTAGTGGCTGGTATAGAGAAGTTTAAATAGCCACAAAAAAAGACGGGTTCACAAGCCCAGGTTTCTTGAAAACAGCATACATCGAACCCATTGATGAATTCTACCCAAGATGGTGAGGCTAGCTTACTACCTAACCCAGCGATATTCCAGGATAAAAACATACCAGAACTGCCCACAGTCCCACCAGAGTTACTAGTTTTGGAAGTTGGTTGGGGAGCCATTAGGTTTACAACAGTATTAACAATGTTCACACAAAAGGCATTTGCTGTTGATATAGTTAATTCCCCAAGACTGGCATTTATATTCGCCATCCCGTCACCTCCTGCCACATTGGAGCTCCCATTTCCAGTTTTCTCAACAAATGTGTTTGTGCCCGCAATATCATCGTAATCATCACAACTCCCTATGGATTCGTTAGTACATCCTCCAATACAACTGTACGAATCATACACAGTTTGTCAACAGCCCCAACTCTGTTCCTGCCATCCGACAGGAGGGTTGTAGTTCGTACATGCAGTATAGTTAAGAAACAGTGGAGGGGGAGCTGTTGTAGGGATGGTATGCAAAGGTAGAGTGGGAGGATTTATAGGTTCATTGAGCAGGCTAGTCAATACACTGGTAGGGCGAGGGTAGAAAAAAGTCAAATCGACGATTCCAATGCCTCCCTTGGATGTGCCCCATCCCTGTCTAGTTATCCAACCAGCCACCCTTGGATCTTGAAAATTCACCACAATACAATCCCCTCCCAGACTTTTAGTTGTGTACCCTAGCCAATCTATTCTTCTAACCCCTATGATTAGCCCATCAACGTCTCCGGGAAGAGGGCGGTTCTCCCTTAACCAGTGCATGATCTTATTTTTGAGCATCTGGAAGGTTTCTCTCTGTCCCGGAGGTAAAGGTGGAACATTTATAAGAACAGCTACATAGGGGAAAGAGTCTGGAGTAAGGTTCACTGGGGGTTTCCTGTGCGGTGGCTTTGTCAAGGGTGGAGGGATCGGTTTAGACACTGAGAAAACAGGGCGGGGTACAGGTTTGTTTAATATCAGCTGGTCGTTGATAGGTTGGGCGGGTGCTATGACTTTGCCCGTTGATGAACACGCTTTAGCCCCTGACCCTACTACTGCGTTACTTAGAACCCCCTGGGTGTTTATTGATTGTGTGGGTACAATAGTTTTGCCCACTGAGGAACATGCATTAGCCCCTGACCCAGCTATAGGAGGAGGGACTACCACAGACTGGGCAGAGTTCACTGTGGTTTGGGTAACCCCTGGATGTACCAATTCTATAGGATTGGAGGTTCTGTTTACTGGTACATTACCTGACTTAGGTGGTAATTGGGGCTTTGTTTGTGGCATTTTACCCTTGTCTTGTGTTATAGGGTTGGTAGTGCCCTGATGCTTGGCACTTACGTCCACCCTAGTGGTCGTTTTTATCAAGAATTTTGTGGAGAAAAAGTTGTCTAGCGTTGCCTGCTCGAAATGATCTAGGCGGTCTGAGAGCTTAGCAATTCTTTCCTCTATTGGGGAGAGAATTGTTCTCAACAACTTTTCCAACTCAGGGATCAGATTTGAAAGCGGTGAAGGCTTATCCTCAATTATGGTGCCTGGCTCAGAAGCAGTGTCCCTAGCAGGTACAGAACTATCCAATAAAACAGCATTCCCATTCAGTACGCTTTCAGTACTACAACTAGCCTCAGTGTTAACCTCTCTAGAACACATAGATTTATGTAATTTCCTATGCTTTGGAGGGGGTTTCACAACAAGTTTACATTTTCTCGGTACAGTGGGTCTTTTCCGCTTAGAACCATGCTTGGATTGACCCAGGACGACCTGGGCACCTAGACCTGGGAGCTGCGTAGTATTAATATCACTCTTACCGGGTAAGACCAATTCAGTAACGTTATCTTTCTCCACAACACTTACGGCTACCTCAAATTGCTCATTTACAGATGGGAGGTTTACCGAGGATAATGGTGTTACCAAAGTTGGGTACATTTGTGTTGAATGTTTGTCTGGGATGTTTTTCAATAGTTCAATCGAAAGTCTGCGCTCTGCGCGCTTCTCGGCCAGTGTTATTTCTTTGTCTATGGATAGAGATGAACGATTGAAGAAAAATTTATCCAATGGTCCAATTGCCAAAGGGCCAGACTCAACAGGAGGAATTGGCGGACTGATACTACTAGTGGAGGCAGACATTGTACTGATATGCACCAACAGACGTACAGTAATTAGATATCACTTACATAGGGGTATACCGTCGAACAAATATCAGGGGGGTGGCCCAGCCCAGCCTCCTTAGGCCCCTGACGGCCACAGACGGTCCCGCCCTTGTCCCGGGCTTCTCCCGGTCGCTCCCGCGCGCTCCCGCGCAGCGGTGATGCAAGCGTTCTTTTCAGAAAGTGTAATTGGTGAAGGGGCGGGGCTTGCAGGGAGAGCGGCCCAGGTGTTTGCTGATGGGCTATCAGGGACTCCTGGGATAGCGAGTCCCTGACTACACTGCTCGCAGCCCTGCAAGACTTGCCAACGCCCTTAACTCCTGCACAGTCTGTCCACAATGCTCCTGGGCCAAGCAGCGAAGCGGGACCCGCGGAGCGGGTCCGGCAAGAAGTTGAGACAATCCGCAAGGAAAGGAAAAGGCTGCCACACCACAACGGACAGCAACGTACAGCAGGTGAAGCACTGGTGGGTCCCACGGAGGCAATGGAACGAAGGGCTTTTCACTTCGTGAGTGAGGGGGCGGGGCTTGCAGGGAGAGCGGCCCAGGTGTTTGCTGATGGGCTATCAGGGACTCCTGGGATAGCGAGTCCCTGACTACACTGCTCGCAGCCCTGCAAGACTTGCCAACGCCCTTAACTCCTGCACAGTCTGTCCACAATGCTCCTGGGCCAAGCAGCGAAGCGGGACCCACGGAGCGGGTCCGGCAAGAAGTTGAGACAATCCGCAAGGAAAGGAAAAGGCTGCCACACCACAACGGACAGCAACGGACAGCAGGTGAAGCACTGGTGGGCATGCCCATTAGACCTCCCCTGCACAACACCCCCATCCCTCAGTCAATGTGATTGATACAGATCAAGAAGTGAGAATACAGAATCTGGGTACCAAAAACTGTGCATCAACAATTCCAAAAGTAACACAAGCTCACCTCGTGGGGATGCCAATACATATTAGTCACAAACAAACAACCACAGATTGTTTTGAATAGGCACACAAACACTGCCCAGTGTGACCATGCACAAGCAAAATCTTGTATCCATGTCCAGTGGGCACATGTAGCAGACACAGGATAATTCCAAGCTATGCCAGGGACCAATGCCACATGCTGCAAGGGTGTGCAGTTAAAACCTCACACTCCTATGTTGAGACTCATCATCAGTGCAAACAAATATGAAGAACAAACACAGTGCACAGGTCATGGCACAGGCAAGGTACCAACACATGTCACAGAACTCCCTTCCACATGATGCGAAAATCAATGTGCAGTCTAATTACCTGGCACCCTAGAAGAACATGTGCAAATGCCCAAAAACACAGACCAGGGGACACATGTGGAGGAGGGGTGTAAGGGATGAAAAAAGGCACCAGCTGAATATGGGGAATTGAAACTACAATGCACAAATAGCCTGTCTGACCAGACACCCCAACTGTGGGAGTGTTTTCAGGCTTCAGAGCACCTCAAGTAGCAGGTAAAAACACAACACTACAAACAGCCATGTACCTACCCCCTTCTTGCTGCTGTCTCTCCTGCAACTGCCTCTTGAGGTTGGGAAAGACCACTTCCAGGACCCGGAGCATGTGGGGGGTGAGGTGACGGCTCCCACCATGCCGGCGTGGAGCCTCCAGCTTCAGCTGGACCCAGGCGATACACCGGGTCCTTAACCGGATGTCCTGCCACTTTTTCCTGATGTTGCTCAGCGGCCGGCGAGGGCCCCCCACACACCTGACCGCCCTGACAATATCCAACCAGATCTCCAACTTCTCGTAGGCAGTTACCTGTCAGGAAGACAAAGTGAAATAACATCACTACACCTGCTCCATGTCCCAGAGACACACACTTGCACTACATTGATGATGTCAACAGGCCATAGGATGCTGACATGACTTGCATCATCATACATGTGAATTTGGCATGTGGGCAAACCCCAATGCACTACATGCCTATGAAAGACAACAGATGGCATAAGGGGGGAAACACACTCACTGATCATGGCACACACTGTACAACACATGCAACTACAGGGTGTGGGACAGCACCTGGCAAGCAGTCACATTTCCTACTCCACTTAACAACCCTCAGCAGACCAAACAGATATACCTTGGCACAGATCTCTCGCCTGTCACTGACCACAGTAGGTACAACCCTCACTATGCACATGTGCCACTTCTCAAAGAGGTGTCACAGGTGCCATGCTATCTTTGCTAGTCAGGCACACAGCACTGCTCACTTGTCACATCAGATGGCCAGAGCTGATGCATACGCCATGCAGCTGCGGTGAAACACATCACATACACACTCACCCAGATGACAAGAACATTCACACACTTCAATGTCCATGAGGTCAAAAACATAATTTGTTTAATATCACCACAGGTCCCCACAAGTCATAAACATCTGTGATGGCCAGAGCTGATGCATACGCCATGCAGCTGCGGTGCAACACATCACATACACACTCACCCAGATGACAAAGAACATTCACACACTTCAATGTCCATGAGGTCAAAAACATAATTTGTTTAATATCACCACAGGTCCCCACAAGTCATAAACATCTGTGAGTACATTCAGCTGTCAGCCCGGGGGAAACACTGTTACATGAAGCCACCAAGGTCTAGCATGCCTGAATGTGTCATTCACTATGCATTGAATGTCACAGTAAGCACAATGCAAGTGAGGAGTGAACACACATGAACTACATCATGCTCTGCACGAGAGACACCATCATGTACACCCCCTGGGACTCTCTCAAAACCACATTGAATGTCTGTCCCACCAATACACAATGCCTGTTGTGACGCCCACACAACAGGTGCACAGTCAAAGCTAGTGCAGTCAGCACTCCCCTGCTCCCCTGGTCTCCCATACAGTTTGCTGTACTGTGGTAGGAGGGCATCCAGCAGGGCCTGGTTTTTCTCATCAGAGAATGCTGGTGCCCTCTCCATCGTATGTGACATAACAGTCAAGGGAATGCAGAGACAGCAGCAGAGTGGTCCACTCCAATGTTGTGCAGGCAAGTGCTCTCTCACAGACACATGCAGCCTTAAATGTGTGCTGCTGAGGGGCTTGCAGTCTCAGGAGTACAGTGTGATAGGCCAGATCACTTTGCATCCTACCATTCATCCAATCCCTTTAAACTTAACTCCCTGACACACATTTGCATGGTTTACAGTTTGAGCTTCAGCTCCACAATCATTTTGCAACATTGTATATTTTAGACCAACTGACTTTTGCAGGACACCTGTAGCACACATTCAAATCTCAGTATCCATGACAACCAGGATGCATTCAGGGCCTACTACTTGTCCCCCAGGTGTCCCCAGAGTATTTTTTGAGATCCCCTCAAATGTACGCTGCGTTTCACATCGCGTATTGCACCATTTCAATAGTGAAATGTCCCGCACACACGCACGTAATGGAGGGGTACGGTTCAAACAAGGATGGCACGATTTCAATAGTGAAACGTCCCGCACACACGCACGTAATGGAGGGGTAAGGTTAAAACAAGGATGGCACGATTTCAATAGTGAAACGTCCCGCAGACACGCACGTAATGGAGGGGTATGGTTTGCTCACGTATGGCACCATTTCAATAGTGAAACATCCCGCACACACGCACGTAATGGAGGGGTCCGGTTCGCCCGCGTATGGCACCATTTCAATAGTGAAACGTCCCGCACACATGCACGTAATGGAGGGGTACGGTTCGCTCGCATTTGGCACCATTTCAATAGTGAAACGTCCCGCACACACGCACGTAATGGAGGGGTACGGTTCGCTCGCATATGGCACCATTTCAATAGTGAAACGTCCCGCACACACGCACGTAATGGAGGGGTACGGTTCGCTCGTGTATGGCACGATTTCAATAGTGAAACGTCCCGCACACATGCACACAATGGAGGGGTACGGTTCGCTCGCGTGTGGCACCATTTCAATAGTGAAATGTCCCGCAGCCACACACGTAATGGAGGGGTACGGTTCGCTCGCGTATAGCACCATTTCAATAGTGAAACATCCCGCACACACACACGTAATAGAGGGGTACGGTTCAAACAAGGATGGCACGATTTCAATAGTGAGACGTCCCGCACACACGCACGTAATGGAGAGGTACGGTTCGCTTGCGTTTGGCACCATTTTAATAGTGAAACGTCCCGCACGCACGTAATGGAGGGGTACGGTTCAAACAAGGATGGCTATCAAGATCCTGTCATTTTTACTTACGTGAGCAGACCCTATGTGTTGCAGGCTGTGATATAGCACAGGGCATCTGATACAATCAGTGTGTGAGATCCTGTTGACACATGTCATGTGTGCTTGGGCACTATGTGGTACACATCACCTTCACACTTGGCCCATATGAATCATTGTGCACATGTAGACATGCACATCAACACTGGGATGGCACAGTCATCACTACGGGCAAGAGTTCCATGATGTCAGGGACCGGGGCAATTTATCAATTGACAATTTGTTGCTCAGCATGACCCTATGTGACTATGTCCAGTGTGTGTCATGTTAAACATTGAGCTTGCTGTTTGTGTTACGCAAACTGCATCTGCTGTTGGTGCACCTATCATGGGTCTGTGTTGAGATGTAAATGGGTTGCATGCTCAAAAAAACATTTCGTTGGATCCCCACCGAAACTAGGAAAACGGTCACCCACGCTCTGGTCACGAGCCGACTGGACTATGGAAACACCCTCTACGCCGGTACTACCGCTAAACTCCAGAAAAAACTCCAACGAATCCAAAACGCCTCAGCCAGGATCATACTAGACATCCCGCGTAAAGAACATATCTCTGGCCACCTGAAAAACCTCCACTGGCTTCCTGTCAATAAGAGGATCACTTTCCGGCTCCTAACCCACGCACACAAAGCACTCTACGAAATCGGACCAGAATGCCTCAACACACGACTGTCCTTCTACACCCCCTCCCGCCAGCTACGATCATCCAACCAAGCCCTTGCCACTGTACCTCGCATCAACAAAACCACCATGGGAGGTAGATCCTTCTCCTACCTAGCAGCTAAAACCTGGAACTCACTTCCCACTTACCTTCGCCTTACCCAGAACCACCTAGAATTCAGAAAGCAACTTAAAACGTGGATATTTGACAAGTAATTCCCCTCCCCTCCTCAAGCGCCTTGAGACCCTCTGGGTATGTAGCGCGCTATATAAATTCTCTGACTTGACTTGACTTGACATGTACGCACACCATGCCACATATCCATTCCCACGGCATTTGGGTCTGATGGCATCATACATCATTTGTCCCCAGGCATACATGTCTGCATTGTGACAATGGCTGTGCTGTTTTGTTGTCACATGCACACCTTCATTGCAACTTGTTTCATATGTACGATTGATATTCCATGCGACCTGGGCGTGTGCCTTGCAGTCAGCTGTCTGGATGGGATGACAATCTTCCAATGCAGGTCTGCTGACGTTTGACACTCCAGTGATATCTTGGGCTGATCACTCAGACCAGACCAGCAGCTCTTTTGAGGGCATGTAATGTATATTTCTCAATCAACAGGTGTATCTGGGTTTTCGTAGGAGGGCCAGCAAGCTGGCATATGTGGGCTGGATGTATTGCACACGTCAGACTCCATAGTGACCTGATGTGTAGTAGCAGTGTTGCATGTGCTATGTACATTGATATCGTTGTTGGCTGACAGTTGTTCTCCATTCTCCACAAATATGTCCTGCAGGGCACCACCTCTACCAAGGCCTGAAACCACATCTCCAACCGCAACACAGGTATCCGACGGAGCTGACCCCCAAGCTAAAGGTGATGGCAGCCCTACATTTTTTTGCTACAGGTACCTTTCAATTTACCATAGCTGATGTTGGGGTATGTCTCAGACGATGTTCAGTCGTGTCCTGTGTGATGTGTTGTCAGCCATGTTGGAGCACATTGATGAATTCATCAAATTTCCCACTCCTGAAGAGTTGACAGATGTCAAGGGTGAATTCTATGCCCTGGGAGGGAAGCCACATGTGATTGGGTCCATTGATGGAACACATGTGGGTTTGGTGCCACCACAGGCTCAGGAGCAGGCTTACCACAACAGGAAACATTACCACTCAATAAATGCCCTGGTGGTGTGTCTTGCTAACATGCTTATTTCCCATGTTTATGCATGTTTTCCAGGATCGTGCCATGATGCCTACATCATGAGGGGTAGCAGGGTACCACGAATGATGCTGCAGCTGCACAACGATCGGGCATGTCTTGTTGGTGGGTAAAATCTGTTTGTACTGTGTATCTCAGAATCTTTTGCTCTGACGGCATCTCCTGAACAAATTTGTAACATGATGTATATTTGTAGGTGACGCAGGATATCCCAACATGCCATGGCTAATGACACCTCTGCGCAACCCGAAAACAGCTGCTGATCAGCGGTACAATAATGCACACAGGCAGACCAGGCGAGTGATTGAGCGGACGTTTGGCCTTCTGAAGAGCTGATTCCGGTGCCTGGATAAGACCGGCGGATCCCTCCCATATGCCCCAGCCAAGGTCTGTAACATCTTCATTGTGTGCTGCATGCTGCACAACATGGCAGTTGAGAAGGCCATGCCACTCATCCTGGATCCTGATGAGCTGGAACATCTGCCTGTTGAGGATCAAGGGCTTGGCCACGATGCAAGCGATGAGGAGGAGGAGAATGATATCCGGAGTCAGCTCATACGCAACTTCTTCTCATGATGGTGAGTCACTTGGAATGAGTGTTCAAGCTCGTAGGCTAGAGTGGCATGTGTTGCAATGTGTGTGTCCAGCTGACTGTATGCAAAGTCACTTTGAGGTGTGATCCGATGTGTCACTCAAGTGCTGATGTCATGCCACACACACATGTGCAATGATTGATTTTGAAATGTACATGTGTCTTACATTGTTGGTGGTTTTACCATGACCATGTTTTTTTGTGTGCCTGTCATTCCCAGGTTGCTGTGCCTGTTGTCTGTTCGTGTTCACCTTAGTCCTCCTGCTATTTCTCATGATGAGTGCAATGTGGCCCGAATCAGCGTTCCATGCACGGACATGAATAAATTTGAGTTCGGGTAAGATATCCAAACAGGCTGTTTGGGGTTGTCATGGTTTGGGAATGTGTGGAAACTGTTGCTGTGCATGTTGTAGAACCATCCATACAAGTCTCATCACCATGGATCAAATTTCATGTTGAACCACTCCCATGACAGGACAGTCACCCTTCTCGACAGTCATCTGTTGTAGAGTTTTGACTCTGGTGAATGTATCAATGTGTGTAAAGCTTGACCCTGACACATTGCGTATACCACCAGTTTACATTGTTTGTGACATCACAACTACAAGCTCTGTGGGGAATTGCAGACTCACTGTGTGCAGCAGGATGTGTTTGGTCATCCCCTTAATATTGGGTGCCAGTACAGTTAGATTTCCAAACAACCATGTTGTGAAGGTGTGGTCCAGTGTATGTCCCACATGTTCTGTCAACTGTCCTGTGAGTCAGTTCGTATGGATGCATTGCCCCTTGTGGCAGTATGTAATGTCACTGTCACGTCGACACCTCTGTGCCGGTAGAGAACACTGCTTTGCAAGCCTTCTCTGCAAGTTGATGTTAACTTTCTATTCCCATGATGGCAGGAATGTTGTGCAGGTGACATCACAACATTTTGCTGAAGCAAAATTGAACGCTCCCGTGGCACCAGTCGGGTGACGTTAATTCCAGGATTCTCTTGTGACGTGCTGCATATCATGGTCACGGTAGGGGTGGTTTGGTAGCTTTGCTCCTCATTACTCTCTGTTGAATTTTTTCACATCTGCTTGTCATGTTAGGCATTGTGAAGCACAGTTGGACGAGCCAAAGACTGGCTTGTGCGTGGCTTCCTTGTGTTTACATAATTCCCTCCCTCGTTGTATGAGCCTCATATGGCTATTGCGGGTGATGTGTAATTTCCATTTTTGAACCCCACTGATTCCCAGTGCTAACTACGGATTGCTGGCTTCATGTGAGTATCACTTACACACATTTGTTAATCTGTATATTGGCCTAAAATTCATACACTGTGACTCACTTGATGACCACATGGATCTGATTCCATTGAAGCAGCCAGGAGAGCATTTTGGCCCGCTTCATGTAGATGACGAGCTCTGCTACCTTTCATGTGACCGTGTTCAATACACATATCTAGTATCATTTACATTTCTTTGTTGCCAACTAGGATACAGTGGCTGTTTTTTTCCTTTTCAGGTGTAACTGTTACAGTATAGGTCCTGAGGTAATTTGTGATTCAGTGACAAGAAGTGTAGAATCCTTATGCTTGTTTATCTTTGTTGCAGGTCTCCCACCCTGCTGTTCCCATCCTCTCCTTCCCTTGCCTGATCACCCTTTTGAGTCTTTTATTCATACTCAGACCAAGGGGCTATCGGGAGATGGACCTCTTTCAGCATCGCACGTCTCTGAGGATTCAAGGTACCGTCAGTCCCTGGCAGTCGTGTGGAGATTGTTTTACCAGCATCACAGGTAACATCATTGCATTACTCTTATTTTTTATGGAGCAATGGCCCTGGCAATGGACATTGGTTGAAGCAGCATGGCCTCAACACAAACAGGATCCATTTGTGTATGAAATGTGTTCCCCACAGTACATTGTGCCTCATCACTGTCACCATGGATCTGTTGGCAGTCTGCATGCGTCATCGATGGCATCATTTTCAATGATTGTGCATATGTGAGTATGTGCTAAGTTTAATGAATATGTGTAAAGCAAAGAATCCCACAATTTGATGATTGTTTACTGTCTTTTCTATAGTGACCCCTGATGAAGTGCATATAATGCACGAAATGCATTGGGTTTTTTACAAATAAACACTGCCCTGAACGAAGAATGCTTCATTCGTGTTTTTACTAAGAGGTCCGGATGGACACGGTGGGAACATGAGAAACTTGGAAAATGGCATGAACACTCCGTTTGAGGAATATGCAAATACGTGAAAACTGTATGGATTGATCGAGTGATAATGTTAATAAGATGAAAAATTATGGTATACTTGTTGGAAAAATTGCCAGAGGAGGCACGAGAATGCTGTGCGACGGATTGGCGCGAAAAAGCGCTTTATAATCGTGTTATGTTCACGAAAGTGTGTTTGGGAATTACACTTCAGTAGTCTGCACGCATAAAGATGGAAGTAGATTAAACTTTGGAGTAAAATGCTGAGAGTGTGAAATGCAGGAGTGCATCCCATCTCCCATGACTGTTGAATCACAAAGAATGCCCTTTCACGGGAGTGCACCCATAGGATCCAGACAATTGGAACAAACAAGAGAAGATCGCAATATTCAAACTCATTCGGATTTATCATCGTGATTCTGGAAGGACAGGGTTCATTTGACTATGAAGAGGACATTTGAAATTATTTGCTAAAGTTGGATGTCAATGAATCTACAGATTGGCATTTTACGTTGTGGTACAAGGGATTGTGGGATATGCAGTTTGTGAGCACCATGGAACAGGATGTTTGAAACGTAAAAAACGCGCGACTTTTCCTATTATCGTGATGAGTGGGCGGGTTAATAATGATTGTTTTAAGGCAGTGGCATCGAGGGAGGGTTATCGTGAAGAGCAGCAGCCGCTAGAGAGAGGAACAGTGCTTTTAAACAGTTCAGAGCAGGTATGTAAGGAGAGCGCTATGATCATTATATTGAAGTAAATGATTAAGATTTAAGGTTCGGCATTTGCGCTAATAATAATAAGTACTGAATGTCTTGCAAAGTGAGTTTTTAAATCAAGAGAGGTAGAATGCAAGTCTTCCTAGTAAGTGGGAAAGAGGGGAAAGGTTAAGCGGCAGTTTGGAGCCTCGAGTGTCAGGTCTACGGCAACATTTTGTCACGTGATTGGCAAGCCCAGAACCATAGACATTATTATGAGGCTGCGAGGGTAGTCAACTTGCAGTTTGAGAATAAAGAGGAAATAGTGGTATATTTGATAGAGTGTAGAGCTCTGCGCATTGTTATTAGGTGCAAATTTTTATGAATATGTGTAAAGCAAAGAATCCCACAATTTGATGATTGTTTACTGTCTTTACTATAGTGACCCCTGATGAAGTGCATATAATGCACGAAATGCATTGGGTTTTTACAAATAAACACTGCCCTGAACGAAGAATGCTTCATTCGTGTTTTTACTAAGAGGTCCGTATGGACACAGTGGGAACATGAGAAACTTGGAAAATGGCATGAACACTCCGTTTGAGGAATATGCAAATACGTGAAAACAGTATGGATTGATCGAGTGATAATGTAAATAAGATGAAAAAATTATGGTATACTTGTTGGATAAATTGCCAGAGGAGGCACGAGAATGCTGTGCGACGGATTGGCGCGAAAAAAGTGCTTTATAATGGCGTTATGTGTACTGTGGCAACATGCATGCAGTTCATAATGGCTAAACCTCCATATTGTGCATGACGTACATGGTTATGTTCGTATTGTTTAACCTTGCTACCCACAACGGTCAGGCAACACCTGCTGACGCTGTGTGTCCTGTGCCCCGCTTGGCCTTTTGGTGCCTGATCCTGTGCCTGTCATAATTGGTGATTGTTCATCCATGTTCTTTCAGTGACCCATGAATGACCAGACACTCCTTCTTTTCCATACACATGTTACATGGTGCCTTTCAAAACTCCTTGTGTTTGTGTGCTACTGTTGCATGGTGTCTCACCCATTCTGCCGTCATGTGTTCACTCATTCCTGCTGCTGCCACCCCAGCACCACCGCACCACTGAGTACCCTGATTCTGCAACACACACGCCTCAAAGATGCTCCTCCCTCTCTCCATTCTCAAGCAGGCAGCAGCTGGTCAGTGCCAGTGTTGCAGCACCTCTGTGCCAAAGACACGACCATCAGCGCCTACAACGTGCACGGTTCAAGACACTCTGGTCCTTCCATGACCCAGGTAACACGACAGACTCATGCTCCAGTCACCCTCCAAACAGTGAACACCAGACAATCATCCACCTACTATCAGGCAACCCCTAAGCGCACCCATGATAGCTTGTCAGGCAGTGTATGGAACTCATACTGCCAACACTGCACTGCCACACATAACAGTGCATGTCCGTACAAGCAGGTCATGTGCCTCGTACTGCATACCCGCTAAATCCACCAGCATGGCATTGGACTCTGTTACCTCATCAACACAACAGCCACACACGCTGCCTTCATTACTGTAACCTGGTTGTACGCAACCTCAGTACACTAATTCTACATTGCCATCACAGACAGATACTCACCTGCAGAGACCACACCAACAATACAGGCGTGTGATTTGTAATAGTGTCTGAAGTATCCCCTCAGACTCACATACAAGACCAAGGACACACTCAGCATTGTCAGCCATCTGCACTTCATTTTTCACACCAACACCCTGACCACCCTCAGTCTAACTGTCATCTACAGGTCTCCAAGCCTCCACCCACTATTCTGCTAAGCCATCTATGAATATGTGAATGATCATTTCTTGTGCGCACATCTAACCCAACGCGGTGTCACAGAACTGTCGGTCACCTAAAAGAAGGCAGCATACGGAGTAGCAAGTATTCAAGCATGCAAAATAGCCAGGTTTCAAGGCCTTTGCAAAACTCACATTCAGACAGATTCTTGTGCAGCGGAAGAGGTGGCTTAGTCCCACATTGGGTGGTTCCTACCTGAAGGGTTTCACCTCCTGATCTTGGTTTTGCTGACCAAGGATCAATGAGCAAATGCCTGTCTATGGAACGTAGAGGTCGTGAGTGACAATAGGGACAGAGCCTCCTCCTAAGGGAGGCCGGCCCACGGCCGAGTCCTGCACTGTAGGCTAGTGTCAGCACATTGGAATCTGTTTGTGTAGCCAGGGGCAGGCAATGGACTAGTTGAAGAAAGGGGAGATATGTTGTCAAATGAAGACTACACATACCATGCAGGCAGCCACATTTTAGACCATCTGCAGTATACGTAGCAAGCCTAATGTGAGACCCACAGATGACCCATTTGCTTAGTCAAAATGGGACTTGATCAGTGCGTCAACTACCATTTCCTGGATTACATTGTGCAGATACTTAATAAATATCTAGATTTTCTCAATCTTGTCAAAACAAGCAGCACCCAACTATTGTACCTGTGCGGCAAGGGATAGACGATTGTCCCATCTGAGTCCCAGATTCCTGACCAAGGGCCCGATGTAGGTCACCAAATACCAGTCGGTAACAGCCAAATTCGGCCGTTACCGACCGGTATTTGGTGATTGGGATATAGGGGGCATTATTTTACAGAATCGGTAAATTTACCAAATAGGTAAATTTACCAATTCTGTAAAATACCGAATCAGTAATTTTACCGATTCTGTAAATTCCAGATGTAGGTAGCACTGTTGACAGTGCTACAGGCCTTCAGAATTCGGTATTTTACCACCCAATACAATTGGGTGGTGAAATACTGAATTCAGGTGTACATGCACATCTGTGCATGTACACCTGTGCCATGTGACACACAGACATGCCCTTAGGGCATGTATGTGTGCCACATGGCACACAAGCCCGTACTTGGGGTGCTAGAGGGTGTAAAAGTGACACCCCCTGCACCCTTGCAGGATTCGGTATTTACCGATTCGGTAAATACCAAATGGTATTGCCCATTGATTCCTATGGGCTTCAAGGCCCATAGGAATCAATGGACAATACCGATTCGGTATTTACCGAATCAGTAAATACCGAATCCTACCGATTCGGTAATTTGTAAATGAGAATTACCTACATCTGCCTACTTCCAATTTACCGACTCTTAAATACTGAATCGGTATGATTCGGTATTTAAGAGTCGGTAAATCGAAATTACCTACATCGGGCCCCAAGTCCTTGTGTGCCGGAGCAATAGCCAATTCCTCTGGCCACCAAAGATTGGTAGAGAGGGGAGAATGATTTTTGTAAACACATCGGACCTAGGTGTTTTCTGGATTAATTTTGAAGCAAAGGTGGTCCATCCAGGCCGCAAAATTTGTGAGTCAATTTTTGAGTCGGTCAAATTTTGCAACATACACAGCATTTTAGATGAATAGAGGCTGAAGATCATCAGCACATGATATGATGTTGACTTCAGACATGGCAATTGATTCAGCCAGCGGGGTTAAGCAAATATTAAAAGTCAGTGGCCTCAGAGCAGAGCCCTGCCGCACGCACCACTACAGTGGTTTGACTGGTGAGATGAATGTGTAGGTCCGGACCTGATGTGTGCAGTAAGTTAGTTAGGATGATATCCCGTTCTGCACTGAGCCCCCCACACCTATGGTCTTAATGCGGTGAAGAAGATTTGTATGTTTGACGGTGTCAAATGAAGTAGACAAGTCTAACAGCACCAACCCCGCCTTGGAACCTCCGTTGCCCTCACAGCGTATGGAGTCTGCCATTTCCATGAGGGCCAACTACATACTATATCAGGGATGTGAGCTGAATTGCGAGTCGTGGAGGAGGCTATTATCTTCTACAAAAGGCATCATTTGCTGACAGACATATTTCACTGAAATGTTTGCCAGAGCTGTTAAAAGAGAGTTAGGTCTATGATTGGAAGGATATTCAGGATCTCCATTTGTTTTACTTAAGATGGGCAGGAGGAAAGCGTGTTTCCAGGCATCCGGATTAGAGCCCAATCAGAGCTAACGATTACATATGGCGTTTATATGGTGATTGTGAATCTTAGCAAAGATGTGGTATTGCTTGGCGGACAACGGGTCAGTAGGGTAACCAGATTTACACATCTGCTAATTGAGCCGAGAGGCTTCCTCAGGAATTGAGACAAATTCTGAGTCCACAGAGCTGTGAAAAGTATATACTGATTGCTCCTCAGACATTGGACAACAAAATCTGCACGCAGGGCCACACCTACACAGACTACATGGGTCAGGGTGAGTGCAACTCGTGGCTGGAGGACCCACACCACAATCCTGCATTGGTACAAATACATTTGCATCTAGTTGTCCAAGTCACAACACACTGCACCAGACTCCGCTACAGATCCACCAAATAGTACTTTACCTGAGTGGACACAGACAAGCTGTGTGGCACCCTCACACAGGACACTCCAACCAATGCCATCGCCACACCCTGCAACCGCACACACTGGATCAGCGACTGTTCTAACACTCTTGCCACATTGAGGACTTTCCTGTGTAGCACAACAACTGTTAAGCCACCAGGGACAAGGCAGACCTCCTGGACTCATACAGGTCAAGCCAGAATAACATGCAAACCGTGTAAACCAAACAACCATCATTTACCTTTCATACATGAAATCCACTACACACACATTACCATATCATCAGCACGGACAAGAGGATAACCTTCATGTTTGGCTAGGCAGCAACATACACAACATGAATGGCCTCATCGGCATTGTGTGTGAACTATCTTACCCCAGCTCTCCATCCAAACAACATCCTACCCTTGCAAGGCCAAAGAGATCCCTTGCAACTTACTAGCACTCCAAGATCGTGGACGTACCCGACAGCCTCGCCACACATAGGCAGACATCGCTATTTTCCACAGGACATGCCCCCCATCAGGTCCTGGACTCCCTTCAGCTGCTAAGACACCACCCGGCTCATGTACACCATCCACTCTGGCTCTCCATCAGGACCCTTCCCACAAAACATCTCCAGCACGGTATACACCATCCTTGAAGCCCACCTCCGGCACGTCATGAATGGCTCCTTTGCGTATGCCACTTCCCATGGGAGCTGGGGGCATGCAGTAACCCAGGCCCTTCTTTGGGAACGGACGTCAGTACCGCAGGATGTCCTGGGACATCAGCCTGCTTGCCTAGCCGGCAAATGTCAACAAGTAGACAGTCAAGGAGCAACTGACCATCTCCCTCCAAGGTATCTAGAGAGAGGGTACCCCACTTTCACCAGGGAACAGGGTACAGAGACAACAAGTCAAAGGGAAATCCCTGGGGTGCGCTCGTTAAACTTTCGTACCACTATGGATACACATACAGACTTAAACAGGGAAAAATAGTATGCTGTACTACAGGGAATACATAATAATTTCCACAACCAAATAGAATCGTTCACAGTCTATTTTTAATAAAAACCATATACATTAACATAAGCGCTTAACACAGTTTAAAATTTCAAAGAAATATTCTTTGAAAAGAAGAAGTAAAAGCAATTAATCACAGTATTTCATAACAGTTGACAACTCAAAAATGTAAAATTTAAAAGCAAAGGAAAACACATATATCTCAACAAATCATGCGCAAAAGCAATGAACAAGGACCTATTAGTAAACAAACCCCTAGTGTGACTGTGGCTTCTTAATGTCTTTGCCACTGTTTATCTCTGGATCCAAAGGCCTGTAGTTCTTTTGTCAATATAAACAACAGTAACAATAATACATGTACATCAATTGTTTACTGGGCCCTGGTTGGATTCTCTGTGAATACAAAATGCGTCGACGCGTTTCGCTGCAGAACAAGGGATTCTGTGGCACCTTCTTCAGGACTTCTTTGATTGGGGTTTCTCGCTTCAAAGAGTGGTGACTTGCACCTTCTCTGCAAATATATGGAGAGAAAGGTAAGGTGTCACTTGCTTTGTGTAAGGGTTATCAACCTCTCATGGTCTAAAGCATTTCTATTTGCAGACTATACAGTGATATCTTATTATAGTCTGTCTTTTACATATATACGACAGTTTTCAGGTACGTATATATCCGCCTATTAGACAACTCTATCTAGTTCCTTATATACATGCATTATACTCAGTTCGCTTTGTATTCTAGGCTTCTCATTACATATATTTGTTTAAACCTCAGTCTTCCCTCCGAGTCCATTTCGTTGTGGAAATTGCTACGGGTAAGTCAGGTAACTTATGTAAAACGCTCACACTCAAATCAATACATTCGGAGCATATTCCTACCCCTTCTACATGTCGGAGAAAATCCAAGCTGGGGCATCTATGGCGTTCAGTAAATTTCTTCAGTCTTATACTTCTAAGTTCTAATGGGGTATGTCAGGAGATATTAATGTATATTAGTAATACTGATCTGTTGGTTGGGCCTTTGCTCATAGATAGTGGCTAAACAATCTGTTTACCTCTCTTTTACAAGAAGAGCTCCTTATATTGGGATGTCTTTACTTGTTGTTCCAATCTTTTAAGCAGCTTGACTGTATATCTACATGGACAGAAAACAGTATATTTGCTTTATGGCTACCCTCTTTCAAGGTAAGAGCTGTTCTTGGATTTTACCCAACTTCCCTTTTGGACATCTTACCTTAAAATTTTATAAAACTCTCCTCGAACGGGCATAGGATAGTGGGTTTCCTTCACAGAACTGGATATGTTATATTGGGTCAAAATAGACATTGAAATGTGTTTTAATAATTACCAGGTTAGAATACCTCGTTGTCTACTCTGCAAAATATGCTATCCTTCTTATCCCTAGTCTAATATAATGACACCAGCCCATCATAATAACATCATATATAATAAAACCAACAGATCAGTATTACTAATATACATTAATATCTCCTGACATACCCCATTAGGCCTTAGAAGTATAAGACTGAAGAAATTTACTGAACGCCATAGATGCCCCAGCTTGGATTTTCTCCCACATGTAGAAGGTGTAAGAATATGCTCCGAATGTATTGATTTGAGTGTGAGCGTTTTACATAAGTTACCTGACTTACCCGTAGCAATTTCCACAACAAAATGGACTCGGAGGGAAGACTGAGGTTTAAACAAATATATGTAATGAGAAGCCTAGAATACAAAGCGAGCTGAGTATAATGCATGTATATAAGGAACTAGATAGAGTTGTCTAATAGGCGGATATATACGTACCTGAAAACTGTAGTATATATGTAAAAGACAGACTATAATAAGATATCACTGTATAGTCTGCAAATAGAAATACTTTAGACCATGAGAGGTTGACAACCCTTACACAAAGCAAGTGACACCTTACCTTTCTCTCCATATATTTGCAGAGAAGGTGCAAGTCACCACTCTTTGAAGCGAGAAACCCCAATCAAAGAAGTCCTGAAGAAGGTGCCACAGAATCCCTTGTTCTGCACCGAAACGCGTCGACGCATTTTGTATTCACAGAGAATCCAACCAGGGCCCAGTAAACAATTGATGTACTTGTATTATTGTTACTGTTGTTTATATTGACAAAAGAACTACAGGCCTTTGGATCCAGAGATAAACAGTGGCAAAGACATTAAGAAGCCACAGTCACACTAGGGGTTTGTTTACTAAAAGGTCCTTGTTCCCTTGTTCATTGCTTTTGCGCATGATTTGTTGAGATGTCATATATGTGTTTTCCTTTGCTTTTAAATTTTACATTTTTGAGTTGTCAACTGTTATGAAATACTGTGATTAATTGCTGTTACTTCTTCTTTTCAAAGAATATTTCTTTGAAATTTTAAACTGTGTTAAGTGCTTATGTTAATGTATATGGTTTTTATTAAAAATAGACTGTGAACGATTCTATTTGGTTGTGGAAATTATTATGTATTCCCTGTAGTACAGCATACTATTTTTCCCTGTTTAAGTCTGTATGTGTATCCATAATGGTACGAAAGTTTAACGAGCGCACCCCAGGGATTTCCCTTTGACTTGTCATCTCCCTCCAAGCACACATCTACAGGCAACCCACCACAGATTATCGTCCACAGTATTCACCCCACTGCCACAGCCCCCATTTCCACCACCAACGCCCTCTTGGAACCTGCTAAAAAATGGTGAGACCACCACCCTCACCCCACCGACTGCTCAACTGAATCCAACATCATGTGCTACCACACTGTCAGATCACACATCTCCAACACTGGGATCCACATGAAGACCCAGGAGGAAATGGCCAAGTACATCCCCAGCATGGCCCTGGGTCTCCGCATCCCCCCTTCATCACGTAGAACACTGGGGTCATTGGGCCCATGCCCCAGCCTCATCTATCAGCGTGACAATGTACAATGTCTCCATGACCCCCCTCTCCACCATCACATGCACACACAACATCATCATCATGTCCTTTGCCATTGACACCCAGCTGCACCTCACCCTCACCAAAGACCCAGCCACTCCCAGATCCAACATTCAAGTAGGCATGAGGTGCATTGAGAAATGGATGAACATCAGCCACCTGAGGCTGGACTTGGACAAGACTGAGCTCATCATCTAAGTAATGTCCCCTTAAGGCTGGGCCGACTCCTTGTGTCACAACGGCCTGGGCAGCGCACAAGCACACAGTGGCCACGCACACAAGCAGGTGATCATCGTACACTCCTCGCTCACAATGACCATGCAAGTCAACACCATCACTACCTCATGCTGCAAGTCCCTCCGCATGCTGTTAATGATCTTCAGAGAGATCCACTCCTAGTGAAGACGGACAGTCACCCAGGTCCACTACACCAGCCAGCTCAACTAGAGCAACACCCTCTACGCAGGAACAACAGCCAGACTCCAGGAGGATTTGTGCACATCCAGGGTACATGCACAAAACTCATCATCAACATCCCCTGCCACAGCGACATGACCGTCCACCTGAGATACCTACAACAGTATCATTGTCAACTGCAGGATCACCTTCATACTCCTCAGCCACACTCAGTGGGCACTCCACAACCCCAGCACCAAAAACGATTAGGGATGTCTCCCATCCAACACCCCGTTGCCCCAACTCCGTCCAGCCACCCTTGCCCTGGGCAACATTCACCACATCCACAGTACAACTGCATTCGGGAGATAGTTCTCCCACCTCACCAAACAAACCTGGTACTCCCTCCCTGGGCACCTACACATTACCCATGGCCTCTAAACCTTCATGAAACTCTTCAGGAACTGTCTGTCAGTGCAGTATGCCAAGCCCCCCCCCCTCAATAGATAGAACCCATCACGGGTGAGTATAGGCATCCAAATATGTAGTTGATGATACATTGTGACCTATGTGTGTCCTCGACCGGACTCAGATCCCAGTGTAGGGATGGCTTGAGTTTGTTCCACACTCTGGCATACTTTGACATATCCCCACACGTATGTTGTGGACTCAGGGAAAAAGACTGCAACATCAGGATCTATTGTGTTTGTTATGTTTATTTATCAATCTTGTGTGGGAAACGTGAGTAGGTGCTAGGTGCTGTACAAAAATGGGGGGAATCCAAAGTTCACAGAGGGAGATGTGATGCCTTGCTGTTTGAGTCAACTGAGTGAAGACCACAGTGCTTGGCAGCATTTTTCAGACTGTGACCAGCAAGTCCATGTGGGAGAGTAGGACAGTCAATAAGGTGATGCTGTTGCACACAAAGACAAGATGCCAGCCCAGGCGACCTGGGAGATGCGTATGGCCCACTGCCTCTCATTGTCTTTTCCGTGGACGACCCACCTTCCTTGGGGGACCCTCATGTGCAGGCCTTGACGATGTCTGGGACGCACCATCGGACAATTCCTCCTCCTCCTCCCTCCCTGTGCCTGATGGCAGTCTTTGCCTAGATGTTTCTGGCCTGGTGACACAGGGAGGGTGCTGCATGTTGTCAGCGATCCGAAGGAGTGAATGGCTTATGTCCCTCTGCACCGTCAAGAGCTCAGCTAGTCTTGCCTCCATCCGTCCTTGGTGTCGTCGTTTACTGGCGTGTTGCTCGGCCTGCTGTTTTTTTATTTCATTGAGGGCCCCCACTACCTGGCTGAACTCCCTGGTGTCCTGCCGGTATACATCCATGATGTCTCTGAGTTCAGACATACCGGGCCCTGCAGCTGGCTGGTCAGGTTCTCGCCTCCGCCTTGTGCCACTCCCACCACCCCTGCCCACACGAGCCTGGCCTGCTGTTGTGGGTGCATCGGGTCGACAGGACCCCTGAGGGATGGCAGTGGTGGTGTTGTCTGCCTCCTCCTGGGTGCACGGCAAAGCTTGTCCCTCATTGTCAGACTGGCGCAGTTGTGGAGTGTGGGCAGGGTTCCGAGCTGTCTGCTGGGATGTGGCAGGAATGGGTGTGGTGGTTGGCACAGATGTCCCTGGTCCAGCTGCTGCACCGGTTTGGGCTCTAGAAGTGCCAGGTGGGTTGTGGTTATCCATGGAGTGGTGAGAGGCGTCGCTGTCGGTGGGATCAGGGTCCTGCGGAGCCTGGGACTGTGATCCATCTCCCCCCTGGTTGGGGGCAGATTGCGCACATTGCCCTGTGGGTGTGAGAGACAGACAATGTTAATGCCATTTCATGCAACATCCAATTTTCATATAGATTGACGTTGGCACGGTTCCACCTGCTTTGGATTGTTCTCAATGTTCACTTGTGGATGGGTATGTTATGGTGTCAGATTGATATGTGCTCAGGAGTCATTGACATTTGAGGGACTGTTTACAATGACTGACACTGCCATGCATGTCAGCAGGGATTTGCCAGTAATTGTGCACCACAGCTATGACAGCATGGATGCAACACATTGACTATGCGGATCACTATGGTGGAAGAAAAGAACGACTGCGTCACGCAGATGTGCCATAGAGGTGGCACATTGCTGTGGTTGTGTCGCCGGCGCAATGCAGGTCCAGCAATGCTCTGTGTGGCCCTATCTGCACAATGCAGCGTCAATCCTTACGCCTGCTTCAAGCATGCACATGGTTTTGATGCAGCATGTGCATAAAAGTGACTGAGTGAAATCTTTGTGATTTCACTCAGCAACTTTAGGGAGGTGTTGCTGCGCCGTGACGGCCACCCACTGCCCACCCCCCTGGACCAGTACACCTACTTGTGGCACAGGGCTTTAGAACGTGGAGAAGTGTGGCTCACTGGTTAGAGCAGGCAGACCCTGAAGCAGAGGTCAGACCCGGGACCAGGGTTCAATTCCCGACGCGGCAGGGTCTGGAGCTCAAATGTCCACGGACTCGATAATTCTCGCTTTGGTGCCTGACCTAATCATAGGTTCACACGCGGCAACTCTGGGCATCAAGCTTGCATAATCTCCACAACAGCCCCCCGTGGCGGGATGCCTGGCTTTCACCTTGGGGATGCCCTGTAGGGGCTATCTCACAGGGAAAAGCCAGGACGGGTTCCCAAGGCAAGCGCTTAGAGACCCCTGGGTGATAAGCACTATATAAATCCAATATACAATACAATACAATACAACGTGGCACATCTCCCAGATGCCTCACCTTGTCAATACCCACCACCAGGGCCAACTTTTATGCGTCTGCTGCGTCACAAAGGTGAAGCTACGGCATCGTGTAAGTAGCACAAGGTACTTGTGAATCAGCACCGTGCATTTTTTGCTTGGATGCGTAATCAAATCTGGATTTGTTTTGTTGTGTTACATGACAATTGTGACAGTGGGGCACTCCATTGCCTGTCCCAGGAGGCTATGTTTATGTAAGGGGTGTGTGTGACAGGCCGTGCTGGTGGAGTGGTGTGGCTCACTGGTTAGAGGCGGCAGACCCGGGATCAGAGAACGGCCCGGGACCAGGGTTCAATTCCCGACGCGGCAGGGGTCGTGGACCAGGGTCAGTGGAATCGATAATTCTCGCCTCGGTGCCTACTCTAACCAGGGATCACACTCGGCAACTCTGGGCATTAGCTTTCCTCATCTCTACAACGGCCCCCCACATTCGCCGGGGATGCCTGGTTTCACCTTGGAGATACCCAGTAGGGACCATCTCACAGGGATAGCCAGGACGGGTTCCCCAGCGGTCTACAGCGCCACGACGCCTCAGGGCAGCAGTGCGCTTTACAAGACACATACATTTACAAGACACATACATAGTTGGAGTCAGATTTGCACCTGGGCATCCCTTGTGGTGTGGCTGTCCCCCGATGGAGCATGCTGCCATGACAGTGGTTGTGAGTTCCTGTGCGAGATATCTGACTTTGTCCTGGTGTTTGTGTTCGCACTGGTCACAGGAGGGCCTTGTACTACCTACACCAGGTCCCAGTGTCAGCTATCTCGTCAGTACTTTCACACTTCCTGTGCATTGAGTATGGTGTATGGGTGTGTACCTGGGCCATATGGGATGAGTGCAATTGGGCATGTGCGTACACAGTATTGGTGATAGAGGTGTGCACATTTTTGGCTTCTTCACCATCCCCCTTGCACCCTCCTACCCTCCTACCCTCCCCCTTGCACCCTTCACACCCTCCCCCTTGCAGCCTTCTGGCCCTGCCCCTTGCACCCCTCCATACTGTTGGCCTATGCTGGGAGTCCTCTGCACCCACCCCTCTTATGTCTGGGCACTGCTGGGAGTCATATCCACCCACCCCTCATATGTCTGGGCACTGCTGGGAGTCATATCCATCCACCCCTCATATGTCTGGACACTGGTGGGAGTCAATTCAATTCAATTCATGAAGGTTTATTCAGTACATATAAAATGACCATAAAATCACAACAAAAAGAATCAAAAGATAAAATACAACAGATTTCAGGGCAAAGAACAAAAGAACGTTACAGACATGGTTCTTAAAAACACATACCTTTCCTGACATTGATACACTGGGTTAAAAACGTTGCAGCATAAAAACAGATATCGATAGATTGCAGGTTAAAAATTAAACTCATTGCCTGGTTAACTGTACGTACGCCATATTTAACAAACATAGGTTTCAGATAGGCAGTACAGAAATTCATATACAGTTTACAAAAAAGTAAACAGTGCAAAGTGCTCTGTTTAGATACGCCATCACACATACATGGCCCTAGCGGGTGTCTCTTCAAATTCGGCAGGGCTACTAAGTGATGTGCTACTCCAAACCTTAGTCTGGTCAGCACAAACTTGTGGGATAGCCTTATCACCCAAACCAAATAATTAGGGAAACCTCCAGTGGTGAGATAGCTATTATAAAACATAACAGTAGATAGTGATCCATTGGCTAAGGCCCGCTTCCTTGTTGTAAAAGCAAAGAATTTGGTTTTCAGCTCTATTTTGGGTATCTGGGATGCTGCACTGGGATCGATCAAGACATTTAAATTAAAAATCTCTGAAAAACAGACGACAATATATTTTAACCAGGGTATATTTAGATGTTTATCCAGCGAGATACAATCCTCAATAATTGACCTGTTAAAAGATTTTTCATCCTGGAGCCAAATTGACCTCCAAAGTAGCCTCAGGGATAACATATTAATTTGAAAATTGGAATCCAGTTCTCAATGGATTAGCTCAGTGGGAGCAGAGGTTGGTAAACACGAGCTTTTTTAAAAAAGAGTTTTCATTCTGCTGCAAGTGATGGTCGCTTCTGTGACCCCACACGCCTGTCCCATAAAGAGCGATTGTAACACATCTTGTAACACATCTTGCTTGGTAAATCTTAAGCATATCCCTGGTGCGTCTGTCCCCCACCTTTGCAGCAAATCTAAAAACACCATGAGCACTTTTGGCCATTTTAATGCGGATATTGCTGAATTCATTGGACCATTTTCTTTCCTTGGAAAAGGTTATACCAAGGTAACAAAACTTATCTACTTGTTGCACCTTTTCTTGCTCTATAAAAAAGGCATTTAAAAATTGTACATTTGGCCCCACACGTCATGGTGCGTTTTCCCCTTATTGATAATCAGTTTTCTGTCTTTGATAAAGACAGAAAATCTATCGAGCAGACGCTGTAGTCCCAAAGGAGTTCTAGAAAGTAAAACAGTGTCATCGGTGTATAATAACACCGGGACTGGTACAGGTGGGAGTCCTATCCAGCCACCCCCATACTGTAGGCCTATGCTGGGAGTCCTATCCACCACCACTCATATGTCTGGACACTACTGGGAGTCCTATCCACCCACCCCCATACTGTTGGACTAAGCTGGGAGTCCGATCCAACCACCCCTCATATGTCTGGACACTGCTGGGAGTCCTATCCACCCACCCCCATACTGTTGGGCAATTCTGTGAAGTCATATCCACCAACCCCTCATATGTCTGGACACTGCTGGGAGTCCCCCCATGTTACATGAGTTGTTTGTATACTCACCAGCCTCCACGACTTCTTCAATTCCATGTACTCCCACCGGTGGTAGCAGGGCCATGACCTTCTCCTCCCAGGGATGGTACTGTACTGGTCTGCGGGGACCACCACCTCCAGTGTACTGGCTCTGGGCGTAGTCCTCGTCCATCTTCCGCTTGACCATCCTCCGCAGATCGTACCACCTGTTCTGGCAATCTTTCCTGGTGCGCCTGATGGGTGCAACAGCATTGACCCTATTGACGATCCTCTCCCACAGCCGTGTTTTGTCAGCTATGCTGGTCTGTCTGACCAAAGCGCCAAACAGCTGTGGCTCAACTCTGATGACTTCAACTGCAAGGATCTCCATCTACAGGTTTGTGAACTGTGGGTGGGGCTTATTTTGAATTTTTGGTGGGTGTGTCATAAGGGGTGGTTCTGACTTTGGCCCTCTGTTTGCCTGTTTTGATGTGGCCAGGACATTCATTTGCAATGGTTTGTACACAGGAGACATGTTTTGTGGTGTTGTGCAACTCGTTTGCACCCTCCTTGTGCTGTTTTAGGGGTTCGCGTGAGCTTTGTTAATGGCGGAGTGCGTTGCGTATTAGTTTGTGTGGTTCGCGCATGCGGGACGTATTCCGTTTGTTCGCGTGTGCTTTGTTAATAGTGGAGTGCGTTGCGTATTAGTTTGTGTGGTTCGCTCATACGGAACGTTTTCCGTGGGTTCTCGTGCGCTTTGTTAATGGTGGAGTGCGTTGCGTATTAGTTTGTGTGGTTCGCTCATACGGGACGTTTTCCGTGGGTTCTCATGTGCTTTGTTAATGGTGGAGTGCGTTGCGTATTAGTTTGTGTGGTTCGCTCATACGGGACATTTTCCGTGGTTGCGCGTGCGCTTTGTTAATGATGGAGTGCTTTGCGTATTAGTTTGTGTGGTACACTCATACGGGACGTTTTTCGTGGGTTCACGTGCACTTTGTTAAGGGGGAGTGCGTTGCGTATTAGTTTGTGCGGCTCGCTCATACACGATGTTTTCCGTACAAATCCCAGTTTATACGTGACTAGGTTTACCCATACAAATCGCGTCCTGGGTCCCCGGTCCGGAGCGAACTTGTCGGGTCGTACCGCATGTTTACGAATCGTACTGTTCAATTTCCGAAGCCATATCGTACGGATCTTTGCTTATTTTTCGTACGGTTCGCAAACATTCAGACGTATTTTTGAACATCGGATTGTACTACGCATTTCAGACGGATTGGTACGATTCGTACAGAAACGGCTACGAATACGAATCGTCGAACGTTTTTTTTTTCCCGAAACGGAATCGACCCCAATGTGTTTTCTGTCTGCATTTATTTTTAAAAGTGGATAAATACAGAAAATTGTGCTGCTTATAAGTGACAGACCGTACTTTCTTTCATTAATTAGAGCCCAACAGCTGAGCAGATGGAAGCATGGGATGGCACGGGAAATGGCACCTTTGACTGCTGTTGGAGAATTAAATAAAGCAATTAGCATCTTTTGGTTCCAGAGCAGATGAGACCTTGGAAGAAGAAATGGTTGGGCAGCAGATTTATACACTTAGGCAGGATATTTTCTTAATTGTGAAGCGGGTATTTTTTTTTTTTCACAACCAATTTTATTGAGCAAATGAGCATCAAGAACGTGGCATCTCCACACTCGAAGATCACCACGACAATATCAATATAGCAATTACATAGGCAGCAAATGATAGAGCAGACTCAAAATAGGCTCAGTATAAAACTCCCCGGCAACCCACCCCAACTCACAACTTCACCCCCCCCCGCTCCGAACACCCCCCCCCAGCCCCCCCTACCACACGTGTATAGAAAGTAATAGAGAAAAATGAGCAGGTGTAGCGCCACCAGGGCGTTGCCGCTTCGGGCCAAAAGTGTCACAGTGATCAAATGTCCTCCTCTTGCTCCGCCGGGGGGTCCAGAGACAGACCACGGTAGTCGGCCCAACGCTTCCAAATTTTGTAGTGTTTGCGCGGGCAGCCCCTCGCTTCAAAGATCGGCCTCTCCAGACCCATGAAATAATCCAGCCCAGCCTTCCATGCAGACAGGGGGGGAGCCCTCACTGACTTCCACGCCCGGGCCAGGTCCCGCTTAGCCACGACCAGCCCCAAGAGCAACAGGTGACGTTTATATACATTACCCCCAATCCCTTCCATAATGTGCAGTAGGCCCAGCCGGTGGGTACGAGGAAGGTCCCAGCCCAGGACCTCAGCCAAGCAACTCCACACACCCCTCCAGAACCCAGCCAGCCGGCCACACGACCATACAGTGTGCATCAAGGAGCCAGGCACCGCCCCACAGCGCAAGCATTCCGAGGATGCAATCAAACCAGCCTTCCACAGTCGTTCACGCGTATAATAAGCGCGGTGCAAGTATTTAAATTGGATCAGCCGGAGCCGGACTGCAATGGCGGTTCCACGTGGGGATTCCAGCGCCTCCCTCCAATCGTCTTCATCAAGGGGGCCCACGTCCACTTCCCATGCCTCCCGAAGAGAGTGCAGAGTGGAGGAACAGTGAATAACAAGTGTCTGGTAAATCCTAGAGACCTTCCTGTCCCCCAGGTCGCCCATAAACACTTTAGCCTCAACCGGGCTAAACTCCGGCAAGGAGTCGAGGCCGGTGATGCTCGGGGTGAGGGCGTGCCGCAGCTGGAGGTAGCGGAAGAACTGGGACTGAGGCATTTGGAACTCTGTGCGGAGCTCCTCGAAGGATTTGAGGGTGGTGCCGGACATGACCTGGCCCAGCTGTGTAACCCCAATGGCTTCCCAGCCCTCAAACCCGGTCAGGGCCGCCAGCTCCGGGAGCAGACCATTATGCCAGAGCGGTGTCTCAGCCGTCAGCTTGCCCCACCATCCCATGCGGCGTAACGACTGTCGCCACACAGCAAAGACCACCCTGGTGACCGACGGCAACCCACGGCGTAGGCGAGCCGAATAGAGAATGGTGTGGAGCGTGTGATCACCCATGAGCGATCGTTCCAGGGCATATGCCGGATCCCCTCTATCGCCATACCACCATTCATTAAGGAAGAGCAGTTGGGAAGCTTGGTAGTAGGAGAGGAGGTCCGAGGTGGCCAGGCCACCACAGTACGTGGACAGAAAGCACGTCTTCAAGGCCACCCTGGCTGCGCCGCCATCCCACAGGAAGCGGCCCAGCGCCGAGTTAACCTGACGGAACCACTCCAGGCCAATGGGGTGCGGGAAATTTTGGATTTGGTATAGGAGCCGCGGAAGCGCCACCATCTTAAAGATGGCCGACCTCCCAAAGATCGTGAGCGGCATTCTGGACCATGTCTTGACATCGGCCTGGACCCGTTCCCACATCGGCAGAGGCCACCACCCGCGACTCTGAGAGAAAAACGCCCAGATACTTCAGGCCATTTGTCGCCACTCGCAACTCAGCAGCCCAAGGGTCGGCAACCACATCACCCCCCAGTACCCACAGGGTTGATTTATTCAGGTTAAGATGAAGACCCAAGACCTCGCCAAACGCCCGCATGATCTCTAGAACCCGGGGACCCGAGTGCCGTAGGTCAGTAAGGAAGAGGAGGACGTCATCCGCATACAGTGCAATCCTATCCACCAAGTCCTCATTCCAGACGAAGCCACGCAACTGGACATCTGCTCGTACCCGCGACGCCAGGGGCTCCATGGCAAGGGCAAACAGGTACGGGGACAGAGGGCAACCCTGCCGAGTACCGCGACCTATATGGAAGCGCCCAGAGGTAGCACCTGCCACACGGACCGAGGCCGTTACGTTAGTGTAGAGGAGACGAATATACGACAAGAAGACCGGCCCCAGATTGAGGCGGGCCAACAGCGTGAACAGGTATGCCCAGCTCACCGAATCAAAGGCTCGGTCCATATCCGCCAGGAGGAGTGCCGCCTGCTCATCTCTAGCACCCATAGCATCCACCGCCGCCTGCGCCCGTCGGATATTATGCCGGGTGGCCCTGCCAGGCATGAATCCAGCCTGGTCGGGGTGGACCAGGTTAGCAATGTGGGGCAGGAGGCGATTCGCTAAGGCCTTAGCCAGAATCTTGGCCTCAATGTTAAGAAGGGAAATTGGCCTGTAAGAGTCGTGCCTTTCCGGCGCCCTGCCCGGCTTCAAGAAGACCACGATTTCGGCATGGCGCCAGTCCGGTGGCAGCTCCCCTTGAGCCGGCGCCGCTTCCAGGGCGCGTCGATAGTGGGGTCCCAGCTGGACGTGAAACTTTTTATAGAATTCGCTTGGGTACCCACTCGGGCCGGGCGCCTTTCCAGTATTTAGTTGACCAAGGGCTTCCCCGAGTTCCTCAGCCGTAAGCGGGGCGTCCAGAGCGGTCCTGGTCTCATCGGGGATGGCCTGCGGCAGCAGGTCGTCGAGATATGTGGATATTTCGCTCGTCTCCAAGTGATCACGAGGAGCGTATTGCGTCTCGTAATAACGGGCGAAGCTAGCCGCTAGCAAATCTGGGTCGGTCATAACCGATCCGTCCTCCGCCGCAAGACCCGGCAACACCAGGGGCTGGAAAGTCGCCTGACATAACCTATGCAGCATAGTACAGGACTTGTCACCCCACTGATACACCCTGCTGCGCGTGGCAAGCCACGCCTGCCGGGCCTCCTCGTAAAGGACGGAGGCGTACGACTGTTGGGCTTGCAGGAGCAGCCGCACAATGCCTTCGTCGCCCCCAAGGCGACCGCGTTGCTCCAGGTCCTCCACGCGGGCCGCCGCGGCCACAATGGCCTCCCGATGTTTTCGCCGAGCAGCCACGCACCAAGCTATGTCAATGCCCCGAAGCGTGGGTTTCAGCGCCTCCCACACCACCATTGCATCCACATCTCCTATTAGATTCTCTCGCCAGTAGTGGTCAATCGCCCCACGCAGGTGATGCACATACTCGGGCCGCTGCAGTTGCCAAGATGACATCCGCCAGCGAAACGGCTGTCTCTTGGAGGGGAGGGTCATGATAGCTAGGACAGGGGAATGATCAGACAAGCCTCTGGGGAGTATCACAGCATCTCTGACTCGACTCAGACAGGCACCCGGCACAAACAGATAATACAGTCTCGAAAAGGACCCATGCACCGCCGACACATATGTGAATTCGCGCGCAGCAGGATGAAAGTGTCGCCACACATCAACCCAACCCAGGCCACTCACGGTCGCACGCAGTCTGGTGGGAGCAGCAGCGGGGGGGGGGTCCAATACAACAGGCACCCGCCTCAGGCGATCCAAGCCCACATCCATAACCTCGTTCCAATCGCCTCCCACCATGGTCAGTACCTCCGGAATCTCATTCCACAGCGCGAACAGCCGCTCAGACAGGGCCCACTGCAGAGGGGGGGGGGCGTATACGCTACCAAATACCACTGGTTCCGTACCCAACAGGCCCTTGATGAAAATGTACCTGCCCTGAGGATCAATCCATTGCTTTTCATGCACATAAGCCACCCTGCGGTGTACCAAGATAGCTACCCCCCGCGAGCCCCTCGTGAAGCCCGCATGGTACACTTGCTGAAATCCGAACCTTTGAAGGCTAAGGGCCTTAGAGCCCAGCATATGGGTCTCTTGAAGCAGCAGCACATCCACCATCTCTCTCTTCCCCCAACGCAGCACAGCCCACCGCTTGATTTTGTCCAGAATACCCCTCACATTCCACGTCACAACTCGCAGGGTCTTTTGAGGAGACATAGTCATATTATCAGCCATCATCAACACAGTGTCCGGTATCCAGCCCTCCGCCCCACCCTGGCGCACCCCACAAAGCAACAAAATCAAAAGTCGTACACACGTGTGGTCCCCCCCTCCCGACCCCAAAACTCAACAACCCCCCCCAGACCCAGGCCCCCCCAAACATCAGCAACAGAAGAACCTCCCCCTTCACCCCGCTCCCCCCACCCCAATACCTCAGAAAACATTGAAGTATCTGTCGCGGCATGGAGAGACCCGGGCTCAGAACAGAGAGCCCAGGGCCCGCCATACCAATGGATCTCAACACCCCAACCAAGACACACTCACCACCCCCCCACAACACTCACAACCGTGAGGGTCTGAGGCCCACAAAAGGCGCCTCCCGAGCCCCACTGCGTACCCATCACAAGTAATAGGAGTCCTCAGATGGGAACCGACTGGCATAAGAAAGTCATAATAGAACAGTCTCACCAGACAATGTAAAGCAACTCAGTACTCGGCAACTAGGGTCCAGTCCCAGCAATGTTCAGCTGCCGGTGTCGGAGTGCTCCGAGTCCCTTGCACCACCCGTCTGCGATGCACTTGCGGAGGCCGACCTCTTCCTAGAGCGGGACCTCCGGTGGCGACCCTTGTGGTTCGGGCGATCCGCCCGCTCCGGCGACGATCCCTGGGACCTGCCTGGGTCCAGCCCCGGCTGGGCATGCGGCCTGAGTCTCACCGCCTCATCAGTCCAGCGGAATACCTCTTCAGGTGAATCAAAGAAATGTGTCCGGGACTGGTACACCACTCGCAGGCGGGCCGGATACAGGAGAGAGTATTGGAGCTTTAGGCCCCTCAGCTTGGCCTTGGCGGCCACAAAGGATTGTCTCTGCTGCTGCACCATCTTCGTGTAGTCAGGAAAGATCATGATAGTATGATTCTCAAAGGTGAGCGAGCCCTTGTTCCTCGCCTCCCGCAGGATAACATCGCGGTCATGGAAGTTCAGCAGCCGGGCGATAACCGGCCTGGGACGCTCACCCTCCGGTGGCCACTGGGTCAAGGCCCTGTGCGCCCTCTCGATGACAAAGCACGTGGATAGCGCCCCTTCGGGGAGCCAGCTCTCCAACCACTGGGACAAGAACCGCTCCATGTCGTCCTTCTCGCACCGCTCCGGAAAACCAATGAAGCGGAGGTTGTTCCTCAGTGCGCGCCCTTCGGCGTCCTCCACACGGGCCGCCAGCGTCTTCTGGACTCCCTCCACCTCCGCCAACCTCTTCTTCAGTGCGCCAATGTCCGCTTCGGTCACCGTGATTCGGGATTCGGCCTCGGTGATCCGCACCACCGCATTGCGGAGGTCCTGGCGCAGCAGTGTAACATCCGCTCCTACCGCCCCAATTTTAGCATCAAGCATGTCCCGGGATTGGGTGATGGCCGCCAGGAGCTTCGCATTGTCCGGCCCAGGGCCACCGCTGCCACCAGCCGCCCCAGAGCCCCCACTAGGCCCCGTGAATTTATCAATAGGGCCACGCTTAGGCGGGCCGTTTCCTCCAGCCCTAGTCATGGCCGATCGCGGGCTCGCTGGGACCGCACACTGGGTAGGGCAGGCACCACTCCCGACAAGGCTCAGGAACCCCTGGGTGTCCCCAAGAAGGAGGCGGGCAGGCCGGCACAGGCCCGAGGGCGCGAAACTCGAGGTCCCGGTTTCACCAAGGCGGGACAGGCCTCCACCACGCCTCGTCACCACGAGTGTCCGCCCAGGGCGCGGGGATGAATGGCGGCGCCGTGATCCGTGGGCAACCGTAACAGTAGAGCCGAGCCCAGTGCGGCGCAGCGGATGCCACCACCGCCCGCGAGCCCGCAACCGCCACCGGGAGTCTCGAAACTCGAGGGCCCCAGTCTCCAGCCGGTCACAAGGCCACACGTCGCCGTCGCCTCTTCTTGGTCACAGGATAGAGACGTGTCCGCCCCAGGCGCAGAAAGGAATGGCGTCGCCGTGATCCGTGGGCGACCGTTGCAGTAGAGCTGAGCCAAGAGCGGCGCGGCGGAGGCCACCACCACCCGCGAGCCCGCAACCGCCGCCGGGCGTCTCGAAACTCGAGGACCCCGGTCTCCAGCCGGTCACTAGGCCGCACGTCGCGTCACCTCCTCTTGAGCACAGGAGAGAGAAAAACGCAGGATCGACACACCGGAGCAGGCAGGGGACTTCACCAAAGCAGTGCCAGTCACTGGGTATCAACAGCGGGCTCGGGGGCCAGGATAAATGAACGGATTAAGTCCGGGCCGACGGGAGCTCTACAAGGCTGCGACGGCCATCTTCGCCCGCCAAGCCACGCCCCCCCGTGAAGTGGGTATTTTTCCTACATTTTTTAAGTCAATAGGTACATTTCAACAGACACTAAAATAGCTCAGTTGTTAAATCGCTTGCTGCTGCAGATTGAATTTAACCTACAGTCACAGCTTCAAATCTCAGCAGTGCCAATTCAGCCTTCCATCTTTCTGAAGTTGATTGGGTAATTTAGGTAATAGTAAAACCTGGAATATAAAGCTATGTAATTGTAAAATTGAGGTAGCAAGCATTTTCAAACAGGTTAGCCTTTTGTTTATGTACCCCTGTGAAACTGTTCATACTCATACTCAGTGAGTGGCTAGATTCTGGAGTGGACCGCGCCCAGCGCCAGACCCCCTGGCACTCGCAATATCCACTCCGCCCGCATAACGTACGACGCCGCTACCCTTTTTGCCCTTAACCCCGGACGCACACCTCAATGCTGCGAAGCTACCCCAGGTCACACCCATGGACTATTCGCCTGCAACTCCTGCAAGTTCACCTGCATCAGAACCCACACCAATTCCACTTCCTCCAAACACAGCTCCGACTCTAACCACCTGAAGTGCATCCTGCTGAACACCCGCTCGATCCACAGACACGCCACTGAACTCTGGGACTTACTCGACACTTCATCACCGGACGTCGCCTTCCTCACAGAAAGCTGGATGAACGCCTCATCAGCACCCGACATCGCCATAGCCATCCCAGACGCCTACAAGATCATCCGAAAAGACCGCACCAACCAAACAGGAGGAGGCATCGCCATCGTCTATAAGAACACCATCCGAATCACGACCAGCTCTGAAGACAACCTCGCGACCGCCGAACACCTTCACTTCCAGATCCACACCGACCCCAGGACCACACTTAGAGGCACCCTCATCTACAGACCACCAGGAACCCGCACACAATTCAACGAAGACATCACTGACTTCATTAGCCCATATGCCCTCACCTCCGAAAACTACATTCTACTGGGAGACCTCAACTTCCACCTAGAAAAGAAAAACGACTACAACACCACCACCCTTCTGGACAACCTGGCCAACCTCGGACTCAAACAACTTGTTGACACCCCCACCCACCTAGCCGGACACACGCTCAATCCTATCTTCACCTCCAGCAAACACATCTCCTTCAACCACACCACAGCTCTCGATTGGACGGACCACAGCTGCGTTCACTTCAGCTACAAAAAGACCACGACCCACAACCCCCCACAACCTATTCCTCGAAGAAATTGGAACAAAATCACCACCGATCAACACTTCACATCGCTTAACCAAAGCCCTCCTGCCATATCATCGGACCCAAACCAAGCTGCCACCAAACTCACGCAATAGATCACTCACAACTCTAACGAATTAGCACCCCTGAAAAACCACCAGATCAAACAAGGTAACAAAAAGGCCCCCTGGTTCAACGAGGACCTCAAGAAATCCAAGAAGTTATGTCATACTCTCGAGAAAACCTGGAGAAAAAACCCAACCACTGACAACCTGACCACTCTCAAGGGCGCCACCCGCAAACACCACCAATTGATCCGATCCACCAAGAAATCGGCATTCAAGGATCGACTCGACAACAACGCCCACAACAGCAAGGAACTATTCAACATCGTCAAAGAATTTACCAACCCCACCGCCGGCACCAACGACATCACCCCTTCTCAAGACCTCTGCGACTCTTTATCCTCTTTCTCCTACAACAAAATTGCCGACATACATAACAGCTTTGAAATCCAATCCGAAGAACAGTCCACCCCACCCACCTGTGAACCAAAACAGCACTCTCACAACCTTTGCGCCTGGAACGCCATCACCACTGAAGACACCATCCGCCTGATGAACTCCATCCACTCTGGTTCACCAACCGACCCATGCCCCCACCACATTTTCAACAAAGCAGACTCCATCATCGCACCCCATCTCCGCGATGTCATCAACTGTTCCTTCAACTCTGTTACCTTCCCGGAAAGCTGGAAACATGCCGAACTCAGCGCCCTTCTGAAGAAACCCACAGCAGACCCCTGAGGAAACAGAAATTTTATGTGGTCAGTGTGTCCCCCCTCGCACCCTATCCACGTACCTATGCCCCATGTATGTCCATGTTATCATGTAATTCCCTTTCCGTGCCTGTCACAATAATGCCCCTGCATTTCCGTCGAATGTTAGCATGTCAGTTAATTGGCCTTCCATGAATGAAACGTTAATTCTGCACTGAGGCCTACGTTGCCAATGCATCTACATGGTACACGTTTAAATATCGAGAAGCACACGTTTTTGTGGCCCAGCCGAGCCAGGCCCTGAATTCAGGCTCCAAGCCTCTTCTGACTCTGGAAAGCTGCAGTTGCATCCCTGACCTCTCCCTTACTTCCTGCTCAGCCGAGAGGTGCCCGGCCTGGCCTGCCTGCCAAGACGGTATTTTGCCTACAGTTATCTGCTCAGCCTCCGCAAAAACACATTCCAGTCTAGTGAAGGAGGTAAACATATTCCGCCTGCAGAGCATAGGGCCTAGCCTTCCTGTCTCCAGTGCAAGTGATTTACTGAACCCGTTGCCATAGAAGGCCCATGCCCCACGCAATACACGAAGAAATATATGCACACACTAGCATTTAGTGATGAACGGCCTTTTACTCGAGAGACCTTTACTTCAGACAATACATCCTCCAAACACAAGATATCAGATATGCCAAAGGTGCAGGTTGTTCTGACATCCCAGACTCCAGACTCCTCTAGTAGTGCTAAAGTCAACTCCCCCCAGATCTCCCCAGTTACACGTCAATGTTACGTCATGACCAGTTGCGCGCACATGTAGGGTAAAGGTTTCTGCTGACCCTGCAGACCTCCTCTATGCATCCACCCACCTATGACACATCTATGACTCATCAAGTGCACACCTACGTGTACGCCTCCTAACACACCTTCTTTCACGCCCATGTGTTCTTATCTCTCTCTCTTCACTTGCTCCGCCTGGAGTGTTCTGCCTACTCTATTCATTCCAATTGTATGGTTTTACTATATATAATGTGTGATCTTAATAAAACGTTAGATATCCCTTCCTGAACCTTAGTGGTGATGGAACCCGATTCTCAATGACTCGAGTCATTTGAATTAAAGCCCTTTTGACTCAGATACCACGGACTCTGCGTCTCATTTTTATGAGCTATCCTTATTCTTTATTAATGTATAGAAACTATGTCCGGGTAATTTTATTTACCACATAATTCTGGCGCCCGAATAGGGACTAGTCCCCTTCCCCACGCGCCGGTGATGTAAGCGCAGCCCCCTGACCCCTTCTATAGCCATGACGGACCCATTCTGTGCACATCCGCGGGTTTTCCTGCTAACTCCCTCAGGCCCACGGAGGAGACGGAGACTGCGACCTGGCATCCACACGAGGCGGTGAGGATTGCGGACCATCCCGACCAGAGCCCAAGCCGAGAGAGCAAGGTCCGAGGTATCCCGAGGCCCACCTGTTCAGAGGCGCATGCGCAGCAAGAAGCCGTAGCAGTCCAGTCCAGTATCGAGTTTCCGAGGCCTTCAGTTTTGGTTCCCGGTGAATACCGTTGTTGGGAACGCATATAGACGGGTTCATTTATTTAAGCCCGGTCAAGACGGGTCTGGGTACACAGATCCGGTACAGACGTGTCCATTTAGGTGGATGCGGTAAAGACGTGTCTCTTTATGAGACCGGTATGACTGTACTGTTCTAGCAGTGCATCCAGTACTTTATGTTAGGATTTCTAGAATTGTGTTATTCTATGTACTAGTTGGTATCTGTTTCTAATGTTTTAATGTCGTGGTATGAATGATTGTTTACAGTCTATTATTGTGCTTATTGTGTTTTCATTCAAGCTAGTTCAAACATTCCGCTGTTTTCGAAATTACGTCAGATAGGAACCAGGAAAGGGATACTCGAAGAGGCAGTTCCCGTCCCGCCTAGAGACACTCCTGGACATTTTATGTACCACAAGCATGGCCTAGATGCCATACTGTACTTAGATTTATGGGTGGATTACACGAAGGATCTGGAAGAGAAATATAGATGGCCTGTCTCAGGGACATGGGATGCTGATTGCATCATGAGAGTAGAGGAAGCACTGTGGAAAAAGAAAGCCAGACAATCCCAGAAAGATGACATAGAATTGTGGCGTAAAGAAGCGCATAGAAGAACAGAGAAAGAAATTCAGAAAGCAGAGAGAAGTAGAGAAGCATCAGAAAAAGCCAAGGAAAAAGAGTTACAAGAAGAAGGTGAACGGGTTAAGGCAGAACAATTAGATAGACAAAGAAATGCCCTTATTAAAGGCATGTATCCCATCCTCGCCGAGGGCCTACCTAATGTGACCCCGGAAGTACCCAGTAACTTGCCGCCACCATTGATCCCGAGTAAACTCCGTAGTCATAAACAGACCGCAGCGGACATTTTTCTTTCCTCCTATCTAGACGACGCTGCCCCAGAATATGTAAATGAAAATTTACCTCCTACCAACCCTACTAATCCTCCTGTCACCCTCCCTACCAATCCGTTTCACCCAGCACCCGTAGTACAAGATCAAACCGCATTACCAGCGACAGTGCTGGCAGTGAAAGCCGATTCAAGCCTAGGCGACTCAAGTCAAGGAGCATCGGGAGGGGGGCCCTCTAGATATTCACCGCACACACCACCACCGATAAAACAAACACTACGAGATTTAGCACTACAACACACGCCGAAACTAATGACATTAGCAACCCTTAGACAGTCCCTCACCGATTGTATATATGATCCAGTACCGGGTGAGGGCCCAATGCTCATATACTCAATACGATTACGACGCGTTGCAGACTATTTGATTACTCTACCAGGCATGAAGGACCATTTAGACAGAATATACCACTTCATTAGAACGGGGGAGGGACCAGAAAGTATACATGAGGCCATGGCAAATAGAAAAGTGGAGCTTCAACGCATGCTCTTACAGTTTTTGGTTAATTGTTTGATCAGGGAACGAGACCAGCCAGATAAAGAAGTAACTAAAGGTATGACGAACTGGAGTGACAATATAGCTATTGGTAAGCATGATACACAGAATAGAGTAGAAAGCATGTACAGGAACATTCGTTAAGAAATACTTGAGATACACAAGAAAGAACAGGCCGAGAAACAAGCCGAGGAAGAGGATGACGAAGTCTCAGAGGACGATGATGCAGTAACAGGAGAAATGAATAAAATGAATTATGTAGGTAGGGCAAGACCGTTTGATAGACCCATACGCCTAGATTACAATAAACGTTCTCTCTCTCCAATACCAGAACGATATTCCCTTGAACACCTATTCCAAGCTACTGAACATGCACTGAAAAAACGAGTAGGGAGTAGCAAACTTAGTACTATGCATGAACAGGAACTAGCCCGGTCAGCAGTTCAATGGGCTTGCAATTCTAACATATATAAGGATGACATAGTAGCGCAAACATTTTTGAGTCTTCCTCCGGAAGAACAGCGTTTAGCTGGTATTTACATGATTCAACATCTCATCACATTGTACGAGAGTCAGCATTCTGATCCAGGTCCCTTGTATAAATTATTGGACGATTTACTCCTAGCAAGATGGAGAGGCCTAGGTACCGAATTAATTAATGTAATTCTAGATCAACGACATAAGTACTTTTCTGACCCGCACTTGATTCCTGTTCCACACCGAGAAAGAAAGACCTTTTACATAGACAGACAGAATCCCCTACGAGAGGTTCATCCCGTTAGAACTGACGCGGGTGTGCTTCAACGAGTATACGTTTACACACCCTTGACGAAAATGGAATTATTGGAAATGAAAAAATTACTGCCCTGTCACGATAAAGACCCAGCAGGGTTCCACCGTGAATTAAAAGACATGCTCCTCATGGGGGAGTATACATACGCTGATACGATTAAAATGTTGAAAGTACTGTTACCAGCAGGCATTTACTAAAAGCTTAAAGAAAAAGAGTGGGAGGTGGGAGAGAAAAAGATTAACTGGACAGAATTAGAAGACGAAGATAATACATGAACCCCTGGTACTGGTCTCGGGGACAAAGCTAAAGAATTACCCGAGCTATTAATACAGGTTTTACCGAGATTATTGACTACTAAAAAGGAAGATTGGGATGCTATTTCAGCCTGCAAACAGAAACAAGATGAAGACACTAGGGATTTTTATTCTAGATTCGAAAAATGTTTTCTTATTAATAGTGGCCTGAAGACAAGTAGTGAATCGTACCCACATCTTTTTGTGACCAAATTAGTAGAGAATTCCTTACTCCAGATCAAAAATAGAGTATTGAAGGTTGAGAGTACCTGGCAAGCAAATAGCCCTTCCCAAATGTTACAAATGTTACAGTACCACCAGAACCGAATTAGGGAAGAACAGGAACACGAAAAGAGACGCATGAAAGACACGAAAATGAAAGTACTAGTTGCTCAATCAGTTCCAGCTGATGGCCTGAAAAAAGGCACGGCACCTGTCAAAGGGAACTGTAACTACTGTAAACAGCCAGGTCACTATATAAATGAATGTGCTGTACTGAAACACAATATAGCTACAGGCAAGACGAAAGAAAGACCACGTCCTCCTAGACAGGATCACATCCCGCAGAACACGCAAACTCCACAGAACACGCAACAGACAGTAGCTGTACCCCAACCCATTGCTGCCACACAACATGTCACACAACAAATGTATCAGTATGCACAGTCAGACTACCCAGATTATCAACAGTATTCATGAAACAGCCTAGAGAGGGAGGTTGGCTTGCCCCTTATCGAGGTTCCTGTAGATCAAGAGGGTCCCTATGTACATAGTCATGTATTGGGGAAAGACAGAAAATTTCTGATTGACACAGGGGCGAGCAGAACTACCATCAGTCATGACGAGGTTCCAGGGGCACCCCTCTCAGGCTCACAGAATATTTCCCTGGGATTTTCAGGAAAGCCTATTGTTAACGAAGTGTCAAAGCCAGTTTCCCTAGAAGTTGGTCCATTGTCCCGTACTACAGACTTGTTGCTTACTAAGTCATGTCCAGAAAACTTGCTTGGTATAAAAACATTGAAGGAACTAGGAGCAGTGATTTGTTGTTCTCCGGAAGGAGTGAGATTGTTTTTACGTGATTTTAAAGGACATTATGTGTTGAGAGATTTTGACCCCAGACTCCAGAATGTACCACAGCATTTATGGGCACAAGGTCCGACTGATGTAGGTTATATGCACATTACACCATACCGTGTCACACTCAAGCAAGGAGTTGTACTGCCACGAATCCGACAATACAAGTTGCCACCTGATGCTGTAGTTGCATTACTGAAAATTGTTGACGAACTCATTGCACAGGGAGTGGTTGTAGAAACTGACTCAAATATATGTAATTCTCCTATCATTCCGATTCTTAAACGAACTGACCCAAATGCACCACTGGTTTACAGATTAGTGATTGACCTTCGAGAACTGAACAAATGCATAATACCGCAGTACCCAGTGGTCCCAGACATTTCTTCACTATTGACTACAATTGATTCCGAAGCAGCGTTCTTTACTGTAATTGATCTCAAGAACGCCTTTTTTTAGTGTCCCGATACATCCGGAGAGCCAATACTGCTTCGGTTTCTGTTTAAATGGCCGAAGCTTCAAATTTGCAAGGGCTCCTCAAGGGTTCACAGAAAGCCCTAGTATTTACAGTCAAGCATTGAAAAGACAACTAGACAGTATTCACATTCCTACTGACACTGCACTGCTCCAATACGTTGATGATCTTTTGATCACAGCACGGACAGAACGAGACTGTGAACGTGCATCATTGACAGTCTTATACTTCCTGGCAGAAAAGGGGCACAAAGTGTCCCCTTTGAAGCTACAATTCTGTGTCCAGCAAGTTGTGTACCTTGGTCACTTGCTGTCCAAGAGGGGTAGACAGTTGACACCTGACCGCATTCAGTTAATTGCACATCTTCCACAGCCCAAGACACAAAAGGAAGTACGGGCCTTCATTGGCCTCACTTCTTACTGCAGACAATGGATTCCCCAGTATGCATATCTAGCAAAACCACTCATACAGTTGACAACACAGGAGGCAGCGACTTCGACTGTCCTCCCTTGGACTCAGGAACATACACTTGCATTTGATGAATTGAAGAAAGCTCTGTGGAAAACGAGCCCATAAACCTATCGATGCCCAGGCCGCTGGCGCAAACCGCCTCTTAGTTCCCATGTTGAATAATTACCAAATAAAGAGACGGCGCTGGAAGCAGGAATCAAGAACAGAGTTTATTTCTCATGAGGAGAGCCAGTCATTTCGGACACGAAACACAGTGTCTTTCGGGAGGTGCTCTAACAAGTGAGCTGAGACTCTTGCTTTTATACCTTACAGAACACTCGATAACACAATCAGGACTGTATGACGCAAGAGAAAGACATCCCTATAATCCTCGTGGTGATCCTACCCCACATACATTCACAATGGGGACCCTTGACCTGCTGATAAGAGGGGAGGGCAATCACGCAGCTGAGTGTTTCGTAGGATGTGTGCGCCTGATCATAGCCCGGGAGGTGGGGTGGCTAAGACCAATAGAGGATCCTTTGAAGAGGAGTGACTTCATACAATAAGGGCAGTAAATGGTATCTCCTGGCTCAGGCGATGGCCTCGGACATGTGTGGTCAGCCGGACTCGGGGGAAAGGGTCATCAAAGGAGTGGTATTCATGCCGCGTGGACAATCGAGCGCGGAGGGAAGGCTTGTCAACAGAGGGGCATTCATGGAAGGGAAGGAGGTGTTGGTCAGGCGCGGCCGTGACTCTCAAGGACAGGGTCTTGCAGAAGAAGAAGGTTTATGACTTGCCCACGTGAGGAGAAGGGAGGGGTAGCCAGGGTGGACACAGGGACAGAGTCACACAGAGAGAGAGAGAGATCTTATGACCCGTACATGAGAGAGCGGGGGCAGTCAGGTGCAGCTGGGGAGGGCTACGTCAGCTAAGGCGAAGGATGCCTCTCCAAGAAGGAATGGGGGGGGGTTTTGTGCGAGTCAAGTGGGAGAGTTGCCTTTCACAGCGGGGTCGCGCAGAGGGAGAGGGTTTCATGGTCTATGCATGAGAGGGGGGGGGGGTTGAGATACGCGCAGGAGGGAAACTGGGGATCCCAATGGGTAAAAGGCCATGGTGCCTAAACTGGCTGTACATATGTATAGGGGTAGGGGCTCTCACTGGCAGAGTGATACGGTCAATAGTTTACGGTATTCATGGTGCTCACAGGGAGAGGAGTGGGAGAAGAAGGGGAATGAATGCTGTCTATGTACATCAATTTCTTCAACTTTCACAGTCGCCCCTTTTTACATAGCAGTAGTCATTTTTACAATTGATGGGTTTACAGGTAGACAGGCATCGTTGATGAATTAGCATTTTGTCGATACTAACATTTGGCGTACAATCATAGACAGTTAAGGTGATGGGCAGAATGCAGTACAAAGAAAATTGCTTTTCATTGAGTTCCTAACAATTTAAACGCACTACATAGCAAAAATCTTTCTGACTTAAAAAATGTGACCAATGAACAGTTTTGACCAGGTAGTTGAGAGCGGAATTCAGTTCAATACACAATATTTCTTCGTCACAGTGTCTTTTTGTCAGTGAGCCATCACTGGTAGGCTCTAGTCCGAGTACTTTCGTTGGCGCTGTTGAGCACCGGCGGTGGAGCTATAGGTCCAGCTCGGTTCTATCCTTACGCGTTGCAGGGTGCGGTCAGTCCTCTGCTGTTAGACCACAGTCCTGTTCCCTAAACAATCCGGTTGGTGGCGCCTTATGCTCGGCACCCATAGTTCTATGGCAGCACCCTATTCCCAGTGGAATGCCGTTCTTTCCCTTGGCAAAAAGTCACGTGGAAAAGAGGGTGAGTGTGGTTCAAATAGTCGATAGGTGAGAGGGCGGAGTTGGGTCAGAGTTCCTGGGACACACAAAAGGGACCAAGGGAGCAAGGGATAACAAGCAGGCAGGCCCATCCATCGGGCCCAAGGAAGGGGGACGGAGACTCCAGGCACACGTGGGTTAGCAGGCGGGGGGCTTCGAGGCGGCCCACCGTTTTTCATTTTCCACGTTGAAATTGCGGTCTCGTCCCGTATCCTGTTGCTCTGCGGCTCCACCTTTGGTCGAGGTCACACGAGTCCCAAGATCCGCAGTCAGGCTGTACGTCACATCTGACCCATCTCCTTCGGTGATCGTGAATCTTTGAATAGGTACAAGACAAGGTTTCAGTGAAATGGCAAAAGAAGATATCTACGCATGTGAATTCCTCCCTCAATTCTACGCATTTGGGAGATACGCTCATTGGTCACAGTCAGAGGTCCATTACCAAGTAGTGCATGTGTCAGTATTCCTACTGGGTTCATGGCAGGTCTATTCATCGTCTTATTAATAAGTCAAGTGAGGTAAATGAGATTCCCATCAACTGTGCATTACATCATATTCAACATTACAGAGCATTTCCCTTCAGGACTGGCTAACCCTATCAAACAGGGCGGGGGTGCCATTATCGAGAGTCAGGCAAAACAAGGTTTTCTCGAGGGTCAACAGCTACTCATGGTCATCATGATTATATCCGGGACAGCAACTGGGTTCTATCACAATGGGGCGGGGACGCTTCGGGCGCTTACGCTTCGGTGCAAAAAAAAGGGGGGGGGCAATCTGGGCATTGGGGGTCAATCTAGACGTTGGCGTTCGTCTCTGAAGAACAGACATAAGGTGCCATTTGACATACAGTTCCCCTATAAATGGCCAGATTTGGGGGACTTTAGTCGTCTTACCTATCCTTTCCTTCTCAGCCAATTCAAGTTCATTCATTTTACAGAAAGGAGAGGCAGTAATATGGCGAGATACAATCATTTTAGTTTCGGTCAATTTCGCTGAACACCTTCGCGTTCAATATGTATCAAATCAGACTGGTGCCGGTGGGGCACAATTTTACCAAAAAGAGGGAGAGAAAAATAGGGAGACTCTCATAGAGAGTGAGAGTCGTCCGCAATCTAAACGAGCCATTCGGTACACGTATGACATGTAGGGAGAGAGAGAGAGAGAGAGAGTGAGAGAGAGAGACGTGTACAAAAATAGGTCATTTAGTGCGCTCACAACACGGAACAGCAAAGGTCGGGTAACACACAGATACAGACAGAGGGAAGACATAAATTCGTACATTACACACACACAAACTCAGACAGGGAAGACGGCACATGTATTACACATATACAAGACATTCACGACAGGACAGGAAACAATTGTTAGCCTACAAGATCTGTTTTTATATATATATCCTACGTATCTTTACTATCCTATTTTATCTATGTGCTTAGCTCTTTCTACCCTTCCCCCCTTTCCCTTCTCGCTTGTCACGCCTGCGAGCGTTCCCAATTACCAATACTCACACCTCGGTTGGTCGATCAGTAATTAACCTGGTCGTGCTAGTTACCCATGGTTGGATCTTAAGCCATTTTTCTGTTCCCTCCTTTGGCGGGAAGTTCTCCAGGCTGAGGCAACGGCAAGTATTGATCGGGAGAACAGTCAGACAGCTTGGCTATATCTATAAGAGTGTGAGAAAGGGGGTAGTGCATTTTGAACATCAGCAACATTTCTAACTTCCTAGACGGGTGGTGCCGTGGCAACCCTTACCCGTATAATTTTTCTTTGTCCTTTCCCTACCTAGTCAAACGTCCAGTTACATTATTTAACACGTCATTTCTAGTCAATTTTTCGTCATTCAGTACCTGTCCAGTTTCTATGTCAGTCCCTCCTCTCAGTCGCTATGTCCTAAGGAGGAACAGTCATGTTAAGCCTACGTCTTTTAAAAACTTATCGTTATAACGACTAAACACATATTCCTTCTTTCCCTTTTTCGTCGGTGGTCCAACCGTCGCTTTTCCACACTTCAGCCGACGTTCTGACGTGACCTGCAGAAGGGAGGAAAAGAAGGGGTGGGGGGGGCAGCATTCAAAGCACATCATCATGCAGTAATCCGAAAGTGTTTTTACCTACCACATACTCGCCCTATCTCCTCGTACTGCATTCCTTTGCCATCTCGGCGTTTAAGCCCAGAGGGACCAGTGGTGTCAGATAGATAATCATTGACGATCTGCGTATCTACATGAGCTACTTGGTCGTAACCCTCTTTATCGGGTGCAAGGGTGACGGTCAGGTGGCATTTCTGTGGTGTCATTTTAAGGGTGTCTGAAACACTTTTCCGGCTGCTTGTGACACATAATGTAGCTGCTAAATATCTGATCCCTTCTGATCTACATCCTTCATCATACTTATTCTTCGCTCACAGTAGTAAGGCATCCAAAACTCATTAATGCAACTGCTACAACCATGCTTTCTTCTTCAAAATACTTTTAATAAACGAAATTGGTGGCAGTTCATTGCATAAAGTGCAGCAGTGCAATAAAATCGTATTAAAATTTTCTTACAGAGCAAGTATGATGTATGTCAAGAATTCAGTTTTAATTAATTCATAAATTCATTATCCGATACTCATTCTTTATCTAAATTACACCAATTCATTTTCCAAATCGTAATCAGTACCCACCCTAAGTCAGTTCATTATCCAAGCACATACTCAACATCCTTCATATCTACTTTCATTATCCAAAAACTGCATATAGATCTCGGGACAACAAGCTGCGCAATCAAGGTGCAACAAAGTTTATTCAAAACGTCTCATTTTGTGTCGGCGCCATTTTGGGAGGGGTCAGGCGAGTTTCAGCATAGTCAGAAAGTCTCTAGTCTCGTGTGGTTGGCCCAGAACTTTCCGTTGGCAGTTCAAAAAGTTTTTGTGCTATGTGGTCAATAGTTTATCAAATATGGACCATGAGTCAAAGAGTGGGAAGGGCGGCAACAATTTTCCTACCGGGTCATCCTGGTGTTCCTCCGGAACTGAACAAGTCTGTGCTGCGGCTGCGTTTTAGCCATTCCCAATCCGAGGCTGGTGCCGGCAGGAGCTGTACCGGTGTCGTGGTTCCCAGTGAAGGGGGCGGGGGCACCCATGCGGAGGGATCGGGGTGCCCCCCGGCTCTTATAGAATCTTCAAGGTTGAGGGGAGAAGGCATGGAGCGTGTGCCCGTCCTGGGCAGAAGACCGCTTTTTGATGTTGACCCTCTTTAAGTAAGAGCATTGGGGTGTCGCTGGAAGCCTCCACCTGGAGGGAGGTGGGGGAGGCTCGTTCGCGTCACCTCCCCCTTCCAGCGACCCCGCGCCGTTCCTCGGCTCCGTCGCTTCGATATTGGCCGTGCTGGCTATTGAAGATGGGGGGGGTGGTCGGCGGCTGAGGCAAGACAGCCCCCCCTTTTCTCTTGACATGTGGCGGGACTACCTGGAACTGTCCAGGCATCGACATGTGGCGGCACTACCTGGAACTGTCCAGGAATTTGACATGTGGCGGGACTACTTGCAAGCGCCGCCATTCTCGCTTTTTGCTTCGGCCTTCTTCGTGGGTCGGACCAGGCGGGAGACAGAAGGGGAGGGGTGGTCGGTGGCTGAGGCAAGACAGCACCCCCCCCTCGTGGCCTGCAGGGCAGCAGAAGAGGAGAGAAGGAGAGGACTCTGCCATTCTTTGGACCGCCTGCCCAACATCATCTCCTCCCGACCGTGGTCAGGCGAGCCCCTCGTGCCTCGAGGCCTCGCCTTCCGGATGGGCGTAACCGCGGACCTGTTGCACTTCGGGAGCTTCCGGAATGGGGGTAGGTACCTATTGGATTGTTTCTATTTCATGTGACCGTTATTTGGGCGTGGCGGGCAATGAGGCAGACATGTTGGGAGCAGGAATAGGCAGTAGAGCCTAGCTACCTCGTGGCTATTTTTGCTGACAAACTTTTCGCCATTTTACATTTCTTATTACGAACTATTTCTAATGTTTCTTATTTTTAGTGAAGTCAAAAGCTCATCAGGGGGTTACTGACTTAGCCTGATTTCTTTTTATTTTTCTTTCTCTTCCTTAGCGTGTTTCGAGCTAAAGCTTTCTGTTAGTAGGGAACGGTGATCACTTCATATTTTTATGTGTCCTTTTCACTAGGGGGTACTTCTGGACGGACCAGACGAGTTCCCTCCAATAAATGGTCCGGGGTGGAACGAGATTATCGATCAAAAGGGGAACATATATTCCTTCATTAGGGTATCATCCTGGACAGACCGAGCGATGTACTTCCATTTACTAGGGTAGCCTCCTGGACGGACCAGATGGTCTATTTCCACTAAATGGCCCATGAGCGGGGAGCATATGTCCTCCATAAGGGTAGTCTCCTGGGCAGACCATGCGAGCTACCCCCCAAACAGTGGGGAGTGGGTAGGACTGACGAATTCACAAAGGGGCATAACCTACCCTTTACTACTTGCAAAGACTAGATAGAATATTTCTATTCCACGTTGTTTGCAAGTAGAAAATACCTCAAACGAAACAATTCCTGGAACAACAATGTCCAGGCAACCAACCAATCAGTGGGGAGAAAAACAGGCATGACGGATTACAACGGGGACAAATGTCTGCATTACCTGCCCTTCGCTATCCATAAAGGAAACAGAATATTCCTACTCGTCTCAGTTTGTAGACAGGGAAGATCTCAAAGAGCAACAATCGATTATTAATCGATTTCAAACAATCAGTGGGGAGAAAAGTAGGCATGACGGATTAATACCGGGGACAAAAGTCTGCATTACCTACCCTTCTCTATCTGCAAAGAGGGACGACGTTCCTATTCGCCGCTGTTTGCAAACAGAGAATGTCTCGTTCTCAGAAGAGAACCAATATGTCAAGTAGCCTTCAAAGCTAAATGAACCAATACCAACAATATCAGTATACAAATACCGATTTCAATACAATCAATCAATCAATCAGGTGGATAGAACCACCCTACCAATCAGGCGTAAGAACGCCCTACTTAATCTTACCCGGACCGGACCATACGGACAGTTCTTTGACTTCCTCCTCCAGCGCCCGATCGTTCTCTTACTCCATGTAGCATTCCTGTGGGATTCCAGTCAGGACAATAGGTCACTCAAGAGAGGTCAGTTCAGAATTGGTGAAGTTCTGTCGATCGGCAGCCGGGCGAGGGCCCTCTCAAGGCAGGCATGCCCCGATCATTTAGATGTTCACTTCTTCGTCTGGATCTCTCCTATCGGACCCTATGTCACTGATGGACCCCGCGTTGGGACGCCAATTGTGGAAAACGAGCCCATAAACCTATCGATGCCCAGGCCGCTGGCGCAAACCGCCTCTTAGTTCCCATGTTGAATAATTACCAAATAAAGAGACGGGCGCTGGAAGCAGGAATCAAGAACAGAGTTTATTTCTCATGAGGAGAGCCAGTCATTTCGGACACGAAACACAGTGTCTTTCGGGAGGTGCTCTAACAAGTGAGCTGAGACTCTTGCTTTTATACCTTACAGAACACTCGATAACACAATCAGGACTGTATGACGCAAGAGAAAGACATCCCTATAATCCTCGTGGTGATCCTACCCCACATACATTCACAATGGGGACCCTTGACCTGCTGATAAGAGGGGAGGGCAATCACGCAGCTGAGTGTTTCGTAGGATGTGTGCGCCTGATCATAGCCCGGGAGGTGGGGTGGCTAAGACCAATAGAGGATCCTTTGAAGAGGAGTGACTTCATACAATAAGGGCAGTAAATGGTATCTCCTGGCTCAGGCGATGGCCTCGGACATGTGTGGTCAGCCGGACTCGGGGGAAAGGGTCATCAAAGGAGTGGTATTCATGCCGCGTGGACAATCGAGCGCGGAGGGAAGGCTTGTCAACAGAGGGGCATTCATGGAAGGGAAGGAGGTGTTGGTCAGGCGCGGCCGTGACTCTCAAGGACAGGGTCTTGCAGAAGAAGAAGGTTTATGACTTGCCCACGTGAGGAGAAGGGAGGGGTAGCCAGGGTGGACACAGGGACAGAGTCACACAGAGAGAGAGAGAGATCTTATGACCCGTACATGAGAGAGCGGGGGCAGTCAGGTGCAGCTGGGGAGGGCTACGTCAGCTAAGGCGAAGGATGCCTCTCCAAGAAGGAATGGGGGGGGGTTTTGTGTGAGTCAAGTGGGAGAGTTGCCTTTCACAGCGGGGTCGCGCAGAGGGAGAGGGTTTCATGGTCTATGCATGAGAGGGGGGGGGGGGTTGAGATACGCGCAGGAGGGAAACCGGGGATCCCAATGGGTAAAAGGCCATGGTGCCTAAACTGGCTGTACATATGTATAGGGGTAGGGGCTCTCACTGGCAGAGTGATACGGTCAATAGTTTACGGTATTCATGGTGCTCACAGGGAGAGGAGTGGGAGAAGAAGGGGAATGAATGCTGTCTATGTACATCAATTTCTTCAACTTTCACAGCTCTATGTCAAGCACCAGTTTTAGCGACACCATGTTACAGCAAGCCTTTTACACTTTTTGTCACTGAACGCGATGGCACAGCATTATCTGTTCTCACACAAGATCAGGCAGGAAAGCACAAGCCTTGTGCTTACTTTTCTAGTACATTGGATCCTGTGGCCCAGGCTCTGCCTGCATGCCTAAAATCAGTTGCAGCAACAGCTCTAGCAATTAGACAAAGTGACTCCATAGTGTTAGGACATCCCCTGACAGTACAGGTTCCACACTCAGTGGAAGTTCTCTTGAACAGGACACAGACACAGCACCTGACCATAGCAAGACTGACAGGATATGAACTGACATTGTTTCAGCCACACATAGAGATCAGACGTTGCAATATTCTGAACCCTGCTACACTTTTACCCTCGAGCACAACAGACCCTACACCACATGACTGTGTGGAAGTAATTAACACAGTGACGAAGCCAAGACAAGACTTGACAGACATTGCATTACCCGACCCAGACCTGACACTTTATGTGGATGGTTCATGTATGAGAACAAGCACAGGAGAGTTAGTGGCCGCATATGCAGTAACCACTGATACTGAAGTCATAGAAACACAACGAATCGACACCCTGTCTGCCCAAGCAGCAGAGCTCGTCGCTCTGACCCAAGCCTGTATACGAGCCAAGAACCTGAAAGTAAACATATACACAGATTCACAGTACGCATTCGGAGTCGTTCACGACTTTGGTGTTCTTTGGCAAGAGAGAGGTTTTCTGACCTCTCATGGGGCCAAGATACAGCATGGTCCCCTCATTCAAGCTCTGTTAGATGCAATACACTTACCTACAGCCATAGCCATCATGAAGTGCAAAGCACATACTAAAGTCACAGACACTATTTCCCAGGGTAACGACCTGGCAGATCGAACAGCTAAACTTACAGCCCAGACTCGAACAGATATTCCAACTGACACGACAAAGACTGAAGTATCATCACTGACGAATTGCATGACAGTCAGGGATCCCTCACAAGATGTACTCGACATACAGATACATGCTACTCCAGATGAAATCAAGAAATGGACTGAACAAGGAGGGGTCCAGACAGATCAGGGATAGATGACAAAAGGCAAGGCAACGTGGTTCCTCCCTGACTCCATGGTTCAAGCTATCATTAATACAGCACATAGTCCAGCACACTTAGGAGAAAAAGCCATGTTAGACAGCATACAGAACATCTGGTTTAACAAGCATTTACGTGCAGCAGCGAAACAGAAAGTGCGTACCTGCATTATCTGTTGTCAGTTCAATCCAGGCAAAGGCATTCCCGTGGAACAAGGTGGATTTCATCCTCCTGACCACCCTTTTGAAGTCCTCCAGATGGATTATATTCAGATGGACAGATGTCGAGGATTCAAGTATGTCCTCGTAGTTGTATCCGCACTATCTAGATGGACAGAAGCGTACCCAGTCCCAGATTACACTGCTGTGACCACTGCCAAGCAGTTGGTCCGTGAATTCTTCCCGCGATACGGCTTGCCCCGTGTCGTGTACTCAGACAATGGACAGCCATTCTCTTCTGAATTGATGAAACAAGTATCTCTTCTGTTAGGGTACCAGTGGAAATTCCATTGCGTGCGACACCCAGAGGCAGCTGGTCTCGTAGAGAGACACAATCAGAGTCTCAAAACAAGGTTAGCGAAGGTCTGTGCAGATAAAGGCGTGGATTGGATGGTAGCCTTACCGATCGCCCTCTTTTACATGCGTACAAAACCAATCTACACGAAGGAATGAAAGAAGTAGCTGAATGGATGAAGAACAGCCGTTTAAAACTTAACTCGGACAAAACGGAAGTCCTCATCCTAGGATCATCCCCCTCATCCTGGGACGACTCATGGTGGCCACCGGCACTGGGTACAACACCCATACCCACAAATCACGCACATAACCTGGGCTTCATCCTGGACTCCTCCCTCTCGATGACCAGACAAGTCAACGCCGTCTCATCTTCATGCTTCAACATCCTACGCATGCTCAAAAAAACCTTCCGTTGAATCCCCGCCGAAACAAGAAAGACAGTCACCCATGCACTGGTCACTAGCCGACTGGATTATGGAAATACCCTTTATGCCGGAACCACAGCCAAACTACATAAAAAACTCCAACGCATCTAAAACGCCTCAGCCAGACTCATACTGGACATCCCCCGTCAAGCTCACATTTCCGGTCACCTAAAAAATCTCCACTGGCTTCCCGTCAACAAGAGGATAACGTTCCGTCTCCTCACCCACGCACACAAAGCCCTCAACGACCTAGGACCCGAATGCCTCAACACAAGACTGTCCTTTTACACACCAACCCGCCAACTACGATCATCCAATCAAGCCCTCGCCGCAATTCGGCGCATCCACAGATCCACCATGGGAGGAAGATCCTTCTTCTACTTAGCGGCCAAAACCTGGAATTCTCTCACACAGAACCACCTCTCCTTCAGAAAACAGCTAAAAACTTGGCTTTTCGATAACTAATGCACCCACCCTCCATCAAGCACCTTGAGACCCTCTGGGTGAGTAGTGCGCTATACAAATTATTGAACTTGAACTTGAACTTGAGTAATAACCCAATGAAGGGGTTTCTTCTGCTGTACTCGCTAAAGTGGAACGTTTTTACGATTTTGTATTTTTTTTTGTTAAATTCTTTTTATTGAAGATATATAAACACAGAAATACAAATATAATATTTTGTTCAGATGAAAATAAAAGTATATAATTATACAATATTAACATCTGTAAACAAGTGAGCTAAAGATATGAGAGCAGAAAATTGCATGAAATTGTAGTAACACTTAAAAATCGACTAATAAATAGCACATATTCATTATAGGACTGAATTTTGAACGAAAAATACTGTATATCTGTGAAAAAATGAGAAGGAAAACTATATTTCAGAAGATTCTATCATAAAAAAAGAGCCTGCTGGTGTTCTATCCCCCTGCCCTGACCCATGCCTCTTCCCACCCTTGCAGCCCCTGTGGTGCGGAGGGAGGGGGCCCGAGCTCCAGGGGCCCCCTCCACCCTTGGCCTGAGATCTCCTGACTGGGTTCGGAGTGTGGGGGCCCTTTATGTACTTTGCAGGGGAGGGCCCTCATGTTTCGTACGCTACTGCCCCTTCTTGGCGTTGGGTTCCCACCCCCATGGTGGAGCCATTACAGATCTCATATGCGGAAACAGGCGCTTCCATTGCTGTGCATTGATGGTGAAGTATTCATTCAGTGTAATAGATGGACATTGATAACGTTTATGCTAATGAGTAGTCCCCATTTCAGAGGATTGTGTGCTCCATTGGCTCAAATAATAGATATAGCCAGGGACACTGGAATTATGCTATTCTGTGGCTGCGGAGATTTTTGCATAATTATAGGATTGCCGCATTTGCCACATAATCCATCATCCGCTGCATAATCTGCAGATTTTAAGAACATTTTGTTTCTAGCTCAAAGGGTTCAAAAGTTAATAAAAGCGCAGAGGCACATGTTGCCGCAAAGAGCCACCCTGCCCCATACTAAGGGGGGAGAGTGCCAGAAGCCGGAACGGCTCCTCACCACACACTGTCTGAAACAGCAAGACCTAAAGCCCTGGGTAGAACATCTGGACTCCTCTGAAACCCTTCTCATGCCATAGGTGAACTGCCAACGTCCATTAAGGGGCAGAAAGCACCCAAGGACATCAGCATCAGCCTCAGCAAGCTTTTTTATTTAGAGGGTGCTTGAGGCGCTGTGGCGTTCAAAAGTGCCTGTTAGGTACTTCTTGGCACAAGGCCCCACCACTTTCAAGGCCTTGCCCCCCTCCTCAGACGGTGAGATTATTCTTCAAATTGGTAGGTATGCAGATATATTGAGGTGGTGGTCTCACAAAACAGCTCACAGCATTTGCCTAGTTTTGCAGCCTTAGGATGGGTTGTTGATGTGCGGGAGATAGAGGAAGATGCTGTAGAAAGCCAACACACCAAGATGATGGACGGAGTGCTGAAACTTTTCTAGCACTCACCCCCCGGTTACAGATCTGGGTTTAATCCATTGTTCTTTTGCTCACCTTGCCACCTCAGTTTGGACCCAGCCATATGCAAATCAGTCTTGACCCTGTTCATCCTGGGAACAGTCCAGCCCGAAATGCCAGGCTAGGTCCTCCCTGGAACCGGAAAACAAGCATCGTTGGACCAGTTTCAGGGTATTACCCCTCATTAGCCAGACTAGCCTGAATCCAGTGGCACAGCGAGTAAGGGACCCGTGCCTTGGCCCCTTAGGGCGAACATAGGAAACTCAACACGATGATGAACAGAGTGCTGAAACTTTTCAACCACTCACCCCCCTGTCACAGATCTGGGTTTAATCCATCATTCTTTTGCTCACTATACCCCTTAGGGCGAACATAGGAAACTCAACAAGATGATGAACGGAGTGCTGAAACTTTTCAACCACTCACCCCCAATCAGAGATCTGGGTTTAATCCATCGTTCCTTTGCTCACTATGCCACCCCAGTTTGGACCTAGCCATATCCAAATCAGTCCTGACCATGTTCCTCATATGATCAGTCCAGCCCTGCTGCTACAACCTCCTGCCTGTACTTTCTGTTAGGGAAGCTTGCAATGCTGCTGCTTCAACCTCCTGCCCTGTGCCTTCTGTTAGGGAAGCAGGCACTGCGGCTTCATCCACCTGCCCTGTGCTTTCTGTTAGGGAAGCTTGCACTGCTGCTTCAGTCACCTTCCCTGTGCTGTCTGTTAGGGAAGCTTGCACTGAAGCTTCAGCCACCTTCCCTGTTCTGTGTGTTAGGGAAGCTTTCACTGCTGCTTCGGCCACCTGCCCTGTGCTATGTGATAGAGAAGCTTGCACTGCTGCTTTAGCCACCTTTCCTGTTCTGTGTGTTAGGGAAGCTTGCACTGCTGCTTCAGCCTCCTGCCCTGTGCAGTGTGTTAGGGACGCTTGCACTGCTGCTTTAGACACCTGACCTGTGCTGTCTCTTAGGGAAGATTGCACCTGCCCTGTGCTGTGTGCTAGGGAAGCTTGCACTGCTGCTTCAGCCACCTGCCCTGTGCTGTGTGTTAGGGAAGTTTGCACTGCTGCTTCAGCCACCTGTCCTGTGCTTTCTGTTAGAGAAGCTTACACTACTGCTGCGTCACCCACCTGTCCTGTGCCTTCTGTTAGGGGAGTTTGCACTTCTGCTGCTTCAGCCACCTGTCCTGTGCTTTCTCTTAGGGAAGCTCCCACTCCTGCTGCTGCAGTCACCTGTCCTGTGCTTTCTGTCAAGGAAGCTTGCACTGCTGCTTCAGCCACCTTCACCTGCCCTGTGCTGTGTGTTAGGGATACTTGCACTGTTGCTTTAGCCATCTGCCCTGTGCTGTCTAGGAAGCTTGCACTGCTGCTGCTTCAACCACCTGTCCTGTGCTTTCTGTTAGGGAAGCTTGCACTGCTGCTTCAGCCATCTGCCCTCTGCTGTGTGTTAGGGAAGCTTGCACTGCTGTTGCCTATGCTGTAAATGTGTCAGTTGTGGCGATCAGCACGTGGGTGAGCCGATGCAATGCGCTTAAGGTAGGCCGCAGATGCGGAACAGCAATAATGGGACACACACTCTTTGTACTGTATTACAGGCCAAAACCCTGAGCGGTCAGTGACTTTTTATTTATACCTTTGGGCGTGCCCTCCCTCTGTGTGCATGCAGTTGCAGTATAGTGCGGGCTGGGTGGCTCCATCGCTACTTCCCTCCTTTCCTTTAGATGGAACGCGGCACGGTGTCTGCATCTGCTTGTTCGGACACACAACACACAAAGTCTCTGAGTCTCAGGCTGTGAGTGGGGTTTGGTTGGAGACCATACCTCTGGCTCCGGTAGTAGTAGACATTCCCCATACGAGCTGTGCCTTCTGTGCTCAATGAGGGGCTCATGGCAATTGCTGGCTGCTCCTCAGCTGAGGGTACACACCCCTCCAGAATCCTTTGAGAATCCTCTGCATTCCTCACGGGGATGCCTTGTGATGCCAAGTCTCATCTGCTTTTTCTTCACTTCCATCGTTACCCTCCGCTCTCCACTTTCTTGAACAGAAAACGTTCCTTGCGACGGTGCAATGTCCACATCGAGCCGAAACCATGGTTCCTCGCACCTATGTGACTTCCCACACCTTTGGCTCGTAGGGAGTGCGATACTTCCAACCGGCAAGTCGATCCTTCATTATAACACAGTCTCCCACTCGTAAGTCTTTCACTTGCACTCTTAATGCCTGGCTCGCCTTTTCATTAGAGATAACTTTCCCGGCCTGGGCAGCTGTTGAATCAAACTCTTTTGGACGCCATGACAGGTCAGTGGGAATGGAATCCCGGGGAGCCCTCCGGAACAGCAGGTGTGATGCGGCACATTGCGTCGTACAGTGGGGTGTTTGACAATATGCGCTCAGGATCTCGTGCAGACACTGTTCGGCATCTTCACCTCTCTCCACTCCACTTTGCAGGGCCCGTTCAGAGTCTGCAAAGCTCTACCTCGCCGTTGGCCTGGGGCCATGGCGGCATGATCTTGCTGTGCTTGATGCCATGAGATGTCAGGTACTCTTGAAAGTCTCTGCCCTGGAAGGGGGTCCATTGTCCGATCTAATCTCCATCGGAGGCCCAATCATCGTGAAGATCCTGTCCAGGGTGGTCCTGAGCTGGGAAACACAGTGGATCCCGTTATTTTGATGACGGAAAACTTGGAGAGTGAATCAATAAGGACAAGTGTGCTCCACCCATCCGGAAACGATCCAAAGTCTAATGCGACTTGAGGATAATGGGGTGAGGAGCTGGGTCGCTACTGGTGATGTTGCACGAGTGGCAGGTGAAATTGGTGTCCTCTACCAGGTTATCCATGCCAGGAAAACACACCTGGTTTAGGAGACAAGCTTTTGTTTTGGTGATCCCCTGATGCCCTCCGTGCGCAAGGTCAATGACTCTCTTTTGCAAGCTTCGAGGATCTACTATTGTGGACCCTCGCAGAACCACTCTATGCGATCCTTCACTTAACTCACTTCGATTCCTCCATAAGTGTTGGCGAGCCATTCTCTCCTCATTCCTCAGTCCCCTTGATCCATCCAGGAAGTGTTGTCAGCTGCGTCGAGTAGTGTCTTCTTCATCTTGGCCAGGCTTTCATCGTCCATGGTGGCCCTCCTGACCTCCTCTAACATGAGTGCTATCGGGCACGCTTCCTGAGACACCATCCAAATGAACTCCTCCGTGTGTTCTTCATCAGCGGACTGCCCAGCCGTTGCAGTCCTGACAGGGTGTCACAACAAGAAATCCGCAGAGTTGTTGACACCAGGACAGAACACTACCTCAAACGGGTAGGCCTGCAACTGGACTGCCCATCCCTCGATGCGGGGAGGCACCAGCCGGGCAGTGCCTGCAAAGAAAAGGAACAACAGCTTATGATTGGTCACCTCACGAAACTCGTGCCCGAAGAGGTACAGATGAAAAGGATGGCATGCCCAGCTGGAAATCAGTTCCCTCTCATAATTTTTCTACCCGCCCAATGCGTAGCATCAATTCACTTTCAGAGAATGATTTACGTTTCTCTTCTACACTCCTACGAACCCTCTCTAATGATCATCACACCCCCGCCCCTTGACCATCCCTACTATCCCTCCCAACCCTCACAGGCCCTCTTCACGCAACAATAGAGGAATCATCAACAGTAATCTAAGAAGAGTCCCACCCAGTCAGGATCCCACTCCTTCCCTCATCACTCCCCGTCTTGAAAGCACACTCCTAAATTGTAGATCGGCCTCTAGACATGCAGCAGACACAGCTGACCCCAGTGCCTCACAGGATCTGTACCATATATTGCTAACCAAAACCTGGCTAACAGAATCCTCCGCACCACTCATCAACATTCTAGTACCACCAGATTACGACATCATCAGGCTGGACAGGAGTGGTAAGACAGGAGGAGGAATCGCATGTATACATCGTAGCAACATCACCCTAAACAGGGCCATATCCCCTGTATTCCCCTCTTGCGAATATATATGCCTCAACATCAACAGCAATGGCAAACCATTATGTTCATTACACACCATCTATCATCCACCCGGTAACAACCTCATCTTCACTGAACACCTCATGGATATGATCACAACAAACATCGGGCGGCAAAACACCCAAATATTCTTTGGCGACTTCAATCTCCACTGGAACGACCACAACGATACAGTGGTCAACAGTCTAAAAAACGTTCTCAGCGCCCTAGACCTCACCCAAATTTGCAACAGTCCTACACACAATAAAGGCTCAATCTTGGATTTAATAATCTCCATAAGTGATACCATTCAGCTGGAGTCGATCCAACCCTGTGATTGGTCAGACCATCATATTATCACCTTCTTTATCAATAAAACAGTGAAACTTAATTCGGTTCAATCCACTAAACAAAAGTATGGAACAGAGACTTGAAAAAACTCAACCCCAGCACACTACCTTCCTCTTGCCACAATCTACTTCTGCCCCCGGCCGGCTCGTCCAACGTACATGATCTCACCAACCACTACCTCAATTCAATGACCTCGATAATTAATGGGGTAGCTCCCCTTCAACTAAAGAGAGTTTCCACGAAAGATTCCAAACCCTGGTACAACGATCTACTTAACTAGGATAGGCGTTCTCTCAGAACTTCGGAACGCAACTGGAGATCAGTCCCTTCCGCTAAGCACCTCAAGACGCTTAGAAAAAAGAGAAATGCATACCACAGAAAGATCAAGCGCACTAAAGCAGACTTCTTTAGCCACCAACTAGACCAACCACGAAACCGCCACAAAAAACTTTTTGAATTAATCAAAACCCAATCTAAGGATGCACCTCAAAGACTACAAGACACTGCCTGTCCACAACCCACCTGCGAAGAATTTGCTGCTTTCTTTAATCTGAAGACTGACAACATCAAGAAAGATCTCCTCAATGACCTTATCTTACACTCGACCACGTCACAACAAATCCCCTCAAAGCTTGACCTAAAAAATGACGCAACTTGGTCCTCCTTTGACACTTACACTGAAGAAGCTATAGTCAAGATTCTCAGTGCCCTGAAGAATGCCAATCACCTCACCGACCCTCTCCCTGCAAACGCTGTTAAAGACTTAACGCCACTGCTTCTGCCTCTATGGACCAAAATCACTAACAGCTCACTGCAACACGTTTGCATCCCTGACTCCCTCAAAGTGGGACAGGTATCACCCATCCTAAAGAAACCCACAGCGGACCCTTCGGACCTAAACAACTATCGACCCATTTCCAATATTCCTACCTTGGCCAAACTATTGGAAAAATGTGTACACCACCAACTGACAAAACATATTGATCACTTTAACCTTCTTAACAAACATCAATCAGGCTTCCGTGCTGGTCACAGCACGGAATCAGCGATGACACATATAACTGGTGATGCGCTACAAATCCTTGATCAGAATGGTACCTGCCTACTCATCCTTCTAGACCTCTCCTCAGCCTTTGATACGGTAAAACATGAGAACCTGATATATCTGCTGAAGCACAGAATGGGCCTATCAGGATCAGTGCTTAACTGGTTTATCTCTTTTCTCCAAAACCGGTCTCAAAAATTCGAAATCAACAGCATCATGTCCAAACCCGCTCCAGTAACTTTGGGAGTCCCGCAAGGGTCCTGCCTATCTCCTTCGCTGTTTAATATATTTATGGAACCACTCACCGAATTACTACAAGCGTCTAATGTACAATACCACATGTACGCAGACTATACCTCAAGATCCACAACCTAGATGACATTAAATTGCTTAACACAACGCTTAAGAACACCCAGATATGGTTGGCAGAGAACCGTCTCAAACTGAACACCCTAAAAACTGAATTCCTCTTAATCGCTCCACCCGTCAAAGTCCCCATAATGCATGACTGGTTCAAACACCTTACTGCACTCAACGTTCAATCAACCATTGTGGACTCAGCAAAATCCCTAGGTATAATCCTTGACGGCAACCTCAATATGCAGAAACACATTAGTAACACAACAAAGGGAGCAAACTTTCAGATAAACACACTGAGGAAGTTGAAACCCTCCCTACCAATCAATGACTTCAAGATGGCAGTTCAAGCTCTAGTTATGCCGTGGGTGGATTATGGAAGTGTCTCTCTCTGCGACCTTCCTAAAGCTACCACCCCACCGTTAAGAGCCTCTATCAATGCTGCTGCGAGACTCATCACTGGCTCGAAAGGAAGGTCCCACATCTCCCCAGACCTAAAATCCTTGAATTGGTTACCACTTGAAGCCAGAATTCACCTAAAAATAGCTTGTATGACGCATAAGGCCATACATCACAATGCACCCAGCTACCTGTCACAGAAACTGACAATCTCTGGTGGTTCAAGATCCACAAGAGGTGCTGAAAACCTTCTACTGAAGCCACAAAGATTCAATAAAAAGAAAACAGACAAACAATCCTTCTCAGGGATGGCACCCAGGATATGGAATGCATTATCCCCAGAAACCAGACTGAACTCCTCCACTGCATCTTTCAAAAAGGAAGTAAAATCAATTCTCATGGCAAAATCCAAGTTTGGGATGAAGTGGCCACAGTATGTGGCCATCCGCAGGAAACTGCGGACCTCGGTGGGGGACGTCAGCCTCAGAGCGGAGCGTATGGCTGCAGCCTTCTTGGGGTCGACTTGAACACTATTGCGTGAGAAGACATAGCCGAAGAATTCCACAGACTCCTAATGGAAGGAGCACTTGGCTCGATGGAGGGTCAGTCCATTATCTGCTAGCCGCTGGAGCGTGTTTCTCAAATGGACGTGATGGTCTTCCAGAGTCTTTGAGAACACCAGAATGTCGTCACTCAGATTGATGACCTGCTGCAGCCTGGAGAGTGTCTCTCGGATGGCATTTTGAAACACCTATGTGGCTAACGACACCCCGAAACTAAGCCTCTTGTACCTTTGCAGCCCCACATGCATTGAGAACGTTGTGATGCTGCTACTCTCCGAGTGCAGTTCCAGTTGATGGTAACCGGCGTTGAGGTCCAATTTCATGAGCCACTTGGCTCCGTTGAGGTCTGCCACTATGTCATCCATGGTAGGCATGAGATGTTGTTCTTGCTTCACTGCCAGGTTAGGGAGCCGCATGTCAACACATAGCTGAATGGCACCGGGCTGCTTTGGCTTGGGGGCGACAACCAAAGGCAATACCCACGGGGTGGGGCCTGGGACCTTCTTGATCACTCCCAGCTGTTCGAGCTTTCGCAGCTCTTCCTCCACCTGAGGGTGTAGATGAAATGGCACTCTCCGGTGCCGGAACGCAGTCTGTCTGATCGTGGGTTCAATGTGCAGCTTGAATAACTTCCCTTTGAGGCAACCCAGACCCTTGAGCAGCATGTGGAAGTCTTGGAGGATATAGTGTGCATGTAGATCATGCACCTGGTTGGCAAAGAAAACCAAATCCAGGTCCTCCGTCGTGTGACAGCTAAGGAGTGTCCCTCTTCTCCCCTCAGTGATGTGGAACCGCGTTTGGATGCGGTGTCCCTCGCTGGCTACCTCGACCTCGATGACCCCCTGCAGGGGCAGGGGCTTAGTACCCCCATATGTGTATATTTTAGCCCTCGAGTGTGAGAGCGGCTGCCGCTGAGATAGTCGCTCGCACTGGTCACTGTCCATGACATTTACTGAGGCTCCTGTGTTTATGAGCGCCTGGACGGTGGACCCAGATACCTCGCTGGAGCACATAGGTGGTGCTCCCGGCTCACAAACGACACTACGAAGCTGTCATCATCATCTGCACCTAGCCCAAAGTCTTGCAGGGCGGAGTCCGTCTGCTCTTGCGGGTCTTTTAGCGACAGCTGCCTGATTGCCGCTGACACGCCTCGCTCTCCCGGGGTGGTAGTTCTGGTTCTTTGGCCGCGTCACATCTTCGCGAAGTGGTTTAGCTCCCCACACCGGGAACAGGTCGTCCCCCTTGCGAAACACTGCCCTGCTGGCGGGTGCTCGAGGCCCCAGTTACCACACGTGCTACTGTGCGACAGCCTCTTAGTCCCACAAGATGCTGCTGTGCGTCTCTAAATGATATCTACCCTCTCTTCTCTTATCGTCGGTGGCGAGCCTATGGTGCTTTGATGACGGTGGAGCGCTGCTTCCATCTCGTCTGCCCGAGCGTTCCACAGCTCGTGGTATCTTGCGAGCACCAGAATCTCGTCCAACGTGATTCCGGGCTGCCTGAGAATTAGCCGGCGCAGCGTCACCGACTTGCAGCCTTGAATTATCTGTGCTCTGATCTCTTCCTTCTGGTCAGGAACAATTAAGGAGCTTGCCAGCTTCAATAATGTTGCATAAAAGACATCTATTGACTCTGTCTCCCCTTGCCTTGCCTGGCGGAGTTTGAACCCAGGATTGATCTGAGGGTCAAAATGCCTGTTGAGAGCCGCCACTGCTACATCATAGTTGTCCTTAGCCCTAGTTTCGGTAGGGTTTCAAAAAGATCATATAGCTCACCACCCCCTTAGCACATGAGTAGGGACAGCTTTACTCTCCCATCTGACTGTGTTGCTGATGCACTCAAATCAACAGTATACAGATTGTTATGTAACAATACAACACTCAGTACAGAAATCAAAGTGACAAAAGTTTTTCTCAGAAACTCCAGTGGAAGGGTAATTCGTGGAGTCCTTTAATGAATCATACAGCCAGCCGACACGTGTTTCACCAGCTGTGCGACCTTCTGATCGTGACACAGCCATCTAGCCCTGAGGAATCGCGAGTGCGATGAAACACGTGTCGGCTGGCTGTATGATTCATTAAAGGACTCCACGAATTACCCTTCCACTGGAGTTTCTGAGAAAAACCTTTGTCACTTTGATTTCTGTACTGAGTGTTGTATTGTTACATAACAATCTGTATACTGTTGATTTGAGTGCATCGGCAACCCAGTCAGTTAGTCAATTGGTAGTTTATCTACTCAATCTGAGTGGTTCTAAGGCCTTCCCACTCGCCGGTTTGCACCTTATAAATTTTGTGTTCTTTAACTTTTTGTGCGTATAAACAGGCAGCGCACCCAGTGCTGTAACTGACCAAAAGCCTTGTAGGATCCCTACTTTACTCTCCCATCTGTTTCCCTCATTCCTATGAAATAGTGATCTAGCCATCCAATCCACGACTTCCATCTTGATGCGTCCATGGCAGGATCAGCCAACTTGCTGAACGGCGACAGGGGGGATGCTGTAGCGTTGCCTGGCGGCTGCAGGACTTGCTCCTGAGCCGGCGGAGAGGGTTTGTTGTATCGGCGCTGGGGCACCCGCCCCATCCGGATTCTGCGCACTCATGACTTCCTGAGCATGTGCGTGAGTAGGCTCGGCAATGGGCCAGCGATAGTGCTGACCAAATTATCAGGGTGTAAACCACAGCATCCCCTGTGCTGGGGCAGCTGTGTGGGAGTCTGTTAGTCTGGCCGCTCCTCAGGTGACTGGAAATGAAAGTATCTCCCACTACTCACTGTGTGCAGAGTGTATAGAGTTCTGTTCTTTTCCAATGCCTAGTCACAGGTGCAAGGCATCACCTGAGACACTTGCATGTGCCAATGGATAGTGACTTCTCAGGATGCTGCCTGCCCTTGCGCTGTCGTCTGACTTGACAGGCTTGTAGGGCTGCGGGGGTTAATTGCCGTCAGCGCCGGGAGATGCAGGCCCAGCTTAGCGCCTCATGGCAAAGGGAGGGGCAAGGCCTTCTCCAGTGCGTCCTCGCGCCTTCACAGACTGCTCGGGGCATGCACCAGATCCGGCCACATGCTGGGGCACAGGCTGCTCGCCGAAGCTACGCGCCACACTGCGGGGTGACCGATTAGTCCCCTCAGGGGACCCTCATAGGAGGGATTCCCCCTTAGTGCCACAAGATGGCAACACTAGACAGCATAGTTTCCAGGGACCTCTCGGGTCAAGCACGTCACTTCCGGTCCGGGTGGGGGCAGGGCGGAGGTTTATATGCTTCCCCCACCCACCTTGCGGCCTCTTTGGCCTTTCACCCTGATGCTATTTCCCTCCCTACCGCTTCCCCGGCTCTCAGGGTGGCGAGGGGGCGGGGGGGTTCTAATGCTCTTTGTTTGTGTTGCAGGCGGAGTTACAGGACGATCCAGAGGTGGAAAGGGGTACCCTCTTCAGGAGCACAAAGGGTGCTGAGGCCTAATATCCCCAGGAAGTCTGGGAGGTGGCACCTGGGGTGCGACGGCGCCCCGTCTATCCTACGGGCGGTTGGAAACCTGTACAACTGGTGGTCGCTTGAACGCTCCGCCCCTCGTAGGGGGGGGGGGTGAGCAAGAGGGTGGACCAATGGTTCATTGGATTTGGGAGGGGCTATCCACTCATCGCAACCGCTAAGCACCGTTTGGCCAAGGCCACGATGCAAGTTGGCCCATCAGGTGGTAGGCTGCGAGGGGCAGCCTCTTTAGACTTTCACCCTGACGCTGTTTGCACTGCAGCGTCCCTCATGCACAGGATTTCCAGACCGTACTCACGGTGAGGGGAATCCAACCAACCCCCTCTGCTCGCTCCCCACCCTTTGGGGGTCGTTGCTGGGCTGGGCGGCCTGCTTAGGTGCGGGCCGCTGTTGGGGGGGGTAAAAAAATGTGCGCAATCCCAGCGGATTTACGGGGGTTGTCATTTGTGGCCCCGGTCCTGGGAGCGCTGTGGGCACGGGGTTAGGGGGATAAGAAAGGAGCAGCGGGGCAACCCCTGTCGGCCCCGCGGCGCGGGAGGCCGCTGAGAGGCTCCGGCGGGGAGGGGCGCGTGGAATCTTTTCAGCCAGGATAGGGCCGTTGCCCGTCTGGTTGGCTCAGGTCTGTTGTCCCCGTTTCTTCGGGGGAAGCCCCCAGCGCCCTCACGGCCCAGCCCAGCTGCGGGACCCTGCTATGCGGGGATCGGGCCGAGCTGCCCGCTTTCACAGGCTGAGCGTTTGGGGTATTGTAAAAAATTTCCCCCCCCCCGCAAGCGTGTGCCGATCAGGTGAAATGCGTGGGGGCGAACGAGGGTAGTGGGCATAATGGCAGAGGATTGGCTACGCATAGCAGACGAGCACATGGTGGGTATAGTACGTCCAAAGCTGGCAATCAAGAGGCGGAGAGTCGTGGCCGCAGGATGGCAATTGCTTCCTTGGCAGCTTACCTCCACCGCAGCTCACCTCGGAGTGAGCGTGTCCCCATGCGCCTCTTCATATGCCGGTCTCGAGCCCGAGGGTCGGCTCTGCCCGGGGCCGGCTTGGCCTTTTCGATTCCTACCGATCCGGCAACCCCTCGAGTGTAGGTGTCCATTTTTCAAATATGGCAGCTTTGCGCGGGTGCGCCTCTTTGAAAATGGCTGTCACGCTCGGAGATGACTACCCTCCCGGCCCCCTTCGGGGTCGCATGGGGAAGATGGCGACTCCCCCTGCGCACCTTTGGGGAGCCTGGTCACAGGGTCATCCTTTCGTGGTAGTCCCTGGAACTTTTTTTATCGAAATTCACCGAGAATAGAGCAAGAGATGTGCAGGCACACCGAGGCTCTTCGAGCCGGCGGAGACTTGTAAAACATCCCAGCTCACATGCAAGCAATTTAGTATAGCAGTTGTCGGACATCTCGGACACCCCACCTCGTTGCATTCTTCCCGATTGCCGTTTTGCTTGTTTTTGCGTTACCAATCTCATAGTAGTTGCATCGGTACACCTCGTCCCACAACCCTCACCACCCAAATGATACACAGACACGAAGTTTGGGAGTAAGAAGTTGCAGGTTTATTTGCGGTCCAAATAACAGAGTGGGTTAACTGACAGGCGACCCCCCCTGGCCCCGCAACCCCTTGTTGCAGGGCGCCTGAAGATGAGCCAATACCGCAGACACCCTGGCCCTGGCCAGGTGTCGATTCCGGGAGGCACCAGCCTCCCCCCGGTGGACCTACCGTCCACCTACCCCGCCCTCCAGACAAGGGAGAGTCAACTCACACCTTGCCCATCCAGGCGGGGCATTTATTAGCAAACCCCCGGTTGTTCAGGCTTACAACCGCCCTAAGGACTAACGGGGTGCCGTTGAACCAAGTCCCCGAGAAGGGCCCCTCGGCTTACATATGACTCAGTTGTGCCTTGCACTGGGGCTTCAGGTCCTGTTCCTGCGCCTGTTCTGCATGTGTGGGGGGATCCCTTGTAACACCTCCTGCAACCTAGAAAACATAAATACAACATTAATATGTTCCCCTCCCACTTCCCCCCTTCCAGCGGGTGAGCGGTAGGGAGGGGAGCTGGAAACCGCGGGCCTCGCGTCCGACGTCGGGATGGAGGGGAGAGGGAGCGGGCCTAGAGGGGGGGCTAGCGGGCCTGAGGCTGGCGAGGGGACAGCCTGGTGACCGTGATAGTGGCAAGGGGGGCAGCAGCAAAGAGGGCGCCGGGCGGGAGGAGCTCCCTTAAGACCTCCCAGGAAAAGGGGAGTGGGCTAGACCTGGCATGACCCGCCTCCCCCGCCCTTTCCCGCCCACGGGCTGTCCTCGGTTCCCTGCGCCCTACTACGGGGTTTGCCCTCCCATGGGGGGTCCCTTGCAGGGACCTCGGGCCTCCCTCATAGTAGTTGCATCGGTACACCTCGTCCCACAACCCTCACCACCCAAATGATACACAGACACGAAGTTTGGGAGTAAGAAGTTGCAGGTTTATTTGCGGTCCAAATAACAGAGTGGGTTAACTGACAGGCGACCCCCCCTGGCCCCGCAACCCCTTGTTGCAGGGCGCCTGAAGATGAGCCAATACCGCAGACACCCTGGCCCTGGCCAGGTGTCGATTCCGGGAGGCACCAGCCTCCCCCCGGTGGACCTACCGTCCACCTACCCCGCCCTCCAGACAAGGGAGAGTCAACTCACACCTTGCCCATCCAGGCGGGGCATTTATTAGCAAACCCCCGGTTGTTCAGGCTTACAACCGCCCTAAGGACTAACGGGGTGCCGTTGAACCAAGTCCCCGAGAAGGGCCCCTCGGCTTACATATGACTCAGTTGTGCCTTGCACTGGGGCTTCAGGTCCTGTTCCTGCGCCTGTTCTGCATGTGTGGGGGGGGTCGCCTTGCACTTTATCCACAGCCTTGGGCGTGGCGACCGCCGCGCCCAGGGCCCCCACTACCTAGCCTTAGTCTTCCTCTATCTACACCCGGCTAACTCTAGCGCTTCACCCAGGTCTAGTAGAAAGATTGCCATACCAACTTTGGACAGGTGGACCCCATCAGATTCCCAGCACCCGATGGACTTGGCGTGCAGCAAGCCATGCCTAATGAAACCTAGCCCTATTTGTTCGCTGAATTTCCGCATTGCTGCATTGACTCGCCTGCGAGTGACTTCCAGGGCCCCATGTGATACTGCCCCGTGCCATATGGGCCTGGGTGATATCTCTGACCAGTATATGCTGCACTGTCCTAATTCGCCGCTCAAGGTGCTTAAGTCCTTCCTCATTGTGTCCAATAAACGCCTTTTGCCTAAAGCCACCAGATCATTCCCCCCCAGATGCACCACTAAGATGTTTGGCTTTCGCCTGTGCTCCTTCAAGATTCCCCGCAGCGTCCCTAATAGTGCTGCCCAGCGCATTCCAGGGATGCCGAACCATAATATGTTTGTGTTGGTAAAGCCATGATTCCAGGTGTTGGCCCTCACCCATCTCGCCAGTCTGGTGACATAAGAGTGCCCCATCACCCACACCTCTGCCCCTGCAATAAAACACAGTGTGTTGATATTGATGTTTATTAAAAGTAAAGCACAGCAATCCAAACACAACACTCCAATTCACATCTAATTGTGGCACATAATATCGCTTCTTGTCCCCGTTCGCGGGGTATATACAAATTACAAGTCCTAGACCACGGGTCTGGTCAACGGGCGTATCACACTCAATGGTCTAACATACCTCCTGTAACAGTTGGAATCCCAGCGCCCTACTCTTTTTATTGCATCGACCGGGAGGCCCACCCTAAAGGCTGTGGTGGCCGCTCCTATCCTGAATGAATGTGAGCTGAACTTTGCGCCATTTGAGGTGTACCCTGCCCTGAACAAGCACCCTTGCATTACATGGTCCACCTGGTACTTTGTTACTGGGGAACAGTCAGCGTGGATGAGCAGCAGCCCATCTGCATGCGGGCGGCTTGACAGGAACTTGTTCAGCAGGGCCACCGGGCAGTACTTGTCATTACCCAAGCGCTGTAAAGTAATTGTCCTACCTTTACATGACTGGTCTGTTTTGGATATTTGCAAAAAGATCTCGGCTGACTCAGCTGTTGCGCGTACGTCCCGGATCGAGATTGCCCTGGGGGAGGACTCATTTTTGGACCGAGCTACTAGCTCGCTGATCCTAAATGCTCCAAAGAAAGCAAGGCTAAATGTAACTGCAAAGAGAGCTTCCTCAGAGGAGTTATGGGTGACTATGGACAAGGCGTCTATCATGTTCTTTAACGTGTCATAATCTATGGGGGTCCTCTGATCGATTGATTTCGGCATCACTCTGGCCCACCCCTTGAGTGCCGCCCTAGTTGGAAAATACGTGGTCGGGTCCCTCTGACCTAGCAGGCGAGCATGGTGCCCTATGGCTGCTAAGTGCCCTGCCATCCAAGAGTGACTCTTGCCCTCGTCTTTCGCCCAAACCATGAAAGCCTGCACTTGGTCCCCTAGTCTTGAGGCGTCCTGCTCCCATGGGCCCATAATTTCGCAGAATGTTCTAACACAGGTTTGGTATCTTCTCATTGTTCTCGGCGCCAGAGACAACTCTCCTAATTCTCTGATGCGCTGCGCCACTGCAGCAGGTGCCAAAGTCGCGCCGGGAAAGGTGTCATCTCCTCCCTCGCTCGCGGCCACGCCTCTCTGAACCGCTGCCAATGGAAACGTGAGAGAGCGTCAGCAGCCGTGTTTTGGACCCCAGGGATGTGTTTAGCTTTGCATTCCACATTGTTAAACAGACAGACCTTGACCAGTTCCCTGAGTAGACATAACACAAGAGCACAGGACGCTGACTGGGTGTTGATGGCTTGGACCACCGCCATGTTATCTGACCATAGCACCACTCTTTTCGCGGACAGCAAGGCAGGCCAGAGGTGGAAAGCAACAACTACTGGGAATAGTTCCAACACTGTTATGTTGGAGGTTATCTTCTTCTTCCTCCAAGCATTGGGCCACCCCGCCGCACACCACTCCTTGTCAAGGATTGCCCCAAACCCATCCCTGCCTGACGCGTCGGTAAACAGCGTCAGCTCCTGGCTGCTGGTCCAGGGGGCCCTCCATATCACTGAACCATTAAAGTGCTCAAGGAATTCCCCCCACACCTTAAGGTCCTCCTTGACCCCAAAACTCAACCTCACCTGGTGATGCTTGCGTTTTATCTTAGCTGCTGTCCTGGCCAACCTGCGCGCAAACGCCCTACCTGCCGGAATGACTTTCGTGGCGAAGCTCAATCTCCCGTGCAGGCTCTGAATGTCTTCTAATGTCACTTTGTCCTGCCCTAGCACCCTTTTTATCTGTGCTGCTAGCTCCAGGACCTTGTCTGCCGGTAGCCTCGCCTCGCCTGACGCAGTGTCAATCAGGATGCCCAAGAAAACTAACGCTTGCGCAGGTCCCACTGTCTTCCCAGGGGCCAGGGGCACGCCAAGATGCTCAGTCATTCTTTGGAATTTAGCCAGTGCCTCCGCACATTCCGTTGTCCCTGGCCTACCCACAAACAGGAAGTCATCCAGGTAATGAGTTACGCCCTGTACCCCTTCAATGTCCTGCAGAACCCATTGCAAGAAGGTGCTGAATGCTTCGAAAAAGGCGCAAGAAATAGAGCAGCCCATGGGCATGCATCTGTCGTAGTAGTATTCATTGCCCAGCTTGAAGCCCAGTAAGTTCTGGGAAAGCGGATGAACCGGCAGCAGACGGAAGGCAGACTCAATGTCCGCTTTCGCCAGCCATGCCCCTTTCCCAGCTCTTCGCACGAGGTCCATGGCCACGTCAAATGAACAATACGAGACAGAGCAAACCCCCTCTTCAAGATTGTCATTTACTGATTCTCCCTCGGGGTAGGACAGGTGATGGATCAGCCTGAAGGCTCCTGGGTCCTTTTTTGGTACTATCCCTAGTGGTGACACCACAAAGTTGTCCAGTGGTGGGTAGGTGAAAGGGCCAGCCACCCTCCCCAGCTCGAGTTCCTTGCTTACCTTGGCTCTCACTACTTCGGGTTTATCTCTTGCGGATTTCAAATTATCTGCCTCCCTGGCGACCGGCACTCCTACAAATGGTATGACAAATCCTTCTGCAAAACCCCCCAAGAGCAATGTCCTGTCAATTCTGTTAGGGTATTTGTTTAACAGTGGCAACATTCGCTCCAACACTATCGGCGAGGGGCCCTTAACTGCGCCTCGCTCCGGGGGGGCTGCAAGGCACCCCAGGGGGATACCAAGTGGGCCAGGCATGTTCATTTTCTGAGTATTAGATGGAGAGGGGGGTAGCAGGGTTGGGGGGGCCGTCGTTAAGTGGGGTGTGGGTGGGTTACTTGTTTTGCCAGGACCCACCTCTCCCTCTCCCTCCCTGGTAGCTACCTGGCTTTTGACTTTTGCTTGTTCTACAAGACCCCATTTGGTGTTGCCCTCCACAATTGCTACATGTGTGGGTGAATTTGCACGAGGTACCCCAATGGCAATAGCCCCCGTTGAACAACCTGCATGACCCTGGCGAAGACTTCCCGCCTCCTTTCTTCTGACCTCTCCCTCTCTGGCCCCCACGAAAGGGCGGCGTCCTCTGTTCGTAATGCGCCCCAGAAGAGCTCTTGTCTGAAGACCCTGCCTGTGGTTCCTGCGCCTTGCCCTTTGTTGCAACCCCTTGCAGTGCCCTGGACCCCATATGGTCCATCCAAAGCTGCACTTCCTTATGATCCCACCGCATATTGGGACATCTGGACATTTTCTTCCTAAATTCCCTGTCGTAATCGAGCCAACCTACTCCTCCCCACTTCTTTGCTTCATTGTGGATGAGCCTCCCGTACTGTACTAGCCCTGGTCCGTGGTCACTAAACTTTTCTACAATCACTGAATGTAGGATGGCAAACGCTTCCAGCCAGTTATCAATGTTTTTCTCTGGCCATGTCTGAAACCTCACTTTTTTCTCTTCCTCCTTGAGCCCTGCCTTGCGCACATCCGCCCCTTGCTGACCCAGCATGAGTAGAGAGAAAATGTCAATAAACTCTCTCTTCCAAATTAATTCTTTCGCTGCTTGTGGCACCTCCCAGGATAGGCACGATCGACCTGATAGCAAAGGGGCGTCGAATTGTAACTCTTCCTCGCTAGGCAGCAACGGGGAAGGGGCAGGCAATGCTGGAGTAGGCACTGTCGAGTTTGGGGGGGGGAGGATTGGCAAAGCAGGTGGTGGGGGCACCGAGGGCATAGGCTGCGGTGCAGGGGGGCTGGGCGTTGCCGGCGAAGCTAAAGGTACAGGGAGCGGAGCGGGGGGGGGGGTGCTGATGGTGTTGTCCCTGACGCCGGAGGCACATCTGCCATGATGGATAAATCAGTCCCCTCCTGCCTTCCCCCTGTCACTCCCAGTGTGCCAGGAGCAGGAGCTCCGTTTGCCCAAACATTGGAAGGTCTGACCTCTACATTACTTTCCGGCCTCACACTTTCCCTCATTTCTTTCATGAATATCTCTAATGTGGACATCATCTTACCCAGCTCGCTTCTGGTAGCGTACTCCATTGCTGGCTGGGCGTTAGCGGGCCCGTTAGATGTACCAGGCAATTCCTGGCCCCTAGGCGGCAAGCTTGGCCCGTTCAAATCCTCCTGAACGACCCTTCCTCTGGGAGCAACACTCCCCTTCTTTTTAGCGAGAGGCGGAAAGTCTTTGTTCGTGGGTACCTTAACCCTTTTTGACGCTCTCACATTGCCCACACTAGTCGTATCCTCTTCATTGACTGTTAAAATGTCATTATTCACACAAGGGTTCCCCGGGTTGGCCTTAAGCAAGTTAGTGGCCCAAGCAACTCCATTTGTCTCGACTAGCTGCAGAAAGAGCGCCGCATGCGCCGCCTGCGCCTCCGTGACTGCGAAACCTGTTCCTGCACAACCTTGTCCCGTTCCTGACATCTTATCCTGTTCGGTCTCACCTCCTGAAAGGAAAAAACGTCGTGACTACTGATCTTACACTTTATGCATCCTTCTCTATACTCCTTAATTGCATCCTTTTCCTATCTTTACTTACTTTCCACAGGATTGTCAGCCGCGTGGTTTGGGGGGGGGTGTGGGGGGTAGAGGGCGCTGAGTGTCCTTAGTACTCCAAGACCACCCTTCCCGTGGGGGTTTGTCGTGGCGACGCCCGTCGAGATGCGCTCCTGTATGGATTCATATAACAAAATTTTTGGGGTTATTCCCAACCCCTTATTAGCCAACCCGCGGGGTGGGGGGACCTTGCAGGGCCCTGCCCCACCTGGGTCCCCAGCCCCGCCCACTGCTTCTAACCTCCCCCTAGGGGGACCAGACCATGAACACTGGCCCCCTAGGCTGCGTAGACCATGTCCCCTTAGAATGGCCAACCCCCCTTCTTGTGATCTTACCTTCCTCGTGCAGGGGTGGTGCTGTGCAATCGTCACGTTTATGAAGTAATCCTTAAATTCCTAAAATTATTAATACGAAATTATATAATCAGCGGGGGAAGAACTTTAACATACACATGCTCCCTAAATATAAGCCTATAACTTAGTTCTTCATAACAGATAAAATATTGTCGTCACGTTATGCATCAATCCTTCCATGCCATCTCGTACCGACCCGCCTAAACAAGCTCTATAAGTTCAAATACTCGGTAATTCGGCATTTATTTATCACTGCCAGGCCCTCCTGCTAAGTTAAGCCCATCCCTTTCTCTTGTTTTTGCCTCGGTTTGAAGCAGCCTTCGGGCTGGACGGCGCCGCAGTGGGCGCACTACTGCTATTAATATAAACGCTTGATTGTCACTCATAAATACATAAAACTATGACAATGTTACACCACGCAATATGCAACCTCGGCAGCTGTCATCACTGCCTGTGACATACAAGGGCTCACTTCTTGTTTGCATTAATGTACAAATATTAAACTCGCTTGCGGATGCCACTCTGTTTATGGCTTAAATTTACTTAAACCATGAGAATGTCACACAACGCAATATGCAACCTAGGGGGCGCTTCACTTTTTTGTTTGTATTAATGTACAAATTGGTAAACTCGCTTGAGGATGCCCCTCCGTTTATGGCAGCCCTAGCGAGTGCCCACCTCGCATCTACCTTAACTAACAGGCTGTGAGGCGCTGCACCCGCCTCTTTACCCAGGGCCGCGCCGCCAATGGCGGCCCGAAGCAAGCAACGCGGCAGCTCATTGGCCTTCTAACCGACGAAACTCCATTTCGTCATTCCTGTACCGCGCAGGGATTGGCCCGACATTGAGGGCTTCCCCACGCGCCGAGGAGGAGAGCTGGCCTCCACGAGGATCCCCCCCGAAACGAGGGGTCCGCCACGTTGAGGGGCCCCGCAGAAAGGGGGTTGAGGCATACGCCGATCACCCCGAAGCCGGTGAGTGTTTGCGGAAGGAGGGCGGGGGGTGCTCCGTTCCGCAGCTGCGCCGATATCGATTCTTGGATTGGCCCACGGAAAACATGAGCCGCTGGCTGTAATTTGAAGGGCCCCGCATAAAAGACCAGAGGCATCCGCCGATCCCCATGCACCCGGTGAGCGTTTGGGGTTGGAGGGAGCGCGCTGCGCCGCACCCGCGCTGATCCCGATGCACCGCGCTTTGAAAGCCGTAAAAGATTGCGACCTGCGGGGGAGGTGGGGTAGGGGCGAGTCTCTCTGTGCTGAATGCCACGGGTGGAGGGAGGTGACGACTTTGTTTGAAAGCCCGTGGCCGCGTTGAGGGGAATTTTGGCGGGCTTTTTTGATGCTGCTGGTCAACCGCCCCCGGCCGCACAAGCAGCTGGCCGTGCAATCCATCCCCCACTAAGGCCGTAAAAGATGGCGACCTGCGGGGGAGGGGGGGGGTGGTTGGTGTGAGTCTCTCTGTGCCTAATGCCACGGGTGGATGGAGGTGGCCAATTTGTTTGAAAACCCGGGGCAGCGTGGAGGGGGATTATAGGCGGGCTTTGATACTGCTCGTCAACCGGCCGCACAAGCAGCTGGCCGTGCAGTCCATCCCCCACTTCGCGCCGCGCACACAAAGGCAGTCCCATGACCCGTGGCCCGCCCCCCATCACGATCGGCTGGCCGGAGACGGCCTGGACTCGCGCAAGAGTTGCGGCGAGTCGATTTACCCCTGCTGTTCGCATCCCGTTAACGGTATGCCCGCAAGGCCGTCCCCGACCTTCCGTGAACTCGACCTGTGCCCTGGCCATGCCCCCCACACTTCCCCGACTCCCGCGCATTCTAGTCCCCCCTAGCCCGACATAACACACGGACCCATGCCTCCCCGTGGTTCCAACCACCGGGCCCCTGTACAACCTGGGTTTCGCCCAAGGACGGGGCCCCTGGGGGAGGCAATCGGGCGTCCGCTTACCTCAATGGGAGCTGGAAACCGCGGGCCTCGCGTCCGACGTCGGGATGGAGGGGAGAGGGAGCGGGCCTAGAGGGGGGGCTAGCGGGCCTGAGGCTGGCGAGGGGACAGCCTGGTGACCGTGATAGTGGCAAGGGGGGCAGCAGCAAAGAGGGCGCCGGGCGGGAGGAGCTCCCTTAAGACCTCCCAGGAAAAGGGGAGTGGGCTAGACCTGGCATGACCCGCCTCCCCCGCCCTTTCCCGCCCACGGGCTGTCCTCGGTTCCCTGCGCCCTACTACGGGGTTTGCCCTCCCATGGGGGGTCCCTTGCAGGGACCTCGGGCCTCCCTCATTTCCCCACCTGCGAGCGGGTGTTTGCGGCAGTTCGTGTGTTTGGGGAGGAGGTTTTTTGATACAATGAGTTTCGCTCGCTTGTGCCTGGGCACGTATACTATTAGCCGGGCGCCCTCCCACACCCGCACCCCATTTTGCGGTGTTCTCGGACAGCTCGGGGACGAGGTGCAGGCGGTGCCCATGGTTGCTGCGCCCAGGGAGTATGGGCTGGGCTGGCACGCAGCAGCTACGCGGTGCTAGCCCTGTTGTGCGCGCAAGCGTTCTCGCTGGCCACAGAGCTTACTAATTAGAGGGGCGTTTCGCTTTCGCTGCCTAGTTAGCGGTAGAATTCACTTTTCAGTAGCTCCTATGCTGCCCTCCAATCCCAGGGGAACTGTTATATCGTTACTGTGTGTAACACGGTGTGTCACCTCTGTTACAACTGCAGTCTGGATATCGTTTATATTTCGTTTATTTGGTGGTAGCACAGGGTGCCACCTTTGATTGCAACGGCAGCCTGGGGAATTTATGTCGACATGCTAAACAGTTCCTGCAGAATTTCTTGCTGTTGGACAGTTGTTTAAAGCATCAATGCTACTTGTCTGGGATGCGCTTGGCTACCATTTGTGTATTTGCAGGAGGTGTTTGAGATACCATTGACTCCCCGGAGGATCGGGCAATGACAAGCCGGAGCGGGTACAGGGGCCAACGGCAAGGGAACAGAAGGCGTCAAAGGGCCCAAAACTCAGGGCTCGGCCTGTAATTTTAAACATGTCTTTTTATTTTCAGGGCAAGGGGACAATCGTGATGGTTGTCAAGGGCGCGAGTGGCCTTACAGATGAAAAGATGAGCAGAGAGGGTTTAAGACCAGGTATAGGGTCACGGGACAACAAGCAAGAGGGGAGCAAAGGATTTTGCTGGCCCATTTGGGGGGCCAAAATACTGAAGAGCTGCTCTGTGGAGCATTCTGTCGCCATGGTTTTCCGCTAATGTATATATTTTCTCATCCTAGCTCCCCTTCTTACTCGCTCGCAGAGGAATATCCACACCGTTTTGCGCACGTCACACACTACGTTTACTTAAGCCGCCACACGATATGTAAGTATATGGGAAGGTGGGGTCACGCATCTGTGCAAGATCTGGGGACTGAGAGGCCCGCCGTACGTTTCCACTGAAATGAAATGAAAATTGTATTTATAGAGCGCATTCTACCCTTAGGCCTCTTAGCGCTTATGGATTGCAGAAAGAGGGACAGGAAATCAAGGGAGATTGCAGAAAGATAAGTCTTAAGAAGTTTGCGAAAGATCAAGATGTTGAATTTGCTGCGCAGAGGAAGAGGCAGAGAGTTCCACAAATTAGAAGCATTCAGGGAGAAAGATCGGCCGTCCCACCTGGCCCGGCGGACCTTCTTGGTAGTGGCGAGGAAGGCTGAGCTAGACCGGAGGTTCCTGAGGGGTTTATAGGGCGTGATAAGAGAATGTAAGATGGCTGGACCGGTTTTCCACATCGCTCTGTGGACTTGACACAAGGATTTGAACTGAACTCTGGCATGGATGGGAAGCCAGGGCAGCGTCCTCAAAGCGGGTTTGGTCGATTGTCTACAGGGGATTTGGAGCAGAAGGCGGGCTGCACTGTTCTGAGCCACCTGAAGTTTTTGAAGGGTGGACTGTGGGGTGCCCAGGTACAGTGCATTCCCATAATCAAGGCGTGAAAAGATCAGGGCCTGCACCATATTCCTTCTGGCGGCGAAGGAAAGTAGGGGCAAGATTTTCCTGAGCATCCTAAGCAAGCCATAGCAAGATGCAGCTAACATGGTGGCCTGATGGCTGAAGCACAGGGAGCTGTCAAGCCACATGCCAAGACTCTTAATCTGCTGTTTTGGGCTGGGCATAGGATTCAGACAGGTCGGCCATATCTGTGAAGATAGGGGGGGTGGTGATTTGCCCAAAAACATGAGCTCTGTCTTATCGCTGTTTAGCTTTAGATGGGAAAGCTTCATCCAATCAGCTACAGCCTGTAAGCAGCTGCCAAGGGAGCACTATGCGCCCTCTGGGTGATTTAGGGATACCACCAGTTGGGTGTCATTGGCATAAGTTATTATTTGTATTCCAAATGGTAGGACAACCTCGGCCAGAGGCGCCATGTAAGCATTAAAAAGTGTGGGGCTCAGGGAGGATCCCTGGGGAACCCCACAACCGAGCGGCCAACAGTCCAAGAAGAAATTATCTTCGAACACCTGAAAGACCCGCTCTTTGAGAAATGATTGAAGCCAGGAGAGTGCTGACTGACTCACTGTATCCTGCAGCTGATCCATGTATTTTCTTCCCAGATTGGCGTTCCATGTGTCAGCAGAAGCCAGCATGGACAGCCAGGGCTCCCCCTCACTTTTCCCGGAGGCATCCCAGGTGGAGGACTTGTTGCCGGGTACCTCCCAAGATGCACAATGGGCGGATTTTATTGAGATGGCCAAGGTCAAGGGCCTGGCTTGGGCGAACAGCATCATGAATGCCCCTCAGCCCGAAGACTCTGGGATTGCTGGCGAATCGCCCCCTTCTGAACTACAGCCTAGCGCTGATGCGGCCCCGTCCAGGCCCAAGCGGGTTCGCAAACCCACAATCAGGGATTTCCCTCAAGATCCCCTACCGCCACCTAGAAGCAGAACTGTGATGACCACCAAGGAGGTCTTGGCACAGGTGGCGGTTTCCCCGCCCCCGGCACTGGCCCCCACGAAGGAAGCCATGCTGCCCAAGGTAACTACGCTACTAGGGAAGACTTGGCTAAAATGCTGGACACTATGAACTCTTTCATGTCACGTTTTCAAGCAGGGTCATTGGTTTCAAGCTCAGCACAATTGGGCAGCGGTGTAAGTGATAAAGAGAGGGCTGCACTATCAGCGACAAGTGTTCGGTCCACAGGTCAGCCACTGGGTCAGGTAGGTGTTACGGCGGCTGCAGATGTTCCGGTAAATAGCATTCCCGTGGGGCCCAGCACGTCGAAGTCACATGTTTCTCTCCCTCCTCCATCTCCTAGCCCGGCTCCACCAGCAACGAACAGTAGCTCAGGGGTCCTTCCTGCAGTGATCTTGCCACCCACACCTCCTACCCTCCTTGTACACAATGTCACTACCGCCCACTGTTGTCTGGGCATTGTTCATTGGCCTGGCAAGTGCCTCCGGCAGCCAAAGAAGGGATTTGGAGTAGGGAATTCATAGACATTTTCACTTTGCTTTTGTTAGGACAGGAGATTCTGGACGCCAGGAAGATAGGAGCTAAGGAGGACGAGAAAAAGGTAAAATACCAGCCCTGGCCAGAAAAGAACATTGCCAACTGGCTGGAGGCCTTTTCTATTCTAGCTTCTGTCACCATGGAGAAATTTCCAGAGCAGGGTCCTGGGCTAGTGCAGTATTCGAGGACCATCCACAACAAGGCCATGAAATGGGTAGGAAATGGCTGGATGAACTATGATAGGACAGCACACCACAGGCACTCAAGTGTATTCACAAGGGGGACAGGGTCAACACAGGGGATCCTTTCAGACAGGAGCTAAGGGCAAGCAGGCATTTCGAGGAGCACGCAGAGGCTGGGGACAGAGGGGAGGTTTTAGGAGGCCCCCCCCAGGGACATGCCACCTGTTTAACAACGGGTCATGCTCATGGGGTAAGACGTGCAAGTTCCTGCACACATGTCACACATGTGGTGGGCCTCTCCCAGCGACTTCCTGCCAGTCCAAGCAGAGCCCACAGCCGGCCGGCAAGGGTGGGCAACAAAGTTGAGGCGGCCATTTCCCAGGTATCTTGAGCTCCCACCATTCCCCATCCACATCCCGCTCCTGTCCAACACCTGATCATTGATTGCAGTGCAGTAGATGCATATAGTGCGAGTTTTTAAGTCCATTTGCCTTCCTCCGGGCTGACATCCATGGGCCATTCCCCGGTTAGCTTGGCCAACATCACGCCTCTACTTAGACGGTATCCCAACAAAAAAGACAACCATTTGCTGCTGTTTGGCTTTCATGAGGGTTTTAGGATCCCCTATGTGGGTGAGCTGGGCAGCAGAGAGGCTGACAACCTGCGGTTGGCGAAAGATCATCCTGAAATAGTCCGGGCTAAGGTAGAGAAAGAGAGGTCGTTGGGCAGGATGGCAGGTCCTTTTCTGCATCCCCCGTTAGACAACTTTGTGGTCTCGCCCCTGGGGGTGGTCCCAAGAAAGAACAAGGCACATTTAGATTAATTCACCATCTCTCTTACCCAGAAGGGGCTTCTGTTAACCATGGGCTGGAGGAGGGCACATGCTATGTGTCTTATTGTACTCTGGACGTGGCTCTGGACCTAGACAGGAGGATGGGCAGGGCGGCCTGGTTAGCTAAGGCGGATATAGAATCTGCATTCAGCTTGCTGCCAGTCCACCCAAGCAGCCATCACCTGCTGGGCTTCAAGCTAGAGGGCAGGTACTTTTATGACAAGTGCATGCCCATTGGTTGCGCAGTGTCATGTGCATATTTCGAGGCATTTAGTTGCTTCCTACAATGGGCTCTTCAGGGCACCTACGGGGTAGAAGGTGTAACGCATTACCTCAATTACTTTTTATTCATAGGGAAGGATGGCACGCAGGACTGTCAGCAGGCTCTTGCAGATTTTGAACACTTGGACGGTCATTTGGGGGTTCCACTCGCACCAGGCAAGACAGTGGGTCCAGTGCAGGTCTTAACTTTCCTAGGAATTGAGATTGATACCATTGCAGGGGAGTCCAGATTACCGTCAGACAAAGTCCGTGACCTAGCGAATCACATTCAGCCTTAGCTGGGGAAGACAGGGCCTCTCTGGATTGCATATAAAGCCTTTTAGGGAAATTGAACTTTGCAGCCAGGGTATACCAGCGGGGAAAGTGTTCGCAAGGAGGTTTGCCAGGGCCACTGCCAAGGTCACTAAGAAACACCACATGGTGAAACTGAGCAAAGGCATGCAACAAGACCTGGCCATGTGGGCAGAGTTCCTGGCCAATATTAATGGCTCAGTATTGTGGAGGGCACCATGGGCAGACAGCCCCGATCTAGCTTTATACACTGATGCGTCAGGTAGAGAAGGACTTGGGGTCATTTAGGACAGAGAATGGTGCGCTGAGAAGTGGCCCAATGCATGGGTCAAGAAAAAGATCACGGCCAAGATCACAGTGCTAGAGTTATTCCCGATTGTGGTGGCTTTCCACTTGTGGCCTTCAGTGTTGGCAGCCAAGAAGGTCCTCTTATGGTCAGACAACTTGGCGGTAGTGCAGACCATAAGCTCTCAATCTGCAAGCTGTCCCCTCAATTTGTGCCTCCTGAGGGAATTGGTGCGGGTGTGTCTGTTCAGTAATGTTGAATGTAGGGCGCAACACATTCAAGGTGTGCAGAACACTGTGGCTGATGATCTTTCTCATTTTCAGTGGTGCCATTTCCGGGAAGCTTGGCTGAGAGCGAGAGAGGAGCGGACCCCTTTGCCGGCACATCTCTGGTACCTGTTGAAGTGGAAAAACGAATGAGGGGACTGGGAGAGCTTTCCTTAGCACCAAAGACTAACAAGAGATACAGGGCCTGCTTTCTTAAGTTCTGTTCGAGAGTGGGAGCTTGGGGCGACAGCGAGACTTCATTAGAACTACGAGTACAGTCTTTTATACTGTGGGCAAAAGGCAATGGGAGAGTCACTCTTGGATCTCCGGCCACTTGGCAGCAATCAGCCACCTGATTGCTACACGCTACGTGGCCAAGAGGATCCAACAAAATCTTTTGTCATCAGGGCAGCCTTAAAAGGGTGGGCAAGGAGTGAACCGAAGGCACCTGATAATAGATCCCCAATAGACTTTCAGACACTGCAGGGGATGCTAGATTGTGTGGACAAGGCCACTCACTCAGCGTTTGAGTCTGCGCTGTTTGGGGCTACTTTCAGCATGGCTTTCTTTGGGGCATTTAAGATTAGCGAGCAGGTGGCCAGAGCCAAGAACGACACGTCGGGGTGGCTTTAAAGATACAGGATGTGATGCACTCAGGCGTTTCCCTCAAAGTAACATTAAGAGGGTCAAAGACAGATCAGAGTGGGGAAGGAAAGGTGTTCTGGCTACACAGCCTGGGAGATCACAGGTATTGCCCAGTCTGTCTAGTTGCTGCATACTTGACCCTGCGACCGGCAATGAATAGTTATCTTTTAGTCCACGCAGACAGCACACCCCTAACAAAGTACCAGGTGGAGCACATACTGCAAGCATGCCTGGCGCTGTCTGGCAAGTATGACCCGAACAAGCGTTTCTGCAGCCATTCTTTTCCCATCGGGGCAGCGAATACGGCTTTCCAGGAAGGCCTTCCCGCAGAGGGTATTAAACAGGTGGGGTGGTGGGATTCTAACTGTTTCAAATGATACATTAGGCCATGAACAAGTACTGTCAACTTGTCAACTGCTTCCACCTGGGGGCAAGCCACAGCTGGTTTTTGGAGATGAAGGCGATTTCGTTTTGTATTGCCTGTGCCCACTAGGTATTTAGCTGACAGCGTCCTTCTACAGGACTAACAGCAGTGTGCTGTGTTATGTATATTACTATTTGCAGTGTGGTTTTGTTATTTAATAATCAACAGTTTGGCAACATCACATCTCTTTATTTGCCAGGAACAAAGGTCTGGGTGATGGGCCACTAGGGGATCTCCAGGTTGGCGCGGTGGGCTGAAACCAGGAAGTGGAGACACGGTTTCTCCAACACCGAAATATCTTGGCTGGTATACCCGGGCATGCGATGGAATGGGTTGTTAGGCATGCTCCAGCGAGAACTGGGTAGAATTTCTCCTCCCCCAGATGTGTTGGTGATACATCTGGGGGAGAATGACCTGCCGGCCCTGGGTAAAAGGACAATGCTGCAGGACATGAAAGCTACACTCTGCAAGATAAGCAACATGTTAGGGACAAGTGAACTATGGTGATCAGAGATCATGCCACTGCTTATATGGCATGGAGCGCGATCAGGGCATGAAATGGAAGCGATGCAGGAGAGTGAACTGCGCAATGCGTAAATACACGGAGCAAATGGGATTTGGATTTATAAGACATGGTCAGCTTCACGCCAAATCCAAAGGGTGTTTTGAGGTCGATGGGTGACATTTATCTAGAGTGGGCTTGGACTTGTTCCTCCTAGACCTAGGTGAAGCTCTGGAAGCAGCGGGTTGTAAGTAGGAGAGCTGGCCATGGTGGGAGGCCCTGGTTGCGACGGTCGCCACACCCAGGGCTGTGGGGGAGTTACAGGACGATCCAGAGATGGAAAGGTACTCAGGGGTACCCTCTTCAGGAGCACAAAGGGTGCTGAGGCCTAATATCCCCAGGAAGTCTGGGCGGTGGACCCTGGGGTGCGACGGCGCCCAGTCAATCGTACGGGCGGTTGGAAACTGGTACAAGCGGAGGTCGCTTGAACGCTCCGCCCCTCGTAGGGTGGGGTGTGAGCAAGAGGGTGGACCAATGGTTCACCGGATGTGGGAGGGGCTATCCACTCACCACAACCGCTAAGCACCGTTTGGCCAAGGCCACGATGCAAGTTGGCCCATCAGGTGTTAGGCTGCGAGGTGCAGCTTGCCTTTGGATCATCTGTAAGATAACCCACCATGTGGCATAGTTGGTATGCTAATAAACCTGCAGCGATTTTCCAACCAACAAGTTGTCTGGTCTTTATTTATTCACATGTATATTGCTGTATTAGGGCGGATGAGTGGGGTTGATATTGGCACTATGCGGGGTGACCGATTAGTCCCTGCAGGGGACCTTCATAAGAGGGCGGCCCCCTTAGTGCCACAAGATGGCAACACTAGACAGTATAGTGTCCAGGGACCTCTCGGATCAAGCGCGTCACTTCCAGTCCGGGTGGGGGCAGGGCGGAGGTATATATGCCTCCCCCACCCACCTTGCGGCCTCTTTGGCCTTTCACCCTGATGCTATTTCCCTCCCTACCGCTTCCTCGGCTCTCAGGGTGGCGAGGGGGCGGGGGGGTTCTAATGCTCTTTGTTTGTGTTGCAGGCGGAGTTACATGACGATCCAGAGGTGGAAAGGGGTACCCTCTTCAGGAGCACAAAGGGTGCTGAGGCCTAATATCCCCAGGAAGTCTGGGAGGTGGCACCTGGGGTGCGACGGCGCCCCGTCTATCCTACGGGCGGTTGGAAACCTGTACAACTGGTGGTCGCTTGAACGCTCCGCCCCTCGTAGGGGGGGGGGTGAGCAAGAGGGTGGACCAATGGTTCATTGGATTTGGGAGGGGCTATCCACTCATCGCAACCGCTAAGCACCGTTTGGCCAAGGCCACGATGCAAGTTGGCCCATCAGGTGGTAGGCTGCGAGGGGCAGCTTGCCTTTGGATCATCTGTAAGATAACCCACCATGTTGGCATAGTTGGTATGCTAATAAACCTGCAGCAATTTTCCCACCAACAAGTTGTCTGGTCTTTATTTATTTACATGTATATTGCTGTATGAGGGTGGATGAGTGGGGCCGATATTGACACTATGACCTTCGGTGGCGCTGTGTACACAGCTCTGATGTCCTCTGGGCTCGCAGGGTGGGCTCCCGCAGTCACAGTGAGCGGCTTCACCGCTGGAGCTCCACACCCTGCAGGGGACGCGTGGTGGGCATATGCTTCCTCGGCGAGCTCCGTAGCGCCGCAGAACCTGGTGCACGGCCGCGGGGGCGCACAGCTTCCGGACCAGCGCCACAACTTGCTGTGGCGGGTTGAACTGCAGATCTTCGGCCGGGCGGCAGAGACGTGGATGGGACCCGCCTCGTCACCAATTTGGTGATCAGCACGTGGGTGAGCCGATGCAATGTGCTTAAGGTAGGCCGCAGATGCGGGACAGCAATAATGGGACACACACACTTTGTACTATATCATGGGCCAAAACGCTGAGCGGTCATGTGCCCTTTTATATATACCTTTGGCCGTGCGCGCCCTAAGGGTGCATGCAGTTGCAACTAAGTAAAGTGACCGCTCTCCGCAGCGCTCGCTCTGGCTGCCTGTTATTTCTCTGCAACTGCCTCACCTGTGACTGATTACTCTTCAACTATTAGAGCGCTCGCATTTGCCGATTTTTCATAGCGCTTTAACATTAGTATTGTGCGCTAGCATTTACCTCATTGAAGTGCAGAGCAGTTTTAATGTAATTTGAACGCGCGCATTTTTGCCCCTTTGATTAGTGTGCGCTCGCATTTGCTTATTGTCTTGTTTACCTGCTGCGTGCATTGTTGATCGGACTGGCCGCCTGATTTGGTGTTTGTTTACAGTATTCGGCCATTTTGTTTGTTGTGCCTCGTAGCGAGGCTCCCCAGCACGCACCCGCCTCCCGCTGCCCCTCCCTCCCACGGACTGCCTTCAGGCTGCCCCGCTGCCCACTGCTCTGTGACCTCCTGATCCTCGTGAGAAGAGGTCGCTCCACCTCGCTCCCTGACCGCTCTCCGCAGCGCTCGCTCTGGCTGCCTGGTATTTCTCTGCAACTGCCTCACCTGTGACTGATTACTCTTCAACTATTAGAGCGCTCGCATTTGCCGATTTTTCATAGCGCTTTAACATTAGTATTGTACGCTAGCATTTACCTCATTGAAGTGCAGAGCAGTTTTAATATAATTTGAACGCGCGCATTTTTGCCCTTTAGATTAGTGTGCGCTCGCATTTGCTTATTGTCTTGTTTACCTGCTGCGTGCATTGTTGATCGGACTGGCCGCCTGATTTGGTGTTTGTTTACAGTATTCGGCCATTTTGCTTGTTGTGCCTCGTAGCGAGGCTCCCCAGCACGCACCCGCCTCCCGCTGCCCCTCCCTCGCCCCTCCCCCCCACTATCCATTTATGACAGATGCATCTGCGCGCAGCGTTCACGCGCAGCGATCGCGCCCCATGCGCGCCAAAGGTGCGCCAAAGGTAAGCCCGTCTACGCCCGTCCGCGCCTGGACCGCGCCCAGCGCCAGACCCCCTGGCCCCCGTCCCACCCACTCCACCCGCATTACATACGCCGCCTCCACCCTCCTAGCCCTTAACCCAGGCCGACTCTCCAACTGCGCCCAAGCCGCCCCTGGACACACCCATGGACCCTTCACATGCAACTCCTGCAAGTATGACGGCACCAAGACCACCTCCTCATCCACCAACACCAAACAGAGATCTGACACCAACCACCTAAAATGCATCCTACTCAACACCCGCTCGGTCCACAGACACGCCATCGACCTTTGGAATCTACTAGACACCATCTCCCCGGACGTCGCCTTCCTAACAGAAACATGGATGAACGCCTCCTCAGCCCCAGACATCACCATTGCCATCCCGGAAGGCTACAAGATCATCCGAAAAGACCGCACAAACCAAACAGGAGGAGGCATCGCTATCGTCCATAAGAATTCCATCCGCATCTCAACCAGCTCAGACGTCAACCTCGCTAGCGCCGAACACCTTCACTTCCAGATCCACACCGACCCCAAGACCACACTCAGAGGTACACTCCTCTACAGGCCACCAGGACCCCGTACACAATTCAGTGAAGACATCACTGACTTTATCACCCCTCACGCCCTCCCCTCCGAGGACTACATTCTATTGGGAGATCTCAATTTTCACCTGGAAAAAAGCAACGACAGCAACACCACCGCCCTTCTGGACAATCTCGCCAACCTCGGACTCAAACAACTTGTTAATACCCCCACTCACTACGCAGGTCACACACTCGACCCTATCTTCACCTCCAGCAAACATATCTCCTTCAGTCACACCACAGTTCTCCATTGGACGGACCACAGCTGCGTTCAATTTGTCTACAAAAAACCACAACCCACAACCATCCTCAACCCACTCTGCGAAGAAACTGGAACAAAATCACCATCGACCAAATCTCCCATCGCTTCTTCAAAACCCCCCTGCCCACTCTTCGAACCCCAACCAAGCAGCCATTAACCTCACTCAATGGCTAACCAACAGCGCCGACAACCTAGCACCCTTGAAAAAACATCAAATCAAACTAGGCAGCAAAAACGCCCCCTGGTTCAACGATGATCTTAAGAAATCCAAGAAACTCTGTCGCTCCCTTGAGAAGGCCTGGAAAAAAGACCCAAACACCAGCACCAGGGACGCCTTCAAAGACGCCACCCGCATACACCACCAACTGATCCGGACGACCAAGAAAGCCGCATTCAAAGACCGACTAGACAAAAACGCCCACAACAGCAAGGAATTATTCAACATCGTCAAAGAGTTTACCAACCCTACTGCCAACGTCAACGACATCACTCCCTCTCAAACCCTTTGCGACTCCCTAGCTTCGTTCTTTCACAACAAAATCGCAGACATCCACAACAGCTTCGACAACAAACCCGGAGACCAACCCACCCAACCTTCTGCCGTACCTTCACCTCCCTTGAACATCCTTAATAACTGGAACCCAATCTCCACCGAGGACACTATCCGCCTGATGAACTCCATCCACTCAGGATCCCCAACAGACCCATGCCCTCACCACATCTTCAACACAGCAGACTCCATCATAGCACCACACCTCCGAGACGTCATCAACTGCTCCCTTAACTCCGCCACCTTCCCAGAAAGCTGGAAACACGCCAAACTCAGCGCCCTTCTGAAAAAACCCACAGCTGACCCCACCGAACTCAAAAACTACCGCCCCATCTCGCTCCTTCCATTCCCGGCCAAAGTCATCGAGAAAGCTGTCAACAACCAGCTCGCCGCCTTCCTCGAAACCAACAAATCCCTCGACTCCTCACAGTCCGGCTTCCGAGCCAAACACAGCACTGAGACCGCACTCATCGCAGCAACAGACGACATTCGAACTCTACTGGACAATGGAGACACAGTCGCCCTCATCCTCCTTGACCTCTCCGCAGCCTTCGACACAGTCTGTCATAGCACCCTGCTAAAGTCAAAGTCAAAGTCAAAGTCAAAGAATTTGTATAGCGCACTACATACCCAGAGGGTTTCAAGGCGCTTAGGAAGGGGGGGGATTACTTGTCAAATATCCAAGTTTTAAGTTGCTTTCTGAATGCTAGGTGGTTCTGGGTAAGGCGAAGGTAGGCGGGGAGTGAGTTCCATGTTCTAGCAGCCAGGTATGAAAAGGATCTGCCTCCCATGGTGGTCTTGTTGATGCGAGGTACAGTGGCGAGGGCTTGGTTGGAAGAACGTAGTTGGCGGGAGGGGGTGTAGAAGGACAGTCGTGAGTTGAGGCATTCTGGACCGATGTCGTAGAGTGATTTGTGTGCGTGGGTAAGCAGTCTGAAAGTGATTCTCTTATCGACGGGAAGCCAGTGGAGGTCTTTAAGGTGGCCAGAGATGTGTTCGTTGCGTGGGATGTCTAATATGAGTCTGGCTGAGGCGTTTTGGATTCGTTGGAGTTTCTTCTGGAGTTTTGCGGTAGTACCTGCGTAGAGGGTGTTTCCATAGTCCAGTCGGCTCGTGACCAGAGCGTGGGTGACTGTTTTCCTTGTGTCGGAGGGGATCCAGCAAAATGTTTTTTTGAGCATGCGAAGAATGTTGAAGCAGGAAGAGGATACGGCGCTGACTTGTCTGTTCATTGAAAGTGAAGAATCCAGGATGACGCCTAGGTTCCGAGCGTGGTCTGTCGGGATGGGTGCTTTTCCGAGGGCTTCCGGCCACCAGGAGTCGTCCCATGCAGATGGGGATGTACCTAGGATGAGGACTTCTGTTTTGTCTGAGTTCAGTTTCAGACGGCTTAGTTTCATCCATTCGGCAACTTCTTTCATTCCTTCGTGTAGGTTAGTTTTGGCGGTGCTGGGGTCATTGGTGAGAGAAAGGATCAGTTGTGTGTCATCCGCGTAGGAGATGATGTTGAGGTTGTGTTGGCGTGCGATGGCCGCGAGGGGGCTCATGTATACGTTGAAGAGGGTGGGACTGAGAGAGGATCCTTGTGGTACGCCGCAGATGACTTCAGAGGCCTCTGACGTGAATGGTGGAAGACGGACTCTCTGGGTTCTTCCGGTGAGGAATGAGGTGATCCATTCAAGTGCTTTTCCTTGGATTCCGATGTTATTGAGGCGTTGTAACAGTGTTTTGTGGCAGACTGTGTCGAATGCTGCAGAGAGGTCAAGGAGGATGAGGGCGACGGTGTCACCATTGTCCAGTAGAGTTCGAATGTCGTCTGTGGCTGCGATGAGGGCGGTCTCAGTGCTGTGTTTTGCTCTGAATCCGGATTGTGAGGGGTCGAGGGATTTGTTGGCTTCGAGGAAGGCGGCGAGCTGGTTGTTGACAGCTTTCTCGATGACTTTGGCCGGGAATGGTAGGAGCGAGATGGGGCGGTAGTTTTTGAGTTCGGTGGGGTCCGCTGTGGGTTTTTTCAGAAGGGCTGTGAGTTCAGCGTGTTTCCAGTCTACCGGAAAGGTGGCGGAGTTGAAGGAGCAGTTGATGACGTCTCGGAGGTGCGGTGCTATGATGGAGTCTGCTTTGTTGAAGATGTGGTGAGGACATGGGTCTGTGGGAGATCCTGAGTGGATGGAGTTCATTAGGCGGATGGTGTCTTCAGTGGAGATTGGGTTCCAATCGTTAAGGGTGTTCGCCGGGGGAGGATGATCAGCAACTGGTAGGGTGTGTTGGTTTCCGGGTTGGTTGTCAAAGCTGTTGTGGATGTCTGCAATCTTGTTGTGGAAAAATGAGGCTAGGGAGTCGCAGAGGGTTTGAGAGGGGGTGATGTCGTTGGAGTTGGCCGAGGGATTGGAAAATTCCTTGACGATGTTGAAAAGTTCCTTGCTGTTGTGAGCGTTGTTGTCAAGTCGATCCTTGAATGCTGTTTTTTTGGCCTTCCGGATTAGTTGGTGGTGAATGCGGGTGGCGTTTTTGAAGGCGTCCTTGGTGCTGGTGGTTGGGTCTTTTTTCCAGGTCTTTTCAAGGGTGCGGCAGAGTTTCTTGGACTTCTTGAGATCATCGTTGAACCAAGAGGCCTTCTTGCTGCCAGGTTTGTTTTGACGTTTTTTCAGTGGCGCTAGGGTGTCAGCGGTTTTGGATAGCCAGATGGTGAGGTTGGCGGCGGCTTCGTTAGCGTTGGATGAGAGGGCTGGGGTGTTTTGAAGGAGCGAAGCGGAGATTTGGTCCGTGGTGATTTTGTTCCAGTTTCTTTGCAGGGTAGGTTGGAGGTGGAAGCTGGGTTTTGGTTTGTTGTAGGTGAAGTGGACGCAGCTGTGGTCAGTCCAGAGGAGGTCTGTGGTGTGGCTGAAGGAGACATGGTTGCTGGATGTGAAGATGGGGTCGAGTGTGTGACCTGCGATGTGGGTGGAGGTGGTGACAAGTTGTTTAAGTCCGAGATTGGCGAGGTTGTCCAAAAGGGTGGCGGTGTTGCGGTCGTTGTTCTTTTCAAGGTGAAAGTTGAGGTCTCCCAGAAGGATGTAGTCTTTGGAGGGGAGCGCGTGTGGAGTGATGAAGTCCGTGATGTCTTGACTGAATTTTGCGCGGGGTCCTGGTGGTCTGTAGAGGAGGGTGCCTCTGAGTGTAGTCTTGGGGTCGATGTGGATCTGGAAGTGAAGGTGTTCGGAGTTGGCGAGGTTGGCGTCCGAGCTGGTTGATATGCGGATTGATTTCTTATGGACGATAGCGATTCCTCCTCCTGGCACTGGAATGGATCACCTCTTTCCTTACCAGAAGAACTCAGAGAGTCCGCCTCCCACCTTTCAAGTCAGAGGCCACTGAAGTCATTTGCCGCGTACCACAAGGATCCTCACTTAGCCCCACCCTCTTCAACGTATACATGAGCCCCCTCGCGGCCATCGCACGCCAACACAACCTCAACATCATCTCCTACGCTGATGACACTGAAGGACTGGGTTTTTCTAAGACCCAGCGGTGCCAGGGGACAACACCTGAAACCTTCGTGGGTAACTTGTTCCGGCATACAAATGACAGAGACACGGGACACTTCCTCCGGCGTCAAAGATTCGAGGTTTATTACTGCAGGGAACACAGAAGTCACGAGAAGTACATCACATGTAGGTTCACGGAGCCTGCTTCAAATTGCTACTGTGGGTCGCTCCTTTTATACACATTTCTCTCATAGGTTAACATGATACACAAAGGTTTACAACTTGGTTCCCATCGTAAGCACTAGAAGGGGGTTGCTTTCATATATTCAGGGCCCGGAACATAAGTACGGAAACATTTGGTGGTTCCCAACTGTAAAAACCCATCTTCCCACCATTAGTACATTCCAATTGGCAGTAAACAGATCGAAGGAGGAACAGGGACAGGTGCAGAGGAAGGCAGAAACAGTGGGGAGATCGGAAAGGGTGTAAAAGGGGTGGTATCGGGAAACACGAGCTGCAAGCATCAAAGGGACGTGCCTAATGAGATACACGGCTAAGACAATAGACCGGCACGGCAAGATGAGCCTCGAGCGGGGCCATCTGCCTTACAATATCATCCCCCTCATCATAAAGACACTTTCAAAGGAAACGTGTCTTCCGCAAGAGTCTTGGGAATCCCAGGGTCGCGAAGCGGACAGCGTCCGTTCGCTGGCTACTTGAGGGCAAGAAACAAAATGGATGCCGCATCTAAGATGGAACCCGTGGGCTCGGATTTAGAAACCCACGAAACAAACAAACGGTTTAGGTTAGCATAGCGAAACTGCATACACCCACTAAACTCGTCATTTGCGGTTCATAGATACCAGACTCGACCATATTCATGCGAGTCGAAAACACCACTTACGATCGTCACGGAACCTCAGACGCTCCTTTTGCCCTCATGTAGGCAAGCACTAGTCAGAATCATATTCGATATTCATCAGACCATCTAGATGTTGCTGCAACATAATTCTATCCATCTGAGCTCCTTTGGTAACAGGCGGCTGTCTTATACACGTCGTAGCACAGAGGCCACAAAAGGCAGGACCACACTGCACACAAAGGCAACACGTGAACAGAAACGCTACAACAACTCCGATGATCATCAGAATCTTCCAACCCCAAGTCGACATTAGGCCCCAAAACCACCCAAGTAGCGTCCAATCCCCTACGTCCACGTGTATGGACTCAGAGATTTTATGCAACTTTGAGATGGCTTGATAGACAGTCGGAGCGTTGTCTGGAATGAAAATACAGCAGCTCGAATGGATCACCTTACATACTCCACCTCGATCTGCTAAAACAACGTCTAAAACCATACGGTTTTGTAACGTCATGAGCCTATCCGCATGAAGTTCTGCGGTGATATTACCAAGGGCACTGGCAGTGATGTTAGCTGTCGATTCCACCACTCGAGTCAACTGTCTCAGGTTCCTACTATTGACCATAGGCCCCCAAAACGGAAAGAAACCTTTGAAAAAGTCTCCTGCCTCTTGACCGGCAGTGTCCTCTTCGCTAATCACGCCCCTCACAACTCTAGTCTTGTGGTAATCTACATCTACGGTGAACGTCGGAGGCAATAAATTTTGCGATATAACATGTGCCCGCAAAGTCGGAGGGCAACCACGTATACGCACGATCATGGCAGACAAAGTACGTACCCTTGGCAGTCAGAAACACAGGGGACGAGAGCATCGGCAAGACATACGTCTCGGAGCAAGCACTCTCTCCAAGATGAGCTCTCGGTCTTCGGCCACGACCTTTTAGACAGAAATTACCAAGGTGGGGTACGATCCATATCGGAGACGAGCTTCTAAGCTGTCTTTCACCCACGAGCGCACTATACTCAGCCTCACTCAGGTCCCTATAGGCTCGCACCTCTTCCTCTGGGATGAGCGACGGCTCGTAGATATCCCTATCTAAATCAGCGATCGCTATAGCCAAAGGCTTGTGATACGGACCAGGACCAAAGTGGGAAGGACGTGTCTCTCAATTGGGGTAGGAATCTAGTGCACTTCGAAACATTGTTTGAAATGCTCGAGCTGAACCCTGGGAACTATAAGGAAGGACCAGATATGGAATTCCCTTATCCGTGGTATGTGGCATTAACCCACACACCCAACAATTAGTAGTATTAACCACTAACTGATGCAGATGTAGGAGCTGAATGAAGGAATTATTTCTGAATTCCGCACGTCTAGCCTGCTCGTGTTGGGGTAGAATGTGGAAGGAATGAGGGGACACAGTGGTGATAAGTTTAGGTTCAGAAGTAGGAGTAGGTATGGCAGAAAGTAGGAGGTACTGTATCATATAATACACCCCACCCGCCAACAGCGAGGAAACAATTAAGAACAGAAGGAACACCTGAAACATAAAGCATTTGGTACGAGTAATTTGTAGCAGTTTGAATCTTTGCGCCTGAGCTTTTTCCAAGTCCACAAGCTTTGAAAACGCCATCCTCTAAAACCGTCCGCAACGTTTCTTGACGCACTTCGTTCTGTGTAGCAGTAGTCAATCTCTAGGAGTTCCCAGGAACCGACGGTCTTTGACCTAGTGTCAAGACCTACTAACCAGAAGGAAGTACACGCGCGGCCCTACGGTACACCTGGATGCAAGGTATCTTAATTTCACAAATATGTACAAAGTCTTTCAGCTGTGGAAGCAAAAAAACACAGATGTGGGAAAAACTCAATATTTACAAAATCACGGTTATACGAGTGTTTAGACTGATTGTGGCAATGGGGTAACGTGAATATCGAGGAACAAAAGCAAATTTTATTTGTCCTTGGTGTTAGATCGCAAAGAGTATCGGCTCTTTCCAGGACGTGTCTGTTCGTCAAACAATGGATCCGATGAGGGAACAGAGTTCTGTTGATCAGTCAATTGTTCAGATCTTGATCGTTCTGCTGCACTGAGGATTCTCCGACAGGTTGGGCGTCGCTAAAAGGTACGAAGGTCTGCAATTTTTCAGTTTCAGATGAAGCTATGCCTTTTCTCACCCACGAGTCTGCTGCTAAAGGTATAGGTACCTTTTTGTTGTGGGTGGCATGCACCCAGTTCTTCCGGCCTTCCAGACGGACAGCAGTTCTCGTGGCAAGGAGGACTTGGTAGGGTCCAGTAAAACGAGGCTCGAGATTTCGTTTTCTTCCAAAGTTCCTCGTCACCACCCAGTCTCCGGGTTGGAGCTGGTGGCCTGGACCCTCCGTCTGCGTCGGCAGTGCTTCAAAGACCTGTTGGTGAATTAACCTCAGTTTAGCAGTCAGATCATGAAGATAATCAATCAACATCGGATACTCAAGATCAGAAAACACACTCGGTCTAGGGACCCCCCAAACATTCGCAGGACGGCCGAACACTATTTCATAGGGACTGAGCCCTACTCGGGAGTGTACTGTCGCCCTTGTTGACAACAAAGCTAGAGGCAAAGCGTCAGGCCACGAAAGACCAGTCGTAGCCTGAATCTTCGCTAGTTTGAGTTTAAGGGTGCCATTATACCCTTCAACTAAACCTGCTGACTGGGGATGGTTGGCGCTATGGAATTTTTGAGTAATTCCAAGGCCCTTACACACACTCTTCATCACACTCCCCACAAACTCACTTCCGTTATCAGACCATACAATCCGTGGCATTCCATACCGAGGAAAGTATTCCTTCAGTAGGATTTTCGCAGTGGACAGAGCTGTATTGTCTTTGAGAGGGTAGGCTTCAATCCATCGGGAGAATGCGCAAACCACAACTAAAACGTATTTCAAGTTATTGCATCGCTCCATATGGATGAAGTCTAGCTGGATCACTTCAAAGGGACATGAAGGGGGAGCAAAATGGCCAGGAGGTGTAGGGGTTCCCTTACCAGGATTGTGCATCATACATATCATGCAATTCTTCACCAATCTCTCAGCACACTTCGTGATACCATCATTCTTCCACACAGGGAACAACAACTTACAAATACCTTTCGCGCTAATATGTGCTAACCCATGTGCCATCGTCACAACAGCTAGTACATACGCATCTGGCAACATCCACCTCTTATACTCTGACAAATCAATCCAACAACCATTCGCATCCAACTTTCCCGTACTCTCTTTCCACTTCGTCTTCTCAGTCTCAGTGGCCTCATTCTGTATTGTTTTCACACTCTCGATGGTATCCTTGCACATACTAGTCTCTGTAGGCCACCTAACCGAACTCGTCACATACATTTTAGTGCTAAGGTTCCGGGCAGTCTCCTTAGCAGTCTCATCCGCAAATGCATTACCACGTCCAACATCATCCATCACCTTACGATGCGCACTACATTTAACAATCGCCACCTGCTTAGGTAACGTAAGTGCATCCAAAAGATCATTCACAAGCTGTCCATGTTGAATCTTAGTGCCATGCGATGTCATAAAACCTCTCTCTCTCCACAAACGTCCAAAACTATGGGCGACGCCAAAAGCATATTGGCTGTCGGTAAACACATTCACCCGTTTCCCTTTCGACAACACACACGCTCTAGTCAAAGCGATCAGTTCTGCAGCTTGGGCAGAGTTCTGATTCAATCTCGCAGTTTCCACGACAGTAGTCAAAGTTACCACAGCATACGCAGTCGTCACATCACCATTTGGCAATTTAAAACATGAACCATCCACGTACAAGGCCCCATCGGGATCTTCCAAAGGAGTGTTTTTAAGGTCCACACGACCTTTTGTTTCCTCCTCAGTCCGTAAGTAACAGTCGTGAGGTGTTACTTCATCTGACTCCGTACTAATTGGCAACAAAGTCGCCGGGTTCAGGACATTACAACGTTTTATCTGGATGTGACTTGCCAACAGCGTCAACTCGTACCCAGACAACCTTGCACTAGTCAAGTGCTGAGTTTTCCTACGATTCAAGAGAGTGTCAACTGCATGCGGAACCATCACCGTAAGCATATTATCCATGACCAATCCTGCAGATTGTCGGATGGACACCGCAGCTGCCGCTGTTGCTCTCAAACAACTCGGCAATGCTCTAGCTACCGGGTCCAAGGTCGAGGAAAAATATGCACATGGACGCTGCTTACCACCAAAAGGTTGCGTCAAAACACTCAACGCACAACCTTCTCTTTCGTGAACGTATAATGTAAACGGCTTACTGTAGTCAGGAGTACCTAACACAGGAGCCGAACACAACTCGTCACGCAGTTCAGAAAAACTTTTCTGACATTCTTCCGTCCATGGTAAAGGAGTTGGAACATCCTTGCACGTAAGAGCCACCAATGGTTTCGCTAGCAATGAAAAATTTGGAATCCATTGCTTGCAGTATGACGTGATACCTAAAAAGGCACGCACATCTCTCTGAGTTGTTGGCACGGTCATTCGGGCAATCGCTGCAATTCTCTCTGGGGTCAACCTTCTTCCCTCCTTTGACAATAAGTGACCTAGATAGGTTACTTCTTGACAACAATATTGAAGTTTAGAAGGAGACACCTTGTGATGTAAGTCACAGAGATGTTGCAACAACGATACCGTAGCAATTTTGCAAATGTCCTGAGTATCTGCAGCCACCAATAAGTCGTCGACATATTGGATCAAGGCTGCACCAGCCGGCAACACAAACGCATCTAGTTGGCCCTTCAAGGCTTCACTGTATATCGATGGACTCTCACAGTAGCCCTGAGGAGCACGTTTAAACCGGAAGCTGCGACCACCAAGAGAGAAACCGAAAAGGTCTCTGCTTTCTTCAGCAATCGGAATGCTGAAGAACGCATTCTTCAGATCGATCACTGAAAACCAAGATGCCGAGGCTGGAATCAGAGTCAGTAGCGCCGTGATGTCGGGCACAACAGGGAACTGAGGAATCACAATTTTATTTATCTCCCATAAATCGATAACAAAACGATAAACAGGGGGTTTGGATGGATCAGTACGTTTTAATATGGGCAATACAGGACTGTTGCACACGTTTCCCTGAGTCTCCTCAATAACATCTTTCTCGATCAGGTCGTAGATAATAGCTAACAATGCTCGCTCACCATCAAGGGAGATACGATACTGGGGAATACGTGGCAGTCGCACGTTAGATTTCAAATGGACAACATAAGGGGAGATGTCAAGCAGGCCCACGTCATTGGGACCTGTTGCCCACAAAGATGCAGGAAGAGAACTCAATTCCGGTGGAAGCTTATCGAGAGACAAGTACATTGGAGAGATAACTCTCTCCCCCAAAGTAAGCTTCACTCCCGCAGGAGAGCAATACAAAGTCGCATACAGACGTTTTAGCAAATCCAGGCCCAAGAGATTTTCACCAAAACCAGTGGTCAAAATCAGCGGAGCTTTCAGCTCACGAGGCCCAATTGTAAGAGGCAAAGGGCACGAAACCGGATTGCTAACAGGGGCGCCAGAGAATCCAACGGAAACATTTGTTAAGCCAGACAAAGGTGCGCCAGGGAGTTTCGAATGCATTATGGAACTTTTCGCTGCACCAGTGTCCAACAGAAAAGGCTCAATGACGCCCGAGGTGGCAACTGCGACGTAAGGCCCTCTCTGATCAACCGGAACTGATACTACTCCCTCTCCTTGTCTATGGCTGTCCTAGTAATTACCGTCGTCAGCATCCTGATCGACGTAATAATCATCCACATTGTACTGAGCAGATCGCCCTAGTGACAATCCGCGCTGATCAAAACAATTATTGGAGTCAGAAGTGTTAGTGGAACGATCGTTCTGAGCACCGCGACCCCTACCACGTGATGTCTGTTGAGAACCACCACGACCTGCTCTAGACGAATTACCACTATTACGCTCATTGAGGACTGGACAATCGAATTTCAAATGACCCTCCTGTCTACAATAGGCACACTAATTGTACCCCAACGAAGATCTCTGCGAAGAGGAATCATTTCGTGATTGTGACCTATTTGACTGAGATTGTGATCTGTTCCGCTGTTGCGAGTCATTCTGATTTGAACGCGGGGGATACGCCTGTTGCAACAACACTTTAGTTTTGAGCTCTTTCGTTTTCTTGTCAGCACGATCGTTCTTCTCTTTCTCCCTATTCTCATAATATTGGGCCGTAGCCAATATTTGAGCAGAAGTAGAAACAGCCCACGCGCTTTCAGAATTTCGCAATTTATTGCTTAAGTCAGGCAGCAAATTTGAAACAAATTTGTCCACAAACAACCTCTGACCACCTTCGGTACCCATGTCTTGACCACTGTGATCAATGAAAGCCTCCTCAAATCTCGTAAAGAAATCAGAGACGCTCTCATCCTTCTTTTGTTTGCAAGCGGACAATTTGTCCCAATTTACCTTCATGGCTGGCATAAGCGTTTTCATCAGGGTAATTATTCTCTGAGGGAGATCGGCAATTAACGGTTCAGGTTTAGCCCCACCAACTTGCAAGGCGTCTGCCGCTACAAGAGCAGCCCAATCACCACCTAATTCTGCCGCATGGTTTTCTTTACGAATCTTTGCCCATACTGGTTGTGGTACGACATTGCCGAACAGCATATCGATATCGGCAAGATTCATTATCGTAGCGTCGACGAGCTGCGATAATTCTTTATAATACCCTGCAGGATTTTTGCGAGGGTCAGGCAAAGATTGCTTCACCTGCAGAACTTCCAATCGTTTCCACGGGAGATGAATCCACACCCTCCGAAAGTGCGTCAAAACTGCAGGGTTTTGAGTAGCATCACCTGGCATCCACACCGGTGGAACTTCACGCATGGGATACTGACCAGGCGCTGCAAACGGTCCCTCAATGTCCTCCACAAACAATGCTCGCGGTATCGTAGAAGGACGAAAAGATAATAATTGCTCAACAGCGCGTCGAACATTAGAATCCACTATCATTCCGCTCGAAAACTGGAGCTGCAGATTAGTCAAAGCAGTCAATACATCGTCAGATGCATCAGCCGATATTTGGTCACGTAAAACCTTACACATTTCTTCGAAAACGTATCTTTGTGTCGGTATATTGAATTGACAGAACGTATCAAGCACCGCACGTGGGGGATTTCTAAGGGGGTATTTCATCCAAGCCATCGCCATATTATACAGTGAAGCACATTCCCGATTACCGGGAAGCTGACTACGTCTTTGAGGACCGTCCGAACCAGCGGACTCAAGAATAGGTCCAAGAGAATTAAAGAAGTTAGCAGCTACAAAGGGGGTACGACGTCGAACAGACGGAGACAAAGAGTAACCCAACGGGGTAACAAGAGAAGTACCAATAGCAGAAGAGACAGGAGAAGTTACCAGAACAGCAGGAGCAGCGGGAACAGCGGGAGCGGGAGTATGGGGAAGTACAAGTGGAGGAGCAGTAGGAACTGAAGTAGGCAAGGGAGCAGGAACAGTCGGAAGAACGGGTACAGGTTGGGGAACAGGTTGGGGAGCAGGTACAGGAGCAGGTACAGGGGGAACCACAGGAACTGCGGTACCCTGTGCGTACGGAGGTGGCGATTTCAAAAGATAGGACAGTACTGGGTCCTCAACTAGTTCCTCTTTCTTACCCGACTCCATTGGCAAAGCGGGGTAACATTTATCTATAGACATACGCTGAAGCCTATCGAAAACTTCCTTTTCCTTTTCCTCCTTATCTCGCTGAAACTGTTCTGCTTTCTTTACTATGGCAGCAACTCCATCTCTCTGATTACGTTTTGTCTGTCTGATTTCTTTCTGTTTGGCTTCTTTGCGCCATAACCGAAAGGCATCAAACATGGCCGGCCTTGATTTTTTCTTAAACAATTTAGCCTCGAGGTTATCTAAAATCGGGGTCTAAAAAACTACCATGAGGTGGCCAACTAAGGACACCGTCCTTTCTAGTGTAGCGAATCCAATATTCATTAAAGGTAATCAGACCTAACCCATGCTTGCTATATAATTCATAAGTTGGAGTTCCAACCGGAGGTATCGGACACGAGTCCTCCAGTCGGGAATCCGCACCACAACGACCAAAACAACTGAACAAAGTACTACGGCCAGGCATCTTGCACACTAGCTGAGTTTCACAAACTTCAAGGGTTACGGGATTTACCAAGTCCCCGCAAAGAGCAAAAACCCTCGGTTTTTGGCGACTGCAGACGTCAAATATCACAACAAAGAACCAAGTACTAAGAACCACAAATGCAATGGAACCATGCAACAACTAAGCACCCACAACTAAGGACTCTGGGAGCGACCCACAAATACTTAATTCAAAGATCGATGGCGTCACCAGGAAGGCCCGTCAATCGTCTCGCTGTACCAAGGTCTACGCCAGGCGCCAAAACAGGTCTACAGTCAGGGCAGCAGTCCGTCGCGGCCGTCAGGAGGCGGGAATCTTCGCGGGAAAAGTCGTCGGGCCACTTGTTTCGACAACAGGATCGATGAAGCGGGGTGCACCTTCCCTCGGAGATTTCACACGAAGTTCCTCACGATCGTCGGGCTTGGACCGGTACCACTGATGCAGCCCCACGTTGGGCGCCAACTGAAGGACTGGGTTTTTCTAAGACCCAGCGGTGCCAGGGGACAACACCTGAAACCTTCGTGGGTAACCTGTTCCGGCGTACAAATGACAGAGACACGGGACACTTCCTCCGGCGTCAAAGATTCGAGGTTTATTACTGCAGGGAACACAGAAGTCACGAGAAGTACATCACATGTAGGTTCACGGAGCCTGCTTCAAATTGCTACTGTGGGTCGCTCCTTTTATACACATTTCTCTCATAGGTTAACATGATACACAAAGGTTTACAACTTGGTTCCCATCGTAAGCACTAGAAGGGGGTTGCTTTCATATATTCAGGGCCCGGAACATAAGTACGGAAACATTTGGTGGTTCCCAACTGTAAAAAACGATCTTCCCACCATTAGTACATTCCAATTGGCAGTAAACAGATCGAAGGAGGAACAGGGACAGGTGCAGAGGAAGGCAGAAACAGTGGGGAGATCGGAAAGGGTGTAAAAGGGGTGGTATCGGGAAACACGAGCTGCAAGCATCAAAGGGACGTGCCTAATGAGATACACGGCTAAGACAATAGACCGGCACGGCAAGATGAGCCTCGAGCGGGGCCATCTGCCTTACAATATCATCCCCCTCATCATAAAGACACTTTCAAAGGAAACGTGTCTTCCGCAAGAGTCTTGGGAATCCCAGGGTCGCGAAGCAGACAGCGTCCGTTCGCTGGCTACTTGAGGGCAAGAAACAAAATGGATGCCACATCTAAGATGGAACCCGTGGGCTCGGATGTAGAAACCCACGAAACAAACGAACGGTTTAGGTTAGCATAGCGAAACTGCATACACCCACTAAACTCGTCATTTGCGGTTCATAGATACCAGACTCGACCATATTCGTGCGAGTTGAAAACACCACTTACGATCGTCACGGAACCTCAACACTCAACTGATCCTCTCACTCACCAAAGACCCTAACACCGCCAAAACCAACCTACATGAAGGAATGAAAGAAGTAGCCGAATGGATGAAGCACAGCCGTCTGAAACTGAATTCAGACAAAACCGAAGTCCTTATCTTAGGTACCTCCCCCTCCACCTGGGACGACTCCTGGTGGCCAGAGGCCCTTGGAAAAGCACCCATCCCGACGGACCACGCACGAAACCTGGGCGTCATCCTAGACTCCTCACTCTCGATGACCAGACAAGTCTACGCCGTCTCGTCATCTTGCTTCAACATTCTTCGCATGCTCAAAAAAACATTTCGCTGGATCCCCACCGAAACTAGAAAAACGGTCACCCACGCACTGGTTACAAGCTGCTTGGACTACGAAAACACCCTATACGCCGGTACCACCGCAAAACTTCAGAAAAAACTCCAACGCATCCAGAACGCATCAGCCAGACTCATACTAGACATTCCGCGGAAAGACCACATTTCTGGTCACCTGAAAAACCTCCACTGGCTCCCCGTCAATAGGAGGATAACATTCCGCCTCCTAACCCACGCACACAAAGCACTTTACGAACTTGGACCCGAATGCCTCAACACACGACTTTCCTTCTACACCCCCTCCCGCCAGCTACGTTCTTCCAACCAAGCCCTTGCTGCTGTACCTCGCATCAACAAAACAACCATGGGAGGAAGATCCTTCTCCTACCTGGCAGCTAAAACCTGGAACTCACTTCCCACTCACCTTCGCCTCACTCAAAACCACCTAGCATTCAGAAAGCAACTTAAAACCTGGATATTCGACATGTAATTCCCCAACCTCTTCAAGCGCCTTGAGACCCTCTGGGTATGTAGCGCGCTATATAAATTAATTTGACTTGACTTGACTTGACATCACTACATCGGTGAAGTTTGGTAATACTTTTCTGAATTCAAAAGTCAAACGGATAGGCATCGTCAATCCCACCTGGTGTCTCTTTCTTCTGCGACCTGCGTTTCCTATCTCGTTTTCTCGCTCTTGCAGACTCTTTTTCAGCCCTCCCTTTGTCACTTTTTTCCTGTTATCTTTCCATTCCCTTTCACCTTTTCTACATTCTCTCTTGCTCTGGGTTCAACCGTGATAATAAAAAATAACCCCCGGAGCCCAAAAACTGAGCGTAGGTGCCTGCCATCCTTAGTCAACGGAACAAATTAGGCACTCCATGGTATTATCCAAAGAGCGAACATGTTCAGTCCTAGAGAGACATCTTGGATTGTTATCTGAAGTTCTGAATATTCCCTATGACACATTTAAGGCCATTTATGGAACATGTAATGATGTAAGCCGAAAAAACTGGGGCAGACTTTCTTTCGAGGAAGGGGTGGGGGGTATAATAGGTGAAATAGGTATCATAATACACTATTTTGTCTTCCAGCGCAGTAGCTAAGAAGCTTCAAAAAGGTTGTGTGGGGGCATCGCTTATTCTGTCAGATGTGGCGTGTAAACCTCTCCTATGAGCACTGACTCTGTGACTAACAAGCCCACGTACATTGAGCTGCGATTGACTGAGGAGTGGCGGGTTTTACGCCTTCGCCTTTTACGACTATAATATGGTGACATTGCCTCACCAAAGGCGGGAAACCCAAGCCGGCTCCACTGTTGCAGCCCGAGTGCGCCGGCTCCTCTGGGGAGGAACTGGCGGGAGATTAAAGACGCCAATTTTACACAGTGGCATGAGGGCATGAACCGGCCCCTAACAGACTGGAGGAGCGTGACAGATGGGCTGGGACGCGGCTACACATGTGACATGTGACTGATCACCGTTCGCAGAAAAAGCTCAAATCTGTTGTCGACCCAGCCCGTTCAAGATGTTGGCTCGGTTTGAAAAAATAGAAAAAAACAGCTTTTTGGGGCCACCACTGTGGAAAATGTAGGGACTGTGATGAGCACAGCTGAGTGGGGCCTCAGACAATTAAGTGGCAATTAGGCGTCTCTGTAACCACCACTGGTTTTCTTCCTGGCAGCACCCCGACACCACTCTTGAAATGTTTAGTCTGTCTCCGAAAGCAGCGGCAGAGACAAATCTAAGAGACTCGCTTATGTGGTGACGTTCTAGTGGTTCTCGGGGTGGGCTCCGCGGGCGGAAACGGAAGTGTGACCATTTTATATAGACGCGACTTTCCAGCCCGTCGGACGCTCTCCCCAGCGCTCATAGAAATAAAGAAGATTTGCAACCACCAGAGGCTCCAGTGTGCTTATTGGTGGTGTAAGCGAGTTCTTACAAATGGAGACAAGGCACGGGATCCTATAGCAGCGTGCAGATCAGCGTGCTGAACACCCGACTGTCCACACCACACTGAGCGCGGCAGAGGGACTAGAGTGTGCCCCGAAGAGGATGTGGCCCCCCCCCCACACAGAGATTGCAAGTTAAGGGGCAGGACCCGGCCACCAGAGAGTCCACTACCCCAGCTACGGCTGGTAAGTGCCAAGTGCCACTAGAGGCACCCAGCCATTGCGAGCACAGACATAGAGGAGGGTCTACAGGGCAAGAGAGAGGAAGCGGCCATAGCATATCTGGGAGGAGGCTGAAACAGAGGAGAAGTAACACCTTGGCCCATGGCACCCATAGAGGGGAGAAGAACTAGGGGAGGAAGCAGGAACGTGGAAGGAGAGGAAAACTCAGGAAGGTCCTCGCCTCAGGTCGAACCAACTGAAGAAAAGTATAAGCCAAGGCCCAGCACACGAGCTTCAAACGGCAGCCCTGGACTCCCCAAGTACTTCCAGTAGTGAGGAAGGAAGTCCAGTTCCCGCACAAGAAGGCAGACAGGAAGAGAGACAAGAACCAGGAAGCCCGCCAAGCGCTGTCACGCAGCAGAACCCGGTCCAACGCAACGGGGGAAGAATGAGTGCGCAGCCATCCTCCCTCACCAACCTGGTCCCGTTCCTACCCAAGAGAGGCGAACCAACGATGCCATGGGAAGACTGGAAGAGGTATTTTCTGAATTACCTATCGGCCCCAGAAGAAGAGAGCGAAGGGGCGTACTCAAGCTCCCGGAGGAAGAAGATACTCCTGCACAATCTAGGCCCGGAGGAAATCAGAGTATATGACAACCTAGTGAAGAAGACCAGGCCTCCTACGGACACAGATGAGTTCCAACACGCGATCGAGGATTTGGACTCACACTACCAACCCGTGGTATGTGTAGCCATAGACAGATGCAATTTCTTCCAGAGGAAACAAGGCGGAGGAGAATCGATCGACGAGTATGTTGCAGCATTACATAAACTAGCAGTGACCTGCAAATTTGCAACGCTGCATGACAAACTGATCAGAGACCAGATCATAATGCACACATCCAACACGGCCATCCAAGAGAAGTTGTGGGTAAATGGCGATGCTCCGCTCAAAGAAGTACTGGCGCTGGTGAAGAAGGCGGAACTGTAGAAGAGGTGCCCGGAAGCAGCGAGGAAGGAATCAGAAAAATGACAGTATGCAAAGTTACGAAGGGAACAGACCAGCCAAGACCCAACAGATAGGACCATTCAACACACAGTCCCAGAAAAGGTACCCTCAAAGAGCAGGAGGAGTGCAAATGCCTAAATGGAACAACAAAGAAAACTGTTCCCGATTTGGAAGCCCAACGCACGCCGGCAACGACAAAGTCTGCCCAGCCTGCAGGGCCAAATGCTCGTACTGTGGTATCATGGGTCACTATGAAAAGGTGTGCTGACGCCGACACAGGAAGGCAGAAGTGAAAACGTAGCTCAAGACGGTGAGGAAGAAGAAGAAACACAAGGGGAAGAAGAAGAGGAGGAGTAGGAAGTCTTGTGCATAGATGACCAAGTCCTGGGGATTAACTGCACAGGGTCCAAGAAGCCAGTACTGAGAATGAGGATTGGAGGAGTAGAGATCGACATAGTGGCGGACTCAGGTTCCCCTTACACGATAATTCAACGAACAGTGTGGGAAAGAAACTTTCAAAACGAGACGAAGGCAAGCCTAATTTCCCCAGACATACGCCCTGTCACATACACTGGCTAACCCATACCCATGGTAGGATATTGTCCTCTCACGTTCGAATTCAAAGGGTGCAAGGCGGACGACAAGCTGTATGTTGCCGAGAAAGGACCTTCGGTCCTGGGATGGATGGATCAAGTTGCCCTGGGGAATCAGCTTAACCCAGGAGGAATCGACAAGGTGCTAATGACTGACACAGAACAAGAATACAAGGAGGACGCATGGAGGAGAGAATACCCGGAGGTCTTCAAGGGAGCCATAGGTCGGATGACCAAATTCACACGCAAAATACGCTTAAAGGATGGAGCACGTCCGGTGAACCACAAGGTCTGCAACATTCAATTCAGAAGCAGGGAAGCGGTACAGGAAGAACTAAGATGCCTGGAAAGGAGCGGTATTATAGAGGCTATCGAGAGCGCCGAATGGCTCGCGCCTCTCGTCATTGCACAGAAACCCAACGGCAAAGTGCGTCTATATGTGGACCTCAGGGAACTGAACAAGAACTTATGGGTGGACAAGTTCCCTCTACCCAAGATCAACAAGATGCTATCGAAATGAAGGGAATAAAGTGGTTCTCCACAGTGGATCTCTCTTCCGCATATCATCAAATTGCATTACATCCTTCCTGCAGTCACTTAACATCTTTCATAACTCCATTCTGGTGTTATAAGTTCCTGAGGATGCCGTTCGGACTAGCATCAGCAGCCGCGGTATTTCAAAAACGAATGCATAGACTGTTCCAAAAGGTAGAAGAAGTGTGGCTCACTGGTTAGAGGAGGCAGACCTGGAAGCAGAGGTCAGCCCGGGACCAGGGTTCAATTCCCGGCTTGGCGGGGTCTTGAGTCCTAAAATGTCCATAGACTCGACAATTCTCGCTCCGGTGCCTACTCGATTCACGGGTTCACACTCTGCGACTCTGGGCAATAGCTTGCTTAATCTCCACAACGGCCCCTCGCGGCAGGATGCTTGGCTTTCACCTTGCGGATACCCTGCTGGGGTTATCTCACAGGGGAATACCAGGATGGGTTCCCTAAGCAAGCGCTTAGAAACCGCTCGGTGATTTGCGCTATATAAATTCCTGTACATTTACATTTACATTTACAATACTTCCAAGATGATATCCTCATAATGGGGAAGTCAAAAAGCGACCACGATACAAAGCTACGCATGGTGTTATCCATACTGGAGAAAAATGGGCTCACGGCGGAATGGGCGAAATGCAAGTTCGGCATAGATCAGTGACATACCTGGGTCACGAGGTCAGCGAGAAGGGAATAGAACTGAAGAGAGCTAATGTGGCAGACATCAAGGATGCACCGACACCAACGAGGAAGGAGGACATTCGCTCGTTTTTAGGAATGGCAGAATTTTACAGCAAGTTCATTCCGCATTTCGCGTCCAAGACCCATCACCTGAGGCAACTACTGAATGAGAAGAACATGTTTAAATGGTCTGACGAGGAACAAGTGGAGTTCGAAGCCCTGAAACAAGAGATCTGCAATGCGGTACCCCTCATGGGATTCCACCAAGCTGCCTTGTCCATACTGACCACTGATGCAAGCGACAAGGGATTGGGGGCTGTATTGATGCAGAGGTCACGAGAGGGTGAAGACTCCACGGTCAGCTTTGCCCGAAGGTCACTAGCGCCCAACGAAGAAAAGTTCAGCGTGATTGAAAAGGAGATGCTGGCAGCGGTATGGGCCATGGAGCGCTTCAGGCAGTTCTTTTGGGGTTCCAGTTTCCTACTTCGCACGGACCATAAACCACTAGTAAAGGTCCTCACCTCCAGCGGACACGCCCATGCGACGCCCGCATAGCAAAGATGACTTTGAGATTACTAGACTATGTATATGAAGTAGAATACATTCCAGGAAATAGAAACAGAGTGGCTGATTTTTTAAGCAGAGCGGCGGCCATGGAACGGGCGGAAGACCAAGAACCCTCCGGATGGAAAGGCTACATGGTGGCGTTAACACAAGACCATGAAATGATAATCCGCTGAAAGGAATGGGAGGAGGCGTACACCCAAGATGAGGCCTTGGAAGCAGTGAAAGGCTACGTGACACATGGATGGCCGTATAAGAAACACCTTGACAGCCGGCTGAAGAAGTTCTGGGAAGTTCGAGAGGAATTGTCGATCGGAGACAACCCAGCATTCTTACTTAGAGGGGACAAGGTAGTTCCCCCACAGAACTTGGTGGAACACCTCCTAACTATCCTCCACGAGGGACACCTCAGCATAGTGAAAACCAAAGCCAGGGCGAAGCAAGCCTACTGGTGGCCTGCCATGGACAGCCAAGTAGAAAGACACTTACGATCATCTGAACCATGCGGCAGGGTGGATAAAACACACAGATCCTGCTGAGGCCACCCTTGGGGAAGTTTGCTGTTCCCTCCAGCCCATAGGAAATGCCATAGGTGGACATTTTAGGACCCATCCTTAATACCAATGGAGTGACGAAATATGCCATAGAATTGGTGGACCGGTATTCCAAATGGCCGGAAGTGGAGGTGCAGGAGACAGTGGACACAGAAGCAGTGCTTTCCTTCTTGACCTCTACATTTGTGAGAGAAGGAATCCCTAAGGTGATCACCTGTGACAATGGACCACAGTTTGTATCCGCGAAATGGGAGGCTTTTATGGTCTGCAACGGAATAGAAGTCAAACATACCTCAATATACCACCCGGCATGGAACGGATTGGCAGAAAGATTCAACAGAGTAATAATGGGGTCAGTGCAGGCTGCGATAAGCGCAGGACAAGATTGGGAGAAGGAGCTCCCGAAGATGTTGTGGGCATACCGCATCACTCCAGCCAGCACGGGGTATAACCCCTTCCGAATACTGCGAGGGCGAGACCCTTTCACGAAGGACAATCTGGCATGGAAACATCTAATAGTCCAGAGCAAATGGTCCCCGGCTGTGGTGCATAGGAACATTGAAAGAGCACAAGCCTTGTACACAGAACACTACAATAAATGACGGAATGTCCACGACGTGGCCCTAGAAAAGGGCGGGTGGGTGAGAGTGAAGCAGGCGGTGATGAAAAAAAAGGGTGACAGCAAATTCACACCACCGTTGCAAGTGATAGAGCCATATGCCAGATCTGCTCTGCTCAGTGATGGAAAGGTATGGTCGCAAGACAGGATGGCGAGGTGCAGCAAAATCCTAAAGTGGGAGATTCCAGATGAGACAAGTCCGCTAAGTGGGGAGAACGGCGAAGAGCTGAGACAAGAAGCATCAGTGGAATTGGACAGGTCAGGGGATCAACTGCGTTGGGAAGGCGATGAAGAGCAGCACTACCAGGAGGAAGATGAAGAAGTCGGAAGAACCAACCCAACAACGCCATGGAGCCAGGGATGTGATAGACTCAGTAGAGAACCAAGAACGACAACATTTAAAGTGGAGGGAAGCCCTATCAGGATCCAAGGCGAGAACACCGGCCTAGAGCCAGTGAGAACAAGGTCAGGCAGAGCGGTCAAGGCCCCCAAGAAATTCGGGGACTTCAGTATGGAAATCAAGTAAGACTGTTCCTTTTCCCCAACCCTCAGACTCTCACTCTTGGACTGAGAATTATCATGTTCAGGCCAGGGTGTGTCCTTTGTGAGGGTATTAAAGGGGGCAGATATGTGGTGACATTCTAGTGGTTCTCGGGGTGGGTGCCGCGGGCGGAAGTGCAGCCATTTTAGATAGCCACGACTTTCGAGCCCGTTGGACGCTCTCCCCAGCGCTCAGAGAAATAAAGAAGATTTGCAACCACCAGAGGCTCCAGTGTGCTTATTGGTGGTGTAAGCGAGTTCTTACAGCTTACTTCTGTACTTTTGATTTCGTCCTTCACCCCCATCCGGTTAAAGGTAGGTGAAAGGTCATTGAGGCGTTCACGGTGGGATAAGTGTATACCTTATGATGTCATTAGCAGATGTGTGATGTCATTTCCGCTATGTTCGTTTTTTGATAAGCCGACGTCCATGCTTCAGATGTCTTATATTGTGGGTAATATTTCCAGAGATGAGGTGTACATGCTTCGATTAACTCACATGCTGTCACTGCCCCCCCCTCCTCCCTCCTCCTGTCCCTTCTCCACTTCCAGCAGATGGTCAGAGGCCTACGTGCTCGAGTCGCTTCCGAGCCCATAGCTCGCCCAGTTGAAGGCAGCTGTGCAATGATGCTGAGGCTGCAACCAGCACAGTGGAAACAGGCCAGACGGAGTGAGAGGAAACGTGGCCCGAGACCTACGAAATCACTGCCCTGCTAGAAACCCATTGGGTATAGCAGGGGACGGTGACGGAGGTGTGCTGATCCCTGATTGGCTGGAAGCCATGCACCATTCCAGAAACAGCTGAGGGTGGTAAAGTTATCTGAATGGAATGCATTACAATGGACCTCTCATACACCCGGGCAAGCGGCACGGAAGCCCATATGACTTGTGATCTTGGGGCATTTGGTATAGGTTTTGAGGATTTGTTAAGAATAATCCTTTTAGGAAGTGGGCTGTGTGGCATCAGGAAAACTGCCAAGCACCTGGAAACTGAGGGAGGCGCAGGGGATTAGTTAAGCAGAAGTTTATCAAAGTAACAGATAGCTTTTAATTGCTAAGAAGTTGCTGGCCACTGAGTGAATGCCTCAAAGGGATACACTGGTGTATCAGCAGCGGCTGGACAGGGCTGTCCAAGTTTTGCATAACTGCTTGTAATAATGGGGAAATAAATGTGTATGTGCCTATAACTGGCGCATGCAACCTTTTACATTTCTAAATTAGAGTGCTTCTGTGTCAGATGTAGTGTCTCTCAGCTGAAGGCTCTTGCCACTAAAATCCACGCAAAGGCCAGTTTCTTGCTTCATGAGTTTGGCTGAAGTTTTGTTCATGCGGTCCTGTGACGTAAGCAAAGCAAATCGATTTACTCGCCATCTTAAAGGCCAGCTTGTACATACACGTCGTTGCACAAGCTCGTTTGCAAACTTTAGTAAATTTAGGACACTGTTTAGCAAAAATTTAAAAAAAGTGCCGGGCATAGCTTTCCACAGGAGCCCAATGCTGGTACTGCTGAATGTCGTGTCACTGAACACCAAAGCGGCCTAGCCTTAATTCCACCTCCTTCCTCTTTCCTCCATCACCATCCACTTCCTGCCTATCCACCACATTAAAATTACTTTTCACCGCTGCTTCCTCCTTTTCTTGCGGTTTTCCTTTCTTCCTTCTTTCTCCCTTTTAACCGGCACAAATTAAGCACTGAGTTTGCCCGCAGCAGATTCTTGGCCATGGAGGCCGCCGTTGGCATTGAATACCACAATAGATAAGACAGCAGAATGAAGACCTCCTTTAGAAGACTCACTTGCAATAGAAGTGAAAGGACTGGTCATAAGGGACTAGAATTTCAGCCACAAAGGTTTTCAGAAGATGCCCAACTTCACAAATTTGGAAAGTTGTGCAAATTTGTCATGATTATCTAACAAAACATGTAATGTTCGTGCTTATCTTTCTCCTGAAAACCATTTGTGGGATTTTTCACCCACTACATTTTATGAAAAGGTATGACAATGTCATTATTATAAAAAGCCTATGTTAAAGACAGTAGGCCTTTAATGGTGGATTCTTACACTGTGTTAAATCCTGTAGGAGGCTAGGAGGCATTTTTATACGGATTCTCAGAACTTACTGTAGTAAGCAAGGGTTGTTTTGTGGAATTCCCCCTCTGACAAACTGCTTGGATAGAAGATTTGCACTGTGATACTCTTTGTAAACCCTCTTAGGAGAGGTTTTATATTGTTTTGCTAGTTGCAATTTTGTATATATTTTTAATGTTATTATTGTACGCCTGATAATTGCATTGTGGGAAAGTTTATACTTAATACAAAAGGCCTATCATGACTGTAGAGACAAGCCAATGGTAAAGGCTGGAAACATGATTGATTCATTGGGAAATATTAGGTCAGAAGCCATAGGTCTGATCTATTGATTATGAAACTGAACAACAAAACTGTAGGCCTGACTTATTTATTGAGAAAAGCCTATGTTAAAACAAATAGGCCTTTAAGGTAATTGGGCCCTTATTATCACTCTGTGTTAAAGCCTGTAGTCAGGTATTTTGTTAATCAGAATCTCGCAGATTTCCATATTAGGCAAGGATTTTGGAGTTCATTACCTCCAGTGACAAGCCTTTGTTAAAATATCTACACTGCTAGAATCCTTGTTGGGCACCCATCAGAGGGGGTGTAAATTGTTTAGCCAATTGTAATTGTGTACCTATTTAGATTTTTATGACTGTACCCTTTGTGGTTTCCTTGTGGGAAAGCTTGCGCTCAGTATAGCAGGTCTGCGTTGATTATGGTGACAAGCTAATGATAACATCTATGGGTCTGATTGGCTCACTGTGAAGTTACAAAAAAAAGGCCTTAGACTGACTTATCTAATATCAAAAAGTTGCACTGAGTCATATTAACTTAGTGTAATAACTCGAAGGCACGGTAAATGTTTTATGTATATATCTTAATTAGTTCCCACATGCAAGTCCGACCGGGAAGCGGGATACAAGTAAAATGGCCGGCCAACTGTCAGCCAACAGTAATGCAGACGTGCGTGCCAACGGGCAGCACAAGACCAAAGCCTAAGGTGCCCATGCGCAGGCAGCGCGCGGCGGGCAAGACCACCACATATATCTCCTTTCCCCAAGGGGAAGAGAGAAGGAAGAGGATAAATAATAGAGAAAACGAGAAGCAAAGGAAGAGAGGAGAAGAGAAGAACAAATAAGGGGGAAACACAGAAGAAGGGGACAAAAGGCACTAATGCCGGTACCTGACCGGAATCCTGATCGCTCTAGTGCTCTTCCTCAACACAGAGGGTGATTGACAAGAATCCAGAACACTGCGATCTCTAGGAGCATGGTTGTGTGACACATCAAATACATCATTAGAATTCAGCATATCATCCTTTACATTTTTCACTTTTACAACTTTGTTCAAATTCCGCCAGTTGTGTCCATTGACACGAACCGCACTGCCACACACTTTGTCTACAACCGCAGTTCTACTGAACTTTGATTCTCCCTTTTTAACAAAACCTTGTTTCTTTATTTTTACACAGTCACCTACAGCAATCTCTCTGCTTTTGACCCGCTTCCTCTCGTCAAAGTATCCTTTCTGCTTGGACTGGACCTTTTCAAACTTGGATCTGACTCTTTCATCTAGTTCTTGGGGAGTAGTGTTGGATCTAAACCATTTAGACATCGATGTGGGTCTAAACTCAGTACATGGTTTTCTGCCTCTCAGAAGTTCAAATGGAGAAACTCCCGTAGATGAATGGGGGGTAGTCCTGTAGAACCACAACATTGTTCTTACACTCTGGGAAACAGCCTTGTTGTGTTCAATGGCCCATTTGACGCAATCACCTATTACTCTATTGAGCCTCTCGACCAAATCATTGGTTTGAGGGTGGTAAAGAGAGCTTCTCAGATGAGTAATAGCTGATTCTTTGAGAAACTCTTCCACATCAGCAGACACAAACTGTACCCCATTGTCGGAAATGATGGATAAGGGGAACCCCTCTCTCATGAAAACTTCTTTCATGAAGTCAAGAACCTCCTTCGAGTCTACTCTGGACACAAACTTAACCTCTGGCCACTTAGTGTAATAATCCATCATCACTATGGGGAACTTACATTGATGGGGTAGACAATGAAAAGGCCCTAAAACATCGATACCTAGTTTCTCCCACCGAGCTTCAGGAAGAGGTATAGGAGTGAGAGGGGGATTAGATGTGCGAAGACTTTTGTCACTGGAAGAACAAACAGTGCACTCCTGCACCATAGCATCTATGTCCTTATCCATCTGTGGCCACCAAAAATACTCTCTAACCCTACGTTTGGTGAGAATGGCTCCAAGGTGTCCCTCATGAGCTTTTTCTAGTAAGGTAAGTCTAACGCTTTCAGGAGGTATTAGTTTATCTAGCCTGAATACTAGACCATCCTCTATAGAAAGCTCTTCGCATACTTTCACGAAAGGTTGTAAGGTCACATTCACATTCCTTTCTCTTGGCCACCCTTGAGTAGTGTACTTCTTCACCTTTTTTAACACTTCATCTCTTTCCATAGCCACCCTCCAACTTTCTTGCAACACCGAACATACATCCATCAACTCAACACTGGCTATGATACAATCTTCTTTTTCATTATATTCACAGTCGTCATCACACTGCATGGCCTGACAAGAGGTAGCAGGCAATCGTGACAGAGCATCTGCCCTCACATTTTTGCCCCCTGCAATGTGTGTTACTTCAAAGTTGAATTGTAATAGTTTCGATGCAAGACGGGCTATTCGAGGAGTAGCATTGCAATTGTTAGAATTTCCTAAAAGTGCCACCAAAGGTTTATGGTCCGTTTGGAATGTGAGCTTACGTCCCCAAGGGTAATTCTTGAATTTTTCAATGCCCCTGAGTAATGCGTTTCTGCCTCTCTCAGTACCCTGGACGCAAAACCAATGGTGTGTTCTTGATGTACAACTTTCTGTGTCAAAACTGCCCCCAAACCATAGCTACTAGCATCTACAGTCAATGTGCATGGTACGTTGTGCACAAATGGTTTCAAAGCTTTAGCAGTGCTCAGTTGTTCTTTGAGCCAATCAAACACTATCTTGCAATCGTTGTCCCACACAAATTCACTTTTATCCTTCAACAATCTAGAAATAGGGCGTACTTTGGTGGCATAATCTTGAATAAAGCGAGCATAAAACTCTGTCAGACCCAGTAGAGATTTGACTCCAGCTTTATCTTTCGGTGCGGTAGCATCCAAAATGGCTTGAACCAGACTAGGTTTGGGCGTGACCCCTGCCCTTGAGATGGTGTGACCCAGATATTCCACCTTGTTTTTAGAAAACACACACTTGTCCCTTTTTAGAACCACACCATGCTCCTGAAATATTGACAGAATCTTGTTCAGGACCAAGTCATGTTCATTCTGATGCTTAGCAAATAAAAGGACGTCATCTTGGAATATCGCTATGTTTTTTATGCCTTTAAGCAAGTTGAGCATAACCCTTTGGAAGACAAAAGCTGCCAAAGCCAGGCCAAATGGCATGCGACAGAATTGGAACAACCCAGAGGGAGAGTTGAATGCAGTGTAGTGGCGTGAATCTTTGTCAAGTTCAATTTGATGGTACGCAGAGGCCAGATCCAGTTTTGAAAAAACCTTGGCCCCTGCTACCACCCCCAGCACTTCTGATATATTGGGTAGTGGATGCGAATCCACCCAAATCACCTTATTTAAGCTGCGCAAGTCAATACAAATTCTCAGTTCATTGTTTTTTTTCCGAGCAACTACTAAAGACGAAGACCAGTCCGAGGACTCAATGGGTTCAATTACCCCTCTTTTATACATGGACATAAGTTCTTTTTCCAGATCTTCTCTTATGCTGAAGGGTATGCTTCTGATTTTATGTTTGACACGCACCGCATCTTCTCTTACCTTTATTTTATGTTGGAACCCTTTAATCCTTCCTAATTCTCCTGAAAATACTTTAGGGCATTTGTTGAGCAACTCTTCAACATGTGTCTGGTCACGAATCGCCAATATCTGTTCACTTGCACCTGGGCATAGCATCATGCTAAACAAGCCTTGATGGAACTATCCTAATATGTCGAGACCGTGTACAGCTACATATATTGATCCATATATATGTCTGTTTATGAAAATTAAAATATCCTCAAAATACCCTAGGAGGTCTATTTTTTCTTCCTTCATAGGATACTGGCTCACAATCTGGAGGTTGTAGGGGTCTTTCCCCCCATTTTCCCTGAAAAGTGATTCTGTGATCATTGTGATCCTTGCACCTGAGTCCACTAGAAGTCTCAACTTTTTATCACCAACGTCAATGACCACATAAGGATCCACGCAGTCATTGGGATCTCCACATTTTACTCCTCCATCGTTGACAACTAGTATCATGTCTTTTAATTCACTCAGCGTATCATCATTTTCGTTATCGCTTGAGTCCTTAACACATCCTACTTGGATATTGTTTTTTTTATGAGTTTGACATACTTTGTCAAAGTGTCCCATCTTTCCACAGTTGCGACATACAGCATTCCTAGCAGGGCATGGTCTACCACTTTTTATGTGAGAAGGATATCCACACCTGAAGCAGATGTCAGTTCTTTTGAAAAAATTATTTTGCTGATAATCCTTCTTTTTCTTGTAATTCTTGAGGCGCACTGGAGTAACTATTTCTGCGTTTTTACTTTCCAGTTCTTTGATAGCAGATTGTGAAGTTTCTATGCTCTTAGCTATACGGATGGATTCATCTAGAGACGGATTTTCCAAAGACAGCAACTTTTGTCTGATGGTTTTTTCAAGACATTTACTTATGAATTGGTCACGAACCAACTGTTCACTGAAATTTTCAAATTCACATTCAGCCACCATCTTCCTTAGTGCAGTGATGTACGTGTCTACATCTTCCTCTGTCTTTTGAGCCCTTTTGAAAAATTTGTGTCTTAACACTACAACACTAGATTGCTTGTCATATCTTTTAGTCAACTTTCTAACCGTGTCTTTGTATTCATCAGTTTCTTCACCAGCTTGATCCCCCACTTCAGGTAAATGTTTGAGGGTGTCCCTGCCTTCAAACCCCAACGAGTGAAGCAGTAAAAACCTTTTTCTTTCAGGTCTAAATCTGTGCGCTCCAATCGCCCCCAAATAATTTTCAAATGCGTCAAACCATTTCCTCCATGGCACTGGTGTTTCTCCAGGGGTATCAAGGAATGGTGGTGGTGGGTGGACAGACTGCATATTTTAAATAACATTTCTAGACCAATATAGAGTTCCTTTGTAAATATTGGAAACTTTTGAAAAGTGGGAGAATACAGGTGAAAACTAAGCTTTCTTGCTTCAAGCTATAGGTTAAGCTAAAAAAAGCACATAAATATTGTTTCACCAATTACCTACTATTTCATTACCAGGAGCCAGGCTGAGATTAATATCTTCCTTACAGCCAGAGTACATCCATTTGTTTTAATCTGCACTCTTATGTTTTACATTGCATAGGAACACCACTTTTATAGTCACCAGCGTACTTTCTTCAGAGAAAAGAGACTCTTAGTTTTCTATTTTACTTCAAAGTTTCTATTTTTTATATATCCAATGCTAGCTGTCATGCAGGCAGGGGTGGTGATATTGACTAACATGGGCGGAACCTTGACGTGCTAGTTTCTCCCTTCACCGAGTGCACAGGAGTCATAAACGCTCGATCTCACAAAGGTAAATCTTCTTTTTTTTTCTCCGCTAGCCAGCTCTTCATATAATCGTGGGTTCTTTGTGGGAACTAATGTGCCTCGTCGCCAGAATCGAGTGTAATAAATCGAAAGCACGGTAAATGTTTTATGTATACATCTTTATTAGTTCCCACATGCAAGTCCGACCGGGAAGCCGGATACAAGTAAAATGGCCGGCCAACTGTCAGCCAACAGTAATGCAGACGTGCGTGCCAACGGGCAGCACAAGACCAAAGCCTAAGGTGCCCACGCACAGGCAGCGCGCGGCGGGCGAGACCACTACACTTAGGTTTTTGGTAACCCCCCTCTGACAAACACTTTGCACTGTGCTAACCCTTGCTAAGTAAGCCTCATAGGAGGGCCTGATGGGGTTGTCTGTCAGGCGATTCTGATCAAATGCCTTCATAAAAGACCAGTGTTTTAAATGGGAAAAAATAAGTGCAGGTACTCTTACAACGAGCTACGAGTGTAGCAAGTGGGCGGGGTTAAGGGCGGGGCTAAGGACAAGACATACAAGACACTTCTACTGTGTGGCCGATTACTTATATATTCTTAAGTGCGCAATCACAGAAACAATCAGCAATGCTCACACAAGCATTCCCAGAATGTCCTTTTAAATACCTCCCTTGTGTCTGGAATCTCTCCCTCTTTCACTCGATTTTCTCACTCACACATACACAAACATGCGCAAACAAGCAAGCAAACACCCAGTCACAAGTAGACAGACACTTATTCAAAAGACTTTGGTGGGATAAAGGCCATTTTACACCCATTATCTCCCGTGGATTTCTTTAATTGCTGCTGTCAGCAGGATGCCTGGATTCGAGTGTGTTCACACATACACACCATGGCGTGAATGTGATTGACAGCACAGGGCCTAAAAGGTCCCTGCTCTGTCAAACACAGCATGGTGGGGAATACCAGACATTATGCGAAATGAGCCCTGCCGAATAGTTTAGAGGTGGCTCCGCTTTGGTTCTTTGGTTACAGAGGTGCTTTGGCTGTCTGACATCCTTGTTCGTGCTCGTGCGCCAAAGCATCAATAGCCTACCTTTGATGAGTACCGGTACTCTCCTTGGCAGCAGAGAAGTGCCGTACATCGAAGCGATAAAAATGAGAAGTGCCGGTACTCAGTACCGGTGAGTACCGGCCCATTTAAAGCACTGTAAAAGACAAATACATACATTCATTTGCATTCAAAAAGGGTTTTAAGGTCAGCTCTCTTCTTCCATTGGTCTGTTCGAGTATCATTCACATTCTGCTTCTGCCTAAGGCAGGATACACTTTGTCGCAGTAGGTCAGCTCACTTCATTCAGTAACTGTTAGCCTGAGTATCAGTGCACTTCAGTGCAGTCTTTGGTAGGCCAGTCATTTAGTTTTCCATTTTCTCCTTTTACAAATCCCCCCTTTGATTTTTTTCTTTACCTTTTTTGAATTTTATTTTTCTTTAGAGCAACCTACTGCTACCAGGTTGCTTGCTTCTCATTTCATCTGCAGTGCGCCACCTCCTACGCAGCCAACTTGGAATGTTACTGTCCATAGTGTATTACTGTTTTACCATTTCAAGATGGCTGCTTGTTATATCTGTGCAGAGATATGTGATGAGAACAGAACAGTGCCAAGAGTTTCCCAGAGACTGACTGCTCTCAGAGGAAGAAGCAGTGTTTAGTGTTACACACTCTGCCATGCAGCATGTTAACAGATGCTGTGCTCAGATCATGGCTGGTGTTCTAGCTGGGTAGATTGTTCAGACATCTACACACTTGCGATTACCCACAAGGGTTCTCTGCAAGCTGTGCCAAGCACCGCACAGGAAGGGCAGGCATTGGGGTTCATAAGTCAGCAGTGTAAAGAATGTCTAACCTGGGCGCCTTCTTCATTTGTTCGATGAACACCAGGAGTTTCTGGAAAGAAGCGATGTGAACGCTTATAAGTGGTCTTTTCCAAGATGATGGTCTGTCCATAGGAGGATGTAGTAGCCTTGACCCGCAATTTCAGATCCTGTTTAAAACATATATAGAGGAGGCATTTTCACTATATATACACATATATTTCTTAGAGAAATTGGAAAGGAATGTTCGGGTTGGATATATATATATATATTCCTCTTGGATTCCCTCGCCTCCTCTGTTTTTCAGCGAAAGTCACGGCACCACAGCAGGGTAAGTTTCAAAATTAATTTATTTCAACACCATAGTGAAAAAATTAGGATGGCCTACGCGTTTCGGCTACCATTAGCCTTCTACTGGACCATAGAGTCCCCAGCGTCTAAACGGTTTTTAAAGTGCTTTGTGCTCTTACCCTTGTTTGTTTTTACTATTGATTAAAAACTAGACTGTTAACCTCAACACAACAACATGGTGCAGTTCAGTCGCCATTTTTTCATCATTGTAAAGTACATTCAACTATTGAATAAAGTGCTAGTGCAGAATAACACATTTTCAAATAGTGCAAATTAGTACACATGCAGTTTCTTCAAGATATTTCATTGTTTTTATGTCCCAGCATATGCCCATCGCTCACTAGTTGTCTTTCTTTGTCCACACATTATGGTGTGTGCTCCGTGTTAAAACTCTATCTCAACATTCCTTTCAATTTATCAGTTTTTTCACAGATGGAGTTCTGTCAGGCAAAGTTATATATATTCCACCAACGATCAGTCCTTAGCCTCCATACAGCAATACGATGATAAGGAATGCACTAACTCCTCGTTGTTTGTGAGATTAGTCTTTTATTTTTCACTGTCGTTTAATGTCATGACGTGAAAAACTGTTAAGGGGTGAGTCATTTTTATATTTTTTTCTCTTTCTCAGCATTGTCACATGTCCCCAAACATGGATGGAAAAAGACTATGGACTAACTTATACGCAAAAAAACAATACTACATCTTGTTTTTCATAGTTAAAATCCCACAAATCTTTTGTATGCTTTCATAAATACCTTAATATGCAGACTTTGAACATGCTTACATATACAATTGAGAATAAAACCATAATGTGCATATATTAATCATGCATACTATATATGAATAATTAAATAAACATATAAATATAGTTGTATAAATATATCTCGTAAAATGGTAATCTAAAAAAATCTTTTCTCCTTTTAATACATGAAATACAGCTTAAAATGCACTATAAAAAGAACCCAATATTCTTTTATTATATCTGCTTCAATGCAAGATTGAATGCTTAATGATACTGGTCAATATTCTCGCATATTAAATCAATAGTCATGTATAGGTCATGTATCCCAGCTTCCCTAATTCTCATAGACTCCATGGTCTCCTTGAGGGCACACCATGTTTTTTTCCTAAAGTGCATAGTTCTACAATATTTCATTATTTAGTACTCTTTCTTTCTTTGTCTATTTCCTTTGCTCCTATCCCCTCTCACCTGAATCTCTCCCCTTGCCTGCCACACCACCTAGCCCCCTGTCCTTTTGTGGCCTTTGACTAAGCACTCCTTCTCCCCTTGTTGGGGAAAGATCCAATATTTATACTCTGGAGTCTCAGCGAACCCGCTGAGAGAGTCCACAGCGCCAAGGGAGCCACTCGCAGTAGAAGTATGGTATAGCACCCCTTGCCAAAGCACTCCCTCTCCCCTTTTTAGGTCGAGCTGATGTGGCATTCATACGAAGCATGAATGCATCAGCTCGACAACTTATGCTGCCCGTATTTAGGAAAGTGGACAGCAATCAGACGCGCGCTTTCCCATTGTCAGATTTCACCTCGGGAGCGCGCGTCTGATTGCTGCGCATGCGCGGTGCAAAGCCCTGGCTCTCACACAGACACAGGCAGCCCCCACCCCTCTGCATGCACGCATGCACACACACACACACAGGCGCGCGCATGCACACGATCCCCTGCCTCGCATTCTCTCAATCACACACAGTCACGCATGCGCACACACATGCACACACGCACACACGCACACACGCGCGCACACACTCCCGCCCCCTCCCCTCCCCCACAGGCATACACACAGGCACGCACGGACTTCACATTAGCCCTGGGCCCCACTCACCGACTGCGCTCTTCCGGCGGGGCTCCTCTCGCGCTCCGCTCCTCACGGCGCGGCGCGTCTCGTCTCCTCTTCTGAATCAGGGCTCCCTCAGGTCAGAGGAGCCCCGCAACAGGCGCCACACTCCTCCTTCTCCCTGGCCCCCTCCTGGGGACCCGGGCTACCCAGGACCGGCAGGGCGCTCCATGCGCCGGCGTCTCACGGACCTCAGGAGGCGGGACTTCCGGTCGGCCGCGAGCGGATTGGCCGGCCGGCCAAGAGCTTCCGGGTCGCCGCGGGTCTCGCGTCTCTTCCGCCTTGTTTGTTTTTTCGATTGAGTTGTTCACGTTTAGGTGCAGTCGAGTTCTTTTACTGTTCCACGCTGGGTCAGGTGCTACATCTTACCTCATAACCGGTCTGTTCTCAATTTCAGGTAGCGTTAGCTTTTCACATGAAAACAATATGGTAGGCGCCCACATGGTCATCCCCAATGCTTTTGTAACATGGTGTGCAAACTAGAATCCTGCAACGGCTCGAGGTATGTGGCAATATTCACTAAATTATTCGCCATGGAAGGCCATATTATGCAATTAAGTTATGCGCCAGTTTGTGTCTCACTAATGTTTGGTGCTTTTTTGACATTTTAGCACACTTGTACAAAAATGATAGTATTATGAAATATGTAAAAGAAAGGACTAGTTTAAATTTTAAATCAACATCACATGTGCACACAACAATGGCGCCTGCCGCCCGCAGCCCTGTCCCGCCCTCGGAAATGCTTTGTCTTAATCAGCCTGTTTCGTTATCCTATTCAAGTTGTAAACGTGATTACTTTTTCTCCCGAATTTCTGTTCTTAGTCAGAAAGTGAAAAACACGCGCTTGTTGGCTGCTAGTAGCCTGACTCCCTTGGCAACAGCTTTACTAATGCCATAAGTCACGCTGTAGCTATAATACATGTGCGACTTGGAGATTTTATTTTTTATTTCGGTTGCTGCTATTTAAAGAGGTGGCTTTTTAAATGGACCTAATTGGTGGAAAGAACATGTTGTCTCGAAGCCCCCTGTAACTCCCCTGCACACCAATTACAACCAACGCCGTCCATCTTCTGTGCATCATGCTGGTACCAATGCGTTTTGCACCAGTAAAGATATGTAAAAAGTGTCGCATTTACGCGAGTCTCACCCTCACACTCACACACACCCTCACCCACCCTCACGCTCACACCCACCCTCACTCTCACACCCACCCTCACGCTCACACCCCCCCTCACGCTCACACCCCCCTCACGCTCACACCCCCCCTCACGCTCACACCCCCCTCACGCTCACCCCCCCTCACGCTCACCCCCCCTCACGCTCACCCCCCCTCACCCCCTCACGCTCACCCCCTCACACTCACCCCCCACGCTCACCCCCTCACGCTCCCCTCTCACGCTCACCCCTCACGCTCACACCCTCACGCTCACCCCCCTCACGCTCACCCCCCTCACGCTCACCCCCCTCATGCTCACCCCCCTCACGCTCACGCTCCTACCCCCTCACGCTCATACCCCCTCACGCTCATACCCCCTCACGCTCCTACCCCCTCACGCTCACCCCCCTCACGCTCACCCCCCTCACGCTCACCCCCCTCACGCTCAACCCCCTCACGCTCACCCCCCTCATGCTCCTACCCCCTCACGCTCACCCCCCTCACGCTCACACCCCTCACGCTCATACCCCCTCACGCTCCTACCCCCTCAAGCTCACACCCCCATACCCCCCCACACACCTCCTCATCCTCACACCCCTCATCCTCACACCCCCTCACCCTCACCCCACAACCCTTTTACCCTCACACTCCCTCACTCACCCACCTACACCCCCTCATCCTCACAACCCTCTCACCCTCACAACCCTCTCACCCTCACTCAGCCACCCTCACCCTCTTAAAATAACTTTTATTTAAGTATTTAAAGAAATTAAAAGCCATTATTTGTAATATTAATACATTTAAGTCACGTAAATACAACACATATTGCATTACAAATGCTATAGGTGTCACATTTGCGAAAGTTATAACTATTGGCATTGTAAATGCAAAGCTATTAATTTCGCTATTTTCAAAAACAAAAACTAAATAAAAACCTTGTCATTTACAATACCAATAGCTCAAACTTTCCTAATGCGAGACCTATTGCATTGCAAATGCTTGTTGTAGTTTGTAGACCTTGGAGTCTCAGAGACTCCTCTGAGAGAGTCCACTGAGTATAGAGAGCCTTTCGCAACAGAGATGGGGAAATGATACCACTTCCCCTGGGATCACAGCTTACTGGACTTTGGACATTGCTTTGACTCGTCTACCGGTTGGTGTCCGCGTCACCCTCCCCCTCCTCTTTCCATGCTGTGTCTCTCACCCTCCCCTCCTCTTTCCCTCCTCCATTCTCTGTATACTTCCCCTGCTCCTACCTTCTCTCCCCTGAATCTCTCCTCGTGCCTGCTTTTTCCCTTACATATGTGTCCTTTTTGTTTGTCTCGACTTTACATGCAACTATGTCTGCCAAGCTCTAATAACTGTGTAACCTTTGTTATGATATAACCTGCAACTATGGTCTGATACTCATGTAAAGCACTCTGATACCTCTGGGTCTAGGCAGCGCTATATAAAACCTTTAAAATAAATAAATAAATAAATAAATAAAATAAATGTGCAAAAAGTGCTAAATAAAGTGCATAGTGCTATACAATACCTATTAAGTGCAAAATTGCTAATATAAAACACTCATCTATGCAATCATTTTATGGGGATTTTTTCGTTTGTATCATATTATGCATTTTCTAAAAACATTTATTGTTTTCTTTTGCTTACTCCGAAATTAAATTGTTTCTAAGACGGCTGCTGGTCACATATCTTTTCATGTCTTAGCTATACTGAATATTTTTAAGATACTTCCATTTGCTCCCAAATGGTCTTTCTATAAGAAATTGTGCAGGTCTTCCGTGTTATTGAGTCCTCTGTGGGTCCTTCCTGTCAAACTCAAAGATCATACTGGTTTCCAGTTGTCTCAGCATACGCTCTCTATTGCCCCCATGTCGTAAATTAGGAATAGCATGTATTGCATAATATGATAAGCATTCAAGATTGTTATCATGTTCCATCTTAAAGTGACATGCTACTGGTTAAGTACTGTCATTATTTACTATTGCCCTTAAATGTTGGAGTATATGTACATGTACCTGCAATTTGGTACTGCCAATATAGTTCAGACCGCATGTGCATGTAAGAACATACACCGCAAATTCCGTGCGGCGTGAATAGCGGCCCTTAATGGGTATGCTAGTAGGGCAGAAAGGTGTTACATAATGGGTCTTATTGGTACCAAACTTGCAGGCACGACATGATGTACATTTGAAAAAGCCAAGTTTCGGTTGAAGCCAAGTTGTCCCCAACATTATTTCAGGGCTATTCTTAACCAGTTGAGATCTCAAGGACACTGTTCGTCTAAACGTTACTGTCGGTTTTATAGTTAGTGTAGGGGCAAGTACTGCATCACTTAGCAGGATAGGCCAGTTTTTATTTATAATGGCTTCAATTGTCTTTGTTGTCTACTATAAGTAGTAATAATATATATATTTATAGGAGGCTAATATTAGAGAAATATGCATAGCAACACATTTGATCCCTGATTTGTCATCACAGTCTTTGTCTTTTGCTCCTATTGATTGTCTCAGAGTTTTATTTTTAACAGGTTGTATAGTTATTCTGAAGTGTACTGTTGGATTTGCCTGTCTCTTTTCTCCTCCCTGATGGCGAGAGGATTTAGGTGCCTTGGTGATTAGTACAGTGCTATCTTCATCTCCGAGCAAGAGTTACAAGATTGTTAGCCTTTGTATGTTGTTTTGTCCCTGTGAAGGACACACTTGACACTTTTCATATATATTATTCTATATGAATATATTTGTGTCCCTGTGAAGGAGACACTTGACCCTTTTCATATATATTATTCTATGCAGGAAGACACCATGGCTACTGGTAGGAGTTGGCCTTTTTTCTGGTGGTTCTCAGCAGATATTCTCTGTGTAAAGTCCTCAACACTGCCACATTTAGAAGCATTATATTGCCCAGCTTTGATCTGATTTAAAATGTTACACTATGCACAGTACCACTACAACATGGTGCCTAGTGTGATATTTACTGAGCAGCCTTCTTGGAATGTTAATGTGCATATTGTATTATTGTTTAACCACTCCAAGATGGCCAATGCGCTGCTTCTAAATGTGAGAGCCATGTTGGAACTTCAAAACAATTATGCAATATGTGCAGTATCATTTTAAGGCGGCTGCCTTTCTTCTGAGTATAATTTTATTTTTTCTTGCAGCACATTTAGGTGGCAGCATGTGTTCTTTTCTTTTCTCTTGCATATGCTTGCTGGCTTTGTGTGTATTTTATTGTAGAGAGACTAGTGGACCAATCCAAAATTGAGCCAATGAGTGGATGATGGCTGAATGAGTGCAAAGAAAAGAGACAGAGGGTTTCGATGATGATTGTCTCAGTGTCTAAATGCTTGAAGAATGCAATGCAAGAGGCTATTTTAAACTTCACACCTGTGGAAAGAAAGCAGAATTGTTAATATTACTGTCAAAATAAATGGGTGAATAGATGTGCTTTGATTGTACGAAAGCAATGGCATACCTCCACGTTTGGATGGTGGTTATCTACCAGCAGGACTGCTCAGTGAGTTAAAAGTTGGTCTGCAGGTAATGACTTCAGATCCTGCCTAGGATGACTTAGCCTTCTATCCTACTGATGTCTGTAAATGGAGTACCATAACATTGGTTACAAAGGAAGCGCTTCATAAAAATAAGATATTTTCTTCAATTTGAAAGAGACTATTAGTTATAGATTCCTTACCTTAGAATTACACCCAGGTGTCAGATTGGATCCGGAGAATTTTTCTTCAGCAGTACCCCTGCGAGTCGGTAGATGGCGTTGGTCGACTTCGCGTTGCGTTTGTCGTTGGCATCGTGATCGGTATACAACCGTTACAACGCAACTTTTACAACGACCTACCATTACAACGCAACTTTTACCACGCAAACTATTACAACGCATTGCGCTGGGGGCGCTCTAGGATAGGGAATAGGTTAATTTACTATCCAATAACCTTCCCTACTATCCACGGGGACTGGAGTTGGAATAGTAAATTAAACTATTCACTATCCAGCGCCTAAAAGCATTATGCGTTGTAATGGTATGCGTGGTAAAAACCGCGTTGTAAAGGTAGGCGTTGTAAAAGTATGCGTTGTAACGTCATACATCCATCGTGATCGCCGGAATGACGTTGCAGTATCTACTTAGACGCCGCCCCTGTGCGCTGACATCAGTTTTTTCTTTTTCCGCGCCAGCCAGCGCAGATCTGAAGAGAGCAGAACCCTTAGTCACTTTTTGACTAAAGTTTTTTTGACTTTTGTCAACGTCTTTTCGAGTCACTCGACTCCCGGTGCATGTAGGGATGTCTAATCGACTTACTGGCTTCAAACCTTGTGACTCCTGTCACAAATTGATGTCAGTCACGTACTCTCACCTCGTGTGGCTCTGGTGCCTGTAGCGCGACCACAACCCAAAGTCGTGCTCTGACTGTCGGGCCATGAACCCAAAGTCTTTGCGGGAGCGGTCCCGAAAGCTTCTGGAGGCCCGGCAGTCAGCTCAGCGCCGCTCTAGGTCCCGGACTGTGGACCCTCTGACAGACCAGCTAGAAGAGCTGGACTGGAGAGAGGAGTTGGGTGATGCCAGTGGTCTGGATACTTCCCCCCCAAACCTGGCCATGGAGGAGGGAGCCTCCTACGCTGTGGTATTGCGTAGGGCGGCTGAGACTTTGGGCCTTGAGCTTCCTATAGTGGCAGTCAGGACTAACTTCCTGACTGAGGTGCTTTAGCCAACAGCAGCCTCCTCGAAGTGCCTGCTGCTGTTTAATGAGGCTCTTACACACATCCTTCTCGACACTACCACCCGGCTCCGGGCGACCCCATTTTCCTCCCTCAACGCCCTACTCCTTAGAGTTTGGTGGTCAAAACCTCAACCTCCGAAGTCACGTTCCCTACTGCTCCACCAGATCGGGAATCCAAAAAGCTGGATCATCTTGGGAAGAAGATGTTTTCTTCCGCCAGCTTAGGACTGCGGTCAGTAAACACACAGCATGTCTCTTGGGCCACTACACCTACTCTGTGTGGCACAATGCCTGGAGGAGGCCCAGACTGTACTCACTCGTTCCGCTGCAGAGGGTAGATTTGCAGAGAAGTTCATCATTCAATGCGGGCTGGAAACTGCCGACTCACTAGGTAGAACAATTTCTACGTCAGTAGCCTTGAGACGCTACACCTGTCTGAGGTCCACTGGTTTTTCCGGGGATGTTCAATCGACTCTTTTGTCATGCTCTTTGATGGGTGTCGCCTGTTTGGCAACAAGGCGGACAATACGCTTGAGTGCTTCAAGGACTCTCTGGCTAAGGCCAGATCCTTGGGCCTCGCTGCCACCTCTCGCCCCGTTTAGTCTGCCTTTCGCACCTTTTGTGGCTACAGAAGGGGTGCTCTACCACAGGCTGGCCAATGCTACTCAACCTCTACGCGGCCAGGGATGTGGGAACCAGCGCCGTGGGTCTGGGGGCCAGTGGGCAGGCCAGTCCACCAGTGCCCCCTCGGCATCGGCTTTCAAGCCTTCCTAGTCCGACCTTTCAGGGCCACCAGTTGCCATTAGACAGGTGGATTTTACAGATAGTCTGAAGGGGCTGCTCCCTCACCTTCGAGACTACCCTTATCTTCGCATCACATATTGGAGGATCACTTGGCTCTTCTCCTTCATGAAGTTGAGGCTCTCTTGGCCAAGGGAGCCATTGAGCGAGTCCAAGTGCCAAAAGTAGGTCATGTTTGTTATTCCCACTACTTTATGGGGCCGAAGAAGGACAGGCCTGCGTCCTATCTTGGATCTCAGGAATGTCAACTACTTCCTTTGGAAGGAGAAGTTCAAAATGTTGACACTGGCTCAGGTCTTGTCTGCCCTCGACCCTGGATACTGGATGGTAGCGTTGGACTTGCAGGAAGCTTATTTTCACATCCCCGTCCTGCTGGCCCACAGGCGTTACCTATGGTTCATGGTAAGCCACAAGCATTTTTAGTTTACTGTGCTCCCCTTTGACCTTACCAGCGACCCTCAGGTGTTCACAAAAGTGACGGTGGTGGTCGCAGCTCATCTACGCAGATCAGGGGTTCCAGTCTTCACCTATCTCGATGACTGCCTGTTGAAGGCAAGTACGCCCCAGTCTGTCGTTTCCCACCTACAGACTACGGCGGACCTCCTGCACTAGATGGAGTTTACTATCAACGTGCCGAAGTCACACCTGATTCCCTCCCAGAAGCTCCTTTTCATTTGAGCAGTTCTGGATACAGTGCAGTTTCGAGTAGCGAGTCCAGGATATTAGGGCTATGATAACGATGCTTCAGCCCCGATCTCGGATTTCGTTGATAATGACCCGAGGCTGCTGGGCCTCATGACTCCTGCATCCTGCTGGTTTACCATGCCAGGTGGCATATGCAGGCTCTGCAGTGGGACCTGAAGTTTCAGTGGGCACAACATATGGGGAATCTTTCCAATGTTATCCAGATCTCAGAGGGCACTGTGCACCAATTGCGGTGGTGGCTAACGAACCAGGATTGGGTCAACGACAGATACCTATCCCTCTCCCTTCCCCAACCAGACTTCACATTGGTGACAGATGGGTCAGTTCTGGGATGGGGCAGCCACATGGAAGAGGTGGAGATCAGTGTCCTCTGGTCTCTGGTGGAGTCCAGGCTCCAAATCAACCTGCTGGAGCTCCGGGCAATCCGTCTTGCACTTGAAGCATTCCTTCCTTCTGTCAAAGGAAGAGTAGTGCAGGTATTCACAGACAACACCACCACCATGTGGTACTGCAACAAACAGGATGTGTGGGGTCTTGGACCCTATGTCAAGAGGCTCTCTGCATCTGGACGTGGCTGGAACATCAGAGCATGTCCCTGGTGGCTCAGCACCTGGCAGAATCCTTGAACGCCAGGGTGGACAAACTCAGCCGCCAGTGCATGATGGATCACAAATGGCATCTTCACTCGGAGGTGATGCAAGGTCTCTTTCAGCAGTGGGGAGAGCTTTGGTTAGATCTGTTTGCCACCGAAGAGAACTCGCAATGTCAGCAGTTTTGCATGTTGGAATTTCCAAGGCGGCACTCGCTCGGCGATGCTTTTTGTCACAAGTGGAATTGCGGTCTTCTATACGCCTTTCCACCTATAACACTTCTGCCCAGAGTGCTGAAGAAGATCAAGCGCGACCAGGCTCAAGTCATTCTGGTATCCCGAGCTCTTGGCCATTGATCTTCTGATCCGACTGCCTCTTCTGGATGATCTTCTGTCACAGCAACAGAGGACAGTCCTCCACCCGAACCTGTCCAGCCTCCACCTCCTTATGTGGAGATTGAGCGACGACACTTGACAGCTTTTGACCTTACTCCCGAAGTCTGTAATGTCATCTTGGCAGCCAGGTGTCCCTCCACTAAAATGATATATGCCTGTAGATGGAACACATTTGTGGCATGGTGCACAGCAAAGGCTGTGGATCCCCTTTCTGCCACTCTTTCAGAGGTTCTCCTCTTCATTCTTTATTTGGCCCAGCAGAGCTCTGCTCTGGGCACCCTTAAAGTCTATCTTTCGACCTTTATTCGCCTTCCTGATCAGTCTTCTGTTTTCAAGACCCCTATTGTAAATAGATTTCTTAAGGGCATTACTCACCTCTTCCCTCCTATTTCTTTCATAATGCCTCAGTGAGACTTGAATCTGGTCTTAACTTACCTCATGTGTCCTCTTTTTAAGCCACAAGATAATTGTCCTCTCAGACTCGTGACCTTAAAGACTGCGTTTCTGGTTGCCATCACCTCTGCTCGCAGGATGAGTGAGCTTCAGGCTCTTTCTTCTAAACCTCCTTTCCTTGCTGTTCACCCGGACAAGGTTGTCCTTCAAACTCGACCTTCTTTTCTTCCCAAAGTGGTTACCTCTTTCCACATAGGACAGACCATCACTTTGCCCACCTTCTTCCCTCCCCTGCATCCTTCTAAGGAGGAGGAGAGGCTCCACAGTCTGGATCCAAAACGTGTGCTATCATTTTATCTGGATTGCACAAAACAATTCTGGGTGGATGATCTACTCTTTGTTGGCTACGTGGGTGCCAAAAAAGGTCAGGCTGTGCAAAAATGAACCATCTCTCGATGGGTCATTCTTTGCATTAAAATCTGTTATTCCTTGGCGAAAATGAAGCCTCCAGTAGGGTTGCGCGCCCATTTCACCAGGGCAATGACAGCCACTACTACTTTGGGACATGGAGTCCCACTCAGCGACATCTGCCAGGCAGCCATGTGGGCATCACTGCACACATTCACTAAGCATTATTGCCTTGATAGTCAATTCCAGGCAGACGGCTTCCTTGGGCGCTCAGTTCTCCAAGACTTTCTGGTGTTAACTTAGTTCGCAGACACACCTCCGGGGTTGCTGGGGTATCTATTCTAAGGTAAGGAATCTATAACTAATAGTCTCTTTCAGATGAACAAGTTACTTACCTTCTGTAACGATCTCTCTGTAAGAGACATATATCATTTATAGATTCCTTACAGCCCCAACTATCCTCCTTGTTCTGCGAACTGACCTCTAGAGTGAAGGACTCTCTATCAGGACCCTAGTTTTGTGCATCAGTGGTCAGTGTCTTGCATGGCTCTGCGCTTCTGGTGTAGAATGTCATGTAAAGAACTGACGTCAGCGTGCAGGGGCGGCGTCTAAATAGATACCGCAACATCATTCCAGCGATCACGCCGTCTACGACGAACGCGGAGTCGACTGACACCACCTACTGACGTGCAGGGGTACTGCTGAAGAAAAATTCTCCGGATCCAGTCAGACTCAGAGGTTAATGATAAGGTAAGGACTCTATAACTAATATATGTCTCTTACAGATATATTGTTACTGAAGGTAAGTAACTTGTTTGTTAAGGGTAGGGACTGTATATACTAAACTGGAGGACAGTCCTACTTACAATAAGTGTATATCATGACAATCCAACCCTGGGTAAGACTGACTAGCCATTGGCATGCACAAAGCATTTAGTCCCACTTCACTTGTTTTGCATGTTGGCATCAGACTCTTATAAGCCATCAGTCAACCTTGGATTCTACATGGCAGCAACATTTACCTGTCTGTGCCTTTAACACCAACATCATGGAAACAGCCATAAGTCAGCCCTCGTAATCCAATGGTCTGCTGCAGTCCCATTCACATGTAACTCCCGCCCACCAAAGCATACAACATGAGGCAACTGTGCAGCACACTTCAGCCACTGAATCACCCAATAGGAAAGATGGCATTTTGTTTGCGTACAATCATCATAAAAGTAGCACATCTCAGTGCTAGAGCTCAAAAGGCAATGTTTTATTTTAGGATGTATTTTCTAAAACTGGTCTTGGTTTGCGGGGGCCCAGCAGCAGTTCCCCAAACACTGCTACTAAGTCGCTTGCTTTTCTTTATGCTGACGCCATCCCACGCATGCTTTTACCATTCCCAAATTGCCACCGGGCATTTTAAAACAGTAAAAATAATGATAAAGCATGCCAGAAATTAAACGAAGATGGCCGCCAATGGGTGTGCATTGGAGATATGCCAGTCAATGTCATGTGCCAGGTATCACTCATTATTTAGCACTGCAAGGCAATGATTAAGGCAGAACACGTGCTATATAAATAGATTTAGCTTGGCAAAAGCTATAAAACTTGGCACTTCATTGAATGTGCCCAGGATTTTCCCATCATGTGCCCGTCAACACCGCCTTGTGTTATGTTATTACCCAGTCAACATACCAGTCAACACGATGATATGCTTAGCTCGGTTTTATCATACAAGGCAAATACCCTGTATGCAGGAATGCTTCAGCTTCACATCCCCAGACATCTGTATTTTATGCTTCTCTCATAAGGATGCATTCATTTTCCAAGTTTTATGTTAAGGGATTAGCTGCCCATCTGTGTGTGTGTACACACACACACACACACACACACACACACACACACTTTATTGGTGGGGAGCAGAATGACATGACTGCGTGTCTTCCTTGCGTAGTTCTGTTGCTGTCCAGGTCTGACCAGGAGGATGGCAGGTGGGATGAAGTGTAGCCCCCCCCCCTTCCCTCCAGTCTCAGTCTACACTCTTAAAGCCAGTGTGACAGCATGGACTGGAAGACACAGGTAATCACAGCGCTTAATTTGTGAAAGAATGAGTGCTGGTGCCCAAAGCTCTGCCTAGAAGCTACAGTGGGTGGTTTTAAATGATACCAAACCAAATACCAAGGCTGTGTTGCCTTGAATTCACCTACGGCCTCTATAATCCCCCACCAGACACTCCATACCACTCTTTATCTCATTCTTGCAGGTCCCTGCTTTCTCCATTTGTGGCATCTCTTTAGTCTTCCACTTCCTCCTCTGTTTGGGTATGTTCTCTCCATTGCTCTCCGTCAGTGTCTGTTAAGTTAAAATAAGTTCCGGTCCATAAAACTGAGTGCTGGCGTTCACCGGTCGCCATGGTGCTTACAGATGTCCCATGCACGTGACATACATGTGAGTCCTGTTGCAATCTCCAGCTGTGGCAGAGCACTGAGCTCCCTATTATTCCTAAAACACATACACATTGATTGTACTGTTGAATTATATTGAATTATGTTGTAGTATAGTATTTGTATAAAGCTTACTGCTCCAATCTAGAGTGCTGAAGCACTTCCTCATGAAGGTAGCTCATTACACCATGTGAGAGTGTAGTTGGATGAGTGTTTCTTTGTTTTGATGTAGGAAGCAGTGGTGCTGAAACAATTTTCAGAGTGGAAGTGCTGCTAACAATGTTACAAACAAAACAGGTGAGGACCGAATGTGGATCAATGTCACACATTCAACCCAGTCCAAAGATCTGGGCCCAAATCCATCGTTTTTTTGCACTCCACACCACCCTGGGTTAGACAATGGCGATATGCAAATCAGCTCTGACCCTGTGCCCCATGGGAACAGTCCAGTCCGAACTACAAAAGCCATGTCCTTCCCAGAACGGAATCAAGCATCCGAGGACCGGACCGGTTTCGAGGTAACACCTCTCATCAGCCCGGCTAGCTTGACTCCAGTGGTGTGGAGTGCCTGGGACCCACGTCTGAGCATCCCCAGCGCACTTATGGCGAATTTGCAAACAAAACAGGTGAGGACCGAATGTGGATCAATGTCACACATTCAACCCAGTCCAAAGATCTGGGCCCAAATCCATCGTTTTTTTGCACTCCACACCACCCTGGGTTAGACAATGGCGATATGCAAATCATCTCTGACCCTGTGCCCCATGGGAACAGTTCAGTCCGAACTACAAAAGCCATGTCCTTCCCAGAACGGAATCAAGCATCCGAGGACCGGACCGGTTTCGAGGTAACACCTCTCATCAGCCCGGCTAGCTTGACTCCAGTGGTGTGGAGTGCCTGGGACCCACGTCTGAGCATCCCCAGCGCACTTATGGCGAATTTGCAAACAAAACAGGTGAGGACCGAATGTGGATCAATGTCACACATTCAACCCAGTCCAAAGATCTGGGCCCAAATCCATCGTTTTTTTGCACTCCACACCACCCTGGGTTAGACAATGGCGATATGCAAATCAGCTCTGACCCTGTGCCCCATGGGAACAGTCCAGTCCGAACTACAAAAGCCATGTCCTTCCCAGAACGGAATCAAGCATCCGAGGACCGGACCGGTTTCGAGGTAACACCTCTCATCAGCCCGGCTAGCTTGACTCCAGTGGTGTGGAGTGCCTGGAACCCACGTCTGAGCATCCCCAGCGCACTTATGGCGAATTTGCAAACAAAACAGGTGAGGACCGAATGTGGATCAATGTCACACATTCAACCCAGTCCAAAGATCTGGGCCCAAATCCATCGTTTTTTTGCACTCCACACCACCCTGGGTTAGACAATGGCGATATGCAAATCAGCTCTGACCCTGTGCCCCATGGGAACAGTCCAGTCCGAACTACAAAAGCCATGTCCTTCCCAGAACGGAATCAAGCATCCGAGGACCGGACCGGTTTCGAGGTAACACCTCTCATCAGCCCGGCTAGCTTGACTCCAGTGGTGTGGAGTGCCTGGGACCCACGTCTGAGCATCCCTAGCGCACTTATGGCGAATTTGCAAACAAAACAGGTGAGGACCGAATGTGGATCAATGTCACACATTCAACCCAGTCCAAAGATCTGGGCCCAAATCCATCGTTTTTTTGCACTCCACACCACCCTGGGTTAGACAATGGCGATATGCAAATCAGCTCTGACCCTGTGCCCCATGGGAACAGTCCAGTCCGAACTACAAAAGCCATGTCCTTCCCAGAACGGAATCAAGCATCCGAGGACCGGACCGGTTTCGAGGTAACACCTCTCATCAGCCCGACTAGCTTGACTCCAGTGGTGTGGAGTGCCTGGGACCCACGTCTGAGCATCCCCAGCGCACTTATGGCGAATTTGCAAACAAAACAGGTGAGGACCGAATGTGGATCAATGTCACACATTCAACCCAGTCCAAAGATCTGGGCCCAAATCCATCGTTTTTTTGCACTCCACACCACCCTGGGTTAGACAATGGCGATATGCAAATCAGCTCTGACCCTCTGCCCCATGGGAACAGTTCAGTCCGAACTACAAAAGCCATGTCCTTCCCAGAACGGAATCAAGCATCCGAGGACCGGACCGGTTTCGAGGTAACACCTCTCATCAGCCCGGCTAGCTTGACTCCAGTGGTGTGGAGTGCCTGGGACCCACGTCTGAGCATCCCCAGCGCACTTATGGCGAATTTGCAAACAAAACAGGTGAGGACCGAATGTGGATCAATGTCACACATTCAACCCAGTCCAAAGATCTGGGCCCAAATCCATCGTTTTTTTGCACTCCACACCACCCTGGGTTAGACAATGGCGATATGCAAATCAGCTCTGACCCTGTGCCCCATGGGAACAGTCCAGTCCGAACTACAAAAGCCATGTCCTTCCCAGAACGGAATCAAGCATCCGAGGACCGGACCGGTTTCGAGGTAACACCTCTCATCAGCCCGGCTAGCTTGACTCCAGTGGTGTGGAGTGCCTGGGACCCACGTCTGAGCATCCCCAGCGCACTTATGGCGAATTTGCAAACAAAACAGGTGAGGACCGAATGTGGATCAATGTCACACATTCAACCCAGTCCAAAGATCTGGGCCCAAATCCATCGTTTTTTTGCACTCCACACCACCCTGGGTTAGACAATGGCGATATGCAAATCAGCTCTGACCCTGTGCCCCATGGGAACAGTCCAGTCCGAACTACAAAAGCCATGTCCTTCCCAGAACGGAATCAAGCATCCGAGGACCGGACCGGTTTCGAGGTAACACCTCTCATCAGCCCGGCTAGCTTGACTCCAGTGGTGTGGAGTGCCTGGGACCCACGTCTGAGCATCCCCAGCGCACTTATGGCGAATTTGCAAACAAAACAGGTGAGGACCGAATGTGGATCAATGTCACACATTCAACCCAGTCCAAAGATCTGGGCCCAAATCCATCGTTTTTTTGCACTCCACACCACCCTGGGTTAGACAATGGCGATATGCAAATCAGCTCTGACCCTGTGCCCCATGGGAACAGTCCAGTCCGAACTACAAAAGCCATGTCCTTCCCAGAACGGAATCAAGCATCCGAGGACCGGACCGGTTTCGAGGTAACACCTCTCATCAGCCCTGCTAGCTTGACTCCAGTGGTGTGGAGTGCCTGGGACCCACGTCTGAGCATCCCCAGCGCACTTATGGCGAATTTGCAAACAAAACAGGTGAGGACCGAATGTGGATCAATGTCACACATTCAACCCAGTCCAAAGATCTGGGCCCAAATCCATCGTTTTTTTGCACTCCACACCACCCTGGGTTAGACAATGGCGATATGCAAATCAGCTCTGACCCTGTGCCCCATGGGAACAGTCCAGTCCGAACTACAAAAGCCATGTCCTTCCCAGAACGGAATCAAGCATCCGAGGACCGGACCGGTTTCGAGGTAACACCTCTCATCAGCCCGGCTAGCTTGACTCCAGTGGTGTGGAGTGCCTGGGACCCACGTCTGAGCATCCCCAGCGCACTTATGGCGAATTTGCAAACAAAACAGGTGAGGACCGAATGTGGATCAATGTCACACATTCAACCCAGTCCAAAGATCTGGGCCCAAATCCATCGTTTTTTTGCACTCCACACCACCCTGGGTTAGACAATGGCGATATGCAAATCAGCTCTGACCCTGTGCCCCATGGGAACAGTCCAGTCCGAACTACAAAAGCCATGTCCTTCCCAGAACGGAATCAAGCATCCGAGGACCGGACCGGTTTCGAGGTAACACCTCTCATCAGCCCGGCTAGCTTGACTCCAGTGGTGTAGAGTGCCTGGGACCCACGTCTGAGCATCCCCAGCGCACTTATGGCGAATTTGCAAACAAAACAGGTGAGGACCGAATGTGGATCAATGTCACACATTCAACCCAGTCCAAAGATCTGGGCCCAAATCCATCGTTTTTTTGCACTCCACACCACCCTGGGTTAGACAATGGCGATATGCAAATCAGCTCTGACCCTGTGCCCCATGGGAACAGTCCAGTCCGAACTACAAAAGCCATGTCCTTCCCAGAACGGAATCAAGCATCCGAGGACCGGACCGGTTTCGAGGTAACACCTCTCATCAGCCCGGCTAGCTTGACTCCAGTGGTGTGGAGTGCCTGGGACCCACGTCTGAGCATCCCCAGCGCACTTATGGCGAATTTGCAAACAAAACAGGTGATGACCGAATGTGGATCAATATAGCCAGTGTCTAACCCAGGGTGGTGTGGAGTGCAAAAAAACGATGGATTTAGGCCCAGATCCTTGTACTGGGTTGAATGTATGACATTGTTCTACATTCTGTCCATCAACTGTGTTTTTTGCAATTTCCACCCCGAGTGTGCTGGGTATACTCAGACGTGAGTCCCAGGCTCTCCACACCACTGGAGTCAAGCTATCCAGGCTGATGAAGGCTGATAGCCAGAAACCGGTCCTTGGATGCTTGATTCCGGTCTGGGAAAGACATGGCTTGGTAGTTCGGACTGGACTGTTCCCATGAGGCACAGGGTCAGACCTGATTTGCATATAGCCAGTGTCTAACCCAGGGTGGTGTGGAGTGCAAAAAAACGATGGATTTAGGCCCAGATCCTTGTACTGGGTTGAATGTATGACATTGTTCTACATTTTGTCCATCAACTGTGTTTTTTGCAATTTCCACCCCGAGTGTGCTGGGTATACTCAGACGTGAGTCCCAGGCTCTCCACACCACTGGAGTCAAGCTATCCAGGCTGATGAAGGCCGATAGCCAGAGACCGGTCCTTGGATGCTTGATTCCGGTCTGGGAAAGACATGGCTTGGTAGTTCGGACTGGACTGTTCCCATGAGGCACAGGGTCAGAGCTGATTTGCATATAGCCAGTGTCTAACCCAGGGTGGTGTGGAGTGCAAAAAAACGATGGATTTAGGCCCAGATCCTTGTACTGGGTTGAATGTATGACATTGTTCTACATTCTGTCCATTAACTGTGTTTTTTGCAATTGCCAACAATGTTACATCACTGAAGTCAGAGGGTTTGTGAAAAGTCAAATAATAAATATGGGCCACGCTGATTCAACAGGTGAAGGTGTGGGATGTGGAGAAGTGTGGCTCAATGGTTAGAGCGGCAGACCGTGATGCAGAAGTCTGGCCTGGACCAGGGTTCAATTCCTGCCTTGGCAGGTCTTGGGCTCGTTTTCCCCGGACCTGCCAATTCCTGCCTCGCTGCCTAGTCTAATCATGGGTGCAACTCTGGGCAATAGCTTGCCTAATTGCCCCAACAGCGCTAGGATGCCTGGTTTCACCTTTCCCTGTGAAGTGCCCAGGAGTTGGCACTTCACAGGGAAAGGCCAGGAAAGGTTCCACATTGGTATGTGTACAGTGCCTTGAGACCCCTTCGGGGGTGATACGTGCGCTATATAAGCACTACATTTTATTTTTACATTTATGTAGCTGGGGTGCGCTGTTGCAGATATATCACTTGAGCATAGCGAGGAAGAACACTGTCCTTTAAAGACACCACATTTTCAATTGAAATTGTGACAACACTCCCATTGACATGCCGTTTTACTAATACAACTATATAGGGCACAAAGCAATGAAGTATGGAAATGGTGTTCCAGCAAATACTTGTCGTGCACATCCACAAGCTAAGGACTTAGATTTGTTTTGATCCTATTAAAATCGATGATTCCATCCCATTCAGAATTACAAACAATGTGCTTTATTTGTGCTTTCCTAATTGATATATTTTGAATGGTTCCACGTTTCATGTACATGTATTTAAGTGCTGTTGTGTGATACAAAAGAACAACATCTACAGCCTTTCCTTTTACATCAGCAAGATTATCAGATAGTTCATTTTACAAAGTCCTGTTACTTTGTGGTCAGAGAAAGCAAAGTAAACACCTGTCTGCATGTTAAAAGAATAAGAAGCAATGTGCGAGGAGACATAGCCTGACATTTGACCTCTGTCTTTGAATAACAGATGTGACATGGTAAAAACAAAATCCAAAGGCATCTTTATTGCTCATTCCCTTTCTCAGTTCCAGCACGTTTGTTTATATTGGAGTGCTGCAGCACCCCTCGCACTCCTACTTCCGGGTGGGATGTGTTCTATGCTGTGCTTGATGGCCACAAAGTACAACATTGTAGTACGGAACATAGCACTTCTTGGTGTGGCGCATGAGGGCGTGTGAGAGACAGTCACATTTGTATTTATTAATTTATTTAATTTCAAAGTATTTTTATTAAGACCCATACAATTATCGGCGCTTTACCATCGCGGGGAAACATCACAAAGTGGCTGTAAATGCCAATGATACAGGTAAGTGGTCTACATGTTCGGATGTCCCCCTTTCCACTGTCCTACTATAGGAATGATATGCTGTGGGCTTCTACGTGGGCTCAAACCTATTCTTGGATTTTTTGATCACACAATCTTCAAGTTATCATTCAGACAGCCATTCTTTCCATTTTAGACTAATGTAACATCTTATACCTGGGATCTAACAAGGCGGTGTTCAGACACTCCAGCTGGCCCAGAATGCTGCGGCAAGGCTGCGGTTCTCTCTCCCGCTCTGGAGTCTTATTCGCAGACTGCAATGGCTCCCTTTGGATAAGCGTGTCCACTTTAAGGACTTTTACATGGCTCATAACCCCGTCTTCCCCCAGGGGGTCCCCATGCTCTCAAATTCGCTCCTTCCGCACAGCCAACCTTAATTTGGCTTGTGTTCTGTTTGTTAAAAGAGTAAGAGCAGGTGGCTGCTCTTTTCGTGCCAAAGCTTCTGCTCTCAGGAACACACTTCCCGTGTCCATTCGGAGCATCCAGAACCACTGGTCCTCTTGGACAACCCTGAAGCCCTGGTTGTGGCCCTTTCTCGTTTGGTCTTCATTATGCAGCTCTGTGACGCCCCCTTGCTTGGGCAGCCATACGCTTTACAAATTCGATAACATAACACGGTGTGCTGATAGTTTATATTTTATGTTCTTCATCCAAATGTTGCTTTGGCAGGAGGTCATCCTCTGGGTGATTGTATGGACCTGCCAGAGGTAACCAGGTTAAGAGTAAGAGGGATCAGATATCTTCCTGGACAGACTGCCTTACAATTCTCCTTTATAAAATTGCCTTTAGGAGATGCCGATGAAAGACATGTCATCTATCACAACAGATTCCAGCGGTCAGTTCAGTCTCCTAATAACTGCAAAACCACAAAAGAACTATCTGATAGAAGATTGTAAGGTTCCTGAGGCGTGAGCCGGGAACAGCGTTTTTAGCGATTTAGCGATTTTTAAAAATTGTACTTTGTGTGTTTGCTACTTTTAAAAAAGTACTCCTCGAGCACTTCCTACCTTTCCCTCACGCTTGCGCTCACCACATAGAAGCTGGGGCAACAGCAGCCGATAAAACGCTGCAATAGACATTCATCACCGCCATCTTGGGTGAGTCAGAGGGCGAGCTCGGCCCTCCCACCCTGACCACTATAAAATGGTACCACCTCCCCGGAAGCGCAGCAGACGGGCGCAGCGGGCGCGCCGGCGGCACGCCGAAGGCTCGCCAAAGGCAAGCCCATCTGCGCAGCTCCAAGCCTGTTCCGAGCCTAGGGCCACTCCCCCTGATCCACAGACATGGCGCCTTTCATCCCCAGCTATTCATTATGATGCTGACTACTTGAAATCACTTAACACCATCAATACCCACTGCACCTTAACGAATCTATATACCCTCAATTATGCTCCGTATACCTGTCCCCTTTGTTCATTTCATATTATGGACCACCCCCACTTAACAGCTCCAGCCACTCCACCTGACAACAAATCTCCTAAGACCATCAAACTAGCCCTTCTAAATGTTCGATCTCTTCCGAAACACAGATATGAGATTGCACATTTTATTGAAAGTTGGAACTTGGACATCCTGCTTCTCACTGAAACCTGAGGAGATCAGGCGTCCGACCCTGATTTCACCTCAGCCACTCCGGAGGGTTTCTCTAACATTAGACTCGACAGATCGCGAAAAAAAGGGGGGAGGGATAGCGATAATATATTGCAACACTTTTCATCTACGTACAGAACCCTTAAAAATCAATACCTGCGAGGCTTTTAACTTTACTTTCATTACTCCCTACTCCAGTTCCTTTAGAGGCATTTTGCTCTATCGTCCCCCAGGCCCCCGCTCTACCCTTCTGTCCTCCCTGAGTCACCTTCTAGAGCCAGTACCTGGAGAAAACAATTTTACCATCTTAGGCAATTTTAACTTTCACCTAGAGATGAAGGAGGACCCTGACACTCTCTCCCTCCTCACCAAAATGAATGCTGCAGGTCTTACTCAATCCGTCCATTCCCCCACGCACTTAGCAGGATGTACGTTAGATGGAATTTTTTCCAATCTTAACTCCTTGATTATAGAGAATATAATACCACTCACATGGAAAGATCATTCTGCTGTCTGTTTTAATATTCTCTCTCTCTCACCCCTTCCCTCACGAAACCTTGTAAACCTAACACTTTTAAATCTTGGAAAAACATCAACATTCTCGAATTTAGTAATAAATTAGGTCCCTTGAAAGAAATTTACACCTCTGATCCTGAAATTGCGGCCATCCACTATACCACATGTATCAAGACTGCAATGATACTTCCATTCCCATAAAAAAACGCTCTGCCAACAGACTGTCAAATTCTGCCCCATGGTTCACTGAGGCTCTTAGATTAGAAAAACAAAGCTGCAGACGACAAGAACGCAAGTGGCGTAACAACTATGACCCTCATGAAAAAAGCTGCTACAAAGAGAAGTTAAAGAACTACAAATTATTGATCATCACTCAGAAAAGTATTTTCTTTAACAATCAAATTGAATCAGCCCAAGATTCAATTAACCCCTTCGCTGCTCATGAAGAGCTCAGCTCGTCATGCAGTACACTGGTCGTGTGCTTATGACGAGCTGAGCTCGTCATGAATAATGGGAAATCAGAGAATGCAGCGCCGCAGGGAAAAACCTCTAGCAGCCAAGGTGTTAAACAACTTTTTCAGGTTGTCTCCCACCTCTCTGGCCATATCAAATCTTCTACCACAGAAGCGTCTCAATCTATGTGTAATGCACTTTCTACTTACTTTCAAGATAAGGTCTGTGACATCTACTCCAATTTCAATAAACTCACAAATGATACTCATCAGGCTCTTACTATACCCAAACCCACACCCCTCAATTCTCCCAATTTTTCGTTCAATCACATCTCGCCTGAGCTAGTGCACAAACTTATGATGACTACTAACTCTGGCTCACCCAACGATCCCTGTCCACCTTCAGTTTTTAAAATGGTCCCAGAGACTATCTCAATTGTTCTTGCAGATATTTTTAATGCCATGATAACTTCATGCACTTACCCCACCATGTGGAAAAAGACAGTAATCAAGCCACTGCTTAATAAAACCACCTTAGATTCCTCCAAAGTCACTAGTTACAGACCCATAGCATGTATTCCTTATCCATCAAAGATCATTGAAAAAATTATGAATATGCAGTTATCTGAACACATAGATACTAACAACTGCTTAGATGCTTCCCAATTTGGATTTAGGAAGGGGCACGGCACGGAAACGGCACTAATAAAAGCTTTAGCGGAGATAAGAATGATCCTCGATAAAGGAGGTGCTGCGGTGCTCATACTACTTTAAGCATGGGCGAATTTTGCGAATCTCGCGTTCGCGAATTTTGCGGATTTGTGAACTCGCAATCTGCAAAATCTGCGAATTCTCGCGAATTTGCGGATTTTTTATTTTTGGTGTTCGCGCGGGTTTCTGCCAGTTCGCGAGGGTTTTGTACAATTTCGCAAACGCGAACTTACCTGTCGGGTCGCAAGTTTTGCGAACTTGTTGTTTCTACGTGTCCAGCCTGTTTGGGACACTCTTCTTCATCACTGCCACTCTCTGTCACCACTGCCACTCTCTGACTACTCATGCCACCCTCTGGCCCACCCATGCCACCCTCTGTTTCATCACAGCACCCTCTGGTTGTCCAGTGTACATTATTGTGGCAAAGCAAAGCACACCTTCCCTGCCTCAAGTGACCTGAATTAATTTGGGGCTGATTAATGTGTCACAGAATATTTTTTTAGCTGGCACCTGCTTCCTTAGTGCTTCCTGATTAGTGATCTTTTGCACTTGCTAAGTGCTTTCATTGTTGCAAAATTAGTTACAACACCTGCCCTGCCCCAACTGACAATAATGAATTAGGGGCTGATTAATGTGTCACTGGATTTGAACTTCCAGCCTGGCTCCTGCTTGTCTGCCTTAGCTGTAATTCAGGACCTTTGTGTAACTATTCTGAGGGTCAGAGCAGGGTCACATGATAGTTGCAAGTAGGCAACTGAACTCTGGAGGGGCCCCTCATGAAGCACTACAGGAAATGGCTACTAATGATGAGCTTGAACTTTTGAACCTGGTAAGTAGTTTCAGTTTTGCTAAGATCGTATTTCTGCAATTTAGCGCTTATTCGCGGAGCGCGAAGTTGAACTGGGAAGCCGCGAACTCACGCGAACAGTGCGAGCAAGCCATAAAATCCGCTGCTCGCGGATTTGCGGATTTTGCGGGAAATTCGCGAATCTCGCGGATTGCGAATTTACCGAAAATCCGCAAAATCCGCGAGCGTAACGGATTTTCCGCCCATGCTTATACTACTTGATCTTTCCGCGGCTTTCGACACGGTCGATCACTCCATTCTTATCGACCGTGTCGGAAAAGCTGGAATCTCACCTAATGCCGTCTCACTCCTCGCATCTTTTCTGACAGACCGAGAGCAATCGGTTTCCATGGGCGCATTCTCTTCCGACTCCTTTTCACTACCTTGTGGAGTCCCCCAGGGATCCTCGCTGAGTCCAACACTTTTGAACATCTATGTGGCGGACTTGGCGAGGGTCATTAAAGCTCATCGTCTAGCAGAAACATCGTACGCAGACGATACGCAGCTTGTCCTGGCTATAAACAACAACGGAATGGAAGTTGCTACTAACTTCTAAAAAGGAATGTGAAGAACCGGGTTTTAGAACCCAGCGGCGCCAGGGGAAACGCCCGATGTCTTCGGGTTCACCTGTATTAGACTACAGAGACACGGGATACTTCTCGGTGACGTCAAAGACCAAGTTTGTTGGCTGCAACCAGGAACAGAGGTCTACGAAGCACAACACGGGTGGTTCGCTAGAGACTGCACAAATTCACAGAGCGGAGCATCGTCTTTTATGCTAAAAATCACATTCCTGGCTAGCATCAGTTACATACAAAAGAACCAATCAGATGATGACATTTCAAACATATCGCATGATGACAAACCCACTTTCCGTTGTCCAGCCCACCAGAAATGACTAGGCGAAATCCAACATTCCTGCTCGAACAGGCCAGACGGACCCATAATAAAAGACCTCAACCCATATCAGAAATTAAGTCATAAAGGAAGGAACAGAAACAGATGAGAAGCAAGATAGAAGGGTGTGTGCATGTACCATAAACTCAGCAATGTCCTGCTCTTTGATCTTTATCTGACCAGCTGCCTAACAAGGAACTGGCTCAACGAGGTCAGCCTCGGGCAAGGGAGTCAGCTCGTTCAGGTCACACAAAAGTCAGCTAAAGGTGTACATGTCCCAAAGACTCGTTCGGCCGCAGTCATCGGCCTATGTGAGGGCAACCACAAAATGGCTGCCGCACACAAAATGGAACCCGAAGGTTCGAATGAAATCCCTGAATACGTAGTGTTTCCATAGATCGTTTATGACGAAAACACTCGAACATGCCGCACTCGTCATTTGCGGTCCGCTGACACCAAAATCGTCTAGGTACGATGACCTTTATTGAACAGGTTCAGAATCACGGAACCTCAGACCCTCCTTTTGCCCTTACATAGGCAACAAACCAAAACCCATGTCAGTCTGAATCCAGGTCTATATTCATCAGATCATCAAGATGTTGCTGTAGCATCATCCTAGTACTTAGCAACTCTCTCTGGACAGGTCTCCTTGCACACGAAGTAGCACAAAGGCCACAAATAGCAGGAACACACTGTACCCAAAGACAGAACAGGAAAAGGATAGCTAAGATCATCCCAATGATCATCAGAATCTTCCATCCCCACGTGGATAACAATCCCCAAAACCATCCCATCAACGACCAATCTCCTTCGTCTATATGTACAGACTCAGAGATCTTATGTAGCCTGGAAATGGCTTGGAAAACTGTCGGAGCGTTGTCTGGAATGAAAACGCAGCAGCTCGATTGAATCAATTTACATACCCCTCCTCTATCTGCAAGTATGACATCTAGCGCAACTCTGTTCTGAAGAGTCATAAGGCGATCCGACTGGAGCTCAGCAGTCAAGTTACTAAGGGCACCGGCAGTCTCGACGATGGTGGACTCAACCACTCTCGTCAACTGTCGAATGTTCCTCCTATTAGCCATAGGTCCCCAGAACGGCAGAAAACCCTTAAAGAAATCTCCTAATTCTTGTCCTGTATAAGCATGGGCGAATTTTGCGAATCTGGCGTTCGCAAATTTGCGGATTTTTTTTTGTGTTCGCAAGGATTTCTGCCAGTTCGCAAGGATTTCTGCCAGTTCGCGAGGGTTTTGTACCAGTTCGCAATTGCGAACTTACATGTCGGCTCGCAACGGTCGCGTTTATGTTGTTTCTACGTCTGGTTCATCATCACCGGTTCCCTGCACCCTCTGTTTCACCCCTGCCACCCTCTGTTTCACCCATGCCACCCTCTGGTACATCAATGCCACCCTCTGGTTCATCATCACTGTAGATTATGGGGGGAAAAAGCAAGCACACCTGCCTGCTTCAACTGACATGGATTAATTTGGGGTTGATTTATTAATGTGTCACTGTTTTAAAATTCCAGACTGGCACCTGCTTCCTTATCTGTAATTTGCTTTCTGTTGTAGTGCAATTTTTTTTCCAGGACCTTTGTGGCCTACGTGTAGCTATTCTATGAGCCTGCTGTGAGGGTCAGAGCAGGGTCATACAATTGTTGCAACTAGCAACTGAACTCTGAAGGGGCCCTTGTCAGGAAGCACTACAGGGAATGGTTACTAATGATGAGTTTGAACTTTTGAACCTGCTGAATGCTTTCACTTTTGCAAAACTCGTTTTTCTGCAGAACAGCATTACAGCAACTGTAATGCCCCAAACAAGCTTATATGAGAAAGTTGATTTCTAATCCAAAAGTTATCCAAAGAAAATCAAAAGGCCTCAAATCCAAAAAAGTGCAGGCAAATGTCAACCTGAGGAGTTATTCTGATAAAAATCATCATTTTCAGAAGGTCTATGCTGCTTGCTAGTAGATTTCTTGTGCAGAATTGCAATTTTTGTAATTTCGCGAGTGCGAGATTGTTGCTGCCCGCCGCACCTACATGTTCGCAATTGCGAACTTACAACGCACGCCGCAAAATTGTATCACCAAGAAAAAAAAAATCCGCTGCGTGCGAATTTGGGGATTTTCGGTAAATTCGCGAGCGTTCGCGGATTGCGAATTTACCGAAAGTCCGCAAAATCCGCGAGCGGAACGGATTTTCCGCCCATGCTTAGTCCTGTAGTATCTTCCTTACTGAAGACACCTCTAGCAACTCTCGTCTTGTGGTAATCTGCCCAAGCTGTAAATGTGGGAGGCAACAGGAACGAGACAAAACATGTGCTCGAAAAGTCAGGGGGCAACCATGTATATGCTTTATCGTAACAGATGAAATAGGTACCCTTAGCTGCTAGGAACGCTGGGGAAGTCTGGGACGCAAAAACATACGTCTCAGTACAGACGCTCTTCCCTAACTGAGCTCTCGGATTCTTGCCATTACCTTGCAGACAATATGACCCTGATGAGGCACTATCCAAATCGGACGGGATCTTTTCGCTCGCTGTTTAACACTCAGACTAACTCCATATCCAGTAACATTCCATCCAATGTATGCTTGTGTCTCATCTCTCGGGATAGTCTCATAGGAACTAATTCCCCTAATCATGTCGACTATACCTTTGACCAGAGCACTAGTCTTCGGACTATCTTTCACGGAACGTTGGGGATAGACTCCATGAGCATAAATGAACATCGTTCTGTATGCCCAGACAGAACCATTATAGCTAAAAGGCAAAACGAGGTAAGGAATACCTTTATCGGTAGTATGGGGTATAAGGCCACACACCCAACAATTTGTCGTGTTCATCACTAGCTGGTGTTGGTGCAGGAGCTGAACAAAAGAATTGTTAGCAAATTTCAATCTTCTAACAGTTTCATGTTCGGGCAGAGGGTGAAAAGAATGCGAAGAAACAGTAGGAGGAGACATAGGTTGCACAGTGGGCATGAACGTCACTTGAAAAGAGAATGTCACATATCCAATTAAAAACATCATTAAACTAAACAGCATAAACAAACACAATATTAAAAAATGTTTTCTGCTCTTTATTTTACAGATTTTGATATTAAAGCTTATTCTTTCAACAGGTCTCCCCATCTCGAAAAACTCCATCCTCTAATCTTGCTGCTCGCGGCGGTAGGGTGTTCTGTGCTAAGGAATGTGTCAGTCAGTCTAGGGAACGCCCTTAGACCAACCAGAACCGTCAACCTAACGTCTTCGTCTTGCACTCCAAAGACTTGACACCACGACCCTACAGCTGAACCCGGATGGTGGTCCGAAAAACAAAAATCAAAATAGTTCCTCGGAGGAGAGCTTAACCTTAAAAATCAGTAAAGAAAGAATTTTATTGTATTTGTCCAGCGACTCTCGGTCGCAAATTATAACGCTCTTTGCCAGGCAATGTCTGTCCACGGAATAAGAGCTCAGGCTCAGAAGTGTCCAAACGATTCGACTGAGGCACAGCTTCTTGCAGAAGATCGTCACTTTCTCGCTCAGTGTTCGTTCCAATCAAACAGGCATCGCTAAAAGGCAGAAAACGAGGCACGGTCTCAGTTTCAGAATCAGGAAGTCCTTTCTGGACCCACCGGTCGTACGGCAGAGGCAAAGGGGCCCTCTTACAATGTACGCCGTGGATCCAGTTCTTTTTACCGTGCACTCGTGCTGCGGAACGGGTAGCCAAAAGAACTAAGTAGGGTCCGTTCCAGCGGGGCTGCTCGTTCTTGGTCCGCTGGAAGTTTTTAACTAGGAGCCAGGTGCCAGGTTCGATGGCGTGTCCTGGATCTTCAGAAGCTTGTGGCAGTGTATCATGAACCTGTTGATGCAAAACACACAATTTAGCCGTCCATTCATACAGGTAATCAAGCAATACAGGATGCTCTATCTCGCTAAACTTTGTCGGCCTCGGCACTCCCCAAATATTTGCCGGGCGACCAAACACAACCTCAAACGGACTAAGTCCCATTCGTGAATGCACAGTCATTCTAGTGGACAGAAGGGCTAATGGCAAGGCGTCTGGCCATTGTAAACCAGAGCTCGCTTGAATCTTGGCTAGTTTCAGCTTAAGGGTGCCATTGTAGCACTCGACCAGTCCAGCTGATTGGGGATGATTTGCAGCGTGAAACTTCTGCTTTATTCCTAATCCATCACACACTCTCTTCATCACTTGACCCACAAATTCGCTCCCATTGTCACTCCAGATCATTCTCGGCAAACCATACCCATACCTAGGGAAAAATTCCTAAATAAGGGCTTTCGCTGTGGACAAGGCAGTATTATCTTTCAAAGGGTGGGCTTCCACCCATCTCGAAAAACAGCAAACAACCACTAACACATATTTCAGGTTGTTGCACCTCTCCATGTGGATGAAATCTAGCTGCAAAGCCTCGAACGGATACGTTGGAGGAGAAAAATGACCAGCTGGAGTTGGAGTTCCCTTACCAGGATTGTACATCAAACACACCATACAGTTCTTAACCAGATTCTCTGCACACTTAGGAATACCAGCGTTCTGCCATACTGGAGCTAACAACTTGCAAATCCCTTTCACACTGATATGAGCCAATCCATGAGCCATCGTAACCACTGGAAGTACATACGCATCGGGTAACAACCATCGCTGATGCTCTGACAACTCAATCCAACAACCATTCGAATCCAATTTACCCTTGCTTTCTCTCCATTCATTCAACTCTTTCTCTGTAGCTTCAGCTTGGATGGATTTCACACTCTCAATCGTATCTTCACACATACTTCTATCCGGAACCCATCTCGCCGGACCCGCAACATACATTCGACTCATCACATCTCTCGCAGTTTCTTTCGTGACTTCATGTGCAAACGCATTACCATGACCAACATCATCAGTAACTTTCTTATGCGCACTGCATTTCACAATCGCAACTTGCAACGGCAAAGTAAGACATTCAAGAAGTTCATTCACCAACTGACCATGCTGAATCTTAGTTCCATGCGAAGTCAGGAACCCACACTCTTTCCACAAACGTCCAAAACTATGAGCCACACCAAACGCGTACTGGCTAACGGTGTACACAGTCACTCGTTTTCCTTTCGACAACACACACGCTCTTGTCAATGCAATCAACTTTGCTGCTTGCGCTGAATTCTGTGGGATACGTGCAGCTTCAACTATCGTATGCAAAGTAGTAACAGCATATGCCGCAGTCGTATCACCATTCGGAAGCTTAAAGCACGAACCATCAACCCATAAGGTACCATCACATTCTGAAAGAGGAGTGTCCCTAAGGTCTATTCTCCCTTTCGTTTCTTCCTCTGTCCTAAGGAAGCAATCATGCTGTTCAACAACATCTGTCTCAACTGAAATCGGCAACAACGTAGCTGGATTCAACGTGTTGCATCTCTTTATATGCACGTGACTCGCTAACAGTGTCAATTCGTAACCCGACAACCGAGCACTAGTTAAGTGCTGTGTCTTGGTACGATTCAACAAGGTATCCACTGCATGTTGAACCATCACAATCAATGTATTGTCCATCACTAAACCAGCAGACTGTTGAATCGAAACAGCTGCTGCTGCTGTAGCTCTCAAACAAATCGGCAATGCTCTAGCTACCGGATCCAAAGTCGACGAAAAATAAGCACATGGACGCTGCTTATCGCCGAACTGCTGAGTCAAAACTGACAATGCATATCCCTCTCTCTTGTGGACATAGAGTGTAAAAGACTTACCATAGTCGGGAGTACCCAACACTGGAGCCGAACACAACGCATCACGCAATTCTGAAAAGCTCTTCTGACATTCGTCAGTCCAAGGAATAGGATTTAGAGTATCCTTAACAGTAAGAGCTATCAAAGGCTTCGCGAGCAATGAAAAATTAGGGATCCACTGTCTACAGTACGACGTAATACCCAGAAAAGCACGTACTTCTCTCTGTGTCGTAGGCACACTCATTTTCGCAATAGCTTGAATTCTTTCTGGGGTCAGTTTCCTTCCCTCCTTCGATAAGAGGTGACCTATATAGGTAACTTCTTGTCGACAATATTGCAACTTCGAAAAAGAAACCTTATGATGGAAATCAGACAAATGACGTAGCAACGACAAAGTAGCCTCTCTACAAATCTCTTCATTGTCAGCGGCAACTAACAGATCGTCAACGTACTGGATAAGAGCAGCACCATCAGGTAAAACAATCGAGTCAAGTTGTGATTTCAAAGCCTGACTATAGATCGATGGACTCTCGCAATAGCCTTGAGGAGCGCGCTTAAACCGGAAACTTCGGCCTCCTAAAGAGAAGCCAAAAATATCTCTACTTTCCACGGCAATCAGGATGCTGAAGAAAGCATTCTTCAAGTCAATCACCGAAAACCACGTGACTGAAGCCGGAATCAAAGTCAGTAAAGCGGTGATATCAGGCACAACAGGAAATTGCGGAACAACAATCTTATTCACCTCGCGGAGATCGATCACAAACCTATATACAGGAGGCTGTGAAGAATCAGTTCTTTTCAGAACAGGCATAACCGGACTATTGCACACATTACCTCTCGTTTCCTCAATCACACCTTTCTCAATCAGATCATAGATGATCGCCAAAAGGGCTCTTTCACCATCACTGGAAATCCGATATTGGGGAATACGTGGCAATCTAGCATTCGCTTTCAGTGTCACAACATATGGCGGAATCTCCAGGAGGCCCACATCATTAGGACCAGTAGCCCAAAGAGAATCAGGGAGAGAAGACAATTCAGGTGGACGTCGATCTTTAGATAAATACATCGGAGAGATCACTCTCTTACCCAATGTAAGGTGTACTCCCGAAGGAGAACAATATAGTGTCGCATACAATCTCTTCAACAAGTCCAAACCCAACAGGTTCTCACCACAACCTGTCGTCAAAATAAGGGGTGCTTCGAATTCACAAGGTCCAACAGAAATAGACAACGGACTAGAAATCGGATTCGTAACCGGGGCGCCAGAAAAACCTATTGAAACATTCGTTAAGCCAGACAAAGGTGCGCCAGGGAGTTTAGAGTGCATAGTAGAACTCTTCGCAGCACCAGTATTCAACAGAAAAGGCTCTGACACACCTGATGCAATCACTTCAACATAAGGTCCACTCTGATCTACTGGAACTGAAACAACTCCCTCTCTTTGTCTATGGCTGTCCTAGCAATCATTACCATCCACATTCTCGCCTTCGACATAGTAATCATCCGTATAGTACTGAGTCGTCCTAACAGACGCACCATTCTGCTGATCAAAACTATTCATAGAGTTCTGTGGAGGCAAAGGACGCGCATTTTGACCACGACCTCTACCTCTAGGAGCTTGTTGAACACCACGACCTCTCACACCAGAAGCACCATTCGTGCGCTGTAACAGAACCGGACAACTACTTGAAATGACCCTCTTCTTTGCAATGCGCACACTGATTAGGACCTACGGGAATACGCTGTTGAGAAGACTCAAACCTTTGCGAGTTTCTCTGATATTGCTGAGGTTGCTGATAATCACGCTGATTATTACGGGGCGGATAAGCTTGCTGTAGAAGAACTTTAGTCTTCAATTCCTTAGTCTTCCTATCCGCTTTCTCTTTCTCCTCCTTATCTCTATTCTCGTAGTACTGGGCAGTAGCCAAAATCTGCGCTGACGTAGAAACAGCCCAAGCACTCTCAGAATCCTTCAACTTAGTGCACAATTCGGGAAGCAAATTATGCACAAACTTGTCAACGAACAACCGTTGACCACCTTCTGTACTCATATCCTGACCACTATGGTCGACAAACGTCTCTTCGAATCTAGTGAAAAAGTCGGACACACTTTTGTCTTTCTTCTGCTTGCACGCAGACAACTTGTCCCAATTGACACGCATAGCAGGCATCAAAGTCTTCATATAATCAATAATCCTACCAGGGAGGTCAGCAATCACGTCCTCTGGTTTAGCACCACCAACTTGTCTAGCATCTGCGGCCCTAAGATTATTCTATGTATCATCCAATTCTTGTGCATGATCCGTATGACGAATCAATCCCCATAAAGGCTGTGGAACTACATTCCCAAACAACATGTCTATATCAGCCAAATTCATAATGCATGATCCCGCAGTCTGAGCTAATTCCTTATAGTACCCTGCAGGATTTTTACGTGGATCAGGCAAAGTCTGCTTAAGAGCTAATACTTCAGCACGCTTCCATGGAACATGTACCCAAACACGCTGAAAATGTGGCTGAACAGGTGGAACAGCTTGTGCATCACCCGGTCTCCAAACCGGGGGAACCTCTCGCATCGGGTATTGTCGCGCCTTTCTCCTAACTGAAGAATCAGGCTCAAACAGTCGCTGAGAAGGAGATTCACTCCTAAACGACAACAACGTTGCAACTGCTTTCTCAACCTCAATACCGATCAAAGTTCCCTTCGCAAACTCAGACCGTATACGGAACAACTCAGGCGGAGCTTGTCTTAACGAATATGTCTTTCCACTCCGCAAAAAAAAATCCCGCATACCATCACTCCGCATTTTTAAGTCCGCAAAAACCATTACTCCTCATGCATTGATTCCGCAAATTTTCACATAGCATATGACTTCACTCCGCATGCAATTATAACGCAAATGCATGTGTGGTGAAGTCATATACTTTGTAAAAGTACTTTATCTTTAAATATATATATATATATATATATATATATATGTGTATATATATATATATATATATATATATATATATATATATATATATATGTATACACATATATATATATAATTTTAAATAAAAAGAATTAAGTTTTTAAATTTACATTATATTTAGAACTAAATTAAACTATATTAATAATACACACACACACATATATATATTGTATATATATATATATATATATATATATATATATATATATCTATATATATATATATATATATAAAAACACTAAAAACTAATTCCACCCTAGTCCCTTTAAATACCCCAGCACCCTTAAACACTAACCCATCCTGACCCTAAAAATACCCCTGTACCCTAAAATCCAAACATACCCCTGAACCCTAAAAATACCCCTGTACCCCAAAACACAAAACAACCCCTGAACCCAAAAAGTACCCCTGTACCCCAAAACCCTAAACAACCCCTTAACCCCAAAAATACCCCTGTACCCCAAAACCCAAAACAATCCTTGAACCCTAAAAATACCCCTGTACCCCAAAACCCAAACCTACCCCTGAACCCTAAAAATACCCCTGTACCCCAAAACCCAAATCAACCCCTGAACCCTAAAAATACCCCTGTACCCCAAAACCCAAAACAACCCCATAACCCTAAAATACCCCTGTACCCCAAAACCGAAAACAACCCCTGAACTCTAAAATTACCCCTGTACCCCAAAACCCAAACCTACCCCTGAACCCTAAAAATACCCCTGTACCCCAAAACCCAAAACAACCCCTGAACCCTAAAACTACCCCTGTACCCCAAAACCCAAAACAACCTCTGAACCCTAAAAATACCCCTGTACCCCAAAACCCAAAACAACCCCTGAACTCTAAAAATACCCCTGTACCCCAAAACCCAAAACAACCCCTGAACCCTAAAAATACCCCTGTACCCCAAAACCCAAAACAACCCCTTTACCCTAAAATACCCCTGTACCCCAAAACCCAAAACAACCTCTGAACCCTAAAAATACCCCTGTACTCCAAAACCCAAAACAACCCCTGAACCCTAAAAATACACCTGTACCCCAAAACCCAAAACAACCCCTGAACCCTAAAAATACCCCTGTACCCCAAAACCCAAAACAACCCCTGAACCCTAAAAATACCCCTGTACCCCAAAACCCAAAACAACCCCTGAACCCTAAAAATACCCCTGTACCCCAAAATGCAAACCTACCCCTGAACACTAAAAATACCCCTGTACCCCAAAACACAAAACAACCCCTGAACCCTAAAAATACCCCTGTACCCCAAAACGGAAACCTACCCCTGACCCCTAAAAATACCCCTGTACCCCAAAACGCAAACCTACCCCTCAACCCTAAAAATACCCCTGTACCCCAAAACGCAAACCTACCCCTGAACCCTAAAAATACCCCTGTACCCCTTAACAATTAAATACCCCTGCACCCCATAACTTAAACCCATATACTTACCTTACAACTTACCTTAAAACATATACTTTTACCAATCATGCTTTTAAAATGATTTTCGTCATAAAAGCATGTGAGATAAAAGCATATAATATATGAAGGCATGCGGAATGAAAAAATGCGGAGTAAAGGTACCTGCGGACTAATGGTATGAGGAGTGAAAGTATGAGGAGTAAAAAATGCGGAGTGATGGTATTTTACCTGTCTTAACTCACCATCTTCCCATTCTTCGCGAAGGAAAGAACATATCATATCAAAAACATATCTCTGTGTCGGTGCTCCCCATTGACGGAAAACATCCATAACACACTCGAGACTATAGTGCAAAGGATACGTAACCCATTTACGCACTAAGTGATCCAACACTGTCCGTTCATCGGGACCAGGCAATTGGCTACGCAATTGCTTACTCTCTGGAACAGGAGACATACCCAACGATCCAAAAAGAGGAGAAAAGAGACCAGCAACAGTATCGATCATTCTCTGTCGAACAGAAGGAGAAGTTGACAAAAGAACAGGAGGAAAAACAGGATGAGCAGAAGCATGCACAGGAGCAGTAACAGAAGGAGTAGACAATACAGGCGTAGGAGTAGCAGACGAAGGAAGTAGCAAAGGCAGAGGCCCTTGAGAAGGCTGCGCCAAAGGAACAAAAGCCAACGGAAGAGGAGCTGGCTGTTGAGGAACCACAGGTGGCAAAGCAACCGGAGGTTGCGCAACTACAGGAGGCGGAGGTGCTGTAGCACTCTGCACATAAGGGGGTGGCGAACTCAACAGGTGCGACATTAAAGGATCTTTCACAAGATCTTTCTTTACTTCTTGCTGTTGAGGCGGCAAAGCTGGATAGCACTTGTCTACCGCCAGTTTACATTGCCTAAGCAACTGTTCGCTTTCTTGTTCTTCTTCGTTATCCCTAAACTGTATAGCAGCTTGCACCATTGACATACCTTTTTCTCTCTTATTTCGCTTCGCTAACTTAATTTCTTTCTGTTTGGCTTCCTTTCGCCATAAGCGGAAAGAGTCAAACATTGCCGGCCGGGCTTTCTTCTTGAAAAATTTAACCTTGAGATTGTCTAAAATCTCTGTTTCAAAGCTACCATAACGGGCCACTGTAGGACACCGTCTTTCCTGGTATACTTAATCCATACTTCATTATACGCTATAGGGCCCACGCCATGTTTTATATAGAGCTCATAGGTCGGAGTTCCAATCGGAGGAACCGGACACGAGTCCTCCAATCGGGAATCCCTATTACAACCACAACAAAATATCTTTCCAAGTCTGCTAAGACCAGGCATCTTCGCTCTCTAGTCTAGCTTCAAACTTCAAGGGAATATCAAAGACGATAGTCTCGCGAATACACGAGTCCCTCGGCTTTGAGGCCTGCAGGTCTCAAATCAAAGAATCCCAAGGGGATACCAAAACAAAACTAAGGACTGGGAGACGCTCCACTCATACTTAACTGAAATGTCGATGGCGTCGCCAGTAGACCCGTCTATCGTCTCGCTTTACAAATCCTCTAATGTCTCCAAGACAGGGCGACAGTCAGGGCAGCAGTCCTTCGTAGCCGTCGGAAAGCGGGGAACCTCGCAGCAAAGACTTTCGGACCACGACGACATACAGGGGTCGATGAAGTGGCAGGCCTTCCTCCAGAATTTTCACACAAAGCTCCTCACGATCTTCAGGCTTGGACCGGTACCTCTGAAGTCGCCCCACGTGGGCGCCAACTGAAGAACCGGGTTTTAGAACACAGCGGCGCCAGGGGAAACGCCCAATGTCTTTGGGTTCACCTGTCTTAGAATACAGAGACACGGGATACTTCTTGGTGACGTCAAAGACCAAGTTTATTGGCTGCAACCAGGAACAGAGGTCTACGAAGCACAACACGGGTGGTTCGCTAGAGACTGCACAAATTCACAGAGCGGAGCATCGTCTATTATGCTAAAAATCACATTCCTGGCTAGCATCAGTTACATACAAAAGAACCAATCAGATGATGACATTTCAAACATATCGCATGACGACAAACCCATTTTCTGTTGTCCAGCCCACCAGAAATGACTAGGCGAAATCCAACATTCCTGCTCGAACAGGCCGGACGGACCCATAATAAAAGACCTCAACCCATATCAGAAATTAAGCCATAAAGGAAGGAACAGAAACAGATGAGAAGCAAGATAGAAGGGTGTGTGCATGTACCATAAACTCAGCAATGTCCTGCTCTTTGATCTTTATCTGACCAGCTGCCTAACAAGGAACTGGCTCAACGAGGTCAGCCTCGGGCAAGGGAGTCAGCTCGTTCAGGTCACACAAAAGTGAGCTAAAGGTGTACGTGTCCCAAAGACTCGTTCGGCCGCAGTCATCGGCCTATGTGAGGGAAACCACAAACTGGCTGCCGTACACAAAATGGAACCCGAAGGTTCGAATGAAATCCCTGAATACGTAGTGTTTCCATAGATCGTTTATGACGAAAACACTCGTACATGCCGCACTCGTCATTTGCGGTCCGCTGACACCAAAATCGTCTAGATACGACGACCTTTATTTAACAGGTTCAGAATCACGGAACCTCAAATGCTTCCCATATGCAGTTGGATGAATTCAAACTATCTGAAGCTTAACTCGGATAAAACTGAGGTGATGGTGTTTGGGAAACTCACTCCCGCATGGTCTTCCACTTGGTGGCCCCAAGACCTCGGCCCCCCACCTAATCCTGTCACCAAGGTCAGAAACCTAGGTGTAATTTTTGACAACAAACTTTCATACACTCACCAAGCCAGTTCAATAGTTTCGGCCTCTTTTTTCACACTCAAAATGATCAAAAAACTTCAACCCTACCTCCCCTCAAACACCATAATCACCTTGATCTCAACACTGCTAATGTCCTGAGTCGACTACTGCAACGCTCTCATGCTTAATGCTCAAGAACAAGTAGTCAATAAACTCCAGTTGGTCCAGAACGCGTCTGCAAGACTTGTCACAGGCACACCCAAGTTTAAACCTATCTCCAACATTATCCGCAAACTCCATTGGTTACCGATCAGACAACGAATTAAATTCAAAGCCCTGTGTATAGCCTTTAAAAGCATTCATGAAAAAGCGCCATCTTTTCTTAAAGATGCCCTTTGCCCCTACCGACCATTACGCACTCTCAGATCCGCTGACGCCAACCTTCTGAAGGTAGTCAAAACCAAGAAGGCCACTTGGGGAGACAGATCCTTTGCAGTAGCCACGGCTAAATTATGGAACACCTTGCCTTGTCACCTTAAGAACATTCCTACACTAACATCATTTAGGAAGCAGCTGAAGACCTGGCTATTTAATCACTAGACTCCACCAATATTCTTAGACCTGAACCTTCAGTCCTCTGTCAAGCGCCAAGACACCCTTGGGTAATCGTGCGCTCAACAAATTGCATAAAATAAATAAATAAAATAAATCTGCCTCCGAATGGGGAATAACACAAACGAGGAAGGAGAAGCCGCTACCTGTTTAAGGACGAAAGACCTCCCAGTGGGTGGCATGCTTCATCATCGGCCCCTCCGTGCACCTCTCCAATGGATAGGATGCATGCTATTAGCCTTACAAATATTGGGGAGCTTGGGAGGAGGAATGACAATTGGTAGATTTGCCACATGCATGGACTTATAGGGTGTGAAGGAGTGCAGCGGGAAAACAATATGTGTGAGATGAAACTACCTCCAGGGTGGCGATATGAATTTTATAGTTTAACCAATAACAAATAGCAAGGGGTCAATTACTATGCAATCCAAATTTCATTAAGAAAAGAGAACCTCATTCCTATAACGAGAAAAACGAATGATGTGCTGCTACAGTCACGCATAGGGTCTCCCTCTTTGTGAAAAGATTCCCATCAGTCACCACTCGGATCCGCCCTTCATCATCTGGGATCCTTCACACATGAAGGTAGAATGTTATACCCACTGCGGACTGGCAGATGTTAAAGCCTAGACCTACACGTGGGACCCAATGATAGAGTTGTAACTAATATTGACAAGGGTGACTGAAAGCAGTGCTCTAAGTGTAAAATGAAAAGTGAAAATACGTGAGTGTGAATAATCATAAAATTAGGTAGAGAAGAAAAAAGAATTTTAATATGTTTCTCTTCAATCCTAAGGTAATAAAAAGTGCGTAGTGGACTAAACAAATAACCACTATTGACCTTCCATCATCAGTAGTCCCCGGTAGCTTGTTTCCTTCCCAGTATAAGAATTGGCTTGGTAGTTTGGTCTGCCCTGTTCCCATGATGCACTGGGCCAGGGTCAGACTAATTTGCATATAGCCAAGTTCTGAGCTGGGATGGTGCAGTGAGCTAAAAAACGGTGATGGATCAAGCCCTGATCTTTGGACTGGGTAAGAGTGGTCTGCTTAATTCAGACACTCTGTTCATCACCACCCCCTTTTCTGAATCATTTTTGTCCACCATAAGCATGGAAGGGTATACTCAGATGTGAGTCCCTAGCTCATTGCACCATCAGGATTCAAGCAAGCTGGGCCGAAGACGGCTGAAATGCCAGAAACCGGTCCCCGGTATCTTGTTTCCTTCCCAGTATAAGAATTGGCTTGGTAGTTTGGTCTGCCCTGTTCCCATGATGCACTGGGCCAGAGTCAGACTAATTTGCATATAGCCAAGTTCTGAGCTGGGATGGTGCAGTGAGCTAAAAAACGGTGATGGATCAAGTCCTGATCTTTGGACTGGGTAAGAGTGGTCTGCTTAATTCAGACACTCTGTTCATCACCACCCCCTTTTCTGAATCATTTTTGTCCACCATAAGCGTGGAAGGGTATACTCAGATGTGAGTCCCTAGCTCATTGCACCATCAGGATTCAAGCAAGCCGGGCCGAAGACGGCTGAAATGCCAGAAACCGGTCCCCGGTAGCTTGTTTCCTTCCCAGTATAAGAATTGGCTTGGTAATTTGGTCTGCCCTGTTCCCATGATGCACTGGGCCAGGGTCAGACTAATTTGCATATAGCCAAGTTCTGAGCTGGGATGGTGCAGTGAGCTAAAAAACGGTGATGGATCAAGCCCTGATCTTTGGACTGGGTAAGAGTGGTCTGATTAATTCAGACACTCTGTTCATCACCACCCCCTTTTCTGAATAATTTTTGTCCACCATAAGCGTGGAAGGGTATACTCAGATGTGAGTCCCTAGCTCATTGCACCATCAGGATTCAAGCAAGCCGGGCCGAAGACGGCTGAAATGCCAGAAACCGGTCCCCGGTAGCTTGTTTCCTTCCCAGTATAATAATTGGCTTGGTAGTTTGGTCTGCCCTGTTCCCATGATGCACTGGGCCAGGGTCAGACTAATTTGCATATAGCCAAGTTCTGAGCTTGGATGGTGCAGTGAGCTAAAAAACGGTGATGGATCAAGCCCTGATCTTTGGACTGGGTAAGAGTGGTCTGCTTAATTCAGACACTCTGTTCATCACCACTCCCTTTTCTGAATCATTTTTGTCCACCATAAGCGTGGAAGGGTATACTCAGATGTGAGTCCCTAGCTCATTGGACCATCAGGATTCAAGCAAGCCGGGCCGAAGACGGCTGAAATGCCAGAAACCGGTCCCCGGTAGCTTGTTTCCTTCCCAGTATAATAATTGGCTTGGTAGTTTGGTCTGCCCTGTTCCCATGATGCACTGGGCCAGGGTCAGACTAATTTGCATATAGCCAAGTTCTGAGCTGGGATGGTGCAGTGAGCTAAAAAACGGTGATGGATCAAGCCCTGATCTTTGGACTGGGTAAGAGTGGTCTGCTTAATTCAGACACTCTGTTCATCACCATCCCCTTTTCTGAATCATTTTTGTCCACCATAAGCGTGGAAGGGTATATTCAGATGTGAGTCCCTAGCTCATTGCACCATCAGGATTCAAGCAAGCCGGGCCGAAGACGGCTGAAATGCCAGAAACCGGTCCCCGGTAGCTTGTTTCCTTCCCAGTATAAGAATTGGCTTGGTAATTTGGTCTGCCCTGTTCCCATGATGCACTGGGCCAGGGTCAGACTAATTTGCATATAGCCAAGTTCTGAGCTGGGATGGTGCAGTGAGCTAAAAAACGGTGATGGATCAAGCCCTGATCTTTGGACTGGGTAAGAGTGGTCTGATTAATTCAGACACTCTGTTCATCACCACCCCCTTTTCTGAATCATTTTTGTCCACCATAAGCGTGGAAGGGTATACTCAGATGTGAGTCCCTAGCTCATTGCACCATCAGGATTCAAGCAAGCCGGGCCGAAGACGGCTGAAATGCCAGAAACCAGTCCCCGGTAGCTTGTTTCCTTCCCAGTATAATAATTGGCTTGGTAGTTTGGTCTGCCCTGTTCCCATGATGCACTGGGCCAGGGTCAGACTAATTTGCATATAGCCAAGTTCTGAGCTGGGATGGTGCAGTGAGCTAAAAAACGGTGATGGATCAAGCCCTGATCTTTGGACTGGGTAAGAGTGGTCTGCTTAATTCAGACACTCTGTTCATCACCACCCCCTTTTCTGAATCATTTTTGTCCACCATAAGCGTGGAAGGGTATACTCAGATGTGAGTCCCTAGCTCATTGGACCATCAGGATTCAAGCAAGCCGGGCCGAAGACGGCTGAAATGCCAGAAACCGGTCCCCGGTAGCTTGTTTCCTTCCCAGTATAATAATTGGCTTGGTAGTTTGGTCTGCCCTGTTCCCATGATGCACTGGGCCAGGGTCAGACTAATTTGCATATAGCCAAGTTCTGAGCTGGGATGGTGCAGTGAGCTAAAAAACGGTGATGGATCAAGCCCTGATCTTTGGACTGGGTAAGAGTGGTCTGCTTAATTCAAACACTCTGTTCATCACCATCCCCTTTTCTGAATCATTTTTGTCCACCATAAGCGTGGAAGGGTATACTCAGATGTGAGTCACTAGCTCATTGCACCATCAGGATTCAAGCAAGCCGGGCCGAAGACGGCTGAAATACCAGAAACCGGTCCCCGGTAGCTTGTTTCCTTCCCAGTATAAGAATTGGCTTGGTAGTTTGGTCTGCCCTGTTCCCATGATGCACTGGGCCAGGGTCAGACTAATTTGCATATAGCCAAGTTCTGAGCTGGGATGGTGCAGTGAGCTAAAAAACGGTGATGGATCAAGCCCTGATCTTTGGACTGGGTAAGAGTGGTCTGCTTAATTCAGACACTCTGTTCATCACCACCCCCTTTTCTGAATCAGTTTCTCAACAGAGCGGGAGCCAATGGCTCCCTGAACTGGTATCAACTGTAAAATGCAAGGAGGGCACCAAATGTGCCCTTCATAGCAGTCTAGTGGCGCTGACAAGCGCCCCCACCCTACCAAATACACTAAGTCCTGTCTGGGAGGTGGTAACATCTTCCTGTGACAGGAAACCTATTGTCCTGCCTACCCCTGCTTGATCTTACCGCAGCAGCAGGAGGGCAGAAACTTGTCTGTGGTTGGCAGCATAAATAGCATGCTGTCAGACTCTAGAAGACTGGTACCGGGAGCACTGAGGGCTTACCGGTGGAGCCCCACAGTGCATGGAATCATACCCTAACATCGTATGATTCCATCATGTTTGATACCAAACATGCCAGGGTCTGTTATATCCAGTTTAGAGTTAGCCATCGCGTAATGATGCATAGCCACTTTATATATCGTAATGGCTGACGCACTTACGATTCCTGGAGAATGGACTCCAGGGTTTGAAGGGGTGTCCTGCTCATACAGGGGCACCCTCACATTTATAACCAATGACCCTGCCTTTGGGATTGAAAGACCTGACTTAGGGGTGACTTATAGGGTTTAAGTGTAGTGACCTCAGTTATAAGAAAACGTATATCTGTCGTAAGTGCTGCTAGCACTATCTTACACTAGCTTACACAGGCTGCAATGGCAGGCCTGTAGTCACAATTTGAGTGGTCTCCCATGGGTGGCATAATACATGCTTCAGCCCAGGCGGTACCTTAGTACCATATACTAGGGACTTACAAGGGTACACCAGCAGCCAATCTGGGGGCTACCAAATTTAAACAGAATGACACCAGCAAAAAGTAGCAGTAACCATGAAAGCAGAGCCTACTTTCCTACACTAGTTAAATACACAAATATCGCAATAAGCAACAGAAAGGTGACAAGTCAACCTTTGCAAAAGGCCTTCCACTGTGCCGCTGCGTTTTTAGCAACTTTTGAACCATTTGAGCTAGAAACAATTGTTGTTGTTAAAATCTGCATATTATGTAGCAGATGATGTAATGTGTGGCAAATGTGGCAAATCTCTAACTATGCAAAAATTGTAGCGGAACCACAATCGCATAATTCCAGAGGCCTTGATTATATCCCTGTGTTTCACTGACGATGAAGGATCAGGTAATGAATTGGTTGGTATATGCTAACACACAGTGCGATGGAATATATCACATGGATACCAATAGGACCATCATAAATGCTTGTCCGTGTGGCTGCAGACCATACGTCAACTCCAAGTGTAATTTCCATTGGTGTAATCACTGAGGTGCATTTCAGCACCACATTCTCACCGCTGTACTGTTTGTCTATATAATATGCAGCTCTATACTGTAGCAGTACAGCATTTCTATTGTTGTACTGACAGCAGGTGGACATCCTCTGTTCTGTCGCAGTTCCACTTTCCTTCAGCTTCCCTGACAGTAGATGGACATCCTCTGTTCTGTTGCAGTTCCACTTTCCTTTATCTGCACCGACAGTAGGTGGAAATCCTCTGTTCTGCTGCAGTTCCACTTTCCTTCAGTTGCACCGACAGTAGGTGGACATCCTCTGCGCTGTTGCAGTTCCACAGTCCTTCAGCTGCAGAGGGTGGACATCGTCTGTTCTGCTGCAGTTCCACTTTCCTTTAGCTGCACTGACAGCGGGTGGACATCCTTTGCTCTGTTGCAGTTCCACTTTCCTTTAGCTGCACCGACAGTAGGTGGACATCCTCTGTTCTGTTGCAGTTCCACTTTCCTTTAGCTGCACTGACAGCGGGTGGACATCCTTTGCTCTGCTGCAGTTCCACTTTCCTTTAGCTGCACTGACAGCGGGTGGACGTCCTCTGTTCTGTTGCAGCTCCACTGCCCTTTAGCTGCACTGACAGTGGTTGAACATCTGCTGTTCTGTTGCACTTCCACTGTCCTTCACCTGCAGTGACAGTGGGTGGACATCGCTGTTCTGCTGTACTTCCACTGACTTTCAGCTGCACCAACAGTGGGTGGACATTCAAGGTTCTGTTGCACATCCACTGTCCTTCAGCTGCAATGATGGTGGGTGGACATCCTCTGTTCTGTTGAAGTTCCACTTTTCTTCAGCTGCTGTGGCAATGGGTGGACATCGTAAAGTTCCGCACATGCGCGGGGACCCCGGAGCACTTTATCCGATATATGCTGTCAAGTGATGAAGTTCGCCTTTCTTCGGGAAGGCCTGGAAAAGTCACTTGAGAAAGTCATATTGAAGCCTGGGGTAGGCTACAGTGGTTAGAGTTCTTCATCCTGGAATGGTAAAAGAAGAGACTATGATTACATATGCTCTCAGAATATATATTCTTTGTAATGGCACAGAAAAAGAACCTTCACAAACCCCTTTGGTATGGAAATACAGACATGAAGAAGTGTAAGGCCATGTAGCCCATAGTCTGCAACTATAAGTGAAGAAAAAGAAAGCTGTGCCTTTAAGAGCAGAGAGACCACCAATATCCCATCATGCTTAGCCAGAGGCAGTAACCTCAGTTCTTTTTGAAGGCTACATTAAAATGATAATAACCGAGCATGCGATTATTTGTGCACTCCACCGGGAGGGAGGGCTGTTTATGACTATCATGGAAATACCCTTACAATGCCATTGCAGCATTGTGATTGGCTTAGGAGAGGGGAGGGAGGCTGCCTGCAGCTGCTTACTGCGAGGGTGATGCAGGACCGGACCGCTGAAGGTAAGTGTTGTTTATTTAAAATTAACACCCCCGGGCGACCGCCGGCTCCCTCCCACCCGCGAGTCATGCCAGCCGCGACTGGGTGCACTGTCCTTGTTTGCGCCTTGCTCCAGGGCCAAAAACAGTAGACAAACTCCAGACTCTAAGAGTGCCCATTTGAAAACGAGACTGGACCCTGCAGGAGGCCTGGTTGGAGAGAAAAAAGGCCAGAAGATCTGAGGGCTGCAGGAGTTACAGGAAAGAAATTTCCCAGCAGGTATTGAAAAATGAGATGTGTGTCCTTATTTAAAATTTGACGGGCAGCTCAACATCCACCACCGGGGTGGAGGCTATTACCTATGCCGTTTTGGTGGGCAAATACCCACCCTATTTAGAAGTTTGGCGCAGATATCAGTGACTTCAAAGGAGTCACCAGCACAGCCCCCCTCTGAAAGAACAGCTGCCATGTTTCATTTGGCCTCTCGGCAAAACTTTTGGTTTTACAAAAAATACTCGCACAGTGGGAGTCTGGTTTTGTAAAACAAAATAATAATGACTCTAACACACTGGGAGTTTTCTTCAGGGTGTAGGGACAATTTTTCTTCTTTAGGTCTCGCATGCGACAGTGCATACACTGTCGCTTGCAAGTCTATTGGTACTTAAAAACATCTAACAGGGGCTTAGAGCCCACCCATAGCTTACCATTGGTCGGCTTTCTTGCTGTTTCATTTTCTTTGTCTTAATGGGGCAACAGCATCTCCCACTCTCAATCCTCTTGTGTTTTTTTGGTCAGCAGCAACTCGTTTCATTTTGCTGGTCTCCGCTTGCTACAGAAGGCTTTTGCAGGATTTTTGTTTCACCTTCTATAGATTTAACACATTCCAAAAAAAGCATTGGCAAAGCTAAAAGGTCTTACCTGTGGGAGATCTATTACTACTGTTAATGTGTTTTTTGCTTTTAATTCTCTGCAGAGGAAGTGCTCAGGGGTATCTAATCACCATGCCTGCCCTCATCGGTTCGGCAGAAGCCAGTCTAACACCTTAAGGCAGAGAACATAACTGTTTGTTCGTGCCGGAGCAACCTTTCATTCTTTCTACTTATTGAGTTTGGGAACTTCAACCTATAGTCAGCGCCAATCCATAATCCAATAATTCCCGCTGGACAAAAGGGCGCATCAAGCCATAGTTCTAGCAATGACACTGTCTCATTCATGATGTGCCGCTCATTTGCTGTTTCCGTGCTGAAACTCTTGTACTGCTCCGCAGATGCACCTCATGTGTGATGTGCTGCTCATCTTCTGTTCCAGCTCTGAGGCTTTCAAAAAGCTCTGCCGATGCACCTCTTGTGTGATGTGTGGCACATCTTCTCTTCCAGCGCTGAGGCTCTCATGCAGCTCTGCTGATACACCTAATGTGTGATGTGCTGCTCGTTTCCTGTTACAGCGCTGAAACTCTCACACAACTCCGCCGATACACCTCATGTGTGATGTGCAGAACATCTTCTGTTCCATCACTGAGCCCCACTGTAGCTCCCCTGATGCACCTCATCTCTGAAGTACATCATCAACTGACATTCTAGCACCTAAACCCACAAAAGGTTCTACCACTGGACCTTAAGTGCAGCTATTCAAGCATTGGGACTCGCGCACGGCTCTGCCTATGCAGGTCATTTCTGATATGCATCTTTCTCTGCTGCTGAAACACTAAGGGGCCCATTAGGATGTCGGGCGGTGGCACCACCGCGGTGGTGGCGGGGTGGAAAAACAGCTTTTTCCGCCCGCGAGTAGCGAAACTCACGTCCGCCACATTAGGATAGCAAAACATAGGTCATTTCCCTTCATTTCAATTTACCCCGGAGCGCCGCGCACTGCCATCAAAGTGCGCCCGCCACCACGGCGGTGGGAGCCAATCGAGACTCTCCGCCGTGCGGAATGACGTCCGCCCGCTCAACAAATTAGGATGGCCCAAACAAGTCGTCTTACCGCAGCGGAGACACTGCCCAGTTTAAGCAGGCGGAAATTCGACAGCAGAGCGAGATAGCCGAGACCTGGACCTGAACGCCATGAACCCAGCCCTCCATATGCACCCGGTGATGTTCCTCCTACAACACTATCGTCAGATGTGCCGCCACGGATGCCGCCGCAGGTACGCAACTACACAAATGCAACACACAACACACAGGCCGACACAGGGTCCAATCCCCACACAGACACCCTGCTGGGGGTCACAACACATCCACAAGGGCACCCACACATCACCCACCTGACAACATGGCACCCCTCAGCATCCGGGACACACATCGTCCGCCAACAGGCAGTAACATCCCGCTCCCGGTCATGTCACCGCCGCGGTCGACACATGCGCACTATGCATAAGGCAGGGCCACTCCAAGGCATGGACAGGGCACAAACACCACAGGGCCACACCACCACAAACCACACTGCAACACACCCCATCAAGTCACAGGCCAGGTGCCCATCCCGTGCACTCCCATGCACACCAGCAAGCACTGCAACAAGCAAGCACAATACACACCCTGCACCACACAACACACAACCAGGGCGACAGTCACTGCAGCAGTGGCTGACAAGGAACACATAACACCAGTGCCACACACACTGAAGGCTCACAATCCTTGCCAGCACATACACACACAAACAAACACACACCCTGGGTGTAGCCACAAACACAACACACACACACAGGGATGCCTCAACAAATGCCTGCACAAGAACAACACACAAACACTACAGGAACACATACTGAACTCCAACAGAAACAGACATACCCTGTACTCCCAACTGGGGAAAAGCAATGGGAGCACAGACACAGCAGGAGTACACAACATCATCACTCAGGAACAAAACACACACACACACCATAACACAAATCATACAAGAAGTGCATCTGGGCAAACACACACTGCCACATCAACACTGCCACAGATCCACATCAAACACCAATCAACAAACACCACAAGGCATCAGGGGATGCACATCAGGCAATGCCCAGGTCACATACACACAGCACTGCATGCTCAACAAGCAGTGTGTGCAGAACAAGCACAACAGCCACACACACACATGATCAACACAACCACATCACACACACCACAATTCAGCATTGCACAAATACTACAGCACACCCAGGAACTGAACCAATACCACATCCGAAATCAACATATCCAACACAACAACTACACATGCACCACTCTGGGACACAAGAGCCAATCCACCTCCACCAGAGCACTGGGCAGCACACACAGCTGAAGTGCACATGACCACCACAGAATGACTAATAGCACAAGGACAGCACACATACACCATTGTGGCAAGGTCCAGAGTGGAACAACACTTATGGCCCAAGAACTGCACCACAAAGCACAAGCACACAAATGAAGTGATGGGGAGGCACACACACATGGAAACCAAGGGGACAGCTGACATCAAAGTGAAATACCCTGCATGTCAGTAGCAGACATGTAATGGATGTCCCACACACAAATAGAGGGAGGGAAGACACACAATGGCAATGCACAAGTGGCACACATAGAGGATGGCGTAACACCACACACACCATGCCATACAGGAGGAGAAAAACCACCATGTGCCTGCCATGCATCACAAACACAAACACAATGCCAGTGTGGAGCAGCAGGGCCACACAGTCTACACAAACACACCCAAGACACATTGAGAATCACTCAAACACAACACTGATGTGCAACTCACACACGTTGCACACTTCAAACTTACAAAAACAACTAGGAGGAGTCACACACAACTGCATGGACACACCAACACACAGCACAGTGCACTACAAACAGCTCACACAAGTGCATACAATCTTCTACACAGGGCAAGACAAAACCAACAACAGGCATACAACACCTGGGTGACACATATACAGGGCCACACATACATCCACTACAAACTTACACCCTTCACACTGCACACCTCTGCTTCACCCAAGACCACGCATCTCATGTAGGCCATGGTACCAGGACTAAGGGCCAACACAAGATGACCACACACATACACGGCTGGGCACACATAAAGGAATCCACACACATACATCATGACATATCCCAACCTGCTCCAAAACCTTAGCACAGCATCACACCCTGTGCTGGCAGTGTCCCACAACCTGACATGTGAACAGTGTATCCAACAATAGCAAATCAATAAGAAGATAACTGCATGGCAGGTAAAATAGCCATCACAGATTACACCATAATCAGGGTCAGAATGGACTGAAGACCCTGTCACCCCTGTCTAAAAATCTGATGCCTGCAAAGAGCCTTGCAATGTTGAAGTGATACATAGAGCATGGGGCACAGCCAATCAAATGCAAACACAAAAAGAACTTTAATCAGCAAGGACACTGACAAAACACACAACAGAAGTAACTGTATTTATTCACATGTTCAACAGATGTAGCATTAGAACAATAGTTGACAACAGCAAGGCACAAAATGATGTACACAGTCAAGATAATATGCACAGGTGAAACACAAACAGGAAGGCCAGTGTCCATAGCACAGGTGAGAGGCCAACACAGCAGAGCAACAGGGCATGTGTCCATGGCAGGTGATCCAGCAAGTACATGAGAGGCTGCATAGGGGAGAGGCCAACACAGCAGAGCAACAGGGCCAGTGTCCATGGCAGGTGAGCCAGCAAGTACATGAGAGGCAGCATAGGGGAGAGTACCGCACAGCAGAGCAACAGTGCCAGTGTCCATGGCAAGTGAGAGACCAACACAGAAGAGCAACAGGGCCAGTGTCCATGGCAGGTGAGAGGCCAACACAGCAGAGCAACAGGGCCAGCAACACACCCATGGGGATGGTGTCTGTGGGCGGGAGTGTTTGGCTTGTGTCTGTTGTGTGCTCCTTGTGCTGTACCTTTTTGTTGACGCAGGTGAACCGTGGTCACTGACATCTGATGTGGCCACTGACTGGGGGGTGGACTTAGGCACCTGAGATGCAAAGGGAGCATGTGCCTGTTGAAGGGCTGACGTGACTGTGGATGACAACGCCTGGACTGTACGGTGTAGCCCACCCACGTCAGAATGTATGCCCTCCATGTATGCAATCACCTGGCCTAATTTCTTGTCATGGTCACTGAAGGCATTGAGCAGGGCGGTCTGGCCCACATAAAGCTGGCGCAGGAGCTCAACACACTCTGCACTGAGTGCAGCAAGGGGGGGTAAGTGGAGGGGCAGTGGTGCCAGGTGTGAATGTGACTCATCCCCTCTTAGTGACACAGATAAGGGCAGCACCAGAGTAAGTGGATGGGAGGCTGGGCACTGGCCGCTGGGTGGTAGATGATGATGCAGAATCCCCATCCCCTGTGCCTGCCAACATGATGCATCCCCGCTGGCATCAGATGATGTGGTACTCTGTGTCTCAGCCACTGATTCCTCCTGCATACTTCTGTCCCCCTCAGATGCGCTGGTGGGCTCTGTGTCACTGGCCTCCGCTGCAGCTGTAGTGCTACTCTCGCCACCATTGGTTTCTGGCTCATGTTCCTCCGTAGTATCTTGTGAATCTGCATGAGAGAGCGATACAGGGGTGTGTAAGTGTCATCATCTGGTCATACGAATTCTAATCAATGCAGTACAGGAGAGGCCCAAATCGACATGGTAACCAACACACCCTGCAATCACTGTGCAGCAACATACAACATAGACCACAACAGTGCCTGTAACGCTGAATAACTGCCAGGAGTGAGGCATGTTGATGCCACACAGCACTACACCCTTCCCGTAGATGGAGTGCCACCCCCCAACTTGACCTGCCCTAGGGACATGATGTGTGTACAACACTTATTACCACTGACAGACCTTCAGGAAACAAGAGGGGACAACACACACACCTATTATGACATTACATGCCACAATGCCATGTAGGCCATAGCCAGCACCATGTGGTAATCTCGGTCACATTGTTGTCAGATGTGTTGGCCTCAACCATCATGGTGCATGCAGAGTAGTCATACATGAAGTCACACTCATAAAGTTGACACTGCAGTTCACCACAATATAGATTCCCCACACTATCCCAATGATGAATGACCATGTGGAGCCTAACACATCTGGCAATGCAAAAGAACAGCAGGGTGGATCAGCTCAATAATGCCAGGGTGGGCCAATGCCTCATACAAACACACATCACAGTAGCCACTCATATCACACAGCACAGCATAGCAACACACGCACATCACATGGGTCACCGCTGCCACAGGCCCTGTACACATGCATCCACTCCCAGCTAAAGTCACACTCCCCAGATACTCACCACCCCTGCCTTGCTGACAATGCTCCTTCAGACGTGCATCCAGGTCTGGATGAGTCACTGCCAGTATGCCGCCCATCAGTAGATGCAACTAGAACACAATGTCCCGAAAGGTGAAAGTCAACAGACAATTATAAATAGCATGCACATAGCATTACTTAGGTGGACAAGAAGGAGATTACTCATTTTTTAGTCAAAAGGTAATTATTCATCTTTATGTGGTAACATTAGTTTGAAGGTCAGATATATACAGTTAAGGACAGCACTGCATAGAATGTAATGACAACCACATGGAACTTGGTGCAACAAACGTGAATAAAAAGTGCAGGTGGTGATGCAAGTGAAGGAAGAACAGCGTTGTTGGCGCACTGTGCATAAGGTGCAAACTATTTACAGTGAGTGGCTTAGCGGCACATGTGACATTGTGATATCACAGTGGGCACAGTTGATTAAGTTTGAATCTAGAGCCACAAAGAAGAGGTGTGCTGGGGGAATGGCTTAAGGCAGCTTAGGGAGTCTCAGTCTGAATGGAATCAGCGCGCCATTGCGGTCACGGGAAAAAGCAGTAACTGCTTTTTCCAGTGACTGCAACGGCACGCTGATTCAATCAGTGCAAACGCAGCACGGCGGATCCATACGGCCGGCTATAATGCTGAGTTCCCCAGCAAATGAAAACCAAGCACGGCTGATCCCTACGGCCGGTTAGAGCGCTGAGTCCTCCAGCCAGCTCTCCCCAGCAGGCCAGAATCCATTCAGACTGAGACTCCCTAAGCTGCCTTAAGCCATCCCCCCCAGTGTGGGTTACAAGGTTTCCATTCATCCAGGATCCTTCCAGCACGCCCTCATTCAGACAACCAGTCCTGATGATGATCCGAAATGCACCGGATCGAAACGCCGTCGACCTAACAGCCTGACCAATAGGCACACCTCTTCTTCGTGGCTCTAGATTCAAACTTAATCAACTGTGCCCTTTGTGATATCACAATGTCACATGCGCCGCTAAGCCACTCACTGTAAATAGTTTGCACCTTATGCACAGTGCGCCAACAACGCTGTTCTTCCTTCACTTGCGTCGCCACCTGCACTTTTTATTCACGTTTGTTGCACCAAGTTCCATGTGGTTGTCATTACATTCTATGCAGTGCTGTCCTTAACTGTATATATCCGACCTTGAAACTAATGCTACCACATTAAGATGAATAATTACCTTTTGACTAAAAAATGAGTAATCTCCTTCTTGTCCACCTAAGTAATGCTATGTGCATGCTGTTTATAATTGTCTGTTGACTTTCACCTTTCAGGACATTGTGTTCTAGTTGCATCCTACCTACCCAGTCCTGACTTGGTCTATGGGTTATACTCCTGTCTTGTTTATAAGCCCATCAGTGGAGTCATGCTGCGCCGTGCCAATCGCCCTGTGCGTGGTAGCATCCCCAAGGTCATCTCTGCCACTTGCTTTGCCAGCCGGCTGATGTCCTCCCACCTCTTGTGACAGTGGGTGTGTCGTCTGTTGGAAACCCCCAGGGCTCGCACCTTTACTGCAATGGCCCTCCACAGGGCCTTACGCTGCTGTACTTTGAGCTGCAGGTATGAGAGAAAAGAAGGGTAAACGAACAGTTACACAATGTCAGATAACATCTATCAGTACAGTTGCAAGACCCAGACTCAGGACCAATTGTAACCTCCCTCCCTCCAAAACTGGGGGACCCCTCACAAGGGCACTCTGCATGGCCCAAACAGATGTGATTGCATGCACACATTGGAGAGTAGAGGGTCCATGATAATCTCACAAATGCAGGATGCCTCAACACAATATGCATCGACAGAAGTGGTTAAGTCTGGAATTATACAGGGCACAGATGGGGCATATCTACTATTCAGTGTGAAGGAACAGGAGCATGTGAGTCTGGTGATGTTTTATCGTTTGGGTGGGCAGCCACTGAACCTACTCTGTGGGTCACACTCACTCAGACTACAGGGGCACACTGAAACATTCACACAAGCAATTACTGTCCAGGCATCTACATGGCTAACATCTGTTGCCTCTGTATGGCTGACAATGTACCACACCCCACTCACACATACAAGTACAGGCATCGAAAAGAGTGACATTGGGACACACACACACTCCCTCGCCCTGTAGACAGCTTGTCTGTCGGTGTTGTACACAACCCCATACCCTCAGGCATATACTGCAGCTGCACAACTACACATCTGTCACCCCCCTGCCCTACAGCTACCTTCATGGAGACTTAACACTACATTGGGACCACCAAACAGCCTTGGGTACTGTGCCAGCACCTCGTCCACAAGGACCTCCAGCTCCTCACTTGTAAATGGACTGGCACGGATCTTCTCTGTCCTTGCCATCCCTGTGGACATGGAACACCTGTGGTGAAAGTGAGTGGTGAGGGGTCCCAATCAATCAATCAATCAAGGCAGTTATAGAGCGCACTACTCACCCGGAGGGTCTCAAGGCGCTTGGGGGGGGGGGGGCGCTACTGCTCGAACAGCCAGGTCTTGAGTTTCTTCCTGAAGGAGAGGTGGTCTTGGGTCAGGCGAAGGTCGGTCGGGAGGGTGTTCCAGGTCTTGGCGGCCAGGTAGGAGAAGGACCTTCCTCCTGTTGTCGCTCTTCGGATGCGGGGGACGGCGGCGAGGGCGTGGTTGGTCGATCGGAGGTGGCGTTTGGGAGCGTAGAAGTTGAGGCGGTTGTTGAGGTAGCTCGGGCCTTGGCCATGTAGGGCTTTGTGTGCGTGGGTGAGGAGACGGAAGGTGATTCTCTTGTTGACGGGAAGCCAGTGCAGGTCTCTCAGATGTCCGGAGATGTGGCTGCGTCGGGGGTTGTCGAGGATGAGTCTGGCTGAGACGTTCTGGATCCGCTGGAGTCTCTTCTGGAGCTTGGCGGTGGTTCCGGCGTAGAGGGCGTTGCCGTAGTCCAGTCGGCTGGTGACGAGGGCCTGGGTGACCGTCTTCCTGGTCTCTGTGGGGATCCACCGGAAGATCTTCCGTAGCATGCGCAGGATGTTAAAACAGGACGCGGAGACGGCGTTGACTTGTCTGGTCATGGAGAGGGAGGAGTCCAGGATGAAGCCCAGGTTGCGTGCGTGGTCTGTCGGTTTGGGAGCTCAGCACCTAAATCACAGAACGGTGGCTCCTCCTGGCAGTAAAATACACGGCAGAGATATAGCCCTATCGAGGTATGTGTCTACCTAGAGACAAGCGAGGACATAAATACAAGTTTGTTGGTAAAAAACAGGGATATATATCTGTATCTTTATACCCTTAGGCAGACTTAAAGAGGAAATGAAATTTCTAACCACTGGGAATACAAGCAAAAGTTGAAGGAGTTGAAATCTAACTCACCCACAACTTCGGTATGAAAGAGGGTTTTCATTATAAATTATTCAAGCTTGTGTCATATAATGATTAAACATAATATTTATTAAGCATATGTATGTGTTTATTTATGAAACAGAGCAACTTTGCAAATAATCGTTAAGCAAAGCACCAAGGTCCATATCACCAAAAAGGACTCCTGGTAGAACTAGAAGTTCAAACCACATGGATAATCAAATCCATTTGGATAAACAAGGTACGCACCTGATTCATGGGAGGTACTTCTTTTTTGGTAATGGAATCACAGGGGGTCCCTAATAGCAGGGTACATAGGTCCAAGGGGAAGGCAAAAAGAGATAGTAGGATATATATAAAAAATCTGTCAATTGCACTGTTGGAAAAACATAATAGAAAAAAATGCTTAATGGAATGCACTGACAATATGTATGTAAAGTAGTAGAAAAAACTGATTATTCTAAATCAAGGGGGCTAGGATGTAAAAGTGCTCACGCAAAAAATGTATTGTATGTATTTTACTCGTTTGGTAACTTTGTGTTTTATGATTTTAATTGTCTAGAATCAGTCCTGATGAAGGCATACTAGAAAAAAGCCGAAACGCCGCGTCGACCTTTTGATTCTTTGATTTTTTAACATTGTGATGATCATATTTATGGATAAATGTTTTTAATGTGTTTTTACATTGTGCAATGTGTAATAAAATTTAAATACTGTGACCAAACGTTTGTGTTGATATGCTTTTAATCTAAGAGTTTCCCATATATGAGTGCACTTAATAAGTGAATGTACTAGTTTGATTACATACATCTGAATTAATAGCCCATGACATTTTCATTGTCCCAGACCTGTTTTTCTAAACCTACGTACGTGCAACTTTCCTAAAATTATTTTAAACAAAAATCTTTTTATACAGTAGAACTTTTCTCAATATTGATTGAACATGTTGAAATAAGTGTGCATAGAGTTTGCCTTCCCCAGGGTAAAAAACACCCCCGTCTACAAAAGTGACACCCACTGGTTCCACACCAAAAGACAACATCCTGTCCTACGAACCCGGACGTTTGTTCTTTCTTTAATGCCCAGGGCGGGGGGCCACCAGGAGTCGTCCCAGGCGGAGGGCGAGGAGCCCAGGATGAGGACTTCCGTCTTGTCTGAGTTCAGTTTCAGGCGGCCGGTCGTCATCCACTCGGCTACGTCTTTCATCCCTTCGTGGAGGTTGTTTCTGGCGGCGGCGGGGTCGTTGGTCAGGGAGAGGATCAGCTGGGTGTCGTCAGCGTAGGAGATGATGTTGAGGTTGTGTTGGCGTGCGATGGCCGCAAGGGGGCTCATGTAGACGTTGAAGAGGGTGGGGCTGAGCAAGGAGCCCTGAGGAACGCCGCAGATGACTTCCGTGGCTGCAGATCTGAACGGTGGTAGGCGGACTCTCTGTGTCCTTCCAGCGAGGAAGGAGATGATCCACTCCAGTGCCTTCTCCTGGATTCCGATGTTTCATGAGGCGCTGCCCTAGGGTGCGGTGGCAGACAGTGTCGAACACCGCGGAGAGGTCTAGGAGGATGAGGGCCGCTGTTTCACCGTTGTCCAGCAGGGCTCGGATGTCATCGGTGGCAGCGATGAGGGCGGTCTCGGTGCTGTGGTTGGCTCGGAAGCCAGACTGTGAGGGGTCGAGGGATCCATTCGTCTCGAGGAAGGCGGCCAGCTGCTTGTTGACGGTCTTCTCGATGACTTTGGCTGGGAACGGGAGGAGCGAGATGGGGCGGTAATTCTTGAGTTCGGTGGGGTCTGCTGTTGGTTTCTTTAGTAGAGCGCTGAGTTCGGCGTGCTTCCAGCTCTCAGGGAAGGTGGCGGTGTCGAAGGAGGTGTTGATGATGTCCCGCAGGTGGGGTGCGATGACAGCGTCGGCCTTGTTGAAGACGTGGTGGGGGCAGGGGTCGGTCTGAGATCCGGAGTGGATAGAGTTCATCGTGCAGATGGTGTCTTCTGTGTTGATCTGGGTCCAGGCGCTGAGGGTGGTGGTGGGGGGCGTTGGTGCGGTCCTTGGGAGCGTTGTTTGTGGGCTGAAGCTGTTGTGTATGTCAGCGATCTTGTTGAGGAAGTAGGAGGCGAGGGAGTTGCAGAGGTCTTGCGACGGGGTGATGTTGTTGTTTCCGGCGTTGGGGTTGGAGAGCTCTTTCACGATGTTGAAAAGTTCCTTGCAGTTGTGTGCGTTGTTGTCCAGCCGGTCCTTGAATGCTGTTTTCTTGGTGGCGTGGATCAGTTGATGGTGCTTCCGGGTGGCGAGCTTGAGGGTGGTCATGTTGTCCGGTGTTGGATCCCTTCTCCAGGCTTTCTCGAGGGCTCGGCAGTTCTTCTTGGAGCTCTTGAGTTTGTCGGTGAACCATGGGGCCTTCTTGCTGCCGGGTCTGCTAGGCGGGGTCCTCAGTGGGGCGAGGTCGTCTGCGCAGTTGCTGATCCACTTCGTGAGGTTGTCGGCGGCCTGGCTGGGGTTCGCTGAGCTGGCGGGAGGGTGCTGGCTCAGGGAAGCGGCGAGCTGGTCTGCTGTGATCTTGTTCCAGCTTCTTCGAGCAACCTGTTGCTGGTGGTGGTGGATCGTGGATCTTCTGAAGGTGAAGTGGATGCAGCTGTGGTCCGTCCAGTGGAGTCCGGTGGCGTGGCTGAAGACGATGTCCTTGCTGGATGAGAAGACAGCGTCGAGTGTGTGTCCGGCGAGGTGGGTGGGGGTGGTCACCAGCTGCTTGAGTCCGAGGTTGGCGAGGTTGTCAAGCAGGGTGGTGGTGTTGCGGTCGTTGCTGTTCTCCAGGTGGAAGTTGATGTCTCCCAGGAGGATGTAGTCAGCGGATGGGAGGGCGTGCGGGCTGATGAAGTCGGCGATGTCTTCGCTGAATTGTGTGCGTGGTCCCGGGGGTCGGTAGATGAGGGTGCCTCTGAGGGTGGTTTTGGGGTCCGTGTGGATCTGGAAGTGCAGGTGTTCGGCAGTGGTCAGGGTGTCGTCGGTGTTGGTCGTGATGCGGATGGTGTCCCTGTAGATGATGGCGATGCCTCCTCCAGTCTGGTTGCCTCGGTCTCTTTGGGTGATCTTGTAGCCCTCTGGGATGGCGATGGCGATGTCGGGCGGTGAGGAGTCGTTTATCCAGGTTTCCGTGAGGAAGGCGACGTCAGGAGCTGTGGTGTCGAGGAGGTTCCAGAGTTCGTTGGTGTGTCTGTGGACGGCAGCAGGCTCTTCAGGCAGCAGCAGGAGAGGGTCCCAGGCAGCAGGCTCTTCAGGCAGCAGCAGGAGAGGGTCCCAGGCAGCAGGCTCTTCAGGCAGCAGCAGGAGAGGGTCCCTGGCAGCATGCTCTGTGAGCAGTGGAAATGTGAGGCTCACTCCCACAGATTTATAGCCCCCTGGGGTCGTTTGGAAGCTGAAAAGCTGCTACAATTGGTTGTCCAGGTCTGCCTCTTTCAAAAGCATCCAATGACCGCCTCCGCGGTGGCGGTGCACACCTTCCGCGATTTTCAAATCTGCATCATGCCACCGCGATCATCGCTGCCATTGGCTGTAGGCAATGCTCCATGGCGGAGACGCACCGTGGGTGCCCGGGGTGCGCTACCACGATGGTGCATCATTCAAATGTATCCAATGACCGCCTCCACGGTGGCTGGGCACACCTTCCACGATTTTCAAATCTGCATCATGCCACCGCGATCATCGCTGCCATTGGCTGTAGGCAATGCTCCATGGCGGAGACGCACCGCGGGTGCCCGGGTGTGCTACCGCAATGGTGCATCATTCAAATGTATCCAATGACCGCCTCCACGGTGGCGGAGCATGCCCACCGCCATCTACACATGTCTCCATGCCAATGGCTACCGCACTTGTGAAGGGGGTGGTGCTGGTGTCACACCGCCAGGGCCAGGCGGTAGCTACCGCGATTCATGCAGCGGAGCATGCCCACCGCCATCTACACATGTCTCCATGCCAATGGCTACCGCACTTGTGAAGGGGGTGGTGCTGGTGTCACACCGCTGGGGCCAGGCGGCAGCTACCGCCATTTTCGTTACTTTAAATGATTATGTCCATCGTGAACACTGTATCAGTACCCAGCAGCAACATGGTGAAGGACACATCCTTGTACACACAATGCCACAGGTGGACGCACGTTCTGTGTGACACACTTTGGTCTGTGTTCCCTGCCATGTTAGTTATGCATTCGATGGTTGATTATGCTTGACACTCTTGAGCTGGTGTCAATGATATTGAAGAAATCAATGTGTTGTGGGTCAGTGCTGACCTTGACAAGGCTTGTGTCACTGTATGGTTTCTTACCAGACTGGTGCTTTCACACCAGCTCATGCACACAACTGTAAGTTTTCCTGCTACTGTGATGAATGTGTGGATGGATGTGTGCAGACTTTACATGAGGTATTGTGGTGTGACAGGTACAGCATATGGGTATGATACAGTCAAGGTAGTTTCAGACACATTAACGGATGTCACAGCACCTGGTGTGCACAAGTGACATGTGTGGTTCAGTATGTGTGCATTCACATTCACCAATGTGTTTGTGGCACTCGTGTATTGTTAGTGGAGAGGTGTGTCCTCTGTGTGTATCAAAAGGCCACCCATGTAACCTGGTGTGCTATGCATCTCTCAGGCAGTCTTTTTATTTCCATGACATTGTTGATGGTTTGTGCTGTGGCCATCTCATGATGGTTGTCACTGACCTTTTCTAATTTACATCTCAACTAGGAAGAGGCCAAATCTCCTACATCACCTGACAGTGCTGGAGGACATGGAGAATGTTGCAATAATTCGGAAATTCCGCCTGGACAGACCAACACTTTTTTCCTGTGTGATCTTTTGGAGCCCCACCTGCAGCCTCGCCGTCACTATCCAACTGCATTCACACCCACATACAAGGTGATGGCAGCCTTCCACTTTTTTGCAACTGGTTCCTTCCAGGAGACCGTGGCCAGTGCTGGAGGGATGTCGCAGCCCATGTTCAGCCAGGTGCTGAGGGATGTTCTTGCAGCCATGATGCTCCATAGGAATCGCTACATTCATTTCCCTAGGGGAGCTGAATTGGCCGGTGTGAAGGGTGACTTCTATCCCCTTGGGCGCATCCCACATGTTGTTGGTGCCATCGATTGCACCCATGTAGGTCTGGTGCCACCACAGGCAACAGAGCATAATTATAGAAACCGTAAACATTATCATTCTATCAATGTGCAGGTGCTGTGCCTTGCGGACATGACCATTTCCCATGTGTGTGCAAGATTTCCTGGCTCTTCACATGACTCGTACGTTATGAGGAACAGCATGGTGCCCCGGATGATGGAAAATCTGCATCCCGAGCGGGCTTGGCTTGTGGGTGAGTATGTCTACTGATGTTGCGTGCTGTGTGTTACCTGCTGCACTCTGGCTGGGCAACATTGCAATGGGTGTTTGTCATTCACAGGTGACTCTGCATATCCCAGTAGGCCATAGCCGTTGAGCCCGCTAAGGAATCCCAGGACCCCGGCTGACATCCGGTACAATAGACCCGACGTGTAATTGAGCTGACTTTTGGCGTGCTGAAGTCAAGATTCCGCTGCCTCGACAGGACAGGAGGTGCACTGGCATACTCTCTTGGGAAGGTATGCAAGATTGTTGTGGCATGCTATATGCTGCACAACCTGGCCATCCACAAGGGGATCCCCCTGCTCCTGGATGATGATGAGGAACCAAGGCCACCACCTGCTCAAGGACCTGAGTCCAGTGACGAGGACAGTGGAGAGGAGGAAGGAGTTGACCTGCGCCAACAGCTCATCGACCGCTACTTCACTTGAAGGTGGGTGACGACTTACAACGTGTACATTGTCTGGTGTGGTTGCTGTTGTTGTGAATGGCTATGCGCAGATGTAACAGACAGGCGCACGTAAAGTCACCTGTGTGTGGTTAATGTGACATTGACGTTCCATATGGGGACGTATGCTGGGCTCTATTTGTTCACACCTGCAGCCCATTGTCTTGTATGCCAGTAGTGTCTTGTGTATGTTTTGTGTAGTGTTCTGTCTGTGATGCCACAATGACACCAGTGACTGTGGTTCTGTTGTGTCTCCCTAGGTGCTTCAGAATAATCAAACCCTACATACAGTTCATCATTTGGACACATCATGGACATTGTCAGCACTGAAAATGTTGTACTAAAAAAGATACTGCACAAAATCTGGTGCGTCAGGTATTTTATTAGTAAAGTGGACATGTGATTTGTGCATGAATATTTACATGTAGGTGGGGAATGAGCAGTGAGTTCATAGTCATAGTCGATGAGATGTCAGAGTAGAGACCACATGGATGTGGTGACCCAGTCCAACAGACAAGTGCCATTCCCAAGGAAATATGGGGAAAGACAGTCCAAACAGTCAATGCAGTGGGGAAGAGGGTTGCCATCAGGGCTGGCTCCGTGACTGGCGTGTGGCAGGTGCTTTGCCTCCCGAGACTCCCAGGCTCTTCTTTGGATGCCCCCTTGATCTTTTTGGTGGTGGGGGGGTCTGCTGACTGGCCAGCGGCGTCAGGGGACTCGTCCCTCTCTGTTGACGCAGGGGAGGATGGTGCACTGTCATCCTGCGGCACAACAGGAGGGGGAAGAGGTGTTGTTTGGGACACAGGCCTGTCCCTCTGCAACGCCACTTGCTGGCCCATGAGGTCCACCATCTGTCCAAGGCGGTGGTCGATGGACCTATTAAAGCTACAGAGGAAATCAGGAAGACTCTTGATGATGGAGGATCAGCAGTGCTTATTCTACTGGACCTGTCGGCAGCTTTTGACACAGTCGATCACTCCGTCTTGATCGACCGTGTCACAGCGGCAGGCATTACAGGTGCTGCTAAAGACCTTATTGCCTCGTTTCTTGCTGATCGAGTACAGTCAGTGGCCTTCGGCAATTTCAACTCACCTCCTTTTACTCTCCCCTGTGGTGTCCCCCAGGGATCCTCGCTAAGTCCTACACTATTCAACATTTATGTGTCAGACTTGGCGAGGATCATAAAAATCGATCACCTGGCGGTAACATCCTACGCTGACGACACCCAGATTGTCCTAGCCATAAACAAAAATGGAGATGAAGTGGCCTCCAATTTTAATCTGGGAATGCTGGCAATAAGTAATTGGATGTCCACAAATTGTTTGAAGCTGAACTCCGATAAAACGGAGGTGATGATGTTTGGTAACCTCTCCCCTGCCTGGTCTCCCACATGGTGGCCTGATGCCCTGGGACCACCCCCCTCCCCCCCCCCCCCCAGTGACCAAGGCAAGAAATCTCGGAGTTATACTGGATACCAAACTCACTTTTATGCACCACGTTAATGCGGTAGTATCCTCCTCATTCTACACCATGAGAATGATTAAAAAACTCCTACCCTATCTCCCCATGAGTATGGCAAAAACACTGGTCAGTGCACTTGTCATGGCTCGCATAGGTTATTGCAATGCCCTCCTAGTCAATGCTCAGGAAGGAGTCCTAAAAAAGCTGCAATTGGTGCAGAATGCTGCGGCCAGACTGATCACAGCAACCCCCATGTATACCTCCATATCTGGCACAATTGAACAGCTTCACTGGTTACCAGTAAAGAAGAGAACTAAATTCAAAGCTCTATGCATTGCGTATAAGGCAATCCACGCTCAAGGCCCAGCATTTTTGAAAGATGCACTCTGCCCTTATAAACCTGCTAGATCCCTTCGATCTTCCACTTCTGGTCTTATGCAGGTCCCCAGGACTAAGAAAGTCTCCTGGGGAGACAGATCCTTCATAGTGACCACCATCAAACTATGGAACAGTCTTCCACATCATATCAAAACCTCTACTTCCCTTCTTTCTTTCCGCAAACAGATAAAGACCTGGCTGTTCAAGCAATAACTACTCATGGACTAGTTCAGTAAACACTCAGCGCCGAGACACCCTCGGGTATTTGAGCGCTTAATAAATTTCCCAAATAAATAAAATAAAATAAATACCTCATCAGCAGGATGAGCTCCCTTAACAGTTCATCGGACCGGCCACTTTGTCCCTGGACTGCTTGTTATGCCTCCACAACTCTGGTGAAGTGATCGAAGGATGGTGTGCACACCTCCCGAGGTCTGGTGGTGACCCTGGCCTTCCCACCTGCCCTGCTGCCACGGTCCTCTTGCCTCGCCACTCTGAGTCCACGCATACTCTCCCTGCCCTCCACAGTTGCTGGTGTGGCCTGGTCACCCCCTGGGACAGGGGGGGTGCTGCAGGTGGTACTGGTGGTACTGGTGGTACTGGTGGTGGTGGTGGTGATAGTGGTGGCGGTGGTGGAGGCAGAGGCTGTGACTGCAGGGGTCTGCTGAGCTGTGGTTGGTGCAGCAGACGTGGTAGTGGGCATAATGGGGTCCGGGGACCTCTGGGCCTGTGGCACACCAGATGGGCCGGGCCGGAGCTCATCGTCCAAACTGTCCTGGGAGTCAACATCTGAGAGTCCATGTACCGGGGGTGGAGACTGGCTCTGCTGGTCGATGTTCTGGTCCTCAGCAGTGAGTTCTTCATCACCTGTGGATTAGATGGGTAATGGTCAGTGTTGTGCACTGTGCAAGTTTTGTATCATCTTTGTTTCATTGACTGTCTGTACACTACACAATTATGAAGTCTCCACTAGTATTATTGATGGCAACACTGTGTGTAATTTCATAGTGCAGAGGAACATCATTTACTCATACATGTCAGGTGTCGATGCATTGCATGAAATTGTTGCTTTGTGTAGGGATGCAGGTCTCACACACACACATCAGGAAGAGTTAAGATGGCTACCTACCTGTTAGCTGAGGGAGAACAGTGCGATGACTGACAATTGCTTCTGGTTGGGGGAGACCTCCATGCTGATGGAGTGTGGGACAGAGGGCATGCTGGGAGTAGTGATACAGACCTCCCACCCCCAAACAGAGCTCCAAAACAAGATGGATACCTACCTGTAAGTCTGTTTGTTGAACAGTGCGATGGCTGATACATGCTCCTGGGGGGGGAGGCCTTCATGCTGCTGGAGTGTGGGACAGGGGGCATGCTGGGAGTAGTGATACAGGCCTACCACCCCCAAACAGTGCTCCAATAAAAGATGGATACCTACCTGTAAGTCTGTTTGTTGAACAGTGCGATGGCTAACACATGCTCCTTGGTGGGGGAGGCCTCCATGCTGCTGGAGTGTGGGACCGGGGGCATGCTGGGAGTAGTGATGTAGGCCTCCCACCCCCAAACAGTGCTCCAATACAAGATGGATACCTACCTGTAAGTCTGTTTGTTGAACAGTGCGATGGCTGATACATGCTCCTGGGGGGGAGGCCTTCATGCTGCTGGAGTGTGGGACAGGGGGCATGCTGGGAGTAGTGATACAGGCCTACCACCCCCAAACAGTGCTCCAATAAAAGATGGATACCTACCTGTAAGTCTGTTTGTTGAACAGTGCGATGGCTGACACATGCTCCTTGGTGGGGGAGGCCTCCATGCTGCTGGAGTGTGGGACCGGGGGCATGCTGGGAGTAGTGATGTAGGCCTCCCACCCCCAAACAGTGCTCCAATACAAGATGGATACCTACCTGTAAGTCTGTTTGTTGAACAGTGCAATGGCTGACACATGCTCCTGGGTGGGGGAGGCCTCCATGCTGCTGGAGTGTGGGACAGGGGGCATGCTGGGAGTAGTGATACAGGCCTCCCACCCCCAAACAGTGCTCCAATACAAGATGTATACCTACCTATAAGTCTGTTTGTTGAACAGTGCGACGGCTGACACATGCTCCTGGGTGGGGGAGGCCTCCATGCTGCTGGAGTACGGGACAGGGGGCATGCTGGGAGTAGTGATACAGGCCTCCCACCCCCAAACAGTGCTCCAATACAAGATGGATACCTACCTGTAAGTCTGTTTGATGAACAGTGCAATGGCTAACACATGCTCCTGGGTGGGGGAGGCCTCCATGCTGCTGGAGTGTGGGACAGGGGGCATGCTGGGAGTAGTGATACAGGCCTCCCACCCCCAAGCAGTGCTCCAATACAAGATGGATACCTACCTGTAAGTCTGTTTGTTGAACAGTGCAATGACTGACACATGCTTCTGGGTGGTGTTGGGGGGGGGGGGTTATACATCTTGGTAGGATGTGGTAGAGGGGGTATGGTGTGAGTTGTTGTACAGACCTCCCTCCCCCATACAGGCCTCCTATGCAAGATGGCTAGCTACCTGTTGGGTGTGGGTGGACAGTGTAATGGGGTTTGGGTTGTGCAAGGGAGTAGTTCTCAGTGTGTTGGTTGCCATTTGTTTGTACTTACCTGCCTCTGTTCCTCCGGCTACTCCTGTGAGACTCTCAGGATGCAGTATGGCAAGCACCTTCTCCTCCCATGGTGTGAATGTTTTCGGTGGGATGGGAGGGCCACTGCCAGTCACGGTCGCCAGATACCAGTTCTTGCTCCTCTTCTCTTTGACCACCCTCTTGAGATCATGCCACCGCTTCATAATCTCCTTCTTGGATCTTGGGGTGGTCCCTACAGCATTGACCCTTTGGGCTATCCTTTCCCACATTTGTGTCCTCGTGGCTAATGGTGTCTGTTGGACCAGGCTACCAAACAGTTGTGGCTCTACTCTCATTATCTCATTGACCCTGACTGTCAATTCACTCTTTGTGAATTTGGGGATTTTCTGTGATGTCATGGTGTGTGGTGGTTGAAGTGTTTGTGGGTGCAGATGTGTGGGTGGGGGTTGTGGTGTTGGTGTGTGAGTTGTGTTGTGTGCTGGGGGATTGTTGGTGCTGGTGTGATGGTGGTAGTGATAGTAGTGGTGGGTGTGTGTGTGTGCTGTGCTTTTTTGCCTCTCCTGTCAGATGTGGTGTATGGCCTTCTCTTCTGGAGTGTTGCAAAGGATTGTGGTCAGTGAAGGTGGTGGTTTTATACTCAGCTCTGTTGGCGTGTCCAAGTAGAATTTGGCTGTCAGGTGTGTTGTGGGACTAGTCCTGTGCTTTTATATTTTAATTAGCATTATTTATTTTTATTTGTATGTGTTTTTTTGGGGGGGGGCATGGCTACTTTGATTTGTGCAATGTTTGGCATCACTGCGGTGTTTTGGAATTGTCCGCCATGTTTTTCATGTTCAGTCCGCTGCGGTGGCTATGCTGCCGCTCTTCTATTCTATTCTATTCTGGATTTGGTAAAGCGCAACAGCTACCCCGGCAAAGGGGTGTCCCGGCGCTAAGAACAGACAAACTAATCTGAGGTGGGGGGGAGGGGGAAACTAGGCGGCGGGGAAGAGGTGAGTCTTGATTGCTTTACGGAAAGCAGGGAGGGAGTCGATGGTGCGAATGCTAAGGGGGAGATCGTTCCACAGTTTGGGGCCAAGGACCCCAAAGGAGCGGCCTCCAGTTCGGCAGAGTCGAAACCTAGGGATTGACAGGAGGAGTTGGTTGGCAGAGCGAAGAGCACGACCAGGAACGTAAGGTTGGACAAGGCTTCGAAGCAGAGGGGGGCTTCCCAGTTTCACGATCTTAAAGATCATGACTAAGGCCTTGAATTGGATTCTGTGGTCCACGGGTAGCCAGTGGAGCTTGCGGATGGTGGCTCTGGCTGAGCACCTCCGTGGGAGGCCAACCAGCGTTCTGGCTGCCGCATTTTGAATGCGTTGGAATCTGGCTGTTTCCGCTTTATTAGCTCCCAACAGGAGAACATTAGCGTAGTCCAGGCGTGATAGAATGGTGGCCTGGATAATGAGCTGGCGAGCCTTGGCATCGAAGAGCCCAAGTATGGGCCTGAGGTTCCTTAAAAGGCCTATGCAGGTGGCTGCCACCTTTTTTGTGTGGGACTGGAAACTAAGGTTGGCATCAACCCAGACTCCCAGATTTTTCACACAGTTTTTGGGGAGTGGGGTGTCTCCTAAGGATGACGGCCACCAGTGCTCGTTCCAAAGGCTGGTGTTGCGGCCCAGGAGGAGCACCTCGGTTTTTCCGGCGTTGAGTTGGAGGTAGTTGTCCGTCATCCAGCGGGCCACAGCAGACATACCCCCTTTGAAGTTGGATGCCACGAGGGACGGGCTTTCCGAGAGGGTGACAACCAGCTGGGTGTCGTCCGCGTACGATACAAGCGTGAGCCCCCATTCTCTAGCTACGTCCGTGAGTGGCTGGACGTATAGGTTAAAGAGGGAGGGGCTCAGCGCTGAACCCTGGGGGACCCCCTGAGCGATGGGGTGAGGTTTAGAGAGGTAAGGAGGGGCTGACACCTTGAATGATCTATCCTTGAGAAAGGATCGGAACCATGCAAGTGCGGGGCCAGTCACACCGGTCGTCTTCCGCTATATCTCCCATTCACTCCTGTGTGGGACCGCGGTGGTCGGGAACAGCGGTTCCGACTGCGGGACCCTCGGGGATATCGTAATTTCCCGTGCGGTGTCTCCGCTTTCCTTGCGGCGGGTTGTTGCTTTTCCTCTGCTCTTCCGACCGCCGCGGTCGGTATTTTAGACCTCACCGCCCGCGCCGGGCGGTTTTGATAGGGCCGCTAGCGCCGCGGTCAGTCTTTTGTGGAAGTTGATCCTAATTTGCCCGCCGGTTTATCCGCGAGCCTGGCGGGCGGTCGTTTTCCGCCTCCATGGCGGTCGAGGTGATTTTCCACCCGCTATCCTAATGAGGCCCTAAGACTCATATAGAGCTCTTCTGATGCAACTCATTTCTAATGTGCAGGTCTCTCAGCTATTTCACCACCAGGATCCCCAGCCAGCGTTTCCAATCCACCCTACTCATTCTGATGTGCAGTATTGAAAAAGCAGAATGATGCACAGCAGAATGAGGTGCATTGGAAACACAACTCTGACAATGCACCTCATTTCTGATGTGTAGCTCTATGTGGTATTGCAGAAGCACTATGACCCACCAAGAGCTCTTCCGATGCACACTGAGACCCACACATCACTGCAAGTCACTAGCACTCTAACCCCAGCATTGCTTGCAGGAAGGGCAAAACAAAGAGTAACTCACAAGGATGTCTCTCTCCCTCCTGTTCTTGTTTGGGTAGCACAGACAACTGTCTGATATGTTTAGAAGGTAACAACCTTTCACTTTACATTGATCCAATTATAAAATGTTCAGCCCAAACTCAGGGATGAGCCAGGATTCAACCCCAAGTTATTGTGTGTTTGCTTTTTAATAAAATTGTTTTTATTATTTTAGAAGCTGCAGACAGCAGCAGGAGATGACTGCAGAGTTGGGCGGTGAAGATCAGAGTGACATATTACATACTGTGACAAAGCTAAGAGGACTCAACACTGTCAGTGCTTGTTCATAAGCACAAAGAAAGAACAATTGATGGACAGAATGCAGAACAATGTCATACATTCACCCCAGTACAGAGATCTGGGCCTAAATCCATCATTTTGTTGCTCAATATGCCATTCCAGTTTGAACCCAGCCATATGCAAATCAGTCTTTACCCTCTGCCCAATGGGAACAGTAGACTGATTTGCATATTGCTGGGTCTGAACTCAGGTGGCGAAGTGAGCTAAAGAATGACGATGATGGCCTCAACCAAGATCTGTGACTTGGGGTGAGTGTCTGAAAAGTTTCAGCACTCCATCCCTCAACTCCTTGTGTTTGCTTTGTTCACCCTCAGTTGGCAGGGTATGCCCAGACGTGGGTCCCTTGCTCACTTTGCCACTGGATTCAAGATAGCCTGGCTGATGAAGGGTGTTACCCAGAAACCAGTCCCAGGATGCTTGTTACTGGTTCTGGGAAGACCTGGCTTGGCAGTTCAGGCTGGACTGTTCCCATGAGGCACAGGGTCAAGACTGATTTGCATATAGCTGGGTCTGAACTGAGGTGGGGAATAAGCTAAAGAATGATGATTGATTCAGCCGAGATCTGTGACTGGGGGTGAGTGTCTGAAAAGTGTCAGCGCTCCGTCCATTATCTCCTTGTGTTTGCTTTGTTCATACGCACAGCATGCCCCACATGCTTACAAGCAGAGTCTCTTTGTAAACGTGGTAGTGGAGGTAGATACACAGTCTGCAAATGTTGCCCTCACCTTGGTATGTCCTTTGACACAGGGTACGTCACTTAACCCTGCAATGTTTGTGACATGTGAGTAGTGTGGGCGAGGAAAGGGTACTGTAGATCAATGCTTGAATTTAGCGTTGATAATAGAAAAATATACTAGAGTGAAGAAAGGGAAGATCTATATGGCATTCAAGGACCTGTCAGTAGGGTTTGACTGTGTGACCCATGCTAAGCTATGGAACATAATGAAGGAGATAGGGGTTGAACAAGCTATAATCAATTTTATTAGACAGCTATATTCAAGTGCCACAGCATCGGTCCGTTATGCTAGAAATGGGAATCGCACCTGTCTTTTCAAAATCACCAGAGGGGCAAATCAGGAATGTATCCTCGCCCTTTTCCACTTCTCTATTTATACAAATGGAGTAGAGGATGCCCTCCCGGGGGCCACACTGGATGTCCCCAGGTTCGATTCGCATCTGGTACCTATATTGGCCTATGCGGTTGACGCGGTTCTGACTGCACGAACATGAGTGGCCCTCCAACGCCTGATAACTGCGTATGTTTCCTTTATGGATGCATTAGACTTGAAAGTTAACCAAACCAAGGGGTCAATTAGGATGGTGGACGGATCAACACCGCCATGCAGGCGGTGGCAATCCATCCGCCATCCTTGCCCATCCGCCACCTATTGTCCCCCCGCCATATCACAATGGCGGGGGGGACCGTGGCGGAGGCAAAGACCGTCCGCCGCTTTTCCGCCGCGGCCGCCTTGCGACCACGGCGGAAAAGGTCTAATATGGTGGCGGTGTCTATCAGACACCGCCAGCCATATTAGGATAGCCGTATGCAGATGCCTTTCCATGGCGGCAATGCTGCCACGGAAAGGCATACAGGCTTTGCTTTGGGGGCCTGTTGAAGGCCCTCGAGGTGAAGGGGGGTGGGGAGTGCACATGGGGGGTACCTATGGAACCCTCCTGCGTTTCACAGTACAACATAGCAGGCACCGCGCAGTGCCTGTCATGTTGTGCTGTGAAATGCACAACATGCATTTTTGACATTGCGGCGAACGGTGCTTTCAGCACCGTCTGCCGCAATGTTAAAAATGCAGGATGCACCCACCACTGTGGCAGGTGCATCCTAATTCGGGGCACGGTACCTCCGCCCTTGTGGCGGATGGTCCCTGCCCCAGACAGGATGGCGGACGGACTTTGTCCGTCCACCATCCTAATCCACCCCTATGTCTTTTGCTATATAGCAGGGGCCGGAAAGAGAGATAAAATCCCATGCCTCCACTCGAACCCTGGAATAGTCGAGGTGGTTGATACTTTTCCGTATTTGGGGATTCTTTTTGATAAGAATTTATCATGGTTTCAGTTGCTGGTGGGTAGGATGTTGGGGATGGAGAGAAGTTGTTTCGCATTCAAATCTTTCTAAAACAACTGGGCTCCAGACCTCTGCTCCCATTAAAGAACATGTACCAGGCCAAGACAAAGACTGCAGCAATGTATGGGGCAGGAGTCTTGGGCACGGTATCGCCCGACCCACTTCAAATTATTGAAAACAGTTATTTCACGTCATTAGTGGGCCTTCCCTCCTCTACCTCTAATTACACTTTACATATAGAATTGGGCTTGCTATATGTCTCTGACTCAATACAGTTAGCCCCAATCCTTCTGTGGCACGCGATCTGGCGGAGGGACACCTGACGTAATCCATACTAAAGGAAAATTGTCTAGAATTGGAAAAGCACACAAGGAAGAGGTGACATTGAGTCACCCACCCTTCTTTAAGCGCCTTGAGACCCTCTGGGTAAGTAGTGCGCTATATAAATTAATTGACTTGACTAAGACCCCATCAATTTGCAGAAAAGGTAAAAAACAAAAGGTAACTAACATGTTTCTATTGGGGGCAGAATACAAGCGGATGGAAAAGAACCGGGAAAAACAGGAAGTCTGCAATTGATGGAGGGAGGATACTTTTACCTAGCAGATGTCACCAGTGCATAACATAAATTCATACTATTAAGATTCCGTATGTGTTAGACCTGTCATCCTTAGGGTGGTCTTTCCCTATTTTTTTTGCTTTTGCCTCATTTTTCCCACCTTCTTTTTGGTTGGCCTTAGGTCTCTGGGCACCTTACCATTGGTAATCATTGCTAAGGTGCAGGTGCTCTCTTCCCCCAACATGGCTGCCACTGACCCCTGCTACTGCAGCGTGGTCTTCTTAGACGTACTCTAGTAGCCAGGAGCTGGCTGGAACCCCTAAACATTGTAGCAATACCAGCTTGCCTGCCTGCCCATAGCTAGAGTGAGGAAGCTCCTGGAACCTTCCAGAATAGGGGAGTGGTTACCAACTGCCCACTGCCAACTGCCAACTGCCACTATAAAAGAAAAGGGAGGGAAACTTTCTGGCAGTTGGGGCATCACTGGCCTGGGGGACCCTACGCAGGAGACTTAGGCGGTAGTGCCTAGTCAGGAACCTATACCACTGGGGGTGACAGGCCCGGCAGGAGGGGAGCCCAGGGACCACCTGAAGAGATCTGCTGAGGAAACTTGACAAGCCTTCAACTCAAACCCCCCCTCTCTTCAAGTAACTTCAACCAAAGGGAGCCAGAACCAACAAGCGCCAAGAAGGAACTCCCCTGCGCTAATCAGGACTACTCTGGATCAGCCAGGTACTGTGCTGTGCCAATTCTGCCTCTCTGTCTGCCCTGTGGCCCCAGCGCTGTCCTGCCCATCTCCTCTGCTGTCTTGCCTGGACTGTCTGCTAAGCGCTCTCATTCCCTAGCGCTAACATCCTGAACTGCCTAGCCAGCTGGACTGCTTGTCCTGCGCAACCGAATTGTGCCCCCCTCCAGCGCTCCCCTCTGTGCCTTGGAGAAGCGCTGGACCCCTGCAGCCTGCTGAAGCGCTATTGCCTGCTGAAGCGCTATTGCCTGCTGAAGCGCTATTGCCCATTGGAGCGCAGTGTCCCCCGAGGCTCTGCAATTTAGCCTCAAGCGCTCACCTGCTGGGTCCTGTGGAGCGCTGGTAGGGACGAACCCGTGAGGAATTTTCTAGCGCTCCTCTTTCCCGCGAGGCACTGTAAAGATCGAGCGCTGTGGGCACTGTGAAACCCCCCTCCCGACTGGCATCTGCTCCAGCGGCCCCCAATGCCAGGAGAGGGCCGCCGCCGTGCTGTTGTGGGCCGTGCCCGGCCCGAGCGTGAAGAGTCCCCGCCGCGGACCCCGGAGCCTTGGGGAAGGCCGCTGCGAACTGCAAGCCGGCCGCCGTGAATTCCAGTCAGGCCGCCGCTACTCCAGAGCAGGCCGTGCTAGGCCTGATGAAGCCGACATTGAGCCCCACGTGACGGGGGGCTCAGACCACGCCCCTATTAGGCGCCGTGTAGCGATAGGCTGAAGCTGCCGCGCCCTCCAGTACTGCCTGCTGATTGGCCGCTGTGGCCGAGCCTCCTTTCGCGCCTCGCACCTGATTGGTTCCCGGGCCGCCTGCGTCATCACGGACCCGGAAACAGGTCACCACCTCACCGGAGGGCTCGGGGATCGAAGACCAAAGTAACCCCCCCCCGGGTAGGAGGGCGGAAGGCCGGAGGAGGCCCGAGTTCGCCCCTCCCCTGGGGAAGACTGTTGCTGGACCCCGTTGGCCCTAATTGGCCTGTTAATGTACTGGACCTGGGCCAGAGCCCTGCAGGACTCCCTTGAGGCCTGTGTTGGTTGAAAATAGCCCCTATTGGGGAACGGATTGTTCACGCTTGCCTTGTGCTGGCCCAGAAGGTTATTAATATTTCTGGCCTGATGAAATGTTTATTCCTGATTAATTTTACCTAAGGCAATGGTTCACTTCTACTTACTGGAAGGTTATTCATCCCTGATGCAATGTTCATAATTACTTGGTGAAATGTTTCCTCTTGTCTAACAAGATGTGGCCTGGTATGTAGAGATCCGATTATTCCCAATTCATGGAATGTTATTTAAATGTCTTTCTAAGGAATTTCTTGCAGGTGCTGACTAGGAGCAGGGCTGTTGCCAGGCCTACCGTTATTTAATATTTAATATTTATTTATTTAAGTATTTATGGCCGGGTAATGCAAAACATGTGCTTCTAAGGGAAGGAAATAAGTCAATACTGCTGTGATTTTTGATTACCCTGATCTTGATCTTAGATAAAACGTATTTATTTGATTCAACCATACTGGTGTGGTCTCAGTCTTTGCGTGCATTTATTGTTTCAGCGGATGTGTGTGCTGTGTAGTCACTTTACACCTAAGCTTCGAATGCCTACCTGCTCGAGCCAAGCTACCCCCGGGGACCTGGTGACCCCAGTTCCTACAGCATGAATATGATACCGCTGATTTTAGGTTATCCAGAAAAAACATATAACGACTCAGACTTGACCTTGTGCCCTTGTGACAACCATTCTGCACAAACGGAGTTATACATAGTATTGTTTTGTGGACTTTATAAGAGAGAAAGGGATGATTACCTCATCCCGATTTTAAAGCGCCAAAGTTTTACCCAGTGTTGGGTTGCACTGCACTTTTTAAAATTGCTGCCCAATCCAGTATGTTATTTTTCGGTGGCTAAGTTTCTATGGGTGTGCATAAAAAAGAGGAAGGGGGGATGATGTCCGAATAGTATAGGGTTACTAGGCGCCGCATTCGCATAATATAAATTGATGCAACTTAAATAAACAATTTTTATAATATCCGAAAGGAAAACTGTTCTCACTGGTTTTAATCTGCGATGAAATGGAACTTTATATTGTTTTATTTAACTTTTATCTGTGCTTTTATGATCTTACTTTTAGGATCGAATAAAGAATGTATTGAATTGAATTGAGTGGTGTTAGCAGACACACAGTTCATGACACTGGGTTCTCGATGGAAAATGCTTAGCGCAGACATACTGGCTGTAGGAAAGCCTACTATTTGTGAGATGCTTTGTGTAAATAGGTAAACGAAACCACTGCACTATTAGTAATGTGTACGTAGTGTACACAGAGTCTGCACACACTGCATTTTGGTATTGTGTCATTACTGCAGTTACACATGCTAGAAACACCTCACTGTTTGTACTATACATTGTGTGTACCATGATACATTTGAAATCTTGTACTATTAATACTGTGTCCAAGAGATTGAAGACTGAAACAGGAGTTTCCCGCACTTGTGAACACACCAAGGTTGAGAATAACAGTCGTAAAGTGCAGCAACTCTGACTTGGCCGTGGACTAGTGAAAAAGACCCACAAAGTGAATTCGTTTACTGACAGAGGCAGAGTCGGTAAACCTTGTACCATCTGCACCTTTGCTGAATGTAAAACACCAACAGATTGTGCACACAGCACTTTATGGGTATGTCACACTAGAGTAAGCAGACAGACTGTAAACACATCTGTTTCGATAATGTGTGTGCAGAAACGTATGTAGACTGTAAACAGTGCATAGATCACTAACATGTAGGGCACTCTAAGACACACAGGTGCTCTATGAACACTGCGCTGTTAGTAAGGTTAGTGAGGTGTGTACCCCACCCATACGTATCCTTTTATTGTAGCTTGACTACGTAACAGGCACTTTCGTGGAACAAAATGTAGCGCATCTTAAGATAAACGCCGCTGACGGAGATATGGGCTCGGGCCCTTAGGAGTCAAAAGCATAGGCAAAGTTGGACTTTTATTGTGGTTTTTAGCAATGTGTTGATTGTTTTTTTAAATCTGTTTTATTGCAAGTTTTAATTAACTGAACAATAAAGTTATTCATTCATTCATTCTGTTAGTAAGATGTGTTTAGTGCAGACAAACACATTAGCAGACTGTAAACCTTGCATAGATCCATAACGTGAATCCGGAGAGGCGAACCAGTACATTGCTTTCTATGGCCAGGTAAGTTGTCAAGGGCTGGCCTATGGCAAACATGGGCATTATGCAGCAATGTCGATCTATTTACAACACTTATGGCCCCCACATATACTATTGGCCGGCAGCCAATTGTGGTACATGCAATCTGCATAATAACTCCAGCGTACAGGTTAATACTCTTACACTCTCACATGACAGGTCTGCGACGGGTTTTGTCCATCACTCAGTGTTGCACCAACCCATAAACAAGCCATACTCAGAAGAATAGTCATGGAATAAATGAAGAAATCTGCCAGATGCTGCTAGCCAATCAGGAGATTCGAATCGAGCCCACCTTTGTACGGTACACATTATGATCACTTCGTGACAGCTCACAATGACAATCAAATGTGGCTTCACACTACGACGCGCCCAGCATTGACCACGTCAAACCACTTTTTTTAGGTCGAGCAGACCTACGCTCAATGCGTGAGCATTGAGGGTGTCTGCTTCAGACCTATTGTGGCCCGTTATTGGGAATGTGGACACCAATCTGACACGAGCGTAATTCCTTCGCAGTTTTCACCGCGGGAGCGCGCGTCTGCCCCGCGCATGCGCAGAGTACCCGCGCATGCGCAGAGTAACTCACAGCCCTTGCTCACACAGACGCAGGCAGGCAGCCCCCACCCCTCTGCATGCACGCACGCACACACAGGCGAGCGCATGCACACGCAGGCACACACATACAGGCACACAGACACTCGCTCACACACACACACACCCCCCTCCCCCACAGTCACACGCATGCACGCACACACACATACAAAGCCCGCCCCCCCGCACTCGCGCGCATGCTTCCCCCCCCGCACTCGCGCATGCTTCCCCCCCCCCCCACTCGCGCGCGCACATGCTTCCCCCCGCTCAGCAACCCACTCACCGGTTTCCTTCATGCGGCGGCTCTCCTCAGCTGCAGGGCCCGGCAGCAGGACTCTTCTTCCCTCCTTCGGCACCGGGGCGCAGGGTAGGATCCTGCCTGCTCCGGTGCGCCAAACACGGCTCCATCCAATCGCGGCTCTTCCGTGGGAGGCGGGGTAGGCTCCCGCCCTCCTACTTCCTGTTTCCTGTTGTCGCGCCGGCCTGCCTGACTTCCTGGTCGCAGGCCGGCAGAGTGACGGCGGTGATTTGCGGTATTTATTTATTTTTTTATTTTGGACTCAACATGAAATAGACACAATTACTATGCCCATCGTGAAAGGCACGTAAAGTTAACATTTCATTGAATCCGCGGTGTTTACATTGGTTGCCTAGGAGAGGATTCATTGGAGAGAGCCGAGCACGTGACGAATAGTTGAAGAAAGACAAATTTTTATTGGTCGAGATGGATCCTCGCGTCTTATAGGTCCGCGTATACACGTGGTTTAAATGGAAGTCGGCAAACAGGTTCGGCTATCGGGACGATCCTGAGTAGAACCGTGTTGTATTGAGCTTCGAGCAGTGAGACGTAGATAGCGGTAAGAGCCAACAGAAGTGCCCAGCGATATTCAGTGTGGGTCAGCTAGTTGGAATGGAGTTGATGATTTGTTGTTGTTTTTGAATACCGGCAGGGTTGCGAGTGAAAGATTATATTGAAGCCTGGAGGAGGAGAGCGTCATTGTTGTTACACCCATTCCTATGGTAAGCAGCGTCGGTTGATATTAGTTACAAAAGCAACGTTGTGGGATATATGGATCGTAATCCGGTGATTCTGTTTTGTTATAGCACAGAATACACAAGAATAGCTGTTTGGCTTTCTTCAACAGTACTGCGCTTTATTCAACAGTACCACACTTTCGACGTCTTTAAGGTATGCCACATTAGGAGTTTTATTAACGCTAGGCTTGAATAAACGAGAGTTTATTAGATGAGATTCAGTATTCATGTGTTTTTTCGTAGGAGAGTTTTAGTCACTTGAGTGACGACATTCAGTTTAAATTACGTGAGAGGTGACTTCATCATCATTTTAGTAAGCTATTTGATCATTATTCTTTACATCACACAGGGCGCACAAGGTGTTTTCGTTTCTTTGGTGATGGTGCTAACCTTAGTTGCATTTGAATATGTTGGACTACCAGCAAGACTGTATCTGATGTGCCTGTATCTTTTTTCGTTTACAGCATTACTGCATTGGTTACGATTATCTTTCTGTTTAACAATTAAATGAAAACTAAATGAAGCATGTAAAATGAAATTCAGCTAATGTATTTCAAATAATGTGAATGAATATTTTGAATTGTGGTTTATGATTTCAAAAAAGGTTGGCAAATAAATTGCAAATGCTTATCATGTCAAGAATGCATTGAAACAGGCTTATATTTTTTGAACAATTTATAAAGTAGTGCGCATCTAAGTCTTAGTTAACTTGGTCGTTAACTAGCCATTTAGTGTCTTCCAAGATAGGGACATGGCCCAAACATCTTAGTGGAAAATACCATTCCTTCGCCGTCTTACACAGACCGCGCTATCTCCAGAACTCACCCATTACGTGCACCATACTAAACTCCCTCACCCTCACAACCCCACACCCTCACCCACCCTCACCCCTCCCCCTCACATCCCCCTCACCCTCACTCCCCCTCCCCCTCACACCCACACACCCTCACCCTCACACCCACACACCCACACCCTCACACCGCCTTACCCTCACACACCCTTACACCCCCTCACCCTCACACCCCCTCACACACCCTCACTCACCCTCACACACCCTCCCCTCTCACCCTCACACACCCTCCCCTCTCACCCTCACACACTCTCACACCCCCTCACACCCCCTCACCCTCACACACCCTCACACACCCTCACACATCCTCACCCTCACACCCTCTCACACCCCTCACCCTCTCACTTTCACACACCCTCACACCTCCTCACCCTCACACCCCCTCATCCTCACACACCCTCAGACACCTTCACCCTCACACCCCCACACCCCCTCACGCTCACACCCCCACTCACCCTAACTCACCCTCACACACACTCACACACCCTCACCAGCATAGCATAACAAAAGATAGCAGAGCATAACAGAACACAGCACAGCATAGCATAACAGAAAAAGCATAGGATAGCAAAACATAGCATAGTATAACAAAAAAAGCATAGGATAGCAAAACAAAACATAGCATAACAAAACAAAACATAGCATAGCAAAACACAGCATAGCATAACAAAACACAACAAAACATAGCACAGCATAACAAAACATAGTATAACAAAACAAAGCATAGCATAACATAACAAAGTATAGCAAAACAAAACTAAGCATAGTATAACAAAACATAGCATAGCATAACAAAACACAACAAAACATAGCAGAACAAAACATAGAATAACATAAAACATAACATAACATAAAACAAAGCATAGCATAACAAAACATAGCATAACAGAACACAACAAAACATAGCATAGCATAACAAAACACAACAAAACATAGCATACCTAAAACACAACATAGCATAGCATAACAAAACAAAGCTTAGCATAACTAAACATAGCATAACAAAGCATAGCATATCATAATAAAACATAGCATAACAAAACATAGCATAGCAAAACAAAGCATAGCATAATAAAACACAACAAAACATAGCATAGCAAAACAAAGCATAGCATAGCAAAACACAACAAAATATAGCATATCATAACAAAGCACAACAAAACATAGCACAGCATAACTAAACACAACAAAACATAGCATAGCATAACAAAACAAAGCATAGGATAGCAAAACTAAACATAGCATAACAAAACAAAGCATAGGATAGCAAAACGAAACATATCACAGCATAAAACAGCATAACATAATAAAACATAGCATAACAAAACACAACACAACACATAGCATAACAAAAACATAGCAAAACACAACAAAACATAGCATAGCTTAACACAACAAAACATAGCATAGCTTAACAAAACACAACAAAACTTAGCATAGCAAAACAAAACATATAATAGCATAGCAAAACATAGCATACCAAACACAACAAAACATAGCACAGCATAACAAAACATAGCATAGCAAAACAAATCATAGCATAATAAAACACAACAAAACATAGCATAGCATAACAAATCAAAGCATAGGATAGCAAAACATAGCATAGCATAACAAAACAAAACATAGGATAGCAAAACAAAACATAGCATAGCATACAGCATCACTCCGCACCACCAAAGCATCACTCAGGGGCACCACACCATCACTATGCGCTACCACAGCATCACTCGTTTGCCATCACATCACTCAGCGCCACCACAGCATCAATCTGTGCAACCATTCAACAACACCTGGTTCACATATGTTCTCTCAATGTTTCAAGCTTTATTACCAATGTAACAAAAAGATGTTATATTTCACTTCTGTTCTTGGATTTTTGTCACAATAAAATACAATGAACATAATGTTCACAAAAGTTATTTACAAAACTTTAAGCTATTGCCATTATAAATTACAATAACTTTCATTTAAGTATTAATTATTGAAAAAAAATTAAAAGCCATTGTTATTTGTAATATCAATACATGTAAGTCACGTAAATACAACACATATTGCATTACAAATGCTATAGGTGTCACATTTGCGAAAGTTATAACTATTGGCATTGTAAATGACAAAGCTATTAATTTAGCTATTTTCAAAACCAACACATAAATATAAAATGTGTCATTTCCAAGACCAATAGCTCAAACTTTCCTAATGCGAGACCTATTGCATTGCAAATGCTTGTTTCTTTTACTTTCAGCCAAGCTGCATCGCTAAAAAACATCAACAAAGACAACAGATCTCACATTGGTGAGACTTATTGGTTTGCTAATGCATGTTTCTGTTTGGCACTACAGGCTTTCTCTGGTGCCTACGAACAGGAAAAAGGTACACCAGACCATCTGCTCTGAATAGGGCAGATGTTTTGTTCTACTTACACCAATGAGTGTGTGACTGACAGGACATCAGTGTACAGTTTCCATCAGCGGAGTTAATGCAGAACCCCTGCAACAGAAACTAGACGGTCTTGCCAACTTTTGAGTGTGCAGGCCATCAGTCTGTCAGACAGGGGACTCTGCCACATTTGCAAATAACCCCTTAGTTCAGGGCTCTTCAAACGTTTTAATGTGTCACACCTCCAGTGACAAATCTCCAGTGACAAAAGAAAATCATCAGACCCCTCTTCAACATTTTTCACAATTGTTGTATTAAAAGGACAAAGTTTCAATAGGTCTAGACTTATTTAAAGATTGCAGTAAAGTTCTATCACCATGTTAAAAACGGAATCAAATGCATGATTGCCAAACATACTATTCTAGTCAGGCAGGCCTTACTAATGTGTAAAGGTATCCACAGTGTGATTGTTAGAAATAGGAGTGGGGGACTTGGAGTCCCTTCCCTTTTGACCGCTTCTTCCACCCAGGATATAAATGTCACAATGTGTTAGTGATGGCCATTTACAGAGTGGCTTACTGCACTAATTTTTTTCAGCTAAAAAGATACCACTGTTATGAGCATAATAATTCTTTTGGCCACAGGTAAGCGCCCCCTCTGGGATCACTTGAGGCCCTTGTAAGGAGCCCACCCCTCAGTGTGAAGACCTCCGCTTTAGTCATTTTCCACACCTCCGAACAACTGAGACATAGTGTTGTGGCTTACCGGGAAAGTCACACCTTAGGCACTATCTGGAATTGTTGAGGCCTGCTTGGCTACAGCCTTGCACCTTGCCCTCTGGAAGATTTTGATTACAAAAAAGTGACTAGGTCCAGCTCTGTGCACTTGATGCCAAAACCAAAGGCTCCATGGGAGCTTCACAATGACATATCTGAATTCGAAGGACCCTCGCTGGCTTCCACCTTGGACTTTGCCTTGCTGGAAGATCTTGAGCTCCATAAAAGTAACTGAGCCCTAGAGGGCAAGCTCTGGTCAGGGTGAGCCGCTTGGCGTATCCGACCTCCTCTCCATTGTGGTTGGCCTGAACTTGCACCAGGGTCGTCTTCATCTGCAAAATGATATTCTTCAATGGTGCTTTACTTTGTCTAGGTGCTTTTTGCCATAAGTTTCTTTTTAATTTCTTCAGTCCCCCTTCTAATTTTGATTGTGATAATTTTAGAGTCCTTTTGCTCGTTTAATTTTTCTTTATTTTCAAAATTGCTTTGGGGACTTTATTTTGAAGTTTTACAGAGTTTAAAATAGTTAGTACTGCTTGAATTTAACACCTATTGCTCTGGGCAATCTTCTGCAGCTTGTGGTGTAGCTACCAGGGATTTATCAGAGTTTCACCGAGTCTTGTATTGATACCTAACCAGGGTCTGTTTATTAATTTGATAAGGGGGTCTCGCTCCCCAAATAATAGCACGCTTTCTGACAGTATCCACGTAGAAGTAAAACTGTAACTTGATTGGTAATAAAAATAATTCGATTTTTGTAGCAAAATTGTTGGGAATTTGGCCCTCTCCAAATATTTCCTGGTAAAATCCTCCAGTAGCTGTTCTGCAGTGCAGTGCGCTCTGTATACGTTTGACTCTGCTGTCTACAGCGTGATCCAAACAATCTTATGTGCAGCAGTCATACTAGCTGCATTCAATCAGCAGAGGGGTTGTATACGGACTAGAGAGGTTGTACACGGACTCCTCCATGACCCTGGAGTGAGATATTTACCAGGTGTGGTAAATACCTCCTATTCCCAGTGGTGTAACGAAACCTGAGGGGGCCCCTCTGCAAAGTACATGGAGGGGGCCCCCGACGCACCACCTACTACTTTGCCACACCGCCAAAAAATCTGGTCTATTTTTAAGTGAAACCTCCAACATTTAATTAAATGCCTCTATATTCGTGTGCTCAAAGTTCTAATAAGAAAGTGAGAAACACTCTTAACATATAACCCACGCCATGTGGAACGTTATTGTCAAGAGCAGATTATTTAACTAAGACAGAAGTCAATAGCAAGGAGCGGACCTATTGTCTCAGGAATTGCCTATCACTGAAGAACAAAGAACAACTACATAGGGTCTGAATTAGAATTGACATTGATGGAAAATAACTTTAAACTTTGAGTGACAACCCCAAGCCTGCAATATCACAGACTCGACAGACACTATAGACTAGTAATATACAAGCTCTAACTCTGTATCCTGCCAGCTCCAAGAGAAATAAACTAGTGTGAATTATGTACATGTCACACACTTGCGTCTGTCAGGGGTTGTGCATGACAATACCCACTCTATAGTATTTAAAATGAACTGAGGAAGCAATTTCAATTTTTACCATCAGGGCGTTATTAGTAAGCAGGACAAAAACAGGCAGGCAAACAAGGCTGAAGATAAAAACTGCTTGAATGCTTCAGAAAACTGATGCAGATGTTTGTCTGTATTTATGATTTCTGTATTGTAAACAATTACAAGATTTAAGGTGCACATGTTATAGGCAGGTGCAAACAGCACCATAAATAACACATTATGAAGGATAAAAACAAACCATATCAGAAAGTACCTAATGACAGAGTCTATACTAACTGTAGCTGATGAAGCAAAGGAAAACATGCAAATACCTCCAACGTGCATAATAAAACAATCATCAATCCAGCAATATACAAAACTCAAGCGTGTTTTGTAAAGCAATCCCCCTTTCTTCTTGCATCAAGGTGAAAACACTTTCAAAGTCTGTGATAAACACAAGTCCAGCAGTATGCAGACATGAAGCCAGGTTGGTCAAACAATTCCCCCTTTGGTTTGTGCATGAAGGTGCAAATGTTTCAGAGTGACTGGTCAAAAAATAACAAGCACAGCAGCATACAAATATCAAACCAGTTTAGTCAACCAATGCCCCTTTGGTTTGTGCACGAAGGTGCAAATATTTCAAAGTGACTGTTAAAACAATAACAGGTACAACAGGCAACAGCATACACAAATCCCTGTACTGTACTCTTCCCAGAAACACACACATGTAGAGCAGAGTCACTACTTCTGCGCAGCACTACACATCCACCTAAAGTAGGTCAAGGGTGAGTCAAGCACACTGAACTTTCAAAAAAGTGTGTGAGCCTGTTGGCCTCACTCCAATGACACAGGGTTAAAAGAACCTGTTCACTACTACTGATCGGTATACAACCTTTACAACGCACTACCATTACAACGCAGTCATTACAACGCAAACCATTACAACGCATTGTGCTGGGGGCCGCTCTAGAATAGGGAATAAGTTTAATTTACTATCCAACACCTTCCCTAGTGTCCACGGGGACTGGAGTTGGAATAGTAAATTAAACTTTTCACTATCCAACACCCCAAAGCGCTATGCGTTGTAAAGGCATGCGTTGTAAAAAATGCGTTGTAAAGGCATGCGTGGTAAAAGTATGCGTTGTAACGTCATACATCCCTACTGATCACTACACAGTATGCTGCCACCACCGCCCTTGTGCTGCTTAACTCCTGGTGAAGGAGGTAGCCTTCCACCACTATGAGGATAGCACTTTGGGTACTCAACCGTGACCATATTCTGTGAGACAGGCCTGTGTCATGACACACCTGCATGATCTGTGCTCACCTATGACGAAAATATCAGCAATAGGTATCCAGATAGATAGATAGGTAGATACCATATTCTTTAGGGGGGGGGGTCATTTGTATGCAATTTTTAAGGCACTTTATGCATGATCTTGATTGTAGGTTTCGAAAACCTCTCCCTAAAACCATAAAAGTATAGGCAAAGAGCTTGTTACTCTTCTCCTCGAGCCGGAAGGTGGGCATGGGACCATAAATTGAGGTAACACTTAGGTTTTCTATATCATCTCATCTTACTTTATTGTCTATTATGAGTTTCTTCCTGCTAAAAAAGATCCACTAATATTTCTTTTCAAGATTAAATATTTTGCCCTCTCTTTTGAAAGCTCAAGTTGTATTTCTCGCTATGGTTTTAAAAGTAGAACATGCAGCAGTTAAGGGTCATTGGGTGGGCACTCAGGGGCAGCCCATTCAATATTTCACCAAAAATGGTGCAGAGAAAATGGATCGATTTAAATCAAAGAAAACATTGGGCCCCCAATTACAAGTGGTTTTGGATTAAGATATCAGGATACCATCTAGCCAGAAAGAGGGATTCCTGATGGTAAATCCTGCTGTTCTTAGTACTGGTACCTAGAATGTGAATTAACACATGAACTGGGAATTACCTGGTCCAAAACAGCATGTGGAGCCTTCCATATGTGGATAAATCTGCTTCGATTCACCACCAGCTATTAGGAGGTAATAAATGGGTGCAGCTACCAGGTCAGCCTTTGTAGGGTGGGTAGGGCTTCAGGGGGTATTAGAGGCAATGGGTTCTGATGTCGTAGGAGGGGACCAGAGAATGGTGTGTATTCTTGGGGCTGAATGCCAAGAGTAAGCCAAGAGTTTTCCTTGTTTATTAATGAAATTCAGAAGTAAGCCAGGAGCTGCAAGAATGTCATACCTACTCGTGACAAACCTTTTGTGAATCAGGCTGTGTGTGAATTGAGCTTCATGAGCCAATTCAAAAAAGATTTGCAGGACATGGTTGAAACTTACACATATAGTACTCCTATCGTACTCATGAATAGTAGACATAAAATAGACTGTTCTGAGCTTGCTCCTGCCTTGCTCACAGAATTCAATAGTAAGCCTGGAGTACTACAAAATTAAGCCATAGCAAAACCATCAGAGATATTGGTCTGTATCTTCCCCTCTGCAACGTCATTGCACATTAAAAAGATCTGCGAAAGGTAAACTCTCAAACACATTTTTCATCTTGCTTTGTTGAAAGTGAAAAAATATATTGCTATGCAGTAAAAATTATTACACTATGCAGAGACAAACTTTGTGAGATTGAAATGGGAAATTGCAAGCTTCGCGAATGGAAAGAATTGAACACTCTGTAAATCTTTCCAAGTTAAAAGTGGCACCCATATGCACTCTAACCCATAAACCTGTTGTGCATCAAAAGTCCTCTTTTGGCTGACACTATTACCCAATTCATTCTTTTTTTGTATGGTTTGTAAAATCTATATTACACTCAGAACTGAGACAGATCAATGACATGAGGGTCCCAGACATACTGTCAATGCACAGTAAGTAATTTAACTTAAAGGGTCAGTAAATATAAAAATAAAGTAAAATGTAAATGATGGACACAACAAACCACAAAACAAAACTCTGCAGAGTCAAGCATTCCCCAAAAAGTACACGCTCTCTATATTGAGAAATGTATATGCATCTTAAAGGACCTTTAGTATGCCTAATATAATCCAGCCCATTGGAAGAAGTTTACATAATTTTCCAAGCAAAGGTGACCTGATCATTTCATGCTGTTCACAGTGCAGCCGAAATGACCCCAATAAATGAAGGAGGATTACCCAGACACTAAGGCAATCAACTGTGCATAGTACACATCTGGACATTTCCATAGCACACTCCATCTTTGCCTTTGTCGACACATAGATCAAGCCAGGATTTCCAACCAACATTTCCCAAGGCAGTTGATAAGTCTGGAAGGACAATCTTTGTGAGGTTTTTTAGTTAAGAGTTCAAATTGGTTTTTATTCAACCTGTAATATGGGATTGCTTTCAGTGTGCACAAGGTGCCATGCCGAGCTGCGTGTCGGACTCACATGATTGTATTATAATTGTATTTATATAGCGCTTTCTACCCCAGACGAGGCGTTGAAACACTTTTTCAGCGAGTATCACGCTACTCCGGGACCCATAAAGGATTAGTGTTGAATTAGTATAGTGAAATATGAAAGTAATTAAAGTGGTGAATAGGTTAGCCAGTTATTTGGATTCGGAAGGATAGAAGAGAAAAAAAAGGTTTGTATATATATATATATATATATATATATATATATATATATATATATATATATACATATAGCGCTTGTTACCCCTGATTGGGTGTTGAAGCACTTTTTTTGGGGGGTGAGTAGCACGTAAAAAAAAAAAAAAAAAAAAAAAAAAAAAAAAAAAAAAAAAATACCATAAGCAAAGGCAAAAGAAGGGAGAAGCCTGCCAGGATGAAGAACAAGGCACTCTAACACAGGAAATGGAGGACTTATGGTTGAATGAAGGTGAAGAAACGCAACCGCCTCTGCCAGATATTTTTGGTGGTACAAGAAGGAAACAGAAGGAGGGCGAAACTGGGTTAACCAAGCTGAAACCACCATCAACGTTTTGCCCGATACTACCACGAGATGGAATAGATATCTTCCATGAGAATGTGACTAACGATCTCAAAGAACTGCAAAAACGCATAAACAAGGAACGCTATAAAAATAATGATCAGACCAAGGAATATGAAAAACTAATAACAAAACTTAGCAAGGACAAAAACATAGTAGTTCGGCCAAGCGACAAGGGTGGCAACGTAGTCTTGCTCACCAAGGAAATGTATGAGAAAGAAGCACTCAAGCAATTGAACAATCGGCAACATTATGAGAGAGTAAACATGACAACAGTCAAAGGCTGGCAGACGGAATATCATGGCTGGCTGTCAAAATGGAGAAGGAGGAATCTCATATCGGAAGCTGAATACAGGTATCTAAAGGTGGACTATCCGGTGATGCCATGTATCTACTTTATTCCAAAAGTACACAAAGACCGTGAAGAACCCCCAGGGAGACCTATTATCAACGCAATAGGGGGATTGCTTGAAAATACATCGGTGTATATTGATCAATTTCTACAATCCTTTGTTAAAAACTTGGACTCATATATCCGGGACTCAAGTGATTTCCTTGGTAAAATGCGAAATATTGAATGGCAACCGGGAGACTGGCTGTTGGCACTAGATGTAAGTTCTTTATATACAAGTATTAAACATCTAGATTGTATAAATGCGGTCAAATACTATCTATCCAGTAGATCTGCTGACTGTAAAGACCATACTGAAATGTTGCTAGTCATGTTGACCTACTGCCTTGAACACAATGTCTTCATATTTAACAACCTTTTGTACCGACAATGTCAGGGGGTGGCAATGGGGGCCAGTTTTTCACCAAGCGTGGCATGTTTACACATGGGGGCTTGGGAAGAACTGGTCCTCAGACCCAACTTTGAAAAAGAAATGAAAGATAACATTGTATCTTGGTATCGTTTTATTGACGATTTGGTTGTAGTGTGGAGAGGGACGCAGGGAGATGCAGAAAGGTTCATTGAAAATTTGAACAAAAACGATTTGAACATCAATTTTACCTATACAATGAGCCAGATTAAGATCCCTTTCTTGGACATAGAAATATACGTCAGTGAGAACAAGCTAGCAAGCAGATTATTCCGCAAAACAACAGCAGGGAATACGATCCTACACGCCAGCAGCACTCACCCAGCTCATCTTATACGGAGTATTCCGTATGGTGAGATGCTGAGGATACGCAGGTTGTGTAGTGAACCCAGTGAGCTGCAAAAAGCACAAAATGAATGTGCCGAGCGGTTCATGGAGCGAGGCTACAGTAAAGGGATCATTAAACAGGCTATTACAAAATCTATGGCCAAAGACCGTAATGATTTATTAGGTATCAGAGAGACCTCGGCTGAGGAATCAAATGATAAACCTGTATCTAACCCTGACCATAACAAGCAGCCGGAACCCTTCCGCATAATAGTGGGGTATTGTAATCAACATCAGGCAGTACGTAAAATTATCAACAAAAACTGGCCGATTGTCAGCAGTGACCCCCTAATAGGGCAAGATCTCCCTAAAAAAGCCTCCTTAACCTTCAGTAAAGCCCCCAATATGAGACAAAGACTAGTGGTAACCTGCCCAGAAATTATTGACAGTAGCTCTTGGTACCAGAACAATCAAGGCTTTTTCAGGTGTAAAACCTGTAAAGCATGTGTTCATGGTGTGAATAAAAAAGTGTATAAAGATGGATTCAGTGATCAAGAGCACCGTATCACCAAAGTCTTGACTTGTAAAACGGATTTTGCCGTGTATGTCCTTGAATGTCCCTGCAAACGGCAATATGTGGGAAGTACAAAACTTCCCGTGCACAAAAGAATATTGCAGCATCTAAGGGCAATAACCACGCAGGATAACACCTATCCCGTGGCAAGGCATTTCAAAAGTCATCACCAGAGCAATAATAAGGACTTACAATACTGGGTGGTGGATGCAGTGAGTATGAGTAGGAGGGGAGGCAATAGGGAAAACAAACTGCGTAAAATGGAAACCAACTATATACTCAAGTTTAACAGTAAACAGCCGGTAGGTTTGAACCTGACAGAAGATCTGTATACATGTTTGCACGACTAAGGATAACTAAGGATAGAAATGCCCAAAAGAGAGAAACAAAATAGAGTCAATATAATGAATATGTAAATAGGATGTGTGTATATATATGAATTGGAAAACATAGAGGTTTTATATATATATATTTTTTGAAAACCGTGTTATATATATTTGTAATGAAATGCAGTGTATATAGATGATTTAAACTTAAGATGTAAATAATGAATTTTATAAAGTTGGTTGGGCAACTATCAGAGTTATCATGAAAATCAAATAATGTGTAAAAGGAGTTTGAAGTTGGAGGACCATTTTCGAGGATAGAGAATGTTACAGATAACAACCTGTGGTAAATGAAATGGATATGAAGAGTCATGTAACTGGGAACAATAATGACAAAAAGAATAATCAAAAAATACCTGTCGTGTGAAGCAGAATATAGAAATAAAACACGGGTGTTTAAACAACTAATACCGTGTAAAGTAATTGTCAAAAAGCACAAGGTATAGCCCTGGTTTGAATAGTTTTTTATATATGGTTTTGCACAGGAGCACTTTTTATGGGACACGGGTTAAAACACATACAATACACAAAAGGTAAAAAATGACAAGTATTCTGTAAGGTATATTGGGATTTAGCCCAGAACTGTATCAAATATGGCAACAAAGCAAAAATGTAAAAAACCCACATATACAGTCTCCTTTTTTTATATATACACAAACCCTAGGGAAATAGCGATGAAATTCATTGTAAAAAAGTGCATATAAAGATACAATGCAATTGTGAAAATGTGAAAAAAAGTTAGAAAACTGTTTAAATATTGATTTGTACATACACAGGGATTTAACCCGATATTGTGCAAAAACACTTAGGGATTTATCCCATTATTGTAAAAAAGTGTATTGAAACTAACGATGAAAATCATTGTAAATATGTATGTATATATTGATACAATGCAATGTGTAAGTCCATCATCAGTTTTTACCCAATGTATGTAAGGTTTGAAAAGAACCAATCACCAATGAGCACTGTGCACTTTAAATATGTCGAGAAAACAAGGTTACGCTGTCATGTGATCAAGGCTTTTCAGCCGAAACGTTATGGCGGCAGCTGAATAAACACAACTAACCAGCATCCTGAGTGTGGTCCGTGTCTGTATCCAGCGCAATCAGGGCAGAGGAGATTGTGGCGGGAGAACGGAGGTTTTCCATATATATATATATATATACATATAGCGCTTGTTACCCCTGATTGGGTGTTGAAGCACTTTTTTTGGGGGGTGAGTAGCACGCTACTCTTTAACCCATAAGGATTAGTGTTGAATTGGTAAAGTGAAATATGAAAGTAGTTTGAGTGATGGATATGTTAGTTAGTTATTTGAATTGAGAAGGGTTGGGGAGGGGTAGAAAAGGAAAAAGGTTTGCATTTATATAGCGCTTGTAAACCTGATGGGGTGTTGAAGCGCTTTATTGGTGAGTAGCACGCTACTCCGGAACCCATAAAGGATTAGTGTTAAAGGTTAGCATAGTGAAATAGGAAAGTAGTTAGAGTGGTGGAAGTGTTATTCAGGTTGATGCAGAAAGGTAGCGGAGGGATAGAAGAGGGAAAAAAGGTTTGCATTTATATAATGCTTGCTTACCTCTTCTGAGGTGTTGAAGAGCTTTTTTGGCGAGTAGCACGCTACTCTGGGACCCATAAGGGATTAGTGGTGAATTAGTATAGTGGAATATGAAATTTGTGGTGATAAAAGTATTTTAAAGCTTGTAGGGCCAGTACTTAAATAGGAAATTAACATTCCAAATGAAAAAATTAACTTTGGAAGCACACAATTATCAAACAACTCACTTAATTTGTTTTTTTAACCATAAATTTGCTGTCAATGTTTTGATTAATGTTTGCTGGGAAAGATGACCTGGCATGGCATAGCACTTGACTGCCTTGTCCACTCACCCAAGGCTTTTTTGATAATCATTTTATTTTTTTGCAGTACTTAAGAGGACCCCCCCCCTCCAATGCTTAGAGGCTGGTGAAAGATGCATCTGTTTTTTTGTTTTGCTTGCTGTTCGCATCACATGTACGATGTGGGAAAGGAAATGATGCTAGTGTGTAACTGCAAAAAATAAAAAGTGTCACTTTCCTAAAATGCAGTTTTAAATAGCAAAAATTTGTCCCAGAGGCACTGGAGCACCTTACATGAGCACCAGATAACACATTAGAGAGTCTTTAATTTCTTTAGGTTCATGTAGATTAAGGGGCAGATTTATGATGCCCTTGCACTTCTTTGCGTTGCAATTGCGTCACTTTATTTGACGCAACGGCGGCGCAAACAATGCGCCCTATTTACAACATGACGCATCTAGGAGATGCGTCACGTTGTAAAGCCCTGCGCCATAAGGAGGCATTCCTGCGCAGGGGGGGGGGCGTTCCTGCGCAATAACGCCTCCTGAAAGTGGCTGAGTGAAATCTATGAGATTTCACTCAGTCACTTTCAGGCCAATGCTGCGTCAAAACCCTGCGCCTCCTTGAAGCAGGCGTAGGTCTTGGCGCAGCATTGTGTAGATGGGGCACCCCCGAGCCTTGCTGGAGCTGCGTCGCGCTTGCGACGCAACTCCAGCAATGCGCCACATTTCCGGCACAGATGCATCACGCATCTGTGCCGTTTTTGCACAATGGTGCGCCGCATTGTAAATGCGGCGCACCATGGGTGGCGTAGCTGTGGCGCACATTAACTGGCGCATCCCTGGGGATGCGCCAGTTAACATAAATCTGCCCCTAAGTGATTTGCCCAGAATCACAGGGTGTTGAACTGACGCTGGGACTTAAACCTTGTTTCCCAGTTTCAAAGTCAACCACTGCCACACCTGTCCCCGCCGTCTGCAGTAATTGATATCTTGCAGACAAAGAAGAAGAGCATAAACTGATGTATCACTACCTGTTGCGTGGAGAGGGACAAAAATAAAGTGAGAAGCTCTCTCGCTGGCCTTCGCCATCCCCACCACTCCTCTACCCTGTGGCAGTCTTCCGCAAAGCAAGTGCTAAAGGCTCCCCATCAGCAGCTCATTGGGGCCTCATTCACGCCTGGAGGAAGCCAGACAGCAGACACACCTCGTGCTGTGACAGATGGAGCAACCCATTTTCATTCTGCCTCAAACAAAGCCCACTGGTCTGACTTCACGTGAATGGGTTCAGGCAGGGCCGGTTCTAGGATTTGCGAGGCCCTGGGCTAAAAGGGACCGTGCGAGGCCCCCTCTAATTTAGATAAGTGGCCCCTTGCAAGGAGACCATTCACAGACACTGTGGGGGCCCCATTATCCAGCATTTTGGCACCCCCACAGTTTTAACTTTTACTCCACATGCATTTCTCACACCTTCAGTCCGATAGGTGTGAGAATTGATTGTGGTCTAAAAGTTAAAACTGTGGTGGCGCCAAAATGCTGGACAATGGGCCCCCCACAGTGTCTGTGAATGGTCTCCTTGCAATTGAGGGAGCGTCTCCATCTCCCTCCCCTATGCCTCCTGACACCATCCATGAGAGGCCCAGGGAGGGGGGCCCCCTCTAATGGACCTTAATTGCAGGCGACACCTTTCTTTGTAATAGATCGCCAGGGAAACAACAGGACACATCCCCAGTGCGTGGCCCCATGCTGGTGGGCTGAGTGTGAGGCCCTGTGCAGCCGCCCACGCTGCCCATGCCTAGCGCCGGTCCTGGGTTCGGGCTCAGGATATGTTTGTTAAAGCTGTAACAAACAACATCCTTTCTCGTTATGCGCTAAGGGCAGAGTCCATGGTAAGCAAAAAAAAAAAAATGGCCCACCAACTGGCCTCGCCAGAGGCCAATCGGTTGATTGTCCGCCTTATCAATCCGAGTCTGTGGCTTATGGGGTCTAATAAACAGAGTGAATTTGTATTATATGCCCAGCGCTGAATACCAAGCCGCTTGCCATCAACAGGCATAAACTTGAGACCCGAGATGTAGCTGTTAAACCTGAATAATTCACTGAATAAAAAAAATTACATAACAAAGGTACACCCTGAATGAATATGAGCAGAGGTAAATGTGCCACATAACGCAAATCTTTACCAAAAACATTAAACTGGGTTGTTTTTTTTTGCTTGCAAACTGGTGAACGATTCTGTAGCAAATCGTAAAAAACGCTCTGTTCTTGTTTCACAACTTCCCCTTTAGAAGTGTCTCCAGAAGTTTAAAAAACAAACAAAAATCTTAGTCCGAGCACGAGACTGGTTTCAAGTAATTATTACGTTTGGGCGCGGATTATTTGGGATAATACCACCCTTTTAGCCGAGAATATTCATTGCACACCAGGCCAGAATGAATAGAGAAAAGCTTTTTACCTGAGGAGAGATGGAAGGAGACGTGACTTTATAAAGTTGCTTGCAGGCTGGCTGCTTTGGGGGCGTCCATGGGTAGCAGGCTCAGACGGCCGGTGCAATTACTGTGCAGTTTACTCTGCATGCATTACCTACCCTGTCCCACCCTGCAGATCACTGCTGATGGCACGCAGTTGGCGCACAAAATGTGAACGTGCGTGCATCACTGCGACTGCGCACGCCTAGCCTAGGTCTCTGAGGCAGAGGGACCGTTTTAATTATGGCCTGTCGCCCGTGCAGAGAGCCAGCAATTCCAGTGCATGGGCGGCAGGCCATTGTCATTATTATGACACTCCTCTGCCGAGGGGGCCCAGTGCCCCCAGGACCACGGGGTCCCCCCACACCGCGGGGGCTGCGTGGGCGTGTGTTACGCCCCTGTCTATTCCAAGCTTTCCACTTAGACATGAAGCATCAATTGCGTGCATCACATCAATGTCCTTTTGTTATCCAGGCATTTTCCTTTTTTTTGCTTTTTGCAGGTTTGACCCTCCCGAATTTAGATGGGGAAAACTGGGAGGCAAGACAATTACTTATATTTTACTCAACTTTGAATATAAAATCAGGCAGGCAGCAGGCGATTAAGAGTCATTTTTTAGGGCTCGCCTGTCAATGCGCTTGCACATTGAGCTGGCGAGAGATATAGGGGCTTATCGAGAGCTTAACGAAAACGGGCGATTTGATGCTGTGCCCGTGAAAAGCCAACTCAATGCGCAAGCGCATTGACCTAAAGCGCATGCACATTAAAGCCAGCCATCTGTTCCCCAGCGTGGTGCCGCCAGCAGCAGCTCTTCAAAGGTATCCGCTCCGCCCCCCTGCTGCATCAAAGGCTTTAATTTCGCGGCCGCGTTTTTTTTACTTTCATTTCGCGGCTGCAAGCCTTTCCTGCAGAGCGTTTACATTTTATTTTTTTCTGCGCCCGCCAATCTCCTTGTGCCTTTGCGAGAATTAGCTCACCAGCTCTAGTTTTATATACTTTCGCGCTCCTCACACAGTTCATAATTGATTTCCTAACTCGAGCTATGCCTCCTTATTACACGTGATGTGTTTATTTTGAACCACTTGGCTGTTTATAATTGATTTCCTAACTCGAGCTATGCCTCCTTATTACATGTGCTGTCTTTATTTTAACCCACTTGACTGAAACGTAAAAAAAGTCTTTTCACTTAGTTTCACTGCTCGCGCTTTGTTTACACAAAAGACTGTTCCTGCTGGAGCTCCTCTTTCCGTTTAGTCACGAGCGTGTATTTTCATTACAGCTGCCAGGATGAGCTTTCCTTGCGCGCTGTTTACATTTGATTACAAGCCTCGAGCTCTCCCTCGTGCTTCATGCACTTGGTCTCTCCTATTTTTACAACGTTCAGTTGGTGCCTCAGGTTTCTTTAATGTACATCACTCTCACTCGCAGATCGGGCATAATACCATTACTTCGCTTACTGTGTTTTTTTTTTTTCATAAGCCATATGCTTTCTATTTCTGCCTGCACTATCTTTGCTGACCCTGCCTTCGGAGCTTTTTAGTGTAACGCTTTGCCATGCGTATTGTTTTCACATCTTGAAACACTGCCCTCTGAATTTCCTATCAGAAAGTGAAACGCCCTTTGCTGGAAAGCAGATTTCAGAATTAAAACTATTATTCGAGCACAAGGGGCCACGTTAGAAGGAAAAGCGGAAGAAGTGAAAGTTACAAAAACGCCTCTTTAGTGGTTACCATTACGCTTCTGTTCATGAGGTTTATTGTGAAAGTTGTTACCTAAATTGCAGAATCCTGTGCTTCTGGGTTGTAATTGGGATGTACTTTGCGTTGAATTTAGGGCTCGTCACACGTGGCCAGCTTGCTCCATTTCACTGTGCCGCGCCCCTTCCCCCCACGCATTCCCATCCCTTTGATGCTTCTGCCACACTCCAATTGCTCCCCTCTCCCGTGGCGTTTGTAATCCTCCCCCCTGCGTTGCCCCCTCACACTCACACTGTGCTTGCGTCTTTGTTTGACTAATACACCCCAATGCTTGTTGTAGTCATAATGTAAATTGTACTGCCTCACACTGAGCATGCCACTTCAAAACACTCGGCTGCTCAGCAAAAATGTGCATGCCAAACTTAGCATTATCCTAAATGTTTATTTACAGTGTACTACCTGCATGGTAAATTTTCTGATTCAAGACTGAAGTGTATTCCGGAATATCATTTGTTTGACCTAATTTCTCTGCCTACACCCAGTTACGTTGTATTCACAACTTCTACAGTGTAATGTTGCCTGGCGGAATCCCCTTAATTCACAGTTTCTGACCCCAAATAAAATGTAGCCTGTAAGGTTCCCCGTTTCCATGAAGAGTGCTTCCATTTATTTGCTTGTTTTTTATTTTTCATTAAGCTCCTAAACCAAACATGCCTTCCTGGTATTTCATGGTGCTGGAGTCGATAACATGGTTCTCACTCTCTCCTCCTCTATCCCTCTCCCTGCTCTCCTCTCTCTCTCCCTCTCTCACTCCACTCCCTCTCCTCTCCCTCCTTCCCTCTTGTACTCCCTCACTCTCCCTCCCCTCACTCTCTCAGTCTCCCTCTTTCCGTCTACCTCTCTCCCTTTCCCTCACTTCCCTCTCACTCTCTCCTCTCTCCTCTCTCACCCTCTCCCTCTCTCTCTCCTCTCTCCTCTCTCAGCCTCTCCCTCTCTCTCTCCTCTCTCCCCCTCTCTCTCCTCTCTCCCTCTCTTTACCTTCCCCCTGCTCTCCTTTTTCTCCCTCTCTCCATCTCCCCCTCTGCCTGCTCTCCTCTCTCTCCCCCTCCCCTCTCTCTCCCCTCCATCCTTCGCTCTCATCCTCCCCCTCTTCTTACCCTCCCTCTCTCCCTCTACCCTCTCTTCCTTTCCCTCTCTCCCTTTCCCTCTCTTCCCTCTCCTCTCTCCCCGTCTCCATCTCTCTCTCCTCTCTCCCTTTCTCTCTCCTCTCTCCCCCTCCCTCTCTCATCTCTCCCTCTCTTTACCCTCTCCCTCCTCTCCTTTTTTCTCCCTCTCCCCATCTCCCACTCAGCACCACCACAGCATCACTCAGCACCACCACAGCATCACTCAGCACCACCACAGCACCACTCAGCACCACCACAGCATCACTCAGCAACACCACAGCATCACTCAGCACCACCCCAGCATCACTCAGCACCACTCACCATCACCACATCATCACTCAGCATCACCCCAGCATCACTCAGCACCACCACAGCACCACTCAGCATCAACACATCATCACTCAGTGCCACCCCAGCATCACTCAGCGCAACCCCAGTATCACTCAACGTAACCACAGCATCACTCAGTGCAACCACAGCATCACTCAGCGCAACCACAGCATCACTCAGCGCACCCACAGCATCACTCAGCACCACCACAGCATCACTCAGCGCACCCACAGCATCACTCAGCGCACCGACAGAATCACTCAAGGCACCCACAGCATCACTCAGCGCAACAACAGCATCACTCAGCTCCACCACAGGATCACTCAGCACCACCACAGCATCACTGGTTCAAATATGTTCTTTCAATGTTTCAAGCTGTTTTCAAGCTTTCACGCTTTATTACAAATCACAAAAAGATGTTAATATTTCACTTCTGTTCTTGGATTTTCGTCACAATAAAAAACACTGAACATAATCTTCACAAAAGTAATTTACAAAAATGTAAGCTATTACCATTACAAATTAAATAAATTATTTAAGTATTAATTATTTAAAAAAATGAAAAGCATTGTTATTTGTAATATCAATACATCTAAGTCACGTAAATACAACACATATTGCATTACAAATGCTATAGGTGTCACATTTGCGAAAGTTATAACTATTGGCATTGTAAATGACAAAGCTATTAATTTAGCTATTTGAAAAAATAACACATAAATATATATAGACCAATAGCTCAAACTTTCCTAATGCGAGCCCTATTGCATTTCCAATGCTTGTCTATACTCCTACTGACCTCTTACTGCTGCCCGACTATCAGCAGCACAGCAGCAGGGTGGGCGTAAAGCCAGAGAGAGCGGGTGTGGGCGTGCTGCGAGTCCGAAGCAGACTTCGATGAGTAGCATTTACAAGGAGTGGTGAACATCCCACCCAACTTGGAATCAGGGCTAACGATTCCAGTAGGTCAAACATGCGGAAAATTGAGGGGGGGGAGGCGAAAGTCATAGAAAAATGCGAAATTCGGAGTTCAAAGTGTCAATTCTGCATGTTGTGCCTCAATTCCAGGTTTGAAACTCAGAATAGGCGTTATTTACATACCTGGTAAATATATCACCCGGGTTAAAGTCAAACATTTCACCATTACTGCTTGCTTCTACATATACAATAATACATATGTATTGCTTATTGGTACTGTTGTGCGCTAACACAAACATCAATTGATGTAGGCAATCATGCCCCAAAATATCTGACAAAACCAAATGACATCCCTTTCCACCCCGTGAAGCTTCGGAGATCCCATCTTCTAACCCACTGTCAACCTACTCTCTTTAAACTCACCATACCCAAAACATTCCTGCAAACCACGGATTCCATTTCTATCCACATTCGCCCTTCTCACACCTCAACACACTACCTCCCTCCATTCGTCATTCCCAACTTGCCCAACTCGCCCCCAGTCACTTGTTTTACATCCCAGTCGCACTCACCACTACAAACACCCCCCCTCACCTCCTCTAGCACATTGTCAGCCAACCTCCTATTCCGCCAAACTCTCCTGTAACAAATGCGACTCTCGAACCAATACACCCCTCACGTAACCCCACCTTCCTGCCACCCCCTTTCCTTCCCATACTTTCATCCACTGACAATTCCAGCATTCACTGCGTTATACCAGCAACCACAGATACCTGCCAGGACGAGTTAACAGCTCCATGTCCTCGTTTAAAGAAAGTGTTACCTCCCTCATGACACATTTTCATGATCTGTGTAGGGACACCACCACAAATATCCACAGGAGACCATCACTTAACAACAAACCATCTCCTGGAAGACCATGCTGGGAAAGGGAGCGTCTAATGGCAAAATGCGATTTTGCCTGGGGCTCGAGAAAACCTTGCGCTTGTGGAGCATGGGACATCTGGTGTGTTGTCTTCTAGTGGCTCAGACCATCTCATTGTTTATAATAAATCACTTAGAATGATTTGGTGTGAGAAAAGCCACGGCATGGCAAGGGTTGATCTTCAACGTGTGAACAGATATAGGCCTGACACCTCCATAACATTGCAGAGTTTCCCCTCTCTTCTTCAGAGACAGAGACTGAGAGAGACCGAGAACTGTGTAATATGATCCTATATTGCCATTGAGGGGTTCTGGTGACATCATAAACCATAAAGCAAAGGACGAGTGCTGTAAATGTCACCAGAGATGGCAATAAAGGACAATATGACAGGTGTTACTAATTATATATTTTTATATTACATGATTTATAAATTGATATTATTCTTTTTTAGAAAGATTTGGAAAATGTCAGTGTCTTACATTTAGTATTCATTGTTTGCCAGAGACTGCACATATATCCCTCAATGTTTTGAGAATTGTGTTTTGTTGGAAATAACGTTCTAATATTTAAAATGCATTTTTGCACCAATACGTATTGTTATAAGTCAAATTTCAAATGCAAAGTTCACTGTAAGAAAATTAAAGCATGTATTCTAATATGTGCGCCATAGTGTGGGTTTAACAAGACGTAGAAAAAGAAAGAAAATAAAGTGCAATATGGGACAGCGCACATTTTTGCTCCCAGGGTTGGGTTTACAATATGTATTTTGTCACACTGGGGAGAATTCATTGGTACGTGTTTGCATCACGGATGCACTTGCAAGGGTGAGCTTGTCAGGTGTGTTAATTCATCTTCTAAGTGTGGTACTGTTATTGTGAAGAAAAAATTCTACCCGCCCTAAAAGAAAGACAAACCGCCTGATTCATGAAGCAAAATTGCACTCGCAAAGGGCAAGATTCTCAGAATCTTGCCTTTTGCGAGTGCAATTTTGGCATTTGGGATTCACAATCCCAAATGCTAAAATCGCTAATGAGGAATTAGCAAATATGCGAGGATTAGCATTTAAGGAATCTCTATTAGAGATTCCTTAAATGCTATTCATGACACTTGCAAAAATTGCGATTTAGCAAAATTGGGCCGCTATTTACCGAGAGGTCAGACCTCTCGGTAAATAGCAAAAACATAGAAAAATGCTTTTAAAAGCCTTTTTCTAAGTTGCATGTTGCACACACACATGTCCTTTGGACATGTGTGTGCACAACACCTGTTCAAATGTGCATTTTAGGGGTGCTACAGGGTGTCCTTTGGACACCCCTGGCACCCTTAAAATCGCTATCTGATTTGCGAGTAGCAAATTGCTACTCGCAAATAAGGGATACTCCCCATTCATTCCTATGGGCCTTTTGGCCCATAGGAATGAATGGGGAGAAATTCCTTTTTTTGCGAGTAGCAAATTGCTACTCGCAAATAGAGAACATGTAGGAATCGCTATTGATTTAGCAATTCCTACATGAATGCCGTTTTGCGTGTCCTCAATAGCGAGTCGCTATGATTCGCTATTAGGGCCACGCAAAACGGCCCGTACATGAATCAGGCTGAAAATGCTGTGCAAACATCAATGTCACTTTATTGTTTAGCGAATGTTTAGCGAAGCTAAATATCCTTCAAATGAATTCAGCACTGTGAATTATTGGAAAGAATTCATAGTTATGAAATCACTGATAAACACTCGTTAATAAGTCATACCCGTGCTGTATGTCAGAACCCGTTCAAAGGACCACGGGGAAAGTAGAGCTGCTGGGCCCAAGCGTGGAGGTGGAAGCCTTTTCCTTCTCTTTATGAATCTCTTTTCAGCCACATCTGCTTCCTGAGATTTGCCCACACCCCTTTCCAGTGACCTCCTCCAGTCAGCCCTGGGTCTTCAAAAATGGAAACCAGAGTCTTCCCTGTATTGTACAATTCACAGGCACACATACACCCAGCACATGCAAACAACAGACATGCACAACAAATACTAACGTGATGTAGGCCAACAGTGAGTTAAGCACACAGCAGCTGAACGTTGTATTAATGAGCCTTTTGCCTTGCTCCTGCGACACAGGTAAAGAAGGTCCTTTTCACTCCTGCTGACCACTGCACGGAATGCTGCCTCCACCGTGCTCGTGCTGCTTAACTCCTGGCAAAGGCATTCGCCTTTTACCATTATGAAGGTTGTGCTTTAGGCACCCCTCCTGTTTCAACAAGATTGCAATCCGTGAGACATGGCGCACATGCATGTTCAGTGTTCGTTCATGACAACAAAAATCAACACCAGGCATACAGACATCATTGCCGCGGGGACACTCAGGGTAGGGGTACGCGTCAGTCACCAAGCGAGGGACTTTTCTATCCCAACATAGTATATTTATAAATATGACAGTGAGAATAAATGTGGCCCAAAAACATATATTTTTTGCAAATATTTTAGAGCAACAGTACTAATAAACACACATTCATACATGTATTAATACAGTGCAAAGTGGTTCTCTATTACCATGTCTGGGTTCTGTGGGCATTTACATAGCAGTTGGACATCGGCCTCAAAGTTTATGAATTCCTTAGAAGTCACTAGAAGCCTTCAGTGGCAATAATGGGCATTATTACATGGTTACCTGTTAGGTATCCTACACATTCATGACTTTTATACTCTCTTTTAAAAATACAATTAAGCGTAACTCACATCCGCATGAAAACCATAATTCACTCCCCAAATGGACAGCTCATACCCTCACAATATTTGCACCAATAAATAATCGAATTTATCATAGATCATAAAATAACAACTAATATCCTAACAAAGAAATGATACTGTATCTATAGTGGTCTTCGGTTAATGCCAATGGCATAGTATTATGTACTGTTAACAGTGACGTCATCAATGTAATTTCTGATGGCATCCATTACACCATGTGTGAGGTCATGAGTAAGTTATGACATTCATAGCAAAGGTGCAAGTTATATTTATGTAACTAACTAGATCTTGCCAATTTAAGAGGTCTTCCTGTTTTATTTCTAAAATATAGCTTCACTTTACCGATCTGCCAGCCAATCATTGTCCGAATCCGATGATAGCTAATTAGACACAGGTAAAAAATGTCCCCACCGCCAATCACATTTGTTTATTTTTCAAACCTTTGGATCCTGGAATCCTCTGTGAAGCTGAATTTGCCAACGCTCCACAAATTAACAGACATGATATACTAAAATCACTGTTGGATTAACCATTTTATAATGCAAATATCTCAAAAACTGCTGAGAAGATGTATACCAAACCACTCAAAGACACTTTTCTGATTAAAATGTTAATGTCATGATAAATGGAGAGTTCAACTTTTGTTCCTCCACCTAAAATTCACCCCTTGCAGAACAGATCTTCATAAAAGTTGACATGCCAAAATGTACTAGATAACGCCAAGCGAATTAAAAAAATCATTTTCATTGGAAACTGAGACTTGGCCGTAACTCCAGAGTTGCTGCCTTTGACTCTGTAATATCTCTCCGTATCTGTACTTAATGGAAAAAGAGTTCATTAAGACAAAGTTCATAAAACATTTTAAAGAGATTAGTGATAGTACATACTGGATACTAGTATATACCACCACAGTAAACATAACAGTTTCAAACATAAAATACTTTGCAAGAAATAGATCTTGTTCTTGAGTATTAGGAAAATAGAAGAAATTAGACTACTGGATTTTCTTTCAAATATAGACTGTCCCTCAGAAATCATTGGATTTTCCATCACCACTAACTTCAAATCCTTAATCTTTATGACCTGAACAGAGATCAATGGAAAGAAGTTGTTTAGTTCACATTTTATGACACTGCTCTGATTTCAGAGGTTGAGTACAGTTATTACGAAGGGTCAATGCCCTACAGGTTTTTAATACCAAAGTGTGCGTAGTAATATGGAGACAAAGCCACAAAAAGATGTTTTACATGCCCTTTTCTGTGAGTTGCGTGGAAAAGGCGGCATCTGAGCCCCATAATTCTACATAGCATCCAGGATGTCAAACTTGGGTTTGTTCTGCACCATAGAATGAACACCATGAGCTCTTGAAAAGTGGGGGGACCATACTTTATAAATTGCCTTTTCAAATATGGTGGTCAGTCCATTGGAGGAGGTCTGAGTTTACCAGTCCAAGATATTGCAGAGGCATTTCCAGTTAGAGGAAGATATGTCGCAACGCATTTCATTCCCTGATTTTTCGTACTATTTTTGTCTCCGATTTTTGCTTCATTTAGGTTGGATTGTTTTCCTTTTGCCGTCATCTCTTGGCATAGCTTGGGTCATTTCTCTTCCCTGATGCGAGGAGGGGTTTGGCGCCTTGTTAATTTCTTACCTTCATTTGTGTATTTTTTTCTTCTAACTTTGACCATCTAAAGGATACACGACAAATAACACAAATATTATTCTGTGCAGGGTGACACTGTGGCTACTAAAAGGAGTCATATCTTACCCAGGCTATTTCAGCTTTTCCTCTGGCAACCTAGAAGGTTACTCAACAGAGCTTCCTAGCAGTCAGCCTTTGAGAAAAGCACACCAGAGCAGGGAGAAATGCAAAACTATCTTCCTCTATCGATGGGCAGAGCAAACAATCGCCCCACTGACGCCAATAGGTCTAAGGTAACCAGGTGAGAGAGGATCCCATAAGTGTGTGGCAACTGTGTGATTCCTGCTGCTTTGTGAAGGGTACAGAGATACAGGTGCATAAGAGCCGGATGGACTATGTATATTATGCAATGGGGTAAAAGTAGTGTATTGAGATCTGCCAGAAATAAGCCACCACCTCCAGCCATTGTAAAGGATGTTTAATGGAATACCACCAGCATACAGCAGAAAGGGATAACTCTACTAAGTGACAACTCCTCAGTTTCCAGACAGAGACATAATGTAATGTTGCATTACATAGGCAAAAAAAGCAAAGATTCAAGGATATGAGGGAAGAAACAGAAAGACCACAGCACATCCTCCTCCCTGGAACAACAAGGAAGAAAAAGAAAGGAGAAAAGTAAACAGGAAGAATATCAGAAGCTATGATATGAATTGGCTCCACATGTGCACACTGATGATCTTCAAGGTTGAATGGAGTCCCTGCAGGAGGTAAATCTCAGTGGCAGCTTGTAATTCGAGCAGGGGCGGGCGGACCACATGCACACTCACTCCCACTCATGCATTCACATGCAATTACTCTCACAAAAATCCATTCACAGCACATACAATCATGCATACACACCGGCACCAAATATTCAAAAACATAAAACTCACCGACTACAGCGTCAAGGGTGGCAGGACAGAAGCCTTGATGGTTGCCGACAATTGGCCCTGCAGCCTCTACTCATTGGCTGACCTGGCGAGTGGCCCTGGCTTGTCACAGAGTGGGATTGGGTTAGTGAGACTTGCTGTTCCCCCATTCTGTGATGAGATGTCAGTGATAGACGCTCAGTCCTGGGCACTTCAGGGCTTAAAACTGAAGTGCCCCGGCCCAAGGCTATTAGTGATGCTCCCCTTCGTCATGAGTGGGGGCCACCAAGTGCCTTGTCGAGCTGAGGAAGTCAAGCCCACAAGGTTGTGGCATCTTCAGCCCAGCATAGTGCAGCTCAAGCAGCCAGGCACCTGCATATTTAGCATTTGTACAGCGTCTAGCTGCCTGACATGAGCAAGAAGGGTGTCTGTAGGACAGATCTTTGCTCAGCCTGACAGACACACTTCATGTCGGGAAAAGGGTGGGGTGTGGGGCCCCTCCACCCTTAAGGGTGGGCTGCCGCTGGTAGGTCTACTCCTCAGTCAAGCTCCAGCACAAAGAACAGTCTCCAGGGTGCAGGATTCTGCAGAATTTTGTTGTTGAAGGTGTCTCAACTTCCCGGCTGCGCTTTTAGCTCCGTAGGTAGAGATTGACACCCACCTTCAGACCTGTAGAAGAGAAACGCACATCATGGCGTACAGAAGATGCTCGTTCACACCCCTTATGATTCTGGATAAACTCCACATGAGCACAACCAAAATATGTTTTTTACCGCCACAATCGAAAGAGGGTCTATATACTGGTACTTTCTTCATCCAGACCACATCACAAACTCTAGCTGAAAACAATGGCGAACAACGGCAGGCCAGGTAACCGCACTTCCCTGCTATGTTCCCTTAGTAATTATATCCACAGTCAGTTCAAATCAGTGTGCACATGCAACTCCTGCACCTGCCGTCGTAGGGTGCCGGCTGCTAAGCAGAGAAAGAACTAAAGCAAAGTTGGATTGGTGCACTACTCAGAAGCAATTTCTCAATAAGTCTTGTAGGCTTGTTTTGTTGTATCAATAAATCCTTCATTCACAATGTCATCCGGCAGTAAACAGTTACAACCAACGCGTTTCGTTCATTTGAAAATGAACTTATTCAGGGCAATGGATGGTGTGTGACCGGTGGGCAGAGATAGTCCTCAGATCCCCAAAGGTTGTCTCATGAGCGAAGAGCGAGGTAGTTCCGGTGTCAGGGGCATAACAAACACCCCCGCACGCCCCACGGTGGGGGGGGGGGGCACTCTCTTCATTAAATTAAGGGGGCCCGCCCCCCCTCCCCCAGCTCTTTGTGAGAGAGGCTTGCGCTTACGCAAGCCTATATCCCTCCAAAGCAGGTGCAGGCTGTCTGTAGTATCAACTGACATTGTTTCTCTTCAGAGGTGCCAGGCCCAGAAAGCAGATGGGATGGGGGCCCAGAGACAGCATTCCCCACAGGTCTCTACTCCTCTGAGAAGAGCCAAGGACAAGGAGGAGGTGGGGGCCCCAGAGAGAGAGGAGGCAGCACAGAGCACTGCTCGGGACCCTGACAAGGGTGGGAGTGGGGGCCCCCAGAGAGAGCATTCTCCAGGGCAAAGCTCATATGAGAAGAGATGAGGCAGCAAAATGGTGCCCTCAGGTAAGCACTCTTGTTAGAAGCACCATGTGGGCGTCCGCAGGGGGGGGGGCAAGAAGGGTGCAAGGCATAGGGGAGAAGGGTGCAAGGCAGAGAGGAGATGGGTGCAAGGCGGAGAGGAGATGGGTGCAAGGCGGAGGGGAGAAGGGTGCAAGGCAGAGAGGAAAAGGGTGCAAGGCAGAGGGGAGAAGGGGGCAAGGCAGAGGGGAGAAGGGTGCAAGGGAGAGGGGAGAAGGGTGCAAGGCAGAGGGGAAAGGGGTTCAAGGCAGAGGGGAGAAGGGTGCAAGGCAGAGGGGAGAAGGGTGCAAGACAGAGGGGAGAATGGTGCAAGGTAGAAAAGGGTGCAAGGCGGAGGGGGAGAAGGGTGCAAGGGGGAGGGGAAGAAGGGTGCAAGGGAGAGGGCGAGAAGGGTGCAAGGCAGAGGGTAGAAGAGTGCAAGGGGGTTGGTGATGAAGTAAAAAATGTGCCCCCTGGAAACATTTCTGCGGACTCCCATTGCAACGCACACTACTTTGTGAGAGAGAGTGGAGTGAGAGAGAGAGAGAGTGAAGTTAAGTGAGAGAGAGAGTGGAGTGAGAGGGAGAGTGGAGTTAGAGAGAGTGGAGCAAGAGAGAGAGTGGAGCAAGAGAGTGAGTAGAGCAAGAGAAAGAGTGGAGCAAGAGAGAGAGCGGAGCAAGAGAGAGAGTGGAGCAAGAGAGAGAGTGGAGCAAGAAAGAGAGAGAGAGAGAGAGAGAGAGAGAGAGAGAGAGAAAGAGAGAGAGAGTAGAGAGAGAGAGAGAGAGAGAGAGAGAGAGAGTAGAGAGAGAGAGAGAGAGAAAGAGAGAGCGAGTAGAGAGAGAGAGTAGAGAGAGAGGGTGGAGAAAGAGAGTGGAGAGAGAGACAGTGGAGAGAGATTGGAGAGCGAGAGTGGAGAGCGAGAATTGAGAGAGAGAGTGGGGAGAGAGAGAGAGTGGAGAGAGAGAGGAGAGAGAGTAGAGGGAGTAGAGATAGAGTAGAGAGAGTAGAGAGAGACAGTGGAGAGAGAGAGGCAGTGGATAGAGAGACAGTGGAGAGAGAGAGAGTGGAGAGAGAGAGTGGAAATGGAGAGTGGAGATAGAGTGGAGAGAGAGTAGAGAGAGATAATGGAGAGAGAGTGGAGAGAGAGGGAGTGGAGAGGGAGAGGAGAGAAAGTAGAGAGAGACAGCGAAGAGAGAGAGAGAGTGGAGAGAGTAGAGAGAGAGTGGAGAGAGAGTGGAGAGAGAGAGTGAAGAGAGAGAGTGGAGAGAGAAAGGAGAGAGAGTAGAGAGAGACAGCAAAGAGAAACAGAGAGTGGAGAGAGAGTGGAGAGAGAGTGGAAAGTGAGAGTGGAGTGAGAGAGAGTGGAGAGAGAGAGAGAGAGTGGAGAGAGAGTGGAGAGAGAGAGAGAAATTGGAGAGGGAGAGAGAGTGGAGAGAGAAAGAGTGGAGAGAGAGTGGAGAGAGAGTAGAGAGAGGGAGAAGAGAGAGAGAGAGAGTGGAGAGAGAGAGAGTGGAGAGAGAGAGAGAGTGGAGAGAGAGAGAGAGAGAGAGAGAGTGGAGAGAGAGAGTGGAGAGAGAGAGAAAGTGGAGAGGGAGAGAGAGTGGAGAGAGTGGAAAGAGAGAGAGTGGAGAGAGAGAGTGGAGAGAGAGAGTGGAAAGGGTGGAGAGAGAGAGTGGGGAGAGAGTGGGGAAAGAGAGTGGAGAGAGAGAGTGGAGAGAGAAAGAGTGGAGAGAGAGTAGAGAGAGATTGGAGAGAGGAGAGAGAGAGAGAGTGGAAAGAGAGAGAGAGTAGAGAGAGTGGAGAGTGAGAGTAGAGAGAGTGGAGAGAGAGTAGAGAGAGAGAGAAGGGAGAGTAGAGAAAGAGAAGGGAGAGAGAGAGAGTGGAGAGACAGTGGAGAGAGAGACAGTGGAGAGAGAGCCAGTGGAGAGGGAGAGAGTGTGGAGAGAGTGTGGAGAGAGTGTGGAGAGAGAGTGGAGAGAGAGTAGAGAGGGTGGAGAGAGAGTAGAGAGAGTGGAGAGAGAGTAGAGAGAGAGAAGGGAGAGTAGAGAGAGAGAGAAGGGAGTGAGTGAGAGGCAGTGGAGAGAGAGACAGTGCAGAGAGAATGGAGAAAGAGTGGAGAGAGACTGGAGAGAGACTGGAGAGAGAGTGAGGGAGTGAGCGAGTGGAGAGAGAGAGACAGTGGAGGGAGAGAGAGACAGTGGAGATAGAGTGGACAGAGTTGAGAGAGAGAATGGAGAAAGAGTAGAGACTGACTGACTCAGAGTCTGAATACTGACTGACGGAGAGACTGACTGGCTGAGAAACTGACAGAGAGAGAGAGACCGAATGATAGATAGACTGACAGAGAGAGAGAGAGAGAGAGAGAGAGAGAGAGAGAGACTGTGATGGAATTGGGGTCACAGTGTGTATAGAGCTATGCAATGCCTCTTAAGATTGCTATTGTCTACTAATAAAAATGTATTATCAAAATGTGCTCTTTGTAGTTACATCTGCTTTTATAATACTGCATGGTCGCATTGTCTAATGTTTTAAAATGGAAACGAGAAGGAGCAGTGGAGGCACTTTTGTCAAAACTGAACGATGAGTGGACCCGATATTGTATATCATGACAGGAGTCTTCATCAGGAAACCCACCTAAAATTGGGCAAACCTCCCTGGCGTACTGATGGTAGGGACCCTGTAATGAATGGACCACCACCTATGATAGCCTGCTGGCAGACTGAGCCCAACCTTTAACTCCACCATCCAGTGTTACTTACAACGGCTGTATTGGTGACAGTGGCGTAACAATAGCCCGCATCCCCTGCAGTATGGCGGGTCGCTGGCCTGAGAGTTCTAGAATGGCACGGAGGATGGGAGGGGGCCCCCTCCATGTAGTTTGCAGGGGGGCCCCCTCAAGTTTTGGTACACCACTGTCCTCATGAAGTAAGTTGCGAATCGGATTCGAGCAGGACTGACGAAGCGCTCTGCACCTCAGAACCACCTAGTTTTATGTTATGTTATGTTATGTTATGTTATGCTATGTTATGTTATAGTGCTTTTATATAGCGCACGGCTACTCGAAAAGAGTGTCCCGGCGCTTTCCACCTCCAACTCAGAATAAAAATAACACAACAGAGCAAGAACAGAATCAAAGAACAAAAAGAAAATAGTAAAAAAGCCTAAAGATTAAAAAGCCAGGTCTTCAGGCTCTTCCTGAACTGAAGCAAATTGGCAGTACTGCGGAGCAAAAGCGGAAGTGAGTTCCACAGCTGGGGAGCTTTACAGATGAAAGTGCTGGCCCTTATCAAGGAGGCCTTCACTATTGCATTAGTTTGCATGTCCCAAACCTTGTTGGCAGAGTATGCACGCTCATGTCAAAGATGAGCAGGCAAGTTTTGTGTTTGCATGAGTGTGTTTGCTTTTGTGGTGGGGAGTGCATGTATATGTCAGTGTGACTGTCTTCCTATGTGTGAGAAGGTGTTTAATTGTATGTGTGTGTGTTCAATTTAAAAGCCTGTGAGGTGGGAGGTACGGGGCATGGGTGTTGGGAAGCAAAGTGTATGCATTTGTGCCTCACCACTTTAAAGGTTCACACACCGCCACTGGACGTGCATATAAGACTGTCCTTTGGTGGAGAGTGGATGAACTCCTCAAGAAGGCCTTCTTCTCCCCGGACGAAAATTGCATCTCCCTACCAAGTTTGGCTACAAACTTAGAGTAGTTACTCCACTAGACCAAGGAAGGATCTCACTTGTTTTTTATCACCTGGGATAGGAGTCTTTGTTATACTTTCTGCCAACTGTAACTTAGGACTGATGGACTCACTGGGATTGGTATGACCTGGGTCGGTTATAGAAGTACCCTGACAGGACCTACCTGCTTTGACTGTAACCCAAGGGCCTAACTTACCTCCCACCTGAAGGGCTCCGGAATCTTGTATGAAGAACCTGCCTGTCAATGAAAATATTTTGGGGATGAGTTGTTAAAAGAACCTGCACGGGGATGCGGCAGAACATTGCTGCAGTTGGTATCTGGTCCTGTCAGAGGAGGAGACCTGTCTAGAGATGGAAAGAGACCCTGTGACCAGGAAGAGATAGTCTAGGGCCTCCACCCTCAAATCCACCAAGAGGCTGCTGGGCAGGAAGAGGGCCGTGATGAAGGCCTACAAGGACCAGGATGAGAGGACAAGAAGCTAGATGAGTGGAGTTAAAACGGTGGCAATGCCTCTCATGACAAGTCCAAAGCATAAGATCTGTGATATTGTAATTGTAATTGCATTTATATATTGCTTACTACCCTAAACGAGGCATTGATGTGCTTTGTCAGCGAGTAGCACGCTACTCAGGAACGCAAAAAGGATTAGTGGTGAATTAGTGTAGGGAAATATGAAATTAATTTGAGTAGTGGACATGATCGTCTGTTATTTGGATTGAAAATTATAGTGGAGAGACAGAAGAGGGAAGGATTTGCATGTATATAGTGCTTGCTATCCCTCATTAGGTGTTGCAGCGCTTTTCCGTAGGTAGCATGCTACTCCAGAACCCAAACAGGATTAGTGCGGAATTAGTTTAGGGAAATATGAAAAAGGTTTGAGTGGTGGACATGTTAGTCAGGTATTTGGATTGAAAAGGATAGTGGAGGGATAGAAGAGAGGAGGGTTTAGAATTTAATTTTTGGGGGGGCTCATAGCAGGAGAAGGAGGTTTGGGATGAGTAATGGGGAGGTGGAGAGGGAAGAGGCAGAGGGAAGGGTTTAGGAAGTCTTGTTCGGGAGATCTGAATAGTAAAAGTGGTGTGAGATGATGCAAGAAGGGGTAGAGGAGAGAAAAGTCTAAAAAGAGTTATTTTGGGGATTGTAGTAGTGGAATGGGGTTTGGATGAGCGAGAGAGTGGAGATAGAGGCTATATTGAGAGGGGCATAGGATGAGAAATAGGTGAGAGTCTAGCAAGGGATATTTTGGGGGTCGTAGTAGTAGAATGGGTTGAGGGATGGATGAGAGAGTGGAGGTAGAGGATATATTGAGAGGTAAAGGGTGAGAAATAGGGTAGTGCATTTGAGAGAGTAGTAGAATGAAGTTTGAGATGAGTCAGAGAGTGGAGGTAGAGGATATATTGAGAGGTATACTCAGATGTGAGTCCCTAGCTCATTGTACCATCAGGATTCAAGCAAGCCGGGCCGAAGACGGCTGAAATGCCAGAAACCGGTCCCTGGTAGCTTGTTTCCTTCCCAGTATAAGAATTGGCTTGGTAGTTTGGTCTGCCCTGTTCCCATGATGCAGTGGGCCAGGGTCAGACTAATTTGCATATAGCCAAGTTCTGAGCTGGGATGGTGCAGTGAGCTAAAAAACGGTGATGGATCAAGCCCTGATCTTTGGACTGGGTAAGAGTGGTCTGCTTAATTCAGACACTCTGTTCATCACCACCCCCTTTTCTGAATCGTTTTTGTCCACCATAAGCGTGGAAGGGTATACTCAGATGTGAGTCCCTAGCTCATTGTACCATCAGGATTCAAGCAAGCCGGGCCGAAGACGGCTGAAATGCCAGAAACCGGTCCCCGGTAGCTTGTTTCCTTCCCAGTATAAGAATTGGCTTGGTAGTTTGGTCTGCCCTGTTCCCATGATGCACTGGGCCAGGGTCAGACTAATTTGCATATAGCCAAGTTCTGAGCTGGGATGGTGCAGTGAGCTAAAAAACGGTGATGGATCAAGCCCTGATCTTTGGACTGGGTAAGAGTGGTCTGCTTAATTCAGACACTCTGTTCATCACCACCCCCTTTTCTGAATCGTTTTTGTCCACCATAAGCGTGGAAGGGTATACTCAGATGTGAGTCCTTAGCTCATTGTACCATCAGGATTCAAGCAAGCCGGGCCGAAGACGGCTGAAATGCCAGAAACCGGTCCCTGGTAGCTTGTTTCCTTCCCAGTATAAGAATTGCCTTGGTAGTTTGGTCTGCCCTGTTCCCATGATGCACTGGGCCAGGGTCAGACTAATTTGCATATAGCCAAGTTCTGAGCTGGGATGGTGCAGTGAGCTAAAAAACGGTGATGGATCAAGCCCTGATCTTTGGACTGGGTAAGAGTGGTCTGCTTAATTCAGACACTCTGTTCATCACCACCCCCTTTTCTGAATCATTTTTGTCCACCATAAGCGTGGAAGGGTATACTCAGATGTGAGTCCCTAGCTCATTGTACCATCAGGATTCAAGCAAGCGGGGCCGAAGACGGCTGAAATGCCAGAAACCGGTCCCCGGTAGCTTGTTTCCTTCCCAGTATAAGAATTGGCTTGGTAGTTTGGTCTGCCCTGTTCCCATGATGCACTGGGCCAGGGTCAGACTAATTTGCACATAGCCAAGTTCTGAGCTGGGATGGTGCAGTGAGCTAAAAAACGGTGATGGATCAAGCCCTGATCTTTGGACTGGGTAAGAGTGGTCTGCTTAATTCAGACACTCTGTTCATCACCACCCCCTTTTCTGAATCAGTTTTGTCCACCATAAGCGTGGAAGGGTATACTCAGATGTGAGTCCCTAGCTCATTGTACCATCAGGATTCAAGCAAGCCGGGCCGAAGACGGCTGAAATGCCAGAAACCGGTCCCCGGTAGCTTGTTTCCTTCCCAGTATAAGAATTGGCTTGGTAGTTTGGTCTTCCCTGTTCCCATGATGCACTGGGCCAGGGTCAGACTAATTTGCATATAGCCAAGTTCTGAGCTGGGATGGTGCAGTGAGCTAAAAAACGGTGATGGATCAAGCCCTGATCTTTGGACTGGGTAAGAGTGGTCTGCTTAATTCAGACACTCTGTTCATCACCACCCCCTTTTCTGAATCATCTTCAAAACACAAACAAAAGTTCAAGTTCCAGGGACAGAATGCTCTAACAATATTAAGGGGAAAAAAAGAAAGAAAAACCCCATAAGTACAAGAAAAAGAAAATAAATATTAAACACATACTGAAATAGTATAAGCATTATCTAAACTAATCCCAATGAAGACTCGACCGGATCCTTTCAAATTTAACTCTTGACCTAGGACCCCTGGCTTTAGCTAAAGCCAGTTCTAATACATAAATCCCCCTTAGTAGTACCCAAAATTCAGTCACTTTCGGACAGGTGGTCTGGATCCACGCCCTGGCAATGCACAGGCGAGAACAAGCTCAAATAATTGAAACCAGCGACCTAGATATATTGCCTGAGTCATTTATTATCCCCAATAATATTTCTTTCGCAGTGAGTTGAATATCTATACCTGCTAAATTGCCCAGAGCGAGGGTAACCTCAGCCCAAAACATATTTAACTTTTGACACATGATGAAGATCAGAGGCGTATTCCTGACATTTCGGGGAGCGTATCCTTGAAGAAACATTTGTCGACGTCCACTTAGATATAACTTCAGGGGTGCAGTACAACATAAACATAATCCTATGTTGTTGTTGTTTCAAATTAACTGAAGTAACAGCAGTATCAATTGTAATCAATGATTCATATAGATCCTCTTTTAAGATATCAATTACAAACATTTGATTGAGTTTAGCTACTACCTGCAAACCATCATCCTTAGTGGCCAATAAAAATCTCTTGTAAACTTTCCCAATAGACCCCCTGCCAGAAGTCTGAAAGATTGCCTGTACTACCTCAGTCATACATGGTAGGGCTATTAAACCCTCTCCTCGAATAAAATAATCCCTAACTTGGAGATATTTGAAAAACGTATGCTGTGCTACCCCGAACTCCTCTCTAAGTGATGCAAATGATTTAAAACCTTGCATATCATATAGCTGCCCGAGTCAAGCCGCAACGTTGCCACCCTCTTCCGACAGAGTCAGAGAATATGTCAGTCAATCTCGGGTTACCCCATAATATGGTACATTCATGCAAGTCAGGTATTAAGTATGCCTTGGTGATGTCTTGCCAGACCAGAATTGTAAGTCTAACTATCTTAAATCAGACTCTTTTATAGTAGTTTAGATCCGCCATTTTATAAAATAAAAACCCGGTATTAGGGCCACAAGCCAGCTGACACGCGAACCATATCTTTTCCGCCTTAGGCCCCTTAAGTAAACTATGAATCCGGTTAACAAAAGCCGCCCAGAAATATCCTTTAAAATCTGGTAGCTTAATTTAATATATCTAAGAGCTCTCCTAGCCCTCCGAAAGCCCCAAATAAAGCTACCGACCGCACTATCTAGCCGCTTGAAAAATGACATAGGAACCCTTAATGGAATTGTATGAAACAAAAAAAGAAATTTTGGTAATATGTACATTTTAATCGTATTACACCTTCCCTAGATAGTAAGTGGTAAATTGTGCCACCTACGCATATCGGCAGTAACTTTTTTTCTGGCATTGCGCCGTGTTCAGCCCGGCTTGCTTGAATCCAGTGGCAAACTGAGCAAGGGACGGTGATGGATTAAACCCAGATCTGTTGACTGGGTGTGAGTGTTTGATTGGTGCAGATGCTCCGTCCATCACCACCCCCTTTTGTACCGCTTTGTTTGCCATAAGTTGGCAGGGTATGCTCAGACGTGAGTCCCTTGCTCACTTTGCCACTGGATTCAAGCAAGCAGGGCTGAAGATGGCTGAAATGCCAGAAACCGGTCCTCGGAAGCTTGTTTCCGGTCGAGGGAAGGCATGGCTTGGCAGTTCAGGCTGGACTGTTCCCATGAGGCACAGGGTCAGACTGATTTGCATATGGCCATGTCTGAACTGGGGTGGCAGAGTGGGCTAAAGAACGGTGATGGATTAAACCCAGACCTGTTGACTGGGTGTGAGTGCTTGATTGGTTCAGATGCTCCGTCCATCACCACCCGCTTTTGTACCGCTTTGTTCGCCATAAGTTGGCAGGGTATGCTCAGACGTGAGTCCCTTGCTCACTTTGCCACTGGATTCAAGCAAGCCGGGCTGAAGACGGCTGAAATGCCAGAAACCGGTCCTCGGAAGCTTGTTTCCGGTTCAGGGAAGACATGGCTTGGCAGATCGGGCTGGACTGTTCCCATGAGGCACAGGGTCAGACTGATTTGCATATGGCCATGTCTGAACTGGGGTGGCAGAGTGGGCTAAAGAACGGTGATGGATTAAACCCAGATCTGTTGACTGGGTGTGAGTGTTTGATTAGTTCAGATGCTCCGTCCATCACCACCCCCTTTTGTAACGCTTTGTTCACCATAAGTTGGCAGGGTATGCTCAGACGTGAGTCCCTTGCTCACTTTGCCACTGGATTCAAGCAAGCCGGGCTGAAGACGGCTGAAATGCCAGAAACCGGTCCTCGGAAGCTTGTTTCCGGTCCAGGGAAGGCATGGCTTGGCAGTTCGGGCTGGACTGTTCCCATGAGGCACAGGGTCAGACTGATTTGCATATGGCCATGTCTGAACTGGGGTGGCAGAGTGGGCTAAAGAACGGTCATGGATTAAACCCATATCTGTTGACTGGGTGTGAGTGTTTGATTGGTTCAGATGCTCCGTCCATCACCACCCCCTTTTGTAACGCGCTGTTCAGGTACTAGCAGATGGATCATGGGATCAAGGCGAGTGGCAAGAAGTTTTCAAAAAAATCTTAGCATCCGTGTTGAATAGAGATATTGGACAGTATGAACCGCTATTGTAGTGTAGTTCCAATTTTTTCTATAGGCCCTGCGCATTGGAATAACATAAACAGCAGTTTAGACGTAGGACTGAGGTCTTCTAGGTCTCTACTGACTATGTTATACTTAATTTAGGTTTGCGCCAGCTAGCTCAGAGGTCACTGGAAACTTTCTTGACTGAATAGGAAGTGATCAGCTTCCCTGGCTCAGACAAGAAGGGGTTCGGCTTCCGACAACCGCATAAACATGACAACTTTGCTCCCTCAGAATAAGAGTCAATCTCTAGAGTCGTGTGAAACAATAGACAGCTATTTCACTCAGTCAGATGTGCATATTTAATTTCACCAGGGTGCAGAGAAATAGAGAGACGGGCGTTTTCGATAAAAGGTATTATTTATTGAGCAGTCTTCCTTCTCATGCAAGAGAGATGAATTGCCACAATTGCAATACTTAATGTAAAGTAAAGTACGTACAGTAAAAGGAGTATTATAAAATAATACTGTAAAAGCATTGATATGGTTTCTTAGCCATAAGGCACTTTAAAATGGATAAAATATATATACATATATACATAGGCTAACGTGCTCAACTGGTGCTTCTAAACTAAGCCTACCCCGGTGTACCTGACCTAAGCCTAATACGTGGGAAGGAGTAAGTAAGTAGCAGTTTAAGTTAAGTAGGTTTGTTGCCAAGGATCTGTTCAAGATTTCTCTCTAAGGGTTTAGTCAGCACTGTACCTTGGGAATAGAATATAGGAGGTCTGGTATCTCTCTCTCAGGACTCGATATCCCAGTCACCCGCAAGGGTAGGCTGGAATCGCCGGAGCTGGATTTTCTCGGCAGGAGAAAAGACAGCGTCTTTCTCAGCGCGTCAAAGAGGAGGGGCAGCGCCCGTGGGCTTCTCGCTTCTGCTGGGCTCTTGGAAAGTAGATTAGCTTCTCTGCTCCAGAATCACCACAGTGTGTTTGCTTAAGGCAACGTTGGTATATTTATACCTGAAAGGTGCCGAGTTTGACATAAGGTTTGGACATAAGACGTCAATAAAGATGTCACTAAGAACAGGCCGTTCTTACAGTGCTTGCAGGAGTTCTATTACAAATCAAAACAAAGCAAGCAGGGCTTTCCCAGGTTGCTGGAGGTTTGGTGTGTCGAAAGAACTCGGTGTGCTCTCTAGGAATCCAAGGAAGTAGCTTTTGCCATGCCTTGGACTGCAAGGGCGATACTGAAATATGAATCTGATTATTATGTCATTATAGGGATATTATTGATTATAGCCGTATAGGGGCATAAAGTCACAATATTGAATCGGGTTCCTAGATAAAACACATCATCCACTCCACGATTTTATGTCCATCAATCACTAAAAACTAAGCAATAAAGATGCATGTGTATTCCAACCCACCCCAAAATACATTTTGCATTCGAAATGGTGTATGCAAAATACACGGAACGTTATAGGTACTGTACATTTTTAAGCAGTGTAATCATTCAAAAAAATTGCATATATCTTTAGCTGAACGATTTGCGAAAATTACACATGAAATGTCTCTTAATTACAGAAAAGAAGGTCGAGACTATTTCATCACATATAAATGAAATTGGTTGTGAGTGCGCTAGAGGCTGCGGTAACATATTGTCTCTAGATTTGCTAAAAATAGAAGCTCTGTTCTTTATGAATAGTTCTACTTCAAGCAGAGTACGTGTGCCAAAAAAAGGTAAATATTTTGGAATTTGGAAAAAATAATTTCGTTTTCAGGGGAAAAAATAGTTCCACATGTTTTCAGTAGCTTTTGTTTTTTTGCTTAAAAGTTATTCTTTAGGTTCAGGGGAGAACATGACTTCAGATAGATGTGCAAAAAAACAGTCTACAGCTTCAGGTGAAAGTTCGACCAAGGATGATAATGCTGTAACTGGGCAGTCGTGAGAATGATTGCTATTATCGATTTCAGGATCAGCAATGCTCACAGAAGGTCGTACCTGGGTGATGTTGCTCTCATTTCTTGCTTCACTGCCACCACCTAATCGTAGTGCAGAAGTCTCAACGAATGCCTTCATCAGGATTGGTAACCGCTGGGGACAACACGATGCATGAGCCGTTACAGGACTTAGCAAAGTATCGATGTCCATTGGTACTGCTGATTGTAGTGTAAGACAGGTGTCTAACACGCATTCTTCTCCGCATAGCATACATCGAAGCACAGTTAAGATGCAGTTCTGCCATATTGGTCTGAATGAAAGAAACCAGGTCATATTCAGATCTCTTAGCCGGGCTAATCCAAGGACTTTAGTTATGCGGTCCCGGTAGCGTATTGCTAGGATCGTTTCTTCCATTGTTGAGGGAGTCATGTCTGCGTTTTGGCTTGCCATATCGGAGCAGAAGAGTCAAAAATAGGATTCCTGCCACGAGTCCCAAAATTAGTGGTAGGCCGCCAAAGACGGAATGGACAAAATTGGGAAAGATGCCCAGGACTGCTTCGAAGGGAGTTAACAGTCCCGAAAAAATTGTCTTAAATACATTTGCGATACCACTGGCATCTGACATATTTAGGATTTGGCTTAGCATTTCTACGAAATGCACAGGGCAATTTGTTGATAAAAGTGTATGTATCTCTGCCGTTGTCCTTGCAACTTGAAGATCATACGTTTCTTTTGATGACGTGATGGGCACTGTTGTCTGTAAAAGCACAGACTTCATTCTGCTTAAATTATCAATTCGTATAGAAGAGATATTCAACGGAGGCCAAATCGTCGCCTCTGAGTCTCCAGGGCGGTTTGGATACAATGCTTGCATACAGCAAGTGACCACGGAAGTAACGCTTACGAGATAGGCTTTCCCTGGCACCATGCCACAACAGCTGTGGTCCGTTATTAGAACGTAACTCCTGTTAGAAAGTTGTCTAAAGAATGGCTCTATCTGTGTTGCAGGTGTGCCGTGCTGGTGGCATGAAAGGTTATTTGAAGTCCCCTCACAGGCCCCATGTAAATTAATACCTTGGCATTAGTGATTGTTTACAATTATTACCACTAAGAAATACATTCTAGTTTTTGTCACTATAACATGTGTGTGTATAAGGTAATTTCCATGATGATTTAATGTACCCTTTACCCAACCTTTCATACTGGCCTGCTGGTATATACTCTTGGCATTTTCTTAAATTGGAAAGTTGTTATCGGAATTGTGATAATTCTGTGTATTATCCATTCAATGACAGGTCTTTCTGACATTGTCAATGGTAATCTCTCAAGTTTTTTAATGCTCAGAATCGTATAGTCTGCTCCTTTTTGTGCAAAACTGATTTGTTTATCAGTAAGGTTAAAGATAGAGAACAATGACGTTGTGTTGATTAAACGCCAAGGCACATAGCCTGAACACAGATTTTGCAACGTCCAGCCTAGCTGTACAATAGAACGTAATTGGGACTGACCATGTTGTAACATTAGCAAGTCCTGATCTATTATATCTATAGCAGATGATACAATACTGTCCAGTGAATATAATCTGGAAGACAGAGTCATTAACCCATTGTCCACAACAGAAAGTGATTTTTCCAAATTAATATGATCAATTTCTCGTATTTTCTCTGCTGTCTCAATTTGAGTCACTTTCCATGCCTCGTTGTAAGCAGCGTATATACTGGCCGCTATGAAACGTTTTTTACGCTGTTTGCGTGGCCCCATAATGAAATCGCGCAAGTCAGCACCATCTTTAAGTAAAGACAGGTGTTGCTTAATTTCTGCCAGTGTGGATGTTTGTAGCCATTCAAGGCATAGTTTCCCTACACTGTATGTTGTTACTATCCCTGGATGTTGTCTCTGGGAGTATCTAGGGTCTGGTCTGGTCCTATTTAACCTCTGTGTTTTGTTCAGGAATCTATCTTGACATTTATTTGTGTCTGTTGGCCAGATTAACCACTTTTTCCAATCAGGATGTGTTCTATTTTGATGTAAAATTTGGGATACGTCTGTCTCAATATCTGTGGTTGTGTTATCAGGTATTGGCTTTGGAATTGACGGTTTGTTTAAGTCTTTGATTTTGGCTAGGCCAAAACAGGTAGTTTGTTGAATGGTGTCATTCAAGAACATTATTTGTTCTGGGATCATGCAGGCTCGAAATAATGCTTCTAGGCCTTGTACCTGCCATTCTTTTGTACCCCAGATAGTTTTTGTTTCAATGTTGTTTTTCCAGAAATCAAAACCAAATGTAATCATTTTTTCATAAAATGTTTCAGAATAAATCATTTGGGTATTTGTCAGCATGTTTTTTGTCCCTGTTTTATCTAACAGTTTGTAATAGAATGTTTCAGCATCACTTGTGTTAAACCCTGAGAAGTATGGAAATTTCTCATAAAATGTTTTCGAACTGCTTCTAGGTGGAGTTGCACAATGTTCCCATTGATTATATTTAAAAACATTTCTAGGTTGAGCAGATTTATGCAAATAGTGGTCTGCACAGTGGGTATAGCAATACATCTGTTCATAATTCGATGAACCTTGCAAATAATCATGTTCTGTAAATTTTGCTGACAATACTAAATCTGACATCATATTATTTATGCTTTCAAAGTCCCAATCATCAGAGAATGTACTTGGTTTTACAAAGTCACTTAATGAAACCTTAAACTGATGAGGATATTTCAAGAGTTTGACCGGTCCATATATTTCGTAATCTGTTTTGTCCCAAACTACCCCGCTGGGTATTGGAATGGCTGTGACATTCACTGATGACAGTTCTCTTTTCTCGATGTGAGATGACTTGTGTGGCTTCAGAACTAAGTTGATGTTCTGACTTGCTGTGTCCATTGTACTGTATTTTCCCTCAATGAATTTTCCCAAACAAAGTACCATGATGTGCCAAAGCAGGAGGAAAAATACACCTAGCACAATCCAATATTCAATCAATGGTGCATTTAGATATGCTTCTTGGAGTTGATGAAAGAGTTCTGTTGCTTTGTCTTTAAAAGTCTTTGTTGCTGGCGTTACTTCAGGCTCGCTTTGATTTTCAGAAAAGTTATCGAAATTGATGAAGTAGCCAGATGCAGTTCTGTCAATAGTTGGAATTGTTTTTTCGATTTGCCTTTCATTAGCACATTCTGATGCTACATCATTGTAGACTGGTGTTTCTTGACGAACTGTTTCAATTTGGGTTTCAAGAGGCACAAGTTCCATGGCTTTGTTGTTGCATATGCGTATAACAAGAGGGAGAGAGAGGATTAGGTAGCTAGTCCGAGTCCCCTAGGGTTTATATGTGATTAAACAAAAAGGACTAGCTTAGGTTGACCAAAGTGTTACAGTACTCAAATGAGTTCTGTCACGGGCACCTTGTTGGTGTATTCATGAAGCCCTCACCCACCAACCTAGTTGGTGGCATGCTTCATCATCGGGCCCACCCAGTGACACCTAGTATGTCCCGGGTGTGCTACGACGTCTGATTACAGCGGAGCTGGGATATTGCTGAGAGTGCAGTGAGGTTGGGTGAGTTGTGATTTAAAACGGCTTGGTGGTGGTCCCAGTACCCGAGGGTAAATTAAATTTTAATAACTGGGCCGTCACCAGCGGTTAAAAGTAAGGCTACAGGACGCGTAAGGGTGGCGAGTTACTGCCCCCTGCGTCCTTCAGATGGTCGACATGTTTCAGCCAGTGCCTTAGAGTATTCTGGCTTTCCTCAGGACCGTTTTTTAAAAAGGTGTGGTAAAATAAAACAGACTTAGTGTTGTGATACAGACTATGTGATACACACACTAAGGCGTTTTTTCTATATGCGAGAGGGGGATTCCCTTCTCATGCATACCTGTACAAACAAACATTAAGAACAAGGACAAAACATTTACAGAGAGAGTCAGTAGTCAATTTAGACATATGGTCAACAATGCTTTGGTGGCTGGATCTATAGTGCAAGGTGAGAGGACTATAGTCGGCTAGGTGTGATGGTACTGGTGGTGCCATCAGAGTGAAAATACGCGACTAATTAGGAGCGTGGTGTGGCTAAAACACGGAAATCACACTGAAAGGAGTTGACTTAGTGTGGCAGGGCGCAAGAAAATTGTTCTGACGCTTTGGGTTATTAGCCAAGGCTTCCTGGAGGGAAGCGGTAAGGGGATGACCCTATGGGAGAAAAAGAGATAGGCTGTAGGGGTTAGGGACCTGTGAGGAAAGAAGCGCTTACCCAGTTTGTTGTTTGGAGGCTTGTCAGGTTTGTCATACTTACAGTCTTTCTGGTCAGTGCCTGGCTTGTACCTGTTGTCCCGCCGTCGTCCTCCGGTAGAATGAGCCTGTCGGCGTGTGGGCTTTTTATACTATGGTTAACAAGGTAATGATGAGCACCTGTGGGAATAGTAAGGGTGAAAAGACTAACCCTTTGTGTTGTTGCTGCTCATGCTCGTGGTTTGCACACTAGTCTCTCGTGCATGCTCAGTATTTGTTGTTGCATAGTCCTTTTTTATTCACTGCAGGTTTATTGAATGTGATTAGTCTCTCAGTTTGAACCTCTTGGATTGTAGCAAATTTTGGTATTCTGCTATTTCTTGGGAGTCCACTGGGCCTACTACTTATTATTGGCCACATGATTGTGGTTTTACCAGGTCGATGAATACAACTCGGTTCTCCTTTTTACCAACAAGGGGCGGTAGTACAACTGATCTCGTTCCGTTGACTGCTAAGACAGGTACTGCTTTTCTGTAGGAAGGCCCAAATTCCTTCTTCACCGCTATCTTCTCTCTGACCAGATCCCCAATCTTTGGAATCCAGACAGGTCTTGCTGGGACAGGTGGTGTGTCTTTAGTGGTTGTTGGCTGCTGTTTTAGTTTTATGTTGCTCAGGGCTTTTCTTGTTTCATTTAAGTCCTGTAAAACAGCCAAACGATCTTTGATGTCAAAGCATTTTTTCTTATCTTCTACCACTGAAGCATGACTATCTAAGTCCTGAACATACATTCTAGTTCCGAACAATAGTTTGTACGGGCTGAAACCTTTTAGAGAATTTCTTGGCAGATTATTAAGACTACGTTGGACACTTGTTAAATGCTGGACCCACCCCTCACCCGAACCTAATACCTTTGCCGTTATAGATTGCTTTATGTCTCGGTTTTTTGTTTCCACAATCCCGTTTCCTTCAGGATGGAAGGGACAAGAGTACCGCAATCCAATGCCTATGCTGGTCATGGCCTCCTTATAAGCTCGAGAGCTAAAAGCAGGACCCTGGTCAGAATGAAGCATGGCAATTGCGTATGTGCCGATAAAGACTCGCAAATCTTTTATAACAGTTCTGGCGTCAGCCGAGCGCTGGGGCCACATTCTTAAGTGAATTTTAGTCTTAAAAGGAATTAGTAGGACGCTGGATTTTATGTATAGATAGCCTTATGCTAACTACAGGAATGGCCATGGCAATACTCCGGTTGGCTCGTTACTGCGGTCTCTGTTGCAGTCTGGACAGCTCTTTGCAAATTTATAATGCTGCAGGCTCATCCCCTGCCACCAGTATTCTGATTGTAATTCTGTCAGAGATTCCTTCATCTGTTTGTGCCTTGGACCTTCACCCATGTGTGCGTCTGCTATTAATAAGACTCTCCGGTTCGTGTTTGGAATCACTTTATCCCCCACTCCAGGGATTCGAGCAAAAGGAACAGAGTTTGCGTCAATTACGTATGTATAATTGAGTGGAAATTTCACGGGTAGTGCTGCACAGTTGCCTTTTGAAGACGTTTTTACCGCCAGCATGGTTTCCCCGTCTATATATTTTTCTGAACGCTTTTTTGTGGCTACGGAAGACCGTTGAGGTGCTTCCGCTGTGGCTGTATTAGCCAATGAATTCCCTGCAACATGAACGTCATCACGTTGATGACTCAGTGTGTGCATCACGTGAGTCTTTTGTAGTTCTTTCTGTAAAAGAACTACTTGTTCCCAAAGCGTTTTATGCTTGATTGTGCCACCTGTGTCATCTTTGTAATCGTTTTGAACCCAGTTCTGCAAATCATTATTGTAAGATTTGACGCAGAAATCCGAATCGCACACTATTAGTGTCGGGAATTCACGATCGGCATTTTGAAGCGCCATCTTTAAGGATCTGATTTCAGCTCGCTGAGCGAACAGTTTCTCAGTGATTCAGTTTTTGTTATTTTTGGTCTGAATTTACCACAGAGCCAGCGACCTTTAACAATCGCACAGGCTGCATTGTAGGATTTATCATCTACATTGTAATGCTGTACAAATCTGTCTGTATAGATTATACAAGAGTATTGCTGGAGAGGCAGAATTTCAATTGGCAGAGGATATTCTTCTTCATATTTCAAATCATTCAGTTTTTTCATGTTCGGGACATAATAGTATGTCACTTTTTCTGTATCAAGAGAATGTACCCACTGTATCCATTTTGGATCTAGTGCCAATGTTTTTAGATTTACTGGGCTGAATAGCGCCTCGAAGGCTGATTCTGCTGTAAAAACAGTTATTCTTTTGCCTTGGGCTAGGGCTCTTTCTTTTGCTATAGCCGTCTGAACCGCCTTTACAGTATTTTCTGTAAGACTGAATGTTTTTTCTGCTTGTGTGTACAAATGTGATTTGTATGCTATTGGTACCGTTTCTCCCTCAGTAGAGGTCAGGTACGTGAATCCGCATCTTCCTGGGATGCCCGGATTACAAGGTTGCGTGCATTATCACGTGTTTCTAATTTTGTTTTAGCTAACATGTCTGTTTGCAATGATCTCAAAATTTCTGTGTGTTTCTGAGTCCAGTTGATTGGTTTAAAATCAGGTTTTATTAATTCGTAGAGAGATTTAACCCTCTCTGCATAATTTAGAATGTAAGTTCTTCCGAAATTCAGGAAGCCTAGAATCAATTGTAAGTTCTTCAGCGGTTTTGGTGCTTGGAGTACAGCGCACTTCTCTAAGAAGTTGTCTGCTAGGCTTTTGCCTTCATTTGATAATTTGTATCCTAAAAACAGGACCGTTAGATGGGAAATTCGTGACTTTTTAAAGTTGAATTTGTAACCCTCTCCTGCGAACCCAAGTATTATGGTGTCCACTCTTTTCAAGTGAGTATTCAAGTCGTAGTCTGTGAGATAGATGTCATCGACATAAGATAATGCCTCATCATCATACATTTGTAGTAACTCTGTTACTCTGGCTGAGAATAATCCTGGGCTGTTCTTGAAACCCTGTGGGAGTCTACAGAAATTTTTCTGTGACCCCATTATTGAGAAAGCGGTCAAGTACCTGCTTTCCGGTGCAATATTTTGACAAAAGAATCCATTAGAAATGTCTAATGTTGTTTTGTATTTTTTGCGAACTATGTTATTCATTAGTGCCGCACTGTGCGAATTTTGTACCGCAAATGTTTTGCAACATGAGTTAAGGTGTCTGTAGTCCAAGACTAGACGATATGAATCGTCTGGTTTGGAGACAGGAAACAAAGGATTGTTCATTTGAGAGGTGCATGTTTCAATCATCCCTTGGTATTCAAGTTGATCTAAAATCTCCCTGACCTGTTTTTTAGCTTCTTGCTTAATCGGGTACTGCCTTTGTGCAGTAGGTTGACATTTTAACTGGATTTTGTGAGGAGGAGAGCCTCATCCCATCCTACATGATTCTCATATAATGCAGGTGCTTGAGCTACTGGCCATTTTCTTGCATATATATATTTTCTGTGTATTGGAATATGATTTGAGAAGGCAGGCATAATCATTTCTTCGCCATGAGGGCACTCCCTTACAAACTCTGGTGGCCAGTCTTTCTCGGCTAACAGGATGTCATAGCCTTTTGAGAGGTTATCCCAAAACAGACCCCTTATTTTCCTAGTCTTATCTCCCTCTATACGCAATGTTATTTCGTATATTTTATGAGGTTCGTTAACTCTGGTATCTGCAGTTTCCACTTGAATGCATTCATTCGTGTCCACTGTCTCCAGATGATTCATCAGGATCTTGCGAGCTATGCTGATTTCTGCTGCGCTGTCTAGCATTGTCTGTGCCCACTCTCCATTTTTCAGCTGTGTCCTCAGTATCCTCGGCATGTTTGATTACTTTAATACTGGCTACCTTCTTTCTTGGAAATTTTAATTTTTTACTTTGAGCAGGTTCCTTGTCTTTGGACTTGGCATGCTCTTCCCTTAGTTCTGACCGTGCTCTTCTTTCCGATTTCTGCGAAAAAGATCGAGAGGGACGTGTATCAATATCTTGATATCTATCAGGCTTTTTCAAATTATCCCTATTTCTAAGGTTGTATCTTTTTTCAGAGGGCTCCCTTTGGGGAGACTGGTGTTCTCGGCTCGGAGCTCTTTCTCTCCGCTGAGGAGACCTTCCTCTGGACTAGAAACCTTTTTCTTTGGGAGTGGATTGTTTATTTCCATCCCAGCTCTTTTTAGGAGTGTTTAGATTATTTTTAATAAATAATTTTTCAGGATTTTCAAGTAGTTGGGGTTTTACCGGTTTACCACCCAAACTATCTCTACCTAGTTCTTCATAGCATTTTTCTATGATTCTGGCAAGCTCAATTGGTTGATCTGTTATATCTGTTTCTTTCAATTTTTGGCGGATCACCACAGATGCTGCTTCTCCTTTTATGTTGGCTAATAATATAGCCGAGACCTGCTTGAAGTCTTTCAGTAATTTCATACCAAGAGTTAAAGCAGGTTCTGGACCGTATTCATTCTGAATTTGTTTTAGCACATCTGGTATTACCGCAAGAGACGGAACACCATGTGTTTTTGTGTAAATGGAAGCAAAGACTGTGCCCCAAGTGTCACAGTCCTCCACATGTGGTGCGACCCCCATTAGAAGAAAGATGGTCAGAATTCTGTGTTTCTCAATAGGGGTAGTATTCGGGAATACTGCCTCTATTTGAGTTATTTTCTGTGCTAGCCAGAATGGAATTTGTTCCCGTTTTGCGGGTGTTTTACCAAGACATGATTGTATGTTCTGTGGTGTAATTTTATTTGTGTTCCCCTGATGAGGGGTCAGCTGTGGAATGTTAATAGCTGGTTGGACTGTTGCAGTCCGCATTACATATTGGACTAACTGTCTGTGAATTTTAATTAGTAATTTTAGCTGTGCTATAAGTTCTTCGCTTGACATTTTATCAATGTCTGGATGTGGTGTGTAGCTGGCTAGAACCGGCCACGTTGCTCCTGGCCTACCTAGTGGACCGAGCCTGGTGATGTGATCATTATGTTTTAGGGCGCCTTTAAACCAGAGCAGGTGCTCTTGGTAATTTAGTGGTATTTCAATATCCTCGAAAGGTGTATATTCTTCCGGTGGTTCCTCTATTTTGTAATAGTGGAATTCGTGTGTTGTAGCGTTTGCCGCTGGAAAGTTTATCCATGAATAGAATACCTCTGTCTGCCGATATTCGTGTGCCTCTATCACGAAAATGACTGTAACACCTCGTGATGTCAGTCTGTTTTCTATAAGTTTTAAAGTTATAGTTTTTCTTATGTTGACCGGGATGATAATTGCACCCGGTTCATTAACACCTTGGCTGCTGTGACTTTTCCCCTCCTGTGCTGACATTCTTTGAATACCATTGTTCATGACGAGCTCAGCTCGTCATAAGCACAGCTCCACTGTTACTCATGACGAGCTGAGCTCGTCATGAGCATGGAAGGGGTTAAACCCTGTAACATCGAAACCCCGTTGATTCGCATCTACTGCGGCTTCATCGGTTTTGTTGTTATCGCCGTTTTCTGACATTGTTTTAATGAAAGTTTGCAGAGCAGGTTTCCAAGGAAACAAAAGATTAGGTGCACAATATTTTGGAACACTGTATCCTTCAACGTTAACTAAACCAATAACTCTACATAAGAATCTCTTCCTACTAAGTTCCGGCGGATTTTTACCTTTCACCCACTCCAGACGTCTATTGGAGTATTTACGGGAGAAAGGGTCTGTGTGAAAAAGCATGACTGAGTTACTCTAACGTCTTGCGTTAGTTTTATCGCCTTACCAAACGTTGGGTGCCATGTAGTGTAGTTCCTATTTTCCCTATAGGCCCTGCTCATTGGAATAACATAAACAGCAGTTTAGACATAGGACTGGGGTCTTCTAGGTCTCTACTGACTATGTTAGACTAAATTTAGGTTTGGGCCAGCTAGCTCAGAGGTCACTGGAAACTTTCTTGACTGAATAGGAAGTGATCAGCTTCCCTGGCTCAGACAAGAAGGGATTCAGCTTCCGACAACCGGATAAACATTACAACTTTGCTCCCTCAGAATAAGAGTCAATCTCTAGAGTTGTGTGAAACAATAGACAGCTATTTCACTCAGTCAGATGTGCATATTTAATTTCACCAGGGTGCAGAGAAATAGAGATACGGGCGTTTTCAAAAAAAGGTATTATTTATTGAGCAGTCTTCCTTCTCATGCAAAAGAAATGAATTGCCACAATTGCAATACTTAATGTAAAGTAAAGTACGTACAGTAAAAGGAGTATTATAAAATAATACTGTAAAAGCATTGATATGGTTTCTTAGCCATAAGACACTTTAAAATGGATAAAATATATATATACATATATACATAGGCTAACGTGCTCAACTGGTGCTTCTAAACTAAGCCTACCCCGGTGTACCTGACCTAAGCCTAATACGTGGGAAGGAGTAAGTAAGTAGCAGTTTAATTAAGTAGGTTTGTTGCCAAGGATCTGTTCAAGAATTCTCTCTAAGGGTTTAGTCAGCACTGTACCTTGGGAATAGAATGTAGGAGGTCTGGTATCTCTCTCTCAGGACTCGATATCCCAGTCACTCGCAAGGGTAGGCTGGAAACGCAGGAGCTGGATTTTCTCGGCAGGAGAAAAGACAGCGTCTTTCTCAGCGCGTCAAAGAGGAGGGGCAGCGTCCGTGGGCTTCTCGCTTCTGCTGGGCTCTCGGAAAGTAGATTAGCTGCTCTGCTCCAGAATCACCACTGTGTGTTTGCTTAAGGCAACGTTGGTATATTTATACCTGAAAGTTGCCGAGTTTGACGTAAGGTTTGGACTTAAGACATCAATAAAGATGTCACTAAGAACTGGCCATTCTTACAGTGCTTGCAGGAGTTCTATTACAAATCAAAACAAAGCAAGCGGGGCTTTCCCAGGTTGCTGGAGGTTTGGTGTGTCGAAAGAACTCGGTATGGTCTCTAGGAATCCAAGGAAGTAGCTTTTGCCGTGCCTTGGACTGCAAGGGCGATTTACTGAAATATGGATCTGATTATTATGCCATTATAGGGATATTATTGATTATAGCCGTATAGGGGCATAAAGTCACAATATTGAATCGGGTTCCTAGATAAAACACATCACTATCCTCCACTGGTTTCCCTTTTTTTGGAAAAAAGATTATGTCAATTATATTCCAAGAGGCGGGAACGTCCCCCCGTCCCCCCTTCCCCCCCCCCGAAGTATATTATTAACCAATTCTAGGAGGACCAGGGCCAATATGTCTTTAGAAACATTATAAAACTCTATTTTGATAGTATCTTCACCTACCGCTTTATCCGAGAGTAGAGCACTGATTGGTAAATTAACTTCCTGAACGTCCGCACCTCTGTCCAGTTGTTCAGACTGGACTGAATCCAAGACCGGCATTGTGCTTTCTTGGATGTATTCTGTGGCTGCATGTTGATTAAAGCCGGCCGAGTTGCTGTGGAGATCTGCATAAAATTATTTAAATTGCTCTAGTACACTTGAGATTTCGTGTACATTAACCCATCAGTTCCTTTCATTTGCTTAATATATGACTTAGCCCGTTGGTCTGCTAGCTGATAGGCCGATACTCGTCCGACTCGTTCGCTATTATTATTATTATTAATGCATTTCTTATATAGCGCCAGAATCGACCCCCGAAAGGGTATCTCCACGCTTGCCTTGGGAACCCGTCCTGGCTTTTCCCTGTGAGATAGCCCCTACAGGGCATCCCCAAGGTGAAAGCCAGGCATCCCGCCGCAGGGGGCCGTTGTGGAGATTAAGCAAGCTTAATGCCCAGAGTTGCAGAGTGTGAACCCATGATTAGGTCAGGCACCGAAGCGAGAATTATCGAGTCCATGGACATTTGAGCTCAAGACCCTGCCGCGTCGGGAATCGAACCCTGGTCCTGGGTCTGACCTCTGCTTCAGGGTCTGCCTGCTCTAACCAGTGAGCCACACTTCTCCACTCGTATTGCCTCAGTTTCTGCTTACGAAAATTATTAGCTATGCTATCCCTTAGTCTTCTACTAAGCTTAGCCCTTACCTCAATAAGCTGACAGGAAATCTGTGATTCGCCATTATATTTTAAAACAATTGCTCTAGCATGTGGCTGCTCTAGCTCAGAGCACTGCCTATGCTCCCCTTCTACGAGGCCCATGTTATAACAATTCTGCTTGATAATATATTGAAGTGTTGCCCCTCTAACATAAGCCTTCATACAATTCCAGACTATTGCCAATGTTGCTGAATGTAGATTAATGTCAATATATTCCCTTAGTGTTCCTTGCATGAATGTAACATAATCTGAATTACTGAGAAGATGCCTAGGGAAGGAAAATTCCCTTCTTGATTCGTTTTCCTCTAACCGAAAATGTACAGTAAGCATAATGGTATTGTAATCCGAAAATTTTGATTAGTGAGGATCATGTAAATTCTGGAGTATTGTTTGTGCGGATTTGGAAAAAAAGTGTAACCTGGTGCTAAAGGAAAAAGCGTTCTCCAGGCATCTTCTACTTGATGTAAACGAAGTAAATCAAATATGGCTGCCCATGTCTGAACCATTTGGGCCCGTGCGGCCGTGTTAGTAGTATCAGTTTTTTTATCCAAAATACAATTAAAATTTCCCATTACTATTAAGCCGCCATCCCAATCCAATAGTTCAATACTCAAAAAAGAGATGACCTCATGACAGTCAATATTGGGGCCATATACCATACATATCGTCAGCTTCAAATCCGATATCAAGAGTTGGGCTATTACCCATCTCCCCTTATTATCATCCAACGTGCGTAATACTGAAACGGTGCAAAATTTAGATTTTAAGTGGGCCACTCCACGAATAGAAACTGTCGGCGAAGTGCACACAATTATATCATAGTTGAGTTGTTTAAGAAGAGCTCTATCCTTAAAAGCCAAATGAGTTTCAGCAAGCCCAACTATTTGAGGCGCGTAGGCCTTAAGTTCTTCCGCTACCAGATGTCTTTTACTTGGCTGGTTAAGCCCAGCAACATTCCAGCACATAAATGTAATGCACAGCATTATATAGTGGTGAAACTTTGATGGATCTCTGCCCCTAAAACTAAAAGTTCCTTAATCTGGTGCTCATTTTGTGCATTTATACTTATAACTTGTCTATTTAAACCCCTCCCTCCCTGACAACCCCTCACTAGACCATAAACCACCCACATACACCCCACCACGTATCTAAGAAAAGGAATCACCCCCATCCTCACTGTCCTAGACTGACAGCATTTGGGGGATGCCCCCCACCCCTCCTACCAGGAACACCCCCTGAACCACCACATCCCAACCCACACCGCCAATCACCGTCAGTACGAAAAGACAAAAAATAAGCAAAACAAAGGGTATGCGGAGACAAAGAGAGAAAAAAAACCCTTAGAAAAAAAAGACACATTCTACCTATGCCAAACAAGGTCATCATGAACATAAACAATTTAAAGCAAGCATAATTCAAGGCCATTTGTCAATTGTCATTTGTCGCCCATCCCCTTCTATTTATAAAAGCTAGAAACACCATTCAATCATAATCATAATCATAGAGTCAGTCTTGATGAGTAGGCTGACACCTAGAAAGTGCCTTCTTAGCTTCCTGTTCATTGAAAAAAAAATAGGAACGACCATCCTTTATAATTTTTAACCAGGCTAGTTCCTGTAAGAAAGCCTGCGTACACACTGCCTTAAAAGGGTCCATGAGTTGTCGAAGTTGCCATCGCTTGTCCATAGTCAATTTGCACAAGTCTGAGCGTACAAAAATTAACATAGAATCAACTTTAACAGGAGCTGTAGGCCGTGCCTTGAAAAAAATTGCTTGACGCAACAAAAAATTCCCCCAAAAAATAAGAATGGATCTGACGAAATTAGACTTAGCTTGACTACTTTGTGCAAGAAATATAGGCAATCTGTGTGCACGTTGGACCTGCATATCCATGTTCCAGTCTGCCAGGTCAGGGAAAGCCTTTTGTAACAAGTTGACAAAAAAAGTTCGTGGGTCCGATCCTTACCTGCCTTCTGGGACTCCGAAAAGCCTTAGGTTCTGGTGTTCCTTCCGGTTCTCAAGGTCTTTGATCTTAAATTGCATAGCTGCCAGTTGAAAGTCTTGAGATTTGGCCAAGTTTACTGTATAAGTATTGACCTCCTCAACGGCTGCCACCCGCTGTTGGAGGTCCGAGACCTCAGACGTTAAATTTGAGACTTTAGCAGTCACCTCGGACAGAGCATGCTTTATCTCAGTATTGTCAACTTTAGCCTGCTGGTAGTAACTCTGTGCTTCCGCCCTCTGGATTGCAAGTGCCTGCATAATCCCTAAGAGTGAGAGTTCCCCATCCTCACACTGGGTGCGACTTACATTACTCTCAGTTCTTTTCTCTTTTAGAGGTGACAGTAAAGGAGATGACCCCAGAGAGATAGCCAGAGTAGTGACAGAATGCAATGCATCAGGGCCAAGAGGGGCGGTGTGTACAGTAGAGATAGGTTCCAGCATGTGCCCTACTGCTTAGACTGCCTCCCTTGTTTCTGACCCTTGTAATAGGTCTTGGTCCCGGCCGCCAGACTCTATCTGTGAGCTGCAAATCACAGGATTAGGGGCTTCGGCACCACCACTAGCAACAGTAGTGGAGGTCATAGTAGAAGCACCTGCCATAGCACCGAGATCTCCTGAGACGGATAGTCTGGAGATAATAGATTTGACCTCGCCCTTTGATGCAACCCACTTACGCAGTTGGCTCACACCAGCACCTGCACCTGTGTCAGTCTTTGTAGCCTTTGAAAGTCCCTTAAGTCTGCCCAGTGCTTCTGTCACCTGTACCTTAGCTCCAACTCTGCCCTCCCGACCCCTGCCACCTTTACCAGCCCAAGTTGGTTTTAGTGCTTTCCCTTTAGCTGCTACCCCCTCCTCCGGAGTATTAGATTTAGGGATGGCAGGGATACCTGTGGCACAGTTAGGGCTTAATTGAAAGTCTTGCGGGCCAGTGTTTGACACGGCAGTGATCCCACTGACGTTGAGCTCCTTGCAGGTACCGTTATCCCCGTTTACACATGCTTCATCACACCTGATTGCTGAGCTATCACTATGATGTCTCTCTTTACCAGAAATGTCTAAGGGGGCCTCCCCATGTTGAGAAAATTGATCACCAATGACAGATGCCCTACCGACAGGACCATCTAGGAAGGGGGCAGGTTCCAGCACTGTCTCACTGCCAGGCACATCTTGAGGAACATCTTGGGTAGTTGCAATATGCATGTTATCAAAGCCAGAGCTTGGGTCAAAATTTTAGAGAAATCTCGGTATAGTTAAAGTTCCAGGGTCCTCAGCGCGCCCCCATCCCTCATGTATAGCCGCATTCAGAACATCGGCCATATGAAAACCCTGGATGGCTGACTCAGAGCCACATGATCGAAGAAGGGCTGTTGCTCTCCCAGAGAGCAGGAGTTTCAACATCGGTTTCCCAACTTGCGGGCCAGTTACAGAGCTTGGGTTCTCACTGCTAGCAGCCGACAGCGCAGTATTGCTTACCGGAATCCCCTCACTCTGGGCGCCAAGAATCTCTGCCATCCCCCGAGGCCTCCAGGACATCTACGCCTTCAGTAATGACCCCATCATTACCTGGCAATGCTGCACGTCCACGGCGTGTACTCCACGGTGGGGCCATTCCCTCCACTAAATGGGAACCAGTCCGTATGATTTTTCCCTTGGAGCAGTCCTCGAACAGTACTTCACCTCTGCTCCCCACAAGACGCTGCTGCTTTAGATAAGAAGCAATTAGTGGCTGCGGCAGCAGAGGTGTAACTGCAAACCATTTCACCGCATGGCCGCCAAACACCGCGTTGACAAGCTGAATAATCCGGCACATCCAGGTGCGGGAGGGCGACCAGGTAACGCCGCTGGCTTTTCACTTTCTTTTTTTCTGTTTCCCCAAGCTCAGCTCCCCCGGCTCCAGGCTGCAACCGGACCTCACTGTGAACTGCGGGGCTGTATGCTATGCTCCCGCCTTTTGCCTCAACACAGTTCCTTCATAGCGCCCTGTGCGGGTAAGTAGCGGCAGTCTCGGTCCTGGTCCTAGCGAGAGGAAGTGGAGAGCGTCCATCAGCAGGAGACTCTATCCGCCATCTTCCTTTTCCTGAAAATGTAATTAGTATACACGTTTACACAAAGCAATACACATATGTAGGTACATATCTATAGTCCAAATATTTGCTTATATACTGAGAGATATGCTGTATTTTTATGTTTGAGTATGGTGGTTATGTGGGGAAGAGCCAACTCTTCAGTAGTCTTCTGAAGATAAGGTAGTTATCCATGGATCTTATGTTTGGGGGTAAAGAGTTCCATATTTTGGCTTCTTGACCAGAGAAGGATGCGCCACCTATGTTTTTTTTTCTTGTATGGTGGGATTTTGAGGTGAGGTGGCAATTTAGAGTAGGGGTTCCTGCGTTGAATGTGTCTCTTGATTTTATTCCTGATGAAGAGCGTTCCTGTTCCATGTATTGCTTTATGGGTGATACAAAGCAGCTTAAATGTGGATCTTCTGGCAACCGGTTACCAATGTAGGGCTTTCAAGACAGGGGAGAGGTGGGCTTGTCCTTTATATGTAATAGCAGTCTGGCAGCAGAGTTCTGAATCATTTGTAGTCTTTTCATAGTTGTGAAAGATGATCCATGGTAAAGGCTGTTGGCATAATCGAGGTTAGACAGAAGAAGAGAGCTAATACCTGGCCCTTATGTGGAAATCCAAGATGGGGTAAGATGCATCGCAGAGTTTTTATAGTAATGAAACTTGATCTTGCTAGTTTGTCCGCTTCGGAATTAATTGACAGCTTGGTCATTCCGAGGTTTCTTACTTCCTTAGATATGTTAGGCGGTGTTCCCAGATCCTCAGGCCAGGCTGTGAGTGGGTCATAATATTTCCAATCGCCACACATGCGTATTTCCGTTTTGGAAGCATTCAATTTGAGTTGGCTCCATGTCATCCACTGATCCACTGCTCTTAGTCAAAATAAAATTCGTGAGTGGCCAATATATTTGGGGCCTTCCAGTTTAAGGAGTATTTGTGTGTCATCTGCATAGTTAGAGCATGTGAGGTGAAATTGTTTGATCAGTGCCGGTAATGACTACATGTAGATGTTTACAAGCCTTGGGTGACAGGATAGAGCCTTGAGGGACCCCTGCTCTTGTGAAGTATGGTTTGGATGAGAAAGGGGGGTATGGATCACATTAGTTCTGTTGTGAAGGTAGGAGAGCAGTCCCCTCTATGCTGGCTTTGTAGTGTCTTTGTATTAGAGTGTCATGGTCAATTGTGTCAAAGGCAGCTGAGAGGTCCAAGAGAAGTAACGCAGCAACCCGTTCTGGTCACCTGTGTTCTTAAGGTCATCCCAGATGGCAACGAGGGCAGATTCTGTGCCTGTTCCTGGACGGAATCCTGTTTGGAAGACTGAAACTATGGAATTATCTTAAAAAAATTGTGACATGTGGGCAAATTCTGCTCTTTCTGTCAATTTGCCCAGGAAATGTCCATTTGAAATTGGTCTGTAGTTGTCGGGGTTAAGCGGGTCCAGGTTTGTTTTCTTTAGTAATGGGCGTATGTATGACTTTTTGAGACCTTCTGGAAATATTCCAGTAGTTAAGGAATTGTTGATGATTCTTCTTACTGGTGTGGCAGCAGAGGTAGTTAGAAGAATTGTTTTGAAGATTTGTGATGGACAGGGGTCCTAAGGGCTGCCAGCAGGCCTGCTTGCTTTGACCAGGTTCATAAATTCATTGTGTGAAATTAGTTGGAAGGAATGGAGAGGCTGGGTTTGTTGTTCTGGAAAAGGGTTAGTGCTGGTCGTTTTTCTTTGTTTAAAATAGGAGTCCGAAGTGTCAGCTTTGGTAGTGTAGTGATTTGCCAGTTTGTCTGTGAATTCTTGAGTACTGGGATGAGCGACTTCTAGGCAATTTGGTTCATGAAATTCAATGAGAATTTTATAGAATTCTTTGGGGCAGATTTACAAGTCCCTCGCGCCTCTTTTGCGCTGCCGTTGCATCACTTTTGTGACGCAGCGGCGGCGCAAAAGATGCGCCATGGTGCGGGCTATTTACAACGTGACGCATCTGGGAGATGCGTCATGTTGTAAAGCCCTGCGCCTTGAGGAGGCATTCTGGTGCAGGGAGGGGGGGCGTTCCGGCGCAGGAACGCCTCCTAAAAGTGGCTGAGTGAAATCTACAAGATTTCACTCAGACACTTTTAGGCCAATGCTACATCAAAACCCTGCCCCTGCTTGAAGCAGGCATAAGGCTTGACGCAGCATTAGTAGAAAGGGCCCCCCAGAGCATTGCTGGAGCTGCGTTGCGCATGCGACGCAACTCCAGCAATGCGATACCTTTATGGCACAGATGCGTGACGCATCTGTGCCGTTTTTGCCCCATGGTGCGCCACATTGTTAATGCGGCGCATCATGGGTGGCGGAGGCATGGCGCACAATTACTGGTGCATCCCTGTTAATTTGCAGGGATGCACCAGTAATTGTAAATATGCCCCTTTATTTGTACATTTAGCAATTTGAATTCTGTCTGAGTAGTATCTTTATTTTAGCTTTTTTGATTGTTGACTTGTATAATCAGCTAAATTTCTGTAGGTGATATTTGTCTTGATTGGTGTTTGTTTTGAGTCAGTTATATTGTAGTTTTGTAATTTGCTTTTTATCTCTTTTATCTCTGTATTCCAACAAGGTGCCTGTTTTCTTTTGTTCTGTTGTATTGTTCTTAGTGGTATTAGGATATCTAAAGCTTCCTGTAGCCTCTTACATAGTTTTTAAACATAATTTATTGTTTCTTGCTCTGTACTGGATGTTAGTTGTGTTTCGAAGTGTTCAAAATTGAGTTTATTTGTTGGTCGATAGGTGGACGTAAGGTGGTTTTATGTGTGTTGCTTTGTGTTGTTTTATGTTGGAAAGCAAGCAAATGCTACCATGTGACTGGAATCATTGTTTGAAAGGTAACTAGTTGTGTATTTGCGAAAAATTACATCTAGGAAGTGTTCACTGATGCGTGTGGGTTTGTGGACGATCTGATATAGGTTCAGTGCATCTAGGCCAGTGATGATTTTTTTTGGGATGGGGCATATTGGATTTGCCAAATGTTTAGGTCACCCAGAATGCATAGGTTGAAGTGTAGTGTTATAAAGTTGGAAACTGTGTCTAGATGTGTGTCTGGAAATGTTGCATTGCTAGGAGGAGGTATGTAAAGGAGCAGGAGGAAGATGGTGCAGAGTTGCATCTGGTGAAGAGGGCCTCACAACCTTGCATGGAGATGTCATCAACTTTAGCGATATTTAATGTTTGCTTGAATACTACAGCTATACCACCTCCTCTTTTGCTTATTCGAAATGTGTGTGATAGTTCGATAGCCTAGAGGAATGGCTTCATGCAAGACTGAAGCCGTATCATCTCCCAACCATGATTGAGTTATGAAGAGTAGGTCAGATTGTGTGTCAGTGAGAAGGTCGTAGATGTGATACTTGATTTTAGAGAGAGAACAAGCATTTATTAGTAGGCAGTTTAGATGATGTGCTTTGGTGATCTTGTGACTTTGTTTTGTACAAGAGTGAGAAGTATTTTGTTGGCCTTGTAGAAGGTGTGTTGTCAGTGCTGGTATTAACTGAATGAGGATAGCAATAGTGTAGCTGTTTTCTATCATGTTCCTCATCCAGCAGGCTAGGAAGACGTTTTGATGGGTCTGCATGTGCATGTGTAGGTGGTGGAGACGGTGGTGAGAATGATTTGGTGAGCTGTGTTGTTTTTGTAGAGTAGCCTTGTTGTACAGCAGACATGGAGATGCAAAGCTGTAAAGAGTGGCATGTTGCTTATTTTATTTGCGTCTCTTTAGGGCAGATGGTGTATGAGTTAGGGGGTCATGTTGTATGGTTCTAAATTGTCCAATGGATGAGAAGCGGTTAAAAGAGTTGCTGTGTTGTTGTATATGTGTTGGGTGTTGGGGAGAGAGAAAGCTTGGCAGTAGAGTTCGTTTAGGGTGTGTATTATTTGTGTAGGCAGGAAGGTGGGACCGGGTTTATGTTTCTAGTTTGTAATGGAAAGTATTATAAGGTGTTGTGCGTGAGAGATTTTGTTGTGTTGGTGTGTGCGTTATGTTTTGTTTTTGAGGAGTAGTCAGAGGAGGTGATGATTTATTTGTTTTCTGAGAGGACCTTGCATGTAAAGTATTGTTGGCGAGCGAACTCTGCAAGGTAAGGGAGGTGGTGATGTGTTTTGGAAAAGAGTGTATGTGGTGTGTGAGAGGGGAGGGACAAGAGTTAGGAGTGTTTTTGTGAGATTTGATTGCTAAAAAAAGTAATATGTGTGGTGCATTGGACTGTAAGTGTTGTGTGGTGGTGTTATTGTGGTAAAAAGAAAAGGAGGGTGTTGGTGGAAGAAAAGATGGAAGGCTGAGTATAGGTTTATCGGTGACAGAAAGGGGTCTGTTAGGAGTAACATCAGCAGGCAGTGTGTGTCTGGATGGGATATAGTTACGTATGGTGTGGATTTTTGTAATGTTCGTCATGAGTGGATTGATTAGTGGTATAGCATAGGTTGGTATTTTGTGTGTATGTGAAGGTGCAAATGTGTGGTAGTTGGGGTAGGAGGGTGTAAAGGGTGGGTGGGTTTTTATAGTGGGTGCTGAGACATTAAAATTTGTGTAAGGTTAGTTTGTATTAAATTCGACAGTAACAAGAAGTTGAACATGTGTTACATCTTGAGCAGTCAACAGAAGTATTGATCATTTACAACATGTAAATAAACATGTTTGATGCAGGGAAATCTTTGTGGCTTGTGTCCTACGGGAACGTGGCAGCGGCTGCACTTTTGAATGCGCCTAGTGGGGATTTACCAGTGACGATTGTGGCAACTTGGTAACATTTGCAGCACCAGGTAGTTGACACCTGTAGCATTAAATACAAGTAGAAATTGTATAAAAACGAGGTTTATTAGAAGAGCACAGTACAACGTCTCCTCCAGAAGAAATCCCAGTAACAGAGTCCCCTGGAACATAGAACACCATGAACCATAGAAACAGACTGCAGAAGAACATTTAAGCATAAACACAAATGACACTTAAGCATTTAAAGTAACATACAGAAATATTGGAATATAACACATTTCACCCCTATGAGAATTACACATATTTAAACAGGAATTCTTTATACAAAATCTCTAAATCTTACAGGAGAATTAATAGATATATTGTTATTTTTAACTCTGGAACTTACAGAATTATTATCTAACAAATCTTGAGAATCAGATGAATCTTCGGACTCAGGTTGATGATCTTCAACATCATTAAACATGTGACCAGAGAATTTTCTTTTAATGTGAGAAGAGTAACTCTCAGAGGATGGAACAAAACTAGAATTATTATGACATTTCACTACTCGTCTCAAATTCCACACCTTTCCATCATTCGTCACAATACTGTTAAGATTAACCTTGACTACTTTACAGACTGGACCAAATTTGGAGAAACCTTTTGCAACATGTCCAGGTTTGCGTATCCTCACTAAATCTCCTACAACAAAAGTAGGTACCTTAACCTTCCATTTAGAATCATAATATGACTTCATTCTATCCTGATGCAATTTAACTCTTAAGGAAGTACTATAACTTCCACACGAAAAAGAATCACTCAATCTCTTCTTAATCCACCAAGGACACAACTTATATGCCAGTTCCCTACCTCTTAATAAACAAAATGGACTGGACTCAGTAACAAAGTGAGGCGTAATACTATACATCCACAATCTCTCTCATAAACCACCTTCCACTCACTGCCAGGCTTCCTTGGCCACTCAACCCACTCCTTGAGAACACGGTTAAACCTCCTACTTGGCCGTTTTCCTGTGGTTCATGCAATGGAGTAGTAATATGTTTAACTCCACATGAACTAAGAAACTCTTCCATTTCATGAGATTTCAACTGTACTCCATTATCCTTAACAAGAACTTCAAGACTACCCTCACGAGAGAAGACTTCTCTAAGGAATTCAATAATGCTTTGAGATGTGGCATGTGAAACAAATCTGACTTCCGGACACTTTGAGTAATAGTCAATTAACACCAAAGTGAACCAAGCATCTTGTGGCAGAGAGTAAAAAGGACCAGAAATGTCAAAACCTAACTTCTGCCAAGGGTTTTTAGGCCAAGAGACAGGTATCCAAGGAGCAGGATGAGTTCTTAACATTGTATCACTAGAAATACACCCAGGACAGTCCCTGACAACTCTGTCTACCATCTTATCCATGCTGGGCCACCAAAAACTGGATCTGACCAATATTTTCATGGATGACATTCCCAGATGACAACCATTTGCAAGTTTTAGAATCTCCTCTTGCATTGACTCCGGGGGGACACACTTACCACCCTTAAAAATGAGATCACTCTCAATCTCCAACTCATTAGACCCTTAATGATATGATCTCAATTCCGCAGGAATAAAACTGACCTTAGGCCAATAATATGTAACGCTTTAGTAAAATCCAACTATTATCTTCAGTAACACTCTTTTCCCAAGACTCCTCAGAGATAGCAGAAAATTCCTTAACAACAAAGTCTCCTACAAATGCAACAACTTCAATATCATCACTCAAAACATCTTTTTCATTAGAGGGACAAGGCAGCCGGGACAAACAATCTGCAGTGATATTGGATCTACCTGGCACATACTCAACAGAAGAATTGTACTCTTATAGTTTTGACATAAGTCTTCCAATCCGTGCAGTGGCATTGCGACCACCACAAGGTGACAAAATGGATACTAAAGGTTTGTGGTCCATTCTCAATAGAAACCGATTTCCCCATAAAAAATTACGAAAATGATCAATTCCCCACACACATCCCAAAAGTTATTTTTCTATGACAGAGTACTTCCTCTTTGTTTCATTAATTGTGCGGGAAGCGAACGCCACACACCATTCGTCTTTACCACTTTTTTTAGACAACACTCCACCCAGACCGTATTCACTAGCATCCACAGTGACAATGCAAAGTTTGTTCGCAGAGAAGGGTTTCAAAGTGGGTGCTTGCACAATTTCATCCTTAATTAATTGAAAAGCTGTTTGTTGTTTATCCCCCCACTGAAACTCTACCTTTTGCCTCGTAAGTTCCTTAAGAGGTTCCATTTTTGTGGCAAAACTTTTGATTTATTTTGAAAGTTTTATATAGCGCGAACAAGATCTTTGCAGATATCAGAGCTCTTTACAAAGCAGGGGATACAAACAGGAGAGTGAATAACAGGCCATTAGGTATAGCGTAGTTGTAGGTAATAAGTGGGGTGGGGTAGGTACATGAGGGAGCATAGTAAAACAGGCACATCAATAATGCAAATAGTACAAGTAAGTGTGAGCATAGACTGTCAGGTAAGTCAATATTACAAATAATCGAAGGGATCGAACAGAAAATACAGATCGGTGCAGAGTCTTTAAAAATCCACATTAATAGTTCAAGTGTATTTAGCCATGAGGATAGCTTTTACTTCTTTCTTAAAAAGTGTGATGGAGGAGATGAGCCTGGTTTCAGGAGGGAGTGAGTTCCAGATCCTGGGTGCCATTCCTGAGAAGGAGCGTTTATACGTTTTTTCCTTCCGGAATCTTCGAGGTTTTAGCAGAAGATTGTTTGTGCCTCTATGTTTCTAGAGCCGCCAGAGATTGTCAGCTTCTGGGTGAGGTATCTGGGTGAGCTCAGGTGTACAGCCTTGTGTGTCATGCAGGCGATTTTCAGATGTATTCTGGCTTCAAAAGGCAGCCAATTCAGGGATTTCAAGTCAGGGGAGATATGCAAGTGTTTTTTGACCCAGTGATGTGTCTCGCTGCAGCGTTTAGAGAAGCTCTTAGGGGTGCAGTAGTAGTTAGAGGGAGACCGCAGAGGGCGATGCTGCCGTATCCTATTCGAGGGATGACTAGTGCTTGTACTGCAGTTTGGAAGTCTTTGGCTGGGAGGAAGGGTTTAAGTTTCCTCAGGGTGCTGATTCGGTAGTTCGCTCCCTTAGTTGCCTTGCTGATATGTTGCTGCATGTTGAGATTGGTGTCGAGTGTTATGCCTAAAGATTTTGCTGAGTCCACGATGGTGGGTTGGACATTGAGTGCAGTTAGGTGTTTAAGCCAAATTTGAGTGGTAGAGATCTTCGCGGAGGTGAGATCAGAAGGAACTCTGTTTTCAGAGCATTGAGTTTGAGATGAATATCGGCAAGCCAGGATTGGGTGGTTCTGATCGTTGAGTTCAGGAGTAAAATGTCTTTGGGGATTGTAATTTGAGATATAGTTGGGTGTCATCGGCGTACATGTGAAAGAGTAAATTGGATGCTTGTAGCAAGGTGGTGAGAGGTTCCATAACTAGGTTGAACAAAGTTGGGGATAGGGAGGATCCTTGGGGGACGCCTAACGATACAGGTATTGGCGAGGACATTAGATTGTTGCTCTTGAATTTCTGCGACCTGTTGTGTAGAAAGGAAGTGCACCACTTGAGATCAGTCCCAGATAGACCCATTCTTGTGTTTAAAAGTTTGAGTAAATTCTCATGTTTAACGGTGTCGAATGCTGAAGAGAGATCAAGAAGGATACTGTAATACTCACAAAGACCAGTAAAGGACAGTAGTTTGTCCTTATTGTCCGGAGGTGGAGCCTTCACTACAGCATCAACCAGTGATTTTATCGGAACAATACCATCTCCAGAGAGAGTATGACCCAAGTAATCAACTGTTTTGCAAAACATCTTACACTTATTGTCTTTTAAGGTCAAACCATGAGACTCTAAACATTTTCAGACCTCTTTTACATGATCTTTGTGTGAATTATGATCCGGAGAAAACACAAGGATATCGTCTTGGAAGCACTTTACATACCCATTAAGATTTCTAAAAATATGGTTCATGGCACGCTGAAACACTGACACCTCAGAGGCTAGCCCAAACGGCATTCTTTTATATTGGAAAAGCCCCTCTAGCAAAAGAAATGCAGTAAATTTTTTAGAATCCTCTGTCAAAAGAATTTGATGATATGCCGACCTCATATCAAAGGTGGAAAACACTTTAGCCCCCTCCAGCATGCACACAACTTCGTTAATTTTAGGAAGGGAATGACAATCCACTATTAGGTTCGCATTCAATGCTCTCAAATCCACACATAATCTCAGGCTTTTATCAGCCTTGCGAGCCAAAACAATTGGCGAAACCCACTCAGAGGATTCTATTTTCTCAATTATGTCTTCTTCAATAAGATTAAGTAAAAGGAGCTTGAGATCCTCTCTGATGTTGATAGGAACATTTCTTAACTTCTGTTTTACAGGTGCTGCACCCTCATTCACTTTTATTTTATGACAAAAATTATTGAGTTTTCCCAGCTCCTTTGAAAACCCTTTAGGAAAAGCATCAATGATATCATCAATGACATCACTAGAATCAACAATTCCTTTGATGACATCAAATTCTTAAATTCTATCAGTAATAACCATTACAGGATCAGGATTCCTGGGGTTAAGCATAATACCTAAACTCCACTGGTCTCTCCAACCAAGGACATTCACTCTTTTTACAGCCACATATAGTTTCACATATGCGACATGCCCTTTGAAGTTCATGTCAACTCTAATATACCCTTCTAAATCTATTACTGAACCTTCAAATGCTCTAGCAATAATGTCAGGTTTCTTAAGATCTCTAATGTCCACAATACCATTAAACATATCTATAAAATAGTCTCTAGTAATAATAGTACAGGGTGACCCCAGTCTGCCATAAGATCAAGTGTTACTCCTAGAACATGTACACTACACTTGGGAAGGTACAAATATGTCCTTGCTCTCCAGAATCAGTAATAGAGACGACAATTCCTCTTTCACACACTCCTTCCTCAGATTCTTCATCATTCAAAAAGGAAATTCTTCCTTTACCGATGTTATTCGAAACAGAACTCTGGCAAACATTGGCAAAGTGCCCACGCCAACCACATTTCTTGCATTCTCTACCTAAAGCAGGTCATTTGGGAAATGATGCTCCATGGTTCACACTACCACACCTGAAACAATGGAATTCCCTATCTGTTTTTCTAAAAGACCGCTGGTTATTCATAGTACTAGATGAAGTATCACATTTTCGTGAAGGACCCATGGAACTAGATGGTGCATCAGATTTAATAGCACAAACATCTTCACCTTTACCCTTAGATTCCTTATCCAAACATTTCATCCATTTATCTGATTATTCCATAGCTTTTGCAGTGACAATAACATCTTTCAAATTCGGATCACCCATAATCCATAACTGCTCTTGTATCTTCTTATTTTTGGTGTGAACAATAATTTGGCCCCTGCTCATTTCATCAGTATTTGGACCACAATTGCAATTGGTAGATAAATAACGTAAAGCTGTAAGAAAATCATCAAAGGATTCAGAATCCTCTTGGGCCCTCATATAGAATTTATAACTGTTCAAAGCAATACTGCAAGTAGGTTTAAATCTAATTTCTAAACGAGACATGGCATCATCAAATACACTCCTATCACCACTTCCATCACTTTGAGGGCGTGTTCTAAAAACAACTTGACCTTCTGACCCTAGAGAGTGCAGAAGAATATTTTTCTTTCTTTCAGCCGAAAACCTTTCTCCATCTATAGCTTTCAAATAATTTAAAAACTCTTCTTTCCATCTGTTCCATGGTATGGGTGGGTCTCCTTTGCATTGAAGAAACTAAGATGGAGGATCATATTGCAATGTCATTAAATTATAATTAATTCTAGCAAGAAATATAAAAAATTTACAAGAAGAAAAGAAGAAAAAAATTACATTAAAAATATGGCTTCCTTTGTATGTAAAATGAAATAATCCATTAAAAAAAATTACAAAAACGAAGATAAAATTGTCTATTATGTATACAGTCCTGGTAGATACTGTTCTTGTAAACTGGTAAAAGGAAAACGATAAACATGAAGAAAAACTTGTTTATGGTATATATTGTTCTGTAGATACTGTTCTTTTCCGTTCTTGTTTGCAGATTAAAAAGAATGTTCCATGTAAAGAGTGAAAGTAAATTTAACCCCTTCACTGCGGCGGCTATTTCGCCGCAGTGCTAAGGGGCTAGGGGGGCAGCGCGGCGGTCCCGTGCTCATGACGGAACCGCTCCGTCACGGCACACGGGTGAGCTGTGCTTGTGACGGAACGGTTCCGTCACGGCCTCGCCTGTTAGGGGTGCTACCGGTCGTCTTGTCTAAATCCAGTTTTAAAACAGATTCTGTTTACCTCTGGTGAATCTTCTAAGCCAATTTGGGTTAGTTGGTATTTTTGGTATAGATAGAATGTGAATTTGTACTAGGTTTATCCTTTAGGTTATGTTCCTTGAAATTGCCCTTAGCAATGCTTGTTTGTAGTTTCCTGTATTGGTAGGATAAACAGTTCAGAATGTGAGCTCATTCAGAGACAGGCTCGCGCCAGCCCACGAGTCCAGTGTCATCACTTGTTAAGGGGCTCGCGCTGACTCTCGTGGCTGAGGCTATAAATAGAAGCCTCTGTCAACGGCTCGACGCTTCGTCTCTCGTTGTGCCTGACGAGAGCTTCTGATCCTGCGCTGGAGGTTTCCTTGATTCCCAGCTTCCGTAGTTCTTGCCAAAACTGAAAATCCCCTTTCCTAAAAGACCTTTATTACCTTTCTCAGTCGAGCCCCTGACTCCACAGAAGACTGCATCGGCTGCGACTCGAGTTTCTCTGAAGATGCAGTATCGGGTTTCTTTCCCTCTTCAGTTCTGCCGGGAGGTTGTCTGAGAAACTCCTCTCAGACGGCAGTTCGAGTCTCCTGTTGGACGCTTGGTTTCATGAAAAGGACAGTAAGATTTCCTAATTCAGCAGCAGCAGAATGTTAAGCGTAGCGCTACAAGGCCCAAGACTGTTATTAGAATTAATAGTTAAATGCTGTTGAGGCTGCGCTTTGTCAACTGTGAAGGTTTAAACAAGCCTTGATAGAGGCAAATGACTTTTGGCTGTTAAACATTCTCAAGGGGCATCTTAACCTCTTCGAAGTTTAAGGCTTGATGCTCAAGGACTAAACAGTGTGAGTTCAAACAAGCTTTGACAAAACCAAAAGCCTTTTTGGGGGTTTCCTCTCAATACTTAACTGTGACAGTTCTAACAAGCCTTGACAAATGCAAAACCTTTTTGGGGGTTTACCTCTCAATGCGTTTAAACCTGTGTAAATTAGGAGTTGTATAGATTTATGTTTAAAAAGTTTAATCTTCTAGTAAGACAGTTAGGATTGTACATTAACCTATAGCAATGATGTTCTTGTTATAGGCTGCTAATTTTGTCTTCCTACTGCAGGAATTCCTGAACAGAAGATTGATTGTAGACTCAGTTGTCAAGTGACTGAGTCGGATCTAAACCTTGTTAAAGAGTGTTCAAGTGCCAATCTAACTAATGTGTAACTTGGGTCTTGTGTTGAGCAACCTATAAGTTAAAGGTCAACGGCCTGGAACACTTCCTAGAGAGACCAACAACTGAAGTTCTTGCAAGGTTAATTTGTTGTTAGTCTCTCTGTCCACTTCCCCTTTCCCTTAGGGAGAAGTTAGCTCAGTCAGCGTTGTATTCCTGATTGAGTTGGTTGATCCTTGAGGGAGTTGGGAGTTTGCAGCTCGAGAGGAAACGTCAGAAGAGTCTCACAGGATAATCCCAACAGTAGACGAAGCCTTTTCAAAAAAAAATCGTTTCCTCTTGAGCTTGTAAACTCGCCCTCATGGATGTTTCTCAGCTTACTCAGTTGGTACAGAAAATGAATTTGGAGATGGAGAATTTGTGTGAGGAGAATCAATCCCTTCGTCAGCAGTTAGACGAAACTAGGGCGGGATTCACAGCTTGGAGGGATCCAACTAAAGAAAGGAAACCCGTTTTAACACCAACTAGATTTGGTTCTGATGTTCATTCCTCTGGGGAACAGTCAGCAGCTCAACCTGTTCAAGTCACGGTAGTCACTTCCGCTCCTGTCCCTTTGGCAAATCCTGAAAGATTTACTGGAGAAAGTGGTAGATATGCCACTTTTCTCAGTCAATGCCAGTTGCATTTCATGTGCAAACCTCAAATTTTTTCTTCCGATTCTGCTAAAGTAGCTTTTATAATTTCCTATCTTGGAGGGGTGGCTGCTAACTGGGCAATGCCTTTAGTTGATAATAATGACCCATTGCTTCATAATCTACAGAATTTTAAATTGGCCATGTCAAAATTATTTGCGAAACATACTTTAGTTCAGGCTTCGGACAATGAGTTATTGAACCTTCGTCAGGGATCTAAAGATCTTATTTCTTACATGACTATCTTTAACAGACTTTTGTCCGAGACACATTGGCCTGAAGAGAAAAGAATTTCTTTGTTTTATAGAGGTCTTAAAGATGACTTAAAAGATTCTCTTGCGCACATTGTTAATCTGCCTGAGGATTTTAAGGAATTTCAGGACCTTGTGGTCAAACTTGAGCATAGGTTAAGTGAACGTAGAAATGAGAAAACTAGGAGTGACCTTAGAAGTTCGCAATTTAAAGCTGAGAAAAAGGAGTCTGTTGTTAAGAATTCTTTGGTTGAGCCAGCTCAGTTGGGAGGATTTAAGGGACCTTTGACTCCTGAGGAAAAGGAACGAAGACGTAAGGGTAACTTGTGTTTATATTGTGGCAAGCCAGGGCATTTTGCTAAGGATTGTACTGTTAAGCCTACTAAAAAGAAAGTCTTGGTGGTCGAGTCTTCTTCATCAACTCAGTCGGAAAACTAGAAATCTCGAAGAAAGTTGAGATCGTTTCTTCGAGTAAATCTTCTTCTAAGATCTCTCAGTTTGTCACTAACGTTGCAACACTTATTCCCAAACATTTCACTATTCGGATGGTTTTTATTTTAACCTCATTACAAAGACATAGTATTCCTGTACTTTTGGATTCTGGGGCCACAGGGAATTTTTTCGATATTGAGTTTGCTCATAAATTAAATTTGAAGTTTGTGGCCAAGAAGGAACCTGAGCCTGTGAGAGCTGTGGATGGTTCAGCTTTGTCTTCCGGTATGATTCCTTTTAACACGGAGCCCTTGACCTTAGTGGCTGACAACGGGCATACTGAAAAGGTGATTTTTGATCTGATTGATGCTCCAACTTTTGGAGTAATCTTGGGTATTCCCTGGTTGGAGTTACATAATCCTAGAATTGATTGGATTAAAAGAACAGTTACCTTGGAATCTTCTTTTTGTAAATTGCACTGTTATCAAGAGATAAGTGATCCAGGTATGCCTCTTTTTTGCGCTACTTTGAATTCTGAGGTAAATAGGCTTCCTATTGAGTATCAGAATTTTTCGAAAGTGTTTGATCCTGTTGAAGCAACTAAACTACCACCTCATAGAATTTATGATTGTAGAATTGATTTGGTCCCTGGTGCTGTTCTACCTTGCAGCAGAATTTATGCCTTAACTGAACCTGAAAATGATTATTTGAGGAAGTATTTGGATGAACTTTTGGAACTTGGATTCATCCGTCACTCCACTTCCCCAGTTTCGTCTCCACTTTTCTTTGTTGCGAAGAAGTCTGGTGATTTGAGAGCTTGTATTGATCATAGAGCTGTTAACAAAGCAACAATTAAAAACAGATATCCGTTACCTTTAATTCCTGTGCTTCTTAATCAGATTAAGGGCTCCAGTATCTATACCAAACTGGATCTTAGAGGAGCATATCATTTGATTCGAGTCAAGGAAGGTGATGAGTGGAAGACCGCTTTTCGTACAAAATTTGGTCTTTTTGAATATACTGTCATGCCATTTGGTCTTTGTAATGCTCCGGCAGCATTTCAATATTTTATCAACGAAGTCTTGCATGATTTGTTAGATGTCTGTTGTATTGTTTATATTGATGACATCTTGATTTATTCAAAAAATTCTGAGGAGCATATACAACATGTTCAGGCGGTCTTGCAGAGGTTAGGGGTCATTCTTTATTTGCTAAATTGGAAAAATGTGTATTTAATGCCTCTGAGGTAGAATTCCTTGGCTATTGCTTATCACCTGAGGGAATTCACATGGATCCTAAAAAGGTTGAAGCAATTCTAACTTGGCCAACTCCTATTTCTGTTAAGGACACTCAGAGAATTTTAGGATTTGCCAATTTTTATAGACGTTTCATTTCCAAATTCTCTGAAATTGTTACTCCCATTACTCAATTGCTAAAAAAAGGGAAAGTTTTTTCTTGGACTGAAGAAGCGGATCAGGCTTTTTCTTTATTAAAGAAAGACTTTACTTCTGCTCCAATTTTAGTTCATCCAGATCCTGACAGGCCATTTTTTGTTGAGGCGGATGCTTCTCAGACTGCTATTGGTGGTGTGTTGCTTCAAAAGGATTCAAATACTGGTCATTTACATCCAGTTGCTTTTTTTTCTAGGAAGCTTTTGTTGGCAGAGCAGAATTATACTATTGCTGAACGGGAACATTTAGCAATTAAGGATGTTTTTCAAGAATGGCGTTATCACCTTTTGGGGGCTAAACATACTATCACAGTATTTTCTGATCATAAAAATTTACAATTTTATTCCACGGTTAAGGCTTTTACTCCCAGACAGATGAGATGGTTACAGTTTTTTAGTGAATTTGATATCTTAATTACGTATCGGCCTGGAAATAAGCAATTGTTATCTGATACACTTTCACGATTAGTTTGTGAAAAAGATTTAATTTCAGTAAAAGAGCCACCTAGTGTTTTGCCTAAGGAGAAAATTGCTACTGAGATTCATTCAGAAATTTTCTTGGATTCTATTAAAGATGAATTAAAGAAATATAATATTCTTGAGTGGTTGTCCAAGAAAGGGAATTCAGTCAGTGAGGGTCTGTTTTATCACAATAATAAGTTGTTTATTCCCACTAAAGGTTTACAGGACAAGGTAATTAAGTGGAATCATGATTTGGCTATTGCTGCCCATCCTGGCATTAATAAAACTTTGTACTTATGTCAACGTCATTTTTGGTGGGAAAAAATGATTTCTGCTATTCAGCAGTTTGTGAAAGCTTGTCCAGTTTGTTCACGACAAAAGGCCTTACATGCAGTTCCTATGGGTTTACTTCATCCAATGACAATTCCTCCTCAACCTTGGCACACTATTAGTTTAGATTTCATTACTGATCTTCCTAATTCTAATGGCTACACTACGGTTCTAGTGGTGGTTGATTTACTTTCTAAGATGGGACATTTTATTCCGTTACACAAAATTCCAACTGCAGCAGAATTTAGTACGGTGTTTTTATCAAATATTGTCAAACTTCACGGACTTTCCTCTAAGATTATTTCTGATAGGGGTCCTCAGTTTATATCTAAATTCTGGTCACAACTTAGTAAACAACTTGGAATTGAATTAGCTTTGTCTTCTTCCTTTCATCCTCAGACTGATGGGCAAACAGAAAGGGTAAATCAACATGTTGAACAGGGTTTACGATGTCTGTTAACTACTTCCTTGGGTCATTGGGATGAAGTTTTACCCTGGGCAGAGTTCTCTTATAATAACACCACACATTCAGCCTTAGGTTGTTCTCCTTTTTACTTCCTCACTGGTCAACATCCTAGATCACTTCCTGTTCTTTTACCTGAGGTACAGCAGTCCATGCCTGCTGTGTCTGATAGGTTATCATCCTTGATGGATATTCAGGAGCGGGCTAGGAAGCAGTGGATTAAAAGTAAGTTAACTATGAAACGTACTGCTGATTCTCATCGTAAATCTTCCCCTCTGTACAAGGAAGGTCAATTAGTTTGGTTGTCTACTAGAAACATTCAATTAGAGGGTCCTAGGAAGCTGAAACCTAGGTATTTGGGTCCTTTTCAAATTGAGAAAATTTTGAATCCTGTTTCTGTAAAATTAGTTTTGCCTGATGAGTATAACATTCATCCAGTTTTTCATGTATCCCTTTTGAAACCTTTTGAACCTATCACTCGACCTGATAATCCTCCCCCGCCTGTGGTTATTGGGGATCATATTGAATATGACGTTAAATCTATTTTAGATTCAAAAAGAGTTCGGGGTACCTTGTTTAATTTGGTTGATTGGAAGGGTTATGATCCTTCTGAGCGATCTTGGGAACCTGAAAGAAATATTCATGCCCCTAGACTTGTTAGGTCTTTTCATGCCTTGCATCCTGACAAACCTCAACCTGTAAGACGACCTTTGGGGGGAGGAACTGTTAGGGGTGCTACCGGTCGTCTTGTCTAAATCCAGTTTTAAAATAGATTCTGTTTACCTCTGGTGAATCTTCTAAGCCAATTTGGGTTAGTTGGTATTTTTGGTATAGATAGAATGTGAATTTGTACTAGGTTTATCCTTTAGGTTATGTTCCTTGAAATTGCCCTTAGCAATGCTTGTTTGTAGTTTCCTGTATTGGTAGGATAAACAGTTCAGAATGTGAGCTCATTCAGAGACAGGCTCGCGCCAGCCCACGAGTCCAGTGTCATCACTTGTTAAGGGGCTCGCGCTGACTCTCGTGGCTGAGGCTATAAATAGAAGCCTCTGTCAACGACTCGACACTTCGTCTCTCGTTGTGCCTGACGAGAGCTTCTGATCCTGCGCTGGAGGTTTCCTTGATTCCCAGCTTCCGTAGTTCTTGCCAAAACTGAAAATCCCCTTTCCTAAGAGACCTTTATTCCCTCTCTCAGTCGAGCCCCTGACTCCACAGAAGACTGCATCGGCTGCGACTCGAGTTTTTCTGAAGATGCAGTATCGGGTTTCTTTCCCTCTTCAGTTCTGCCGGGAGGTTGTCTGAGAAACTCCTCTCAGACGGCAGTTCGAGTCTCCTGTTGGACGCTTGGTTTCATGAAAAGGACAGTAAGATTTCCTAATTCAGCAGCAGCAGAATGTTAAGCGTAGCGCTACAAGGCCCAAGACTGTTATTAGAATTAATAGTTAAACGCTGGTGAGGCTGCGCTTTGTCAACTGTGAAGGTTTAAACAAGCCTTGATAGAGGCAAATGACTTTTGGCTGTTAAACATTCTCAAGGGGCATCTTAACCTCTTCGAAGTTTAAGGCTTGATGCTCAAGGACTAAACAGTGTCAGTTCAAACAAACTTTGAGAAAACCAAAAGCCTTTTTGGGGGTTTCCTCTCAATACTTAACTGTGACAGTTCTAACAAGCCTTGACAAATGCAAAACCTTTTTGGGGGTTTACCTCTCAATGCGTTTAAACCTGTGTAAATTAGGAGTTGTATAGATTTATGTTTAAAAAGTTTAATCTTCTAGTAAGACAGTTAGGATTGTACATTAACCTATAGCAATGATGTTCTTGTTATAGGCTGCTAATTTTGTCTTCCTACTGCAGGAATTCCTGAACAGAAGATTGATTGTAGACTCAGTTGTCAAGTGACTGAGTCAGATCTAAACCTTGTTAAAGAGTGTTCAAGTGCCAATCTAACTAATGTGTAACTTGGGTCTTGTGTTGTGCAACCTATAAGTTAAAGGTCAACGGCCTGGAACACTTCCTAGAGAGACCAACAACTGAAGTTCTTGCAAGGTTAATTTGTTGTTAGTCTCTCTGTCCACTTCCCCTTTCCCTTAGGGAGAAGTTAGCTCAGTCAGCGTTGTATTCCTGATTGAGTTGGTTGATCCTTGAGGGAGTTGGGAGTTTGCAGCTCGAGAGGAAACGTCAGAAGAGTCTCACAGGATAATCCCAACACCGCACGCGCTAGAGAATGTTAGCGCAGGCGCGGAATTCGCGCCGCACAGGCCCGGCAAGAGGGCCGTGACGGAACCGTTTTGTCACCAGCACAGCCCACCCGAGGCTCGTGATAGAACGGTTCCGTCACGAGCATGGGAGGGGTTAAGAGAAATGATGTTTACCCTTTAGTGTTGCAGTGTGAAGAACGAAATGGTGAAGCAGACACACCGATATGAGGCAGACACGCCGATAATGAAGAAGTTGCGGTGAGTAGAGTAAACAAACAAAATGGCCGTCACATCTGCGTGTTGACGCAATACGCGACGTGAGGCACATAGAGTTTACACTAGAAAGAAAGTCTACCAGGTAACGCAGAGAAATCACCAGCGAGCATGGCAGCGTGTGTTCCAAAAACAACGGTGCGCGCGAACACTGCGAGACAGCTCCAGCCGCTCCTCCGTCAAAGGTAAACAAGTAGGGAATACAAGGTTATATTGAACTCAGTAAAAAGAAAATTGAAGAAGTAAGTCAGTAGATATGACAAAAAAACGAGTTGAATAGCACAAATTACCTTGAAAGAAGATCAAGAGGCTTGAACTACGGTAACTGTGGCAGAATTCGTAGATAAAACAAATTTTCCGCCAGTAGTATGAAGTAAAGAAATCCTTGTAGAAATATAATAGCAGTCGATTCGGCAAAATTGTTCTCAGTAGAAGATGCAAGAATATGCTCCATGTACATAACCACACGATTTTTAAAGCGTAGATTCTTGATTCCTGGTTGCTCCTGTGCTCCAATAATGATGATAGTTGCAGGCCAGGACAGGATCGTCATCAAATTGTAGTATTAAATCCAAGTAGAAATTGTATAAAAACGAGGTTTATTAGAAAAGCACAGTACAACGTCTCCTCCAGAACAAATCCCAGTAACAGCTGATGGAGCGAGGTGGTAAAAACAAAATTTTGTGTACCCCTCTCGAAATCAATGTTCCATAACGTTAATATTTTACTAATAGTGTGATGTGGTAAATTAATCAACCATAGTATAAAGATGCATACACGAACATATGGGAGTACTAATCTTGCTTGCATGATGCAATAAAATTAGCTAATATGTGTTGTTACTGTGATGTGAACTAAGGCACAGCTTAATTATAAACAAACGCAATTTAAATGTGCTTATTGTACAAGTTTTGTGCCAGAAAATCGTTGGAGATGTAAGTATAAAGCGCATTTATGTGGCTTATTTTCTAGGTAACATGCTGCATCAAAGGCTGATATAGCCATGTTAATATGTGCTGTGGTGTCACGCTTAGGGATGAATCCATGTTGTTGGGGAGAGACAAGTTGGGACATGTACGGAGCTAGTCTAGTAGCCAGTATTTTGGCAAAGATTTTTGCATCACTATTAATAAGTGAAATAGGCCTGTAAGATCCCCTCTCTTGTGGTGCTTTACCTTTTTTTAAAAAGAAAATAATTTGGGTTAAATTCCACGATCTGGGTGCTTGTTGCCCTTTACCAATAGCACTAATCACATCAACAAATAGTGGTATTAATTCTTCAGTGCAATATTTATACAGTTCCAAAGGAATAAGATCTTCCCCTACAGCTTTACCCATTGCAAGAGATTTAATTGCGCCCCTAATTTCTAAAGGCGTGATATCGGCCTCTAATTGAGCCGATTGTTCTGAATCTAAGTTATTGACTTTGTTAACACTAATATAGTTATTAATACAATCATCTGAGATAGCAGCTTCCGGTGTATAAAGGGTTTGATAGAAGGAAGCAAACTGTTGTAGAATCGATTTTGGATCGCAAAATAATTGATTATTGTCCCCTTTAATTTCTTTAACCATGTTAATGGAACGATCTTCCGCAACTTTGTAAGCCAATAATTTCCCACTTTTATCTCCATTTTCATACTGTTCTAGATGATATTTTTTAAGTTTATTAATACTTTTGTCCCTCAGAAGGTTTTTTATTGCTGCTTTAAGCTCAATTAATTTGAAGTTTAATTCTTCTAGGTTTGAAGCATTATTACAGATAGCATCAGATATCTGGAGTTCAATATCTCTGATTTCGTTTAACCTTTGCTGATTTATGGTTCGGAGTTCTTTGTTTTGTCGCCAAATGTATTGCTGGGTAAATCCACGTACGCTAGCCTTACACGAATCCCAGACTATCCATGGTAAGCTGGATTGTCTGTTAATATCAATGAATTCTTTTATATGCTCTTTAAGCTGATTTATAAACATCGTGTCAGAAAATAAGTAACGAGGAAAAGAGAAGGAGCGAATAGTTTTTTCCTCAGTTGTAAGTGTAAATGTTATAGAGATCGGGTTATGATCAGACGTCACCCTTGGATGTATATCCATTAAGCATTTGTCAAGAATCAAGTCTGAGGCCCAAATCATGTCAATGCGTGAGCATACCTTATGTGCAGCAGAGTAAAAGGTATAACCAGCTATATCAGGATTTAAAGATCTCCATACATCTTTTAAAAGATGAATTGCTGCCAGATCCACAATTGCAGCTCTAGTTTTCCTCATTCTTTAAAAGGCATTTTTTCTAGTGATATCCAATTTATAATTCATTATACAATTAAAATCTCCTAACACAATATACTCTCCACCCCATCCAAGTAGTTCCATATTAATTTGATCAAAGATTATAGGCTCATCTTGATTGGAAGCATAAACTCCACATATTGTAAGTTTGAAATTTCCTAACTTTATCTGTGCTATCGCCCATCTGCCAGCTTTATCGGTTAGAGTCTTGATTATTTCACATTTCAGTTCTTTATGTTTTAGGATCGCTACTCCCCTAATTGAAGCATTAAATTCCGTGCAAACTACTGGATCAAATCCTAATTGTTTGATCAGTTGTTTGTCTTTATAAGCAATATGTGTTTCAGTAAGAACTACTATTTGCGGGTTATACATCCTAAGTTCCTCATAGACAAGACGGCGTTTAATTTTGTTGTTTAATCCTGAAACATTCCATGTTAAGCACTTTATTAAATGCATTTTAAATTATATATTTCCTTACCCATGTAACCACAAAAAACAATCATCATCAGTGCTTTGTAAGACGTCTTAGTTTTTTCTTTGTCATTTTTGTGTCCTTTGATGCAGTTTTTACCCCAAACCATTGCTTCCCTTAACCCACCCCACACTCTGATACTACCTCCCCCCACCCCGTGTTTACCTGTGGATCCCCCCTTTCTGTTGACTGCCGTTCACCTGGCAGTAGGTGAGCGGATAGAACGCTAATCGAGTCCAGGTATTTATAGTTAGTCCATACGACGCAGTACTACACATTTTCTCATTATTTCAATTTCAACCTTATCATTATCATATAATCAATCAGCTAATATCCTGTGAAAATTTAGTGGGTGTCAAGAAACAAAAAAGATATTAAAAAAGAAAAAACAACATAGCACCCCTATAACACCCGTATTTACTAGACATTAGTCCTTAGCTCAATCATTTCCCAGCTTTCCAGGAGGTAATTGCTTTTTCGACCTCATCTACATCCCAAAAAAAATATGAGCGGCCATTTTTTATCACTTTCAGCTTTGCAGGTTCTTGCAGATAAGCTTGAAATCCGAGTTCCTTGATCGGGTCTATGAATTGTTTTAGTTTCCATCTTTTTTCTAGCGACAGTTTACTTAGATCTGATCTCACAAAGAAGGTGACAGACTCAAAAGTAACTGGAGTATTAGGGCGTGCTTTTAAAGAGATGGCTTGTCGGAGCAGATAATTACCAATATAGATCAGAATAGGTCTTGGAAATTTCCCACTCTTATCTCTCTGGAATAGGGGTAATCGATGCGCACGCTGGATCTGTGAGTCCCAGTCCCAGTCTGAGAGATCAGGAAAAGCCTTTTGAAACAAATGAGTAATGTATGCCCTCGGATCTGCCCCCTCCGCCCCTTCAGCAATACCAAAGACACGAAGATTCTGTCTTCTATTCCTATTCTCCAAATCTTCCAGTTTGGCTTGCATCTGGAGTATTTGTGAGGTATGCCTATTCAATTCTGCCTCAGAGCATTGCGATTTCTCTTCTGTAGCAACCACTCTCTGCTGCAATTCCTCTATGTCCTGTGACACTGCCCCCAATTTACATGCCATCTCTTGTAGAGAAATTTGAGTTCTATTGTTGTCTTCTCTCATTTGCTGATAATGAGTTTTGGCCTCTTGTTTCTGTTCATTTAAGAGGTGCAAGATTGTCTGAAAAGAAGCAGTCACTTCCCCCTGCGGTATCCACTCAGTTGCCCCAGTTGATGAGGATGAAATAGTATCTCCCAAGTGCATTACTTGTATAGGTTCACCTAATGGGGTCCTTAATACCTCCGGAGTGGTAGCCTTAGGCATATCACACATATCTTCAATTATGCTATCATTACCATTATTGCCACTATTACCACTATTACTGCTGGTATTGCTACAGTCAGTTAACACAGAAGCTGAAGCAGGATTGTCTCCAATAAATATCAGGGTAGACGCAGAAGAGTGAGGCTGTAGCTGATCCATTGTACTATCTCCAGTAGCCTTTAATTTATCAGAGATGATAGGTTGAGTAGGGCTGAGTGGTGCATCAGCTTTTGTTTTGTCTGTGGGCACAGTGGTTACATCATTGGGGCTATTACCAGATAGTCGCAGCGCCATAGTTTTTACACCACCCTTAGCCTGCACCCATTGTCTGATAGGGCTATTTTCAGCAATAGCCTTCAAGGCGTTAGTCTTTGTTTTGCCCGCCATTTTAACCATCTTATTCTTACTTTTGCCCTTCGATTTCTTAGGTAAGATTTTATTTTTGTCCTTGATCAAACATAAGGGCGTGTTACTCCCCTGTTCATTAACATCCACATATTCTTCATCCGTTTCACCTACGTCTAAGTTATCATCATTTTCAGCTCCTTCAGTTTCTATCACCCCTACAGCACACCCTTTATCGAGGGGCAAGCTAGTAACGTTAGTAGCGCTAGAAGAAGTCTTAACGTTAGTATCACTATTGGATGAATTCGGCATTGGAGATTGAAGTTCTTGAGGGTTAGTATGATCGGCAAAAGTGCTATTAGTGCTGTTAATAGTGGTAGTGTTAATGGTAGGAGTTAGATCACTTGCTCCTTTTCCCAATTGAGCTGGCTCTAAGGCCAGTACATCAGTATTAACCTGAGCTGTGGAAACTGTGGTAACTGTGATAGCGTCATTTTGGGATTGTTTCACAGGGTCTTTTAGATTATTCTGCTCTCCTTCTTTTACATTTGCAGCATTGTCTCCCAATTGACCCCTATCGTCTGTGTTACCTTTCGAGTAAGATGGGGTTTTTCCTCCATCGCATACACCATCCAGCAGTTGACTGTCTTTCAGAGCAGTTTCAGCAATGTTCTCCGCTGCCGCCGGAGCTCCCGCTCCCGCTCCCCCGCTTGCTCCAGGCTGTATCTGCTGCTCAGTGCTCTGAGCCGTACTCTGAGCCGTGTCCACGATAGATTTCTTGCTTGCCAGAATTTCGGTGATTGCGGTAACAGACAGCGAAACTGCCGAGGCTCCTGCTCTCCCGCTCGCTGCTGTGTTGCGCGTTGTCCGTGTGGGAGGTTTCGGCGCCATCCCGCTGACGCTCGCTCTCTCCGGCTGGGCTGCTGCCGGTGCTGTGGGGGAACGCAGACCCGACCAGCGGATTGCTGCTGATGCAGCACGGATTAAACACACCCCACTCGGTATGATTTTATTAGACGCTGAAAAAGCATTTGACCGGGTGGGGTGGGGTGGGGTTTTCTGTGGGCAGCACTACAGGCATTTGGTATTAAAGGACAACATCTACGATGGATCCAATCTCTATATGATAATCCTATGGGTAAGATCTCATATATGGGGAAATGCTCTTCTCTGTTTTCCATTAAAAGAGGGACAAGGCAGGGTTGCCCTTTATCACCACTACTTTTTGCTCTTGCAATAGAACCTTTTTTAATTGCCCTACAACGCCAAACACTAATCTGCCCTTTTTTTAATGGATTAGATAAATTAGATATAACTGTATATGCTGACGATATTGCAGTTTTCTCGCCAGATGTTGCTAAAACTATGAAAGGTATTTTAATAGAAGCTGGCATTTATGGATCAGTCTCTGGTTACAGACTTAATACCACCAAAACTCAAGTCGTCATGAATTATCAACCAACCACTCCTGTCTCTGGAATAAGTAATGTAGCCACCTATTTAGGTGTTAAAATCTGCTCAGATATTGATTCCATCATAGGATTAAACTACGAACCTTTATTAAAAGAAACTGCCATGCAACTTAAGAAATGGCATAAACTTCCAATCAGTATGATTGGTCGAATAAATTTAATAAAAATGAAAATTTTGCCTAAATTCTTGTATATGTTTCGAACAATCCCTCTACGGGTCAACAATTCCTTCTTCATCAGACTAGAAGGTATCATTGGTAGTTTTGTATGGGGATATAAAAAATCCCGGCGTGCTGTATCACTGCTTAAACTCCCCTTTAGTCAAGGAGGACTGCTTTTTCCGGACTTTAAATTTTACTACTGGGCAGCATTTATGACTCGGATCTGCAGTTTGATAGTTCTGGATAAATGTTTATACTTTCACAAGTTCCTATTAGGATTAGATGTCAATATGTTTCTGTATAGGATAAATGACCCCAACTATTTTAAAAGGGTTAAATTTAAGACCATAAGGGACACTGTGAGTGTCTGGCGATCTATTATGGTTAAATGCAATACATGTTTTTTTCACAGTAAAACACCTTTATGGGGCAATCCCGGCTTCCCTACTATTTTTCATGACCCAGCCTGTCAAATGTTTTTAAACTCAGGTATTAGATTTCTGGGGGATTTATATGATCATTATGGCTTTATGGCATTTGATAAAATGAAACTCTGCTATAATCTACCTGAAATGGCTAGGTTTAAATATTATCAGATTAGAGATTACTTAGTGAAAAAATTAGAACTCATTGCAGTCTCAGATTCTGAGATATGGGACTGTATCTATAGAGATGTTGATAAATCTATCATAAGCTCGGGTTATAAGCTATTTTCTGATCTCATGACCGGTGATGCTACTATTTTAACAGAGAAATGGAATAGGAAACTGGCAATGAGCGTTCCAACAGATCTAATTGTCACATCTTTTAAAAGCCTAAATGCATCAGTTCAATCTTCTAGCCTAAAATTGCAGATGTTTAAAACAGTCTGCCAATTATATTACACGCCTGAAAGGATACTTAAATGGGCAACGAACAATAATCATTCTGATAGAACGAAGTGCCCTAAATGTGATATGAGTGGCGCGGATATTGTCCACATGTTTTTTACTTGCCCTCACCTTAAGGAATACTGGGAAAGAATAACTAAGGTTATCACTGAGAGGCTGGAGCAACCCTTCTCATTCTCAAATATTGATGTTTGTGTAGGCGTCAATGGGGGGTGAAAGGTTTAGAGATCTGTTGAATATCCTAATCACTTGTGCAAGGTTAATTATTGCCAGAGCATGGATCCAAAAGAACCCACCAACAGTTTTAGAATGGTGGAGTTTAGTTAAGGAGATTTATAGTATGGAAGCCGCTATTGCAGATTCAAGGGGATTGCAGGCCAGACGAAAAATTGACAGAATATGGGGTTTATTTATGTCTTTGTAATCTTTCTTAAAATTTATGTCTATCGATTCTTAACTTTATGTTTGGCACTGTTTAAGTAGTGTTATATATCTATCTAAATGTAACCATGGAATACTGTTATATTTTTGTTTCTTTTTTTTTTTTTTTTTTTTTGAAAAAATGAATTGTTTATTGCCTATGTGATCCTTTGATGCAAATAAAAAACTTTGAAAAAAAAAAAATATTTTCTAGGTAACAACTAATAGGGAAATATTAGAATGGTGGGAGGTAAACAGAAGGGTTTTATTACCACAATTAACATGAATTTGTGTTTGTTTCTATGATAGTTCCAAAATGTGGCTCGTGAGGCCTATACAGAAAATGGCCACTCTGATTCACTGCGAGCGAGTATTGGTCTGCGCATGTGCATCCCAAGCCTGCAGGCGCGAGTGAGCTGACTGTGCTTAGATGGGAGGTTCAAGGACACTTTGCCACGGAACCTAGGATGGGTGCAAAGCATGGAAGATGTAATGCTCAGAGCCTGAGAACTTTTCCCTATGTTTCAAGTGAAGGAAGCACCTAGGCCACAAACTGTCCTAAACAAAGCCCCTTTATTTTTCTACTGATTCATCATGAAAAACATGCTGCAATGATGAGGAAGCGATCATCTACCCCAAATTTGTCCAATCAGAACTCGAATTGATGATGATAGTTACTTTTTAGATAGATTAAGTTAAGGAATTCGTGTATAAAAACCACTGATTTTGCTTAGAAGAGGTTGCTCTTTTCGATTTCCTCTGGAGATGCTGCCGGACTGAAGATCGATTTCTGGATGTAAGACTTTGTTTTTCTGACTGATTATTTTTCTTTGCAGGACTGTTAGGATAAGATGAGGGTGTTAGCTAGGGATGTTAGGAGAGAGTGAATTTGGAACTATCTGTTCTTTGCTAAACTTTACTGAACTTTTAAATAAATGTCTATTTCTGAGCTTTTAAATAAATGATCATTTTGAAATAAAGTTAAAGATTCATACTGAATAAAGAATTAATAAATGTCAGACATGCTAAAAGTTTGCTTTGAATAAAAATTAGATAAATGGAGAAGTAAAAGCTGGTCTTTGGTTTTTCCTACGCCTAGTTTTCGTTCTAGCAGATCCATTGCCATTATGGTGGTGTGTGTAGTAATTCAATCCAAACGCAGGTTCTGAGTTACAGCTTTTAATGAAGAAATGACAACTTGACATCCACAAGAAGGAACAGGCAGTTAACACAGGAGCAGCTCACAGCAGAATGAGCTCAAGACACAGCAGCATTCTAAGTGACATCAAAGGTTCTAGAAATGACATCAAATAGGAATACTACACACCTCCCACCGAAAAACAAAAAAAAAAAAAAAAAAAAACAATAAACCCAAAGACAAAAAGAGAGAGAAACATAAAAGGCAGAAAATTAAGAGCAAACGTAGTCCTTGAGCTTAACAGGAACATGCTTTACACGAGAACTACAGCGTAGACTAACAGGTTGAACTGAGCACGCCTGAGAAATAGAATTCGGAGAAACAACATTAGAAGTATTCAGAGAAACAGTATCATGAGTATTTTGGGAACTATCATCATGGGTGTCGGACGAAGCAGTCTGAAAAGGAACATTGTTAGGACAAATTAGGGGAAGGGGAACCTGGGAAAAATGCAGATTGTCAAAAGCTTCATGGGAACCATGAAAACCAGATCCAGCTGGATTGGGGTCAGACTGGACAAACTTCGCATTGATGCCATTCGACTTGCAAACAGAGACACGCCTAAAATTCCAAATCTTACCGCCCTCAACCCTGACAGCTTTGCTGAAAACTTCCGTAACCTTGACAGGGGAAGACCACCTGGAGACGCCTTTAGGGATGATACCACCAAACTTTACTCTGACTAAATCACCAACAGAGATTTTGGGCGAGACGAATTTGGGGGGAAAGTTCCTGACCATTTTTTCTTGGTATTTACCAACGCGGTCTCTAATTCTACTCATATCCAATTCTAAATATCCAGAATCCTTTGACTTCAACCACCAAGGAAAAATTTTGGTACCAGGTTTCCTGCAACGCAACATTTCAAAAGGTGACAAACCAGTGACAGAGTTGGGGGACATACGATAGGTAAACAGAGTAGCTTGTAGAGCTTTTTTCCACTTTAAACCACTCCGTAGAGCCAACTGGCAAGATTCCTTAATAACTCTGTTAAAGCGTTCTACCTGGCCATTAGATTGGGGAGAATAATTGGAAACTCTCTTGTGGAGGATACCACAAGTTTCAAGAAAAGCAGAGAAAACTTCACTGACAAACTGCGGTCCATTGTCAGAGATAATCTCTTCAGGTAGACCTTCTCTACAGAAAACTTCGTTCAGAAATTCAACAACAACTTCAGAATTAACTTTATCAACAATTTTGAGTTCGGGCCACTTGGAGAAGTAATCCACAAGTACTACAGCGAACATGTCCTTTCCTGACTGGTAATTAAAAGGGCCGATGATATCAATACCTAACTTCCTCCAAGGTCCACAAACAAATTCAATGGGAGAAAACCCAGAGGAAATGGGTTTTACAGACTTGTCGCTTAAAGAACATGGAGAACAATTCCTTACCCACCTATCAACCATAGCGTCTAAACTGGGCCACCAATAATACTCTCGGATTCTTCTTTTAGTGGTGGACATGCCCATGTGACCTTCATGGGCCAACCTACAAATGGATTCACGGACGTCAAAAGGCGGGACAATTTTGTCATCTCTGTAGACCATGTCATTGATTACTGACAATTCGTCTTTTACTTTGAAGAAGGAAGCTAAATCTCCACACAACTTCCGCTCTTCAGGCCAACCAGCACACAAAAAGGACTTAACTTTGGTGAGAACCTCATCGTTACACATGGCATCAGACCAAACACTTTCGGTGATGGAATTATCTGAACCTTTACCACAAATTAGATTAACATCAGAAAGGGAAAAAGCAACATCGCATTCGTCAGAGATAACCGTATTGGAAATTTCTTTGACAGGAAGACGTGACATGCAGTCTGCATGTACATTAAGTCGTCCTGGAACATAGACAACTTCACACTGGTACTCCTGCAGTTTAGCAGCAAGACGGGCCAAACGGGCGGTGAGAGTTCTGCCACCCCCAGCTGACAACATATTGACAAGGGGTTTGTGGTCGGTCCTCAAAGTGAATTTCGTACCCCAAATAAATTGTCGAAAATGCTGAGTAGCCCAAGTGCAAGCAAGAAGTTCCTTTTCTATTGTAGAGTAATTAAACTCGGCATCTCTCAGGGTCCTAGAAGCATAGGAAACAACATATTCACCAAAACGATCTCTTTGCATCAAAACAGCACCAAGTCCTACATTGCTGGCATCTACGCATACAATGCAGTCTTTCTGGACAGAGAAGGGTTTGAGGAAAGGGGCATTAACAATTTTGCTTTTCAACAAATCAAAGGAGGTTTGCTGTTCTGTACCCCAAACAAACTTGGCTTGCTTCTTTAACAAAGAGCGTAATGGATGTACAATGGTAGAGTAGTCTTTCACAAATTTTCCATAGAATTCGGTAAGACCTAAGAAGGATAATAGTTGTTCCTTCGAAAGGGGGGTAGGGGCATCAGTGATACTTTTTACATGATTTAGTTTGGGTTTTATGCCATCACTGGAGATTTCATGCCCTAGATATTCAACTTTAGATTGTCGGAATTTGCATTTGTTGAACTTTAGAGTGAGACCTTTCTTCTGCACATTGGACAATACACAATGCAAATTATGATCATGTTCCTCGACATCAACACCAAAGATTAAAATATCGTCTTGGAACGCAATAGCCCCTTTACAATTAAGAAGAACCTCTTTCATCAGGCGTTGGAACACAGAAGCAGCACTTGCGAGACCGAAAGGCATGCGCAAATACTGGAACATGCCTTCCGGAGTGACAAAAGCTGTGAGTTTCTTCGAGTCTTGGTGTAACTCCACCTGATGATAGGCGCTAGCTAAATCGATGGTTGAGAAGACAGTAGCACCAGTGAGAGAGGAAATTAACTCATGAATGTTGGGAAGGGGATGCTTGTCTACCCAGATCTCCTTATTCAGGCTGCGGAGGTCCACACATAGACGAAGCTCGCCAGAACTTTTGAGTGATAAAACAATGGGGGAAACCCAAGGGGAAGATTCTATGGGTTCAATAATTTGTTTGGATACAAGATCACTCAAAATGTCTTTTAACTTCTCCCGATAGGCCAGTGGAACATTCCTGACCCTGTGTCTGACAGGAATGGCATTGTCATTAAGCATAATTTTATGCTGAAAGCCAACAAATTTACCTAAAGTGTCTTTAAAAACATCAGGAAAACATTTTTTTGTATTCTCTACAAACAAAGAATTATCTTCAGCATCGCAGATACTTAAAACATAAGGTTCTCCCAAATAGACTGGAGGATTTGCATTGGGATCAAGTTTAATGCCGAGTAGGCGTTGATGTGGCCAACTAAAAATTGCAACACCTTTGGTGGCGACATAAACTTTCCCTTTAGCAAAGCGATCAGCAACTTGAAAATCAGCCCAGAAGAAACCTTCAATATTTATTCTCTTACCAGTATAACCCCCAGGAGATATGTCTGAGGTCAATAATTTCCTATCCCCCCAGAGACTTTTAAATAGATTCAGACCAATGATGGAGTACCATGAACAAGAATCCATCATTAAAAGGATAGGCTGGTTATCAACTAGAATGGTGAAAGAAGGAAATTCTTTTTCTTCTGAGTCATCAACAGATAAAATGCAGTTAAAGCTTTGTAAGACTTCTTCTTCTTCTTGGGAGATGTAATTGACTCTTTGGGAAGAACGACAGACGTTTGAAAAATGTCCTTTTCTTTTGCATTTTACACATACTCTATCCCAAGCTGGACATCCTCTATAATTTCCAACATGGTTAGAGCTACCGCACCTGTAACAGTAAATATTTTTCCTGTAGGAGAATTTATTTTCAGCAATAGTTTTATTCTCAACTACTTTCTTCTCATTGTCTTTTTTGGGAAATGACCTGTTGGAACTGGATGAAGAATTGTGATTTCTTACCAAAGCGACTTCAGTTTCAGTGATTTGAGGCTTGGGTGGTTGACCTCTGATTTCTGAAACAAACAATTCGGATTGTTCAATGCCTTTGGCAATATTGATGACAGAGCTTAAAGAGGATTCTGTGCCTAACCAGAGTCTTTCTTGGATTTTCTTACTTTTGGTGCGCATCATAATTTGATCTCTGAGCACTTGTTCGTAAGAAATGGTTTCAAAAGCACAAGAACAAGCTAGAGATCTTAAAGCCGAAACATAATCCTCAATGGATTCATCCTGTTTTTGAATTCGGGAATAAAATTTAAAACGTTCCATAACTGTATTAATCTTCCTTCTAAAACGAATTTTCATTTGTGCACATGCTTTTTCAAAAACGTCTAAGTCTCCAGCATCATCAAGTGATGGAAGATTGTCAAATTCTTTAATGCCAGCTCCACCAAGACAGTGTCTGAGAAGAGCTAATTTGCGTTTAGCGGAGCACCCATCTTTCTCCAACACCTCAACATAGGCTAAGAACATTGGATGCCATAGGTCCCATTCAATATTAGGATCACCAGCAGTTTGTAAAAAATGAGGTGGCGCAGCAATGTTAGACATGTTTAAATAATTTTTTATAACAGTCTGGAAGACGATGGTAAAATAAGTGCAAGAAGAAAAAAAAACAAGAAAATAAAGTAAGGTTATATTTCAGTACCTTAGTGTTAGTGAACTGCAGGAAACTGAATCCGCTTGAAAAACGAGGCAAAACGAGGAAGATATGAGGAAAAGAAGAGCGTCTTCGTGAGTACAGCTTTCCGATGTAGAATGTAAATAAACAAAATGGCGGCCGGCACGTCGTGACGTCAGACGTCACAAGGTTGAAGGTGATACCCACAATGCTGCGCGTTCCGTCACAAGGTTGAAGGTGATACCCACAATGCAGCGCGTTCCGGAGGATCGGAGAACGAAGATGGAAGCTTTGGGTGTTGCTAGGCGCTTCTGAGCTGCCTAGATGCTGCGGGTGCAGGCAGAGCGGGTGCAGAGATTCCACGCGATTTAAAAGATGCGTGTAACGGAATCCAATACCCGGTAAGAGCAAAAAGCGCTAAAATTGAAGAAATAATTGTAAAACTCACGGGTCGCTTTCTTGCATCGGGAAATGGCACCATTAAAACGCAAATCCAGCGGTGTAGAGCTGTAGGCAGGGAGCAAACTTCCATAAGAGAGAGTGAACGTTGTCATAAAAAGAAGTCTTTATGTTGAAAGTTGTAGCTGTAGTTACCCAGTCGTCGCCAGAAATTATGTAGTAATTCAATCCAAACGCAGGTTCTGAGTTACAGCTTTTAATGAAGAAATGACAACTTGACATCCACAAGAAGGAACAGGCAGTTAACACAGGAGCAGCTCACAGCAGAATGAGCTCAAGACACAGCAGCATTCTAAGTGACATCAAAGGTTCTAGAAATGACATCAAATAGGAATACTACAGTGTGTTTGAATAAAATGGTGTTTAAAGGAAACCAGGTAAATTGCTTAACATTGCAGATGTAAATAAATTAGTAAAATAGGTTGAGACACTCCACCAAATGTTATAGTAGGACTCCTGGTTCGTTGGCCAAATCTGTGAAGCCGAATTAAATGAACAGAGTAAGTGTGCAGTGTAATGGGCCCCACTGTTGAATGAATGTGTGTTGTAAGGATTCGGGGAAATGGCCTTGTTGATTTAGAATATATTTTTGGAGTCCTGCTGTAGCACAGCTGCCCCATAGAGCATAGAACACCATAAAAGTAGAAACAGACTGCAGAGGAACATTTAAGCATAGACACAAATGACACTTAAGCATTTTAAGGAACATACAGAAATATTAGAATATAACAACACCTTTCCACTCTCGTATGAGGGATTGACTGTCAATGGAAGGGGGTGTGGCAGTGACCACGGAGTGCACAAAGGACTGCTCCATTTTGTAAACATTGTCACGCCAGAAATAGAGTGGGGACTAGGAAGCAGAGTCCTTCAGTGAGGTCATGGGCATGGATGAGGGATTTTGAACAAACAGAAAGGAGGATGGTGGAGTAGATTACTCTCAGCTTGGAGCTGGCAATGAAAAGGACATCGAATAATTACTCATGTGTGCCTCAGGTGCAGTGTGAACTCTGTGTATGACTGATAAAGCACTTGAGTTGTTTACTATTATGTGATGCATTTATTATGCAGGTATGGTGGCCTTGCTTCTGTGTTTCTCTTAGTTAAGTACAGTTTAAAGACTGTAACTTCAGCACTTGAAACTTTAATTTGAAATGTTTTTTTAAGGTTTGAGACTTTTTACAAAGTTAACACATGCTTGTACAGTCTCTTTATGCTAAAGGGGGATGCAATGTTTTTTATTGCAATGCTTTTGTTGAACACACTTGTTTATTTTTACAGTTTTGGCAAGTATGACCTGCATGGTTTCTAGTCGTGCAATATTGCACTGTGTAACTTTATGCTCGAAAGGCAGGTTTGGAGAGGTTATAAGTAACCTGCTGCAACTGAGTAGGACTTACTTTGTGAGGCATTGTGGGCTGTGAATAGAAGTTGAATATGGGAGTCAGATTTGGTCATTAATTCCCAACTGTCTGCTGGATTCAGATACTGATTGGGTGAATTCTTGTGTGCAAAGACTAGGAAGGTTGGTACCCTGTCTAAAGGTGTATAGTGTGGTGTTAATAGCCTGTGTTTATGTGGCACGTGGGGTTTGGCGTGCAGTTAGGAAAAGAGCAATACCTCAGTTGCTGGTGTTGCACAATTGTAGAAGTGTAGTATCATGTTACATGAAGATGCATGAAGATGTACCCTGCGGTGAGCAAAATAATGGAAGAGTAGTACCTTGTCAAGACGGATGTGTGAGGGAGTGTGAGGGAGTACCCTGTAGTGTGTGAAATTTATGAAGACTAGCACTCTGTCACATGAGGAGGCATGGGAAAGTACCACTCATGGTATGTAAAATATGGGAAGAGTAGTACGCTATAACACAAGGATACAAGGGGAGTATTCCGTGGTGCGCAGAAGTGGGAAAGAGTAGTACCCCGTCACGTGAGGTCACATGGGACATTACCTCATGGTGTACAAACGTGAGGAAAAGTAGTACTACGTAGAATGATGTTGACTGGGGGAGTACCCGGTGGTGTACTAAATTCGGGTAAAGTAGTATCCTATTGTGAGAGGAAACATGGGAAAGTGTAGTACCCCATGAGCTGTGGCCTGAAGCCTTAAGTTCAACTTGATTGTGCTCTGAGACCAGTGATCACTTTGCGAATTGGAGGGTTCCACAGGTGCCTGGTACCGGAGGCAGAGTACATCAGTGTAAGGTATAGCGTGTTTCTAGATTATACTGTATTTGTTTCAGCTGTATGTACTGTGGACCAGTCTTCATTTTGTACAAATGGGAGGATTTTACAGGTGCACGGTACTGGAGGCAGACTACATTGTATTGTATTGTGTAATGTAATTGCATTTATATAGCTCCTCCCTGTCCCCGCTCCTGTTTAATTTATATCTTAAACCCCTATTATATTCTTTAAAAAACAGAAAGGTCGTAATCTTTAATTATGCCGAAGATCTGCAATTAATATTCCCTTTGGACTCCCCAGACTCTGTCTGTGTGAATTTCAGGCCACCATGCTGCATATCCAGCGGTGGATGGATCAGAACCACCTGAAACTTAACCCAGGCAAGGCAGAGTTGGTGCTACCGGGGAAAAGCGAGGTTAGCTGGGGCCTGCACTTCTGGCCGGTAGAACTAGGGTCACCTCCCTCTCCTTCTTCCTCGGTGAAAAGTCTGGGGATCATCATTAACGCAGATCTCTCACTCAGAGGAGAGGTGGGAGCTGTGATCTCTTCTAGCTTCCATCAATTGTGTAAAATTAAAAAAATCGCCCACCTGCTGACCCATTCGGCTCTCATACAGGTGGTGCTCGCATTGGTCCTCTCTCGGCTGGACTTTTCAAACTCCATCTACCTGGGCTTACCTGCATTCTTAACAAGGCGGTTACAAATCGTTCAGAATCAAGCGGCGAAACTTATTCACAAGCAGCCCAAATGGCGTTCAGCAAGACCACTGCTGGTTGATCTCCACTGGCTACCTATTGCCCAATGGGTTGCATTTAATGCTGGCTGCCTGGCCTTCAAAGGAAAAAGTCCTAGGTTCATTAACAGCATGATTGTGAATTATGAGCCTACTCGAAATCTCCGTTCAGCCTATCTTTATTTACTTGCCATTCCCTCTTTTAAACGGGAGCGACAAGGTGGCTGTTGCTTCGCCCATCTTGCCCCTAAAGCCTGGAATGCCCTTCCTCTGAAAATCAGAAGCTGGGATAATATTTTAGTATTCAGGAAAGCATTAAAGAACTGGCTTTTTAAGCAAGCATCGGCATAGGTTATCTGTCGGCAATTTTCCTCACCAATAGCGCCATGAAACCCTTGGGTGCCCGTGCGCTTTAGAAGTTGTTGTTAACATAACATAACATAGCACTTACTACCTCTGACGAGGCGCTGAAGTGTTTTTTCAGCAAGTAGCAAAGCAATACCAAAGAGGATGATGGACGGAGTGTTGAACAATGCAAGCACTCACCCCCAGTCAAATGATCTGGGTTTAATCCATCATCATTCTTTAGCTCACTCCGCCACCCCAGTTCAGACATGGCCTTATGGAAATCAGTCTGACCCTGTGCCTCATGGGAACAGTCTGGCCCGAACAGCCAAGCCATGTCTTCCCTGGACCAGAAGCAAGCATCCTGGGACCGGTTTCTGGCTAATCAGCGGTCATCAGCCAGGCTAGCTTGAATCCAGTGGCAAAGTGAGCAAGGGACCCACGTGGGCATACCATGCCAACTTAGGGCGAACAAAGCAATAACAAAGGGGATGATGGACATAGTGTTGAACAATGCAAACACTCACCCCCAGTCAAATGATCTGGGTTTAATCCATCATCATTCTTTAGCTCACTCCGCCACCCCAGTTCAGACATGGCCTTATGTAAATCATTCTGACCCTGTGCCTCATGGGAACAGTCCAGTCTGAACTGCCAAGCCATGTCTTTGCTGGACCAGAAACAAGCATCCTGGGACCGGTTTCTGACTAATCAGCCGTCATCAGCCAGGCTAGCTTGAATCCAGTGGCAAAGTGAGCAAGGGACCCTCGTCTGGGCATACCCTGCCAACTTAGGGCGAACAAAGCAATACCAAGGAGGATGATGGACATAGTGTTGAACAATGCAAGCACTCACCCCCAGTCAACTGATCTGGGTTCAATCCATCATTATTCTTTAGCTCACTCCGCCACCCCAGTTCAGACATGGCCAAATCAGTCTGACCCTGTGCCTCATGGGAACAGTCCAGCCCAAACTGCCAAGCTATGTCTTCCCTGGACCGGAAACAAGCATCCTGGGACCGGTTTCTGGCTAATGAGCCGTCATCAGCCAGGCTAGCTTGAATCCAGTGGCAAAGTGAGCAAGGGACCCATGTCTGGGCATACCCTGCCAACTTAGGGCGAACAAAGCAATACCAAAGGGGATGATGGACGGAGTGTTGAACAATGCAAGCATTCACTCCCAGGCAACTGATCTGGGTTTAATCCATCATCATTCTTTAGCTCACTTCACCACCCCAGTTCAGACATGGCCATATGCAAATCAGTCTGACCCTGTGCCTCATGGGAACAGTCCAGCCCGAACTGCCAAGCCCTGTCTTCCCTTTACCGGAAACAATTATCTTGGGGCCATAGTTTTTTTGGATCCAAAGCAAACATGGAAAATTCTGAACTGCACTGATCTCCACAGGGAGGGGGGATCGAGGCACAGGACAGGGACATTCTAATGAGAGGGGTTATGGAACATAGACCTGAATCCCATAGCCACAATCAGCTGCCATCAACCGCCTGTCGTTTCTTGGTCTGGCGAAGGGGGCAACACTCTTCCATGATGGCAGGAGGTACACCTTGTGACGACCTATTGTTCCAGCAGAGATGGGCACTCTGTTTAGGATCAACATGCAAAATTTAGTGTGAAGGACCCTGGCTCACTGGCATTGGATGGACACAGGTTCGCTGAGGGTATGGAGCAGTTTACGCACTGGGGGGTATTTATGAGAGCCTTGTGTCACTTTTGCACCTCATAAAGAGGTAATTGCGTTACGCAGGGCTCTGAATCTGATTTATGAAGCCACACAAAGCCTCATAAATCTTGAGTAAGGCGATGAAACTCAAAACGCAGCATCACGGTACTCTGCCCCCAGGAGGTGTTTCATGGACATTGCAGTCATATGGATCCCATGGATTTTGACACTGCCCCAGATTTATACAATTATGTAAACATGGGGAAGCACCAAATCCTTATGCCTCTTGATGTGAGGTGTAACAAGGATAAATATCTTTATTGCTCCTCATTTTTTCCTCTCTATGTATGTGCAGCATTCTGCAGCACATAAGGAAAAGGGAAAAAAACATCTTAGGATTGTTTTTGAAAAGGAAAGTGTCTCTTCCTGCACAAAAACAATCCTGCATGCAACGGAGGTAACCTTGCACCACCATGGTGCAAGAGTGCCAACATTGGCAATAGGCTGCTGAAATAGGGGCAGTGCAGGGATAGAAAGGACAGGAATGCATCGTAATGCATAAATAAGGTGCATACCTGCCCTTTCACTTTGGTGTAGAGCAGCGCGGCAAGGTAACTTCCTGCACTGATATCACAGCACAAGGATGATTGGGATATGTTTAGCGCTGAGTTGCATACAATAAAGATTCTCAATTCCAAATGCTCAAAGGACATAAGTGAGGGCCATCCACCGTCACCAACTGTATAGAACAAAGTTCTACATCTAACAAAGACAATGGGTTAAAGTCCTGAGCAAAGATTGTCCAAGTTATTAGAAAAAGGTTTTGTTTATCTTCTTTATTTCCTCTTGATAAAATTCCACAGACTTCTAGCCTATCCTATGCCAATATCCCATAAATTAAGGCCTGGATAAGGGGAGCCTCTGTGAGACAGAAGTGTTGAGGTGCCACGTACTCTCTTACAGACAATGAGAAGTGTCAGAAGTGCCCTGGGTTTAGTGATAGCTGGCTGACCGGGTGCCAGTTGAAAGAAGTGGGCGCATGCCCATGGAAGTAAGTGTGCAAGTTGAAAGAGTGGCCCAGAAGAGCCAATGAGTGGAGAAGGCACTCTACGGCAGACCCCCTGTGATGATGTTACACTAATAGAACCTACTTATGATGAAGATGTCAATCAGAGGTTTGATGTTGATCAGCTGGAGGCTGGCAGCAATGAGAGTGGACCTGAAGGATCAATCAATCAATCATCTAATTTGTAAAGTGCACTACTTACTCATGAGGGTCTCAAGGCGCTGGGACTTCTTGAAAAGCCAGGTCTTGAGGAGTCCCCTGATGGACAGCAGGTCTTGGGTCTGCCGTAGGTGGATGGGGAGGGTGTTCCAGGTCTTGGCGGCGAGGTGGGAGAACTATCTGCCGCCGGAGGTCGTTCTTTGGATGCGGGGGACTGTAGCGAGGGCGAGGTCGGCGGAGCGGAGCTGGCGGGTGGGGGTGTGGAAGCTGAGTTATCTGTTTGAGGTACATTGGTCCGGAGTTGTGGAGTGCCATATGTGCGTGGGTGAGGAGCTTGAAGGTGATCCTCTTGTTGACGGGGAGCCAGTGCAGGTCTCTCAGGTGGGGTGTGATGTGGCTGCAGTGAGGGATGTCGATGATCAGGCGTGCAGAAGGGTTCTGGATGCGTTGAAGCCGTTTCAGGAGTTTGGCGGAGGCTCCTGCATAGAGGGTGTTTCCGTAGTCCAGCCGGCTGCTGACGAGGGCCTGGGTGACCGTTCTACGTGTGTCGGTGGGGATCCACTTGTAGATCTTGCGGAGCATGCTGAAGCAGGAGGAAGAGACGGCGTTGACCTGCATAGTTATGGAGAGGGTGGAGTCAAGGATGACGCCTAGGTTGCGTGCGTGGTCGGTGGGTGTTGGAGCTGCTCCTAGTGCGGTCGGCCACCAGGAGTCATCCCAGGCCGAAGGGGTGGGTCCGAGGATGATGGCCTCCATCTTGTCCAGTTCAGTTTCCGTCAGCTGTTCCTCATCCATTCGGCGACAGCCTTCATTCCTTGGTGGAGGTTGATTTTGGCGGTGTGGGGGTCCTTGGTGAGGGAGAGGAGTCTCCCTGTGTCATTGGCTTAAGAGATGATATTGTGGTAGTGTAGTCGTGCGACGTGGGCAAGTGATGCCATGTAGATGTTGAACAGCGTTGGGCTGAGAGATGAGCCCTGGTGGTACGCCGCAGATGATCTCGTGGCTTTGGAGCGGAAGTAGGGGAGGTTGATGCTCTGTGTTCTGCCGGAGAGGAAGGAGGTGGTCCAGTCCAGTCCCTTCTCTTGGATGCCAGCGCCATGGAGGCATGTCCGTAGTGTGCGGTGGCAGACCGTGTTGAAGGCATCTGATAGGTCCAGGAGGATGAGGGCTGCGGTTTCTCCGTTGTCTAGCATTGTCCTGATGTCATCGGTGGCGGTGATGAGGGCAGTTTCGGTGCTGTGGTTGCTGCGAAACCCGGACTGGGACGGGTCCAAGATGCTGTTCTCCTCTAGGAAGCTGTTCAGTTGTTTGTTGACTGTCTTCTCGATGACCTTCGCTGGGAACAGGAGCAGGGAGATGGGCCGGGAGTTTGTGAGGTCCTTGGGGTCCGCCTTGGGTTTCTTGAGTAAGGCGTTAGTCTTGGCTTGTTTCCTGCTCTCCGAGAATGTAGCTGTCTAGAAGGAAAGGTTGTTGGCTTTCCGGAGATGAGGTGTGATGGTGGGGCTGGCTTTGTTGAAGACGTGGTGAGGGCATGGGTCTGACGGAGATCCGGAGTGGATGGTGTTCATGATCTTGATGATGTTGCCGTTGTTAATGTTGCTCCAGGAGAGCAGGCGTTTGGTGCAGATGGTGGTCGTGGGGGCGGAGGTCTCAGTGGTTGTCGGGGCGGTCATGACGTTAAAGTTGTCGCGGATGTCTGTGATCTTGCGATGGAAGAAAGTGGCCAGTGAGTCGCACAGGTCCTGCAAAGGTGGGATGTCATTGGTGTTGGAGCTGGGGTTGGAGAGTTCTTTCACGATGTTGAAGAGCTCTTTGCTGTTGTGAACGTTGTTGTCTAGGATGGGTGTGTGAAATATAAAATCTTTGATTTTTTAAATTATAATCCTTTGTTTAAATAATATTTTATAAGGACAAGGACCTTCACTGATAAACATCATGAAAAAGAAGACCAGGGGCGTGGCTAAGCAACCACAATGGCGGCCACGGTCTGCTAAGGCTCCGCGATCGGGCGGCCCAGAAGTTCGTGCCTTTTCGTCGTTCAGGGGAGAAAAAGCACCACCCTGATGGCAGAATCACAGCTGCTCCTGTGGATGCCAACGACAGGCGACATTCCCTGCTTCCCACAGAGTTGCGGCCGATGGTGTCCGACCCCAGGCCCAGACACAAAATAGCGGACGCCCGCTCTTAGCCCGGACTGACCTGCAGAGCAGAGCTGAGCCCGGCGAAATCCTGCCACTGGCGGACCTGGCAACCGATTGATACCCGGGCTGTGAGTGGGGCTATTCCCGCATCTATGTATGTATGTATGTATGTATGTGTGTTCTTATATAGCGCTCGATTTTACCCTTGGGCATCTCGGCGCTTGCCTTGGGAACCCGTCCTGGTTTTTCCCTGTGAGATCACCCGAGCTGGGCATCCCCAAGGTGAAAGCCAGGCATCCCGCCGCAGGGGGGCCGTTGTGGAGATTAAGCAAGCTTGTTGCCCAGAGCTGCATAGTGTGAACTCGTGCTTAGAGTGGGCACCGATGCGAGAATTATCGAGTCCGTGGACAATTGGGTTCAGGACCCTGCCGTGTCGGGAATCGAACCCTGGTCCCGGGTCTGACCTCAGCTTCAGGGTATGCCTCCTCTAACCAGTGAGCCACACTTCTCCACCCTCTCTGGCTGCCATCTGCCATGACCCTGCTTCGCTCTGAGGGGGAACCGGAGGAGGCTGGTGACTGACGGCGGTGCCCTGTGTTGCCGGCGGCACCGCCGCAAGACTGTCTTCGCCTGGTGGCCGTACCCTGCTTCGGAGACTCCCTCCCCCCGTGCTGCTGGCTCTGCTGCTTCGTGCCAACAACCGCCTGACCTCAAGATGGCGCCCATGAGGTGACGCTCCCTGCAACCAGCGGCCACATTTTCCAGGGGCCCCAATGTGTGGAGGTGCAGTGGGTGAGCAGCGCGTTATAGACTCCTTGCTACCCTTGCGGCCCCCCCTCCTGACCAGCCACGCCGCCGGGGGGACCAGAATGCAGCCGACCCCTGCCTGACTTTAAGATGGTGGCTTCGATACACTGAGCAGTCCGAGACTGGCCACCCCCCTCACGGGCCTCGACCAGTGGAGCCCCCCATCCTGGGAGAGAGTTACGAGACCCCAGCAGTATCTTGACGCGGGGTGACCCGGGGCCCCCTCAGCTGCCAACTGCGCAGTTCCGTGCCAAAGACCACCTGACCTCCTGCTGGCGCCCATGAGGTGACGCTCCCTACATCCAGTAGCCAGGCCTTCCGGGAGACCCAGCGAGTGGAGATCCAGAGGGTGAGCAGCCTGCCACTAATTCTCCGCTACCCTTGCGACCATCCCCCGCCCAGCCGCGCCACTCGGGGGGCCGGCTTGCAGCCAACTCCCTGCCAGACTCCAAACGGATGCATTGAACAGACCGGCACCGGCCACCCTCCTCACAAGACTCGACGGGTGGGTGTCGGGACGGTTTCCACCCAGGGTGATAGTCACTGGACCACAGTGGTGTCTCGGATCCGGTGTTCTACGTGACGCCCTCCCACAAAACACGGCTGGCAGAGCGACGGAGCAGACCCCGTTGGGGGGGTGGCGATCTACGGGTGCACTACGCCCCCTGTATCAAGAAGTCTACTAACAGGGCAGCTGCCCCCCGGGGACACGCTGTCACAGCCCTGCCAGCGCGCCTAGCCCTTCCGGAAGCGAGCAAGATACCTGCAGCCGGGAACAGGGGGAAATCCAGGGCTACCCAACAGACATTGGTGCCGGAGACGGCACCAGAGAACCAGCCCAGAACCAGCACGCTCCCTAAAGCATCCACGACCCAGCCAGACCCAACTATTTCGGACAAACTGGACCAAGTCCTAGTTGCCATTAAACTATCCAGGGCCTCCATGGAGGAACGCCTGGGTGCCCTCCCACGGACATCAACCGTATCCGAGATGACCATCGTAAGCTGGCTGATAAGGTGAGAGAGGGGGAGAGAACGCTCGCAGACATACAACCCACCCTAAGCGCACAGCAGCAGACTCTTCGAACAACCCTGGGATGTCTGGGTACTGTAGAGGATCGTCTGGATGATACGGAAGGGCGTTCCCGACGCTGCAACATATGTGTGCTGGGTCTTCCAGAGGGCGTCGAGGGGACACATCACATCGAATATATGGAGGCCTGGGTCAAATCCTTCACCCCAACAAAGGACCGCACAGCTTTTTTCTCCATAGAGCGAGCCCACCGGGTCACACCGGGTCCCATCGGGCAAGCCGCCACCCGGCCACGCCCCCGCCCCTTGCTAGCAAAGTTCCTTAATTTTCAAGACCGTGACGCAGTACTGCAGGCCGCCAGGCAGGCAGGTCCACTGCAAGTCGAAAACCAGCACATTATGATATTCCCGGACTATGCCAAGGCAGTGCAAAAGCTCAGAGCATCCTTTCTGAATGTGAAACGTCGCCTGCGGGCGAACAACATACAATACTCTTTGTTATTACCGGCTCACCTGAAAGTCATCTACGCTGGCATCAAACACTTCTTCTCCACAGCAGCGTACGCTTGCGACTGGGCGGACCAACACTGTACGGATCGGCTGATGAGGTGCCGCGAAGGCGCATACAAAGGGCACCGTGCAACAGAAAACGAGCCTCGCAACAGCCGCAATCACAAGGACAACAGACCTGGAGGGAGCTCACGGCACGCCATGTGGTTGACTCCCCGGACCTTGAACAGATCATGCGAGAAAGTCGCCAGGCCCTCCAGGCTGTTACTGATTTGGGGGCTCCCCCGTCTGAGGAAGACACTGAAGGAATTTCCCACCTTTTCTCGTCGGGAAGCGAGGATGACAGCAACGGTGCCCATCCCGCTGCTGACTCTATTACCCTACCTCCGGCCACCCCACAACTTACTGCTACCCTGCACTGAGGAAACTAAACGAGTTACTCTGGAGGCCGCCGACACCGACAGGTGCCTGGAGGCAGGTGCTCTCGACAGACGGATACTACCGCCAGATGTCACGGCACACTATCCACCGGACACTCTCCAACGACGAACATTAATCCTCACAACGGCCCTGCGGGATCTTGCCTCGCAGACACGCACTGCCACCCCCATGTATTGTTTGTTTGCGCTCTCACTCTATGAGCGCTAGTTTGGACGTATCGGGTTCTCAGATACGCCCCAAGTATTGGGCTAGTTTTCCCACCCAGTTACAAGTCTTATTTACCCTGTTTTCCTACCCCTTACACCCCACAGGAGACATGTACAGCAGGACAGCCAGCACGCCCGGGTGGGAATTGGCGGAGACATCCTGTAGGAACAGCGTGGCTAGACCATACTTAGAGTCCATGCCCTTCACCATCACGATCGCGCTCCCAGGCGCGGGTCGAGCTTGTCAACCTTCCCAATGCAGTGCACAGATGTCAGTCTTCTCACCCTAAACGCTCGGGGTCTTCATACACCGCGCAAGAGATACACCACATATGCTTATATCAAACGCTAACATGCACAAATCGCGTTCCTCCAAGAAACGCACCTCTCGGCGCCAGAAGTTGATAGACTAAGGTCCTGGTGGCGAGGCACTATATGTGCCACATCCTACTCAGCGTTCTCGCGCTCGGTGCAGAGATTTGGGTCCGCCCGGGCTCCCCCTTTCAGGAAACCTGCAGGGTGGTGGACAGGGAGGGTAGGTATGCCCGGTTAGAAGGACTACTGGACGGTCAACACGTTTTGCTCGGCAGCATATATGCCCCAAATACTGAACAGGATAGGTTCTGGAACACCCTCACGGGGGTGCTGGCCCCATTTAACTCTCTCCCATGGATTTTAGGGGGCGACTACAATTCTGAACTCGATGTTGCGCTTGACAGATCACACCCACCTCCACCACACTCCCCGGCCCATACATGGTCAGAGCGCTTCCGCCGCTGGGTTGGGCACTGGGCACTAGTAGACGTGTGGAGAGCCCACCACCCTCACGCTAAGTTTTATTCGTTTCATACCATCCCCCATAATTTACGTATCCGGTTAGACAGATTTTTATGCACTGATACCTAAGGTTCAACCCTCTGACTACTTGGGCCGGATAGTCTCAGACCACAACGCACACATATTACGCTTCCAATGGAGAACTCCTCACCCACCGGTGCCCACATGGCACCTCCCACGGGACTGCCTCACCGACTAGACATTCCGGCACGATCATGCACACAGTATATAGGAATATTTCACTCACAACACAGGGTTCGCCACATCCAGACTAGTGGAATGGGATGCGTTTAAAATAGTGGCCCGAGGGACATGCATCAAACAAGTGGTAGGGGTCCGCCGCACGCTAGAACGCACACTTGCCGACACTGAACTCAAGCTGGCAACACTCACGAAAAAGGAGGATGCGGACACCGCAACGGCGGCCCAGGTGGCGGAAGCCAAAACGCAATACTCCACTGCTCTAGCGGACCTGTGCAAATTTAACTTTCAAGCATATGCCACCCGGGTACCGAAAGAACGGGACAAAACAGGTACGCTTTTAGCATGGCTAGCGAAGCAAGACACTGGCACCAAACCGATTACGGAGATCTTGACGCCCACGGGAGCCCTAGTGTGCTCCCAATTGGACATTTTAAATGCATTTCAGCAGCATTATGCTGCGGTTTATGACACCCCAACTAATCCTCGGCAGGGAGCGACAAGCCATTTCTTGGACCCCCTACCGATCCTGCAAATCACAGATGCAAATAGGGACACCCTAGATGCTCAAATATCGGCAGCAGATGTCTCTGACGCGATACACGTGCTGGCGCGGAACAAGGCACCGGGGCTAGATTGCCTGCCCCTCGAGTACTACAGCACTTTTTCTGCCCTTTTGGTCCCCCGTCTGACCGCTATGTTTCTGGATGCATTTAAGAGGGAAGAACTTCCGGGATCTCTTCGAGAGTCCGTTACAATGACGTTACTTAAACCACACCGAGATCCCCAGCAATTGTCCTCCTACCGCCCCATCAGACTCCTATCTGCCGACTGCAAGGTCTTGGGTAGAATCCTAGCAACTCGATACAAACAAATACTACGTCCCTTGGTCCATCCGGACCAATGCGGGTTCGTCCCCGGCAGGAACACGTCCCAGAACATAAGACGATTGTTCCATGTTCAGGATCAGGTGGGAGACGCCATACTTATTCGCTGTCCTGCGACGGGCGGGGTTAGGTCCCGTTCTTCTGCGGTACACCAGCCTGCTATACACGAACGTTACGTCTCGGGTCCGGCTGGGTCGATACATTTCATCCCCGCTGCCGATCAAGAGGGGTACTAGACAGGGCTGCCCCCTGTCACCTCTGATCTTTGCCCTGGCGGTGGAACCCCTGGCGATCCGCCTACGTCAAGGGGGAATCGCCTGGGGTATCCCCATAGCGGACACGGTCCACTGCGCTTCAATGTATGCCGACGACCTCCTCCTATATATTAAGGATATCACTGCGGACCTGACACCCATATGGACAGTCCTGGGGGAGTTCGCGGAGGCGTCTGGCCTCCAGGTGAACTGGGACAAATCCACAATCTATCTACTCCACCAATCCCTAGCCTCACGAGAGATATCAATCGGTCCACAAACTCTGAACTGGAACACGGGCGCTCCCCGCTATCTCGGGGTCCGCCTCTACCACTCTCCCACTGACATCTACGAGGGCAATCACCATCAGGTGTTAGCCGGTATTCGGTCGTCCGCGGATTTTTGGAGACGCCTTCCACTAGCACTGATCGGTAGGGTGGCTATAGCCAAAATGATCATCATTCCTCGACTATTATATTACTTCGCAAATCTACCCGTTATCCCACCCGGTAGTTTCTTCCGTGAACTGGATGCGCTCCTCCGGGCGCTCATCTGGGGGACACCGTATTGCGCTCACTAAACTGCAACTGCCTATCATCCAGGGGGGTCTAAGTGCCCCCACCTTTGAGTCATATTTCCCGGCTGCACAGCTTCAGTGGCTGTCATACTGGATGGCAGGTAGGCATACCGGGGAGACTTACACCATGCAGGGTCCTATTCCCGTCCCCGAGCTCTGCCGGCTGCTGCTCCCAGGTACCAACCCCTGCCGGACCTATCCCTTGCAGGTGTCGGTAGCTTGCCGGGGTATGCAACGGATCCATCGCATCACGGCAGGGACCCCATGCTACTCCCTGCGACTGCCGCTGGTTGGCTGGCCGAACTGAGATACTTACTTTACGCACACAATGCTCCGTGCATGGACCTAATCCGAGATTACAGAGGTGGAGGGGTTGTTCGCAGAGGGGCAACTTTGCCCATACGAACAGCTCATGGAGGACTATGACCTCCCCCCCGGGACAATTTTTAACCCACCGACGACTCATCACCACTTTCCGCCCACATTGTGATCTTCACCTCGGTGAACCAGCGACGCACCCAGTCATCCACTCCATCCTATACATGGGCATAGGCCGTCATCTTGTTACCTGGCTGTATAAGTCAATTCGCGAACTTACGCACAAGCCCTTGCTTACTCGGAGAGCCACCTGGGAGGACGAATTTGGGCGACAGTTTCATGATGGGGAATGGGATGGGGCGCTGGAATTCCCTAAGAAGGTGTCCAGAAACGCGAGATTCAAGAATATACAGTTCTACATTTCACATAGAGCGTATCAGACGCCGGCGCGACTCCAGCGCTTCTACCCCGATACGCAGTTCCTCTGTCCTAGGTGTCATTCAACCAGACGCACACATCCTACACATGTTTTGGAGCTGCCCAGCTTTACAGTCGTATTGGTCCACCATACTTGCCTCTGTCCGCACACTCACGGGACTCGCAGACTTAGACTCCTGGGAAGCGGTTGCCCTGGGAATATTTCGTAGACCAAAAACACACAAAGTACAGGTCCGCTTCCCTACTTCTAGCTAAAAGAAACATCGCCATGCAATGGCGGGCAACATCGGGACCCCCTTTGGAGGCATGGGTGTGGGCGGTACAGAAATGGGCGCATGCGGAGGAGGAACTCCTATGGGAGGAGGAAGCCAAGGGCCAACGCAAGCACCCAATATCCCTGGAGTGGGCCATGCTATCTCACCAGTTTAAACAAGCGCATGCACGCCCTACCCCCAAAATATCCCAACCCACCCCTGCGATCCAGACAACTCCTACGTCGCAATAGGGTTCATATACGGTGACTCCCGTTCTTGCCCTGGCCCCCCCCCCTTCCACGCCTAACAGCGGTAACCTGAACACTCAAACATACGCCACCCGCTTCTCCCTGCCTGGAGGCACACTCCAACAGATGACCTCTGTACGTTCTATGCACCCCCCCGTCATGTAGCGGCTGCTATCCAGACATCATCCATGATCCTATATCCCAGACACTGTCTCCGTCCCTCCCCCCCTCTTCTTACACTGGGAACCCTCCACAACCTGGCCCCTACTTCACACCACACTCGACCACTTCCCCTATCGACCCTGCACCTCCTCGCATCCTACTCTCAGTTGCCAATTGTATCGCTCCTACCATCATGGAATTACTCAAAAACTCCATATCCACTGGCATTGTCCCTCTTCCATGGAAGCGAGCCATGGTCAAAGCCCTTTTAAAAAAACCTAACCTGGACCAAAAGAACCCGGCCAATTACCGACCGATTTCCCTGCTGCCTTGGATAAGCAAAATCCTTGAGAAACACGTGAACACAGTATTAACAGAATATCTAGAGGCTAATAACATCTTAGACCCTACCCAGACCGGCTTCTGCCCCCTTCATGGGACCGAAGCCGCCCTGGTTGCTGTGACGGAGGAGGCCAGGAGGATCCTGGACAATGGAGGTTCCGCTGCCATCATCCTCCTCGACCTAAGTGCCGCCTTCGACACGGTAAACCACAACATTCTATTGCACAGACTCAGCAGTAAGGGAATCTCGGGCATGGCAATCACCTGGCTCAAATCCTTTCTAGCCAACTGCTCCTTCCAGGTCATTGAGGGCAAAAACATATCTCCCAGCAAGCTCCTTGGCTGCGGCATACCGCAGCGCTCTTCCCTGAGCCCTACGCTGTTTAATATATATATATGACCCCCCTAGCTGAGATCGTCTGCCCTTTCGGGGTATAAATCATCACTTACGCGGACGATACTCAGCTAGTGGTAGCTCTCAATCCCTCACAAAATGCGCCCATTGACCGTGGGGGCTGTCTGGAAGCAGTCCTTCAGTGGATGACATCTTCTTGCCTCAAGCTGAATGGGGACAAAACAGAGCTTATGCTCCTGGGCAGCCCCATGAATAATACCATCGATCCACTCTGGCCCCATGCCTAGGAACCGCCCCCGTACCTAAGGACTCAATCAAAAGTCTAGGCATCTGGCTTGACAAGTCCCTTAATTTCAATTTTCAGGCGGCCAAGCTCTCGGCAACTTGCTTTGGCTTGTTAAGACTTTTGCGCTAAATCCTCCCCCTTCTACCCTTCCACGCAAGACAGATCATGGTCCAGGGCTTAATCTTGTCCCGTCTGGATTTTGGAAACACTCTGTATCTAGGAGCACCCCACACTACTCTAAACAAATTGCAAATCATTTGAAACTCTGCAGCCAGAACCCTCCTTTAAATTTCCCGTCGCCTTCCTGTTAAAACTAGACTTAAGGATTTTCACTGGCTCCCAGTTAGGGAAAGAATTCAATTTAAAGCAATGTGCATGGCGCATCAATCCTTCTGGGGGACAGGCGCCATTATCAACCAGCCTCTGATGACTGCCTATCACCCAACCAGAGAGCTCAGATCGGGTTCTTCTTTCCTGGCCTAGGGTCAAGAGAGTCAGGTGTTGAGGCTGCTCCTTCTCCCATAATGCGGCCAGGCTTTGGAACTCCCTCCCTCTCCAACGCAGATCAGAACCAAAACTGCTTGCTTTCCGCAGACTTCTGAAAACTTGGCTTTTAAACAAATCTGATTGGCTCCTGACTACCGAGGTTCGAGAACGATGTCTGCAGCTCTAGGACGCCTGAGGGTAGCTACTGCGCTATATAATTGTCTTTTCATTTCATTTCATTTAATTTTACCAGGACCTCGGTTTATCTCTCCCAGTTTATCCTTGGACTTACATCTGGACAATGACAGTTGGGCTAACATCCCCATCGTTCCAGACATGTGGAAGCAGTTTGCTTTGCCTTTCGTTTTCCATAGCATAATTGTCCCACTGTGAAACTACCAAGTGTATCATGAAGTACTGTGAGTATTTTTGAAAATGTTAATAAAAATATATATTTTTAAAAAAATGAAAAAGAAGACCTAGTTGTGCACAATACACATTTTATTCCAAATATCAAAGCTACCCCTCTCAAATTCACGTTTCCATCATAGCCCAACTGTAAGACATTACCATCTGTGTAGGAGAGAATTGAATCTTGATGTCAGCTGTGACTGAATTCCCTAACTTCCCAACATGGGATTCCACAGACATAAATAGGATTTACTAAGAGGATCTTTGCTGACTAAGGGGCCGATTCCGATTCGGGAAAAAAAACTGTATATGACTCGTATTCGTAGCCGTCTGCGTACGAATGGAATAAGATCGTCCGAACTGCGTAGTACGATCCGTATCTCGAAAATAAGTCTGAATATCAATGAACCGTACGAACCATATTGGAAGACCCGTACGAAATGGCGTTGGAACCCAAACCGTACGATTTGTAAACATGTCGTACGACCAAACAAGTACGATCCAGACCGGGGACCGAGTACGCGATTTGTACGGGCAAACCTTGTCGCGCCTGAAGCATGATTCGTACGGAAAACATCGCATATGAGCGAGCCGCACCAACAAACATGAACCGCACACCAATCAATAAAGCGTACACAAACCCCCACCCCGAAAACGTCACGTATGAGCGAGCCGCACCAACTAATACGAACCGCACACCACTCAATAAAGCATACGCGAATCCCCATCCCGAAAACGTCACGAATCAGCCAGCCGCACCAACAAATACGAACCCCACACCACTCAATAAAGCGTACGTGAACCCCCATCCCGAAAACGTCACGTATCAGCCAGCCGCACCAACAAATACGAACCACACACCACTCAATAAAGCATACGTGAACCCCCACCCCGAAAACGTCATGTATCAGCCAGCCGCACCAACAAATACGAACCGCACACCACTCAATAAAGCGTACGCGAACCCCCACCCCGAAAACGTCACGTATGAGCAAGCCGCACCAACAAATATGAACTGCACAACACTCAATAAAGAGTACACAAACCCCCACCCGGAAATCGTCACGTATGAGCGAGCCGCACCAACAAATACGAACCGCACACCACTCAATAAAGCGTACACGAACCCCCACCCAAAAAACGGCACGTATCAGCCAGCCGCACCAACAAATACGAACCGCACACCACTCAATAAAGCGTACACGAACCACCACCCCGAAAACGGCACATATCAGCGAGCCGCACCAACAAATACGAACCGCACACCACTCAATGAAGCTTACGCAAACACCCCAAAAACGTCCCGTATGAGCCAGCAGCACCAACAAATACGAAATGCACCCCCCCACTAATAAAGCACGCGAACCCCTAAACCAGCACAACACCACAAAACATGACTCCTGTGTACACACCATTTCAAAACAATGTCCTGGCCACATCCAAACAGCCAAACAGAGGGCCCAAGTCAAACCCACCCATCATAACACACCCACCGAAAATTCAAAATAAGCCACACCCACTAATGGACCAATAAAAGGGCCCACACATACAACCCATCATCCATTGCAACATACCTATTTGCGCAAAGACACTGACAGGACACCAACAACTGCACCCATACACCTTCACACATACATCCTATCTCATTCACACTCACACCCCTCTACACAATCAGACCCACACACCCTCATCCATACACACCATCACCCCCTCAATCACATACACCCCACACCATGAACACACCAAAGAATCCAAAGTTCACTAACCCGGAGATGGAGATCCTTACAGATGAAGTCATCAGAGTTGAGCCACAGCTGTTTGGTGCATTGGTAAGACAGACCAGCATTGCAGGCAAAACCCGCCTGTGGGAGAAGACCATCGATAAGGTCAATGCTGTTGCACCCATCAGGCGCACTAGGAGGGATTGCCAGGCAAGGTGGTATGATCTGCGGAGGATGGTCAAGAAGAAGATGAACGAAGACTACGCCAATCCACACCACACTGGAGGTGGTGGTCCCCGCAGACCTGCCCAATACCAGCCCTGGGAGGAGAAAGTCATGGCCCTGCTACCACCGGTGGGAGTTCACGGAATTGAAGGAGCCGTGGAGGCTGGTGAGTATCCAAACAACTCATGTAACATGGGGGGAATCCCAGCAGTGCCTAACAGTATGGGGGTGGTATGTGGGTGGGTGGCCATGACTCCCAGCAGTGCCCAACAGTTTGGGGGTGGGTGGTCATGACTCCCAGCGGTGCCTAACAGTATGGAGGTGGTATGTGGGTGGGTGGCCATGACTCCCAGCAGTGCCTAACAGTATGGTGGTGGTATGTGGGTGGGTGCAGAGGACTCCCAGCAGTGCCTAACAGTATGGGGGTGGTATGTGGGTGGGTGGCCATGACTCCCAGCAGTGCCCAACAGTATGGGGGTGGGTGGTCATGACTCCCAGCAGTGCCTAACAGTATGGGGGTGGCATGTGGGTGGGTGCAGAGGACTCCCAGCAGTGCCTAACAGTATAAGGGTGGTATGTGGGTGGGTGGCCATGACTCCTAGCAATGCCTAACAGTATGGGGTGGTATGTGTGTCAGTGGTCATGACTCCCAGCAGTGCCTAACAGTATGGGGGTGGTATGTGGGTGGTTGCAGAGGACTCCCAGCAGTGCCTAACAGTATGAGGGTGGTATGTGGGTGGGTGGCCATGACTCACAGCAGTGCCCAACAGTATGGGGTTGGGTGGTCATGACTCCCAGCAGTGCCTAACAGTATGGGGTGGTATGTGGGTGGGTGGTCATGACTCCCAGCAGTGCCTAACAGTATGGGGTGGTATGTGGGTGGGTGCAGAGGACTCCCAGCAGTGCATAACAGTATGGGGGTGGTATGTGGGTGGGTGCAAAGGACTTCCAGCAGTGCCTAACAGTATGGGGATGGGTACAAGGGGAGTGCTAGAAGGCTGGAAGGGGGGTGAGAGGGTGCAAGGTGTAGGCTAGGAGGCTGCACTCATCCCATATGGCCCAGGTACACACCCATGCACCATGCCAATGCACAGGGAGTGTGAAAGTACTGACAAGATAGCTGACACGGGGCCCTGGTGTAGGCAGCACAAGGCCCTTCTGTGACCAGTGTAAACACTAACACCAGGACAAGGTCAGATATCATGCACAGGAACTCACAACCACCGTCATGGCAGCATGCTTCATGGGGGGACAGACACACCACGAGGGACGTCCACTTGCAAATCACACTCAAATTACTAGCATGGCCTGTCACACACACCCCTTACAGAAACAGAGCCTCTGGGGACAGGCAATGGAGTGCACCACTGTCACAATCGTCACGTAACACAACAAAACAAATACTGAACTGATGACGCATCCAAGATAAAAATGCACAGTGCAGAATCACAAATCCATTGTGCCTCTCACACAATGCTGTAGCCACAGCTTATGGACGCTGTGGATGCACTTAAGTATCACCATGGACCTGTGCATTGACAAGGTGATGCATATTTGAAAAGTGCCACGTTCTAAAGCCCTGTTCCACAAGTAGGTGCACTGGTCCAGGGGGGTTGGCAGTGGGTGGCCGTCACGCCACAGCACCAGCTCACAAAAAAGTTGTTGACTGAAATTAGAAAAACTTCTCCTCTGTCTCTATCATAAACATGCTGCATTTAAACCCTGTGCATGCTTGAACCAGGCATAAGGATTGACGCTGCATTGTGCAGATTGGGACACACAGAGCGCAGATGGATGTGTGTCGTGCTGGCGACACAAGCCACATCAATGGCTGTGGCAGTCATCGTAAACAGTACCGAACATGTCAATGACCCCTGAGCACATGTGAATCTGATTCCACAACATACCCATACAAAAGTGAACCATGACAACAATTCAAAGCAGGTGGAACAGTGCTAACGAAAATGGATAACAAAATTGGATGTCGCATGATAGTGCATTAACAGTGTCTGTCTCTCACACCCACAGGGCAACGTGTGGAAACTACCCCCAACCAGGGGGGAAATGGATCCCAGTCCCAGGCTCAGCAGGACCCTGACCCCACCTACAGCGACGCCTCTCAACACACCGTGGTTGACCCCAACCAACCTGGCCCCTCTGGATCCCAAACCCATGCAGCAGCTGGATCAGACACATCTGTGCCAACCAACAAACCCATTCCCGCCACATCCCAGCAGACAGCTCGGAGCCCTGACCATAATCCACAACAGAGCCAGTCTGATAATGAGGGACAAGGTTCGCCGGGTAACCAGGAGGTGGCAGACAACACCACCACTGCCATCACTCATGGGTCCTGTCGATCCGATGTGCCCACAGGCGCAGGCCAGCCTCGTTTTGGCAGGGGTAGTGGGAGTGGCGCGAGGCGGAGGCGAGAACCTGACCAGCAAACTGCAGGGCCCGGTATGTCTGAACTACAAAACATCATGGAGGCATACCGTCGGAACACCAGGGAGTTCAGCCAGGTAGGGGATACCCTCAACTAAATTAAAAATAATCAGGTCGAGCAACATGCCAGTCAACACCAACACCAGGGAGGGATGGAGGCAAGACTGGATGAGCTCTTCACGGTGCATAGGGAAATAAACCAATCACTCCGTCAGATTGCTGTCAACATGCAGCACCCTCCACCAGGCCAGAAACATCAAGGCAAAGACCAACAACAGACACAGGGAGGGAGGAGGAGGAGGATTTGTCTGATGGAGCGTCCCAGGCATCGTCAAGGCCTGCACGTGAGGGTTCCCCAGGGAAGGTGGGTCGTCCACGGCTAAGACGTTGAGAGGCGGTGGGCCATGCACAACTCCCAGGTCACCTGGTCTGGCATCTTGCCTTTGTGTGCAACAGCATCACCTTATTGACTCTCCCACATGGACCTGCTGGTCACAGTGTGCCCAATGATGCCAAGCACTGTGGCCTGGACTCTGTTGACTCAAACTGTAAGGCATCACATCTCCAGCTGTGAACTTTGGATTCCCCCACTTTTTGTACAGCACCTACTTACGTTTCACGCACAAGATCACAAAATAAAATAATACGCAGTGATGGAGACATTTTGTACCCAGATGCAAAAACATATGTGTGGGGACATGTAAAAAATGCCAGAGTGTTGAACAAACTGCAGCCATCCACACACTGGGATCTGAGTCCGGTTGAGGATACACATAGGTCACAATATTCCAACAACTACATACATGGATGGCAATACATCACCTGTGATGGTTACAAAATGCAGAAGGGGGTTGGTTTGCAATACTGCAATTACAGACAGGTACAGAAGAGTCTCTTAGAGGTGTACAGATCATGGGTAATATGTAGGTGTCCACGGAGGGAGTACCAGGATCTGTGTTTGGAGGTATCAGAACTATCTGCCGCATGCAGTTGTACTGTGGATGTCATGAATGGTGCCCAGGCCAAGGGTGGCAGGACGGACTGCGGGCAACGGGATGTTGGATGCTAGACGCCCATATTGGCCTGGGCCTGTGGAGTGCCTACTGAGTGTGGCTGAGGAGTATGAAGGTGAACCTGCAGTTGACTGTGGGACTATTGTAGGTATCTCAGGTGGACAGTCATGTGGCAGTAGCAGGGGATGTTGAGGATGAGGTGTGTGCATGCACCCTGGAGTTGCACAAGTACTCCTGGAGTCTGGTACTTGTACCTGTGTCGAGGTTCTTGCTGTACGTGGGCTGGCTGGTGTAGTTGACGTTGACCAGGCTGAACACCACCTCGTCAACAGACATCGCCATAGCCATCCCAGAAGGCTATAAGATCTCCCGCAAACAACGCACCAACAGAGTGGGATGAAGAATCTCCATCATCCACATGAACACCCCCAGAGTCACTACCAACACCAACAAAACCCTCCACACTGCCTAGCACATGCACTTACAGATCCACACTGACTCCAACAACACCCTCAGAGGAACACTCATCGACAGACCACCTGGACCCCGACCACAATCCATCAACTCCATCCCTGACCTCATCAGCACGCACGCCCTCGGCTACACGGATTACATACTCCTTGGGGGCATGAACTTCCAGCTTGAGAACAACAATGACGCAAACTCCACTGACATGATCGACAACCTTGTCAACCTTGGATTTATACTACTCATGACAACACCCACCCACACCGCTGGACACACACAGGACACCATCTTCTCAGCAACTCCACACGTCTCCTTCAACCACACCAATGAACACCACTGGACAGACCACAGATGCCTCTACTTCATCTTCAGTGGAGAAGTGTGGCTCACTGGCTGGAGCAGGCAGACCCTGAAGCAGAGGTCAGACCCGGGACCAGGGTTCAATTCCTGACGCGGCAGGGTCTTGAGCTCAAATGTCCACGGACTCGATAATTCTCGCTTCAGTGCCTGACCTAATCATGGGTTCACACTCTGCAACTCTGGGCATTAAGCTTGATTAATCTCCACAACGGCCCCCCGCGGCGGGATGCCTGGCTTTCACCTTGGGGATGCCCTGTTGGGGCTATCTCACAGGGAAAAGCCAGGACGGGTTCCCAAGGCAAGCGCTTAGAGACCCCTGGGTGATAAGTGCTATATAAATCCAATATACAATATACAATACAATCTTCAGTAAACCCACCACACCACCCCGCACACAGCACATGTCACGCCGCTGCTGGTGCAAGGCCACCGTGGACTAACTGACCACCACCCGCGCCCTGGGACCACCCGCTGACCACACCTACCCTGACTCGGCTGCCGTCAAGCTCAAATAGTGGATCAACAACTGCGCCGACACCCTCGCCACACTCAAGACCTCCGCCACCTATCACAACAACAAGATAGCCTCATGGTTCACCAAAGACCTCAGGACCTACAAGTGCACCTGTCGGAAGCTGTAGAGGAGCGGGCTCCGCAACCAAACACCATACAGCTACACCGCACACAATAGCGCCACACGCAGACACCACCAATTCATCTGGACCGCCAACAGGACAGCCTAGACAGCAACGCACACAACAGCAAACAGTGTGGTGTAGTTCCTATATTCCCAATAGGCTCTGCGCATTGGAATAACATAAACGATAGTTTAAACGTAGGACTTAGGTTGACTAGGTCTCTATTGAGTATGTTAGACTTAATTGTGAATGCCAGCTAGCTCAGAGGTCACTAGAAACTTTCTCGAATAAACAAGAAGGGATAATTTTATGACAACCATATAACATGACAACTTTGTTCCCCAAGAATAAGAAATATATCTTCAGAGTCACGGAAACAATAAATGGCCATTTCACTCAGTCAATCGTGCCTGCTTCGTTTCACCAGGGTTTTTGCAGAGAAATAGAGAGACGGGTGTTTTCAATAAAAAGGTTATTTATTGAGCAGTCTTCTTTCTCATGCAAGAGAAGTGAATTGCTACAATCGTAATACTTGCTATGAAGTAAAGTGCGTACAGTAAAAAGAGTATTATGAAATAATACTGTAAAAGCATGAAATGGTTTCTAAGCCATAAGATACATAAAATAGATAAAATACATACAATGATAAATAATGACTAAAAGTACTCAACTGGTGCATCTAAAATACGCCTACCCTAGTGTACCTAACCTAAGTCTAGTACAAGGGAAGAAGTAAGTGAGGTGTAGCTTGAGTTAAATAGTTTCTGCCAAGAATCGATCCAAGAATTCTCTAAGGGTCTAATCAGCTCCATACCTTGGTTATAGAATGAAGGAGGTCTTGTATCTCTCTCTCAGGACTCGATCTCCCAGTAACCCGCAAGGGTAGCAGGGAAACACTGGATCTGGATTTCTCGGCAGGAGAAAAGACAGCGATTCTCTCAGTGCATCAGCTGGAGGGTCGGCTTCCTTCGGCACTCGCTACAGCAGGGCGTCGGGCAAGTAGTTAGTCGATCTGCTCCAAACCACCGTGTGTTTGCTAAGGCAGATGTGGGTATATTTATACCTGGAAGGTGCCGAGTTTGACATAAGGGTGGACATAATAATGTCACTAAGAACTCAAAGTTCTTTACACGCTCCGGGAGTTCTGGGACAAATCAATACTGAAGCACTTGTACTCTAGGATCTTAGTGGAAGTAGCCATACCGTATTTGGACTGCATTGGCCGTGCCTAAATATGGTTATGATTCTTATGCCTATATAAGGATGTGATAAGTTATACCTATATAAGGGCATGAATCAGGAAAATTACACTAGAGCCCTAGATACGTTACAACACCCACTCCACGTAGAATGTCCATCTTTACTAAATACTAAGCAGTTATAACATTTCTAAGCATATGTTCACAATCCCACCCCAAAAATACATAAAATGCATTTGAAATGGTTTGTACACGAAAAGTGACTACTGTTCTGTACGTTTTCTAAGCAGTGGTATCATTCAAATAATGCATGTAGTTTTACATTTGAAATGCTGGCTGAATGATTCACAAAATGACATTAATGAAATGGCTCTTAATACAGAAGAGAAGGTCGAGACCATTTCATCACAGATTTATATAATACTGTACATGTGCTAGAGGCTAAGTTTAAATATTGTTTCTAGGTTTCAAAAATAGAAATCTTGTTCTATAAAAATAGTTCTACATTAAGCAGATTACTCTGTGCCAAAAAAAGGTAAATATTTTGGTATTGAGAAAATAATTTTGTTGTAGTAAAAAATAGTTCCAAATGTTAGAAGTTCTGTTTATCAAAACTGAAGGCCGAAATCAAAGTTCAGGGAATGCTGTTTGCTTTTTTCTCAAGAGTTATTCTCGTTGTTAGGAGAAAACATTAACTCAGATAGGCTGGCAAAGAATTTGTCTACCACAGTAGGTGAAAGTTGGGCCATTTCCGAAAAAGTAGAAATAGTGCATATGTGAGATGCATTACTGTCAGCGCGATCTGGATCAGTAATGTTCACAGAAAGTTGTACCTGTGTGCCGCTTTCATCTAATACCTCACCGCCACCTAGTCGTAATGGTGAGGTCTCAACAAATGCCGTCATCAGAATTGGTAGCCGCTGGGGACAACACGTTGCATGAGCCATTACCGAACCAAGTAAAGTATCGACATCCATAGGTACTGCTGATGGAAGTGAGAGACAGATGGACAGTCTAACACGCATTCTTCTCCGCAGAGCAGGCATCGTAGAACAGGTAAGATGCAATCTTTCCAGATTGGTCTGAATGATAGAAACCATGTGGTATTCAGATCTCTTAGACGAGCCAAGCCGAGAACCTGTGTTATCCTATTTCGGTACTGCAGTGCCTGGATCGCTTGTTCCATGGTAACTTGGGTATTGCTGGTGACTGGACTTGCCATATCAAAGCAGAAGAAACAAAAATAGAATTCCTGCTACGAGTCCCAAAATGAGAGGCAGACCGCCGAACACAGAGTGCACGAAATTTGGAAAAATACTCAGGACTTCTTCAAAGGGTGCTAACAGTCCCGAAAAAAGTGTCTTAAATACATATGCGATACCACTGGTATCTGACATGTTTAAAATTTGACCTAACATTTCTACGAAATGTACGGGGCAGTTTGTTGATAATAATGTATGTATCTCTGCTGAGGTCCTTGCAACTTGCAGATCATACGTTTCTCTAGACGAGGTCAAAGGCACAGTTTTTTGTAAAAGATTGGCTTTCATTCTGCTTAATGTATCAATTCGAATAGAAGAGATATTCAATGAAGGCCAAATTGTTGCCTCCTTGTCTGGCTTGCTGTTTGGATACAATACTTGCATACAACAAGTGACCCTGGATGTAACACTGACGAGATAGGCCGTACCTGGCAACATGCCACAACAGCTGTGGTCACTTGACATAACGTAGCTGCCGTTGGAAATCTGGCTGAAAACAGGTTCTATTTGTGTGGCTGGGGTGCTGTGCAAGTGGCAAGGAAGGTCATTAGATGAAACCTCAAAGGCTCCATGTAAATTAATTTCTTGACACAGAAGTGTACCACTTAGCGAGTTTTCACAATTTTTCCCACTAAGAAATACTTTGTTACACCCACTCCAACATCTATGTGTGTAAGGAAAATTCCAGGTCGACTTAATGTATCCTTTACCCAACCTTTCATACAGGCCCGCTGGTATATGCTGTAGGCAGTATTGAAACTGGAATGTCGTTATTGGTATTGTTATGGTACCATGTATTATCCATTCACTGACAGGCCTCTCAGAAACTGTTAATGGTAATCTTTCTAGTTTTTCAATGCTCAGCACCGTATAGTCTGCTCCTTTTTGTGCCAAAGAGATTTGTTTATCTGTAAGGTTAAAGATAGAAAATAATGACGTTGTGTTGATTAGACACCAAGGCACATAGCCTGAACGCAGATTTTGTAACGTCCACCCTAACTGTACAATAGAACGTAATTGGGACTGGCCATGTTGTAACATTAGCATATCCTGTTCTATTATATTAATAGCAGATGATACAATGCTGTCCAAAGAATAAATTCTGGAGGACAGAGTCGTTAACCCATTGTCCACTACAGACAGTGTTTTTTCCAAATGAATACGATCAATTTCTCGTATTTTTTCAGCAGTTTCAATTTGCATTACTTTTCAAGCTTCGTTGTAAGCAGCATATATACCAGCGGATATGAAACGTTTTGATGCTGTTTGCGAGGTCCCAATAAGAAATCCCGCACCTTCTTTAAGTAAAGTCAAGTGTTGCTTAATTTCAGGTAGTGTGGATTTCTGTAGCCATTCGAAGCATAGTTTTCCTACACTGTATGTTGTTATTATCCCTGGATGTTGTCTCATGGAATATCTTGGGTCTGGCCTGCTCTGTTTGAATCCCTGTATTTTGTTCAGTAATCTATCTTGACAGTTATTAGTGTCTGTGGGCCAGATCAACCATTTTTCCCAATCAGGATTAGTTCTGTTTTGGTGTAAAATATTGGACACGTCTAACCCCTCATCTGTAGTGTTATTTCTATCAGGCATAGGCTTTGATATAGACGGGTTGTTTAAATCTTTTATCTTGGCTAGGCCAAGACAGGTTGTTTGTTGAATGGTGTCATTCAGGAACATTATTTGTTCTGGGATCATGCAAGCTCTGAATAATGATTCTAATCCCTGTACTTGCCAATCTTTTGAACCCAGATTGTTTTTGTTTCAATGTTATCTTTCCAGAATTCAAAACCAAATGTAGACAATTGTTCATAGAATTTTGCAGAATATATCTGTTTTGTATTGGTCAACATATTTTTCATTCCTGTCTTATTCACATTTTTGAAATAAAACGCTTCTGGATCTGTGACATTAAACCCTGAGAAGTATGGAAATTTCTCATAAAATGTTTTCGAGCTGCCTTTTGGCGGTGTTGGACAATGTACCCATTGATTATAAGTTAAAACATTTCTAGGTTTTGCAGATTTATGCAAATAGTGGTGCCCAAAATGATTAAAGCCATACATTTCTTCATAATCAGATGAACCTTCTAAATAATCATGATCTGTAAATTTTGCTGACATTTCTAAATCAGACATCATATTATTAATAGTCTCAAAGTCCCAATCATCAGAGAAAGTGCTCAGTGAGACAAAATCACTTAAAGAAACCTTGAACTGATGAGGGCCATAGATGTCGTAATCAGTAGAGTCCCATGCTACACCACCAGGTATAGGAATGGCTGTGATGTTTACTGATGACAGGTCTCTTTTTTCAACATGAGATGACTTGTGAGGTTTTAGGACCAAGTTGATGTTCTGACTTGCTGTGTCAATTGTACTTTATTTTCCATCAATCATTCTTCCCAAGCTTAAAACCAAAATGAGCCAGAGCAGGAGGAAAAGTACACCGAACACAATCAACAATTCAATCCATGGTGAAATCAGATATATTTCTCCAAGTTGATGAAGGAGTCCTGTTTTTTTTTTCTTTGAATGTTTTGTTTGCTGGCTCTTTCTTCATGTTCACTGGGATCTTCAGAAAAGTCATCGAAATTGAGGAAATAGCCAGAGGCAGTTCTGCTAATTGTTGGAATCGCATCAGGGTTGTTATTAATCTTTGTAGTTGCTTCTTCCTTTGTCATTTCAGTATAGTCAGAGGCTACATCCTTGTAGAGAGGTGTTTCTTGACGAACTGTTGCAATTTGGGATTCCAGAGGCCCAAGTTTCATGGCTTTGTTGCATAGTCCTTTTTTATTCACTGCAGGTTTATCAAATGTGATTAGTCTTTCAGTTTGACCCTCTTGAATTGTAGCAAGATTTGGTCTTCTGCTACATCTTGGGAGTCCACTGGGCCTACTACTTATTATTGGCCACAAGGTTGTGGTTTTACCAGGTCAATTGATACAACCCTGTTCTCCTTTTTACCAGCAAGGGGTGGTAGTACTACTGATCTTGTTCCGTTGATTGCTAAGACAGGTACTGCTTTTCTGTAAGAAGGCCCAAATTCCTTCTTCACCGAGATCTTTTCTCTTACCAGATCCCCATCTTTGGAATCCAGACAGGTCTTGCTGGGACAGGTGGTTTTTCTTCAGTGGCCGTTGGCTTTAGCTTTGTGTTACTCAGACTTCTTCTTGTTTCATTTAAGTCCTGTAAAACAGCCAAAAGATCTTTGATATCAAAGGTTTTTTGTTCCACCACTGAAGTCTGACTATTGAGGTCTTCGATTATCATTCAAGTACCAAACAAAAGTTCATACGGAGTGATTCCACCCAGAGAATTTCTTGGCAGATTATTTAGACTACTTTGGACACTTATTAGATGTTTGACCCACCCATCACCCGAACTTAATACCCTCGCTGTTATAGATTGCTTTATGTCACGTTTTTTTCTTACCACTACCGCATTACCCTCAGGATAGAAGGGACTAGAGTACCGCAATGCAACGCCCAAGCTGGCCATGGTCTCCTTGTAAGCCCGAGAGCTAAACGCAGGACCTTGGTCAGAATGTAGAGTGCCGATTGCATATGTGCTGATAAAGACTCGCAAATCTTTTATAACAGTTCTGGCATCAGCCGAGCGCTGTGGCCACATCCAAATGAATTTTGTCTTAGTAGTTGTGGGGCCGCATCCGTCCGTAGGGATGTCTGGGTGTAGACAATCTAATGCTATCTAACAGAGGTGTCTGGGCTGGACTGACTGTGCTATTGTCAGTTGCCTGGTCCGGTTCATGACTGCCATCTCTGTTGCAGTTCTGACAATCCATTGCAAAGTTATAAATTTGCACGCTCATTCCCGGCCACCAGTACTTTTAGTTGTAATTCTATTGGAGAAGTTAAGATCCCTTGGTGCCTCAGACCCTCTCCCATGTGTGCTTTTTGAATCAAGAAATCTCTCTGCTTCCTGTTTGGAATTACTCTGTCCCCCACTCCAGGGATTTGAGCAAAAGGAACGGAGTTTGCATCAATTATGTATATATTTCCGAGTGGATAATTTAGAGGTAACGCCGCATAGTTGCCTTTCATTGAGGCTTTTACTGCTAGTAGCGTTTCACCGTCTATTCTTTTTTTTAAGCTCTTAATTGTAGCTACGGAAGCCGTGTGGACGGCTGCCTTTGCGGCTTCATCAGCCAATGAATTCCCTGCAATGTGAATGCCATCACGGTGATGACTCAGTGTATGGATCACATGAGTCTTTTGTAGTTCTTTCTGTAAAAGAACTACTTGTTCCCAAAGCATTGTATGCTTTATTGTGCCACCTTTCGCATCTTTGAAACCGTTTTGAACCCAGTTCTGCAAGTATTCATTGTAAGACTGGACGCAGTAATACGAATCGCACACTATTAGTGTGGGGAATTCACAATCAGTATTTTCAAGCGCCATCTTGAAAGCCTGTAGTTCAGCTCGCTGAGCTGTACAGTTTCTGAGTGATTGAGTTTTTGTGACCATAGGTCTGAATCTACCTTCGCGCCAGTGACCTTTTACAATCGCGCACGCAGCACTATAGGCTTGTTTACCACCAATTGCGGGCTGTGCTGATCCGTCTGTATATATTATACAGCCGTAATGTTCAAGAGGCAGAATTTCGGTCGGCAGAGGACATTCGTACTCGTATTGGAGAAATTTCTGTGTTTTGAAGCTAGGGGCAAAAACGTATTCAACGTCTGTTCCAGCAAGATAATTAACCCATTGTATCCCTCTTTGATGTAAAGCTTTAGCATTGGGAATGCTCTCTCTTGTCACTGCCTCTAAGGCAGGTACAGGTGTAACGACTGATATGCGTTTTCCCTGTGCGAGGGCTCTTTCTTTTGCTATAGCAGTTTGAACCGCTGTCAGAATTTTCTCAGTTGAAGTGAATTTTTTTTCAGTTTGTGTGTACAAGTGTGATTTGTAAGCTATTGGTACCGTTTCACCTTCGTTATAGGTCAGGTACTTGAATCCGCATCTTCCTGGGATGACTCGGATTACAAGGTTGCATACGTTTATGCGTGTTTGCAGTTTTGTTTTATATAACATGTCTGTTTGTATTGAACGTAAAAATTTCTGTGTGTTTCTGAGTCCAATTAGTTTGTTTGAAATCAGGTTTTATTAATTCGTAGAGAGGTTTAACATAGAATTGATTGTAAGTTTTTCAGCGTTTTTGGTGCTTGGAGCAGCGCACATTTCTCTAAGAAATTGGCTGCTAGGCTTTTGCCCTCACTTGATAACTCATATCCTAGGCAATCCGTGATTTTTTAAAGTTGAATTTGTACCCTTCAGATGCGAACCCAAGTATAATGGTGTTCACTCTTTTCAAGTGCCTGTCCAAATCATCGTCTGTTAGATAGATGTCATCGACATAAGATAATGCCTCATCATCATACATTTGTAGTTACTCTGGCAGAAAATAATCCTGGGCTATTCTTGAATCCCTGGGGGGGGCGGCAAAATTGACTCTGGGCCCCGATACTTGAGAAAGCGGTCAAATACCTGCTTTCTGGTGCAATGTTTTGACAGAAGAAACCATTTGAAATATCTAATGTTGTTTTATATTTTTTGCGCACAATGTTATTCATCAGTGTTGCACTGTGTGAATTTTGTACTGCAAATGTTTTGCAACAAGAGTTTAAGTGTCTGTAGTCCAATACTACACAATATGAATTGTCTGGTTTGGAGACAGGAAACAAAGGATTGTTCATTTGTGAGGTGCATGTTTCAATAACCCCCTGGTACTCAAGTTGATCTAAGATCTCCCTGACTTGTTTTTTAGCTTCTTGCTTAACAGGATACTGCCTTTGTGCAGTAGGTTGATTTTTTACCTGGATTTTATGGTGAGGGGGTCCCTTATCCCATCCTACATGATTTTTATATAATGCAGGGGCTTGGGCGACTGCCCTTTTTCTTGCATATGTGTATTTTTATGAATTGGAATATGATTTGAGAAGGCAGGCATAATCATTTCTTCATCATGTGGGCACTCCCTAACAAATTCTGGTGGCCAGTCTTTCTCAGCTAGAAGAATATCATAGCTTTTAGATAGCTTCTCCCAAAAGAGAGTTCTTATTTTCCTAGTTATGTCCCCTTCTATACGCAATGTTATCTCATATAATTTATGGGGTACACTAACTCTGGTGTCTGCAGTTTCCACCTGAATGTACTCCTTATTTATTTATTTATTTATTATAAAGTTTTGTATAGCGCGAACAAGACCCGTGGGTATCAGAGCGCTTAACATAGAAGAGGTTAGGATTAACAAATATATTAACAGTTATAAGAACAACAGATATGAGGTAGATGGCATATATTCATAACACATGTGCAGTTTGCATTAATAGTAAGTTGCGGCTTAGCTTATATCATAAGCTATATACATAAACATAAATGAGGTAGATCATTATAAGTTCTTGTGGGATGTAGTTATAAGTCCACATTGACATGAGATTGCGGTAAGGATATTGTTTAGTGTTATACATGAGGTCAGTCTCACATCATAGATTAGCATTCATGTTATTACTGTCTATGCTTCCCTTTCTGATGACATAAATGTTCTGTATTAGGGCAGTAATAGATCAAAACAGTGATCCATGGTCTTCTCCTTCATGTCCACTGTCTCCAGAAGATTCATCAGGATCTTGCGAGCTATGGTCACGTCTGCTGCGCTGTCTAGCATTGTTTGGGCCCACTCTCCGTTCTTGAGTTGTGTCCTCAGGATCCTCGGCATGTTTTATCTTTATGCTTGCTAACTTCTTTTTGGAAAATTTAGATTTTTTACTTTGGTGAGCGGGTTCCTTGTGTTTGGACTTGACGCGCTCTTCTTTATGTTCTGACTGTCCTCTTCTTTCCGATTTCTGTGAGGAAGTCTGAAAAGATCGAGAGGGACGTGTATCATTATCTTGATATCTGTCAGGTGTTTTCAAATTATCCCTATTTCTGAGGTTATATCTTTTCTCAGTGGGCTTCCGTGTGGAGACCTACCCCACCCCGTTCTGGAGATCTATCTCTCCATTGGGGAGACCTTCCCCTGGACTGAAACTGTTTCTCTTTAGGTAGTTTCCCATTTCTTTTTAGGAGTAATTAAACTATTTTTAATGAAAGTTTTTTCAGGATTTTCTGTTAGTTGTGGTTTTAATGGTTTCCCACCCAAACTATCTCTACCTAATTCTTCATAGGATTTTTCAATTATTCTGGCAAGTTCAAAAGGTTGTTCTGCTATATCTGTTTCTTTTAATTTTTGCCGGATCGCCACTGATGCTGCTTCTCCTTTTATGTTGGCTAGTAGTATAGCCGGGACTTGTTTAAAATCTTTCAGTAATTTCATACCTAGATTTAAAGCAGGCTCTGGACCGTATTCATTTTGAATCTGTCTTAGTACGTCTGGTATAACCGCCATAGACGGAACACCATGTGTTTTTGTGTAGATTGAAGCAAAGACTGTTCCCCAAGTGTCACAGTCTTTCACATGTGGTGCGATCTCCATTGGTAAACAGATTGTCAGAATTCTGTGTTTTTCATGAGGTGTACTATCAGGGAATACTGCCTCTATTTGAGTAATCTTTTGAGCCAACCAGAACGGAATTTGTTCCCGTTTTGCAGGTAATTTACCAATGACTGATTGTATAGTCTGTGGTGTAATTTTGTTTGTATTACCCTTGTGAGGGGTGTGCTGTGGAATTGTTATTGCTGGTTGGACTGTTAAAGTCCGCATGCCATATTGGACTAATTGTCTATGTATTTTAATTAATTGTTTTAGTTGAACTAACAGTTCTCTGTCTGACATTTCTTCAATGTCAGGATGTGGTGTATAGCTGGCTAGAACCGGCCATGTGGCTCCTGGTCTACCTAGTGGACCGAGCCTGGTAATGTGATTTTTATGTTTTATGGCGCCGTTAAACCAGATCTGATGCTCCTGGTAAGTTAGTGAAATTTCAACGTCCTCGAAAGGAATGTATTCCGCTGAAGGTTCCTCTGCTTTGTAGTAGTGAAACTCGTGTGTCACAGCATTTGCTGCTGTAAAAGTTATCCATGAATAGAATACCTCCGTCTGCCGATACTCATGTGCCTCTACCACAAATATGACTGTACCACCTCTCGATGATACTCCATTATTTATTAGTTTGTAAGTTACACTCTTTCTCACATTTACCGGGATGATTATTGCATCCGGGTTGTTTTGCTGAAGACTTGTGTCCTCTGCTAATAGTTGAGTTGCTATTCTAGCTCTCTCCCTTTTGTCGTCAGTCTTCGTCATTTTGCTGACAGAAAGTTTGCAGAGTATGTTGTCCAGGAAACAAAGATTAGGTGCGCAATATTTTGAAACACTGTATCCTTCAACGTTGAATAAACCAAAAAACGAATACATAGGATTCTCATCCTATTTAGTTCTGGTGGATACTAACCTTTTACCCACTCCAGACGTCTATTGGAGTTTTTACGGAAAAAGGGGTCTGTGTGAAAAGCACAACTGAGTTACTCTAGTATCTAGCGTTAAATTATCGCCTTACCAAACGTTGGGCGTCATGTAGTGTAGTTCCTATATTCCCAATAGGCTCTGCGCATTGGAATAACATAAACGATAGTTTAGACGTAGGACTTAGGTCGACTAGGTCTCTATTGAGTATGTTAAACTTAATTGTGAATGCCAGCTAGCTCAGAGGTCACTAGAAACTTTCTCGAATAAACAAGAAGGGATTCGTTTCTGACAACCATATAACATGACAACTTTGTTCCCCAAGAATAAGAAATATATCTTCAGAGTCGCGGAAATAATAGATGGCCATTTCACTCAGTCAATCGTGCATGCTTCGTTTCACCAGGGTTTTTGCAGAGAAATAGAGAGACGTTTTCAATAAAAAGGTTATTTATTGAGCAGTCTTCTTTCTCATGCAAGAGAAGTGAATTGTTACAATCGTAATACTTGCTATGAAGTAAAGTGCGTACAATAAAAAGAGTATTATGAAATAATACTGTAAAAGCATGATATGGTTTCTAAGCCATAAGATACATAAAATAGATAAAATACATACAATGATAAGTAATGACTAAAAGTACTCAACTGGTATATCTAAAATACGCCTACCCCGGTGTACCTAACCTAAGTCTAGTACAAGGGAAGAAGTAAGTGAGGTGTAGCTTGAGTTAAATAGTTTCTGCCAAGAATCTATCCAAGAATTCTCTAAGGTTCTAATCAGCTCCGTACCGTGGGTATAGAATGAAGGAGGTCTTGTATCTCTCTCTCAGGACTCGATCTCCCAGTAACCCACAAGGGTAGCAGGGAAACACTGGAGCTGGATTTCTCGGCAGGAGAAAAGACAGCGTCTCTCTCAGTGCGTCAGCTGGAGGGTCGGTTTGCTTCGGCACTCGCTACAGCAGGGAGTCGGGCAAGTAGTTAGTCGATTTGCTCTAAACCACCGCATGTTTGCTGGGGCAGATGTGGGTATATTTATACCTAGAAGGTGCAGAGTTTGACGTAAGGTGGACATAATAACGTCACTAAGAACTCGAAGTTCTTTACACGCTCCAGGAGTTCTGGGACAAATCAATACTGAAGCAGGGGGAAGTCCCGTAGTGCTGAAGGCTGGTTGTCTTCAAGAACTCGTTGTACTCTACGAGCTTAGTGGAAGTAGCCATGGCGTATTTGGACTGCATTGGCTGTGCCTAAATATGGTTATGATTCTTATGCCTATATAAGGATATGATAAGTTATACCTATATAAGGTCATGAATCGGGAAAATTACACTAGAGCCCTATATACGTTACAACAACAGCACATCAACATCGTGATTGAACTCAAAACTCCCACCTACAACACCAATGACTTAGCACCATCACAAGACTTGTGTGACTCACTGTCCACCTTCTTACACCGTAAGATTATCGACATCCACAACAGCTTCCACTCCGCTACCCCCCCACACAAACGAGTCCACCCCCCCTTAGACCAACACCCACAAACATTACCTGACCGCCTGGTACAACGTCAGCGACAAAGAGACCATCAGGACCATGGACTCCATCCACTCCAGATCCCCATCTGGCACATGGCTTCTCAACATTTTCAACAAATCCAGCTAAGCCAGCGCACCCCTTCTCCCAAAACCAATCAACATCTCCTTCGAAACAGCTACCTTCTGTGGGAGCTGGGAAAATGCTGAGATCAACGTCTTAGTCAATCTACAAAATGCGGACCACAAATACCTCAAGACGGTCAGGGCCATCTCCCCTTCACAGAAAAGGTCACATAGAATATCGTCAACAGACTGCTGACCCGCTACCTCGAAGACAACAACATCATGGGACCATCCCAGTCTGGATTCAGCAGCAGCCACAGCATGGACACCGCCCTCATCACCGCCAACAACGACATCAGCATCCTCATGGACAAAGGAGAAACAGCCGCCCTCATCCTTCTGGGCCTATTACCAGCCTTCCACACGGTCTGCCAAGATACCCTAACAGCACACATTCATGATGCCGGAATCCAAGAGATTGCCCTGGCCTGGGCCACATCCTTCCTCTCCGGCAGAGCCCAGAGTGTCTGCCTCCCACACTTCCATTCCAAGACCACTGAGACCATCCGCAGCGTCCCACAGGGATCATCCCTCAGCCCGACGTTGATCAATATCCACATGGCACCACTCACCCATGTTGCACTACAACATAGTCTCAACATCATCTCCTACGCCAATTACACACAGCTGATCATATCCCTCACTAAGAAGCACACACTGCCAAATGAAACCTCCAAAGAGGAATGAAGGCCGTTGCCAAATGGATGAAGGACAGCAGGATGAAGCACAATTCTGACTAAACGGAGGACCTCATCCCCGGCCCCACCACCTCAGCCTGTGACGACTCCTGTTGGCCAACATCGCTAGGAACAGCCCCAGAACCCACCAACCACGCATGCAACCTGTGGGTCATCCTCAAATCCTCCCTCACCATGACCAAGCAGGACAACGCCATCTCAGCTTCCTGCTTCAACACCCTCTGAATGCCCCTCAGGATCTTCAAATGGATCACCTCAAACACGTGAGAAACAGTCATCTGGACCCTCTACATGAGCTCCATGGATTACGGGAACGCCCCCTATGCAGCTACAACAACAAAACTCATGAGACGGCTGCAACGCATCCAGAACGCCTCGTCACGTATGTTCGTCGAATTCTCCAACAAACCCACATCACACCACACCTGAGAGGCCTGCACTGGCTCCATGTCAACAACAGGATCACCTCCAAACTCATCATCCACACACACAAAGCTCCTAACCACGCTGGACCAACATACCATAACAACCGACTCAGTTTCTACACACTCACCCGCAGCCTCCGCTCTACAAACCTCGCACTTGCCACAGTCCCTCACTTCCGGAAAACCACCGTCAGTGACAGATCCTTCTCCTACTTGCCTCAAAGACCTGGAACACCCTCCCTACAAGGCTACAACAGACCCAGGACCTGCTGGCCTTCAGATGACTTCTCAAGACCTGGATTTTCAATCTGTAGCAGCCCCCCCAGCGCATTGAGGCCCTCACTGGTAGGCAGGGCGCTCAAAAAATGAATAGATTGATTGTTTGATAGATGGCTTAGCCAAATTGTGTGTGTAGGATTGGAGAGCTGTAGATGATAGTTAATAGTTAATAGTTTTGGCACCCACACTTGTTGGGACAGAGGGATAGCTTGGGGGCTCATTAGGAACGCGCCGCTTTTGGCCGCCATATTGGGTTGGGCTTTTAGGAGGTCTACACTATCTCTAGGCGGCATCTTGTGTGAGGGGCCAATGGCTTGCCCTCACAGGACTCCCGCGATACTCCAGTATTTAAGATGGCCACCTCCCAAGCGCGCAGCGTTGGCGCGCAGCGGACGCGACGTAGGCGCGCCGGAGGTGCGCCAGAGGTAAGCCCGTTTGTGCCCGTTCGCGCAACGGGCGCGCCTATTGCCTGCTATTCTGCCCTTCCGACCATTCCACGCATAGTCTATTCTAGGGCAGAACTTTTGCAGTTTAGGCCGGACCAGACACCCTGTACTCAGCAGGATATTCTTACTGATAAGCCGGAGCAGCTTTCATGTGGCTTACTCAACGTACGGTCCCTTTGCAAGCACCATACGGAGATTGTTCTTCTCATTGAGTCCTGTGGACTGGATGTGCTTTTCCTTACGGAAACCTGGACACGGGCGGACAGTGAGGTAGAACTGGGCTTGGCCTGCCCTTCGGGTTATAAAATTAGGCATACTCCTCGCTTGAAGAACAGAGGTGGCGGAATAGGATTCATCTTCAGGGAAACCTTAGCCCTCTCGCATTTAGAGATCAAGGAGGTACCGGGCTTTGAGCACATGGGTTTCTCCTTTAAAGGGCAGGAGAGAACGTTACATTCAGGGGTCCTCTGTTATAGACCGCCGAGTAATGTACCATCAACTCTGCCGGAATTTATTGATCTCATCTATGACCTCTCTAACTCCCATACCAGATTGCTAGTTCTGGGAGATTTTAATCTGTGGCCGAATGGGCCTTTGGATACTGCCTATAATGACCTCTGCCAGGCCTGTAGCAATATCCAGTTGCAACAACTGGTCCTTTCTGCTACCCACTTGAAGGGTCACGTCCTGGACCTGGTTTTTGCTGACGCTCAGCAGGTAGTGGTGAATGACATCATGCCCCAATGCTGGACGGATCACGCACTTATCTCCTTCTATCTCTATCTACCGACGATTTCTTCGAGTGATACAGGGCTGAGACACACCAAAATGGGCAGACCTTGGTCTAGACTCCTAAAATCTCCAGCTCTGCCTACTCTACTCCCTGAAGGATTTCTACTGGGAGGTAGTGTTGATGAAAGTTATGCCAGCCTGTGTCGGCAAATATCCAACTCCTTGGATAAGGTGGCCCCACTGCGCAGATCAAGGGACAGACAGAACGGAGCTATGCCTTGGTACACCAATGACCTCTTGCAACTGAAGCTGAGATGCAAGCGGGTAGAGAGGGCCTGGAGGAAGCACTATTTAGATGCAGCAAAAGTTACCTTTAGGCTGGCACTACAGGAATATAAAGCACAGATCAAGTGTGCAAAAGCGGTCTACCTGGAGGACACGCTGAATCAGGCGACCAACAAGTCACAGACCTTGTTTAGGATTGTGAACGATCTTTCCCACCCGACTGGTGCCATGAATAATATTCCAGTCTCACAGGCCTTATGCGACTCTCTGGCAGCCGCCTTTGAGGACAAGATCACCACTATCCTGAGCGGACTTAGTGATCGGCCCGCCTATGTCAGCTTCATCGGATAATCTATTTAGTCGGGGTGCTCCAGAGGATCCTCCATGCTGTTCTCAGTTGGGAGCTCCAGATGAATCTTCCAGCCGACCCCAGCTGAGTTGCCTTCCTCTCAGTCTGGGAGCTCCAGAAGCATCTTTCAGTCATCCCCAGCTGAGCTGCTCCCCTCCCAGTCTGGGAGCTCCGGAAGCACCTTCCAGTCGACCCCAGCTGAGCTGCTCCCCTCTCAGTCTGGGTGCTCCGGAAGAACCTCCCAGTCGACCCCAGGTGAGCTGTTCCCCCCCTTTGTGTGGGACCTCCGGATGAATCTTCCAGTTGACCCCAGCTGAGTTGTTCCCCCCTCAGTCTGGGAGCTCCGGAAGAACCTTCCAGTCGACCCCAGTTGAGTTGTTCCCCCCTTAGTCTGGGAGCTCTGGAAGAACCTTCCAGTCGATCCCAGTTGAGTCGCTCCCCCCTCAGTCTGGGAGCTCCGGATTAATCTCCCAGTCGACCCCAGCGGAGTCGTTTTTCTCTTCCTCCTTTTGATGAGTTTTGCAAACTGGCGCAGACTGTGTCATCAGGCTCCCCTCTGGATCCACTCCCGCATAAATTCTGGAAACTGTTCCAGAAAGAACTTTTTCATCCACTGTATTCCATCTGCCATCAGTCGTTTGCCACCGCGACTGTCCCGGAGAGTTGGAAGTTGGCAGTGGTCTCACACCTCCTGAAGAAACCCACACTCGATTCCACCTGCTTGTCAAATTACAGGCCCATTTCCTTGCTCCCTTTCCCGGCTAAGATCATGGAGAAGCTGGCTACCCGATCTCTATCTAGATTCTTAGAGGATAACATTTGGTTGGATGTGGCCCAGTTTGGTTTCCGGCCAGCGCATGGGACGGAGTCTGCGCTGGTGGTCGTGTTGGACAATCTTCGCTCGCGGGTCGACACGGGTCGGGCAGCCTTTCTAGTGCTGCTCGACATGTCGTCCGCGTTTGACACGGTCAGCGACTCCACCCTTATCGGGAGGCTGGAGGAGATCGGGGTCACGGGGTTGGCAAGGGACTGGTTAGTCTCGTATCTCAACAATAGGCAGCAGGTGGTGGCATTGCCGCCTTTTAGGTCGGATGTGCGGAAAGTTGGGCAGGGGGTGCCTCAGGGCTCAGCCATCAGTCCTATATTATTCAATCTGTACCTCCGCCCTCTGATCCAATTGATAAGCTCCTTCGGTATTTCGGTGTTTAATTACGCCAATGATACCCAATTGGTCTTTTCTCTGGAGGGCAAAGACGCCGTCTCCTTAGAGACATTTCACCGCTGTATGACAGCTACAGCGGACTGGCTACGTTCCAACTCCCTCCAGTTTAATGGGTCAAAAACGGAGGTGCTGCACTGCTCCAATGATCGTGTCCCGCGCTCATTGCCAGATGATTTCTGGCCTTCCTCTTTTTCTGGGGCAGTGACTGCAGCAGAGTCTGCTCGCAATCTGGGGGTCATGTTTGGCCCCAACCTGCAACTGGACATTTTCTTTGAGGTAATATGAATTTTTATGGTCAATTGTGTCCCCTAACGTAGACCCCAACGGCTCCATGTACGTGCTTCAAGTACATGTATGTTCCCTCCACTTCCAGCTATGAAGACGCAAATACATTTGCGTCCAACGTTAACATGTCCTCTTTCAGATCCACCATGAATGGGTCGAATATTCAGTTCCTAAGTATGCCTTGCCACCGTCTTTACATGGTGCACTTTTCACGTTTTCCTGGTTCTGGCGAGTTAGGCCCCGATTTCTGCCATCGAGCTTTTTCTGCCTTCTGCCTCTGGAAGCTGCAGCCTGGACCTGCATCTGTATCCCTGACCTTTGTCTTACTCCCTGCGCGGCTAGCGGTGCCTGGCTCGGCCTGCTTGCCTGCCAAAACAGTATTCAGCCTTCAAGTTATCTACTCCGCTCCTCGAAAATACATTCCTGTCTAGTAGTTTAGGTAAGCATCCTTCCCAGCTGCAGAGCAAAGGGCCCGGCCTTTCTGTCTCCATGCAAGTAATTCATAGCTCCCGTTACCATGGTAGGCCCATGGCCCCTTGCTTTACACGTAGACACGTAGTCGCATATGCATGCACTAGCAGTCAGTATAGAATAGCCTCTGCCCGAGAGACCTTTCCTTCTAGATAATACAGTTCCTCAAACACAAGATATTAGATATGATTTGGGTTTAGGTTGTCCTGACACGCCAGACTTCTGTCTCCACGTATAGCGCAAATGTCAAGTCCCCTTCACCCTCCAGTTCCACGTCAATTACACGTCATGCTGCTGCGCGCGCATCTCTGCCACATATTTCTGCTGACTCTGCAGGATTCTTCTATGGATCCACCCACCTGTGACTCTTCTTCATGACGTTTCTAGCACACACCTCTGTGTACGCCCTTGTGCACGCCTTCTGTTACGCATGTGTGTTCTTATCTCATTTCTCTCAGCTGTTACGCCTTCTGCATTCATCACCACTATATGCATTGACTATATATATGATATTCTGTTAATAAAGCATTGTACATGTCCATGTCCATTCCCTTCCTGAACCCTTGTGGTGATGGAACATGATACCTGGTTCGAACCAATTCCTTTTTAAGGAATAAAACCCTTATAACCTCAGATGCCACGGACTCTGCCTCTCATTTTTGACTGAGTTATTCTTATTGAACTTTACCGCATAGAAATTAAGTATAGGTAATTTTATTTACCACATAATTGGCGCCCGAACAGGGACCCCTCCCCCACCTTACGTGCCGGCGGTGTGTTGCAGGCCTGGTCCCCTGCCACAGCCGTGAAGGACAACTACGCGTACCCGCAGGATTTCCTGTATCTCCCTCAGGCCAACGGAGGTGACTGAGGCTGCGATCGACACCCAGACGAGGCGGTGAGGAGTGCGGAGGATCCCGACCAGAGCCCAGCCGAGAGAGCAAGGTCCGAGGTGTTCAGAGGCCCACCAGTTCCGAAGTTCCGAAGTACCTAAGTCCAGAATCGAGGTCGAGTCGAGTCCAGTCCGGTCCAGTCCAGTGTCGAGTTTCCGAGGCCTTCCGTTCCGTGCTTCCCGGTGAGTACCGTTGCTGGGGACGCATCTAGACGGGTGCATTAATTTGTGTCCGGTCAAGACGAGTTTGGGTACACAGACCCGGTCTGCACTGTTTAGCAGTGTATCTGTACTGTTTAGCAGTGTATCAAGTTAGTGTTCGTTGTTCGAAATGTTTTTAATGTGTTTTAATGTCGTGGTATGAGTGATTGTTTGATTTTCATTTACTGTGTTTATTGTATTAGTTGTGTCCAAGTCCGAGTAAGTATCACGTATCAAGTATCACGGCTAAAGAATGCCGCTGTTTTCTAAACTGAAAAAGATAGGAACTAGGAAAGGGATACTCGAGGAAGCTGTTCCCATCCCACCCAGGGACACTCCAGGGTATTTTATGTACCACAAACACGGCTTAGACGCTGTGTTGTATCTCGACTTGTGGGTGGACTACACCAAAGATCTAGCAGAGAATCAGAGATGGCCCGTTACAGGGACATGGGATGCCGAGTGCATCTTGAGAGTAGAAGAAGCTTTATGGAAAAAGAAAGCCAGACAGTCACAGAAAGATGCCATTGAATTATGGCGTAAAGAATCACACAGACGGACAGAGAAAGCACTCAGAAAAGCAGAGAGAAGTAAAGAGGATTCCGAACAAGCCAAGGAAAAAGAACTACTAGAAGAAGGAGAACGAGTTAGGATAGAACAACACGATAGACGTGGTAATGCTATTATGACAGGATTGTATCCAGTCCTGGCCGAGGGCCTGCCCAAGGCGACCCCGGAAGTACCGAAAGATCAGCCCCCTCCATTGGTTCCGACTAAATTACGTCACAAGACCGCAGCAGAGATTTTCCTTTCTTCTTATTTAGACGATGTAGCACCCGCATACACCAATGTTCCACCTGCACCCACTAATAACCTTCCCCAACGACAGACCACTCCTCCACCACTTCCTGCACCCCCCATTAACCCTATTAATCCACTTAATCCTTTCGGGTCTGACACGACCCTACAGACAGATCATGCTCAAGCCTCCGCCTCAGGAGGTGCATCAGGGGGTTATCATACCCCGCCACCAGCCCACCGATTAACTACTAGAGAACTAGCAATGGAACGTACTCCGAAACCAGCCAATGGAAAAGCTTAAAGAGCTTCTTACATACTGTAAATATGACCCAGTACCAGGCAAAGACGATTGCATGATATTAGCCTCAATACGTATAAGACGTGCTGCAAACTTTTTGGTTTTATTTCCAGGAATGCAAGATTACCTAGACAGGATATAACATTTTGTTCAGACAGGGGAGGGTCAGGAATGTATTCACTAAGCATGAGCGAATTTTGCGGATCTCGCGTTCACGAATTTTGCGGATTTGCGGATTCGCAATCCGCAAAATCCGCGAATTCCCGCGAATTTGCGGATTTTTTTTTTTTGTGTTCGCCCGTGTTTCTGCCAGTTCGCGAGGGTTTTGTACACTTTCGCAAATTGCGAACTTACCTGTCGGGTCGCAAGTTTCGCGAACTTGTTGTTTCTACGTGTCCAGCCTGTTTGGGACACTCTTCTTCATCACTGCCACTCTCTGTCACCACTGCCACTCTCTGACTACTCATGCCACCCTCTGGCCCACCCATGCCACCCTCTGTTTCATCACCACACCCTCTGGTTGTCCAGTGTACATTATTTTCGGCAAAGCAAAGCACACCTTCCCTGCCTCAAGTGACCTGAATTAATTTGGGGCTGATTAATGTGTCACAGAATATTTTTTTAGCTGGCACCTGCTTCCTTAGTGCGCCCTGATTAGTGATCTTTTGCACTTGCTAAGTGCTTTCATTGTTGCAAAATTAGTTACAACACCTGCCCTGCCCCAACTGACAATAATGAATTAGGGGCTGATTAATGGATTTTAACTTCCAGCCTGGCTCCTGCTTGTCTCCCTTAGCTGTAATTCAGGACCTTTGTGGCATATGTGTAACTATTCTGAGGTTCAGAGCAGGGTCACATAATAGTTTCAACTGGCAACTGAACTCTGGAGGGGCCCCTCAGGAAGCACTACAGGAAATGGCTACTAATGATGAGCCTGAACTTTTGAACCTGGTAAGTAGTTACTTTCAGTTTTGCTAAGATCGTATTTCTGCAATTTTGCACTTATTCGCGGGGCGCGAACTCACGCGAACAGTGCGAGCAGTGCGAGCAAAATCCGCTGCTCGCGGATTTGCGGATTTTGCGGGAAATTCGCAAATCTCGCGGATTGCGGATTTCCCGAAAATCCGCAAAATCCGCGAGCGGAACGGATTTTCCGCCCATGCCTAGTATTCACGAGGCTATGGCACATCAGAAAGTAGCACCAGTGTAGAGGGAGAAGGAGGTTACTACAGACCAGGTCGTCCTCCTAAGAATAATTGCAAGAAATGAAGCCAGTATCTGGGTTCAGGGACCTGTCTTGTGTGTGGGCTATCTACCAGCAGTGTGTGGGTATAGCCGTTCAGAAAGAAAAGAATTTTTCTTTCTTGTTTTCCCCTCACTCACCGGAGTTTCCTCACGGTGACATGCTTCATCATCGGGGTCATCCCAGTTCTCTACGAAAAGGGGCGTGCTGCGACTCTCGAGCTACGAAGGAGCACTGTTATGTGAAGGACTATGTGTGGTGAGAGTAAGTGGAGTGGATGTGTGTGTGAGTGTTAAAAATACCGTGCTAGTGGGCCTCAATGTTTTATTCTGCTCCTAGACCGGTATGTTAAAAGTGGGGTTTGTACTGTAGACCAACCTGTGATGTGGGTTGGTTCAGTATCTGGTCAACATGTTTCACGCTACCCCTAGCGTTTCGTCAGGACCATACAGGGACCAGCCCTGTATAATGCCACTCCTAAAAAACCTAGGTTTAGGATTCAAAGACTAAATTAGTGCAAAAAATATTTACAGTGAATGACGCTGTTCCAACTCGGTACACGCGTAGGTTTCGTTCAATGGTGAACCTGAAAAAGATATGAACAAAAATTGTTAACAACTACCTCGCCCCTTTCTCAGCCGAGATCGGGGTCTTCTAGTCCTTCAAAACGTGCAATTGTCCATGCACGTTCACTCATGCACGTGGTTGATATGGTGTGAGTCTTGCCATACTGGTACGTGCATGCTTTCAAAGTCTGTTGCCTGCCGTCGATTGACACTGGAAGTGAAACTACCGTGAAGAATCGTGACAGACACACATAAGTGACTATACAGATAACAGTGAATACCCAGATCAGACACACAAAAAAGAGAAAGTCTTGCCAATAATTACATTTGTTGGTGCAAAATGGCACATCATGGTCTCATAGGGGGGCGGTATCGCCTCGGTGGAAACAATGCTAAAAAATTATTAAAGTTGTAAAAGATAGAGTTAGTATTCTAAAGTTTCTACTCTTCAGAGTACGTTTCTCATGTTCCCAAGAAAGTTTTTAGGCCTGGATGGATGGAACTTACTTCCTAATCAGCAATGCCGCATAGTATTACCTAGCTGCTTCCCCTTGGACCGCATCTTGAGAAATGGTCCGTGGGTCCGGGTTTTATAGGTATTGACTTCCGGTTTTAAGAGACTAGACTGTTATAGCGGCCATCTTTGAGGGATGTAAATAGGCTTTGTTTGGGTCTTTTTACTATTCCTTTTCTGCAATAGGCCTTGTCATTCTGAGTTCAAAAAAGTACATTGTTTACATGGGGATTTTGACGATTGCACCTAAGGTTTCAGAAAGAGTTCTGGTTTGGAGTGAATGGCTTTGTAATGTTATCTATTCAAGACACCCCATGGTATGTCATCGTTCAGACCCCTGGTATCCGTCTGAAGTTTGAAAACCCACCGCTGTTCACGTTCATGGAGGGCTTTCTCAAGGTTTTCCCTGTTTTTTACACATTCCAAGACAACCCATTTCAAGTTGTTTGGGGTATGATTTCTCTCGATGAAGTGGTTGGTCATGCGTGTTGTTGACTTTTTGCAGCGTATATTGCTTCTGTGCTCCACAATCCGGGTGCTTACTTTTCTTGTTGTCATGCCAACGTAGTGTAGGTTACACGTGCATGTGATCAGATACACCACCCCACTCGTGTTGCAGTTGGAGAATTCTCTGAGTTGCCATGTGGTGTTGTTGTTAAAAGTGATTTTTTTGGTTACTGAGGTTAGATGACATACGCTACAGTTGTTACACGGGTAGTGGCCATTTGGTAACGGTTGTAGTCTGTTTGTGCTTACTGTTGGTTTGGGTCGTGTATGTACCAAGTAGTCCTTCAGATTTCTTCCTCTTCTGTGACTGAACATCGGTTTTTCCATCCATCCAGGCCTAAAAACTTTCTTGGGAACATGAGAAACGTACTCTGAAGAGTAGAAACTTTAGAATACTAACTCTATCTTTTACAACTTTAATAATTTTTTAGCATTGTTTCCACCGAGGCGATACCGCCCCCCTATGAGACCATGATGTGCCATTTTGCACCAACAAATGTAATTATTGGCAAGACTTTCTCTTTTTTGTGTGTCTGATCTGGGTATTCACTGTTATCTGTATAGTCACTTATGTGTGTCTGTCACGATTCTTCACGGTAGTTTCACTTCCAGTGTCAATCGACGGCAGGCAACAGACTTTGAAAGCATGCACGTACCAGTATGGCAAGACTCACACCATATCAACCACGTGCATGAGTGAACGTGCATGGACAGTTGCACGTTTTGAAGGACTAGAAGACCCCGATCTCGGCTGAGAAAGGGGCGAGGTAGTTGTTAACAATTTTTGTTCATATCTTTTTCAGGTTCACCATTGAACGAAACCTACGCGTGTACCGAGTTGGAACAGCGTCATTCACTGTAAATATTTTTTGCACTAATTTAGTCTTTGAATCCTAAATCTAGGTTTTTTAGGAGTGGCATTATACAGGGCTGGTCCCTGTATGGTCCTGACGAAACGCTAGGGGTAGCGTGAAACATGTTGACCAGATAGTGAACCAACCCACATCACAGGTTGGTCTACAGTACAAACCCCACTTTTAACATACCGGTCTAGGAGCAGAATAAAACATTGAGGCCCACTAGCACGGTATTTTTAACACTCACACACACATCCACTCCACTTACTCTCACCACACATAGTCCTTCACATAACAGTGCTCCTTCGTAGCTCGAGAGTCGCAGCACGCCCCTTTTCGTAGAGAACTGGGATGACCCCGATGATGAAGCATGTCACCGTGAGGAAACTCCGGTGAGTGAGGGGAAAACAAGAAAGAAAAATTCTTTTCTTTCTGAACGGCTATACCCACACACTGCTGGTAGATAGCCCACACACAAGACAGGTCCCTGAACCCAGATACTGGCTTCATTTCTTGCAATTATTCTTAGGAGGACGACCTGGTCTGTAGTAACCTCCTTCTCCCTCTACTCTGGTGCGATTTAAGCAGCCTTAGGCTGCGGGAATACAACCTACTCCTGGACAGGTTCCCGAGACCTGGTCCCACAGAACAGTGAAGTACACCTTTCCTGGGCACACTCTAGAGAAAAACTACCCTGTTTTTACAAAAATGGCAGAGATCACCGGCCTCTCGTTTTCGGAGGAGGAGATCGAAAGAGTAATGGCCTCCATCTTACCACACACCGGGGCGCCTAATAAACAAAGTGGGGATTCCAACCAAGATTGGGATGAACTAACAGAACTCAAGAGACTACAAATCAAGACCCTAATACATGGCGTAATGATGGCAGAATACCTTAAAATCAGCACTGCACCAAGAGGCTTAATAGTCCGTAATGAACCCTTCATCTTCCAAAACGACAAACAATTCAAAAAAGACTGGTCATTAATATCATGGCACTGCACCAGGGACTGGCTAGTCCTGATCATCAAAACAGCGGCTCGCCTATCCCAAACATTGAAGGAAGAAATACAGACATTAGAGGTCCATCTAAAGTCGTACATAGCACCAGCCGAGCTTAAAAAAAGATTAGATGAGTTGAATAAAACGATGACTGAATTCGAGATCAGTCTAAAAGATTCCAAATACACGAAATTGGATAAAGACAAGAAAAAATTTTCACATGAGACAGTCTATCCATACATACGAGACGATTATAAACCAAGCAATAGAAACCCTGGTTACAATACAGATAGCGATGGATCTGACAGCGGCTCTGATAATGCAAACTCTCCGAAACTTTATAATTACCCTCCAAATAGGAAACAAAGGAGAGGTAGAGGAAATGCAGGAAGATACAGAGGAAACCAACCACAAATGTGGCCTACCTACCAGCCACCATTCGGCCCCCCACCGCCATTCTTCTATGGCCCACAACAGTTTCCACCGATGTACCCCCAACAACCATTCCAGAATTGGAACAGCAACCAAAGCAACCAATCTCGCCCTTTTTTAGGAAGAGGCCAAACGACTCAGAGAGCGAAAAACAAAACCGGCCAACAGGTGCAATGGGCCGAGCCCGTGGAAGTATCGAAACGCCACACACGGAGCAAGGGGCCACCAGAACCATCAACGAGCAACCCCCAGATCTAGTAGTAAATCTATCAACTCTAGCATTGACCGAAATCCAAAAACAAGTTCTAAATAAAGGACTAGGCTTCATACCTACACCAACAACGGACAAATTCAGACTGTGTGCAGAGCTAAAAGAGTTTCTGAGAAAACTAAAACTACAGGTCTTTTTCAAAAACAATGACCAAGCACAAACCTCAAACTCGGACACTGGACTAAAGAGAAAGTCAACTTTTGTTCCACCACCTCAAAACCTACCAGTCGAATTACTGGCCTTCGAAAAAGCCGTAATGAAGGATGTAAGGGATTTGGATCCGAACACCATAAGAGTCTTTAAGAACACAAGCAACTCGGAGTTCGAAGCGATCCGAGAATTATCGAATAACACCGCCATAACCATCAAACCGGCGGACAAGGGAGGAGCAATAGTCCTACAAGATACCGAAAAATACAGACAGGAATGTCTACGACTTCTGGCCGACACAAGGAATTATATCATCATTAAAGAAGATCCCACGGAGAGAATAAGGATCAGCATAGCACACCTGATTGAGGAAAGTCTGGTGAATGACTGGATGGATAAGAAAGAATCCGAATTCCTAGTCAACACAAAACCGGTCATCCCATACTTGTACACGATCCCGAAGATCCATAAACGCATGGATGACCCTCCAGGAAGACCAATAGTCTCTGGTATAGGGTCTGTCTTGGAACCAGTATCAAGATATGCGGACGCCTTTCTCCGTCCCATTGTTCAAAAAACGGACACTTATCTGAAAGACACTAAGGATGTACTATGCCTTTTGAAAGAATCATCTTTTGACCCCACATCTAGCGTTTTGATAAGTCTAGATGTGGAGAGTCTTTACACGAGCTTACCGCACAAAGAAACATTGGAAATCTTGGAGGAAGTACTGTTTGAAGAGGAGTGGACGTATCACGCACCCAGACATGTGGTATTGGAATGCTGCAGGCTAGCTCTCACAGAAAATTTCTTCCGGTTTGAGGAAACCTTATATCGCCAACAACATGGGACTAGCATGGGCAGCACATTTGCGCCGAGCATAGCGGGACTATATGTCCATCAGCTAGAGAAAAAGAAAATCCTAACTGCCACCAACCCTCACATGGACCACATTAAACTTTGGAAACGTTATATCGACGACATTTTGTTGATATGGAACGGCAATGAGGAAGAGGCATTGAGATTTTGCGATTGGCTAAATGAGCAAGATCCATTCTTAAGATTCACAAACACCATGAGCAGGAGCCATCTGGTATTTCTGGATCTGAATATTTGGGCAAGAGACGGACTTTTGATAACCACAACACATCACAAACCAACCTCTAGAAATTGCCTCCTCACCTATAACAGCTTCCACCCAAGACACCTGAAACAAAACCTTCCCTTCGGACAATTCCTCCGACTAAGAAGAAATTGCTCCTACAAATCAGATTATCTATCACAAGCGGAGGAATTGAGCACTAAATTACAACAAAGGAACTATCCGAAAAAAATGGTACAGAAAGCTTGTAAAAGAGCAAGCAACAACAACAGAGAGGCTCTCCTGGAACCGAAAGTGGCACAAACTTCAAACGGTGACAGACCTATCTGCATCACAACCTTCGACAAAGTGTCTGATCAAGTGAGCAAGATCGTAAAAAAACACTGGACAATACTGAACAGTGGAGAACTAAACATCCCCAAACCGATGTTCAGTCACAGAAGAGGAAGAAATCTGAAGGACTACTTGGTACATACACGACCCAAACCAACAGTAAGCACAAACAGACTACAACCGTTACCAAATGGCCACTACCCGTGTAACAACTGTAGCGTATGTCATCTAACCTCAGTAACCAAAAAAATCACTTTTAACAACAACACCACATGGCAACTCAGAGAATTCTCCAACTGCAACACGAGTGGGGTGGTGTATCTGATCACATGCACGTGTAACCTACACTACGTTGGCATGACAACAAGAAAAGTAAGCACCCGGATTGTGGAGCACAGAAGCAATATACGCTGCAAAAAGTCAACAACACGCATGACCAACCACTTCATCGAGAGAAATCATACCCCAAACGACTTGAAATGGGTTGTCTTGGAATGTGTAAAAAACAGGGAAAACCTTGAGAAAGCCCTCCATGAACGTGAACAGCGGTGGGTTTTCAAACTTCAGACGGATACCAGGGGTCTGAACGATGACATACCATGGGGTGTCTTGAATAGATAACATTACAAAGCCATTCACTCCAAACCAGAACTCTTTCTGAAACCTTAGGTGCAATCGTCAAAATCCCCATGTAAACAATGTACTTTTTTGAACTCAGAATGACAAGGCCTATTGCAGAATAGGAATAGTAAAAAGACCCAAACAAAGCCTATTTACATCCCTCAAAGATGGCCGCTATAACAGTCTAGTCTCTTAAAACCGGAAGTCAATACCTATAAAACCCGGACCCACGGACCATTTCTCAAGATGCGGTCCAAGGGGAAGCAGCTAGGTAATACTATGCGGTATTGCTGATTAGGAAGTAAGTTCCATCCATCCAGGGCTAAAAACTTTCTTGGGAACATGAGAAACGTACTCTGAAGAGTAGAAACTTTAGAATACTAACTCTATCTTTTACAACTTTAATAATTTTTTAGCATTGTTTCCACCGAGGCGATACCGCCCCCCTATGAGACCATGATGTGCCATTTTGCACCAACAAATGTAATTATTGGCAAGACTTTCTCTTTTTTGTGTGTCTGATCTGGGTATTCACTGTTATCTGTATAGTCACTTATGTGTGTCTGTCACGATTCTTTACGGTAGTTTCACTTCCAGTGTCAATCGACGGCAGGCAACAGACTTTGAAAGCATGCACGTACCAGTATGGCAAGACTCACACCATATCAACCACGTGCATGAGTGAACGTGCATGGACAATTGCATGTTTTGAAGGACTAGAAGACCCCGATCTCAGCTGAGAAAGGGGCGAGGTAGTTGTTAACAATTTTTGTTCATATCTTTTTCAGGTTCACCATTGAACAAAACCTACGCGTGTACCGAGTTGGAACAGCGTCATTCACTGTAAATATTTTTTGCACTAATTTAGTCTTTGAATCCTAAATCTAGGTTTTTTAGGAGTGGTATTATACAGGGCTGGTCCCTGTATGGTCCTGACGAAACGCTAGGGGTAGCGTGAAACATGTTGACCAGATACTGAACCAACCCACATCACAGGTTGGTCTACAGTACAAACCCCACTTTTAACATACCGGTCTAGGAGCAGAATAAAACATTGAGGCCCACTAGCACGGTATTTTTAACACTCACACACACATCCACTCCACTTACTCTCACCACACATAGTCCTTCACATAACAGTGCTCCTTCGTAGCTCGAGAGTCGCAGCACGCCCCTTTTCGTAGAGAACTGGGATGACCCCGATGATGAAGCATGTCACCGTGAGGAAACTCCGGTGAGTGAGGGGAAAACAAGAAAGAAAAATTATTTTCTTTCTGAACGGCTATACCCACACACTGCTGGTAGATAGCCCACACACAAGACAGGTCCCTGAACCCAGATACTGGCTTCATTTCTTACATCAGAAAGTAGACCTTCAAAGTATACTATTAAGATTCCTCATAAACTGTTTCATAAGAGAACGAGACCGGCCTGGTGTAAATAAAGAAGAGATGGAGGTACTAACTACGTGGGGTCAGAATATTTCAGAGGGAAAACATGATAGAAAGGCATGTATAGAAGCCATGTACAGGAAAATTCGTAAAGAAATAGTAGTATTTCATGCAAAAGAGAAAGCTGAAAGGGAAGCAGAATCAGACGCGAATAAATCCTCAGAGGATGAGTCAGAGACAGAGTCAGAAGATAGAGGAACGATAGCATATGTAGGAAAGGGTAGATCCTTTAATAAACCGATACGCCCAGAAAGCAAGAGACTTTTTCACTCTGCTATGTCAAACCCGAAGACTCCTGAACATTTATTTCAGGCTACCGATAAAATTCTTCAAGAACGAATGGGGTACCATGTACTCGATTCCATGGATGAACAAGAATTAGCCAGGTCAGCAGTACAATGGGCTGACAATTCTGATAAATATAGTGATGACGCATTAGCGCAAACGTTTTTGAATCTTTCCCCAGACGAACAGCGACTAGCTAGTATGTATATGATACAACACCTCCTTATATTGTATAAGAGCCAACATTCTGATCCAGGTCCCTTACCTGATGTATTAATAGAGTTACTCATGAATAAATGGAGGGGCCTGGGTACCGACTTAATTAAAGTAATTTTAGAACATCGACACAGATATAGTGCCTTCTTGAATCCACAGTTTGTTTCAGCTCCACCCCCAGAAAGAAAAATGTTTTACATAGACAGACAAAATCCCTTGCGAGAAGTGCATCCAGTCAGGAATGCTGATAATACCTTTAGACGTGTGTTTGTGTACACGCCCATAACTAAAATGGAATTATTGGAAATGAAGAAACTAGTGCCCAGTCACGATAAAGACCCTGCAGGTTTCCACCGTGAAATAAAAGACATGTTACTCATGGGTGATTATACCTATCCCGACATCATGAAAATATTGAAAGTATTATTGCCTGCCGGTATTTACGAGAAACTCAAAGAAAAAGAATGGGAGGTGGGAGACGCAAAGATTGATTGGGCTGCATTAGAGAACGAAGAAAATACTCGAACCCCAGGCCTAGGGCTTGGGGATAAAACTAAAGCATTACCAGGATTGTTAGTACAAGTATTGCCACGTTTATTAGCAACGAAAAAGGAGGACTGGGATGCAATCTCAGCCTGCAAACAGAAACCCGATGAAGACACTAGTGATTTTTATTCCCGATTTGAGAAATGTTTTATTATTAATAGTGGACTGAAAGCAAGTAGCGAGTCATATCCACACCTTTTTGTATCCAAGTTAGTCGAAAATTCCCTGCCCCAAGTTAAGAATCATGTACTGAAAGTCGAGAGCACCTGGCAAGCAAACACGCCTTCACAAATGTTACAAATGTTACAGTACCACCAGAACAGAATTAGAGAAGAACATGATCACGAACAAAGACGTATGAAAGATACGAAAATGAAAATGTTAGTAGCCCAGTCAGTTCCAGCTGACGGTCAGAAAAAGGGCATGACACAGTCCAACAATTCAGCAGCTCCTGTTAAAGGGACATGCAACTATTGTAAACAGCCAGGTCACTATATAAACGATTGTGCAGTTTTGAAACACAATATAGCTACAGGTAAAACTAAAGAAAGACCGCGTCAACCTAGACAGGACCAGGTCCAACAACAAGTACCACAGAATATCCAGCCTATGCATGCTCCACAACAGACAGTACAGACCGTAGCGGTACCACAGCCCCAACCGATTGCCGCAACACAACATGCGACTCAGCAAATGTACCAGTATGCACAAACTGATTATCCCGATTATCAGCGATACACATGAAACAGCCTAGAGAGGGATGTTGGCTTGCCTCTTATTGAGGTTCCTGTAGATCAAGAGGGTCCCTACGTTCATAGTCAGGTATTAGGTAAAGATAGAAAGTTTTTGATTGACACAGGGGCAAGCAGAACAACAATAAGCCACGACGAGGTTCCAGGGGCACCCCTCTCAGGCTCCCAGAATGTTTCCCTTGGATTTTCAGGCAAGCCTATTGTAAATGAAGTATCGAAACCAGTACCACTTTTAGTTGGTCCATTGTCTCGCACTACAGATTTGTTATTAACGAAATCATGTCCAGAAAACTTGTTAGGTATCAAGACACTGAAAGCTCTAGGAGCTGTGATTTGCTGTTCTCCGGAAGGAGTAAGACTGTTTTTGCGTGACTTCAAGGGTCACTATGTGTTGAGAGATATTGATCCTAGATTACAGAATGTTCCTGCACATTTATGGGCACAAGGCCCCACTGATGTAGGTTGTATGCACATTACACCATATCGTGTCACACTCAAGCCAGGAGTAGTACTACCACGAATCCGACAATACAAGTTACCCCCAGATGCTGTAGTGACTTTACTGAAAATCATTGACGAGCTCATTGCACAAGGAGTGGTTGTAGAAACCGACTCGAATTTATGTAATTCCCCTATCATTCCGATTCTTAAACGCACTGATCCAAATGCACCTCCAGTTTATCGATTAGTTATTGATTTACGCAAATTGAAGAAATGCATTGTACCACAGTATCCTGTGGTCCCAGATATCTCCTCACTACTGACAGCTATTGATTCCGAGGCAACGTTCTTTACTGTAATTGACCTGAAGAACGCCTTCTTTAGTGTCCCCATTCATCCGGAAAGCCACTATCTCTTCGGATTCTGTTTAAATGGCCGAAGCTTCAAATTTGCACGCGCACCTCAAGGATTCACAGAAAGCCCCAGCATTTATAGCCAAGCACTGAAAAGACAACTTGACAGTATTCACATGCCTGATAACACTGCCCTACTTCAGTATGTCGATGATCTGTTGATCACCGCCCGAAGTGAACCTGAATGTGAGCAAGCATCACTGACGGTTTTGCATTTCTTGGCCGACAAGGGACACAAGGTGTCTCCTTCGAAGCTGCAATTCTGTGTTCAGCAAGTGATATACCTTGGGCACTTGCTGTCCAAAGGGGGGAGACAGCTAACACCTGACCGTATCCAGTTAATTGTAAACATGTCACAACCCAAGACACAAAAGGAGGTACGAGCCTTTATAGGCCTCACTTCTTACTGTAGACAATGGATTCCTCAGTATGCATTTCTAGCCAAGCCACTCATACAGTTGACAACCCAGGAGGCAGCGACATCGACTGTCCTCCCTTGGACTCAGGAACATACACAAGCTTTTGATGACTTAAAGAAAGCCCTATGTCAAGCACCAGTTTTAGCGACACCATGTTACAGCAAGCCTTTTACACTTTTTGTCACAGAACGCGAAGGTACTGCATTGTCAGTACTCACTCAGGATCAAGCAGGTTCACACAAACCGTGTGCTTATTTTTCTAGTACATTAGATCCAGTAGCCCAGGCGCTGCCTGCGTGCTTGAAATCAGTAGCAGTGACAGCTCTAGCAATCAGACAAAGCGATTCCATAGTGTTAGGACATCAATTGACAGTACAAGTTCCACACTACGTGGAAGTTCTTTTAAACCGAACACAGACTCAACACTTGACTATAGCACGACTGACAGGTTATGAATTGACATTGTTTCAGTCACACATAGAAATCAGACGTTGTAATACATTGAATCCTGCTACGCTTCTGCCATTAAATGAGACAGATCCATTGGCACATGATTGTATTGAAGTCATTACCATCACGACGAAACCCAGACAAGACTTGACAGATACCGCATTACCAAATCCAGACCTGACACTTTATGTGGATGGTTCATGCATGAGAACAAGTACAGGAGAGTTAGTGGCCGCATATGCAGTCACGACAGAAACTGAAGTCATAGAAACAAATTGTATTGACACCCTGTCCGCTCAAGCAGCAGAGCTCATCGCTCTGACACAAGCCTGTATTCGAGCAAAGAACAAGAGAGTTAACATATATACAGATTCACGTTATGCATTCGGAGTTGTACACGACTTCGGAGTACTCTGGCGAGAGAGAGGTTTTTTGACTTCTCACGGTGCCAAGATCCAACACGGTCCCCTCATTCAAGCTCTGTTAGACGCAATACATTTGCCTACAGCCATATCCATTATGAAGTGCAAGGCACATACGAAAGTTACAGATATCATTTCCCAGGGTAACGACCTGGCAGACCGAACAGCCAAGCATACAGCTCAGACTCAGACTCACACAACTGACTTGACAAAGACAATAGTCCAGACACCGACACATTGCATGACAGTTAAGGATCCCGCCCTAGATGTAATTGACATACAGACACATGCCACACCAGACGAAATCAAGAAATGGACTGAACTAGGAGGGATCCAGACAGAACAGGGATGGATGACGAAGGGAAAATCTACAAGGTTTCTCCCCGACTCTATGGTTCAAGTTATCATTAACACAGTACACAGTCCAGCACATTTAGGAGAAAAAGCCATGTTAGATAGTATTCAAAACCTTTGGTTCAATAAGCATTTACGAGCAGCAGCCAAACAGAAAGTGCGTACTTGCATGATCTGTTGTCAGTTCAACCCAGGTAAAGGCATTCCCGTAGAGCAAGGTGGATTTCATCCTCCCGATCACCCTTTTGAAGTCCTCCAGATGGATTATATCCAGATGGAACGCTGTCGAGGATTCAAATATGTCCTCGTAGTTGTATGTGCACTCTCCCGTTGGACAGAAGCATATCCAGTCCCAGATTACACTGCTCCGACCACTGCTAAGCAGCTGGTACGTGAATTTTTCCCCAGGTATGGCTTGCCTCGTATCGTATACTCAGATAACGGTCAGCCATTCTCGTCCGAGCTTATGAAGCAGGTATCACTCCTGCTAGGCTATCAATGGAAATTCCACTGTGTCCGACATCCCGAGGCAGCAGGTCTTGTGGAACGTCATAATCAAACTCTGAAAATTCGTCTTGCCAAGATCTGTAGAGAGAAAGGCGTCGACTGGATAGTACCTTTACCAGTTGCACTCTTTTACATGAGAATGGTAGCACACTCTCGAACAGGGCTATCCCCGTACGAGGTGGTCTTTGGTAGGCCACCGAATATGTGGGGGACGCCTTTGCCGAGAAAAATTACTGATGTTGACTGTAACATGCTGACAGATTACCTTGCTTCCTTGATGTCTGCACTACAATCATGTCGTTCACAGGTTGCTGCAGCCTTTCCCGACAACACCGAGGTGAAGCCACATGAGGTTGTTCCGGGGGACCTGGTGTTCGTGAGGAACTTCGACAGGAGAAGTCCGCTGGAGCCCCATTGGCAGGCGCCGAAGCTAGTACTATTGACTACAAGGACTGCGATCAAAGTGGAGGGCCGTAAGGGCTGGCTTCACTCGAGTCATGTTAAAAAATGCCATGGACTGCCGCCAGACTTAGACTCCCAGCCCTGCCCTCCTCCACAGACTGACTCAAAACTCCCCCTGGTAGAGAAAACTTCTTCTCAGGAGTATAAATTAAAGTTGAGGTCTAGCAAGTCAGACAGTTTAATTGTTTAAGTCCTCCCCTAGGTGAATCGGTTAGACAAGTTTCTGACATGTATCCCCTAGACCCCAATAGAGAGAGAGATAGACAGAAACAGCTCAAGAAACGTGAATATTGTAAATCACTTCGTAGTCACTGTATTGTGACACTATTGATTATGTTTTTTCTGAGTCTTATGATTATTGCTGCAAGTATACTGTTACATGTATATTTTCCTATTTTCAAACGTGCACATTCTTCTCCAAATGACACTGTCGAGCACACTTTCAGTGAACTGCCCCCGCATGAGTTGTCCTACCGACTTGCGCTGCGCAACAATACATTCATTAGTATGTTACATCATTCCCATCAGACCAGCAATGCTACTAATTGTTGGATATGTGGCCGACTCCCTCCCTATCAGAAATACAAGGGAGTTCTGCCCCTCTTTCCGTACCCGTTCACACACAATGGTTCCTGTGGTGCATGGTTTAGTATAATGAACTCTCTAGACTCCAATTCCGTAGTTTACCAGGGCAAGTGGGTATGGGGAAATCTGAACACAGTTTTGCATAAAGTATGTTTCCCTGACAAGGAGGGTCTTCCCCAAAGGACAGGGACTGATCTAGAAAACGAAGTATATGGATTAGGTAACTTTACACTTAACCTCATGATTCTGAATGTCCAGTCCGAAACCGAACCAGTCTTGCCCGCTATGTCAGTGTTACCAGTAAAAGGTGAATTATGTGTCAGAAAGAATGGTTCAGTACACCTAGGTCATAGTACATGTACTACTGTGATCGAATTTAGTGATAAAGGCAAGTCTACATTCAAGGCTTCCCGTCATTCTTATTTCGTTTGTGGTCATACAGCATATATACGTTTACCTCTAGATTGGGATGGTACTTGTTACATTGCCTTCCTTCTGCCACCTGTTTTCCTAGCCCCTCCTGATTATCATAGGGACTCCCATCTAGTACACAATAGACCCCAGAGAGATCTCCCGATTGTCGATTACACTGAAACGGCATGGGAACAATATACAGATTTCAATAAAGGTTTCTTTCCCTACTTAGGTGCTGTCTTCAATAGTAAATTGATATGTAAATTAACCAGGACCCTTGAAGCAGTAGTGAATGAAACTACTTCCGCCCTAGGCAACTTAACAGAGGAGCAGTCTGCTATGCGGATTGTTGTTCTTCAAAATCGTCTTGTCCTTGACGTCATCCTGGCCGATAGGGGCGGAGCTTGTAGAGTCATCGGATCGAGCTGCTGTGTTTTCATTCCAGAAAACGCACCATCAGGATATCGAGCCATAACCCGTCTTCACAAGATTGCAAGTCAGATACACCAGAATCCAGGCACCTGGACTTGGTCCGGTTGGTTCTGGAGCGTGTTATCAGCCTGGGGATGGAAAGTCCTATCCTTCCTAGGAATAGCCCTTCTCATAGTATTCAGTTGTTGTCTATGTCTGCAATGTGGGCCAGCGATTTGCGGCTTGTGCGCCACATCATGTATTCCTCATTCAAGTCCACGTTCAAAATACCGTAAGAAGAAAGAAGAGCAAATGATGTTACATGAACAGATTGATAGATTAATGAGGATTGATATATCATGAAGGGTCCGTAGGGGACAAGGAGGGAATGAGGTAATATGAATTTTTATGGTCAATTGTGTCCCCTAACGTAGACCCCAACGGCTCCATGTACGTGCTTCAAGTACATGTATGTTCCCTCCACTTCCAGCTATGAAGACGCAAATACATTTGCGTCCAACGTTAACATGTCCTCTTTCAGATCCACCATGAATGGGTCGAATATTCAGTTCCTAAGTATGCCTTGCCACCGTCTTTACATGGTGCACTTTTCACGTTTTCCTGGTTCTGGCGAGTTAGGCCCCGATTTCTGCCATCGAGCTTTTTCTGCCTTCTGCCTCTGGAAGCTGCAGCCTGGACCTGCATCTGTATCCCTGACCTTTGTCTTACTCCCTGCGCGGCTAGCGGTGCCTGGCTCGGCCTGCTTGCCTGCCAAAACAGTATTCAGCCTTCAAGTTATCTACTCCGCTCCTCGAAAATACATTCCTGTCTAGTAGTTTAGGTAAACATCCTTCCCAGCTGCAGAGCAAAGGGCCCGGCCTTTCTGTCTCCATGCAAGTAATTCATAGCTCCCGTTACCATGGTAGGCCCATGGCCCCTTGCTTTACACGTAGACACGTAGTCGCATATGCACGCACTAGCAGTCAGTAAAGAATAGCCTCTGCCCGAGAGACCTTTCCTTCTAGATAATACAGTTCCTCAAACACAAGATATTAGATATGATTTGGGTTTAGGTTGTCCTGACACGCCAGACTTCTGTCTCCACGTATAGCGCAAATGTCAAGTCCCCTTCACCCTCCAGTTCCACGTCAATTACACGTCATGCTGCTGCGCGCGCATCTCTGCCACATATTTCTGCTGACTCTGCAGGATTCTTCTATGGATCCACCCACCTGTGACTCTTCTTCATGACGTTTCTAGCACACACCTCTGTGTACGCCCTTGTGCACGCCTTCTGTTACGCATGTGTGTTCTTATCTCATTTCTCTCAGCTGTTACGCCTTCTGCATTCATCACCACTATATGCATTGACTATATATATGATATTCTGTTAATAAAGCATTGTACATGTCCATGTCCATTCCCTTCCTGAACCCTTGTGGTGATGGAACATGATACCTGGTTCGAACCAATTCCTTTTTAAGGAATAAAACCCTTATAACCTCAGATGCCACGGACTCTGCCTCTCATTTTTGACTGAGTTATTCTTATTGAACTTTACCGCATAGAAATTAAGTATAGGTAATTTTATTTACCGTAGCCACCTGCATGATGCTGCTTCGGATGCTACATAAAGTCCTACCATTGCTCCCAGCGCAGGTTAGGCCAGAGGTAGTGCGGGGTATCATCCTAATTAGACTGGATTATTGCAACGCACTGCTTCTGGAGGCGCCTGGAACGCTGGTGGGCAAGTTGCAGCGGATACAAAATATGGCAGCCAAGCTGGCACTTTCTCGCCTGCGCACTGCCTCTTCCACCACAGCACTACTGGATCTACATTGGCTGCCTGTTCATCAACGGATCCTTTTTAAAGCATCCTGTCTGGTTTTTAGAGCCTTGCATGGACAGGTTCCAGTTTTGCTGCAGAACTTATTTTCATGGTAGTCTACCTCTCGAAGCCTACGCTCTTCCTCTGCATGTCTGGTGACGGTTCCCAGAGTCCAGAGGGTAAGGATGGGAGGTCGGTCATTTCGTTTTGCGGCTGCTAGACTTTGGAATTCTCTCCCGATATTGCTGAGGAGTCAGGGTGAATGTCTAACCTTTAAGAGAGGTTTGAAGACCTACCTGTTTCTAAGAGCAGTGTGATTTCTGCATCGGTGGTTTCGGCTATGCTGAGTCAAAGCACCAGGATACCCTCTGGGTGACAGTATAGCGCTATATAAGTATGCAAATAATAATAATAATAATAATAATAATAATAATAATAATAATAATAATAATAATAATAATAATAATAATATAATACTTACAATGAGAGTGGTCGGGCTGTTGGTGTGAGACCGGATGTGCAGATGTTTGACAATGCGGAGTGTGTCCTTGGTGTTGTATGTGACTCTGAGGGTGTACCTCGTTAAGTTGGAACAATCATAATCCTGGTTTTGGTGTGTGGTCCCTGTGGGTTTTGGACTATCCGTCTGTGATGGCTATGTAGAAGTGGTGTGCTGATGTTGCGTACTACCACGTTACAGTAATGAAGGCGATGTGTGGTGCTGTTGTGTTGACGTGGTAACGAAGTACAATGTGGTGCTGCTGGAAGTTGTGTGTGTGCTGTACGAGGCACATGACCTGGTTGTACGTAGACGCACTGTTATGTGGGGCTGCATCGTGTTGACAGTATGAGTTGCACACACAGGCTGAGAAGCTGGCATGGGTGTGTTTGTGGGTGCCTGATACCAGGTGGATGATTGTCTGGTGTTCACTGTGTGGAGGGTGGGTGGAGCAATCAATCAATCAATCAATCAGGGAATTTGTAAAGGGCACTGCTCACCTGCTAGGGTCTCAAGGCGCTGGGGGGGTGGGGGGGAGCTGCAGCTAGTGGTTGAAGAGCCAGGTCTTGAGCAGTCTTCTGAATGCCGGGAGGTCTGCGGTCTGTCGTAGGAGGAGGGGGAGGGCGTTCCAGGACTTGGCGGCGCGGTTTGAGAAGGATCTGCCCTCGGAAGTGGTTCTGTGGATGCGCAGGACGGAGGCCAGGGATAGGTCGGCGGAGCGGAGTTGCCTGTAGGGTAAGTAGAAGGAGAGTCTGTCATTGAGGTAGGCTGGGCCGGTGTTGTGGAGTGCCTTGTGTGCGTGGATCATGAGTTTGAATGTGATTCTTTCGTCGACGGGGAGCCGGTGCAGGTCTCCCAGGTGCGGGGTGATGTGGTCACGGTGTGGGACATTGAGGATCAGGCGTGCGGAGGCGTTCTGGATTCTTTGGAGTCTGTTGATGAGTTTGGACGTGGCTCCGGCGTAGAGGACGTTTCCGACTTCCGTAGTCGAGTCGGCTGCTGACGAGGGCGTGGTTGACGGTTTTCCGTGTGTCCATCGGGATCCATCTATAGATCTTGCAGAGCATGTGGAGAGTGTGGAAGAAGGAGGAGGAGACTGCGTTTACTTGGTTGGTCATGCTGAGCTTGAATTGGAGGATGATCCCTAGGTTGCATGCGTGGTTGGTTGGTGCTGAGGGGGTTCCCAGTGATGCTGGCCACCAGGAGTCGTCCCACGCTGAGGGATTGGGCCCGAAGATGAGTACCTCCGTCTTGTCCGTGTTGTTTGAGTTGGCTTGCCTCCATCCATTCGCCAACTGCCTTCATGCCCTGGTGTAGGTTGGATTTGGCGGTGAGAGGGGGTCTTAGGTGAGGGAGAGGATCAGCTGGGTGTCGTCGGCGTAGGAAATAATGTTGAGGTCGTGTAGTCTGGCGATGCGAGCGAGGGGGGCCATGTAGACGTTGAACAGAGTCGGGCTGAGTGAGGATCCCTGGGGGAAGCCGCAGATGGTAGTGGTGGATCCGGAGTGGAACGGGGGGAGGCGGACTCTCTGGGATATGTCGGTGAGGAAGGAGGTGGTCCAGTCCAGGGCCTTGTCTAGGATCCCTGCATCGTAGAGGCGTGTGCGCAGTGTGTGGTGGCCAACGGTGTCGAAGGCGGCAGAGAGGTCCAGGAGGATGAGGGCCGCTGTCTTGCCGCTGTCGAGTAGGAATCTGATGTCATCTGTGGCGCCGATGAGGGCGGTCTTGGTGCTGTAGTTGCTGCATAAGCCTGACTGGGAGGGGTCCAGGATGCTGTTGTCTTCTAGGTAGCGGATGAGCTGGGTGTTGACGATCTTTTCCATGACTTACACAGGGAACAGAAGCAGGGAGATGTGCTGAAAGTTCTTGAGGTCGCTTGGGTTAGCCTTGGGTTTCTTCAGGAGGGCGTTGATCTCTGTGTGTTTCCAGCTGTTCGGGAAGGTAGTGGTCTCAAAGGAGAGGTTGATGGTGTTACACAGGTGGGGTGCAATGATGCTGACGGCTTTGTTGGCGATGTGGTGGGGGAGCGGGTCAGACGGGGAGCCTGCGTGGATGGTGCTCATGGTCCTGGTTATGTCTTCTGTGATCGCATTGGTCCAACTGGTCAGGGGGTGTTGGTCGGAGGGGCTTGGGGTGTTCGTTGTGGCGGGGTCGGTGGGGGGAAGCTGTTGTGGATGTTGGTGGTCTTGCGGTGTAAGAAGGCAACGAGGGTGTCACACAGGGCTTGTGATGGCCGGATGTCGTTGTTGCAGGAGCAGGGAGAGAGAGCTCTTTCACGATGTTGAATAGCTCTTTGCTGTTGTGTGCGTTGTTGTCGAGGCGGTCTTTGAATGAGGCTTTTTTGGTGTTCCTGATGAGGTGGTGATGGTTGCGGATGGCGTCTTTGTGGGCTGTGCGGTTGGCGGGTGTTCTGTTGTTGAGCCAGATGCCCTGCAGTTTCCGGCAGGTGTGCTTGGAGGCTAGGAGCTCCGGGGTGAACCAGCTAGCACTCTGGCTGGTGTCTCTGTCAGTGGGTTGTTTCATGGGTGTTACGGTGTTGTCGCAGTCCTCCATCCAGAGTCTGAGGGTGCGGGCACCCTCCTCGGGGTCGGTGGGGCTGGTCGGTGGGTTGAGTGCGAGGTGTGTTTCTAGTCATTCCTAGGTGACTTTTCCCCAGCGTCGGCGGGGGATCTGTAGAGTGCGGTGGTGGGAGAGGGGTTTCTGGAAAGTGAAGTGGACGCAGTGGTGGTCAGTCCAGGTGAGCTTGGAAGTGTGGCTGAAGGCAACGTGGGGCTGGCGGTGAAGATGGCGTCGAGCGTGTGACCGGCAATGTGGGTCGGGGTAGTGATGATCTGTCTCAGTCCGAGGGTGGCGAGGTTGTCGATCAGGGTGGAGGAGTTGATGTCGTTGTTGCTTTGTATGTGGTAGTTCAGGTCGCCGAGCAGGATGTAGATGGTGTAGGTCAGGGCGTGGGTGCTGATGAAGTCGGCAATGGAGTTGCAGAATCGGGGACGTGGGCCTGGTGGTCTGTAGATGAGGGTGCCTCTGAGGGTGGCCTTGGGGTCGGTGTGGATCTTGACGTGCATGTGTTCGGCGGTTGCGAGGGTGTTGTCGTGTTTGTGGAGACATTGATGGTGTTCTTGTGGATTATGGCGATGCCTCCCCCGGCTCCATTGGTGCAGTCTCTGCGCGAGATCTTGCATCCGCCGTGGATGGGCACTGCGATGTCTGGGGTGGAGACATTGTTCATCCAGGTCTCAGTCAAGAAGGCGACGTCTGGTGGAGTGGTGGTGAGCAGGTCCCAGAGCTTGACGGCGTGCTTGCGTGCAGAGCGGGTGTTGAGCATGATGCAACGTAGTTGGTTGTGTTCTGATGCTGTGGTGGTCTCAGCGTTGTTGTAGCAGGAGAAGTTGCAGTTCTGGCAGGTGTAAGGGCCGTGTCTGCGCTTGGGGGTGGCCTTGTAGCAGTTGGGGGTGCGTCCGTGGTTGAGTGCGATGAGGGTGCTGGCATCGTAGCGGTGACGTGCGTTGCGGGTGGTGTGAGGGCCAGGGGTTCTGGCGCTGGGTACGGTCCAGGTGGGGACGGGCGCAAACGGTCACGCAGTGGATGCCATTTAAGGGTAGGTGGGGAGGGAGGACCAGCTAGGAGGCGGGAGGTGGGAAAGAGGGCAGCGAATGGGCAGGGGGGGAGGGGCAGCAGGGGAGGCAGCGGCGGGAAATGAAAACGGGAAAAGCAGAGCAAGAGTCTGGAGTGTCACATGAGTCAGAAAATGAGCTGAGTGTCTTGCAGTGTGCTTGTTGCCGGTGCTGACGGACCTGCCTTTGTCATGGAGGTTGTGCAACAGTGGCACAGACAAGCTGCGGCATGCTTTAAGAATAGATGGATGGAGGAGTATCTTGTAGGCGTGTGTGGTGCAGGATCTGGACACTCGGTACTGCGTTGTGGCTGGGGATGCAGCAGCAGGAATGAGTGAACACATGACAGCAGAAGGGGTGAGACAACATGCTAAACAACCACACAAAACCAAGGATTCGAGCAGGGCACCAAGTGACATGTGTATGTGAAGGCTGGAGTGTCTGGTTACCCATGGGTCACCGCAAGCAAAATGTGTGAACAGTCGCCAGAGATCATGGGCACAGGATTAGGCAGCCCAAGGCCAAGCGGGGCACAGGACACACAGCGTCAGCAGGTGTAGCCTGCCCGTCGTGTGTAGCAAGCAAACCAACACATACACAACCATGTACATCAGGCACAATATGGTACATTTGCCATTACCAACAGCATGCATGTTGTCACTGTACACGTAAACACATATGAACAATCCTCGTAAACAATGCCATATTGAATGCATGTTGACTGGCAAGAGATGTGCGTTGACAGCAATGAGGCTCAATGTACTGTGGTAAACACACTTACTACACAATAAGATAAAGTTGTTTGTGAGGCAATGCAGCATTAGCCAATGTACATGCCCAGTGGCATTGCTCTGAAGACACTAACAGTCATGCAATGATGTTACCTGTAATGCTGCTGGAAGATTCTCCACACGACTGCCAGGGACTGTCCGTACCTTTGATCATCAGAGTGGTGTGATGCTGAAAGGGTTCCATCTTCAAATAGCCCCTTGGTCTGAGTACAAATGACAGACACAAAAGGGAGATCAGGCGAGGGAAGGAGAGGATGAGAAATGCATGGAGGGAGATCTAAAACAAAGGAAAACAAGCATAAGGACTCAATACTTTTGTCACAGAATCACAGAATACCTCTGGACCTACACTGTACCAGTCACACCTGTGAAGTGTAACCACTGCCACTGTACCCTATGTGTGATCACAGATTGAGCAATGAGAGTAGATCAGATGCTTAAACACCGACACATGAATAGGTAGTACAGTTTCTCACCTAAACAAAGCAAGTGTAACGCTCACAAGGCTGCCACTATGCAATTAGATCCATGCGGCCATCAAATCTTTCACAATGTATGATTGAGGGTCCTAATCTCAGGATATGTAATGTATGACAGTGCTACTTAGACACAAAGCCAACAATCCTTATTTAGCCCTGTGAATCCGTAAGGGCCATGACGGGAAAGTAGACATCACCCGCAAGAGCCATTAGCAGCTCCTCCAATGAGGAAGGGAATGACCTAAACACAAGGAAGCCCCGCAGGAGCCACTCATTGGCTCTTGCAACTGTGCCCCACTATGCTAAACATGACAAGCAGGTGTGACCAAACTCAACAGCGAGTAATGAGGAACAGAGCCATAAAAATAAGCCTACCGTGACCATGAGATGCTGCACGGCACAAGATAATCCTGTGAATAACCTCACTCGACTGGTGCCACGGAGATTTAACATTTGCTATAGCCCAACGTTGTGATAACATCACCGCAACATACCTGGCATCATGGGAATGGAAAGTTAACATCAACTCACAGAGAAGGCTAGCGAAGCAGGGTTCTCCACCGGCACTGAGCTAACGACATGACAGTGACATGACATACTGGCACAAGGGGCAATGCATCCATGCAAACAGACTCACAGGACAGTTGACTGAACATGTGGGACATACACTGGCCCACACCTACACAACATGGTTTTTGGTAAATCAAACTGTAGTGGACCACAAGGTTTAGTGGATGATCCTGACACATCCTGCTGCACACAGTGAGGCTGCAATTCCCCAGAGAGGCCGAGGTTGTGATGTCCTACACAATGTCAAGCCGTGGTATTTGCAATGTGTCAGGGTCAATGTTTACACACATTGATGCATTCACCAGAGTCAAAACTCAACTACAGATGATTGTCAAGAAGGGTGACTGTCCTGTCATGGGAGTAGGGCAACATGAAATTAGAGACATGGTAATGTTACATGTATGTATGGTCCGACAACATGCGCATGAACATTTTCCACACATTTGAAAACATACCAACACAATACAGCCTGTTTGTAATCCTTACACAAACTGACATTTCAACATGTCTGTGCATGTACCGCTCAGTCGGCTGACGTTGCTATCTTCAAGAGGAATAGCAGGAGGACACCAACGGACAACAGGAAGGGCGACCTGGGAATGACAGTAACACAAGGGGTCACGTTCAGAATAATTCCATTCAGACATGGTCATTTATAGTACACTAAGAATGTAGTACACTTGTACATTCCATGTTCACACATTGTATGTATGTGTGTGGCATCACACCAGCACTTGTGTGACATTGCACAACAAACAACTCAGTGACATTGCATACAGTCAGCTGGACACACAGGGCCTCATTTATGAAAAGTGACGCATCGCTGCGTGAAAACAGCGATGCGTCACTTTTCACTGCGCACTCCTTACGACATTCCTGATGCGTCATATTTAATGTATGGCGCATCATGTCGCAAGGAGTTACAGATACGTCAGTATTTCTGACGTATCTGTAAGCGCAAAAGTGACGCATTGCTGGAGTGTGTCACAAAAGTGACGCAACTCCAGCAATTCGTCCTTTCACATGGGGAAAGCCCCATGTGAAAGGGCTTGCGTCAGTCTTACGCCTGCTGTGAGGCAGGCGCAAGATTTTGACGCAACAGCGTCCTAAAAGTGACGCAGTGAAATCTCATAGATTTCACTGCGTCACTATTACGAGGCTTTTTGCGGGGGAACGCCCCCTCTGCATACATTATACCTGACGCAGGTATAATGTGGCGCAGGGGTTTAAAAAGTGACGCATCTACCTAGATGCGTCACTTTTTAAATATGGCGCAACGAGGCGCATTTTTTACACCGCTGATGCGTCACAAAAAGTGACGCACCGGCGGCGCAAAACTGACGCAAGGCCTCATAAATAAGGGCCACAGTATGCTACACATGCCACTCTATGGTACAAGCTTGCACAATATTTTACTAGGACTCACCATCATGAAAAGAAGTTGCGTATGAGCTGACTCCGGATATCATCCTCCTCCTCCTCCTCCTCATCGCTTGCATCCTGGCCAAGGCCCTCATCCTCAACGGGTGGATGTTCCAGCTCATCAGGATCCAGGATGAGTGGCACAGGCTTCTCAACTGCCATGTTGTACAACATGCAGCACACAATGAAGATGTTAAACACCTTGAGCGGGGCGTAGGGGAGGGATCCACCAGTCTTGTCGAGGCACCTGAACCGGGTCTTCAGGAGTCCAAACATTCTCTCTATGACTCGCCTGGTCTGCCCGTGTGCATTGTTGTACTGCTGGTCTGCAGCTGTTCTGGGGTTGCGGAGCGGAGTCATGAGCCACGGCATATAGGGATATCCTGCGTCTCCTACAAATTGACATAATGGCAATGAGTGTATAATGTGATGCCGTCAGAGAAATACATAAAATTGAGACATACATGAGAAACAGAGTTTACCCCCCAACAAGACATGCCCGATGGTTGCACAGCTGCAGCATCATCTGTGGTACCCTGCTACGCCTCATGATGAATGCATCGTGGCACGATCCTGTAAAACGTGCACAAACATGTGAAATCCGCATGTTAGCAAGACACATCTTCAACTATGCGGATGACTTGCAGCTCATCTTTCCTCTTAACACCCAGGACTCAGTGGTTGAATTCCAAAGAACTATGTCCCACATACTGAGTTGGATGAGCTGCAGCCATCTGAAGCTCAATCCGGGCAAGACCGAGTTGATCTTGCCCGGACAGAGCTCGCTTAGTTGGAACTCCAGCTTCTGGCCCATCAGTATGGGAGTCCCCCCATCTAAATCAACGGTGGTCAAGAGTCTAGGTATCCTTATCAGCGAGGATCTCTCGCTAAAAAGACAGGTTGGAGCGGTGGTATCCTCCAGCATCTTCCAACTGCAGAAAATAAAAAAAATCGCTCGTTTTTTTTCCCCTGCAGCTCTCACACAGATTGTCATCTCCTTGGTTCTGTCCAGGCTTGACTTCTCCAACAGTCTCTATCTCGGCCTGCAAATTGGAGAGCTAAAACGTCTCCAGCTTGTCCAGAACCAAGCCGCCAGGCTTCTTCTGAATATACCTAGGAGGCAATCTATCAGACCTGGCCTTAAACAGCTCCACTGGTTGCCAGTTGAGCAGCGTGTGGCCTTCAAGGCCGGGTGCATACTGTTCAGGTCTTTGAATAACTCTGGCCCTCTATTCATCAGAGATCTATTCAAAAAATACTGCCCTTCCCGTCATCTTCGTTCGACCTATAAATCACTCCTGATCGTACCCCCATTTAAAAGGAAACGCCTTGGAGGCTGCTGTTTCGACCACCTCGCTGCAGGTTTTTGGAACTCTCTCCCCCTCAACATTAAACTCAACGATAACATCCTCAGTTTCAGACATTCTCTGAAAACCTGGCTTTTCACTCAAGCTCACTACTGATAGCACTGCTTTTTCTATTATCTGCCTGCTTGGTTCATTTTCTATAGCGCCATGAAGCCTCCGGGCGTACGAGCGCTCAATAAATTCCCAATTAACATTAACATTAACATTAACACACCACCGGGGCATTTATGGAGTGGTAATGTTTCCTGTTGCGGTAGGCCTGCTCCTGAGCTTGTGGTGGCACCAAAGAAACATGTGTTCCATCAATCAATCAATCAATCAGTGACACTTATAAAGCCCGCTACATACCCGTAGGGTCTCAAGGCGCTGGGGGGGGGGGGGTGCCGCTACTGCTCGAACAGCCAGGTCTTCAGCTTCTTCCTGAAGGAGAGGTGGTCTTGGGTCAGGCGCAGGTCGGTCGGGAGGGAGTTCCAGGTCTTGGCGGCCAGGTAGGAGAAGGACCTTCCTCCTGTAGTCGCTCTTCGGATGCGGGGGACGGCGGCGAGGGCGTGGTTGGCTGATCGGAGGTGGCGTTTGGGAGCGTAGAAGTTGACTCGGCTGTTGAGGTAGCTCGGGCCTTGGTCGTGTAGGGCTTTGTGTGCGTGGGTGAGGAGGCGGAAGGTGATTCTCTTGTTGACGGGGAGCCAGTGAAGGTCTCTCAGATGTCCGGAGATGTGGCTGGTTCGTGGGATGTCGAGGATGAGTCTGGCTGAGGCGTTTTGGATCCGCTGGAGTCTCTTCTGGAGCTTGGCGGTGGTTCCGGCGTAGAGGGCGTTGCCGTAGTCCAGTCGGCTGGTGACGAGGGCCTGGGTGACGGTCTTCCTGGTCTCCGTGGGGATCCACCAGAAGATCTTCCGTAGCATGCGTAGGATGTTGAAGCACGCCGAGGAGACGTTGTTGACTTGCCTGGTCATGGAGAGGGAGGAGTCCAGGATGAAGCCCAGGTTGCGTGCGTGGTCTGTCGGTTTGGGTGCGGTGCCCAGGGCGGGAGGCCACCAGGAGTCGTCCCAGGCGGAGGGTGAGGAGCCCAGGATGAAGACCTCCGTCTTGTCCGAGTTCAGTTTCAGGCGGCTGGTCGTCATCCACTCGGCTACCTCTTTCATCCCTTCGTGCAGGTTGGCTCTGGCGGCGGCGGGGTCGTTGGTCAGGGAGAGGATCAGCTGGGTGTCGTCGGCGTAGGAGATTATGCTGAGGTTGTGTTTGCGTACGATGGCCGCGAGGGGGCTCATGTAGACGTTGAAGAGGGTGGGGCTCAGAGATGATCCTTGGGGGACGCCGCAGATGACTTCGGAGGCCTCTGACTTGTACGGTGGTAGGCGGACTCTCTGTGTTCTTCCGTCGAGGAAGGAGATGATCCATTCCAGCGCCTTGTCCTGGATTCCGATGTTGCTGAGGCGCCGTACTAGGGTGCGGTGGCAGACCGTGTCGAATGCCGCGGAGAGGTCTAGGAGGATGAGGGCCGCTGTTTCTCCATTGTCCATCAGGGCTCGGATGTCATCGGTGGCGGCGATGAGGGCGGTCTCGGTGCTGTGGTTGGCTCGGAAGCCGGACTGTGAGGGGTCGAGGGATCCGTTCGTCTCGAGGAAGGCGGCCATCTGCTTGTTGACGGTCTTCTCGATGACTTTGGCTGGAAACGGGAGAAGCGAGATGGGGCGGTAATTCTTGAGGTCGGTGGGGTCCGCTGTTGGTTTCTTGAGTAGAGCGCTGAGTTTGGCGTGTTTCCAGCTCTCAGGGAAGATGGTGGTGTCGAAGGATGTGTTGATGATGTCTCGCAGGTGGGGTGCGATGACAGCGTCGGCCTTGTTGAAGACGTGGTGAGGGCAGGGGTCGGTCGGTGATCCGGAGTGGATGGAGTTCATCGTGCGGATGGTGTCTTCGGTGCTGATCGGGGTCCAGGCGTGGAGGGTGGTGGTGGGGGGTGGTTGTTCGGTCATGGTGTGCGTTGGTTGGTTGTTGAAGCTGCTGTGTATGTCCGTGATCTTGTTGTGGAAGTATGAAGCGAGGGAGTTGCAGAGGTCTTGCGATCGGGTGATGTCGTTGTTTCCTGCGCTGGGGTTGGAAAGCTCTTTCACGATGTTGAAGAGTTCCTTGCAGTTGTGTGCGTTGTTGTCCAACCGGTCCTTGAATGCTGTTTTCTTGGCGGCGCGGATCAGCTGGTGGTGTTTCCGGGTGGCAAGTTTGTGGGAGGTCCTGTTGTCCGGTGTCGGTTCCCTTTTCCAGACTTTCTCGAGGGCTCGGCAGTTCTTCTTGGAGCTCTTGAGTTCGTCGGTGAACCATGGGGCCTTCTTGCTGCCGGGTCTGCTAGGCGGGGTCCTCAGTGGGGCGAGTTCGTCCGCGCAGTTGCTGATCCACTTCGTGAGGTTGTCGGCGGCCTGGCTGGGGTTCGCTGAGCTGGCAGGAGGGTGCTGGCTCAGGGAGGTGGCAAGCTGGTCTGCTGTGATCTTGTTCCAGCTTCTGCGGGCGGCCTGTTGCTGGTGATGGTGGGTCGTCGTTCTCTTGAAGGTGAAGTGGACGCAGCTGTGGTCCGTCCATTGAAGCTCTGTGGCGTGGCTGAAGTCGATGTCTGTGCTGGATGAGAAGACGGCGTCGAGTGTGTGTCCGGCGAGGTGGGTGGGGGTGGACACCAGTTGCTTGAGTCCCAGGTTGGCGAGGTTGTCGAGCAGGGTGCTGGTGTTGCGGTCGTTGTTGTTCTCCAGATGGAAGTTGAGGTCTCCCAGGAGGATGTAGTCAGCGGAGGGGAGGGCATGCGGGCTGACGAAGTCGGCGATGTCCTCGCTGAATAGCGTGCGTGGTCCAGGGGATCGGTAGATCAGGGTGCCTCTGAGGGTGGTGTTCGGGTTGGTGTGGATCTGGAAATGCAGGTGTTCCGCGCTGGTCAGGGTGTTGTCGGTGCTGGTCGTGAGACGGATGGTGCTCCTGTGGATGATGGCGATGCCTCCTCCCATCTGGTTGGCGTTTCGGTCCCTCCGGACGATCTTGTAGCCCTCTGGGATAGCGATGGCGATGTCGGGAGCTGAAGAGGCGTTCATCCAGGTCTCCGTGAGGAAGGCAACGTCAGGGGCTGTGGCGTCTAGGAGGTTCCAGAGTTCGATGGCGTGTCTGTGGACGGAGCGGGTGTTGAGCAGGATGCACTTGAGGTGGGTGCTGCTGGTGTTCGACTTGGCGGGTGCTGGTGCGGGGCTGGTCCGGATGCAGGTGAACTTGCAGGCGTGGCAGCTGAAAGGTCCGTGGGTACGTCTTGGAGTGGCTTGATGGCATTCTGGGAGTCGGCCGGTGTTGAGAGCGATGAGGGTGGCGGCGGAGTACGTCAGGCGGGTCGGTCGGGATCTTCGTGGGCCAGGGGTCCTGGCACTGGGCGCGATCCAGTCGCGGACGGGCGCAGACGGGCTTACCTTTGGCGCGCCTTCGGCGCACAATCGGCGCGCCCGCTGCGCGTGACCGCTGCGCGTTCGCACGGTCGCCATTTAAGGCCAAGTGCGCGGGTGGGCGGAGCAGCTGGGAGGCGGGAGCGGGGAGGGTACTGAATAGAAAAAGGGGCGGGGAAAAGCGGCAGTGGCGGGAAGGGAGGGCGGAGGGCGGCGAGGTAGGCGGACAACAAGGAAGGAAAAGCAAAACACGGGGAAAATGAAATTAAAACAAAACAGGCACAAATAATCGAAAAAACAAGGGCAAAATGAGAGTAAAACAATGGACCCAATTACATGTGGCATCCCACCCAGGGCATAGAAATCACCCTTGACACCTGTCAACTCTTCTGGAGTAGGAAATTTGATGAATTCATCAATGTGACTCAACATAGCAGCTAACGCATCACGTAGTACACGGCTGAACATGGTATGGGACATCCCCCCCACATCGGCTATGGTAAATTGGAACGTACCTGTGGCAAAGAAATGTAGGGCTGCCATCACCTTTACCTTGGGTGTCAGCGCAGTTGGATACCTGTGTCGTGGTAGGAGATGTGGTTCCAGCCTGTCCGTCAAGTCCTGAATAAACTGTTGTGTGAATCGGTATCGGCGGATGCAATCACGTTCCCTCATGGCCTCCAAGTCTGGCAACGGCCTTGGCAGAGGTGGTGCCCTGCACGACATGTTTTTGGAAAAAGGTGTACAACTGTCAGCCAACAACTATTACAATGTACATAGCAAAAGCAACAATGCTTCAACACATCAAATCACCATTGAGTCTGGCATGGGCTGTACATCAAGGATACATATGCCAGCTGGCTGGTACTCCTCCATTAGAACTTATACACCTGTTGTCTGTGAAATGGACATGACATGCACACTAATGATCTGCTGGGCTGGTCTGAGTGAGTAGGTCAATGTATCACGTCCGTGACACAGGTCACGTGACCTGCATAAGAAGGTTGTCAACACATCCAGACAGGTGACTGCAAGGCACACACCCACGTCACATTTGCTATCAATTGCACAAATCTGTAATATTGTGAATGAGGTGTGCATTTGACTAAACTACACCACAGCCATTATCAGAATGCAGACCTGTATGTTTGTGGACAAAAGTTCTATGATGCCATCACACACATGAGCAGTTAAAATGGCCCTGTGCCATGGTGTGCGTACATGGGAAACCCTTGCAATCATGGCACAGACCCATCATAGATGCACCTACAGCAGATTAAGTATACGGGATACAAACAGCATGCCTAATCTTTCACATGACACACACATTACATTGTCACACAGGGTCATGCTGGGCGTCAATTTTACAAGAGTCCTTAGGGGCGACACCGCCGGTGCGTGAGTAGTGTGCAACCCCACCCCCATGTGTCACTTTAAAGCTCCCTTGAGCAGTGGGCTGACGAGCCTGGGATCCCGCACCTACGCGCCGGAGTGGTACTATACCTGGCAGATATTGTCCGCCATCGGCAACCCCAGAACACTGCCTATCCCTGCTGACGAGGGGTGAAACCCCCGAAACACGTGTCCAGGGATGGTGAAGACAGCGAAGATAGCAGAAGATCGAAAGATGATGCATCGCGAACACTTTACTACATTGACCAGAGTCCTTAGGGGCGACACCGCAGGAGTGTGAGTAGTGTGCGACCCCACCCCCATTTGTAACTTTAAATCTCCCTTGAGCAGTGGGCTGACGAGCCTGGGATCCCGCACCTACGCGCCGGAGTGGTACTATACCTGGCAGATATTGGCAGCCATCGGCAACCCCAGAACACTGCCTATCCGTGCTGACGAGGGGTGAAACCCCGAAACACGTGTCCAGGGATGGTGAAGACAGCGAAGACAGCTAAAGATCGAAAGATGATGCATCGCGAACACTTTACTACATTGACCAGAGTTCTTAGGGGTGACACCGCCGGTGTGTGAGTAGTGTGCGATCCCACCCCCATTTGTAACTTTAAAGCTCCCTTGAGCAGTGGGCTGACGAGCCTGGGATCCCACACCTACGCGCCGGAGTGGTACTATACCTGGCAGATATTGGCAGCCATCGGCAACCACAGAACACTGCCTATCCCTGCTGACGAGGGGTGAAACCCCGAAACACGTGTCCAGGGATGGCGAAGATAGCAGAAGATCGAAAGATGATGCATCGCGAACACTTTACTACATTGACCAGAGACCTTAGGGGCGACACCGCCGGTGTGTGAATAGTGTGCGACCCCACCCCCATTTGTAACTTTAAAGCTCCCTTGAGCAGTGGGCTGACGAGCCTGGGATCCCGCACCTACGCGCCGGAGTGGTACTATACCTGGCAGATATTGGCAGCCATCGGCAACCCCAGAACACTGCCTATCCCTGCTGACGAAGGGTGAAACTCCGAAACACGTGTCCAGGAATGGCAAAGACAGTGAAGATAGCAGAAAATCGAAAGATGATGCATCGCGAACACTTTACTACATTGACCAGAGTCCTTAGGGGCGACACCGCTGGTGTGTGAGTAGTGTGCGACCCCACCCCCATTTGTAACTTTAAAGCTCCCTTGAGCAGTGGGCTGACAAGCCTGGGATCCCGCACCTACGCGGCGGAGTGGTACTATACCTGGCAGATATTGGCAGCCATCGGCAACCCCAGAACACTGCCTATCCCTGCTGACGAGGAGTGACACCCCGAAACACGTGTCCAGGGATGGCGTAGACAGCGAAGATAGCAGAAGATCGGAAGATGATGCATCGCGAACACTTCACTACATTGGCAGATATTGGCAGCCATCGGCAACCCCAGAACACTGCCTATCCCTGCTGACGAGGGGTGAAACTCCGAAACACGTGTCCAGGGATGGCGAAGACAGCGAAGATAGCAGAAGATCGAAAGATGATGCATCGCGAACACTTTACTACATTGACCAGAATCCTTAGGGGCGACACCGCCGGTGTGTGAGTAGTGTGCGACCCCACCCCCATTTGTAACTTTAAAGCTCCCTTGAGCAGCGGGCTGACGAGCCTGGGATCCCGCACCTACGCGCCGGAGTGGTACTATACCTGGCAGATATTGCCATCATTTATCATTACGTACTTGCATGTACTGTAATTGGTACCCCGTGATCACTGCCCCACGGCTACATATAGGCATCAATATTGTTCTGGTAATATGACATACCTATCATCCAATATCCATTGCTTATTGTACTAACTGGTTATCTGCAGCCATTATCGCTTACTTTTTTAGTAAACAAGTGACCATCACCTGTCATTACGTACTTGCGTGTACTTATCCTCTCTTGTTGACATGTGTCTCTTTGGCTTAGAGCTAGAAACCGCACCCTTACGCTGGGCATGTTTCATGACACCTTTTGATCAATTCAGATCTCTGCTACTTTGATAAATCACTAAATCACTAAATACGGTGACAGACTGTCCGTCTGCTCGAGCACACCAAACTAATAAAGTTATTATCCTCCAAAGGCTCTGAACACGATCACCTTAGCTACCGATCAAGCCTCTGCCCCTGACGCCGGCACATGTGACCGACTACATCACATCACGTTGCATTCGCTGATTGGCCACTGATACAGGGCACCGCCCCCTCACTTAGGCGGGCCCCGCCCCCGGAACCAACGCCTCGCTGCCAAAGATTCATAACCTGCTTGCCGAGCCCCGCTTGATCTTCGGGGTCCAGTCTGAGGGTAATGCAGGTATACTGAGGGTGCCTAGCGTAGAGGGCGTAAGTTAACCAGCAAACCTTGACATTCCCGACCTCGGCGGCATATCACGGAGCTAAGTACCGTTTCTCCATTTTCTGACGCATTGTATGTGTCTTCCCTCTCCTAAGGGTGTGCCAATTATGCTACCACCTCCCTCCTTTGACCCATGGTGTACCCCTGTTACACCACAAAAGTGAGACATTTTAACTTACCTTTATAGCGATCGTTTCATTACTTTGGCATATTGATCGCTAATGGGAAGACGCCCTTCCCTTTTAATACAATTACCCACAATCACCAATTTTTCACTTCTAGCATGCTGCACTTCCCAGTGATTAGTGCGTATCAACCCAGAGACAGAGGTGGTGATAAACATAGTGTTATAGCGCCACACAATGTCTTTTCATGACGATTGGAGCACCATAGATCTACAATTGTGATTAAGAACAACCTAAACCTGTTTGTCTTGTCCTTTATGTACGTCTATGTCTTTCTTTCTTTACAGGTGCAGAAACCTTAATGAAGGAAGTCTCCTAAACCAGGAGTTATTAGGAAGACAGCTTTTCTTCCTATTTTTCGCACTTTTTTCACCTTTTATTTTTCACTTACACGTCCCTAGGAAAGGGTGGGCCTTAGCGTGCCCATACTGCCAGGGTTTAGTACACCTATAGAGTCCTGATGTATGCCTGGTAACTTTACACCGTTTCAGAGGCAGAAACATGTTGACTGACAATTAAGGAAATAACCACACAATTAACTGTGGACTGCTTTCCTGCACTTAATTTTAATAATATGTCCTAAGTTATCGCCTAAATAAATCATTTTTGATACACTAAAGACATTTTTAATCCCCTTACCACTATTTAGTTTACTTTTTCACTGCACGCCTTGAACTCACATATCCTGCTCCGCAGTAGATCTGGGGTCGAAGCACACTGAAGAGGCACTCGGCCTCTTCAGTGGGGCTCAATGATGAAGCATGTCATCACCAGGTGGTGAGTGAGGGCTTTCCTAAAACGTCCTGAGTGAGGCCGCCCCCCCCCCTTTTGTTGTTGCTCATTCGTGTGGTTCCGTAGAAACCATATGACACTCTTTTTTTGCTTACTGCACACTAGAGAACGGTCTGGGCTTCAAAGGGGTTTGTAAAACTGTTAATGGCAGTGTCACTTCCTGCATCCTTGCACCTTAGAAAAAATAACTGTTGATGGATGTGCACTCCCCTGTGATACAGCACAGCCATGTGAACAGCACAGCCTCGTGCTACAGGATGTATTTTAAGTACATAACTATTTCTTAGATGCAGCTGTGCACATGTGTACACTGTATATTGTCTTTAATGCAGCAGCAGCCCATCCTTAATGGCGGAGGGGCCATGCCCCCCCACCGTTCGGCCAACATGAAGAGTGTCTGCCAGACTCAGCAGAGGTTAGCCCGACTGACACTTTGGGCCCCATTAGGATGGTGGGCGGATTGCCCACGCCGGGCCGGAGGTAGTCACCGCTGGCCCGGTGGGGGCAATCCACCTGCCATCCCTGTAGATAAGACCCCCGCCATATCATTATGGCTGGGGGGGTCCACGGCGGACGGAAAGACCGTCCGCCGCTTTTCCGCCCGGTCGACATGTCGACCGGGCGGAAAAGGGTTCAATGTGGTGGGGGTGTCTTTTAGACACAGCCAGCCATATTAGAATGTGGCTTTGTGAATGCCTTTCCGTGTTGGCATTGCCGCCAAGGAAAGGCATGCAGAGTCTGTTTGGGGGGCCCGTTGCGGGCCCCCATCGACTCCGGGGGGTTGGGGGTGAACATGAGGGGTACCTATGGTACCCCCCTGCCTTTCAAAGAACAACGTGGCAGGCACCGTTCGGTGCCTGTCACGTTGTGCTTTGAAAAGCACATGTATTTTTAGCATTGCGGCGGGCGGTGCTTTTAGCACCTCCCGCCGCAATGTTAAAAATACGGGATGCGCCCGCCACTGTGGTGGGTGCATCCTAATTGCCCCCACGAGACCCCCACCCTTATGGCGGGCGGTCCCTTTTACCGCGAGGACAGGCAGACAGACACTATACATGCGCTTATGCACAGGTAAGTGGCTGACTGAATTGAATTTTGCCAGGCTGAAAATGTTGTAGCTCTGTAGGCATGATCTCCTCAGCCCAGCAAAGTGCATCACGGGCCTCTCCTGAAGATGAGTGGGAGCGTCACTGATAACCTCGGACCTGAATGCTTCAGTTTTAAGCCCTGAAGTGCCCAGGGCAGACTTTCTATTATTGACGCCTCGCCACAGAGTGGCGTGGGGTCAGCAAGTCTCACTGACCACATCCCACGCTGTGATGAAATAGGGTCTGCCGTCGATGGTCAGCCGACGAGAGGACGTGGCAGTCCCCATACTGCAGGAACCTCGCCGAAATCTCTCGAGCTGTCAGTAATTTATTTTAATTTTAATGTTTTATGTTTGATGTGTGTGTGTGTGTGCATGTGTATTTGTATAAATGTATGTGTATTTGCGAGTGCGTGCTGTGTATGGGTGTGTGTGCGCTTGTCTGCTTGTGAATGGTGGATGGATGCGTGAATGCATGGGGTTTCGAGTGAGTGTGCAAGCGGATGGGTTCCCCCTCCCCACCCATACCCACCACCTGCTTCAATTACTAGCTGCAACTACATTAATGCTTGAATGATTTCCCTTCCAACAGCAGGCGTGCCCTCAATGGTCGGGTATATATACCACTCTTTGCTTCACATGATGCAACAGACACACATATATGAAGCCTCTGTCTCTTGGTGTCAAGGATATGGCAACATGCACAGGAAACTTCAACTTTGCTCACCACTCTTTCGTGTCATAGTACTGTGCACGTATGCTCACAATGCTTCTAACTTCGAAATGTATTTCATGCTGGTAAAGATACACTAGCACACATATGTTGACGTGACACCTCTGCCTGACCATGTGAATCCTTGTGCCCAAAAAAGGCTCATGGTGCATGCAAAGAAGTCCCCCACAAAATAATAGCTCCCTCCTTTTTACACAATTCCTGGATCCTTCTGTGAAGCCCCACCGATGAATTCCTGCAGCTTCATCCACCAATGCATGCTGGTGTGATCTCTCCTCTTCCTGGGGGGGGGGGGGGGGGGGGGAATCCAGGACATGGCAGGCGTGGGAGCAGTACCTTTAATTCTAACAGCAGCAAAAGTTAATGATATCTAGGCACCAGGAACTGCTGTCTCACTGAACATTTTCCTGGATCACCAACATGATGTAATTGACATTCCAAGAAAGAATGCAAGGTCAGCATGCACGATGACTAGGCAGTAGCAAAATATTTACATGCATGTGTTTGGAGAGAGAGTTAAATGTATATTTAACAAGATATAAAAACACACTGACAAGTTGTACGTTCTCGGAAAAAGGGGATATAACCAAATAAATATTTACTGCAAAAGAAACATTGAAACAACTGCCAAAGTTTAGTCTTGAAATGAAAAACAAGAAAGTAATGACTTCTGAGAGGTGATACGAAAGCTAATGATTTAAGACAAGGAAAGAATTTCGATTAGATATCTGGTAAACATGTCTAACCCTCTGAGAGGTTAACTTGTTGAATGATCTTCAGAACTGCTGGGTGGAAGTTCATCAGTACAGGGCTTTCAGCCCAGCCATTTTAAGGCCAGCACAGGACCGTTATCTTAGTTGTTCCTCTGTCACAGCGAGAGGATGGACCTGGGGATGGAAGGTGCCCCTTTCAGTACGACTCTTCTGCCATTCTAGAACAAAGATGTGCAGAAAACACAGAGGATGGAGGGAGCACAAAGAGTGATGGACCTAATCCAGAGAAATACCAAAGAAAACAATGTCGGTTTGATTAGCCTGAGCGGGTGTATCACCATTGCCAAAATGTAGGAAAAGTTGTTGGGCAAAAATCTGAAGAGTTTTGTAAAACACATTACACCAGAACAAAAATGCAAAGGGCCTGATTCAGAGAGTGGTGACTCCATCAAGGCGGCGGAGTATTTTACTCTGTTGCCCTGATGGAATAGCCGTACTCCAAATTAAAAGGTGTACGCTGCCCCAGTGGACATCTCAAACAAATACCAGGTTTACATTTGCAGGGATGCCTTTACAGCAGTCCCTGTCAATGCATTGAAAGTGTGCCCTATGTAACGCACTTTTCAATTAATTTTTTTTATTTTCAAAAATAAAATACCAAAGTACAATTTAATGGCCCCTTGTCATGGGAGTTTTTCCCCATGGCATGGGGTTCATTGAACTGTTTTTGCATTCTTACCACTATGTTTTGAATGGCGGCAAGCGATAGTAAAAACATGCCATTTGTTCGCCCACTCCAAATAGGGCGGACGGACAAATGGTTAATCTCAGACAACCCTTACTCAGTCAGGCCATCGGAGGTGTATGTCAGCAGTGGAGACAGAGTAGCCTTTGACCTTTTGGAATCCGGCCAGTGAAATACATGAGATATTAAATAGGAAATAGGAAATGAGACATGTATGATGTACATATTCAACAATGAAAATGACATACCTTGCTACATTGTAACAAATTAAAGGACTTTCTGCTTATATACACTGTCGGTTTCCATTTGTTAGCACTTTTATTTATAACTTTTATCACATGTTGTGTGTTAGAGTGAATGATTGGTATGCCGTCTTTATTATCAGGACCAGCCAGTCCCTAGTACAGTGCCATGAAATAAATATATATTTTTTTTAAATATATTTTTATTGCAGGAATCAGCCAAAATTACATATCGGACTAGCAATATAGGTACAATCAGAAAATATTGGACACATCCAATCCCCCTCTTAAAAAAAACGACATGTGTACACAGCCATTCAGCCCACAACCCGAGGGTCGGGCGGCGAACACCAGAGGGGATCTGATAGAAGGTCGAAGCTGGTCCGGATAATCCAATGGTCTTCATCTGCTTTTCTAGATCAACCTTCAAAAAGGGCAAAAGAAACCCCCCCCAACAGCCCAATGGTTCAACTAGTACCCCCCCCAACCCCGCCATCAGTGTGTGTTGTAGTGCGTGTAGGAAAGCCTATGGGAAAAACCCCAGATGATTCTATAGAGAACTGAAATATGATTGATTATCGGGACTCGGGATGTGCCGCATCTTCACTCTCGGAATCGCTGGAAGCGCAATAATCTCTACGGGCCTGCACTAACGTCTCCCATTCTAGTGCTGATTCCAGCGCTCTCTCGTTGTGCTGCCGCCTAGCCACAGTGCCATGAAATTAATGACCAGTCTTTTTTAAATTGCTTATCATTTTGAAAAATGAAGGGTTCATTTCTGACAATAAGACCCTTTGGTGCAGCACTGATTTTAAGATATTCTGCCATCATTACTCCATGGATTAGGGTCTTTATTTGTGTTCTCTTTAGTTCTGTTAGTTCATCCCAACATTGACTCGAATCTCCATTGTCTCTATTGTCTCTATTTGGGGCCCCCGTGTGTGGTAATATGGAGGCCATTATTCTTTCAATCTCTTCCTCCGAGAAAGAAAGGCCTGTGATCTCCGCCATTTCCCTAAAAAAGACTGGTCATTAATTTCATGGCACTGTACTAGGGACTGGCTGGTCCTGATATTAAAGACGGCAGCTCGTTTGTCCGAAACATTGAAAGAAGAGATACATACTCTAGAGGTCCGCCTTAAAACCTTCCAGGCACCTGCTGATCTCAAAAAAAGATTTGATGAACTTAACAAAAGTATGACAGACTTTGAGATCAGTCTCAAAGATACCAAATACACCAAATTGGATAAGGATAAGAAAACTTTTTCGCACGAAAAAGTATACCCATACACACGTGATGACTATAAATCTAGCAACAGGAACCCAGGATACAATACAGACAGCGATGGATCTGACAGTGGGTCTGATAATTCCAACTCCCCTAAATTTTACAACTACCCAACAAATAGAAAACAAAGAAGGGGTAGAGGAAACTCGGGGAGAAACCGAGGAAACCAACCACAAATGTGGCCATCTCACCAACCGCCATACGGTCCGCCGCCTCCTTTCTTCTATGAGCCACAACAATTCCCCCCAATGTATCCACAGCAACCTTTCCAGAATTGGAACACCCATCAAAGCAACCCAAACCGCCCTTTTTTAGGGAGAGGCCAACCGACCCAAAGAGCAAAAACCAAAACCGGTCAGCAGGTACAATGGGCCCAACCCGTGGAAACAACGGGACGACACACACGCAGCAAAGGACCACCAGAACCGACGACGAGCAACCACCAGATTTAGTGGTCAACCTGTCCTCTGTAACTTTAACGGAAGTTCAGAACCGAGTACTAAACAAAGGACTAGGTTTTGTTCCCACCCCAGTAACTGAAAAATTCAAACTGTTGTGAGCTAAAGGAATTCATAAGGAAACTGAAACTCCAGGTCTTTTTTAAAGATAAAGATCTGATAACTACCAAAGATACAGACACAGGTCTTAAGAAAAAATCAACCTTTGTCCCACCGCCCCACAACTTACCAGTTGAATTGCTAGCTTTTGAGAAAGCTGTGATGAAGGATGTAAAAGATCTGGACCCTAATACCATTAGTGTTTTCAAAAACACGAGCAAATTGGAATTTGAAGCTATCCATGATTTATCAAATGACAACACCATCACAATAAAACCAGCGGCCAAAGGAGGAACAATTGTCTTACAAGATACTGTAAAGTATAGACAAGAATGCCTACGTCTACTTGCAGATACAAGGAACTACACCATCATCAAAGAGGATCCGACTGAAAGATTACGGATCTGCATTGCACACCTTATTGAGGAAAGCTCAGTCAATGACTGGATGGACAAAAAGGAATCTGATTTCTTAGTAAACTCAAGACCAATGATCCCCTACTTCTACACGATCCCAAAGATCCACAAAGACATGGAGCAACCACCTGGGAGACCGATAGTCTCTGGAATAGGCTCTATTTTAGAGCCTTTATCTAAATACGCTGATGCTTTCCTTCGGCAAATAGTTCAGAAGATAGGCACTTACCTCAAATTTATTTATTTATTTAAGTGATTTTTAAAGCGCAAACAATTACCCGTGGGTGTCTCGGCGCTAGGAGCTGTGTCTATTACCAGTATTTCAGAGAACAGATGCAGAGTTCTATATCTGAAGTTGCTAGTTAGTTCATTGAGAGAACAGCCATGTTTTAAGTTGCTTTCTAAAAATAAGCAGTGTGGGGCTAGATTTAATGTTGAGAGGAAGGGAATTCCATAGTCTTGCTGCTGCAATGCTAAAACGTCTATCTCCCCAGTTAACTTTCCTTGCTCTGGGGATTTGGAGCAGGTGGGCGGTGTTGGAACGAAGCGTTCTGGGGGTTGGTAGAGGCTTAAGAGAATTTCTGAGAAATTTGGGTCCCATGTTGTTTATTGCCTTGTATACAATACACAAGGATTTAAACTTAGTGCGGCTCCTCACCGGGAGCCAATGCAGTTGAGCTAATTGTCTTGAGACAGAGGTAAATTTTGGGATACCAAGTAGAACTCTGGCGCAGGCGTTCTGAATCATTTGCAGTTTGGAAATTACTTTTTCTTGAGCGTTGAGGAGAAGGGCATTACAATAATCAGTACGTGAAAACACAAGGGTTGAAATAAGAGTTTTGCCAGCAGTGGTAGGAAGGTATGGCAGAAGCTTCTTAATTTTTCGCAAGATGTTGAATGACGATGAGACTACAGAGTTCACATGGTGATGGAAATGGAGTTTATCATCGAATATAACGCCCAGGTTTCTCACTTTGCTGACTGGTTCAGGTGAGGTGCCCATTTCCTCCGGCCACCATAAGGGAGACCAGGCCGGCTGAACCTTACCAAACAGCATAACTTCGGTCTTAGAAGAGTTCAATTTAAGACAGTTAGAGGCCATCCAGCAGCTGATGGCCCGCATGCCGTCTTTGAAGTTAGCCGCTATAGTGGGACCGTTTTTGTGAATAGATAGTACCAACTGGGTATCATCAGCGTAAGTGGTCAAGTTAATATTGTACGCTTTTATTACCCTCGCTAAGTCCGACACGTAAATGTTGAAAAGGGTCGGACTCAGCGAGGAACCCTGTGGAACACCACAAGGGAGGGCGAATGTCGGGGAAGTGAATGAGCCCAGCTTAACTGCCTGTTTGCGGTCGGCCAGGAAAGATGCTAAAAGGTCTCTGGCCTTGTGTTTGATACCGATGGCCTCGACACGGCCGATCAAGGTAGAGTGATCGACCGTGTCGAAAGCCGCCGATAAGTCCAGCAGAATCAAAACAGCCTGTCCATCGTTGTCCATAGTGGTTCTTATTTCGTCCGCGGCCTTAATCAGAGCCGTTTCTGTCCCATGTCCTTGACGAAAACCGAACTGGGTGTCATCCAACAGGTCATTGGCTTGAATATAGTCAGATAGTTGTTCATTCATGACAGATTCAAAGATCTTAGCAGGAAATGGCAATGATGCAATGGGACGGTAGCTGGAAGACTCAGATGGATCAAGCGATGGTTTTTTTAGGAGCGGTTTGATTATGGTATTTTTCCAAATGTTGGGATAAATACCTGATGAAAACATAATATTGCAGATATGTGTCAATGGTAAAGTAATAGTATCTGGAATGGTATGAAGTATAGAAGGGTGACAGGGGTCCAGAGGGGAACCTGATTTAATTGACGAAATTAGTTTGTGAATACGATACATAGGTACCTGAGTGAATTCCGTGAAGGTAGCTGAGTTCAGTTTACGTTCTGTGTTAGTGAGTGACATATTGTCCGAGTTAGGAGTAAAGTCCTTGAATATAGATGTGACCTTATCTGAAAAGTAGTCAGCTAGTGTATTACATAAAGTTTGTGATGTTTCGGTGGGAGGGTTTGCTGGTTCTGCAAGATGGTTCACCACTTCAAACAGTTTTTTCATGTTACATTTCGCCTGGTCTATTTGGGTGGTGTAATAGATGTTTTTTTCCATGGCTAGTTTGTGCTTGTAGTCCATGAGTGCTGCTTTATATGTAGTTTTGTCTGAAGAATTGTAATGCTTGCGCCAGTGACGTTCTAAATTACGGCAATGTTGACGCTGTAGCCTGAGTTGCTCTGTGAACCATGGGGCTGAAGGAATTTTCCTATTACGTTTGGAGGTTCTGGAGGGGGCTAACATTTGAAATGTCCTTTCCAAGATAGAAGTATATGTGGTGGCCGCAATGTTTGGGTCCGTTTCCCCATCGGTGTCCGCAAAGGCATCAGTAAGAATCTGGTCTAGATGGTTATGATCTATATTTCGCCAATCTCTAATGGTTAAATAGGAATTGTGCGAGATATTTTTATCTATGTTTGGACTAGTTTTGATGTCAAATAAGATAGCAGAATGGTCAGACCATGTGAGGGGTAGTATTTTGTTGACAGTGATATGAGGGTTGTTGGTAAAGATGCCGTCAAGCGTGTGTCCAGCCTCGTGTGTGGGAGCCGTTATCAATTGTTCGAGTTCTAACGCAGATAGGTCCGTGATAAGCTGGTTTGTGTCTTTGTCCGTCTGGGATTCTAGATAAAAGTTAAAATCTCCTAGTATGGTGAAATGTTTGTGTTCAGCGGCTAGTTCACTCAGTTGGTGGAGTTGGGACAGAAATACATTGTGAGAACCAGGGGGACGGTATAGCAGTATGCCGGTAAATGATTGGTTGGGAGTAAGTAAAACTGTGAAGACAAAAGCTTCACAGTTCGGATGTTTAAGGTCAAGTGCTTTTACTCGCAAAGTGTTGCGGTGTATAATGGCAATACCACCACCTTTTCTTGCTGTCTTGCGGTCCTGTCTGTAGACGCAGTAGTCTTCTGGCATGGCAGCTTTAAAGTCAGGACCTGATGCTTCGTCTCCCCAGGTTTCAGTAAGAAACAGGAGGTCGATGGCATGACTATTAAGCAGTTCTAAGATATCAATTTTATGGCATGGAAGTGAGCGCGCGTTCACAAGTGCTGCCTGTATTGATGTGGGAGGTGTCGGTGTGTCCTGAGTGGTGTTGTTGCACATAGTGCAAATGAATGGGCCTCCGATGGGATCTGCATGTATGCACACTGGTGGATCATGTGCATAATGTAAAGTGTTGTTTAGCAAATGTAGATCATTGGAGGAATAAACCAACCTAGATGGTGCAGAAGAAGTAGGGGGGGTGGCCCTGGGCTCGGTCCAGGCTCGGACGGGCGCAGACGGGCTTGGCTTTGGTGCGGCTTCGGCGCGTGCTCGGCGCGCCCGCTGCGCCAGCCCGCTGCGCCGTCTGGCTGCAATACACATTTTATAGAGTGAGGAGGGTGGGAGTCCTGCGCGACTAGAGCGCTGACCCTGCTACTCCCAAGATGTCGCCCACCGCCGGCCGACGCCTGCGGTCGTCTAGGTCGGTGGTGGCAGGATAGAAAGTGTGTAAAGGGTGTCAGAGTGCCTCGCTATGAATTCCCACTCAATACTAGGTGAAAGCCCCCAAAAATGCAATTTTTAAAAGCGTTCTCGCAAAATAAAGATACTAAGGATGTACTATGCCTATTAAAGGACATGATTTTCGACCCCACATCTAGCATTTTGATAAGTCTAGATGTGGAGAGCCTTTATACTAGCCTACCGCACAAAGAAACATTGGAAATCCTGGAAGAGGTGCTATTTGAGGAAGAGTGGGCATACCACACACCAAGACATATAGTTCTTGAATGTTGTCGTTTAGCCCTCACAGAGAATTTTTTCCGATTTGAGGAGACATTGTACCGTCAACAACATGGGACCAGCATGGGCAGCACATTTGCGCCGAGTGTAGCTGGACTGTATGTCCATCATCTGGAGAAAAAGAGAATCCTGACCATCAACAATCCATATGCCAACCACATAATGATGTGGAAGCGTTATATTGATGACATTCTGCTGATTTGGAACGGGAATGAGGAGGAGGCCACAAGTTTCTGTTCCTGGCTCAACGAACAAGATCCTTTTCTAAAATTTACAAACACTATGAGCAGAAGCCATCTGGTGTTCCTGGATCTGAATATTTGGGCTAAAGATGGAACCCTATTAACTACTACTCACCACAAACCAACCTCGAGAAATTGCCTCCTAACCTACAACAGTTTCCACCCGAGACATTTGAAACAAAACCTCCCGTTTGGACAATTCCTGCGGTTGAGAAGAAACTGTTCTAACAAATCATACTACCTAGTGCAAGCGGAAGAACTAAGCAAAAAATTACAACAACGAGACTACCCAAAGAAAATAATAAAGGTAGCCTGTAAAAGAGCAAGTAACAACAACAGGGATGCCCTCCTGGAACCAAAGGTACAAAAATCTTCAACTAATGAAAGACCTATCTGCATTACAACTTTTGACAAAGTCTCCAAGCAGGTCAGCAAGATCGTCAGAAAACACTGGACCATACTGAACAGTGGTGATCTAGACATTCCAAAACCCATGTTCAGCCATCGTAGAGGAATGAACCTAAAAGACTATTTGGTCCATACCCGACCAAAACCAATGGACAACACCAACAGACTCCAACCACTACCAAACGGTCATTTCCCATGTAACAATTGTAGTGTTTGCCACCTAACCGCAGTGACCAAGTCAATCACTTTTAACAACAATACCACATGGCATCTCAAACAATTTTCTAATTGCAACACAAGTGGGGTGGTATACCTGATCACCTGTACCTGCAATTTACATTATGTGGGCATGACTTCAAGAAAGGTCAGCACAGGAATTGTGGAACATAGGAGCAATATACGTTGCAAGAAGTCCACCACACGCATGACTAACCATTTTATTGAAAAAAAACACACACCAAACGACTTAAGATGGGTAGTCCTCGAGTGTGTAAGGAATAAAGAAAACATTGAAAAAACTCTTCATGAACGTGAGCAACGTTGGGTTTTCAGATTGCAGACAGACATATAAGCGGGCTGAACGATGATATACCTTGGGGTGCTTTCAACCGCTGACATGATATATACTAGAACTGCAATGTCCCAAAACCAGTATAAAATCCTATGATTAATGTAACAACTCTGAATCTCCATTCTTACCTCGTCCATGAGGTTGTTATTTTTGCTATGTACATCTGAAATTACAAAATCTATGAACGTGTTTTTTAGGAAGGTTCTTTCCCCCTGCATTGTGAAGAATTCCCATTGTCTTTTATAAAAACGAAGTTTTTTTTTTTTTTAAAACGAGGCTTTATGAAACCGTTCCATTAACAAGGGCTAAAACAAATGAAACTGAAGAAAGACCGATACTAGGCTCTTTTACATCCACCTAAGATGGCCGCCGGAGCAATACAGTCTAGCTCCAACCCGGAAACCGGAGAAAATAAAAACCAAACCCGCGGATCACATTGTAAGATGCGGTCCGAGGGGAAGCAGCTAGGTAACCCTGCGCGGCATTGCTGATTCGGAAGTAAGTGTAACGAGTTCAACCCCTAAGCTAGGGAAGAGAATACCAAGCTTTTGACTCTATCACAAAAAAACGCCCGATTACTAACCACGTGTTTTACAATCCTAAAATTCTTTTAGCATTGTTTCCACCGAGGCAATACCGCCCCCCTAAGAGTCCATGATGTGCTATTAAGCACCTACAAAAGTAAATATCTGGATTATTCTCTGGTTGTGTGTTAAATGTGTGTTCACTGTTTTTGTACAGTCACTTCCGTATGTCTGTTCACAAAGTTTCACGTTAATTTCACTACATGTGCAGTTTGACGAGCGGACACCGGACCTGAAAGTGTGCACACACCAATATGGTGAAACCACACCATATAGACCGTGTACATCTATGTGCGTGTATCTGAAACGTACATGTTGAAGGACACATATATGTCCCCGATCTCGGCTGAGATAGGGGCGAGGTGTTTTTAATTATGTTCTATTCATTTCTTTTACAGGTTCATCAGTGAGCAATACATTCGCCCAAAAAGCCAAGCGTATGTATGTTGAACCACACGTGTACCAAATAGGAACAACGTTAATCACTGTAAATATAATTTCGCACTAACAGATTCCTAATCCTAATTCTAGGTTTTTTAGGAGTGGCACAATACAGGGCTGGTCCCTGTATGGTCCTGACGAAATGCTAGGGGTAGCGTGAAACATGTTGACCATATACTGAATCCAGCTACATTATTGGTTGGTGCACAGTATAACCCCATTTTTAACATACCAGTCTAGGAGCAGAATAAAACATTGAGGCCCACTAGCACAGTATTTTTAAACTCACATTCACCCATCCACTCCACTTCACTTTCCCTACACCACACATAGTCCTTCACTACTACAGTGCTCCTACGTAGTTCGCAAGTCGTAGCACGCCCCTTTTCGTAGAGAACTGGGAGGACCCCAATGATAAAGCATGTCACCGTGAGGAAACTCCGGTGAGTGAGGGGACTATAAGAAAGACATTTTTCTTTCTTCTTGGGCTACACTTAGATATTATCTGGAAGTTAGCCACCACACGAGACAGGTCTCTGAACCCAGACATTGGGCTCTTTCTCTACATATATCTCTTTAGGAGGTTGACCTGTTCTTTAGTACCTCCTTTTTCCCTCCATTTTGTACAAGCCGCTGATAATGCCCATAGCAGAGGGCAAAACGCAACTGCTTAGAGATTAATGATATCAACTGTAAGGATACACCTCAGATGAACCCCCTGTGCCATGTTGGGTGTACCAGATGCCCCCATGACACCACTGCATCAGCGTCGTTAAACTCCAGCCTGCAACCCGGCACCTCCACACTGCAGGTTTACTGGGCCATTGGTAGAAAGTCCTTGGGAAATGGGAAAACTGTGCAGGACTTGGATATTTTTGCAGCCGTTCCCACGTTATTCCTCATTTGTGGGTCGTACTTCACCTGGGTTTGTTGCTGCATTGAGGAGGTGAAATGAATGGGTGAAAAATGTGCCAGTCACAGTATTCCCACAACACGTCTTACTCCTGGTGCAGCTGGTGGATGAAGTTACCAGCTGCGTAAGGAATTAGAGGGTATATGAATGAACGAATGAATTAAAGCGTTTATATACCGCTCAGGAAATGGCGCAGTGAGGAGCTGTGAGGAATTTTGCAGCACCGCGCCATTAAAAAAATTCAGGGATGCGCCGCATTTACAAGAATAACGTAACACGGAGCACCCCTTTTTTCCCTTGCTCTGGCAGTAAAAAAAGCTGCCTAGCGCCAACACAGTCATTCTTGCGCCATAGTGCAGGGGTGCCTGTGTTGCAGGGAATCACTATGGTGCAAGGGTGTCTGTGTTGCAGGGAAGGATTGTTTATGTGCAGGAAGGGACCCCTTTCAGCACATAAACAATCTTTGAAGGTGTTTTGCTCTTTCTTTGTATGCTGCACACATGGAAAGAGCAAAAACGAGATGAAATAAAAGTATTTCTCCTCACTGCACCAATCTAGCTCCTGCTTTTCAGTGGTGCTCATTTTTGGCACTGCCTCAGATTTACACATCCTTTTAAATCTGGGTGAGTGTAAAAAAGCAATGGGTGCTGTGGCGGAACGCCCAGTGCATCACCCATTGCACACCCCCTTCACGCAGGTACCTGTGTGGCAGGGTAACATATTTACAAAGCAGTGTTAAGCCATCCAAAGTGGCTTAACACCGCATTGTAAATATGGAGCAGGGCATTGTGCCACCAGAGTGTCTGCAATAGTGATGCTTCAGTGGCGCAATGCCCTTGTAAAGATGCCCCTTGGGGTCTCTGACATTGACGATTACTGTGAAGGTTGAAAACTGCTGACAAATTTACATTTTCAAAGTTAAAAAACATTGGAGCTTATTTACAAACCACTTGCGCTGCCGGTGCATCACTTTTAACATGGGAAAAAGTGACGCACCGGCGGCGCAAGGGGCCTGTAAATAAGCCCCATTGACTTTAATATGTCAATCACGGTTTTTCTGATGTTCGCATCTCAACAATGAACAGCAGAATGGGCCTTCCTCACAGGCTTCAGTCAATGAGGAACCCCAGAGCTGCAGGGCACCCCCAGCAGCAGATAGCGCTACGAGGACATACCAGTGGCATAGCTGAGCTAAACCAACATATAGTAATGTGGCATAACATAAGACATGCAGTGCTTTGGGGCAGACAGTGCTCCCTTTACAGGGAGCCCCCCCCCCCCCCCCCCGCCTGTGTTTGAGCTCTCTCCAGGGTTCCAGTTTTCACAATCATTTCAAGGGTCCCACAGACACACCCGGTGAGACAAAGCTTTCCTCTGGGACCTTCACTTACTGTGCATTTACTGCCCACTGATGCTTTGTAAGTGGGTAATGACCCAGAGTAAAAACAAACACATGGTCCAATTATTGGAAGTGAAAGGGAGCATTCTCTGTCCTGCTGCTGCAAAGGCATGCTCTGTTTAAAAGGAAATTACGGGAAATAACACAGTACTTTCAGCAAAATGGACCCCATTCAGTATTTTTCAGCTATGATCCCTAGTTTCTTTCTGTGCAGAGATATTAGGCTGTGGACTGAGGCCAGGAGTCCGGCCCACATGTGCAGGAATGTCACTTCTGCAGGTCTGTATGTGCTACGGGTGGGCAAAATCACACACAGTTTTCTTAAATTAAATACATTTTGCAAAGAAACTCGTGAAATTATGCGCAAACTTCATGAAAAACACTATGGGGTATTTTGAGAGAAAATAAATGTAAGTACTTACCTCGCGTTCAAAAGTCACTTGAGGTGCCGACAAGAGGCTGGGTCGAGGCAATGTCTCTCACAACACGTCTCCATAAAAGGGGTACAACTCTATGCTCGTGGACCCTAAAGTGCATCACCCGGGACGACTCTCCATAAAAGGGGACACCACACTAGTCTTTTTTCTATGCTCGTAGACCCTGCAGTGCATCACCTGGGAGGGCTCCCCATAAAAGGGGTACAACCCTAGTATTTCTACTATGCTCGTGGACCCTGCAGTGCATCACCCTGCAGGGCTCTCCATAAAAGGGGGTACAACCCTATTCTTTCTTCTATGCTCGTGAACCCCACAGTGCATCACCCGGGAGGGTTCTCCATGAAAGGGGTTACAAGCCTTGTCTTTCTTCTATGCTCGTGGACCCTGCAGTGCATCACCTGGGAGGGTCTTCCATAAAAGTGGGTACAACCCTTGTCTTTCTTCTATGCTCGTGGACCTTGCAGTGCATCACCCGGGAGGGCTCTCCATAAAAGGGGTTAAAAGCCTTGTCTTTCTTCTATGCTCGTAGATTCTACAGTGCATCACCCGGGAGGACTCCCTACAAAAGTGGATACAACCCTAGTCTTCTATGCTCGTAGACCCTACAGTGTATCACCCAGGAGGACTCGCCACAAAAGGGGATACAACCCAAGTATTTCTTCTATGCTCGTGGACCCCGCAGTGCATTACCTGGGAGGGCTCTCCACAAAGGTGGATACAACCCTAGTGTTTCTTCTATGCTCGTGGACCCCGCAGAGCACCACCCGGGAGAGCTCTCCATAAAAGCGGATACAACCCTAGTCTTTCTTCTATTCTCGTGGACCCTGCAGTACATCACCTGGGAGGGCTCCCCATAAAAGGGGTACAACCCTAGTCTTTCTTCCATGCTCGTGAACCCCACAGTGCATCACCCTGCAGGGCTCTCCATAAAAGGGGGTACAACCCTAGTCTTTCTTCTATGCTCGTGAACCCCACAGTGCATCACCCGGGAGGGCTCTCCATGAAAGGGGGTACAACCCGAGTCCTTCTTCTATGCTCGTGGAACCTGCAGTGCATCACCTGGGAGGGTCTTCCATAAAAGTGGGTACAACCCTTGTCTTTCTTCTATGCTCGTGGACCTTGCTGTGCATCACCCGGGAGGGCTCTCCATAAAAGGGGTTACAAGCCTTGTCTTTCTTCTATGCTCGTAAATTCTACAGTGCATCACCCGGGAGGAGTCCCCACAAAAGTGGATACAACCCTAGTCTTCTATGCTCGTAGACCCTACAGTGTATCACCCAGGAGGACTCGCCACAAAAGGGGATACAACCCAAGTATTTCTTCTATGCTCGTGGACCCCGCAGTGCATTACCTGGGAGGGCTCTCCACAAAGGTGGATACAACCCTAGTGTTTCTTCTATGCTCGTGGACCCCGCAGAGCACCACCCGGGAGAGCTCTCCATAAAAGCGGATACAACCCTAGTCTTTCTTCTATTCTCCTGGACCCTGCAGTACATCACCTGGGAGGGCTCCCCATAAAAGGGGTACAACCCTAGTATTTCTACTATGCTCGTGGACCCTGCAGTGCATCACCCTGCAGGGCTCTCCATAAAAAGGGGTACAACCCTAGTCTTTCTTCTATGCTCGTGAACCCCACAGTGATCACCCGGGAGGGCTCTCCATGAAAGGGGGTACAACCCGAGTCTTTCTTCTATGCTCGTGGAACCTGCAGTGCATCACCTGGGAGGGTCTTCCATAAAAGTGGGTACAACCCTTGTCTTTCTTCTATGCTTGTGGACCTTGCAGTGCATCACCCGGGTGGGCTCTCCATAAAAGGGGTTACAAGCCTTGTCTTTCTTCTATGCTCGTAAATTCTACAGCGCATCACCCAGTAGGAGTCCCCACAAAAGTGGATACAACCCTAGTCTTCTATGCTCGTAGACCCTACAGTGTATCACCCAGGAGGACTCGCCACAAAAGGGGATACAACCCAAGTATTTCTTCTATGCTCGTGGACCCCGCAGTGCATTACCTGGGAGGGCTCTCCACAAAGGTGGATACAACCCTAGTGTTTCTTCTATGCTCGTGGACCCCGCAGAGCACCACCCGGGAGAGCTCTCCATAAAAGCAGATACAACCCTAGTCGTTCTTCTATTCTCGTGGACCCTGCAGTACATCACCTGGGAGGGCTTTCTATAAAAGGGGATACAACCCTTGTCTTTCTTCTATGCTCGTGGACCCTGCAGTGTATCACCCGGGAGGGCTCTCCATAAAAGGGGATACAACGCTTGTCTTTCTTCTATGCTCGTGGACCCAGCAGTGCGTCACCCGGGAGGGCCCTCCATACAAGGGGGTACAACCCTAGTCTTTCTTCTATGCTCGTGGACCCCGCAGTGAATCACCTAGTGTGGTATTGGGTTCTCCAGGCCTACATACTCCGCAGAATACCCTCTACACCATAAGAACTGTTGGCACGGAAACTAGAAAATGCAAAAGACAAGTTTATTAAGACACCATGGGGTGGTGGTACATTCCTACAGCACCCTTCGGCAATGCAAGAAGTATCACACCGAACATCGGTGTAAGTCCTTCTTTTATACAGTTTTACAGACATTAAAAGATGGGCGGCACATGGTTACAGAGTTTTAAGTACATATATGGTCATTTTTGGAACACAGCCAACTCATGGGAAGGGTTACAACACCACTGGTCAGTTTTACTGAACATTCCTAAGCAATGACTGGTCAGTCTGAACTGCGCATGTACGGGCTTGACCTTTACTAAAAATAGCCTGTTGCTGGGCAAACTCAAGTGGTCAGTGGTACAGAGGAAGGACTACCACGAGGCGACGCATTCTCTAAAATGGCCACCGTAACATACAAAATGGCGTTCAGCACCTATAGTCAAGATAAGGGAATAATGTGTAGCAAAGCTTAACGCTAACCCAGTCTTTGTCAAATTACGACAGATGACCCTTTTAGCGTTTAGCTGAAGCTACCTCATAATGGACATAATCAGGATACTCATCTTCTATATCAATGGACATAATCTGGGCCACTTCCTTATGAATCATTTGTTCATATTTAGCAAAAGCTCGTCTGGATGGAATACAAGCAGATAGACACATAGAACACAATGCAGGGCCACACTGAATACATAGGCATAAGAAGTATAATACCCCAATTATTATACATAGAATCGTCAGTAACTTCCAACCCCATGTACTAAGCATTGACCAAAACCACCCCGAAAAGGTCCACGTGCCGTTGTCAGGATGAATCTCAGCAGCAATTTTATGTAATTTGGATATGGCATCATACACAGATGGTGAATTATCTGGCACGTAAACACAGCCACTACTTCCGATAATGCGGCATGCCCCCCCCCCCCCGATCAGCTAAGACTACATCTAGAACCATCCGGTTCTGGACCGTTACAATTCTAGAGATCTGGAGCTCCTCAGTCAAATTTCCTAATGCAAAAGCAGTATCATTGGCAACAGCTTCAACAACACGGGTTAATCGTCGTATTTTCCGGCTATTTAGAGCAGCTCCCACAAAAGAAAATAAACCCAAATTGAAATCAACATATTGTTGCAACGCAGTGTCTGTTTGATCTATCTCATCAAGAACTACTGCTCTCTTAACCCTATTCAATATAAAGTCGTGATATAATATATAATTATTATGGTACATGGGCGGAGCAATAAACACAGGGGGCAATACAAAAGATATGTAACATGTTCCTAACCATCCTAAAGGGAGACGATGATAACCTTTATTACCACATATGAAGTACGTATTTCGAGAGGCCACAAATGAAATGCCATTCGGGGTATCAAAGGTGAGAGTGGTGTTACATTCACTTCTGCCAACTGGGATTGTACCTTTATTACGTACACAGAGATCAGCTTTTGTATCAATAACATTAATAACATGAGAATTGGACATGTTAACACTTCGATGATTACTGTAGACTCGTGGTGCAGACACATTGTCCGGGCGGTACTCTTCCCATTCAAACTTAGTTCCTTCAGCTTGCGGATAGCCATCTCGATCATTAAAACAAATTTTATTAAGACGAAAAAGCAGTCCCCCTTTTGTTGGCCATCGCAAGGTGAATAGGAGGGTGTACCAGGCATTGCAAGACCCATTATGAGAAAACGGAAGTGGGATAAGCGGTGTGCCTCCTTTCTTCTGGTGTCCAGGCAACATCCCACATACCCAACAGTTAGAAGTGTTCGTCATATTGTGAGTGTGATGCAAAATCTGAATGAAACTATTGTTCAAGTAAGTCTGTCGGTGCCGCTCTTCATGATACGGTAAAGTAAAATGAAAATGTTCAGACGGAGCCGGGGTAGTCGGCAGCAAGTGTTCTCGCACGGGTACCACAAGTTCTACTGCCCAGGCTATCACAGCTATTACCACAATTGTCAACACAAATAATACAGCACCAAAAATTCTTTTGGCTCGTGCTGCAGAAGACGCCATAGTTCAAAATTCACAATGTCTCAAAAACACAGCTAAAAAATAAAAATGTGAGTGCTGAGCTCTGAGGTAGCCGTTGATTTCTTCTCCGGGGTCAAGATGGGTGTCGCTACACTTGGCAGAACAGATCCCCCCCCTTGAGATTCCCGGCTTCCGTTTCACAAACCTGGAGCGGTAACTCAACCAGTCTCGCACCAAAAAAAGTAATCTTCTTATCGTGGTCGTAGATTGTATCTTTCTCGTCCAGAAACAGTGTGGTCCGGGAAGGCTCCCTCCGATTCGGCAGACGTTACAGCTGGGCTCTTCTCCTCGTCCAGAATATCCCGGTAGTCAGACAATGCAGTTGGGCTCACCAGATCCGGAGAGACACGACGGCAGTGAGTAGAGTGCACCCACCGCTTCCTGTTGGTAACTCGCACAGCCGTTCGAGTTGCGAGCAATACCTGCTTGGGGCCACGCCACCTCGGTTCCAAGCTGTTCGTCCTCTCGAATGAGCGGATCATAACATGATCCCCAGTGTAGGAGAGTAGGGTCTGCAATCCTATGATCACCCAGATTTTTTGCTTTTGTTTCACTGGTTTACGACTTTCTCTGGCTGTGGGCCTGCCAATCAGACCCACAGCCTGGCTGTTCTCTTTCTAAATTACGATATGTACCCTAGGTGCATTTACCAATTGGTACTGGGCCACCTTATCAGACCCCGTAACGCAGGGCATAGGTGTACCCAGGGCCGCCAGGGGCTGCAGCATGTATTATGCCACCCCTGGCTGGCCTCCTAAATTTGACACAACTGGCTGCATGGCAGCTGGGGCAAAGTCGTGTAATCACTCTTTGCTTTAGGTATAGTAGCTCTATATCTAACCATACAATGGACACCCGAGTCCCTATCAGTCACTCCTATGGCAGGCCTTGACAATCCTGAAGGCAGAGTGCGTGGGCTCGTGTGAACTAGGTTCTGGCCCGAGCCGAGCCTGGTTGCAGCTTGCGGAATCAAGACCCAATGGCTGTTCCATGATAACGCGTACCACATCGGTAACTTCGGTGTCGCGTTATCACGGCATGTCGAGTAAGGTGTCATACGAATCGGGATGCTGCCCCCTCACCAATTCTGGCGACGAGGTTAGCATTCCGCCCTTCTAGAGGGACACGACATGTACGTAACTGTGAACCCCGGTTAAAGTTAACTAAAGCCTCAGCTCCACAAAATGGATGCTGCCACCACAGACACGAGTCTGACCTCCTGCTGCTGGGAGTCCTTCCAGCGAGGAGAGCTTGGACAAAGGGTTTCCTGTCGAGGGCGGTGTTCGCACCGTCCCAGACAGGGTTTGTGTATTCTGGGTAGGTAGGGCTTTTGCGAGAAGGTGACTGCGGAGTGGCACCCCGGTGCTCACTACGCATCTGCCGGTCAGAACCAGTTCCAGGGGCGCCAGCCCTGGCCTGGGGAAAGTCCGGCAGGGGAGAGGGGTGTAACTACCCCCCTTCCTGGTCCCACCCTTAGGGCAGGACCTAGTCATGTACCCACCCCTTTCTTTAGGATAAAGACCGGAGCGGGGACCCTTCCAAATTAGATCATCTTTGAATCAAGAACTACTTTCTACGAAAGGACCTTCGAGACTCTTCTCAAGATTTCTCCCTTGTGACTAAGGAGTAGTCACCCTGCATCAGCAGGCACCATCTAAGAACTCTGCGGTTTGCTGTAAGTCCTTCCTCAAGGAATCCGACGGCCCAGCTCGACGAGAACCGACTTCCCTGGCACCTCTGACCTCTACCCACGTCATCAGCTCAGCTGTGATCTGTGGGTGCGACGAGACCTCGAGGGACCGGCCATCATCAAAACCTGCACGCTTTCTTAACCAGCACGACCATCGAAGTAATTCTCTGGTGAGTGCTCTGGGGTCCGAGAAGCCCCGACCCTGAGCCGCTCCAGCACCGAAGTGCAGTCTCCCAGCATCTCCACGATCTGCGTGGGGCCCTTCTGCTCGCTGCTCAGCACGTTGTCTGGTCACTAGCCGCTGGCTTGTGCCCTTCTGTGACGACATCCGACAATCAACACTGCTGGTCTGGTTGCTCCAGACTGGCCCTTGCTTCCATCTTTGCGAGAAGCACCCCGGGCCCTCCTGGTCCACTCAAGACGCCATCTTAGGCCCACCACGTGGCCCTGAGATCTGCCAAGGCTTGTTGCCCCATCCTGGGCCCAGCGACGCCGACAGCATCATCCTTCGTGGGACAGCTCGCACCTCCACCGTGGTCGCCGACAACGCCTCCTGGTCCGTGAGACTGCAGAGCCTAGCGTCGCCCACTCACCTGGTCGAGGTGACGGCCAACCGGTGCCTTCCTGGTACCCTCTGACTACTGGCTAGTAGTACGAACTTGGTCCCCTCTGCTTTCAGGTATCATCAATCTCTGATCCAGGCTTGGATCTCTACGAACTATTCATCACTGGTCGCCGGCCAGCAACTCCTTTTCTTCCGGCCCCTGACTCGTCAGCGAAGACCCCGACGCCTGTAAGACTTGTGCAGCCGCAGCCCTCGTGGCTAGGTAACTCGGCATTTCGGTGCCTGCATAGCCTCTTTACTCTAGGGTCCCGAGTCCCTCGCTTCCGACTTGCCCTATCGGGTTCGCCCGAGACCTTAAACTTTCCGTGTCCTCGGACACTTGTTTTAATTGTGCACTTGAAGTATTTTCCTAAGAGATTTGGTTTGTGCTTAGTACCCTGTCCTCATAAAGAGTCCAGGGCTGTTGTGATTCTTAATAAATATCCTGTTTATTTTCATAACACTTGTGTGGTGTCCTTTCACTGGGTGTTCAAGGGGTACATGTGTGGTAAACAGCTGGCTTAACGCGCCCTCTCGAGTCTTTAGCCTTAGACTGCTCGTATCCACGCTACTAGGATAGCTGGTCTATAGGTTGACTTACAACCAAACACCATAAGGGTCGTTGGAACGATACATAGCGGTCGCTAGAATAGCGAACGTTGCATATCGGGCCAACTTCTCACACCCAGGGCGAAGATTGTGAGTCTCTCCAATGGAATTGTCAGGGAGCGCTTCTCGAACCTGTTGATGAATGGAAAGTAAATCATTTGTTAATCGTGCCAAATAATCGTTCATCATTATACAAGGCACATCATGTAACAATCGAGGCTTAGGAACTCCCCGTATGTTCATTGGCCTTCCAAACACAACTTCATAAGGTGTGAGGCCAGTTCGGGAATGGGGCACTGATCTGACAGAGAGTAATGCCAAAGGCAGGGCATCCGGCCACTTCAAAGACGTGGATGCCACAATCTTTGCTAACTTTAGCTTCAGAGTAGCATTATACCGTTCAACAAGACCTGCTGACTGAGGATGGAACACAGCATGAAACTTCTGCTGGATTCCCAATCCCTTCAACACATACTCTACAATTTTCCCAACAAAATGGGGACCATTGTCACTCCACAAAAATTTGCAAACGCCGTATCGAGGGAAGTACTCCTTGAGCAAAACCTTAGCTGTTGTCAACGCTGTATTATCCTTCGTGGGGAAGGCCTCAACCCATTTGCTGAAAGCACACACCACCACCAAGACATACTTAAGGTTATTGCAACGCTCAAGCTGGATATAATCCATTTGCAGTATTTCAAACGGTGCAGTAGGTGGAACGAACCCTCCTTTCGGAGTATGCTTCCCTTTTGCAGGATTGTGCTGTAAACATATCAGACAGGTCTGTACCACTCTTTTGGCCGTATTGGCAATCTCAGGATGCTCCCAAACTCGCGTTAGCAATCGAGTAATTGCAAGAGCTCCAACATGTGCCAACCCATGTGTCATCTGGACCATCGCTTGCAAGTAAGCTGCAGGCAATTTCCATCTTTCCATATCTTTGCTTCGCCAACAACCCTCATCATCCAGCACCCCCTCTGCTGCCCAGGTTGCAAGTTCTGCTTCAGTCGCTGATTTCTGAATGTCTAATATCTCCGCTCTAGCATCATGCCATCGCTCAGCCTGCGACTTCACCACATACATTGGAGAGTTATTTCGTGACATAGCCGTTTGTCTTGCTATACTGTCTGCAAAAGCATTGCCTTGTCCCACTTTGTCAGTGATCTTTTTATGTGCACTGCATTTGATTATCGCCACTTTCTTTGGACAAAGCAGCGCATTCAAGAGATCACGCACTAACTCTCCGTGCATAATGTGTACTCAATGCGAAGTCAAAAACCCACGCTCTCTCCAGAGTAGGCCAAAGTCATGCGCTACTCCGAAGGCGTACCGGCTGTCTGTGTAGATATTCACACATAAGCCAGCACTCAATTTGCAGGCTCTTGTCAAAGCTATTAACTCCGCTGCTTGGGCCGATTTCTGTGGTATTCGTGCTGTTTCTACCACTGTCTTAAGTGTTGTGATCGCATATGCTGCAGAAGTCGTGCCATCTGGCAGCCTTAAACACGATCCATCAACCCACAGTTCCCCATCCACATCTGGAAGTGGCGTATCCTGTAAGTCGACACGACCCTTTGTTTGTTCCTCAGTCAGGAAAACACAATCATGGTGTTCTTCCTCTTGGCCCTCCGCAACCGGATATGGCAATAAAGTGGCAGGGTTCAGAGTAGCACATCTCTTTAGTGTGATATGTGGCGCCAAAAGAGTAAGTTCATATCCTGTTAAACGTGCACTCGTAAGATACTGTGTTTTTGTTTGGTTTAACAGAGCGTCTACCGCATGGGGGACTAACACCAACAGTTTGTGTGACAAAACTATTCCCTCACTCTGTTGTATAGCTACTGCGGTTGCTGCAACTGCTCGAAAACACCCAGGTAATTCTTGTGCTACAGGATCAAGAATGGCCGAAAAGTATGCGCAGGGTCTCTGCTTATCCCCGTGTGTCTGCACTAACACCGACAATGCACACCCATCTTTCTCGTGCACATACAACGTGAAAATCTTTGTATAATCTGGTGTACCTAACACTGGTGCAGAACAAAGGGCTTGTCTCAATTGTTCAAAAGCATTCTGACATTCATCTGTCCATTCAAGAGGCATTGGTGTAGTTTTGGACAATAACGCTAACAAAGGTTTTATAATGTGCGAAAACCCCATTATCCACTGTCTACAGAAGGACGTTAATCCTATGAAGGCACGCACATCTCTCTGAGTGCGGGGGACTGGTGTATCTAAAATTGCTTGAATTCTATCAGATGTTAATGCACGTCCCTCCTTAGACAAAAGATGACCGAGGTAGGTCACCTTTGGTCTACAATATTGTAACTTTTTCCTAGAGACTTTGTGATTATTCTGAGCCAAAAAGGAGAGCAAGGCAAGAGTACTCTCCTCACATTGTGCATAAGTGTCTGTAGCCAATAAGAGATCATCAACGTATTGGATAAGAGCTACTCCAGACCGCAATTCAAAAGAGTCAAGCTGCCTTTTCAAAGCTTGGCTATAAATGCTAGGACTTTCTGTATAGCCTTGAGGAACACGACAAAATCTATACGATTTATTATTTAACGTAAAGCCAAATAGGTATCTGCTGTCGGGATGAATGGGAATGGAAAAGAACGCATTCTTAAGGTCAATGACAGAGAAAGTAGTGGCAGTGGGGGGGACCAAGGTAAGTAAGGTGGTGATATCAGACACCACCGGGTACTGAGGCACTACAATTTTGTTTATTTCTCTCAAGTCAATAATAAATCGATAGACCTTGTCGTCAGTATCTTTCTTTAGAATCGGAAGAATAGGGCTGTTACAGACGTTGTAAGGAACTTCCTCCACTACTCCTGCAATAATCAAATCCTGAACGATGTGCGTCAGGTAAGCATGGGCGGAAAATCCGTTACGCTCGCGGATTTTGCAGATTTTCGGTAAATTCGCAATCCGCGAGATTCGCGAATTTCCCGCAAAATCCGCAAATCCGCGAGCAGCGGATTTTATGGCTTGCTCGCACTGTTCGCGAGAGTTCGCGGCTTCCCAGTTCAACTTCGCGCCCCGCGAATAAGCGCTAAATTGCAGAAATACGATCTTAGCAAAACTGAAACTACTTACCAGGTTCAAAAGTTCAAGCTCATCATTAGTAGCCATTTCCTGTAGTGCTTCCTGAGGGGCCCCTCCAGAGTTCAGTTGCCTACTTGCAACTATTATGTGACCCTGCTCTGACCCTCAGAATAGTTACACAAAGGTCCTGAATTACAGCTAAGGCAGACAAGCAGGAGCCAGGCTGGAAGTTCAAATCCAGTGACACATTAATCAGCCCCTAATTCATTATTGTCAGTTGGGGCAGGGCAGGTGTTGTAACTAATTTTGCAACAATGAAAGCACTTAGCAAGTGCAAAAGATCACTAATCAGGAAGCACTAAGGAAGCAGCTAAAAAAATATTCTGTGACACATTAATCAGCCCCAAATTAATTCAGGTCACTTGAGGCAGGGAAGGTGTGCTTTGCTTTGCCACAATAATGTACACTGGACAACCAGAGGGTGCTTTGATGAAACAGAGGGTGGCATGGGTGGGCCAGAGGGTGGCATGAGTAGTCAGAGAGTGGCAGTGGTGACAGAGAGTGGCAGTGATGAAGAAGAGTGTCCCAAACAGGCTGGACACGTAGAAACAACAAGTTCGCAAAACTTGCGACCCGACAGGTAAGTTCGCGTTTGCGAAATTGTACAAAACCCTCGCGAACTGGCAGAAACCCGCGCGAACACAAAAAAAAAAATCCGCAAATTCGCGAGAATTCGCGGATTTTGCGGATTGCGAGTTCGCAAATCCGCAAAATTCGCAAACGCGAGATTCGCAAAATTCGCCCATGCTTAGCGTCAGGGCAATCTCACCTTCTCTAGATATCTTATACTGCGGTACACATGGCAAAGATACTCCCTCCTTGACAGTAATTCGAATAGGCGGGATGAGCATCTGTCCCACATCCGTATCTGATGTCGCCCATAACGTGTGTGGGAGAGAGGCTAGCGCTTCAATTTCCTGCATGGTACATAGTCTGCCTGCATCTGGATAGTTGTCATTCAAAATAACCCGCACTCCCTCAGGAGCGCAGCGTATTGTTGCTCGAAAATATTTGAGCAAATCTATGCCCATAATATTGTCTGGGGTATGAGGCTACAACAAGAATGGGCACAGACCAAAAAATTTATCAATGCAAAATGCAAGAGGTTGTGACAATGGGCTTGGAGAGGGTGTGCCATCGAACCCTATACATGTAATCGTTTCGCCAGACAGGGGAGCCCTTGGAACCAAGTTTTTAGACAAAGCACTACGAGTAGCTCCTGTGTCAACTAAAAACTGATCAGTAGAACCCAAAACGCCCGCTGATACATATGGACCTCTTTGATCTACTGGCACTTCAACCGATTCCACACCCCATCCTACGCAATCCTATGCGTGCACATAATCTTGACTCTCCACGTTCTCACCCTCCGATATCTGGTACTGATTTTGTCGATCAAAAGCGTTACGTTCATCCTGACCACGACCCCTCGCCTCAAACCTACCACGATCACTTCCTCCACCTCTCACTCCCGAATAACTATTCCGCGTCCTTCACCCTCCTCGACCACGCTGGCTTCGTTGCTCACGAAGCACCGGACAATCTTCAGCCCAATGCCCAAACTCTTTACAATATGCGCATTGGTCCTCAGCAATGTCGGTACGACCATACGACGTATTACCCCCTCCTCGCCTGCCTCTATCATTCCCTCTAAATTGCGCACCACGAACCTGTGCCAACATCACCTTCGTCTTTAACTCCTTCGCTTTCTTATCAACACTTTCTTTAGCCTCTAATTCTGCCACTCATAATATTGAGCCATAGTTAACAAAGATGCAGGGGTCGCCGTGGTCCAGGAACTTTCACTAGTTTTCAATCGCTTTGCAATCTCCGGTAAAAGATTAGCCACATACTTGTCGATGAACAGATGCCTACCCGTATCATCCGTTAATAATTGTCCACTGTAATCATGAAACGCTTCTTCAAAACGTGTGAAGAAGTCAGATACCGACTCATCTTGTTTTTGTTTGCACGAGGCTAACATAGTCCAATCAATCTTTTTAGGGGGAACAAGCGTTTTCAATTCATTCAAAATAGCTGTTGGGAGATCTAGAATTAACTGACAGGGCTTACATGCGGGCTCTCTATCTAAGTCAGCTTGGCCTATAGCTTTCCAATCTGCTCCCAAAAGCGCCTGATCATCAAACTTACGAATCGCTCTCCACATATCGGGGGGGAGTATTAATCCAAAGAAAAGATCTATATCGACTAATGTCATAACACAAGAAGAAATAGCCCCCTCCACTCCTTTATAGAAAGCTGCCGGATTTTTACGGGGATCGGGTAAAGCATTTTTCAATGCCATAACATCCGCTCTATTCCAAGGCGTATACACCCAATTATATATGAAATACCCTTTTGCATCCCCAGACGATTTATCATCACTGGTACCTTGCCCTTTAGGGGGGATATACAAAGGTGCAGCTTCACGCATGGGCATAACATGCACTTTAGAACTCTTATCTGCTCCAAAGATAGAACACTCTTTGGATTGCTCCGTCGACCCCGGCACAGACTTCTCTGATGCTTTTCGCGCTTCCCGCAATCTGGACGCTTCATCCCGTAGCTGGACCAATCGTAGGAAAAAAGTATCCGCATCTGAAATAACAAATAGACCTTTACGCATATTCTCATGATGGACTGATACATCCTTAGGTTCTAAATCATCTGAATTCTTACGAAATCGTTCAACAACTTCATCTGCAAAAGCACTTAAGAAATACAACTGTTCTCGTTCCGACCACTTATTCCTTTCAACATTAATCTCTGACATAGTTATTTTGTTCAAATTCAGTTTCCTAGCGAAACTGCACAAATCCGCGGCTTTACCAGCAGTTAACCTCGTACTCGCACTATCTCGATCTTCATCACCGAAATCCTCGTCCGGAGCCGTAGGCAGAACATACGGAGGCGGAGACCGATCTAATAATGAAAAATCATCAACTTCATTAGTAAGGACAGGATAAAGCGGACGCCGAATAGGAAATTGACCACTCGTTTGCAAATTACGTTCCCGTGCCTCCCTCTCTTTCTTCTCCTGCAACTCCTTCTCCTCCAGCTGTAAAGCTTTATCTCGAGCAGCCTTGCACTGCTCTTTCTCCGCCAAGGCAATCTCACGCTTCATTCGTTCACGCACTGCTTTCTCCCACATTCGTACACAGTCAAACGTATCCTGTCTAGACCTACGCTGAAACAAACATTGCTCCACAAACTGAACCTTTCGTAAATCAAACGACCCATGTAGTGGCCATTGCAACTCGGAATCAGACTTAGTGTATTTGTTCCATAATTTACTATACAATATAGGGGGAAGGCCAAATGTAATATCCATTTCACGATTAGGAGTCCCCTCTGGGGGAGCCGGCTGAGATTCGTTTAGTCGATATATGGTACCATTCCCAACACAGCACATTCCTCGGAGTGTACTTAAAACAGGCATGTTCAAAAAGTACCACGAAAACGTGATACCGTAAAAAATGGCACTTACTATACTTCACACAAAATGTGCCGCTCAAAACACAAACGGAGTTAGAGAAACATCTCTACATGCCTGCCTATGTGAAGTGCACTACACATATAAATCAAGTCGTAGGACCAAATGTTAGCTAACTCAAAACATATTCATATTCATAGAACCACAGTAAGTGTCCGCAGACTACCTTACCAATCACAATTCTTACCCAAATCTCAAATATCCAGATTCCAACTGCCAAGGTCTTTGATCAAATCAGCCAAACCGGCACTGTACGACAACGCAGACGAGCAGGATCTCAGTCGGGGACCGGCGCCACCTGGAAGGTCAGATCAGAAGGAAGGGAAGAAAACACCGTGGGTGCCAAGACTCGGGTCACTCAGTGGCAGCGTACGCGTCCATGGCGAGTTTCCAATCCTTCGTCACGACCTCTCCTTCGGGCATCCGAGTCGCCGATGAGTCCCTTCGTGGTCGCCAATTTGTGGTATTGGGTTCTCCAGGCCTACATACTCCGCAGAATACCCTCTACACCATAAGAACTGTTGGCACGGAAACTAGAAAATGCAAAAGACAAGTTTATTAAGACCCCATGGGGTGGTGGTACATTCCTACAGCACCCTTCGGCAATGCAAGAAGTATCACACCGAACATCGGTGTAAGTCCTTCTTTCATACAGTTTTACAGACATTAAAAGATGGGCGGCACATGGTTACAGAGTTTTGAGTACATATATGGTCCTTTTTGGAACACAGCCAACTCATGGGTGGGGTTACAACACCACTGGTCAGTTTTACGGAACATTCCTAAGTAATGACTGGTCAGTCTGAACTGCGCATGTACGGGCTTGACCTTTACTAAAAATAGCCTGTTGCTGGGCAAACTCAAGTGGTCAGTGGTACAGAGGAAGGACTAAAGGGCATGCTGACCACGAGGCGACGCATTCTCTAAAATGGCCACCGTAACATACAAAATGGCGTTCAGCAACTATAGTCAAGATAACAAGATAAGGGAATAATGTGTAGCAAAGCTTAACGCTAACCCAGTCTTTGTCAAATTACGACACTAGGAGGGCTCTCCATAAAACGGGGTGCAACCCTTGCCTTTCTTTTATGCTCGTAGACCCGACAGTGCATCACCTGGGAGGACTCCCCACAAAAAGGGGATATAACCCTAGTCTTTCTTCTATGCTTGTAGACCCTAAAGTGCATCACCTGGGAAGACTCTCCACAGAAGGGGATACAAACCTAGTCTTTCTTCTGTGCTTGTGACCCCGCAGTGCATCACCTGGGAGGGCTCTCTATAAAAAGGGTACAATGTTAGTCTTTCTTCTTTGCTCGTAGAGCCTGCAGTGCTCTTCTTTGACTAGTCCTGCGCCATGGACACGCCTCTTCCACAATTCCCTCAGGCTCTCTCAGAAATCTTTGCAACACTTAGAACTTTCCTTTTTCACACAAGTAACAGGGTTAACAAGAAACTGTGTTTTTTTTTCATCTACAGCGTCATGGTGGAGTTGTTTTTCTCTTTCGCCACATCACAACACTCTCATCTTTACAGGCATAATTTCTCACATTGACTGGTGTGCCTGGAGGTACCCACCAGACTGATGTGCAAACCTCAGAGACCTTGAAACTGTACACACTCTAGGCTTAAAAAGTTCACATCTCTCTGTGCTAATAGCACTGCACATAATTCCTCCCAATTAAAGGGTTATTGTTAAAACTCTGTGCCATTCCAGAAACCCTGAGCACGGTTTCAATGTGTGGGTATTTATTTTTTCAAGCTGTTCTTTCCTCCCATCCAATAAAGATGTCGAAAATGGGCCTCCGAACACCATTGGTTGCTGCAACTTGAGGTATGGGGTTCTCCCAGTTCGCCCCTCTGGAGCTGACGTCGGTGCCTCTTTAGAATAAAATGTGGACAGAGATTTCTGGAAACAACTAAGGACCCGCCTCTTCCGCCAAACGTATGAAACTTGAATCTGTCTGTCAAGTTCAAGTTCAAGTTCATTTTTTATTGTTTGATTAATTAAAATCATTAGAATTCCCCCCCCCCCCTTCTGAATTGAGTAAAAGATAATTTAGGAAATTACATTACAATCCCATGTTAAAATACACTTGATTTTAAAACAATACCATGGTTAAGGTACTTACATACAAAATGCTTATCGTTCCTACTTTAATAACGTTCTCCTGACATAAAACCCTTTTTGCTCTTTGTCTTTTTTGGTAGAATCCCTCCCGATCTCATGAATAAAAGCGAAAAAAGACGGCCTATCAATTTGGCAGCTTGATACAACACCGCTAGAGGCTACATTTAAAGGTTAGAACAACAAATGTAACGGTGAGTAAACCCCTTGAGGAAGGCGATGATTAGAATGAGGTCCGTGTTCAGCTGTATTTTTCTGGGCAGTCTAATTATTTGGTGCCTGCAGCTCGGCGGGGTCTTTTTTGTAGGGTAACATTTTTTCGGCCTAATTAATCTGGAGATTCAACTGTTGCGTAGTTGCATTGATCCCACTTATGTTATGGATGCTGATTTTCTGCTCCCTCCGCTCGCTGCAAGGGCCGGCTCTCGTTCTCTAGCTGGGCTAGCTCTTCACAAAAAACATAAATAAAATAAAACGTTTGAGTGTGAAATGAAAAGCACCAGGACATTTGGGTTTGTTAGCACCGCAGTGTAAACAGAGAGGCACTCTGAGGAAGTTAAAAAGGAACTAGGTCCGGCCAGTTTAAGAATACTTCCAGGGATTAAAAATCTGGACATCATAATGTCACAGAATAAAATTGAAAGAAGTAATCACTTGCTCCTTCAATGTGTTTGTATTTTTTCCCCATACAAACGTTGCCTAGGTCTTAACTCAAGCACTGAGTGTTACGGGAGGGATTTGTATGTGTCACTCTACGATTCAGCTCTTTTCTAACTGACTGATTGGTTACAATTTTTAATGCGCTCTGTTACCTAAAGGTTTGTCCTGGTACTAGGACAGATGGATCAAATTGCTTCCAAAGAATGAGCAATCCACAGAGAGTCTGGTTTTCAACTGCGTTCTAAATGTAGAGTTTTCAGAGATCACTCAGAGAGACAATTTTATAAAGTTCAATATTTTCTATTCAATTGAGCAATGGCAGCAAAGATTCTTTCTGCATGTTGAACCATCAATCAATCAATCAACATTTGTAGAGCGTGGCACTGTGACCCCTGGGGGTATCTGGGTGCTGGGGTGCGAGGTCTTGTTCAAAGAACATAACTTCGCCTTGTGGAAACGGCGGGAAGAGTGAAGGAACAAATAGAACAAGCATTTGCAATGCAATCGGTCTCGCCTTTGGGACCTTATATGTATTTAGCTCTGCAGCACATTAGCCTGGGTACAGAAACATCTACTGTTCTTTAACACGGTGGAAAGTAACCACCAAACTGTGTGAAACATGGAGAGAAATATTGCCTTTTAGCAGGAAATGGCATAGTCCAAAGCTCTGTTTTTAATATAAAATCAGGGCCTTCGGTGGTCATATCACTGAAAATAAAGGATTTGAAAAAAATTATATTGTCTATGGATGCTCTTGGAAGACAATTTCTATGGACTGGAATCTAGAGAATGCTAAAGTGATTCTGATATTTTACTGACCTCTACTGGTCGTTTTCTATCAAGAAAGTTAAATGGAGGCAGTTGCCAGAAAAATATAAAAAGAAAGTCCCTCAGTAGAAAGCTTCTGGAATTTTACTGACCTCTACTGATCTTTTTCTATCAAGACAGTTAAATAGAGACATTTGAACAATCAGAAACCAATTCCGGTATTTTATTGACCTCTACTGGTTGTTTTCTATCAAGACAGTTAAATAGAGGCAGCTGAACAGAAAAAAAAGTCCCTAAGAGGGAGCAGACAAGTCTAAGGCTGCTCTCCAGAGCCCACAAAGTACATACACATATAAGTATATACTAAAGTATATACAAGAGGTCTTGAATGCTCGACCTAAAAAGGCAAAACAGGGCAGAAAAACGAGCGAGCAATACACACAGAGAGGTGGAGGGTCATATGGAAAATTTTTAAGACCACCCCAGGTTTACTTCCCCAAACAGAATATGAACAACACAACAAAACCAGGGGTCTAAAATCCAACAGTTATTATGGCTAGCTCACTACACTCTCTCAACAGTAGTGTTGTCCTGTAAACTTCTGGATAAACCATGAAGTTTAAGGAACTCAAGAAGTGATAGAAGAGAAACTATTAAGAGTGATATGTGGTAGGGAACAGCTTTTCATGATGTCCGAAAAACCATCAACTATTCACGATGATCAGTATTATCATTTGGTCAAACGGCTCAATCAGGTTAGTGTATCTCTTGATCAATAGAGGACACCGTCCCAACAGGTACTCAGCCGAATACCGCCCACATTCGCTCCAGATAGTCCAGCGGGCAACTGACATGTGAAAAGATGAAAGCAGTGCACAAAAAATGGATTAAGTGGTGAGTAAAATAGGATAGTGTGCCTTTTCACAAAAAAACTTTATTAAACACAGACACACCTCCTAACTAAAAACAGAACAGTGCAAACAGCAGTTCGAAAAAATAACTGCCAAAAAGAGCCAACATGTTTCAGCCAAACGGGCTATAAGTCCCTAGGCTTTCTTAAGGGCTTCTGCTTTACTTAAATTGCTGCTGCTTATATTCGTGATTAGATAGTGCAAATTATAAATACAACAACTGATCGTGTGTTATCCAACAATGTAATAACAAGCTTAAATTGGAAAAATATATATACTACCAGTGAAAAAACGGATCCTCTGCGTCAAGGTATGCAGATGGCATCTATAATAAATCAAATTAATATGATGTAAGCTTCTCCCATCACTTCATGAATTCCTGTGTAAAAAATATCTATAACTAGTTAAATTTAGATATGCTCACCCAGCTTGACCACGGACTGGACCTCACCTCACCTGGACCATGCTCAGGATATCTGAGGGGTACAAAAGGGGGCGGTGATGGACGGAGCATCTGAACCAATCAAACACTCACACCCAGTCAACAGATCTGGGTTTAATCCATCACCGTTCTTTAGCCCACTCTGCCACCCAAATGCAAATCAGTCTGACCCTGTGCCTCATGGGAACAGTCCAGCTCGAACTGCCAAGCCATGCCTTCCCTGGACCGGAAACAAGCTTCCGAGGACCGGTTTCTGGCATTTCAGCCGTCTTCAGCCCGGCTTGCTTGAATCCAGTGGCAAAGTGAGCAAGGGACATCTGAGGCCCCCGCCCTGTAGGAAGCTGAAAAGATTGAAAAAGGAGGCTGCAGGGTATAGAAACTAGGACCTGTAATAATACACAGTCCCTACCAGTAACAACCACCTCGCCCACCTACACTATTATTCTTGCTACCCAGAGGGCAATGAGTTTAAAAACAGCTCCCCGAGCATCATCAATCATTCCAGGCACTCCACACTTATCAGTCTCATCAGTAAGTTCAAGTAAGAGGACCCCACTCGTGTCCTCATATCAATTATGCGGTCTCTAAACCATGGAAAATCCATTGTAGGGAGATGTTTGTTATGGTACACAGTCAAAATATCGAATTTTTAATTTCGACTTACACTTATATCGAGTTGCTAATATCGAAGGGACAGAATATCGATGTCCAGAATATCGATGGCAAGAATATCGACCCTAAGGTAAGTAATATCGAAATTACTTATATCGATAGCATATATATCGATGTAAGTAATTTCGATTTACTAATATGTGTTAGAAATTTTAGTTAAGTATTTAAATTAATTGTTATAATATGTGTTTAATATGTTTTTATAAATAAAAAATATATAAAAGTAAATTATATGTTTTACTACCAGAGCGGATTGTGGGTTCTTAGGGGAATAGGGTGGGAAGTAATTTATTTGTAATTAAATAATTATTTTTTAATGATTAATTTATTTTGCAATTAAATATTAATTGGCAATGATTTATTTTCATTGATTAATTGATTAATTAATTGATAATTTATGTATATTTTTAACTAAATTATATGTTTTACTACTGGAGCGGTTTGTGGGTTTTTAGGGGAATAGGGTGGGAAGTAATTTATTTGTAATTAAATAATTATTTTTTAATGATTCATTTATTTTGCAATTAAATATTAATTGGCAATGATTTATTTTAATTGATTAATTGATTAATTAATTGATAATTTATGTATATTTTTAACTAAATTATATGTTTTACTACTGGAGCGGGTTGTGGGTTTATAGGGGAATAGGGTGGGAAGTAATTTAATTGTAATATTAATTAATTTTCGGTAAAGGAGTATTTTTAGGGTTCAGGGTCAGTTTTGGGTTTTTGGGTAAAGGGGTATTTTTAGGGTTCAGGGTCAGTTTTCAGTTTTTGGGTAAAGGGGTATTTTTAGGGTTCAGGGTCAGTTTTCAGTTTTTGGGTAAAGGGGTATTTTTAGGGTTCAGGGTCAGTTTTCAGTTTTTGGGTAAAGGGGTATTTGTAGGGTTCAGGGTCAGTTTTCAGTTTTTGGGTAAAGGGGTATTTTTAGGGTTCAGGGTCAGTTTTCAGTTTTTGGGTAAAGGGGTATTTTTAGGGTTCAGGGTCAGTTTTTAGTTTTTGGGTAAAGGGGTATTTTTAGGGTTCAGGGTCAGTTTTCAGTTCTTGGGTAAAGGGGTATTTTTTGGGTTCAGGGTCAGTTTTCCCTACTGTTGCACCCACTGGAGTGGGAATAGTAATTATTGTTAATTAAGTATATATTATATATGATTTGTTAATATTATTTTTTTATTAAATATGTATTATTATTTTTTTTTACCATTATTAAATATATTTAAATATGTTTAAGTAATTTATAAGTATTATTTACAGTATTTTTCATTTTATTTTAAACCCAAAAAAAACGATATATTTGACAACGATATTTTTAACATCGATATTATTTTTTCGATATTTTGGTACTTACCATGTTGTACATAGGGCGTCGATATTCTTGCAATCGATATAATTACGCCGATATTTGTGTAGGTCGAAATTCTGTCTGTCGAAATGCTGTCATAGATCCGTTTGTTATCTCTCAACCGTGTGTCAAACACTTGAAAAGAATGTGCAACATCCTATTGTGGTCATTTCCAAATGAATATTTAGTCTGACCACAAAGTACTTCCAATTCTGTTATTATATAATGTGAACTGTAATAGATTTAACCTTCACAACCACATTTACAAAACCATTACTGTACTACAGCCTACCTGTCCATCAGTGCCTCAGGACTTCTCTGAGTCTTGGGGGAGGCACCGACGTGGTCAGTATGCGGTCTTAAATCTGCTACTCTGGTCAGCGCAGATACTGTGCCTTACCGCGTTCCCAATATGCTGTAGTGCAGCCACTCTCCATTTGATTAAAGGTGCCAGGGTGCGCTTATTTCGGCACACTGATTCTCATCCTGGCACCCTGATTCGATGTTGTTTGTTACTGTGGGTTACGCAAGCACACTCCATGGACCTAGGAGAAGAACTACAAAATGACGTCCAAAGCATGGCGTCTGTAGTTCATACAACTTGCTCTAGCCTCCACATAGAACTAGAAAATGGACTACAAAAAGCTGACATTCGATGTATGAATCAATCGGTCAACAAATACATGATCTCAATATATTTGTATTATTTGGGGGCACGTTGAAAAGCCAAGCATGGTGAATAATATATCTAGACTATCTTTTTTGTGCAGCTGAGTCCAGAAGTGGCGCAATGAATGACTACATAATGACGTCACAAACATGGCGTCTGTAGTTCACGTGCTCGCTATCGCATAGCGTCACAGTAAATGGCATTTGTAGTTGCTGTCAATCTACAGTTCACAATGTCACAATAGGCTGCAGCATGACGTAAAAACAATAATATTTATTGTTCGTGTCAATCAATTGTTCGATAAATAGTTTCAGTGTAATATGTTCTATTTGCTTGCAAAACCTTTAAAACATGCATTATAGGAAACAATGAATGTATCAACCATATATATGACTGTATTGGCTCGTACATTGTGTCCATTTGTGCATATTACCACCCATGATGACACACTGGTGTAAATGTACAGTATATCTTGCATAGCTGGTTACTCCTGATCTCTGGCCACCTAGTGTGCTCCTAGTAGAGAGGTATTGTTCATATATACTGCTCATCTTATGATGACTGTTTTGAAATCGAAATGTTTATAAACAGATCGAAACATTAGTATATTACAAAATGTAATCAGGAAGTGAAATTAAATTAAATTAAATTTATAAAGCGCATGGCTGCCCGCAAGCGTCCCAGCACTATAGAACAAGGGATACAAAAGACAGTGCCAGCGGCTAGGGGTCTAGGGGAAACAGGAAGGTTTTGAGGAGCTTTCGGAACTTCGGATGGCTCGGCTCCATCCGAATCCTGAGTGGAAGAGCATTCCACAAGGTCCTGGAGTTCACTGAGAAGCGGCGACCCCCAGTCCGCATCCCCCTAACTCTCTGGACAATTGCCAAATTGGCATGATTGGAGCGGAGCGATCTAGTGGCCTTGTATGGGCGAACAAAATGCTCTAAGATAGGGGGGCCCTTCCCCTGTAGGGATTTATGAGCAATGCATAGGGTTTTAAATGTGACCGTTTCACGAATTGGTAGCCAGTGAAGGGCTTTGAGTGCCGGTCTGGCTGACGATCTACGTGAGGTGCCAGTCAGGAGTCTCGCTGCCGAGTTCTGGACTCGTTGACGAGTGTTAATTGTAGATTCAGGGGCTGCCAGGAGGAGAGCGTTGCTATAATCCAGTCTAGATAAAATCAGACCCTGGATAAGTATTAACAAACCCTCATCGCGACCTTTATCTTTAAAGAGGCAAACTCAATATACATTTCTGTAGATAAGAGAGGTAATGGTGCATTGGTGGGAGAATCATAGATTACTCTCTAATGGTCCTCTCTCATCTCTCTCGTACTGGTAAGCTGTTGGACTCACAACCATATGTGAGGTTACTATCATCAGGCTGCCCTTCCAGTGTCCCATCCACCTAGAGGAGTAAGCACCGCCACCAGTCAGTCCTCAACATCATGTGGTCGAAGGATATAGCAGTGTATTGAATGACCTTGATCATCTAATGACTACCAAGTGCCCACAATCATTTATATATTGGACCAAGGTATTTAATCGTTTAGTCCCAAGACATCTGCACGGAGCTTAAATATCCATCTTTGCTCTTTAATGAATAGATATCTGGAGACATCACTAACATGAGATGGTATCACTGGTTTCTCCAGAACCGTCCATTGAAAATCCTCTTCCCCATGTTCTTTCTCTATGAAATGTTTTGTTAGTTTCGTGATAGTTCGCTTACACCGGAATGAGCTTTTATGTTCCAGCATGCGTACACGTACTTTGCGAGTCGTCATCCCCACGTATCTAGTTGAACACGCTGCAAGTGAGTAGATATATTAGATTCTGACTGTTGCAATTAGAAAAGTGCTATTGCTCCCACGGTCGATTTGTCCCTATATCCAAGCTAGTTCTATGTTTAGTTTGTGGGCAGATGGAACAACTCCCGCATGGGTGGTGCCCCACCACAGCCGAAAGATTCCAGAGGGTACCTACTGTTCTCTTGGGAACAGTCTTAGGGCGAGTATGGACCAGCCGGTCTCTTAAACTGCTCGCCCTCTTAAATGCAAATAAGGGTTGTGCAATTTTCTCACTGCTGTGGTTAAGAATCCGCCAGTTCCTCCGAACTATCTTCTGAATATGATTGGCTTTAGTACTAAATGTACTTACAAAAGTCAACCTGTCCTTAGTTGATTTGGGCATCGGGGGTTCTAGTAGCGCTTCACGATGATTGTTCTTAGCGCGCTTCAAAGAGCGTTTAATCAAAGCAGAAGGATAATGTCTCTCAGTAAGTTGTTTGGTCAACCCCATCGCATGGTGACGAAACGATTCTTCAGTTGAACAATTTCTACGTACGCGTAGAAATTGCCCGTAGGGCAAATTATCCCTAAGGGCTTTGGGATGCTGGCTCTCATATTGCAACAAGGAGTTCCTCGCCATGGGTTTTCGATAGAGCTCACTCTGCAAGCCTGCAGGAGATACTATGAGCAGATTTAAGACCGCCTGCTGATCGCGTCGGTGCCTCCCCCTAGACTCAGAGAAGTCCCGAGGCACCGACGGACAGGTAGGCTTCAGCACAGTAATGGTTTTGTAAATGTGGTTGTGAAGGTTAAAACTATTACAGTTCACATTATATAATAACAGAATTTGAAGTACTTTGTGGTCAGACTAAATATTCATTTGGAAATGACCACAATAGGATGTTGCACATTCTTTTCAAGTGTTTGACACACGGTTGAGAGATAACAAACATCTCCCTACAATGGATTTTCCATGGTTTAGAGACCGCATAATTGATATGAGGACACAAATGGGGTCCTCTTACTTGACCTTACTGATGAGACTGATAAGTGTAGAGTGCCTGGAATGATTGATGATGCTCGGGAGCTGTTTTTAAACTCAATGCCCTCTGGGTAGCAAGAATAATAGTGTAAGTGGGCGAGGTGCTTGTTACTGGTAGGGACTGTGTACTATTACAGCTCCTAGTTTCTATACCCTGAAGTGAGTTGGGTGAGCTTTTTTAATGAAAAAATTGATTCAGAATATTTAGATAATGATACATTTAGTAATAATAGTTTAGTTGATATGCATAAAGTAAAATATAGGGGGAGTGGGGGTGGCATTTATCCCCCTCAATGTAGAGTGGATATGGAACCCTGGTCGCTTGACAAAGTAAAAAAAGCGATAAAAAGGATCAAATCCAACCGAGCACCGGGTCCAAATGGTATCCCGAATGCAATATTTAAGGCTGAACTGAGTAATTGGCCAGAGTTATTAATGCTTTTATTTAATGAAATTGTTAAAACAGGTTTTCTTCCGTTATCCTGGCATGGGAGTATCATACAGCCGATTTACAAAAGTGGCCCACAGGATAATCCGGCTAATTACCGTTTAATTACACTCACTGATGTAGAGGCAAAAATTTTTGCTAGTTGCTTGCTGGATGAGTTAGAGACTTGGGCCTCGCAGGAGGAGTTGATTCCTAAATTTCAAACTGGGTTTAGAAGGGGCGAATCAACCCATACGAATTTGATTTTATTAACGTTATTAGGGGAGAGAGCCAAAACTAGGAAGCAAAGATTATATGTTTGTTTTATTGATTTAAAAGCCGCTTTCGATTCTGTGCCACAAAATATTCTTTGAAGGAAGCTACGGAATCGGGGTATTCCTGAGTCTCTATTAAAAATGATTATACTGTTATACTCCAACACCTGGGTGCAAATCAAAATAGGCGATGGTAAACATATGACCCAACATTTAGCTACGAATGTGGGACTAAAACAAGGCTGTGTTTTGGCTCCTTGCCTTTTTAATCTTTTTATGGCTGATTTACCAACCCATTTTAAAAATATAAATTCGCATTCGCCTTTTATTCATGGTCAGGAAATCAAATATATTCAATATGCAGATGACACGATTTTAATGAGCCAAACAGAAATAGGATTAAAAAGGTTAATTAACTCTTTTAATGGTTATGTCAAACAAAATGGTCTAACAATTAATATAAAAAAGACAAAGATAATGACTATGGGAAAAGGGAAGCCTAGGATTAAAGAGTGGAATATTAACGGTATGGTAATTGAAAATGTGAAATTATACAAATACCTTGGAATCACGTTTGATGACGGTCTGATTTTTAGACAACATTTTAACAATCTTGAAGCCAGGGGTTTCTCACTTGCATTTGCTTTTAGAAAATTAAGAGACAAACTATTATGCCCCAACTACGACCATCTGATAAAGGTGATGCGAGCAAAATTAATGCCATCTTTGGAATATTGCTCAATTATCTTTAGGGGCAAAGACGCGAAAGTGCTCGATGACATAGAAATTAGAATATATAAAACTGTTTTTAAAATCCCCAAATATATTAGTCGAGCAAACATAAGACTGGAATTTGGTTTGAAAAACCAATCCCTGGCGCGTCAATCTACATTCTTGAAGTCTCTTTTAACATTGGTCCGTTCGGAGGAAGGATCACTGGCAAAGTTATGCTGGCTTGAAATCTCAGAAGGGGAATATTCAAAAAATTGGCAGTTGTATTTTAATGAATGCATAAGTAACTTTGACTGCTCTAATTTGGCTGATGAAATGAGGAGCAGGATAGTTTTTAAAAAAGAAATTAATCAAATGGCCGCATTATTAACGACTATAGCGGACAAGGAGGAACTAAGGATAAGAAGTCATTTCTGGACAGTTGCTAACTCTTTCGGTAGGCTGTCACCTCAATCTTACTTGTCTTATCATTTAAAACCTAGGCTTAAGAATAAATTTATGTATCTAAGGCTGGGAAGATATGCGACAAAGGATGGTATACCAAAATGGGAAAATCAATGGTCATCGAGCATTTGCAGGCTTTGTAGTCAAAGGGAGGAAACATTAACACACATAGTAACCTTATGCCCAGCTTTGGCAGAGGCACGGAAGTTGATCCTAAAAACAATTTTTAATGAATTAGGAATTAGAACATGCAGGCAAGCAATGATTACCTGTTTGAGTGGGGCCAATATAAAACTTATTTATCACTTTGTTAAGTTCATCATTATTGTTGAGAAGAAACTCAAAGACGAAGAACAAGTAAATAACCATTTTTCGTGATATAAAAATAATCAAAGAAACTTATTTTAAGAATTGCTTAAATCAAAATGTATGCCAGTTGAAGGGTCTATTAGTATAATTTATTATAGTTATGCACATTTTATCTTAATTATAGCTAGCAAATGGAAAACAGCAAAAAATGTATTTATACTTGTATTTTCTACTGCTAACACCTATCACTTTAGTTAAATGCTGTTATAATAGTGATTGCTGCTAATATATTGTATTTTAGTTAATACCTGTATTTTAATCACGTTTTAATATTATTATGGAATTGACCGTATTAATGCAATTTTAGATGATCATTTTAGGACGATAATAACTTTGTGCATGGTATATGGTTGTTTATGTTGGTTGCTTTTATGTATCCTTGTTTGTAATGATTTTAATTAATCAACAAATAAATACTTACTTACTTACTATACCCTGCAGCCTCCTTTTTCAATCTTGCTTCCTACAGAGCGGGGCCTCAGATATCCTGAGCACGGTCCAGGTGAGGTGAGGTCCAGTCCCTGGTCAAGCTTGGTGAGCATATCTATGTTTAATTAGGTATAGATATTTTTTACACAGGAATTCATGAAGGGATGGGAGAAGCTTACACCATATTAATTTGATTTATTATAGATACATACCTTGACGCGGAGGATCCGTTTTTTCACTGGTTGTATATACATTTTTTAAATGTAAGCTTGTTATTACATTGTTGGATAACATACAATCAGCAATTTAAGTAAAGCAGAAGCCCTGAAGAAAGCCTAGGGACTTATAGCCCGTTTGGCTGAAACATGTTGGCTCTTTTTGGCAATTATTTTTTCGAACTGCTGTTTGCACTGTTCTGTTTTTAGTTAGGAGACGTGTTTGTGTTTAATAAAGTTTTTTGTGAAAAGGCACACTATCCTATTTTACTCACCACTTTATCCATTTTTTGTGCACTGCTTTCATCTTTTCACATGTCAGTTGCCCGCTGGACTATCTAGAGTGAATGTGGGCGGTATTCGGCTGAGTACCTGTTGGGACGGTGTACTCTATTGATGAAGAGATACACTAACCTGATTGAGCCGTTTGACCAAATGATAATACTGATCATCATGAATAGTTGATGGTTTTTCGGACATCATGAAAAGCTGTTCCCTACCACATATCACTCTTAATAGTTTCTCTTCTATCACTTCTTGAGTTCCTTAAACTTCATGGTTTATCCAGAAGTTTACAGGACAACACTCTACTGTTAAGAGAGTGTAGTGAGCTAGCCATAATAACTTGTTAGCTTTTAGACCCCCGGTTTTGTTGTGTTGGTCAGAAAAACGAGCGAGCAGAAAAGGCAAAACAGAGGGCAGAAAAACAAGCAGAAAGGGCAAAAAAGAGGAGAAGAGGGCAAAACAGACAGGAACGGTCCATGCAGATAACAGTGGTGGGGCCAGGAAAGGGGGGATTTCGATGGACGATGCTGAGAGAAAATTAAATAAATAATTAATTTTCCCTCTGTGTCGTCCCTCGAAATTCCCCCTTAACCGGCCCCACTGCTGTCCTACATGGACCGCGGCTGACAACAATGGGCAGAAAAACGAGCAGAAAAGGCCAAATAGAGGGCAGAAAGACAAGCAGAGAAAGGCAAAACAGAGGGCTCAAAAACAGGCAGAAAATGCTGAACAGAGCAAGATACGAGCAGAGGAGGCACAAACAAAGAGCAGTAGGTAGACAGGCAGCAGAGGGTGGCAGACTGAGGGCAAGCTGGACAGAAGAACTGTCAGGGGAGAGCTGGCACAAGAACGTGAGAGACATTGGCCATGTGGGTTAGGCCACCATTCCAATGATCAGATTGAGGGGGGACCCCGTAGAGCCATCACCTCTGTTTTTTCCACGTTCAGCTTGTGGTTCATCCAAGAGGCAACCACAATAAAAAAAAGTGACAAAAGTTTTTTCAGGCTGCTTCAGAGTTGACTTTTAATATAAACAGTGTACCATCAACATAACACATATAAGATAGACCAAATGACCTAATACGCCTTGCAAGAGTGAAACATAGAGAGTAAATAAAGGGATAAAGGGCTAAGAGAGCACTCTGAAGGTCTTCAAATGCAGGTTTGGTCACTGAGCGTAACAGTGGCATCAGAACTTCCTGTCTATGACCTGATAAATAAGAGAAAATCCAATGACATGCATATCCCTTGAGCTCTGCCCTTGCTGTCTCTCAGTCAACGCTGCATGGGACATGGTATCAAAGGCCACAGAGAGGTTGAATAGAATTTGGGCTGCCATATTTCTATGGTCCAAAATCAAGCAGGACGGCAAATAAGGCCACTTCAATGCTGTGAAAAGGACTAAAACCAGTTTGGGCAGACTAAAATAAGGAGTCAGTGGAACTCAAGGAAGCCATTTGGGTGTCGTTTACTGCTATTTTGGAACAGAAAGGTAGCAGGAAGATGAGGGGTTCAAGACTCTTTTTGTTAATGATGGAATCTCGCAAGCTCTTTTCGATTCCGAAGGTACTATCACTGTACTATAAGAAGAGTTATTGAACCAGCAAATTGCAGAAGCAATATAGGAGGGTCTTAGGTGAAAGATTTTTATAGGGTAAGGATTATCATGAGGACCAGATGGGACTACTTTGCTAAATTCAATAATATGATCCGGAGACAGAGGTTTCAAATCAGAGAATAAATGCAAATGGCTGTGCAACATAATAGATTATCTAATGACTGAGTAGCCAGGATAAAAGAGTCATAGATCACCTGTATTTAGTCAAAGTGGACAAAGATTCACAGAGTTCACCTGAAGGAAAGAGTTGTTTAAGAGCACCTATAGGATTGGCAAATTCATGTACAGTCCTAAACATTTCCTGAAATGAAATGAAATGAATGAGATTTATATAGCGCACGGCTTACCCTGGGGTATCTCAGCGCTTGCTTAGGGAACCCGTCCTGGTATTCCCCTGTGAGATACCCTGGCAGGGTATCCACAAGGTGAAAGCCAGGCATCCCACCGCGAGGGGCCGTTGTGGAGATTAAGCAAGCTATTGCCCAGAGTCTCAGAGTGTGAACCCGTGAGTCGAGAAGGCACCGGAGCGAGAATTAACAAGTCCGTGGAATTTTTTGAGCCCAAGACCTGCCGAGGCGGGGAATTGAACCCTGGCCCCGGGCCGAACTCAAGCTCCAGGTCTGCCGCCTCTAACCCCTGAGCCAAACTTCTCCACTCCTGAGAAGGTCTAAGAAGAAAAATACTGTGTCCAGACATTTGTTGTCTCTTTCTTGTCATTCCTGAGTGCAGAGCTATACTGGCTTTTGGCAGTCAGATAATAGTTACAATGCAAGACATACTGCATTTGTTTGCATGCCTGTTTGATCTTCGCAAGAGCAGGGGGTGAGTGTTTGAAAAGTTTCAGTACTCCGTCCATCATCACCTTGTGTTTGCTTTGTTCGCCCTAAGTTGGCAGGGTATGCCCAGACGTGGGTCCCTTGCTCACTTTGCCACTGGATTCAAGCTAGTTTGGCTGAAGAGGGCTGATAGCCCGAAAATGGTCCCAGGATGCTTGTTTTCAGTCCAGGGAAGACATGGCTTGGCAATTCGGGCTGGACTGTTCCCATGACGCACAAGGTCAAGACTGATTTGCATATAGCTGTGTCTGAACTGTGGTGGCAAAGTGAGCTATAAAGAATGATGATGGATTCAACTCAGATCTGTGACTTGGTGTGAGTGTTTCAAAAGTTTCAGCACTCCGTCCATCATCACCTTGTGTTTGCAGAGGTGTATCGGGGAGCGGAAGGGCTGATTTAGTAAGACATCAAATCTCTGAAAGGGGAAACCCTATCTAAGGCTGAAAAAGCCACTAACGCTGTCATTATTAGTCTGTCGATTAAGATTTGTTTATTTCACCATAGTTGTGCTTGGGTGTGGATGTAGTAGAAAGGGGATGGGTGCAAGAACTAAGTTCACAGTAATTAAGAAAAAAATAGAACAGCTGTGCGATCTGATCAGGGGACCATAAATTAGGCATTGTTCTTAACAGAATTCCCAGAAGAAAACAATAGGTCCTGGGAATACCCAGCCTCATGTATAAGTTCTGATATCAACTGACAGTGGCCCCAGTTGGAGAAGGCTAGTAACAGCCTGTTACACACTGGGAGATTGGGCACATCTACACATATATTGAAGTCTGTGAAAACCCTGAATTTGGAAACGCTCACTACATAAGAGGAAGCAGTACTAGCAAACTCTTGGTCAACTCAATGGCCAAAGGCAGAGGGCAGTAAACCAGAATGCCCTTGATAGATGTGAAGTAGTGTGGCTCACTGGTTAGAGGCGGCAGACCCGAGAGCAGAGGACGGCCCGGGACCAGGGTTCGATTCCCGGCGCGGCAGGTTTCAGGACCAGGGTCAGCGGACTCGATAATTCTCTCGCCTCGGTGCCCACTCTGATCAGCGATCACACTCGGCAACTCTGGGCATTAGCTTGCCTCATCTTCACTAACGGCCCCACCAGACCGCCGGGGATGCCTGGTCACACCCTGGAGATACCCATTAAGGGATCATCTCTCAGGGAAGCCAGGAAGGGTTTCGCAGCGGTCGAAGCGCCTTGGGACCCTACGGGTAAGTAGTGCGCTATATAAATGCCTATACATACATACATACATACAAGCATGGAGGGTAGTATTAAAAAAGACATATTCCTCTGAAGGAGCCAGGTTCCACGTTCTAGATTCACTCTGGAACCCTAGGCTGATGTCTCTTTTTGTCTGCATGAAAGTGTGGCAGGGTGGAAAATCATTAGCCAATTGATCATTACTGTTCCAATGAACTATGACTCCAAAGAATCACAGACTCCCTGTCAAGTTCAGTAAGTTTATTACAAAGCCAAGAAGAAGTGGACATGCAAGCACATCAAAATGAGAGTGTAGATATACATTGGAAGTAATACAAAACCAAACCTACAGGTGAAGTTGAGACGGTGCAACATGCACAGAATAACCAATACCAGAATCAGAATACAGAAAAATGTCTCCTACATCCCAATTCTTCTTCATTGGGGGTTTGTAGGTGAAAAGCATTAATCTGACCCAACACTACCACTAATGTGACATCCCTACTTAGCATTTCCTCAAGGCAGGTTCTGTAAAGGTGTCTGCATGTAAAAGCTTCCTAAGAAGTCCATTTACGCTGAATGGGTCAAGTACCATAAAGTTACAGTCCTCATTCTAAGATGCTCTCTCTCTCTCAAGGCAAGGCAGAAGTTCCTGGACTCTGTCCCTAACTTCAATACATGAGTTTACAGGTAGCATCCCAGGATGCAACGTGACATCACACCATTCAAGCAAGCCACCTCCTTGTGGGTAACTCTCCATGCGGCAGCGTGCTCCCAGGCCTTGGCTCGATGACCTTGATTCCCAGGCTCTGTCCGGTGAGAAAGTACAATAGTCCCTTATTATGAGCATCACCATTCAATGTCTCTTCTCTTCCCTAAGCCTGACTCCTAAAACAAAGACATTATTCTAACTAACAAGGATTATTTTCTCCACCTACAATAGATACATGAGAAAGAACACATTCTACATGTAGATGAAATTCACTAATGAGTCTAATGTGAGAGCTTCCAGGGAGAAATACAATTCAGGCCTACAGAAATCGGCCAACATAAGAAATGTCACATAACTTCATAAGGTTGGTTTTCCCACGCACTACGAGGATCCCCATCGAGGACCGTAATCTTATGTCTACTGAATTGCCCGTTATCTTCGCCTCGTACCAGCGGCTACCGGGAGTGGCCATTTCGTAATTATCTTGCGCACCATTGAGCCTACTCCGGCGCTCCCGACGTGTGCATTCTGTATATATATAATTGTTAGGCAATCTCTTGTTGACCTGAGGATGAACCTTGAATCAGAATAGGGTTTGAAACGTCGTCAACTTTTATACACTAAATGCTCATTTACCTTGTGATATTATTATTTGCATATGTGTATACTTTAGATTGTCTGTGTATAATTTATGATATCCAGACTGCCTTAATTTGCCTAAAACTCCCCTGTTTGTCTTTCCCCCGAGTGTGTTAGTTGGGCACCGGCTGGTGTCCCACTTGTATCACATCTAATTTTTATGTATTTTATATATTGAAAATTAAACTGTCCGGCTGGACATTGGATATAGAACTATTGAGTCTATATCTATTGGAATTCATTGTTCTTTGATCTAGGGACATTGTCTTTGTTAATACATAATTTCATAAAGCACACATATAAATTAATGTTATTATTGAACACGATCAAATCAACACTTTACATAAGCACATTAATTGGGAGAATATTAGTTAGCTACCTTTAACCACATGGCTGCTGGGCGTTTCCCCCCCCCCTGTGCTGGAAAATGCCATTTTAGTGGCACCATGACGAGCTCAGCTCGTCATCAGCACACGACACCCGTGGGTGATGACGAGCTGAGCTCGTCATCAGCATCGAAAGGGTTAAAAACCCTACACGTTAAGATTTTCGTCTAGCCCCATATCATTGCAATGTAGCTTTCTTCAAGTTTATACTGAAATATGCTTAGCTCTTCACTTTTCATGTTATTACAGTACACAATCCAACAACCCAATGTTAACACAAAAAAGGATTATATGCGGGTGCGAACTACCCATGATTATAATGCACCCCTACTATATCCAGCTTCTGCACTAAGATCAAATTGTACACCTCGTCATGGTACTTATTCTCAACTAAAGATCTGACGTTTAACAAAGCGACTTGCAGCTTACTATGATTTTGACTAAAAGGGCTTAAATTAAAAGGAGTGGCCTAATGCGAGTCAAGCGTGAGCCGCTCACCTGAGCCCATTACTAAAGCAGAACTAAGGAAAGAAGCTTCTCACAGGAGGACCTTAGGCAGGGTGTGCCACTGCAGAGCATATGCTGTTGTTGTGGAAATGGAGTGAAAAAATATATCCCACAAAAGAGCTAGGTTGGAGGTGCAAAAAAAAGCGAGGGTACCCAAACACTCATTGAAAGTAAAGTACAAACATTTAGCGTAGTTTGTCTTTTTGTAGAGTGTACGTATAAATAAAGTGTGCTAATGAAGTGAAGTGCCCTTTAATTATTTTAAATGTAGAAGATATTTAATTGGAGTATGCGGAGAATGTTCAATTGATCAATTTAGAATTTGATCCTAAAAATGTTAAATTTACATGCATCTTGGTATGCTCAATAAAAGTACATTTATTTTATCATAAAATATTTTTATTCTATATTTGGTGCAATGTAAAGACTTAAGAGGAGATACAAAATATATGTTTTGTTCAATTATAATTGAATGAGTAATTATTTGATATAGAGAGTTTCTGGAAAACGTGTGTTCTATCTCAGGTGGTCTAGTACAGGCAGACGAGCAACCTCCTGCATTCAGTGACCAATGAGAGAAACATAATGGAACTATGATGTGCCAATGTGTGATAGTGTAGAGTGCTGACATTTTAGGGATCTCTTCTGGGTTTGGATTAAATATTGTGCCCTAGGGGCACAACAGGTATGAGCGCCTGCTTTGTTAACCCCCTGGACACAATGGTATTACAGAAGGGGCCGCAGACGCTTGTGTGTCCTCTTCTGCAATACTGATAGTGCGGGTGCACAAGTAGCGCCTGCAATCCCATGAGAGGGCATTCCCTCCTTTGCATGTAAGTGTCGCCCCATTAAAATAGCGTAATCCATTTACCTATACCCCCGCACTGTGTTATGTACGCGGGTGCAGAGGCAAATATGCCCTTCGGAGGCGCACTGAAATTGTGCCATAAAAAGGTGGCCCTTTGGAGGAGAGAAAAGAAGTCCCATGGGCCCCTCAGAAATCCCCCTGCAGACAGGTGCAGTCACTTACTTCACCCGCCTGCCAGGAGATCTCTCTCCCCTCTTCAAAGTTCAGGCAGCATGACGCCTGCACTGTGAAACACATATTTCACTTGAATGTGCTGCCCCCAAGAAAGCACCAGTTCGCGTCTGCCCTGGGGACAGCGCATTCTTTGTAATACGGCTCGCTGTTCCTGTTTGCACCTAGTGCACCTTTTGAAAGGTGCACCGTTGTAGAAACAGGTAAAGTGTGTTGTATACCACTATCCATTTTCAACCCTAATAACAAACGCACACGTCTGCCGTTCAAATTAATTTCATATCTTCCTATACTAACTCTAACCATAACTCAACCATTAATCCTTTTTGGGTTCCGGAATAGTGTACTGCTTGCCAAAAAGCACTTAGACGCCTTGCCAGGGGTAGTAAGCGCTATATAAATACAATTACAATACAATACATAACACGGCCCATGGTGTTCACAGGGTGGTATGCATGCCTCCTGATGCCGCAGTTAGTTGAGGAGGACGCTCTATCAATGCATCTCTAGATTTATGGAAGGGAGGTAAAAGGATAAATTGAAAGGGTGTGACAGTGCTTGCAGGGAAGTGGTTTAAGTGCTCCTGCAGTGAAGTGCTTGTAAAAAGTTGGTATAAATGCACTAATAGATTTCAGAGATTCAGCCAGTCTCCCTCTGATACAAGTGAGAGGTGTGAAGGTGGCTATTGGTCCTGCCCCGCCCAACAGCCCACAGGGCTCTTTCTAAGATCCTCATTGTGTTTCAATGAGCATTTTAAATGAACATATAAATATGCGTTTAACTCCTCTGAATAGGGCGGAACAGGCAACTAGGACCAATTCAATGGGTTCGTAGGCCTAAGCATGCATAAGCTGTCACTCGGGAGCCTTACAAAAGCGTTAGGCTCCTCGGGGCCAACAGGGCCCAGTCTCACTGTTCCCCGGGGGATGGGCGAACACGGGGCCTTCTCCGGCCTTCCGCCCTCCTCCCCTGGGGGTTACCTGGATCTTCGGCCCTTCCCGGCCCTTGTGTAGCTCTCAAAGGCCTCAGACGACCGGGCGCAGTGCAGAGGACAACTGCGGAGCACCAGCGCCGGTCGCGAGGCAGGCACACACTGTGGGGGCAAATTGGGGGGTGTATTTAGCTTCAGGGCCTCCTTCGCAACGGAGGCTAAAGGCCGCAGGACTCTTCTCCGTGTCTTCGCTCAGGGACTGGGGCACGGTTCCACGGACCACTCTGGGCTGTGAATTCGGGGGCGCGGCCGGTGACGCGATGCACGCCCGTCACGTGGTCCGGGCTGGTAAAGGCTTCAGGCTTGGTGTGGCCTATGCTCCTACGCACAGTTACTTCACAGCGCGTCAGGCACAGTTACTTCACAGCGCGTCACGGACACGGTGACTTCAAAGCGCTTCAGGCACAGTTACTTCAAAGCGCATCACGGACACGGTGACTTCAAAGCGCCTCAGGCACAGTTACTTCAAAGCGCTTCAGGCACAGTTACTTCAAAGCGCTTCAGGCACAGTTACTTCAAAGCGCATCACGGACACGGTGACTTCAAAGCGCCTCAGGCACAGTTACTTCAAATCGCTTCAGGCACAGTTACTTCAAAGCGCATCACGGACATGGTGACTTCAAAGCGCCTCAGGCACAGTTACTTCAAAGCGCTTCAGGCACAGTCTCTAGCGCTTCTGAGGGGAACAGGCAGGGCTTGCGCAGGACAGTTGTTCCAATAACTGGTTGATCCTCAACAGTCTTCTTGTCAGATAATCAGTCTTCTTGGCGCTTGGATGGCTTCGCGCCCTTGTGATGTTGTTGCTTCCACAGGGGGGGGTGAGTTGGCTGGTCCCTGGGTTTCCTGACGCTGGCCAGATCAGGGGGCTAGTCTAGGGTACCTCAATCAACTTAAGAGGCAGCACCTCAATCCTGTCACTCTCAGTGGCATAAGCCCCTGACTAGACCCTCCCGTCTAAACTCCTGCGTGATGTCCCAACTGACTAGAAGTTTTCCCTCCTTTTTCTTATATAGTGTCAGTTGACAGTTGGCAGTGGCAGTTGGTGCCTCCCCTATTCTGGAAGGTTCCAGGAGCTTCCCTCATTCCAGCTATGGTCAGGCTGGCAGGCTGGTATGGCAACATTTTTTAAGGGTTCCAGACAGCTCCTGGCTTCTAGAGTGCACCTAATCAGACCACGCTGCAGTAGCAGGGGTCAGTGGCAGCCATCTTGGGGGAAGAGAGCACCTGCACCCTGGCATTGATTAGCAATGGGAGGGTGCCCAAAGTCCTAAAGCCAACAAAAAGTAGGTGTGAAAAATGAGGCAAGGGCAAAAAAATACAGGGAAAGACCACCCTAGGGCTGACAGGTCTAACATGCATCCCCCCCAGCTGAAAGTGGGGAGAGCTACCCAACCTCTAGGGAGTTCTCATCACTAAGGCGGAAAAACCGGGAGAGACTGTCAGCGTTGCCGTGGTCAGCTCCTGGTCGATGTTCCACCCTAAAGTCCATCCCCTGTAGGGAAATGGACCACCTTAGCAACTTTGGGTTTTCGCCTCTCATCTGCATGAGCCAGCGAAGGGGTCGGTGGTTGGTTTGAACCAGGAAGTGAGAGCCAAAAAGGAAAGGCCTCAACTTCTTCAAAGCCCAGACCACAGCGAAGGCTTCTTGCTCGATGGTACTCCATCGCTGTTCCCGAGGGAGGAGTCTTCTGGAGATGAAGGCCACAGGTTGGTCTTGGCCATCATCGTTGAGTAGCGACAGCACGGCGCCTACACCATGCTCTGAGGCATCGGTCTGCACGATAAATTCTTTCTGGAAGTCCGGAGTGGCCAACACCGGAGCGGTGCACATCGCGCGCTTCAGTGTTTCAAATGCCTCCTGGCAAGCAGCCGTCCAGATGACCTTGCGTGGCTGCTTCTTGGACGTTAACTCGGTCAAGGGGGCCACGATGGTGCCATAACCCTTGACGAACCTGCGGTAATAGCCAGTGAGGCCGAGAAAAGCTCGGACCTCAGTCTGAGTTTTGGGGGGCTCCCAGGCCATGATGGTCTCAATTTTGGCCTGGAGGGGTTGCACCTTACCTCCCCCCACCACGTGTCCCAGGTACACGACAGAGCCCTGTCCAATCTGGCACTTGCTAGCCTTGATGGTCAAGCCAGCACGTTGTAATGCCCGCAGCACCTCCTGGAGATGTTGCAGATGGTCCTCCCAGGTGCTACTGAAGACAGCTATGTCATCCAGGTACGCCGCTGAGAAGGACCCTAGGCCAGATAGCACCTGGTTCACCAACCGCTGGAAGGTGGCCGGAGCATTCTTGAGCCCGAAGGGCATGACTCGAAACTGGAAGTGGCCCTCGGGGGTGGAGAATGCTGTCTTCTCCTTTGCTCCATCGGCCATGGCAATCTGCCAGTACCCTCCCAGCCGGTCAATCAGCTCATCTGCCTGTGGTACCGGGTGAGCATCTCTCTTGGTGACAGAGTTCAACCCCCGATACTCCACACAGAACCGAAGTTCTGGTGTGGTGCCCGGTGGAGCCGCTTTTGGCACCAATACAACCGGACTAGCCCACGGGCTGCTGGAGGGTTCGATCACACCCAAGTCCAGCATCTTGGTCACCTCACTCTGGATGCTGTTCTTCACCTTGTCGGACATCCGGTAAGACTTGTTTTTCACGGGCGGGCTGTCTCCACATCATGGGTACACAGATGGGTGATTCCAGGTGTGAGGGAGAACAACGAGGCGTGCTGTGCCAAGACCTGGCGACAGTCCCTCTTTTGTTCTGGGGTCAAGGATGGGGAGAGGACAACTCCCTCCACTGATCCATCCTTTTCCTGAGCCGCTAGAAGGTCAGGAAGAGGCTCCCTTTCCTCCTCCTCGCTCCCCATCCATCACACGGGGTGTGTCCTCCACAACCCTCTCCTCTGGACAAACAGTGGGTTGGGCCATTGTTTCAGGCTCCAACCCGGGTTGAGCTTCTTGCCGGGCAGCCATGGACCGCGTGACTACGCAAGTCCACCCTGGTAATCCCAGCATCTCAGTGTGGGCCTTAAACTCCACTTCCTTCCAGGCGGTATGTTCGAGGTCATTACCGAGCAGACAGTCCACAGGCAAGGCAGGGCTAATTGCAACTCTCAACGGGCCTAACACTCCTCCCCATTCAAAGGGAACTTGAGCCACGGGATAGTAGCTCAGACTGCCTTCAGACAACACGGCCGGATGGTACACATCAGGAACAACCTGCTCAGGGGACACCAGCCGCCTCACTACAGTGGTCATGCTGGCTCCTGTGTCCCTCAGAGCGTCCACCTTCTCCCCATTGACCTTCACCCTCTGCTGGTACTTAGCAGTATTCGATGGTAAGGGCGTCACTGGGACCATCTCTCTATCCCCAAGTGAAACCAAGGTCAGGCCTGTCCACTCCCCTTCCCTATCTAGGGGCAGCTCCAACCCAAGCGCTACGCTAGCCACCCCGGGACTCTTGCCACCAGTGGGGGCTGGGGGTCGTTTGCGACACTGGGCGTCTCCCTTGTAGTGTCCACTTCTCCGCATTCATAGCACCGGACCACTTTGGCTGCTGACTCTTGTCAGGGTAAGTGGGTTTCGGGGAATTCCTCTGAGGTGGGGTACCTACTCCTTTCCCAAACTGTCTAGTTGTTGGGCCTCGTGAGAACTCCGGTCTTTTATCACCTCCCTCTTTCTTCTGAGGGGCGCCCTGACCGCCTTTCGGGCTATCTCCCCCGGGGCCCTTGTGTGACACCCGGGTGCTAACCCAAATATCCGCCTCCTTCGCAAGCTCACGGGGATCAGTAAGCTTGCGGTCCACCAGATGTTGGCGTAGCTCTGGAAAACACTTATCCAAGAGGTGCTCTCTCAAGAAAAGGTTGTACAGACCCTCAAAATCACGCACCTCGCTGCCACGCACCCAACCATCCAGAGTCTTACGGGCATACTCAAAGAAATCCACCCAATTCTGCGTGCACAGCTTATGGCTGCCACGAAACCTCTGGCGATGCCTTTCAGGGTTGAGGCCAAAATGTTTGATAAGTGCCTCCTTCATGGAGGTGTACCTAAACTGATCTGCCTTTTCCAAATACAGGAGGGTGTCCCTGACATCAGGAGGTATATACCGGTACAAGCCACCTCCCCAATGTTTCTCAGGCACCCCGTGGGCAGTCAAGGCCACTTCATACGCCTCCAACCACCTGGCAATGTCATCCCCCTTGGTGTAGCTTGCTATCACATCTTTGGGTAACCAGAACCTGGGCTCCTGCTGAGCCCCTGGTACGCTGCCACCATTAGGACTTCCTGGCGCACCTATCTGTAATGCTCTCAGCTCCATTTCTTTGAGCTGAAGCTTGTGCGCCAGCTTCCTTTCTTCCATTGCTAACCTTTCTCTTTCCCTCTCGTGCTCTAACTTGGCAAGCTCCCACCTCAATTGCCTCTCCTCCTATCCTCATACTCCTGCGGTGACACACTCTCCCTAGATACACTACTCCCCGCCCCGGAACGTCTTCCTGGCAATACATTGTCTGACATGTCAATGTTGAGTAGGCCTGGGTCTTCCTGAGTGTCCGCCTCCCCGTGTGTGACCTGTTCCCCATCCTCTTCCTCCTCTTCTGGGTGGGCCCTTACCCATGCCCTCAAGGCGGCACAGAGCTCTTCTTTAACAGCTCTCATCCCCACAGGCACCCCCATCCCCTGACAAAACTCCCTTAACTGCACTACTGTGTACTTATCAAGGTCAGCCAGCTGGAACTCCATTCTGTCAGGTGAGGACCTAGATATCCTGGAAGAAAAATTTCTAGGATGCAGGCAACAATCCTGGTTCACCACACTTTGTTGCAGGCTAAACAGTGGGGAGCAATTGGGTTTGCTTGAAGCACGATAGGTGTCCAATTAATTGCAGCACACCTTGTCCCACTGGAGGGTGTTAAGTAGCTACAGGTCCTGGATCCCACCGCTCCGCCACCAATGTGAGACCTGGGGTCACCAGCCCTCAAGGGGGTAGTATGGCGCGAGCAGAGCAGCAAGGCAACCAGGGGCTTGTGTGTAACGCAGCTACTTAACGCACACATCCAATGTAAGACACAGTGGCACAATAATGGAGACCACGCCAGTAGTTGTATTTGAAGGAATCAAGATCTTTTATATAAGCTTTCAAATAGAGCGTTGCATTATTAACTCTTCAGAATTTCATTGAGACATTTCATGAATCGCATTCAGGTTACATTTCCCATAAATGGGTAAACATTTCATTACAATCATAACCAGCTCATCAAGCAGTGAAACACTAGTTGTCCCCGCCTGTCGTATCAACCTTTCTGACAGGCAACGGGGTGACTGTAGTAACCTGGAGGATCCTACAAGAAGCGACTATAGTAATGCGTTTAAATATCACATCAAATCTCTCATGGATGCTTTTCCTTCAAGGTAATAAAACATATCGGCAAGTACTTATCAGTTCAACAAGGAACTCCAAACAACACAACCTTTAGTTATTTGTGACAAGCCTTTCTTCTTGTGAATTCCGGCTGGCTTGCGACCTAGATCAGATCATCAGAATACCATGGAAGCCCACCTCTGCAAGAAAATTCAGTACAGTGAAGTGAACCTCCCTCTCAATTCAGGCTTGTAAATACGGTGCACTATATAACCTTTCAATAGAGCATTTGATTATGCGATTCAATAAAGCATCCCAAATAAGCAGGCAAATATGCGTTTCAATGAGCATTTTAAATGAACATATAAATATGCGTTCAACTCCTCTGAATAGGGCGGAACAGGCAACTAGGGCCAATTCAATAGGTTTGTAGGCCTTAGCAGGCATAAGCTGTCACTCGGGAGCCTTACAAAAGCGTTAGGCTCCTCGGGGCCAACAGGGCCCAGTCTCACTGTTCCCCGGGGGATGGGCGAACACGGGGCCTTCTCCGGCCTTCCGCCCTCCTCCCCTGGGGGTTACCTGGATCTTCGGCCCTTCCCGGCCCTTGCGTAGCTCTCAAAGGCCTCAGACGACCGGGCGCGGTGCAGAGGACAACTGCGGAGCACCAGCGCCGGTCGCGAGGCAGGCACACACTGTGGGGGCAAATTGGGGGGTGTATTTAGCTTCGGGGCCTCCTTTGCAACGGAGGCTAAAGGCCGCAGGACTCTTCTCTGTGTCTTCGCTCAGGGACTGGGGCACGGTTCCACGGACCACTCTGGGCTGTGAATTCGGGGGCGCGGCCGGTGACGCGGCGCGCGCCCGTCACGTGGTCCGGGCTGGTAAAGGCTTCAGGCTTGGTGCGGCCTGTGCTCCTACGCGCAGTTACTTCACAGCGCGTCAGGCACAGTTACTTCACAGCGCGTCACGGACACGGTGACTTCAAAGCGCTTCAGGCACAGTAACTTCAAAGCGCTTCAGGCACAGTTACTTCAAAGCGCTTCAGGCATAGTTACTTCAAAGCGCATCATGGACACGGTGACTTCAAAGAGCCTCAGGCACAGTTACTTCAAAGCGCTTCAGGCACAGTTACTTCAAAGCGCTTCAGGCACAGTTACTTCAAAGCGCATCACGGACACGGTGACTTCAAAGCGCCTCAGGCACAGTTACTTCAAAGCGCTTCAGGCACAGTTACTTCAAAGCGCATCATGGACACGGTGACTTCAAAGCGCCTCAGGCACAGTTACTTCAAAGCGCTTCAGGCACAGTCTCTATCGCTTCTGAGGAGAACAGGCAGGGCTTGCGCAGGACAGTTGGTCCAATACCTGGTTGATCCTCAACAGTCTTCTTGTCAGATAATAAGTCTTCTTGGCGCTTGGATGGCTTTGCGCCCTTGTGATGTTGTTGCTTCCACAGGGGAGGGGGGGGGGGTGAGTTGGCTGGTCCCTAGGTTTCCTGACGCTGGCCAGATCAGGGGGCTAGTCTAGGGTACCTCACTCAATTTAAGAGGCAGCACCTCAATCCTGTCACTCTCAGTGGCATAAGCCCCTGACTAAACCCTCCCGCCTAAACTCCTGCGTGGGTCCCCCAGATCAGTGATGTCCCAACTGACTAGAAGGTTTCCCTCCTTTTCCTTATATAGTGTCAGTTGACAGTTGGCAGTGGCAGTTGGTACCTCCCCTATTCTGGAAGGTTCCAGGAGCTTCCCTCATTCTAGCTATGGGCAGGCTGGCAGGCTGGTATGGCAACATTGTTTAAGGGTTCCAGCCAGCTCCTGGCTTCTAGAGTGTACCTAATCAGACCACGCTGCAGTAGCAGGGGTCAGTGGCAGCCATCTTGGGGGAAGAGAACACCTGCACCCTGGCATTGATTAGCAATGGGAGAGTGCCCAAAGTCCTAAAGCCAACAAAATGTAGGTGTGAAAAATGAGGCAAGGGTAAAAAAACACAGGGAAAGACCACCCTAGGGCTGACAGGTTTAACACTCATGAATCGAAAGTCTTGATAGACTGACACTTTGGCCTCAAGGTTCCTCAGGGCTGGTCTTGTGTCAGTGTCCTAAAGACTTCTGGAGAAGCAGTGGGTGGTTCAGGCCCTTGAGTAGGACCACTCCCTAATAACCAGCAGCAGTCGGCCCGATTCCCACACGGCTCCTGGTCAAGTCAGTGTGAGAAAGTTTCTCCGTCAGGGCCTTCAGACTTACTTCACTCCAACGAGACCTGTAGAGAGCTCAAGAGGGTTGGACCTCACTGAATTATAATAATAAAGAGATTTATAAAGCACCTGGTCACTCCATTCAGAATGTCCCCGCGCTCAGGTGATGCCCTGCTACATTGCCACTGACTCTCTACAGCACCTGCCAAGGTGTAGGCATCCAGGATTAGCAGGCACAGATTATTTAAAACAAAATCAGCCCTGGGGAACCAAACTGCAGGAAGCCCAGCTAGATTGGGACGGAGAGTGGGAGTGGGTGCGTAGAGGTTCATAGCAGCCACTACGCGCTACAAACAGCCTCCAGCTCTGCAGCACACAGGGAAAATGCCAGAGTAGCACAATGGCCAATTGGGCCCTGGGGTTACTGTCCCCTTCTGGGTGACAAAGACTGATCCTAACAATACCTCTTGTGTGGGAGTGAGCCACCAGAGCCAAAGAAACCTGTGTGCTCTGCAGAGAGGTGCCCTGTGTACAGTGTCAGTACTTGTACCCTCCGGTTTCAGCAGGTCTGGTGTATACACACTAGAGTGTGGCACTCAACCTGCTGAGTACAAGCTATTATTGCACTTTGAGTCAGACTTGTAAATAGGATTTCTGAACCCTGATTACTAGGTGGAGGCTGCTTGATAGTGTCTGAGAATGATTTATTTACCCACATGCACTGCACACCCATAGCTGGACATGAGCCGTGCTCCTGTACATGTCAGCTCCCGCAAGGGAGATGGGGGTGCGTGTCACTGAAAATGGAAACCAGGAATGTAACAGTAAAAACAGCAACATTTTATTTTTATCAGAGAACTGATCCTACAAACCAACTCACCGATATTTCACTCCTAAAATGAAGCCTGCATTAGAGTACACTGCTTTGCTTCTCAGCTTCTCTAGACTGTGCTGCGCCTTACTCTTTTTGAAATGCTTTGCTTCTCTAGACTATGTTCAATGTTTTGCTTCTCACCTTCTGTAGACTATGCTATACCTTACTCTTTTTTAAATGCTTTGCTTCTCTAGACTATGTTCAATGTTTTGCTTCTCACCTTCTGTAGACTGTGTACTATTCCTTACTCCTCAGTACACTGCTTTGCTTCTCAGCTTCTCTAGACTGTGCTATACCTTCCTCTTGTTTAAATGCTTTGCTTCTCTAGACTATGTTCAATGTTTTGCTTCTCAGCTTCTCTAGACTATGCTATACCTTCCTCTTGTTTAAATGCTTTGCTTCTCTAGACTATGTTCAATGTTTTGCTTCTCACCTTCTGTAGACTGTGTACTATTCCTTACTCCTCAGTACACTGCTTTGCTTCTCAGCTTCTCTAGACTGTGCTATACCTTCCTCTTGTTTAAATGCTTTGCTTCTCTAGACTATGTTCAATGTTTTGCTTCTCACCTTCTGTAGACTATGCTATACCTTCCTCTTGTTTAAATGCTTTGCTTCTCTAGACTATGTTCAATGTTTTGCTTCTCACCTTCTGTAGACTATGCTATACCTTACTCTTTTTTAAATGCTTTGCTTCTCTAGACTATGTTCAATGTTTTGCTTCTCACCTTCTGTAGACTGTGTACTATTCCTTACTCCTCAGTACACTGCTTTGCTTCTCAGCTTCTCTAGACTGTGCTGCGCCTTACTCTTTTTTAAATGCTTTGCTTCTCTAGACTATGTTCAATGTTTTGCTTCTCAGCTTCTCGAAGACTATGCTATACCTTCCTCTTGTTTAAATGCTTTGCTTCTCTAGACTATGTTCAATGTTTTGCTTCTCACCTTCTGTAGACTGTGTACTATTCCTTACTCCTCAGTACACTGCTTTGCTTCTCAGCTTCTCTAGACTGTGCTGCGCCTTACTCTTTTTTAAATGCTTTGCTTCTCTAGACTATGTTCAATGTTTTGCTTCTCAGCTTCTCTAGACTATGCTATCCTTTACTCCTCTGTACAATGTTTTGCTTCTCTAGACTATGTACAATGTTTTGCTTCTCATCTTCTCTAGACTGTGCTATCCTTTACTCTTCTGTACAATGTTTTGCTTCTCTAGACTGCTATTCCTTACTGTTCTGTACAATGCTTTGCTTCTCTAGACTATGTTCAATGTTTTGCTTCTCAGCTTCTCTAGACTGTGCTATCCTTTACTCCTCTGTACAATGTTTTGCTTCTCGACTATGTACAATGTTTTGCTTCTCTAGACTATGTACTACCACTTAATCCTCTGTACAATGCTTTGATTCTCTAGACTATGTACAATGTTTTGCTTCTCATCTTCTTTAGACTATATTCAGTGCTTTGCGCCCCTAGACTATTTTCATTGCTTAGCTCCTCTAGATTATTTATAATGCTTTGCGCCTGTAAACTATATACAATGCTTTGTTTCTCATAACTATGTACAATGCCTTGTTGCTCTATACTATGTACAATGTTTTTTGCTTCTCTAGACTATGCACCATGCCTTACTCCTCTGTACAATGTTTTGCTTCTCAGCTTTTCTAGACTACATACTACACCATTCTCCTCTGTACAATGTTTTGCTTCTTTAGACTATATAAAATGCTTTGCTTCTCAGCGTTTCTAGACTACATACTACACCATACTCCTCTGTTCAATGTTTTGCTTCTCTAGACTATGTACAATGTTTTCCTTCTCTAGACTATGTACTACCTCTTAATCCTCTGTACAATGCTTTGATTCTCTAGACTATGTACAATGTTTTGCTTCTCATCTTCTTTAGACTATATTCAGTGCTTTGCGCCCCTAGACTATTTTCATTGCTTAGCTCCTCTAGATTATTTATAATGCTTTGCATCTGTAAACTATATACAATGCTTTGTTTCTCATAACTATGTACAATGCCTTGTTGCTCTATACTATGTACAATGTTTTTTGCTTCTCTAGACTATGCACCATGCCTTACTCCTCTGTACAATGTTTTGCTTCTCAGCTTTTCTAGACTACATACTACACCATTCTCTTCTGTACAATGTTTTGCTTCTTTAGACTATATAAAATGCTTTGCTTCTCAGTGTTTCTAGACTACATACTACACCATACTCCTCTGTTCAATGTTTTGCTTCTCTAGACTATGTACAATGTTTTTTGCTTTGCTTCTGTAATCTATATACAACGCTTTGTTTCTCAGAGCAATGTACAATGCTTTGTTGCTCTATAGTATGTACAATGCTTTGCTTCTCAGAACTATGTACAATGCTTTGTTGCTCTATGCTATATTTTTTGCTTCTCTAGACTATGTTCAGTTCTTTGCACCCCTAGACTATCTTCATTGCTGAGCTACGCTAGACTATGTACAATGCTTTGCTTCATTAGACCATATGCAATGCTTTGTTTCTCACAACTATGTACAATGCTTTGTTTCTCACAACTGTGTACAATGCTTTGTTTCTCTATCCTATATTTTTGGCTTCTCTAGACTATGTTCAGTGCTTTGCGCCCCTAGACTATCTTCATTGCTTAGCTCTGCTGAACTATGTGCAATGCTTTGTTTCTCACAACTATGTACAATGCTTTGTTTCTCACAACTATGTACAATGCTTTGTTTCTCACAACTATGTACAATGCTTTGTTTCTCTATCCTATATGTTTTGCTTCTCTAGACTATGTTCAGTGATTTGCGCCCCTAGACTATCTTCATTGCTTAGCTCTGCTGAACTATGTGCAATGCTTTGTTTCTCACAACTATGTACAATGCTTTGTTTCTCACAACTATGTACAATGCTTTGTTTCTCACAACTATGTACAATGCTTTGTTTCTCTATCCTATATTTTTTGCTTCTCTAGACTGTGTTCAGTGATTTGCGCCCCTAGACTATCTTCATTGCTGAGCTACGCTAGACTATGTACAATGCTTTGCTTCATTAGACCATATGCAATGCTTTGTTTCTCACAACTATGTACAATGCTTTGTTTCTCACAACTGTGTACAATGCTTTGTTTCTCTATCCTATATTTTTGGCTTCTCTAGACTATGTTCAGTGCTTTGCGCCCCTAGACTATCTTCATTGCTTAGCTCTGCTGAACTATGTGCAATGCTTTGTTTCTCACAACTATGTACAATGCTTTGTTCCTCACAACTATGTACAATGCTTTGTTTCTCACAACTATGTACAATGCTTTGTTTCTCTATCCTATATGTTTTGCTTCTCTAGACTATGTTCAGTGATTTGCGCCCCTAGACTATCTTCATTGCTTAGCTCTGCTGAACTATGTACAATGCTTTGTTTCTCACAACTATGTACAATGCTTTGTGTCTCACAACTATGTACAATGCTTTGTTTCTCTATCCTATATTTTTTGCTTCTCTAGAGTCTAGACTATGTTCAGGGCTTTGCGCCCCTAGACTATCTTCATTGCTTAGCTCTGCTGAACTATGTACAATGCTTTCTTCCGTATACCATATGCTATGCTTTTTTACTCACAACTATGTACAATGCTTTGTTTCTCTATAATATGCACAATGATGCGCATCTCTAGACTATGTTCAATTCTTTGCTTCTCTAGACTATATGCAATGTTTTGGTCATAGACTATATGCAATGCTTTACTTCTCTGGATAATGTGGAGGGGTTTACGCCTCTAGACTATGTACACTGCTTTGCCTCTCTGGACCTTCCGCAGTGCTTTGCTCCTCTGTACCTTGTGCAGTGCTTTGCTCCTCTGGACCCTGTGCAGTGCTTTGATTCTCTGGACCCTGTGCAGTTCTTTGCTTCTCTGGACCATGTGCAGTGCTTTGCTTCTCTGGCCCCTGTGCAGTGCTTTGCTTCTCTGGACCTTGTGCAGTGCTTTGCTCCTCTGGACCCTGTGCAGTGCTTTGCTTCTCTGGACCCTGTGCAGTGCTTTGCTTCTCTGGACCCTGTGCAGTGCTTTGCTTCTCTGGACCTTGTGCAGTGCTTTGCTTCTCTGAACCCTGTGCAGTGCTTTGCTTCTCTGGACCTTGTGCAGTGCTTTGATTCTCTGGACCATGTGCAGTGTTTTGCTTCTCTAGCCCCTGTGCAGTGCTTTGCTTCTCTGGACCTTGTGCAGTGCTTTGCTTCTCTGGACCCTGTGCAGTGCTTTGCTTCTCTGGACCTTGTGCAGTGCTTTGCTTCTCTGAACCCTGTGCAGTGCTTTGCTTCTCTGGACCTTGTGCAGTGCTTTGATTCTCTGGACCCTGTGCAGTGCTTTGCTTCTCTGGACCTTGTGCAGTGCTTTGCTCCTCTGGACCCTGTGCAGTGCTTTGCTTCTCTGGACCCTGTGCAGTGCTTTGCTTCTCTGGACCCTGTGCAGTGCTTTGCTTCTCTGGACCTTGTGCAGTGCTTTGATTCCCTGGACCTTGTGCAATACTTTGCTTCTTTAATCTATGGCCAAGTTTTGCTTCTCTAGACTATGTACAGTGCTTTACATCTCTAGACCATGTGCACTACTTTGCTTCTCTGGACCTTGTGCAATGCTTTGCTACTCTAAGCTATATGCAATACTATGCTGCTTTAGACTATGCGTATTACGTTTGCTTCTCTAATCTATGTCCAATGCCTTGCTCGTTTACAATGGGTCTTCTCTAGACTATGTAGAATTCTTTCTTTCTGTAGACTATGTGCAAAGCTTTGTTTCTTTACATAATGTATAGTGCTTTGGTTTTCTGTACTATGTGCAACACTTTGCTTCTCTAGACTATGTGTAATTCTTTCCTTCTCTAGTCTATATGCAAAGCTTTGTTCCTCTAAACCCGTGGTACTCATAGTAAGTGTGGAGAAGTGTGGCTCAATGGTTAGAGCAGCAGACCCTGAAGGTCTGGCCTGGGACCAGGGTTCAATTCCCCGCCTCGGTGGGTCTTGGGCTCAAAATTCCACGGACCTGATAATTCTCGCCTCGGTGCCTATTCCAATCATGGAGTCCCACTCTGCAACTCTGGGCAATAGCTTGCTTAATCTCCACAACGGCCCCCACAACGCTAAAAGGATGCCTGGCCTCCACCTTGGGGGTGCCCAGGAGTGGACGCCTCACAGGGAAAGCCAGGATGGGTTCCACAGTGGTATTTGTACAAGACCCTTGCAGGCGAGTAGTGTGCTATACAAGTATCAATTTAGTAAGGCCTGCGGGCTGCCAACGGCCTGGCGGGCCTTTATTGGTGGCCCATGGACCTTGCCTTGCAGTTTCCATGGCTGGCAGACAGTAAACACAGAAGATGACCACAGAGCATACGTAGTGAATACATATTAAATAGGTTTTCACTACGTATGCTGCTGCGGCCATCTTCTGTCTTTACTGCCAGTCTCTGTGACGTCAGAGCACCATCGGAAAGCTTTCCAAAAGCCCTTTAAAAGTCAGCTGTAAGGGCTCTCACAGCTGACTTTTAAAATGCCTTTTGGGAATCTTCCTGTTTGGACAGAGATAGATAGAGGTAGAGATAAAGATAGAGACAGATAGAGGCAGAGACAGAGATAAACATAGAGGCAGAGACAAAGTTATCGACAGATAGAGATAGAGACAAATAGAGGCAGAGATAAATACAGTGACTGTTAGAGGCAGAGGCAGAGACAGAGACAGATAGAGGCAGAGACAGAGATAGAGATAGATAGAGGCAGAGACAGAGATAAAGACGGTGACAGTTAGAGGCAGAGAGAGACAGATAGATGCAAAGGCAGAGATAAAGATAGAGACAGATAGAGGTAGAGAAAGGCAGAGACAGATAGAGGCAGAGACAGAGGCAGAGACAGATAGAGGCAGAGACAGACAGAGACAGAGACAAAGATAGAGACAGATAGTGACAGAGACAAAGATAGAGACAGATAGAGGCAGAGACAGAGAAAAAGATAGAGATAGATAGAGGCAGAGACAGATAGAGGCAGAGACAGAGACAGAGGCAGAGACAGAGATAAAGATAGAGACAGGTAGAGGCAGAGACAGAGATAAAGATAGAGACAGAAAGAGACAGAGACAGAGTTAAAGATAGAGACATATAGAGGCAGAGACAGAGATAAAGATATAGACAGATAGAGGCAGAGACAGATAGAGGCAGAGACAGATAGAGACAGAGACAGATAGAGACAGAGACAAAGATAGAGGCAGATAGAGGCAGAGACAGAGATAAAGATAGATAGAGGCAGAGACAGAGATAAAGATAGAGACAGAGATAAAGATAGAGACAGAGACAGAGGCAGAAACAGAAATAAAGATAGAGACAGATAGAGGCAGAGACAGAGACAAAGAAAGGGACAGATAGAGATAGAGATAATGATAGATAGAGGCAGAGACAGAGATAAAGATAGATAAAGACAGATATAAAGATAGAGACTGAGATAGAGAGAGATAGGATAGATGTGTATATGCTGGGTCTGGTGGCTCAGTAGACAAATACGTCCGCTGCAGAGGCCTGTGTCCAACCTCATGGTCACAGTTTTTTTTAGTGCTCTAGCCCGCCTCCCTCCCCCACTGATCCTGCCCCAACAGGGCCGCCCTCGGCCACAAACCACACTGTAAATTTGGCTCCCGAGAGAAAGTTTGTGAGTGCCCATACACTAGACCATGTACAATTCCTTGTTTCCGTAGACTGCGTGCAATGCTTAATTTCTCTAGGCCAGTGACACTCAAAGTACAGCCCGGGGGCGCTTGCCCCCCACTTGACCTTTACATGTAGCCCCCTTGGTGAACAGCAGCACGAGTTTAGCTGCTGAGCATTAATATTCAGGTATGAAAATGTTTAATAAACGGGCAAGCATTTATTAACCTGCAAATAAATACTTGACAATTTATTTACATTTTTTTAGACCTCCTTGCACAATCCATGACCCATCCAGACCACCTACTGCCACCCTGATGGCATCATTGCGGCCCTTAGTCACACCAGATACCATACTTTGTTTGAGAGTACCCATGCTCTAGACAATGTACTGTGCTTTCCTTCTCTAGGCTATGTGTAATGTTTTCTTCCTCTAGTCTATATGCAAAGCATTGCTCCTCTAGACTATGTACAATTCCTTGTTTCTCTAGACCACAGCTTTCCAAACTTTTCATGTTGGGGACAAACTTTTTGGAGATGCATCATTTTGGGACACAATAAGACAGAGTGGCGTGCGAGCGTACCATAGCGAGCCCGAACGACCTAAGGGGGATTCGGGGGGTTCTCACTCACTCTGTCTGTCTCCCTCTCTCTCTCTCTCTGTCTCCCTCTGTCTCCCTCCCTCTCTCTCTCTCTCCCTCTGTCTCTCTCCCTCTGTCTCCCTCTTGTCTGTCTCCATTCCTCTGTCTCCCTCCCTCTGTCTTCCTCTATCCGTCTCCCTCTGTCGGTCTCCCTCTATCCGTTTCCGTCTATCCGTCTCCCTCCCTCTGTCACCCTCCTCCCTGTCGCCCTCCTCCCTCTGTCTGTCTCCCTCCCTCTGTCTGTCTCCCTCTGTCTGTCACCCTCTGTCTCCCTCTCTCTGTCTCTATCCCTCTGTCTCTATCCCTCTGTCTCTATCCCTCTGTCTCCGTCCCTCTGTCTCCGTCCCTCTGTCTCCCTCCCTCTGTCTCCCTCCCTCTGTCTCCATCCCCCCTCACTCTGTCTCCCTCCCTCTGTCTCCCTCCCTCTGTCTCCCCCTCTCTCTCCCTTTGTTTCCCTCTGTCTGTCTCCCTATCCCTCTGTCTCCCTCCCTCTTTCTCCCTCCCTCTGTTTCCCGCCCTCTTCTCCCTCTCTCTCTGTCTCCCTCTATTTGTCTCACTCTCTCTGTCTTCCTCTCCCCCCCTCTGTCTACCCAGGACTCCCTCCCTCTGTCCCTCTCTCTCTCTGTCTCCCTCCGTTTCCCTCTCTCTCTGTCCCCCTCCCTTCCACTGTGATCCTCCCTCTATCTGTCTCCCTCCCTCTGTCCGTCTCCCTCTCTGTCTCCCTCTGTATCCTTCCCTCTGTCTCCGTCCCTTTGTATCCGTCCCTCTGTCTCCCTCCCTCTCTTCCTCTCTCTGTCTCCCTCTCTCTCTGTCTTCCTCTCTATATCTCCCTCTGTCTCCCTCCCTCTGCCTGTCACCCTTTGCTTGTCACTCTCTGTCACCTCACCCTAGCTTTTGGTGCAGATGTGATTAGAAGAACTCAAATGTCTACTGTTTCTCCTTAACGAAGAGCCCTTAAGTCTGAAACATTGTAAAGAATCAAATGAAGTTTCATTCAAACTAACATTCCCTTTGACTCTAAAATAAGTATTGGCAATGCCGTGCCAGTTCGGAAAGGTGCCACATTATGCAAATTGCCCTTAACATCTGATAATATGCTGGCAAGAATAGCACATACTTTTTATTTTTAATCTCATGATTAATCACCAGTCCAACAGGATTTATTCAAGGACAAAAGTCACATGCTACATTTTCGAAAAGACTTGTGTCCTACAATGGGACACAAAATAAAGGTTGGAAATACAGCATAAAATCAAGAAGGTGCAAGCACTGCAGTACATGCTATTACACGTGGATGCTAATAACATTTCACTTTCCACCATTTACTTGTTAAAGGGGCTTGTTGTGAATCGCCCGGACCCCATAGAGCAGAGTGTCTCGGAGTCCTCGCTGCTGCGGCTGACTCTGAGACACTCTTTCAAAGGAATGCCTCTTAACTAGCAGCAGTTATGTGCTAAGTGCCCTTAATACTGGTGTCATCCCTCGACACACCCACCATTTGCAGGTGACACAGTACTGTATCGGGACACACAGTTTGGAAAGCTCTGCTCTAGACTATGTGGAAGGCTTTGCTTCTCTAGACTATTTACAGTTTTTAGTTTCTCAGACTATGTGCCATTCTTTGCTTCTCTAGACCATGTGCAGTGGTTTGAATCTCTTGGCTAGTAAGGCTGCTCAGGGGATTGAGTGCCCCATTCAGAGCTCAGGGTTTGAAGTTCGCTGTGCATTTTCAAAATAGGATAGTACTGACACAGCCTCTCATCAGTCTCTGGTTGCCAAAATGAGCACCATTGAGTTGTGTCCTAGTAACCCCTATTACTTAAGCTTGGAACCGGTTCAGAGTGTTTTATAACCTGTTAGTGGGGTTATTATTCAGTGCATGAACTCTTCTCTGCTTCGCCACTCAAACATCCCTTTAAGAGCATAGGGCTGTGGTGTGACTGTGCTAATGGGGCCACAGGTATTTACAGCAGCTGAATCACATTCCTAGGCCAGGGACTGTTGATTGTGACCGAGAAATGTGCTGAGTTCACATGTTTCCAATATTAGAGCACAGATTAATCATTTACTCTGCAATTTGCATTCTGCCCAGTCCCGGCAGAGACCAGTATAAGAAGAAACAACTTGAAAGCACCCATGTGAGGCACCGTTGAGGGTCTGTACCACACACCTCACACACTACAGCCAACTTGTGTAGCCGCGCGTGGCACAAAGCAGTCGTGCGCATCGAGTTCTAAAGCGAGGCCCAAAACCTTCCTTATTCGGTCTCTTCATGGTAACAACGTCAGCCATCAGCCCCAAAATTGTGGACCACTGAGTGGGAGTAGTTAGATATTTCTATGTATCCAGAGTTATTGGCGCAAAAAGGTCTGCGTCAACAGTAGGTGAGTTCTTGTAGCCGTCTCTATTGCGACTGTGGAGAAACCAAGTATGGCCAGCAGTGTCTGGCTGGCATTTCCTTCGCATGCACAAACTGACAGTAGGAAAGTAGATTATTATGCCGTGAGGCTGGTTAGGCTTCACTATGCAATAATCTTATGTTACCCCCAAATAGGTCCTTTGGATTCATACTAATAAATCCTGAACTCAGTCCTGGTAGTGTGGCACAGAACAGTCAGGATTTACTAGAGAAACATGTATAAAGCATTACAGAGGACCAACATGGACGATAAGTCAAGTCAAGTCAATTTTTATTGTATAAAATTATTAAAAATCATTACAAAATGCATCTAGATCATCTTGGGACATAAAACACTTTTTAAAATATTGGCAAATAAAACTGTTTGTAAGTGGCAAGTAAGAGTCAGATATTTCAGGTTGGTGGTATAATTCCAAGGTCAGCTTGCTGTAAGAGAGGTAACTGAGACACACTCGAAAGAAATTTAACACCAGTTTATAAAAAATAAAGCAGTTTTTTATACAAATGTAGTCGCCTAACGGAATACAATTGGATAAGTATACCCGGAATTATAGATTTTTAAATAAAAATAAATCAGTGCATTTCACTCCTGCAAAATGTTAACTTTGCGGTCAAAAGGGAAATGAACTAGTGACAAACGGTCACTTGCAGGTCGAGTTCAGTGGAAATCACTGGATGATAAGGTGAGGCGGTTCACAGGATCATGCTTGGACAGTCAGTTGATTTTTACCTGACGGCCTGGGTGCATAGTAGTTCTGACTATCCATGATATTGAAAAACGAGAGCCGCTGTTGGTGATTTTGCTCCTTAGATGGTGCTTGTGAGGAAGGGAATGAAAACTCTCCACAATGGGGCATGCGGGCGTTGGGTTGAAAATGCTGCAAGGTTTCCACGAGGCACAGCATTGAGTAAAGGTAGTGGTAACTCAACGGGCACCAACAAGCCTTGACAACTGTAAGATCAGCCTTCGGTCACTTCAATGTCCTGAAGTCTGGGGAAAACGGTTGCCACCTAAAATTCGAAGGAGGTCTGGACTACATTTTCCAAAGTGCACTAGACCATTTACTTGTGTGTGATTCTCTTGGTGGGCCTGATGGCCAGTGATTCTTTGCAGAGGCGCTCCTCCTTCTTTTGGAACTGGCCTCTGGTCCAGGACGAGTCGCAGTAGTGCAGTTGCAGGGTGGTTTTCACAGGTGCAGTCTTTGGCGCCTTTTATTTGTGCAGGTCCTGATGAGTCCAACACCAGTCCAACAAAGCGCCCACTAATGCGTTGCAGTCAGGATAGTAAATGTACATTGTGATAGTGACTGCCTGGTAGAGGATGTTTCCCAGCCGGTACTATCCCTGTGTCTTCCAGTAATGAGTAAAGGGGTATTTCCTCCTCAACCCAGGTCTGAAGATAGCGGTTCCTTGACTGAGGCTGGTGGCTCTGCTTTCAGGATCATTTGATCCACCTCCGTAGTTTCAACGTGATGACACAGTTAGTTCCTGAACCTGCATCCGAGTTCTTCAGTTCCCACAGATGTACTGGTGGGTCCAGTCCCATGGCTGCCCGGCCTATTGAAAATCTGATTTATTTTTAAGATTGCGATCCATGACATTTGGTAACCCTAGGAGGTGCTGGTCCCTCTGCAAGATGTTGTCTCCCATGGCTAGTTTGGGTAGATACTGGTCTTGAGGTACTGTGTTCAGTGCCCCAGATATTAGCCGCCACAGCCACACCACCAGTGAAACCTGAATTTGCCATTTTCCTGAAAAAACAACTGGCCCTCTTAATTTAGGTAAGTTCCTATGTTTATTTTGAGTGGTGTGTTTTTGGGTGGCACGGAGATTCTTGCTTTTTGAGAAATGTTTCCAAAGTTTAAGTTAGCAACCTACTCTCAAACCTGTGCGCTGTCTCTTCCTTCACCCAGGTGTTCTGAGAAATTAAAAAAAGGGCCAGGCATATTCTAGCAGACTTCATATGCGGCAGCCTTCTGCCTGTCTGTCATCTTTGCCCCTCTGACCTTTATAGAGATAGATCTATGGTTAAAAAAAAACTTCAGATTTCCGAAGATATCCCAGAAAGCTCAAACTTTTCCCTATAGGGTAACATTGGCACCATATAATTATTATTGGAGACCCTTATTTCATATGCTTTATAAGCGTCCCTGTGGTCTAATTTCAGGCACAGAAGGAGTTGGGACTGTATTGTTTTACAGTGTTTCTTATTTTGCCTGTCATACTTTCCTTCAAGTCAGGAAGAGTTAGTCCCTGATTCCCTTATGAATGTATTGTGTGCAGTTGTCTACATGAGCATCACAAGTAGAGTGCCATGACCCAACAGATCCGGAGACACCAGAAGTAAATAACAATGCTGACCTTAGATGCTGCCACACAACCCAGTCCTCATTTTGGTGGAAGATAGTGTGAATTTAGCTTCCGACTTCGTCTGATACACGATGACGCTGAACTCAAGTACATTTAGAGTAGGAGGTCTGTTAAAAAATTGCTATCACCAGACTATTCGAGAGGCTGGTGCTCTATTGTGAAGAAAGACTCATGAAGGTCTGTACAGCTATGAATCACTCCTACACAAAGTCCAAAAAGAGTGAATTTACAAAGAAGCTGCTGATAGAGACAGCAGTGCAGACTTTGTGGAATGAACCACCACTACTTTAGGCTCTGCTGTCCAGCCTCGCTTGAATTGTCTGCAATAAAATTTGAGAAGCCTCAGTACGAGAAGAAGAAGACCTGGAAACCATTTCACATGTAACCAGCAGAGGGAGGGTCTGTGAGGGCACAGCTCTGAGTGAAATGGATAAGTAACACAATCAGAAGCCTGATACAGCAGGGAAAGACGAGTTGGCCTATCGGCTAGGGCGGTCGACCTCGATTATGGGAACTTGTTTCGAATCTCGGCAATGACGCTGAAAATCCTGTGATTCTGGGCAAACCACTTAATCTCCCTGTGCCTAACAAAACTGTAATGCAATTGGTGCTATGTAAAGCGCTCTGATACCCGAAAGCGCTCTGATCAAATTCGCGCTATATAAAACTCTGTAAAATAAAATAAAAAATTAAAAGATAAGACATCTAGGGCCCGAAAGCTATAAGAGCTGGAGGAATTCATGGTGACTCGCATCCCCGTTGCAAGTCTCGCCCAAGGACATGCCAACCCTTCTCATCGCAGTATCCCCAAGGACTTTGTGGTGATCTACTCGAGTGGAGTAGCTGTGTTTGCTCCTCTGTCAAGCTTTGAACTTGTTTATAAGCTGCAGATGCTGAGTAGTAAAGCAACCGCCCTACTGAGTAGCTTTTCTTTAAGCAGGGCATTTGCCATTCTTGTGTTAAGTGATAGTAAATCAAATTTGCTGTAAAGTGGTGTCGACTGGAGGACTGTGCTGGAAGGGTTTGTAGCAGAAATAACTTAGCCTGTTGTAAAGAAGTACAATTACTGGTTTGGTGAGTATGGAAGGACAAACCAAAACATTGGACATTATTGCTACTGTAGTGTCCTTGCCTCTACAAACACGCGGACACTCGGTATGGTGGTTACACTTCTTTAATGCACGTCCTTCCTCATACAGGGTCATCGGCTAACTGCAGTCTCCAGTCCCTGACTCCTCCCTATCCGCCTGCCCTCGGTCTCCCTCTACCAGGTCCTAGTGTCCTGGGTGTGCACGCCCATCATTACATCTTCCCCCTCTGTAAATAAAACAAAACACATAACACTCTAATATCTTAATATCCTTTGCTTTCAAGTCTCTGAGGATTTTCTTTTGCCACTTAGAGTTCTTCAATAAGTCGGGACGGTTGTCTAATAGTCCGTCTGGGGCGCGACTGATGACCAGTGGTATCTCGCTCGTGTTCTTCAGGAGTCCCCATCAAGGCCTGACTGCTGCTGTGCGGTGTCTCACGTTCATTGTTCTCCACTAGTGATTCAGGTAATAGTTCTTTTACGCTAGGGCTGCACTTCTTAAAGTGTGTCACATTACTTGTGACTCGTCTTCCGTCTGTTTCCGCGGTGATCATAGTTCCGTTCTGTTTCACAACTTTCAATGGATTCTCATGGTATTTCCAGTCAGTCTTTCGGTGTTGCTCTTGCCGCGCCAACACCCAGTCTCCTTCTCGAATTTCAGCGTGAGAGGCATGTCGACGTTCGTCAGCATATCCTTTCGTTTTTTCTTTTTTCAATTTGTCCATGGCTGCAATTTCCTCATGGTCAGAATCCGGATATTGTTCATTCACCGGGACATTCATCATGGGCAGTCTGGTCCTCACTGATCGGCCCAGCATGAGGGTGGCCGGACATTTGCCTGTGGTGGAGTGGGGTGTGTTTCGTTAGGCCCGTAGCACTCCATTTAGCGCTGTCTGGATATTCTTGCGAGTGAGCTCCGCCTGCTGAATGGCTTTCTTGACCGTGGCCATGAAGCGTTCGACCATTCCATTTGCCTGCGGCCAGAGTGGTGTGATTTTCCGGAGTTTAAAGTTTAGATATTGAGCAAACTCTGCGAAGTCGTGACTGTTGAACGGGGCCCATTATCTGATTTTACCACTTGAGGAATGCCCCACGCAGCGAAGACTTCATCTAAAATTGGTATGACACTGGAAGCTTTGGTGGACGTGCAGAGTTGTGCAATGGGGAATCTGGAGTATTCGTCCATGATGACAAGGACATATTGTCCCGACTTGAACGATCCAAAGAAATCATTGGCAATATGTTGCCAGACACCATCTGGTAGTGGAGACATTTGCAGTGGTGCAGGGGGATCTGGACGACTCACGAGCGGGCATTGTGGGCAGTACTTCAACGTTGTTTCCACCATTAGATCCAGTGTTGGGAACCAGACCCGCTCTCGGAGTGCTCTTTTCGTGGCTACTATGCCCCTGTGTCCTTCATAGGCTAGATTGATGACCCCTTGTCTTAGCTGTCTTGGGATCACGATTCGAGTTTTTTTTAGGATGAGACCATTTGTCGCTATTGTTTGAACGCGGACATCTCTGGATCGCTTTGTCCCTGGGTTTCAGAATATCGCCAGCTGTTGGTCTGTATCTGGCGTTTTACTTCCTGCAGGGTGATGTCTGACTGTGTTGCCTCACATATGGCTTCTAGCGGGACAGCAGGTGGTCTGGCCTGATTTACCACGAAATGGATGTACTCGTCCGCAATCGACTGTTTGGATTCACTGGTCTGGACATGTAGTCGGCAGGATTTGCAGCTTTTCCTGGCTTGTGTACAATGGTGTACATGTATTCCTGTAGTCTGTGGCCCTATCTCTCTATTCGTGGCAGCATTTTGGCTCGAGGATTTCCAAACATTGTGATCAGGGCTTGATGGTCGGTGACCAAAATGAAATGTTTTCCAAAGATGAATATGTGGAAATGTTCACATGCCCAGACAACAGCTAAGCTCTCCTTTTCTGGCTGGGAGTATGCCCTCTCCGTATCTGTGAGACTCCTACTGGCATATGCCACGATGTGACGTTGATCTTCATTTCTGTCATACTGTGCTAGAATGGCCCCTAGCCCCACAGGGCTGACACCCACGATTATTTCAGTCTTCCTTTTTGGGTTGAAGTAGGATATGTTTTCCGCAGATTCCACAGCTTCTTTTATGTCTCTGAAGGCTCGTTCACATTGAGTGGACCACTGGAATGGCTGCCCCTGTTTGGTGAGAGTTCTCAGGGGGTGACTTATTGTGGCATAATCTTGTATGTACCTGGAGCAGTAGCTGGCCATGCCCAGGAACGAACGCACATCTCCAACATCGCCTGGGGGTATATCATTTAGCGCTGCTACCTTTTCGGGGTCCGGTTTCATGCCATTTCCAGAGAAAACGTGTCCAAAGAATTTTAGTGTTGGCTTATGAAATTCACATTTGTCTCGATTGAGTGTGAGGTTGGCCTCCGTTAGGGCATGGCAAACTCGATCTAGCGCGGTGTCATGTTCCTTAGTGGTTGCTCCATATACTAGGATGTCATCACTATAGTTCAGTACGTGGGGAACATGATGGATTGCTCTACTGATTGCCTCCTGAAAAATTTCTGCAGCTGACGATACCCCAAAACTGAGTCTTTTGTACCTGAACAGCCCCAGATGCATTGAGAATGTTGTGATGTGTCGGGACCGCTCAAGCAATTCTAGTTGGTGGTATCCTTTGTTTAAGTCCAGTTTTTAAAATATTTTGGCTCCATCGAGCAACGTGATCATGTCATTGATGTGGGGGCCTGGGTGCCTCTCCCTTTCTATTGCGGTGTTGGGCGCTCTCATGTCTACAAATAGACAGACTCGGTCTGTCTCTCCTTTCTTTGGAACCACTACGACCGGGGAGACCCAGGGCATTGGTCCATCAGTTCTGTCTATGATATCAGCCTCAAGTAAGTCTTGGAGCTCCTTCTCTACGGCTTCTTGTAAGTGAAATGGGATCCTGCGGTGGTGTTGTACCACTGGTGTGATTTGTTCGTTGATGTGTAGCCTAATTTGGCAGTTTCTCATCTTCCCGAGGCCTTGGAAGAGCTTGGGGAACTTCTGAGTAATGTCTGGTTTGTCATCCACCTTGTATAGTATGTCTGCCAACTTGAGTCGTTCTGCAGTGGGCAGGCTCAGTAGGCATTCTGCTTCAGGCCAATCAATGACGTGGATGTAGGCTTGGATTGTGCGATCTTGATATGATAGATCGGTCGTGAACTTTCCAAGACAGGGGAGTGGTTTCTTTGACATCCACGCATATACTCGCAGATGGGCATTGATCAATTTGTGAGGTATCCTCATTCTTTGGTATTCCGCTACGGGTAGATAGTTTAGCGGCACCGCACTGTCCAGCACAAATTTGGTGGGGTGGGAGCCAATTTTGATGTCTAGTCATGGATATTCCTTTGGACCATCAGGATCCGCTATAAAACATATGTGTTCATCACGGTCCTGTGATATGGGTGACAGGGATCTTGATTCTCTTGATGACGACCATCGAGATCTATATGTACGGCAAGAGTGACAGCTGGATTGTGACGACCCAGTGGATGAGTCTCATCTATCCTGTACTGCCCTAACGTGGTGACTGCCACTTGAGGGACGATGTGGCCAGGTTCGTTCTCGGTGGTCATCCTTGTGGGAAGTCCCACACATACTTTTGAAGTGGTTGTCTAGACCACACTTCCGACATTGTTGACCTAATGCTGGGCATGTGTCTGCATGTGGGAAATCATAGCCACATCTGTAGCACTTTAGTTGTCGTTCTGATCTTTTCTTGGTGTGACTCGTGCTTCGGCGATGACGACTTGACGGGTGGTGCTGTTTTTTTGTTCTGGAAGAGCGTTCTTGTGGTGGGGACCGTCCGTGCACTTGTCGAGACTGCATCCTGAATGCCTGCTCACGTTTCTCGCTTCTCCCGGCCTCCATTTTCTTTGAATGTTCTTCGGCTTGATCATCGACTCTTGTCATTTCTTCAATTTCATCCAGCGGGTAGCTTTTCTTGAGCAATTTGCGTCACAGAGGTTCCGACAGACATCCTTCTATGATCCTCAGTCGAAGGGCATCCTCTGAGGAAAACTTGTCAAAGTCACAATATCTGGCTAGGCGTCTCAAACGTGTGATGAATACACCCATTTGCTCACCTTTCTCTTGTGATGCTAGGTTAAATGTATATCGCTCATAGTCAACATTCCTTTTGTGCAGAAACTTGCGGTTGAGTGCCTCACAGACATTAGTGTATGAAGCAGCGGATTCAGCAGGTAATTCGTTTATGATCTGTCCAACTTCTTTGCCTACAAGATTCTTGAGTGCTATTAGTTGCTGTTCAGCATCAGTTACATGGGACCCCTTCAGGAAGTCTGTGAAATCTATAACCATTCTTTCCACCGCAAGCCCATACCCCCGCCAGACTCAAGAGTGAGGGGCTCCTGAGGGCACAGGAATGATACTCCCAACACACCATTGGGGCTGGAGTCAGGCATCACACACTCCTGTTCCTCCGACACTTACTGACACATGTTTCTTGCGCTCACCAGTGCTTGTTCACTTGTTTTCTTGCACTCGTCAGTGCTTGTTTACTTTCCCGTTACACTCGCCAGTGCTTGTTTACTTGTTTTCTTGCACTCGCCAGTGCTTGTTTATTTGTTTTCTTGCACTCACCAGTGCTTGTTTACTTTTCCATTATGCTCGCTAATAATTGTTTATTTGTTTCCTTGCACTCGCCAGTGCTTGTTTACTTGTTTACTTGCACTCGTCAGTGCTTGTTTACTTTTCTATTGCACTCGCCAGTGCTTGTTTATTTGTTCCTTGCACTCGCCCGTGATTGTTCACTTGTTTACTTGCACTCGCCAGTGCTTTTTTACTTTTCTATTGCACTCGCCAGTGCTTGTTTATTTGTTCCTTGCACTCGCCAGGGCTTGTTTATTTTCGGACACCGTGCATTTACCAGTGCTTGTTTGCTTTCAGGGTCTCTTCCTGACTCCAAAATGGCCGCCGCAGATCCCTGACAGGGGATTGGATTGGCCGCCTGATTCTAAAATGGCCGCTGCGAGAATCTCGTGCACCACGAGATTTTGCTTTCTTCGACCGGAGACACGATGCTTTCACTATCTTTCTCTTGCATCGGTCTTCAATGCTAGCCAGCACTCACCCTCTCAGAAGGGCATCGTTGTGGGGATACCAGGTGAGTCAGTCTTTAACGATTTCAACGATCAATACACCGCCGGGGTGGGCTTCAGGGGTCTGATTTATTTGTTTCAGGTTGTGGCTCTGAGGACAGGCCTCGCAATGGACCTCCGGCCGCAGAATGACCATGTTGAGTTGGATGTTGTTGAAGATGACTCCTCCCTCAGCCTTCACCTGCCCACTTGAGAAGACTTCAGAAGGAAGAGACCTCTGCAGCGGGACATCCACAAAGAACAGAGACAAAACCTCGCTTAACAATAGCCTCTGCAAGGACAGCACGACAAAGCCCTCCGCTGCCGCCTGCAACAGGAGAGGAGTCGGGTAACCCTGTTGGTTCCGAGACTCAGGGAGTTTACCAATGCCGCAGCAGTTGCTGGCTGCTAGCGGTCTCAGGGATCCCTTGTCTGGAACTGGTGCCGTGTTTTACTCTGGAGAGGCTGCTCCGGAAGGCAGAGCTGCAGCCAAGAGTTCAAGCGGCTGGGCACTTCAAGGCTTCCTTAAAAGATGGACAACCTTCCAGTGAGCTCTTTGATGCAAACCCTGTTGCTTGCCAGAGATGGGCTGTCCTCCAGGTACACTGGGCCTTGTCTCCAAAAACATCCACTGTACTACCTGCAGAGCGTACAAGTACGTGTAGAGTGGTTTTGCTGGCCCTCCATAATCTGCCTACTAACGACCGCATTGCAAGGTGCCAGGGTCATTCCAATGAGGCCAATAATGGGATATTTCAAAGCAGAGACCTACAGAGATGTAATCCTTCAGCACCAAGATGGCCTCCTCCTTCAGGTGGGAGTGCTGGTACCTTTGCTTCATTGCATCTTAATGAGGATCCTCTCAAGTCAGCAACATGTTCCACCAGCAGAACCTCCCAGCAGGCCCAACAGCCAACAGATCACATCAGACAGGAAACTTCACATGTGGTCAAATCACCCAAGCACAAAACACGTTAAAACAAACACCTTTCACACACCAGCACAGCTACTGCATCTATTGGGCAATGACATGACTATTAACATCGTTCTTCATTAGCATCGGCCACACCCAAAGCATCCAACAAAACACATTACACAGAAGACTTCACATGCAGTCAACCCACCCAAGCATACAACACACACCTTTCATACACTAGCACAGGTACTGCATCTATTGGGTTACGACATGCCTACTAACAGCACTCTTCACTACCATAGGCCAAGTCCAAATCACCCAGCAATACACATTCACATTCAGAACACCTCTCATATGTGTAAAATACACAGATGTCATAGGATCGGCTATCCCTGTACTCACAACAATACTTTCCACCATGATATACCACACACTATCATTTAAACAGAACAGAGCCACTCACAGTAAAGTGATGCTGAGGAGAGTTAGTGCAGTGCAGGAGCACATTGCAGATCAGTAGTGCAGTGTGGCTGCTGCTAGGGAGGGCATAACAGCCCCTTTGAGGGATCTTAGGGTTCTCTAATGATGTGTATAGGAGCCATGCAGGGGGGTGCTGGTTTTAAAGCATGATATGCCCTCTGAAAGGTCAGGTGGTGTCCAAAATATCAGTCTTGGTGGCACATTAATTCTTGTTCACAGCTAGCATCTTTACACCGGAGGTTCAGCTCGGTGGTGGGAAGCTGTAGGGTTTTACTGTGTGGGTGCCTCCGTGTGTTATATTCTGTGTTCTAAATCCTGCACGATTGCAACGTGTCCTCGCTATTTTTAAATCTGATTTTGTTGATTTAAAATCGCGCATTTGCACAACTGCTCACAACGTATCCTCGCTATTTAAAAAAAAATCTGATTTTGTTGATTTTAAAGTTGTGCATTTGCGCAACTGTTTACCGATAATTTACGGACTCCCATTTAGGGGGCCAGCAACTGACAGTCCCTCCCCGGTCCACCGCAGCCATTAGCTGGCTGTTTGAGTGGAGGGAGGCGTGACTGGAGATCCTCACTTCCTGTATGCCTACTCCGGCGCCATTTTGAGCAAGGTGATGATTTAGGCTACAGGAAAATTTGGAACCAGCCCAGTGAAAGGGGGCCGATGGCACGGAAGGACTCGAATGAGGCATACAGGGCTTTCCCAGACTCGATCAGCCAGCCACTAGATAGCCTTATTCCTATGAAATGGTCACTGAACTGTAAATCCAGAACTAAACCATGGTTTAAAGGCGATCTAGCCGGTTTGCGCAAGGGCTGCAAAAGGCTAGAGCACATATGGAGAAGGGACTTCAACCCCGCCGCGAAGGACTATCGGGCGGCGGTTAAAAGGTACCATAAGCCCATTTAAGTGGCACGAGTCACATTTTATGCCAACCAAATCCGCGACAATGACAACCCGGCAAAGAGCATATTCTCAATACTCTCCAGCCTGAAATCACAGCCAGTCACTATAGGGCTGACTATCAAGTCCAACGAGCAGTGTGAGGACCTTGCCACCTTCTTTGTTAGTAAGGTAGACAACATTTATAGATCCTTTCTGACTGCGGCCATCAGCCCGCAAGATGTACGGTGCTGTCAAAGTGTTAATACCTTGGAGGCATTCCCCCCCAATCCCTGAAGATCAGCTCCAGGTTTTATGCAGGAAAATTAAGTCAGACTCCCCTGCTGACCTTCTTAAACCAGACCAATTTAGGAAAGTACTCCCTGCGATTATATCCTCTCTGGGGCAGGTAATAAACATATCACTTACCACTGCAACCGTGGCCAGGGCCTGAAAAAAAGCCAAAGTACTGCCTCTACTCAAAAAGTTCTCGCCGGACCCGGCCAAACCAGAAAACTATTGCCCCATTTCTGTACTTCCTTTGGCGGCCAAGATCACGGAGGCATATGTCAACTCCCTCCTATCAGACTTTCTGACCAGGAACAACACACTTGACCACTCCCAGAATGGCTTTCGACCGGGCCACAGCATGGAGTCTACCCTCCTGGCTGTAACAGAACACCTCTGGTCAGCATTAGACGCTGGACAAACGTCGGCACTGATTCTGTTAGACCTCAGTGCCGCGTTTGACACAGTGTCTCACGCCATTCTGTTACAACGTCTCGAGGAGGCGGGAATTACCGGTTCTGCCTTGACTTGGATTTCCTCGTTCCTCAGTGAGAGTTCATTTGTGGTCACAGTCCCTCCCTTTGCCTCAGGCACTCACTCCATCAAACAAGGGGTCCCACAAGGTTCCTCCCTCAGCCCCCTGTTATTTAATCTCCATGTCCAACCTTTGGCTGCAGTGGCTAGGAACAGGGGACAGACCATGGTGTCCTACGCCGACGATACTCAGCTGGTGGTGGCACTCTCGATTGACACTGAGAGGGACGCCCCAAAATTTCGGGGCGACTTGGCGGCAGTCGCAGAGTGGATGACCGCCAACTGCCTCCAGCTGAATGCAAACAAGTCGGAGGTATTATTGGTAGGGACAGGCCATGGTCTGTGGAGTGAACTTTGGTGGCCGGAAAGCCTTGGTAGTTCCACCCCCACAAGCAGGCCGTAAAAAACCTGGGAGTATGGCTGGACTCGGCCCTCAGCTACCAAGTTCAAACCAAAAAGAAGGGACCTGCTTCGGGCTTTTGCAGGGGCTCAGCCCTATATTGGGCCTCTTTGATACACCTACACGTCAGATCCTCATTCAGGCTTCTATAATGTCGAGATTGGACTACGCCTGCCCTCTGTACATAGGGTCAAATAAAGCAGAAATTGCGAGACTGCAAAGGGCCCAGAACGCAGCAGCAAGAACCCTGCTCGACCTGCGTAGGTCCTACCCGGTGTCAAACAACATTCGCCGGCTGCATTGACTGCCGATGGCCAGAAGAATTGAATTCAAGGCGTTCTGTATAGCTTTCAAGGCCCTGAAGTTTACCACCCCTAGCATCCTGTCTAACCTAGTTTCTCCATATGTCCCCGCACATCACCTTCGCTCACTAGGTCAACACCTGGTGAGTGTCCCCAACTTTCAGAGAGTACGGGCGGGATGCCGCTCCTTCCGTAGGGCGGCTTACCTCTGGAACTCGCTGCCTGCCCATATCCGTAGTCTCAACAGCTACTTAGAATTCAGGCAGGCCATTAAAACACATCTGTTTCCCGCTGTGTAGTCTGTGCCCTATTCCACCCTTTCTTGATAGTTGCTCTGCTGTCCGCGCCGGGACACCCCTTTGCTGGGGCAGCTGTTGCGCTATATAAATAGTGGTAACATAACATAATGGTAACGTCCTGCCACTGTCCTTTCCAGGTTTGGTAGACCTGCAGAGCAGTGATATTCATGCCCTTGAACATTATGGCCGTCTTACTGAGCAGTGTTACCTTTCTGCCATTACAGGGCAGCCCTGTTGAAAAGTCTTGGTGTCATCCACGAAAGCATAGCAGACCTCCTTAGACATGCTGCTTCCAATATTCCAATATTTCTCTCGTGCCTTTCACTAATCAATCATGTGAATCCAAGAAGCACTTTGTCCTAGTAACCTCTGTCACTTTCCCCCATGTGAGCTTCCTAAGTGAAATGGTTTTCATTGCCAGCTCTAGGAGGAGCCCTGGGCTCCCTGTACTCAGGGTGTGGGCTCATCATGTGCACGGCTGTTCAAAGGGTGGGCGGCTGCCCACTGCCCGGTGGGCACCATTAACTCTCCTGCATGTAGAGTGGAGCAGTGATTCTTCATACAGTGGGTGTCAGTTTAATTCAGTATTTATGGTGACGGCATTCTGCCATACAATAGTAAAAACAATATATAATCATAAATAATCATACATCCATACATTTATAAAATCACATGAATCAATCACTTATTAGCCACATTAGTCTACAGAAATAATAACAAGCGATAGAAGCAGCATCGCCCAGCTGCAGGTTAACGTCCCCTAAACTGCGAGCACGTGCATATTAAAATATGGGAACGAAGAGCATTGGCACCATATTATCCACTGCAAAAAAAACTGTTGATGGACAGAATGCAGAACAATGACATACATTCACCCCAGTACAGACATCTGGGCCTAAATCCATTGTTGTTTTGCTCACCACAGCACCCCAGTTCAGACATGGCCATATGTAAATCAGCCTTGACCCTGTGCCTCATGGGAACAGTCCAGCCCGAACTGCCAAGCCATGTCTTCCCTGGATCGGAATCAAACTTCCTAGGACCGGTTTCTGTCTATCAGCCGTCTTCAGCCAGGATAGCTTGAATCCAGTGGCGTGGAGAGCACGGGACTCACGTCTGAGCAAACCCATCCCACTCGGGGTGACAAGTATCCATGTAAAGGGCGGGAAGTTAAAGAGGTCTTCCTTTAAGGTCTCTCCTGTTTGTGCCTGGTAGAGGCGAGGGGCAGACCCAAAATCAGTGCCTTAATCTCCTCTCATGTCTTTCTCAAAAACCCATCGCACTCAACCCTGGGTGCTGTCCCCCATAACTCCCAGGCCCCGCCCCCTTCTCCTGTCTCCCGCTCCCCATTCGCCGCCCCGCTCCTGCCTCCCAGCTGCTCCTCCCTCCCACTTCATCATAAATGGCGGGACCGCGCATACGCGCAGCGCCCATGCGCAGCGGGCGCGCCGATTGCGCGCCAAAGGCGCGCCAAAGGCAAGCCTGTCTACGCCCGTCCGCGCCTGGACCGCACCCAGCACCAGAACCCCTGGACCCCGCCAGAGCCAGCCAACCCGACTGAGCTACGATGCCGCCACCCTCCACGCACTCAACACCAGCCGACATCGGAGCCTGCTACCAAGCCACCCCGAAACGCACCCACGGAGCCTTCACCTGCCACGCCTGCTACTTCACCTGCATTCGGTCCTGCACCGCGCCAGCCAAAACAGCCGCCAACAACAACCACCTCAAGTGCATCCTGCTCAACACCCGCTCCATCCACAGGCACGCCGTCGAACTATGGGACCTCCTGGACAAAACGGCACCAGATGTCACCTTCTTCATGGAAACCTGGATGAACGCCTCCTCAGCCCCCGACATCGCCATTGCCATCCCGGTTGGCTACAAGATCATCCGGAGGGACCGCGTCAACCAGACCGGAGGAGGCATCGCCATCGCCCACAGAAACACTATCCGCATCACGACCAACACCGACGACACCCTCGCCACCGCGGAGCACCTGCACTTCCAGATTCACACCAACCCCAAGACCACCCTCAGAGGAACCCTCAACTACAGACCCTCGGGACCACGCTCACACTTCAGCGAGGCCATCGCAGACTTCATCAGCCCACTCGCCCTCGCCTCCCCCGACTACATTCTCTTAGGAGACCTCAATTTCCACCTGGAGAACGACCAGGACGACAACACCACCGCCCTACTAGACAACCTCGCCACGCTCGGATTAAAGCAACTGGTCAAAAACCCCACCCATTACGCCGGCCACACGCTCGACCCTGTCTTCTCCTCCAGTAACCACATCTCCTTCAGCCACACCACCGAGCTCCACTGGACCGACCACAGCTGCATACACTTCAACTTCAGGAAAACAACGACCCACCACCGCCCTCAACAAACCCTCCGAAGATGCTGGAGCAAGATCACCACCGACCAACTCACCACCTCCTTGCGCCTAAACCCTCCCACCAACACCACGGACCCCAACGAAGGAGCCCGCAACCTCACACAGTGGATCACCGACTGCGCCGACACCCTTGCTCCACTGAAAAACCCTCCCAGCAACCTCAACAGCAAGAAAGCCGCGTGGTTCACCAGCGATCTCAAAGACTCCAAGAAATCCTGCCGTGACCTCGAGAAAGGCTGGCGCCACAACCAGTCAACGGACAACATGACAGCCCTCAAGAACGCCACCCGCAAACACCACCAGCTGACCCGCACCACCAAAAGGTCATCCTTCAGAGAACGACTGGACAACAACACCCACAACAGCAAGGAACTCTTCAACGTCGTGAAAGAGCTCTCCAACCCCAAAGCCAGCAACAACGACATCACGCCTTCTCAAGACCTCTGCAACTCTCTGGCCACCTTTTTTCACCATAAGATCGTCGACATACACGACAGCTTCGGCGTTCAGAACGCGTACCCCACCACCGAACCTACACCTCCCACCACCACCATGTGCACCTGGATTTAGGTCAGCACGGAAGATACCACCCACACGATGAACACAATCCACTCAGGCTCCCCAGCCGAACCCTGCCCACACCACATCTTTAACAAACCCGACTACATCATTGCACCCAAACTTCGGGACATCATCAACAACTCCTTTATATCCGCCACCTTCCCGGAGAGCTGGAAGCACGCAGAGATCAGCACCCTCCTGAAGAAACCAACCGCAGACCCCTTAGACCTCAAGAACTACCGCCCCATCTCGCTCCTCCCCTTCCCTGCAAAAGTCATCGAGAAAACCGTCAACAAACAGCTGACAGCCTTCCTGGAGACGAACGTCTCCCTCGTCCCATCGCAGTCCGGATTCCGAGTGAACCACAGCACTGAGACTGCCCTCATCGCGGCCACCGACGACATCCGGACCCTGCTGGACAACGGAGAAACCGCCGCCCTCATCCTGCTCGACATTTCGGCTCCGTTCGACACGGTCTGCCACTGCACCCTGACAACCCGCCTCCGCCAGGCCGGGATCCAAGGAAAGGCCCTGGAATGGATCACCTCCTTCCTCTCCGACAGAACCCAAAGAGTCCGTCTACCGCCCTTCCTCGCAGAAGCCACCAAGATCATCTGTGGCGTACCTCAAGGCTCCTCGCTCAGCTCCACCCTCTGCAACGTCTACATGAGCCCCCTCGCAGCCATCGCACGCAAGCACAACCTCAACATCATCTCCTACGCCGATGATACCCAACTGATCCTCTCCCTCACCAACGACCCCACCTCCGCCAGAGCCAGCTTCCAGGACGGAATGAAAGACATCGCAGACTGGATGAAGCTCAGACGCCTGAAACTGAACTCCGACAAGACGGAAGACCTCATCCTCGGCCCATCCATCTCCTCCTGGGACGACTCCTGGTGGCCCTCTGTTCTGGGCCCCCCACCCAAGCCCACGGACCACGCATGCAACCTTGGCTTCATCCTTGACTCCTCCCTCACGATGGCCAAGCAAGTTAACGCCGTTACCTGCTCCTGCTTCAACACTCTCCGCATGCTCCGTAAGATCTTCCGCTGGATCCCCACTGGAACCAGGAAAACGGTCATCCAGGCCCTCGTCACCAGCCGTCTGGACTACGGGAATGCTCTCTACGCTGGGACCACCGCCAAACTACAGAAAAGACTCCAGCGTAACCAGAACGCCTCAGCACGACTCCTCGTCTTGGACATCCCCCGACACAGCCACATCTCAGCCCACCTGAGGGACCTGCACTGGCTCCCCGTCAGCAAAAGGATCACGTTCAGACTCCTCACCCACGCACACAAGGCTCTCCACGACTTGGGCCCCGAATACCTCAACAACCGCCTCACGTTCTACACGCCAACCCGCCAGCTCCGCTCCACCAGCCTCGCCCTCTCCACCGTCCCAAGGATCCACAGAACCACCACCGGAGGAAGATCCTTCACCTACCTGGCGGCCAAGACCTGGAACACCCTCCCCACCCACCTATGACTCACCCAGGACCATCTCTCCTTCAGGAAGCAACTCAAGACCTGGCTTTTCGAGCAGTAGCAGCCCCCTCCCCCTTCCCTCCTCCCCCCCCCCCCCCTCCCCCAAGAGCCCCTTGAGACCCTAGTGGGTGAGTAGGGCCCTTTACAAATACTCTTGATTGATTGATTGATTGATTGATTGATGAAAAAACTATATAAATATGCCAGTATAATGCAATTGTTTTCCACTATCCAGTGTACATTCCATAAACCACATTGCGCCCAGAACTCCACTAGCATTTTATACTTTCCATATTCTTTTTCTTGGCCCAGTTGAATTTAATGCAGCATTTGTAAAACACATCTGCTTCCCATGTCTCCCTTCAAGGGATTCTCAAGTCCAGTCTGCATTTTAATTTCAAACTTCAGTACTAGTCTCAGCTTCCTAAATTTTCCCCTGGTGCTAGCTAGGCCAGCCGCTCTGCAGCATTTCATAGTTGTGTGTGTGATTTAAAATCTACCAGAAATGTTCGTGTCTCTCTTTTGTAATGTATTCCCAACTTGTATTTTTGTGTCCTGCATGCTTTGCACATTTCACTGTCAGTGTCTTCGCCATAATTCACCATGGCTGTACTCTGAAGACGTTTAAATTAAAAGGGAACGAATTACTTTGTCTCGATAAAGGGAAAGCTGAGGTTTAATGCTCAGAGAAAAAGATCTTCATATTACAGAGGCACTTACACTTGCATTCTGTGTTGTGTTTCTTTTGAGGTGAATTTTTACAGACTGGTAAGTGAGCAGGTCTCTGAAAAGCTCAGTGTGGCCTGCCTGCTGCCAGGCACATTTAGGGGGGTCAAGCATCAAAATGGGGGTGCCAGGCCCTGCTGCCTTTCCACGCCCTGGCTACGGCCCTGATTGCGATGATGAAAATGGCTTATCTTTTATTGAGAAGACTTACCTGATTGTCATCTCAACAGCTACTCCTATGTGAAGCGAGTAGCAATAAATAAAAGGTAAAATATGTCATTATACAAACTTACCTCGAACACAACCCAGCACACCACATATCTGACGATCTGAGAACTCAACACAATTTGCCATGGAGTCACCTGCCACGCAAAGGGCGTGTCTGCCAACGTAGAAGGTGCCTGAGCCTTCAGGCATCAAAAACAGACTCACAGCTCAGACCAAAGCCAGCAACGGAGCCAGAAACAGACCAGAACTCAAGACAGCAGCAGACCATCACAGCCCTGAAGCAGACTCCTGTGCAGCCGAAACTACAAAATGATGTAAAAAGGGAGCCCAGACAACCAATAGTGCTGTGATGCCATACCAGCGACAGACTGTGCGCTGTTCAAACACACTACAAGTACTCTCTTTGTGGTGCATTGCACTCTTTCTTCTTCCATAAATCAGTCTAGGGAAGGGAGCACATTTGACTTCCCGCCCATACCTGGGTTTCCGGTGCACCTTTTGCATTTTCGAGCTATCTATTGAGTGTTCTTGCATACTGTGCCCAGGGGTTGTAGTTTTCCTGCAAAGGAAGTTGTCTTCGTGTTCCAGCTGAAACTACTGGAAAATTGTCCTGCAAGTAACAGGTTTCATTGGCGTCTTCCCCAACAAAGGCCTTTAATCCCAAGCTCGCATCATTTATTCAGCGTTTAACAAATCATGAGGTTGGAGTAGTCGAAGCTTCGCAACTACGCCCATCCCTAAAATGTGTAAGGCAGACTAGAAGGCAAGCCCGCGTGCTGCTGCACAGTGACTGCTCCCAGAGGTGTCTGCCCTTTTACTAGCCTCGGGCCCTTTCATCTCGCGCACACACTTCCGGCTCGCAGCTGGGCAGTTTCCAATCAAGCAACAAAGGCTCGGCTTTTCCTCGCCTTGGGGTGGGGCGCGGTGCCTTCTCTGGGGTCCTTGTGCTCGGTGGGCCACAGCCTTGAATGGGGCCTGTTAAGAATCCTTAAAGTGGAAACAGGCCCCCGCCAGGGAGCTGTAAGAAAACATTATTGCAATTACCGCTAATGAACATCTGGGCTGGGATTTCCACTTTCCAGGAAGGTTTCTTTCCACCTTGTCTGCCGCCTCCCGCCCTCCCTTAGCACGCGACCCACATGACAGCAACCACTTGCCGAAGGTACGGGCATGAATGAGCCCCCCTCTTCCATTCATAAGGGCTTCTGCAGCCGTCATTGAACTCCCCCGCGCTGGGGTTAGATTGGTCGCGCCCTGAGGCTTGGATTCCCTTCCTGCTCTTGCACGCGCTGTGTGCGGTTGGAAAGTAGTCCCTATGGGCCAAGTGCAGCGGTGCTTGTAATAAAGCCTGTTTGCATGTCGGTGCCTGGAAAGTTTGTTTTTGTTTTCGAAGTGTATGATTTTTGCCTTTTGCAAAGTTTGCAAATATTCACAGATATCTCTTCTCAATCTTTTTCCTCCCGCAGAAGGTGATGCACACAACTTTCGCAAAACATTTTCCTCGGCGAATATACATTTTTCATGTTATGTTATGTTATGTGTATTTGTATTGCCTACACTCACCCAGGAGGGTATCCTGGGGCTGAAGCAGGAGCTGTGTGGGCTGATCCTGGGTCAGGACTAGGTGAAGAGCCAGGTTTTTAGTTTCTTGCTAAATTCATGAATTTAGGATGAGGCAAGTGTAATGCACCGTGTATATATAATTTCAATAAAAATGTTACTGAAATAAAAAAAGAAATGAGGTAGTAAAAGGCACAACCATCAGGACTTCATAAGGACTATCGAAATGCCTGGAGGAAGTCAAGGGATGGAGGACATCATCCTCCCTTAAACTCAATGGGGATAAAACGGAGCTGATGCTTCTGGGACCCACATCTCTGGTACACTTCAACTCTCTCTGGCCTCCCTGCCTAGGCAACCCCCCAGCCCCCAAAGACAACATAAAGAACCTGGGGGTCTGGCTGGACAAAGCTCTCTCCTTCAACACTCAGGCCACGAAACTGTCCGCAACCTGTTTTGGTCTTCTTCGCATGTTGAGGAAAGTCCTCCCTCTCCTGCCTATGGAGGCCAAACAGGTAGCCGTCCAGGGCCTGATTCAATCTCGGCTGGACTTTAGTAATGCCTTGTATCTTGGTGCCCCGGAATACACATTACGAAAGCTGCAGATAGTGCAGAACTGCAGTGCTCGCACACTGCTCCAGTTGTCCCGCAGACAATCAGCCAAACCTTGCCTGAACAAGCTGCACTGGCTACCCGTACGACAAAGAATCGCCTTCAAGGCGATGTGTATTTCCCACCAGGCATTTTGGCGCACAGGTCCAGCAATCGGCCGCCAATTAATAACCCAGTACCACCCCACCAGAAATCTTAGATCAAGTCAGTTGTTTCTGGCCTCAGTACCCAGAATAAAAAGAGCAAGAGCTGGTGGCAGGATGTTCTCCCTCAATGCCGCCAAACTATGGAACTCCCTTCCCCTCCAACTCAGGTCCAACCCCAACCTCCTCTCGTTTTATCGGAAACAGCTGAAAACTTTCCTGTTCAATGCCCACCATTAATCTCCTAGCCGAACCTCTTCCGTTCAGCAAATATACCACATACTAGCGCTTGGACGCCCCTGGGCAGCAACCGTGCTTTATAAATACACATTTCATGCAGTTCTGCGTATGCAAAGGGTGTGTGCGAGTAGGTTTGTGGAAGTTTATGTGGTTGTTGAGGTACTTGGAGCCAATGTTGTGTAAGGCTTTTTGTGAATGAGAAGTTTGAAGAATGTTCGTTTGTAGATTTAGAGCCAGTTGAGCTCTTTGAGGAGGTGCGAAATATGTGAGTCTGGGAGGTTGAGGGTGAGCCTAGCCTCAGAGTTTTGTGCGGTCTGGAGTCTTCAGATAAGTTGAGAGTTGATTCCATCATAGAGTGTGTTTCTGTAATCCAACTTGCTGGTTCTGAGGACTTAGGTGACTGTTCTGCGAATGTTGGTGGTGAGCCATTTGAAGCTCTTCTTGAGCATCCTGGGTGTATGGAAACAGGAGACGGAGGCTGCATTCACCTGGCCGGTTGTGGTGAGTTTGTTGTCAGTTACTAGTTCAAGGTTCTTTATGTGGTTTGCCATGAGAGGTGTGGATCTGAATTCAGCAGGCTGCCAGGTGGAGGTGCTTTTGCTGAAGACTACTACATCTGTCTTGTCTGTGTTGAGCTTGAGGCAGTTGGTTTTCATCCATCTGGTGACTTTGATCATGCAGGTGGAAAAATTGGTCTGAGTGTTTTGAGAGGGAAAATATGAGCTGGGTGTCGTCAGCATAGCATATGATGTTAATTCCTTAGGTGTGGATGATGCTGGTGAGTGGGGCCATGTAGGTGTTGAACAGAGAGGGACTAGGTAAGGGTCATTGGGAAGCACCACAGATGAGGTTGACTACGTTCAAGGTGAAAGGGGCTTGGCTGACCTACTGGCCGTGGCCTGTGAGGAAGGAGCAAATCCAGTGAAGTGCAGAACCGTGGATGCTGGCTTTGTGCAATCCTTGAATAAGGATGGAGGAAACTATGCTGAAGATTGTGGAAAGATCCAGTAAGATGAGAGCCACATTGCCACCTCTTTCTATGATCACTCAGATGTTGTCTGTGGCAGCCCTGAGGTCAGTCTGTTGGGCTTTTGAGGAGGTGGTTGTCAGTGAGGTGGGTGGCTACAGGTTTGTTTCCCACCTTTTCCATGACTTTTGCCGGGTAGTGTAGCAGGGAGATGAGCCAATAGTTGGCTAGGATATGCTGAGGGTTCCTTGAGGAGGAGAAGTATTGTGGTGTGTTTCCAGATGTCCAGGTATGTGGCTGTGATGATTGAGTTGTTCAGGATCAGGTTGAGGGCTGCACTGATAAAGACATGGTGAGGGTAAGGGTCCTTGGGTGCTCCGTAGTATATGGACTGCATGATTGTAGCAGTTTCTTGAGTGGGGATGGTGGGCTGTGTGATCTGGGTGGTCCTGTGGGTGTTGGTAGAAAAAAAGCAAGAAGGCTGTGAGGATTGAAGGGTTCAATTTGGAGCTCAAAGTTTTCATGGATGCTGGTGATATTGTTGGATGCCAAGGTCTTGTGAGGGGTTTACTGTGGTGGAGCTTGCAGATTAAACTAACATAAACAGAGCACATCATCGTAGGAACAATAGCATATTATAAGATGTGATCCTTGTCTGGATGTTTGCAGAAAAAGCACTATATTGTGGCCGGGCAACGGTCCGGTGGTGGTATCTAACAGTGGTCTTTTGTCTTCTGTTTATATTGTTGTCTTTCTTCGATTCGACAATAGAAAATGTGCTGTGGTACATAAGAATGGCAGTGGGCCCTATGCAAATATCAATGACATAACATAACACACACACATTTGATTGTCTCACATTTGATGCCCATGCATGTCCCAAAGCAAAAGAGTTTTCAACCTGTGAAACTAAATGAAGATCATCATGGACTTTTTTATGGTTTCAAGAACAAAGCTTTGCAACTTTACACCCATTGAGTTACAGGTAGACTGAGCCTTTTCCAAAGATAAAAGTGCTCCAGGTAACCTTATCTCTCACTCCTGGAAGGTGGGGCAAGAAGACACTGTGACTATTCTACCAATGTCAGTCTGGTAGCACTTAGCATGAGCATCTCTTCTACCGTAATTTCTGCCAGTGGGATTCCAGAATGAACTGATGAATATTTAAAAGGTTAAAAATGCTCTATGTTATGTTATTTTGATTTATAGCACGCACAGATACACAACTGTCCTGGTTTAAAACCAACTAAGGGGAAAGTGTCTGTTTAAGCGAAGATATATGTTTTCAAATTTTTCTTGAATACCGCTGAGTCCTGAATATTACGTAGGACAAGGGGCGGTGCATTCCAAGCAGCAGTGTCCTTCCTTGTCAAAGATCTGCCTCGAAACCTCTATATTCATAACAGGCTGCCAGAGAGGTGAAGTATTTTAGTCTTTTACTATGGCAAAAATGTCCTTGGTACAGCTGGTGTTGCTTTTGATGTGGTCAGTGAGTATGGGCCATTTGGTGGCGCTGATCTGCTGATGGTGGTGTCTGAAAGGCAGACTAGTAGGTGCTCTTGTTGGTGTTATTCTGACTCTGTCTCCATCTGCATTTCAAGTTGCTTGCAATGGCATTTGAGGATTCTGAGCTCTTTTGTATACTAGCTCACTTGCAGACTGGCTGCTGTGTCTTTATTGGTTTTGAGAGGGCAAGGGTATCTGTGCAGTTGGTAATCCTGGTATTGAAGTTAGAGATGGAATCAGAGAGGTTTTTGTTATACCAAGGCCAGTGTGTAGGGGATTGAAAGACCAGAATACTTCTGAGATCTTTTTCCATTCTATTCACAAAGATTTGGTTATGGTGCCTTTGTGGTGGTGTGGGATGGGTATGCTGAAGTTGATATGGGTGTGCTCGGACCAGGTGATCAGTGTGGTCTTGCCTACTGTGATGTTGCTGAAGGAGGTGTTTGGCAGCGTGTGTGGGGTCTTCCACTCACTATGTGAGTCCGAGGTTGAACAGCTCCTCAAGAAGGTTGGTCTTGTTGTGATCTGTGAGGTCCTCTAGGTGCTAGTTGAGGTCAGCGAGTAGAAGGAAGGACTGGAGTCAAGGATTATGGGGACAAGCACATCTGCAATGGTGCTGCCACAATTGGTGCATGGCCTGGAAAGACAGGAGACGAGGGTGCCACTCAGGGTGTAGTTGGCGGTGATGAGGAGTTTGCAAGTTGAATTTTCCATGTTGCTGTTAGTGCTTTCCGAGTTGGCGGAGCCTTGAATGGATTAATTGAAGATGATAGCGATTCTGCCTCTGGGTCTGTTGTTATGTCCTGCCTTGCGATTTTGTATCCTGAGGGGGATTGTCAATTCGATGACAGGGGCAACGAGGGAGTCAGACAGGTTTCGGTCAGAATGAGCAGGCCCAGTGAGTGCTCGTGCAACTGTTCTAAAATTACGGTGGCATAATTAATGAAGGAACAAGTGTTGAGGAGTATCTAGGGAAGGCAGGGGTGTGGTGTAGGAGGGACGGGTGTGTGTGGTCATGTGTGTTGAGTGGGTTGGGTGTGTGGGTTGCACCGGGAATGTGAAGTGTATGTTGGAGGGTGCATGTGAAATGGTAGGTGGCACAGAAGAACACGCCTTTGGTGCGCAGGTGCCACAGAAGAACACGCCATCTGTGTTGAGAGGTGAGGCACAGCACCTGTCCTGGGAGATGAGACCTAGTTTCAGGACGTGGAGGATTGCAGTTGAGTAGCAACAGGGGACCAGGTGGGTGCTGGCACAGGGTGTGGGTGGGACACGGACAGGCACAGAGGAGCTTGCCATTGACGTGCCAGCAGTGCACCAACTGCACGCCTGCGGTATGCGGCCTCCCTGCAGCCTTCATTAAGTGACAACAGTTTTGGCCTGTGCAGATGTATGATGGGAAATCCAGTGATTTATTTTCCTGCACAGATGGATGATGGGAAATGAGTCCTCTTGCTTGGCTTCTTCTTTTAAAGACAGTTTGGATTTTCTAATGACAGTGGCATTATGGGTGAGAAAACGCGAATGACCTCATCTCATTCTGTGTTCACTTTTATTTCGAATGGCTAGTACCATACCTAGTAAACACCACAAGTGCAAGATGCAGCATTAACACTATTCCAAATTCTGCACCTTGGAATTGAAGATAAGGCAGTTATACTGTAAGGCTTCCCCAATTCAGAGCTACAAAACGAAATATGTTGTTACATTTCCCCACACAGATTCCGCCAGGTGCCACCTAGTGAAATTTGTATGGAGAAAAAAGTGAGATCTTTTTGCACTAATTGTAAACCTCATTTGGGTTCAGACTCCTGTTTGACCTCTAATAAGTATTACTGAACAAGAGAGAAGAGGGGAAAGGCTCTTTTCAGGAGCCTGCAATTCTAGGGCAAGCTAGCAAGGGTCTGCGCCATGCATAGCCCCCACCCCCACAGCCTCACCGTACAGATATACAGAGTCATTCAATCCCTCTCCCCTGGAATCGTAGAGTCATTCAGGCAGGGGTATGTGCCCTGCATAATTTGACATGTTCTGGATGCATCTAAACAGGATATTACATTGTTTTGGCTTGTTTTTAGGTCATTGTGCTTTTCTCTGATGGGCAATCAGGGCTAACTGCAAAACCTCAGAAAAAATGATAGGTAAAATTAAATACACAAAAATAAAACCACTTACCTTGCGCTCACCGTATCGTCGACTCGGTGATGCAGCGAGCGCAAGGTAAGTGGTTTTATTAATGTTTTTATTTAATTTGACCTATCCCACCGTCTGTCGACTCCCCCCAGCCCGCCCCACCGTGCCTGGATATTGGTAGATCAAATACATTTTACTCTCACACTAACTCACACAAGCCATTTCAAAACCAAACTCTGTACAAATGCATGCTAACCATACACAACCAAAGAAACCAACAAAGCAACAAACACTCTCAAACAGTGGCTGTCTGTCTTCTGTTTAAGTTGTTCTCTGTCTCTGATTGGGATCACTGACAGAATATCGAGGGAAGAATATCAAGCTGCCACAATATCGAGGTAAAAATATTGAGTGACAAAATATCGACATCCTATCTACAAACAGGTAAGAACAAAAATATCGAAATCCTAAATATTGTTGTTAATTATATAGTTTGCTAAAATATCGACTTTTTTAATGTCTTAAAAGTAATATAAAATTAATTAAATAATAAATATAATTAAGTAAAACATACTTACAAATAAAAAAAGTTACAATTATGAAATAATAAATGTAATGCAAAAAATAAAAGAAACATGCCTGTTTAATTTTTTTATATAGATTAACTTAGTAATATTATAGAATATTTAATATTTGTAATTATAAAATGTACAAAAACATAATTTAAAATATATTTACATATATATAAATAAACCTATCATATAAATATAAAAAAAATTATTTATAATAAGTTAAAACATTTAAATAAATATTAAAAATATATATTTTACGCTACATTAAATATAACAATACTGCAAACGTTGCATAGCATAGGGGATAAAATTACTATTCCCACTCCAGCGAGTGGAACAGTAGGGAAAATGTTGGATAGCCAGTGGGTAAAAATTACTATTTCCACTCCAGCGAGTGCAACAGTAGGGAAAGTGTTGGATAGCACGAGGTTAAAAATTACTTTTCCCTCTCCAGTGAGTGCAACAGTAGGGAAAGTGTTGGATAGCAGGTGGGTAGAAATTACTATTCCCACTCCAGTGAGTGCAAAAGTAGGGAACGTGTTGGATAGAAGGTGAGAATAATGTACTATTCCCACTCCATCAAGTGTAACAGTAGAGAAAGTGTTGGATAGCGGGAGGGTAAAAATTACTATTCCCACTCCAGTGAGTGCAAAAGTAGGGAAAGTGTTGGATAGAAGGTGAGAATAATCTACTATTCTCACTCCACCGAGTGTAACAGTAGGGAAAGTTTTGGATAGCGGGAGGGTAAAAAATACTATTCCCACTCCAATGAGTGCAACAGTAGGGAAAGTGTTGGATAGCGGGTGGGAATAATGTACTATTCCCACTCCACCAAGTGCAAAAGTAGACAAAGTGTTGGATAGCGGGAGGGTAAAAATTATTATTCCCACTACAGCGAGTGGAACAGTAGGGAAAGTTTTGGATAGCGGGAGGGTAAAATATAATATTCCCACTCCAGCGAGTAGAACAGTAGGGAAGTTTTGGATAGCGGGACGGTAAAAATTACTATTCCAACTCCAGCGAGTGGAACAGTAGGGAAAGTTTTGGATAGCGGGTGGGTAACATTTACTATTCCCACTCCAGTGAGTCCATCAGTAGGGAAAGTGTTCGATAGGGGGTGGGTAAAAATTACTATTCCCACTCCAGTGAGTGCAACAGTAGGGAAAGTGTTGGATAGCGCGAGGGTAAAAATTACTATTTCCACTCCAGCGAATGCAACAGTAGGGAAAGTGTTGGATAGTGGGTGGGAATAACTTAATATTCCCACTCCACTAAGTGGCCGATTACGATCTCGGTCGGAAGGGCACCGAATCGGGTTCGGCATTAGCGGATTCGGAGGCTGAATTTCCGTCCGAGTCGTACACGGGACCGGACGTTGAAGTACGATCCGAACAAGCGCAAAATCTCCGTCCGAATCGTTTCCGGGTCCAAACCGCTCCGTACGACTCGGTCACAAGCAAACCGTGGCACGCAATGGAGATGTTTCACGACCAAGCTAGTACGATGCTCGATTCGGACAGCCAGATCGAGTCGGAGCGTCTGGCTCACAATAGCTCCCGGAATTGGACTTGGGGGTCCGCGTCGGACCACCTGTTACCTGCAGCCTTACGACTCGGACACAGGGGGAGACTCAGGGGTCTCCCCAATACAGGCATGTACGGTGCGGATGGCACCGACACGTACCAACTGTAGGGGGCTCACTTGTCCGCGATGTACCCATTCAGTCAATGGGAGCCCATGTACGCATCGTGCGACCGGCTCCCATTGACTTCTATGGGAGTCCGACCGAACCGAGTCCGACAGCATATGGCTTCATTGTACTCGCTTGGTCGGCATGCAGGAGTCCGAATCGTTTGGAAAACACACCGGATCCGGCTCGGTCGGAGTGCTTTCCGACCCAGATCGGAATCCGCCTCTAAGTGTAATAGTAGGGAATGTGTTGGATAGCGTAGGGGAATAATTTAGTATACCCACTCCTGCAATATAATTATCATTAATTAACAATTAATTATGTTTTCAAAATTTACCTCCCACCATTTTCCCCTAAAAACGTCACCTACAATATTGTAAAATATAAAAAATTAACATAATTAATTAACAATGAATTAATGAACTGATAACAATTAATAATAACATTAATAGCCATCACATCTGAAATAATTCACACAATTAAAAGTATAAAATAACGTTTAATAAATATTATATAAAAATTAAATTAAAATTAAATTACTTCTCACCCTACTCCTCTATGAACCCTAAACCCGCTCCTGAAAAAAGTACAAAATTAACATATTTGCAAATTAATTATTAATTATTAATATCTAATTAATTACTAATTTATGGAAAAAATCAACACAATTAACATAATTACCAATGAATTATTAATAGTTTTTAATCAATTTATAATTAGATAATAATAAACTAATTGACTTAATTAACATTATAAATGATTAAATACTAAATTATTCAGTAATAAAATAATTAATTGATTAATTTCAATTAAATTACTTCCCACCCTATTCCCCTATAAACCCACAACCAGCTACAGAATTAAATGACGCAAAAAATAATTATCATATAATACATTAATTCTACATAATTCTTAAAAAATATATTATAATTAAATTACTTCCCCGGCTATTCCCCTATAAACCCACAACCTGCTACGGAATTAAAGTACACAAACATTTAGTAACATAAAATTCATTACTTTAAAAAAGTTCAAACATACATTACAAAAATAATGCATACTTTTAACACATATACTAACATACAAAACACTAAAATAAAATCGATATTATTAACAACAATATTTTTACAAACGATACTAACTTCGATATTATAAAAAACGATATTCTTAATCACTATATTTTTGCATGCCGATATCTTGTCTACTCGATATTCAAAACTCGATTTTTTTGTCCACTTGATATTTTAAATTCGATATTATGGCTAATTACCCTCTGATTGGACGATAGAAACTGTGCTTTGATACATAACAATGGTAGTGGGTCCTATGAAAATACCAATGACGTATCATAACATAATAAATACATTCAGTTGTCTCACATGTGATGATTCTCACATGCATGCCGCAAAGCAGAAGACTTAGCAAACTGTTTGAGTAAATAAAGATCCTCATGGACTTTTGTCATGATTTTTTAAGAAAAAAACTTTACACACCCGAGTTGCCGGTAGACTCATCCTTAGATAAGAGTGCTCCAAGGAATCGAGGGGCATATTACCAACAACTAGCGATAATTTTTGTCTCTAACTTGTTTAGAGACAAAAATTATCGCCGCACATCGGCGATTTGTATCGCAGATAAACCTTGGTATTACCAAGGTTTAACGCAAATGCGGTAAAAATCGCCGCAAATCATGAATATCGCTGAAAAGTCAGCGATATTCATGCATTAGCGAGCTAATGCTCTTAGCCATGTTATCCACCTCCCATTGGATAACATGGCTAAGAACTGCTCAGGGCTGGTGTTAGCTTTTGGAGATATTCCTGCTTAGCGCGAATATCTCCAAAAGTTGGTAATAGGAGATAGCGATGTTAGCGACTGTTTTCAGTCTCTAACATCTTGGCACGCCCACTTTGCATCTCATTAGTGATAAATATCACTGACATGCAAAGTGGGGCCCAAGATGGTCGCTATCTCCTACTAGCTGTCGCTAACTGGTGTTAGCGGCAGCTAGGTAATAGGGAGATAATTTTATCTCCGCTTTCTTGGCTTTTAAAGCCAAAAAAGCGGAGATAAACCCCCTTGATAATATGCCCCCTTATCTCTTACTCCATCAATGTGGTGCAAGAAGATGCTGTGAATATTCCACCAATGTCAGTCTAACAGCACATACTAAAAGCTTCTCTTCTACCATATTTTCTGCCAGTGGAATTACAGAAAGGATGCGCAAAAGACATCTAGGGGGATGGATAGTAATCATTTACCATAAAAGAGTGTGTCCCAGAAGACTGCCACAAAGTTGTGAACTCAAGACAGCACTATCACCCCTTACACAGTGGCAAACATGGTGTGTCCCAGAACAGCATGAAGCTATGATTTATGGAAGGGACTGTATCGCTCAAGGGATTCTTCTCTGGGACATGCAGTACTACAGCTGTGGGGCTAATTCTATTTAGGCTCCAAACTGATGATTGCATCTGAAATAGGTTCCTGGTTTGCACCTGGAATGAAATGACCCTTTCGTTGTAATCCACTGACATATTTACTGGAGGCATTGACATAATGCGGTATGGCAACCAAATGATCTGAGGCGGCTCTCCATAAATGTGATACTCAATGCGTAGTTATTGAATAGTCAATACTATGGAAAGGACCAATAGTTATTACCTTTCTCTACCTGGCAGTGAGATTCCATGGACAGAAGAGGTCTAATTATGGATTCGCCACATTTGTCACATAATCGATAATCTGCAGCATAAACAACAGATTTGAGCAAAATAATTTGTTTCTAGCTCAAATGGATTAAAGTTACTAAAAATACTGCATGTGTAGCCACACAGTGGAAGGCCTTTTGAAAAACATTGATTGATCACCTTTCTTTTGCTTATTACTATATTTGGGTGTCAACATGGTACTAATGAGGTGAAACCTTTGCCCAGAGTGTTATTGTGTAAAAATGCCAAAATAATGAGGTAATACTAACACAAAATATCCTCCATTATGCTGCATAAATTGCCTTTTCTTGTCGCATGATTTAGTTATCAATCCCACATAATTTCGTTCTCACCTGCAGCATAATCACAAAGCGCCAGTGGCCATGATCATACTAAGGGCCCTTATAAAAAGAATAAACTTTTTTCTTTAAATGACTGCGAACGATCTACACAAGGCATCGAACAATGTTCCCGCTGAGTATAGTCTGACATCATTCATAAATGATGGTCAATTTAATAGAAGAAAACAACATCCTCGACTCCTCCCAATCAGGTTTCAGGAAGAACCACAGCACCAAACCGCACTTCTTGCTGCGACAGATGACATCCGCTCCCTCCTAGAGAGAAGAGAGACTGCGGCCCTCATACTCCTGAACCTCTCCGTAACCGTCGACACAGTCTCCCATTGTACCTTAGCATGCAGACTCCACAACTCAGGAATCCGGAACAAGGCCCTCGACTGGATCCGCTCATTCCTCCCCGGCAGAACGCAACGTGTCAGACTCCCTCCATTCTGCTCGGAACCCACATCAACCACCTGCAGGTTCACCCAAGCATTCTCCATCAACCCCACCCTTTTCAACATCTACGTGGCCCGTTTGCATCCATCGTCAGAAACCACGGACTCTAAATCTTATCGTATGCAGACAACACCCAACTCATCCTCTCCCTATCCAACTAACCCAACATCTTCAAACACAACTTTCAAGAAGGAATGGAAGCAGTTACCAGGTGGATGCAGAACAGCTGCCTACAACTCAACACGGAAAAAACCAAAGTCCTCATCATGGGCCCACACCCCAATGCCTGGAATGACACCTGGTGGCCCCCGCCCTCGGGAACCCTCCTGCCCCCACACACCATGCACGCAACCTCTGAATCATTCTGGACTCCGAACTCAAAATGGACTGCAAGATCAACGCTGTCACCTCTTCCTGCTACCACACCCTATGCCTACTCTGAAAGACCTTCAACTGGATTCCTCTCGAACACAGGAAAACTATCACCCACACCCTCATCAGCATCAGACTGGACTACGGCAACGCACTCTACACCGGGACCAACAAAAACATTACCTGCCAACTCCAGAACGTCCAGAACACTGCCGCCAGACTAGTCCTCAATCTACAGCGCCACTAGTCCTCAATCTACAGCGCCACAGCCACATCAGCCAACACCTAAAGTCACAACACTGGCTTCATGTCGAGAAGAGAGTCACCTTCAAGCTCCTCACTCACACCAACAAGGCCCTTCCCAACACCGGACCTGTCTACATCAACCACTGCCACTTTTTCTATGCCCCACAAACATCCCTTCACTCAGCCCAGTTCTCCCTTGTGACGGTACCACGCACCAAGAAGACCCGAACAGGAGGATGCTCCTTCTCCCTCCTCGTGGCCATGGCATGGAACTCTCTCCCTCTCCACCTCCGACAGACACCAACACTCCCCACTTTATTGAAGGACCTCAAGACCTGGCTCTTCGACAAAGCACCTTGAACATCAAGGAGCTGGGCGTCCCTCTCACCCCCGGCGCCATGAGACCCTTTGGGGTGAGTAGCTGCGCTCTACAAACCCCTGATTGATTGATTTCATGACGATAAAAAATACATATATGTGTATTTAACAGTATCAATGTATGAATCGCCGTCATCCATTGACAGGTAGGCCCTTAAGTCACATAAGGTGTATGAATTATGATGTCATCCAGGTTTATACGAAACAAAGGAGGGATCTGAATCATTTCAGCTCTGGAAGTCCACATTTCTTTAGATGATGCTACCAAAGAAGCGAGTTTCACAGGGATCAGCTCTCAATGTTACCCACGTGAGGATCAATGGAGCTGTGAAACTGCAATAACCATAGATAGGTCTAGTTGATCTGGAAAATGATGTCCATGTGCCACTTTAGGGACAATGACTATTTTTGCAATTTACAGAGGGGGTGGTTACTTATAGGTTGGTTGCACAGAGATCCAGGAAGGATGAGCAAATCCTGGGATGGTGTGCTGGAAAGCCGGACAGGAAAAGCGGCAGTGAGACTCATGAATCAATTGGTCAGAAGCACCTGGTGTGAGGGCGGATGATGCTGCCTGGGCATTTGAGGCTCATGCCAAGGGTGCTTTAGCAATAGGGTGAGCTGGAAGCTTGATGGCATCAAAGGTCGGTTGAACAGGGTCAGCCACATGATAAGGTTTCATAGGGGTAATGTAAACAGGACAATTCTTCATGCCCTAAGCTGGGGTGGCAACATCACAGTTCTTGCACCTCAGTCACAATGACTTGAACTGGAGGCTGACACATTGGACCAAGTGGTATTCTGTCATGTATTCTTCAGCACCCAGGTGGTATGGTCCACAGCCGCAGGAGCATTGAGACACACCAGCAATATTTCTCTGATCTCACTCAGGTCATGCAACATACTGCTACAGGTCCACGTCTTCTGAGACTCAGTAACACCTGGGAGATCAGGTACAGACATAGGCATTCCAAACATGAGTTGGCATGAGGGTCTTACTTAGCAGCACAGTTCTAGGAAAATTGTTTAAAGATTGATGCGTCATGTCTATATGGTGGTTGCCATCAATCCATCTACTTGTGGCAACATTTCTTATTGGAGTGGTCCTATTTGGATGTTACACTGGCGACGAGTCAGCACGACAAATCGATTACTGTGCTTGAGAAGGTTAGAAGCCATTGGAAAGTTGCAGGTGCCTGTCTAGTAGCACGAGTCATGATCCAGGACTGTGTCTCCCTACTAGCACCGCTCTGTTGGGTACCCTACCGGGCTTCCTGGTTTGCTCCACTTCAACAGTTCTTTTATTCAAAGATGGTAATTGGAATATAATAGATTGTATGGACTCGCTTATCATTTGATTTCTAAACTTATTTCTTCAATCCATTCCTATATTCATTGAACAGTACCCTTTAAACCAAGAGAAGAAATACAACTTAAACTTTGGGAATACCAGCCAGTGACAGCTATGTCAGAAAGGGCCTTCACGCTAAAGACCGCATTCTCGGGTGGCACCTGGACATTGCATCACAAGAGAATACGTTGCTTTGAACATGCTGAGATTGTGTATGTGCTCTTTAAACAGTATGTAACATATGAATTGTGATGTGCTTACAGAGCGGAACTGCCCATGCTTACTTTTCATTATGCCAGGATGTCGTATTAAGGCACGTTATTGTGGTTTGATGCGCTTGGAATGGTGTGCGCTAGATAATTAATAGCATTACTATCAATCCGTAATGCAGTGGCGGCTCCTCCTCAATGGCGGAGGAGCGTCGCCCCACTGCCTGGCTCAAAGCCAGCAAATGTAAATTAAAACACGTTCTTGCAGCGTTTTCATTTACATTTGTAGGCTCTTAGCCAGTGCTGTTGGAAGGGGTGGGCCGAGGTATGTGAGGGGGGAGGAGGAGTGCCAGTGCACTGCACTCCCTAAGTGCGCATATGTGTTTTGGCCGGCCGTCTCAGGCTGACCGAAACACACATGCGCACTTAGTTTTCTCCAGCCCAGCTGCATTGAGCAGCCGGGTTGGAGAAACCCCTCAGACTCCCTGGTCTGCAGCGCGAGGACTGGACAGGGAGTCTGTCCCAGGGGCTGCTGGGACCAGCAGGCAGGAAGAAGAGAGGCTGAGCGAGAAGACGCGACGCTGGAGCGGCCGCAGCAAAAGCTACGCTTTCTTTTTTTATATTCAGTCCCCCCTGCGTGACCTCACCCTCCTCCCATCCTTCGTTTATGGCGGCTGCCGCTGCTGTAATCTATACAGTAATCAATTGTCATCAATGTTTAAAGGTGCCTCCAGTGACAGACATGTCCAGAGAAAAGATGACAAACCGGTGCATACTAACATGATTTGTTTTTGCATCAGTGTGGCGATAATGAATGCATTTAGACAGACCATATTTTTTACCTGGAAAACATTAGTGAAGAAATAATGTAACCTATTAGTAAAGAAAGAAATTTATATGAACTAGATCTGGGACAAGGAAGGGGGCAGTGCCACACCTTTTCTTGGTTTCGCTGGTAGAGCTGGAATTAGATTGGTAGCAAAGTAAGGAAGGTGTCGAGGCTTATGTAGGGGCTCTAGGCCATTCCATATTTACAGGCAAGAGAAAGTTATCACTATTAAAGCATTGTCTCGCGTTGGAGGGACAACGCTTATTAAAAAGCGTGCCACGGATCTGTATGGTTGAAGTATAAGAGGTGATTTCTGGAGACTATGAAACAGCTATACACCATTTCATTTGATCAAATACAGCAAAATAGTGAATAAGGTGGTTGTCAGCCATACATGTATGGGTAGAGGTCAGTTATTTGAAGAACCTCTTGATAGTTTTGTATCAGCCCAAAAATACCATGGCTGCCACAAGTAACTATAGAACATTCCATAATGAGAATATAAGAAACCAATAAGAAAATAAAACAAACAGCGTGAAATTGCAAGAATAAATACTACTAACAGACCAGCTGACTTTAGAAAAGGCCATACAACCGTTAATTGAGGTAACGTCTCTGGGACTGGAAAAACTCGCCAAGAAGGAGGTTGCATTACCTTGTATACATGGCTTAAAGCGCGTAGGAAACCAGATATTAATCTCAAATATCACAGAGTTTAACACTGGTCAGAAAATAGGAATGACAATGTAGGATCCCACAAGTGTGCATGCTAGAGATGTGGGTTGAATGATCATGGAGTGACTGAGAAGTCGTGTACTAAGTTTGGGAAGTGTGCTGTAAATATAAGTATAAGGGACATTACGCTCACATTTGTAAACACAAAGCAAGCAGAGAGTGTGGAACAGTGAAAAACAGAAATCAGCTCAAATCTTAAACGTGGGACGTGAAAGGTGAAGAAGTCCAGGAAGGAACTCTGTTATAGATTTGTGAAGTTGGAGACTCAAACAACAATGGTACATATGGTGAGGAGATACAAGTATTAGCCGGTTCAGGAGTTAGATATACATTATCTGGAGATAACAAATAAGGGTTCTTTGAAAGTGCATAATTAAATCCCCAGAATATATATATATGTCAAATAGCATATGGTACAAACCTATTGATGTAGTTGGATATTTCAAACTGGTTTACATTTCAAAGGTAAATACATCCAGGCGACTGTCTATGCCACTAATGAAGGTTCTTGTAGTTTAGAGTGGCCCAAGGAGAGGGAATCAGTAATGAAGTTGGATCCTTATCAAGTTTTAGGTTATGACAATGTTATTATGACAATGTCTGGAGAACATGAAGAAGTCATTAAGTGGAAATAGCTTTTACCTAATTATTCAATAAATCATTAGGTTTACCTAACTGTATTGTACACCCTATCATACTTAACAATTATGCCAAACTTGAAGTACACGTGGTGAGGGAAATCCCCATATCGGTGATAGATGAATGAATAAAGGAGCTTTAACATGTACGCTAAGGTGTAATTGAAGAGATACTTTTATCTGATAGGTTGTCTTCGATAATAGAGGCCATTAAACACAAAGGAGGTGTAAGATTGTGTCTGGATCTGTGAGACCTCACTGAGAGTGTGTGGCATGACTGTCATCCTCTGACAAATATTGGTAAAATGCTGTTGATGATTAAAGCTGCCACCATTTTTTCAACACTAGACCTGTCGCAGGCATTTCACCAGGTATCACCAGGTATCATTAGCCTTGTTATCATCAATTACACCAAAGGGGCATTTAGGTATAGATGTAAGTTTGTATGATTAGTGTTGGCATTAGTTGTTTTCAATGATCCATGTCATTTGTTTTAGAATGTGCCCAATGTGTACTATTTCCAGGATGATAGCCTTGTATTTTGTCAGATGTGAGCATAAAATGATGACACATTGCTCATGGTATTAACAATACAGGAGGAAAGAGGTTTAACAATTTCACAGGACAAAGACAGAACTGTAAAATACAGTCTGGAATATTTGCTCTCTTTATAAATGTATATTTTTAGGGCCTCCTTTTGGACTCTGCTTAGTGGTACTTGTGAAAGTAATGTTGCTTCTACGGCTACTTTTGTGTCAGGATCCACTTTGATTTTGGATCAAGTTAAGATGGTAAGCTTAAGGGTGCTTCCTGCTATCTTGGTGGCTTCCTCTGTGGCTCTGATGTGCCATTGTATGTTGCATCTGTGTCAGAGAAAAGCTAGTTTGGAAGTTAGCCACTTTTTCCAACGCTGCCTTTGGAATAATTGAACCCATTTTCATTCCATATTTCAGTTTTATGTTTAGATGCAAAGGCGTCATTTGAGACCACCAATGTCTTTGTTGGCTAATGCTAAAAGTAATAAAATAATCTGGAGAGAATGCTTGAGGTAGCTGGGCTCAGGGTAGAGCAGCTGATTGCTGCAAACCAGGCTACAATTGTGCAGTTGAAAGTTGGTGTGGGAGCACACTGCTTTACCTCCCAGCAGGGTCGCCCCTAAGCATCATGATAGATGTAGTTCGACAAGCGAGTACACTTGCAAAGTCTTTAGAGTGTTTCACCAGGTGGGTGCAGATTAGTGCTGGCCATCTCTGGACACGTGTTTCTAGATTATTATCTGTCATCAGCAGAGATTAGGCATTATTTGGGGTTGCTGAGCAGGCTGCCGTATCCTTGGAACGTAGTATCTCTCCAGGCGCGCAGGTGCCTCTCCACGAGCTCGTCAGCCCACAGCGGCTCGAGGGAGCCTTCAAGTAGAAAGTTGGTGTGGGAGCACACTGCTTCACCTCCCAGCAGGGTCGCCCCTAAGCATCATGATAGATGTAGTCCGACAAGCGAGTACACTTGCAAAGTCTTTAGAGTGTTTCACCAGGTGGGTGCAGATTAGTGCTGGCCATCTCTGGACACGTGTTTCTAGATTATTATCTGTCATCAGCAGAGATTAGGCATTATTTGGGGTTGCTGAGCAGGCTGCCGTATCCTTGGAACGTAGTATCTCTCCAGGTGCGCAGGTGCCTCTCCACGAGCTCGTCAGCCCACAGCGGCTCGAGGGAGCCTTCAAGTAGAAAGTTGGTGTGGGAGCACACTGCTTCACCTCCAGCAGGGTCGCCCCTAAGCATCATGATAGATGTAGTCCGACAAGCGAGTACACTTGCAAAGTCTTTAGAGTGTTTCACCAGGTGGGTGCAGATTAGTGCTGGCCATCTCTGGACACGTGTTTCTGGATTAGTATCCGTCATCAGCAGAGATTAGGCAAAATTATTTGGGGTTGCTGAGCAGGCTGCAATATTCTTGGATCTCAGTATCTCTCCAGGCGCGCAGGTGCCTCTCCACGAGCTCGTCAGCTCAAAGCGGCTCGAGGGAGCCTTTAAACAAGAAACTGGTGTGGGAGCACACTGCTTCACCTCCCAGCAGAGTCGCCCCTAGGCATCATGGTAGATGCAGTTCAGTTCACCAAGCGAGTACACTTGGAAAGTCTCTTGAGTGTTTCACCAGGTGGGTGCAGATTAGTGCTGGCCATCTCTGGACACGTGTTTCTAGATTATTATCTGTCATCAGCAGAGATTAGGCATTATTTGGGGTTGCTGAGCAGGCTGCCGTATCCTTGGAACGTAGTATCTCTCCAGGCGCGCAGGTGCCTCTCCACGAGCTCGTCAGCCCACAGCGGCTCGAGGGAGCCTTCAAGTAGAAAGTTGGTGTGGGAGCACACTGCTTCACCTCCCAGCAGGGTCACCCCTAAGCATCATGATAGATGTAGTCCGACAAGCGAGTACACTTGCAAAGTCTTTAGAGTGTTTCACCAGGTGGGTGCAGATTAGTGCTGGCCATCTCTGGACATGTGTTTCTAGATTATTATCTGTCATCAGCAGAGATTAGGCATTATTTGGGGTTGCTGAGCAGGCTGCCGTATCCTTGGAACGTAGTATCTCTCCAGGCGCGCAGGTGCCTCTCCACGAGCTCGTCAGCCCACAGCGGCTCGAGGGAGCCTTCAAGTAGAAAGTTGGTGTGGGAGCACACTGCTTCACCTCCCAGCAGGGTCGCCCCTAAGCATCATGATAGATGTAGTCCGACAAGCGAGTACACTTGCAAAGTCTTTAGAGTGTTTCACCAGGTGGGTGCAGATTAGTGCTGGCCATCTCTGGACACGTGTTTCTAGATTATTATCTGTCATCAGCAGAGATTAGGCATTATTTGGGGTTGCTGAGCAGGCTGCCGTATCCTTGGAACGTAGTATCTTTCCAGGCACGCAGGTGCCTCTCCACGAGCTCGTCAGCCCACAGCGGCTCGAGGGAGCCTTCAAGTAGAAAGTCGGTGTGGGAGCACACTGCTTCACCTCCCAGCAGGGTCGCCCCTAAGCATCATGATAGATGTAGTCCGACAAGCGAGTACACTTGCAAAGTCTTTAGAGTGTTTCACCAGGTGGGTGCAGATTAGTGCTGGCCATCTCTGGACACGTGTTTCTAGATTATTATCTGTCATCAGCAGAGATTATGCATTATTTGGGGTTGCTGAGCAGGCTGCCGTATCCTTGGAACGTAGTATCTCTCCAGGCGCGCAGGTGCCTCTCCACAAGCTCGTCAGCCCACAGCGGCTCGAGGGAGCCTTCAAGTAGAAAGTTGGTGTGGGAGCACACTGCTTCACCTCCCAGCAGGGTCGCCCCTAAGCATCATGATAGATGTAGTCCGACAAGCGAGTACACTTGCAAAGTCTTTAGAGTGTTTCACCAGGTGGGTGCAGATTAGTGCTGGCCATCTCTGGACACATGTTTCTAGATTATTATCTGTCATCAGCAGAGATTAGGCATTATTTGGGGTTGCTGAGCAGGCTGCCGTATCCTTGGAACGTAGTATCTCTCCAGGCGCGCAGGTGCCTCTCCACAAGCTCGTCAGCCCACAGCGGCTCGAGGGAGCCTTCAAGTAGAAAGTTGGTGTGGGAGCACACTGCTTCACCTCCCAGCAGGGTCGCCCCTAAGCATCATGATAGATGTAGTCCGACAAGCGAGTACACTTGCAAAGTCTTTAGAGTGTTTCACCAGGTGGGTGCAGATTAGTGCTGGCCATCTCTGGACACATGTTTCTAGATTATTATCTGTCATCAGCAGAGATTAGGCATTATTTGGGGTTGCTGAGCAGGCTGCCGTATCCTTGGAACGTAGTATCTCTCCAGGCGCGCAGGTGCCTCTCCACGAGCTCGTCAGCCCACAGCTCCCTCGAGCCGCTTTGAGCTGACGAGCTTGTGGAGAGGCACCTGCGCGCCTGGAGAGATACTGCGATCCAAGAATATTGCAGCCTGCTCAGCAACCCCAAATAATTTTGCCTAATCTCTGCTGATGACGGATACTAATCCAGAAACACGTGTCCAGAGATGGCCAGCACTAATCTGCACCCACCTGGTGAAACACTCAAGAGACTTTCCAAGTGTACTCGCTTGGTGAACTGAACTGCATCTACCATGATGCCTAGGGGCGACTCTGCTGGGAGGTGAAGCAGTGTGCTCCCACACCAGTTTCTTGTTTAAAGGCTCCCTCGAGCCGCTTTGAGCTGACGAGCTCGTGGAGAGGCACCTGCGCGCCTGGAGAGCTACTGCGATCCTTAGAATATTGCAGCCTGCTCAGCAACCCCAAATAATTTTGCCTAATCTCTGCTGATGACGGATACTAATCCAGAAACACGTGTCCAGAGATGGCCAGCACTAATCTGCACCCACCTGGTGAAACACTCAAGAGACTTTCCAAGTGTACTCGCTTGGTGAACTGAACTGCATCTACCATGATGCTTAGGGGCGACTCTGCTGGGAGGTGAAGCAGTGTGCTCCCACACCAGTTTCTTGTTTAAAGGCTCCCTCGAGCCGCTTTGAGCTGACGAGCTCGTGGAGAGGCACCTGCGCGCCTGGAGAGATACTGCGATCCAAGAATATTGCAGCCTGCTCAGCAACCCCAAATAATTTTGCCTAATCGCTGCTGATGACGGATACTAATCCAGAAACACGTGTCCAGAGATGGCCAGCACTTTCCAAGTGTACTAGCTTGGTGAACTGAACTGCATCTACCATGATGCCTAGGGGCGATTCTGCTGGGAGGTGAAGCAGTGTGCTCCCACACCAGTTTCCTACAATTGTGCAGTTGTTGTGGGTAGTTGGCAGCTTTGAAAGCCCAGACTTGTGTGAGACTGTGATTCCCTCCACCCGTTCACCCCAGACCTGTGGGTGCCCGCTAGCATGGGAAGCAGAATCCAGTGTTTAATTTGAGCCAGTGGGGCCCACCAGCATGCATTTTTGGGGAGCGGCACTTAGTTTTCTTCAACAGACTTTGATCCAAAGCAAGAGTCAGAAAATCATGAAAAAGGGAAAGGAGAAGGAAAAGAACGACAAAAAAACACTAACAAAGGGAGAAAGCCGGAATGAAAAAGAACGTGAAAGAGTGAGCTAAAGGGTTCTGGTGGATCTAATTGTAAAATAAAGAAGCATGAAGTGGAATCAAGACTAAGCAGCCTTGGTATTCGGCACAGTGACATTCAAAAGCGCTAGCTGCGGGCTTCTCAGCAAACTTTGGGCCCCGGCACCTCGCAGCAAAACTCTGGTCCCCGGGCACTCATTAAGCACTGATGGAAGCCGTTTCAAAGACAAGTGCCTTCACTATTTCCAGCACTGAAAACCCTTAACCTGATCAGCTGTTACCATGTTATTGAGCATCTTAATAAATACATGTGTGGGTCCTGGGAACCCAAGTGTGTGGGCAGTGGACTTGCTGCTAGTTCCCGCACTTCCATAACTGCACACTGTTCCCCCTTAACCATCCCCTTTTGTCTGCCCGAGGATCAGAACTCTTTTGTGGGTGGGTGCTTCAACCATTTTGAGGGGGAAAAGTTGCATGTCAGCTGACGAGACTCCTGCCTGGATGGGCAGGAGGCGGAATACCACCCAGACAATGTGAGGTGGCGCCTTACCCCAAAGGAGTGGACCCACTTAGGCAGACTCCCTGTCAATAACCGCAGGAATGCTCTTTGACCAGCTCAATATTCTTAAAACTACATTTTAGAGCATTTAGAGGAAAGAGCTTGATCAGGGACGTAGCTTGGTCAGTAAGATTGGTAGGGGGGTGAGCTTCAGGTTTTCCAATAAACACACTGGTATATCCTGTTAAAATACATTATAAGATGTAGCGAAGAAGGGGAGTTAAAGGGGCTGTGGATAGGGAGCAGAGTTGGGGGTCTAGGGGGTACTAAAAACCACAATAGTTTGTGAAATAACCAACACTTTTTAAGACCGTCAAAACAGAGACAGTGTGTGTGAGAAAGAGAGGTTGTATGAAAAAAATCCAAGGTGAAATCCGACAGATTTCTGACCACACCTGACTGAAAACATATGTACCTAACTATTTACTAGATATTAGGGGGGTCTACCACCCCAGACCTCCCGCCTCCCTCCCCCCGAAGCTAAACGCCTGACTGTGATTATAAAGACGAATATAGAGGTGCATCCAGTGATTAATAATTAAAAAAAGATAGGTGCAAGGGCCCTCCTCGGGAGGCCACTGTAGCTTGCACCACCCACTGCCTCCACCAGCACTACTGGTCACAGTACGAGCACACCTGGTAGCCATTGCACTCCTACACGTGATGTAGTTCAGACTATCCAAGGGCCCAAAGCTATACGAATGGTTTGAGCTTAAGGTATTAGTTATTTTAGATGCATACTGAATTAATAAACAACTGTTGTTGTGCTCATCTCTAAATAAAACAACCAGCGCCACCATGTGGCAGACTATCATAACAGCTGTGTTGGCAATTAAGTGCTGGTGCCGAGCACCCAAAACCGCCAGATCAAATTAAGCCCTGATGCATGGAAAAAACCCTGCCAGAGTATCTTTATACAAGCAGAAGTTGGGAGCGACTGAATATTGTTTCAACAGTCTCAGAAACAGGAAGGCACATCTCTAACCAGGGAGGGGGTGATGGGGCTGGTTGTAAACACTGTATCAAATAAAATATGAAAGTCTGGAAGTGACTGAGTATTGTTTTCACCGGTGTCAGAGACTTTTCAGACACAGATCTCCAAACAGAAAGGGGCTAGCAAGATCTGGTTCTCATTATGCGGATCTGTCTGTTATGCTTTGCATTTAGCTGTTTGTATGCATTAAATCTCGTTTTGGTTTCATATAGATTCACTTAGGCACGTATGGCGAGCGACTCCGCCTGTGGACCCCGAGGCAATGTAGGATTACAGTTCTTATAATTGGGGCCAGATTTACAGTCACGCCGCGCAGAGCGGTACACATAGCAGGGCCAATCACTGCTGATCAACTTTTCAAACAAACATTTTTATGTTCCAAGAGATCACCTCAGCGCAGTCATAAATATAATTGTGTTATGCGGTGCCAGGCACCTGATGAGTTACTCAGAGGAGGTTTACTAGGACAGGGGCAATGCAAAACACCTCTACGATACTATGCAAGCTTCGCATGGAGGCCTAGACAAGACTGCACAGGCACCAACACTGACCAAGAATATTAACATGAGTTTATTCATGTGTAAAACATGTCATTTCATTCTTTATTGAAAGGTTTAAGACTAGTTTATCATTTCCTTTACTCCTTACGCTACTGCATCCGGTTGTACTAGGAGTCTTGTGATATCCAAAGAGATTGATCCATCTCCCGCCCGCAACTGCAGAAAGGTCTCAAAAAAAAGGGACCTTCCTGTACATAAACAATCCAAGGCATTTCGCTTTTTCCATGTGTGCTGCACAGCGTCAAAGTCAATGGGTGTTGCGACAAAACGCCCAACACAACACCCAATGCCCACCCCTTTCACACTAAGCATTGCGTGAAAGGGGGCCTTATTAACAAGGCAGTGTTAACATCCACATTAAGTGGCTTAATGCTGCCTTGTAAATAAGGCTAAGCCCCTATTGCCACCACAACTTCGTTAAAAGTGGCGTTGTGGTGGCGATGGGGGCTTGTACATATGCCCCTCTGTCTTTACACTGCTCGCTCAATTACCCTCTGTTCAGTAATGGGTCGCCAGTACCAATCATGTCCTTGTTGTTTGTGTCTCTGCTGCACTGTTTATGCTTAGCATACATTTCATGTAAAAAATGAAAGATTCTATAACTAACCATCTTCTAGGTCGAAACTTATTAGTACATAGACAAGAGATGACCTCCTTAATCGTGATATTTTTCAAGTTTTATGATCAATTGTGGGCTGTGGATGACTTATATCTAGAGAAAAAAGACAAAATGGTGCCCCCCCCCCCCAAGTGACCTTTAGATTCACATTCACACTAGACACTTTCCTATTCACTCCTCAGTCGTACGCACACTAAGTTACTGAACCCATTCACACGTGACAATGCTTACTTTATTTCTGTTTTGAGATTAATAGAAAACACTATTAAACTTTTAAAAAGAATGTGACTACAATTGAAAATGGGGCCTTGTCTTGTCTGGTGTTGGCCACTAGTTTCTAATGTCTGTATAAATTAGAGTACCTCTCTATACAACACAGAGAGAGACGGAATTTTAAGGCACACAGAAGAACTCTGAGGGTGCAAAGAAAGCCTCTTTAGGAAGAATTGCAACATATCTCGAAAGTGACTTTTGGTATCTATGTGCTTCCTGCGGATAACGATCAAAGGGATGATTGTTGTCACCAAGTTAGAGTCATGAAGAAGGTGGTTTTTAGCGAATTTCATCCACTGAAACGCTGTGTCGACAACTACATGTTTTTATATTTGGGTGGCTATAGGCCAGATTTGAATATGTATTTTGTTGTGATTTGTATATCTTAATGCGTTTTTTATCTTGCATATTGGTGTATGAATCGTATTTATACAGACATTAGAGACTGGTGGCCAACACCAGAAATGAAAGGCCCCACCTTCAATTGTAACCACAGTGTTTTTAAGATTTCTGGGATAGGATCAGGCCTCCAGCAGGTCCCACTCCTCCCCCTTTATTTCCAGCAGGAGCAATATCCTCCCAGGGTTACTAGATGGATGTTGGAGCTTTGCAAGCTGAGATCTGTGGCAGAAAGGATACATTTGCCTGGGACCTGATGCCCGGGTTCTTTCATTTCTCTCCAGGGATTGAGGACGTCGCCTGCCCCAGCAGATGTAACGCATTGTGAGATGCTCTTGTGGTGTGCAGCGACATTACCCCCTCTAATGCGCATTAACCTATCGTCTGCCTATATGTCCAACTTTAGTCGATGCTGTGCACCTATGGCCAGGGACCTTGTGTAAGCCCTGCCATGCAATGGTAGTGTGACAGGTGATTGAGAAGCACCCCTCCCAGCTCATTCAACCATCGCCATGGTCCAACAAAGGAGTGCGCGTACATCAATAGCAGAGCTCCAAAAGCACTGTCATGCACACTCATTTAGTGAATTAAGGCTTTTTCTTAGTCACTTTCAGATTTTGATGGCAGACCATCACACCAGTTATGCACCCGTGACCAGGGTTGTATTGGGATTCAAAATCGCCCCGGGAACGCAAAAAAAGGGGCCCACATTTGCCTTTTGCCAAACGCTGCTTCGGTCAAAGTTTATAAAAAAGAGGGGGGGGGGGTAAAAAAAAACACACAGATTAGGTTACACTGATGAAATACGCCTGAAAACAAGTGAGGCCACTTCTGCTCAGGCCCCCCGCCCCCGCTCAGTATGCACACATTGTTTGGCCGGCCCAGGAGCGAAAGGGAGTGACACCTCTGCCCTTTAAGAAAAGGGAGGTAAGGGAGGTAATGGAGGCCCATTTGCATCCACTGGGCTGCAGGCAGTATCCGAACAGCGCAGAAACCACCCAAATCGGTCCCCCAGACTGCTCAAAAAAGCAGCCCACAGATGGAACTGGACACCAGCCCCGCAGGCATTGCCTGAGTGCCCTCGACCCTGCCCGTGACCAGCTCCACTGCAGGCAGGCAGTTCATGTGCTGAAAGTATGGTTGGGTGGTTGATAAAACTGTATTATCTAAAATGCAGACAGAAAACAGGCATTTAAGCTGGCATTGTAACTTTAATTGTAATTGCCTTTATATAGCGCTTACTACCCCTGATGAGGCATTGAAACACTTTTTAGGACTTAGCAAACTACTTTGGAACCCAAATAGGATTAGCGGTGAATTAGTCTAGGGAGATATGAAATGAATTTGAGCGGTCGACATGCGACTTTGTTATTTGGATTGAAAAAGGATAATGGAGGGATAGAAGAGGAACGGGTTTGCATTTATATAGCGCTTACTACCCCTGGTGAGGTGTTGAAGCACTTTTTAGGACTTAGCAAGCTACTCTGGAACCCAAACAGAATTAGTGGGGAATTAGTATAAGGAAATGTATACACAGTTTTTAGATACTGACACATTTTGAATACTCTCATGTAAGTTAGGAAAGATCCAGAGTTTCAGTCTTTACTTTCGGAGATGTCTGTGTCCCTGTAAGTGTACGGGCATTGCCTTACCTGGACAAGATGGCCGGCGCCTGTGTGGCCCAGCTGCCTCCCTGCCATGAGCCCCAAAAATGCCTGCAAAAGTTGCTATATTCTAGGTAGACATAGAAAGTGTTTCACCAGTCCAGACTATATATATATATATATATATATATATATATATATATATATATATATATATATATATATATATATATATATATATATATATATATATATATAAAGATATATATATATCTTTTTTTTCTGGAATGCGGTCCCTCCGTCACTCAATGCTTTGGTGTCGATAATATTTTACCAATTCATATTCCGTACATTCATCGAAAAACGAGTGTCTCAATGGTGCTTATCCTTGCGTTGTAATGTGAACAGAACATGGAAACATACCAGAGTTTCTTTCTTTCTTCTACTTTCATTTATGCGGATCCATCACTTTGTGAGGGCTTAGTTGGTGCTAATATACTAGTCCTTACTCAAGTGACGTTCCTGTCCTACCAGTCCTTGACATTTTGAAAGACTTCGCCTGGAAGTTACATTTACAGAATGGCAATTTTCTGTCTTTTTTGGACGCTGCCCATTTCCAGAGGCTACCCGTGACCTTTCCAGGATTCGACGTGAGGACAGTACACCTGAACAGTGAGTGAGACAAGATTACACGCCTCCCTTATCTGAAGGAGTGCGTGAGAGCGTCACGTCACACAACAAAGTCTACCCAGGCTCACGATAATGATAGTGTGGTGTCAGCTCTGATTATTTACCTAATCTATCGGTATTTACGCCTTTCTTGTTCCTACAGGTATTTCATTTCCGAGAAAGTATTTAATCACCTTTAAGACTCCGTTAAAACCCTTTGCAATGTTCTCAGAGTGGAGAGCAGTGGTGGGAGCCGCCATTTTAGCTTGGGACTCAGGCCTGACGAGCGTTTCTTCTCTAATGATGTACCTGTAATTATAATAGACATGTGGGCAGGTTCCTCCCTTCATTCACCTAGTAGATTTGCAAAGGGCTTTAGTTGAAAATTGAATAATTCATGAGTGAATTGAAGTCCGTAATTACTCGCCAAATGCATCACTCGCCAAGTACCAGATTTCTGCATCCTTATTCAGGGCAAATTGCTGCAAAGCTATCACTCTGACTTGGCGCCAGCACTATTATTTTTTTTTTTGGGTAACATTTTTTCTACCAATTTGAAAGCATGCCTCATCACAGTTAGGCGTTGTGAGTCACCGCGGTTGTAGGATGTGTTTAAAAAAGTGTTTGAAAATATTACAATAGCGTAACCCATTAAAGTGCATTAAATGCTTAATACTCCCCGGCGGTGGAGTATATATGCTCAAAGCAACCATAACATGGGCTCACTTGTATTTTGGAGTAGGATATGCAAACAAGTGTAGTATTTATGGTCGAAAGAATATAGGGCCATATGTATCATCAACCTGATTTGCGATTCTGAAATACCAATGTTTTTGAAATCGCTATTTCAGAATCGCAAATTAGGATGTATGTACAAATTCGCAATTTTTTTGCGAATTCTTCGTATTCCTTAATTGCGATTAGGAAATTGCGAATCGCGATAAAGAAATACTTTCCCATTCATTTCTATGGGCCAGGAGGCCCATTGGAATGAATGGGAAGTTATTCTCAATTTGCGATTCGCAATTTGAGAATCGCAAATTGAGAATAATTTCAAGGGTGCAGGACACCCTGTTGTACCCCTGAAATAAGCATGGGTGCACATGTGGCGCACATACATGCCCTAACTGCATGTATGTGCGTCACATGGCACTTTGAAAAATGCAAAAATGTGCATTTTTCAAGGAATTCTCAACTTACCACCAACTTGAAGTTGGTGGTAATTTGCTATTTCTTAAGGACAATTTGCAAAAAAATGTTGCTTCATACATTGCATTTAAGGATTCGCAAAATTTGCGATTCCTTAAATGCAATTGCAAAATAAGGAATCGCAAATTTTGCGATTCCTTATTTTGCACCAGATTTTCCTTAACACATACCATTTAGCAAATTCGCATTCGCAAACGCCGAAATTCTGTGAATTTCGGCGTTTGCAAATGCAAATTTGCTTGAAAGATATGGCCCATAGTTTGTTGTCACATTGGAGATTTTTAAAAGTGTGGTGTGCTGGGTGGGGCATGGGGGGCATTTTGTTCAGTGGACAATAGTGTTCTTCTTCAGGCTAATAAGCTGTAATTCTAAAATGGCTCCTGGTGCCAGCGGTGGATGGGATGGGTTAGATTGGCATGTTGCACACCTCAATGGAAATACACTTCCAGCTGGTGGATCCCAGCAATGTGCTTCAAAAGCGGTGGAAATCTGCCTGTGCAGTGCACTTTTCATCTCTGCTGGGCAATACAGGCCAGGCAGAAGGTTATCACCAGGACACAACGGTCACTATGGCTGCCCAGCGGTAGTCTACTATAATTGACTGTATGGGTCTTCATGTCTGTTTCTTTAAAAAGTACCTAGTTGTATGTGGCAACCGTAGTTCCCTGGGCAGTGTACGCCCCGTCAATCTGTTTCAACAAGAGGCCATGTCTCCTTTCTGGACACAAAGTCGTGTGTATAGGAGAAAGTAAGCGAAAGGATTGCAAACCTATGTTGTCGTTCATGAACACTCACTGAAAGACTCTGCTTGGCCATACCAATTCCCAAATCCTGTTTTCATTAAGTTTTTAGCAGTGCGCTCTCTAAACCTCATTAGTTCTTATTCCTGTTAAACAAGTCAATTTATAATGAAACATCTGCTTCACAAATTGAATTGACCAACTGTGAGCTGCTGCCGCTAACCATAAATGCGAAAGTACACACGGGCAGAGTTTGTCCTCTTATCTGCTGAGTGGAGGCTGCCTTCATGTAAATCACTATAGATTATTGCTATTTGTTATCAAAGAAATCAGGTTGCAAATAAGGCCGCACCATGCTCTCCACGGGAAATACGATCAATGCATTTGAAAACACTTCTTTAGACTTGTGATGATACAGAGGGCGTCGCTGCTGATCGCTGACACGTCGCTCTGCCTCAATAACACCAAACTGCAGCCCCTGTCCCGACTTCCATTCTACTGTGCTTAGTGTCTAGTTACTCACATATGCAACAGCACACAGGCATGTTCGAGAAGATTAAGAGGAGCATCTCAAACGTGGTAACGCCTTCAGAACCCAGGGGCTGTGGGAGGCCTACACTGAGGAATGCACAGAGAAGAGCCCATTTTAACAGCTAGATGCCTCAAAGGCGGTTCTGTCGCCATCCTTACTGAATATTTAGTTATAGTCCTAACTTTACCATACCTTCCTCTAACTTCCCACACACCTTCACCCTTTAACACCCTCATCTCCTGCCCAAGAATCTCATTCCGTACATCCTCAGTCTCAGCCCTCGCTCCACTACAGCAGCGTCCACAGACATGGGCGTTGTATACCACAACAACCCGATTTGATCTCTAAATGTTTGTTGTAGAAAGGAACCAGATCAGCCTTTGGTAAATATCCAGATTCATTGATAAAGCTAGCTAAACTCAAAATATGTGGCAGCCAGGCGGTTGGCTCTGAGGAGTGCAACTCGGCTGGACCTTTATCATCCTGTGTTTTTGGTACTTTCATACTCTAATCACTTCACTGAGGTGGACAACTTAGGCTTTTATAGGCCTTTCATGGCTACAAATCTGTTTTTAGATGCTCACTCACCTAAAATGGCATAACACAGGTTCACCATGGCTTCCCGTACCAATCAACAAAGTGGGCAAGAATATAGAAATCCGATTGGATCGGTCTAAACCCAGAAACACAAATTATTACAAACTATATTTTTGGGTGAAAACATTAAAAGGGTTGGATTACAAAATGTAAGTGCCTATATTTGTCATTTTTCATTAGATCCTTAGGATTTAACCTCTGCTGGTGCCTGAGATCTGCTAGCCAGACCTCAGGCCCCAGAGCCTTTGTGCAAAATGACATCATTCTTTTTTAAAGGCAACCCACAAAGACACCCAAACTGGTATTACATATTATCAGGGCACCAGTGTGATAAGGAGTGTTGTGAAGTATTAATACACTGTTCAACATGAGACAAGAGGAGGGATACAAACGTCCATGTTGTGTTGAACATAAGACCAGTGAGTGACCACAGTGATGTGTACGGTAAGCAGTCTGAAAGCATGTGTGTGACTACAGAGATGAGTACTGTAAGGACTCTTCAAGCATGAGTATGACTACAGATGTGTCTGGTAAGCAGTATGCAAGCATGTGTGTGACTACAGAGATATGTACGGTAAACAGTCTGCAAGCATGTGCGTGACTACAGAGATATGTACGATATGCAGTCTACCAGCATGTGTGTGACTACAGAGATGTGTCCGATAAGCAGTCTAGAAGCATGTGTGTGACTACAGAGATATGTACGGTAAGCAGTCTACAAGCATGTGTGTGACTACAGAGATATGTACGGTAAGCAGTCTGCAAGCATGTGTGTGACTACAGAGATGTGTCCGATAAGCAGTCTTCAAGCATGTGTGTGACTACAGAGATATGTACGGTAAGCAGTCTACAAGCATGTGTGTGACTACAGAGATATGTACGGTAAGCAGTCTGCAAGCATGTGTGTGACTACAGAGATGTGTCCGATAAGCAGTCTTCAAGCATGTGTGTGACTACAGAGATGTGTCCGATAAGCAGTCTAGAAGCATGTGTGTGACTACAGAGATATGTACGGTAAGTAGTCTACAAGCATGTGTGTGACTACAGAGATATGTACGGTAAGCAGTCTGCAAGCATGTGTGTGACTACAGAGATGTGTCCGATAAGCAGTCTTCAAGCATGTGTGTGACTACAGAGATATGTACGGTAAGCAGTCTACAAGCATGTGTGTGACTACAGAGATATGTACGGTATGCAGTCTACCAGCATGTGTGTCACTACAGAGATGTGTATGGTAACCATTCTACAAGCATGTTTGTGACTACAGAGATGTGTATGGTAAGCAGTTTACAAGCATGTGTGTGACTACAGAGATGTGTCTGGTAAGCAGTATGCAAGCATGTGTGTGACTACAGAGATGCGTACACTGAGCAGTCTTCAGGCATGTATGTGACTACGGAGGTATGTAGGGTAAGCAGTCTGCAAGCATGTGTGCGACTACAGAGATGTGTCCAGAAACCAGTCTGCAAGCATGTAGGTGACTACAGAGATGTATACGGTAAGAAGTCTATAAGCATTTGTGTGATTACAGAGATGTATACGGTAAGAAGTCTATAAGCATTTGTGTGACTACAGAGATGTATACGGTAAGAAGTCTATAAGCATTTGTGTGACTACAGAGATGTATACGGTAAGAAGTCTATAAGCATTTGTGTGACTACAGAGATGTATACGGTAAGAAGTCTATAAGCATTTGTGTGACTACAGAGGTGTGTATGGTAAGCAGTCTATACGCATCTGTGTGACTACAGAGGTGTGTATGGTAAGCAGTCTATAAGCATTTGTGTGACTACAGAGATGTGTACAGTTAGCAGTCTATAAGCATTTGTGTGACTACAGAGGTGCATACGGTAAGCAGTCTTTAAGCATGTTTGTGACTACAGAGGTATGTACAGTAAGCAGTCTGGAAGCATGTGTCAATAAGCCGTCCAAGACCTAGGTGTTAGCAAATGAAAGAAGAGACAATCAGATCTGTGCTCTGGTTGGTCAGGTTAATTTTATCCTCAATATGATAAATCACAGTAATAAACATTTTGTTAAAGAGCCAATGGAACCTTGAACCTTCCCTGCCTTGCCCGGCTCAGGAATTCCACAGGGATTAGATTCGAAGAACCTGCAGTGCAAGGAACACATTTTTTAGATCAGATAAGGTAACTCACGTTGGTAAAGTAGTGATCGTGGTTCCTTAGGTTTAGAGTGACTGGACGGTGCAGGAGTACTTGTGAAGTGAATGGAGTTATAGGTAAGCAAGGCTGAGAAGAAAGATGTTTCTGCATGGCTTCATGTGATACCATGATATGAATGAATTAATGGAAAATGAAAACTGAGAAACTACCTTGGAGGAAACCAAATAATGGAAAACCAATTTTAAGGAAATACAAAAAAATCGAAAATTAAAAGAAGCATTTTAAAAGAAAAGATAATTTTAAGGAAAATCCCAAATTGCATAAAACTTGGGTGAAGTTTGGGACTACTGTGGAGTTTTTGGGTTTAGGGATGGGTAATGTTTAGTGTGATGAGGGGTCTTTAGGGGTCAAGAATAATTGGAGTTCGAGCATAGAAAGGTGTTTTTAAGATTCAGAGATAGGTGGAGAGCAGTTTTTAGGGTTCACGGGTGAGTAGTGTTTAGGTGTGTGTAGTGTTTATAGGTTACAGGGATGGGTGGGGTGTAAGGGGGTGTGGGTTTGTGGGTTCATGGATGGGCGAAGTTTAGGGCTGGTGAGGCTTTTTAAGGTTCAATTATAGGTAGAGGCTGGGATGGTGGAGAGTTTTTAGGGTTCGGAATGGGGTGGAGTTTAGGGGAGTGAGTGGTTTTAAGGTTTCATGGATAGGTGAAGTTTAGATGTAGAAACAGTTTTTTTTAGGGTTCAGAGATAAGTAGGGTGGGAGGAATTCTTATGGGTCATGGATGGCCGGTGTTTAAGGGTGGTGCAGGTTTTTTAGGGTTCAGGGATGCGTGGAGTTTAAGTGTGCCGAGGTGTAGTAAGGGGCATGGGATGGGTGGGGTTTAGGAGTAGAAAGTTGTATTTTAAGGTTCAGGAGTGGGTGGAGGTAAGGATAGTGGGTGATTTTTATGGTTCTGGGGTGATGGATTTTGGGGGTAGAAAAGGCTTTTGGGTTTCAGGTTTAACTGTATTTTAGGTGTGGTGAGGGGTTTTAGGGAGCAGGGATTGATGGTGTTTAGGGATTATGAGGGGACATGGGTCAGCAAATTTAAAGCACTTGAAGGTATTGTTTGACAATATAAAATATATAAATATTAAATAATGTCCCCTAAAGTAAAGCTCTGAAATGAATATCTCAGACAAAACAGTTTCTAATAGTAAAACCTGAAATCATTGCATTTATAAGTACAAAATAAGCACTTAGAAGCCAATTTCATCCCAAAAAACATTCAATGAATTGTTTTTTGCAAAAAGGTAAATGCCATTCATTCTGAAAATTTCCATTAAATGGTTTATATGAAATGGTTTCTCTGTAATGTAGTTCAATGATATCTCATACAAAATGACATTTATCAAGAGTCTTTGAGAGAACGTTTAAGGTTTGAAAGCAGAGAGAGGGCTACACTTGTCTAAAGAGAATCCCTGGTCCAAAGACTTGTGCCCAACCAATCACACGTGTCGATACTAGGTCTGCAGGATATTTGTAGCCTCCAGTCCTGAGGACAAGTGTTGTATGCTGATTTTGGAAAAGTTGAATGGGCTGGGGCCTAGGAAGTACTCTGTGCACATTTGCACTCGAGGAAAGATTCCAACAATGGGGGACTGACTGTCCCGGACCTACAAGCCTGTGAGCCTTTCTGAGTGTCACTAGTGAATAACCTTGGTGCCCTGCTGCCCTCTGGTGGCTGTTTTTGATAACAGATTCATTCTTGACTGCACTGCTGTGAGCAAACACTATTTGAACATCCCTCTGAGTGCCAGCATTCCCTCTGCAGTCACATTCAATTGCATTAGCTTTGAGTGCCTTTTTGAACGTTTTTCATTCAATGCTATTTTTCATGAGCATTTGTCGTTATACGTAACTTCATCTGGACATTATAGATTGAGATTCTGTGGGTGCCACATGTTCGGTGATCTGATACAATCATACCACACACTTGGGGGTCGATTTCGATTCGGGGAAAAAGTGCTCCGATTAGCTATATGGAGCGTTTTTCCCGTACGAATCGTACACCTTCAACATCCCTGTACGGACAAGCAAGTACGATCCGAACCCAAATCGCAACTCCGTACGACTCGCACCAAACACCGTACAACTAGAAAGTACACACGGATTGTATCCAGCTGACGCGGTACGCTACATCCGAACGTAAATAGGCCGCTCTTTCCGAACCAGGAAGTACGATCCGTGTCGACGACACTCCGTATGGCCCTTTTGCTACCAGAGCTGAAAACTGCCGTAAAAGCAGAGTCCGGCCCGACCCGCACCCCGGTAGGCGACATACACGGCATGAACCCCATCGTCCGTGTCATCCCAGTCCTGTACACCTATGACCTCGTACATCGAAACCGACGACGGCGCAGACGGTGAGTACAACTTACCACAACAACCTAACTTTACATGTACGGTGCGCCACACGCCCACATCACCATTGTAATAGCAAAACGTGCCTCATATACGCCATCAATGTCAGGGTACGTTGTGCCACACACACGCGCATATCACCATTGCAGTAGTGATACGTGCCGCACATACGCCATTAATGTCGGGGTACGTAGCGCCACACGCAATCCCATATCACCATTGCAATAGTGATACGTGCCGCACATACGCCATTAATGTCGGGGTACGGTGCGCCACATGCATGCGCATATCACCATTGCAATAGTGATACGTGCCGCACATACGCCATTGATGTGGGGGTAGAGTGCGCCACACGCTCGCGTACATCAGCATTGCAATAGTGATAAGTGCCTCACACACTTCTGTAATGTATGTGTGGTGCATCACATCTGAGTGGTGAGTGCACAGGACTCCCAGCAGTGCCCAACCATAGGAGGGGGGTGTAGATAGGACTCCCAGCAGTGCCCAGACATAACAGGGGTGGGTGGATAGGACTCCCATCAGTGCCCAGATATAGGAGGGGGGTGTAGATAGGACTCCCAGCAGTGCCCAGACATAGGAGGGGTGGCTGGATAGGACTCCCAGCAGTGCCCAGACAAAGGAGGGGGGTGTAGATAGGACTCCCAGCAGTGCCCAGACATAACAGGGGTGGGTGGATATGACTCCCAGCAGTGCCCAGACCGTATAGGGGGTGAGTAGATAGGACTCCCAGCAGTGCCCAGACATAGGAGGGGGGTGTAGATAGGACTCCCAGCAGTGCCCAGACATAACAGGGATGGGTGGATAGGACTCCCAGTAGTGCCCAGACATAACAGGGGTGGGTGGATAGGACTCCCAGCAGTGCCCAAACATAGCAGGGTGGTGTAGATAGGACTCCCAGCAGTCCCCAGACATAGGAGGGGTGGCAGGATAGGACTCCCAGCAGTGCCCAGATATAGGAGGGGTGGCTGGATAGGACTCCCAGCAGTGCCCAGACATAGGAGGGTGGCTGGATAGGACTCCCAGCAGTGCCCAGACATAACAGGGGTGGGTGGATAGGACTCACAGCAGTGCCCAGACATAGGAGGGGGTGTAGATAGGACTCCCAGCAGTGCCCAGACACAGGAGGGGTGGCTGGATAGGACTCCCAGCAGTGCCCAGACTTAGGAGACTCTCTGAAACAATTTTGGTGGAAATTCAAGAGACAGAATCACAATTCAAGGTGACAATCACTGGCTACAAAAAAAGCTGGATGAGATTAATAAAGAATTGGTTGAATACAAGGATAGTCTCATGCAATATATGGCTACTAAATTTCAGAAGGACTTAAAGAAGTTCGAATTTGAAAAGGTTTACCATTATTCGGCAGCCACATTCTCCCCACCAACAAGGAACCCTAGCAATACTGACCAATCGGATGAGGACTCGTGCAACAGTAGTGGGTCAAGCAACGGGTCCTTTAAACAGGGAAGGAGAAGGGATAACAGAGGTAACCGTAACAATAGAGGGAGACTAGGTTATCATAACCAACAACAGAGATGGCCACTACCCCCTCAAATGGGTGGAATGGCTCACCAATTCCCCTTCCAACAACCCCCCTTCCAGTTGATGAGCTGGAGTCCAGGCTTTATGCCACCACCAAACTTCCCCAACCAATAGCAACAGCCTTATTAGAGAGAGACAGGAGAGGAAGAGGAAAGCGGAGAGGGTTCAACCAAGTATCGTGGGAAGACGACGATGCGGTGGGCAACCACAACCGCAGCAAGACCCAACAACCAGGGACGAGCGGTCTCTAAGCCTGATCACTAACTTATTGGACAAAATATTGACCGCGACTGAAACCAAGGTCCTTGAAAGAGGCTTAGGTTTTGTCCCTACATTCTGCCCAGACAAATTTAAGCTTCATTGTGAGCTTGCAGCTTTCTTCAGGAAACTCAAGCTGAAGGCATTTTTTGAAGACAAAGAAGACCTGAACGAAGCTACACGTAAAGGGGACACTGGACTAAGACTAGATTCCACATTTACCCCCCACCACCATACACAGTCCCGGCAATGATTACTGCTTTTGAACAGGCTGTGTTTTTGGATCTGGAAACATGTCGAGACCCCCCGACATTTGGAAATTTCAGTACTGCAGAGTATCCTGCGTTACAAAGTCTACAAAAAGACCCAAGCATAACCATAAAACCAGCAGATAAAGGCGGGGGCCTTGTAATACAGAATACAGTGGATTATGATAGGGCATGTCAAGTCCTACTTGATGACAGGAAAAACTATCTCCCTTTTTTAAGGGATCCCACGGAGGAACTCCGGACACGAATCACCAATCTCGTCAGGAGGGCGTTAGAAGATGGGCATATATCTAAAAATGAGGCCGACTTCCTCAGCACCAATGATAGTGTGACTTCCTACTTCTACACATTGCCCAAGACACATAAAAACCATATGCCTCCCCCAGGACGTCCGATTGTCTCAGGCATCGGCTCCTTGTTGGAGCCCCTGTCACGCTTCTGTGACCATTACCTTAAGCCCATTGTACAGAACACTCCAACTTACCTGAAAGACACCAAAAGTCTCTTCCAACTTCTAAAAGACCTCAATTTTGCTGAAAACTCAGTGACTCTTGTGACACTTGATATCGAGAGCCTTCATACCAGTATCCCCCAGGATGATACCATCAGAGTCCTGGGGGCAGCTCTGGACACAGTGGTCTGGAATTATCAGACACCTAACAAATTCATCATCGATTGTGCCACTCTAGCTCTAAAAGATAATTTCTTCTCATACAAGGGTCAACTATTCATGCAATGCACGGGTACCTCCATGGGCAGCACTTTTGCCCCGAGCCTGGCCGGCCTGTATGTCGCCAACTTAGAGGCCAAGTATATTTTACCATCTAACGGCCCCTTCACCTCATCCATCCAAATTTGGAAACGTTATATTGACGACGTCCTAGTGATCTGGACCGGCAGCGATGAGCAACTGCTAGCTTTTCTCACGTGGATCAACACTTTGGACCCAAATCTGAAATTTACATATGCTACCAGCAAAAATGAGGCCATCTTTCTTGATGTGACTATCACTGTCTCGGGGACCAGTCTGTCAACTAAAACACACTACAAACCTACTGCCAAAAACAACTTACTGGAGTTTACTAGTTTCCACCCATGCCCACTAAAAGAAAATCTCCCGTATGGTCAGTACCTACGAATCAGACGTAACTGTACCAACCTACAGGACTTCAAGTCACAGTCGGTTGAACTTACAGAGAAATTGAAGTCAAGAGGCTACCCCACAGCAATTCTGAACAAGGGCTACAAAGGAGCGCGCAATCAACCACTGGAAGCGCTCCTTGAGGACAAGACTGACCACCTCAATGAGATTCCACTTACCTGTGTAACAACATACAGCACCCTCTCTAATACTATAAAAAAGTCCATCAACAAAAACTGGAAAATCATAACCAGTACCAAAAAAACCTGGAAAAAAAAACTTTTTTCCTTCAGGAAAGGATGCAGTTTAAAAGATGCCCTGGTCCACACACGACCCAAAGTAGCTGACCCAGCAGTAGTAAGATCTGTGACAGACACATGGGGAATGCCAAGGGTGGCGGGCCATTTCCCCTGCTCAAACTGCAGCGTCTGCCACCTCACAACGCATACCAAGACCCTAGCACTCGAACCAGGGAAAGTGTGGACAGAGAGAGACCATACCAATTGCAACTCTCCGAATGTCATATACATGATTACCTGCTCTTGCAATCTACGCTATGTAGGTATGACAAGTAGGAAAGTTAAGCAGAGGATCTGTGAACACCGATCTAACATCAGATGCAATAAAGCTACAACGAAAATGAGCAGACATTTCCTTGAACACAATCACACCACCAATGACATGCAGTGGACTGTGATTGAACAGTTGAATACAGGCAACAATATCAGCAACCGTCTTTTTGAGAAAGAGCAGAGATGGGTCTATCGACTGGGGACCCATCTCATCGGACTGAATGATGACATTCCATGGAATTCTGTGATTAAGTAGATACCTTTGGTAATCACTAGAGTCCCACTTGGAAACGGTACCCCGTGATCACTGCCCCACGGCTACATATAGGCATTAATATTGCCCTGGTAATATGACCTACCTATCACCCAATATCCATGGCAGGTTGTATCTTATCAAACTAATAGGCTATCTGAATCCTTTACTGCTTACTTCTTTTAGTGAACTAGCAACAGAGTGACCATCATTTATCATTACGTACTTGGATGTAATTTAAACGGTACCCTGTGATCACTGCCCTACGGCTACATATAGGCATTAATATTGCTCTAGTAATATGACATACCTATCATCCAATATCCATTGCTTATTGTACTAACAGGTTATCTGCAGCCATTATCGCTTACTTTTTTAGTAAACAAGTGACCATTACCTGTCATTACGTACTTGCGTGTACTTATCCTCTCTTGTTGACATGTGTCTCTTTGGCTTAGCGCGAGAAACCGCACCCTTACGCTGGGCATGTTTCATGACACCTTTTGATCAATTCAGATCTCTGCTACTTTGATAAATCACTAAATCACTAAATACGGTGACAGACTGTCCGTCTGCTTGAGCACACCGAACTAATAAAGTTATTATCCTCTAAAGGCTCTAAACACGATCACCTTAGCAACCGATCAAGCCTCTGCCTCTGACGCCGGCACATGTGACCGACTACATCACATCAAGTTGCATTTGCTGATTGGCCACTGATAAAGGGCACCGCCCCCTCACTTAGGCGGGCCCGCCCCCTGGAACCAACGCCTCGCTGCCAAACATTCATAACCTGCTTGCCGAGCCCCGCTCTTGATCTTCGGGGTCCAGTCTGAGGGTAATGCAGGTATACTGAGGGCGTAAGTTGACCAGCAAACCTTGACATTCCCGACCTCGGCGGCATATCACGGAGCTAAGTACCGTTTCTCCATTTTCTGACGCATTGTATGTTTCTTCCCTCTCCTAAGGTTGTGCCAATTATGCTACCACCCTCCTCCTGTGACCCATGGTGTACCCCTGTTACATCACAAAAGTGAGACATTTTAACGTACCTTTATAGCGATCATTTCATTACTTTGGCATATTGATCGCTAATGGAAAGACGCCCTTCCCTTTTAATACAATTACCCACAATCACCAATTTTTCTCTTCTAGCACGCTGCACTTCCCAGTGATTAGTGCGTATCAACCCAGGGAGAGAGGTGGTGATAAACATAGTGTTATAGCGCCACACACTGTCTATTCACGACGATTGGAGCACCATAGATCTGCAATTGTGATTAAGAACAACCTATAACTGTTTGTCTTGTCCTTTATGTACGTCTATGTCTTTCTTTCTTTACAGGTGCAGAAACCTTAATGAAGGAAGCCTCCTAAACCAGGAGTTATTAGGAAGACAGCTTTTCTCCCTATTTTTCACACTTTTTTCACCTTTAATTTTCACTTACACGTCCCTAGGCAAGGGTGGGCCTTAGCGTGCCCATACTGCCAGTGTTTAGTGCACCTATAGAGTCCTGATGAAGGCCTGGTAACTTTACACCGTTTCAGAGGCAGAAACATGTTGACTGACAATTAAGGAAATACCCACACAATTAACTGTGGACTGCTTTCCTACACTTAATTTTAATAATATGTCCTAAGTGATCGCCTAAATAAATCATTTTGATACACTAAAGACATTTTTAATCCCCTCACCACTATTTAGTTTATTTTTCACTGCACGCCTTGAACTCACATATCCTGCTCTGCAGTAGATCTGGCGTCGAAGCACACTGAAGAGGCACTCAGCCTCTTCAGTGGGGCCCAATGATGAAGCATGTCATCACCAGGTGGTGAGTGAGGGCTTTCCTAAAACGTCCTGAGTGAGGCCGCCCCCCCTTTTGTTGTTGCTCCTTTGTGTGGTTCCGTAGAAACCATATGACACTCTTTTTTTGCTTACTGAACATAACCGGGGAATAAGAGTGTCTCTTGCCACTCCCTACCTCTCCCTTTGTTGACGTTCTCTAATGTGGCCATTGGTGGGGCGATCTTGATAGATATATAGAAGCAGGTGATGGAGACATTCACACTAGGAAAGAAGACTCGCCATGTAACATTGATAACACCCCGAATGCAGTTGTCTGAGGGCATTTTCACTTTTTCTCTCAGTGACGACAAAGAAGATGAAGTGGATAATTTTAAAGCAGCTGTGTGCAAGTTGAATGTGAAAAAGAAAAAACACATGATAGGAAGGAATTGATTCCTTCCTCATTAGCAGATGCCTGTGGCCCTTACAGAGTGTTAGGTTAGCTGCCAGGTACAATTAGGTGGCTTCATGACACAATACTAAGGGCCTAACTTAGACTTTGGCGGGCGGGTTACTTTGCCGAAGCGGTGACAGATATCTCGTCGCCGTTTTACAAGTGCCATAGAATATAATGGAATTGTAATATAATGGAAAGGATATTTGTCACATTTGTGACAGAGTAACCCTGTTCTCCAAACTCTCAATTAGGCCCTAATTTATTTGGGTGGGTCAAAAACAGAAAGGTTCAGTTGACTTTATTACTGCCAATAGAACTGACATCAGAGATTGCTATAACAATAACTCAAGAAAAAGATAATTCGCAAACCGCAAGGTAGGTAGGAGTGAGAAAACATAGTTACAAAGTCTGCAAAAGGAAACATGACTTGAAAGGCAGTTGAGGGAAGTACAGTGCATAAGGCTGGTCCATTGGAGGGTTGTGTGGTATGGACGGGTTCGTCTTGAATGGATAATTTTGGCATGTGTGTGGGTTTGAAAGGTATGGCAGTTGCAGCAGCAAACAGGCCTTCCCTCTTTGCACCTCAAGTGTAACTTAATAAATAACTTCTTTACCTGGATCCCTGCATCTCTTTGATGAACTGGCATCATAACAGATAGACAGCAAATAGAACGAAGTGTGTTTGTTTCAGTCATGGATTTTATCAAGCTGGAAGGAAGTGTAATCCAAGTAAGGATGAAAGAGTGTGTAAATGTAGAGGTTGTGGAGTCAGGAACTAAGGCATCAGATTGGTACAGAAAGAAGAGGAGGAAGCAGGACGTGTTGTGTAACAAGTGTGTTTTGTGGAATATGCCTATTTAATAGGGTACCGCAGGCAATAGATTTAATGATAAAGATAGACCCCAACTGGCCTAATCAAGTTTTAAGTTAGGGGAAGATTGACAATGTGTCATAGTGCTGGTGCTCGTCGATTTCAAGAAAGCTTTAGACTCCTGGATTGGGCCTATCTCCAAGATTTCCTGGTCAAAATGGGTTTGCGGTGCAAGTGCCTTCCTATCTCCGTCCCATATACCAGACCACAGACTCAGGTGCGGGTAAGTGGAATGGTTTCCTGCAGATCCCCATTCCGCTGAGGCACCAGGCAGTGATGCCCCCTCTCTACTCTCCTTTTTGCAGTAGCTATAGAGCCCTTAGCAACGCGGGTACATTACTAGGGGCAGACAGAATAGCCCTTTACGGTAATGAGATTTTTTGATCCCTGGTACAACCTGCTGAGACCGGGCCCCGCCTCATGCCCAGCCTCAATGTCTTTGGGAAACCCTCAGGGTTGAAGTTGAACTGGTCTAAGTCAATCTGGATTCCCCTCTGGGGAGACAGGGACGATGATACCTGGTACCCTTACCTGCCGATCCAATTCCTGAGCTTGTGCAACTTGGGGTTCCATATTCCATGGGAACCAGACCTCGCAAGGAGCCTTAATTTTCATTCCCTCACCGTACAATTCAGGCTGATTTAGAAAGATGGACTAAACCATAACTCAAAGAGATGGAACGCGTGGCTCTGTATAAAATGATGGTCTTTTCACCTCCTTTACGTGCTCCAGAGTTTCCCCATCTCCATCACCAACCACTGGTTTATTACCATAACTTTCCAGCTGCTGACCTTTTTGTGAGCTGGGAACCCTCCCAGGATCTCCTTTGACAAATGTGTTTGGTCGACCTTTGATGAGGGTCTGGAAATGGTCACATCTGTCTTTACTACAGGATAGTGCATACTGTGGTGGTGAACGACTGGGTAAGCGGGAGCTGGGCGGAGCCTTAATGTAGGATGGAGGTATCCCTACTGGGCTTAACAACCTCATGGGTATGTTATATGACATGCTGGTCCCCCAGTTGCTCCCAGAGATCACTGGTGTGGTTTTTCGGACTCAATGGGTGGGCCTGCGATGGGCCGGATGTGACAAGCGAGTGATGCTGGAGACTCTCTGTGGGTGGGCAAATGGCTGGAACAGACGACGCGACTTGAGTGGTTTGAAGGATAGGACAATGTCGGCAAATCATGCCTGGGCAACATCTGAGAAGGTGATCATATCCTTCCAGGACCTCCAGATAGAGTTTTCTCTCCACAAATCACATTCATTTGCTATCACTATGCACTGCACTTTCCGACCATTGGGAGGCCTTGGTCGGACCTCCCGATTACAATCTCTTGGAAGTTAGGTTACTCATGGGCCCGCTGTTCAGGGCAGGTTTTTCTCAAATTTACAGAGCCCTGGTGAATCATTTCCCCTTATCTTTGGAGGCTCTGATGGGGCGGTGGGAGAGGTTGCTGGGCCATTTGAAGGAAGTGAATAGGAGGGGAGCTTACATGGCACATATACCTTACCAGTCTCAGGCCGACTGCACCTTGTCCAACTGAAATACCTAGTGCCCCACTATTCAGACATATGGACTAGCCATATTTGTGGCTTTGTCCGAGGTTTTGGGCCACAAGTAGAAGGCCACACCCAGAGACGCGCTGCTTTGCCTAGTTGAGTTGGGAGGCACAAGTGGAGACAAGGGGAGACCGAGCTTTGGTGGGGCTAGGAACATTACTGGCTAAAAGGACATGGCCAAGTATTTCTAGGAGAAGTCGCCTGAAGCCCCATCCATGGGGAAATGGAAATGGAGCATGGACCGTTCGGCCACGCTGGAATAAACAATGTATCTAGCTCGGTGGAGCCCTAGGAAGCATCAGAAGATATGGGGGAGGTGGCTGACATATTATGTGGGTGCAGTGGAGGTGTGAATGCAGGGTGTGGGGTGGGTGAGTTGTGATATTAATTAAAAATGTCCTGAGGAGCCCCTGTGATGGCTTGCTATGTGTGCACTTGCTCTTCGGTATTTTTATTAAAACTAATAAAGTGTTATAAAAAAAGTTAGGGGAAGGTATATTCAGATGTTTTGGGTGAGAAATTGTAATTCAATACATATAATTATCTTTAAACAAATGTGTAAACAGAAGTACACAAAGGGAGGAATGTGCTGATGATTCTGAGAGGTGAATTAATGGAAGAGATTGAGAATCTATGTCAACAAGGTATTCTTTTCAATCTTGTCTTTTTAGATGTGGATGCAAAGTGTTAACTCTTATTTCCAACATAAGGTAAGTAAAAGAGGTATTATTCTGCTATAAAGGTAGCAATTATGGGTGTTTTGGATAACATAATAAGCATCTGTTATCTCAGCACCAAAAGTCCCAAGGCTTAAGGTGTTTTATACAGATACACATTATGATATCTTTCCATGCACATTTATCATGCATGTTAACCCTTGCATTACTTTCCTCGAATATCGTATTAAATTATGCTGGAGTTCAAAGGAAATATTAAATGGTACTAGCAGTTATTTGTGCAGCCCCCCTTCCCAGGTATAGTTAACTTCTTCTGCTGTTGAAATAGCATCTGAATAGGTCACTCGTATAGTTTAAGCAAATAAACTAAATGACAAACTGAGATTGTGTATGGATATCTGTAATCTGAACGCCTGCCGTTGGTAGGAAATGCACCCATTGCAGAATAATAATGAAATAATAACACTAAGTGATGCAACCATGTTTTCTGCCATATTCATTTCACCAGCCTACCTTCATAACTCCCACAGGAGCTGTTAGGTTTCAACTGAAGTCATTTGGGCCAATCACTAATAGTGTAGTAACCTTAAAAATGTGACTTACTTCAGTGATGATACTGTGATATTGCGAGGGTTGTCTGAAGAAAAAGAGGGAGAAATACTTGTTGGATTGTATTGGTGCTGACTATCAGTAAGTACGACTGGTGAAAGCCATCATGTGAGCAGAGTCCAGTTGATAAAAAACAGTTCAGCTCTTTCCTTAATTTTGCAGAATAGTGTGCTTAATGTATTCCTGGGTTTGTAGTTAAAAAGAAAAGTTTACAAAATGTGTTAAGATGGGAAATGTATGTGATGTGACATCTGTGATCAAGATTTGACTGGGGAATGAGATAGTTCATTAATTTCCTATAAACCCTTTTGACATGAGGTTGAAAAGTATCATCATGACTGATGTAACAGTGCAAGACAGCGAAGGAAGAGCGGTGACCGTTCCATGTACAGTGAGAGCACCGGTGGAATGGAACCTTCCGACTCAGTGTGAAAAAGAAATCTTTGCATGCTTGTAGGTTGTATCCTGGTTCAAGTGATATGTGTCGGATACCGAGCTCAGTAGAAGCTGTAGGTAGCATAGTGGCAATGTATCCTTCAGTTTCAGCTGCAGTATGTACATAGCGTAGGAAATATCATGGCTCCCTAAGCACTGAGGATTCCTTTGGTGCCTCAGGAGGAAGAAGTATGTGAGGATGATTGAATGGTTGTGCAAGATAATTGTCAGATGTGCATGTTGCTAAGTAGGAATGAGTTGAACATGTGCAGAAAGGCTGATTCTGCCATGATAGGATACAAATATTTGACCTCAGAAGCCACATTTGTCACAGTGAACTTTCAGGTCACTAAGCCATTCTCTTGACCTAAATAAAGGTGGCTACCTAATGGTGTGTAGGAGAAGGTGGTGCCATGCCACAGTATGGCTTTGGAGTTGCTGTGAAGTAAGGGTGTGAAACATGCCAGGGAGAATGCTGTTTGTGCCTGATAAGGTTTCAGAGTTGATACACAAAGTATACCTAGGTATGAATACCTTGAAAATTCATATATGGGTTAATCTTCAGTAGTCTGGGCTTCATAAATAGGTGAAAGTAAAAGTTAACTAATTTATTGCATATTTGTGGAGTTACAATTGTCAGAAAATAGTGGCATGGAGGATTGGCTGGGCAATGAACTCGCTGACGCAGGAGGTTGGCAGGCCACTTCCCATAATATAGTTCAGGTCCTTAGTTTTGTTCCATCCAGCATGTGAACACCAGGATCAGACATTGTGTTAAGTAGTTCACCCTGCAATAGTGAAAACTTACCCTGTGGGAAGTTATATAGCACAGTTCACCAATAAAGCATATTATTTTACACCAAGGCAGCCCCTGAATACCCAGGGTGTAGCCCCCAATCCTATTTAGGTATCAATTGTCTAGTACTGGGAACCGGGGGACCTGCAGGGTCCGCTTGAAGGCCTTTCGCATTCTCCATTCTTCCACAATGATCGATGGGAGACAAAGTTATTAATATCTTCTTCAATCTGGACTTTATTCTCGCTAGGCCATATATCTTTCAATCTTATTTGGAACAGAAAGGTGAGATTCTGGGATACAATGATTTCCCTAAAGGGGGCATTGTAAAACAGGCATTAGGGTTACTTTACTGCACAATATACAGTATTTTTCTTATAGGGAGAGTGTTGTTAAGTGAAAACCCTCTCTACCATTTCTGTTTCGCTTCTATTTCTGCCCTATGTCACATACTGCTGTCCACTAACATAGGCAGATCATTCTGGGAGTTAATAGCACAGTGCCCACCCATTCCCTATACTTACTTAGGATGTTTTGCTGTCGGAGCATGATGTACTGTGGATCTGTCTGAGTAATGACAAACAGTTCACTCCACCTGAGCTGTTTCCCCTCGCTAGATGTTTGTGAAGCTTCCTCTGTCTTAGCTGCCTTTAACTAGTTTATTATCATCACATTTTACAACAGTGCAGTAGACGTCATTGCCTTGGTGCTATGTATGTATTTAAACAGTGTTTAGAGATTTCAACAGTTACTACGTTTGCATTAGACAGGTGTGTCAAACAGGCTTTTATATTGGCTCCTTTCTATTTACACTATATATTAACAGGCTGGATAAGGGTTTATGTGAGGTGGAGCCAGATTTGCCTTCAGCGGGATGGTTGCCCAGTTCCTGTGCACCATTATGCTGATGATGTGATCTTGGTCCTCAGAACCGCACTAGGCTTGCAAAGACTTTTGAATAGTTTTGTCGATATTATGGATAACGCGATCTTACTACTAACTTTACCAAGTCCAACTTTATGGTCATTGTGCCAAAAAATTCTAGGGTAAGAGGCCACTATGATAAAGCAACAAGCTTAATAACGTCAAGACATTCCCTTATTTGGGGATTCTTTTTAACTATTGCCTTAGTTGGTCCCCTTTGTCCAGTGCAAGATGTCATGTCTTTTCTAAAAGCACAACCTCAGTATTTGACTTTGATTCCAAGTTAGGGCATATATGCGTACCTGCAATGCTGAAAATGTACCATGCCAAGCGCGCAACAGCAGCATTATCTAGCACTGAGTCTGGGGGTTCTCTAATTTGTCACAATTACAATTTGTTGAGAACAGATTTCTAAAACGTTTACTCGCATTGCCCAGTAGTGTGTCTACTTTGAATGTACATGAAGAACTTGCGGTTGGCCACATCGCAGGCTTAATCCAAATCCGTCCCCTCACATTGTGATTGGCTATTTAGACTAAGAACAAACTCTAATTGAAGAAAGTTATTATCAATGATTGTCTAAGCGTTGACCATGCAAACAAGATTCCGTGGCTTAATTATGTCAAGGACAATTTTTTAAAACCCAACTTGTTCTTTCGTCCAGAATCCATAGTCAAGGATGATATCCCCTGGGATAAGACGCATTTAACCTATCTCGGTCCACAGAAAGGCCTTCGTGAGACCCTAAGTTTTGTTTCAAAGTACTCTCTCTCTGGAAGCTTATTTAAATTATGGGCTGTCAAATTTCCACTATTTTTCGTAATGCCGTTTTAGGCTAAACTACCATCATTGGCTTCAAATTCCATTATTTGTTGTGCGTCCCAAAGAGTTAGGCTATTGAGAATGTTTATACTTCCTGTCAATGTGTTGGTTACTCTGCTCAAGACACTCAGCACTTTGTCCTAGTATCTCCTTTTATGCAAAAAAAAACAGTCATACCTATTTTGATAGAGAACATTTTAAGCAAGCTAGACCTACGTTGTTTCACTTGTAAATGTTGCCTTCTTTTTAAATAGTGCTGTCAAAATATTGAATTCAATGATTCTAGATTGATGTGGAGGTTTTAATGGTGCTTTCCGCCTCCATATGGATAATTATTGTAACTTTCACTTGTTTTGAATTGTTTTTATTGTCTTTTATGGTTTACTTGTTTTAAAGTGAATACAGAGTTATTGAAATTGAAAATGAACAGCGTACTATAATAATACGTGTTGTTAATATCTTACTAAAATAATAAACCCCATAGTGCTGACACTCCACTGGCATCTCCTTCTCAAGGTCTTTCATTTTTGTCCATTGTTTTCTGCTGAGTTGTGATCCATATTGTAATTCCCCAGTCAATGTATATCACTTCGATGGATAAAGTATTACAATGTTGTTCACTTCATTCACAATAATTTATTAGTATCAGATACAATAATTAATACAGTCATGCAGCGTATACTTCATCGTGACTATCAATTTCATTGAAAATGTAAAACATTTTGTTCTAATGTTAAGGCCTTATTTACACTGGGAAGCTGTGATTTCCTCTATGCCTTATCTGCAAGAGATGCCTCCAGAAACAAAACATGTACTAAGATAGTACACTATCATTCTCTCCCTATCTGTGTTTGGGTTATGGACCCACTCAGATCTGTACCCAAACAAAGTAAGTGCCCACTAGGACTTTCTGCCCAGCTATGTTATCTGCACCTCGGAGTTCTGCACCCAAACTAGTGGTATCTGGAGGAAGCAGGAACTCCCGGTCCGCCAGAGACCTCTTGCTCCTACCTGCCCATTTTTTGAAAAACCTGACTAATCTACTAATATCACCTTTTCCTCTGATCACCTACTCACTCCACCAAGAAACTGTGGGCCTTATACTGATTAACTGTAATTGTAGCCATACACACATGTCCCTCTATTACCCTATGTGCCCAGCACCCCTGCCCCTCTCCAATATTTGTAAGCCTTTTTTGTTCACTTCCGTAAACCTTGTACAGCGCTCTGATACCCTCACGGGTCAAGTTCGCGCTCTATAAAACACTAAAATAAATAAATAAATACAGGCCGGGGCACAAGGGTATAAAACTAATAGAGCATTCCACCATCTCAGGGAAAATGGAAAAACAGGAAGACAAACATTGGAATGTGGGAGCAAAAGGCCTGTGTCAGCCATTAGCAGGACACCCCCCAGCTATCAGCATATTTACACTCACAATTTGTGCAAAATCAGTATCCAGCGAGGTATTGCTTTTAAAAACAATACAACTTTACTGTGCACACAGAATAATGCAGCAATTAAAACGTGTACCAGTAGTGAAGCCTTGAAGTAAACTAGTTTAACCCACATGATATCATTTATATGACACAGTCATGGGGTGGAAGACAGGGTGGCAATGGAGCCGACTTGATTAAAAAGAGAGGAAATATAAAAAGTGCAAAGTAAACAAATAAACTAGAAGCAAGTGGAAAGAGGGTGTGAAAGAAAGAAAGGTAGAAGAATGGAAAGAAAGATGGAAAGGAGAAAAAAGGGAAAAACTGATGACTTGCAGCAACATCCTTAAAAAGTCAGCATCACGTGTCACTCACTTATGAAGCGCAATATGGTTTCAATTGTCACTCATCGCTGGATGTGCATGAGAGCTGCTCTTTGCTGTGCCTCAACATTTTGTCTGACAGATATACTACTAAAGTCATACATGAAAGGCATTTTCTCAGCTGGTGTGTTTAGTTTTGTTTGTAAACTGTTGCACCATATTCAATTTTGCTTTCAAGACCTCCAACTCAAAATCACGTGGTTCTCAATATACGAGAAAAGGAAAATTAAATAAATTAAGAGTCACACCAGCTCACAGCTGACGAGTATTGTAGAGTAGTTGTTCTGAACCTGTTGTCCAGGGACTCCTGTGTGTACACGGCGCCTCCGCAGGGGTTCCGCAACGTTAGAAAATGAAATAATACTAACCGATTATTAACGTTTTTCATGAATAAAGAAGCAAAATGTAAACATGAACCTTTTTAAATGTTCTGTAATGAAAATCTGAGTTAATATTAAGTTCTCGGATTGGTTTGTGGGAGCAGTACAAATGCATCAAACAGAATATAGTATAGACGGTTGGTGGCCACAGTGGAATTTAGAAAAGCTCCAACCTCCCCGTTAAATTTTAAAATATTTGTTGGTGAGATAAATAAATCATTGAATAATTTGTGCATTTGTTCGACAAATGATTGTTTTGCATTTTTGTCTATTGTTTTATGGTTCAAATTGTCGAAATTGCTTAAGCCAGGGCCCCCAGTTTCCAGTAATGGTTCAGAAATAATAATTTAGTGGGGTCTCTATATTTCAGTAATGATTAAGTGGGTGTCCAGAGAAGTCAAATGTTCAGGAGCCACTGTTGTAGAGTGCTGATCGCAAACTTGCAGATACCTCTGTAAGCGGAGGGACACACCACTGCATGCAAACGATAAGCAGATGATGGGTTTGAGGCAATGACTTTTGCCATCAGTGCACATTACGCACATAAACATTAAGGGGTCCATTACGATGTCGGGCGGTTTGCCCCTGCCAGGCTGGCGGTGGCCACCGCCGACCTGGCGGAGGAAAACCGCCCGACATCGCAAGCCCAATTCCCACCGCCATATTAGGATGGCGGAGGGGAAGGTGGCGGTGCAAAATACCGCCCGCCTGTTTTCCGCCCCGGTCGCCTTGCGGCCGGGGCGGAAAATGAGTAACATGCAGGCGGTGTCTGTCAGACACCGCCCGCAACATTACAATGGGCTTTTTTCAATGCCTTTCCGTGGCGGCAATGCCGCCATGGAAAGGCATGCGGTGTATTCACTCTGGGGGCCCTCTGTGGGCCCCCAGAGTGAAGGCCAAAGGGGGGTGGCACACGGGGGGGGTACCTGTGGTACCCCCCTTCCTTTGCATGATCGAAGAGGCAGGCACCGCGCGGTGCCTGCCGCTTCGATTGTGCAAAGGCGTGCTTTTGTTTTTAACATTGTGGCAGGCGGAGCAGTGAGCACCGCCCACCACAATGTTAAATTGAGGCGGGCGCATCCTAATGGCAATGTCAGGACCCCCGCCCTTTAGGCGGGCGGTCCCGAGTTCCGCTAGGGTGGCGGATGGGCAAAGCCCGCCCGCCATCCTAATGTGGCCCTAAGTGTCTCATTACGCCCGGCACTCTTTAAGTACAATCTGTTGTAGAGTATTATATAATCAGACAATCATTTTTTATTATTTTTTATTTATTTTCCGATGTTATATAGTGCTTCTTCTTACTGAGTTATTAGGACAATTTGTAGAAGAACAAGGCAAGAATGCACCAACAGTAGAGCAGAAGCAAATTGGCAAAGAAGACAATTCAAGCCAACAAGTATGTCCATTGTGACAGGGTGAACAGTCTGTAGAAAAGGATGTTGGGGGAAGAACTAAGAATTGGCTTAGAAGACTGAGTGCTCTAAGGGTTAGAAGGAAGTTTATATATTCAGGTGTATGTGAAAATATGTGTCAAACACAGGGCGGTGGGAGCAATTCAAACCCTTGTGTGAAGCATTGCTGCTTTGGCAAAAATCACCTCACCCTTCTTTAAAATATATACTTTATTCCCGCCCACCTGATCTACTTCATTGGGACTCCAATCCTTACTTAGGGTCCGATTATGATGCCAGACGGACCCGTGTCCGCCCAGCATTCTTCTGGAACTGGAACCGAACAACCTCCAGCCGTCGATTCCAGCCAGGGTATTAGGATTGGTCGCAACCCTGTACTTTGCCATGAGAGCCTGCTTTCCAAAGGGAATGCATGCTCTCATAGCAAAGAGCAGGGGTGCAGTTCATCCCTTCACCCGGAAGCAGGCACCTTGAGGTGCCTGCCACTGGGTGCAGGGATCAAGGGGGTGGCACCATAGGCCCCCTAGACCGCAATTCGGTCGGCGACCTTGCACCCATGGGGGCCCTGCCTGGGGCCCTCAAGGCTGTTACCCAATGCCTTTTTGTGCTGGAAAGGTCGTCACAAAAAGGCAGTGGGAAACTGCCATCGTAATCCCTCAGCCACAATGAGCCGGCCGGGGGATTACTGTGGCCTTCTGAATGGCGGACAGGCTCTCTGAGACGGTCATAAGCTATTCAGAATAACAAAAGAGTTGGTAGTGGTCCTTCCCATAAGGGAAAAACCACACATACACTAGCTATATTAAGTTAGACAGTAATACTGGGTTTGCAATGTAAGATGAGGCATCAAGTCAAGACGGAGTGCTACATAGACCACTGTCACTCACTACCGGGGGTGACTCTTGCCAATCAAAGATCGGCAAATCTATATATACAAAAGGAGGGGTCAAGAGGAGCACAATCCTAAGAACAAGTAAAATTAAGTGACTTGTTAATCGCTATAACAGTTTGAACAGCAAATAGTAACACAAGTCCAATTCCAAATTTCATGGAGTCTTCATGCTTGAATAGGATAAGAGAACAAAAAGTTAATATTGTAATTTCATTTATTCAAAGTTCCGTCATGAAAATAATTAAAGCATCAACCAGAAACAGCCAACACGTGTTTCGTCGGTACCACCAATCAGTACCATGACTTTCTCAAGGCTAAGCAAATGATAGTCAAGTCAAGTCAATAATCATTATTCGGATATTTTGTTATCCATAAAAGTACAATTTTACACACATAATCACGTACATGGTCCTTCATTATTAATAATATAAAACATTGTTAGGTTTTCCATTTCATTAACGACAAACAATACTAAAATGGCAGTGTACAAAATGCATTATTACCCAAAAAGTCACTCGGTCTCAGATATATTACTATGTATAGCAGCATCAAATAAAGTGCCAGAGTGCAAAGATCCCGTTTGAGGTAGCAGCAAAAGGTACAGAATGCAAAGTTTCCCATAGCAGCAGCTAAAGGAACAAGTTACTGGAGCTCGTATGGATTACAATTAGCAGCATCGAGTAAAGTGCAAAAAGTGCAAAGTTCAGAGTTCCTGTTTTGGATGGCATTAAAATAAAGTACAAAAATACAAAGTTTCCCATAGCAATAGCTAAAAGAGCAGATTACTGAGGCTCATATAAATTACAATTTACAACATTAAATAAAATGCGGCTGTGCAATGGTGCAAAATACAAAGAATGCAAAAACCTCTAAATACATATAATACAACCTCGTCTAACAAACATCAATTCATAGAGGAACAAGAGCGAATAGCCATTTTCAAAAAAGTGCACACACGATATATGATGTCATCATCTTTAAGCTGAAAAATGGATTGATAAGCTACTTTAAAATCCTTTATGCCCTTAGCTCTAAAAAACGGTATCAACAGCTGCATAATATATTTTTGATAAAAGGGGCAAAAGAACAGAAAGTGTAGTAAGGATTGTTTCCCTGAGGTCCCATAAGGACACATCTCTTTTCGTTGAACCCTCCTGGAGCCAGCACTATCGAGACGGAAGGTCACACACATTATTAATCTCATCATCTAAGGAAAATACCACCGATTAAAGTTAAAACTGTTGCATTCCAGTCTTAACATGTAAGACTCGGCGGCAATTATCAAACCACTCTATCCATCTATCTAGGACTCAGATAACGGCATTTGATCGCTTGAAGTCTACTCGCTACAGAAACGTTCTGCAGGTGGCTCCACGATCGACCCCCTTGCGAGGAGTATCCGTTGCTGGCGTTTATACAAAAACCATAATATACGGTTGCTTGACCCCACCTGGAGTCCGAGGACATACTCCATGAAATTGAACCACAGTATATCACCAACTCTCATCTTGTTTTTGAGTAGTGGACATGTTTGCCGAAACGCGCGTTGTAGACATCTGCTGCACTGCCTGAGTCAACGTTTCTCGTCTATCACAAAGGATTTGTATATATTTATGTCTGTGTATGAATTTATACATATGTAATAATTAATCGGATTCTAAAAAGACAATCAAATCATTGTTTGTTCCACTTTAATATCAACTCTATAAAATTTGAAAAAAGAACATAGAAATTGTTTTAAAAAATAAATAAATATACTGATCAATATAAGTGTTTTCTGTTTATCATGCTATGTTAGAGTGCTTGTCTGACCTATGTCTATATCTAAGACATTTTATGGTATTTGGTTAGGAACAAATTCGTCAAAGAACATTTTCTAGCTATAACTTTCTCTCACTGGTCCCACAAGGACAGGCCAGGTTCTCAATATAGGGTTGGTAGCCTATAGGGAAGCACAGAAAAAATTGTATAGATCCTGATCTTAATCGGAAGAGAAGACTACGCTCCCAGCGTCTGAGATCTTTTAGGAGATAACTAACAGGTAAACACGAAGTGGGTTCATCATCACCTTTCATTGAGATGTACTGTTTTACAGAAACTTTGACTGATTCCTGATTGTGTCTAGCTTCCCCATAATATTTATATAGACTTTTACGGATGATTTTCCCATCAATCCCATCTAATTCGTTGGGGTTGTCAAAGATATGCTTGAGGTTAACAGCAGTCAAACTCGCCCGTACTTGGGCCAGCCAGGGAATTTTGATGCCCTGGTCGCATTTTAGGCAATCAGCCAAAATTTCCCTAGTCAAAGAGGCTTCAGGGTTTTTCCAAACCTTTAACCAAAACAGGACAGGGCGAGACCTGATATAGTCCTCCAAATAAGACAATCTTAACTCATTATGGCATACAAAGTAGACGATGAGATAGGTATTCCCAAAAGCCTTCTGCAAAATCTATTTTCCTCAGCCTGTACATTTTACAAATTAATATATCCCCACATTTCAGCCCCATAGGTCATAATTGGTACACATTGTGTCCTGTAGATTTTAAGTAATGACAGTACAACCTCTATTCTTTTTGGTTTAGAGAGGTTCAGTACTGAATTTATAGCTCTTAGGAACTTAGACCGTCCATATACCAAATGTAGGGTCCAAAAGCCGCTATCCGTAAATTGTATGCCCAGATAGGAAAAAGTGCGAGTGCATAACAGGGAGTCTTGATCCAAAGTAATCCTGTTAATGGGACATTTATTAGGGCCGCAACACATTAAAAAGGATTTTTTTAAATTGGTACAAAGATCCAAACTACACATAAAATCTACAAATCCTCTGACTAAAATTCTCAAAGCGTTTGGTGTACGACCCATTAAAACAGCATCATCTGCATATAGTAAGGCGGGCAATTTTGTGCCATTAATTATGGGGACGTCAGGGGTTTGGTTAGACAAGACATTATGGAGTTCATTAATGTATAAAATAAATAAAAGTGAAGTGAGAACGCATCCTTGTCTTACACCTCTACCGACCGCTATGTCTCCTGACACTGCTCCGTCCATACTAATCCTTACTCAGGCTTTTAAGTCTCTATGCAGGTAAGCTAAAAAGTGCACCACATCTTTATCTAAACCATAATCAAGAAGACATTGCCAAAGCCTTGATCTGTTGACAGAATCAAAGGCGGACGAGAGGTCCATAAATGCCAGGTAAAGTGGACTGTGTCAAGCGATGGTATACTTCCCTATTATTAGATTAAGGTTCAGACACTGTTCCACTGTGCCTAAATGGCTTCGAAACCCTAACTGGCATGTATTTAGTATGTTTCCATCCTCTGCCCATGCTCTGATCTTGTTAAATACAACTCTCCCCAATATTTTAAGGGTGTTATCAATTAATGAAATAGGCCTGTAACATCTGGGGTTGGATCTAGATCCTTTTTTAAAAATAAGAATGATTACAGAAGTTGACCATGTACTAGGGATTTTTGTTGTAGTTAGATTATTAAAAATATTTAATAACAGAGGGGCCCAGAACTTTGGCTCTGATTTTATGAGGTCAATAGGCAGCCCGTACGGGCCTCGGGCTTTATTTCCCACACTCTGAGATATTGCCTCCTCAACCTCACTTAAGGACATTTTAATTTGAGTAAGCGGGAGGTTTTCCAGAGTGTTATCACAATATGGCGGGTAGCATATATTTTTGAGAAATGGGCAACCCACGCTTCGCTAGTGATATTACAATCTAAGGGGGTGGATGGATTCCCAAAAGCTCTCAAGGACTTAGTGGCAGACCAAAAGTTATTTGTATTACTGATTTTGGCAGCGCAGGCCAAATTGTTCCAATATTCCTTCAAGACCGTATTTCCTTTTTATAATAAGACCTTAGTGCACGAATAAGGGTGGAATCTCTAGGTTGGACTGATAGAGCTGCTCTCAATTCCCTATTGGCTCTGGAACAGGTATTATCGAACCATCTAGGATCAGATTTATGTGCGGTCACTGGTCTTGAGATCAGATTTTTAATGCCTTCGCATAATTCAATAAAAGCAGAAACTGCCTCAGGATTAGGGTCTGCCAGGGTAAGACAGGCATCACAAAGAGAGGGATACGTTTTTACCATCCTCATGAAGATCTCCCTATAATCCATGCCCCTCCATTTAACTCTTAAGCTATTAGTTGTAAGACGTAAGTTGTCCGCTCCTAGTTCTCTTCTGAAATTAGGGCGCTGTGTCACCTTTAATAGTACCAAAATAGGATTGTGGTCTCCAAAGGTGGATGGCCTTACCTCCTCCCCAATTAAATCATCTTGTAATGAGGGGGATTTGAAGACATAATCTATAATAGAGGCTCGTCCTAAACCTCTATAAGTGGGGAGTGAATTATCGATGATATTTATAGGGGCAATGTCCATCACATTTATAAGGCTGGAATTTGATAAGTGATCTAATAGCTCATATCCTCTCTTACATGGGTTATATGTGGTTAACTGATCGGGGGGGGGTTAACTATGTTCCCATTGAATCCCTTTCCTATCTTTGCATTAAAGTCACCCCCCAGACATATCCCCGCCAATGTATACTTTCCCAGTGAATTGTCCCGGTCCTGAATAAAATTAAAAAGTTGTACAAAATTAAAATTAGGTGTGGTTAAAAAATCATTTAAAACAAATCGAGGCACCCCATGTGTAGATTAAGACTTGAAAATTAATATTCCCGGTGGGAACTGATTTAACTCTGCCGCCTGAGGGGATACTGACCCATATTGATAGGCCCTCCGATGCTCTGCCATGTTTAGAATTAGGGGGAATAATGTTGAAACATTCATACCCTTCAAGATATAATTCTTTGGTGGCTCAGGTTTCTTGGAACAAGAGGATATCAACTTTATTTATCAAGTTTACCCAATCCTCTAAGTTTAATTTTGAGGCTAAGCCTGACACATTCCAGCTCAAGACCTTCAATATAGAATCGGAACAATCAATTGGGTGGGACCGTGACACCCCAGGGCTATTGTAAACAATCTCATCAGTTTCCATACACACCAATCTATTAGAGTGGATTTTGGGTGAGGGTCAATCGAGAGCATCTAAGTCGGAGATAGCCGAAAAACGATTTACACACTGATGAGAGGGACTGAAAAGTGGACGCTGTGTGGGTGGGGGTCTATAAAAGAACCCAAGGGGTAGGGCACAAATATTTGTTGAAAAGAGACTGTTAGTTTCCTTAGCTGCGAGTATGGACCCAACAGTTCTTGGCCGTGAAAAGTTGATAACAATACAATCCCCCTGATAGTTTTTATAACGGGACCCACCCAACCCACCCTGCGTACCATTAAAATTTCATGCATGTCAGGCCTCCTGTACCCTTTATGTTTGGCCATCCAATCCACACATTTGTTCCTTAATTGTTCCCATGACTCTAGTGTATTTTTCTCTAATGGGGGAACCCCTGCGAGAATTAACACATATGGGCAGGAAGCAGGTGGTAGAATCAAGATGTCCTTGTTTGGTTTGGCTTGCCCCTTAGGGCCGACCTCAGCGGTACTTATGCTAACTATCGAATTTCTTTGTACAACATTTGGGTTAGCATTTTGGGGGGTACCGAGGCATGTTAGTTTATTCAAATTGGTGGTGGTTGACGCCGATTTTCAGTTTAGGGGCTAGGGGTACATGGTGGGACAGTTGCACAGTAAGAGGGGGGTGTCCCTGAGTATTTACCTGTCGGGTTGTGTCATGACATTCCCTACAGGGTGGTGTAACCTTGGAAGTTAAGGTTTCCAAGCAATCGAAACGCTTCCATAGCTTATCAAAGCTTCTGTCCACAAGCCATTAACGTGATTAAACAATGTGTCAATAATAATGTGTAAGGCAGTATCCCCAAGTGTAAAATCTGAGAAGGCAGTTTGTGTGGACTTCATCTGGGTGGAGTTACATTGTATGTCCACATCGGCTACATCAAGTGGGTCAATGGGATTACTACATGGGCCACTGCTTATGAATGGATCAGCAGTGTTTGTATTGCCCCTAATCCACTTATTTAATGATGAACTTTGAGAGTTCAAACGTGGGGGTTGTCTTCGTTTGGGTTTGGTGCAAGATGGTTTCAACGCCTTACTCTTCTTTTTTGTCCCACATACTTCTGGGTTGGGCAATGGGAGCGAATTTACTGTGATCAGAGATTCGTTCGGGCTTTGGCCAACTTCAGCATTGTCAGCTGTTCCTGTCGGGTCGGGCCCTTCCATGTCCAGCATATTATCTCCAGTTACAGTTTGTGGCGAATGTACAATCGCTCTGTGCCTCACTGTCTGTGCCACGCTTAAGTCTATAATATCAGAGTGATCTGTACGTGGCGGTTTTGAGGGGCCCAAGGACAATCTTCTCTCAGTGAGCTTGATTTCACTGCTGACCAAGTTCATTGCATGTTCTAGCATGGTGTCTATAGAAGTAATTTTGCGAGCTGGGGTAATAGCGTTGTGTTTGCCCATTGTAGCGTGACCGATCTCCCACGAATATTCTTTTGAGAGGAGGCACGCCACTCACCTCTCATAAGCTGATTACGAAGATGTTAGAGAATTGGCCCTGCCCGGCCTCCTCCGGCCCTGGATGGCCACAGACAGCCCGCCCTTTGCCCGGGCTTAGCCCGGCGCAACCCGCGCACGGTCCCGGGATGCGCGGGCGCAGCTGTGGTTTATGCACCTCCGGGCGCGGTGAGGGCGTAGACAGCTTCCGCCGCTAGGGAAGCTGGGAGTTGTGGTTTCCCTGCTTCTCGCTGGCCTAGCTTCGGTGTTGTGGACTGAGGCGACGGGAGGGGACCAACACGGGCAGCAGCAGGGCAGAAGTAAAGAGACAGCAGCTCCAAGGTGAGTGCCCCACAACGATGAAACAACTAGACCCCGCTCCACCGGGGCGCAGCTGTGGTTTATGCGCCTCCGGGCTCGGTGAGGGCGTAGGTGGCTTCCGCCGCTAGGGAAGCTGGGAGTTTTGGTTTCCCTGCTCCTCGCTTGCCTCGCTTCGGTGTTGTGGACTGAGGCGGACCAACACGGGCAGCAGCAGGGCAGAAGTAAAGAGACAGCAGCTCCAAGGTGAGTGCCCCACAACGATGAAACAAGTGACCGTAATGAATCGAGGCCTTCTGTGTGGAAAAAAATTATGGCTATGGTGTCATAGATCAAAATTATGTACAGTAAAGAGGAGCACCGGAACACTGTCTCCCAAGACTAGTTGGACATCGGTCACAGTTGTCTTGAAAGAGGAAAGTCGAAAGTCACACCCCGACTGTTGTACCCGACAACATTAAAGATGTGGACTGGTGGTCATCCACACAACAAAACATGATTGATGTCACACAATCGAAATATGGTATTGTGAACCAGAAAGTAATAAGACAAGAGCCCCGACAAGGAATAAGAATGACAACTGTCACAAATAAGGAACTGGTGTCAGTCTAAGTCGACAATTTGAAATAGACAGGCCTCAGGGTATCTACAGGCTGAAGCGAAGCCACAGAATGTCTAAAGGCTGTAAGTGAGCAAAGAGGTCCGCATGGTAACGCGACCGAGAAAAAAAAGAAATAAGCTATTCGGAAGACTGATTCGGATTTCCTCCTGACCAAGCCCATCGAAATGGCTCAGTCGGAAGGCAATCCAAATTTGTGAATACGATGTGGGCAGGAGGGCTCCGACCATCCTGCCCGCATCGTAATCGGGCCCTTAATCTTTCTTAACTTTTTCCTGCTTGCCATTGCTGAGTTCTTTCTCCTTGCCTGCTTCTTGTGCTGTTCTGCATTCCATATTCCCTATTTCTTTTTGCTTCCTGTTTAAGGTCACAGTAAAAATAGGTAAGAAGACTTCCCCAACGCTAAGAACTTTTTACACTTAAATTTACCTTGTCATAGTAAAACAATAATAATAATTTAAATTCGAGTTTTGGGACAATTGTAGAAGTTTTAATAAACTGAATAATCCGTTGTTACCACAAATTAAGACCAACATCAATTGGCGAATTTCTTGAATGACCTTGCTGATTTAGCAAAGTTGAAAATTATTTATTGGCCTCATTGATCGATTGAGAGATTCATAAAGCACATGTTCACTAACAAAGGCATCTTGGCGCTAGCGACTGACATTAAAAGGAGGCTAACAGAAGCTAGTCTAACTAAACAGCATAGTTTTAAGGCTTTCCAAAAGTAAAAGAGAGGAGATAGATTTTAGAAGCATAGATACATTATTCCAGATTTGGGGCCAAGGTAGTGCAGAGAATGGAGCGCTCTCATAGATTCCGGCCATGAGTCCTGCCATTGGTCAGTATGACTCCCACATAGGAGAACCTTCCCTTTATTAGCATTCAGCTTCAAGAAATGATTAGATGTCCGAGCCTGGAGATTTTATAAGCAGGACATAAGAATGTGGCTCAAGGAGGTGCAAACTGATCAACTGTGTATCATCAGCATAATAGTGAGTATGTAGCCAAATTATCTGATAAGGGGGATCATAGGATGAATATAAATATTAATATGCATGGAAGAGAGTAAAAATCCGTAAGACATTCCATAGGTAACCATATGGGAGGTAGCGTGATATGGGCATAAGATCACCTCATTGCCAATTACCTTGTGGGTTCTTACATACTGTTCATCCTGAAGCATATTTCAGTGCATAATTTGCAACAACAAAAAATAGTGCAAGGAACCAAAGTTTCTCTGCTGTGTGTCGGTGTTTTTAAAACCAAGGGCCTGATTCACAAAGATAAACTTACTGTCCTATCTTTTTATGTGAGGAGTTCTCCATCCCGACTGCAGAGTCTCAGCAGTCATAAAATTACTATTAGTAGTTTGGGAATACCAAAAAAATAGTACACTTAACTCAAAAGTATAAGTTTACCTTTGTGAATTGGGCCCCAAGACTGCCTTGTCTTTATTCCACCTCATGCCGCTTTCTTCCACCTAACAATTCATGAACCTTTATCTCACATTTTCATCTTTGTTTTTATCTCTGTTTTGTCTCTTAGCTACTATTTCCCTGTTTTTCTCTTTATCCTTTCTCCATCTTCTTCATTTCTTTCTCTTGATCTGAGTCAAAGTCTAATGATAAAAAAGTCCCAGCCCAGAAAATAAGTTCCGGTTCCCACAACTTGCTACCAACGGCACAAATTAAGAGCAGTAAACAACACTGTACAGGGTGACTGGCTCCTGCTTCTTTCATTTGTCATTTTATCCTCTTATTTATCTGCGCATGTCTCTGTTGTTTTTGTTTGCTACCTTTCTATTTCCTTGCCTTAGAGCCATCCCACATTATGACTTATAAGTAGGGCTCCAGGTTTTCCGTTTTTACTGATTTTTACAGATTTAAAAAGAAAACAATGTGTTTTCTATCTGTTTTTGTTGTTAAAAGTGGAAAAATAATGAAAATTGTGCTTCTTGCGAGTGACTTTTCATGCTGTCCTTCATGAATTCCAGGTCAACAGCTGAGCAGATAGACACGAGGGGAGCTAAAAAAAACACAATATGAGATTTCCTTAAATACTTGAGTATTTTAACATATATTTGCATATAATGCTGATATTTGCCTGTGGGTGTAATGTTTTACTATATTGGCTGCTTAATTTGCTAAAATGCAACAGGTATCAAACTATGAGTTCACATTTATCAGTTAAATGAATGTGGAAATATACCATATTATCACACCATTTGTCACTTGAATCACTAAATAAATATGGATAAATCCCAATAAGATAGGTAAAAAATAAATATGGATAAATACAGATGGAAATGTATACATTAAACCAGGATTCCTACTTATAAGTTAAGTTAGATGGTAATGTACCTTAAACTGTGAATTTCAACCTGTGAAGAATTTCAAGACATTCATATATCAGGTGATAACATTTGTGCCCACATGCATCAAACTCCCGTTTTGCGATTCCAAATTTGCGATTTTTACCGAATCGCAAATAAGGAATTGCCAAACGGGATGCATTATTGAAAGTGCATAATATTTGCGATTCGGTAAAAGTCGCAATTTTTACCGAATCGCAAATATTATGCAAATTCCAATTTGCGATTTCGCAATTCCCATTGATTCCTATGGGCCAAAAGGCCCATAGGAATCAATGGGAATTGCGAATTCGCAAATTGGAATTCGCAAAATGTTGATGCATTCCATGGGTGCAGGGGGGGGGTCCAAAGGACCCCCCCTGCACCCCTGAAATGTATTTTAAAATGGATGTTTCACACACACATGTCCTAAGGACATGTGTGTCTGTAACATGACAGTGTTTAAAATGCTAATTTGCGCATTTTAAACATTTTTCGCAAATTACCACGAGGTTCAACCTCGTGGTAATTTGCACTTGCAATCTTAAAATTCGCAATTTTTTTAAGAACGATGCAATTGCATTTTAGAAAATCGCAAAATTAGCGATTTTCAACCAAAACAAATGATGCATCTCAAAAAGCATTTTTGGAATCGCAAACGGCCGATTTTAAGGAATCGCACCGTTTGCGACTCCAAAAATGCTTGATGCATGTGGGCATTAGCCATTTGTGTCTTTCAGCATCATGCCTTTCTGGAGAAAAGGACTTATCATGAACAAATATTGAGCTGGCCAACCTTTGAAAATCTACACATGGAGCAACATATGGAAGTGTGTTCTGGGGCCAATAGAAATGTTCACAGGAATCATGCATGCTTCATTTTTGTAAGGCTTAGCAACACTCTAGAGAAATACTGCTTCATAATTTTCTTTTTATAGTTTCTCCCAGGAGGCAAATGTTCATCAAGGCTTGTCTCTCTTCCTTCACCGAGGTTTCATGGTTGGCGCCAGCCTGGCCTTCAAGGACCTTGTGTAAAAAAGCTATAAGATTGGTTTGGGCAGCAGGTAATAGTAGTTTTTAATGTATATTGAAATACTAATTAACTGTTGTTGTGGTCATCTCTAAATTAGCCAGACAGCGCCATCTTGTGGCAGACTATTACAAGCGCCGGTGTTGACAATTAAGTGCCGGTGCCTGACACCAGAAACCACCGGCTCAAATTAGGTACTGGTCAAGACTCACACCTTCTCCTGAATCCTACCCTCTAAAGACTGTGAGCTTCTACTAGTTGCTGCATTAATGGCCGTTGTGCTGTGTAACCACGCATAAGGACACATATTCCATTGCTGATGCGCTTTGCTGCGCCTTTTGGCAAGATTCCCACATGGCGCATTCTGAGTACACAACTAACACATTCAGCAGACTGTTAGGTTGAACATGGGAGTCAAGATTTACAACCTGAGAATCTTTGAACATTTTAATCACATCAGCAAGTTTATGTAAATTTTATTTAGAACAGCCACCACGCCCCCTCAAAATATGGCAGAAAAGATTGAAGAGTCATTAAGATGATGTTTTTGTAGAGGTGACGTCTGGGAGGGTTCTTAATTTCCAAACATTCTAATCTGTCATGAGGGTATTATCCTTTTAAGGGCCTTGAGCGATACCAAGAAAATGAATTGCATCATGCGATTAAGATTAAATAAAAAGAACTGCTCAGACTCCGACTCAAAAAAGCCTGAATAGAGATTGTGCATTACAGTCTAAACGTGTGACTTTTAGCACATATATAATAGAAAGAAAGGGACATCTTATCTTCTCTTGAGTAAAAGTGTTTGGAATATGTTATCTAGTACTCTGTGCAACAGGGATGGGTGAACAGGTCAACTATCTATGGGAATGTAGCACGAACAGAAAGGGTCTGCCTCTGTACAAGGCCAGGCCGCACAAATTGATATATTAAATATGTCAAAAATAGTGCTCAGGTTTTGTATTGTGGTGAGCACCTCCAGCACCAAAACTCTGACAACCATTAATAGACACACTGCATCACCAATTAATAAAAATGCCAGCTCTCTGGTAAATCCCAGTATTCATGGGTTTGTGTCCCCCACTTATTTAGCTCAGTTAAGGGTATAACCTTGTGCAGGTCAGATATCTGTAAGTTTTGTGAAACAGACAATCCTTGATACTTTGCAGGCTGACTTCCCTATCGGGCACTGAAGGGGCTATGAACATTGTTACCTGATCTCCTTAACCTCCAGCACAGGCTGCCACTTAATTGTCTAGAACAGCTGTCAGGGATGGCAACAGGTGCTTCCGGCACCACCTGCCCCAACCCAGTGCTTAATTTGAGCTGGTGGTTTCTAGTGCTCAGCACCAGCACTTAATTGTCAACACCAGCGCTTGTGATAGTCTGCCACTAGGCGAGGCAGTCTGGCTAATTTAGAGATAACCCCAACAACATTTAATTATGAATTCAAAATACATTAAAATGACTATTACCTGATTCCAGTGCTTAATTTGAGCCAGTGGTTTCCTGTGCTTGGCACCAGCACCTAATTGTCAACATCGACATTTTGTGCAATTAAAAGATGAGCAGACAAACAATTCAATATGAAAACAACTAATACCAGCAGCTACCAAGCGATTTTAATGCATTTTAGAGCCTTGAACAGACTAAAATGTCACACCTGACATTCAACCGTGGATGGTCTCTGATTGTTCTCATAAAATCTGTTCCCTGTGTAACTTTACCCTCCCTTCAATTTCAATTGAGCCAGTCCCTAGCATTAATACCAGAGATAGTATATCTGCCTCACTAATAAACGCCCGCTCTTTGATGAAACACTCTGCAGATGTATTTGAGTTGCTGTCTGAGGGCAATCTTGACATTTTGTTCATCACAGAGATGTGGTTTAATAGCTCCTGCGCCCCTGTGGTTGAACTTTCAATCCCAAGAGGCTTCAAAATTATTAAGGCTGACCATGTAGCTGGGAGAGGCGGGGGTGGCGGTTGTCTTTAGAGACTCCTGGTCTTTTCACAGTGAGTCCTCCAGCGAACTGGGAGATGGGGAGTTTCTCCACTTCTCCCTTGTTCTTTCGCCTCATTTCACACTGGGTGGCACACTGATATTCCGCACCCCAGGCCCCTCTGGACTCTTCCTTAAGGCGCTGGAGGATGTGATCGTACCCCTGGCCTTGGAATTCACAAAGTTTCTACTTCTGGGGGTTTCAACATTCATGTTGATATGAAGGAGTCACCAGATTCGCTTAGTCTCCTCGAATCCCTTAATTTAGCCCAGCTGTCCCAGTGGGTAAAATTGCCTACGCACTCGGGTGGCCATCTTCTGGACCTAATCTGTTCTAATTTTGTCCTGACACTATCCGACCCTCAAATTCTCTCTTGGTCGGATCACCTACTCATTAGGTTCTCTTAGCCTTTAACTAAATCTCCCTGTTCGACCCCCCTATCGTCTACCATCAGAAGATCAACTTGCTAGCCCTGACCGATGGTCTTCAGCAGAGTCGTCCAGTGCTTGGCCCCGAGCTTACAGGTGCTGTGCAGCAGTTTGACACCTGGATTAGCTCTGGGGTGCAGGCTTCTGTCAAACAGGGTACTGGCTCAAGCAAGCGCGCCACTCCCTCCAAGCCCTGGTTTTCACATGCCCTGAAAGAATTGAAGCTTAATTGCTAAAAGATGGAGAGGTGCTGGAGACGTGCCTATTGCCCCATTGCTAAGGGGGCTCTACGTGTGGCTCAGAGGGTATACTATGATGCCATAAAATCAGCTAAGAGCGAGTTCTATGCAGGCAGGATTTCTAGGGCAAATAATAACAGCAAGGAAATCTTTTCGATTGTAAAAAGCTTTCTCTCCCCCTGTGCTGAACAACCTTCGGTTCCTTCTTCCGCCCAATGGTGTGAGGTTTTGTCCTCCTTTTTTATAGACAGAATCGTTGGGATTCAGGACAGCCTGCGTACTACTAGTCAGGCTCAGAGTAACCTGGATTGGCTTCCCACCGGCCCCTCTGGCCCTACCTCTTTTGTTTTAATGCATTCTCCTCCCCCACGGAGGCAGCTATTTTAGCTGTCCTCAAATCTATGAAATCTGGTTCCCTTACTGACCCTTGTCCGGCCCGCGTTTTAAGGGGTGTTGCAGAGGTGGTATGCTCCGAGGTCATAGAGATTATTAGCCTTTCATTCAGGACTGCTACAGTCCCTGACTGTTGGAAACAGGCCAAACTCCTGCCCCTTCTCAAAAAAATCAGGACTGAACTCAGATGTCCCAGCCAACTACCGCCCCATTTCTTTGCTACCAGCCCTGGCCAAAGTAACTGAGAAAATAGCTTTCCGCCAGTTGGATGGCTTCGTGGAAAATTCACATGCTCTTCATCCCGCTCAGTCTGGGTTTCGTGCTACCTATAGTACTGAGTCAGCATTGGTGGAAATCTCTGAAGCTATAAGGGAGTGCCTGGACGGGGGCGGCAGAGTGGCTCTGAATATGTTATACCTCTCTGCCGCCTTCAATACGGTACCCCATCAGCAGCTGATCTCGCGGTTGGCATCCATTGGCATTGCTGGCTCCGCATTAGAATAGCTGACTTCATTCTTGACCAATCGAACTCAGCAGGTGTGGATGCCACCCTATGCTTCTTCGGCCAAGCTGCTGTCTACTTCGGTACCTCAGGGGTCTACATTAAGCCCACTGTTGTTCAACATCTTCTTGACTACCCTGATCTTCTTGGCCGAAGAAAATAGGAGCAAAAATAATTGCCTATGCTGACGACACGCAGCTGCTGTTCACCTGGCCTGGCAGGGATCTGAACACCTCTGTGGTCCAGACCTGCCTCTCCTCAGTCTTCTCTTGGCTTGCGCTGGCCCAATTAAAATGTAATGAAAATAAATCAGAGATACTTCTCTATGGGCAGTTTCCCCCCAATTTTAGAGAATCTTTATGGCCACCTGACGTCCCTTTCCCCAGTGCTGCTGGTAAATTAGCAAAAAAACTAGGAGTTTGGTTTGGGGAAAACCTAAAATTTGAAGAGCACATTAATAAGCTCACTTGTGGGTGCTTTGGGACTTCGTAGGTTTTTTCCCCTGTTGCCAAGGACGGCCAAGGAGACAGTGGCAAGGGCTCTCATTCTTTCCCACCTCAACTATTCAAATGCCCTGTTCTCCGGCATTCCTGCCTAACTCAGCAATCGTCTTCAAATTATACAGAACGCGGGGACTAGTCTCTTGTTCAATATTTCAAGGCAGGCTAGTGTCCGTCAACATCTATGCAGTTTGCATTCGCTCCCTGTCAAACAAAGGGTTGTGTTCAAATCTCTCACTCTTGTGCATAGAGCCATTCACGACCAAGGGCGTCGTATTTGAGGAGGCGTTTTGCCTGGTACTTACCTAGCCGTCCATTACGGTCTACCTCCCTACATCTTCTGGCTGTTCCCCGTTTTAAACGTTCCCACCTTGGAGGCCAGTCCATCACCGTTAAAGCAGCTACTGCTTGGAACACTCTCCCTCTGCCGCTCCGTGCTAGCCATGATTTCAATCTTTTTAAAAAAGCACTTAAAACCCACCTTTTTAAACTTTCCCTGTAATTACTCTAGATATTTCTGCCTCTTCTGCATGGTCACGTGCCAGGATACTCGTGAGTAATTGAGCGCGCTATAAAACCACCAATAACAATAACAATAACTTGTAGCAGGGTGATGGTTGGTAGTTGTGTAGGTATTGTCGTTGGCAGTGAAGGCAGTGGCAATGGGTGGTGTAAGCTGTTGTGGCCTCCTGACAAGGGCCCTGGGACTTATTTATTTACATTTTATGCATACGGCAGGCTTGCAAGACTAGATAAGGTGGAGAGAAGCCTAGCGAAGGTCAGATGCTGATCACAAGATAACATAAAGATGTGTATCATAGACAATATGTGATTTGAATGTAATGGGAGGGAGTAAAAGTTACGATTGACAGGGGATAATGACAGGGAAGAACAGAGATCAAGAAGATGCTTTTCAAATGAATGAACAGAACACTCAACATGAGGACAATCTGAATGCTACCCATTGAAGAGGCGAGGGTGTTGCAGGCAGGTGTAGCAGTATGTTGAAAAAAGGGTCTCTTCTGACAGCAATGCAGTTTATCCTTTGACCTCTTTGATAGCGGTGGTGCTGCAGCATCTGCAATGGAAGCTGTTTGGGTCAATGTGGGACTGCAGATGTAAAGCCCCCATTCTCTCCAGGATTTAAACAAGGAAGTTCAACTAGAAATGGGACAATACGTGGAGAGTTCATAAGTATATAAGTAAGTTGGTCTCAAGAGAGCAGGTTTGTGAAATGTGCTGAGGCATGTCACAAAAGTACTAGAGGAAAGCGAGGCATTGACATTATGAAGTAATGCTTCCAAAAGAAGTTGACAAGTCCTTGTATGTATTTATATCTATATATGGTATTCTTTCAAAAGATTTCATTGGGTTTTAGTGGTTGTAGACGTCCTTGTTTTATGCATACAAAAGTTATCTTGGTAACCGTTCTTGGTATACAGCTGGTATCTACATATGGTATGTGTACTGTGCAAACCTGGTCAAAGGCAAACACTGAGTTTACCAGTGATTGGAGAGGAAGCTGGATTCTGAGAGGGGAAGTGGACTAGAAGTGTGCTGTGATGTGGTACTCTTTAAGGACAAGTGTCTTTCTAAATTGGAGCAGGGTTAAGACATGCTGCTTGATTGGTCTTTGCTCCTTTTGGATTTCTGCTTTAACTTTCGTACGGGAGCTGCGATCTAGCCTTCGCCAGATCTTCAGGACTTCCGTATTCTCGCTGGGGGCGTGGTTTCGCGGTTCTAGTCTTGCGTTCACTGTATTTTCACCCCTCTTATTATCAGCCTCCACCCTCTATGTACAAGCTCATGCGGAAGCTCCAGGGCCTTTGTGTCACCATATCTCGACTCAGGTGAGTTGCTCATTTGCAGGTTCTGCTCCCATATTTATTTTACCTTGCTGCTTGATTGGTCTTTGCTTCCCCCTTTGGTCTTCGCCTCCCACCGCTCCCTATGCACAATGTATGCAAGGTAAAAGCATATAAAATGTAGGATTTCATTTTGATAGCATTTCTTATCTGTTTCACAGGCCTGTCACGCGAGGAATGCGCATGCGCGGGCGTCGCGATTACGAGAGGGAACCCCAGGGGACACAGCGTACAAGGTAAGTGGTTTACTTTTTATTCATTTTAAAAAGGTAATTTAAGTATTTAGGGAGGGTGGGAGGGAGACGGGTGGCGCGTAGTGGGGCTACGCGAAGTGCGTAGGTGGGCGTAGTGTCTCGCCCACTTCACGTAGCTTCGCGTAGCCCCACTACGCCTTCTACGCCCAGGGTTAGAACATAGCTTCCCAGCTCTAAAGTTCGCAATTCTAGAACTTGTGGCGGGAGGTGTGTCTAAAAGTGTATGTCGGTGCTGGCCATCAATGAGAGAGACCTGTGCATTTTTCAAATGGGTGGTGAAAAAATATGAGTATGTTGCTGGAGATGTGGGCTGCCGTGCCACCAATGTACTTACCGGGGGAGGGTAAACACCCATTATTCCGCAACTTTCTTTCCGCATACCATCACTCCGCATACTTTCATTACGAAAGTACCATGACTCCGCAATGCCATTATAACACATAGCATTACATTTTATATGCTTTTACCACGCATACATTTACAACGAAATTCGTTATAAATGCATGAATGGTAAAAGTTTTTTTTTTATGTTTGGATAAGGTAAGTATGGGTATAAGGGTATATGTTTTGGGGTACTGAGGTATATGTTTTGGGGTGTTTGGGTATTTTAAGGGTTCAGATATAGTTTTGGGTTATGGGGTACAGGGGTAGTTTTAGGGTTTAGGAATAGGTATGGGTTTTGGGGTACAGGGGTATTTTTAGGGTTCCGGGCTAGGTTTGGGTTTTGGGGAATAGGGGTATTTTTAGGGTTCAGGGGTAGATTTGGGTTTTGGGGTACAGGGGTATTTCAGGGTTCAGGGCTAGGTTTGGGTTTTGGGGTACAGGGGTATTTTTATGGTTCAGGGCTAGGTTTGGGTTTTGGGGTACAGGGGTATTTTTATGGTTCAGGGGTAGGTTTGGGTTTTGAGTTACAGGGGTATTTATAGGGTTCAGGGCTAGGTTTGGGTTTTGGGGTACAGGGGTATTTTTAGGGTTTAGGGCTAGGTTTGGGTTTTGGGGTACAGTGGTATTTTTAGGGTTCAGGGGTAGGTTTGGGTTTTGAGGTACAGGTGTATTTATAGGGTTCAGGGCTAGGTTTGGGTTTTGGGGTACAGGGGTATTATTAGGGTTTAGGGATAGGTTTGGGTTTTGGGGTACAGGGTATATTCATAGGGTTAAGATGGATTAGTGCTTAAGGGTGTTGGGGTATTTTAAGGAGTAAGGGTGGGTTATGATTATGGGGTGCAGGGGTATTTAAAGGGAGCAGGGTGGGATTAGCACACAATATGAGACATGGCATGAAGGGCGGAACGTACCAAATGCCCCCAGCGTTTGTCGGACCCCCAGCACACGCCCACAGCACAACTCAGACACGCCCACAAGGGACTACTTTGCTGGCACGGTTCTTTTACCTTTTGAATGTATATGGTGGGCGTCTGCATAGCCTATGTCTTTCTTCTGCAACTGCCCTTTCCAACGCTGTATTGGGTGTTGTGATTGGTGCTGTGGTTCCTGAGATTACCCGCCTCAAAGGTTTTGGCTCTCTCTTTATTACATTAATATGCATATATATATATGTATATATAGCTGCAACAGACTCGCCGTTCCAAATATCGATGAACTTTCAAAGGACGAAAGCAGACCCGGTTGTGAGTGAATAAAGTGTATCGTCGACCCTGCACCTCCGCCAAAATATATATATATATATATCACTAGACGGATTCCCAAAGAACAGTGGTTTCCCCCTCCTCTTGGACCTGAAATTAAACTAGGGGGTACCTTTTTGTCATAATTGATTCCCACTCACAGCCATCATCAGGAGCCATGTACTCAACATCGTCTCCTACTCCGATGATACCCAGCTGATTGTCTCCTTCACCAATGAACCCACAGTCGCCAAGAACAACTTCCACAAAGAGATGAAGGCTGCAGCCACCTGGATGAAGGACAGATGCCCCTCAAGCTCAACTCAGAGAAGACTGCAGTCCTCATCCTGTGCACCACCCTCTCTGCCTGGGACTACTCCTGATAGCCCGCAGCACTTGGAGCCCCTTCATATCCACAGACCACACATAAAACCCCTGCAATATCATTCTTCGCTGACTATGAACTGCCAGATCAATGCCGTCTCATCAACATGCTTCCACACGCTACGCCTGCCCTGAAAGATCTTCAAGTGGATCCCCACAGAGTCCAGAAAGATGATCAACCACACACTCATCAGCAGCAGACTCGACTACAGCAACGCACTCTACACTGGCATCCCCCAGAAACTCCTCAAGAAACTGCAGAATATTCAGAACGCCTCCGCCAGACTCATCCTCAGCATCAACCGCCGCAGCCACATCACCGGCCACCTGAGAGACCACCACTGGCTCCCAGTTAACAAAAGAATAACCTTCAAGCTCCTCACACACGCCTACAAAGCCATACACAACGTGGGACTTGCATACCTCCACCACCGCCTTGCATACCACGCACCCACCAGACATCTCCACTCTGCCTAGCTGGCCCTGGCCACCATTCCACGCATCCGCAAGACCACGGCCGGAGGAAGATCCTTCTCCCACCTCGTAGCAAAACCTGGAACACTCTGCCTCTCTACCTCAGGTAATAAACATCACTGCTTCAGTTCAGTAAGGACCTCAAGACCTGGCACTTTGAACCACAGTACCTTTGACGGATCAGCAGTCCCCTCCCCCCTCCCCCCCAAGCACCTCAAGACCCTTACAGGTGAGTAGCCACGCTCTACAAGAGACTTGATTGATTTGGATATTTGGATCCTCATCACATAAAGGTCAGTGAACTGATGAATGGGTTATGGAGGTTTTGGGAGAAATATCCGTGACTGTATTATTTAATTTCCCTCCTCGCTCAAACTGAGCTATTATGTTTTATTGCTGTTGCTGTACTCAAATTGTGGAGACTTTGTATGTATGGAGCCTTACTCAACAAAAACATACTGAAACCCATTCCTGGATTTATGGTATGGACAATGCTATTAACTCGTCTCCCTGTAATGGCAGCATGAGTTTCTTTTATGGTAGGTTCAATCTAGAGGGACCTGGCACAGTGATATTTTTATCATAGGTATTTTTGTGTTGGGTGTACTATTGATTACTAATGGGTGTCTTTGTGTTCCTCTGGAGTCCCTGTGGGGTAATGAGGGGAATCCCTGAATGAAGAGCTTGTTGTTTTGTGGTGACAGTATCCTGAGAATCTCATCCGTCCAGTGTTGTCCTACGTCTACCTCCTTTCTCCATGGGAACGGTTGCCAACACTCGTTTTGTGTCGCATTGGGACTTGCTCTAGGGAGGATTGGTTAGGCTGTCTTCGCTCCTGCAAATTTGGTGTCTCAGGTTAGTGGAAGCTTGACAGAGCAGGCCTGATGACTCTGGGTACAGTGTTCCAGATGTTGGGTGCATGGTAGAGAAGGTACATTTACTTGTTTTTCCTGTTTTGCACTTCTGCCTCTCCAGTCCTGTGGGCTGTTGGCTCTGTATGTGCCGACATCCACTGGAAATGGTGAGTCTGTTAGGGTGCTGGTTGGATGGCTTTGTATATGATGACAGTGATTTCGAAGTTGATGTGGGCTGGCATATAGAGTCAGTGATTTTGTCATATTTCTTCAGGCCCTTGATGAAGTAATACACCTTTACAACGTAGCCAACACCAAGTAGGTTAATACACATACTTACTAACAACTGACTCGTTCTACGATGGGCACCTGCTTCGGCCCTGGCTACATGAATTTTTGTATGGGCTGATGCAGAAGCATATTATCTGGACAGAAAAAAATAAGTACTCCTCTTCTCACATACCCTTATGTATCAGATCAACTGATGATCGATTGCTAATTTGGAATGGGACACCAAATGCTTGAACAGGAAATTGGGCTATAATAATTTAAATCTAACATTCCCTCACAAGATAAGTTTTAAGGAAACTGAATATTTGGACATTCAATTGAATGTTAAGGGTAACAAACACCAGACCACACTATATTTAGGAAGGAGACTGGCGGCAACAGTATCCTGCATGCCCCAAGTGAACATCCAACTAGCCATAATGGGGAACATTCTCTACAGGGATCTCCCTAGAGACTAGCGTAACTGGAACACCAAGGGCTTTCAAGAGACAGGAGAAAATTATCATACAGTGATTTCAAGAATGGGGCTAACTCAAGAAATTGTTGACACAAGTGGCTATAAACACTGATAGAAAGGACAAAGAGGGGATTCTCTTTTCTGGCAATAATGTCCAGAGTAAGACTCTTCACAGATCAGACCGATCAACACCTACAATGATAAGTCCCATCAGTTCAGATCCATAATGGCCATACAAGATACTTAAATCTGACCGTTATAGGAAGCAATGTGCATACACATTAACCCATAATGTTCAGAAAACCAAAGTCGCTTGGTGATATTTGGTACATAGTCAAGTTGTCCGTCCAAAACATTGGAGCAAACCGGAGGGTTCCTAAAGATGTGAATCGGGTATACCTACTGTTAAAAACATATTTATTCCTCAATGTATCACATACTCTTCTGAGAATATGCTTTAGAATATCCGTGTATACTGCTAGATATTTGAAACACTATCATATGCTCCTCCAATCATGCAAAAATCTGGGCCTCTATCAGGGAGTGACCAGCTCAACGCATATAGGGGGACACATGCTTGACCTAGTTTTTACTGAGGAAAGGATTATTGACCACATGCAGATTCTCCCTGTAGACTGGACTGATCACTATTTGGTCAAATTCCCAATTGCCATCACTAATCGTGGTGCTTCTGCCTTGAGGATGGTTGGGAACTTCCTCGGTAGGGATTGGAAGAGGATTCTGGAAAAAACGACACCGTCACTAATGATCCCCTCTGAAGAGGATTTTGGTGCACATAGCTCAGTAGAGGAGAACTATGTGCTCTTCTGTAATCATATAAGTGCTATTGTTAACCAAATTGCCCCCCAAAAAGTATATAAAAACAAAGGTAGACCCTCCGCTAGGAGGTTCAACGAAAAACTTAAGGATCTGAAACTGAAATGCAAACAGGCAGAGAGAAAATTGAGAAAGCACTATGCAGACGAAGATAAACTAGCCTGGAAAGTGGCTATCTCCCTTTATAAAAAGAAATTGCTGCCGCCAAACAGGAGTACTTTGCTGGAGTTATTTTGAATTCGTCAAATAAGGCTAAATGCATTTTCAAACTAATTGAGGATCTTACTAATCCTCAATGTCTACACAATCAGATTCTGCAGATCTCTGTGATAATTTAGCAGTCTTTTTCCAGGATAGAATTACCACCCTTATCGCTGGGCTAAAAGATGTCATGTCTGGGAGGGGAGAAGGTACGACCCCCAAGGCAGCAATCCCAACGGCCAGCGTGGGTATAGTGCCCCATGAAGACCCTTCAAGTGATGATGGGCCCGTTATAATGAGTCCTTTTGATCACTTTGAGCCCCTCTCGGAAGAGGAATTCGATAGGCTGGCAATGGGTGTGTCCTCGGGCTCCCCACTGGACCCCCTTCCACATAGAATTTGGAAGGAATTGGCATCAGAGATCTTCCCTAGGCTCCGAAAGATTTGCAACCAATCACTTTCCAGTGGATTAGTACCATCTGGCTGGAAACGGGCGATAGTCACTCCACTCTTGAAGAAGGCCACTCTTGACCCCAACTGTCTGGGGAATTATAGGCCCATCTCACTCCTCCCCTATCCAGTGAAGGCTCTGGAACGTAGGGTCAGCAAATCTTTGTCAGCCTTTTTAGAGCGCTCTGGTTGCCTGGCAGATGTACAGTTTGGATTCCGTCCTGAACACAGAACCGAATCAGCCTTGGTGACCCTGTTGGACGATCTGCGTCAGATGGCAGACAGGGGACAATCAGCAATACTTGTATTGCTTGACCTGTCTGCCGCGTTCGATACGGTCAGTCATGACATTCTGCTGGCACGTCTAGAGGAAGTGGGAGTAGTGGGCACAGCCCTGGCCTGGTTTCAATCCTATTTATCTGACAGGTGTCAGGCAGTGGCCCTTCCTCCATTTCAGTCAGCCTTCACAAACATCTGTCACGGCGTTCCGCAAGGGTCGGCTATTTACCCAATCTTATTCAACATTTATCTGAGCCCTTTGATTAATACCATCCGTTCCCATAATGTGAAGGTAGTAAATTACGCTGATGATACTCAGATCATCCTATCTCTGGATGGAATCCATTCTAACGTCCTAGAGGATTTTCATGCATGTATGCAGAATACTGCACAGTGGTTACGTAACAATTCCTTACAATTCAATTCGGGCAAGACCGAAATTTTACACTGCACAGTTTGGAAGATTGCCCGGCCTCTTCCTTGTAACTTCTGGCCTTTGGACACTTCCACCACTCTGACGCCATCTTCGACGGTGCGCAACTTGGGTGTCATGTTTAACACCAACCTGTCACTGGAGACTCAAGTGAACAAGACAGTGGGGTGTTGTTTTGGCCTCATGAAGGCCCTAAGGAAGATTCTTCCACTGCTTCCAGCGATGGCCAGAGCCTTGATTATTCAAGGCGTTATTTTGAGTAGACTTAACTACTGTAACGCCTTACTATTAGAATCTCCTAAATACCTAATCCAGAAATTGCAACGCACTCAGAACACAGCAGCAAAATTGGCCCTGTCCAGACCAAGGGGCTCCTCTGCCTCACTGTGTTTAGTTGATCTACACTGGCTTCAGGTGCAGCAAAAAATACTCTTCAAATCATTGTGCATTGGATTCAGGGCACTGCATGGATTTGGCCCTAGGCCACTTCAGAAGAAAATGGTCTGGTACACACCCACCCGGAGTCTTCGCTCCTCCTCTGCCTACCTGGCAAGTGTACCCAGATTTCACAAGGCCAGACTGGGTGGAAGATCCTTCAGTTTCGCTGCTGCGAAACTTTGGAATGAGCTTCCGCTGGAAAATCGACAATGCAGTAATCTGTCCCGTTTAGGAAAAAAATTAAAACATGGCTGTTCCCTAGAAATTAATTCTGTTGGGCCGTAACAATGCTCATGTTGGCTATATTCCTTCATCAGCCATTTCTGTTGCTCCTGCTGGTCTGCATCTTACGTTTCTTTTAGCGCCAGGGTACCCGTAGGGTGTTTGTTGCGCTATATAAATGCTATATACATACATACATACATACAATTTCAAATTCACCAAAAGATCATAGAGCATTTACCTGACATAAAAAATAAGGATGAGACTAATCCGGTCATCAGAAACTCTTCTCAAATACTTAACAGTAAAACCAAACTGGTTCAATTCTTTGGTTTCGAGAGGACCATGAATTTCAGCCATGGTTAGGAGAAAGAAAAGCTATTATGAAAATTGGAATCCTGGTTGATCTTGAACCTTAATTCAAAATCTCTAAACGGATTAAATAATGATGAGAAGCTAGCACTGCATACTGGGTGATGAACGTCTGATTACTACTAATCTCAGACGATTATGTTGAGTTTATTTCTACAACCGTTATGTGCTCCTTTTGCAGTGAGGATATCAGTCCTGATTGTTCCTTTCTTGCCATCACCAGTTGGTCATTATCATTATAGCAATGTTAAGCATGTTATACTTGCACAATAGGTCCAGATTTCCTGAAACAGAAATTGCAATTGTATATACCTGGAAGAACCCTACGCTCCGGAGGAGCCAAGCTGGTGACTGTGCCACACATCAAAAAAATCGACATGGGGAGGGAAATATTTCATGGTTTGTGCAGCCAAAGCTTGGAACGAGCTCCCCCTTAGTTTTGAGAAAGGCCCTAGATTTACTCACCTTTCGGAGAGGTCTGAAAACCTGGGGGCATATTATCAAGGGGGTTTATCTCCGCTTTTTTGGCTTTAAAAGCCAAGAAAGCGGAGATAAAATGATCTCCCTATTACCAAGCTGTCGCTAACACCAGTTAGTGACAGCTAATAGGAGATAGCGACCATCTTGGGCCCCGCTTTGCATGTCAGTGATATTTATGCCTAATGACATGCAAAGTGGGCGTGCCAAGATGTTAGTGACTGGAAACAGTCCCTAACATCGCTATCTCCTATTACCAACTTTTGGAGATATTCGCGCTAAGCGCGAATATCTCCAAAAGCTAACACCTGCCCTGAGCAGTTCTTAGCCATGTTAGCCAATGGGAGGTGGATAACATGGCTAAGAGCATATGCTCGATAATGCATGAATATCGCTGACTTTTCAGCGATATTCATGCATTGCGGCCGTTTTTTATCGCATTTGCGATAAACCTTGCTAATAGCAAGGTTTATCTGCGATAAAAATCGCCAATGTGCGGCGATAATTTTTGTCTCTAAACAAGTTAGAGACAAAAATTATCGCTAGTTGTTGGTAATATGCCCCCTGGCTTTTTCCCTGCTACTCCGAGGCCCTGTTTCTCTTCTCAGCGAATTAGTGGGTCAGCGCCAGGACACCTACGGGTAATTGTCACACTTTATAAGTATACATAACATAACACCTTACTGGGTATTTCTGTCCCCCATCTGGTTATTTACTTTTCTGCCTATGATATTAATCATGTTTCTCATATGTGTATTTGCCATTGTGTCTATGACATGAGTCATGCAATAAGGATAAGTTACTTACCTGTAATCCTATTTCTCTTCTAGGGGTAACCTCATCAAAGTCATATGCACTGAATATTCCCGCCCATGTGCGGGGACCCCGCAAATAATATAAACATTATATATGGAAATCATATATATCTAGCTCCACATATATGTATGTACATATATAATTTTTTCACACACCAATGCAGCCCCAAAACTGAGGCTAAACAATGTAATCCATACTAATGTAATAAAGAGAGAGCCCAAACATTTGAGGGGGGTAATCTCAGGAACCACAGCACCAATCACAACACCCAATACAGCGTTGGAAAGGGCAGTTGCAGCAGAAGGACATAGGCTATGCAGGCGTCCACCATATACATTTAAAAGGTAAAAGAACTGTGCCAGCAAAGTAGTCCCTTGTGGGCGTGTTTGCGTTGTGCTGTGGGCGTGTGCTGGGGGCGTGACAAACGCTGGGGGCGTGTGGTAAGTTCCACCCTTCATGCCAATTCTCATATTGTGTGCTAATACCACCCTGCTCCCTTTAAATACCCCTGCACCCCATAATCATAACCCACCCTTACTCCTTAAAATACCCCAACACCCTTAAACACTAACCCATCTTAACCCTATAAATATACCCTGTACCCCAAAACCCAAACCTATCCCTAAACCCTAAAAATACCCCTGTACCCCAAAACCCAAACCTTGCCCTGAACCCTAAAAATACCACTGTACCCCAACCCCAAACCTACCCCTGAACCCTAAAATACCCCTGTACCCCAAAACCCAAACCTAGTCCTGAACCCTTCAAACACCCCTGTACCTCAAAATCCAAACCTACCCCTGAACCCTAAAAATACCCTTGTACACCAAAACCCAAACTTAGCCCTGAACCCTAAAAATAACCCTGTACCCCAAAACCAAAACCTACCCCTGAACACTAAAATACCCCTGTACCCCAAAACCCAAATCTAGCCCTGAACCATAAAAATACCCCTGTACCCCAAAACCCAAACCTAGCCCTGAACCCTTAAAATACCCCGGTACCTCAAAACCCAAACCTACCCCTGAAACCTAAAAATACCCCTATACCCCAAAACCAAACCTACCCCTGAACCCTAAAAATACCCCTGTACCCCAAAACCCATACCTATCCCTAAACCCTAAAACTACCCCTGTACCCCCTAACCCAAAACTATATCTGAACCCTTAAAATACCCAAACACCCCAAAACATATCCTCTCATTTACCTGGCGGAGGCAGGTGGGTTGCTTATGACTGTGATGAGGATACCCCTGGAAGAGAACTAGGATTACAGGTAAGTAACTTATCCTTCTCTTCTAGTGGATCCTCATCAATCAATAGATTTTGTTGAGCATACGTAGGATGTTGAAGCATGATGATGAGATGGCGTTGACTTGTCTGGTCATCGAGAGGGAGGAGTCCAGGATGAAGCCCAGGTTACGTGCGTGGTCCGTAGGTATGGGTGCGGTTCCCAGGGCCGGTAGCCACCATGAGTCATCCCAGGCGGAGGGGGATGATCCTAAGATGAGGACTTCCGTTTTGTCCGAGTTTAGTTTTAAACGGCTGTTCTTCATCCACTCGGCTACTTCTTTCATCCCTTCGTGTAGGTTGGTTTTGGCGGTGTTTGGGTCTTTGGTGTGGGATAGGATCAGCTGGGTGTCGTCTGCGTAGGAGATAATGTTGAGGTTGTGTTGACGCGCAATGGATGCGAGGGGACTCATGTATACGTTGAAGAGGGTGGGACTGAGTGAAGATCCTAGGGGTACACTGCAGATGACTTCGGTGGCTTATGATCTAAAAGGGGGAGATGGACTCTCTAGAGATTACCAGTCCAATGCTTTTCCTTGTATTCCGACGTTGCTGAGGCGTTGTATAAGGGTGTTATGACAGTCTGTGTCGAAGGCTGCGGAGAGGTCGAGTAGGATGATAACAGCAGTTTCTCCGTTGTCCAGTAGAGTTCGAATGTCGTCTGTTGCTGCGATGAGGGCGGTCTCGGTGCTATGTTTGACTCGGAAGCCGGACTGTGAAGGGTCGAGGGATTTGTTGGATTCGAGGAAGGCGGCAGGGAATGGAGGAGCGAAATGGGGCAGTAGTTCTTAAGTTCAGAGGGGTCTGCTGTAGGTTTCTTCAAGAGGGCGCTGAGTTCGGCGTGTTTCCAGCTTTCCGGGAAGGTGGCAGAGTTGAGGGAGCAGTTGATGACGTCTCGGAGATGGGGTGCGATAATGGAGTCTGCTTTGTTGAAAATGTGGTGGGGACATGGGTCGGTTGGCGATACTGAGTGAATGGTGTTCATCAGGCGGATGGTGTCTTCAGTGGAGATTGGGTTCCAGGCGTAAAGGTTGTTGGAGGGGCGTTTTAGTTCGGAGGTAGGTGGGGTGGGCTGGTCTCCAAAGCTGTTATGCATGTCAGCGATTTTGTTGTGGAAGAACAAGGCTAGAGAGTCGCAGAGGTCTTGGGATGGGGTGATGTTGTTGGTGCCGGCGGTGGGGTTGGTAAACTCTTTGACGATGTTGAATAGTTCTTTGCTGTTGTGGGCGTTGTTGTCGAGTTGATCCTTGAATGCTGATTTCTTGGTGGATCGGATCAGTTGGTGGTGTTTGCGGGTGGCGTTTTTGAAGGTGGACAGGTTGTCAGAGGTTGGGTTTTTTCGCCAGGCTTTCTCGAGGGTGCGACAGATCTTCTTGGATTTCTTAAGGTCATCATTGAACCAGGGGGCTTTTTTGCTGCCTTGCTTGATTTGATTGTTTTTCAAGGGTGCTAATTCGTCAGCGCTGTGGGTGATCCATTGTGTGAGGTTGGTGGCTGCTTGGTTTGGGTCCGATGATTTTGCAGGAGGGTTTTGGTGAAGTGATGTGAAGAGCTGGTCGGTGGTAATTTTATTCCAGTTTCTCCGGGGAATTGGTTGTGGTTGGTTGTGGGTCGTAGTCTTTTTGTCGTTGAAGTGAACGCAGCTGTGGTCCGTCCAAGCTTTAATCACACCAGCTGTGGTGTGATTAAAGGAGATGGGCTTGCTGGAGGTGAAGATTGGGTCAAGCCTGTGCCCGGCAAAGTGGGTGGGGGTGTTGACAAGTTGTTTGAGTCCGAGATTGGCGAGGTTGTCTAAAAGGGTGGTGGTGTTGCTGTCGTTGTTCTTTTCCAGGTGGAAGTTGAGGTCTCCCAGTAGGATGTAGTCCTCGGAGGGGAGGGCGTGAGGGCTGATGAAGTCAGTGATGTCTTCGCTGAATTGTGTGCTGGGTCCGGGTGGTCTACAGATGTGGGTGCCTCTGAGTGTGGTCTTGGGGTCGGTGTGAATCTGGAAGTGAAGGTGTTCGGCGGTTGTGAGGATGTTATCGGAACTGGTCGTGATGCGGATGGTGTTCTTATGAACGATGGCGATTCCTCCTCCTGTTTGGTTGATGCGGTCCTTTCGGATGATCTTGTAGCCGTCCGGGATGGCTATGGCGATGTCGGGCGCTGATGAGGCGTTCATCCAGGTTTCTGTAAGAAAGGCGACGTCCGGCGATGTGGTGTCGAGTAGGTTCCAAAATTCAATGGCGTGTCTGGTGACCCAGCGGGTGTTGAGTAGGATGCACATCAGGTGGTTAGTGTCGGAGCTCTGTTTGGAGTCTGTGGATTTGGTGTGGGTTCTGATGCAGTCGAACTTGCAGGAGTGGCAGGTGAAGGGTCCATGGGTGAGCCCTGGGGCGGCATGGTAGCAGTCTGGGAGACGGCCGCAATTGAGTGCTGAGAGGGTAGCGGAGTCGTACGTTATGCGGGTGGAGAGAAGTTTGCGGGCGCCAGGGGGTCTGGCGCTGGGTGCGGTCCAGGCGCGGACGGGCGTAGACGGGCTTACCTTTGGCGTACCTTAGGCGCGCGTCCGCTGCGCATGAACGCTGCGCGCATATGCGTCTGTCATATGTGGATATTGGAGGGGGGCGGGGCGAGGGAGGGTCAGCTGGGAGGCGGGAACGGGGTGGAGAGCCGGGCTGGGAGGCAAAACAACAATCAACAAAATGGCAGCAAGCCAAAAGCGACCCAGGACGAGATTGGGGCACAACCTTGTACAACGCTATGAACTGGGCAGCACAATCAGGCAACAATAATCAGAGCAGGCAAGATGAGCAATACACAGTGGAGCAATAGATATTAAAGAACGGTCAAGCAGTATAGCGCTACGATGACTGAAAAATCAGCGCTAAGCTGTATAATTAAGCAGTGCGAGCAATAGCGAAGAATACAGTATAATTAAGCAGTGCGAGCAATATCAATTGATGGTGGCCTTGCCCAGACTGTTGTATCAGTTGCAAAACCATCAATACCTGATCCAACCCTCATGGTTTAGGCGAGTAGACACAGCCCTGGGACAATTCCTCTGGGAGGGGGGGCGGCTCCGCTAGGGTGGCGTTGCGCACGTGCTTTCGCTCAACGTACGGAGGGGGGTTAGCGACCTCGGATGTACTTTCCTATTACCAAGCTTCCCATCTTCTAGTCTTAAATGAATGGTGTTATGGGGACAGGGGGGACCCGGCCTATGCTCTGGAAAGGCTATTGATGGAGCCACATACGCTCCACACGCTGCTTTATGCGGCAAGGGAGCGCAGGGCTTTGCCGTCGGTGACACAGGTGGTTTTTGACGTCTGGAGACGAGCATTGCGGCGAATGGGATGGTGGCGAACCTTGACCGAAGAAACCCCCCTTTGGCGTAATGGCCGCCTTCCAGGTTTGGCAGCCCTATCGGGATTTGCGGGATGGGACGCCATTGGCATCTCTAGGTTAGGGGATGTCATGACAGGGACGACGCTCAAGACGTTTCAAGAGCTGAGTGCGGAGTATGACATGCCCCGCGCGCAATTCTTCCGTTACTTGCAATTTCGTCATGCCCTGGCTCTGGATCTGGAGGGTCTGATGTCGCTTCCCGAGTTTAGCCCACTGGAGGTCTGAATTTTTATGGGGGAGATGGACACTAAGAAGATCTCACGCATCTACCAGTCCCTGATTATACACTGCTCCTCAGGTTTACACAAACTTAAGGAGACCTGGGAGGTTGATGTTGGGCCGCTGGAGGAGGAAGATTGGAACGAGGCGCTGGCCGGCCCCAGAGGCGCGGCCATCTCGATCCGCGTTCGGCGGTTCCAATTCAAATACTTCCACAGAGTATATCATACGAGGCGGAGGCTGTGGAGGGCGGGACTCATTGCATCCCCAGAGTGTCTTAGGTGTGGAAGTGAGGAGGGTACCTTCTTCCATACAGTGTGGAATTGTGGGTGACTGAATAGATTCTGGAGTGGTGTCTGGAGAGGTCTGGATGAGGCGCTGGGCTGGGTGCTCCCGCGCACGCCGCGATTGGGTCTGCTGCATGTGCTGGAGGGAGTGGGAGGCAACCTTTACAAGAGACACCTGTTGCTTTTGGGACTTACAGTGGCCAAGCGGGATATAGCTAGGGCCTGGAAGGACCCACACGCCCCGTCACTCTTTGCTTGGAAGAGGGGCCTAGATTTCTGCATGGGGATGGAGAAGCCTATATTTCTTGCCCATGGCTGCCCCGGTAAACATTACAAGATTTGGAAGAGGTGGGCCGATTATAGAGGTATCTGGCTAGAGCCCCCGACAGAACAAGACCCGGAACTAGAAGTTTGAGTGAGCTCTGCCGTAGGAGGTGTGTGCGTGAGTGGTTGGATCTGTCAAATGCCGTGCAGGGGGGGAGGGATCCGGGCGGGATGGAACTGGGGCTAGTTGGGGGGGGACGGGGGGAAGGGAGGGGGGTTTAGTTATCTGCATTGATCCCACTGTTCTGACTGTAAAAGTAATGATGGATTGCGTTGTCTTTTTCTGTGTACTGATATCTGGCGGGTTACCTCTGGGGTACAGAGATCTGCGATTGTCTATGTGGTCTATCAATAAAATCTGTTTTGAAAAAAAAAAACTGAGCTTAACAAATTAGCAACAATCGATGCATGCAATATTCTGCCCAAAATTAAATCTAAATATCATGGAGGTCAGAATAAAGCGGGCAAAATGCTAGCTAACTACTTAAAAGTTCGATCTGAACGCAAGACTATTGGCCCTATTCTCAATGAATCCACTAATAATCTTGTCTCATCAGATGAAGACATTGCTGCGGTTTTCCATGATTACTATCAATCTCTTTACTCTGATGACACGTTCCCCTCTTCTCAAAATCTTGACACTTTTTCTCAGGCCTCCCTGCACCTCCATCTCTCAAGACTGAGTTTGACGCACTAGTTCTTTAGCCCACTTTTTCCGGTCCAGGGAAGGCATGGCTTGGCAGTTCGGGCTGGACTGTTCCCATGAGGCACAGGGTCAGACTGATTTGCATATGGCCATGTCTGAACTGGGGTGGCAGAGTGGGCTAAAGAACGGTGATGGATTAAACCCAGATCAGTTGACTGGGGGTGAGTGCTTGCATTGTCAATGCTCCGTCCAGTCATTTCCTTTGGTTTTTCTTTGTTCATTATAAGTTGGCAGGGTATGCTGAGATGTGAATCCCTTGCTCACTTTGCCACTGGATTCAAGCAAGCCGGGCTGAAGACGGCTGAAATGCCAGAATCAGGTCCTCGGTAGCTTGTTTCCGGTCCATGGAAGGCATGGCTTGGCAGTTCGGGCTGGACTGTTCCCATGAGGCACAGGGTCAGACTGATTTGCATATGGCCATGTCTGACCTGGGGTGGCAGAGTGGGCTAAAGAACGGTGATGGAATAAACCCAGATCAGTTGACTGGGGTGAGTGCTTGCTTTGTCAACGCTCCGTCCATCATTTCCTTTGGTTATAAACTTAATCTAATAAAAACGGAGATTCTTCCCTTAAATTCTATTTGCTATCATTTATGTTTAGTGACACTTCCTTTGCTTGGTGTCCCTCTAAAATTAAGTATCTTGGCATTTTGGTTTTCATCCACCCTAGCTGATACCATAACATTTACATTTACTGCATTAATGAACAAACTACAGTCTCTAAACTCCAGAGAAGACTCCAACGCATCCAGAACGCTTCGGCCAGGCTCATATTAGACATCCCGCGTAAAGAACACATCTCTGGTCACCTGAAAGACCTCCACTGGCTCCCCGTCAATAAGAGGATTACTTTCCGGCTCCTTACCCACGCACACAAAGCACTCTACGAAATCGGACCTGAATGCCTCAACACACGACTGTCCTTCTACTCCCCCCCCCGCCAGCTACGATCCTCCAACCAAGCCCTTGCCATTGTACCTCGCATCAACAAAACCACCATGGGAGGTAGATCCTTCTCCTACCTGGCAGCTAAAACCTGGAACTCACTTCCCACTCACCTTCGCCTTACTCAGAACCACCTAGCATTCAGAAAGCAACTCAAAACTTGGTTATTTGACAAGTAATTCACCATCCTTCTTCAAGCGCCTTGAGACCCTCTGGGTATGTAGCGCGCTATATAAATTTATTGACTTGACTTGACTTGACTTGACTTGACTTGTCACGGTGGGGTAGATTGGATACTATTAAAATGTTGATTACTCCTCATATACTGTACACAGTCTCTATGCTTCCTATCAATGTATATTTTTCTCGATTAAACTCCATATGCTTAAAATTCCTGTGGAACAATAAACACCCACGCATTGCTTTGAATAAACTCATTCTACCTAAAAATGAGGGTGGGATACGTTTTCCTAATTTTAAAGTTTATCACTCAGCTTTTTTGATTAAACAAACTTTTTCCTTAGCTTTTGATTTTTTAGATCTTCCTGTCCCAGATGGATTACTTTTGAACGCTCATTGTTAAAAGATTTGTCGTTTCAACATGTTACTTTTATGTCAAATTGTACCTTTTTGTCCATAATCCCAGTTTTGAAATGCTCCCATAATTTACTCCATAGCATATTTGTTAAGGACTTAACTCCTCTTCAATGTTTTTTATCCTCTTCGGTATGGTACAATAAATTCCTTAAATATAAAGGTAAATCATTTTACTACAAACACTGGAAGGAAAAGGACATTATTTTTGTTTATCAATTTTTTCATAAGTATTCTATTATCCCTTTTCAGGACTTACAAGTACGTTACCAGTTGCCCTATTCCTTCTCTAAAGAATATACTATTATTGTTAGTGCCATACAATCCCATTTTGTTATTTTTTCTCTCCCACCTGAGCCTCCTTCTCTAACGCCTCCCACTCCTTTGCATTCCCTATTTTCCACCCACAGACCTACAGCTGCCTTTGTATATAAGTTATTGTTATCAATCAATCAAAGCATTTATAGAGCGCGCTACTCACCCGTGAGGGTCTCAAGGCGCTAGGGGGGGGGGGGGGGGGAGGGTGCTGCTACTGCTTGAAGAGCCAGGTCTTGAGGAGTTTCCTGAAGTTGAGATGGTCCTGGGTCAGTCGTAGGTGAGTGGGGAGGGAGTTCCACGTCTTTGCAGCCAGGTAGGAGAATGATCTTCCTCCGGAGGTGGTTCTGCGAATTCGTGGGACGATGGCTGGTGGAGCGAAGCTGGCGGGTGGGGGTGTAGAACAAGAGTCGGCTGTTGAGGTAGTTTGGGCCCATGTTGTGGAGCACTTTGTGTGTGTGGGTGAGCAGTCTGAACGTGATCCTTTTGTTGACTGGGAGCCAGTGGTGGTTTCTTAGGTGGGTGGTTATGTTGCTGTGGCGAGGGATGTCGAGGATGAGTCGTGTGGCGGTGTTTTGTATGCGCTGGAGCCTAGTCTGGAGTTTGGCGGTGGTTCCTGCGTATAGGGCGTTCCCGTAGTCCAGTCGGCGATGACGAGGGCCTGGGTGACCATTCTTCTGGTTTCTGTGGGGATCCACCAGAAGATCTTCTGAAGCATTCTTAGGGTGTTGAAGCATGAGGATGAGACGGCGTTGACTTGGTTGGTCATCTTGAGGGAGGAGTCCAGGATAAAGCCCAGGTTGCGTGCGTGGTCCGTGGGTGTCGGTGCGGTTCCCAGCGCCGGGGGCCACCAAGAGTTATACCAGGCAGATGGGGATTGTCCGAGGATGAGGACTTCCGTCTTGTCTGAGTTGAGCTTGAGACGGCTGTGCTTCATCCAGTCTGCTACTTCTTTCATCCCTTCCTGGAAGTTGGTTTTGGCGGTGGCTGGGTCCTTAGTGAGGGATAGTATCAGCTGGGTGTCGTCGGCGTAGGAGATGATGTTGATGTTGTGTTTTCGTGCGATGGTGGCGAGGGGGCTCATGTAGATGTTGAAGAGTGTTGGGCTGAATGAGGATCCTTGAGGAACAACAATAAAGTTGTGTTTGCAGAGAACCGCAAGTACATCCCCAAAGGAGGCACACCAATGTAGATCACAAAATGTGGTTCAATATTCAATTGAAAATGTTATTTATTTTCTTCAGTTTAATTTTCTCATATTTTCATTTTTAGACTGATATTAACAACATATCAGAAGACAACGTATGCTCGTAAATGTCAACGTATGAACTTTTAACTCCAATGCATTTCGGGCATAGGTGCCCTTGGTCACGGAGAGCTGAGGAGGAAGAAAACGAAAACGAGTGTCAGGGAACGGGTAGTCTGTTAACGGATGGGGGAGTTTACTGGTGCTAATGGTGTGTGGGCTGGGTTGTCTCAGATTATATAGTGCTCGATGCTATTGTGAAGGTTTGGGGCATGTGAAAGGGATATTACCGCCTGTGAAAAATTAAATACAAATAAACTACAAGCGAGTCAATAGTTACTCGATATTAAACCAAAGTCTTACTTCATAGTTACACGTAGCGCGAAAAGACGCTATCTGCCGGTCATCCGCTCGCTGTCTCGAGTGCTCGTGTGGAGGGCTGCAAAATATATTGGTGAAAAGCGATGGTGGACTCGTGCAAGGAGTAACACATGCATAGGGGAATAGTTCGTGGAGAGAAATACCGCGGCCATCTTAGAGTGGAGAGTTAACAGAGGACTAAAGCGTAATACGGGGAAAGGGGTGTGAGAAAAGCTGAAAGGGATACAGGAGTACAGTAAAACAGTTAAACAGTTATGGTATATCATGGATACCTTAAAGGTAACAACTAAATTCAGTGCGGTCGTTAAGCCCATGGGGCTTCAATGTTTGTAGTAAATAGATCCATTCAAGTTCTCTCTTTAACAACAGTTTGGTGTTGTCAATGCCTTCTCTCCACGAACTATTCCCCTATGCATGTGTTACTCCTTGCACGAGTCCACCATCGCTTTTCACCAATATATTTTGCAGCCCTCCACACGAGCCCTCCACATGAGCACTCGAGACAGCGAGCGGATGACCGGCAGATAGCGTCTTTTCGCGCTACGTGTAACTATGAAGTAAGACTTTGGTTTAATATCGAGTAACTATTGACTCGCTTGTAGTTTATTTGTATTTAATTTTTCACAGGCGGTAATATCCCTTTCACATGCCCCAAACCTTCACAATAGCATCGAGCACTATATCATCTGAGACAACCCAGCCCACACACCATTAGCACCAGTAAACTCCCCCATCCGTTAACAGACTACCCGTTCCCTGACACTCGTTTTCGTTTTCTTCCTCCTCAGCTCTCCGTGACCAAGGGCACCTATGCCCGAAATGCATTGGAGTTAAAAGTTCATACGTTGACATTTACGAGCATACGTTGTCTTCTGATATGTTGTTAATATCAGTCTAAAAATGAAAATATGAGAAAATTAAACTGAAGAAAATAAATAACATTTTCAATTGAATATTGAACCACATTTTGTGATCTACATTGGTGTGCCTCCTTTGGGGATGTACTTGCGGTTCTCTGCAAACACAACTTTATTGATATTCATAGGTGTTTAGACGGACAAAACCACCCTTTGAGAGCACCCAGAACCTTGGAGCTTCCTTCTTTAACATATCAACCCACACAGTTGTGCACCCTCCCACCTCTATTGTTTGTCAATTCGAATTTCCGCCCACGGTGGGGTAGCACGCTTCAACCATGCAATTTGACGATATAAGCAAGAGCACAGAAGCCAGAGCTCACACGTTAGCTTATGACGAATCAGAGAAAGAACGAATTTACTCGCTGATTGAGGAAGATATAAGTCCTTCTACCGCTACCAGGAATAAGGAGCAATGTGTAAAACAGTTAATTTACCTATCTAAACGGCACATTAACCAGAAGCTCCATGCGAGCACACTACTGCGATATCACCGGGCACTCAGAATCCCACGCGGACTACGAATCGCACTAAAGCCGTCACTCTGCAAAAATTCAAAAACCTTTTTGGAGAAATGGAACGGAATATTGAATAAATGTAGTCTCGATCTGATACTATTGATTGTAGAAGAATTGGCTGGTATTCTTAAGGAGTTGGAGGTGGAAATGAAAGAGATTGATAACGAAATCAAAAATCTGTTGACACCGGAGGAACTAACATCTATGCTTGATGAAACAAAAGTTACACTTGACAAATATCAGAAAGAAATTCATGAACGCAAAGTCAGGAAGTTCCGTCGGGACACGCTTGACTACAAGCTTGATGAAGTTTACTCATGGGCTGATGTCTATGCCCAAAGACGTCGTAACAGACCATTTAACACCCAAACGGATACTTAATCATCCGATACAGATTCAACCAATCGCCCACCTAGACGACCACCAACCGCCAGACACCCACCAAATAGCGAACAGGGCAGCGCGCCCAGTACCAGTCATGAACAAACCACATCCAGTTCTTCTTCTTTTTTAGAGGTCAGCCCGGACCAACCAGAAGACTCAGGCGGAGCAAGGCCAAAAGACAAAGACAAGAGTCCACCCGCGACAAGGAGCACGGTTGCCAAAAAGGACCTAAAACCAAAGAAAACAGTCTCGTAATCAACATCTCTGAGATAGATATCTCCAGTCATCAAATGAATCTCCTTGAAAAAGGGACCTCATTCATTCCAACTACACCCACCAACCTTTTGGAACTCGAAGTTAGCACTTTTAAGTTCACTCGTAAGCTGAGATTACGACATTTTTTTGACAATATATTACCACCCTCGACAACCGTTAAGGACGATGAACTCAAAGGTTTACGACCCCCCAGTACGTATCAAGCACCAACCAGTCATAAGTGCATTGATTTGTTTGAGACTTTAGTCCGTAAAGACCTAGCAAAAATCAATTTCAAAGTACCTAGGAGAACACAGAATCTGACTAATAAAGATCGTGACACACTCAAGTCGCTCGCTAACAATCCGAGAATCAAACTCACTAAAGCTGACAAAGGCGGCGCCTTAGTAATACTCAACAGTGAGATGTACACACGCAAACTCCATGAACACATCCAAGACACCACGACCTATATGGCTCTGGATTACAATCCCACTAATGAATACCAAGACCTGCTGAAAGATCTCGTCAACAAAGCACACCAAACCGGTGTGATTGAAGAACGCACAAAGAAGTATCTGATACTCGATCACCCCAAAAGCCCGACCATCTACATGTGTCCTAAAATCCATAAAAATCTCATGGACCCTCCATTTAGACCTATAGTGTCCACCAAACGATCAATTCATGAAATGACTGGCAAATTCATTGATAAGTATCTGCAACCTCTAGTCATCCAATCAGTGAGTTACATCAAAGACACTACGGATTTTCTCATGAAATTATCTAGTACCCAAATTTTGAACAATGAGCCCCTTGTTCTCTGCACAGCTGATGTGAGTTCGCTATACACTTCGATACCCCATTCAGGGGGAATTGAAGCCATAGAACAGATCTTACTTAAAAGTGACATTGACCCACACATGCAAACGTTCCTTATGGAATTGATGATATTCATCCTGTACCACAGCTATTTCAAAGTTGATGGCCAATGGTTTTTGCAACTCTCCGGAATGGCGATGGGAAACTGTGCTGCCCCGTCATACGCCAATGTATACATGGAGAACTTTGAAAGACACCACTTATATACCAACTCAAGTTTCCAAAATCATTCTAAACTGTACGTGCGGTACATTGATGATCTATTTTTTCTATGGTCTGACACCAAGGAATCTCTACACGATTTACTCATGGAAGTCAACAGCAAAGACCCTCGCATCAATCTAACTTGGCAAATCAGTGAAACTGACATTGCCTTTCAGGATGTTCACATCAAAAACACCCCAGAAGGATTAGTCACGGATCTTCACAGGAAGAGCACTGATCGTAATAATTCTCTCCACTTTGCCAGCTTCCACCAAGGTTCCTTGAAGAAACACCTTCCGTTCTCTCAAATGTTGCGCGTGAAGCGCATCGTATCTGATGACACTATTGTTGACAAACGTATCATGGAAATGCATAATAGGTTCCGGGAATGAGGTTACCCCGACAACGTTCTCCAACAAGCACAATCCCGTGTGGCCAACATTTCCAGGTCAGATAGCCTGGTCAAGACTCAAAAAAGTACAGAACAACGCATGGTGCTAGTTTCCAAATTTTCTACAGCAAGTCCAGCGTACAAAAAGATCATATGGAAGCATTGGCCCATACTACAGAATGAACCTGATTTTCAGGGTATCTTTGACAAACCACCCATATTTGCTCACACTAGGAGCAGAAACATTAAAGAAATTCTTGCCAGACCTACTGACACACCTAAACACCATCGTGGCACCCAACCTTGTTTGAACTGCAATCATTGCAACAACGTCATCAAAGGTAACAATATACAACATCCTATGAAAGGACATAACATCAAACTTCAAGTCGATGCCACTTGCGACTCCACAAACTTGATTTATGCTCTGAAATGCCCTTGTGGCAAACTATACGTTGGCAAAACTGAACGGAAAATAAAAACTCGTCTCAATGAGCATAAGTCCAACATAAGATTTATTTATTTATTTATTTATTATTTATTTATTAGTCTTGTAGAGCGCGAACAGCTACCCGTGAGGGTTTCCCGGCGCTAATTGACATTATAGCATAAAATCCAGAGGGAACTAAAGCATAACAGACCAAATCTAAGGTTAACAACTATCTGAAGAAATTATTGGGCAAAAAGCCAGGTCTTAACGGCTTTACGGAAGCGAAGATGGCAGTGCTCCATGCGAAGGTCTAAAGGAAGAGAATTCCAAAGTCTGGGTCCTAATACATAAAAAGAACGACCGCCCATTCTAGTAAGCCTGAATTTTGGCACACAGAAAAGATGTTGGGAGGAGGAACGAAGAGAGCGTGCAGGAACATAGGGTTTAACAAGAGACTGGAGATAGGTGGGGGCAGCTTCAATCTTTATCTTATGCATAAAGCATAGTGTCTTGAACTTCACTCGTTTGTCAAGGTTGAGCCAGTGGAGTTGTTTTATACGTTCGGAAATTGGATCATATTTCCGACATCCACACAGAAGCCGAGCAGCGGCATTCTGGACCAATTGGAGACGGCGCATAACCTCCTTGGTTGCCCCCAGATAGAGCACATTACTGTAATCCAATCTGGAGGTCACCAGAGCCGTTACAACGGATCTCTGGGTGTCAGAAGGCAGGATCCAAAAGATTTTACGCAACCACCTAAGAATAGTAAAACAGGTGGCTGCAACCTTGTTTGCCTGATCTTTCATCGATAGCTCCCTATCGATAATGACCCCAAGATTTCTCGCACGTTCAGATGGAATGGGTAAATCACCCATAGTTGATGGCCAATGTCTCAAACTCCATAGGTCAGGTTTATTGCCAAAGACGAGCACCTCCGTCTTATCGCTGTTGAGCTTAAGGAAGTTACAGCTCATCCAGCGGGAGATGTCGCTAAGACCAGTTTGTAAAGAGGAAGGTGATGAAGGGTCAGCCTGGGTTAGGGAAAACACAATCTGTGAGTCGTCAGCATAAGTGAAAAGTTCAAGACCAGAGTGATAAGCAACATGTGCTAAAGGAACAACATATAAATTAAAAAGAAGAGGACTTAGAATAGAACCCTGGGGTACACCATAAGGAGAAGGATAGGTTTCGGAAGTGGAAGTGTTAGAAAAGATTTGAAAAGTTCGATCGGTAAGAAAGGACGAAAGCCAATGTAAGGCTTTGTCACAGATACCGAAAGAGGCAAGGCTACTGAGAAGGATACTGTGCGAGACAGTATCGAAGGCTGCACTGAGATCAAGCAATATCAGTGCAGCCGTTTCGCCTCGATCCAGCAGTTGGCGAATATTCTCAGTTACTCCTAAGAGAGTGGATTCGGTGGAGAAGCCTTGACGAAAGCCAGACTGGGAGGGATGAAGAAGATTATTGGTGACAACAAAACGAGATAGGTGTAAATGAATATGCCATTCTAAAACTTTCGAAAAGGCCGGCAACAGCGAGATTGGACGAAAGTTGGCAGCAACATTAGGATCCGCATTAGGCTTCTTTAGCAGTGGGGTCACCATTGCATGCTTCCAGCTCTGAGGGACCATGGCTGAATCAATAGAGGCATGGAAAAGTCCAATGTTGCCATGCACTTTGCTGATGCACGCCACACCATCGCCCAATTGAAATTCATAGTCTTGGAGATCGTATCCAAGAAAGAAGGCATTGACAACACCAAACTGTTGTTAAAGAGAGAACTTGAATGGATCTATTTACTACAAACATTGAAGCCCCATGGGCTTAACAACCGCACTGAATTTAGTTGTTACCTTTAAAGTATCCATGATATACCATAACTGTTTAACTGTTTTACTGTACTCCTGTATCCCTTTCAGCTTTTCTCACACCCCTTTCCCCGTATTACGCTTTAGTCCTCTGTTAACTCTCCACTCTAAGATGGCCGCGGTATTTCTCTCCACGAACTATTCCCCTATTCATGTGTTACTCCTTGCACGAGTCCACCATCGCTTTTCACCAATATATTTTGCAGCCCTCCACACGAGCACTCGAGACAGCGAGCGGATGACCGGCAGATAGCGTCTTTTCGCGCTACGTGTAACTATGAAGTAAGACTTTGGTTTAATATCGAGTAACTATTGACTCGCTTGTAGTTTATTTGTATTTAATTTTTCACAGGCGGTAATATCCCTTTCACATGCCCCAAACCTTCACAATAGCATCGAGCACTATATAATCTGAGACAACCCAGCCCACACACCATTAGCACCAGTTAACTCCCCCATCCGTTAACAGACTACCCGTTCCCTGACACTCGTTTTCGTTTTCTTCCTCCTCAGCTCTCCGTGACCAAGGGCACCTATGCCCGAAATGCATTGGAGTTAAAAGTTCATGCGTTGACATTTACGAGCATACGTTGTCTTCTGATATGTTGTTAATATCAGTCTAAAAATGAAAATATGAGAAAATTAAACTGAAGAAAATAAATAACATTTTCAATTGAATATTGAACCACATTTTGTGATCTACATTGGTGTGCCTCCTTTGGGGATGTACTTGCGGTTCTCTGCAAACACAACTTTATTGATATTCATAGGTGTTTAGACGGACAACACCACCCTTTGAGAGCACCCAGAACCTTGGAGCTTCCTTCTTTAACATATCAACCCACACAGTTGTGCACCCTCCCACCTCTATCATTTGTCGATCCTTGAGGAACGCCACAGATGATCTCGGTGGCCACGGATCGGAAGGGGGGAGGCGGACTCTCTGGGTTCTTCCGGAGAGGAACAAGATGATCCAATCCAGGGCCTTCCCTTGGATTCCAGTGTTGCTGAGGCGCTGTATTAGTGTGCGGTGGCATACTGTTTAAATGGCTGCTGAGAGGTCCAGGAGGATGAGGGCAGCTGTTTCCCTGTTGTCTATCAGGGTTCTGATGTCGTCTGTGGCTGCAATGAGGGCGGTCTCTGTGTTGTGGTTGGCTCGGAATCCGGACTGGGAAGGGTCCCATTGTTACTGAACGCTCTAAATCCACCATTGAAACTGCATGGGAAAATGACCTGCCGTTTCTTTTTCTGTTATGACTTGGGACAAATTGTTGGCTAAACTATTTAAGGTTTCTGCTGCAGCGAGAATAACCCAATCTTTGTTTTTTATTTACCATAGAGCTATTGTTACTCCTGTTAGCATTTGCAAGTTTTCTCCAACTTCCTCCTCACTTTGTTGGTCATGTTCTAGTGAAATGGGCACGTTGAAACATCTATTATATGAATGTAATTCTGTTCTATCTTTTTGGAATTCTGTTTGGAATATTTGCATGTCGGTTTTTAACTTTAATGCTACTTTATCACTTGTGCATGTTTTTTTAGGATCTTTAGCACCGGATTTAGATATGTCATCTTCTGTATCTAGATTGTTTGATCTTTTTATTGCTCTAGCTTTTAAAGTAATTCTATCATCCTGTAAGATAATTCCAAAATATCGTTATTTACTTGGTGGGACTTCATCTGTGATGAACATAGGATTGCTACTGTTTCTTCTTCTGTTTCTCAAAAACTCAAATCTGACCTTCTTTGGCTTCCCTTTACTATTTATCTTTCTAATAATCCTCGCATACGATGACTCCTTCTCTTTCTTTTACTTTATATCATTCTTTTCCTCTTTGAGTCTTTTATCTTTTGTTCTATTTATGCATCTTTCCTTTCTTTCTCCTCTTCTCTTTTCTTCTCTGCTTTTTCTTTTTTCTTTCTCTTTCTCTCTTCTCCTTCATTTTCTATTCATCTTATCACTACTCTATTATTTATTCTTTGCCTGATTGTTTTACCCAATTCTTATTTATTATGTTTTGTTCTGGCATTGTATTAATTCTATGATGTATTGAAAAATCTCAATAAAAATTTCTTAAACACAAAAGAAATATGCCACTAAACATTAAAAATATATGCTTACCACAAAACAACACAAGCATATATTTCACATTAAAACAGAAACTCTAATTGGTATCCACCATAAAAACTAATAACTGAATAAAATTCGAACTAAATGAAAACTAGCTAATACATTTTACTGTAACCAATAAATGCAATTAATTGAAACAATATGAAAGGAACTGAAACATTAACTTCATCTCTCATCAAAACATTAAACCTGCAAGCAGGGCCGGACTGGAAAGTTAAAACAGCCCTGGAAAAAAATAACATTTCAGTCCGCATGGGCAGACGTGCCAATGTGCGCTAGAACCTTACAAGTTGCGGCCGCGATCGGTAATGAGCGCAATAATTCCTAGAGACTGAAACCGGCCTCCAAGTGTCAATACTGGCCTCCTGGGGCTCCAGCCTCCCTGAGGATTGCCCGCTTGCCCGGCTGGCCAGTCCGGCCTTGCCTGCAAGCTAACAACACTCTCCTGAATTCCCAACAGAAGACCAAGGAAAGAAAGTGGAAAATAAACTACGAATACCTATACAAGTAAGTCATGCATTTTAAATTAATGCAATGTAAACTAACAATTAAAAAAAATTAAACTAAATATAACTAACCAAACCCTCTCTTTTGAGACCCATCAGTTAAATTCAGCACTCAACCCCCTTGATAAAGGCACGTTAGAAGTGAGTAAAATCAGATTACTTCTAAACATGAAAAAAGTAGTTAAAAATGAAACCTCACAAACTTGATAGATGAGTATTGGAGGGATTGGCGGGAAAAAAAATCTAGGGTCTTAATAAGGTTCTCAATCTTGTCCGGTTTATTACAACACTAGGACAGAAACTGGCTTGTATTGTTCTTGAAGGGCTTTCTCTATCTCTTCTGGATTTTGGCTTTGTTATGATATTATGCTCTTCTTCTTTGTCTCAATGCTATCTTCCTGGTCGCAATAATGCTAAACCGCTCGGTTGGTTTATTTCTTCTTTCCTTCCGTCACAGGGCAAGTCACTGAGGATGGACGTTCCCAGGTGGCTCCAGAGAAAGGAGAGTAAGTGGTGAGTATTGAGTTTTCACTCACGGGTTTATGAAGGAAAGAAAGGCCTTCACCACACCGAAGGGAAACTACTAGCTGTTGGGAGTGAGAAATAGGTTAGTGGGAGAATTAGAAGGGTTGTTCTGTAAGAGTTCTTTCGCTTATCTAATTTCATAAGAATACGCATTCTTCAATCACCCCCCAAAAAATTACCCTAATAAACTAAATCATATTTTGATTTTCTCTTGATTAGACCGTGAGAGGTATGTGCTATCTGGAGGGTATAAACAGGTCCCTCTATATAGCGTCCCTTTGTCGTAATGTCGGCACTGTGTCCTATCTATAATCATTTAGTTGCAACAAATGGGAAAAAAGGAAAAACTATCTCATTTAGGAAAAAAAAGTATGATAATGAGGAGAAGGGTTTTGAGGATGTCAGAGAAACATGGCTCAAACAACAATGAGGGTCCCCGGCATAGTTACAGTGCTTTCAGCGTACTTCCCATCCCCTCCTCCCAGTCACTCACTGCAATAGACGCAACTCACCTAAGTTGGGGCGGCACTCTAGGCTCTCCTGGGGTGCTCACCACTCTTCGCTCCAAATATCAGGAGCGTTGCCCTGGGAGATTTGGTCCTGGGTTCTGGGTTCGAACACCTCCTCCTCCTCGGTTTTCGGCATCTCGCCTCTCTCCATCTGGAACTCAGCTCTCGGCATCAGGAACTTGGCTTCACATTGCGATTCGACTTCCGGGTCTTGACGTCTTCACCAGACGTCTTCCTGGTTCTTCCCCTCAGCTTCCTGAGGGCTCTCCTTTTCAGAGCCGTCCAGAATAGTGGATTGGCTCTCCTGGCGGGTGAGCTTGTCAGCAGCCTGCGTTGGAGGGGTTAAAGGTTTTACCCTTTTGTTCTCTGGTTCTATTAATCCGCACCATTCCTCCACCAGCGATCCAGAAAAGACTACACCTGGTAGGTTTCGGCGTGTGGGGCATGTCCTCCCTCACATCTCCCTTCCCTAGCTTTCTTACTTGTATGACCGGGGTCTATAGGACAACTAGACAAGTAATTGGCAAGTGTTTGATCTCTGCCTTTCCTATGTTGAGTGGTGAACCGGAATTGTTGAAGGGTTAAGCACCAGGGTAGGACTCAATGATTATGTCCTTGGTTTTTAGAAAGCCATTCTAAAGGGGCCTGATCTGTGAACAAGGTAAATACCCTGCCCTCAAGGCAGTACCGTAGTGACTCAATAGCCCATTTTATAGTAAGGTCTCCTACTCTATTATGGCATATTTGCTGTCTCTGGGGAAGAGTTTTGGACTAATAAATATTATGGGCCTGTCCTTTCCCTTGGGGTCTTTTTGGGATAGTACTTCTCCTAGGCCATGAAAGGAGGCTTCTGTTTGCAGCATAAATGGTCTATGATAGTCTGGACTTAAGAGGACAGGCTGGTTGGTGAGAGCGTGTTTCAACTGGTTGATGGCTTGTAGAAGTTCATGGGAGGGGTGTTTAAGCTCCTTTTCTGTTTTTGCGTTTTTCTTTAAGAGATTGGTTAGTGGGGTGGCTATCTCTGAGAAGGAGGGGATGAACCGTCTTTAATACCCAATGATACCTAGAGCAGGTATGAATTAGAGAGAAAGGGCTTCACTTTCATGAAACAAAAAAGGATGGATATAAAATGTGTCTAGTTGTATTAAAAAAAGCCTTCTGAGTCTAAGAATGCTACGTGAGTAAAACAGATTGAGTGTAAGACATTTAAACCATCATTGGTACCATAGGCTACTTATAATCTTCATGGTGGACACATATTAATCACGTCTGGAGTCCAATTATAATGACAAGTTATTGTTAGAGATATTTGGGCAAAAGCCTTATGAGACACGGGGACTGCTTATCTTATAATGCCCTGGTGGATAAGTTAGTAAGAAAACTTGAAACCCTTAACTTGAATATAGTCTAAGTGGACTCATCCGAAGAATAATCAATGCATATTTAGAAGGTTGAAGGACAGTCATATCAGACAACTAACAAGGCAAATTGTTAAAAAAGTCATGAGAGAGAAGTGCACAAACAAGGATATTGATAGTCCTGTCGACCTGCACTTTGCGAGGAGCCCCTCTGATGATAAGTCAAAATCTGTTAGTTAGAAACTACCCAGATCTTCCTCCCATGGTGGATCTTTGGATGCGTGGAATTGCGGCGAGGGCTTGATTGGACGATCGAAGTTGGCGGGTGGGGCTTTAGAAGGACAGGTGCGTGTTGAGGTATTCGGGTCCTAGGTCGTAGAGGGCTTTGTGTGCGTGGGTGAGGAGGCGGAACGTTTATTCTCTTTTTGACGGGGAGCCAGTGGAGGTCTTTCAGGTGACCGGAAATGTGAGCTTGGCGGGGGATGTCTAGGATGAGTCTGGCTGAGGCGTTTTGGATGCGTTGGAGTTTTTTCTGTAGTTTGGCTGTGGTTCCGGCGTAAAGGGTGTTTCCGTAGTCTAGTCAGCTTGTGACCAGTGCATGGGTGACCGTCTTTCTTGTTTCGGTGGGGATCCACGGCGCAACAATCTCCGTTTTGTTGGGCTGCCCGAAGGCTGTGAGAAGGGGGACATGGAGGGCTTTCTGACGTGGTGGCTTGAAACCTGGCTGCCGCCGGACACTTTGTCCCGCTGCTTTGTTTTTGAGCAGACGCCCAGGGCCCTAATGCAAAAACCGCCGGAGGGAGCGCGACCACGGCCTGTGATTGCGAAGCTCCTTAACTATCATGACAGGGATGTGATTCTAAAGCAGGCCAGAGCGAAAGAACCATTGCGGTATGAAAACCACACTATCCTGACCTTTCCAGACTATACCCGCTTGGTGCAACAGCAACGCCAACCATTTACGGCAGCCAAGGCCCGGCTGTGAGACCTGAAAATACAGTATGCTCTTCTCTATCCAGCCCGCCTGAGAGTCACATTTCAATCCCTCACACACTTTTTTGACCTCCCCGGAAGAAGTGTTTCTGTGGACTGACAAAATTAGGCCGGTGAAGGGGCACACTTCCCAGGGGCGAGACTCTGACTCCTCGCATGAAGATGCACAGGCGATATCCTCCCGAGATGGAAGGCACAAGGACAATTGGTGATCCCGATCACGACAGCGGTCCATGTCGGGTACTGCTACCGAGAAGGCAACGGGGGTGGTTGAGAAACCAAAGAAGGGCACGTGAATGCGTTCAGAGACAGGATGCTGACATATTGCTATAGCTCTCTGCTCCTCTGGGGGTGAGGAGTGTGCCTGCACCGCCTGCGGGTTCCAGTGAGCGATTGCGGGGTGACAGTGGATTGGGGGGGGTTTACGGGTGGGGAGGGGATCCTCCCAGTTGAGGGTTAGTGGGGGTAGGTGTTGGGAGAATTGACTAAAGCTATGGGGATCCATTGGTGGGGTGGGTCGTCGGCCTCTTGTTGGGGGCGGATGCCTCGCTGCACCGAAACAGATACTTCATTGTTTCTTGAGGTATGGGGTGGGGGGGATTCGGGGGGCTGTTGGATGTTGACTTGGGGGGGAATGTATGGCTTTGATGAAGATACAGTGGTGGTTGAGTGCACACACAGGTGGCGAGCGTGATGGTCATTGGATACAAAGGGTCCTTGATGTCGAGCCTGGATAATGGGGCTGTTGGGCCCGGGGGTACACTTTGTGTCCTTAGTTGGAATTTACGAGGGGTGCTGGATAAGATCAAGCGGGGAGCAGTCCTGAAACAGGCTAAAAGGGCGGGGGCAGACATTGTGATGTTGCAGGAAACACATCTCCTGGGGACTAAAACGCTATGCCTCCAGCGATTTGGCTACAGTCAGGTCTTCCATGCAGGCTTCGCCAGAGGTTCCAGAGGGGTGGCCATACTGGTGCACCGCAGGGTCCCATATGTACACTCCATCCACTGGTTGGACCCACAGGGCCGATACATTTTTGTTCAGGGTACATTGGGTGAGAAATCAGTAGTGTTTGGCTGTGTGTATGCTCCGCCCCCTTTGCAGTGGTCTCTGGTAGAAAAGATTTTGGCGATATGGGCGGATATTCCAAATGTGCTGGCCGTCATCGGTGGAGATTGGAACGATGTGATGGATCAGGCATGCGATAGATACAGGCCTGGGGGGGGGACGGGGGCACATAACATGACTAGCTCCCCAGCTCTAAAGTTCGCAATTCTAGAACTTGTGGCGGGAAGTGTGTCTAAAAGTGTATGTCGGTGCTTGCCATCAATGAGAGATACCTGTGCATTTTTCAAATGGGTGGTGAAAAAATATGAGTATGTTGCTGGAGATGTGGGCCGCCGTGCCACCAATGTACTTACCGGGGGAGGGTAAAAACCCATTATTCCGCAACTTTCTTTCCGTATACCATCACTCCGCATTCTTTCATTACGAAAGTACCATGACTCCGCAATGCCATTATAACGCATGGCATTACATTTTGTATGCTTTTACCACGCATACATTTACAACGAAATTCGTTGTAAATGCATGAATGGTAAAAGCATGTTTTTCTTAAATGTTTGGATAAGGTAAGTATGGGTATAGGGGTATATGTTTTGGGGTACTGAGGTATATGTTTTGGGGTGTTTGGGTATTTTAAGGGTTCAGATATAGTTTTGGGTTATGGGGTACAGGGGTATTTTTAGGGTTCAGGGGTAGGTTTGGTTTTGGGGTATAGGGGTATTTTTAGGGTTCAGGGGTAGGTTTGGGTTTTGGGGTACCGGGGTATTTTAAGGGTTCAGGGCTAGGTTTGGGTTTTGGGGTACAGGGGTATTTTTATGGTTCAGGGCTAGATTTGGGTTTTGGGGTACAGGGGTATTTTAGTGTTCAGGGGTAGGTTTTGGTTTTGGGGTACAGGGTTATTTTTAGGGTTCAGGGCTAAGTTTGGGTTTTGGGGTACAGGGGTATTTTTAGGGTTCAGGGGTAGGTTTGGGTTTTGAGGTACAGGGGTGTTTTAAGGGTTCAGGACTAGGTTTGGGTTTTGGGGTACAGGGGTATTTTAGGGTTATGGGGTAGGTTTGGGGTTTGGGGTACAGTGGTATTTTTAGGGTTCAGGGCAAGGTTTGGGTTTTGGGGTACAGGGGTATTTTTAGGGTTTAGGGATAGGTTTGGGTTTTGGGGTACAGGGTATATTTATAGGGTTAAGATGGGTTAGTGTTTAAGGGTGTTGGGGTATTTTAAGGAGTAAGGGTGGGTTATGATTATGGGGTGCAGGGGTATTTAAAGGAAGCAGGGTGGTATTAGCACACAATATGAGACATGGCATGAAGGGTGGAACGTACCACAAGCCCCCATTGTTTGTCACGCCCCCAGCATGCCCACGGCACAACGCAAACACGCCCACAAGGGACTACTTTGCTGGCACGGTTCTTTTACCTTTTAAATGTATATGGTGGACGCCTGCATAGCCTATGTCCTTCTGCTGCAACTGCCCTTTCCAAAGCTGTATTGGGTGTTGTGATTGGTGCTGTGGTTCCTTAGATTACCCGCCTCAAATGTTTGGGCTCTCTCTTTATTACATTAGTATGGATTACATTGTTTAGCCTCAGTTTTGGGGCTGCATTGGTGTGTGAAAAAATTATATATGTACATACATATATGTGGAGCTAGATATATATGATTTCCATATATAATGTCTATATTATTTCCGGGGTCCCCGCACATGGGCGGGAATATTCAGTGCATATGACTTTGATGAGGTTACCCCTAGAAGAGAAATAGGATTACAGGTAAGTAACTTATCCTTATTGCATGACTCATGTCATAGACACAATGGCAAATACACATATGAGAAACATGATTAATATCATAGGCAGAAAAGTAAATAACCAGATGGGGGACAGAAATACCCAGTAAGGTGTTATGTTATGTATACTTATAAAGTGTGACAATTACCCGTAGGTGTCCTGGCGCTGACCCACTAATTCGCTGAGAAGAGAAACAGGGCCTCGGAGTAGCAGGAAAAAAGCCAGGTTTTCAGACCTCTCCGAAAGGGGAGTAAATCTAGGGCCTTTCTCAAAACTAAGGGGGAGCTCGTTCCAAGCTTTGGCTGCACAAACCATGAAATTTTTCCCTCCCCATGTCGATTTTTTTGATGTGTGGCACAGTCACCAGCTTGGCTCCTCCGGAGCGTAGGGTTCTTCCAGGTATATACAATTGCAATTTCTGTTTCAGGAAATCTGGACCTATTGTGCAAGTATAACATGCTTAACATTGCTATAATGATAATGACCAACTGGTGATGGCAAGAAAGGAACAATCAGGACTGATATCCTCACTGCAAAAGGAGCACATAACGGTTGTAGAAATAAACTCAACATAATCGTCTGAGATTAGTGGTAATCAGACGTTCATCACCCAGTATGCAGTGCTAGCTTCTCATCATTATTTAATCCGTTTAGAGATTTTGAATTAAGGTTCAAGATCAACCAGGATTCCAATTTTCATAATAGCTTTTCTTTCTCCTAACCATGGCTGAAATTCATGGTCCTCTCGAAACCAAAGAATTGAACCAGTTTGGTTTTACTGTTAAGTATTTGAGAAGAGTTTCTGATGACCGGATTAGTCTCATCCTTATTTTTAATGTCAGGTAAATGCTCTATGATCTTTTGGTGAATTTGAAATTGTATGTATGTATGTATGTATATAGCATTTATATAGCGCAACAAACACCCTACGGGTACCCTGGCGCTAAAAGAAACGTAAGATGCAGACCAGCAGGAGCAAGAGAAATGGCTGATGAAGGAATATAGCCAACATGAGCATTGTTACGGCCCAACAGAATTAATTTCTAGGGAACAGCCATGTTTTAATCTTTTTCCTAAACGGGACAGATTACTGCATTGTCGAATTTCCAGCGGAAGCTCATTCCAAAGTTTCGCAGCAGCGAAACTGAAAGATCTTCCACCCAGTCTGGCCTTGTGAAACCTGGGTACACTTGCCAGGTAGGCAGAGGAGGAGCGAAGACTCCGGGTGGGTGTGTACCAGACCATTTTCTTCTGAAGTGGCCTAGGGCCAAATCCATGCAGTGCCCTGAATCCATTGCACAATGATTTGCAGAGTATTCTTTGCTGCACCTGAAGCCAGTGTAGATCAACTAAACACAGTGAGGCAGAGGAGCCCCTTGGTCTGGACAGGGCCAATTTTGCTGCCGTGTTCTGAATGCGTTGCAATTTCTGGATTAGGTATTTAGGAGATTCTAATAGTAAGGCGTTACAGTAGTTAAGTCTACTCAAAATAACGCCTTGAATAATCAAGGCTCTGGCCATCGCTGGATGCAGTGGAAGAATCTTCTTTAGGGCCTTCATGAGGCCAAAACAACACCCCACTGTCTTGTTCACTTGAGTCTCCAGTGACAGGTTGGTGTTAAACATGACACCCAAGTTTCGCACCGTCGAAGATGGCGTCAGAGTGGTGGAAGTGTCCAAAGGCCAGAAGTTACAAGGAAGAGGCCGGGCAATCTTCCAAACTGTGCAGTGTAAAATTTCGGTCTTGCCCGAATTGAATTGTAAGGAATTGTTACGTAACCACTGTGTAGTATTCTGCATACATGCATGAAAATCCTCTAGGATGTTAGAATGGATTCCATCCAGAGATAGGATGATCTGAGTATCATCAGCGTAATTTACTACCTTCACATTATGGGAACGGATGGTATTAATCAAAGGGCTCAGATAAATGTTGAATAAGATTGGGTAAATAGCCGACCCTTGCGGAACGCCGTGACAGATGTTTGTGAAGGCTGACTGAAATGGAGGAAGGGCCACTGCCTGACACCTGTCAGATAAATAGGATTGAAACCAGGCCAGGGCTGTGCCCACTACTCCCACTTCCTCTAGACGCGCCAGCAGAATGTCATGACTGACCGTATCGAACGCGGCAGACAGGTCGCAATACAAGTATTGCTGATTGTCCCCTGTCTGCCATCTGACGCAGATCGTCCAACAGGGTCACCAAGGCTGATTCGGTTCTGTGTTCAGGACGGAATCCAAACTGTACATCTGCCAGGCAACCAGAGCGCTCTAAAAAGGCTGACAAAGATTTGATGACCCTACGTTCTAGAACCTTCACCTAGGGTAAAGGAAAAAACATCTTTTTAACTACCCAGAGTGTCCAGGTATTCCTGCGCTTTCACTTCCGAGAAAAAGTACAGTGTCCACCCTTCGTTTATTATCTTGAGTTGCGCTGGGTTTATGAGGCATACTTGGACTTTTTTAGCCTGAAAAGGTTGAATCAGCTGCCTCAATCTCCAGCGCCTCTCCACCGTAGTGTGGCAGTAGTAAGGGCGGCCAAAGAATGTAATCCCATCACCTGACCTTTTTGCATCTGGTCTTGCTTTTCCCGCTATCGCTTGCTGCAAGATAAAATTTCCCCCAAAAATTAAAATTGCCCTGGGTTTATCACCTTTCCTTGTATTATTGCGTACTTTGAACTGAGTTCTGTGCGCCCTCTGGACTTCTCCCGCCCAGTTCCACCCTGTGAGTTCCGGGAAGGCAGATTCAAGTAACTTAATCATAAAGGCTCTGGCATCCCCCCCCCCCTCCACTCCCTCAGGCATTCCCAGCACCTTTAAATTGTTCCTTCTGAGCCTGTTCTCCAGTTTCCACTGGATGTCAATAACCTGGGCACTTTGAAACTCCACTTTACTGGTCGCTGCCGCCGCCTCTGACTCTGTTGCAACAATTTTCTCCTCGAGATTTAAGACCCTGTCACCCACAATAACACAGGCTTTAGATAATTTCCGCAGAACGCCCTGCATTTTTCTCATTGCCGCCTGTGATTTGCGGCTATCCTGGCGAGCCTCCTCCCTGTGTCTAGGATCGCCTGAAGGATTACTTCCAGGAGTGGTGGTTGGTTTGAAGTTTCCATGTTAGGGTTGCCCTGGAGTGGGGTTGCGGAGGAGTGGTCCCACCTTAGATCTTGTTGAGGCTTTCCTTTCTTTTTTGATGACATATTATGCCTTATGGCTGTCCCCGGGGGTGCTTGTTCTGGGTCGCTCTCTGTCTCCGAATTAATATCCCCCGATAGTGAGCTTCTCCCCTCATCTTCAGACCAATCTGCTCCATCAGAGACGGAGAAAAAGCATTCACAGGGGTCTTTATCCAGAGTCTCCCTACTACTCAGACCATCCAAGTTTCCCTCATCAGACAAAGGCGCCGTAGCTGACCCTTCCATGCCAAGTGGAGCTCCGTCTCCCGAGCCTGCTGCATTAGTTATTGATGCCACTGAGTCCGCTGTTGAGGGAGGTGTGGAGATGGCGCTCACGTGGATATGGACCTGGGTATAGGTTGCGACCTGATCAGTTCTCATTTCATTTCCAGATAGGGACCCCTGTGCAACTCCTACACTTGACTCTGGCCCCAGCTCCAATATATCATGACCATCAGGCGCTTCCCCCGCCTCAGTCTCAGCCTCCGCCTCCGCCCTTGCCCTCGCTCCCCTCTCCTTACCGGTTCGGGTTAGGAGATCAGCGATTGATGTTGTTGCCTGGCGGGTCCTTGCAGCATTTTGTTTTAATTTCTTTGCCAGCTCTGATGGAAGTGGGGGTGTCCGTACCTTTCGCGGTGTCACCACCTTGCCTGATTCCACGTCCTCCATCTCTGCTTTCTTCCGGGCCGCCACTTTCACCCTAGTCACCATTTTCGGCGCCATAGCTTCCCTGCTCCGCTCCGCCAGCACACTCCGCCTGAAGCCGAGACTCCGCCTCCAACCTCGAGCCGTACTCGTCACTCTGGGAAGGGCAGCTCCGGTCGCTTATCTCCACCTTGGCCCGAACTTCGTGGAGTTCGGCGCGGAGTTCGGCGTCTTCACGCAAATCAGCACACAGGTAAAAAAAATCGGCATTAATGCTGGTAAATCCCCCTTGGCCCGCATGCAAAAATCCTGTTTTCGGTCACTGCATCAACTAAGAGGGGTAACGAAAATCCCTGCCCTCACTGCTAGTGCTGCACTCGACCGCTACGCGGCTGCCATCTTGCCTCCTATCGATTACCAGGAAAAGGGTTTCCTTTGGAGGAGAGACAGTGTTCTATCACTCAGAAATGCCAACTGGTTCTACGAAACAAGGATCTGACGGTGCAAAGGATTGCCTCCCTGCTAGGGTCGATGGCATCCTGCATTTTTCTTGTCCGCAATGCCAGACTACGGATGCGTCCTCCCCAGCAGGATCTGGAGGACAAGTGGGACCAGCAGTCAGCTCGCTGGGACGACAAGATATCTTTGTCAAACACAGCGCGAGCGCCCATACCCTGGTTGATGAAAAGGTGAAATATGCAAGTCGGGATTCCGTTCCATCAACCTTTGCCTGCCCATACGCTGATCACAGATGCCTCTCTACAAGGTTGAGGGACGCACATGGGTCATCCCCAGACGCAAGGGCTGTGGTCTCCCAAAGAGCGTTCCTACCACATCAACATGTTAGAGCTGAGGGCAGTCCATCTGGCCCTCAAAGCTTTCCTGCCCTCGATTCAAGCATCATCAGTGTTAGTACAAACGGACAACACCACCACAATGTGTCTAGTGTCCGTCTCATAGAGTCAGTTACAGCGAGAATAGCTGTCTCGGTGCTATACCCTGAGTGAAATCCCAATTGCGATGGATGAAGGATATTATTCGCTTCCAGGTAAGAACTAAGCTGTCTATTCACTGATGTTTCTAATAGCTAACCGAGCAGGGGCAGCAACGTTATCGGTCTATAGTTACTGAGCACCAGGGGGGCTGCGGTGGCTTTCTTTAGGATCGGGTGAACATAGGCTTCCTTCCATGCTGCGGGGATACTGCCCGATTGAATCGAACAGTTGAATATTTCTGTAATATCCCGCGCACAGCTGGAGGAAAGGAGAGCCATGATTTTAGGAGGGCAAAAGTCCCCTGGCGAGCCCGATTTTGCTGATAGCAGAAGCTTCTCTACCTCGTCCACCGAGATGGGATTAAGCTGGTCGAGACACCGAGCAGATAAAGTAACCCTTTCCTCCACTAACCTCATCATAAAATATATGCCTATCTTGAGTACTTTTTGTGCTTCTCCAGCGTCTTTCCAGGCGCTTACAGCTGGATTTATCATTTTTCAGTTCACCTGAGTACCATGTGGCAGTTGATCGTTGTTGGGACGTGCTTAGATTGGATCGGGGAATGACTAAATCAAATGATGCAGTCAGCTTAGAATTAAAATTATCCAACCTGTTCCTGACATTTTCCTCCGAATTGTCTTTTTTATATTCCCTTTCTTCCCTATGTTGCTGCATGGCCACATTAAAAGACTCCAGGGTGAGTTTATGCCAGGGTCTGCCTCGTTGTTTCTTTTTCTGTTGTGGTTGATCAGAAGGAATGAGGATAGTCTGAAATTTATCGGTGAACATAATCATAAAATGATCAGTCCATGTAAGTGGAGAGGCAGGCAGACAAGTCAAGTGTTCCATGTTGGTAAAAATTAGGTCCAGCCTGATGTGTAGGGCCCTCAACCTTTTGGGTTAGGCCGATAAGGTTGAGGCTGGAGATTATTTAATAACCTCAGGGTTTGCGGTATCTTCCCCATGGAAGTTAAAATCGCCATGTAGAATAAACTTTGTGGAGGCGAGTACTTGCATGGCAATAAGTTCAATCAAATAATTGGTAAAATTTGCTTTTGGGCCTGGTGGCCGGTAAATTAAAGCACCATTCCAGACCTCCGAGGGGGACCTAGTAATTAAAAAAATCCCTAATTCTTGGGTAGTGTTTGTTATGGAGGACATCCATTGAGCCTTTAGATGATTTTTATTGTCGATAGCTATACCACCTCGAGTTTTTCCCACTCTATCCCAATGGATGATTTTATGTCCCTCGGGAATAGCCAAGTAGATCGCAGGGAGATTCGTGGGTGTCATCCAAGTTTCAGTATTGAAACAGAGATCAGGCGAATGAATGGCAATCATGTCCCATACCTCTACCGAATGTTTGGCTAGTGAGCGTACGTTGCATAAAATATATGTTGGGGAATTAGGAAACCGAGGGGGTTTGATATGTTCGTCGATTCGCTTAGTAGAGTTTGCGATGTGTGGAAGTTGCAGTTACTACAGGCGAGTGGGCCTTCAAGGGCTGCCGGAAACTTTGTAGAACAACAGATATTACGCCGGAATCTCTGATCGCTCTGGCTCTAACGTCATGTAACATCATAGAACCAGAGTATGTTAGGCGGGCGACACCTGAGACAAGGGGGCTATTTTGTGCAGGGCATCTGGTCTCTGGGCTCGTCCAGGCATGTCCGCCCTGTAGGTGTCATAAATAATAAGAGAGGAGGGGCAGCTAGAAATGGGCGCGTGGGCTCTGGCGCATCAATTTATCTCCTCCCAGCAAAAACAACTAGCTCGCAGACTGTGTGTCCCCCCAAGATGGTGGCACCAGAAAGGATTATAAATCAAAAGAGAGAGTAAGGGTGTTTCCACAACTATGTGAGGTGGGAACTCCTGGTCCCCTATATAGCTTACAACAACAAATGGAGGAGCACCCCCTATTGGCCGAGCAGCCAGGTCAGGCACCCCATCACGGCCTCCACTGTCCCGGACTGCGCCCTCCAATGTCCCACTCCAGCAGTCGTGCGTACAACCGGGGCCCCCTGACCACCTCCACCAGCGTCCAACCGCCACTGACCCCCATTCGGCTGGGCGCCAATTCACAGTAGCGAGTAAGGGGGCCCACAGTCGTTTACCTTGGTGTAGCGGCTGTCGGGTCTCCTGCACTCCATCCGCTCGGTGAGGGCTCCCAATGCCGTGTACCGGGCCGTATGTGCCCCGTGGAGGCACCCAGCCGGCGTCCTCCAAGGCCGGGCCCTCGAGCCACTCCTCTGGCGCACTGCTGGGAAGTGCAAAAATCGAGGTCCCCGGCTGCAGCCGGCGGCACAGGCCGCACCCTCGTCCGATGGTTCTGCCGGGGTCTCAACGATTCCCCCTGTGCACTGCACGTTCCATCCCGGGGAGGGCCGAGGAGGAGGACTACCAGCGGGGCCGCCCTACGCCGGCAATGTCGCTCCCGTACCCCGGCCGGGCCCCTCTGCTCTGTCACCTCCCGAGGGGACTCAGTAGCTAGGCTCGCACCCACCGGCAGGGAGCCGGGACGTCCCCGGGTTGCACTGGGCCAGGCGGGACCTTCCGTTGCCACTGGTCCGCCGCCCTCCGTCTGGGCCCCCGCTGCCTCCGTGCGTGGTCACCCGGGATCTCCAAACTCGAGCGCCCCGGCTTCTGCAGGCCAACAAGACTAACTTTTTGTCCTGAATCTCAATCTTAGCCATTACCCAACGACCATCAGCATCATTTTGAGTAGATAAAATTTGCACTGATAAAGCTTTATGGAATAATATAGCAACACCTCCCTTTTTAGGGCTCGCCTATTATATCCCGCAGGGATTAATAGGCGAGACTATAGGGGGTAAACTAAGAGCTAAACTAAGCTCTCAAAAGCGGATTTCCAGAAGTGCATGTGCTCGTGCACGAGCTTGCCCGAGCCTTCTGCCTGCATCCTGCCTTTGAAGGGAAGCTTAGCTTCACTTCAAAGGGATCCACTCCCCCGCCCCCTGCTTCACACTATTCACGTCCGCCAGGCCGTGTCTCGCATTTCTCCTCTATCCTAATTATTTACTTTCACGGCCGCCAGGCCGTGTCTCGTTATCGCTTGCCCCGTATTGCCTTCGCTCATCCATTGCGAGCTACTAGCATAATTAAAGACTGTACACCGCGATGCATTAAGGCGCTGTTCTTGCTTGCCTTATATTTTTACAGCACGAGTTTGCTGTAGCCTTGCATCACCTGTTAATAAATCACTGAGTATCCTCCTTGTTGAAACTCTTGACTCACCCATCTGCTGTTCCCGAGTACCACTCACAGTTCCTCCCAGTAAGTACATTTTTCGAACAGTCTATCGCCAGCTGCGCGACAATACCCATTCAAACTCCCCCCTTGAAGTCTCATGACTCTTTCACTTTTACCAACCCCTTCTGTTTCGCTCTCCATCTTTGTAGTTATTCCGTCGCAGTACCCATGGATGTCATGAATGAGGTTCATTTTCTCTTCACTCCACCGGAGCCTGCGCACATTTTGATCCTGACAGACCACAGTATCTCCTGAATAAGATAATTTCTAAACCCTCTCCATCCTCTTGGTGCGCAAAATGTCCATCTGCTTTTTTGCATCAGTAATTTCTGCCTTTTTAAAGCCTCCCGTTTTGTCATAACTAACGTTTAATTCCGTTGTGCAGAGTGCAGATTCAGAGTGCAGAGTGTAGATTCAGAGTGCAGATTCAGAGTGCAGAGTGCAGATTGTGAGTGCAGAGTGCAAATTGTGAGTGCAGAGTGCAGATTGTGAGTGCAGAGTGCAGATTCAGAGTGCAGATTCAGAGTGCAGAGTGCAGATTCAGAGTGCAGAGTGGAGATTCAGAGTGAAGAGTGCAGATTCAGAGTGCAGAGTGCAGATTCAGAGTGCAGATTCAGAGTGCAGAGTGCAGATTCAGAGTGCGGAGTGCAGATTCAGAGTGCAGAGTGCAGATTCAGAGTGCAGAGTGCAGTTTCAGAGTGCAGAGTACAGATTCAGAGTGCAGATTCAGAGTGCAAATACAGAGTGCAGAGTGCAGATTCAGAGTGAAGAGTGCAGATTCAGAGTGCAGAGTGCAGATTCAGAGTGCAGATTGTGAGTGCAGATTGTGAGTGCAGAGTGCAGATTCAGAGTGCAGATTGTGAGTGCAGATTGTGAGTGCAGAGTGCAGATTCAGAGTGCAGATTCAGAGTGCAGATTCAAAGTGCAGATTCAGAGTGCAGAGTGCAGATTCAGAGTGCAGAGTGGAGATTCGAAGTGCAGAGTGCAGATTCAGAGTGCAGATTCAGAGTGCAGAGTGCAGATTCAGAGTGCGGAGTGCAGATTCAGAGTGCAGAGTGCAGATTCAGAGTGCAGAGTGCAGATTCAGAGTGCAGAGTACAGATTCAGAGTGCAGATTCAGAGTGCGGAGTGCAGATTCAGAGTGCAGAGTGCAGATTCAGAGTGCAGAGTGCAGATTCAGAGTGCAGAGTACAGATTCAGAGTGCTGATTCAGAGTGCAGATACAGAGTGCAGAGTGCAGATTCAGAGTGCAGAGTGCAGATTCAGAGTGCAGAATGCAGATTCAGAGTGGAGATTGTGAGTGCAGAGTGCGATTCAGAGTGCAGAGTGCAGATTCAGAGTGCAGAGTGCAGATTCAGAGTGCCGATTCAGAGTGCAGAGTGCAGATTCAGAGTGCAGAGTGCAGATTCAGAGTGCAGATTCAGAGTGCAGATTCAGAGTGCATATTCAGAGTGCTGAGTGCAGATTCAGAGTGCAGAGGGCAGTTTCAGAGTGCAGATTCAGAGTGCAGATTCAGAGTGCAGAGCGCAGATTCCGAGTGCAGAGTGCAGATTGTGAGTGCAGAGTGCAGATTCAGAGTGCAGATTGTGAGTGCAGAGTGCACATTCAGAGTGCAGAGTGCAGATTCAGAGTGCAGATTGTGAGTGCAGATTGTGAGTGCAGAGTGCAGATTCAGAGTGCAGAGTGGAGATTCAGAGTGCAGAGTGCAGATTCAGAGTGCAGAGTGCAGATTCAGAGTGCAGAATCAGAGTGCAGATTCAGAGTGCAGAGTGCAGATTCAGAGTGCAGATTCAGAGTGCAGAGTGCAGATTCAGAGTGCAGAGTGCAGATTCAGAGTGCAGAGTGCAGATTCCGAGTGCAGAGTGCAGATTGTGAGTGCAGAGTGCAGATTCAGAGTGCAGATTCAGAGTGGAGTGCAGATTCAGAGGGCAGATTCAGAGTGCAGATTCACAGTGCAGAGTGCAGATTCAGAGTGCAGAGTGCAGATTGTGATTGCAGAGTGCAGATTCAGAGTGCAGATTCAGAGTGGAGTGCAGATTCAGATTCAGAGTGCAGAGTGCAGATTCAGAGTGCAGAGTGAAGATTCAGAGTGCAGATTCAGAGTGCAGAGTGCAGATTCAGAGTGCAGAGTGCAGATTCAGAGTGCAAAGTTAGAGTGTAGATTCAGAGTGCAGAGTGCAGATTTAGAGTGCAGATTGTGAGTGCACAGTGCAGATTCAGAGTGCAGATTCAAAGTGCAGATTCAGAGTGCAGAGTGCAGATTCAGAGTCCAGAGTGCAGATTCAGAGTGCAGAGTGCAGATTGTGAGTGCAGAGTGCAGATTCAGAGTGCAGATTCAGAGTGGAGTGCAGATTCAGAGTGCAGATTTAGAGTGCAGAGTGCAGATTCAGAGTGCAGAGTGCAGATTCAGAGTGCATAGTGCAGACTCAGAGTGCAGATTCAGAGTGCAGAGTGCAGATTCAGAGTGCAGAGTGCGGAGTGTAGATTCAGAGTGCAGAGTTAGAGTTTAGAGTGCAGATTCAGAGTGCAGAGTGCAGATTCAGAGTGCAGAGTTAGAGTGCAGGGTGCAGATTTAGAGTGCAGATTGTGAGTGCAGAGTGCAGATTCAGAGTGCAGATTCAGAGTGCAGAGTGCAGATTCAGAGTGCAGATTCAGAGTGCAGAGTGCAGATTCAGAGTGCAGAGTGCAGATTCAGAGTGCAGATGCAGAGTGCAGATTCAGAGTGCAGAGTGAAGATTTAGAGTGCAGAGTGCAGATTCAGAGTGCAGAGTGCAGATTCAGAGTGCAGAGTTCAGATTTAGAGTGCAGATTCAGAGTGCAGATTCAGAGTGCAGAGTGCAGAGTACAGATTCAGAGTGCAGATTCAGAGTGCAGAGTGCAGATTCAGAGTGCAGAATGCAGATTCAGAGAGCAGATTTAGAGTGCAGAGTGCAGATTCAGAGTGCAAAGTGCAGGTTCAGAGTGCAGAGTGCAGATTCAGAGTGCAGAGTGCAGATTCAGAGTGCAGATTCAGAGTGCAGAGTGCAGATTCAGAATGCAGAGTGCAGATTCAGAGTGCAGATTCAAAGTACAGATTCAGAGTGCAGATTGTGGGTGCAGATTGCAGATTGTGGGTGCAGAGTGCAGATTCAGAGTGCAGAGTGCAGATTCAGAGTGCAGAGTGCAGATTCAGAGTGCAGATTGTGGGTGCAGAGTGCAGAGTGCAGATTCAGAGTGCAGAGTGCAGATTCAGAGTGCAGATTGTGGGTGCAGAGTGCAGATTCAGAGTGCAGAGTGCAGATTCAGAGTGCAGATTCAGAGTACCGGGACATGTATCGGGTCTAGAGATTCATCAGTCCTACAAGTACCGACTTGCACCCACCTGGGTGATCCACTAAAGAACTGCAAGTACCAGAGTCCCGAGGGGCGATCCGGAGGAGGGGCTAGCGGTGTGCTCTCCATTTATGACTAAACACAGTATGGCTCCCTTGAGCTTTGGGCCGAAGGGCTCTTGGAAGATGCACCTGCGTGCCGGTTCTGGCATCGAGGCCTTTGACTGTTGTATGGCGGCCTTCTCTTCCACCCCTAATGATCTTTCTCTACTGATGAGGGAAGTTATCCCGAAACCCGAGACATGTCTCGGGCGATATCCTAAAACCCGGGACATGTATCGGGTCTAGAGATTCATCAGTCCTACAAGTACCGACTTGCACCCACCTGGGTGATCCACTAAAGAACTGCAAGTACCAGAGTCCCGAGGGGCGATCCGGAGGAGGGGCTAGTGGTGTGCTCTCCATTGATGACTAAACACAATATGGCTCCCTTGAGCTTTGGGCCGACGGGCTCTTGGAAGATGCACCTGCGTGCCGGTTCTGGCATCGAGGCCTTTGACTGTTGTGTGGCGGCCTTCTTTTCCACCCCTAACGATCTTTCTCTAATGTCTCGGGCGATATCCTAAAACCCGGGACATGTATCGGGTCTAGAGATTCATCAGTCCTACAAGTACCGACTTGCACCCACCTGGGTGATCCACTAAAGAACTGCAAGTACCAGAGTCCCGAGGGGCGATCCGGAGGAGGGGCTAGCGGTGTGCTCTCCATTGATGACTAAACACAATATGGCTCCCTTGAGCTTTGGGCCGACGGGCTCTTGGAAGATGCACCTGCGTGCCGGTTCTGGCATCGAGGCCTTTGACTGTTGTGTGGCGGCCTTCTCTTCCACCCCTAACGATCTTTCTCTACTGATGAGGGAAGTTATCCCGAAACCCGAGACATGTCTCGGGCGATATCCTAAAACGCGGGACATGTATCGGGTCTAGAGATTCATCAGTCCTACATGTACCGACTTGCACCCATCTGGGTGATCCACTAAAGAACTGCAAGTACCAGAGTCCCGAGGGGCGATCCGGAGGAGGGGCTAGCGGTGTGCTCTCCATTGATGACTAAACACAATATGGCTCCCTTGAGCTTTGGGCCGACGGGCTCTTGGAAGATGCACCTGCGTGCCGGTTCTGGCATCGAGGCCTTTGACTGTTGTGTGGCGGCCTTCTCTTCCACCCCTAACGATCTTTCTCTACTGATGAGGGAAGTTATCCCGAAACCCGAGACATGTCTCGGGCGATATCCTAAAACCCGGGAAATGTATCGGGTCTAGAGATTCATCAGTCCTACAAGTACCGACTTGCACCCACCTGGGTGATCCACTAAAGAACTGCAAGTACCAGAGTCCCGAGGGGTGATCCGGAGGAGGGGCTAGTGGTGTGCTCTCCATTTATGACTAAACACAATATGGCTCCCTTGAGCTTTGGGCCGACGGGCTCTTGGAAGATGCACCTGCGTGCCGGTTCTGGCATCGAGGCCTTTGACTGTTGTGTGGCGGCCTTCTCTTCCACCCCTAACGATCTTTCTCTACTGATGAGGGAAGTTATCCCGAAACCCGAGACATGTCTCTGGCGATATCCTAAAACCCGGGACATGTATCGTGTCTAGAGATTCATCAGTCCTACAAGTACCGACTTGCACCCTCCTGGGTGATCCACTAAAGAATTGCAAGTACCAGAGTCCCGAGGGGCGATCCGGAGGAGGGGCTAGTGGTGTGTTCTCCATTGATGACTAAACACAATATGGCTCCCTTGAGCTTTGGGCCGACGGGCTCTTGGAAGATGCACCTGCGTGCCGGTTCTGGCATCGAGGCCTTTGACTGTTGTGTGGCGGCCTTCTCTTCCACCACTAACGATCTTTCTCTACTGATGAGGGAAGTTATCATGAAACCCGAGACATGTCTCGGGTGATATCCTAAAACCCGGGACATGTATCGGGTCTAGAGATTCATCAGTCCTACAAGTACCGACTTGCACCCACCTGGTTGATCCACTAAAGAACTGCAAGTACCAGAGTCCCGAGGGGCGATCCGGAGGAGGGGCTAGCTGTGTGCTCTCCATTGATGACTAAACACAGAGTGCAGATTGTGATTGCAGATTGTGAGTGCAGATTCAGAGTGCAGATTCAGAGTGCAGAGTGCAGATTCAGAGTGCAGATTCAGAGTGCAGTTGCAGAGTGCAGATGCAGAGTGCAGATGCAGAGTGCAGTTGCAGAGTGCAGTTGCAGAGTGCACTCAGCGCAACCCCAGCATCACTCAGCGCCACCACAGCATCACTCAGCGCCACCACAGCATCACTCAGCGCCACCACAACATCACTCAGCGCCACCACATCACTCAGCGCCACCACAACATCACTCAGCGCCACCACTACATCACTCAGCGCCACCACAACTTCACTCAGCGCCACCACAATATCACTTCGCGCCACCACAACATCACTCCGCGACATCACAGCATCAATCTGTGCAACCATTCAACAACAACTGGTTCAATTATGTTCTCTCAATGTTTCAAGCTTTATTACAAATGTCACAAACAGATGTTATTTCACTTCTGTTCTTGGATTTTCATCACAATAAAATACACTGAACATAATCTTCACAAAAGTTATTTACAAAAGTTTAAGCTATTGCCATTATAAATTACAATCACTTTGTTTTAAGTAATAATTATTTTAAAAAATTAAAAGCCGTTGTTATTTGTAATATCAATACATCTAAGTCACGTAAATACAAAACATGTTGCATTGCAAATGCTATAGGTGTCACACTTGCGAAAGTTATAACTATTGGCATTGTAAATGACAAAGATTTTAATTTAGCTATTTTCAAAACCAACACATAAATAAAATAATTGTCATTTACAAGACCAATAGCTCAAACTTTCCTAATGCGAGACCTATTGCATTGCAAATGCTTGTTATTAGATGCAGGAGAAAAAACATCTTGGCCAACCCATTGTCTTTTTAGTTTTAGCGATTCAACATCATTACAGTGAATTTCTTGAAGGAAGGAAATTTGAGAGTTAAGTTTAGATAAATGAGAAAGTACCTTTTTTTTTTGACTGGATTCCCAAGACCACGGACATTCCACGTGACAAAATTACACATACTGGAGGATCGGGATTAAGGGAGACACGTAGGGTGGAAAAACTTTGATGACAGGACTACAAAAAAGAACAAAACACACGTATAGGTTACATGAAAAAAATGCAAGTAATAAGCCCACAACTTTGAAATACATTAACTCAAATTCATTGACAAAAAATACTGAAGAACGAAAATACGCAGGGCAGAAGAAAAAAAGTAGAGGCAAAAACAAAGCAAGGAAAGAAAAAGGAAAAGAAAAGAGAGAAAGAAGAAGAGGAGAGAGAAGAGCAAACAGATCAAAGCAAAATAGCCAGATCTGCAAGAAGATAAGAAGACACTGAGATGGGAGCATGATGGCGGAAAGCAAGGTGGATCCCAGAAGGGAAAATAGGAAAGAATAAAGAATAGAGCTATAGTATAAGGGCGACCTATAAAAAGGGAAGAAAGAAAAAGGTGACAAGAAGAAGGTCAACAGAAGTTAAGTAATACGTAAAAAGGTAAACAAAAGTATAAAATAAAGTAATATAGACAAAAAGAACTAGTTAAGATATTTTAGGAAGGAAGGAAGAGAGAACAGTATCATAGAAAATTAGATATTAGTGTCCATTCCATTGGAGGAATAGGATTGGAGGAAAAGTTTAAGTTTCTCTGGATCATCAAAGGAGTGTGAGCGGCCATCATGAGTTATCTTGCAGGGAGGGGCGTGGCTTGGATGCTGAGTGGACTGGCGGCGTGAGCCCGGAGCTCCGCTCCCAATCCCCGCTTTTATCCTGAAAAACTGCACGAAATCCACCCTAAAGTGCATCATTTGACCAATTAAGGGCACCTGAACAGCAAGAGACCCTCAGGCGACGGAATCGGAGTGCCCACGGCGCTCATCGGCTCGTGAGAAAAGCGAAGAAGCGCTGATGGAACGATGGAACAAGATGGCGTCCGGAGCTGGCTCTCGAGCCCCTGACGGCGAAGTCCCCTTAGCGACCCTTTGGGGGGAAGGCCTGAGACGAAGGAGCTGTTACCTGAGCCCGCTTGATTATTTCACGGTGCTGTGAGCAGGGGATATTGCCGAACCTACAGGCTGGGTAGGTTGCGTCTCCTATGAATAAAGGCTGAGGAGCGTAAAATGGCGGCCGCCCTGGCACAGAGGGGCCGCGGAGAGCCCAGCGCCTAACAGTGATGCGGAAGACGGGAACACCCAGGCTCAGAGGCGCACTGGACACGCATCTGGACGCATCCTGTGAAAGGCCCTGGACTCCGCGACGACAAGGCGAGGGGTCGAGGTGCGGGCCTAGTCGCCGGGGCGACACCAGCGAGAGGGAACCGGGTTCGGTAGACCTGAGGATTCCGGGACGGCATCGACTGGAGCCAACGGAGGCTGCACTGGCGAACTGAATCCTACTCTCCCTGAGGGGTCTAGTGCCCTGGGGTCAGAGCTGACTGGAGCCTGCTGGTGACGAAGCAAGGGCTCGAGCTGCCACGCTGGTCGGGCTGCGGCGCTCCCTGCCGTTTTCAGACATTGACTATTGAAGGCGCCCTCCACCGAGTGGCAGAAGAGAGTTCCGAAGTTTCTCCCCCCCCCCCTCCTTTTCTCCAATGAACGGGATGGGGAAACCTAGGGGAAAAGTGGAGGAGGCTGCGAGCTCGGGAGCGGCGGAAAGCCCACCACAATCCCCGACGGACCTGCAGCAGCTGCAAAACTGCATCCTGGAAGCCATACAAGCAACCAAGGAGGCGTTACAGCAAGATATTGCCCAAGTGGCGACGGGCTTGGGACTATTGCGTGCTGACCACGACAAACTGAAGGATAGAGTCAAAGCTGCGGAAACCACCCTCAAGGAGATACTGCCCGAGCACAAGACTATGGCGGGGAGGCTAGGAGACGCACTGGACCGCATCCAGGCCTTGGAGAGGAGGGCGGAATATGCCGAAAACCGCAACAGGCGCAACAATGTGCGCTTAGTGGGCCTTCAGGAACAGAAAGAAGGGGACGATATGGTGGGCTACCTCGAACAATGGCTGAGGACAGAGGTGGCACCAGAGGGCCTTTCTCCCTTCTTCATGTTGGAACGGGCACACAGGGTCCCGGCTCGCCCTCCTAAACCGGGCCAATTGCCCCACCCGGTAGTGATAAAATTGTTGCATTACAAGGACCGGGACTGGTTGCTGCAACGGGCAAGGGATGTGGGTCCCTTCCAGGTGGACAATAGCAGGGTGATGCTTTTCCCTGATTACACGTATGAGACGCAGAAACTACGAGCCTCGTTCTTGTCGCTCAAAAAAGAACTTCGAGCTAAGGGTCTGGCGTATTCACTTCTGTTTCCGGCCAAACTCAGGGTGGTGGTGGATGATAAGGCGCTATTCTTCCACAACTCGGCGGACACCTGGGCGTGGTGGGACACGTACAAAGCCGGCACCGATGGGGCGAAGCACAGGGCTGAGGACAAACGAACCCAGCAGCCGACTAGAAAATCACAGAGGATCCGGAAGCGCCGACAGAGAGCCAAGAAACCGACGGAATCACAGACTGAAGGCGAGAGAAAGGCCGCGCTGCAAGCGGCAATGGAACTGTCGGGGACTACGAGATCTAGATTGTGCGACAGCTCGGAAGCGGAGGGCCGAGTTACTGGCTCAGAAGCAGAACAATCGGACTTGAACAGTGGTAAGGGCCCGGACGTCACGCCACAGACGTCAGGAGGCCTTATGGACGAATGAGACTGGAGATGCCCCATGTCGGGATGGTAAGGTGCCTAGAGGATGCCTTTGCTGGCGAATGGCGACAAACACTGAGAAAGGGATGGAACGCTGGACTTGCATGGGGGGATCATGGGCTGGAAGCACTGGGACTAGATTGACCACCTTCGGAGCCGAGCAACGCCTTTCGGGCCCATAAGGCCACCGTAGTGTCGACTGCGGGATAGTTGGGTTGTTGGGGGTAGGAAGCTAGGTCTTCAACAAGTTTGGGTGGGAGCTGCGCTTGCTAGGCTGGACCCTGTTCTGGGGGGGAGGGCGCTTAGAGTAGTTGGGGGTGCTCGAGGCGGGGTGGGGGGGGGGGGTTCCATTGAGTTGGGACTGGGGGAGGGGAGTGTGACCCTGTGTGCCAGGCTGAACGCCGCTGCTGGACTTTGCAGTGTAACGCGTGATTATGGCTAACAATGGACAAGTGAAGTATTTAACCTGGAATGTGAGGGGTCTGCACACGATGGCACGGAGGCATAAAATACATGCATACTTTGTTCGGAGAGGGGTGCAGATAGCGCTGCTGCAGGAAATGCATCTAACGAAACAAGAGGGTATAGCGCTACAGAGAAGGTGGAGGGGACAATTATTTCACACCACGTATTCCGCATTCACCAGAGGAGTGCTGATTTGGGTGCGGGCGGGGACTCCTTTTCAAGTCAATAAGCTCATTGTAGACCCGGAGGGTAGGTTTGTAGCAGTGGAAGGGAAATTGAAAGGCAAGGACATAGCGCTCTGCAGTGTGTATGCGCCTAACGTAGACCAGGCGTCCTTCTTTACCAAACTGTCTGGGGCTCTGGCGGGGTTTTTAGCTGGCCCCATCATAATAGGAGGGGACTTCAACTTGGTGACCGATGTCGAACTGGATAGATCTCATCCTCCGCTAGGGACGTCTCCTATGCACCGGTTGGCGAAGCGCAGGGTGCATTGGCAGGAGAGTTGGGAACTCCAGGACGCCTGCCGGGTGCACCACCAAACGGTGAGGGACTATTCCTTCTACTCTGGGTTGCACGACCTCCATGTACGCCTGGACACATTCTTGTGCTCCTCGCAGGTGCTACCGGCGGTATCCAACTCGGAATACCTTGCACGCACGATCTCTGACCACAACCCCCTACTGCTGACCCTCAATTGGATGACTGAGGCGTCGCGGGTCTCGACGTGGCAACTGAGGCCGGACACGCTGGATGATTTGGTGTTCAGGGAGGCGCTGGGGAATCGGGTCACGTGCTACTTCGAGGAGAATGAGGGCATGGCATCGACTAGAGCGTATGAGTGGGATGCCTTTAAGACAGTTATCAGGGGTCATTGTATAGGAAAGTACTCAGGAGCTCGCAAATCTCTGCTAAACGATCTGGACAGAGCAGAAACATCATTGCACGCTGCTGAGAAGGAGCGCCCCAACCGTCCGGAGCTACAAGAGATGGTGAGTGCTGCCAAGGAAGCGGTAGCTGTGGAGATGGAATGGCTTCGCTGTTTCGACTATAAATGCTACTCAGTAAGGGCGCACGCGGAGGGGGATAAAGCGGGGACGCTGCTGGCCTGGTTGGCCAACTTCACAAGACGAAGCCACCCTATTTTAGCCATTGAAGGGGAGGACAGCCTGGACCGCCACACCCAGGCGGAGATTTTGGAGGGCTTCCGCTCGTACTACGAGACGCTTTACGAGAGTGCGCTCGAGGGACGGGAGACGGAGATAACCGCTTTCTTGGAGGGCCTGCAGGTGCCGCGCTTGGAACCAGAACAGGCGGAGGCTTTGGGCAGGGGTATAGAACTGGGCGAGATAAGGAGTGCGGTGAAGAAAATGGTAAGAAACAAAACCCCGGGCCTGGATGGGCTTCCGGTCGAATTTTATAGCAAGTATATTGATCTACTTGCCCCGAGACTTCAGGCGGTGTATAACGAGGCTAAGGCTGGGGGTGGGCTGCCTGCTTCCATGTGCGAGGCAATCATGATTCCGCTCCTGAAGCCAGGTAGGGAGAGCAAACATCCAGCCTCCTACAGACCACTGTCCATGTTGACGGTGGACTACAAAATCCTGAGTACCCTCTTGGCGACCAGGTTGCTGCAGCACATGTCGGTGTTGATCCACAATGATCAGTCTGGCTTCATTCCAGTGCGGAATACGACTGCTAATATACGTCGATTGATTCGCCTGCTGGGAGAACAGCGGCCTGCCACGCACACGCCGGTGGTCTTGTCGATCGACATAGAAAAAGCATTTGACAGCCTGGAGTGGGAGTACCTATACAAGGTTATGCAAACACTTCGGCCTTGGGGACGGGTACATAGGTTGGACGAAAGTCCTATACGCCTCGGCGGTTGCACGGGTGCGGGTGGGTCCCCTTGTGTCGGACCCGTACCCAGTTAGCCGAGGCACCTTATCTCCCCTGCTGTTCGCTTTAGCGATCGAGCCCTTCGCGGCGGAAGTCAGGAAGGGGATCTCCTTCGCGGGCTTGACTTATCGGGGAAGACCACACCTGGTCTCGCTGTATGCAGACGATCTCCTGCTATATCTAGAAAACCCCAGGGAGGCACTGCAGGGGGCGGAAAGACTACTGGTGGCCTTTGGCAGATTATCTGGGCTGCGGGTCAACTGGCCCAAGTCGTGCCTATTCCCGCTACGTTACAGCGAACAGGCACCTATCATCCGCACACAGTTGGCCTGGGCGCTGGATTGCCTGAAATACCTGGGGGTGTAAATATACCAAAAGGCTGCGGACCTGCTAGAGGGCAACGTAGGTCGCTGTATACGGGCGCTACGTGGTAATATGTCCTTCTGGTCTACTCTCCCGCTATCGGTCACGGGACGTATATCCCTGGTAAAAATGATAGCCCTGCCGCGCCTTCTCTATTACTTCCGCGTGCTGCCTGTATGGATACCTAGGTCGATCTTCCGACAGCTGAGATATTTATTGATCTCCTTCCTTTGGGGTACGGGCAGGCGCAGAATTGCTCTGGCAACGCTGCTCCGGCCGAAGGATGAGGGAGGCATGGCAGTCCCTGACTTTGAGTTATACTACCTGGCTGCGCAGCTGCAGACTTTCACGCAGGAGGTGGCGAGAGCATACCGTGGACCGGAGGAGGGCAGAGAGGCGGGCACCGCCCTCCATGTACTAGCCTTCATTACCTTACAGCAAAAACAGTTTCTTAGGGATTTGTCGCTGGAAGAGCAGACGTACAGACTATGCTGGAACCGAGCGCAGAAACGGGCCGGGGTGCAACACATGTATGCACCTGAGATACCCCTCGGTATGGTAACGGCGCTACCGCATGGGGGCGATTGGTCGAGGCTACAGAGATGGAAGGAGGCTGGACTGCAGATACTGGGAAACCTATATGAGAACGGGGAACTGAGCCCCTATCAGACGCTGCAAGACCCCTTCGACCTTCCGAAGGGGGATTTTTTAATGCACGCAGCTATAACACGCGCGATGCAGGCACACTGGGAAGAGGGAACTCAAGAGCCCCCGACGTCCATAGCTTGTCAATACACCATGATGGCAGCCGGCACGTACAAGGCAGTAACGTGTCTCTATTCGCGAATGTCATGTGAAACGCTGCAACCCCTAACCATGCTGAAAGAGGCTTGGGAGCTGGAACTGGGGACTGAGATCCCCGACACCACATGGGCGTAGATAGTGCGGCGGGCGAGAAAGAGTACAAGAAATGCCCGTTTTCAGCTGATCCACTTCTATGTACTGCTTAGAGCCTATCTCACACCTAGGAGGATTGAAAAGTACTTCGGAGTGGCGCATGCGGCGTGCCCCAGGTGTAATACAGTGGGGGCGGACCTGGGTCATATGCTCTGGGACTGCGCACACTTGCGGGATTACTGGAGGGAGGTTATTGAGACCTTGAATACTGTTACTGACCGGGAGCTACAAATCTCCAAGGCTGTGGGCTTATTACACTGGTTCCCGCATACGCCCAAGAACAGAATTTCCAGCAAGTTTGTGGATATGGGTCTGGTCTTAGCTAAAAGGGAACTAACGAGAAATTGGAAGTCGAAACGATGCCCAACGCTGCGAAGGTGGACTAACGAAATGCTTAAATGGGCCGCTAGCGAGAGCACGCTCAGGTATCAGTTTGCCCGCCGCAGAGCAGACGATAAAGTGCTGGAAGCGGCCATGGAATGGGAGATGCTAGTGCAGGCGCTCAGGGACAGCGTGTTAGAGGATGAGGACAGCCTTTCTGAGTCGAGCGTAGTAGAGCCCAATCGCTAACCAGTGGCACATTCCCAACATGACACTATCACTCCTGATTGCACACACACAGGAACTATGAGGCAGTGCTTAGGCGCAGGGTCGAGCACTCGGGGGAGGAGAGTTACGTTTCAGTTGGGGTTGGTGGGTAGTTGGGCAGAAGGGGAGGGATTGGGGGGGAAGGATGATTAGAGGGGCGTGGGGAGAAAATGTTAAAAGCAGGTTCGATTACTCCGAATGAAACAACAATCATATGCGTACGATGGCAAGCAGATTGACCCGTTGACTAACGCCGCCCGACCCCCGGGTTGTGGGCTGAATGGCTGTGTATATCTTTTCATCGTGGGAAGTCGGGCGAGGGGACGCCCGCTGGATTGTAACATTGTACATATGTGAATTGCATCTTTTCCTGCAATAAAAACGGTTTAACAAAAAAATGAGTTATCTTGCAGATACTTGGATGGAGTATGCCATATTGAATATTGAGATGTCTCATTTGAGGACGAAGAGCTAGAAAGTTTTTCCGACGGGCATTAGTTGCAGTAGAAATATCCTGCGAAATGAAGATGTTATGACCAGACCAGTTGAGGCGTCGTTTCAGTTTAGCAGCTTTCAAGACATGCATGAGTTCAGTTAATTCCAAAAAGAGCATAATGATACCACAAGGTTTGGCTGGATTAGAAGTAAGGCAACCCAGCCGGTGAGCTCTTTGAATGTGGAGGGGAGACCTAGAAGACGGAAGACTAAGAAGTTCAGGAAGAAACTTTTGAAGAAACAGAACCATATTGGAGCCTTCAACATTTTCCGGAAGACCATAAAGGCGTAGGTTGTTCCGACGATTACGATTTTCCAAATCCTTAGCGTTAATCTTTAGTTTGTGGATCTCTAGTTCAAGAGTTGAAATTTTGGTAGAGATGTCTTGCAAATCACTAACACGTTGCTCCAAGTCCAATACTTTACTTTCCATTAAAATCCATCTATTTTCAATCTGCTTAAATTTTTCATTTGTTGCAGTCATGAAGGGTTGAAGGCCTCGAACCTCATCCAAAATAGAGTCAAGAACCGGGTTCTGTGATGACTGAATGGTTGACGGTGGGTCATTTTTGTGCCTTTTTGGCTTTGTGCCCGTAGTGGAGGACTTGGGGAAATGTGGATCGCTCGCCATGGCAACGTCGAAAGTTATCACAAAATATTATGTAATGGAAGCTCCACTCTGTTAGTGAAACTGCTTCTAACTTTAGGGCCTGCATGCAACTTGTTGCAGAGTGGATGGTCTCCAACTCCCTAAAGTTGAACGGGGACAAGACAGAGGTCCTGGTCTTTGGCAAGGACCAGGACATATGGTCGGGTGACTGGTGGCCTCCTTCTTTAGGTAGCTGCCCTATACCTACCAAATCTGCCAGGAACCTAGGCGTCATCTTTGACACCCAGCTCTCCATGGAGCTACAGGTTAACAGAACGGTGGCGACCTGTTGGGGTGTCATCAAGACCCTGAAAAGGATCGTGCACTATCTGTCCCCACAGGCGCGGAAACAGGTGGTGATTGCCCTTGTTGGCTCAAGGCTTGATTACTGTAACTCAGTATACGCCGGGGCCAACAAGGGCCTGCTTCAGCGTTTGCAGGTCATACAGAACGCTGCAGCGCGGTTTGCTCTCGCTTTGCCCTGGTTGGCATCTATGACCCTAGCGAGGAAGAACCTCCATTGGCTCCCCATTCCTTCAAGGATCACTTTTAAACTCCTTTGCCTTACATATAAGGCTTTAACTGCAGGCTCGGCTGATGCCCTTGGTTCATTACTCACCAGATATGTTCCGAGCAGATGTCTACGATCCAGCGAGCAACACCAACTGGTAATTCCCAGAGCCAAGAAGGCTAGATGGGGGTCCAAAGCTTTCTCCATATTGGCACCTCTGATGTGGAATTCACTCCCCCTTGAAATCAAACTTCTTTCTTCCCTCGACCTCTTTAGGAAGTCATTGAAAACCTGGCTCTTTATTAAGGCATACCAGTAGGCTCTGTTTCTGTCTGCTAACAGCTTTTTATTTGGTTTAGGCGCCTTGACGCCCACTGGGCATAGTTGCGCATTATAAATATTATTTCATTCATTCATTCAAGCTCAATAAAGGGGAATGGTCCCAGATGCATTCAATGAAGATGCAGGGTCATGGAGTATCTGTTGAAGGACAGTTCATGGAGATGTGGGCTCAGCGGCCAGAAAATGGTGGCCACCCACACCTCATGAAAACCCTGCAAATGACCCACTATACTTCGACCAAATTAAGCCGGAGTCACAACAACCAAAATTGTTGAAAGGACTCAATAGGTACAGAAATAGCAGTTTTGTGAGAATAAAAAATCATTTAGAAGCATCCATATGGTGTTATAACTGTGAAAAGTGAGGCTTAAAAGAGGCAGAAGAAGAAGTAAGTCCAGCGCAGCTACATTAGCCTTTAAAAGGAATAAAAGGCATAAATGCCATAAATGTTGAAATATAGGTGAGAAGAGGAGGAATATCCTGTGCAAGCCATATTGCTCATGAGTTGCATTCCATAAAAGAGAAAGTTATGGCAGAAAACAGTTTGTAAAAATCCAGACTCTTCAAGGGAAGGAGCCAGAGTCACATTGTGTGAGGTTCATGCAGCAGGAGGAAAAGGAGAGACAATTATGCAGGCATAGGGGCTTAAATGCGGCTGGAAAAATGAAAAGTCATGTAAGGAAAATATGCACCGGAAAATAAAACGCGAGCGCGGCGCCTCAAAATGGCGGCCGCCCGCGCTATGAGGAGAAGAAGTCAGGCATTAGCAGTGCTGCAATGATGAGGTCTGGACGCCCAAAAATGTGGTCAAAACACTCACGGCATCTTCCGGAGCAGTTGCTTATCTTGTGGCGCTGCAGGAATGCGGAATAGCGGCTCTCAAGATGAGCGAGTTCCACTGCCAAGCGGAACTCAAGGAAGGTCCGCCATGTTGCGCTGGCGCCAAGCCACGCCCCCTCTTAGTGGCATATTTTAAAACTGTTGTTAGAATTATTTTGTTATGTCTGTTATTTTTTTAAATCATCTATTTATTCTAAGGTAAATATTTTTTATGTGCCTAATGTAATTTTTTATAATTATATTTTAATATATTTTGATGTTTATTTTTATGTTAAGTTTATTTTTATTTGTTGTATAAAGTCAAATCGATTTTGTTATAATTATTTGCAATCTTTTGGCTTCTTTTTTAGCTGATATTGTGTTTTTCACAATTTTTTTATTTACTATTTATTTTATATAATTATTTAGAGGTGACAATATGTTTGTTGACGATATTTGAGTTTTCAAGATTGTTCAAACTAGATATTTCTGATGGCAATATTTTGGTCATCTGTATTTCTGTTTTTGTTCATTGGGTATGGGATGGAGATATTTGGCAATATTTTTGTCAGTCAATATTGTTTTCCACTATATTAGTTACATTATTTAAAATAGTCAAAAATAGCAATATAATGATTAAAAATATAAAAAAATTAAACAGTTGATAAAAAATACTTAATAATGTATGTAATAATTAATGTAACACTGTTATTAAAACATGATTGAACTACTTTTAATTGATTATATACATCACTTTTAAAATATGATTAAACTACTTTTAATTGATTATATACATCACTTTTAAACATGCTTGACACATAATAAAAATATTTTTTTTATTTTAAAAGGAAATGTATTTTTTAATTTAAACTTCAGAAAATATTTTTTATTTAATATATTTGAGTGAATTAAAGATTTCATTCAAACTTAAATTAATAGTGCTGTATAATTTTTATTCTTGTCTACATTTAAAATAAACATACAAAATTATTTTATATTAATATTTAGCAGAAAATTGATTACTAATTTAATATACAGTTTAATAAACATTGTTTGACTTTTCCAAAACTTTACCATAGAGAGAGATCTCCACTACTACTAAGAAATCTCCATATGGTAATATTGTAGTACTACTAACCATACTAAAAATGCAGTTTGTGACAAGTATGTATGATGCAGCTTCTAATCTACGTCCTTCACAATTTTACCTGTTAGACCAGAGCTTTCCAAACTCTGTGTCGCGACACAGTACTGTGTCGCCTGCTAATGGTGGGTGTGTCGCGGGAGGACCCCTGTGACGTCGGAATGCCAGACATATGTGAAGAAAGGAGGAGACCTTGGTAGTCGAGCGTGTGCGCCCTGCACATACGCAATTTCAGGACGAGGAGGAAAGAGTGGGCCCGACGAACAATATAATTGCCACAGCGTAAGAAGACCTTAACATTCTTGACCTTCTCACAAATAGGGTGATCAAATAAGGTTGTGAATGGGAACTCCTGCCAAGATGCAGATAGCTGGAGCTAGTAAATTCTAGGGTAGCTGCAGGACTGATGTGTTTCAGTTCGAGCACTAACCACCTGACCTTGGAACCTCCCAGAATTCCTCTTTCTGTTTTGCATAATTTATGCACCACTCTAGGTTTCTGAGTAGCCGGGTTTTAAATCAATTAAGAGCGTCTTAGCATATGTTTAGACCCGTTGGATATTTAGTTTGTCTCTATCAGCGTTGTAAAGGCAGGGTCTGTGCGGGTGACATTTCGGGTCTGTCCTTAGTGGCCCTGTTGGGCTCTGAGCAGAAAGGGTGAAATGAGAATCAGTTGGTGATTGGGCTTTTAGCAATCTCTGGCGCCCAGAACATCATCCAGATGGTGACAGAAAAACGTCAATTATTGTTCGATTAAGTCAAAAAATAATGGGATTTTTAGAACACCATTTTTGGAAGTTTCGTACTCAGAGGTTGAAAGTCGACACAATTTAGATGGCAGCAAAAGTCACGCTTGTGAAGTCTTCCCGTTCACACTGTGTAGAAGTCCAACTCACGTGGGCCACACCAAGGGGCCGATTCCGATCCTGGAAAAAGCGCTCCGATTAGCCGTACGGAGCGTTTTTTCCGTACGAATCGTACCTTGCAAACCCCCCCGTACGTACGACGAAGTACGATTCGTACCAGGAGCAGGACTCCATACGAATCGTACAAAGACCGTACGACTCGATTCTCCGCACCATTCTCCCTCGGAACCCGCTGTATGGGACATCTGTACAGATCGCAGCTGCTTTTTCCGACCCGGCAAGTACGATTTGCGTCGGGTATGCACCGTACAACCCTTTTCCTACGAGAGCTGAAAACAGCCGTAAAAGCAGAGTTCGCCCCGAAACAGGTACGGAACGGCACTCCCAGGTACAGCGCGTACCCCTCATGATCGCAGGGGTACGGCGCGTACCCCTGCTATCATGGGGATACGCGCCATACCCCGCGATCTCGCGGTGTACGCACCGTACCCCATGTTCACTGCGTACACCCTGCGATCGCGGGGTACGGCGAGTACTCCCCATTATCACAGGGTGCATGTGATTGTGTGCTTTTCCGTACAAATCGCCCTTACCTGACGTGGACCGCACGAATCGTGTCCTGATTCCCCGGTCCGGATCGTACTCGTCGGGCCGTACGGTGTGTGTACGAGTCGTACGGTTCACGGTTTCAGCCTTGCAATACGTACGGATCACGACAATTTGGACGGATTCACGGAATGCAGATCGTACTACGGGACTCAGACGGACGGGTACGATTCAAACGGAAAGGGCTCCGGATACGATTCGTATGGACGGTTTTTTACCAGGATCGGAATCGACCCCCAAATGAATCATTTCTAGTGAAACCGCACTGTGTGGAACAGACTTTCCCAATGTCGCACCTCCCCTCTCTTAATCAGGAGGTTCATCCCACAATAAAGAAGACACAAGCCACAACTGTTTGTATTTTTTGGATGCCTACATGTTCGGCTCCCTCCAGATGTAGTTTCTATTTCTCACGGTTCTTCCCACCACATCAGTCATGTTATCATTTTGCAATGGCCTTCCTGTGCAGACCCGAATCGGGGTTTGCAGAATATACAACCCGGAAGGAGCCGCAAATACCGCTGTTCGCCCTGCAAGGCCCGTGTTTTTTTATTATACAAATGGCGGCAAGGACCCTCTTTATAACCAATGTGCACCCGCTCCAGCAGCAGGCATGGGGCAGAGCGGGTCTTTGCCACGATAGCGCCCTGTAAGTAGATTGTAGCTGATAAAGACATATGGCTGAAACAGGTACGGAACGGTCCCCCCGGGTACAGCGCGTACCCCCCATGATCGCAGGGGTACAGCGTGTACCCCTGCGATCATGGGGGGTAAGCGCCGTACCCCACAATCTCGGGGTGTACGCACCGTACCCCATGTTCACTGGGTGTATGGTGCGTACACCCTGCGATCACGGGGTACGGCGCGTACCCCCCATGATCGCAGGGTGTATGTGATTGTGCGCTTTTCCGTACGAATCGCCCTTACCTGACGTGGACCGCATGAATCGCGTCCTGATTCCCCGGTCCGTATCATACTTGTCGGGTCCTACGGCGTGTGTACGAGTCGTATGGTTCAAGGATTCAGCCTTGCAATACGTACGGATCGCGATTATTTGGACGGATTCACGGAATGCGGATCGTACAACATGACTCTGACGGACGGGTACGAATCGTACGGAAAGGGCTCCGGATACGATTCGTATGGACAGTTTTTTACCAGGATCGGAATCGACCCCCAAATGAATAATTTCTAGTGAAAACGCACTGTGTAGAACAGACTTTCCCAATGTCGCACCTCCCCTCTCTTATTCAGGAGGTTCATCCCACAATAAAATAGACACAAGCCACAACTGTTTGTCTTTTTTGGATGCCTACATGTTCGGCTCCCTCCAGATGTAGTTTCTATTTCTCACGGTTCTTCCCACCACATCAGTCATGTTCTCATTTTGCAATGGCCTTCCTGTGCAGACCCGAGTCGGGGTTTGCAGAATATACAACCCGGAAGGAGCAGCAAACACCGCTGTTTGCCCTGCAAGGCCCGTGTTTTTTTATCATTCAAATGGCGGCACGGACCCTCTTTATAACCAATGTGCACCCGCTCCAGCAGCAGGCATGGGGCAGAGCCGGTCTTTGCCACGATAGCGCCCTGTAAGTAGATTGTAGCTGATAAAGACATAAGGCTGTTTACTTGTTTTATTTGCTGGAGTTCTTAAAGAAGTGACGTAACATATCGTACATTAAACTGCTTAAAATAAGTTTCTCGGTGTGCAAATGGTTGTAAATTTGTATATATTATATGTTTCCCTTCTCTTCATTCCTTAATTTTGCTTGTCACTCATACTCAATCAAATGTCACTCATAATCGCATTGAAATTATGAAAATGTCACAAGTGGCAATCTGAAACCTTGGCAGCTATGAACACGTTTCCTAGCACTTTCAGGCGCTAAGGCACTATGCAGCATATGTATAAAGATTAGAACATGTACACGTAAATGCAGCTTGTAATACTGCTTGAAAAATGCTCCACTCGGGTATTATCTACCAGTACCCTCCACGCAGCCCCCAACAGCATTAATTTGTTCTTTTCATTTTCAAATTAGATTTTTAAAGTTTCTTTAGTGCAGACCAAGCCCAGAAGTGTGTCAGGCTGCTAAACATGAGATGCAGGTATTAGTTTATACAGAGAGAGCTGTGCTGTGTTTTTCCCAGATGCCATTTGAGGTGTTCCTCAGAAAGTTTGGTGACAGAAGAAATTACGACTCATCTAAATTCCAAAAATGAGCATCTATTGATTTGGAGCAGTACTTGTCATCAACTCGAAGGAATCTTGCATCAGTGTATCTGCTTTAGAAATGGCAAGGGATAAATAAAAACAGGCACACAACAAACACACACCTGCATGATACAGTACGACGTGGTTTTAAAATAGAGTGCAACATTTTCTAGGTAAAACCAATTAGCTGTCCACGTCCAATCAGCGAAGAGCTAAAAACGATTGTGTCAATTTTTAGAACGGTGCCAAGTTCTATATATGAGAAGCAGTGAAAAAAGAAAATGGGTTTCCGCCACAAAAACAATTCTCTTTCTTGTCATCTTTTTCCACATTAAAAAATGCAGTGCTGCATTGGAAATTAACCCTGCAATCCCCAAAGCTTTGAAAGGCCCTGGCTGGCAACAGGACTCTTTTTTATGCATTGGGCCAGTTTGTTGTCAGCCTCAGCAATTTTCTGTTTGCTGACTTGGCAAGCTGCCCAGGTACTGTTGTTCACGACTGAGGGTCGATGTAACAACACATGGGCGCAGAAAAACAACACTACATTTAGAATGCAGGAAGTGAGAGTTCGGTCTCCAATTAATCTGGCAACAACAAAACATTAGTTTCACCTTGTGTGAAAGCACCTCAAAGGATTTTGCTAGAGCGCTTGTGAAACAGCACTTGTCACATATTTCTAAAGATTTGTCTTACAAATTGAACATTGTGACATGAAAAAAAGGTACATTGAAGTTACCTTTAAAGTGGTGCGGCTGGGGCGGTCTGCCCCAAGCAGCACTCATTTTGGGAGCAGCCACCTAAATGATGCTCACAAAACTGTGGTTTACGCCTTGCGCCTAAGCTTGCCTTTTAGACATAGGTTGTGCCATAGAAGTTGATGTTTATGCTTTATTTTTTCATATATTTTATTTTTACTTGTGAAGTTTGCCATTGTCGTATATAAAAGGAGGCAGAAGTTGATACACAATTTGAGTTTCTGATACAGATATGTGGTACATCTGGCTATTTTATTGTTTGGTAATCAATTTTCATGGCCAGGCAGGTTGCGTTTTGCCACTTTGCTACATTTGCCGTCTCTCTTGATCTTAACGTGAAATAAAACCCAATCTAAGATTTTTTACATTAAGAGGAGGTTCTTTCTTTAAATTCATAGTGGTCTGGCCCCAGCTATATCCCTTCTTCCAATGCAGACATTCAGAAAATGCCACTATTATAACTCGTTTTCAGTTTCAGACATTTACTGTCAGGATTTGGGAAGTTGATGCTCAAACCTTTGTGATCTTTTTGCCCCAAATGCATCAATTGCTTCGTATTTTTTTGGGGGTAGAGTTTTATATAGTGCAAACTAGACCTGAAGGTATCAGAGCGCTTTGTTCCACTGAATGTAACTTGTTCTCATGTAGTCAGCCATGCTTAATACAAGTTTCCAGACGTTTCTTTGAATTGAGGCTGCAAGAGACCTCTTTGCTTCCTTATATTTAGGAACAAGAGGGATATAATGTGCCTGGATTACATTACATGCCCAAAGAGAAAATTACATCACAGAATAAGACTTTTTATTAGAAAGAAGCACTATGACTTATGAAGAATGTGGTATTCAATGGTACATAATGCTGTTTAGTCTTGTTCAGTTCACTCACTGGACATTGTTACAGGTTTCCCACAAGAAACTGGTCCATGGTTAATCAGGAAAATTCATAGCACTTTATCCTGCTTCACTGAGAAATCTCCCTACTAGGAACTTGGGGTGGAGTCAGGTTTTCAGGACGTTCTTGGTGCAGTGTCTTTCTGTGACTGGAAACACCAGTTTGACTCACCCCTCAATACTTCCAAAACATTGGTAACTATATTGCCTGTATTTTACAGCACTTAGAAACTGCCACATGCAAAACGTAGTGCTATATTTAAGATGTAAATTCTCTTTTTATTTCCAGTCTGCCCTATTTTTCATCTTTGAATTCTTCTATTTTTGCACAACATTGCCTTCAAGGTCATGAACATATTCCACACCAACTACAATCGCTGTTGGTGGTTTCTTCAGTAGCTTGCAATGCATCATAAAAGCAGAAAGATGGAATTAACATTTTTGCCTTAGCTATTGTTGGCAAAGAGGAGAGTCACATTTACCTGGATGGGCCAGTGTGGGCCTAGTCTCAATGTTTGGGAGACGGATGTGTGTGAGTAGGTAGGTAGGCAGTGGCGGAGGAAGTACGCGGAGGAAGTACACCTCTGTAAAATGTAGACATGATGATGAAGTGGAAGATGATCTGCAGGTTTGGGGGTGCTGTCTTTGTTAGAACAGATTCACAATTGTTTTAATAACCTTCCTGCTTTCTCAAATTTGCTTGAAAATGCACCATTTGCCCACTATTTTTTCACGATTTTCTTGGGGGGAGAACCCCCCAACCCCTCTTAGGTGGTTCAAACTCGCTTGCTCGCATTACCGTGTCAATAAAGAAGGAATGCATAAAAAGTGCGTCACCAACATGAAAAGTTTGGAAAGCTGTGTCTAGACCTTTGACCACCTTATCCCAACTACAGATTCTTTGTCTCAGGACCGACTTTCGTCCTATTCCATTTCAAGGAGCCATCCAGTGCACACAAATAATAAAGTGTTCTTTACTCAGTCCTGCCTCTCGAGCAATCACTAACAATAGCATTCTAGAATGTTCTTGGATCTGATTGTGGCTGCTTGGGTTTTGAGATCTATTGTGAAATAATTTATCAAATGTCGTCTTTAACATCATCTGCATAAGCTTCCTTAAAAAATCGGCATCTCAATAAGAGTAAAATAAAGAGTAGAATAAAAGTACAACAACTTTCAGAAACAGGAGTGTAAAATACCTTACTTTATTCAACCCCGTACGAGCAACCAACTCCGAGAAATACTGAATTCCTCCTCAACACCTACCCATCAAGAAACACAATATCCAAGAATACCAAGAAGAAGGCATGGTAATAGCTTACCTTCCTGAACAAAGAAATGCTGTCCCTCGCCGTAAACAACTTCAGAAGTGTCTTCCATTCATCATGCTCTTGCATCTAGAGGAAGGCAACGCCCTGCTCCACGGTCTTGCGGAGACCCATTCCCCTCCCACTGTGGCTCCCCTGAATGGAATTCTACATGCTATGGCCTCCCTCATCAAGGACTTGAAGAAGTGTGACCACATCCCCTCTACCTTTAAGGAACGTCAGTAACTTTCCTTGCATGTACGTATAATTTTCAAAAACAACTGCGTCTACAAGGCCTCCTTAAAATGGTACCCTTGCCTATTCGGCTCTCAAAGTGATCATCACTGGCAGATGTTGGAACATCCAGTTAGGTCATCACCATACTGGAAGAAAAACATATACTAGCCCTAGTCAGATGAAGTTGCTGCATATGTTGAATCTGGGAAATAATACCTGTGTATTGAGTATATTGTCTCTACTACATTACAGGGTTGCTGCTTCTATTAATAGTTGTACCCATGTTATGCAATCTGTTTATATGTGTTACCATGGTAACCGCTTGTTTGAGACAGTGCCGTATATGTCAGTGAAAGCGACACCTCATGAGAGCACCCAAGTAGTTGCATAGATAGGGAGTTAATGTATCAAAAGCTTCTCACCATTAGAGCATTCCCTCTGTGGGTATGGGCCAGATTCTTCTAGGTTAGATTTGTGTGTTGTGACTAACTCATGAGCATTAGCTGTCATCAGCTATTAGCTGATTTCAGTGAAGTAATGGACCTTCTGAACTATAACTAGAATAAAATAAAGACATCCTTACTTACACCTATTACTGAAGTAGCTCTGTGATGTGTCAAGACTTGTTTACTAACCCGGTCTGTGTGTGCCTTCCCTAAAAAGTGTAGATTATTTTGTCTTAATCTAAAAAGTGTCTTAGTAAACAGTAACTGACTGCTGTGTTGCCTAGTCTATGTTAAAAACACTCAACCTGTGTGGTAAACAACCTTTACAACGAAACTTTTACAACGCACTACCATTACCACGCAACTTTTACAACGCAAACCATTACAACGCATTAAGCTGGGGGGCGCTCTAGGATAGGGAATAGGTTTAATGTACTATCCAACACCTTCCCTACTATCCACGGGGACTGGAGTTGGAATAGTAAATTAAACTATTCACTATCCAGCGCCCAAAAGCACTATGGGTTGTAAAAGCATACGTTGTAACGTCATACATCCAACATGTGTGGACCTTAGTGAATCAAGGTCGACATGTTTCACTGCCTTCGCATAGTTGGCAGATTCTTAAGAACCTGAGGACCGCAAACAAAACTGAGGGTGTCAACATGAGTACTCTCTTCTTAACCCAAATTTCCCCAGCGTCCTGAAAAATAAACACATATGGCTTCATTAGGATGGCGAACGCAAATGTGTCCCGTCCGCCATGGCCGCGGGAAAAATACTCCCGACCGCACCGTGGACATTCCGCAGTTGCTATTAGGATAATATTGTCAAGAAACTCCGACCGCGGCGGACGGATAACATGAAACACCGTCCGCGGCGGACGGAGCACACCAAAAACCGCCGCAAGCGGACGGTACCAAAGAAACACCCTCCGCCGCGGACGAACATGACCGCGAGAACAGGCACAACTGCCGCCATACCTGCGGAGTCTCTGGCCGCGCGATTAGGATAACGCCGTCATTTCAACAGAACTCACCACCTTCCTCTACCGCTGCGGAAACAATACATCGAGAAACAGAGCATGACTGCGGAAGGACCACACGAACACCATCCCTGCAGTCAAACCGATTATAAAATGGCAGACGGAAGTAAATAGAAAACACACCAAACAGGACACCCACCCACCTGAAACACTCACCCCCAGCAACTACACGCCCCAATGACACCCCCCCAAGCACCAGAAAATGCACCAAAATCACCACACCCAGAGAACACCTGACTGCCAACAACCATTGGGACACAACCACCACACAGAGTATAAAATGGATCCCTCCCACAACCACAATCCTTTGTATCACAGCATAGCTGCAAGCCAGACGCTTAATAACACTAACAGAATACACACAAAAACACACATACAACCTGCACAAAAACACACCCACCACACAAACACCCAGAACACCATCCCTACACACCACACACCTGCACATCCCACCCCACCCCACCAACACCTTTCACATCACACACCATGGCACCAAAGAAAAATCCAAAATTCACAGACTGTGAGTTGACGGTCATGGTGGATGAAATCTTCCGTATCAAACCACAAATCTTCGGTACCCTAGTCCAGCAGACCACCATGGAAACCAAAAACAACATGTGGGATAGGAGACCAGCACTACAACTCCACAGAGGCCCCCATGTCCACAGGGAGGGTGAGGGTCAGAGACCAGCACTATAACTCCACAGAGGCCCCATGTCCACAGGGAGGGTGGTGGGTGTGGGGGCGGGGGGTGAGAGAACAGCACTACAACTCCACAGAGGCCCCCATGTCCACAGGGAGGGTGGTGGGTGTGGGGGGGGGGGGTGAGAGGCCAGCACTACAACTCCACAGAGGCCCCCATGTCCACAGGGAGGGTGGTGGGTGTGTGTGGGGGGGGGGGGTGAGAGACCAGCCCTACAACTCCACAGAGGCCAGTATGTCCACAGGGAGGGTCCTGGGTGTGGGGGGGGGGGGGGGTGAGAGGCCAGCACTACAACTCCACAGAGGCCCCCATGTCCACAGGGAGGGTGGGTGAGAGACCAGCCCTACAACTCCACAGAGGCCCCCATGTCCACGGGGGAGGGGGTAGGTGTGGGGGGTAGGTGAGAGATCAGCACTACAACTCCACAGAGGCCCCCATGTCCACAGGGAGGATGGTGGGGGTGGGGGGTGAGAGACCAGCACTACAACTCCACAGAGGCCCCCATGTACACAGGGAGGGGGGGGTGGGGGGTGAGAGACCGGCACTACAACTCCACAGAGGCCCCCATGTCCACAGGGAGGGTGGGGGGGGGTTGGTTGGGTGAGAGACCATCACTACAACTCCACAGAGGCCCCCATGTCCACAGGGAGGGTGGTGGGGTGGGGGGGGGTCAGAGACCAGCTCTACAACTCCACATAGGCCGCCATGTCCACAGGGAGGGTGGTTGGGTGTGTGTGATAGGTGGGTGGGTGGGGTCAGAGACCAGCACTACAACTCCACAGAGGCCCCCATGTCCACAGGGAGGGTGGTGGGGGTGGGTGAGAGACCAGCACTACAACTCCACAGAGGCCCCCATGTCCACAGGGAGGGTGGTGGGGGGTCGGAGACCAGCACTACAACTCCACAGAGGCCCCCATGTCCACAGGGAGGGCGGTGGGGTGTGTGTGATAGGTGGGTGGGTGGGGTCAGAGGCCAGCACTACAACTCCACAGAGGCCCCCATGTCCACAGGGAGGGTGGTGGGGTGTGTGTGATAGGTGGGTGGGTGGGGTCATAGACCAGCACTACAACTCCACAGAGGTCCCCATGTCCACAGGGAGGGGTGGGTGAGAGACCAGCACTACAACTCCACAGAGGCCCCCATGGCCACAGGGAGGGTGGTGGTTTGAGACACCAGCACTACAACTCCACAGAGGCCCCCATGTCCACAGGGAGGGTGGTGGGTGTGGGGGGGAGAGACCAGCACTACAACTCCACAGAGGCCCCCATGTCCACAGGGAGGGTGGTGGTTGTGGGGGGTGAGAGATCCAGCACTACAACTCCACAGAGGCCCCCATGTCCACAGGGAGGGTGGTGGGGGTGGGAGGGTGGAAGACCAGCACTGCAACTCCACGGAGGCCCCCATGTCCACAGGGAGGGTGGGCGGGGTGGGGGGACGAGAGACCAACACTACAACTCCACAGAGGCCCCCATATCCACAGGGAGGGTGGTGGGTGTGGGGGAGGGCGAGAGACCAGCACTATAACTCCACAGAGGCCCCCATGTACACAGGGAGGGTGGTGGGGGTGGTGGGTGAGAGACCAGCACTACAACTCCACAGAGGCCCCCATGTACACAGGGAGGGTGGTGGGGTTGGGGGGTGAGAGATCAGCACTACAACTCCACAGAGGCCCCCATGTACACAGGGAGGGTGGTGGGGGTGGGGGGGGTGAGAGACCAGCACTACAACTCCACAGAGGCCCCCATGTCCACAGGGAGGGTGGTGGTGGTTGGGGGGGTGAGAGACCAGCACTACAACTCCACAGAGGCCCCCATGTCCACAGGGAGGGTGGGGGTCAGAGACCAGCACTACAACTCCCCAGAGGCCCCCATGTGTCATCCCAGAGCAAGATTGAGTCATCATACCATTTGCTGCACAATGCATCTCCTCCTGCAAACTGTCATGTACATAGACATCTTCACAGGGGGAACATCCAATAGCAGGACAGGACCACACATATCCAAGTATTGCCTTCCCACCTCCACGCCACCATAATGGCCTGTACTGTCAACCACAACAACATGATGACAACAACAACCATGCCCTGATTACATAGTGATTTGGAAAGTTGCTACCAAAAACATGTCATGTCCACAACATTGATTCTGAAAATCTTGTCCCTCAGGTGATCGCAACTTGACCGGCGAAAGCATCATCTGCCAGCAACAGTCGCCCCCCTCACAGCACGGACTCTCTGGGGACGAACCTATTGACAGCTCGGGTGCAGAGGACGATGCGGCCCCAAGCAGACTCCCAGGGCCATCAGGCTCCCAGGACATCCCTGCCTCCACCACCTTGGCCAGTGTCACTACACCAACACCTGCCATTGTGAGCTGTGCAGCCGCCACCACCACTACTCCTGCCTGTGCCACCCTGCCTGACCCATCGCTCAATGATGGCCCATCGACATCCCTGGCAAGCAGGGAGAGTGGACAGGAGAGGACACAGGTGAGGCCACAGCTCAGAACCAGGAGTGCAGTTGTCCGGCGAGGTGGTGAAGGACACCCATCCCATCCTGGCGCCGAAACCCTGGAAGCCATCACCAGAGTCCATGCCTCCTATGAGCAGTCGCAGGCACAGTCCGATCGGGCCCACCAAGACTCGCAAAAGAGCAGCCAGCTGCTGCGGTCCATTGACACTCGCATTGGCCAAATTGTGGACCTCATGGGCCAGCAAACTGGTCTGTGGAGGGATTGGTTGTCCCGCGCAACATCCTCCCCTCACCCAAGTGCCCAGCGGGACAGGTCACCAACACCACCACCGCCCACACCTGAGCCCACGGACAGGGTGGTGGCCCCTGACAAACCTGCCCCCACAGCTGTCTCCACTCCGGCTCCAAGGCGGGATACAGCTGAGAGCAGTGGAAATGCCTCATCTACCCGCTCTAAGAGGGGCCGCAAATGACTTCACTCATCCTTGAGCCTGCCATTCACCCTGTCAACTATCCTGTCCCACAATGCCAAGCATTGGCACATGTCTGTTGGACTAGGTGGACATCACACAATGTGGTGTCCACACAGTGTTTTCATCTGCCATGAACTTCAACTCTCACTTCCCCCACAACACCAAATTGTAAATATGCATCAACATCCATTCACAACCTGTTAATAAACACGACTTAAACACTCAATGCTGTGTGACCTCCATGTTTTAATCACATGATTGTCTTAGGAATTCTCATTACCAGGTGCAGGTATCAATGTACTGGAGAATCATGCCTTTGTGGGAGTGACCTAGGGCTAATGAGAGAACAACAAACACAGGTCAGGAAAGTGATTCACACCCATCACAACACACTGTACTGCCACATCCCACAAACCACACTCAACACCGATTAAGTGGATCACAGGACACACATCAGGGAGCATTGCATGTACACCATCTACCACACACATTTGTAAACAGCACTTACCAGAACAGGCAGCATACACACACCACATCCACACTCCACCAGCAAACATACATCACGCATTGTCTAGCTGCACAAGAGGTAGTTACTCATATTCAAGGAAAATAGCGATCAATGAGCTGACGCCTCTGGTCCACACCTTCTTCCTCACCACTATCCTCATCAGTGGACATGGGTGGGATGGGATGCGGAGCAACCTGTTGGTCTTTAGGGTCCATGATTAGTTCAATGTTATTGCGCAATGCCAGGTTGTGGAGCATGCAGCATGCAATCACGATCTTGCAAACTTTGGCAGGTGCGTATGGCAGGGCCCCTCCGGTTTTATCCAGGTAGCGAAACCTAGACTTCAGCATTCCAAAAGTACGTTCCACCACTCAATGTGTCCTCCCATGTGCATCATTGTAACGCATTTCACCAGGGGTAGTAGGATTTCATATGGGGCTCAGCAGCCACGGTCGGTTTGGGTACGCAGAGTCACCTAGGTGGGGGGAAGACATACACAAATATAATTACCAGGATTGGTGGGAACAGCATGCCACACATACAACACAATTGTCTTCACAGCATACTCAACTACAAGCCACGCACGTTCTGGACTCAGATTAGCCATCAGTTGGGGGACAATGCTGCTCCACAGGATGTGGGAGTCATGTGCGGAGCCTGGAAATCTGGCACACACAGGAGAGATTATGTTGTCAGCCAGGCACACCTCTTGCACATTGATCGAATGGTAGAGCTTTCGATTGCGATATACAGGTTCACGTGCCTCGGGTGGAATGAGAGCAATATGTGTCCAATCAATGGAACCCACTACGTGTGGTATCTGGGCCAGGGCATAGAAGTCCCCTTTGACTGCTGGCAACTCTGCTGGGCGTGGAAAATTGATGTAATCATCCTTGTAAAGCATCATGGCATTCAGAACATCCTGCAGTACCATGCTGAACATGGATTGTGACATCCACCCGGCATGTCCAACTGTGTACTGGAAAGTGCCAGTTGCAAAGAAGTGAAGTGCCGCCATCACCTTTGCTGTGGGTGTAATAGCACCTGGATACGTACTGCGTGGCTGCAGATGAGGTGACAATTGGGCTACAAGCTCAAGCAATCTACGCCAATCAAGCCGGAATTTTCGGATCACCTCCTCGTCAACCATGTTCTCCAGCACAGTGTATGGGATATGCACATTTGGAGCCCTCCTGTGTGGGAGTAGATGGGAGCAGATGTCAATTGGGCGAAATTTGCGAATTCGTGATCTGCGAATTGGTGCGAAAGCGAACTCGCAAAATTCGCGAATTCGTGCGAATTTGCTGTTTTTGCCAGTTCGCGAGGGTTTTGTACAAGTTCGGGAACGCGAACTTACTTGTGTGGTCGCAACGGTCGCGACCATGTTGTTTCTACGTGTCCAGCCTGTTTGCGACCCTGTGGTTCATCGCGGCCACCCTCCGGTTCATCACTGCCACCCTCTGGTTTACCAATGCCACCCTCTGGATCATCACTGTCCCCCTCTGGTTTATCACAGCACCCTCTGGTTCATCACTGCCACCCTCTGGTTGATCACTGCCATCCTCTGGTTCATCCCTGCTACCCTCTGGTTCATCACTGACACCCTCTCGTTTGCCACTGCCACCCTCTGGATCATCACTGTCCCCCTCTGGTTTATCACAGCACCCTCTGGTTCTTCACTGCCATCCTCTGGTTCATCCCTGCCACCCTCTGGATCATCACTGCCACTCCCTGCTTCACCAGTGCCACCCTCTGGTTCATCACTGCCACCCTCTGGTTCAAGGCTGTGGATTGGGGCAAGGAGGGCTGAATGAAACTAGACACTGCCTGGAGCACACAAGGTGTCCCATGCAAAGTCCAGTTCAAACCGGTGCTGGGGCTCTCCATCCCCAGCTCTGGCGCGAAACTGGACAAAGGGAAAGGGGTGTAACCACCCCCTTCCTGGGTCCCACCCATAGGAGGGACCTAGCAGGAGATCCAGCCCCTAGATTTGGAATAAAGGTAGGAGCTGTGCCAATGCAAACCAGATCATCCTGACTGAAACTTTGAAATGAAACTGTGGACCCTTCGACATCCCACTCGACGTGGAAGACTGAAGAATCTCCTTTGTGGTCAAGGAGTGGCCACCCTGTGCAAGCAGGCACCATCAGCGCATCAAGACTTTCTTTGCCGTTGCTCCCGCCGGAGCTCGAACGACAGAGATCAACAAGACCCAGACTCCCAGACATCCAACAGCCCGATCCACAGTCCTGGCAAAGCTGAGACCCGTGGAGGCGATGAGAGATGTGGGACCGGCCATCTTGAAGAGTCAACAAAGTGCTTCCTGTGAAGCTCCCAAGGCACCCTCGATGCTGTGCTTTGGGGTTTGAGAAGCCCCAACCCCAAGCAGCCTGTGCTCCAAAGATCACCCCTCCACACTAACCGAGTGCTGTGTGGGGCCCTTTTGCACTTTTCCTGCTTGCCGCGTTGTCCGGTCACTTGCCCATTGGCTAGTGGCCTCTGTGACAACAATCCATCAAAACTACAGTGCTGGTCTGGTTGCTCTGACTGGCCCTAGCTCCACTGAAAAGGAGCCATCGATCTGACCTTCCTGGTCCGATCCAGAAGACATCTTCGAGTCCTGTTTGGGTTGCATTTGCCAAGGTTTGGTGACTCCAATTCGAGAACCGACACCGCCGACAGCAAGAGCCTTTGTGGGACAGCTCGTGTCCACCAGCTGGTCATCTTTGATCCTTCCTGGTCCACGTGACAGCGGAAACAAACTACTCAACAGCACCTGATCGCAACCCGACACTGCCTGGTTCCGTCCTGGTTCCATCCTGGTCACTGGCTAGTGACCTAGACTCTGTCCCCTCTGCTTTCAGGTAGTCTACATCTTCGATCCACCCTTGGATCCAACCGGACTCTTCTCTCCTGGCCACCTGCAGCATCTTTACCTCCAGGTTCCATAGAACTCCACGAAGAATCCCAACGCACTTTGGCACCTATGCACCCGCTTCCTGTGGGTGAGGTAACGAGATTACACTGGTGCTCCTATAGTGGTTTACACCTCTAGTGTCCTACTTTTTAGTGGCTAAGTTCTAGTCCAGTCGGAAGACTCCTAAACCTATAACTTTCAGATTTTTACGCACCGTTGACTTGTATGGTAAACGCGGTTGCCTATAGACACTGCACCCGCATCCTGTGGGCCTCCTATGTCCTAACCTTTGTTAGTCCAGTGTAGGCCCAGCGATTCCCTAGGCCCTAGGCCTGTTCATTGTTCGTGACGTGGTACTTATACCACTTTCTTAATATATGGTTTGAGTGGCCACCCTGCCTATCCATAATTGTTCATCCTATTGTATGCTATACTGTGTTCTTTGTTTAACGCTTGTGCTCCTGTGCTCATAAAGAGTCAAGGGGATTGTTCTAGAAATAAATACATATATTTTATAATATATAATTTGTGTGGTGTCCTTTCATTTGGTATTTAAAGGATTGCATATGGTAAAACAGCTGGCTTCACATGCCCTATTGAGTTTAGCCTAAGACTGCTTTTGGCCATGCTACCACTAGGATAGCTGGTCTATAAGGTTGACTTACAACCAATCACCATGAGGGTCGTTTGGACTGGTGCAAGGTGCTCACTAGAATAGCGATCATCATATACCAGGCCACCTTCTCACACACAGCACCCTCTGGTTTGCCACTGCCACCCTCTGGATCATCACTGCCACCCTCTGGTTTATCACTGCCACACTCGGGTTTGCCACTGCCACCCCCGGGTTTGCCACTGCCACCCTCTGGATCATCACTGTCCCCCTCTGGTTTATCACAGCACCCTTTGGTTCATCACTGCCACCCTCTGGTTCATTACTGCCACCCTCTGGTTCGCCACTGCCACCCTCTGGATCATCACTGCCACCCTCTGGCTGATCACTGCCATCCTCTGGTTCATCCCTGCCACCCTCTGGTTCATCACTGCCACCCTCTGGTTTTCCACTGCCACCCTCTGGATCATCACTGTCCCACTCTGGTTTATCACAGCACCCTCTGGTTCATCACTGCCACCCTCTGGTTGATCACTGCCATCCTCTGGTTCATCCCTGCCATCCTCTGTTCATCACTGCCATCCTCTGGTTTGCCACTGCCACCCTCTGGATCATCACTGTCCCCCTCTGGTTTATCACAGCACCCTCTGGTTCATCACTGCCATCCTCTGGTTCATCCCTGCCACCCTCTGGTTCATCACTGCCACCCTCTGGTTGATCACTGCCATCCTTTGGTTCATCCCTGCCACCCTCTGGTTTGCCACTGCCACCCTCTGGATCCTCACTGTCCCACTCTGGTTTATCACAGCACCCTCTGGTTGATCACTGCCACCCTCTGGTTGATCACTGCCATCCTCTGGTTCATCCCTGCCACCCTCTGGTTCATCACTTCCACCCTCTGGTTTGCCACTGTCACCCTCTGGATCATCACTGTCCCCCTCTGGTTTATCACAGCACCCTCTGGTTCATCAATGCCACCCTCTGGTTGATCACAGCCATCCTCTGGTTCATCCCTGCCACCCTCTGGTTCATCACTGCCACCCTCTGGTTTGCCACTGCCACCCTCTGGATCATCACTGTCCTCCTCTGGTTGATCACAGCACCCTCTGGTTGATCACTGCCACCCTCTGATTGATCACTGCCACCCTCTGGTTCAAGGCTGCCACCCTCTGGTTCATCACTGCCATCCTCTGGTTCATCCCTGCCACCCTCGGGTTCATCACTTCCACCCTCTGGTTGATCACTGCCATCCTCTGGTTCATCCCTGCCACCCCCTGGTTCATCACTGCCACACTCTGGTTTGCCACTGCCACCCTCTGGATCCTCACTGTCCCCCTCTGGTTTATCACAGCACCCTCTGGTTCACCACTACCACCCTCTTGTTCACCACAGTAGATTATGGGGGAAAAGCAAAGCACACCTTCCCAGCCTCAACTGAGATGAATTAATTTGGGGCGGGTTAATGTGTCACTGAATTTGTTCTTCAAGTCTGGCACCTGCTTCCTTAGCTGTAAGACCTTCCTGTTGCAGTTATTTTTTTTACAGGAGCATTGTGCCATACTTGTAACTATTCTCTGACCCTGCTTTGAGGGTCAGAGCAGGGTCAGAGAATAATTGAAAGTAAGCAACTTAACTCTGGATGGGCCCCTCAGAAAGCACTACAGGGAATGGTTACAAATTAGCTTGAACATTTGCACCTGCTAAGTGCTTTCAGTTTTCCAAAATTTGCTTTTCTGCTATTTTGCGAGATTCGCGGGACGCGAAATCGTGCGAAATCGATCTTGCAATCCGCAAATTCGTTTGAATTTGCTGATTTCTTTTTTTTGCGTGTTCGGGCGTTTTTTTGCTAATTCGCGGACCGCTTGCTGCGCACCGACCCCGAGGTTGCCCATGCGGTCATGTACGGGCACGGCCATCTTGTTTGCGTGACGTGTTTCCGTTTCCGGGCGCTCGTTGCATGCTCGCGTCGTATGCGGCGCGTGATTACGTATTCGTGGGCGTTTTTGCGTGCTCGCGGGGGAAATATTGCGCAAACTTACCCACGCGGTCATCTATGGGCGCGGCCATCTTGCTTTTCATTCACTGCTATGGTTTTGGGCATGCTACCTTTCTATCCACCTTACATCTTTGTAATCCTATGTTTTTCTGAACTTTTTTTGGTTTTTTTTTGCTTATTATCTCTCTCTTCAATTTCCTACATCTATATTTTGTGTTTTTTTTTACTTTTTGTTACTTTATTACCTACTTTATTTCTTTCGCTCTCTCTCTTATTGTTTTTTCACACCTATTCTTCTTTCCTTCTTCTTGTGCCCCGGACCATGGCTAAGGGAGGCGACATGGGCAAGGGGAAGGGCCCAGCACCACGTACCCGGCTCCCTTGTGGGCGTTGGAGGGGGGGGAAGTGCAGCCCAGGGAGATCTTCTCTGCGGTGGAGGTGGCCGCCTTGATGGTTTTTTTGCAAGTCCACCTCCCTAAGACCGTGGCAGCAGGTGGGCGGATTGCTTCCGGTTACATACTCTGGGAGCGTCGCCAGCTGTGGGAGAAGGTGTGCCGGCGCATGTATAAGAAGTCTGTGGTCCGGCGCACCTACCACCAAGTAACGCACCGGTGGAGTAACATCTTGGACCGGGAGCATGACATGATCGACCTGCTTGGTGTGGAGATCCCTGGCCTTGGTAAGTAGCTATTTAATAACTACTTTTTTTCCTTCTGCTCTGTTATATTGCTAATCTATTTTTTTCCTGAAGAGTACGAATGCTGCTGATTAGATTACATTGCAGGAAATTAATGTTTAAATAGCTTCTGTCATTGCAGGTGCTCGCCTGGTTATTGGCGTTGCTACTATGCTTACTTGTTTGCAACTCTTTAGTCATTTGAGAGCATTACTACGTAATGCTAGAGACAGTAGACTCAAGTCTAGTCCTTCTTTGTACTCCTGCTGCTGCCACTTTGAAGAGATAGTGGTGGATTGATACGTTGCGTATATTATTTATTACTTGTTATAGGACATTTGTTAGTGGTCTGCAATCATGATGACGGACTGTGTCTGTCACGGGACGTCTCGTGCTGCTGAGTGATGGCAGTCATAGTAGAACATTTTTGTAGTTGAAGTAGTTCGTGAATTACATAACTTTCCTATTAGACGGTCTGCGAATCCTGCAATACTGTACTACTATCCTCCTAGTTGACCAGATCAGATGCAATTGATGTTAATTTGTTTCCCCGACATAATTTTAGATTGAGTACAAAGAAATCAAATATTTCCCAAAAAACAATCATCCATGTTGTGTTTCTTTATTTCATGATCACCAGCAACTCCCAGGAGCAAGGCGCCGGCGGCGACAGAGACTCCGGTGGCAGAAGTTGGACAGGAGCAGTCCCTTGCAGGCTCTTCTGCTGGCCCCAGTAAGTTGTTTTATTATTATATTAATACTTATACCTCCCTAACTTTTACAGCTCCTATTCATTATAAACTGGTTCCTAATAATTCTATGTTTTACAAAATAGTCTTTGATCTTCTTCTAATGTAGACTACTTTCTACATTCTTATCCTGGCTCTACCATCACTCTCTGTGCTACTACTATTTACAATTATGAGTCGGTCTGTGTAGGTAGCTAAGCTTGCCCATTCGACAAACGGTGTGAAACAAAACTCTGATACAGCAATAGCTCTAGGCACTGAGTGCAGTCCTCTGGGTTGCCCTTGCTGTCTATTCAAGTCTTCTTAATGTAAGTGCTTTGACAATTTCCAACAACAAAATGTCATGGTTTACACCAAGTAAAAGGTAGCAGTTGCCTTTTTGATTTGAGAGGAGCACATCCCATACCACTAGTGTTTCAGGGACTATTCTGCACACAAAGATGTATGGACAAGATAAATAGGACATTGGTGATGATAGGTGCAGTTCGACTTTCGACATACCTCAGTCCGAACAGAAGTTGAACCCCCAATCCCCTGACCGACTATCTAGAATGTCTGACCAATGATTTTACGACCCAGAAGAACAGAAGAAGACTACCTCCGAGTCCTGGCCTATCTGAGTCACTGAAACATGACTGCCAAGTGCAGTAGTTCAAACCTTTCCGCTCACTCACTCACTCGTGAACAAAAACCACACAGTGTTTGTTAGTTTTAAAGTTTTATTTTCAATTAAGAAATGAAAACATTATTTCTTTATTTTTAATAGCGTAGTATTCTGATGGATGAAGATGACGTTAAAGTTTAAACAACATTCCCATGAATGAAATTAGTATGACTCAAACTTAATAATAGTTAACAGACACATGAAATTATTAGAATAACTGTGCGGGAGCCCCCACCTTCTTTAAAGTACTTAAAGTACTGCTGGTGATGACTTAGTAGTAGTTGGTGAATCGTCTGGCAGAAGGGCAATGGAATCTTCTTTCTGTAATGAGAAAAAGGGTGCACGTTAAGCAAGCATTCATCAGTTGTCATAAGAAGAAGTGTAGCATTTAATGGAATAAGCATATAAAAGGTTAACACCCTCCCCAAAACCGTTACTTTTTTCAATCCCAGTAATAAAAAATGTGTTATGTAACATTTTCTTCCATTACGAGACAAAATAGGGGGTTGTGTATGGCATCTGAAAATATGACATGTTTTTCCTAGATGTCACAACATCTGATGCGGCACAGATGACCACCAGTGCCGGGGCCAGCAGTACGGAGGGGTCCACTCTGGATGCGGCGGCGCCAACAGGAGGAGCTGGGGGGGAAGACTCAGCGGCGGCGGACGGTGGTAAGTTATTATACTCCTTACTTATTGAAATTTTTTTGAGTAGGCTCGCAAAGGAGTGTATGATGTACTGTACAGTAGTACACAGTACACTAGTATAAGTACACTGTACTGTCAAGAACATTTACTAATTTAGAACTACTTTTTGGGCTATCACGGAGAAGACAGTCAACCTTGACTTTTAATAGCATTAGCGGCGGTACTTCTCTGGTAACCAATGGCCCCCTCTATTTCACTTTAACTCAGCTGGCAAATTTTTATTGTGAAGCCAAGTCATATCATATGTAGTTTAGGGATGTGAAGAATGAAAAGTTAAAGAAGGGTGAAACGAAGGACGAGGGGGTCTTAATGTTTATGACTGTAAAGAATGGTTTTGTTGAATGCAATTCAACATAAGAAAGAAGACGGTGGTTTCAAAAATATTATGAAAAGGGTGTTAGTTGGTTGTTGACAAAAAGAAATTTTGGTACATTTGAGACATTAAGAAGAATCATAGACGTACTTTGGAAGCCTGGATGTTATCTTCTTATCCTCCTCGTCGATAGCAGAGGTGTATGATGTAGTAGAGCAGACGCTGAGTGGATGAAGTATGGCCAGTGACAGTGCCACCCCTATAGAAAAGTAAGACATTCCTATCCTCACCTGCATGTACTGCTTAAAGTACTGCGAGTCTGCATCATCTTGGCCTGTGTCTGTATTTCTTGGGTGAAAGCTGAGTGAGCTGTCATTATGGTGGCTACCACAAGTTCACGTACCAGTTATTTATTTTGCAAAACAAGAGAAAAAAAAGTTAAAAAGGCCTATTTTTAGTACTCTCTGACTATGTATGTAGTAGTGAGTCCACCTATAGTGCTGCTAGTGGAATTCCTGAAACTCACAGCGTCACATACTTACAAAGATGGCAGAAAGATACATGCCAAAATGTTATACTGTGTTTGCTACTTGCTGGTGTTACTGAGTGTCAACCTTCCGTTGAATTATTTTTACTTTATGTTAAAGACTATTTGCTACAGTATTTTTCTTTATTTATTCATAGATGCTACTCCCAAAAAGCTCACCCGTAAGGAGATGGCTGTCCGGGCCAGGGCCCGTAAGCTGGAGGCAATTTGTGCCGAGTATTGTCGGTTGTGGGCTCGGGAGCATGAGAAGACATCAACATCTACATCCTCCTCCACTGCCCCCGGGTCCACCAGCCAGAAGCCTTCAGCGAAACGAAGCCGTGGCCCGACAGCCTCCCGCCGCACAGCAGCAACAACATCAGCGGCCTCCCCCGCCAGCTCCGGGACCTCCGCAAAGAGCAGCGGGACCTCCGCAAAGAGCAGCGGGACATGCAGCAACAGCTTGCCAAACTACGCCACCGGAGGAAGTGACGGTCCCTTGCCCCTTTCTAAATATTGTCGGGGTGGGTATTGGGTGTTTGGGAAAGGAGACTTTTGGACTTTTTGACATTGGTTGGGATCGGGGAGGGGTGAGTTCGGGTAATTTATTTTATTATTATTGTGCTGAAAACAACACAAATATATATATTCTAATAATTACTTTTCTTTCAAAAACACAGTATACGCGTTCATATATTATTTTGTGTGGGGGTTAGCGGTGATTACCAGCATGAATGAAACATCTAGTCCTGAAATCTACCAAAATGCAAGTAACCGAGTTAGTAAATTTAGTAGCCCTACTACTGTACTTTATGTACTTTACTAGTAGTACTGTCAGTCTCTGCTCTCCTAGTCTCCTCCCAACTTAGTCCTCCTAGCCCAATATTCTACTACCTCTCCAATATGCTTATCTTACCTGTGATTTGTGTTTGACAATCGGGGTAGCCCCAGGGCTGGCTGCATTGCAAATGGTGATTAAGGTTGGTTGTTGACTTGAATCCTCGACGGATGCAATATCATTGTTGTGCTGGTAGCAGTAGTGGTACACACTGGCAGTATCACCATATGAAAACAAGCATTGGAAATGCAATAGGTCTCGCATTAGAAAAGTTGGAGCTATTGGTCTTGTAAATGACAATATATTTTATTTATGTGTTGGTTTTTAAAATAGCTAAATTGATAGCTTTGTCATTTACAATGCCAATAGTTATAACTTTGGCAAATGTGACACCTATAGCATTTGTAATGCAACATGTATTGTATTTACGTGACTTAGATGGCAGCTCTGGTCGTTATGCCACATCTCTGGGGAGATGTACGAAGTACTGAGGAAGACAAGATAAACTGCACTTCAATAATGATGTCGAAATTAAGTTAGTACCTCTTTGATCGTTTTACTGCAAAATTGTGAAAATTATGAGACTCTAGTTCAGAACAGGTTGAATTTAGCTGTAGGACAAGGCAATCCAAGAAGTGCCAGTTGTTGTGGTGGTGAGTGATGCTGTGGCGTTCAGTGATGCTGTGGTAGCGCATAGTGATGTTTTTGGTGTGTGTGTGTGGGGGTAAGGGGGTGGGGGTGTGGGGGTGGGAGTGGGGGTGGGGTGTGTGTGTGGGGGTGGAGTGGGTATGTGGGGGGTGAGTGGGGTTGTGTGTGTGGGGGGTAGTGTGTGTGTGTGTGGGGTTGTGTGTGTGTGTGTGTGTGATTATGTGTGTGGGCAAAATGTATTCCTGATGGTTTAATTATATGGGCAGCAACCGACTAGCATGTGGGTAGAAGCATCGTGCAGGGAGAGAGAGGGGAGGTGGTGGCGGCTGGGGAGGGGGAGGAGAAATGCGAGTAAGGCTGTGTGCGGGGTGAGAGAGGGGAGGTGCTGGCGGCTGGGGAGGGGGAACAGATGGCGATGGCAGGAGATTACACAGACGGCGGCCTATAGCTTAGCCCTGGCCTGCACAGTATTACTCTCCCGCACAGCTTCCAGACCTTGTCCTCAACTGAGTGGCAGCTTCTATACACATTTATCACTCTTGCAATGAAAACTATGCTCCGGCGAAAACCAGATGCAAGATCTACGCATGACACCCTACCTGAGGGAATGGACCCAGAAAGGACAACCCCTCAAAAAAACCTGAAGACCAGACCAACCATCAGACCCCACTCATCTGCGAAAGCCCAACAAAGAGGCAGTCCAGCACCCCAGGCAGAGAAACAAAGTGGAACCACATGGGACCGATCACCTCAAGCTCGAAACGTGTGTCAATGCAGTTATGAAGACGATCGGGCATACACCTTCCAGATGCCAGCACAGAAGAGGAGAGCACATAGAACTGCTCACGCCGTAACCAGCAGTACTACGGGAGTGTCTCCTTTTCTCCTATTAAGAAAAAGAATTCAGAGGTCAGAGGTGTTTCCTGATTGGTTAAAAGACATGTTGCCTAAAGATAAACCTTGGTATTGTACTATTGCCAAATTGGTTCTGCACCACAAAGGAGCCGGCTAATGAGAGGTCCAATGCAGCCTGGAGAAACGCGAGAGACGGTCCGGCGGCCGTCAAAGTGAAAGTAAACAAGTTAAAAAAAATAAAAGTATTTTAACTTGTTCTTAGCTTTGTGCGCAGTGCACAGAATCACCTGAGCATCCAGACTCACCACAGAAGCAACCCAGCTCCTAGGATGCACTGCAGCTAGCTGACACAAAAGTAGGACAACAGCTAAGGTTTCAGACCGACAAGGAAGGCAGACTCTCTCAGCTTGTCGCCGTAAGTGAGCAACATCTCCTTCAAATGAAAAGCTTACGTCAGCGTTCAAATCAATAAATCAAACAAAGCAGGCAGGCATTTATTTTCAAAAGTTTTTTTATTCAACATAACTTTGCCTTTAAACACTAAATACATAATATTACTCTTATACTGTTACTAGATAATAAAAAAAACGTTCGCATTTAGAACACCCCTCCCCCCAAAAAGACGGACTTCTTTCAGAATGTATTAAAACAACCCAACTCAAAGATGGCTGTGTGTATTGTGACGCGTTCTACCAATCATCGGGAATCTGTCCCACCCAATCCCAAGCAAGGGGCAAAACAAATGTGCAATAGGTTTGATGTTTTTTATACTGCGGAACCACATGAACTCGACCACGCGGCACCCGTTATTATCGGCATGTATGCGCACACAATGAACGCCCATGTATACATACTCGTACCTGTGACTGGAGAGCGAGGGGAGGCCATGCAGTTAAGGGTGATAAAACGCCGAAAAAATATTTTGAGTTGATGCAGGTTTGTTAAGTCAGTGATTTAATGGAACCTAATTGTGTTGAGGACAAACATTTGGAAGCAAGAAAAAAAATAAATCGGGGAAATAGATTTTTATTTTCTCTGTTGACTTGCATAGAAGTGGAGGCAGCCCCTGAGATGCTGTTTTCCCGAAAGCTGACACGGCGGGCAGGGGAGGGGGCGGAGCGGGGAGAGGTGCGACACGGCAGGCAGGGGAGGAGAGTAGGAGGAGGAGGGGGGAGGAGAGTAGGAGGAGGAGGGGGGAGGAGAGTAGGGGAGGCACGGCCTAGCGGCCGTGCAATCAAGAAGTGAGGGGGCGGAGCTGGGGGAGGCTGTGAGAGAGAGAGTAGGCAAGGCAGGCGGCTGGGGGCATGTGCACGCGCTTTTAAGCTCAATGCGCATGCGCATTGAGCTTAAATTTCTCATGCACTGCAAGGAATCGCCACGATTCTTTGCAAGTTGGTTAAAGAGTGGATAAGCCCCCATAGTCTCGCAAGCTCGATGCGCATGCGCATCGACAGGCGAGACCTAAAAAGAGGAAATTAAACATTGAGTGGCCTGAGCGTAGCATTAGAAACAGTACAATAGATAGTACGGTACAGAACAGTGCCCTAAATTGTAGCCTAAGCAGTGCCAAGGTAAGGTAAGCATTAAGCATTTGATTGTTCACGTCGTGTAGGAGGAGGATGTTCTTATCAATTCACGATGGCGCACATGAACTTCTGATTGCTTTGACCTTATCCTCCCCAGCAAGTGTGTGGAATTTATTGTTATTGTCAGTCACACCTCAATGAAATACCACACAGCCTGGGGGAAGAGGGTTAGGGTTTGAAAATTGGATGGGAATGGGGGTTTTTGGGAAAGTTTGGTAGAGAGGAAAAAAACACAGCATGGACACTCAAACAACAAATGAAGAGAAACAAATCTTTGGATTAGAAGATATTGATAAATCTTTAAAGGCACATAAAGGAAGTGCACTACTGCATGCCAGAAGTACTAAATGGATGGTTAGGTTACTGAAAAGTAGTACTACTACTTACTGCAACTTACTAGTAAGTACGAAGAAACAAGTTGACAGAACAGGGCTGCAGTCATTACGCAATTTCACTTGCCTCTCTGCCCTCAGAGAGAATAAACACTTAGAACATTAAAGTAGTGTTAAAAATAGCAAAGACGTATCAAATAGCTGAAGGGATGAATTTGAAGCAGAGATCAAACAAACGCACAGAGTCACTCTCGTAGAAGTAAGTTCAAGTTCACAAGAATATCTTTTAAAAGATAAGGAGAATTTTGGATACTGTTACTGTTTTTTGTAGTTGTCCCGTTGAATTTGTGAAGTTGATGCATCCAGCCATTCCTCTTATTCGCGGTACCCCTTCATTCCATTGGATGCTCCGTCGATCAATCTTGGTGACCAGACACACTGTCCACTGCCTGCCTGATGCGGATTTGCGGATTGCTAATTGTAAGCCTGAGTAGTACATCGATGGCACAGGGTAAAAGCCTGCCTGCCTGTGATTTATGATGGAAAAACACAACAGTAAGTGTTAAAGACACCTCAGAGAAAAAAATATATAAGGCATGCTGTGTAGTGCAAAACATATACTGTCACTTTCAGAGATGACAATCCCCAAAACCTAGAACACCCCACATTACCCTCCCAAAAACGTGCAGAATACTGCTGCTACCTCGCAGAGGCCTAATTTCAAATCGGGCCAAAACGCACTCAGAAAGTATGCCCAAAAACCCCCTTTCCCACCATGGATTATCTTCAAACCACTTGCAATAAAAATTACACATTCGAACATGTGTTCCAAGACACCACCCAGTCGTAAAAATCTAGAACCCCCGCCCAAACACATGCAATACAATACTGCTAACCCTAACGAGCCCTAAGTTAAGAATAGTAGCAAACCTTTCTTTAACTAGGCCAAATCCCCCCTTTCCCACCATGGATTTTCTTCAAACCACTTGCAACCAAAATTACACATTCCCACAAGTGTTCTAAGACCCCAGAACTCAGTTGCAAAAATCTAGAACCCCCCGAAACACATGCAATCCTGCTGCTAGTGCTAACCCTAACGAGCCCTAAGTTAAAAAAAGTGCCAAAACGCTTTTCAGCATGGATTTTCTCCAAACCACTTTTATCCGGTATTAGACCTTCCCAGCAATGCCCCAAGACCTGCCAACCCACCCACAAAAAAGCAGAACACCCCCAAACAGGCAAAAAGCAAAAATGGAAAATCTCATACTTAGAATATTTTCGGCCTTCTTTCAATTCTGTCCAAACGCGCTCTTCAGCTAGGCCCTAACTCCCCTTTGCCACCATGGATTTGCTTCAAACCTCTTGCAATCAAAAGTATCCATACCCAGCAGTGCTCCCAGACCCCAAAACCCACCCACAAACACCCGGAACCCCCCCAAACAGCACCTCAAAGACAAGCAAGTCAGCAAAAACGCAAAAAAAATGTTCACCTCCGATTTTGTCCAAACCACTTTTATCCGGTATTAGACATTCCCAGCAATGGCCCCAGACCCCTGCAGCCACCCGCAAAAAAGCAGAACACCCCCAAACAGGCAAAAAGCAAAAATGGGCCTACTACCTTCAATTCAGTCCAAATACGCTGTGCAGCTAGGCCCAAACTCCCCTTTTCCACCATGGATTTCCTGAAAAACAAATGCAATCAACATTAGACTGTGCCAGCAGTGCTCCCAGACCCCAAAACCCACCCACAAACACCCGGAACCCCCCCAAACAGCACCTCAAAGACAAGCAAGTCAGCAAAAACGCAAAAGAATTTTCACCTCCGATTTTGTCCCAACCACTTTTATCCGGTATTAGACATTCCCAGCAATGGCCCCAGACCCGTCAACCCAGGCGGAAAGAAGTAGAAGACCCCCAAACAGCCAAAAAGCAAAACTACAAAAATGGGGACTTAGAAATTTTCAGGAAATTTCCAAAATCACTCCACGCGCGCTGTGCAGCTAGGCCCTAACTCCCCTTTGCCACCATGGATTTGCTTCAAACCTCTTGCAATCAAAAGTATCCATACCCAGCAGTGCTCCCAGACCCCAAAACCCACCCACAAACAAATCCCCCCCCAAACAGCACCTCAAAGACAAGCAATGTTCACCTCCGATTTTGTCCAAACCACTTTTATCCGGTATTAGACATTCCCAGCAATGGCCCCAGATCCCTGCAGCCACCCGCAAAAAAGCAGAACACCCCCAAACAGGCAAAACGCAATAATGGGCCTACTACCTTCAATTCAGCCCAAATACGCTGTGCAGCTAGGCCCTAACTCCCCTTTTCCACCATGGATTTCCTGAAAAACAAATGCAAGACTGTGCCAGCAGTGCACCCTGACCCCAAAACCCACCCACTAACACCCGGAACCCCCCCAAACAGCACCTCAAAGACAAGCAAGTCAGCACTGCATTGGTGGTGGTCCCATTGCCACGTCGCCAACATCACGCTCAGAAGCATTTCGGGCTAGGGTAAAAATGTCTGTTTGCTGCAGGCCCGCTGAGGCTGCAGTGACGTCAATGATGACTGCGTCGTCGTCGTGAGAGTCTTCATCAGCAGGAGTATAAGCCACTTCTTGTTCAGCTTCATCATCACACTCCATAACTATGAGACTTTCGGGGACCTTCCTTTTACGCTTAGCTACCTTTGTCAGATCATGGTGTGCCTCACTCTCAGACGGCTGTGGTGGTTCCCAATTTCCATCCGTATCATCAGAAGGAAGGGGGCTTGAAGAGGATGTAGACACCATCCTTGATCTTTTCCTTGCTAGGGATCTGGAAGACAATGAATGATCAGGAGGAGTGGCTTCCTCAAATGATACCTCGGCTTGAATGTCGATTTCCTGATGTGCCCCAACTTCGGGAGGAACAACTATTGTGGGCACTTGTGCAGCTCCATGCACCTCTGCTTGCGCATCTCCTTGCGCCGCCTCTCCTTCCACATGTACTTGGGCTTGTACTTGCACATGTGGTTGTTGTTGCGGCTGTGGTTGTTGAACACTCGTCAGATGAGTTACAACAACCTGTGTTGATTGAGGGATGCTGCTACTTTCTTGCGATGAGCCAACATCACTGGTCGATGGTGATCGAACAACTATACTGGCTGCCTCTGCAGCACTCAAGGGCTTGGACTTAAGTTGGCGTGGTGGTGGTGGCACTGAGCCCAATGGAGCGGGGGTGCTGCTCCAAGCTTGGTCCCCAGCAGACCCCGCTGCTGCTGCAGGCGTACTTTTTTTCCCAAAAAATGCGGCGGTCGGCACACCAGTCTCCTTGGTAAGTGGCGCCACTTGCTTCTTCTGCTCCTTCCTGGCAACTTTCTTGCTAGAGGAGCTACGGGCAACTTTTTTTGGGGCCATCTTCTTCAGATGTCAAAACAGCAGGCCGCAGTTGCACAAGTTGCAGAGTTGTCTGTGGCCACACGTGACGTTGTGCTGCACACACCGCAGCAGGACTTGTTCCTGGCACTGATGAGGAATGATGAGGCTGATGATTCGTCTTTCTGCACCTAAAAGCAAACGAAGCCAGAGGAACATCAGTTAAATAAATGTTGCATATGTAGCGCTTCAATTAATAGTTTGCAAGTAAGCATTTTTATTATACCCACCCCCCAAAATGGAAAGACCAATAAAATGCACCACTGACAGAGTACCCCTGGGCATAATGGATGAAAGCATGGCAGACTGGGTGCAGGCCTATGGCACAACAAAGCACACTGCCTGGCTTCAAAATGGCCCCTAGACCCCCACCCACATGGCCAGGCCCTGCCTGGACCAGTCCTCAAAATGGCCCCCACCCACATGGCCATGCCCCATCAACACCTCAAAAAATCGAAAAACACACAAAAATCACCACAATCCAATGACATCCATGCCCGCAATCAGGTTAAAATTCAAAACACTCCACAGAAATACTAGGCCCATGCACCTGCTGAGTAACCCTGGGCATAATGGATGAAAGCAAGGCACATTGGATGCAGGCCTATGGCACAAAGCACACTGCCTGGCTTCAAAATGGCTCTTAGACCCCCACCACATGGCCAGGCCCTGCCTGGACCAGGCCTCAAAATGGCCCCCACCCACATGGACAGGCCCCAACACCACCCCCAAAGATTGAAAAACACACAGAAATCAACACAATCCAATGCCATCCATGACCTCCATGATGTTTATATTAAAGAGACCCCACAGAAAGACTCAGTCCATGCACCATTGAGTATCCCTGGGCAAAAGGCTTTAACAACAGCCTAAAAATCGAAAAACACACAAAAATCACCACAATCCAATGCCATCCATGCCCTCCATGATGTTTACATTAAAGAGACCCCACAGAAAGACTCAGTCCATGCACCACTGAGTACCCCTGGGCAAAAGGCCCCAACACCACCCCCAAAAATCGAAAAACACACAAAAATCACCACAATCCAATGCCATCCATGCCCTCAATCATGTTCAAATTCAAGACACCCCACAGAAAGACTAGGACCATGCACCACTGAGTACTCCTGGGCATAATGGATGAGAGCATGGCAGACTGGGTGCAGGCCTATGGCACAACAAAGCACACTGCCTGGCTTCAAAATGGCCCCTAAACCCCCACCACATGGCCAGGCCGTGCCTGTACCAGTCCTCAAAATGGCCCCCACCCACATGGACAGGCCACATCAACACCCCAAAAAATCGAAAAACACACAAAAATCACCACAATCCAATGCCATCCATGCCCTCCATGATGTTTACATTAAAGAGACCCCACAGAAAGACTCAGTCCATGCACCACCGAGTACCCCTGGGCAAAAGGCCCCAACAACAGCCCAAAAATAGAAAAACACACAAAAATCACCACAATCCAATGCCATCCATGCCCTCCATGATGTTTACATTAAAGAGACCCCACAGAAAGACTCAGTCCATGAACCACTGAGTACCCCTGGGCAAAAGGCCCCAACACCACCCCCAAAAATCGAAAAACACACACAAATCACCACAATCCAATGCCATCCATGCCCTCAATCATGTTCAAATTCAAGACACCCCACAGAAAGACTAGGCCCATGCACCACTGAGTACCCCTGGGCATAATGGATGAAAGCATGGCAGACTGGGTGTAGGCCTATGGCACATTAAAGCACACTGCCTGGCTTCAAAATGGCCCTTAGACCCCCACCACATGGCCAGGCCCTGCCTGTACCAGTCCTCAAAATGGCCCCCACCCACATGGGCAGGCCCCAACACCATCCAAAAAGTCGAAAAACACACAAACATCACCACAATCCAATCCCATCCATGCCCTCCATGATGTTTACATTAAAGAGACCCCACAGAAAGACTCAGTCCATGCACCACTGAGTACCCCTGGGCAAAAGGCCCCAACAACAGCCAAAAAATCGCAAAACACACAAAAATCACCACAATCCAATGCCATCCATGCCTCCCATGATGTTTACATTAAAGAGACCCCACAGAAAGACTCATTCCATGCACCACTGAGTACCCCTGGGCAAAAGGCCCCAACAACAACCAAAAAATCGAAAAACACACAAAAATCACCCCAATCCAATGCCATCCCTGCCCTAAATGATGTTGAAATTCAACAAAACAGTTGTATCATGCACCCATAACTAACCCTGTTCCTATTGGATACTGCGGCTACCCACAATATATTTTATTTAATGTTCTGAAAAAGTTCCAAAATTGTAGTTGCAGCAACTGTAATGCCCCAAACAAACAACACCAACTTACATGTGAAATTTCTAATCCAAAAGTGATCCAAAGAAAGTCAAAAAGGCCTCAAATCCAAATATCCAGCAGCATCCACAAAAAGTAATCCTTCCAGGTCAAGATCCAAATCAAAGTGACCAGGACATGAACAAAGCACTGGGAGGAGTCTGCTGGACAGGAACAGGAAGTTGGAGACTGTGGGGCACTTCTTTCCTTCCACCCCCCCCCCCAAATGGACTCCTTGCAAAAAAAAGTGCAGGCAAATGTCAGCCTGAGGAGTTATTCTGATAAAAATCATCATTTTCAGAAGGTTTATGCTGCCTGCTGGTGGATTTCTTGTGCAGAATTGCAAATTTTGCAATTTCGCGAGTGCGAGATTGTTGCTGCCCGCTGCATCTACGTGTTCGCAATTGTTTACTCCCGCGATGCGTGATCACGAGCCTTTATGATGTACTCGCGTTGACAAACTCTCGCTGTGCAAGGTGGCGGGCGCGATGACGTAATCGCGGTCGACAAACTCCCGCGGGATCACGCAGCAAGATCCAAATTGGCACAGCACACGCAAACATGGAGAAAAACAACTCTTCAAACGCTGAATGACGGTAAGTGAACGCCGCGCGCCGCAATATTGTATTTGTCAAGCGCGATCAAGCAAAAAAATCTGCTGCGTGCGAATTTGATGATTTTTTGGCAAATTTGCGAGAATTGGAGGATCGCGAATTTGCCGAAAATCCTCAAATTCCGCGAGCGGAACGGATTTTATGCTCATACTTACCAACAACACATAGCTGTGCCACACTATCACATGTTGACCAACACAATGTAAATAAGACATGTTGCAGACAAGGATTACATGTGTGACGTGACCAATATTCAATGCAATACTGATAACTACACACACAATGTTCACGCACAAACAACAACATTTCTGCAAACATGTACAATGTAACGTGAACACATGTAGAAATAAGTGCAAACAACACATGACTGAGGGCCCAAATGTGGACAAGCGTCACCACAGACACACATGCACGTGCACACACAACACGAACATGGAACACACCCTCCTTGTCTTCATGCACCCATGACCCCACCCACAATGCTGGGCATCCTCCATTACATGCATGGGCACACAACAGGCAACACACATACGCATATACAGAATGTATGTATACCCCCATCATTGTTACTTGCACACACAAACCACACATTCACAACAGCTTCTGAATGTGGTCACACTCCCTTGATGTACTGTGTAGATGTGTACAAATGGAAACGTGTGTCCGCAAAACCAAGACATCAACACGTCACGGGCCATTGTCTTGACATCATAATTCTTGCAGCATTCTGGACATGTCCTAACACACATGTACGACTATCAACATTACATGTGTGCGGAAACATGCAGTGTGTGTACATACGCCATGTGTGGACGCCTTCCACCTACATAGAAGTTGCTACTTCATCCTGCTATTGTGCATGACATATGCTGTATGGTCAAGGACCATCACGGTCACACCCCGCAAAACGCATGTGCGTACTACCGCGACGGTGCATCATTTGAAAATCATCACTCAGTGGCGTCGCTATGGCGATGCACGCTTTCCGCGGGGGCGGTGCAGGCTAACACATACTTTTGAATATAAAAATCGAGATGGCAGTTGATACCACACCTAACAGTCACATTGCAGAACCCACTGCAGACCGCCGGTCTTGGTGGGTCACACACCCGGCGGTGGGTGACCGGCCAAGACCGGCGGTGGGTGACCGCCCAGGACCGGCGGTGGTGCGACCAGCCAGGGCCATCCATGCCATGGTGTCCTCAATGCACAGGCTGCTCACCCACGGCCAAGACCGGCGGTGTGTGACCGGCCAAGACCGGCGGTGGGTGACCGGCCAAGACCGGCAGTGTTTGACCGGCCAAGACCGGCGGTTTGTGACCCGCCAAGACCAGCGGTGGGTGACCGGCCAAGACCGGCAGTGGGTGACCGCCAAGGACCGGCGGTGGTGCGACCGGCCAGGGCCATCCATGCCATGGTGTCCTCAATGCACAGGCCGCTCACCCACGGCCAAGACCGGCGGTGTGTGACCGGCCAAGATCGGCGGTGGGTGACCGGCCAAGAGCGGCGGTGGGTGACCGGCCAAGACCGGCGGTCTGCGGTGGGTTGTGCAATGTGACTGTAAGGGGGGCATCAACTGACATATCGAATTTCATATTCAAATGTATGTGTTGGCCTGCACCACCCCCGCGGAATGCGTGCACCGCCATAGCGACGCCAGTGATTCTATTGTTTTCAAATGATGCACCGTCGTGGAAGCGCGCACATGCGGTTGCCGTGTGTGACCGTGACGGTCCGTGTACATGTAGCCAATGGAAACAGGTAACGCGGGGCTCGTATGCGCATTCAAAAACAGCGGAAGCCGTGCACCGCCACACCAGGGCCAGTCATTGGCTCTTTTTGAATGAGGCATCCAGGGTAAACCAATTGCTGCAGACGTGTGCCACTGATATGAGCTCAGGGCCCAATATATGTGTGAATTTGTGCAGCACACATTCACTGCTTTCATCCACTGCTGCCTGCGACCATCACCTCGACCTGCTGCTGCTGAGCTGACCAACAACTGCTGCCTGCGACCATCACCTCGACACGCTGCTGCTGAGCTGACCAACAACTGCTGCCTGCGACCATCACCTCGACCTGCTGCTGCTGAGCTGACCAACAACTGCTGCTGTAGTGCCACAGTCCTGGACCTTGCCATGCAGAGAGTGCAAGAGATCCGGTCTCGTCCCTTCACCGCAGCGGAGCTGGATGTTCTTGTGGACGGTGTGCTCAGCCACTATGAACGGCTCTATGGTGCACCCGGACAGGTGGTAAGTGCAGTGGGGAACATGTTGGTGGGCATGAGGTGGTCACTGACTCCTGGCTTCTGCAAGCTTGGCGGTGTGCTGTGGGACCTTCTCATGTGTTGTACTGAGCATGGCTGCATGTAGATACGTGTTTCTACGATGTTTGTGAAAGTCAAACTGTCCACTAACGTTCCCCTCTTGTCTCCCATCATGGTAGGTCAAGCTGCACCTTCGCAAGGCCGTGTGGAGGACCATAGCACATGATGTACGGGCAGTGGGGGTGTGCAATAGACGACACACACACTGCCACAAGCGCTGGGACGACATATCCAGGCTAAGCAAGAATGTTGCGGAGATGACACTGGGGATGATTCTAAGATCACCACGTCTGGCCCGATCATTGTTGTGACGCAGACCTGTCCGCCCGGCTGAGAGGGGATCAACAGCAAACTAGCGGTAAGGAGACTGTATGTGTCTGTGACTTGTGAGTGCATGCATGTATTGGTGCTCAGACACAGTAGTGACATCCGTGGTGCGTTTGTTTTGCTGCAATTGCATGTTGGTGCCATTAGCGGAGTGAGCGGTAGCATCCATGTCCGTCAGGTGGACAGGCCACTTGCTTTGTAGTTGAGGGTTCCAGGACATGCCGTTGAGGTCTGTGGTCCCATGGCATGACATGTGTGGTGGTCTACAAGCACTTGCCCTGTTCGTATGATGTGCATGTTTCACAGCCACCACCGGTTCTTTTGCTATGAGGATGTCTGTTAGGGGTGGGTCGTGTGCAGGATGGGTGCTACATGTTATTAGTCTGTACGGAAATTTGTGATTTTGTGACCTTCAGTACGTGAGTGTGGCACTCAGTTAAACCTCTTTTCTCTCTGTTTCAGCTTTGGCAGAGGGCACTGACCCACAGACGACTGAGATGAGTGGTGGCAATGCATTCGGATCCGAGATCACACACACGCAGACTGACACTGAAGAGGACAGCACCGAAGAGGGGGACAGAACCGTCCCTGAGGACTCACATGTGGAAACACCATCGTCCTCATCTTCAGACAGTGTTGGTGAGTCAGCACTGTTGTCACAGACATGGAGTGGGCAATCAACACCTTCAGTCGGGACACAGCACACAGGGCCCACACTGCCACCAACTGCAACAAGTACTGCTCGTGCTCGCCAGAGTAGGTGGAGCAGAGTTGCCTTCGGTGCAGGCACTGCAGACCCTGCCCCTGTGACACAAAGTGCACTTTGTGCTGAGGCGGTTGATCTGCTGCAACAGCTGTGTGTAGGGCAGACCAACATGATTAATGCATTCCTAGACCACGATAGGAAGTTGGGGCAGGTGGTGGCATTCATGGAGGGGATGCATGGCGATGTTGCTGGTCTCCACAGAACAGTACAGTCATTGGCAAACACTGTGTCTTCAGCAATTGTACAGTCGCATACACAGGGTGCTACTTCTGTTCCCCCATCCACACCACTTGATGTCTCAGGGGGGAGTGATTTTTCAGACCAGGCCTCATTTACAGGTTATTGCACTAGAAGCAGCCACAGGCAGCAAGGCAGGGCACGGAGGGCACAGACACCATCCCCTACGACTGGGAAATCTTTCACCAAAGACGACGTGACCTACACTGGAGTTGACACACAGGATCCTCAAGGGGTGTTGGGGAAAATGGCTTCACATGCTACACAGGCATCGCCCACAAAAGGTACTCCCAAGGCAAGGGCACCTCCCAAGTCCAGGGACACTCCCAGGGACAAGGACACTACAAAAGCAAGGCCATCTCCAAAGAGCAGGGACACTCCCAGGGACAAGGACGGTTCAAAGGAAAGGCCACCTCCAAAGAGCAGGGACACTCCCAGGGACAAGGACGCTTCAAAGGAAAGCCCACCTCCAAAGAGCAGGCACACTCCCAGGGACAAGGATGCTTCAAAGGAAAGGCCCCCTCCAAAGAGCAGGGACACTCCCAGGGACAAGGACGGTTCAAAGGAAAGGCCACCTCCAAAGAGCAGGGACACTCCCAGGGACGAGGACGCTTCAAAGGAAAGGCCACCTCCAAAGAGCAGGGACACTCCCAGGGACAAGGACGCTTCAAAGGAAAGGCCACCTACAAAGAGCAGGGACACTCCCAGGGACAAGGACGCTTCAAAGGAAAGGCCACCTCCAAAGAGCAGGGACACTCCCAGGGACAATGACACTACAAAGGAAAGGCCACCTCCAAAGAGCAGGGACACTCCCAGGGACAAGGACGGTTCAAAGGAAAGGCCACCTCCAAAGAGCAGGGACACTCCCAAGGACAAGGTCGCTTCTAAAGACAGGTACACTGCAATGGACAAGTCTGCACCCAGGGACAGGGCACTGCCCAGGGATCAGGGAAATTCCAGAGACAGGACACCTCCTACGGCCAAGGCGCATCCCAGGGACAAGGGTTCTCCCATAGACACTAGCTCCATCAAGGACAGGCATACATCACCCCTGGCTGCACTGAGGCTGATGTTGTTGAATGAACGTAAAACAGATGTGTCAGCGGTGGAGTCCCCCCATACCTCTACTCCCATCCACGCCCGTCAGAAGCAGAGGAAGGAGTACACTGTTGTTGCATCCCCCATTACACATGATGCAGAGGGCAGAAGGCAGGCCCACAGCAAACGGCAAGCAGGGTCCAGCACATCCCCAGAGAGCAGACCCCCACCACCACATGATCCACCTTTGATGGGTGATATTTCGGATGAGTCCGCACCATTTACCAGTCCAGTCATGTCCAGGGTGCCCTCACATATCCCTAAGAAACGTAGACACACACCATTCACACCTGACCACCCCGATGTTGCTCCAATCAGGCCCGGACTGGCCATAGCGGGCACCGGGCAATCCCCCGGTGCGCCGCAAGGGTGGGGGCCGGTTTTGAGCCCCTGGGGGCCGATTTTGTTACAGGGCCGTTTTTGCAGCAAAATCGGCCCTGCAACAAAATCGGCCGAAAACCGGCCCCGGCAAAGAGCTCGGCGGCACCTCAAACCCCCCAGAGTGGGGAGGGGGGGCCGGACGAGCACTTTGCCAGGGCCGGTTTTGGTTCCCAGTCCGGCCCTGCCTGCCATACAGCTATCCCCAGCTCCCAGAGCCACCCTGCCTCCTGGCCCATACAGCCCTGTGGCTCATCATTTCAGTGGTCATAGTGGCGCAGCTGCAGTTCACTCTCATGTTTCAGATAGTGGCCCTGTGTCTGTTCTTTGCTGTCATGCATCACGTAGTAGCACTCTGTCAGTTGTGCCCTCTCCTGTTTCTGGTGCTGACAGTGTGTCTGGGTCTATGGCTCATGTGTCAGTCAGTCAATCTGTGGCTGTGTCTCACACTCCTGTTTCTGGTGCTGGCAGTGTGTCTGGGTCTATGGCTCATGTGTCAGTCAGTCGATCTGTGGCTGTGTCTCACACTCCTGTTTCTGGTGCTGGCAGTGTGTCTGGGACTATGGCTCATGTGTCAGTCAGTCGATGTGTGGCTGTGTCTCACACTCCTGTTTCTGGTGCTGGCAGTGTGTCTGGGTCTATGGCTCATGTGTCAGTCACTAGAGATGTGGCTGTGTCTCACACTCCTGTTTCTGGTGCTGGCAGTGTGTCTGGGTCTATGGCTCATGCGTCAGTCACTAGAGCTGTGGCTGTGTCTCCCACTCCTGTTTCTGGTGCTGGCAGTGTGTCTGGGTTAAGTGTGAGCGGGAAATCCGTTACGCTCGCGGATTTTGCAGATTTTTGGGAAATCCGCGAATTTTGCGGATTTCCCGCAAAATCTGCAAAAAAAAATCCGCGAACGTAACGGGTTCAAAAGTTGAACCCCCACTCATGCAACTATTTTACAATGGCGCCAGCAAGCTGCCAGCGCCGTTGTAAAATAGTTACAAAGTTAGCTTGCACAGGAACCACTAGATGAAACGAAGCAGGTGCTGCTTTATTTTATCTAAGTGCTTCCTGTGCAAGCTAACTTTGTAACTATTTTACAACGGCGCTGGCAGCTTGCTGGCGCCATTGTAAAATAGTTACAGCTCACAGCTCACTCAAGGGACCCCTGCGCCCTTCGGGACGATTGCATAGTAACACACACATGGACGCTCGAACTAGTTGATGCTCAAATTCAGTGACTCATTCATTAGCCCAAAAACAATCGTGAGCGTCGTCGAGGCTGGACAGGTGTGCCTTCTTCCCAAATCTACCGTGGAAAATCAGCTGTGATGCTGGATAGGCTTTGCATCCTTGACTTTCACAAGCGCAATACCCGTGCTGTTCCTGTGACCAGGAGCTTCTTTCTCTTCATCTGCTGAACTGATCTTTCTCTGACCTTTTATTCACACAAGACGAGGCACATACCCTACTGGGCACATTGTGTTCGCACGGGTTTCTGCAAGTTCGCACGCGTTTTGTACAATTTCGCAATTTGCGAAATTGTACAAAACCCTCGCGAACTTGCAGAAACCCGTGCGAACATAAAAAAAAAATCCGCAAATTCGCGGGAATTCGTGGATTTTGCGGATTGCGAGTTCGCAAATCCGCAAAATTCGCGAACGCGAGATTAGCAAAATTTGCCCATACCTAGTCTGGGTCTATGGCTCATGTGTCATTCACTAGAGCTGTGGCTGTATATCACACTCCTGTTTCTGGTGCTGGCAGTGTGTCTGGGTCTATGGCTCAAGAGTCAGTCACTAGAGCTGTGGCTGTGTCTCACACTCCTGTTTCTGGTGCTGGCAGTGTGTCTGGGTCTATGGCTCATGTGTCATTCAGTAGAGCTGTGGCTGTGTCTCACACTCCTGTTTCTGGTGCTGGCAGTGTGTCCGAGGCAAGTAGTTCAAAAAGTCCACAAGATTCTGTGATGTGAGGTGTAGTTACCATCACTCACATGTCATTTGACTTTGTGTGTGGATTGTCCATTGCACCCAGACTTGCATTGTTGATGTCCTTGGGACGGGTCGCTTCACCTACGTACTTGTGTTGCCAGTGATGTACCTGCCCTTTGCCTTGGACTGTTGATGCACTTAGCCCCTCTCATGTGCTGCCACTGATGTCCCTGCTGTGTGCCATGGACTGTTCATGCACTTGGCCCCTCTAATGTGCTGCCTCTGATGTACCTGCTCTGTTATGAACACTGCCCTGTTGCTGTTAGGATGCTGCATTGTGCCCTCTCATGTGCTGCCTCTGATGTACCTGCCTTGTTACGAACACTGCCCTGTTGTTGTTAGGATGCTGCATTGAGCCCTCTCATGTGCTGCCTCTGATGTACCTGCCTTGTTACGAACACTGCACTGTTGCTGTTAGGATGCTGCATTGTGCCCTCTCATGTGCTGCCTCTGATGTACCTGCCTTGTTACGAACACTGCCCTGTTGCTGTTAGGATGTTGCATTGTGCCCTCTCAAAGGGCTGCCTCAGATGTACCTGCTCTTTGCCATGGACTGTTGAGGCACTTGGCCCCTCTCATGTGCTGCCACTGATGTCCCTGCTCTGTTACGTACACTGCCCTGTTGCTGTTAGGATGCTGCATTGTGCCCTCTCATGCGCTGCCTCAGATGTACCTGCTCTTTGCCATGGACTGTTGATGCTCTGTGCCCCTCTCATGTGCTGCCTCTGATGTACCTGCCTTGTTACAAACACTGTCCTGTTGCTGTTAGGATGCTGCATTGTGCCCTCTCATGTGCTGCCTCTGATGTACCTGCCTTGTTACGAACACTGCCCTGTTGCTGTTAGGATGCTGCATTGTGCCCTCTCATGTGCTGCCTCTGATGTACCTGCCTTGTTACGAACGCTGCCCTGTTGCTGTTAGGATGCTGCATTGTGCCTTCTCATGTGCTGCCTCTGATGTACCTGCTCTGTGCCTTTGACTGTTGAGGCACTTGGCCCCTCTCATGTGCTGCCTCAGATGTACCTGCTCTGTGCCTTGGACTGTTGAGGCACTTGGCCCCTCTCATGTGCTGCCACTGATGTCCCTGCTCTGTTACGTACACTGCCCTGTTGCTGTTAGGATGCTGCATTGTGCCCTCTCATGTGCTGCCTCAGATGTACCTGCTCTTTGCCATGGACTGTTGATGCTCTGTGCCCCTTTCATGTGCAGCCTCAGATGTACCTGCTCTGTACCTTGGACTGTTGATGCACTTAACCCCTCTCATGTGCTGCCTCTGATGTACCTGCTCTTTGCCTTGGACTGTTGATGCTCTGTGCCCCTCTCATGTGCAGCCTCAGATGTACCTGCTCTTTGCCATGGACTGTTGATGCTCTGTGCCCCTCTCATGTGCAGCCTCAGATGTACCTGCTCTGTGCCTTGGACTGTTGATGCACTTAACCCCTCTCATGTGGTGCCTCTGATGTACCTGCTCTGTTATGGTTATGATTCAGAAAAGGGGGTGGTGATGAACAGAGTGTCTGAATTAAGCAGACCACTCTTACCCAGTCCAAAGATCAGGGCTTGATCCATCACCGTTTTTTAGCTCACTGCACCATCCCAGCTCAGAACCTGGCTACATGCAACCTAGTCTGTCCCTGGCCCAGTGCATCAAGGGAACAGGGCAGACCAGACTACCAAGCCAATTCTTCACTGGAAAGGAGACAAGCTTCCGGGGACCGGTTTCTGGCATTTCAGCCGTCGTCAGCCCGGCTTGCTTGAATCCTGATGGTGCAGTGAGCAAGGGACTCATGTCTGAGTATACCCTGCCACACCTATAGTGGCCAAAAATGATTCAGAAAAGGGGGTGGTGATGAACAGAGTGTCTGAATTAAGCAGACCACTCTTACCCAGTCCAAAGATCAGGGCTTGATCCATCACCGTTTTTTAGCTCACTGCACCATCCCAGCTCAGAACCTGGCTAAATGCAAACTAGTCTGTCCCTGGCCCAGTGCATCATGAGAACAGGGCAGACCAGACTACCAAGCCAATTCTTCACTGGAAAGGAGACAAGCTTCCGGGGACCGGTTTCTGGCATTTCAGCCGTCGTCGGCCCGGCTTGCTTGAATCCTGATGGTGCAGTGAGCAAGGGACTCATGTCTGAGTATACCCTGCCACACCTATAGTGGCCAAAAACGATTCAGAAAAGGGGGTGGTGATGAACAGAGTGTCTGAATTAAGCAGACCACTCTTACCCAGTCCAAAGATCAGGGCTTGATCCATCACCGTTTTTTTAGCTCACTGCACCATCCCAGCTCAGAACCTGGCTACATGCAAACAAGTCTGTCCCTGGCCCAGTGCATCATGGGAACAGGGCATACCAGACTACCAAGCCAATTCTTCACTGGAAAGAAGACAAGCTTCCGGGGACCGGTTTCTGGCATTTCAGCCGTCGTCGGCCCGGCTTGCTTGAATCCTGATGGTGCAGTGAGCAAGGGACTCATGTCTGAGTATACCCTGCCACACCTATAGTGGCCAAAAACGATTCAGAAAAGGGGGTGGTGATGAACAGAGTGTCTGAATTAAGCAGACCACTCTTACCCAGTCCAAAGATCAGGGCTTGATCCATCACCGTTTTTTAGCTCACTGCACCATCCCAGCTCAGAACCTGGCTACATGCAAACTAGTCTGTCCCTGGCCCAGTGCATCATGGGAACAGGGCAGACCAGACTACCAAGCCAATTCTTCACTGGAAAGGAGACAAGCTTCTGGGGACCGGTTTCTGGCATTTCAGCCGTCGTCGGCCCGGCTTGCTTGAATCCTGATGGTGCAGTGAGCAAGGGACTCATGTCTGAGTATACCCTGCCACGCCTATAGTGGCCAAAAACGATTCAAAAAAGGGGGTGGTGATGAACAGAGTGTCTGAATTAAGCAGACCACTCTTACCCAGTCCAAAGATCAGGGCTTGATCCATCACCGTTTTTTAGCTCACTGCACCATCCCAGCTCAGACCCTGGCTACATGCAAACTAGTCTGGCCCAGTGCATCATGGGAACAGGGCAGACCAGACTACCAAGCCAATTCTTCACTGGAAAGGAGACAAGCTTCCGGGGACCGGTTTCTGGCATTTCAGCCGTCATCGGCCCGGCTTGCTTGAATCCTGATGGTGCAGTGAGCAAGGGACACATGTCTGAGTATACCCTGCCACACCTATAGTGGCCAAAAACGATTCAGAAAAAGGGGTGGTGATGAACAGAGTGTCTGAATTAAGCAGACCACTCTTACCCAGTCCAAAGATCAGGGCTTGATCCATCACCGTTTTTTAGCTCACTGCACCATCCCAGCTCAGAACCTGGCTACATGCAAACTAGTCTGTCCCTGGCCCAGTGCATCATGGGAACAGGGCAGACCAGACTACCAAGCCAATTCTTCACTGGAAAGGAGACAAGCTTCCGGGGACCGGTTTCTGGGATTTCAGCCGTCGTCCGCCCGGCTTGCTTGAATCCTGATGGTGCAGTGAGCAAGGGACTCATGTCTGAGTATACCCTGCCACACCTATAGTGGCCAAAAACGATTCAGAAAAGGGGGTGGGGATGAACAGAGTGTCTGAATTAAGCAGACCACTCTTACCCAGTCCAAAGATCAGGGCTTGATCCATCACCGTTTTTTAGCTCACTGCACCATCCCAGCTCAGAACTTGGCTACATGCAAACTAGTCTGTCCCTGGCCCAGTGCATCATGGGAACAGGGCAGACCAGACTACCAAGCCAATTCTTCACTGGAAAGGAGACAAGCTTCCGGGGACCGGTTTCTGGCATTTCAGCCGTCGTCGGCCCGGCTTGCTTGAATCCTGATGGTGCAGTGAGCAAGGGACTCATGTCTGAGTATACCCTGCCACACCTATAGTGGCCACAAACGATTCAGAAAAGGGGGTGGTGATGAACAGAGTGTCTGAATTGAGCAGCCCACTCTTACCCAGTCCAAAGATCAGGGCTTGATCCATCACCGTTTTTTAGCTCACTGCACCATCCTAGCTCAGAACCTGGCTACATGCAAACTAGTCTGTCCCTGGCCCAGTGCATCATGGGAACAGGGCAGACCAGACTACCAAGCCAATTCTTCACTGGAAAGGAGACAAGCTTCTGGGGACCGGTTTCTGGCATTTCAGCCGTCGTCGGCCCGGCTTGCTTGAATCCTGATGGTGCAGTGAGCAAGGGACTCATGTCTGAGTATACCCTGCCACGCCTATAGTGGCCAAAAACGATTCAAAAAAGGGGGTGGTGATGAACAGAGTGTCTGAATTAAGCAGACCACTCTTACCCAGTCCAAAGATCAGGGCTTGATCCATCACCGTTTTTTAGCTCACTGCACCATCCCAGCTCAGACCCTGGCTACATGCAAACTAGTCTGGCCCAGTGCATCATGGGAACAGGGCAGACCAGACTACCAAGCCAATTCTTCACTGGAAAGGAGACAAGCTTCCGGGGACCGGTTTCTGGCATTTCAGCCGTCATCGGCCCGGCTTGCTTGAATCCTGATGGTGCAGTGAGCAAGGGACACATGTCTGAGTATACCCTGCCACACCTATAGTGGCCAAAAACGATTCAGAAAAAGGGGTGGTGATGAACAGAGTGTCTGAATTAGGCAGACCACTCTTACCCAGTCCAAAGATCAGGGCTTGATCCATCACCGTTTTTTAGCTCACTGCACCATCCCAGCTCAGAACCTGGCTACATGCAAACTAGTCTGTCCCTGGCCCAGTGCATCATGGGAACAGGGCAGACCAGACTACCAAGCCAATTCTTCACTGGAAAGGAGACAAGCTTCCGGGGACCGGTTTCTGGGATTTCAGCCGTCGTCGGCCCGGCTTGCTTGAATCCTGATGGTGCAGTGAGCAAGGGACTCATGTCTGAGTATACCCTGCCACACCTATAGTGGCCAAAAACGATTCAGAAAAGGGGGTGGGGATGAACAGAGTGTCTGAATTAAGCAGACCACTCTTACCCAGTCCAAAGATCAGGGCTTGATCCATCACCGTTTTTTAGCTCACTCCACCATCCCAGCTCAGAACTTGGCTACATGCAAACTAGTCTGTCCCTGGCTCAGTGCATCATGGGAACAGGGCAGACCAGACTACCAAGCCAATTCTTCACTGGAAAGGAGACAAGCTTCCGGGGACCGGTTTCTGGCATTTCAGCCGTCGTCGGCCCGGCTTGCTTGAATCCTGATGGTGCAGTGAGCAAGGGACTCATGTCTGAGTATACCCTGCCACACCTATAGTGGCCAAAAACGATTCAGAAAAGGGGGTGGTGATGAACAGAGTGTCTGAATTGAGCAGCCCACTCTTACCCAGTCCAAAGATCAGGGCTTGATCCATCACCGTTTTTTAGCTCACTGCACCATCCTAGCTCAGAACCTGGCTACATGCAAACTAGTCTGTCCCTGGCCCAGTGCATCATGGGAACAGGGCAGACCAGACTACCAAGCCAATTCTTTTCTGGAAAGGAGACAAGCTTCCGGGGACCGGTTTCTGGCATTTCAGCCGTCGTCGGCCCGGCTTGCTTGAATCCTGATGGTGCAGTGAGCAAGGGACTCATGTCTGAGTATACCCTGCCACAACTATAGTGGCCAAAAACGATTCGTAAAAGGGGGTGGTGATGAAGAGAGTGTCTGAATTAAGCAGATCACTCTTACCCAGTCCAAAGATCAGGGCTTGGTCCATCACCGTTTTTTAGCTCACTGCACCATCCCAGCTCAGAACCTGGCTACATGCAAACTAGTCTGTACCTGGCCCAGTGCATCATGGAAACAGGTCAGACCAGACTACCAAGCCAATTCTTCACTGGAAAGGAGACAAGCTTCCGGGGACCGGTTTCTGGCATTTCAGCCATCGTCGGCCCGGCTTGCTTGAATCCTGATGATGCAGTGAGCAAGGGACTCATGTCTGAGTATACCCTGCCACACCTATAGTGGCCAAAAACGATTCAGAAAAGGGGGTGGTGATGAACAGAGTGTCTGAATTGAGCAGACCACTCTTACCCAGTCCAAAGATCAGGGCTTGATCCATCACCGTATTTTAGCTCACTGCACCATCCCAGCTCAGAACCTGGCTACATGCAAACTAGTCTGTCCCTGGCCCAGTGCATCATGGGAACAGGGCAGACCAGACTACCAAGCCAATTCTTCACTGGAAAGGAGACAAACTTCCGGGGACCGGTTTCTGGCATTTCAGCCGTCGTCGGCCCGGCTTGCTTGAATCCTGATGGTGCAGTGAGCAAGGCAATCATTTTGTCCACCATAAGCGTGGAAGGGTATACTCAGATGTGAGTCCCTTGCTCATTGCACCATCAGGATTCAAGCAAGCCGGGCCGACGACGAGGAGGGAATATCTCAGGTATTCTCAATCTTAGGGAAAGCAAATGGATGACTTCGCTAGATACTATCCATAGCGGGCTCAATGAACAGGATGCTAGTTATGCACAATTAGCTTGTTTACGTTGAACTTTGACACTGTTGTTTTCCTGTATTCATCATATCAATTTGCTCTCTTTACCTCCTCACTGAAGCAGTACTCAATTGATGGTCATGTTTTTTAAGTCCTAATTGATATACCGTGCATTGTTTATTTTAACCACAACTTGATAAATTCGAGGTTTACCGAATTGAACTGTGTCAATTTTCTTCAGGCACCCACTATAATGTTTTTCAATACCTGCACTCGTCATATTGATCATGTGGTCAACATCCCACCCCCAGCAACGTATAAGAATTGCTTGTAATTTTTCTCCAGGCCTCCACTACAATGTATTAAAATGCCTGCATTTGTTATATTATATTTAGTCGTTATACTGATCATGTGGTTAACATCCTACCCTCAGCAACGTAGAAGAATGACATGTTCCAATTTTTATTGTTATATTGTAATTCATGTGCTATCTCTAATTGTCTAAACAATCGATGCAATTTCACATCAATATTCACTTTAATTGAGGGTTCATCGTATTGTGGAGTTTGTAGTTAACCTTAATTGTGGGTTCATCGTAATATGGAGGTTATCTTTAACCTCTTCAACCCTTCAATGCGACGCTTCCACTCAGTCTTTCTTCCATGGCCGCGCAGTACCAGCATCCAGCTGCTGCTCGTGCGCGCGGGTCACAACATAAACGCGACCTCATCTGGGCCATGGTTGTTTACCCGATCCATCCTTGGGATGATTACTCTCCCGTACGGTAAGAGCGTGCAGACTCTGCTTGAGTCACTTTACCCCCGTTTCCGCGCCCCTTCCCCCCTTCACCTATACTGCCACTGACGGACAGTACACAGGTATTTCATCTTTATAATGGGTGCATTAGGAGGTGCGTTTTTTCATTGAAACTCGGCAACTTTTACTGTTACTACTATTTTTCCGACGAGAACGTCCCCATGGGGTTCCTCTCTCCCCCCACCATTTAGGCAATGTGCATTTGTTTTCCCATTTAAACCTGTAAACCAATATGCTCATGGTTTGACTTTACAAGCCCCTTTTTGCAACAGGTTTACATTCAAGGGTGCTGTCTTTGACTATACTGTTGGATCTGACCCAATCGCGGATATTGTAATTTGAACCGGCTGGTTCTTTAATAAGTTATCTTGCCTTATCTTGCATGACAGTTTTAGCCCGGCTGGGTTTCATCAGTTTCGCACAATTGTGCAGAAAAACTATACATATTGCGAATTGTAGTATGAATATTATTTTCTTGGTTTTAATGTTATGCCTCAGTATGTATGTGTTTACCTACTAGTTTTTCCTTTCCTTGGAAGTGGACATATACATGGTTTAAACTGTGCAACCAACCCTTAATTGGCTTTTGATGATTAGTATACTACTCTTACCATTCACAGGTAGTTTCCCACGCTCACCCCCCTTTTTTGGTAAATATTTCACATTTATTGTATCTTAGTCTGACCCACTTCAAGTCCCTTTATCTAAAATGTCCCCGCTTTATCTTTAGGTGCCGCCCCCCCCCCCCCTCACTTCACGTCCTGATAAGACCCCACTGTAAGGTGAAAACAACCTACACACAACAGGGGTCGAAACATCGACTATCATACCAACGCCCTACCCAGCTTACAACAATGTATAATCACTGTGTAACTACACGACTGGGATAGGATGTAATGTGTTTGTACTTATGTATTGGGTGATTGATTATAACACCCCTGTGATTCAAACTTAAGGATTGTTGTTTTATCACATGCAACTACTTCAACTGTCCCTTCAACACTTTACCCTCACAAACCTTTTTCCCTCCCTTCTTCTTCTCATGGGCACTAATGTAATTGTGGATTATGTATTACACATGAAATGTCAAACTAAGAGGATGTGAATAAACAACATTCCTCTTCAAACTCAGGGTACGGGTAATTTGTATCTAAAGTTTATAGAATCTTTTGTATATAGAAGTTCTAATTAGTCCGGGACCCCTTTCTTTGTACCACTTAATACCCAGGTCCCAGTACCATTGGGTTAACCCTTTAATTGTGACTGGCATTCTCTTGGCGGCGGTGTCCCAACGGAGTGATGCTTCGCTGCTGTAAAGATAGGTATGTGTGTAGATATGAAACACATATATATGTGGTGTATGCGCCGTAATGTATATTTAGGTCATGTGTACTGAATGTTTTGTTGCCTGTTAAATATAACAAACTGTTACCATGCACTATATGGGAGAAGAGATGGTGAAGCCTACCTTCGAATCTGGCGTCAATGGAGCTGCAGAGTATCAGGATCTGGAGGCAGCAGCACAGGAGGGTTCTGGACAAAGACATGCACCACAAATTCCGAGGTGGGATCCCGAAAAAAGAGAGTTTTCACCTCTTTTCCAGCCTTTTTTCAGACTTACACATGGAGGTGTCCCCGCCAAGAACTGCTCGATAGAAAGGCTGATCGTAATCTGGATGGCGGGAAGCTTGTCGGGACTGCCACAAGCCCGCCTCTGGCTTTCCCGCAGTCACTTCGGTAGCAGGAGTCTTGGCATGGGGAGCGGTCTCCTGGCCGAGTTCCTGCTAGGATCGTTATCGGGTGGGTGGACCGCCAAGGCAGCGGGCGGGAAGACTGCTGAAAAAATTAGGGGGGTGCCTTTTCGCCAAACTGGAAATCAGGCCTTAAGCCTGTTTAACTGGTTTAAACTAAATTGAAAAAAAACATTGTAACATACATAAAAAACAAACAGATAAATAGTATACATTTAGGGAAAAGCCAAAGGTTTTCCCTGTCTGTTTGCTTGGCATGTATTCTAATCTTGCTGTGTGTGTGTGGTACACAGGAACCCTGAGTACCTCACACAAGGTCTGGGCTTCAAACATGTCCTATGGGCAGTACCCTTGCGGACGTTGGCATTTTAATTATTTTTGAGCCCCTTTTTAGAACAATGTTGAAGTAATTTACATACTGTCTGCTAATTCAAGCCAACATGATGCCAAACCAAATATACTGAATTACACTAAAATTCCAGAAATAGTCTCATGCAACAACAGCTGTATTATGTCTTGCTTGCTGTTCCAAAAATCCTTACAATGACTACATAGAGCAAGAGCGGAAGAGTGGCTGAAATAAACAAATAGTTATTGGTGATAGAAAGATCACTTTCCCCACAGGCACTTTGGAAGATGGGGGCCTTGACCAACTACTCATTTTGTCCATGCCCTAAAACATCTCAGCTTGTGGCTGGTACATATCAGGGACAATATGCAACTGGGAAGGTTGCATAGTCCTACACAGAAAGACCTAAAGTCATATCCGGCATGCTGCCCCATTACGAATCTATCATGTTGCTCCCCTGCAACAACAGCTATCATCGACCTCGTCGAGCCCCATGTCATCACCTCCACGGACTACATCCTACTTGTATACCTTAATTTCCACCTCTCCAACCTCAGAGAACCAGACTCCACCACCCTCCTCGACAACCTCTCCAACCTCGGACTGAAGCAGCTCGTCAACAGCTCCACGCACAGAGCAGGACACACCCTCAACCCCATCTTCGCAGGAGGATCTAACATCCACTTCAGCCACACCACGCAGTAAGGGTGGGCGTAAAATCCGTTTCGCGGGCGGATTTTCCGCGATTTCGCGATCCGCAAATCTCGCGAAATCGCGGTAAAATCCGTGAATCAGCGGGGACGAATTTTCAGCCAAGCAAGGGTTACAGCAGCAGGTGCAAAAGTTGAACCTAATTTCTTTGTAACCTTTTACAAAAGGGTTACAAACAAATTAACTTCAACTTGGACACCTGCTGCTAATTGCTTCCTGGCGCCTCGTTGCCTTCTTGCAACTATTCTCTGACCCTGCTCTGACCCTTGAAGCAGGGTCAGAGAATAGTTACAAGTAGGTAACGAGACACCTGTCCAAGGAATTAAACCTCATCAGGAAGCACTTACAGATATAAAAAACAGGAAGAAGGGAGAGGATGGCAAATACACCCATTTTGAGTTGTCAGGAGGGGTTAAACTAAAAGAGACCTTTACAGCACAATTTTCATATGCATTTTGCTAAAAATAAAAAGCTGTATGTTCTGTAGGGGCAACTCAGGAATCTGGCCCTTCAGAGATCCGGCCTCTCTTTCTTTCTCTTGTTCTCTCTCTCCCTCTCTCTTTCCCTCTCTTTCTCTCTCTTTCTATCTATCTCTCTATCTATCTCTCTCTCCCTCCCTCTCCCATAAACGACTGCATGGGTAACTTCGCTATGCAAGCGGCTCGCGAAGACGCAAAAAGCCCCGCGAACACGCAAAAAACCCTGCGAACACGCAAAAAACCCCGCAAACACGCAAAAAAACAAAAATCCGCAAATTCGCACAAATTCGCAAATTTTGCGGATCGCGAATTCGCAAATCCGCAAAGTCGTGGATCGCGAATTTGCAAAATCCGCCCATGCTTACCACGCAGACTCCCTGGACCGACCACCACTGCGTGCACTTCACCTTCAACACCACCATTTCACCCTTACAGACCCCCACCCCCCCCGCCCGCCACGAAGGAACTGGAGCAAAATCACAGAAGAACTCCTCAACGCCACCCTTCCCCTCACTGCGACCGACGCCAACTCCACAGCCACCGAACTCCACAGTTGGATCTCCAGATGCGCTGATAAGATCGCCCCCTCCACTACCCGCCAAACCATGCCCCCGAAGGTCGCCTGATTCACCACCAAACTCCAAGTCACTAGGCGCACCTGCAGACCCCTCGAGAAGACTTGGTGAAGCCGGAAAACCATAGAAGACATCAACTACAGGAGCGCCCTGAAGAAGTACCACCAGTTCATAAGGGACACCAAACGGACATTCATCAAGAGCAAAATTGCCGCCAACGCAACCAACGCCAAGGAACTCTTCAACGTCATACAGCAATTCAGCAAATCCCCCAGCGCGGCCACAACGTCACACCTTCCCAGGAACTCTGCAACAAGCTCAGCTCCTACTTCCATCAGAAAATCAAGAACATCTACAACCACTTCAGCGACCAAATGCTGTTCACCTCACCTACCTCCTCCGAGGACCACCAGCCGACCATCACCACCTGGTCTCCCGCCACGGTCGAAATCATCACCATGACCATGATGAAAATCCGGGCCAGAGGCCCAACGGACCCCTGCCCACCGCACATCTACCAGAGGGTTGCCGTCGCGCCCGAACTATGACTGACCATCAACGCCTCCCTCCAATTCTGCATTTCCCCCGACATCTGGAAGCTAGCGAAACTAAAAAACCCATCCTCAAGAAACCCACGGTCGACCACACGGACCTGAAGAACTATCTGCCCGAGAGAGGGGGGTGCTAGTGGGAAACACTGTTACTGCCCTTTCGTTCCAGGGGGGCGATTTAGCAGCACTGTTGCAAAACAGGCCATCAGTAACAAAAATGGCCCCCACTGGTCTAAAACCGTCCCCTACCCTTCCGGCCCACCAGGAAATTGCCTGGTGCCAGCTACGGCCAGCCTGGCCCTGCCAGTCACACACTTCATGTCGTAAAGCTAGTTTCTCGAAATTCTATAAATATCAAAATGCACCTATTCTCTCTGGTTCACCTACACACTTCCATCATACCACCTCCAAGACTCTACTCCCTACATGAGGTGCCTACTTCAATTACCTGCAGTTTGACCTTATTTCACATTTCAGTGTAAGCATTATATAAAAGCAACAACAAAAAATACTGGCATATTTCAGCGTTATTTCTGGCCGGCTTGTCTTTGTCTCTCACTTCTCATGAGAAGAGGCACGTATTTGGATTTTGGCATGTGCTGTCTCTGTGCTTATCCGAGCTGAAGTTTTTTCATATCTAGATTTTGTCTGCACAGTGTGCTGTACAGAGGGCTGCCTGCTATCATTGCGGCCGCTTCTAATAATGCATTTTCCTGATATCAGCACAATTGAATGTGTCCAAGGTGAATGAGTACAAAAATATCTGACAATCACAGGCGAGTTAATAATTTGCCAAAACGTAATTTATATTCATGCTTTAAAAAACACTGCAACTGTAGGCGTATTTATTTGTTTCTGTTTTGTGGGACCAGTGTGATGCCTTTTTGTTTATTCTGAAACCTGAATATAGCGTCTCTGTGTAATTAATCAAACTGCAGATGTGTGTGAAAATGAAAGTCTAGCAGTTTCACTTAAATTCATTTCAATTTAGTTCAGTTTAGTTTTTATTGTTGACCGTTCAATTATTTAAAATCATTACAGTAAGAAATAAAATAAAAAACAAGAAAGTAAAACATTTTTAAAAGGAAAAAAAAAAAAGAGTTAGAAATTGAGTCCCATCCCCCCATTTCTCGCCCTCCCCTGCTGCCTCCCACCCCCGCCGAATTGCGAGTCTTTCGAGCCCTGTTTCCGACAGTCGAATCTTGTGTTGCAAAGTACCTTTTTGCCGTCAGCTCCGGAAAATTGATTTTGCTTCTGCAGTGGATCAATCGGGATGGCTCCTCAATGCCCTTAGATTGTTACTGAAGCTCATTGTTTGTCTGTTTTCTGCCTCTGTATTGTGCATACTTGTGGTAAAGCACTTGCACCCAGGGCCAGTCTGATCTGATGGATACATTTTGCCGCTCTGGCGAGAGAGTGGGTTGTGGTTTCCGAGAAGCACCAATCTGATGCCTCTCTGCATGTTCTGATGCCAAGGTTTCTAAAAATGGGGCGGAGCATCTTTTGTCACTCACTGATCAATTTAGGGCAGCAACATAATAAGTGGAGCCAGGACTCCTTTTGGTAATTGCAAAGGCGGCAAGAGAAAGCACCATCTGCACATGCCCATTCTGGATTGAGGTCCGCTGTTCTTAGGGCCACTAGTCTCATAAAAAGGATTTTCCGACGGGCCTGGGCCCCTAGTGCTTCACTTAGGTATGATTGGGCTTTCCCCATGATGTAAGATTCATTCAGTGCCTTGGTGAGGGTGTTCTGGCGAAGAGCGGTTAGATCCAGTTCGATCGAAATAGAGCAGACCTGCCGTCACATGATATTTGACCTGGTCTTGTGCGGATCTCTGTTATGTGCAGGCTTTGTGGTTCAATCTTAAGGGACTATTGCTGTGCTAGGGGGAATCCTTTTCTCTAAAGATTGTTGCCAGATGATGTTTAAGAGAGTCGTGGGGTGCTTTCAGGACTCTGATGTAGTATTTGATTAGATCCCCCTGGAGTGCCAGATCCGGTCTGCTGAGCCCTAATTCCAGCCGTAGCCTGATGTTCTTTGCATAACTGGGTGTTTGCAGCACGGTTTTCTGGGCTTTGACCTGCGCTGCTGAAATGAGTTTGTCTAGTTCTCCCGGAAATGCCAGATGCCCGTAGTTGATGGCCGGGATTAGTTTAGCCTTGAGGACCTTCAGCATGGGCTCCGCTGTGGGGCTGGTTAAGCGTTGACTGAGGCGTCTCATGGATAAGACTACACTCTTGGTTTTGGCAGTTAGATGTTTTGCTTGAGTTGCCGATGTTGCCCTCTCATGCAGCCAAACCCCAAGAATATTGTAAGCTGTGGTAGTGTCAAATTGGAGATCTCCCAAGGTCAGCGCGCTTGTTTTTTTTTTTTAAATATCTGCCGAATACCATTATCTTTGTTTTGCTCAGGTTGACTGTCAAGTGATTTTCCTTATTATACTTCCCCAGCTCTTTTAATGCTCTTTTGAGGCCCACCCTTGTGTGGTCCATCACTACAGTGTCGTCTGCGTACTGAAGAATTGCCAGTCTTGCCGTTCCCACTTTAGGTGGAACTAGGCTTGCCTCTTTCAAGGCTCCCCCCATGTCGGCTGTGTAAAGATTGAATAGTAGGGGAGTAAGACACAGCCCTGCTTCAGACCGTTGTTGGTTTGCACTCTTGCAGATAACGCTGTGGGGTTTAACTTGACTTGTACCCAGGTCCTCTCATAAAAGGATATAATGGCTTTCAGTAGCTTTGATGGAACTCCCCAGCCTGACAGTTTTCCCCAGAGTTTGCCCTTGTCCACGCTATCAAAAGCTGTGCTGTAGTCGATGAAGCAGCAAAACAGTGGCAAATGCCTGTCTTTCACCGCTTGTTTTGAAAGGTAGGACAGGGTCATGATGTTATCAGTGGTTGCACTATTAGCCCTGAAGCCGGTCTGATAGAATGGTAGTATTTCGTTGTTGTTAGCCCAGTCCTCTAATTCTCTCAATAGTAATGTGGCATAGGCTTTGGCTTCAACGTCCAGCAGGGCCACTAATCTATAGTTGGCGGGATTGGAGTGGTCGCCTTTCTTGTGGATGGGAATAAGAATTGAGCCTTTCCATGTTTGTGGAATGTATGCCGTTGAGTATGCATAATTGTAAAGAGGGGTGAGAATTGAGGTAAAGTATGATTGAGCTGTTTTGAATACCAGGGCTGGTATACCGTTTGAGCCTGGCGCCCCATCATTCCTCATATTCTTTATCTCCCTTGTTATTTCAGATTCTGTGAAGCCTTTGCCCCCAGACGTCGATGTTCCTGCCTCATCTATATGCTCAGGGAGAGTATCCGTATCGATCTTTGTTTCCCAGATGTTCTTAGGAGGTGCTTGCTCTGAAGTTGGTGTTTCTTTGTTATATAAGCCCCTTACATACACTTCCCATTCGTTGCTTCCAATGTTGTTCGCCTTGCCGCTGGGCTGAGAGCTCAGGTGGTTTATGTACCTCCATAATTTGGCGTTGTTCTTTTCCTTTAGCAGGGCACATACAGTAAGCCATTTTTGTTCCATTTCATTCCTCTTGTGTTCGCCTACTTCCCTCCTGTAGGTGGCTCTCTGTGCGCTTATGGAGGCCCCTTCTTCCAGTGAGCCTTTGTTTTTCCGTTTTCTTAGGGTCTTCTTTAGGGCACCTTTGCATTGTTTCATGCTTCTTGGTATCTGTTGGTTCTTTGAGAAAGGGGCCTTGCGGGAAGGTCTTTTTTTGCCTTGTTCTTTACCCAGATTCTGCCACATGCCATCCATTAGTACTTTCCAGTGCCCAAGAGTGACTTAGTTAATCTCCCACGGTCCTCTGGCTTCCTTAGTTGCTGCCCACTCCTGCATTTTCCCCTCAAGTTTGATTGTCCATTTTATTCTTTTGATGGCTCTGAATTGTTCCTCTCCTGTGGTTTCTCCCATCAATTTCTGGAGATCTGCTGTTTCCATTCCTATGTCGAATATGGCACATAAAGGCCTGTGATCGCTTTCTCCTCTATCATCGACCTGAAATTCTTTCAACTTGTCAGCCGATTTCTCGTTGGTTAAAATATAGTCAATTGTAGATATGTTTCGAAACGATGGTTTTGGGCACCACGAGGGTGAGCGTAATTTCATCATGAGGTGGGTTGATTTGAGTTTAGCATTTTTGAGAAGACAGAGCAGTGGATCCGCCTTGTGCCCTTTCCTTGGTGTGCTGGAATCTCCTACCAGACTTCTCAGATTGAAATCTCCTGCAACGATTACGTGGTAATGTTCATATTTAAGTATTATATCTTCCAGCGTGTTGGTGAATGATTCAATGCTGGCAGCAGTCATTGCAGGGTTGATGTAGTAGTTTATGAGCAGCAAGTTGAGCGGTCGGTGGCTTTCCCTTAAACCGGTGATTGTCATTGCTTGCAGGTCTGGAGAATTTACTCTTATTTCTGTCGTTCTAAGTTTATGCGCATGGCTTATGAAGATGGAAAGACCCCCAAATGGGCGTCCAAAGATGATTTTTTTGTTGCATTTTGCCGATGTTCGTGGAAGCCCTCTAAGGGTGTTGATGTCATTGACCAGGTCTCTTGGCAGCATATTATATCCCCTTTAGCAAGGTAGTCCTGTACTTCCTTGTTCCCTACTTTTTTGTTTAACCCTGCTATGTTCCATGATATAAGGGTTAATTCTTGAGGGGAGTCAGGGTTTTGCCCTTTGTGTTGCTCTGTCCGCACCAACTTTGCCCTTCCTTTGTTATTGAGTACTTGATTTTGGCTAGGGTTGCTGAAGCTAATTGACCCCGCTTATGGCCTGTTTTGGTTGACCAATAGGTACTTGACGCAGATTGTCGCTTTGAAGCACAGACATTTTTATTGAAGTATTAAGGCGTTCATTAATGAGTTCCCCTTGTTTTCTGTTATGACTGGTGCCTTCCAGAATTGATGTGGCTCCCTGGCCCCTGTTTTGTGGTTGAAGCACAAAGGGGTAGTTAGGTTGTCTAGGTTCTGATGCGTCTATACCCCAACTTGCTAGTTGTTGTGCTTCTCCAAGAGCAGCCCGTTGGAGTACTTGAACCTTGAAGCCCAGTAGCGTTGAGTCACCGTGGATGTCAACTGGTGATCTTTTGAACTTTACCAACTCTACGTTTTCCGATGTTATCTGGCATAAGGAATTGATGTGGGCAAAAAGTCGGAGAATGTTATTTCTATTTAGAATATCATGGGGGCCTTCCATGTGGTACCTGGGAGTTAGCAAAACCTCGTAAACTGTAGGTGTTTCAAGGGATTTTTCGTTTGTGTGGCCGTGTCACGGTGATTGAGGATTGCACTCCGTGGTCTCAGCGTGCTCTACTGCTCCCCCCTCGGACATTCCTGGCAGTGGTGAGTTGCCCGGCGTCTGAAAATAATGAGTAATGAGACCTTGATGGGGGGTTGATGGGGGGGTTGTAGTGGAGGACTCACTGAGTGAGACTCTTGTCTAGAGTGCCAGGCTGTACTTCTTGTGACCCGTGTTGTATGATGTTTGTGTGTATCTTCATCAGAGTCCAGCCTTCTCGGTTTAATCGGATTTCCCTATGTCACTTTCCCACTCCCAGGTTCAGGCAAAGTTCTGGTTCTGCCCTCCCTCTTCCACCTTTGTCTCTTAGTGGTTTTGCCTAGAGCCACAGTCCTGGACTAAGTACCACAGCACTGCTTGTAATTCTATGACAGTAGCAGAGCCGATGTACTGCTCACTATGCTGAGTCCGAAGAGCCTGAATTGTGTGGCCGATTTATATGACTGCCAGGGTAATGTAGAGCGTGCACATACCCGCGTGGCAGGAGGAGTGTGAGGCAGGTGTGGGGCATGGGTGGGGCACACTGTAGCACACTGGGGGTCCGCAGTCTGCACGACCCGACTAGATGTTATCGCCTACCCCCCCCCCCCACGGCTCCACTCGCTCCACTCACCGCTCTCGTCTCTCCACTCTGCTCCCGTGGTTCCCTGTGGTTCTCGGTGTGTCCTCTCGGCTTTCTCGCGGCTCCCTCTGCTCTGCGGCTCTCTGCAGTACCCACGGCGCCCGCGGGCCACCCGCGGGTCACTTCAACGGGATTAAGTTCTGGGTTCGGGTTCTGCTCGATGAACCCCCGCGGTTGCAGGTCTCCCTTTTTTCCTCGCGGTCCGCGGTGTAAGCTCCCGCATTATTGCTGTAGTCATAATTAACAGACCACTCTGTCCATGCTTCTGTGTTTCCCCATGTATTCAAACACGTGAAGAAAAGAATTTACAGGGTCTGCACCCTTTTTTATTGCTGAGAAATGTATCACCATAGACATATTTAAAGAAAGATTTACCGGGATTGCACCCCCAATCCTGCTTAGTATGTAATTGTATTGTATTGTATTGTAATTGCATTTGTATAGCGCTTACTACCCCTGACGAGGTGTCGAAGCGACTTTTTGGTGAGTGCACGCTAGTCCGGAACCCATAAAGGATTAGTGTTGAATTAGTATAGCAAAATATGAAAGTAATTTGAGTGGTGCATATGTTAGTCAGTTATTTGGATTCAGAAGGATAGCGGAAGGATAGAAGAGGGAAAAAGGTTTTTCTTTATATAGCGCTTGTTACCACTTATGGGGTGTTCTGGCACTTTTTTGGCGAGTAGCACGCTAGTGCAGATCCCCTAAATGATTAGAGGTGAATTAGTATAGTGAAATATGAAATGTAAGAGGTGGAGAACATATTAGTCTGTTATTTTGATTGAAAGGGATAGTGGTGAATTAGTATAGTGAAATATGAAAGTAATTTGAGTCATTTAATCTGACTACAGATGAATGCACAACATTTTGTTACCACAAGCACAAAGCAGAAGAAGTTGTGGGATGGGACCGGAATCTAGGCAGACTAAAGAAGAGGAGTTTACCTCTTTGCTAATGTTAAAGTACAGTAGTTCTCCGCACTATCACTACTTGAAGCTTAATCCTGTCAGTAAAATACATCAGTCCTCAAGCCTCTGTGCAGAATGCTACTGGGCTGCAAACTGATTGCAAACAGTCTGGCAGTCCAACATTTTGCATTTTTGGTAGACTCCCTGTTCACCTTGTAAATATAACCACCGATCAAGGGCACTTCACTGTTGAAAGGAATGAATTGCAGCCGCCATCTTAAACTATGCAAAGTTAACAGGTCTGCTTTGGATGTCCTAACGGAATGCAATCACAGGCATGCACAAATGCTGTTAGAATGCACTGCAAGCATTTATGCTTTTTAGCACATCAGACCCCGGCTGAGGGGTAGGAGCTATCCAGGGTATATAGACAGGCCACTGTTCAACAAAAAGGGAACCCATTGTGTGCCTGTCAAGGTCCACAACTTTAAGTGTGTCAGGCCTAGGTCTTCATGCAAAATGTTAGATTAGTGTGAGGCTAGGGTCAAAATCAAAAACTGGGATGCCAGATACTCGCAGTTGGGCACTCAGGGCAAGGGAACACAAGTGTATACCATGCAGGGGGCATTCCTGTCCTGTCCTAAATGCACATGAAAGCCATTCTTATTGGCTTTGCCAATACTGGGAAGAAAGTAAGGAACTAATGCAAGAGATAAACAAATTGAATATGAAAAACGTATGAGGATTCGGTTTTACTTTCAGATGTAAAATTGTCTCTTGTATTTCAATAGAAGAACTTCCCAGAAGGAGGAAGAATATAATAAACAGTCAAAACATGAGGAGAGTGAGAAATACTCTCCTAGACTATATATACTTTAAAGAACTGCTAACAATAGGCTGTGCAGACAGCTGCACTGTCAAGCTTGCCCTAAAGGGAAGTATGCTATCTGATGTCAAATGATGGCTCATGACTTTTTCTACTCCAGTCTCTGACCAATGTTGTAAATATTTCACACAAACTGAAAAGTCTTAGAAAGTATAGTAATACCTGATGTCACAGGCCAAATATCTGTGCTGAACCCCAAAAAGCCTCTGGATGCCCAAAATTAGGCACTGGTTGTAGACTACCTGCTCCTCTGGTGAACATGGCAGCCAGAACCATGGCAGTGCTGAGCACTTGTGGGAGGAAAGCCTTGCAGCCTCCATCTTCATTGATGTCCGGTGGTATATGATAGCATTTTCTACTCAGATCTAAGACAAATCTTGCAAACGTTTTCAAGTCCTTCTTAGTAGCCGGCGCTCGCTCTGAGGATGCGGGGGACGGTGGCGAGGTCAGCTGAGCGAAGCTGGCGGTTCGGGATGTAAGAGGTGAGTTGTTCGTTGAGGTACGCTGGTCCGGTGTTGTGGAGAGCTTTGTGGGCTTGGGTGAGGAGTTTAAAGGTGATCCTCTTGTCGACCGGGAGCAAGTGCAGGTCTTTCAGGTGGGCTGTGATGTGGCTGTGGCGGGGGATGTCGAGGATGAGGCGTGCAGAGGCGTTCTATATGTGTTGTAGTCATTTCTGGAGTTTGGCTGAGGTTCCTGAGTAGAGAGCGTTGCCGTAGTCCAGTCTGCTGCTAACGAGGGTCTAGGTGACTGTCTTTCTGGTACCGGTGGGGATCCATCTGTAGATCTTGCGGAGCATGCGGAGGGTGTGAAGCAGGAGGAGGAGATGGCGTTCACTTGCTGGGTCATTAACAGAGTGGAGTCTAGGATGAGTCCCAGGTTGCGTGCGTAGTTGGTGGGCGCCGATGCAGCTCCCAGTGCGGCCGGCCACCATGAGTCGTCTCAGGCGGAGGGGTCCGATGATGAGGACCTCCGTCTTGTCAGAGTTTCAGGCAGCTTCTCATCATCCAGTCGGCGATGGCCTGCATTCCTTCGTGGAGGATGGAATTGGCGGTGGGGCCTTGGTGAGAGGGAGGATCAGCTTGGTGTCGTCGGCGTATGAGACGATGTTGAGGTCGTGTGATCGGACGTTGTTGGCGAGGGGTACCATGTAGATGTTGAAGAGTGTCGGGCTGAGGGTCAATCCTTGGGGTACGCCGCAGATGATCTTTGTGCCTTTAGAGCAAAATGGGGGAGGCACTCTGTATTCTACCCATGAGGAAGGAGGTGGTCCAGTCCAAGGCTCTGTCGCAGATCCCTGCGTTGTGGAGGCATGTGCGAAGTGTGTGGTGGCAGATGGTATCGAAGGTGGCCAAAAGGTCAAGGAGGATGAGGGCTGCGGTCTTTCCGTTGTCCAGCATGGCCCTGATGTCGACGGTGGTGGCGATGAGGGCTGTTTTGGTGCTGTGGTTGCTGCGGAATCCGGATTGGGATGGGTCCAGGATGTTGTCTCTTCGAGGAATGAAGTCAGTTGCTTGTTGACGATGTTCTCAATGACTTTCGCCGGGAACGGGAGTAGGAAGATGGGCCGGAGGTTCTTGAGGTCCTTGGGGTCCGCCTTGGGTTTCTTGAGTAAGGCTTTGATCTTGGCGTGCTTCCAGCTCTCCAGGAAGGTGACGTTCTTGAAGGAGCTGTTGATGACCTTGCGGAGGTAGGGTGTGATGGTGGAGCTTGCTTTGTTGAAGATGTGGTGCGGGTAGGGGTCGGATGGTGAGCCGGAGTGGATGGTGTTCATGATTTTGATGGTGTCATTGTCGTTGACGTAGGTCCAGGAAGGCAGGAGGTTGATGTGGCTGGGGGATGGTGAGTCTGAGGTGTAAGTGTCTGTTGGGGGGGGCCTGGTTGTTGAAGCTGTTGTGGATGTCTGCGATTCTGCAGTGGAAAAAGGTGGCTAGGGAGTCGCAGAGGTCCTGTGATGGCGGGATGTCGCTGGATCTGGGGTTGGAGAGTTCCTTCACAATGTAGAAGAGCTCTTCGCTGTTTTGTGCGTTGCTGTGGATGTACCCTTTGAAGGAGGTCCTTTTGGCGGCTCGGATGAGTTGGTGGAGTCTGCGGATGGCGCTCTTATAGGCTGTGTTGCTGTCCGGTGTCTGTTCTTGGTGCCACTTCTTCTCGAGCCTACGGCAGGCCTGCTTGGATACCTGGAGGTTGGCTGTGAACCAGATGGTTTTTCTGTTGGTGCGTGTGTTTGAGGGTTTCTTGATTGGGGCGAGTGTGTTGGCGCAGTCGTTGATCCATTGCCTGAGGTTGTGGGCATCAGAGTCGATGTCGGTCGTGTCCCTTGGTGGGTTTCGGGTGAGGGTGGGGACTAGCTGGTCTTCGGTGACTTTGCTCCGGCTGCGGTGGGGGGGGCCTTTGTGAGCGGTGATGCGTGGTTGGTTTCTCGAAGGTGAAGTGAACGCAGCGGTGGTCGATCCAGTGGAGTTCGGTGGTGTGGCTGAAGCTGACGTGGTTGCTGGCCGAGAAGATTGGGTAGAGCGTGTGTCAGGGGGAGTGGGTGGGAGTCGTGACGAGCTGTTTGAGTCCGAGGTTGGCGAGGTTGTCGAGCAGGGTGGTGGAGTTGCTGTCATTGGTGTTCTTGAGGTGGAAGTTCAGGTCTCCGAGGAGGATGTAGTCTGTGGACGTAAGGGCGTGCGTGCTGACTAAGTCAGCGATGGAGTCGCTCACTGCGGCCATGGGCCGCGGGGTCTGTAGATGAGGGTTCCTCTGAGGGGGGTGTTGGGGTCGGTGTGGATCTGGAAGTGCAGGTGTTCAGCGGTGATAAGCGTGGCGTCGGTGCTGGTCGAGATTCTGAGGGTGTTTCTGTGGACGATGGCGATCCCTCCTCCTGTTCTGTTGATGCGGTCCCTGCGGGTGATCTTGTAGCCATCATGGATGGCTATGGCTATTGCTATGGTGATGTCTGGTGCCGAGGAGGGGTTCATCCAGGTCTCCGTCAGGCAAAGGCTGGGGAGGTGGAGTCGAGTAGGTCCCAGAGTTCGATGGCGTGTTTGCGAGCGGAGCTAGTGTTGAGTAGAAGGCATCAGAGGCTGTTGCGATCTACCCCGGTTGGCGTGGTGGTGGTTTGGAGGATGGTGTAGCTGCAGTTCCGGCAGGAGAAGGGTCTATGGGTCCTCTTCGGAGTGGTCCGGATGCAGGTGTGTGATCGGCCGGCGTTGAGTACTTGGAGGTTGCTGGCGTCATAACGGCATCGGGTGTCTTTGCGTTCGCAGGGCTAGGGGGCCTGGCACTGGGCACGGTCCAGGCATGGACGGGCGCAGACGGGCTTGGCTTTGGCGACCCTTCGGCATGCCAACGGTGCACCCGCTGCATGCGCCTGCTGCGCATCCGCCATTATAAAGGGAGTTGGGAGGGAGGAGCAGCTGACAGGCGGGAGCGTGACGAATGGGCGAGCAGGGGGGCACGGCCGCGGGGCACAGCGGCAGGAATGGGTGAAGAGCAGGGGCACAGAGGCAAGGGCACGAGAGGCAAGGGGCACAAAAGGCAAGGCAGAAGGGGCACAGATGGCAAACAGGACAACAGTGGATTAATAAAAAACAGAAAAGAATCACGGTGCACAACAAAAGCAGTGAGAACCCAGCCGAGGCAGAAGGGCCTCAAACCTATGGCACTGGTGGTGGCAGCGAGCACAGGGACACGGGCACACAGGTGGTGCTGTGCGGCATGGAGGAGCGACCTGCCTGTGAACAGGGTCACAGGTGCTCCCATCGCCAAATACAGACATTCAATACATGAACCTCTGGCTGAAGACAGAGGCAGTATTTTAGCGTTGTGGTTCACCCACAATGCAACCCTTATCAATAGTATTACAAGAGTTAATCAAGTGTCTTTCTTTTAGAAAGGAATTTAGTCTTCCTGTTTTCGACTGATGTGCAAAAGGCAAAGGGCTCTAGAAGACTGTTCAGTCAGACAGCATATCTTTTCATATTTTCTCATTTTCCTCTTCCTTTTCGCTCTTTCCTTTAGCCCACTCTTTCCCTGCCTCCAAACAAATCCAAGTTTTTATTTCCACTCAATCAATCAATCAAATATAACTTTATTTGATTGTTGAAAAGCAATCATAAAAGTATACATAGACAAGACAATTCATTAAAATCTTTAAAAAGAAATGCATTTACGATTTCTCCGTGGAGTACAAAAAAATTCATCAGTTGCGGGGGATTTAAAGTCTATAATATCATAAATTTTAAAGTGCATTTATGCGATCATACTTTTCCTACTGCGCATCACATTTTTCAAATATAGTGTAATTGTTGCAACACACAGGTGATTATTAAGACATTGAATACTAAGCATGGCCACACGGCTTTGACGGTGGCCCATCTCTCTCAGAAGTGGTAATAAAACATTATGTCTAATCACATGATAAAATTTACAGAAAAGAAAGACATGTATAGTACTCTGAGGTGAAATGTCATCACAGGGACACGGAGGTAAATCATGCGTCCAATTATTTACTGTAGGGAAAACTAACCAATCTATGGAAAGTTCCAAATCTAAAGTGAGACAATAAGAATCTTTCATAATTATCTAGCACATATATTAAGTAGGGCTGAATATTAAAAGTCGTTAATATCATTATCATTTGATGTTGCAGAACAGAGGGTTTTAAGAACTCAGTTGTGACTCTTAGAGAATCCAAGAAGCTAAACCCTCCTTCTTTAAGTCTTTACGAGAAATAGCTGAGATATTAGTAGGGTTTTAAAAATAATCCAATTTTCCAATATCTTTAAAAAAGTTACAAACATAGCTCAGCCACGGTATCCTCATGGCTCCCTCTAATTTTAGAATATCTGTCAAAATATCTCTGTTAAGCTTTGTTGCTTCTTGTGTCCACAGCCTGTGCCATAATAGTAAAGGCTCCAGCTTAATTTGATGGATGTATGACATTACAATGCATGCTTTTACCAGGCATGCCTTTACATCGCAAGTTTTACAACGCATGCTTTTACAACGCATAGTGTTGAGGGGTGCTGGATAGAGAATAGTTTAATTTACTATTCCAACTCCAGTCCCCGTGGATAGTAGGGAAGGTGTAGGTTAGTAAATTAAATCTATTCCCTATCCTAGAGCCTCCCCCAGCGCAATGCGTTGTAATGGCATGCGTTGTAATAGTTGCGTCGTAAAGTCACTGCGTGGTAAAAGTTGCATTGTAAAGGATGTTCCCCTAATTAGATCTGATATAAATGCAAGACCCAATTCTGCATGACAGTTATAACTAGAGGTGCTCTTTGGAACCGCAAGAATAAACTTCAAGAAGGAGTTTTCCACCACCTGAATAGGCGTGGGGTCGACAAAACCCCATACCCCATTGCCATAAGTAGCACCAGACACACATTTAGCTTTATAGATCTTAATTAATTCCACAGGTGGTCTAGTGCCTAAATTCTTTGAGAAGGTTTTGAGAGCGGCTGTCGATTGAATCATTGCATGTTTTTTAGCTGACACGGCCTGGGACCAAGACTCACTCTGAGTGAAAAGTATCCCAAGATAGGAAAACTGCTTGGTGGATTCAAGCTTCTGTCCTGCTATAAATATGGCCCTCTTAGGTTTACAATGCCTGCCGCAATGCATAGTAAACGTTTTGGTTGTATTAACTTTTAAACCCAGCTCGATCATGAAGTGGAAAAAGCTATCTACCATACGCTGTAATCCCACTTGAGTACGTGACATGAGAACAGCGTCGTCAGCGTACAAAAGCGCCGGGATTGGGCGGCCGGCTATGTATGGGGGATCCAAGCTAATGTTGCACAGATCTTTTTCCAGTCCGTTTATATACAAGTTAAAAAGGAAAGGGGCCAGAACGCAGCCCTGTCTGACCCCACTCCTAATTAGAATTTTATCGGTGCGTTCCCCCTATAGGCCAAAGCGAACGCAGGCTGAAGCGTCGCTATAAAAACGTTTAAGATAATCAATAATATTTTCTTCAACCCCAAGTTGTCCTAGTATGATCCATAGTTTGGAATGGATCACACAGTCAAATGCGGCCGAGAGGTCAACGAAGGCCAAGAACAGGTTACCCTTCTTGGCCCTTGTATACTTCCCTAACAGCATTAGTAGGTTTAAACCTTGTTCCACTGTCCCTAAGCCAGAGCGGAAGCCATACTGGAGATCAGATAAAATAGAGTTTTCTTCTGCCCACACCAGAAGCCGGTTCAGGATTATTCGACCCGCTATTTTGGTAAAGGAATCTAAGAGGGAAATGGGCCTGTAACAACCCGGATCTTGTCTATCCCCCTTTTTATAGATAGGGACTATTTCAGATTCCACCCAGGTGGGCAGAAAATCTGAAACACAGCTGGCATTAAGCACCTGGACCAGGAGAGGGCCCCACAAAGAAGGGGCAGTCTTAAAGATATCTATGGGGACACCATCCGGGCCAGGGGCCTTACCACCCTGGCTTACACATAGGGCTTTTTCAACTTCCTCCAGGGTAAAACACACATTTCTTGAGGTGGGGTATTCGGAGGAAGATATCATGGAAACCACTTGTCCCTCGCCCTCATACACTCTAGAAAAGTGCCTAATCCAATCAGATTCAGGGATTGCTATTTCCAACTTCAGACCAACCTCTTCCCTAAGAAAGGGAGTTCTAATAAGTTTCCAAAAGCCCGCACTATCATTCCTAGTAGAAGCAAGATGCAAAGCTTCCCAGGCTTCAGCTCTCAACATATTCTTCCTATCTTTTATTGCTATTTTATATTCCTTCCTAAGTCGGCCCACCTCCCTGACACACCTAGGTTTTTTATGCAATTCCCTCTTTAGGAGAGCGTAGGCCCTAGTACATTTAGAATCAAACCAACCTCCCTCCCGCTTATGGTTTTTAAATTGCCTCACAAGGGAGGTCCTGATTTCATTCGAAATGGTCGAGAAGGAAGCAAGGAGCATATCAGGGGGAGAATCTACCCTTAAACAAGTCATTATTTCCTGTAAGCATTTACCAACCACTGAATTAATTATTTCTGCCTGATTCACCATGGCCCATTTTAACGTGTATCCATTCACGCTGCCAATAGCTAGATTCACGTCCACACTGTCCCTTTCTTTATGATTTATCAGGGTGGATGTTGTTGGCAGCAGGATGGCCACAAAGAGCGGAAAGTGGTCACTTAATGCAATATCAGAGACGTTAAAGGAATAGATTCTACCACCATATTTATTAGAAACAATAGCATAATCGATAGTTGGAGCACAACCCCTTTCATTAAATGTTGAGGATAGGGAAGATGGTAAAATACAAACTTCATTAGCAAATCCTAGATCAAGTTTAGCTAACAAACTATTAAATTGTTCCCCTTGAATGGAGTGATTAAAATGTGAGTGGCCCAAACGGGGAACATCGTTTACGATGCGGTTTTTACACCGCAGTGCCTTTACCCTGCAGCTATTACAACGCAAGTCGTTACTACGACTTGCGCTGGATGGCGCTGTGGGATAAGGAATCTTGCAATTTTATATTCCAACACCTCCCCTACTGTTACGGGGACGGGTGTTGGAATATACAATTATAAGATTCCTAAATCCACGCCCTACAATGCAAGTCGTTGTAACGACTTGCGTTGTAAGACTTGCGTGGTAAAGGCATGCGTTGTTACAACATGCGTTGTAACAACGTACATCCGGCCCAAACCATCTCCCTGTGTCATTCCACACCTATTGTCCTTCATCATACTACACAGAGTACAATTAAAGTCCCCAAACAAAAGTATCATCAATTTATGTCTATAAATTTTTTCCTGTAAAAACAGTGCTTTGGTCAATTTACTTAAAACAATAGGTACATCACCAGGAGGAATATTGTTATATAAGTTAACAAGAGCAATCGGAGTATCAAAAGCCAGGACAAGTATTAAAAGTTGAAAGTAAATGTCTGTAATGGGCTCAATTACTCTTACAAGGTCCAAGTTATTAGACAAATAAATACTCAAACGACCCTTTGCTCTTCCATGTAAAACGTCAACAGCTGGAGTATGAAAGGTCCTAAAACCATTTAAATGGACCAGATCAAGACTCCAGGTTTCTTGAAAACAGAGCATATCTTGTGTCTGAATGAAATCCCACCAAATTGGGTTAGCAATTTTAGATCTAATACCGGCAATATTCCATGAGGAAATTTTACATACCGGTGGGACTAACAAGGGGGTGGCTGGGGCAGCAGAGGCGGAACCAGTTGGAAAGGAAGAGATCCTATGGTCACCTCCCACCTCTGGTCCCACATCTATAGTCCCAAAGCCCCCTATGTGTCTCGAAATCCCTAAGATAGTCGGGCTATATTAAAAACTTTCCCCCCATCTGCCACTATAGTTTCCCCATTACCAGAATAGGGGATAAGATCAGCTTCTACGTCCAAAGGAATAAGTGTAGTAGTATCTACCTGTAGTCAGTCATTGTTTTCTAAGCCACTGAGAGTGTCAAATGGATTAAATGTTGGGACACCGTATCTTCTACCCAATGGTTCATCAAAGTTTAAAGGTGGACAGGGGGGGAGCTAAACACCTAATTGGTCGAGGTGGACAGTAAAAGAAACCGAGGGGAAGAATGTTAATAGAGTCTGGGTCAAGTGTCCCAGTACAACCTCTCTCGATTAAAGTACGTACCAATTGTGGTGACCGGAATGATAGGATTACACAGTCACTGCTCAATGTTTTATCTAAGGTGCCCAACCAGCTCACTCTTCTGGCCATCTTAAATTCTGAAAACAAATAGTTTTAAAACCCAAACTTGGTAGATAAAAAGTGAAGGGATTTATTCCTTAACACCTTGGCTGCTAGGTGTTTTCCCCTCCCATGCTGACTTTTTTTGATTATCATTTTGCATGACGAGCTCAGCTCGTCATCAGCACAGCTCAACCGTGCCTCATGACGAGCTGAGCTCGTCATGAGCATGGAAGGGGTTAAAGTCGACCAATGTTCAAAAGTATTAGGGGGTAATGGAGGAACATTGGCTAACACCACAGTATATGGTGTCGCTTCTGGGGGCAAATTTAAAATAAGTAAACTTAAAATTGCATTTGGCTCAGTTTTGTCCTCAGCTCTTCTAGTTTGTTTTGATGGTACGTTGGAAACTGCTGGTGTTGAGACAGATAACCCAGGAGTATTAGTTCCCTTGTCCCCTTGATTTTTTAAGCTCCAATTGACCATTGGCCTTGGAATTTTTTGTTTGATTTTGAATTTAGGTTACTGGGACCGGTAAAATAATATTGGGATTTCCACTCGAACAAATAGAGGTGGGTTGAGGTAATATAGAAATTTTTTTTTCCTGGGATGGCTGCTGATTCATATCAAGCTTTCCCTCAATGTTGGTCAACCTTGTTTCAATATTCCTAACCTTTAAACAAATAGGTTCTAAAAGCGTTGTTAAAAGGATCTCCATTCTTTCCCAGAAAGATTCCTCTACTATTGGGACCCTTGCACTAGTTGATGGAAATACAATTTCTGGTTGGTTATTCACCTTATTTCCTCTTTTCCAAGTAGGCTTCTCAACAACCTTTCTTTGTTTGTTGCTAGTATTCCCTTTACCATTTTTTACAGCTTGAGCTTCCTTAATGGTGTGTTTTAGTTTACATCTTGCCTTTTGCCCTCTGGTCATGACACACAGGCTGTCGCTGTTATCGGTTAAAATAGACTCAAGTCAAAATATAATTCCCTTTGGGCGAATTACCATAGAAAAACATGTTCTTACAAACATACACATATGGACTCACTAATATCAAATCAAAACATGGAAGCAATATAAAATATATCTAAAAAAAAGCAGTGAAAACACTATAATAAAAGTAAATCTGCACAGTTTAATAGCATACACTACTTTGTTAAAAATGGGAAACATATACAAGACGGAACACTATAAAAGATATAGATCCAACATTCCTATAAAAAGGAGGTACAAGTGAAGGACTAAATTCCAACAAAAACTCAGAATTTTCCTTAATTTGTCTTTCTCGTATTACTCCTTGTGCATCGACGCGTTTCGGCGGTTGTTTAATGTTTAACCACCTTCATCAGGACAATTACAATAAATGTTTCCCAATGGTTCTCAATAATTCTATGTCACTCAGTAAAAGATCAGGGGTACACTGCCTCCTTCTCAGTCTCAATAGATATTCGTCGAAGCGAAATATCTCTTCAAAAGTAAAATAGTGTTCTCCTCCTAGTATGTCTTGATAGTAATAAGAGGGCTGCAACACTTGTAATCTGCGTCGTTCGAAGCTTCGTAACTGGCAAAATGTGCTTACATAAATATCAATATAGAGTTATAGAGCCACACACGCGGTATCAGTGTGGGCGTTCACACACACTCTATCAAATCTTGTATTTAAATATCCATTGCTGATTGGCAACACCAGGATCAGGGAACCAAAGGTGACACGTGATTTTACCAGCGTGCACTCCCTATCGGCGCTCAGGCAGAAGCGTCCCGCGTGCTGGCAGATGAAGCTGGAAACGGCAAACCTGGCAGACAAAGCTGGAAACGGCCAATAGAGACAGAGATTGGACTTAAAGGTGTGCCACACCCCACCTTTTCTGGAGAATCCTCATTCGAAGGAAGAGGATCGAGAATTACCTCACTTGTGAATATTGTGGGGGTCACAGATAACCTTGTTAAAGAGGGCAAGGGTTCAGAAGGTACAGGGGCCATCCCAAGAGCTTTCTCATTAGTTGGTAAAATGGGATGTAACCCAGGTAAAGCAACAAAGGATGGGGCGAGCATCGAATCCTGGGAATTAGTTGTAAACATTGAAATGTTAGTAACAGGTAGGGGAGGAAGGGTACCAGCGGGAAGTGAAAAGCGCATTTCTGTACTTTCAATAGCAGAGGCAACCACCCCAATAGTCTTCTGCAGCATTCGGTCGATAGCTGTCAGACTAGGAAGAGGTGGATTAGAAACTACCCTTTGTTTTACTATTGGGGCAGGTTGAACAGGAATATTCTTCCCCATTATTTAGCACTGAATATGTAAAATGTAATAAATAATTAAATATCCAAGACAATATATCTATATCACCATATACCAGGGAGATTAACACATTAAGAAACATATGAAAGGAGCACTTAAAGAAATAAAACACGAATTAAACCAATAGAGTGATTGCTTTTTAAGCTAAAAGACACTATTTACTATTTAGTGCCGTACAACTTTACAATGTTAAGAACCTGTAAGCAATGTCCAAGAGGGGTGGCCCAGCCCGGCCTCTTCCGGCCCCGGACGGCCACAGACGGTCCCGCCCTTGTCCCGGCACGCTCCAGCGCGCGTCCCGCGGGACGAGGTTTAGGGATGCCCTTCATGCGCCTCCTGGCGCCTCGCAATGACGAATGCGGCGTCCTTGCCGCTAGCGGGGCTGCTGGGAGATGAAGTCCGGTCGAATGGAAGGGGCTCGGCGGAGCCAAGCCCGGCCAAGAGGGAGAGCGGAGCAAAGCCCGGCCCACAGGCGCAGCCAAACGAAGAAGGGGCTCGGCGGAGCCAAGCCCGGCCAAAAGGAAATGAGCGGAGCCAAGCCCGGCCCGCAGGAAACAAGTCTGCCCAGCAAGTAAGGTTCTCAACGAGGACTCGGCCCCGGGATGCCCTTTATGCGCCTCCTGGCGCCTCGCGATGACGAATGCGGCGTCCTTGCCGCTAGCGGGGCTGCTGGGAGATGAAATCCGGTCGAATGTAAGGGGCTCGGCGGAGCCAAGCCCGGCCAAGAGGGAGAGCGGAGAAAAGCCCGGCCCACAGGCGCAGCCAAACGAAGAAGGGGCTCAGCAGTGCCAAGCCCGGCCAAAAGGAAATGAGCGGAGCAAAGCCCGGCCCGCTGGAAACAAGTCTGCCCAGCAAGTAAGGTTCCTCCCACTCAATTTCCGTTTATTTTCCTTATTTCTCTCATGCCCCTTATTTCTTCATCCATCTTTTCACAATCGCTTCCTTTGTATCTCGTTTTCTCGCTCTTCCTCCTTCACTTTCACTTCTACTCATTCCTTTTGACTTCTCTTCCTATCTTCCCCTTTCACCATCCGCCTTTTTTTGTTCTCCCTTTCCGTTCCGACGGGTCTTCTTTTTCGTATGACTCTCTTTATTCTTTCCTCTCTGTCTTCTACACCCCTTTCTGTTTCGCTTTCTACATCATTGTATCTCCCCTTCTCTTTCCCTCTTCGATTCTGACTTTCAGTTTACTATATCAATAGCTATGGTTTCTTTTGAGTGTTCATTATCTTTTATCAGCTATTGTATCCTTGCCTCGCCCCCTTCCCCTGAAACTTATTTGAACTTTATCTTTCTCGTCTCTATCCCTCTCCTACTAATTTATTTCCTGGAATTAAATACATCTCACACATCTTCTTAGTTTCTTTTCTAAGCCTCTTATTGATCTCTGTCCCTCTTTTTTCCCTACCTCTATCATTTTCCTTTTACCTGATGCTCTCTTTTGTAGGGTGATCAGATGACCCGGATGTCCCCGGACAGTCTTTGTTTTCAGTGGACTGTCCCAGTGTCCTGATATTTTTCTTCATTTTATATATATATATCCCAGTTTCGGGGACAAAGGCCAGGTGTTTAGCAAAGCAGAATTGAAAGGTATGCGCTCCTTTCACAGGTGCCTCTGAAGACTGAAAAAATGAAGTCATTTATCTTTTTCTGTCAGGCAGCACAGGAGGAGGTTGGCTGCATGCTCCCAAAAGAGGGGAGACAGGGTGAGGAAGAGGGCAGGGGCTCACAATGGATGTCCTGCAATCCTGCAATGTAAGAATCTAGCCTGCACACCTATTTGATCCCAAATTTAGGTAATGTTTTATAAGAATATGTGTCTGTATCGGGAGCTACCCAGTGGTCAGTTGAGCCCACAACTGTAAATGAAACTGCTATGTAGAGGCCTAGTATAGACTAGGTCTGACCGGGAGCTCACTCCTAATGTCCCTAAGGTTTCAGAACACTTTACACGATTAATCAAAATTACTCAAATATTATACAAAAGTATAATATTTGAGTAATTTTGATTAATCGTGTAAAGTGTTCTGAAACCTTAGGGACATTAGGAGTGAGCTCCCGGTCTGTCCTGCAATCCTGTCATAATGTTAAATGTAGCCTTGAAAATGTGTGCCTGTATATATAAGTGTAGCCCACACATTTAAAAGGCTACTGTACATACATAGGCAAATATTTACAAGGCTACGCAAAAACCGGGTCAGAACGGATATAGAAATACGAGCAAGGACGTTAGTCCTACTTTTATTTCTGGCCTGTCCCGGTTTTTGGTTATCAAAATTTGTTCACCCTACTCTTTTGGGCTTTCCCAATACCCCACTCCCTAATCCCCCCCCACATCATGGCTGTTGTATTTCCACGCGACACCTCAGCTCTTTCCCTTGCACCCTACCCCCTAATCCCTCTCCACCTCACCAGTACCCAACAACCTCCCCCATACACACAGTCATCGCCCCCACTACCTTCCTTTTCTCTACACATTCTCCAGTCTCTTTCCTCTCTGGTATATTTCTTTTCTCCACACAACCCCTCTTCTTAGGTCGAAACGTACCAGACAGCATGGCAGAATCCATTAGGGGGGTGAGGGGGGAGCATTCAGGAGTCACTGGGACCAATCAAGGTGGTTGAGGCCTTTTACCCCTGATGACCCAGGATCCACCTTACTATGGATTCCGCTCAGCTGGGTCAAGCGCCCCCTTCTGCACCTGACTCTCAGCTCGATACTGGAGCTTCATCAGTCAATGCTCCTTCAAAGGAAGCTCAGACATTATTCAGTAAACACGACTCATAACTCAAAGTGCAGGCGCTGCAGCAATAAATCAAGGTCCAGTTAAGTTCTTGATTTTGTATTAAAAGAAGCATGTTTATTCTGACTCTACACAGTAAACGACATTCAAGAAGCAATTACACAATCCAATTGAGGTCGGGGCTCTAGTAGTTTTCACTCCACTCCCTGTCCGACCACTTCTAGTCTAAAGGGTTCGGTGTTATCCCTCATTCACTGATGGCCACATCCAGGGAATGTAAACTAATTAGGCCGACCTTAAGAGTTCTTCCCTCTGACTCTGCAAGTAAGTTCAATTTTTAGAATCTAGGGTTTAGCAGCTCCAATGAGGTTATGTCCCCTGGGGCCCAAAGGCCCAGTTCTAGGCTTACCTGCGCCGCTGGCAAAGTATCCTTCTGCATTGCAGGATGGTCCCGTTCTGGATTGGCCGAGTCCACACACAGCTGCACCTGGCAGACGCAGGCTCTCTTCCCCAAGCCACGATACCTGCAGCGGTCGGATGGTTCAAGCGGTCACACAGCGGAGGGTGGGGTTTGGTCTCCTTGCTCCAAAGGAGTTCTTTGGGGGTAGTCCACAAAATGTTGTTGAGTTCCACCTTGTTCACAACAGTTTCCCAGTCCTGGGGAACAACCTGGACTTCTTGGCTTAAGCATCTCTGGTGCCCCTTACTGGCATATGGGGTCACAACTCTCGTCTTCACACCTCGGTCACACTAGCCTCAGGTGGTTAGTTACGGCGGTCCCTCCTGGAATACGGGATCACCAAGCTACTTCGGCACATGGGTTCCTCCCTCCACCGGCTTTAATCCACATAATGGTGATCCCTCCTAGTATATGGGGTTGTACAGTTAATTCAGCACATGGGCAATGGCTCGATAGGGCAGGGAGAAGGTTTTCCCCACTGTGCTCCTCAAGTTCAGTTCACAGCGGCTCCTCCTGGCATAGGAGGTCACCAATGAAGTCCAACACGCAGGTTGCTGCCCGATTAGTGCAGGAAGGATTCTCCATACCTCACACAGAGTACTTATTCCAGGGATCTATTCTGGACCTCTCTCCCTCCGACGCTCTCCTCTTCCTCACTGGCCACCCAGTCATGGTGAGAAGGCAGGCAGCTACAGGCCTGTGAATTTGGCTACCATGGGTGATATCCCTCACTCAGCAGGAAGACTAGCAGGTGGTGCCCCAGTCCTGGTCACAGGCAGAAGTCTTGCAGAGCTTCACCTCTTCACACAGCTTGGCTAGCTGCTCAGCAGATGACACAGGGTCTCAGACTCACTTACTTTTAGTTCTTTTCCAGATATATAATATGATTTAGGATCTGGACCGTTGAGGTTTTATGTTGGGGGTTCTGCTTCTTTAAAATGGACATCTCTCACCTTTTTCTTCCTCCTGAAGGATTTCTGTCACAGGCCGTAGGTCTCTGAAGCTGAACTGGGAGAAGTGAGCTAACGAACGATGATGAATTCAACCCATATCTGTGACTGGGGGCGAGTGTTTGAAAAGTTTCAGTGCTCCGTCCATCATCTCCTTGTGTTTGCTTTGTTCACCCTAAGTTGGCAGGGTATTCCCAAACGTGGGTCTCTTGCTCACTTTGCCACTGGATTTAAGCTAGCCTGGCTGATGAGGGGTGTTACCCCGAAACCGGTACCAGGATGCTTGTTTCCGTCCAGGGAACCCCTGGTCTGGCAGTTCAGGCTGGACTGTTCCCATGAGGAACACTGTCAAGACTGATTTGCATATGGCTGCGTCTGAACTGGGATGGCGAAGTGAGCTAAAGAACGATAATGGACTCAACCCAGATCTGTGACTGGGGGTGAGTGTCTGAAAAGTTTAAGCGCTCCGTCCATCATCTCCTTGTGTTTACGCTGATTAACACACAACAAGATTCATGGGAGTGACCAGAGTTCCCACCTGGATGTCAGCCACAGTGATATGTGCATCAAAGGTGAATCCTGGGCCCTCAGCCCTACTCTTTATGATTCTCTCATCAGCCCCATCTCCCTCGTCCTCGTTGTGTCCAGGCTCCTTCCCTTGTGATCTAACGCTGAATCAAAGAGCCCTTTGAAATGCACAGGGGGAGCCTGGTTCTCCCCTCACTCAGTGCTTGCCCCCCCCCACCTTACAGGAATGTAACAAACACAATTCTGTCTGGGGGGATTCTTCTACTCCTTACGTATTCACCAGGCATGCCTGAGCTTCCCAAAAAAGATTCTAAGGCCCACATGCATCAATATCGGCTTTTGCGATTTCTAAATTGCGAAAAATAGTGATTCGCAATTTAGGAATCGCAAAAGCCTATGCATGATTATTTTTTCATTTTTTATGCAATTCGGTAAAAATCGCTATTTTTACCGAATCGCATAAAAAAAGCGAATTTCAAATTGCGAATTCGCAATTCCGATTCATTCCTATGGGCCAAAATGCCCATAGGAATGAATGGGAATTGCGAATTCGCAATTTGAAATCGCAATTCATCAATCCATTTCAAGGGTGGAGAGGGGGGTCTAAATGCCCCCCCCCTGCACCCATGAAATGTACTTTTCAGTAGAAGTTACATACACACATGTCCTAAGGACATGTGTGTCTGTAACTTAACAGTTTAAAAAATGCATTTTTGTGCATTTTTAAACAATTTCACAAATTACCACGAGGTTGAACTTCGTGGTAATTTGCACTTCCAATTTGAAAAATCGCACATTTTTTGGAAATGATGCATAGCATTTAAGAAATCGCAAAATTGCGATTTCTTATATGCTATCGCAATTTTAGAAATCGCAAAAAAGTTGCGATTTCTAAAATAGCATGATGCATCCCAAACAGCACTTTTGGAATCGGAAACGGCCGATTTTAAGGAATCGCACCGTTTGCGACTCCAAAAATGCTTGATGCATGTGGGCCTAAGATCCTTCATGTTATGTACTACTGCACGCACTTCTGCACTCAGGATTTGCTCCCAGCACACCCGCTGCCTAGTACAGCTGTCCTCATTTATTCTGCTACCACTGCCATTCCCACATGCACGGTCTGTACACATTGTTCAGTACTGCAGTCTCTTTGTACTGCAAGAGTGATTACTTTTTAAAGCAAACCATGCCAGCACAAACACGTTTACCTATCATGTGCATACTGTACCACACTTCACCCTAGGTGTAATGCGAGGCCACATGCACTCAGCACGTTTTCATCACACATGGACTTTCAAATCAACCTAATGTAAGGGTAAGTTAAACACACAGCAGCGGAACTTTCAAAACGACACACAGTAACAAGCATCTGCAATGCAATAGGTCTTGCAATTACATGAGTTTGAGCCATTGGCATTGTAAATGACAATGCCTTTTATTTATGTTTTGGTTTTTAAAACATAAATAAAAGGCATTGTCTTTTACAATGCCAATAGCTTAAACTCTTGCAAATGCGGGACCTATTGCCTTCCAAATGCTTGAAGGTATCGCTGAGTTGCCCCCATCTGTCTCCCATGTCCCCTGAAGAGCTCCCCCTTTGCTGCAAGTTAAATAAACAAGCCGGTGCTCACAACTTTGCACGGGAGACCCTCCTGCCCTCTTGCAGTAAGAGAAACTCACTAAAGAAAATAGTGCTTATAGACTAAAGAAGAAGTACCATGTGGAAACCGAAGTGCAAGGGCCAGTCCTCATGGGAGGTTATAAATGAAGACAAGGCAGTACTAAGGAGGGACTAATAAGCCTAATAACGAATCAGAAGCCAGCATTTACAAGGAGAATGACACAAGCCAATGACAAATATGGGCGGAGAGTGGGGGGGCTTCAAGTACATACTCCAATACAACATGGCTCGCAGAGCAGCGCATACAATGCCCAGGCTTGACCTAAAAAAGGACCTGTTCACTCCTACACAGTATGCTGCTACCACTACGCTTGCACTGTTTAACTGCTGGTGAAGACAGTTGCCGTCCACCACTATGAGGGTAGACCTTTGGGCGCCCCACCGGTCCAACAAAACTGCAAGGCAGGCTTATGTCATGGCACACACACATGATCCGTGTTCGTCTATGACACAAAATTAGCTTTAGGGAGCCAGACAACAATACAGTGGGGCACTCTGGGCAGGGGTACACATCTCTTACCATGCAGAGGACTTTTCCATCCCAACAACAGCTGTCTGGTTTGCGTAAGACATCTTAGGGACATTCATAAAGCTTCCCTGGAAATGCATTCTGCCTGCTGCTTACCATGTGGCCTTGTGGTTTATAACTCACATTTTCTGGCTATGTGCTGGCTGGCTGGCTTTGTTTTAGGCTGTCCGGCTACAGTTCGCCCCTCCCAAGAAGCAAAGCCTTTTCACACAACCTCTCCTTGTATTCTTCAACAAGTGCTCCTTTCTGTAAACAGGCCTGTAAATGTTGTTCTTATCTTGTCACATTTGCTGTACATTCAAAGACAGAGGTCAAATGTCAGGCTCTGTTTTCCATGAGAGCTTGGGTTTACTTTTCTTTCTCTGACTTCAAGGTGAGAGGATTTATAGGACTATCTTGCTGGATACTGGGGGTAGGAAAGGGTTTTTCTACAACACTGTAACATTTAAATGAACTATACAAGTATTTCAGAATATATCAGAATTAGAAAAGCACAAGTTAAGAATATGTTTTGATAACTTTGAAGTGTACTGGAAACAAATACTTTTAAAGTGATCAAAACAAGGTGATGCCACAAAGTGATGCGATTTTCACACATTATGTTTATGCGCTGTATAGTTTTGTTGGTAAAACTGTATGTCTGTGCAAATGTAATGGTCATTTCAATTGAAAATGTGATGTCTATAATGGCAGTGTGCTACCACACCATGCATACTCCACTCTACTCTGCACCACGCCACTATAACGTGGATTTGTAGAGCGCAGAACTTGTCACCCATGAGGGTAATCAGGTGCTGAGTAGGTGCAGGTTTAGTGAGTAGGATCACTTAAAGAGCCAGGTTTTCAGTTACTTGCTGAACCACTAGTGACGCAGCATCCTGATGTGCTGGGGAGGTTGTTCCAGGATGTGGCTGCCAGTTAGAAGGCCCTACCGCCTGTCTTGCTTCTATGGATATGCGTTTGTGGGCGAGTGCCAGTGATGCAGAGCAGAGATTCCTGGTTAATTTGTAGAAGTGTAGATAGTGGTTGAAGTAGGTGGGACCCTGGTTGCGAAGTGCCTTACAGGCATGAGAGGCAGTGTTTTTGAATGGGAATCCAGTATAGTGTTCGGTGGGGGGGGTGATGTGTTTGCAGCAAGGTAGGTTGAGGGTTAGTCTGGCGAAGGCGTTTTGGATGGTTTGCAGCTTGTGTAGCATGTGTGCGTAGATGCCGTACAGAGGGTGTTGTCGTATTCAAGTCTGCTTGTGATGAGTGCCTAGGTGATGGTCTTTCTGGTGTCAGGGAGGGAGCCATTTGACGATTTTTCTGAGCATTCAAAGTATGTGAAAGAAAGCGGAGACGGTATTGGTTTGATGTCTCATGGTGAGGTTGGTGTCCAGGATGATGCCCAGGTTTTTGGCTTGGTCAAAGGGGCTGCCCTAGTTCTGTGGGCCACTAGGTGGAGTCCCAGGATGTTATTGTCGCCAAATATCAGCGCTGCACTCTACTCTGCACCACTCCACTGTCCCCTGCTCCACTCCAAGCCTCTCTACTCTATGCAAACACACTCTACACCACTACACTATTTGCTGCTGCACCCTACACCACACCAGTCTAGGCCACTCCACTCTATAATACTGTACTCTAAGCCAATATACTCTACACCAATACACCCCACTCTGTACCACTCCACAGCACTCTTTCCCACTTTACGCCATTACACTGCACTCTAATTTGCACTACTCCACTCTGAAACAAACTACATCAGTGTACTCTATCCCACTCTATTCCAAATGTCTAAACCACCATACTCTATGTCCTTGCACTCTACTTTGTACCACTGTAGTTTATGCCACTCTACTCGGCAATACTGTACTTAACATTGCTAGGATGACAACTGGCAATGGTGCAATTTCAGGATGGTGAGTGTAAAAATTCAGGACAAAGGGTCAAAATTCAGGACAAAAATTTAGGGCAGAAGGTCTAAATTCAGGACAAAAGGTAGGTTTTACAGACACATCAGTGCCATTGAGAAATGTAAAGCGGCAAACATAGGATGTGGCTAATTGGGACCTACAGTGCTGGACTAGAGTGCAGTACTCGGAGTGGCCAGCTTTATGTGTCAGATCGCTTCAAGCATTCCATTTCTGTTCAGTTGATGATGACTGGCATAGAGTAATGAATAGGACCTATAATGGACAGGTCTTGTGTGAGGGTAAGAGCACTAAGTAGGAAAAGGGAGTTATTACCCGGCCTGCATGAGCTATAAATGGCTGCACACTGACAAGTGTTATGGTATTATTGTAGGAAAGAGCGGTTACATATGAGTTGCAATTACTATATAATGACCTGGCTAGCCATATATCAGCCCTCCTTATTTTACCTGTGTATTGAAAACTAGCAGCGCGTCCCGACGTTGTCCGGGTATGAATTGCTGCTGGCCAGTAGCATATTGTTTGGTAGGATTTCGTTTTGATAGCATTTCTTATCTGTGACAGGCCTGTGAAACGCTCCGATTCACAGTGCACTGCTGATGCACTTAAGAGTGCGCGTTCAGTAGTGTGTGAACTCGAGTTTCCCTACTTTATTTTTCCTTGCAATATTATATAGCGCGAACTCGACAACATGGCATGAGCACAATTTACATTACAGAAGAACACATTCATTTGTGGTAGGCAGGGGGAGACAAAGTGATTTGCCTGGAATCACAGGATGTTGAGCTGATGCCGAGATTCGAACGTAGCTCCCCAGCTCTAAAGATCGCAATTCTAGAACTTGTGGTGGGAGGTGTGTCTAAAAGTGTATGTCGGTGCTGGCCATCAATGAGAGAGACCTGTGCATTTTTCAAATGGGTGGTGAAAAAATATGAGTATGTTGCTGGAGATGTGGGCCGCCGTGCCACCAATGTACTTACAAAGGGTAAACACCCATTATTCCGCAACTTTCTTTCCGCATACCATCACTCCGCATACTTTCATTACGAAAGTACCATGACTCCGCAATGCCATTATAACGCATGGCATTACATTTTATATGCTTTTACCACGCATACATTTACAACGAAATTCGTTGTAAATGCATGAATGGTAAAAGCATGTTTTTTTTAATGTTTGGATAAGGTATGGGTAAAGGGGTATATGTTTTGGGGTACAGAGGTATATGTTTTGGGGTGTTTGGGTATTTTAGGGGTTCAGATATAGTTTTGGGTTATGGGGTACAGGGGTAGTTTTAGGGTTTAGGGATAGGTATGGGTTTTGGGGTACAGGGGTATTTTTAGGGTTCAGGGCTAGGTTTGGGTTTTGGGGTATAGGGGTATTTTTAGGGTTCAGGGGTAGGTTTGGGTTTTGGGGTACAGGGGTATTTTAAGGGTTCAAGGCTAGGTTTGGGTTTTAGGGTACAGGGGTATTTTTAGGGTTCAGGGCTAGGTTTGGGTTTTGGGGTACAGGGGTATTTTAGGGTTCAGTGGTAGGTTTGGGTTTTGGGGTACAGGGGTATTTTAGGGTTCAGGGGTAGGTTTGAGTTTTGGGGTACAGTGGTATTTTTAGGGTTCAGGGCTAGGTTTGGGGTACAGGGGTATTTTTAGGGTTCAGGGGTAGGTTTGGGTTTTGAGGCACAGGGGTATTTTAGGGTTCAGGGGTAGGTTTGAGTTTTGGGGTACAGTGGTATTTTTAGGGTTCAGGGCTAGGTTTGGGGTACAGGGGTATTTTTAGGGTTCAGGGGTAGGTTTGGGTTTTGAGGCACAGGGGTATTCATATGGTTCAGGGCTAGATTTGGGTTTTGGGGTACAGGGTTTTAGGGTTTAGGGATAGGGTTGGGTTTTGGGGTACAGGGTATATTTATAGGGTTAAGATGGGTTAGTGTTTAAGGGTGTTGGGGTATTTAAGGAGTAAGGGTGGGTTATGATTATGGGGTGCAGGGGTATTTAAAGGGAGCAGGGTGGGATTAGCACACGATATGAGACATGGCATGAAAGGCGGAAGGTACCACACGCCCCCAGCGTTTGTCACGCCCCCAGCACACGCCCACAGCACAACGCAGACACGCCCACAAGGGACTACTTTGCTGGAACGGTTCTTTTACCTTTTAAATGTATATGGTGGGCGTCTGCATAGCCTATGTCCTTCTGCTGCAACTGCACTTTCCAACGTTGTATTGGGTGTTGTGATTGGTGCTGTGGTTCCTGAGATTACCCGCCACAAAGGTTTGGGCTCTCTCTTTATTATATTAGTATGGATAGTATACTGCTTAGGCTGTTTCATTTCTGTGAGCTGTAACCTGCAGAATATGCATCATTTGAACATCACCAAGTAAAGTGTCCTGATTGTTTTGATCCTATTAAAACTCTGTTTCCAGAACACTTCTGAATGACAAATAAGGGGTCCATTTGTGGTTTCCTAACTGCTGATATGTTTTGAAATATTTGCAAAGTTCATTTGCAGATATTTAAAATATGTGGGTTACAAACTGGCAGTTTACTGCCTTTTTTTAACACCCCCAATAAACACGGGGAAAATATGGTGCATTCTACAACATATCTACCATTTCATATCAATTGTATTAGCTTGTAAGGCATGGTACATGATGACTTTACTGTGCACCAGGATACGAAAATCTTTGATGGCGCTCTTCAATTATTCCCTCACTATCACCAACAGTGCCTGTCCCTTACATGTATTTCATTTGTTTTATAGCTTCTCTCATACCAGTGTAGGGTGCCACAGCACTTTGCATAACACACACATACAGAGACAATAAATCATACATGTGTAAATCAGTGTATAGAAAATGTTATATAAGGTAACGGGGACTACAAGGTGTAGGATGCACATGTCACCCATTCTGGTAGGCATTTTGTAAGAGTGCTTAGACTGAAGACGCTCAAACACAGGATTCAAAACATAACACAGTAGTTTGTGTTGATTTCTATGATAAGAATGTAGTACTGCCCAACAATTTTTTTAGAAACATCAGGATAATGAAAAACTGGAAAAGAAAACATAATTTTGCAACTGGTACCGTGCAGCTTGCATGCAGCTCATTGATGCCAGTTCATAGCTCAATGTGCTAGATTACGTATGTAATTTATGAACTGCACAGTAACAAGAGAATCTCAGTGACAAATGTGAAAGTCAATGTATAGGAAATGTTACTTAGGACAATGAGGGCTACAAGGTGTAAGAGTCAGATGTCATCCATACTGGTAGGCAGTGGCGTAGCATAGGCAGGCCACAGGGGGAGTTGCCCCGGACGCAATATTCTTAGGGATGCAAAATTTCAAAAAAAGAAATTGTGATGGAAGGGACCCGAGTCACGTCGGTGCTGTTGTCTGCAAGTGCAGGTTATGTTTTCTTGCCTGCCTTTCCCTGCAGAAGGGCTGCACTAGCTGTGCCCTCATGCATCTCTCATAGCCTCGGGCAGGTGGAGGGATGCTCGCGCTGCTTCCTGGTGGCATCCGGAGCAGCGCCGCCCAGCAGCACAACAGCAGAACATCTCTTGTGGTACACGGCAACCTTACGGGAATTAGTTTCTGCTTTTAGGCAGGAGAAACATTTCACACCCGAGTTCCACACTTGCTGCCCAATGTCATGTGTCGGTGTGGGATGGCGGGTTTGGTCACCCAGGGGTGTGGCATCCATCCATTCTTTCATTCATCATTCAGTCTTTCACCATTCATTCTGTCCTTCCATATGTGTGCCCATCCATATCCAAACCTATTGAACCATTTCTAAACCTATCCATCATCTATCCTTCACTCATATATCCCTCCATCCACCCTTTCATACATCCATCCACTCTTTCACCCCATCTATCCTTTCACCAATAAATCCACATTTTCACCCATCCATCCACTCATTCATCCGACCATTTACCCTTTCAGCCATCCTTTCACTTACTCATCCCTCCATCTATTCACCCAGTCACTCATCCGTCCATCCAGTGACTATTTCACTCATCCATCCATCCTTTCTTCCAACTCATCCTTTCACTCATCTAGGCATTCTTTCACTCATCCATCCTTACATTCTTCTTTTCACTCATCCATACACCCATTCTCCCATCTATCCGGTCAATCATCCATCCATACTTTTACTCATCCATCCGTCCTTTCTCTCCATCCTTCTTTCACTTAGCCATACATCCTTCCATCCACCCTACACCCATCCATCCACTCATGAAACCATCCATTGACCGTATCATCCATCCAGCCTTTTACCCATCTACCCTTCCTTTCACTCACTCTTCTTTCCATATATTCACTCTCCCTCATCCGTCCATCCATTCACTTTCACTTATCAATTCATCAATCCATTCATTATTTCACTCACCCATCCACCCATTCACTCGCCTATCATCCACCCATTCACTCTTCCATCCATTCATCCTTTCACTCATCCATCACCAATCCACCCATACATCTATTTTTTTCATTATCCATCCATTCAGCCTTTCACTCATCCATTCATCATTTCACTAATCTATCCAGCCTTTCATCCAGTCCTTCACTCACCCACCTTTTCACTTAATTATGAGTGGAGCCATTGTCTGCAGAGTTGCAGACAGAAGAGGCCCATCAAGAACTCCACCCTCGCTGTAGTTCCTAAAACATGGGGGATGGAGTGGGAGGGGGAAAGGGTTCACTATGTCCTTGCACATAGGCAATCTGAAAAGGTAGAAATAATGAGTCGTGCAGTACCAGGACTTGAGGTGACTGTGACATTTTGTTGTTTCCAAAGCTTTAAGTGGGATGAAAATACTGGGTGTTCTCTCTAAAGGAGGTGATTGATGTAATTAAGTGTGTGGCTTAAAACACATAAGCTAAAAATCTTTGCTTAGCATACTGTGCTGCCCAACTGGTATTGTGCTACTTCTGTTATTGCATCCAGATATATAATACCTTACACCTACTACAGTGCTTAATTTGTAAAATGATATGTGCCAGGGCTCTGACCATGAGGCCAGTGCAGCTTGCACCACCCATCATCACCCCTTTCATAGCTGCTAAAGCAACTACTAACCATCTCTCTCTGATGTAAATGCAACAGTTTGGATTATTCCAGGTCCCCAAAGCTAAAGATATGGCTGGGTAGGCATGTATTAGTAAATTGTATTATGTATATTGTTTTCCTAAACAACTGTTATACTGCTCATCTCTAAATTACATGAGCAGCGCCACCTTGTGGCAGACTGCCCTAAGTGTGGTGTTGACTAATAGGTGCTGGTGCCGAGCACCGGAAACCAATTAAGTGCAGGTGCTCAGCACCGGAAAGCTCAGGCTCAAATTAAGCACTGCGCCTAAAACAAGCCAGGACTATTGGCTCTGTCAGTGGCTGTTAGTAGCACAAAATAAAAAGCGAGTCCTATTGGCTATGCCAATGCTTGTTACACTTACCTCTTTCAAGGTAGTGATAGCAAACAGAGAATGCTTATCCCTTAGTGCAGTATAAGGATAGCAACTCTGATACGAAAGAGCACAGTATAGTCAAATCTATGACTTATCTAGAGACTAGTGGGTTAATTTAGAGGGCAGTATGGAATGAAACCCACAAAATAACTCATTGAAACACTGATCACATCATGTATATAATTTGCTTCCCCTACAACCACCTTAACCTCAAACAAAGCCCCAATCCCACTGTGCTGGCATTAATATGGCCCTCAAGCACACCACAGAGCAGACTTTGTGGCTCCTGGGGAAATGTTAGCAAGTACCCATGATCTATGGGATGACTGTAAGAGGTGTCATGCAGGCAGCTCTCCATCCTCTTCATCACTCATTCCTGTTTTTTAGGCCAACAAGACAGAGTAGCTGACGCAACTGCTGGAAAGATGAGTAAATTAGATAGAATGAAATGTAGGTTTTCTGTAATCACCACAAACTTAACATAACTCCATCACTAAGCACTGTGGCCCAACACAAGAGCACCATTCCGGTAACTCATGTACAAATCGCTTCACACATAGGCTTAGCAATGGTCTTCCAAGGAAACACCACCATGTAGTTCGATAGCGCGCTTCCTCGCCCGCAACAAAGCACTTTTTAAGTGCAGGTGTAATGGAATACCTAGAATCTGTCTGTGAAGGGCCGGGGGAGAGCGCAGGGTGTAATTGGAAACATTCCAAAGTAGGCCCCCACTGGTGATCTCCCAGGGCATATCCTGTAAAGCACGAGTCTCTCGTTGTATTGTTACTGTGCTTGCGGTTTCTGCATTGATAGATGCTCTGAGGGTCTCTGGAGGGCATCGGTGTTGTAGAACACCTATAATGTCCGACGGCTGCGAGACACAGAGACTTCTGCGGTGCACAGTTCGACACGTGTTCCATATGAAAATCAAAACTATTCAAACAGGAGAAGGAACAAGGATGGCATAAGCTTGCCATTCCCGGCGCAACATGCCAGAGCTGTAAGCGGGTGGTTTCGGCCCTGCGGACTGAAGGTGGGGGTGAACCCAGGACTGGGCACAGATCCAGACCTGTGTCGAGATATGGGTCATGCCAGGGGGCGGAGTCTGTACTGTGGGGATGGATTCAGTGCTCCCTCGAGGCAGTGGGGTATGTGAGGGGGTGCCGTGCCTGGGGTGGCTTGAGGTCTGCCACTAGCAGGTGTATTCATCCTGAGATACCATGTTTTAGGGTGGTTTCAGGCGTGCACATAGGGATTGAATTCAAGCATGTGACCAAAGGTGGATTCTGTGCTCTGAGTGGATTAAGGCAGGCGCCCAGGAGAGAATTCAGCGTCCTGAGAGTGAGTCTCTACTGTGTCGATGGATCATGGCACTGTGCCCAGTGGATGGATTCAAGATTGTGACCGAGGGTTACTGATTATTCTGGGGTACAATCAGACGTGCTCAGAAGAGTGGATTACGCGCATCTGGGTATCTTACACGCAGGATAGACGCAACATCAACTGGTGACAGACCTTCACCCCGAGCCTCTGATGACAGCGCCAGTAACTTGCGTAAATCGAGGTACAGGGGTACGTACACCCCTTTTTTGTACATAAAACCAATGCCCTTAGTAAACTGGCTGCACCCGCCAGAAGGGTTGAGTGTCCCGCCCCCACAGAGTACTTTAAAAAAAAACATAACATAAAAAACAAGCGCGCGCATCAGCAGGGGGAGGGGAGAGATAAGGGGGCCTGTGCCGGATTCCCTTGCGGGAGCGAGCAGCAAGGCGCGATAATTGATAACATATGGTGCCGCTGCTCGCTCCCACAAGGGAATCGCCAAACGTGCACACTTTGCTATTGAAAGCAATGCAACGCGTGCACGTTTTTGGCCTCAAACCCGAATCAATTGCTAAAGGCCTTTTTCCTATGCAACACAATCGCGCTGCGTAGACGAGACCTAAAAAAGGACCGTCCAGAGGATCTCAAGAGTCAGATATGGTGGACCTTTGCTTGTCGTTGCAGAGAGAAACACAGTTATTGAGTGGGATGGAGAAACAAGATTCTGTGGCCTTATAGCGTGGGTCAGAATTATGTAGAGCTCTATGAGTGTGGTAAGGGAGATTTAAGAGTGATGTGCAAGTTAGTAGCAATGGTGATCCTGAGATTTGTGGCAGTGTACCCCAATTCTCTAGCCCTTTCGCCATCTGTCCAGTAGGATGTTACTTTATGAAACAACACGGCCAGAATATTGTTGCTATTGAGTTTCAAGCAATGGGTATGTATCCAATCAGCCATCTCTATTGTACAGGATGGAAGTTTGGTGTGCGTGTAACTAATACATTGACTGCGATAGAGATGACAAGCTGTGTATCTTCCTTATAACAGATAATACCGAAGCTATAGGATCTGATGATATTTACCAAAGGGGATATGTATGTGTCGAAATGGACAGGTTTCAGGGGCAAGCCCTGAAGTACCCTACATGTCAACGTGGAGGAGTTTGAAAAAAAGGGAGTAAGAAGAACTGATTGTGATTTCTCAGAGAGAATGTTTGTAAGCAATGTTAGAGCATTGAGGTAGGCACAACATTTGCGCGGTCATTTAAGAAGGATGGCATGGGAGACATTGCCAAAGACCGCCCAGAGGTCGAGATGTATCAGGGCTGATGCTAACTGATCCATAATGTCATCTGTGACTGCCAGACGAGCAGTTTCTATGCTTTTGGCAGCTCTGACCATGCCAGCTCTCATGGACTTTAGCAGGATAAGGTAATCGAGAAATGGGCCGAATATTTGAAAGGGTCTCAGGATTGGCAGAGGGCTTTTTAAGCAATGGGAGAACTTTGCCTTTTTCCAAGATAAAAGGACCTAAGCAAATGCTAGGGTAGTAATAAAAAGCGTAGTGAGGGCTGAGCCCACTGTTTTGGGGGCAGAAAGAATATATGTGATACGGACAAGGGTCATTTGGAGAGTCTGAATTGATGGAGAGCATCAGGCTGGTGACCACATGGATATTAATGGGGATGAAATTGAAGAAAGATACTCGCGCAGATATCGCGGCGTGAGATGGAATCCCTGATACAGCTGTTTGACTTTATCAAATAAATATATTATCTGCATACTAACCAAATATATCGAAATCAGATTATAACGGACGACTTTACCAGTGTTGGAGGCTATCACTACCTCACTCTGGCTTTTGAAGAGCTATTGGAGTCTCATAATTTAAGTCCTCCTTTGTACCTGGCAGTAAACAGTGAAGGCTTTAGCGCCTGAACAGCTACAGAAAAGAACTGAGTACCTTAACTCAGAGATATAAGAAATCACCTCTGATCTATTGTGGCCCTTCTTTTTCCTGACGAAGGCACGTTCCGTGCCGAAACGTGCGTGGAATTCAACAAGTTGTAATTTTTGTGCCTCATTGCTCTTTGATGATTATGAAAATTAGATATCAATTGTTATCATCTCTGTGAATAATATTCTAATAGGTTGTACAATACATGTTTTTATTATATGTTGTATATTGTGTGAATGAGGATATGTATGAGTCAGTATGAATGAGGTGATGTTTTATAATGAAACTAGCAGCCCGTCCCAGCGTTGCCCGGGGCAGAAGGGGGCTGGGGGCAGCATTTGAGGCTTGCGTGCACTAAGGGCTCCCGGCCGTCCCTCTGTGCGCACCCGCTCCCGCCCTGAACCCCTCCCGCCCCGACTCTAATGTGTGCCTTTACCTTACCTTAGCCGCCGTTGGGGGCTGGGGGCAGCATTTGAAGCTTGCGTGCAGTAAGGGCTCCCGCCCGTCCCTGTGTGCGCACCCACTCCCGACCTCCTCCCACCCGACTCCAATGTGTGCCTTTACCTTACCTGAGCCGCCGCTCCTCCCTGCGCTCCTCACTTCACCACCGCTCCATGTCCGCTGCTTCTCCTCGTCATGACGCACCTGAGCCGCCGCTTCTCCCTGCACTCCTCACTTCACCGCCGCTCCTCCTCGTCATGACGCACATGAGCCGCCGCTTCTCCCCGCAGTCCTCACTTCACCGCCGCTCCATGTCCGCCGCTCCTCCTCGTCATCACGCACGTTACGGCCAGCGCTACGTCACGGCCGGCGCTACTTTCAGGGCACTACTTTTTTTTTAAACTTATATTTTTACATTCACGTTTATTTTAAATTTTTTATAGCCTATGTCCATCTGCACACCATGAAAATTTCTACGATGTATCGAGTGTGTGGATTGGCGCTGCGGTTCCCGAGTTTACCTGGCTCAAAAGTTTGTGTTCTCTCTTTATAATAGTAGTATAGATGAACTTGCTATACACCATTAAATAATAATACAAATATTCTTTATTTTACAAAGATAAACAGTATCTGCTGGTTCTCTCTGTGCTCTGTGCTCTCTATATATTTCGTTTTGTTGATTGTTGCATATTAATTGATGTCGATATTATTGTTGCCTTAAGTCCTTACACTTGATTGAAGAAAGATACACCAGTAATGGCTACTGAAGGCTCATTCAGGAAGGGAAGAGAGTCCATGCTAGACTGAAGCTCAAAATGTGTATAGACAGGATTCATTTTGATCAATAGAAAATTTTCCAGGATGCAGCATAGTTCTTGTGATGGGATAGTGGCTTAGGAGCAAGCGCTACTCTGAAAGAAAAATGTATTAATTCAAAACATCTCCAGAGAAGAGTTGTATCTATAGTGAATAAACTCCGCTTAGTAAGTAATAATGATTTATGCAACCTATTTGTCTATGATAGCTATTGAGTGCAACTTTGTATATGCCACTATCAGTATGAGAGGGTGGTAGAGTGAGGGCGGTAGAGTGGTAGAGTGAGGGTGGTAGAGTGAGGGCAGTAGAGTGAGGGCGGTAGAGTGGTAGAGTGAGGGCGGTAGAGTGGTAGAGTGAGGTAGAGTGAGGGCAGTAGAGTAGTAGAGAGGGTGGTAGAGTGAGGGCGGTAGAGTGGTAGAGTGAGGGCAGCAGAGTGAGGGCATGAGGGCGGTAGAGAGAGGGCGTGAGGGCGGTAGAGTGAGGGCGGTAGAGTGAGGGCGTGAGGGCGGTATAGTGGTAGAGTGAGGGCAGTAGAGTGGTAGAGAGGGCGGTAGAGTGGTAGAGAGGGCGGTAGAGCGATGGCGGTAGAGTGAGGGCGGTAGAGTGAGGGCAGTAGAGTGAGGGCGGTAGCATGAGGGCAGTAGAGTGAGGGCGGTAAAGTGGTAGACTGAGGGCGGTAGAGTGATGGCGGTAGAGTGGTAGAGTGAGGGAGGTAGAGTGAGGGCGGTAGAGTGGTAGAGTGAGGGTGGTAGCAGGAGGTGGTAGAGTGAGGGCAGTAGAGTGGTAGAGTGAGGGCAGTAGCATGAGGGCGGTAGAGTGGTAGAGTGAGGGCATGAGGGCGGTAGAGTGGTAGAGTGAGGGCGGTAGAGTGGTAGAGTGAGGGCGGTAGCGTGAGGGCGGTAGAGTGGTAGAGTGAGGGCGGTAGAGTGAGGGCATGAGGGCGGTAGAGTTGTCGAGTGAGGGTGGTAGAGTGGTAGAGTGAGGGCGATAGAGTGAGGGCGGTAGAGTAAGGGCGGTAGAGTGAGGGTGGTAGAGTGAGGGCGGTAGAGTGATGTAAACCTTGAACTACTCAGTCTCTTGCAATAAGCTAGTCATCCAGTTTGCCAAGTCATTCCTCTACACCCCAATGCATAAAGGCATGTTCCCCCTCCCGACCACAAACTCCAATAGGTAAATTCATGATGGTGTATGTTTTACCAGAGGTTCTATTTGACATGAGTGCACATGTTGGGTAGCAAGTGCTCTTTATTCCAAGTCCCCATAGCTAAAATATTGTCTAGGGAGGCAGGTATTAGTAATTTTGAATGCATACTGTATTCATTATTCGCCATTTTGCTTATCTCTTAGCACCGGAAACCAATTAAGCTCCGGAAACCAATTAAGTGCAGGTGCTGTGCCAAGCACCGGAAACCACTGGCTCAAAATAAGCACTGGGTGTGGCCCATGTGCTGCTGTGTTCGCTTTGAAATGGAAGTTAAAAGTTGAGGTCTGAGTGATTACTGCGCGCTGCTTGTTCCTTGTCCAATTGTGTTTTCACTTTGTTTCTGGATTCCGGGGAGTTGTTTATTTCTGTAGAGTAGATGGGGCACTTTAGAGTGAATGCAGCACCCATTATGTTAAAGTTCCCGGCTGTGTTTGGGTACGGGGTGCTGTGCTGAGAGTACTATAGTTAATGCCCAGCCATTAGCAGCCGTCACAGCTGATCCAAAAAAAGAGCGTTAATCCTTTATTAATGTTCAGCGCCTGGGTAGGTCTGTGTTCTGCTCACACCTTGCCGCTTGGAGCCCACCTCCACCGAGCCGAGTCCATGGCAATGCCCCCGCCCCCCCCCCTCCCCCAAGTCTGCCAGTTTAGGCGGTACGGGGCAGCAACTGAACGAGTCTACCTCTGAAATATAACTCCTATTGCTTTTTTTTTATATGAATCTATTGGATTCTAATCAGGTGCATTTGCCACAAATGTGACTTTTCCTGCAGCTTTGGACTGGAAGCACCCCGGATCCTCCCCACCCCACAGGCCAGTCCCTCACTCGTGGTTGGACTGCGAGGGACAGCTGAGCTCCGAGGGACAGGCTGTGGTCGGGAAAGCACGAGGGCCGCCTCAGCGGGAACAGATCACACACAAGAGAAGAGGTACGGAAAGAAACAGGGGCATGATGAAAGGAGAAAATGGAGGTGTGAGGACTGAGGGAGGGGTGGGGGACGCTGATTAAAAGAATTGAAGGGAGAGCAGTGCAGATTTCACCTGGAGCAGCAAGAGAGACGAGGCAAGGGGAGGGAGAAAACAGGCATGGAGGTTTCTGTGCTTCAGTACATTGAGCTTTAATCCATAAAGTATACGTAGCATAACCATCACTGTGTCGCTTTAGGTTACCTCACAAACTAGGTCACTTTGCAAGTTTCTAAACTAAATATATGCACAGTGGTACAGGAAGGTAAAGCCCATGGCACGGATGCAGCCTATTAGCAGTCATATTAAGTCACCCGCACCACTGTTTCTCAGAGACTTTGTAGCTGCAGAGCGTGCCAAGTTAAAGCTTGCACTGCGAGTGAGAGGACAGGCAATCGTTACACAACACCCTATTAAACAAGCAATGTCCTGAGCAAATGGTGGGGGCCTGAAGCAGTGGAGTGGGAGAGGTGAGGGGGGAGTCACGGGGAGATTATGGGACAGAAGGCAAGCGGCCGTGAAGTGCAGGCGGGGGCGGGGAGCAGAGCCTTTGTAGAGCCAAAGTCAGTGAAGTGAATAATTAGGGGAGGAGAACTGGCAGGCTGATAGGCAGAAGGCTCAGGCAAGCTCGTGCACGAGGCGTGCACTTCCCAAAATCCGCTGGAGAGCCCTTGGCCTTAAGTATGGTTTGGCTGCATTAGGGCTCTTTTCCTATTCCTGCGGAATAGGAAAGGGGCGAGCCCTAAAAATGGGTCAAAGGAAATTAAGACTGGCACATAAAATTAATTAAAATGAAGAACGAAAAAAAAACGTAAAACCTAATGGGACAAGCACAATGATATAATAAAATGTAAAGGTAAATAAAATGGAAGTCTAAAGGAGCAAGGGAAGTTGGAGGGTCCTGAGCCACCTGCTTGGGGTAAAAAAAGTGGGATTAGAGATGAGCCCTCTAACCTAAACATGACCCGAAGTCTAACCTGCCTGTTTACTCTTACCCCAGTGCTACCATGAAGCCTAACCCTAATTCTTACCCTAACTTTAAAAGTGTTGATGCAGTGGACCTATGTAGAGGTACTTCAATTTAATGTAGTTGATGAAATAGTGGAGGTGCACAGTCCCACATAATAGATTCTTCGAGGAAATGTCTGCGAGCTCAGTTCCAAGTACTATTGTATGACTAAATTAATAATTATTAACAACAGAAATGTCTGTAGAAGGCTAGAGCAGGCACTAATTCACAAGCGAATGGCTGTAAATGATAAGGCCTGTGTCCTGGACCTTTTAGAACACAGTGTATGCGACTAGCATGCCCTCTGGAATGACACAACTGAATACACAAACCAGTCACTCGAGCTTTTAAACCTACCTTTAGCCTTGATCGCCCTGTCCAGGTTTGCAGCATCAGCGCCAGCGTTGAAGCCTGGGGTCCCTTTAACGCTTGCTGCATCATGTTAAAAGCAATGCAGTTGTTTAGAATAACGAGTCTCCTTAAAGTGAAACCTTTAAATCAGAACCAACATCGGTGCTTAAAAACATTGGTTTGTAGGTATCCTCGAATCATCTCGGCAATGCTGCAGATAATTAATTAGCTTTTCAAACTCAAATATGCAGGTGGAGTCGACAAACTGTTCTTATATGTTTGCAAACAATGGGAGTGAGAGAAAGTGGCAATGATTCCCCTAGATTCTATACTTGTTGCCTCTGCAAGCAGTACCCAGAATCTAGAGCATGGGTACTCACAAACTTTCTCTCGGAGGCCAAATTTACAGTGTGGTTTGTGGCAGAGGGCCGCACCGGTGGAGGCAAGGTCAGTGGGGGAGGGGCTAGAAAGAAAAAAACTGTGACCATGAAGTTGAACACAGGCCCCTGCAGCGGAAGCGTTCATCCACTGAGCCAACAGACCAGCATACACACACATCTCTCTTTCTCTCTCTCTCTCTCTCCCTCCCTCTCTCTGTCCCCCTCCCTCTATCTCTCTCTCGCTCCCTCCTTCCCTCTCTCTTTGTCTCCCTCTGTCTCTCTCTCTGTCTCACCTCTCTTTCTCTCTCTGTCTCCCTCCCTTTCTTTCCTTCCCTCTCTCCGTCTCCTTCCATCTGTCTCCCTCTATCTGTGTACCACTGTCCATCTCCCTCTGTCTCCCTCCCTCCGTCTGCCCTCTGTCTGTCTCCCTCCCTCCCTCTGTCTGTCTCCCTTTCTCCCTCTGTATGTTGCCCTCCCTCCCTCTGTCTGTCTCCCTCCCTCTGTCTGTCTGTCTCCCTCCCTCTGTCTGTTTCCCACTGGCTGTCTCCCTCTCTCCCTCTGGCTGTCTCCCTCTCCCCCTCTGTCACCCTCTGTCTCCCTCTGTCTGTCTCCCTCCCTCTGTCTCCCTCCCTCCCTCCCTCTGTCTCCCTCTGTCTGTCTCCCTTCCTCCCTCTGTCTGTTGCCCTCCCTCCCTCTGTCTGTCTCCCTCCCTCTGTCTGTCTTTCTCTGTCTCCCTCCCTCTGTCTGTCTGTCTCCCTCCCTCTGTCTCTCTGTCTCCCTCCCTCTGTCTGTCTCCCTCTGGCTGTCTCCCTCTCTCCCTCTGTCTGTCTCCCTCTCTCCCTCTGTCACCCTCTGTCTCTCTCTGTCTGTCTCCCTCCTTCTGTCTGTCTCTCTCTCCCTCTGTCACCCTCTGTCTGTCTCCCTCCCCCTGTCTGTCTCCCTCCCTCTGTCTGTCTCCCTCTCTCCCTCTGTCTCTCTCCCTCTGTCTGTCTCCCACTCTCCCTCTGTCTGTCTCCACCCCTCCCTCTGTCTGTCTCCCTCCCTCTGTCTGTCTGTCTCCCGCCTCTGTCTGTCTGTCAGCCTCCCTCCCTCTGTCTGTCTCACTCCATACCTCTGTCTGTCTCCCTCCCTCTGTCTATCTCCCTCCCTCCCTCTGTCTGTCTCCCTCCCTCTGTCTCCGTCCCTCCCTCTGCCTGTCTCCCTCTCTCCCTCCCTCTGTCTCCCTCTGTCTGTCTCCCTCTCTCCTCTGTCACCCTCTGTCTCCCTCTGTCTGTCTCCCTCCCTCTGTCTCCCTCCCTTCCTCCCTCCCTCTGTCTCCCTCCCTTCCTCCCTCCCTCTGTCTCCCTCCCTCCCTCTGTCTGTCTCCCTTCCTCCCTCTGTCTGTTGCCCTCCCTCCCTCTGTCTGTCTCCCTCTCTGTCTCCCTCCCTCTGTCTGTCTGTCTGTCTCTGTCTCCCTCCCTCTGTCTGTCTGTCTCCCTCCCTCTGTTTCCCTCTGGCTGTCTCCCTCTCTCCCTCTGTCTGTCTCCCTCTCTCCCTCTGTCACCCTCTGTCTCCCTCTGTCTGTCTCCCTCCTTCTGTCTGTCTCTCTCTCCCTCTGTCACCCTCTGTCTGTCTCCCTCCCTCTGTCTGTCTCCTCTTCCCTCTGTCTGTCTCCCTCTCTCCCTCTGTCTGTCTCCCACTCTCCCTCTGTCTGTCTCCATCCCTCCCTCTGTCTGTCTCCCTCCCTTTGTCTGTCTGTCTGTCTCCCTCCCTCTGTCTGTCATCCTCCCTCCCTCTGTCTGTCTCACTCCCTACCTCTGTCTGTCTTCCTCCCTCTGTCTATCTCCCTCCCTCCCTCTGTCTGTCTCCCTCCCTCTCTCTCCGTCTCTCCCTCTGCCTGTCTCCCTCTCTCCCTCCCTCTGTCTCCCTCTGTCTGTCTCTCTCTCTCTGTTTCTCTCTCTCTCTCTCTCTCTCTCTTTGTCTCTCTCTCTCTGTCTGTCTTCCTCTCTCCCTCTGTCTATCTCCCTCTCTCCCTCTGTCACCCTCTGTCTGTCTCCCTCCCTCTGTCTGTCTCCCTCTGTCTGTCTCCCTCTCTCCCTCTGTCTATCTCCCTCTGTCTGTCTCCCTCTCTCCCACTGTCTGTCTCTCTCAGTCTCCCTCTGTCTCCTTCTGTCTCCCTCCCTCTCTCCCTCTGTCTCCCTCTCTCCCTCTGTCTGTCTCCCTCTCTCTCTCTGCCAGTCTCCCTCTCTCCCTCTGTCTGTCTCCCTCTGTCTGTCTCCCTCTGCCTGTCTCCCTCTGCCTGTCTTCCTATGCCTGTCTCCCTCTGTCTTTCTCCCTCTGTCTTTCTCCCCCTGTCTGTCTCCCTCTCGGTCTCCATCCCTCCCTCTGTCTGTCTCCCTCTCCCCCTCTGTCTCTCTCTCTCTCTCTCTCTCTCTCTCTCTGTCTCTCTCTCTCTCTCTATCGCTCTCTCTGTCTGTCTCTCTCTCTCTGTCTCTCTCTCTCTGCCTCTAAAGCTGTCTGCCTCTACCTCTATCTGTCTCTGCCTCTATCTGTCTATGTCCCTGTCTCTGACCCTATCTAGCTCTGTCTGCCCCTGTCTCTATCTGTCTCTGCCTCTATCTGTCTCTATCTCTATTTGTTTCACCTCACCCGGCTCTCACTCCCTGCTGCCCTCTGTCACCTCACCCGGCTCTCACCCCCTGCTGCCCTCTGTCACCTCACCCGGCTCTCACTCCCTGCTGCCCTCTGTCACCTCACCCGGCTCTCACTCCCTGCTGCCCTTCCACCTCACAGGGCTCTCACTCCCTTATCTGCCCTCCCACCTCTCCCGGCTTTCACTCCCTGCTCTGCCCTCCCACCTCACCCAGCTCTCACTCCCTGCTCCGCCCTCCCACCTCACCCGGCTCTCACTCCCTGCTCCACCCTCCCACCTCACCAGGCTCTCACTCCCTGCTCTGCCCTCCCACCTCACTAAGCTGTCACTCCCTGCTCCGCCCTCCCACCTCACCCGGCCCTCACTCCCTGCTCTGCCCTCCCACCTCACCCGGCTCTCACTCCCTGCTCTGCCCTCCCACCTCCCCCGGCTCTCACTCCCTGCTCCGCCCTCCCACCTCACTCGGCTCTCCCTCCCTGCTCTGCCCTCCCACCTCACCAGGCTCTCACTCCCTGCTCTGCCCTCCCACATCACTGGGCTGTCACTCCCTGCTCCACCCTCCCACCTCACCAGGCTCTCACTCCCTGCTCTACCCACCTAACCTCCCTCACCAGGCTCTCACTCCCTGCTCCGCCCTCCCACCTCAACCGGCTCTCACTCCCTGCTCCGCCCTCCCACCTCACCAGGCTCTCACTCCCTGCTCTGCCCTCCCACATCACTGGGCTGTCACTCCCTGCTCCATCCTCCCACCTCACCAGGCTCTCACTCCCTGCTCTACCCACCTACCTCCCTCACCAGGCTCTCACTCCCTGCTGCCATCCCACATCACCCGGCTCTCACTCCCTGCTCCGCCCTCCCACCTCACTAGTCTCTCACTACCCGGTCTCCCCTCCCACCTCACAGGGCTCTCACTCCCTGCTCCGCCCTCCCACCTCACCGGGCTCTCACTCCCTGCTCTGCCCTCCCACCTCCCTCACCGGGCTCTCACTCCCTGCTCTGCCCTCCCACCTCACCGGGCTCTCACTCCCTGCTCTGCCCTTCCACCTCACCAGGCTCTCACTTCCTGCTCTGCCCTCCCACCTCACCGGGCTCTCACTCCCTGCCCTGCCCTTCCACCTCACCGGGCTCTCTCTCCCTGCTCTGCCCTCCCACCTCACCGGGCTGTCATTCCCTGCTCTGCCCTCCCACCTCACCGGGCTCTCACTCCCTGCTCCGCCCTCCCACCTCACCAGGCTCTCACTCCCTGCTCTGCCCTCCCACCTCACCGGGCTGTCACTCCCTGCTCTGCCCTCCCAACTCACCGGGCTGTCACTCCCTGCTCTGCCCTCCCACCTCCCTCACCAGGCTCTCACTCCCTGCTGCCCTCCCACCTCACCCGGCTCTCACTCCATGCTCTGCCCTCCAATCTCACAGGGCTCTCACTCCCTGCTCTGCACTCCCACCTCACTGGGCTCTCACTCCCTACTCCGCCCTCCCACCTCACCGGGCTCTCACTCCCTGCTCTGCCCTCCCACCTCACTGGGCTCTCACTCCCTGCTCCGCCCTCCCACCTCACCGGGCTCTCACTCCCTGCTCTACCCTCCCACCTCACCGGGCTGTCACTCCCTGCTCTGCCCTCCCACCTCCCTCACCAGGCTCTCACTCCCTGCTGTCCTCCCACCTCACCCGGCTCTCACTCCATGCTCCGCCCTCCAATCTCACAGGGCTCTCACTCCCTGCTCTACCCTCCCACCTCACTGGGCTCTCACTCCCTACTCCGCCCTCCCACCTCACCGGGCTCTCACTCCCTGCTCTGCCCTCCCACCTCACAGGGCTCTCACTCCCTGCTCTACCCTCCCGCCTACCTCACCCGGCTCTCACTCCCTGCTCTGCCCTCCCACCTCCCTCACCAGGCTCTCAATTCCTGTTCTGCCCTCCCACCTCACAGGGCTCTCAGTCCCTGCTGTCCTCTCCCCTCCCCTCCCCCCCCATGTGTGTCAGCCTGGGCACACACACAGCCGCACCCCAGTACTTCACAGGTCTTTAAAAGACCATTTGTTTGTTAATCACCTCTTAGCGCCCCTGTAGCTCCACTCTTGACTGTGGCTGGAATCGCCGTGCCCCCACAGAGCAGTGTCTCTGACTCCGCACTGCTGCTACCAGAGGTGTTTGCTGAAGTTTAAAAAAAGAACACAGGTGAGATGTCTCAAGGTCCGCGGGCCGCCACTGAAGGCTTGCCGGGCCACTACTGGCCTGCGGGCCGTACTTTGAGTACCCTTGATCTAGAGCCTTGAGACCTGTATGCAATCCTTTGCATGGAGGAAGCCCAACAACATGCAAACAAAACTCTACCAAAATCATAGATGCCAACTGTCCCTTTTTTGCCAAGACAGTCCAGGCAAGTTGGAGACTGTCCCAGGTAATTCACTATCCCAGTACAGTCCCGCAAATTGCACTTCCAGCCCTTCCAAGTGTCTTGCATGGAATTGAGATGGGAATTTCAAACTTTAGGACAAAGTAGCCGAGTTAAAAAAATTCTCCCATGAAGCTGAATGGGAGCATTTTTCCAACTCAGCTACTTAGATCTTAGGTTTGAAATTCCCATCTCAATTCCCAGCAATTCTCTTTTGAGGAAACCTTATCTGCAGTATGATAAGAAAGCAGATTTAAATTATGCTAATTATGTGGGTTGGGCGGAGCTTTGGGGCAGTGGGTGTGGTAAATTTTCAATTAAGTCATTGATAGTTGTGCTGCAAAGTGTTCCTAGAAAATGTTTTTTTACGTTGGCAACTATGCAACATACACCAAGTCCCTTAGAAAATACTCATGTCAATGCATTTCCAGACAGAAAATGCACTGTCATACAGAGGACTAGTTAGAACAGTGAGGAAAGCACATGACTCTGGAACTCCAGATCCTCTCCTTTAATTGGGATGACTAACCAAAACCTTTGTCTTTTCAAAATAGCTCACTCACAGAACCAGCAATGTCATTTTAGGCCCCAATTGTAATCTGGGGCCCAATTACAATCTGGGAACTAATCTGTTTTCAGGTGCAAATGGCGTGGAGATACCCCATGTGGGGCGATTCAGGCGCTTTATAAATCATCTAATAATAATATTAATAATTTGTGTTTGAGGAAGGATTACAATGTAGGGACAAACAGAACACCCCATTGGTGTTTACCCTGACAATTTATCGCCTGGTGGAGGCTGAAGCAAATCGGTCTGACAATCAGCAAACAGGCAGTCTTAAGCCATCTAGGTCCCTGTTAAAATGTGCATAAGGCAGAGTGAATAGGAAATTGAACATTCACTAAATACCAAACTCTGCCCGAGAGTTATTTAATTGGGTCGCAATTTGCGCACAGGAATCTGCATAATTTACCCTCCTATCAGGTGGGCTAATTGGTCAAATTAAAAGCCAGAAAGGTGGCCGTCTTCTAAAAATACTATAGCAAAAATAAGTATTTAACTTCGGGAATGTCATGCCTTCCCTTGGACTATCCCCTAATGCCCATCTAATGCCCATAGCACTAATACTCGTAGGTTTATGGAGATTATACCCACAGGTGTGTCCTGTGCAACGGGAAAAAGTGTTGTTTAAAAGCAACAGGGCATTTAAATCTGTATGCTTCAAGTTAGCTTAACTTGTTTTTAACGTGGGGGGCTGTGGGGTTCGGCTTCTCTGCTCTTTCGTAGCACATCCAGTAATCTGGTCCTCAAATACCCTGTAGTTTTCCCTGCTGCGCGCTGCCGGTAGAAGTTTCTGGGCACCTCCGAGTCTCGTGCTTTGTTGTCCGGGCTTGCGTGCTGGTGCCTGGAGCAGATTCCGAGCAGGGAAGGGCCTGTGCAGCCCCGTACCACAGGAGCCGAGAAACGTCAGCAACGACTCGCGCGCTTTGTTCAACAGAAACCTGTCTGAACAGCACAACTTTAAAAAAAATAAACGCGTCATGCGTACTTTAAGAGGTGTCTTCCCTACGTCACAACCAGTTTAATAAACAACTTTATTAAATTGCCATGCTTGGAGTGCTTCTTCGCGAAAATTAAAGCCTGCAAGAAACACAAGCGCACGCAGCAGCAGGGGGAAGGCGCGCACGCGCCTCTCGCGGCAGCAGGGGGAGGTGGGGGGGCTGCGCGATTCATTTGCGGGAGCGATAATTGCTACCATATTTTAGCACTCGCTCCTGCAAGTAAATCGCCACTCGTGCACGCGTTGCCATTGAAGGCAATGGAACGTGTGCACGTGTTTGGCTCAAAAGCCGAAGCCATGGCTATAGGTCTTTTCCTATGCAGCGCATGCCGCTGCTAGGCGAGACCTAAAAAAGCAGCAATCAAGGTTTTGCGGTATATAATATTGAGAATTCTTCAGATCTAAAATAATCAAATTGCGAAAGAACTATGGGCCAGATGTAGGTCGCCAATTACCGGTCGGTAACGGCTGAATTCGGCCGTTACCGACCGGTAATTGGTGATTGAGATGTAGGGGCCATTCTTTTACAGAATCGGTAAATTTACCGAATCTGTAAATTTACCGATTCTGTAAAATACCAAATTGGTAATTGTACCGATTCGGTAAATCAAGATGTAGGTGGCACTCCACAGAGTGCCACAGGCCCTTAAGAGTCGGTATTTTACCACCCAATCCTATTGGGTAGTAAAATACCGAATTCAGGTGTGCATGCACATCTGTGCATGCACACCTGTGCCATGTGACACACAGACATGCCCTTAGGGCATGTATGTGTGCCACATGGCACACAAGCCTGCACTTGGGGTGCTAGAGGGTGTCAAAGTGACACCCCCTGCATCCTTGCTGGATTCGGTCTTTACCGTATCGGTAAATACCGAATCTTACAGATTCGGTAATTCAAAATAAAAAATTACCTACATCGCCCCTTCTACTAATTTACCGATTCATAAATACCGATTCGGTATGATTCAGTATTTATGAGTCGGTAAATTAGATTTACCTACATCTGGCCCTTAAACCTCTTCTTTTTATTTTCTCTCGCTGGCTTCTTTCATGAACTGGATTCTGTAAATTTTCTCTATCTGGTGAGGTGCAACAGTTTTCTTTATCTACTGGTAAAACAGAATGCCCTGCCCTATACGGATTACACAAAACAGTGGGACCTAGTATTTTGGGGGATCAGGGTAAGAATAGACTCAAACTGGAATAGTATTTATGTCCTTTGTCCAGCCGGACAGGAATTTATTTGGCGATGCACAAAATCAGAAGGTAATGTCAAAGAGGCACAGCCCGTGACCTACGGTGAACAAGACAAACAACAAGTATAGGCAAGAGCGAGCAAATCGGTCTGTATACTTATAATAAACACACTTGTGTTTTGAACTGTGCAATTTTTCTTTATTTCTGTTTTTGTGGTATTTCTCGTTTTTTCCGTAGCTGTTGTATCCCTCTGGTGTGCCCCCCCGCTTCCCGCCGCTGCTCCCTCGTGGCCCCACCCCGCCCCTTTTTCTTCTGTTCGCCCATTGGCCGCCCCGCTCCCGCCTCCCAGCTGCTCATCCCTCCCACTTCGCCTCATATGGAGGCCGCACGGCGGCCGCGCAGTGGGCCCGCCGCTGGCGCGCCTAAGGCAAGCCCGTCTGCGCCCAGCGCCAGGACCCCTGGCCCTCGTCGAGGCCTGCCCACCCAACGAACGTACGACGCTGCTACCATCCACGCACTCAATGCCGGCTGGAACCCCGCCTGCTACCGAGCCACCCCGAAACGCACCCACGGACCCTTCACTTGCCAAACCTGCAAATTCACCTGCCTCCGACCCTGCCCGGCACCCGCCAAGCCGAGCACCAGCGACAATCACCTCAAGTGCATCCTGCTCAACACCCGCTCCATCTAAAGGCACGCCATCGAACTCTGGAACGTCCTCGTCACAACATCACCAGACGTCGCCTTCCTCACAGAAACCTGGATGAACGCCTCCTCAGCCCCCGACATTGCCATAGCCATCCCGGATGGCTACAAGATCACCCGGAGAGACCGCGTCAACTAAACCGGAGGAGGCATTGCCATCGTCCACAGAGACACCATCCGCATCACGACCAACTCCGACGACAGCCTCACCGCCGCCGAGCACCTTCACTTCCAGATACACACCGACCCCAAGACAACCCTCAGAGGCACTCTCATCTACAGACCCCCGGGACCACAAACACAATTTAGCGAAGCCATCGCAGACTTCATCAGCCCGCACGCCCTAACCTCTTCAGACTACATCCTCCTAGGGGACCTCAACTTCCACCTGGGGAACAACAACGACAGCAACACCGCCACCCTGCTGGACAACCTCGCCAACCTCGGACTCAAGCAACTGGTGAACACCCCCACCCACAATGCCGGCCACATGCTTGACCCCGTCCTCTCCTCCAGCAAGCACATCTCCTTCAGCCACTCCACCGGACTACACTGGACAGATCACAGCTGCGTCCACTTCAACTTCAGGAGAGCCACGACCCACCACCACCCGCAACAGGTTCCCCGCAGAAGCTGGAGCAAGATCACTGCCGACCAGCTCACTACCTCCCTCAGCCAGAACCCCCCCACCAACACGACGGACCCCAACGAAGCAGGCAGCAACCTCACACAGTGGCTCACCAACTGCGCCGATGACCTCGCACCACTAAATAACCCTCCCAGCAGACCCGGCAGGAAGAAAGCCTCATGGTTCACCAACCACCTCAAAGTGGTGGTTGGCTCACTGGTTAGAGGTGGCAGACCCGGGAGCATAGGACGGCCCGGGACCAGGGTTCAATTCCCGACGCGGCAGGGTCGTGGACCAGGGTCAGTGGACTCGATAATTCTCACCTCGGTGCCTTCTCTAACCAGGGATCACACTCGGCAACTCTGGGCATTAGCTTGCCTCATCTCCACAACAGCCCCCCACAAACGCTGGGGATGCCTGGCTTCACCTTGGAGATACCCAGTAGGGACCATCTCACAGGGAAAGCCAGGACGGGTTCCCCAGCGGTCTATGGCGCAGAAATACTCCTTCGGGAGTCGATTCGAGCGCGTTAGAAACCCTCCCAAAAAAAAACTCCAAGAAAAACTGCCGCACCCTTGAGAAAGCCTGGCGCCACGACCAGACAACAGACAACATGACAGCCCTCAAGAACGCCACCCGCAAACACCACCAGCTGATCTGCACCACCAAAAGGACTACATTCAAAGAACGACTGCACAACAACTCCCACAACAGCAAAGAACTCTTCAGCATCGTTAGAGAGCTCTCCAACCCCAGCGCCTGCAACAACGACATCATACCCTCGCAAGACCTCTGCGACTCACTCGCCTCATTCTTTCACCGCAAGATCGCCGACATACACAACAGCTTCGACGCACGCACCCAACCACCGAACCAGCGCCCCCCACCACCACCCTCTGCACCTGGACCGTGGTCAGCACCGGAGACACCACCCGCACGATGAACACCATTCACTCCGGCTCCCCAACCGACCCATGCCCACACCACATGTTCAACAAAGCCGACTCCATCATCGCACCCCAACTCCGGGACATCATTAACAGCTCCTTCACATCCGCCACCTTCCCGGAGAGCTGGAAACATGCCAAGCTCAGTGCCCTCCTGAAGAAACCCACCGCGGACCCCACTTCCGCCCCATCTCGCTCCTCCCCTTTCCTGCCAAAGTCATCGAGAAGACCCTCAACAGACAACTCTCCGCCTTCCTCGAGACAAACAGATACCTCGACCCCTCGCAGTCCAGTTTCCGAGCAAACCACAGCACCGAGACCGCACTCATCGCAGCCACCGACGACATCAGGTCCCTGCTCGACAACGGGGAAACAGCTGCCCTCATCCTCCAGGATCTTTCAACAGCCTTCGACACGGTATGCCACCGCACCCTGATACAGTGCCTCAGCAACACCGGTATCCAAGGAATGGCCTTGGAGTGGATCATCTTGTTCCTCGCCGGAAGAACCCAAAGAGTCCGTCTTCCCCATTCCGATCGGCGGCCACCGAAGTCATCTGCGGCGTCCCGCAAGGATCCTCGCTTAGCCCCACCCTCTTCAATGTCTACATGAGCCCCTTCGCAGCCATCGCACGCCAACACAACCTCAACATCATCTCCTACGCCGACGACACCCAGCTGATCCTCTCCCTCACCAACGACCCCGCCACCGCCATAACCAGCCTCCAGGAAGGAATGAAAGACGTTGCGGAATGGATGAAGCTCAGCCGTCTGAAACTGAACTCAGACAAGACGGAAGTCCTCATCCTAGGACCATCCCCCTCTCCCAGGGACGACTCCTGGTGGCCCCCGGCCCTGGGCACCGCCCCCAAGCCAGCGGACCATGCACACAACCTGGGCTTCATACTGGACTCCTCCCTCACAATGACCTACCAAGCCAACGCCGTATCGTCATCCTGTTTCAACACCCTGCGCATGCTCCAAAAGATCTTCTGGTGGATCCCCACCGAAACCAGGAAGACGGTCACCCAGGCCCTCGTCACAAGCCATCTGGACTACGGAAACACCCTCTACGCTGGAACCACAGCCAAACTCCAGAAAAAACTCCAGCGCATACAGAACGCTTCGCCACGACTCATCCTGGACATCCCCCGTCACAGCCACATCTCTGCTCATCTGAAAGACCTGCACTGGCTCCCCGTCAGCAGGAGGATCACGTCCAGACTCCTCACCCACGCACACAAGGCTCTCCACGACATGGGCCCCAAATACCTCAACAGCCACCTCACATTCTACACACCCACCCGCCAGCTCCGATCCGCCAGCCTCACCCTCGCCTCCGTCCCACGAATTTGCAGAACCACAGCCGGAGGAAGATCCTTCTCCTACCTGGCAGCCAAGACATGGAACTCCCTCCCCACCCACCTACGGCTGACCCAGGATCACCTCTCCTTCAGGAAACAACTCAAGACCTGGCTGTTCGAGCAGTAGCGCCCCCCCCCCCCCCTCCCTCCCAGCACCTTGAGACCCTAGCGGGTGAGTAGCACGCTCTACAAATTTATAAAATTGATTGATTGATAATCAGTGAACAGACTTGATTGTAGTTTGAGTGACCATTGTACATAGTTTTCACAAGCATATTCAGTACATATGATCCTATTGTGTCGACGACGTTTCGATGCTGAAAAACAAGATAAATGGCATCATCTTCAGGACAAATATATAAATCATGTTTGTCTTGGAATTATAAACAATTGCCTTTCATGCTACATACAATTGACATAAGTGGGAAAAAAATGAGGGAGAGAAGGGAAAAAAAACAATGTGAATACGTGGCTAAGCATGTTTAAAACAAAAAACACATGGTGGTGCATTTTACTGTTCGCACCTCAAGGACCGTTCTGGCATGCTTGGTGCTGGAGCAACGATGTAATACTGTGTACTTAAACATCGGTGCAGTGATTTTGGATAGTGAAGTCTGCTCGGCGCAGGCGGCGAAAATGGAAGGAGAAGTGACGGCACAGTGCAAAATGGTGTTGGAATTAAAAGCCCGAGTTCAAATTGGGAACCAGTTCAAAGAAAGGGCGATTAAAAAACAAAACGTTACATATGGCGCAGTGCGAGACAGTATCCAGAATAGAAGTGAGAGGGTCCAGAGTGACTGGTGCACTAGGGACTACACAGTGTTGGATACAAGGTTGTCTATACAGTGTTGGATACAAGGTTGTCTATACAGTAAGCAGTTTTGAGTAACCGGCATGGTGACATATGAAGGTATTATCACGGCAGATCCTAACCAGGTATACAATTGTCTATACAGTGAGCAGTTTTATGTAAACGGCGCGGTGGCAAAGGTTAATATCAAGGCTAATCCTTAAGGCGGGTACAATTATCTCTACAATTAGCAATTTTGTGTAAACGGCACAGTGATATTAGAGGAGAAGGGTATTACCAAGGCAGATCCTTAGGCGGGGAGGTTTGATTAGGACCTGAGGAGACGGTGGCCTTGATAAGTATTGTGCAGTCATGGCAGATTGGGCGTAAGAAAAAAAGGGGCAGAGTATAGTTACCAATGATAGCATGGATTTCAGGATATCCCGCTTTTGAGTCAATTAGACCGTCCAGATCATGGCTCGCTGGGGAAAGGAAGCACGGGCTCAGTCAAAAATGTGTGACAGTAGGGCTGGAGTAAGGTTAAGCGGGTTAGGGTGGGTGTACCTACAGTTGTGCCTATTGCAGAATCGCAGGACGCGGCATCTCTGGCGGGGATCGCTGTTGGGCTGTTCTATGGGAGCCGGCTGAAAAGGCATGTGGTCTGAAAAAATAAAGGAGGGATCGCGGTGGCCATCTTGGAGTGGAGAATGAGATAACTCGGGGCATGTGGTCTTGAAAAATAAAGGAGGGACTAACGCTGACTGTGTGGTGGCCATATTGGATTGGCAGTCATGCAATTGGTACGCGGTAGCCATCTTGGAGTGGAGAATGAGATAGCACGGGGCATGTGGTTAAAATTAACAATAAAGGAGGGACTAACGCTTACTAAGCGGTTCAAAGGTTAACTAGGACGTGGTGGCCATCTTAGAGTGGAGAGTGAAAGATTGTGAAGTGATGGTGGTGGTGACATAAGTGAAAATCAAGACTTTAAAACAATGTACATTCAAATTATCAAAAGGGTAGACAGATGATCAAATTTGAGAGAATATTTTCTATCCAAGGACGGAGACAGAACATTTCTTTGACACAGTAATTTCTAACCAGGCATATCGTGGGGATGTTTAAACCTTCAGTTAGAGGAGGGTTGTCCAATCCTCAAGGCGGTTGAGGCCCATACGGATACTGTTGGTTCTTAGTATCCAATGAAGCTCCTCCTTGTTAAGTAGTTGTGACACATCCGCACCACGTGGTGGTGGTTTGATCTGTGTAATAATTGTCCAAGTCAAGTCTCTTTCATTGTGTTCCTTTTCCACGAAGTGTTCCACCAAGGGGATGTTTTCCGTGTTGCATTTTATTCTGCTCCGGTGTTGTCCAATGCGAAGCTTTATTTTCTGAGTGGTTTGACCTATATATATTTTCATGCATGGGCAAAAGATCGCATACACCACATTTGATGAATTACACTTGGTAAAATATTTTCTTTCAAACTTGATTGAGCCAAATGAGGAGGTTTTGCCTTCAATAGTTGAATCACAGGCTACACAGTTGCCACAATTCATAGGGCCAGTAAGTGCAGGTAGTCCCCATACATCATTTAGCGTAACTTTGGATGTAGGTTGTGGGAGGGATGCTCGTACCAGGTGATCTTTGATATTTTTGGCCCGTTTGAAAGCAAACATGGGGCGTTCTAATTGTAGTTCCCCTGCATTCAGTACTGGCCAGTGTTACAGTATGCTTTTCCTTTTTCCTTATAGAGTTTGAAGCTGGTGAGAAGGTAGTCACACATATGAGTCTGTCTTGGTTCTTTTTAGGCTTGGGTTCTAGCAAGATCTCACGGGGGCAGTACCAAGCTCTTTTAAGAGACCGGCGTACCAATTTTTTCGGGTAACCTCTGTTTCTGAGTTTATCACTGAGAATTTTTGCCTCCTTAAAATAATCTTCCTTAAAATAACAATTGCTTCGGATATGTAGGAACTGGGAGTAGGGGAGAGAGTCTCTCAGGGCATGGGGATGATGGCTGTTGTAGGTTAGCAGGGTATTACACTCAGTGGGTTTACAATGGAGACTAGTGGTCAGACGGCCATCTGTGTGTTTAATTTCAAGATCAAGGAATGGTATTGAGTCTTTACTCATGGAGAGCGTGTATTTCAGCCCCCACTGTTGTTGTTAAGCCAGTGTAGAAGGTGGGTGAGAGTGTCTGTAGGGTCAGTCCATAGTAGGAAGACATCATCTATGTATCGTTTCCACAGGGCTATGCCACTGTGGAAAGGATTAGAGGGGTTCAGGATACACGATGTTTCAATGTGGTCCATGTATAGATTGGCCAGGTTCGGAGCAAAAATAGCTCCAATGGAAGTTCCACGTACCTGGCCATAAAATACTCCCTCAAAAAGAAAAAAATTTCCAGTAGTTTCAAAATGAATTGTGAAGGGACATTATGTGGGCGTGATCGTGTATTCAGGACTTTTTCAATCACCCGAAGAGACTCTACTTGAGGGATGTTAGTATATAATGACTCCACATCCAGCGTGCACATGGTGCTGGATGTGGGGTCAAACGGATAGTCCTCAATCATGTTTATCATGGACATGCTATCTTTTATCTAACATTGGGTGTCCGGTACAAACTGTTTGATGAAAAAGTCAATGTAATGTCCGAGGGGCTCTAGCACGGAGCCACACTCCGAGACAATCGGGCGACCAGGTCGACTGTTGGAATTTTTGTGAATTTTGGGGAGGCAGTAAATCACCGGTAATCTGGGGGCTTTTACGTTAAGGAATTCATGTTCCTTTTGGGATAGATATCCTGATTCGAGTGCCTCGTTAGTGACACCAAGAATCATCTTTTGTGTTTCCTCTTTCGGGTTGCGTGGAAGTTTGCAGTTATGTTCCGTGTTTTTGAGCTTACCGAAGATTTCGTTCCGATAGTTGTCCAGTTCTTGAATCACAATTCCTCCACCCTTGTCAGCTGGTTTAATGAGAAGGGATGGATTGTTTTTAAGAGATGCAAGGGCGTTTTTTTCAATGATAGAAATGTTATATGAAACAAATGATTTCATGTTTTTCCATAGTAGTTAGATCATTCAAAACCAATTTCTCGAAGGTGGGAATTTCAGGTGGAATTATTCCTCCAGTGGGGGAAAATTTCGAGGGTGGTTTGAAGGGGGTGTTGGCGTGTTTCAAGGGTGATGGGTTCAGAAGAAAAAAACTGTGAAGCCTGATTTTACTGAAGAATCTCAGGAGCTCGGTTTGGGTATCAAGGTAATTCGGGCGAATGGTGGGAACGAATGAAAGCCCTTTGTTGAGCAGTGACATTTCCCCACTGGACAGTGTATGCTGGGTAAGATTGAAAATAGGGAGAAGTGCATTGTCGTGCTCAGTTATATTACTGAGACTGACAGGTTCATTGTTTACCATCTGTAATGTTGCCCGACGGGTAAAGCGTTCGCCTGGAGGGTTGGGAGGGTTTGGCCATCTCTGTGGTTGTTTTCCTCTCCCGACTCCTAGAGGTTCGGGCTGGCCTCTGCCTAAAAAATTTCTGTGGGAAGGGCCTGGGCTATCACTCTGGTCAGAGTGTTCAGATGAATCTGCCGAGCTATCAGAGAATCCCACAAAATGTTGGCGTCGGTTGAACGGACCCCAGGGTCTCTGGTTTTGAGGTCCACTATAGGGGCGGTTGGTGTAGTAGTCTTTACTGAGGTAAGGATATGTTCTCTCTTGGGAGAAACTTTTGATATCCTTTTTAACTTTTATAGTCTTTTTATTGAGTTCGAATTTATGGAAGTCCTCAATAGACTTCTGTATTTGTTCAAGAAGTTTCTTGGCCTCAGTATTAGTGTTTTTATCCTTGAGTTGTTTTTTAAGTTCGCATATTTCAGTGATTACCTTTTGTAGCTCTTCCCCACCTAAGGATCTCCCTTGGTAATACCCTTCTCCTCTAATATCACTGCGCCGTTTACACAAAATTGCTCACTGTAGAGATAATTGTCCCCGCCTTAAGGATTAGCCTTGATATTAACCTTTGTCACTGCGCCGTTCACACAAAACTGCTCACTGTATAGACTATTGTATACCTGGTTAGTATCTGCCGTGATAATACCTTCATATGTCACCATGCCGGTTACACAAAACTGCTCACTGTATAGACAACCTTGTATCCAACACTGTGTAGTCATCGATAGTGCACCAGTCACTCTGGACCCTCTCACTTCTATTCCGGATACTGTCTCGCACTGCGCCATATGTAACGTTTTGTTTTTTAATCACCCTTTCTTTGAACTGGTTCCCAATTTGAACTCGGGCTTTTAATTCCAACACCATTTCGCACTGCGCCGTCACTTCTCCTTCCATTTTCACCGCCTGCGCCAAGCAGACTTCACTATCTAAAAATCACTGCACCGATGTTTAAGTCCACATAATTACATCGTTGCTCCAGCACTAAGCATGCCAGAACCGTCCTTGAGGTGCGAACAGTAAAATGCACCACTATGTGTTTTTTGTTTTAAACATGTATTCACATTGTTTTTTTTTCCCTTCTCTCCCTCAATTTTTTCCCCACTTATGTCAATTGTATGTAGCATGAAAGGCAATTGTTTATAATTCCAAGACAAACATGATTTACATATTTGTCCTGAAGATGATGCCATTTATCTTGTTTTTCGACATCGAAACGTCGTCGACACAATAGGATCATATGTACTGAATATGCTTGTGAATGCTATGTACAATGGTCACTCAAACAACAATCAAGTCTGTTCACTGATTATAAGTATACAGACCGATTTACTCGCTCTTGCCTATACTTGTTGTTTTGTCTTGTTCACTGTAGGTCACGGGCTGTGCCCCCTTGACATTACTTTCTGATTTTCTGCATCGCCAAATAAATTCCTGTCTGGCTGGACAAAGGACATAAATACTATTCCAGTTTGTGTATATTGTTACCCTGATCCCCAAACTACTAGGATCCACAGTTTTTTGTAATAAGTTAAACACCCAAGGTCCCTAGTGTACTACCTTCGGGTTCCCTTGTTTCCTATAACTGCCCTATACGGAGGCAAGAGGCCCACCACGTGCTTTACCAGCCCAGACTGGCCCATTGTCCTTCAGTTTGTGACAATAAGCGGGCAGACAGAATTATAGGGGAAGTAGGGGCAGCTCTTGTGCTCAGAGAAAGAGTGCGATGTGGCCCGACCAATCAGGGAGCTGACGGTTCTTGTAGGATAACAGTGCTGCTACCTGCAATGTCCAAAATTATGGACAAAAGGCGTCCATAAAAGGGATTATCAAGTACAATGGACGTGAGATCCAAATCACGGACGCTCAGTGAAATTTACGGATGGTTGGTCACCCGAAAGACTGCACTTTGCCTCGGAACTCTTAACACTACACTACTGCACTCTATGCCAATGCACTCTACACCACCTTACTTTGCATCATTGCACTGTACACCACTGCACTCTCCTGCACTACGTATACACAACTCTAGCCACAACTCTAACATAAGCCACTGTATTCTACGACGCTAAATTGTACGCTGCCGATTAATATGCCGCTGCTCCCTACGTCACCATACCCTGCAACACTCTACACCAATCTACTCTACTCTATGCAACTCCACTTCACTGTACTCTACTCTGTACCACACAAAACCACTGCACTGTATGTCAATGAGCCGAAGGTATTAGAGTCCTTTACACGAGCACCAGTCACATCACACAAGAATACTTTTTTTTATTTTTTATAAAGCACGGGGAGATTAAGTAATTTGTCCAGAATCACAGAATGTTGAACCCATGCAGAGACTCGAACCTGGCTCCCAGTTCCAAATTGGGAGCTCTGGTCATTACGCCACATCCTTCCCTGTTGCAACCACTCGACTCATCGCCTCTCTTCCTCCAATAACCCACACACTTTTCTCACCGCTACCCTGCTCCCCCACTCCTCGAATATTCCAGTTCCTCCCATATCTCGGTGCTCCTTCCCTTTCCTCACCACCGGCTTTTCCCTTGCTCCCCGCCCCTCCTCCTTCCACGCAGCTCTCTACATCTCTCTGCTCCCCTCCCTCTGTGGCTCAGGCCCAGAAGCCGACGTGCTACGCCGCAGGTACACGGGAGCCGTGGAAAGCGCCGGCGCTCTCCGATAAAAGCCTGTTATTAACGGCAGCCGGACTCTGCTGGAGTAACCCTCCCCCTCCGCACATGACCGTGGCCGGGCCGGTTCGGGTTCCCCCTCCTGCCCGGCCTCGGCTGCACATGCACTGCGAGGCCTTCTACGTACAACAGAACCCCGGGGTGACGTCACGGACTAACGGCCTCCGGCGCGTGACGCGTTGTCACCCACGCGCTGCATCACATGCGCACAGGCAGCGTGACAGGGACACAGGTGCCTGGAGTGAGCGGCTTAAGAGAAGCATGGGGCGGTGGGGGTCTACTTACCCCTCACAGGGGGGTAGGTGGGCGTGTATCTGACCCATCACAAGTGGGGGAGGTGGGCGTGCATCTTACCCATCAATGGTCAAGCGCCCCCGGGATAAACCGGTTGCTTTGTATGCAAATTCCTGCCAGGAATTTGCATACAAAGCAACCAATTACTGTCAAGAATGGCTGGATTTCAGATGCACACCCAGCCTGAACGGTGTAAATAAGAAGTCAAAGGTATTTTATTTATTATTTGTTTGTTTTTAAATAATAAAATACGCAATGTAAAATGTTTAGACCGTGAAACATAAGTTATAGGCAAGTGTTTCCTTGCCATTCCTTGGTGGAACAAGTGATGCCCGTGTCCATTAATATTTTTCTAAGGGAATTCAGGGGCGCCGGGGATGGAAGGTACGTGGTGCATTCGGACAGGATGGCACAGTCACCACAAGGAACTTCTTAGCTGTGAGAAATGCCTCCTTGATGACTCGTATAACATCCTGGCCTCACAATCACAGCCTATGCCAAAGGCTTCGTTAATATATATGCAAACTATCCCACCCTCTTAAATGCCTTAAGGCCTAACAGCCCAAAACGCTTTAGGAATAATTTCCTGCAACTAATAGTCATTAATCCTTTCCCGCCACTCACAAATCTCAGTGTCAGATCCATGCCCAAGATACCCTCTGAGCACAGCAGCTCAGCCCCCACACTACCTCCCCTCCGCCCCCTACCACGGGCAACCTCGCTCCAGAGTTGATTCGTCTCGAGAGACTAAACCATCCCGCCAGGCACAGGGGCATTTCTATCAATGGTGTAGCAGATGTAGTGTCACAGATGAATAAGGCAATAGGGGCCCTTTAATCCCACTAACAATGGCTATATTTTGATACTCACCTTGCAACAGGGGGCCCTGGCACCCTTGCTATGCCACCGCCAAGCATCTAACAACTCCACACAATCCATACAAAACCTGTTGTAAAAAGCATGTAACCCTTTTCTAACCTGTCACTCCCAACAGCAATAGCATAAAGAAGGAAGACTTCACACAGATCTGCTCAGGAAAGTGGCTTGGCCCACAGTAACATCTCACTTACTGCACATCATCCCTTGGTAATCTGGAGGTCTGGTGCGTGTAAACACGAAAGATCCTATAGGTGCACAGTGAAAAGGCAAAAGACTAAACCTTCCCCAGCACACCCACACTCACATCCAAACTCCCCCCCACCGACTCCATCCAATCGCGTCCCTCGTAAATCCTATCCCTATCTACTTGACAAACCAATTTACCCAAAAAGCCCAGGGAAAGACTGGTACAGTGTGAACTGACACCATAGTGGGAAAATTCCTCTCTGATAAGACTGGTGTGCGGTAACATCATATTACATGTTGGGATCACACATACAAACTAACCTCCCACCCGTAAAGTTAACCGGACAGTCTTCTAACAAGTCTTTTCATTTATCAAATGAATGGCTACAGAGCCAAACTCATATCCACCTTTTGTTGGTCACATCACAAAAACTTCAAAGGTGTGCAACAAAATAATTAGTCCTGTAGGTTTAAGATGCCTACTGAGCATACATACCTCCTGCTACAATTCCCCCTGCCCTCAACCTTTCAACACCCCTGCTGGCTTCTTTTGCTGCTCCTATCTTAAAATAGTCCTTATCAAACTGCTGCCCGAGAAGAAAAACACATGTAGCAGCTCAGTAACTGTCAATGAGGGCCAATATTTGTGTACAGAACCTATCACCATTCTAACTTAAGTTCAGAAACTCCTTAAATGTTCTATAGAAAATCACATTGTATTCGCATACAAGGCTACCAGAAACAGCACCTGCCATAGCTGGCAGAGAAATTAACTACTTCAGGTGAACCCCACAACACCTAGCCAGGATATCTGCTGATTGGAAACACTGCACAGAAAATAAAGGGAAAACTGAAGCCAACAAGCCTTTTCCATTTGCTCTCCTAGGGTCCTCATCAGAGTCAGAAATGCCTCAACTCCTCTGAAATGTAACCGGGGTGTGGAATTTAATAAAATATCTACTCGTCCATGGGGCAAGTTGCTTAATAAATCTACTTGTCCTGTAACAAAATCCACTTGCCCCTGTGGTACCATGTAGGGCAATGCCTCTCCATGACCCACACTTGGAAAACAGCTCAACGTGCCTGCTCTCCAGGGTAGAGTAAATGAAGGATTTGTTTTACCACAATTTGCTTACATTCAGTATTCCTGTGTGTAACTAAGGTCTTATAACTTATAGTACTTTTCCCTGAAATTGATATTAGAATATACACACATACAGGGGGCTTTCGGTCAGTGGTCTTCATCCATTATTCTGTTAATTTGTCTATAACATTTTGCATCTATCCACTACAGGTTGCTGCATACATTAAGAGCCAATGTGTAAGGTCACTTCAACGATTGGCTCCTCTCTGTGTGATTGATTGCGTTTTGCTCGTAAACATTGTGGCCATCCTCACATAAAATATTGCACTTCTACACCAGAGCTTGTGGGACAATGTTTCTGTCAGAATTCCATTCATAGGGAGTTATTGACCCCAACCATGGTGGCTGAGGTTTTTTATTCCAGAGTCCGACATACTATGGACTCTGAGCAACTGGGGCCAAGTTCTACCCCTTCAGCACTTGACACCTCTGTGGCAGAGAGGGTTAAACAGTGAAAGGCTGCATGGGGAAGACGTAGGTGGAAGTTTTACATGGGCAAATTATTCAAAACATGCTTAACAACTCCCGTGAATAAATTTCCAGCCAGATACTTGCTTTTATGAAAAAAGTAGTATTTATATACAAACACAATGTGAAATATACACTACGAATAATATACATAATCTTCATAAGGCTGTCACTCTAGGGTTGTCTGGGTAAGATCCTGAGTACCACTTCCCTGCCTAAGGACTGTAGTTATTCCCCATTTACTTGAGGCAACATTCAGACATGGCCCGCTGCTGCGTACAAGTCATAGAGCTTCCACGATGGATTTTAAAATGTCAAAGACTCTTAGTGCTGTAGTCCTTCAGTCGGAGCAAGTCCCAGCGGCTAGGTGTGCCAGAAATAAGTCTTACCTGCTTTCGCTCGAGTTTCAATATGGAAGGCCTGGGCAAGTATCAGCGGCTCGCTGTTGAGTAGAAGTCTGGATGCTGCAGCTTAGCTACATTGGACCGACCACCACGGTGTCTACTTCTCCTTCACCAAACCCACCGTGCATCACCACACCCACTGCTATCCCCGCGGAAGCTGGAACAAGGTCACCGAAGACCAGCTCAACACCTCCATCAGCAAAACCCACCCACCGACATCCACGGGAGCCAACACCTCAGCACGCGACCTCCACCTATGGATCTCCAACTGCGCCAACACTCTCCAAGAGTCCAGGCCCACCTGCAGACTGCTCGAGAAAAGATTGAGAAGCAGCAAGATATTGGCAGACCACACAGCCTTGAATACTGCTGTCACCACACACCACCACCTCATCAGAACAACAAAGAAAATGGCCATACAGTAACTCATCAACGCCAATGCACACAACAGCAAATAATTCTTCACGGTGGTCAAAGAACTCTCTAAACCCAGCACAAAGACAGCAGACATCCCCCCTCCCAAGACCTTTGCTACAACCGAGCCACCTTCTTCCACCAAAAGATCAAGGAGATCTACAACAGCTTTGCAACCCAAGACCCACCCGCCGCACCGCAATCACCACATTCAGTGGCTCCAGACCCCAGGAGACACTGCCCAACTGGACCACCTTCACCACTGACGACATCCTCAAGATCATGAAGAGCATCCATTCCAGAGCCCCCTCGAATCCCTGCCCTCACTACATCTTCAACTGAGGCAGCACCTCCATCACCCCCGAACTCTGGCACACCATCAACTGCTCTATTGAGTCCACCACCCTTCCTGAACACTGGAAGCACACAGAGATCAACCCCCTGCTGAAGAAACCCTCTGCCGACATGACGGACCTCAAGAACTACAGACTCATCTCTCTGCTCCCCTTCCCAGCCAAAGTCACCAAGAAGGCCATCAGCGCCCAACTCTCTGAGTTCGTTGAACCGAACCACATCCGGGACCTCTCCCAATCAGGCTTCAGAAGTAACCTCTGCACTGAGGCCTCACTTCTCGCCAATACAGTTGACATTCAAATCTTCCTCGACCAAGGCAAAACTGCAGTCCACATCCTCCTGGACCTCTCGGCCTCCTTCGACACCATCTCCCACCACCCCCTCTGCGCAAGACTCCAAGACACCGGCATCAACGATAAAGCCTTGGAATGGACCTGCACCTTCCTCACCAGCTAAACAAAGAGTGTCAGATTTCCACTGTTCTACTCAGAACCCACAGAGGTCAGCTGCAGAGTGCCCCAGGACTCCTCCCTGAGCCCCCCCCCCTATTCAATATCTACATGGCCCAGCTTACAGTCCTTATCAGAAGCCACTGGCTTAACAGCGTCTCCTACGCGAATGACACCCCAGTCACCAATAGCAACCTTCACAGCGGGATGAAGGATGTCGCCACCTGGATAAAGGACAGCAGCCTCAAGTTCAACTCAGACAATCTTTTATCCTGGGCTCCACATCATCCGCCTGTGACGGCTCCTGGTAGGCCCGCAGCGCTCAGACTCCTCCACACCCACAGACCACTCACAAAACCTTGGCATCCTCCTAGACTCCTTGCTATCAATGAACCACCAAATCAATGCCGTCCCATCCTCCTGCTTCCACACGCGCTGCCTCCTTCGGTAGATCTTCAAGTGGATCCCCACCGAATCCAGGAAAATGTACACCCATGAGCTCGTCAACAGGGCATTGCAATCTGCTCCAGCACCACCCAAAAACTTGTAAGGAAACTTCAGAACATCCAGAACGCCTCCCCCAGATTCATCCTGAACATCCCCCGCACAGCCACATCACCAGTCACCTGAGAGAGCTCCACTTGCTCCCAATCAACTAAAGAATCATCTTCAAGCTCATCACCCACTCCTACAGAGCCCTCCACAACACCTTACCAGCATACCTCAACCACCTTCTCTTCTTCTACACACCCACCCAACATCTCCCAACATCTCCGCTCTGCCCACCTAACCCTGGCCCCCACCTCAAGGATCTGCAAGACCACAGCCGGAGAAAGATCCTTCTTCTACCTCTCTGCAACAACCTGGAACTCCCTCCCTCTACACCTCAGGCAATCACCGTCACTGCCTCAATTCAGGAAGGACCTCAAAATCTGGTTCTTCGATGAACCGCAGACCCTTCCATAGCGCCTTCAGACCCCTACAGTTGAGTAGTCGCACTTAACAAGAAACCTGATTGATTGGTGGGGCCACATGACAGAGGGATTCTCATACTTCCATCCCTTTTTACCATTGGTAGCTTTTTTCTCTACAGCAGTAAGACCACCAAACCGTGGGGCTCATTATGATGATGGGAGGATCACCACCGCCGGGCCGGCGTTGGGAATCACATTGGTTCCACGAAGGACGGAAAGTCCGAAGGCGTTCCTTTTATGCTCGCCTTGCGGAACCCGTAACTAGGGCATCATTGCAGCGGTGCCGTGCAGGCACCGCCGTAGTGATTAGGATGAGCCCTTCCACCTGTCTTTTTGCGGCGGATATCCTGCCACAAAAAGACAGGCGGAGACTGGCTTTTGGGGGCCCGTTGCCGCCCCCCCGTGGGGTAGTGGGTGCACTGGGAGGGTACCCATAGTACCCCCCTACATTTCCTTGCACAGGTGGCAGGCACCACGTGATGCCTGCCACGTTGTGCATGGAAATTCACATCATGGCATTTTCACATTGCGGACGGTGCTGCAGCGAGCAGCACCATCTGTAATGTGAAAAGGCCAGGATGCGCCCGCTAGTGTAGCGGGCGCATCCTAATTGGGCTGGTGGGACGGCCGCACGTCTGGCGGGCGGTCCTATCACTGTTATGATGACTGGCGGACTGATGTCCGCCCGCCATCATAATGACCCCCTTTGTTCTTTGTCCCTGTTTCTCAATGCCTCTGGTTCTCCTTGCCTGATGTTCCTTTCCCAAGATGTAGTCAGACACTGCACCAAACATGAGAACAATATGTTTTCAGCAGGCAATTTACAGGGACCTTAGTAAAGTATTAGTAATCAGTAAATTAGTAGTTAGTAAATTATTCTCGCAGAATATTAAGACAATATCTACCCTGAGCAGTCCAAGGCACTTGGCATTCGCTTACTCCAACTGAAGCTAACCCAGTGACGTACTAGCAGTCTGAGCCCTTAACCAATATTACTGTTGTTACATACTGTGACACCGATTCCTCCCCCTCATCAAACCATTAGTTAATATAAACAACCATGTCCTAATGGGTGTACTGTCAGAATATTGAGTTTTTTTTATATCTTTCTACAAAAATATTGTCCACCAACATATCATAAAGTCAAGCACACTTAGGTAAACATAGACTTACTATTCTTAACTCTGTATTTACATAGTTTGCCAATATATGCATCTTTACGATATGTAGATATGGAGTTAAAAATAGTAAATCTACATTTACCTTATTGACTATATAGTTATATATTCAAGGCACAGAGATGTGGTGTTAAGTATTACATTTGTTACTACTTATATATACTTACAATATGTATCTTCAAGGCACATAGATGTGGTGTTAAAAACTGTAAATGTATACTAACTTATATATATGGCTCATATATATATATATATATATACATATATATATATATATATATATATATATATATATATATATATATATATATATATATATATATATGTATATATATATATATATATACATATATATGTATATATATATATATATATATATATATATATATATATATATATATATATATTTATATATATATATTCACTGAAAAAACCATAGGTTATAGACCATATATAGTTAGGAATTAGCATTTACAAAACCTTGAAAATTCACTGAAAAAATCATAGGTTATAGACCATATATAGTTAGGAATTCGCATTTACAAAACCTTATTTTACTCACACAAAACCATTGAAATTCCATATAAGGTTAGTTGCACTAACTATATATCGCGCACCCGCAATCCACTGCTGATGATGTCACATATTACATCATTCATGACATGGTCAGTGACATCACTGATGACATCACTTATGACATCTCAAATGACATCACTGATGACATCACTGATGACAACATCCAGTGACTGTATGTTTCTGTAAAGTTAAAATATGTCTTACATATTGAAGAATGAGTGGATGTATAAGTGTCTGGATGAAGGATTTAGTAGGTGCATGACTGACTGTATGAGTGAGTGATTAAATGTGTCTCACTGAGTGCATGGGTTAGTGACTAAACTGTCTTAATTTGTGCATCATTATGTCTGTTGTTCTGTAAACTGTTGCATGTGTTGATAAGTAGCTATATGAGTAACTATATGGGTTATTGATTGGTTGCCCAAGTATTTGTATGGGAGACTGAGTGTGTGTGTGGGTGGCTGGGAGGTGTATGCCTCTGTGCATAGATGTGTGAGCAGTTGATTCACTAGATGTATGGTTTCAAAAGTGCATGTGGAAACAGCTGTATGGGCGGTTGACTGTGTGCATGAGTGTATTGGTGAGTGAATGGATATCTCAGTGCTACATGTCAAAGTAAGTACATATGTAAAACACAGTACATGTGAGAGTTGACATATATAAATAACTGTGCATAAGAGCCAGTGAATGTGTGAGTGGCTGTATGGATCATTGTGAACTTGTATCAGAGATTGTATAAGAGAGTAAATATGTGTTAGTATATGTTTGAATAAGTAAAGTTTGTATAACTGTATAGTTGAGGAAATGGAGGTGTGATTGATTCTTTGCATGACTGACTAGGCGTGTGAGTAACTCCATGGATGAGTGACAGTCTGTGAGTGTCTGTTTACACTGATTGTATCTAAGGTTATATTAGAGTCTGAAGAGGTTCATCGTATTATCACATGAATGATATCATCAGTGATGTGATCAGTAATGTCAAATGAGATGTCATCAGTGATGTCATTTGAGATGTCATCAGTGATGTCATTTGAGATGTCATCAGTGATGTCATCAGTGATGTCACTGACCATGTCATGAATGATGTAATATGTGACATCATCAGCAGTGGATTGCGGGTGCGCGATATATAGTTAGTGCAACTAACTATATATGGAATTTCAATGGTTTTGTGTGAGTAAAATAAGGTTTTGTAAATGCGAATTCCTAACTATATATGGTCTATAACCTATGATTTTTTCAGTGAATTTTCAAGGTTTTGTAAATGCTAATTCCTAACTATATATGGTCTATAACCTATGGTTTTTTCAGTGAATTTTCAAGGTTTTGTAAATGCTAATTCCTAACTATATATGGTCTATAGCCTATGGTTTTTTCAGTGAATATATATATATATACATACATATATAAACATATATCATCTGTATATCTATATAAATACAAACATAAATGCATGCATGCATATACTTATATGCATACAGATGCATGTTATTTACATGAAAGTTGAAAAAACACTAATAAAAGCAAAGCTAAAAAGCCACCTCATTACAAACAGAATGGCTTTAACTTAAACGAGGGCGAGATCTATTGCATTTTCAATGCTTGTTTACTTTGGTTCCATCAAGAAGGCATTCAGATGTGTCACACATTTGCCATAAATTCTGAATGTTAGCACTCTAGTTGCACATTAGATCACTGTAGTAAAGCTACTGCTCACCAGGGACATCTGCTGCTGGTATTCAAAGTGCATGTTTCAGTCTGCATGTCAGAATTTTTTTAATGAAATAGAAGAGGATTTGAGAAGTCACTCAAAATGATCCCTAATTTTTCTTTCTGAAGCACTAATCATACTTTCTATGGCAAAATTAACCCCCTCATGTTGTTCCTTTTTAAATTGAGTGTTTTCAGACTTACCACTTCATTCCAATCAAGATGGCTTCTGGTGTGCCATACTTTTGTCATAAGTAAGACTGTTAGCGCTCTAGTTGTTCTTTAGAACACTCTGGGACATTCTGTCATTGGGCTATACTTGGGGTACATCTGGGTGATATTTGGGCTACATTTAGGCTCTTTTGTCTCTGGTGGCCATCTTGGGAGACTGTATGTCAGAATTTTTTAATGAAATTGAAGAGGGTTTGAGAAGTCACTCAAAATGTGCCCTAATTTTTCTTTCTGCAGCACTAATCATAATTCATATGGCAAAATATACCCCCTCATTTTGTTCCTTTTTAAATTAAATGTTTTAAGAGTTACCACTTTATTCCAATCAAGATGGCTTCAGGTGTGCCATACCTTTGTAATAAGTAGGACTGTTAGCGCTCTAGTTGTTCTTTAGAACACTCTGGGACATTCTGTCATTGGGCTATACTTGGGCTACATCTGGGTGATATTTGGGCTACATTTGGGCTCTTTTGTCTCTGGTGGCCATTTTGGGAGGCTGCATGTCAGAATTTTTTAATGAAATAGAAGAGGATTTGAAAAGTCACTCAAAATGTGCCCTAATTTTTCTTTCTGCAGCACTAATAATACCTTCTATTGCATAATATACCCCCTCATTTTGTTCCTTTTTAAATTAAATGTTTTAAGAGTTACCACTTTATTCCCATCACGATGGCTCCAGGTGTGCTATACCTTTGTAATAAGTAGAACTGTTAGCGCTCTAGTTGTTCTTTAGAACACTCTGGGACATTCTGTCATTGGGCTATACTTGGGCTACATCTGGGTGATATTTGGGCTACATTTGGGCTCTTTTGTCTCTGGTGGCCATTTTGGGAGACTGCATGTCAGAATGTTTTAATAAAATAGAAAAGGATTTGAGAAGTCACTCAAAATGTGCCCTAATTTTTCATTCTGCAGCACTAATCATACTTTCTATGGCAAAATATACCCCCTCATGTTGTTTCTTTTTAAATTAAATGTTTTAAGAGTTACCACTTTATTCCAATCAAGATGGCTTCAGGTGTGCCATACCTTTGTAATAAGTAGGACTGTTAGCGCTCTAGTTGTTCTTTAGAACACTCTGGGACATTCTGTCATTGGGCTATACTTGGGCTACATCTGGGTGATATTTGGGCTACATTTGGGCTCTTTTGTCTCTGGTGGCCATTTTGGGAGACTGCATGACAGAATGTTTTAATGAAATAGAAAAGGATTTGAGAAGTCACTCAAAATGTGCCCTAATTTTTCATTCTGCAGCACTAATCATACTTTCTATGGCAAAATATACCCCCTCATTTTGTTTCTTTTTAAATTAAATGTTTTAAGAGTTACCACTTTATTCCAATCAAGATGGCTTCAGGTGTGCCATACCTTTGTAATAAGTAGGACTGTTAGCGCTCTAGTTGTTCTTTAGAACACTCTAGGAGGCTGCAGTAGAACACAAAGGAATCAACTGACAGTCTCTGTCCTTGTTGGATGTACATGTTTTACTGAGAATGTCAGACTTCATTTTCACATGACTGAGAAAGATAATGTGAATTTACAGAAAATATGCTTTCAGTTTAGCTTATAGATCCCCTTCCAAACCACTGTGGGAAAATCATGAGATATTAGTTTTCTTTCAAACAATATTCATGATATCACAGCAGAAGGTTTTTTCACATGGTAAAATCACCTTAGAACCCACCACAGTTCCTAAAACGAGTATGGTACCATCAACAAATGATTTATAATTTAACTAAAGTCCTAAAACCCTCTATTAACTACAATGCTTTTTAATGAGGTGCTATCATGTATATTGGTCCCAAGATGGCTGCCAACACTTCTTGGATGAAGTGCTGGCAGCCAATCAGATCAGATGTGTGGTTAGGCTCCGCCCAGATATATATCTTTTTTTGAACCTAAATTACTCAAAATCCACTGGAGCACATATATTGAGACCTAGCAAAGGCACATCGGGCTAACAGTCCCTACAATTTTGCCAAGTTTCGTGCAAATCCATTCAGCCGTTTGAGCTAAAAGTGAGGCCAACCGCCCTATGGAAATTAACATGGGAAAAACGCGTTTTGGGACCCCCCTTTTTTCTCGCCCCCCCCTTGATGAAACCCCCCCCAAATTGTCAGGGGCTGCTCAGAAACAAAATGTTCCATTTTCCTGAAAATTTCAGCCAATTCCGTCCACAAACGCCAAAGTTATTAGACATAGAATTTTCAAAAATCCCATAGAGAAAAAATCCTAACTATATATACCTACTGGCGACCGCCAGTAAGTAATTTATATATATATATATATATATATATATATATATATATATATATATATATATATATATATATATATATATATATATATATATATATATATATATATATATATATATATATCCAAACTACTCCTGCTTCTCCAATGCGGCATGCAGAAGTTACAGACCACCAGACAGCTCTCCAGTACACAGGTAAGTTTATTAACTCCTCTTGGTTTTGTTCGGCATGCCGCTTTTCGGGTAGAAGCTATCCTTGATCACATAGCAGGCATCTGGTACGAGGCAACCCTAAGTACTCATTTTTTCACTTTGAACACCACGTGATAATAGAAAGTGAAAACATACTGGTGTAAGTGTAGTGAACGGCAACTTCTTTTTGCGAGCAACATTTACTAACAATTCATTCTTAATATTTGAAAGATATCATGCGTGGCTAAATTGTCCCCACGAATTCTAGCAGCATAAATGCATTAATGGTATAAATAACAGACACATGCAAACCTGCGCCCATAAGTTAACATAGTAATAGTTTTGCACTGTAAATAATTATACATATTTAACCCGTTAAGCGCTGCAGTCGGCCAACGGTCATTGCAAGCACTATCTTGCCAGTGCTGCGCACGACCGTTGGCCGACGGGCCAGCGCTCGTTATTCGAACGTTCAGCACTGGGTGCTGAACGTTCGACGCAGCAAAGGGGTTAAAACTATTTACATCTATGTACATGATAAAATATTCTGTACAGTAAAAATATATATATATATATGTAAATCTATACAACTATATATACATATGCATTTAATAAATCACTTTTAATTGTGCAATATTACAGCCTGAATGCTGAAAAACACATGTGCAAATTATGGCAAATTTATAAATATGTCCCAATAATCCATGTTAAACTCAATTGTCTATTGCTAAATACCGCAGGCTATGTGCAAAACTGCTGCCTCAATGCAATTGCTATGTGCAAAATTGCTATATATGCATGATATCACATTCTATACGGAAATGTGCAAAATAAATTAGCTCCAAGATGTAACAAATCGACACCTGGTCCCAGGTGTCACTAAGGTGCTCGTTCCAATTCATCCTAAGTTTAATCAAAGTGCTAGGTGCTATGTCCTTAAAAAATGAGTGAATCCTAAAAATATTACATAAAATAACAGTGAAGATCTATACATGTTTGAAAATCAAATATAATTCCATCAGTTCATTTCCGCACTACTTCAGGGAGTGGTATAAATATAGTTCATGTCCATCCCTCTATGTTTCCACCAACTGTCATGTCCAAGAATATCAGGATATTACTCACTGCACGCCTGCAGGAAAATTCAACTAGTTGGCAGAAAAAGGTGTTTTTCTTAATCGTCCTTCCTCTCATTATCTTCTCTTAGTTCTAAAATATAAGAGGATGGTTGTGGATAACTAGTAGCAAATCAAAGAATCATCTGAAAGAAATGTATGCAATTCCTTCGTGTTGTTCAGACCGTGTGGCAATTTGCTATTGAGATTCAGAATATATTTAGTCTCTAGTTGTCTTAAGAGAGTCTCCCTATTGCCCCCTTTCCTAGGTATAGGGACGTGATCAATAACAAAATACCTTAAGCAATTGATGTCTTTATTGTGCACAGCTTTGAAGTGCCGTACGACCAGATAAGCCGGATCGCAATTAATAATGGCTCTAATATGCTGCAGAGTTCTCACGTGCACCTGGTGCTTGGTACTACCAACGTACCTGAGCCCACAGGTGCACACAAGAATGTTCACTTTATAATCTGTGCGACAATCAAAATTGCCCCTGATGGTCAATTCTTGTTCTCTAAAGGGTGTGCTGTATTTTGAGGTGTTGACATCAAATTTACATGCTCGGCAGTTCGCGCATTTGAAAAACCCCTGTTTTACAGGTAGCCACGTTTTGGTGGAGGCCCCTTCTACCACGGGTTTGGATAAATAAGCTTCCATGGTTTTGCATTTTCTGAAGGTTACCGTTGGTTTCTCCGGTAATCTTTCTTTCAAGATGTTATATATATATATATATATATATATATATATATATATATATATATATATCCTGCACTCCGTTTGTCTCCTAGCTCGCGCGCTCGCACAGCCAGCAAGCAGACTCCGGACACGGACCTCGAGGTGCATCAAAGATCTTTATTTGGCAGAAAGAGTCACCGACGTTTCGGCTCAACGGAGCCTTGATCACATGACCTATATACATATATAAATATGCATATATTTATATATATATATATATATATATATATATATTGTTCTCCAACTTGAAAAACGGCAGCGCCTCTGCCCGTTTCCCCAGCGCGCAAACAGCAATAAACGTCCCGAGTCAGACTTGTAGTATACCTTCTTTTATTTTGTCATCAAAGTGCAGGGTGCAGAAGACATCAAACAGACGCGTTTCGGGCGCGGACGCCCTTGCTCACTGTCAGCGAGAGATGGACACGTCAATCATTAAATAGCAAACATTGGTGTTCAAAAAGCGCACCAGAGTGCTCACAGAGGTAAACATAGTCAGAGGACTAATACTGAAAAGCCTGAAAATAAGTAACTGCCATAGCGGCCATTGGTAAATGGTGAACCAAACCATGACCCTACATATATGTACAAATACAATAACATTACCGATGGTGACCACAATATTGCAAACAGCATTATAATTAATCAATATTAAATGTAAACAAATAACATATGTGCAAATACGCAAATTGATGTGCAAATGGGCAAATGTATAAAGTGTCACGGGCAATTGCATAATGCCTAAGCATACATTACTTAACTGTTTAAATGCATTATGTTAAAAGTGCAAAGTGCCTTGTAAACTTAGTAACTGTGCAAATACGCAATTTTAAATGCTGTCACATTAATGGTAGATAAAACTTCAACCATATGTCATTGCACATCATTCTTTGGCGCGTTGATGTTTCATTTGTTGGTCGTAAATGCTATAGAAGTGTTATTAAACTATTGAATATGTATAGTTAATCACATGTGTATATATATATATGCAACAATGTTCCTGTTTCACCAATCCACAGTGAAATAGACCAGGTAAGGACCTCTTAACGTGACTTTTCTTTAAAATAGGCAGAAAGAAGCAGCAACGATGTTCTCCAGTGAAAGTAAGTATTTATTTCACACAGATGAAATGAAAAGACATGGTGTCATCCATCAAATATATATATATAGACATATTTATATAGATATATATTGCTATATATATCTATATATTTCCAATCCAATCCAAACAATTCTTTATTTCGGCCATATAGACCATAAAAGATGCAGTAGAAAACATTACATACATTTAAAATACATTTCAAAATACATTGTATAAAATTCTCTCTCATCCAGCGAGGAATGGAATTATAATATGGCTGAGATACCCGCCACCCCCTCTCAACACAATCCCCAAGGATGGGAAACCGGAAACAGTTCTGAACTTTTGGAAGACGGGAGGGAGTGACCCCCCCGGCCGTATTTATTAAAATATGAAACAAAATTAAAACATTAAAATAACAGTTTCATATTATGTACAATTTCATTACCACATTGCGATGTTTGGCTAACCTTAACATATTCTCTAATACAAAGGTTCTCCTAGCCGAACTAACATCCTACAAAACATTTAACTTGAAATTTTGAAATTGTACATCCTAACGTTTAAGGGCCAACGGCAAGGTCGTAACCGGTGTCAAGATCCCTAAACCAGAAATATCCCCCTCACTTGTGAGGGGCGACCGCACAGAGGTGTACCTCAAGTGCAACTACCAATTTCCCTTGACTTGACGGGGGCCCCAATAAACTCGACGCCACTTAAAGGTCGTCCGAGGACTCGTGTGAGGTATCTAGAAGGTAGCGTAGACCCCCCCCCCAAACCCCACACAACTTACCACATCTGCCGTCGCAGATGTCCTGGCCCCGGGAAATTCTCCAGGAGGGGGCTGTAGCCCCTCCTACCCAGGAAGGGGCCTTGACCGCCTTTCCTTTCCTTTCGGCGGCCCATCCTTAGAAGGGACCGCCTCCCCGTTGAGGGGCCAATGACAACCTCCCTCGTGCGCTCCCATCCGTAATGGGTGACGCCCACTCATAGGGATCTTCCAATTAGTGCTCACCGATCATGACCTTACCGCCACAGGCCGGATAGTTGACCGGCTATCCGGACCCCCCACAACACTCCTACCTAAAGGTCATGTCTTAAAGTCTTTAGCCAAGCTATCAAGTCTCCTATGAGTAACTCGTTCCCCACCCGGGACAAATGAACACCATCCCCCAAATACATACTGTCACCATTAATACAACCATGCGAAATAGAATGCAGTGTATTGGAACGGAACAATCTACTCACTTTGTTATTAATTTTTCTTACTGAATGATTCAGAGCAGAAACAGAAATAGCCCCCCGCCATACTTTTCGTGGGATCATATGGGACCATGTAATTGTGCACCCTGGAACTCTCCTCGCTAACCAACTTACAGTGGAAAGCATCGCCTCAAGAAGAAGTCGTCTACCAGTGGTGACCAAATCATTGCCCCCAAGATGTACTATGACTATAGACGGCGGTGACCTCGTCCGCCCTAGCAAACCCTCGAAAAATGATTGAAACTAGTCAATACAGAGTCCGCCCCTTCCGTAGAAGGACACACTGTACCCGTATTCCCCAGCCACGTGAATCATGTCACCTGCTTTGAATACGTCCGCGGCACGCCTCACGTATGAGTGGCCCACGACCCACACCTCCTTTCTCACAGCCGGTGATGTCTGACCGCTGGCCCGGTGTTGGGTCGACTGCATAGTCCGCCCCGCCTCGTAGGCTTGCGCAACTGAAACCAAACAAAAAGAAGAAGCGTGAGTACATCATTACAGCTTCACAACATGTGCAGCCGCACATACCTTTTATAACAGTTGGAGGACCAACGCCCCACACGTTTAACTTGTTCGACATTCAGACCCCTGGCTGTAGCCTCTGTAGCAGCCCCTATCCGAAAGGAATGGGTCCCAAACTCGCCCGGGTTCAAGCCCGCAGCGGCAATCGACATCGCAAGCACCCGCTGAAACTGAAACCTCGTCAGTGGGGTGGCGTCAGCGTGTCTCAACAAGGTCCCCCCCCCATGATGCCACCCTTTGTGCTAAATATTCCTCTACACAACTCACCGGGCACATGGAGGACCCGGGAATCCTTTGTATGATTATGCAGTCGCCCATCGCACCCTGATCGGTCTTGGACCTGACAAACGAGACAGTCATTGTCTCCCCTCTGACCTGAACGTGCTCTCGGCACAGTCCCCCCATCACATCCTGCTTGTTCCTTGCCACTAGTTCGCTTACCCGCATAGCCCCATGGAATGCCAGCGTAAAAGCGGCTCGGAATAACACTGTTTCATACTGGGATGAACACGTTGCAGGGAGTATGGATAATAACAGGGCCAACCTATCCAAACCTATCGGGCGCCTTTCATCTACTCTGCGACCCTCAAGGCGTTGCCACCCACGTAGCGCTTTTTGCACAACGAAAGACGCTGTCGGGTCCTGGATCCCATGAGCCCTAGCCACAAAGGAAATGGCGGCCCGATGCCTCTGGGCCGTAGCCACTGATTTGCCTGCCTGATGTAAAGACAGCAGGAATTTCACTACTAACTCCTCCTGGCCCCAAAGCTCCCCTCTAGCAGCCCCCAAAAAGGCCCAATAGGAACGGAACGCCCCTTCATATGCCTTCCTCGTCCTGGGTGCTAAACTCTCTCCCACGAGGTTTCGAAGTTCGGGGCACCGAGAGACCAGAGAGCTTCGGGAAAGGGTGCCGCCACCGGGTCCGCTGTGGGCAGAAAACCCCAGAAGGCCTGCATACGAAAACGAGAAAGCGCATCAGCCGCCTGGTTCATCACCCCCGGCACATGTCTTGCCTTAAATAGCACATTCAATTGCATACACAGTAATACAATTTCCTTGAGCAATCTCAGAATCCATTTGCATCGTGCTGCCTGGCTATTGATACACTCAACCACGGTCATGTTATCAGACCAGAATACCACAGAGTGATCTCTGAACCCCTCGGGCCAAGTTCTCAGGGCCACCAGAATGGGGAAAAGTTCCAGAAAAGCAATGTTACTTGTCAGTCCACCATCATGCCACCATGACGGCCATTTTTGTGCCGACCACTGAGTGCCGAATATGGCACCAACCAATGCTCCCTGCCGAATCTGTCCACAGCCCCAGCTCCTCAGAGGACACCGCCGGTTTGTTCCAGACAATTCGACCATTGAAATCCGCCAGAAATGCCAACCAAATGCGCATGTCCTGGCGAACCTCTGCCGAGAGCCTCGTGCGATGATGACCCTCCTTCAGGCCGACCATGGCTTGAGCGATCGAGCGGGAAAAGGGGCGGGCCATCGGTATTACTCTTAGGGCAAAATTCAACTGTCCCACCAATTGTTGTAATTGATGTAGCTTAACCTTAGACTTACTTATACACGTTTGCAGGCATGCCCTGAATCTTAACACTTTGTCTCTTGGTAAACGAAAACAACCTTCTTCAGAGTCGAGCTCGATCCCCAGAAACTCGAGGCAAGTCGAGGGACCCACAGTCTTACCTGGTGCCAATGGCACGCCAAACTGATTCATCAAGACACAAAATTCAGTCAACGCCTGTCCACATTCCGGATCCCCGGCTGCCCCCAGAAACAAAAAGTCATCGAGATAATGCATAACATGTTGAAACCCCGTCTTCTTTGTGAAGACCCATTGCAGGAAACAACTGAACTTTTCAAAATAGGCACAAGATATAGAGCACCCCATTGGCATACACCTATCCATGTAATAGTGACCCTGAAACATGAAACCAAGAAGACGCTGGTCGTCTGGATGTACCGGGAGCAACCGGAACGCTGACTCGATATCAGATTTTGCCATCAGCGCACCGGGCCCCAGGCGATTCAATATGGCTACGGCCTCATCGAAGGATGCGTACCGCACCGAACACACTTCCGGGTCTATCGCATCGTTTACGGAAAGACCACGTGGGGCTGATAAATTATGTATCAGCCGAAACTCACCCGGGTCCTTCTTGGGGACCACCCCTAAAGGGGAACAAACAAAGTTAGCCACTGGTGGCACATTAAATGGACCGGCGACTCGACCTCGAGTAACCTCTTTCCCGATCTTTTCCTGTACCACGGTCGTATGTTGCAAGACCGATAATTGGTTTTTACATTTCGCTATACCCTGAAACTCCCCCACTGGGATGCGGAAACCATATGAAAACCCGTTCCGCAACACCCCAGCGGAAGCGTGATCCGGGTATTCGCTGAGCCAGGGAATCATTGCCATGGTATCAATCGGAGTAGGTAAAGGCGCCCCTCGGACTATATTAGACCTGTTTGGCGCCTCCTCTACTCCCGTTATCACCCGTTTTGGCTCTGCACATGGACTCAGGATGGGATGATTGCCCACACCCACCACATTCGTGCCTAAATTTGCATGACCCCTGGGGCCTCGTACATTTACCCCTGTTAAAGTTCCAACAAATCCCCCTTTTACCTGCGTTGCAGATCGGCCTCGAGTGGTAGTCGTTACTCGTACCTGATCGAAAGGGCGTCCCAGCATATTGGCGGGAGGATTCACCCACGCTACTCCCTACCAATGGCAACTTCAACATACCAGTATCTTCCATTTTGGACCAAGACACAGAATCATAACAATCCCAAGTTAAGTTTTTATCATGTTCTTTCGCTTTTCTGAAAATATTATCGTAACAGAACCATTGATTGCCCTCGTGTGATACAGAATACCCCATGATCCGTGACTGATAAATCGGCAATTCGGACAGCAACTCGGGCCTACGTTCACCCATGATGGATGTAAAAATCCCCCACGCTCTGCCCCAAGTGCCAATGTTTTCATTTACCTTAAAGGCGGCCATCTTTGCGCGCCAGACACTCGGATGCATGAGCTCCTTCTGGCTCTTAACATGCTCCATCTCATAATGATCGGTAAGCAACGAGAAGATGTTTATATACTCATCTGCCCATATCTTCTCTTTAATAGCCAGAGGGACATGTTGACCCAACTTTTCCCTTCGTGAGGGTGCAGACTCATCCCTCGCAATCGGCAATGGCCGCTTACCTGAACCGGAAGCTGCATCTGCGACTGGACCTGTCCCAGGTTGTTTCTCTACTGCCGCAGCCGGCGATGGTGCCTTCGCCGCTTCCCTTGTTTCACGCAGTTGCTTCATCAACACCCGCGCGTCGTCAGCCGTGGTGCCCTCGCTACCTTTACCCAACCACGCTGCTAATTGTGCTGCCAGCTCGGGCGGCATATCCTCCCCGGACACGGGGGTGACCACCACGGGAATCGGATTCCCCTCTTCCGGCATCGGAGTTGGCTCTTCGAGTGGGGTACAGGGAACCGGGATGTCTCCCCCAGCCACTCCCCTTCTGGGCCTCTTGCCTTTTCCTCCCGGAGCTGCTCCTGCCAAAGGACGTTTCGGTCCCCCTTCCTCGTCATTATCCGCCATTCGCCTCTTTAGGTCGGTCACCTCTTTCATAAGAACACGCAGCATCTGGTCGGTAGTCATTCGCTTTCCCGCTTTCTTGGGCATTCTCCAACAGAGTATCTGTAAAATAAACAAGAAAGATTACAACGCTCAAAATTGGCTCTTCGTTCCGTCTCGAGCTCACGTGCAGCGAGGAGGTGCAGCTTCAGAGCACAGGAACAAGAGGATGCTTCCTTGGCTTGTTGCTCCTTTTATCCGTCTTCAGGGCGGGCGTAAACCCGCCCCTGCCTGCCCCAAGGGCGTGGCCGGCCGCGTCAGTGTCTAGGCCAGCCCACTCCAGGGCGGGAAAAAGGCGCGCCCCGGCTACGCCGCTTCGGGCATACCAGCCGAGACTCGCCTCCCGCCCAAGATGGCTTCCCGGGGGGATCGTGGTACTCCGCCATACGTTCGGGGGGACCGAATGGTCGCCCCTTTCCATAACAGTAGAATGGTTCAGGGGGCTTTTTTCTTTCTGATCAGCCATACTGCCATTAAAAATTTGGATATAGCGAACAAAATGTGACCCAAAGTGCTGGTTTTCATGATTCTAAATGCCTGTGTATACTTTCTAAACCCCAGGTTTCTACAGAGCGGCGCTATCCAATATTTTCTGGGCCTTTGATAGGCGGGGCACACAAACAAGATGTGGAGGTCATCTTCCTCATGGGTGTTACAGCAAGGACATATTTTGTCTCCCCCCTTGGTCCACTTGTAGGTAAATGTTTTAGTGGGGAGTGTGCCTAGCCTCCATTGAACAAACAATTTCCTCGCCAGGATAGGGAAAATAAAATCCATAAAAGGTTCAAAAACATAAGAATTTTTGGATTCCAGGAATCGCGCAGTAAGGGTGCCGCTGTTTTGAGCATCCATCATATGTGCAAGGGACCTGTCTTTATAGATTTGGGTCAGGGCTTTGCGTGAGATCCTTTGGCAACCTCGCGCAGGATCCTCCCATAGCTCCAAAAGGTTCATGGTGAGCAATTCATTTTTTACAAAGGCAAGCCAGGGGATTTTACTATTGCGGTTCAGGCTCATGACATGGGTAAGATCCTCCCTATAGTGATGTAGATCATTTGTGGACCAAAGCCTGTGCCAGAACTTCACTGGCTTTGACACAAGCTCCTCTGCAATAGGGGGAAGACCCATGTCCAATCTCAATGGCAGGAGTGGCGTGGCTCGTGGGAGAACTAGTAGGCGCCTTAGAAAGCTGTTTTCCACTATTGGTAGGTCTTTTCCTGCTTTGTACCCCCAAAGTTCACTGCCATACACGGCCGCTGCCTTGGCCTGAGTCCTATAAGTTTCAAGGGCCGGGCTTATGGGCTTGAAGGTGGAAGTGTTGGCCACCTTCAGGATTGCGCCCGACAGCTGGGACAGTTTGACCCTTGATCTTGCTATCTGACGGTCCCATGATAGATTTTCCTGCAGTGTTACCCCCAGATATGTGAAGGTAGACACCCTCTCAAGGCTGACAGTACCCAGGGTGGGATTGGGCCTGGCTTTGTTTGGTGGATTAAAGATCATGATCTTGGTCTTCTCTGTGTTCACCTCCAGACCGTGTTGACGACAGAAGAGACCAAATCCATCCAGGATCCTCTGGATCCCCATGGGGGATTTGGAAAGCAGGAGGGTATCATCGGCAAACATAATTGCCGGAACCCTCCTGCCTGCCAAATATGGGGCGTCGTTGTCCTTGACGTTTTCTAGATGTGAAATGACATTATTGATGAAGAGACAAAACAGGGTCGGTGCCAGGACACAACCCTGCCTCACCCCTCGACGGACAGGGAACCTGGACGAAAGGTTGCCATCCCTCCCACACCTGACCTGCGCATAGTTGTTCTCGTGTAGCCTGATTATGATGTTAAGTAACTGGGGGGGTACTCCTAGCTTTTCCAACACCTCCCAAAGTTTCCTGCGCGGGACTAGGTCAAAGGCTGACCTTAGATCCACGAAGACCATGTACAGTCTTCCCCCCTCTAGCCTCACCGTCTTCCAGTAAAGGAGGACGAGGCGGAAGATCTGATCCATGGTCGACGTGTTTTTTCTAAAGCCAGTCTGCAGGGGACTCATGATATCATTATCCTCTACCCAGTCTAGCAGGTGGTTCAGAATGAGGCGCGCAAAGAGCTTTTGGGGAACATCTATAAGGCTAATCGGCCTGTAGTTGGCCGGGAGCAGAGGAGACCCTTTCTTATATATCGGCACAATTTCAGCCCCTAGCCAAGAACAGGGGACCGCCATACCTCCTAATATAGCGTTAAACAGGATAAGAAGGTACGGACCCCAGAATATATATATATATAAATGCAACAATGTTCCTGTTTCACCAATCCACAGTGAAATAGACCAGGTAAGGACCTCTTAACGTGACTTTTCTTTAAAATAGGCAGAAAGAAGCAGCAACGATGTTCTCCAGTGAAAGTAAGTATTTATTTCACACAGATGAAATGAAAAGACATGGTGTCATCCATCAAATATATATATATAGACATATTTATATAGATATATATTGCTATATATATCTATATATTTGTTAGATTGGGCAGTCTCGGGTGGACAGGGGTGAGGACCTGCCTCCTCTAGTTAGGATAGGGGGCTCTTCCTTAGTAGTATCACCAAGCAGTCAGACCGAACCTCGAGAGCCAGTGTAAAGCATTTATTGAATTGAATTGAATTGAAAAGCAATTTGTATTGCGCGACTAAAACCCGAAGGTATCAAGGCGCCTACCAAAACATATCAAAAAGGCCGAGCACAACTATAGGTATGTCCGCACAAAGAGATGGGTTTTCAAAGCATTTCTAAAAAGCTGAAGGGTGGGAAGGGACCTTAGTTCCAGTGGGAGGGTGTTCCACCACTTAGGTGCCAGATTGGAGAAGGCTTTACCTCCCCATCTGGTTCTCCGAATACGAGGGACTGAAAGAAGGAGTCTGTTAGAGGAACGTAAGTTCCTGCCGGGGCTGTAGCGAGACAGAATGGATCCAATTCCAGTAGGGCTACTTTTTGCTAAGGCCCTGTAGATCATGCACATGGATTTGAACATTATACGGTCCTCTATAGGAAGCCAGTGAAGTGATTTTCTGGCAGAGGTAGCCGAGGTGCGCCGGGGTAGATCAAGAACAAACCTAGCCTCTGCATTCTGGACCACCTGCAAGCGCTGCAGCAGGCTTTTATTCAGTCCCGCATACAGCGCATTGCAGTAGTCCAGCCGTGAACCAACGAGGGCCACCGCAAGTTGTTTTCTTGCCTGCTGTGAGAGGTAGTGCTTAATCTTCCTCAGTATGTGAATGATACCCCAACAGGTCGATATTGTTCTGTTGGCCCATATTGAGGGTAGGATCTATCACGACCCCAAGGTTTTTAGCGGAAGAGGTAGGAACAGGGCAAGCTCCCAATGAGTCAGGCCACCAATCGGCAGACCATATCTCCTCCTTTCCTCCAAACACCATCACCTCCGTCTTCTCCCCATTCAGTTTCAACGAATTTATGATCATATACAGTAATATCTTGCCACACTACAAACGGACACCACACCGGTTTTCAATGAAAATATAGTATCCTTTATATATTGATTTACCACAAGGCCCAATGACAGTACAATTCCACAATAAGTCAGTTCGGGTTGGGTTCGAGTAGCTAGGGCGACTCGGGTACTCACAGTCCAAGAGTAGGGGTGAGATTCTCGGGGTACGAGCCGCGACAAAGTCATCAGGGCTCGTGATGGAGAAATGCTTTGTGCACAGGAGGTGCGTTTCTCAAGGTACGAGCCGCAACGAAGTCAGCAGGGCTCGTGGTGGTGAAATGCTTTGCGTACAGGGGGTGGTTCAGACTCGTACCTTTTACTTAAATGGTTTTAATCCGTTCACTAGGTCCTGAGAGAATTACAACTAAAAGTACATATATATATCTATGGCCTCGGTGGATCTGCGCATCCTGCACGCACTCTAAGCGCACCGTCCCGATCACGCACTGAATGCTAATTGGCTGTCAAGTGGTTGTCAACATTCGAAACCAGGAAGTGTTGGCAGCCATTTTGTGCCTCGGTAGAAGCAAGGATCTAGAAATTAGTGGAACAGCATGCAGTACCTGCCATGCTGTGCATGGAACTGCCCCCCATGTGCACCCCTACCCTTCCGGAGTCCCTGGGGGCCCGCAACGGGCCCCCGCAGGGATTCTCCGCATGCCTTTCCGTGGCGGCATTGCCGCCACGGAAAGGTATCCACAATTGCCCATCATAATATAGCTGGCGGTGTCTGATAGACACCACCACCATATTATTCATTTTCCGCCCCGGTCGCCTTGCGGAAAAGCGGCAGACGGTCTTTCCGTCCGCCGAGGTCCCCCCCCCGCCATACTAATGGCGGGGGGGGAAACAAATGCGGATGTCGAGCGGATTGCCCCCGCCAGGCTGGCGGTAGCCACTGCCAGCCTGGCGGGGGCAATCTGCCCGACATCATAATGGACCCCCAAGTTTGCTATGGCAGAGCGGGAGCCTGAGGTCTCACCCTGCCATAGCAAACAGCAGTGTTGAAAAAATCTTCCGGTAAGACAACAAAGGATTTGGAAGTCTATTATCGCCGTTTTAGCTGTAGTTTGCTGCCGTTAAAGCTGCAATAATTTTAGCGTCGCCCTTGTAAATATGCCCCTAAGTTTTGGAATGTCGACAATCCTGTCTCCCATTTAAATAGGCACAAAGTATTAAGTGAAGTGCACACTTTGAATTGTGAAGCAACGGTCTCTAATTGTGATCAATAAAGAATTGCCCATTGTTGAGTACAGAGTAGGAAAATTGTACATAGGGTTTTGTAACGTCAGTGGCTATTCCTCGAGCGCTCTCGTGAGGTTAATTCAAAGAGTTGTGTACTTCTTTTGCTCGTAATGTACATAATATTCTGTCGTCTCAGTTTTCTTTCCCCTCTGTCATGTAGAGGATCCTGGGTAAATATAACGGCTTCTGTACAGCCAGTACCTTTCAACCCTACCCCCAAACTGCTTACTGCCTGTTACCATAGTAACAGTTCATGGAACACTTAACTGAGCACTCAGGTTACAAGTTCACCACACAATGTTCTATTCCAAACAGCAAGTGTGCTTGACTTTTTAAATCTTTCCATAGGAACCGTTAATTACAGCTACAGACTCTTGTAAAGAGCTGGTAAAGAGTTAGCCTCAGTATTATACATCATTTCTACTTTAGATTTTTAAATCTTCTCTAAGCATGTGATTATCACATTAAATAATAGTGAAATGTTGTCAGAAGAAGAAGACGTATACACTCAGTTTTTTTAATGAACTTTTATTAAAACAAAAATAAATAAATAGAAACGTAACTTTAACATAACAGTATAATAAACAAAATGTGAGATGGACTCCAATGGTAGGAGCGTAGGTAACCTGCAAAACAAAAATGAAAATAAGTCTTTAAAACTAGATCGATGTGATTGAATGAGGTGAGAGATTACATCTTTATGAAAGGCAAGATTGTTTTTTCTCGCATGCACACTCGGGGTAGTGCACCCTTCCCCTCCCACAGAATCACCCTCAACAGGAGTCTGTAGGGCAGCGCTGCTTGTAGTCTTAGGCCTATCTTATGGTATAGATGGTATTTAAAATAAGGCAGAGATGTGACTGAATGAGGCCAAAGATTACAAATTAACATAACACTTGGCACATTGCTTATTCGCACATGTGCAGTGTACCTGATACATCCCACCCCTCTCATAGGCCCGCGCTGAAGAGGTGTCTGTAGCGAAGTGCCTGCTGGGTCAGAGCTACAGTATGGTCCCGCAGGTCTTTAAAATGATTTAGACATGAGACAGAATTAGGTGAGAGATCATGTCATTATGCAGGACAATATAGTTTATTTGTAGCACGTTTAATTGGAGGCATTGTGTATCTAGGCCGCTCTGCTTACCTTTTGCAAACACTGTTTTCAGCAGAGCTCACAACTTGAATTCTGTTTTGGTACTATACTGCAGACTATTAAATTCAGCCTTGATTTATTTATCTGCAGAGTGGACATCAGTGTCCATAACTTGAAAAGAGAAAGAAAAACAATGTGAGAGACAGTGAAGGACTGGGTTAATTTAAGACCCAGCGGTGCCAGGGATAACACCTGAAACCTTCGTGGGTTACCTGTTCCGGCGTACAAATAACAGAGACACGGGACACTTCCTTCGGCGTCAAAGATTCGAGGTTTATTTACTGCAGGGAACACAGAAGTCACAGGAAGTACAACACGTGTAGGTTCGAGGAGTCTGATTCGACTTGCTTCTGTGGGTCGCTCCTTTTATACAGTTTTCATGCATAGAATATCATAGTACACAAAGGTTTACAACTCGGTTCCCATCGTAAAGACCATAAGGGGTTGCTTTCATGTATTCAAGGCCCGGAACATAAGTACAGAAACATTTGGTAGCTCCCAACTGTAAAAACCCGTCTTCCCATCATTAATACATTCCAATCAGCAGTAATCAGATCGAGGAAGGGACAGAAACAGGTGCGGAGGAAGACAGAAACAGTGGGGAGATCGAAAAGGGTGTAAAAGGGGTGGTATCGGGAAACACGAGCTGCGGGCATCAAAGAGACGTGCCTAATGAGATGCACAACTAAGACAATAGTCCGGCACGGCAAGATGAGCCTCGAGCGGGGCCAGCTGCCTTGCAGTGTCATCCCCCTCATCATAAAGACACTTTCAAAAGAAACGTGTCTTCCGCAAGAGCTTGGGAATCCCAGGGTCGCGAAGCGGACAGCGTCCGTTCGCTGGCTACTTGAGGGCAAGAAACAAAATGGATGCCGTATCTAAGATGGAACCCGTGGGTACAGATGAAGAAACCCACGAAACAAACGAACGGTATAAGATAGTACAGCGAAAACGCGTACACCCACTAAACTCGTCATTTGCGGTTCATAGATACCAGACTCGACCATATTCGTGCGAGTTGAAAACACCACTTACGAACGTCACGGAACCTCAGACGCTCCTTTTGCCCTCATGTAGGCAAGCACTAGTCGGAATCGTATTCGATATTCATCAGACCATCTAAATGCTGCTGCAACATAATTCTATCCATCAGAGTTCCTTTGGTAACAGGCGGCTGCCTCATACACGTCGTAGCACAGAGACCACATAAGGCAGGACCACACTGCACACAAAGGCAACACGTGAACAGGAATGCTACAACAGCCCAGATAATCATCAGAATTTTCCAACCCCAAGTCGACATTAGGCCCCAAAACCACCCAAGTAGCGTCCAATCCCCTACGTCCACGTGTATGGACTCAGAGATTTTATGCAACTTCGAGATGGCTTGATAGACAGTCGGAGCGTTATCTGGAATGAAAATACAGTAGCTCGAATGGATCACCTTACATACTCCACCTCGATCTGCTAAGACAACGTCTAAAACCATACGGTTTTGTAACATCATAAGCCTATCCGCCTGAAGCTCTGCTGTGATGTTACCAAGGGCACTGGCAGTGATATTAGCGGTCGATTCCACCACTCGAGTCAACTGTCTCAGGTTCCTACTATTGACCATAGGTCCCCAAAACGGAAATAAAACCTTGAAAAAGTCTCCTGCCTCTTGACCGGCAGTGTCCTCTTCGCTAATCACGCCCCTCACAACTCTGGTCTTGTGATAATCTGCGGCAACCGTAAAAGTTGGAGGCAACAAATTTGCAATATAACAGGTGCCCGCAAAGTCAAGGGGCAACCATGTATATGCACGGTCATAACAGACAAAGTATGTACCCTTGGCAGTCAGGAGAACAGGGGAAGAGAGCATTGGTAAGACATACGTCTCGGAGCAAGCACTCTCTCCAAGGTGAGCTCTCGGGCTTCGGCCACGACCTTTTAGACAGAAATTACCAAGGTGGGGTACGATCCATATTGGAGACGAGCTTTTAAGCTGTCTTTCACCCACGAGCGCATTATACTCAACCTCACTTAGATCCCTATAGGCTCGCACCTCTTCATCTGGGATAAGCGACGGCTCATAGATATCCCTATCTAGATCAGCAATCGCTATTGCCAAAGGCTTATGGTACGGACCAGGACCAAAGTGGGGAGAACGTGGCTCTCGATTGGGGTAAGAATCTAGTGCGCTTCGAAACATTGTTTGAAATGCTCGAGCTGAACCCTGGGAACTGTAAGGCAGAACCAAGTACGGAATTCCCTTATCGGTGGTATGTGGCATTAACCCACACACCCAACAATTGGTAGTGTTTACAACCAACTGATGCTGATGAAGGAGCTGAACAAAGGAATTGTTCATGAACTCTGCACGTCTAGCCTGCTCGTGTTGTGGTAAGACATTGAAGGAATGAGGAGAAACAGTGGAGATAGTTTTAGTTTCAGGAGAAGGGGTAGGTGAGGCAGAAGGCAAGAACGTCAGTATCATGTAATACACCCCACCCGCCAATAGCGAGGAAACAGTTAAAAACAAAAGGAACACTTGAAACATGAAGCATTTTGTACGAGTAATTTGCTGCAGCTTGAATCTTTGAGCCTGAGCTTTTTCCAAATCCAACAGCTTTGAGAAAGCCATCCTCTAAAACCGTCCGCAACGTTTCTTGACGCACTTCGTTCTGTGTAGCAGTAGTCAATCCCCAGGAGTTCCCAGGAACCGACGGTCTTCGACCTAGTGTCAAGACCTACTAACCAGAAGGAAGTACACGCGCGGCCCTACGGCGCACCCGGATGCAAGGTATTTTTTATTTACAAATATATACAAAATCTCCTAGCTGTGGAAGCAAAAACACATATATATGGAAAAAGGCTCACAATATTACAAAAAAAAAAACACAATTATACGAGTGTGTTCAGACTGAATAGTAGCAATGGGGTATCGTGAATGTCAAGGGAGAAAGCAAAAGCTTTTTTATTAGTCTCTAATATTGGATCGCAGAAAATAGCGACTTCTCCCAGGACGTGTCTGTTCGTCAAACAGCTGATCCGATGATAAAACAGAGTTCTGCTGATCAGTCAATTGTTCGGATCTTGAGTTTTGTGATGACAAATGTTCAACAATGTTGTTCTGCTGCACTGAGGGCTCTCCAACAGGCTGAGCGTCGCTAAAAGGGACGAAGGTCTGTACAGTTTCCGTTTCGGACGAAGCAATGCCCTTCCTCACCCACGAGTCTGCTGGTAAAGGTATAGGTACCTTTTTAGTATGGGTGGCGTGCACCCAGTTTTTTCGTCCTTCCAATCGAACAGCAGTCCTCGTGGTAAGAAGTACTTGATAGGGTCCAGTAAAGCGGGGTTCAAGATTTCGTTTTCGTCCGAAGTTCCGCGTTACCACCCAGTCTCCAGGCTGGAGCTGGTGGCCTGGACCCTCCGTCTGCGTCGGCAATGCTTCAAAGACCTGTTGGTGAATTAACCTCAGTTTAGCAGTCAGGTCATGCAGATAATCGATCAACATTGGGTACTCAAGATCAGAGAACACACTCGGTCTAGGGACCCCCCAAACATTTGCAGGGCGGCCGAACACAATCTCGTAGGGACTAAGCCCTACTCGGGAGTGTACAGTCGCCCTTGTTGAAAGTAGAGCTAAGGGCAAAGCGTCAGGCCACGAGAGACCAGTCGTAGCCTGAATCTTCGCTAACTTCAACTTAAGGGTGCCATTATACCCCTCAACCAAACCTGCTGACTGGGGATGATTGGCGCTGTGGAATTTCTGTGTAATTCCAAGGCCCTTACACACACTCTTCATCACACTCCCCACAAACTCACTTCCGTTATCAGACCATACAATCCGTGGCATTCCATACCGAGGAAAGTATTCCTTCAGTAGGATTTTTGCAGTGGACAAAGCAGTGTTATCTTTGAGAGGGTAGGCTTCGATCCATCGGGAGAATGCGCAGACCACAACTAAAACGTATTTCAGGTTATTGCATCGCTCCATATGGATGAAGTCTAACTGAATCACCTCAAAGGGACATGAAGGGGGAGCAAAATGGCCAGGAGGTGTAGGGGTTCCCTTACCAGGATTGTACATCATACATATCATACAATTCTTAACCAATCTCTCAGCACACTTAGCAATACCGTCATTCTTCCATACAGGGGACAACAACTTACAAATACCTTTCACGCTAATATGTGCCAAGCCGTGTGCCATCGTCACAACAGCTAGCACATATGCATCCGGCAACATCCACCTCTTATTCTCCGACAAATCAATCCAACAGCCATTCGCATCCAACTTTCCCGTACTCTCTTTCCATTTCGTCTTTTCAGATTCAGTGGCCTCGTTCTGTATCGCTTTCACACTCTCGATAGTGTCCTCACACATACCAGTCTCTGTAGGCCACCTAACCGAACTCATCACATACATTCTAGTACTAAGATTCCGGGCAGTCTCCTTAGCAATCTCATCCGCAAACACATTGCCACGACCAACATCATCCGTCACCTTACGGTGTGCACTACATTTAATAATCGCCACCTGCTTGGGCAATGTAAGTGCATCCAAAAGATCATTCACAAGCTGTCCATGCTGGATCTTCGTACCATGCGATGTCATAAAACCTCTCTCTCTCCACAAACGTCCGAAGCTATGTGCCACGCCAAATGCGTATTGGCTGTCAGTAAACACATTCACCCGTTTCCCTTTCGACAACACACACGCTCTAGTCAAGGCAATCAGCTCTGCCGCCTGAGCAGAATTCTGATTCAATCTCGCACTTTCCACAACAGTATTCAACGTCACCACAGCATACGCAGTCGTTACATCGCCATTCGGCAACTTAAAACACGACCCATCCACATACAAAGTCCCATCGGGATCTTCCAATGAAGTATTTTTCAGGTCGACACGAACTTTTGTTTCCTCCTCCGTTCGTAAGTAGCAGTCATGAGGTGCTACTTCATATGATTCCATACTGATTGGCAACAAAGTCGCCGGGTTCAGGACGTTGCAGCGTTTTATTTGAATGTGACTTGCCAAAAGCGTCAACTCATAACCAGACAACCTCGCACTCGTCAGGTGTTGAGTTTTCGTACGATTCAAGAGAGTGTCAACTGCATGCGGAACCATCACCGTAAGCATATTATCCATGACCATTCCTGCAGATTGTCGGATGGACACCGCAGCTGCCGCTGTTGCTCTCAAACAACTCAGCAATGCTCTAGCTACCGGATCCAAGGTCGAGGAAAAATATGCACATGGACGTTGCTTACCGCCGAATTGTTGCGTCAAAACACTCAACGCACAACCTTCTCTCTCGTGAACATATAGTGTAAACGGCTTACTGTAGTCAGGAGTACCTAACACAGGGGCCGAACACAACGCATCACGCAATTCAGAAAAACTTTTCTGACATTCTTCCGTCCATAGTAAAGGAGTTGGAACATCCTTACACGTAAGAGCCACCAATGGTTTCGCTAGCAATGAAAAATTTGGAATCCATTGCCTGCAGTATGACGTGATACCTAAAAAGGCACGCACATCTCTCTGAGTTGTTGGCACAGTCATTCGAGCAATCGCTGCAATTCTCTCTGGGGTCAACCTTCTTCCCTCCTTTGACAATAAGTGACCTAGATAGGTTACTTCTTGACAACAATATTGTAGTTTAGAAGGCGACACCTTATGATGTAAGTCACAGAGATGTTGCAACAACGACACCGTAGCAGTTTTGCAAATGTCCTGAGTATCTGCAGCCACCAATAAGTCATCGACATATTGGATCAAAGCCGCACCGGCCGGCAACACAAACGCATCTAGTTGGCCCTTCAAGGCTTGACTGTATATAGATGGACTTTCACAGTAGCCCTGAGGAGCGCGTTTAAACCTGAAGCTGCGGCCACCAAGAGAGAAACCGAAAAGGTCTCTACTTTCCTCAGCAATCGGAATGCTGAAGAAAGCATTCTTCAGATCGATCACTGAGAACCAAGATGCAGAGGCTGGAATCAGAGTCAGCAGAGCCGTAATGTCAGGTACCACAGGGAACTGAGGAATCACAATTTTATTCACCTCCCGTAGATCGATAACAAAACGATAAACAGGTGGTTTTGATGGATCAGTGCGTTTCAAGATGGGCAGTACAGGGCTATTGCACACGTTTCCCCGAGTCTCCTCGATAACATCTTTCTCGATCAAATCGTAAATGATCGCTAACAGCGCTCGCTCACCATCAAGGGAGATATGATACTTGGGAATACGTGGCAGTCGTACATTCGATTTCAAGTGAACAACATAAGGGGAGATGTCAAGCAGGCCCACATCATTGGGACCCGTTGCCCACAAAGATGCAGGAAGAGAACTCAATTCCGGTGGAAGCTTATCGAGAGACAAGTACATAGGAGAGACAACTCTCTCACCCAACGTAAGCTTTACTCCCGCAGGAGAACAATACAAAGTCGCATACAGACGTTTTAGCAAATCCAGGCCCAAAAGATTTTCACCACAACCAGTAGTCAAAATCAACGGAGCTTTCAGCTCACGTGGCCCAATTGTAAGGGGCAAAGGACGAGAAACCGGATTGCTAACAGGGGCGCCAGAGAATCCAACGGAAACATTTGTTAAGCCAGACAAAGGTGCGCCAGGGAGTTTCGAATGCATGATGGAACTTTTCGCTGCACCAGTGTCCAACAGAAAAGGCTCAACGACGCCCGAGGTGGCAACTGCGACGTAAGGCCCTCTCTGATCAACCGGAACTGATACTACTCCCTCTCCTTGTCTATGGCTGTCCTAGTAATTACCGTCGTCAGCATCCTGATCGACGTAGTAATCATCCACATTGTACTGCGCAGATCGCCCTTGCGACGATCCACGTTGATCAAAACAATTATTAGAGTCAGAAGAATTGTTAGAACGATCATTTTGAGCACCGCGACCTCTTCCACGTGATGCCTGTTGAGGACCACCACGACCTCCTCTAGATGAATTACCACTATTACGATCAAGCAAAACTGGACAATCGAATTTCCAAGGACCCTCTCCCCTACAATAGGCACACTGATTGTACCCTAACGAAGATCTCTGCGAAGAGGAGTCATTTCGCGATTGTGACCTATTCGACTGAGACTGCGATCGATTCCGCTGTTGCGAATCATTATGATTCGAACGTGGAGGATACGCTTGTTGCAACAACACTTTAGTTTTGAGTTCTTTCGTCTTCTTATCGGCACAATCATTCTCCTCTTTCTCTCTATTCTCATAATATTGGGCCGTGGCCAATATTTGAGCAGAAGTGGAAACAGCCCACGCACTTTCTGAATTTCGTAATTTGTTGCTGAGGTCAGGTAACAAATTTGAGACAAACTTATCCACGAACAATCGCTGACCTCCCTCAGTACCCATATCCTGACCACTGTGATCAATGAAAGCCTCCTCAAATCTCTTAAAGAAATCAGAGACACTCTCATCCTTCTTTTGTTTGCAAGCGGACCGTTTGTCCCAATTCACCTTCATAGCTGGCATAAGTGTTTTCATGAGAGTGATAATTCTCTGAGGCAAAGCCGTAATTAACTGGTCAGGCTTGGCCCCACCAACTTGTAAAGCGTCAGCAGCCCGCAATGCATTCCAATCACCACCTAGTTCCGCCGCATGGTCTTCCTGTCGAATGTTTGCCCATACCGGTTGCGGTACGACATTGCCAAACAGCATATCGATATCGGCAAGATTCATTATCGTAGCATCCACAAGCTGCGATAATTCTTTATAATACCCTGCAGGATTTTTGCGAGGGTCAGGCAAAGATTGCTTTACCTGTAAAACTTCCGACCGTTTCCATGGAAGATGTATCCACACTCTCTGAAAGTGTGGCAGGACGATAGGAACGGCAGCAGCATCACCCGGCATCCACACTGGTGGAACCTCGCACATGGGATACTGACCAGGCGCTGAAAGCGGTCCCTCAATATCTTCTAAAAGCAATGCCCTAGGCATTATAGTAGGACGAAAAGACAACAACTGCTCGGCAGCATGCCGAACATTGCTACCCACCATTATTCCGCTCGCAAACTGGAGCTGGAGATTAGTGAGAGCAGTCATTACATCATCATATATTAGGTCACGTAAATGCTTGCACATTTCTTCTAACACGAACCTTTGTGTCGGTACATTGAATTGACAAAACGTATCAAGCACCGCACGTGGAGGATTTCTAAGGGGGTATTTCATCCAACCCATCGCCATGTTATACAGCGAGTCACGTTCCCTACCACCGGGAAGCTGACTTCGTCTTTGAGGGCCGTCCGAACCAGCGGACTCAAGAATAGGTCCAAGAGAATTAAAGAAGTTAGCAGCAACAGAAGGGGTATGACGTCGAACAGATGGAGAAGTAGAGTAGCTCAACGGGGTAATAAGAGAAGTGTCAGAAGCAGAAGAGACAGCAGGAGTAAAGAGACACAGTAGGAGCAGCGGGAGCAGGAGTATGAGGAAGTACAAGCGGAGGAGCAGTAGGGACGGAAGCAGGTAGAGGAGCAGGAACGGGTTGAGGAACAGGGACAGGTTGTGGAACAGGAGCAGGAGGGACAGGGACAGGAGGAATCACAGGAGCTACAGTACCCTGTGCGTACGGAGGTGGTGACTTCAAGAGATAGGACAACAAGGGGTCCTCTACTCATTCCTCCTTCTTATCCGTACCCGTCGGTAAAGCGGGGTAACACTTATCTACAGACATACGCTGCAATCTATTGAAAACTTCCTTTTCCTTTTCCTCCTTATCTCGCTGGAACTGCTCTGCGTTTCTTACCCTGGTAACAACTCCTTCTCTCTTATTACGTTTAATCTGTCTGATTTCTCTCTGTTTGGCTTCTTTACGCCACAACCAAAAGGAATCAAACATGGCCGGCCTTGCTTTTCTTTGGAACAATTTAGCTTCTAAATTATCTAAAATCGGAGTCTCAAAACTACCATGAGGTGGCCAACTAAGGACACCGTCTTTTTTAGTATAGCGAACCCAACACTCATTGAATGTAATTGGACCTAAACCATGCCTACTGTACAGCTCATAAGTTGGAGTTCCAACCGGAGGTATCGGACACGAGTCCTCCAGTCAGGAATCCGCACCACAACCCTTAAAGCAACGGAACAAAGTACTACAGCCAGGCATCGTGCACACTAACCGAGTTTCACAAACGTCAAGGGTTACGGGATTACACTATATCCCAGCAATGAGCAAAAACCCTCGGTTTTTGGCGACTGCAGACGTCAAATATCACAACAAAGAACAGAGTACTAAGAACCACAAATGCAATGGAACCATGCAACAACTAAGCACCCACAACAAAGGACTCTGGGAGCGACCCACAAATACTTAACTCAAAGATCGATGGCGTCACCAGGAAGGCCCGTTAATCGTCTCGCTGTACCAAGGTCTACGCCAGGCGCCAAAACAGGTCTACAGTCAGGGCAGCAGTCCGTCGCAGCCGTCAGGAGGCGGGGATCTTCGCGGGAAAAGTCGTCGGGCCACTTGTTTCGACAACAGGATCGATGAAGCGGGGTGCACCTTCCCTCGGAGATTTCACACGAAGTTCCTCACGATCGTCGGGCTTGGACCGGTACCACTGATGCAGCCCGACGTTGGGCGCCAACTGAAGGACTGGGTTAATTTAAGACCCAGCGGTGCCAGGGATAACACCTGAAACCTTCGTGGGTTACCTGTTCCGGCGTACAAATAACAGAGACACGGGACACTTCCTTCGGCGTCAAAGATTCGAGGTTTATTTACTGCAGGGAACACAGAAGTCACAGGAAGTACAACATGTGTAGGTTCGAGGAGTCTGATTCGACTTGCTTCTGTGGGTCGCTCCTTTTATACAGTTTTCATGCATAGAATATCATAGTACACAAAGGTTTACAACTCGGTTCCCATCGTAAAGACCATAAGGGGTTGCTTTCATGTATTCAAGGCCCGGAACATAAGTACAGAAACATTTGGTAGCTCCCAACTGTAAAAACCCGTCTTCCCATCATTAATACATTCCAATCAGCAGTAAACAGATCGAGGAAGGGACAGAAACAGGTGCGGAGGAAGACAGAAACAGTGGGGAGATCGAAAAGGGTGTAAAAGGGGTGGTATCGGGAAACACGAGCTGCGGGCATCAAAGAGACGTGCCTAATGAGATGCACAACTAAGACAATAGTCCGGCACGTCAAGATGAGCCTCGAGCGGGGCCAGCTGCCTTGCAGTGTCATCCCCCTCATCATAAAGACACTTTCAAAAGAAACGTGTCTTCCGCAAGAGCTTGGGAATCCCAGGGTCGCGAAGCGGACAGCGTCCGTTCGCTGGCTACTTGAGGGCAAGAAACAAATTGGATGCCGTATCTAAGATGGATCCCGTGGGTACAGATGAAGAAACCCACGAAACAAACGAACGGTATAAGATAGTACAGCGAAAATGCGTACACCCACTAAACTCGTCATTTGCGGTTCATAGATACCAGACTCGACCATATTCGTGCGAGTCGAAAACACCACTTACGAACGTCACAGAACCTCAACAGGGAGAGAGAGAAAGAGAGAAAAAACGACATTGAAAGTGTGAGTGAGAGAAAGTAATAGATGGAGCGGGGGAGGTAGTGTTAATACTGGGGAAAATCTTCGTAACTCGCCTTTTTGCCTCCGGTGTGTGTCCAGGCACGTGCCGGTTCATAATGCACCCTCAAGTTTAGTTATCTGAAAGATAGTGTAGAGTTAGTAATAGCAGAGTACATACAACTGCACACGTATATTTCTGCGTTATGCCTTTGGACACTCAGAATACTGTATTACATCAACTTCCACTGCAAGGAGGAGTCTGTGTGCTCTTTTTCTCCCAGAGTACTATACCCAGGCACTCCCACTGCATAGCGTGAGTTCTCATTACTGCGTACCCAGACTGTTGCACCCCATTCACTCTCAGTGTCCAGAGGTGAGTGGCCTTTCTTGCGCACCCAGACTGCTGCAATCTATCCACTCCCACTGCCCAGAGGTAATTGTACATTCGTACGGAGTGAAGTTGCTGCACACTATCCACTCTCTCCGCCCACAGGTGACTTCTCGTTGCTTCTGAAACAAGCTTCTTTGCTCACCTTGTGCCATTGGCGTGATTCAAAGAGGGTCCACCACGTGTCGAAGCAGCCTTCTTATGCGTTGTTACGATGGCCACGCATCATCGCAGAATTCTCAAACGTTGAGCATTGGAGGTGTTGGGAGGGAGGAACGCCAATTTGTGAAACACAACCTGTTAGATCATTTGTTTATCAAAGGAGAGAGGAAGTGAGGTTGACTGAAAAGAATATTTGCAACTCACCTTTCTGTCACTGGTGTGTCTTCCAACACGTGCCGGGACATAGTGCACCCTGAAGCTCTACATCTAAAAGATAGTAAAAGAAAGATGTTATGATTGGTAATTGTTGCTATCTAAATATGGAGTAGAATAACATCGCCCTTTTCCAACACCTTCCCTCCCACATTAAAAATACAACTATTTGTACAGTACCAACTTGTTAATGTGCTTCGATTTATGAAGAATTAGTAGAGTAATAATGATTTCCATCCGGTTATAGAAAACAAGTGGTGCGCAGTGATACACTTGGTTTCAATCATCATGAGCAACGGACTTTTGACTGACTATAAAAAATTTCCTGCTATAGGAAAAAAAATACAAATGCAATAAGATACGGTATTTAAATCCTGCGTCGCCTTTTTGTATCCAGTCTGCTGCACCCCATCTACTCCATCCGAAGCGCACCCAGGCCTCACTGTTCATCTTTTCGTGGATAGGGTACGTTCTACATCATGCAGTTCCACCTACCAAAAAGTCTCACATTTGGTGCTGAGTCTTGATATCATTATGGCAAATGACATACTCGTGCACCCATCATCATTGCAGGTTCCTCACACGCTCAGTCTTTGTGGTACCACTAACTCAGTGACGAAAGAGGCCGCGCTCGTGGTGTTGGGCCCCCTGTTCGGTAGTTTGGGCCTACATGAGGCGTCCAAACCACCAGGACTGGCCATCACAGTGCTTGCGATGGGAGCAACTCTGAAATGTCGTAGAGCACGTGCGCCCTGTCTTTTTTATTGGTAGGGTCACGTGTGTTGTGATGCATGTGCTGGATGGTTGTGGTGTGGGTATATACCAGCCATGAGGGAGTGTGTACCATTCTGACAACTAGACCTGGAACTAAGAAATCACTACAATGGAAATCTGGGCCATGTAGCGTTGTTGTGTTTTCCTGGAAGCTTTAGCGAAGTGAGCTGGACTGACGTATGGCAGTGCTGCTCGAGGCTGTGAACCATGACTCCGGAGCTATGGGCGTGGTTCCGTCGTGAGCTATATGAGAAACCAACTGATTCGGCTGTCCGTGTTGTAGTGCTGCCGCCATCCGGGTCTTAAACGCAAATGTGTCATTATGTCTGTAAAGTCCCACAACATAGCCAACATGGAAGGTACGGGGTATCGCTGACCCTATATTTATCTATAGTTGCACACATAAACGTGGTGCAAATATGAATGTTTGTTGTACATTCAGTGGTGTGTTGTAGCTGTAGTAATACAGGGCTATGAAAGCTTTAGGTTGCAGTTTTTGGCACATGAAGGGCAGCTAATATAGATACGTATGTGATCATTTGGGTATACTGTCGAACTTGGTGCTGGAAATCAGTGTTCGAGGCACGGAGTCGCGTCCACATACTGTTATTGTAGAGAAATGACGTAATCTACGTGTGCCTGAAAATGTACTGTAAAGTACGGTGCTCATGTAAATTGCTGATATAGTTTTGGGTCGACTTCACGCAATATATATATATATATATATATATATATGCTAAAAAAATAAATTTAAAAAACCAAGCAATAGCACACACTTATAAATTTACTATACACTTTGTTTGCAGTATTGTAATGATCCAGTTTGTACGTTCGTATTTGTAGAATGAGCGAGAGAAAGTTATATAATCAAAGTTTTTTTTGCTGGCAGAGGTAAGATGGTTGCATTTGCAATATAATGTGGTAGGGCTTAGAAGCAGCATTTTACAAACATAATAAATACACAGACACAGATAGATAGTTGAAGTGGGTACGGGCACGTGTGCTTGACTCCATTTTATTACGTTGCTGTTGGTAAGAAGTAGAATAGAAATCATGATATCATACACTGATATTCAGTCGTAAACGGTTTATGACTTCTGCTGTACAAAGGCAGGAGCACTATATGTGAAATAATACACAGAAGATTCTATCGTAAAGGGTTCATGAATTGTGGTACACTGAGGTAGGGGGTGTTTGTGTGGAGCCTGCAATGTGTTTTGACTACTGAATTTTGCCTTAATAGGGCCACGTGGCGATTATTTATGGTGTACTGAGTTAGTGGTACGTCTGGTGTTTAGCGTGTGCTCACCCTGCGAAGATGCGTGGTCTGAACGGGTTGCACTCAAAGCATTGACTGTTGCATACTGGACTGCATGAACTTTGAGGGAAAAAAAAACTAGAATCAATGGTTATCAATTGTTCTGCAAACTAGGTCTACTGATTGCTCCCCATAACAAATGAAACAATTGCACTTCACTCAGTGGATTCTAACTTTTCCAAATTGAGGACGTATGTCTGGTGGTGATGTTGAAGGTGATGCCCAAGAAGTACTTGGTATTGCCGGTGGTGGAGGTACATTTTGGCGCAGTCTTCTACATTCTAAGTGCCACAGAAGTATTTTTTGTCTCTGCCTTAAATAAATCGAGGCTGAATTCAATGCTGTCTGTAGTGTAGATCCAAAGCTGAATTCAAGTTGTGAACCCTACTGTCCGCAGTGTACATCGCAGGCAGTAGTCAGCACAGTTATAAAGGAATGCTGTTTTTCACTTATTTTAACAAAATCTGAATACATACAATATAATTGTCTCTGCATTAAGTAAATCAAGGCTGAATTCCCTACTGTCTGTAGTGTAGATGCAAAGCTGAATTCAAGTTGTAAACCCTGCTGTCTGCAGTGTAGATCTTAGGCTGGACTGCATCATCTGTAATCACGATTGAAATAAAAGATGAAACATGTATGGAATACATTGTCGAAATATGTATGATTCAGGGACATTATACTTCAAATTGTGACCTGTGCTGTCCGCAGTGTAGACTGCCATTAAGTGTACCTTTGCACTTGCAGCGTGAATATTATTATTCAACTAAATCTATAACTGATATAAAAGAAGTTTTTGAAGGAAGCATACTAAAGGGATATTGAATAGGTTTGATAGGTGTTATACTTAGTTTGGTATTGTACTCTGCAAATAATGAATCATCAGTCTATTGAATTGTGAGCTCTGATGACCATAGTGTAGGCAGGAGGCAGCAGTTAGCAAGAGCCCACGCCACGTGGGGTTGAGTAGCGCTGCACAGTATTGGTAATTTAGCGTGTGTGCAGCCAGTGATGATAAGTGGTGCACTGAGTTAGTGGCACCTGAAACAACAAGGTTTTGTGGAGCCTGCGATGATGCGTGGTCCAGGTAGGCCGTGCTGATAGTAATGTTTTTGTCTTGTGAATTTTGCCTTAGTAAGGCCACGTGGCGATGATTTTTGGTGCACTGAGTTAGTAGTATAGTACCTTTGGCGCTTAGCGTGTATGTACCCTGTGATGATGCTTGGGGGGGGCACAGTAATTGGAGTAATGTCTTTTGTCGATTGAGTTCTGCATGAATTCCATTTAAAAGTGATAGTATGCCTCATTGATGACATAAAACTGTTCACTCTTCTTTGTTATGATTTATGGTACACTGAGTTAGCAGTATCTTTGGTACTGAGCGTTTACGTAACCTGCGATGATGTGTGGTCCAGGCAGGCCGCACTAGGAGTAATGTTTTTTGACTAGGAAATTCTGCCTTAATAAGGCTACGGGGAGATGGCTTGTGGTGCAGTGAGTTAGTGGTACCTGTAGAACTCAGCGTGTGCACACCCTGCGATGATTCGTGGTTTGGGTGGGTCGCACTGGTGCTGTAGCAGGGATTCTGCTCCTACACAGAACTGTGCATAGAGACTTGGAACCTCAGTGAATTAGGGTGTGCCAAAACTAGCCTTAGTATCCAAAATCCCCTCCCAGACTAGCAATCAGTGTCTCATTGGTTCTTACTCACCCCCTATAATTAGACAACCCAGAACATGAACTTAGAACACCTCAGGTCACGTGGAACACATGAACACTCTTTTGTTATACTAACATACCAGTCCAGAACGAGGAGTAAATGAGGACACGTGCAAGTTTGAAATATTTATTTCTAATGCCGTGTTCTCAGGCGCAGTATCTTAGCTAATGCAAGCAAACATATTATAAGCAACAAGGTTATCAGCATAGTTACTATTCCATAGAATACAAATGTTAAAATGCTAAAGGGAAGAAGGCTAAATTACACCTCAGTCTTACCCTCCCTTGCTAGTATATTATATTATATCTACAGAAGGTCTCTTTGAGTTTACAAGGACGGCCCCATACCTCTGGTCTTAGTAGAAAGGGATCACATCATCTTCTACACAAGCTCTCTGCATGCGAATATTCATCAAGTGTGTTTGCATGCTCTGCGCAGTGCATTATTAAACGCACCAAAACCAGATTTGGCCACAGCTGCATATGTGTTATGTCTAGGACGTGCACTGATCAGACTGAACAACAACCACTGTGTTGAAATAACCTTGAAGGCCTCAGCACTCACTGTTCAGACATAGCTTACCAAGCAAAGCTGATACTATAGGAAAAACATATTATTCTTGTGTGAAGCAAAATATTCTATTAGGCTCAAAGCATTAATAACAATATGTGCCGTGTGCAGAAGCAGCAGAAAGGAAAAATGGTGTTTAAACGTCTAACAAGCTAATGCTAACTCAACACAGTGTGAAGGCAAAGCCTATTTCCATGACACCCTCCATTGATCCGAGCACGGATAAGATAAGATAAGATAAGGGGCAAATTTAGGAATGCAGAGTTCAAGAATAATAGTCAGAACAGGTCTCCAATTTGCACAAGGAGTAGGTAAACATTTGGATGAAAAAAACTTGCAATCCGCTAAGAGTTAATTTCTAAAAAATTGTAACCTTTGTACATAGTGAAGTCAATAGGTCTGGGCAAAAAAGTTTGTTTTTATGAAGAAAAAATAAAGAAATATCCAATGTCCAATAAGTGGCGTCGGTCATGGAAGAGAGAGACAAAGACACATCTCATTCTAACAATGAATATGCAAAATATGCAGCAACAGCCTCCAACAGGAAGTCACTGTTCTCGTCTGAAAATAATTCAGCCATCCAATTTAACAAAGGTAAAGAACATACATGTTCCTCAATCACCGGAGCCTCTAGCACCATCAGAGGACAACTCGGTGGGTTTTCAAGGAAGCTGCGTGCCAAGAAATCTGTCACCACTGCGAACACATTCAAACGACCCAGTACTCCATGTATCGCTGCAAAGGCCATAATCCCTCCATCAGAACAAAGCAATTCATGAGCAACTAAGGGGCTCATAAATTGATTATAATCTGCTTTGGGAGACACCGTATTGCAGAGACACAAAGCCAGGGCCCTTTCGAAATCGCAACTCAGGCAATGTAAAACAGGCTGGACGCATGTAAAGTAGGAACATCGAAATGATAATCCATAAGCTGCACTCAATGTAGCAAGAGGCAGCGCTCCATAATACTCAAGCATTCAGGTTCGAAGCAGCCCCAGCCATGACAGCTCGTCGTGTAACACAGGTTGTGCATCCATTTTGAAATAAACAAAACAGTAACAGCACGCCAGCAGCCAGTGCCAGTAGTAAGGGAAATCCACCAAACAAACTGGAAAAAATAGAATGGAATGCTGGAAAAACACCAAATATAGTTTGAAAAAAAGTCACAAGGCAAGTATTGATAACTTTAAAAAAGTGAGCCAGCCCAGTTGTGGAGGATGCATTGAAGATAGTGTGAATCAACTCACTGAAATGCAAGGGCAAATCAGTATTCAATAAAGCATGCACTTCTGTGCGGGTGTTAGCCACGTGAAGGATGAATGTTTCACAAGCAGATGTGAGGGCAACTTCTTTCTGGGACAATAGAGCTCTTATGTGACTCATCTTGTTGAACTCTGCTTTCAAGGTCGGAATCTTGGGCCAGATGGAAACATCAAGTTTCCCATGTGGAGGAGGATACATTACATTATTACAGCAAAAACGACACGCTCAATCCCACAACAATCTTCATTATTTAAAAGTAAATAACTCCCGTTTGCCATTAATGTGAAAGTGAGTACGATAGCAGGCACAGGTGTACCTTTCAAAATATAGGCCAAATTTGGCTCATTCTGATTACAGGAGCCATGTAATTGGATATGTCTACACATCAATGAGTGATCCGGTGTTTCAGTGCAATCTTCACCATTCAAATAAACTTCCTTACCCTCCCTAGGGCATCTATAGGTAAATGGAAGCGACCAAGCTTCATGGAGATAAGCACTACCAAGAGGCTTCTATCTACCAATGGCAAAGTACTTCATACACCCCTCGAACTTGAATAGGGGAAACAGGAGAGTTATTAACCCGTGGATAATCCACGTAGCTGTATTGGCCTCTGCCACTGAAAATGGTAAAGGTTCCAACTTTTCAATGTGCAACATAGAAAAAGATGCATCTTTCATTGACAGTAAACGTTGCTTATCAGTTAAATTAAACGGGGCAAACAATGAAGACGTTTTCATGCAATTCCAAGGCACTTTTCCTGCCTTCAGGGTCTGCAGTGTCCATGCAAACTGCATAATAGAACGCAATTGATTTTGACCATGGTACAGAACAGACACTTCATCTTGCACAATATCAACAACAGATGACACGATATTGTCTAATGTGTAAATGCGTGAAGAAAGCCTGTTTATGCTATTATCTACAACCGCTAGCACTTTTTCTAAATTAGCTTGATCTATAGCTCTAATGCGGGTAGCCACCTCAATCTGGGATGTTTTCCAGACTTCCTTGTAAATAGCATATATCCATCTTTTAGATCTGCCATTAGCAGGGCCCTTTATAAAATCATTCAGATCAACATCGTCCGTCAGTTTAGACAAATGCAGTTTAACTGACGCCAAGGTAGAGTGTTTGAGCCAATTATGACACAATTTGCCTACAGAATAGGTAGTCACAGAATAGCCACTGTCAAAACGTGAATCCACCCTGACCTGTGTAAAGCCATGAGCCAAACCCAGAAAACGATGCTGGCATGAATCAGCACTTTTGTGCCACAGCAGCCAGCCTTTGGGATCCAAACTGGATATGTTAAAGGAGGAATTCAGCAACAGAGTTTGTAATTCTCTGATCGAAATTTAGTGGCATTACTCCAACCAGAATATTCTTCTAATTCAGGAAAAGAAGGAGCATTTAATTTTTTAGAAGTAGCCAATCCAAAGCAAGTTGTCTGTGAAATGTAGAATTCAAAAACAACATATGGTTCGGGATGAGGCATGCACGGTGCAAAGCCTCAGTGCCTTGCACTTGCCAGCTTTTAGAACCCCAAACTGATTTAAGGTCAATGGTATGGTATCCTTCCACAACTCGTAGCCCCCAACAGCTAACTGGTCAAGAAAGGACTTCGAATACAATAATTTAGTATCATTAAGTCTAACTTTGGATGTGGACTGTTCAGTCATTCTAAAATAAAATGCATTGGGATTAGACTGATTAAAATCTGTAAAATAAGTGAACCTTTTCAAGAAGGAACCAGACCTGCCTTGTATAGGGGCAGGACAATGTTCCCATTGCGTATAATTGACAGTGTTCCACCTGGTATTAGCTTCATGGAGGAAATGATTGCCATAATGTTGATAGCAATATATATCACTGTAATTGTCCGACTCTAAATACAGATCTTCAGCATCAAAGGCAGTATAATATTTCAAATCAGAAAACAAAGATTCTACAGCTCCAACATCCCAATCATCAGAACGGATATTTTGTTTAATCACATCCCCCATAGAAACTCTAAGCACATTAGGGAAATTTAAAACTTCAGTGGGCCCATGAATTTGAAATCGAACAGCATCCCACACAATCCCATCTAAGACAGGCCAAGCAGTGATATTAACAAAAGCCAAGTCCCTCTTCAATCTGTGTGATGAGGAATGGGGAGCCAATGTTCCATTGATATGTCGAATGCATGTTCTCTCCTCGACATAGTGTCCGTTGACAAGTCGATAAAAATACACCACAAAGCCAATTGACATGAAAAGGTAAATTGAAAAAAGCAACAGCCAAATGTAGGTCCAAGGGGGAATCAAAAATTGTTTCTTAAACAATCCTGCCAAAACAGAAATCTCTTGTGTGTGAAACAGAGTCAAAGGAAAACCTGGATTCTGTAGCTAAGCGAGTTTGCAAATCAGGCATCGATAAGTCAGTTGGGTAAGTGTAGTCAGTTTCATCAAGCTGAGTACCAGGTAACGAGCACAATAAAGGACTTGAAACTGCAGGCATCTCGAGGGCAACATCAGGCCGTGGATTAGAAGCAGGGGCCAAAACAGAATTTCTCAAAATTGAAGGACATGAGATTGCTGGTGTCATACTAAGAAGAATCGGCCACTCTGTGTAGTTTGGCATTGTCAATGGAGATGTACCTTTTGTTCTTTACGACCTGGAAGTGGTGGTAAAATGACTTTTCTTGTGCCCTTCACCCCAAGCACTGGAACCGGAGCACGATATGAGGGACCAAATTCCTTTTTGTTTTCGATCTTCTCTCGAACCAGTTCCCCAACTTGGGGTAGCCAGCGAACTACTGGGATCTGCAACACATCATCCGTGGTGGAGGGCAAATGTTCTTTTGCAAGACTGTCTCTCGTCTTTTGTAGATCCTGTAAAATATTGCAATGTTCATCTACGTCAAAGGAGGCAGCAACAGCCGCCTGGTCTAGACCATCAAGGTCCGTGACAAACATCTTGATACCAAAGAGCATTTCGTATGGGGTCCGCCCACCCAGAGACCTTCTAGGGAGAATATTAAGAGCACGCTGCACGCCATTGAGGTGGGCCAGCCAGTTCCTGCCAGTGCCTATAACTCTAGCTGCCAAAGACTGCTTTAAATCTCGGTTCATTCGTTCCACAACACTATTGCCCTCAGGTCTGTATGGAGATGAAAACTTGACTTGGACCCCCAACAAATTCATGGGATCCTTATATGCCTTAGAGGCGAAAGCCAGACCCTGATCCGAATGGAAGGTACCACAGGCAAAAATCCCTCCAAAGACACGCAAGTCTCTTATGACAGTTTGTGAATCAGCGCTGCGGTGAGGCCACACCCACACAAAGCGTGTGCATGATTCAACTGCTTCTAAGATGTACTTATACGCAGTATCAGAGGAAAAAGGACCGCAGTGATCTAAATAAACACAACCAAGTGGTTTATTAGAAATGTACAACTGTGTCTCGAGCGGACGCGCAGCAGTTGAAGGCTTAATCTGCTGGCAAATGTCACATTGAAGGACATAATCACTGTACAGTCCCCGCCACCGGAAACGTTGTTGCAACTGAGATACAGTAGCTGAAACACCTGCATGCGCAGCCGCAACACCTTCATGGGCAGCTGTAATCAGTGTGGATCTGCGGTCCGCGTTGAGAATTAACTTCTCACCAACGTCCGGTATTTTCATATAAGGAACTTTATCAGGACTTAAGTGGTATGTATACTTCGAAGGGAACCCCTTAGGATATTTACTTCCCTTCTCAGTCGCGGCAACTGCCGCTAAGATATCATCATCAATCTTACTCTTGGAACGTGTAACTGCTGCAACCAAATATGTCGATACTGCTGATTTTGCGGCCTCATCGGCCACCGAATTGCCAACAGCGTGAACTCCCACGTGCTGATGACCAAGAGTATGAATTACATACAAGAGCGGCAACTGCTCTTTAAGCTCAGCCACTCGGACCCAGATCATTTTATATTTTATTGTGCTACCTTTGGAATCACGAAAATCATTCTGAATCCAAAAGAACCGGGTCTCGTTGTAAGACTGGACACAGTAATAAAAATCACTTACAATAAGAGTTGTCACACTAGGATCAGCGTACTCCAATGTAAGCATCACAGCACGAATCTCTGCAAATTGTGCGGTGTAGTCCCCTAGATTGTGCGTGTGCACGACTCTGGTCTTGAACTCATCATTCACCATGGCACCTACCACAATGGCGCAAGTTGAAACGTATGCGTGCTTAGACCCATGCGCAACTTGCGCTGAACCATCAGTGTATATGATGCAATGGAAATCCTCCAAAGGCTGCATAGTCAAAGGCGCAGGATGAACAAATTCATACTGCAAAAACTTCTGCGACTGTAGGGAGGTATCAAAAATAAACGAGACATCCGGAGACGTCAAAGATGCTGCCCATTGTATCCACTGTGGGTGCAAAGCTTTTGAATTTGGTACACTGGCTTTCATCACTGCCTCTAGTGCAGGATACGGGTTAACAACCAACATGCGTTTTCCCTGCGACAGTGCACGTTCTTTTAGAATCGCCATTTGCACTGCTGTCAAAACTTTTTCCACAGTGGAAAACCGCATTTCTGCTGAAGTGTACAAGTGTGACTTGTAAGCAATAGGCACTGTGTCTCCTTCGTTAAAGGTAAGGTAAGTGAAACCCACCGCCCCAGGGATGTTTGCTATCACCAGGTTGGTGTGGTTATCACGAGTCAGTAAGAATTTAGATTCTAGCAGATCAGCCTGCAAAGATTGCAAAATGGCTGAGTGTTCTGGCAGCCAGCACGATTTGGTAAAAGTTGGTTGTATCAAAGCATACAAAGGCTTGACACGCTGGGCATATTCAGTAATGTACGCCCGAAATTAAAAAATCCCAGCAAGGACTGTAATTTTTTCAGAGTTGTAGGAGCGCGCAACTATGCGCATTTCTCCAAGAGTGAGGAGCCAATCCTTTGACCCTCATTGTTGAGCTCGTAGCCCAGGAACAACACTGTGTACTCTGCAATGTGTGGCTTTGCAAAGTTGAATTTGTAACCGAAGTCCGCAAAATTACAAATTATGCGGTCAACGCGACACAGATGCACCCAAAGCTCGTCGTCTGTGAGATATATGTCATCCACATACGAACACGCATCAGTGTCGACTCTCTCCAAGAGAGAGACTATACAGGCAGCAAACACGCCTGCACTATTCTTCTAGCCCATCGCTAGGCGTCTGAATAGGCGATGTTTGCCGCCACAGGTAAAACTGGTCCATTGGGAACTTAGACCATCCAAATTGTGGGCAAAAAAAACGTTGGATATGTCAAGGGTGGTTTTAAACCATTTTCGCACAAGACCATCCACTAAAGCAGAGCAGTGGGTATTCTGTACTGCACAGGTATGGCAATGCAAGTTCAAATGCCGGTAATCCAATACCAAACGGTATGAACCGTCCGGCTTGGTCACAGTAAAAAGTGGGTTATTCATCGGTGACACACAAGTTTTAATTACACCTTGATATTCCAATTGTTCAAGGATTTCCGCAACTGAAGCCTTAGCTTCACGTCGGATGGGATATTGAGGTTGGGGTTGTGGCAGAGACCGCAAGGGAATCTTGTGGTGTGGGGAAAATGTATCCCAACCATAGTGCGTACGGTACAGAGCCGGAGCAGGGGCCTTAGCCCACTCTTCTGCAAAATTCAGCACATGCTCTTTCGAGACTGTGTGTGCAAAACTAGGGAAAATCACTTAATCCCCTCTCGGAGCCACGAGAAGGAAAGATGGGGGCCAGTCAGCCTCCGCTAACAAAATGTCATAGGTGGTCGTGAGATTTTCCAAAATACCCCTTTTATTGTACGCTGTATGTCACCTTCAATTAAAAGGACTATGTTATAAAGTCTATCAGGGGGAGCTACTCTGGTATCAGCTGTTTCCACAACAACATATCGGTCAGTCGCTGTCACCTTCAGTAGTGGACGCAGGGCCTCCCGCACTATGGTAACCTCCGCCGCGCTGCCAGCAAGGTCAGAGCCCATGTCTGATATCGAAGCTGCGTTCTCACTATCTGTAGCATCTCTCGCTGTTAAAGCAGCAACCTTTTTCTTTTGAAACTGTGGTCTTTTCGGTGTCGATTCATCCTGCTTGCCTTTACCGTCTTTCGGGCGGGGCTGGTCGCGTCCCTGCTGGCCACCCCGACCTCTAACGCCTCCCCCACCACCGGTCGATGAGGCCTGAAAAGAATGATGAGAGCGTTGGTCAGAAACCTGAAATCTATCAGGTGATTTTATCGTCGCGCGATCGCGCAAGTCATAAACACGTTCTGTAGGTGTAGGCACAGGAGACACAGGACAGGACGCCTGTTTCTGTTGTTGTTGTTTACCCTGTTTTTTTTATTTTTTGGCCAATTTTGTTTTTTAGCTTTGGGCTGTTCGTCCGTTTCTGACTTTTGCCTTTGGGGTTGCTTTTTCTCTTTAGTAGAGAAAGGCTTGACACCCAAACTATTACGGCCCACAGTTTTATAAGCCGCCGTAATAATCTTCGGTAACTGTCGGGGTTTATCGGCATCGGGAACAGCCTGCAACGCATTAGACACCTCAAAAAAGGCTCAAAATATCTTTATTTAGATATAAAACAAATATCTTTAAAAGAGAATTTCAGGTTCACATTATTCATAACAATAAAACGGTACAAGCAATCAATTGTTAAAACTGCTCCCCTGCGCTACGAGTCCATACATAAACCAACCCCATGCACGTGAACTACTATTTAAACCATTGTTAGCAATGTTTGCCCAGTACTTTGGGGTTATTTAAAATACATTGATTAATTTAAAACAGGTAGGGGTAAAGCAGTGACAGGCTATTTTTGTTTAAAATTACGATAAGCATGCTGAATCAGATTTGTCAGTCTTATGTTTAAGTCTGTGTTATCTGGGCTCAGTGCTGCAATAATGGCTTGCCTACAGGTCCGAACACCCAGCCGATTCCATTCCCCCCTCAGCTCAACCCTGCGTTGGAGGTCGAAGACGGGACAGATGCAGACCACATGCAGTAGCGTTTCCGCTACTTCGCCACACCCTCTGCAAGTTGTGTCCTCCTCCACGCGACGACAGGTGGGTAAATTTTGCAAGAATCGCCAGCCACCCATTCTAATAGTGATGAAACTGCGTTTTAAGTACAGTGAATAGGGACTGGAAAAGTAAGTGGCAGGGGTTAGCCGATTGTAGGAATTAATAACTGCCCACGCATGGCTTCGTTTTGAAAACAGTTCTTTGTCAGTAATGAGTGATAGCGATCTTACACATTTTTTGATAGCAAGCTTAAATGCAGACTGACTAGGATTGAGGGCCAAGAGGCCGTCTGCAGATATTTGTTGGGTATAGTCCTCAAAAAGTCGACCAAATGATCCTCCTGAATTTTTCTCAGTTATTTCTTGCCAAACTAGGGACTCTAGTGTGCCTGGATTGGATTGTCGTAATTTGTGGCAGAGGTTGAGAAATACCCCAATACAGGAAACGTCATAATTCAATAGCCCCATCTCTAATCTAATCTGTGAATGGGATGCGGAGTATGGCAAGTGGAGAACCTTTTTATAAATTGTAATAGTGTGCTGATTTAGAGTGAGGTTCCGTGACAATTGTAAGTGGTGTTTTCAACTCGCACGAATATGGTCGAGTCTGGTATCTATGAACCGCAAATGACGAGTTTAGTAAGTGTGCGCAGTTTCGCTGTGCTAACTTAAACCGTTCGTTTGTTATGTGGGTTTTTCATCTGTACCCACGGGTTCCATCTTAGATACGGCATCCATTTTGTCTCTTGCCCTCAAGTAGCCAGCGAACGGACGCTGTCCGCTTCGCGACCCTGGGACTCCCAAGATATTTGCGGAAGACACATGTTCTTTGTAAGTGTCTTTATGATGAGGGGGATGATACTGTAAGGCAGATGGCCCCGCTCGAGGCTCATCTCGCCGTGCCGGTTTATTGTCTCAGCCGTGCATCTCATTAGGCACGTCCCTTTGATGCCTGTATCTCGTGTTTCCCGATACCTCCCCTTTTACACCCTTTCCGATCTCCCCACTGTCTCCGTCTTCCTCTGCACCTGTCTTTGTTCCTATTTCGATCTGTTTTACTGCCGATTGGAATGCACTAATGTTGGGAAGATGGGTTTTTACAGTTGGGAACCGCCAAATGTTTCCGCACTTATGTTCCGGACCTTATGTGTATCAAAGTGACCAAAGTGACCCCTCTGGGGGATAATTGTGGGAACCGGGTTGTAAACCTTTGTGTACCATGTTGTCCTATGGGTAAAATTTGTATAAAAGGAGCGATCCACAGAACCAATTTGAAGCAGTCTCCCCAAGTTGCACGTGTTGTACTTGTCGTGACTTCTGTGTTCCCTGCAGTAAATAAACCTTGAATCTTTGACGCCGAAGGAAGTGTCCCGTGTCTCTGTCATTCGTACGCCGGAGCAGGTTACCCACGAAGGTTTCAGGTGTTGTGCCCTGGCACCGCTGGGTCTTAAAGAACCCAGTCCTTCAAGAGCACTGTTCAGTTTTCCCTTAAAGATCCCTATGCCATACGACAGGGTGGGGTCAATTTTCGCTTTCAAGACTTCCAAGAGAGGAGACAGCGTGGGGCCTGAAAGGTTTCTTGAAAGCTTAGTCAATGACACCACAAGCGTCGTTGCTTTAGCCGCAATCTCTTTGCGCTGCTTTATAAGGTTGCCACTGGAGTCCAGATGGACCCCCAGGTATTTGTACGACTGGCCAATGGCGAGGCTGTTGTTATTAAAGGACCATCCACCACTGGTGTATCACTTCTTCCCGAATGGGACAACCTGAGTCTTCTTCAGATTGACTTCAAGTTGGTTCTTGATCGTGTATTGCAGCAGTGTGTCAAGCAGCCTTTGCAACCCCACCCTGGTGAGGCTAAACAAAGCCAGATCATCGGCATATAAAAGATTGCTCAAAGCCGTACCTCCTACTTTTGGCGAGTGGCTATTTACGCCGTGCAGGGTTCTAGACAAATCAGCAATGAACAGGTTGAATAGGAGGGGGGCCAGCACGTATCCCTGCTTGACCCCTCTCGTTGTGAAGATTTTTCGCGAGAGATGCGTGCCGGACCCCAACTTCACTCGAACCCAAGTGCATGAGTGCAGTTGGATAATTGCATTCAGTAGTTTGTCAGGGATTCCCCACTTCCTCAGCTTTTCCCATAGGGCCTCCCTGGGGACCCTGTCAAAAGCGGCTTTAAAGTCGACAAAGCAGCAAAACGCAAACCTAGATGTTAAAAGGGCTTTGTCGACAGTGGATGATACCACTAATAAGTTGGTCATGGTCCCCGCGTTGGCAGTGAACCCGGTTTGGTTCATTGGCACCCTGTTGTAATCGTTTGCCCATTGCCTCAGGTCCTCCAGGAGGAGCCCTGCGTAATGTTTCGCCTCAATGTCCAACAGGGCTATAAGTCTATAGTTGTTAGGGACAGCTCGCGAGCCTGACTTATAAATCGGATGAATAATTGCACCCCGCCAGGAGTCTGGGATTTTTGCAGTTCTCAATGCATAATTAAAAAGATTAGTTAACCATCCAGACCAAAAAGTTATGTCCGATTTAAACAAGTTCTGTGGGAGGCCGTTAGGACCTGGTGCTCCATCTTGTCTAGCCTTTGTCACAGCTGTGATAACCCTGTCTTCGGTCACCTGATGAGCCTCGTCAGAGAGTGGTGTTGGGTCGATGGGAGGGCGCCCTTTAATTCCAAGACCGGGACCCGATTCTACAGACAATCCCAGTCCTGCTGGATCTTGATGGACTTGTGACTTGAAATGATCCGGAAGATAGATTGCCCATTCTGCTTCTTGAATATTTGCGGTTCCAAAACTTGAGGAACTCGAGGTTGATTGGTTGATTAGGGCCCAAAATTTCCTGGCGTTTTTCCTCTTACTCTCCCACACCAATTTGCACCAGAACTGATTTTCATATGTGAGCTTGTCCTTAGTGATCGCTAAAGCTGAAGGCCTTTTGAGTTCTGTGATATCTATTGGAGATTTCGATGTTGCCAGGGAATTTAACTAGTTGCCGTAGCGCGTTGTTCCTTGTCTTTTTAAGTGATTTTGTATTTAAAGATGGTGCAAACTTGCAAGTCTGAGTTCGACTGTGACTCTGCGTTCTAACTGGAAAACATCCGGTCAGGTGGGAGCAAAGCGACGTCCATTTAGCAGTTGGTGAGGCGTCTGGGTTGTTACTCCCGTTTGTAAGTCCTTACACACTCGCTCCACTTCAAACGCTTTAGATTTTCAGAGTATATTCCCTGACAGGCTGGGGGTGCTAGCTTATGCGTCCCTGGTCTTATGTTGAGGGAGAAAACCTGGGGCCTGTGATCGCTTTCAGTGCGTGGGAGGATACTAAAGGTGTCTAGGTAGTGTAGAAGGTCAGCGCTGCAGATGGTGTAATCCAAGTGGGAATATTTGCTGCCATTTGACCAGGACCAATTTGGTGGAGTGTCCCCTGCTGTCCTCCCGTTCATTACCAGATAGCCCGCACTATACAGCCTCGACACGCAGAGCTGTCCCAATTCGCTATGGGCTTGATTCGGAGGCCTGGTTTGAGTTATGGCCTCAATGATGTTGAACAAAGAGGGCTCATCAGTGTCCGCAGTTATTCCCTGAAAAAGGTTAATGTTAAAGTCCCCCGTGGCGATACAATCTGAATTTGGGTGCTCAGCGGCTATGTTGCTCATAATTTCTGTAAGGCGAGCCAGGTGGGCTTTTTTGGTGCGAGAGCTTGGATTAATGTATACATTTAAGAGGAACAATGAGCGCTGGTTTCACCATCGATTAATTTTAACCCCTAGAATCCAGTCTTCTTTGATGGAAAGTCGTTTAATTGTGCCTTTTAAGTTGGTTGATATATAAGTTGACAAGCCGCCTTTAGCATGGCCATGAGGGCTATCCCTGAGGGCTGGATTCCAAAGTTCAATAAACCCAATGATAGGGTGGCCATCGGCTGCCCAGGTTTCCTGCAGGGCTATTAATGTATGATCACATAGGAAGGAGAGGGTGACTTGATTCTCAATTTTGTGGTGAAGACCACTGATGTTCCAAGAGCATGTTACAATATTCGCGTGACCTTGGTGTTCGTCACCTGAAAGCTTACCGTATATCCCTTGACATTTGCAAGTACGAGATCAGAAACTACGTAAAAAGTGCCCTATAGCCCCATTCCCAATTTAACCGCTGCCTCAGGTCCGTGTTCATCTTGAACACGTTTGATGACCGAAGGAAGGACAGTCATTGACAGAGTGCCGAAGCACCTCGTGTACACCGCCACAAAAATCTTACCCCAAGACTCAGTCACCAGCCTCTGGTATCAAGTCTTTAGGCAAACTAATTGTTAGAATCCTGTGTTTTTCAACAGGAGTTGTGTTAGGAAATACCGCTGCCAGCTGGTCAAACTCCTAGGCAAGCCAGAAAGGCATATCATCCTTATCCTGGGGACGCTTGCCCATCACTGCGTTGACCATCACAGGACTAAGCTTCATTCTGCTCGGTCCGGCTGGAAGAGCCGCAACACCCAGAGCCCTACCCGGGAGATTGCGGCTAATGTATTGTACTAACGACCTAATAACGGCAATCGCGACTGTATGTAGTCGTCTTAGATCAGCAAGGGGAAACGCTCCTGCTTGAGGATGCGGCGTAAATCCAGCCAAAACAGGCTAGGTTGCGCCTGGAATGGACAAAGGACTTAACCTTGTTAGTGATAAGAGTGGAGTAGGGCGCCATTAAACCAAACTCGGAGCTGCCAAGCATGAATTGGAACTTCCTGTGTCCTATACGGAACATATTCCCCGGGCATGACTGAGTTAGTATACGTGTCGAACACACCAGTATTTGCATTCACAGCAGGGAAGGTCACCCATGAGTAAAAAATCTCAAAAGGGTAAGCTACTTCCGCACTCACAACCATGATAACTGCCATGCCCTCCAGGATGATGTTATAAGTCTGCAAATGATTGCAGACCGCAATGCGACTATGCTGCGGTATGTCAACTTCGCCCATAACGTGGTCTGTGGCGCCTAGGATAAGTGCCAACTCTCTGAGCACAACCTCTGTGAAACGAAATCCGTTTCTATGTTCAATGCGTAGAATGCCAAAATAAAGTTTAAACCAAAATTGTATCAAACTTCTTCATGTTTTATTCACATGAGTTTCTCATTTACGAAGTTTCATTTCCATAACTCATATCTGAAATCCTCTTTAGTATATGCATTATAACATCATTTCCCAATGCATTTCGGACAACAGTCCTTCATCAGGTGAATCTGAAAGACAATAATCCAATCTAAGTATGATCGACCGAGACAAAACCAAACAAATAAATGCATTCAATCATATCCATTACTAAGTTGAGCAATATATCAATCATTTCTAAAATACAGAACCAAGGTGCCAAATCATACAGTAGTATTGTTCCCGAATGTGTGTTGTCCCGAAGTTGTGTTATGAGATAAATGAATTTTAGGTTAAATGAAAGGTAAAGCAAACCCAGTGCTAAGAAGAAAAGTACCCAGAAACTCAATGGTGATTGATTGTGCAAAGTATAACCACAAAAGATATCCAAAACCAAACAAGATCATGCGAGCCTCGTGTCCGAGAATAGAACTTACAGATAAAGTTGAGCAAGATCCCGCGTCTCACTTGTGTGCCCTTCGTCGGTGAATGTGAACGGCGTGTGCCGTATATACGGAAGTAAAGTGAATGGAACTGACAGCATAGAAAGTGGACTTCATACCTTGAACTTCGCCCATAACGACACAGTAAGAAAGTGGTACAATGAAAAGTCTATGTAGCACAACTGGGTAGCAATTCAAAAGGAAACCGTTTGAAAAGAATCAAGCTTGAAAAGACCTATGTAAATATAGGTAGGTTTGTCGGACACCACTGTAATCCGGAAACAATAGCGAAGGGTGTTAAGGACTGATATAAGCACTACTCAAGCGTCATGTAATAAGACCACCAACGATTGGGCGCCATGTAGCAGGCATTCTGCTCCTACACAGAACTGTGCATAAAGACTTGGAACCTCAGTGAATTAGGGTGTGCCAAAACTCACCTTTGTATCCAAAATCCCCTACCAGACTAGAAATCAGTGTCTCATTGGGTCTTACTCACACCCAAATTTAGACAACCCAGAACATGAACTTTGAACACCTCAGGTCACGTGGAACACATAAACACTCTTTCGTTATACTAACATACCAGTCCAGAACAAGGAGTAAATGAGTACACGTGCAAGTTTGAAATAGTTATTTTTAATGCTGTGTTCTCAGGTGCAATATCTTAGCTAATACAAGCAAACATATTATAAGCAACAAGGTTATGAGCATAGTTACTATTCCATAGAATTCCCAACTGCACCTTGCCTGGATTGCTGTTCCTGTTTGCCTGTCCGTTTTTCTGGCCACTTCGCCACGCCTCGCGGCCCCCGCTTCGCGGGGGCCGCTCGCAGGCTAGAGACTTTGGTGGGGATCCAGCCCTTGGATTTCCGCATGTGCATTGGAGCACCAACGCGCCTTTAGTGCCATTACAGCTTGACACCAAGGCAAGAGGCGGGACTGCGAGGACCAGCGTGCTCAGCAGCGCTGATCGGCCGCAGCTGGTCCTCTTCCCGCCCCCTCCACCCGTTAAAATCACCGCGGAGTGAGAGTTGCTTGGGTTCCTTCACAGACCTTGCCTGGATTGCTGTTCCTGTTTGCCTGTCCGTTTTTCTGGCCACTTCACCACGCCTCGCGGCCCCACGCTTCGCGGGAGCCGCTCGCAGGCTAGAGACTTTGGTGGGGATCCAGCCCTTGGATTTCCGCATGTGCATTGGAGCACCAACGCGCCTTTAGTGCCATTACAGCTTGACACCAAGGCAAGAGGCGGGACTGCGAGGACCAGCGTGCTCAGCGGCGCTGGTCGGCCGCAGCTGGTCCTCTTCCCGCCCACTCCACCCGTCCTTCTCCCTGATAATCAGTGACAGTAACGCGCACGCGGGACGCGCGCGGGGCAAAGGCCGGGGCTAAGACCGGGCAAAGAGCGGGCCGTTTGAGGCCGTTCGAGAACGTGAGAGTCCGGTCCGGCCCACCCCCCTAACCTCTGCATTACGGTCATCTAAACACAGGCATTTACCACCTCTCCGACCTCTACCACAATCAAACAGCCATCACGCACAGATCTCCTTATACTCTTTCATTGGAAAATGAATACAAGATCCAGTAAACAGAAAAAATCCAAAAAAAAATGGGATAGGAGAAAAACTGTTAGGTCCAATGGATGATTTTCTTGCCAAAGCTAATACATTCATCGACCAAAGCATAAGTTTAATCGAGGGGAGAGTTTCAACCGAACTTGCAATTGCACGTCGATCCTCAATGGGACTACTAGCAACCGCAAGAACCCTAGACGTTCAGTCAGCGCCAACTTTAACTTCGGTGACTGCAAATAGACTCAGCCTCCCAAATAATGTAGACCTTTCAGCCTCCCAACTTTCAGTAACTTTCTCAGATAGTGACTTAGAAAAAACCCCAGACATCTTCCCCGACCCAACCCCCGAAGAAGTAAGGCAAACGAGAGGGAGGAGGGAGGGAGCCATTAAGAAAAGGAACGTTAGGAAAAAGCCAGATCATACTGAAAACACTAAAGCGAGCGACCTCATAGTTCTGGTAGGAGATACAAACCCAGCAGTAGTACCCATTCACTCTGCCCCCCTTCCCAGCAACGTAGTAATGATACACCAGCTACCACATGACCTTCAAGACTCCCCAATTTTATAACCACCAAGTCCACAACAATTAGGAAAAGAAAGAGAATCAGCCAGATTAATTAAGGAGATAGCTTCCCTCCTGAATTCCTATATTCGCCCTCTAGAATCTAGACTTAGTAACATCGAGAGTCAAATATCAAAAATTTCTAGCTCTCTCAAATCAATACCCTCACAAGCCCCTTCAAAGCCTGTCTCAAACTCCTCGACCACATTACACACAACTAAGAAACCTGTAACCATGCCTCTTCCGCAGACCAAAAAACAACCCACAGTAAAGCTCTCTACAGTATCAAACCCTCCCATCGCACAAAAACCTACTACTAAACCCTTGACCATTCTCCCACAATCCAACTCACATCCTACTCCAACAGTAAATACCCCAAGTATAAACAATCCTGCCTCTAAAACCCCAATCACCACAAATACCCCTGCCCCCAAAACCCCTGCCACAACAAATACAAATACAAATCAAACTAAAACAAAAGGAGCCCCGAGAGAGACCACTGACCAAAGACCCTCTTTAAACTTGCCACCTGCGGCATGTCCATATGTGGTAGTCATGACGGGGGTCCCCGAACTTACAGGTGAGGGGACGGAACCCAACTGGTCACTGAAGAATAAAGTCCAGTATTGGCTGAATACAAACCGCCCCGTCCCACCACCCTGGAAAAGTAGAATAGCATCAGTCTCCCGGACCTCGTGGGTGGGCCATAGAAAAAAAAACATTTGTGGTGATTGCGTAGTAATAACCTTTGAGGACCCCAGCATAGCCGAATATATCTGCTCTTGGGAATACAACAACTCCCCAAAGGGAATCGCCACAAGATCTCTGTCATACTTCTACCCAAAAAGATATCACAACAATAATTATACTCGTGATACTGATAACATCTGGAGGAAACCAATCCCACAGCCATGGGAGCTAGATGTCGCTGGACCAAAACTAATGCCGCGACACAGTGATTCCGATCACCCTTGGTGGTCAGCAAATCAAAGTCACCAGCAAAGAGAAGTTCCGTGGCAGATCATGGGCCCACAAAATAGATCTAGAATTTGGGAGCAGTGGGAGAGACCACCGCAGAATTCATATGGCCCCAATTACAAAGACACCAACAATGGACAAAACTGGCAAGGCATACCGATCATGAACCGGTTTAACGGCCTGGAAATGGTCGATTGACAAGTAACCAAATCCCCGGAGCCCTTACAAACAACTGAGGCCCCTTCCAATCCTAATATAGCCCCTCCTCAAATGAAAAACTCACCCTTAGAAAACACATCCTCACCGTTACCCATGATCTTTTGGAATGTGGCGGGTCTCCGGAATAAAATAGAGGACGGTTCGGCCGCTGGCTTCTTGAAGGACTCACAAATTATCTGTCTACAAGAAACCTGGGCAACGACGCCTCTACACCTCGTGGGATACAGGACATTTACATCTCCCGCCCTTCCCAGTATTGCAGGTAGACCGAAAGGGGGACTGGTAATCTACCTAGCAAACACAATTTCTGATATGAAGATCATTAAGGCAGACTTATCACCAAACTTCCAGATCCTCACACTTACAATTGGGAAAAAACTTCGCTTTACAATAATAAATCTCTATAACAACCTAGAGGATGACACTTTCTTGAATGTTCTCTCCCTAATTCAAGAAAAAATAACCGACCATTGGCACGCTAAACAGAAAAAGGAAACTGCCCATATAATCTGGGGAGGAGACTTTAATTTACATCCCTGTCCCTCCAATGACACCTGTGGAATGGAGGATGAAAACGAGAACTCCCTTGTCCACTTTATCCATTCAGGAGTAGGGCTTGCCATGAATAAAATACTAGCTGATCTGGATCTACAAATTTTAAACCCCATCCAACGGCGAAATAACAAACTAGAACCCACTTATAGAGGAAGGGGTCATGAGACCACCGTTGACTTTGTATTAGTCTCAGAAGGCCTAAAAGATCAAATCAACATCTTCAAAATCCTGGAAAATAATCTCAGTGATCATTCTGCTCTAAGCCTGATCTTTCATATCAACCAACCAAGATCACTGATGGCAACTATAGCAAACACCCTAATGCAGAATAGACTTGAACTGGGCAAAAATAATGGATTCTCCATAAAATGGGAAAAGGTGGACCCAAATATTCTAACAAAACGGCTAGTAGAATCCGCCTATAACAGTATTTTGATCTGCCTCGACCCCTATGCAGAGCCAAAACAAATTCTGGAAAACTTCAACATAATAACAGGACAAATTAAAAAACTGCTAACTAAAACATCTAGCCAAAACAAAACAAGCTCCATAGGTTGGTTCAATCGAGACTGCACCAAAGCACAAACCAAACTACGGAAAGCTCTAGGAAATCCAGACAGAGATAAAACACAGATCCAAGCTCTTCGACGAGAGTATAATACTGTAAGAAAAGAGAGGAAAAAAGAACTGAAACAATCCCTGTGGAACGCTCTACATAAGAGCGCACTTCGGAAAGACAGTAAGACCTTCTGGAAGATCGTTAAATCCCCATCGCTAATGGACACCGACGGCCCAAAAATAGACGTGGCCATTGATGAGGATGAGTGGGTGAACCACTACTCAAAAATTTTCAAATTGACACCTGCTACCGAAGAAAACCACTCCAATATCCGCCCAGTTGTTTATCCAATATCCATGGACATTGATATGCAGGATCTAGTATTGGCGCTGTCCTCAAGCAAGAGTGGAAAAGCTCCCGGCCCTGACGGGGTCCCAGTTGACCTATTCAAACATCTGCCTGACCTATGGGTACCAATACTTACAAGAGTTTGCATAGCAACAACAAAACTCGGCCTATTAGAGTCATGGTCCTCTTCAATCATGGTCCCAATTTTCAAGAAGGGGGACCGACAGGACACCAAGTGCTACCGACCAATATCGCTCCTAGACTCCTTGGGCAAAGTAGTTGGCAGAGTCCTTCTTGAAAAACTACACCAATGGGTAGAAGACAAAAGCATCCTCTCGGACTTACAAGACCTAATAAAAATCCAACCTCTTTTGCTCTGGAGGAGAGTTTGGTTGTCGGAAAAAAATACGCTGACCAAAAGCATTCTACAGGACACAATGTATTTGGACCACGCTCACAAAATCGCATGGCTCTCTTATGTAAGACATTTCTTTACCGACCTGGGTCTACAAAAATACTTTCATACGCCAGAAACCGTGAAAGAAATATCCAAAAAAGAACTGAAACAACTTGCGTTGGGACATCTGGAATCTCTGAGACTGACTATACAGATCGCAAAAAAATCTGTCACCCACGCGATTATGACCCAGCAGTCCCTGAAAATCCAGTTATACCTGACTATGGAGTTAACAGTATATGAAAAAATGCTCCTAACAAGGTTCAGAATGAATCTTTTTTTCAGATTAGTGGCTTTTCCTGATAAAAACAACTGGAACGTACAGACAGACCCGTGCCCTTGTGATGACCTTTCCCAACAGTCCACCATGCACACAATAATGTTTTGTAAGTTTTTCCATCCCCATCGGAAAATCTGGTTAATCCCTCTACTAAAAAAATGGGGCCACAGACAATGTCGTCCAGCCATGCTGGCACTTCAAACTTTGGACTCTGAATGCACTGTTTATCATGTCCTAAATTTTTTAAAGTGCATCATGAGGCACAGAAATAACCTGTAAATTAGTGGACTAATTTCCATTACCAATTAAATGTCTGTATTTCTTACTTTTTAATGTATATCTTAAACCGTACTTTTTAAACAAATCCTAAATACAAACTTTGTACATTGTGATATCTTTTATGGTTTTGCAAATGCTAAAAAACCGAATAAAGATTATTATTATTATTACAAAGGGAGCAAGCATGTTAAAATGATAAAGGGAAGAAGGCTAAATTACACCTCAGTCTTACCCTCTCTTGCTAGTATATTATATTACATCTACAGAAGGTCTCTTTGAGTTTACAAGGACGGCCCCATACTTCTGGTCTTAGTAGAAAGGGATCACATCTTCTCCTACACCAGCTCTCTGCCTGCGAATATTCATCAAGTGTGTTTGCATGCTCTGCGCAGTGCATTATTAAACGCGCCAAAACCAGATTTGGCCACAGCTACACATGTGTTATATCTAGGACGTGCGTTGATCAGACCCAACAACAACCACTGTGTTGAAATAACCATGAAGGCCTCAGCACTCACTGTTCAGACATAGCTTACCAAGCAAAGCTGACACTATAGGAAAAACATATTATTCCTGTGTGAAGCAAAATATTCTACTAGGCTCAAAGCATTAATAACAATATGTGCCATGTGCAGAAGCAGCAGAAAGGAAAAATGGCGTTTAAACGTCTAACAAGCTCATGCTAACTTAACACAGTTTAAGGCAAAGCCTATCTCCATGACAGTGCAATGTCTCTTTCTTACTGAAATGCGTCATGTGCAATCGCCATTCCACGTGAATAGTGAGCCGTCACAATGTAGATTGAAGGCAGTACTCAGTACAGACATTAAGGAATGATTTTTGTCGCATCCTTCAACAAAATCTGAGGACATAGAGTACAATTGTCTCTGCCTTAAATAAATAAAGGCTACATTCAATGCTGTCCGTAGTGTAGATCCAAAGCTAAATTCAATTTGTGAACCCTGCTGTCCTCACTGTTGAATGAAGGCAGTAGTCAGCACAGACATCAAGAAATTATTTTTGTTGTATCCTTTAACAAACTCTGGGGACAATTATCTCTGCCTTAAATAAATCAAATGCAAAAACCACTGTTGATGGACAGAATGCAGAACAATGTCATACATTCACCCCAGTACAGAGATCTGGGCCTAAATCCATCGTTTTTTTGCACTCCACACCACCCCAGTTCAGACATGGCCATATGCAATTTAGTCTGACCCTGTGCCTCATGGGAAGAGTCCAGCCCGCACTGCCAAGCCGGAAACAAGCTTCCGAGGACCGGTTTCTGGCATTCCAGCCGTCTTCAGCCCAGCTTGCTTGAATCCAGTGGTGTGGAGAGCATGGGACTCACGTCTGAGCATACCCATCCCACTCGGGCTGACAAATGCAAAAACCACAGTTGATGGACAGAATGCAGAACAATGTCATACATTCACCCCAGTACAGAGATCTGGGCCTAAATCCATCGAACTGGGGTGGCTGAGTGAGCTAAAGAATGGTGATGTATTAAACCCATATCAGTTGGCTGGGGGTGAGTGTTTGATTTGCTCAAATGCTCTGTCCATCATCCCCTTTTGTATCGCTTTGTTCGCCCTAAATTGGCAGGGTATGCTCAGACGTGAGTCCCTTGCTCACTTGGCCACAGGATTCAAGATAGCCTGGCTGATGAGGATTATGAATCCGAAACTGGTCCCAGGATTCTTGTTTCTGGTCCAGGGAAGACATGGCTTGGCAGTTCGGGCTGGACTGTTCCCATGAGGCACAGGGTCAGACTGATTTGCATATGGCCATGTCTGAACTGGGGTGGCTGAGTGAGCTAAAGAATGGTGATGGATTAAACCCAGATCAGTTGACTGGGGGTGAGTGTTTGATTTGCTCAAACGCTCCGTCCATCATCCCCTTTTGTATCGCTTTGTTCGCCCTAAGTTGACAGGGTATGCTCAGACGTGAGTCCCTTGCTCACTTGGCCACTGGATTCAAGATAGCCTGGATGATGAGGATTATGAATCCGAAACGGGTCCCAGGATGCTTGTTTCCGGTCCAGGGAAGACATGGCTTGGCAGTTCGGGCTGGACTGTTCCCATGAGGCACAGGGTCAGACTGATTTGCATATGGCCATTTCTGAACTGGGGTGGCTGAGTGAGCTAAAAAATGGTGATGAATTAAACCCAGATCAGTTGACTGGGGGTGAGTGCTTGATTTGCTCAAACGCTCCGTCCATCATCCACTTTTGTATCGCTTTGTTCGCACTAAGTTGGCTGGGTATGCTCAGACGTGAGTCCCTTGCTCACTTGGCCACTGGATTCAAAATAGCCTGATTGATGAGGATTATGAATCCGAAACTGGTCCCATGATGCTTGTTTCCGGTCCAGGGAAGACATGGCTTGGCAGTTCGGGCTGGACTGTTCCCATGAGGCACAGGGCCAGACTGATTTGCATATGGCCATGTCTGAACTGGGGTGGCTGAGTGAGCTAAAGAATGGTGATGGATTAAACCCAGATCAGTTGACTGGGGGTGAGTGTTTGATTTGCTCAAACGCTCCGTTCATCATCCCCTTTTGTATCGCTTTGTTCGCCCTAAGTTGGCAGGGTATGCTCAGACGTGAGTCCCTTGCTCACTTGGCCACAGGATTCAAGATAGCCTGGCTGATGAGGATTATGAATCCGAAACCGGTCCCAGGATGCTTGTTTCCGGTTCAGGGAAGACATGGCTTGGCAGTTTGGGCTGGACTGTTCCCATGAGGCACAGGGTCAGACTGATTTGCATATGGCCATGTCTGAACTGGGGTGGCTGAGTGAGCTAAAGAATGGTGATGGATTAAACACAGATCAGTTGACTGGGGTGAGTGTTTGATTTGCTCAAACGCTCCGTCCATCATCCCCTTTTGTATCGCTTAAAATAAATCAAGGCAGAATTTCATGCTGTCCGTAGTGTAGATCCAAAGCTGAATTCAAGTTATGAACCCTGCTGTCTGCACTGTAGTTCGAAGGCAGTAGTCAGCACAGATATCGACAAATTATTTTTATCACTTATTGTAACAAAATCTGAACACATACTGTACAATTGTCTCTGCATTAAATAAATCAAGGCTGCATTCCCTACGGTCTGTAGTGTAGATGCAAAGCTGAATTCAAGTTGTGAACCCTGCTGTTCGCAGTGTAGATCGAAGGCAGTGGTCGACACAAACATCGAGGAATGCTTTTTGTCACATCCTTTAACAAAATCTGAAAACAGAGTACAATTGTCTCTGCCTTAAATAAATCGAGACTGAATTCAATGTTATCTGTAGTGTTGATGCAAAACTGGTATCAAGTTGTAAACTCTGCTGTCCTCAGTGTAGATCGAAGGCAGTAGTCAGTACGGACATAGAGGAATGTTTTTTGTCGCATCCTTTAACAAAATCTGAAGACTTAGAGTACAATTGTGGCTGTCTTAAATAAATTAAGGCTGAATTTCATGCTGTCCGTAGTGTTGACCCAAAGCTAAATTCAAGTTGTGAACCCTGCTGTCCGCACTGTAGATCGAAGGCAGTAGTCAGCACAGATATCTACAAAGAATTTTTGTCACTTATTTTAACAAAATCTGAGAACATAGAGTACAATTGTCTCTGCCTTACATAAATCAAGGCTAACTTCAATGCTGTCTGTAGTGTAGATCCAAAGCTGAATTCAAGTTGTGAACCCTGCTATCCGCAGTGTAGATCAAAGGCAGTAGTCGATACAGACATAGGTCTGCGGTGCTGTGGCGCTGAGTTCGCAATGGACCTGCATCGAGGAGGCACGTGGTCATAGCGGCAGCCACGTGGCAGAGTGAGGGCCTTCGCTGTGGCAGAGTCTTTTCTCTTTGCAGAAGTGAATCACGCCCAAGGCGTAGGCTAATTATTTATACTCTTAAGCTGGAGTTGGGTACGTTGGACCAGCCCAATCCGCTTCAAGGGGGGGGGGGGAGACAACACAGCTACATGACAGAGATATTCCCAGAGTCTGAGATAATATGGTTGTGTTCACTGTGCAGTACACTACACGTATCAATAGTATATCTACACACTGAAAAGTTTTTGGTTTGTATAGTGAGTTGTGTATAACATATCACAGGTATTGTTAGCATTGTGTACATTATTGTTGATGTGCGAGTTCCTTCCCTTATACATAGTTGATTGCCACATCTCTGAACATTGAGCTAGTGTGCCGTTGAGAGGATATATTATTTTGGGAAGGTCCGTTGTTCTGTTTTGCGCTGCCTCCGAGGTAATAGAGGGGTAGGGGTCAGGAGGGGTGGTTGTAGTGGTGGTGGCACTAGGTGTTGTGATTTTGTTGGGTGTTGGAAGTGCATCATTAGTACCTCTATTACATATTTGTCTTTAGATATGGGTGTGAGTTGGATGTAATTCACACAGTACATAGTCGACGTCCTTACACTACTTAAATGTTGATATTAATTTGTTAGTGGTAAATGGAACTATCGCCTGTTTTTTTAGATAGCATTGTAGATTTGGTTTGTTGTTGAAAGTATGGGAAGTGGTATTTTTTTCTACGGGAACGCCTAGTTTGTATATTATTAACATTAGTCTTGGTTCTGGTTTGTAGCGATTTTCTTGGAGGAAGGAATACATTGAAGAGTGGTAATATTTGTAGTTTTTACTACGTTGAGAACGGGATGATAATTTTAAGAAAAAAGATAAAAACAGATATGCTTAATGAACATTATAGTTAGGAATTATCATTTAAAAACCTTTAAAATTCACTGAAAAAAACCATAGGTTTCAGGCAGATTATAGTTAAGAATTATCATTTAAAAAACCTTTGAAATTCACTGAAAAAAACGTAGGTTTCAGGCAGGTTATAGTTAGGAATTATCATGTAAAAAACCTTAGAAATTCACAGAAACAAACATAGGTTTCAGGGGTGTTATAGTTAGCTGGACATTTCACTCATACAAAACCATTGAAATTCCTGCGTTATAGTTAGTTGTACTAACTGTAACTCTCGCGCCTGCGATCCACTGGTGATGATGTCACATATTACATCATTCATGACATGGTCAGTCACATTACTGATGACATCTTAAATGACATCACTGATGACATCACTGATGACATCATCCGGTGAATGGGGTTTGGTTTGTTATTTAAATATGTATTTTATATATAGCAATCTGCATTTAAGAATCAGTGGATATATACCTATCTCGAGAGAGGATTTAGTAGCAGTGTGATTGACTGTTGACTTGTCTGATTTATAGTGTCTCACTAAATATATTGGATAATGACTAAACTGTGAATATCTGTATTACTTTGTCAGTTGTTGTGTAAACTGCTGCACACATATATATTCCGCTCCCCTGTCAAAAGACCAGCACTCAGGTTAGATTTAAACCATCCTCAGGTTTATTTACGCAAAAAACAAGACGCGTTTCAGCCTTAGCCTTCGTCAGTGCCCTATATATATATATATATATATACTACATGAGTGTTTATATTATGCATTTATGCTGGAAAAGTTTTATGTCGAACATTCTGTGAGATAGTCTGTTTACCCTCTCAGGGCGGTCACATGACCATTCTGGGATGAAGGGCCAGAGGCGGAGCACTTTAGCACTTTATAAGCACTGTTATTTGCACTAATGCCTTGCATGTGAACAAGGGCTGCAAAGCCCGAAACGCGTCATGGTTGGGTGATTAAGGAAAAAACTGGAAAATAAATAACTTACCTGAAAGCTGTGGTCTGTCTCCTGCTTCGCCGGTCCCGCCGGATCGGAGGTGGTGTTACGGAGTTACTTTTCAATACAATTACAGAAGTTCGATTTGCTTCTGTCTACAGACCCCCTCTTCAAACGTGGCACCTGGATTTTCAAATCGACTGGCAAGCTCTCCCGAAAATGGAATTCCATGCAGGTGCCCCCTATCATCGCCAGCGGTAAGTGGCGGCGTCACAGTGTGGTACAATCACTGGCGGGGTCGGTGGACTCAGCTGTTTAGTGATTGGTGCACGGCGGCGCCAGGTTCCAACCAAACGGAATCGGATAGGTGGAGAGGTCATTCGCACAAGTCAACAGCACTCTGGAGATGCAGCCACAGTAACGGTTACGAACGGCGTGCAAAGTGCTTTCCGGTTAATTTTCATTTCCTTAATCGAACCAACATGTCTGCAGAGGCTTTCCGTGCGAGGGAAGTGGAGGCGGCGCAATTATTTGATAACATCGCGGCAACGAGTGAAACGACACCAAAGGTCCCGGCTAGGATGGATAAGAACGATGAAGGTGATATTAAAACCTTGTAAAAAAATCTTGAAAAGCAGAAACGTTTGGAAATTACCAAATGGTGGGAGCATTATTCATTAACAAAATATGCAGATGCTGGCCGCGTTCCAAGAGGACTCCGCATTATGCTGGCTCCTAGTTTTGACCACCCCAATCCTATGATGCTTAAAGAATGGGGGCAAAGCAATTTGGCAGCTTCAATGAACTTAGTGCACATTTTAATAAAATATGCTGCCATTGACAGAGCCGAAATACTTTTGAACATTGATAGATTAAATGAAGAAATCAGCAAATGCAAGGAGTCAGAAATGGTCACAAAAAATCTGGAATCAGCTATGAATGACCGTTTGAAAAAACATGAAGATAAGATAAAGACAAGAAAGGTCAGTAAGTTTGCTCGTGACCAGGCAGACTATGCTAACGGGCAAATTTTCACCTTTGCCCGTAAATATAGTGCAGCAAAACGTCAGCAATACAGTGGAAATACAAAACAACAAGCTGTACCCACTATGTTACGTAATGACCCTAATCATGATGAGGTGTTGCTCGATGAGGATGCCAGGAGCATCACACCTTCAACATCCAGCGTTTCCAGTGAGGATTCTGGTAGAGACCAGCAAGCAGCACCTATTTTGGATTTGGCTGAGGACCTTGATTTTTTAGTTGCAGAAAGACTGAGAACATTGCGCCCTCGGCTGGACAGTCAAGGGCAAACTGCAAAACAAAAAACCGAAAAAGACGAGAGCGAAGGAAACAAGCAAGTAAGCGCAGTGCAAAAAAAGAAAACCAAGGGGACATGGCAACGAAGGAAGTGAGCAACAAGAATGCAGTTATCAATCTTTCCAGTGTGGTTCTGGAGAAAGCCGAAGAACAACTTTTGGCTTTGGGACTAAATTTTTGTCCCGCCCAATCCTTCGACTATGCGGCGACCCGCATTGACGTTTACCGCTTTATATGAAAAATGAAGCTACGCAAACATTTTGCTACTCAAAGCCTAAAAACGCCCAATGAAACCGTGGCCTCTGATGATCTCAATACCCCGGAAGGGGTACCGGAGGTAAGAGCAGCTGATATTTCTACTTTCCTTACTTTCAATGACCTTTGCCAAGCTACCAATTCCCAGCCATTAAGTTCCGATATTGAAAGTAACACCCAAACTAGACTGGCAAAAATTAACATTAGACAAAAAGGTGCTGGCATCACGCCCTTCAAGAACAAGTCGAAATTTGTACCTCTAATGGTAAAAGATGCCATTGATACATTCCATGACTGCATTACCAATGAAATCAAGCAACTACACATTCAATCTTGCAAAAGGAATAAAAACAAATATAAACAACAACAAGCAAACTACATAGCACTAATGAAGAAGCTCACAGCTAACCCAAATATAGTTGTAAAAACTGCTGATAAAGGCGGAAATCTTGTGATTTGGGAGAAAAGTGACTATGTGGCAGAAGCTTTGCGTCAACTTAACACTGCTTCTTGTTACAGCAAAGCTAGTAAGAAAGAATATTTAAATGCCAAAACTGTGTTGGAAAGTTGTTGGGCCAGTATTGGCGAGAGGGATTGATCTCAGGTGAGGAGTATAAGTTCATGTATAAAGAATTTCCGGTCCTCCCTGTTTTCTATCTAATCCCGAAAATACATAAGAATATCTTGCCTACCCCCGGAAGACCTATCATTTCGGCAATTAATAGTGCTGGCGAGAATGTAAGTCGCTATATCGACTATTTTTTGCAAGAACTAGTTAAAAAACTACCAAGTTATGTGCGTGACACTGGCGATTTCTTGACAAAGATCAAAGACTTGGAATGGCAAGATGACATGTTGCTTATCACATTGGATGTAGAAAGCTTGTATACAAGCATTGGACATACAGAGGGATTAAGGGCAACGAAACATTTTTTGGACACCCGTTCTGCTGACTTTTACGAACACAACAAAGTCATTCTAGATCTCATGAACTGGTGTCTAAACAATAATTATTTTGCCTTTGGAAAGGAAATATGGAGACAATTGCGTTGCGTGGCCATGGGTTCCTGTTTCTCCCCCAGCTACGCGTGCTTGCACGTGGGCTGGTGGGAGGAACAGGTCCTAGGCACCACGCACGCAATTTGGGTGAAGGAAAAAATTATCAAGTATCTAAGATACATTGATGATATCTTTATTCTGTGGCAGGGAAGTGAGGAGGAGGCAAAAATGTTTATTAATGAAATCAATGTTAACCAACTTAACCTCCATTTTACCTCACATATCAGCGCCCGCCAGATAGAATTTTTGGATGTACAGGTTTATGTAGAAGGCAATCAGTTAGCATCCACTTTGCATCGTAAACCAACTTCTGGTAACACCCTCCTTCACGCCTCAAGTCTCCATCCTAAGCATACTATTTACAGTATCACCCTGGGTGAAATCCTAAGAATCAAGCGTATCTGTAGCTCTACATCTGATTTTAACAACTGTGTCAATGATCTCAGAATGCGGGTCCTAGAACGGGGTTACTCGAATCAAATTTTTAACCAAGCTTTGGCTAAAGCAAGGTTAAGAAGTAGAGAGAGTCTACTAGAGACACCTGGTCCTGACAATGTTGAGTTGCCTGTTGTTTCCGAGATAACTGTTAACACCTGTCCCAGGTTCATCACGGCTTACAGTAGTGATGAACATGCCATCAAGAGAATTATTTAGAAAAAATTGGCCCATTATTTTAACCGATAATGTTTTGAGCGCGACGTTACCTGCGAATCCTGTAATAACATATCGCAGAGCCAGAACTATGGGCACTTCTCTTGATATTGGCAGTCCTGAATTAAAACAAAAAGACAATTGGTTAAAAGCTAAACCTGGTTTTTGGAAGTGTACTCACTGCAGGGCCTGTAAATTTGGTGAAAATAAAACACATTATCGGACGCCATTTAGTCCCAGTGAGATTCCTATTAAAGGCTGCTATGATTGTAAAACAGATTTTGCAGTTTATGTTCTAACGTGCACCTGTGGACTACATTACATCGGTAGTACCAAAGCCCAGGTGCACGTCAGAATTCTGCAACATCTGAGGGCAATACTGCATACTGATCCCTCCTATCCTGTAGCACGCCATTTTGCTGCTAAACACAACAAAGATCTTAACTGTCTTAAATACTTTGTGATAGGATCAGTATTGCCCTTACGGAGAGGAGGCAATAGAGAGTTGTTATTGCGACAGCTCGAAACGCGCTTTATTTTAGATTTCAATAGCAAATGGCCGAATGGCCTTAATAATACTGAAGATTTTTATAATTTTCTGTAATGCATCTGGAACTCTCTATTTGTATTTATCAGGAATTAATTTTGCCCCTCTCCAGGTCAGCCCTATGAAACATCTTGATGTCAATTTCTGGCAGGCAAACACATTTATATATCTCTCTCTTCTCCCAATGAGTAGTCAGGTTTCCTGTTGCTCATTGCAACAGGTTGTAACTAGTTAGATATATTCTCTCTCTATGATTCTAAGATTTGATAGATAGTCAGGTTTCCTGTCATCTATCAGGGTCACTCCAATACCTATGACTACATGCACTTTATTATGTACATGTATATAAATTGATTGCATAATTCTGTGTCAATTTTCTATTTCTATTGTGCGCCGTCTACCGACCATTTTTAGATCAATGGTTTTTTTCATCTTCCCTCCTGTTTTATCATATTTGTATCACTATTTAACTTTTAGATACACTGTCTGTTGTGTTTTTTTAGAATAATAATATTATGAAATCAATGTTTTTAGAATTGCATTTTTTAAAATGTATGACATTCCCTGATTTTATGACGGGTAATTGTTTAATTTTTCATAATGCACTCTGATGGTTTACAACATGAATTTCATTGTCTATCTAACATATACAGCTTGCACTTTATCTTTAGCCTCTTTTGCACACTAGGCAAGGTTGTCCTAGCTTTTTGTGGTTGTTATTATAACAGTTCCGTCAGGCCCTGAATCAGTTGACACAGCTCAACTCTATTTAGACATGGTGTCTATACATGTCAGTATTTGATTCACGTTAACTTTTGACGTTGTGTTTGATATGGTTTAAACATTTCATGTTTATATGATTTACTAGATTTAACCAGATATGATGGTATTTTTCGGAATTTATTCCGCGATTTGATTGTTTTACATATATAACTACATGAGTGTTTATATTATGCATTTATGCTGGAAAAGTTTTATGTCGAACATTCTGTGAGATAGTCTGTTTTCCCTCTCAGGGCGGTCACATGACCATTCTGGGATGAAGGGCCAGAGGCGGAGCACTTTAGCACTTTATAAGCACTGTTATTTGCACTAATGCCTTGCATGTGAACAAGGGCTGCAAAGCCCGAAACGCGTCATGGTTGGGTGATTAAGGAAAAAACTGGAAAATAAATAACTTACCTGAAAGCTGTGGTCTGTCTCCTGCTTCGCCGGTCCGGCCGGATCGGAGGTGGTGTTACGGAGTTACTTTTCAATATATATATATAAAATACAAATTACTCCACGAATTGCAGACTGCGATTCAATGACAATTTGTTATTTGCACTTTCACCACCTTTTCCCGCTCCCCAGCTGTTTACAGGTCGCGAACTTTGCACATATGCTATCATTTGCACAGGGATTTATCCCAAAATAACTGAATAGGAAGCTTTATGAATTTAAATGTTTCTTTAAAATGGAAATAATTTTTTATTAAAAGTTATTCTTGTAAATGTAACTTATGCATGTACATGTAAACCAATCGGTCATTTACAATGTAGAGTCTTTTTTCTACCCTTGTGATCACGTGACCGGAGTGTAAAGTGGCGGGGAGGCGGGCTTGCACTGCATTATAAAATTGAAAAAATCCTTTGAATCGATGCATGTGAACAAGGGCTTTGGAAGCCCGAAACGCGTCTTGCCCTCGCAGTTTTCAACCCTTGCAATAAATATCTGTGTATCCTGACTGTGGTCCGTCTCCTACTTGCCTGGTGGGTTCTAAGTGGCACTAGAACCTGAAGCGGCGTTCTTGGGAGTTTGCGCAGATATATATATATATATATATATATATATATATATATATATATATATATATATATATATATATATATATATATATATATATATATATATATATATATATATATATATATATATATATATATATTACCTACTGGCACGTTTGTTTTCTTTTTGGTGTGAGCAGACTACACAATTCTCTTTGTGTCATAGGGTGTCATGTATCATTGTTGTTGTTTTTACATGTTAGATGTATATGTGCAACTGTTCTGTCCTGAAGATGGTCCCAAGGATCTTCTAGACCACCTGGGGACCGAAACGTCGACGCACAACACAGTTTTTGCATGAGGAGAACATGGCGGCAGACTGCTGAGCTGCCGCGGTGCTCCGTAATCGGGTTGCCGTTTTACTCTGCCTAAGCCTGGAGAAATTGACAGATTTTGATGGATTCCCTGGCGCATAACCTCTGCTCTATGTAATTATTAATTAAGTTGATAGTATCTCACCCAAGATAAAGCAATTGAGAGGACTTGTGTGATGTTTTGTTCGGCATACTTTTTACCGAAAAGGAAAGTCTGCTTTCAATCTCCATGATGGGGCAGCTTGTCGGCGTGTCCAGGGCTGAAGGAGCGAGCGGAGTAGACGGAGGCTGCAGGCTGCTTATTCTTACAGCTTCCACCCCCCTGATAGCCCCGCCAACCTTGCGGAGGTGGTCTGCGGCAGCCCTGAAGCTGCGGCGCGGGAGAAAGGCTCGCAGTCCGTTGCGCGCTTCATGCGCCGAGGTTGGCATTTCGGCGGCTCGACCCACAAGACCCTGCACACGACCTGAAGTGGATGCCTCTGACACTGTGGGAGAGTCAGACGAAGCTCTCAATGAGTCTGAAGAGCAAAATATCTCCGGGGGTTTAAAACATTCGATGAAGGTTCGTCTTTTTGTACACAGCACAACCAGCATCAGCAGTTACAGCCTAAAGGTAAGGGGAGAAAAAATTACGGAAGGGGCAAGCTGTCGGCCAAAATACAATCAGGGGAGCCTCCTTCCAGCACCAGCACTGACATAAGCATTAGCCCTGCTGCATCGCCCCCGTAGGTAAGAAACCCTCTTCATACCTTTCAATTGAAATTAAAACAAAGGGCAATAGAGGGAAAGTCAGAGGGAAAGCACAACCTAAACGTAATCCCGCCACTTCGTCTGATTTAAGTTCTAAAATCACTCCTTCGCTGCACTCATACTTCAAGGCGATACCACAAGTATTGAGCCTAACTGAGTCTCAGGGTAAACCAATACTTTCAGTATCAGATATGTCATCTACTGATAATCTTGCATTTCCCCCAAACCCTTCCAACCAGACCCCTCTGGCTGACAGTCAGGCAGATGGGCAGGCCTCTATTACTCCAATTGCTGCACTGGGTGTAGATGAGCCCTCTGTCTATACAGCCATGCCTCAGTCAGATCATATTTCTCCAACCGACCCTCTGATCAATCTAGCTCAGGCTACTATAGATATTGCTATTAACGCCTTGGGGGCCGATGAGTTAAAAAACGCTGCTGGTGCACATTTGGGGGCAGGAGGTAGACCGAGCGACCCCTTTCCCTCTCTTTTGGAGGCAACTGTGACCGCAGCAAATGTGGGTATGGAGGCAGCAGGGGGGCCGGACCCGCTAATTAGAGGTTCTGACTTAGACTTGGACCAGCGGCAGTTTTCAGACCTAGACCCTGATAATGTTTTTCCCTGGAGGATGGAGGCATCACAGCAGCCTCTCTATCACTAATGTTTTCCACCCTATCTCGTGACATTAAAAGGGGTTTTGAAGAGTCTGCATCTATACAGCGAGAGATTCGGAACTATTGTGTGTCAAGGAGCAGATTCTAAATTTGGCTTTAAAGCAAAAATCATTACCTGGTAAAGGCTTCACTTTTCTTATAAGATCAGACTTATGTAGGGTCACGCTGGAAAAGCAATGGGAGTTTGGTAAGCGCTTAGACGCCTTTAAGAAACTAGGTGCAACAGCTCAGCTTTTAATCCCTGCCTCATTAAGGGTTATGTATAACAATAAGATGATGAACATCAGGTCTGTCCAAGCGGCTGATGAGCTCCTTTCAGACCTAGGAAACAAGCGAGCAGATAAATAAGACCCGGATCTCCTAGTGATATAGATTAACCCTGGTAGGAGTATCTGGTGTTTATGTCTATATGCAATAAGTATGCAATAAGTAAATGCATGATCTTAAAAAAAAACCCACTAAACACTAAATACTAAACACTAAATACTAAACACTAAAAACGTTAAAAAAAAGGTAGAATAATCTATGTATTTATGTGTATAGATATAAATATATAAAGAGAATGGAAAAAAAAGAGAAAAACGGGAAGAAGGGGATAAAGGAAAAAAAACTAGGAGGGGAAAATGGGAGAAATGAGAGGGTAAGAGAAATTACTGTAAAGTCTAGCACCTTATTCCTCTTTAGTATCTGTTTTTCACACATACTCACTTTAAGATAGGGATTTTCTTTGATTTTTTCCAGGGGCGGTAGGGGTAGCGGCAACCTGAGGTAGGGGTGTCATCTACTGGACTCGATCCGGTTAGATACAGCATGGGTTCTCCATGGGAGGGAGGGTGGAGGGTGGAGAGGACACAGGGGTGAGGGGGGGGGGGTTAAAAATTATTAGAAAATTCCTCATTTGCCGATATTACGATGCATTGTATTTAGTCAGTTATATATTTTTTTGGGATGTGTTGATAACCTTTGAAAGGGAGGTTCAGTTTAGTGCTGACTCTTATTTTGAGTTGAGATGGGGAGGTCTTTGGAACAGTTATGATGACTAAACTAAAGATAATTTCTTGGAACGTTAATGGCTTACGTACTAAACCTAGAGCTAGAACACTTCTGCAGTATCTTCGTGACTCAGACGCTCAAATTATCATCCTCCAAGAGACGCATCTGGTTCAGGCTGAAATCGATGAACTGGTCAAGGCTAATAAATGGATTGACTTTGCGATCTCTACTTCTCAGTCCCTGACCTCTAGAGGTGTATCAATTATTTTTAAGAAACATCTTAAAATTAAGATCTTAGACTCAAAAGTGGACCCAGATGGTAGATGGGTTATTGCTTCTCTATCTATTCTGGGCTTCCAACTAACAGTAGTGTGGTATTATGGGCCTAATCAAGATGATCCATCTGTCTTGAGAACTATCTTTTTCCATCTTTTGTCTTTCCCAGAACCGGCAATATTGGCAGTGGACTTTAACATTGTTCTGGACCCCATATTGGATAAAACTCCTAATAACAGGTCCAAAGTCCCGTCGAAGTCAAGATCCTTTTTGATAAATGCAATGAAGCAATATGGATATGTGGATATTTGGAGGTTAAGGGCAGGCCAACAGCAAGGTATTTCATTTGTGAATTATAAGTATCACCACCAATCAAGAATAGATTATATTTTAATTAACCAGTCGTTGGTAGATGCTGTTAAGATCATTAAATACCTTCCACTACATCTATCAGACCATTCAGCCGTGCAATTGGAACTCACAACTCCTTTGACAGCGCCGGCAAGGATCTGGTCTTTTGACCGTTCACTACTCTCTCATTCTGAGGATATTCTATTTATAAAAACTGAGGTAGTGCATTTCTTGAGTACAAATGTTGGCTCTGCTGATATTGGAGTTGTCTGGGACTCTCTTAAAGCATTTCTGAGAGGCCTAATTACAGCTAAAGTGGCCTATAGAAGAAAGGAGTATAGAGAGGCCGTCGCCTCTGTGGAGGCGAATATAGCCATGGTCCAGCTGGAGATTGATTCCAAGGCTAGTTCCTCGGATGATGTCTTGATACCTTTGCGTGAGAGATTACTCTCCTTAAAGGGTCAATTAGCCTCAACTCTCAACCTGAGATTACAAGAAAGATGGGAGGCCAGTAAGCTGGTACATTTCCAGTATGGGGAGGGGGCCGGAAAATTACTGGCATGGAAAGCAAAAACGGATCAGGCACGTAACAACATTGACCTGATTAAAATTAATGATCGCCCCTTAACTGTGGATGCTGATATTAGAGCAGCGTTCAAAGAATACTTCCAAGCCATATATCGGGAGGACAAAATATTGGATCCTGTTACCATTAGGGATTGGCTTGGTAAAATTTCCCTCCCATGTCTATCCTTAAGCAAGAGTGAGAAGTTAGAGACCGAAATTTCAGAAGATAAAGTGAGGAGAGCTCTCCAGAATGATAAGAAAGGAAAGGCATCTGGCCCAGATTTTATAGATCATTGGAGCAGGAACTTGCCCCCTTTTTGACAACCCTGTTTAACCAGATTCTTATGTACGGGGCGCCCCCTCCGGTGTCATGGGACAATGCCTCTATCACTGTAATATTAAAACCTGGGAAGCCATCAACGGCATGTGGCTCTTATAGACCAATCTCTATTTTAAACGGAGATTACAAGATATTCTCATCCATACTTGCAAATAGATTAGCCGTAGTTGCACCCTTCATTTTACATCCGGATCAGAAGGGGTTCGTCAAGGGGCGTCAACTATTCCAGCTGACACACGACTTAATAGGAGCTATAGATCTGGCGCTTCTGAAGTCTCTTCCACTCGCGGCTCTAACGTTGGATGCCACCAAGGCCTTCGACAGGGTCAACTGGTTGTACCTGTCGAAGGCCTTGGCAAAGTTCAACGTGGGAGGTAGATTCTGTCGTGCTATCGAGCTTTTATACAGGAATCCCAAGGCCAGTGTTCTGGTAAATGGGGTATTATCTGACCCTATTGACATTTCTAGGGGAACTCGGCAGGGCTGCCCTCTCTCCCCACTTCTTTTTGACTTATATGCTGAACCATTTGGCCAGAGTTTGAGGGATAGTGTTGACATCAAAGGGTTCACATGTGGGGGTTGGGAGAGAAAGGTGGCCCTATATGCGGACGATATCCTCATCTTTACATCCGCACCTCACCTGGCCCTTCCTGCAATATTCAAACTGGCATTGGAGTTTGGGTAGATGTCCGGATACAAGATCAACACATTAAAAACTGAGATGATGACCTGGAACATTGATCAGAGCTCCTTTACTGCAGGCATTCGGCCAGGTAAGGAGTTGAGGTACCTAGGCCTTGATGTTGTTGGTGATATATACCAGATTGCTACTAAAAATTTCTCGAAAGTAGCTAAAGAATGTCGCAAGTTGTTCCAGAATTGGTCCCATCTCCCGCTGTCTTTGTTAGGTAGAATTAATCTTGTTAAGATGTCTATTCTACCGAAGATTACTTTCTTATTTAATATTATTCCTTTATTCTTTGAACCTCTTCCTATTAAAAAATTACAGGCTGATATTAATACTTTCATTTGGAATAATCACCTTGTGAGAATTTCTTGGAAGAAAATCAGGAGACGCAGAGATAAGGGTGGGCTGGTAGCCCCGGACCTGCAGATCTATGCTTGGGCTTTCCAGCTGTCTCATGCTAGGATTTTATTAAAGAATCCATCAGATCATGGAGTTGGTTCTATTTTTACTACTTTATTGGAGGCAGAGGGGGTGAGCCTGTCAGGTTTCTTTTTAAATTTGGAGATCCTAAGTTTTTTTAAAAAGTCAACTGAAAGTTTTACGGGGTACGGCAAGAATTTGGGCCCAGTTAACAAAAGGTATCAAAATAGGGTACTATGGTAGTAGAACGCCTCTGTGGGGTCTTCCAGAATGTCCAGCGTGGTTGGGAGATACATTGGCTCAATGTATTAGAGATGCTGGACTTCTGGTATGGGGAGAATTATTCGATGAAGGCACTCTCCTACCCTGGGACTGTTTAAGAAACAAAATTGGCCCAAACTTCTCCAGATTTAAATACACGCAAATATCAAGTTGGTCCAGTGCATTTAAAGCTTCACCATCTCGAGGAACTATGTTTCCACTGGGTAGACATAGTAACCTTATTACTCTTCTAGTTGACAAATCTCCCACTTAGAAGGAGGTTTCATTTTGGTTTAAACTAATTCTAGAAGAACTGGATGGTGAATTCTCGCTTCCGGAAAAGCTTTGGTTACCGCATTTAACTACCCCCAACCTCCAAGACCTTTGGACTACATCATGCGGTATGATGTGGGACATTGTCAAACCAGCATGGCTACGTAGAAACCATATGGGATGAAGGCCCGTTCCGTCTTTATACTCCCCACCAGTCGAAAGAACAGAGCCAGCATGGTGTTTGTATATCGGCAAGATGCACAATCAGAACCTAGGTGGCATATGAGGATATAAAAAAAGAAAGAAAAAAAAAAACACAGTTTTTGCATAATTGTCCACATGTCCACAGCCGGATGCGACTTAATTGGTGGTGGTGGTGGGGGGGGGGGGGGGGGGGGGGGGGTTTGGGGATATTGAAAGCAGATGTAATAAGACCTGAGATGATCAGCACAGTATGTGACCAACTGTTATTGATGGATACAATAATACATTGATGGAAGTGTCATGTATCCTTTTAAATGAAACAAAATCTGTTTACAAAAAAAATAATTCAACTGGGACAGGATGAAAGCTCAATTACGCCTGGCCCTATAGGGCGTGTTAAGTAAGGTTAGATTTCTAGTTTGTGATGGAAATTAGACAAAGTCTGCAGCACACGCCGAGGGACTGCGAGGTCCAGCAGTCTCTCTGATCCACAGCTGCTGCCTCTTCCCTCGGCGTTCCCGCCCCCCGCCTGGACACTATTTCAACCTATCGCGGCCCCCGCTCCGCGGGAGCCGCTCACAGCGTGTTGCTGACCGGGAGGACGACGAGGGATTTGTGCGCTCTGATAGCGCTTCTGATTTTGTGTGGGGCTTTGAGAGGGGAAAGGACAAAGTCTGCACCACACGCTGAGGGACTGCGAGGTCCAGCAGTCTCTCTGATCCACAGCTGCTGCCTCTTCCCTCGGCGTTCCCGCCCCCCGCCTGGACACTATTTCAACCTATCGCGGCCCCCGCTCCGCGGGTGCCGCTCACAGCGTGTTGCTGACCGGGAGGACGACGAGGGATTTGTGAGCTCTGATAGCGCTTCTGATTTTGTGTGGGGCTTTGAGAGGGGAAAGGACAAAGTCTGCACCACACGCCGAGGGACTGCGAGGTCCAGCAGTCTCTCTGATCCACAGCTGCTGCCTCTTCCCTCGGCGTTCCCGCCCCCCCCCCCTCCCCCCACCTGTAGTGTATAAATCTCGCGCAGAATCCCGCGACGCGGGACGCGCGCGGGACATAGCCCGGGGCGAAGCCCGGGCAAAGGGCGGGCCCTCTACGGCCCTCAAAGGCCGGATAAGGACGGGACGGGCCACCTCCCTTTTGGCTGATGTAACAAAGGTATATTTGCCACAAGGTAAAGACCCCATCTCATCGTTTTGTTTCCACATTTGTGGATTACTGCATACTCCACGGCCCTATAGCCCATTCCCACCATGACCTCTAAGGGGGACCATACAACCGGTGAAGCTGGCACTGGGCAAGCGTATTCTTTGCTAGATGAGTTAAACCTTCTATGCAAAACCAAATATGCCACACTGGAAACTCCACCCATGACTAAAAATGCTAGTACACCTTTAGACATGGCTACTCCTTTAGACCCCCTCATACTATCAAACAAATCCCGCAGCCCGAACACGCAAAGTACTGAACTCCCTCAGGTTTCATCTGGGAAAAGAAAACAAAACGACGTTAACCAAGGTGAAAATAACCCCCTAACCCAAAAACGGTGCCATACCCCATCCTTTGCTAATTCCCCAACGATCCCACCGATTGCAGAGTTTCCTGAAGCTATAACACTCCCTCCCTTTTTGCACTTACTGACCCACATCGAACAAATGGTTGGCGCTATGATAGCCCCATTGTTAGAAAAAAATGACCATTTTAGGGGATAGGCTCTCTGGGATAGAGAAAGTCATTAGGTTAAACTCGATGGTTGATAAATGCAGTGACGCATCTAATCGCCCTAAGACAACTCCTACCCATTTAGGTTTAAATCCACCTGTGCAGGAAAAAATCCGTCAAATACAACTTGCTGGCCCTAGTGCTTCAGAGCAAAAAACAGTTAAATACCCCACAAAAGTTTCTCGTCCTCATCCGACTGCACCTAGAGTAGGTCTAAATAAAGTTAATTCGATCCATTTACCCTCGGAAGCGGCCCCATATGTGTGCATCCTTGCGGGTGTACCTGCCCTTCCAACTGGTAAAATTGAGAGACAATATGACCTACTTAATAAAACCAAATTCTGGCTGTCAAAAAATAGGCCACTGCCCCGTAATTTATACGGAGCAATAAGGAGCGTTAGAAGGGTGGGTTGGTTGGGCTCTCTTCCCAAAGATGTTGCTGGGGGCCTGGTACTTATGCGATTCAGAGATCGAAATATTGTCCCTTACCTGAAAACTTGGCCGCCCCAAGTAAGAGACGGCCAAATATCATTATGGGATCTACATGATTTCTACCCCATAAACCTGTGTTTCCCTCCCTGAATATCTGGACATGTAACTATGTCCAACTATGAATTCAAACGATTAATTATGAACTCTTCTGACACTGCCTTAACCCGGGATTGGGAAAGAATTTTTATGTCTGGGACCCTATTTTATTGCACTTTGGTCTCTCAAAATGTTTTTTAATATTTGGATTGTAATTTGTATTTATTGTAAACTTTTATGGTTTTTTATTTTCAAAAACCGAATAAAGTATTTGATTTGATTTTGATTTGAACATCCTGCCAAAAAGTAACAAATAACATCCAAACAATTTGCAATGAACATTCTAACTGACACGGATACAGCACAGCATAAAATCCAGTCCATCCCCTTGCTGTTCTCTGATCATAATATCCTAGTATACATAATGTCCTTTCGTTAGTTTTTTCCACAGTGCTCCTCTAGTTTATTAGGATTCATTCTTGTTTCTCCAATAAGTCAACACCATTTCCTCCGGTACACATTTATAGCAGTAAACCATTCAATAATAATAAGACATAGGTCTTATATATATCATTACCTATCTCCTACTACTTCTCTGGACACCTGTGAGGGGTCCCATGCCTATGTGTTTTTACACCTAAGAAAGGATAATACAGACCAACTAACTAGTTGGGCGAAATTGCAAAATTCCATGGTTGACTATATTCCGCTTTTACCTAATTTTGCTCCTCTTGCTATAAAGTTTGGTGCAATGTGGAGCCATATTAGTGATTACAATTCTTTGTGTTTGGCCCTTAATTGTAGTCAGTGGAAGAACATTAAAATTCAAAAAGGCTCTGCTGGGTGGGATCTCAAGCCAGTAGATCAGGGGAGAAGATTGAAATGATTTAATGTGGTCCCGCTGAATTTCTTATTTAATGTAAAATTAATCCGCGAACAGGACATATATATCTGTTTAGAAGCTACCTCTTCACCCAGTGGAATTTGACCTTAGCTTGCTTTTCTCAGGATATGTGACTTCATCCAGGAGACCCTTAATCTAGGAAAGAACATATCAATGGCCCCTGTTTCTGGATGGTTTGACCACTCGTGCACCGAAGTGCATCACAATCTGCATATAGCTTTAAAGAAAAACCCACGTATTAGTAAGGATGTGGCAGCATGCAGAAAAATGTATTCGACTGTAGTAGCCACCAGAAAAAAGTCTGTCTGTTAGGAGGCGTGGGACCAACTCCTCCAGGACAATGTCCTGAAGAATAGTACCCAATTCTGGGAGATAGTAAACTACCCTTATTGCATGTAGGGCACAAATGGTAGGTTGGAGTGCCATATTTCTTATGAAGACTGTTGGGCAAATCAAATTTGGTTTTTCAAGTAGGGGAAATGAAGTTACCCATCAATGGTATGTCTAAAAATAAAGCTCCTGGCCCAGAAGGAGTACCGGACGATTTCTTCAAAACTGATCCAGTGAAATGGGCCAAATATTTAATTAGATGGTATTCCACAGTCATGGGGCAGGTCTATTACTGGTATTGCAAAGAAGGGCCATTTACACCTGCCATTTATGGACATTTCGTCGGCCTGTGATATGGTCAACAGCAGTAAATGATGGTCTATTTTGTTAAACATGCATCCGGAAAAAGACATTGTGCATGATTTGCACAAGGATCCGGAGGTGGTCATACGATACTAACACAATGGAAATACTGCAGCACATTTCAAAGTTCACCGTGGAGTTAGACAGGGTTGTATACTGACACCATCATTATTACCCTTTAGATAAATGATCATGGGGAGACACTTCGCTGTGCCTGAGTAGATAGTCCATGAGCTGGCACCTACAGCATCCCAGCATTTCTTGTATGCTGACGATGCAGTCCTATTATCAAGGACTGCAGTCGGGCTCCAAAATATTCTAAACACTTTTGTTAGCTTTATGAGCAAGTTGAATTTATGTACCAAATTTAGTAAATCCCACACTGTGGTGGTGGGGGTGTGCGGCATGGGGCGGAGAGCCTATTCCCTGGAGGAGGCTGACATCTCAAGGGTTAATATTTTCCCTTATTTTGGGGTCTTTTTGATGATAAGGGTGCTTGTACTCCTCTTCAAAAGGCCAAAAGGAATCCAATGACTACGGCAGTGGCATCAGTGTTTGATTTTTCATGTTACCTGCGGGCAAAACCTATCAAGGCCCTTATTCAAATTCATCAATCGAAATGTATTGCCCGAGTCTCATATGGTAGTGACAATTTGGGCTATAAAATGGCCCCTGACATCCAGGTTATTGAGAACAAATTCCTGAGATGCCTTTAGCCGTGCCCGCTTCGACAGCCTCTTTTGTGGTTCATGAGTAGCTAGGCGTGGGCTATATCTCTGACTGATTGTCAGTCTGACCTTTTTTAAGATGGATTTCAATCTGGTCTAACTCTGAATTGGAGTTAAATAGAGTAATTTTGAGGGATTGTATGCATTTATAACGTTAAATTAATTCCATGGCTGAACTACATCAGAGTCTAGATTTATATGATTATCCCGAAAGTATTGTGAGAGGTGACTTGATATGGAATAAAAAACATTTTTGCGCCAGAGCTCAAGCCTGCAGGGAGCTAGTTAAGCCCTCCGTTTGGGCATATGTTATGGTTTCTACCTATGGGCTTACTGAACCCAATCTCACCTTTGTTACAAATTCCCAACATCGTTTTCTGTTAAGGTTTAACTTATTGCATTGTCTTCCGGCGTATCCTATAGGCTGGAACAAATCGAGAATCTGGCCCAATGTTCCTGTGACAATTTTTCTGACCAGGATTCTATGCCTTTTGCCCTGTTTTGTGAACTTTATAGTGGTTCCCGCTGTCAATATATTTGACCTCTACTAAGAACGAAGCAATTTACTCTTGCCAGACCCGTCTTCATCTTCCTACAAATGTTACATAAGGATTATATTTGTTTTAATGCTGCAAGGTTCTTAACAAGTGCAACTCGGATCAGAAAAAGAAGGGTTTGACTGCTGTATTGTGTATTATGTGCAGCATTGGCAATCCCATAATGATGTATGTTTTACCTCACTACACGGCATGAGTGTATTTTTATACTTTTAAAATTATTATTTTAGCTTGTACTGTATTTCAGCTTCTTTTTAGGATTGCTAAGCTTTGACATGAAATTTGATTCTTGATGCACTGTATGTATCTTTTATTCTTTTGATTAACCGATTAAAGATTATTTTGACTAACTGGCTGACTGACTATAGACTAATGCTCACCAGATATTTTAGATGTATGAAATAGGGCTAAATTAGTATTTATATCGCTTTGGACACCCATTGATTAGCTAGAATGTTTTCTTTGTGTTTTCTTACTGCTCTCATTGATCTCTCAATGATCTCTTCTTCTTCTGCCACCGGGCAGTGAAGGAAGCATACTATCTTCAAAACCTTGTCTTGACCACAGAGAGACTGGCAGAGCAACTCGCCTCAAGCTACCTGCAGCACCGGGATCCTGCCAACATTTATCTAAACAGATCCCACACTGCAGAACTATTTCTTGATTAAAGACATCCCTTTATCATGTGCACAAAACATGTTAAAACTCTTTCCTCTCAAGAGGGTAATTTCTGTCATCATCTGTCAAAGTCTGAAAAGGCAAGCTAACCTTGAATCAACAGTGGACAAAGCCCCGGTGTCTTCTGAATATTTTGGAATAATGCTAATCCTTCTCGATTGCCCAGTGAGCACGTTCCATCGCGTAATCGAAAGACACAGCGAACAAAGCCCTCGATTTTACACCTTGGGGTTAGGATAGTTCTCAGGGATAGGTGTGTCGTACATATAACTGTCTTAGACAAAAAAGAGCGCAAAGGAACAATGAAACACTAATGGGGAGAAGCCTGGAGGTCTACCAATAACATATTCTAAAAGGAAATCTCCAAGTTTGGCACCACAGACGAATGAATGATTTTGATGACTTTGGACCACCCAGATGTTTCCAATTCACTAAGGTCTTTTCCATCAGCAGTGAACTAACCATTCTCTCAGTTATATTATATGTGTAAATTGATGGAAGTGAGTTGCATGCAAAATTTCAAGGACAAAAATATTCACCTGCCAAAATATTGTTCTGCAAATATTGACAAGCACACCGTGGTGAAGAGGCAAATTCTTAACTCCACATCTATATACCCTGAAGATATACATAATGTAATGTAGGGTTAAGTATAGAAAATCTATGCATATTCAAATATACATGCCTTCACAATAATCTGCTAGTCGATGTTTTGGGCACAATATTTGGCGGTCGAAATGTAAATCTTGATATTCTGGTAGTAAACCTTGTGAGTGATTTGATCAGGACAGTAACTATGAATGTAAATCTCTCTTGAGGAATTAATCTAATGTGTTCAGATAAGTGATTTTATATTGAAAGGATATTTATTTCCAAAGAATATAGTTTAATGGCAATAACTCAAAACATGTGATCTTACTTACTGTCCGTTGGAAACACATTTATCTTATGTGCATTTAATTGAATTTTGGAATCCACAACAGGGCATAAAAAGTTATCAGTTGCCTTCAGTCGATTAACAGAAGAACACATTGTGACGGCTTAGGTGGAGCATAGCATTCTAAGAATTCTTCTAACATTTCATCAGACTTTTAACTCAAAACTAGATAACTTGTTTTCATAGTAACTGTAGGAAAGTGCCTCTTTTGACGTGATTAGCCCCACATTTGCCTAGAACAGGGTGTGATTTCGAATGAACGTGCACTGGGTCAATGCTAACCAGGTTTCCACTGCAGAGCTCTTTCCAAAAAGTGTACCACAATTGGCACAACTTCAGCAACCCCTGTAAGCCCTTAGTAAACGGTACCCATGGTACCTAGGGCATTGGGACTGCAGGGCTAGGGCTGCAGCATGAATTGTGCCATCCTAGGGATCCCTCACCAAGAACATGCAAACTGCCATTGCCGCCTGCATGTCTTGGTGCAGAGAAAAGTAAAACGTTGGCATGGCACACCTCCCAGTGGGCCATGCCCACAGACACTGTATGAGGAATAGGTAAGTCACCCCTACTTCAGGCCTTACTGCACTAGGGCAAGGTGCACTATATCACATGTGTGTTCATATCTGCCTTGAGCAGGTATGACCCTACAATATCTAGGTCCATTCTTGGATATTGTAAGTGCACAGGTAAGTCATGTAGAGTACATGGGCTGGACACCCGTCATTACGGGTTCCCCAGAACCATGATGGCTTCACTGTACCTAGGGATGTTTGGTACCAAACATCTTGTCTTAATAAATCCACACTGATGCCAGTGTTGGATTTATTAATAAATTCACACAGAGGCAACTCAGAGGTGCCCCCTGAAAACCTACCAAACACTGGTGTGGTCTCGGACTAGTCTTAGCCAGCCTGTCACCACCAAACAGGTTTCTGATCTCATGGGATGAGAGCCTTCGCTCTCAGAGGCCAGGAACAATGCCTGCTCTGGGCAGAGGTGTGCCACACCTCCTCTAAGACGGAATTGCATTCCAAGGTGGGAAGCTTCAAAGGCTACGCTGCCTTTGAAATGCAACCCAGGCATCTTCAGTTAGTGGAGGATGCCAACCCCACTGTCCTTTTTCAATTTTGGCGAGAGGACAGGTTGGAAATTAGTTAGATAAGGAGGTGGGCCCACATTCGGCGAGCACCACCCCTCAGGTGGAGCCGCTGATGAAGAGCCCACTTTCCAATTCCTCCATCTGGAATGGAAGGAATTAGCCTTATCAGGGTTGTGTCCCTTACCACAGGAAGTGGTCACATAGATGGTGTAGAAACCCTAAAGGCATTGGCACTACCTGTCATTCCCCTTTAACACCCCTAAATGTACCATTAATGTGGCATCCCGCCTCGACCCAGATCTGCAGATTTGACGTACCTAAGATGAAAACAGACAAAAAAGAGCTTTTGAACCTGAGAACTGAGTGCCTGCTGTGGACTTTGGACATGAAACCATGCCTGCCGCAGCAAAGACTTAACCATCGTGGTGTGCTGTCTTGTTTGTCCTGCCGCTGTAACGACTCTTAAGAACCCCGGAGGACCTCTAGCACTTCGCAAATCACCCAAGAACTCCCTTGGAGTAGAGTAGCTACTCCCCTACAGACCACAGGTACCGAACCTGCAGAGTCTGGTTTCCCGACTTGCCGCTCCCCAGTGACGTCAATTCAGCAACCAAACCAGAAGAGGTACACCAGCTCTGGAAGGTCAGATCTGACTCTCCACTGAGTGTGAAGACACAAGGACCTACTGGAGCTGTGGCATAGCAAAACTCAGGTTACCAGATCCCTGCAACCTACACCAAGACGGAAAGTCCAATCCAGACTCCAACTGCCCAGGAAGAAAGCACCCATTCAAGGATGCCGAGAACCCTGAGACCTGCCTGCACCAGACTGCGAAGATGATGCACAGAGCCCAGCTGACCTGTCTGCTCTACATCCAGTCCGCCCGTCCTGGGTACCAACAAACCAGCTGTACTCCTGTGGTCCTGAGACCCTTGTGACCTGACCCCTCATTTCCCCCAGACTTACCTGTAAGTCCCCTTGTACAGCCTGTTTTTAGGTAGCGCCCTTCTTCATAGTGCACCAGCTACCAACTTATTTTATTTTATTTATTTTATTTTAAGGTTTTATAGAGCGCGAACTTGACCCGTGAGGGTATCAGAGCGCTTTACATAGTCAAACAGTAGTATAGAGTGTAGTATATCATAGGACCTGTACATCATAGAGCTTACAGCAATTGAGGGGTCATAAGGTAGGCAGTAGAATCCAACAATACTATACATTTAAGGAGAGACTGTACAACGGGGCATTTTACAGAGAGCAAGAGACATACAATAGGCAGAAAGTCACACGAGAACTGTACAAAGTCGTAGGATGAGGCAATAGTCTCTTGAGTAGCTGAGGAGCATGTTTAGCCAAGGAATTTACCCATGAGGAAGGATTTGGCCTCTTTTTTGAAGCGTGCAAGGGAGGTGATTGTTCTGATGTCAGGAGGGAGGGAGTTCCATATTCTTGGTGCTGATCTGGCGAAGGCTCGATTGTAAGTTTTTGTTTTCCTAAAGCGAGCAGGCCGGAGGAGGAGGGTGTTGGCCGATCGTGAGTTTCTGCTTCCTCCAGATAACACAAGCTTCTGTGCCAGATACGCAGGGGAGTTAGAGTGTAAGGCCTTGTGCGTGATGCATGCCAGTTTGAGGTGGATCCTAGCCTCGATGGGAAGCCAGTTCAACGCTTTCAGGTGAGGAGTGATGTGATCGAATTTTCTAGAGCCTGTAAGTAGTCTGGCGGCTGCATTGAGGCATGTTTTTAAGGGAGCCAGCAAGATCTTAGGTAAGCCGGAAAGGGTGGAGCAACCATATTCCAGTCGAGAAATGACTAATGATTGGACTACTAATTTTAGGTCAGGAGCGTCAAGGAAAGGTTTCAATTTCCATAGGTATCTCAGGTGGCATCTGGCTGATTTGGCCATTGCGTTGACATGGTCTTGCATGTTCAAATTGTGGTCCGAGGTAATTCCCAGGGATTTGGCCGAGTCCACAATGGTTGGAGAACAGTTTAAAGCAGTGATGGCTTTAATCCATGTCTGGATCTCAGGATTGTTCTTGGGCGGGCAGATTAAAAGGAACTCAGTTTTCTTAGCATTGAGTTTAAGTTGGTTTGAGGAGAGCCATCTGACGGTCAGCTTTAGGGTCTCATTCAGGGTGAGGATCTCCGCAAGGGAAGAGATTTTTATGTAGATCTGAGTGTCTTCGGGGTACATATGGAAGGAGATATTTGCAGTGCGAAGGACTACGGCTATGGGTTCGAGATAGAGATTGAAGAGGGTGGGGGACAACGTTGATCCTTGCAGGACTCCCACCATGACCATGGAGGGGGGGGACAGTTCGCCATTGACCAGGAACCGCTGAGATCGGTTTTGAAGGTAGGAGCTAAACCAGTCGAGGACTGTACCGTCCAATCCCATTCTCAGTTTCAGGCGTTCAAGTAGCATCTCGTGGTTGACAGTGTCGAAGGCGGAGGAAAGATCAAGGAGGATCAAGAGACAGGTTTTGTCTTGGTCAAGGGCTAGAAGAGCATCATCGACAAATTGGAGCATGGTGGTTTCAGTACTGTGACCCGGTCTGAATCCAGATTGGCAGTCGTCGAGTAGATGGAAGTTGTTGATGTGGAGACTTAGCTGTGTCTGGACACACTTTTCCAGCACTTTGGCCAAGAGCGGAATGTTGGAAATTGGTCTAAAGTAGTCTGGGGAAGCTGGGTCCAATGGTGGCTTTTTCAGAATGCGGAGGACTTGGCCAGCTTTCAGTGAGGCCGGTATTGATCCCTACCAGAGGGAGGCGTTGATAATCGCAGTCCAGCTGGGGATAATAGATTTGGCAATGGTCGTGTGACAGTTCGAGGGGAGCGGGTCGTTGAAATGGTTGTTAGGATTTAGGGTTGAGAGGATTTTAGCGACAGTGTGTTCATCATAGGGTGTGAATTCGGACCTGTGTGCTTGATTCTTCGGTGCGGACCATGGCGGCAAGGGGAGAGATATTGGAAGGTCAAGGTTCGGAGGGGGGAGTGAGGCAGCTTTGTTTGATTGAAGTTTGACCATTTCAAAGAGTTTGCGAGGTCTGTTCTGGGCATTTCCTAGTTCAGCTCTGAAAAATTCCTTTTTTGAGTTGATGATGTTCTTGCTGTAAGTATTTCTGGCCTGGCGAAGAAGTTTGAGGTGATCTGCCGAGGGGTGCTGTCTCCAGATTCTTCCGGTTTGTCGGAGGGATCTCCTCTCATCATTGAGGGAACCAGTGAACCATGAGTTTCTATCTTTGACTTGAGTTCTTTTTAGTTTACGAGGGGCTAGGTCATCCAAGATGTTCGACATGGTGACTGAGTAGTGATCGTTTAGGTCGCTGACCGAGGTGATGTGGTGGGGGGGGGGGTCGGATTTGCAGCGAGTCTCAAGTTCATTGAGGTCAATGTTTTTAGTGTCCCTGGCCCAGCGTTTAGGGAGCACCGGTTGTGGTGTCCATGTCCTGCGTGTGCCAGGTAGCAGGAAGGTGATAGCATGGTGGTCTGACCAGTCACAGGGGTCAATCGATATGAGCTTGACGGTTGTCTCCTCGGAGATGATCAATTCTAGAGTGGCTCCTTTCGAGTGGGTTGGGAGTGGGCAAGCTTGGGTCAGGGCTAGATCACCCATGAGGTCTTTAATGGCATTGACATGAGGGTCGTTGGGGTTGTTCCAGTGCAGGTTGAAGTCGCCGAGGAAGATATCTTCGGTAGTAGGGGAGTGCTGATGACTTCCATGAGGTAGTCGGTGAAGGATTCGTTAGTGCCCGGGGGGTGGTAAAAAATGTGAAAGTTACATAGATGGGTGGTGTTACTATGGACTGAGAGGGCTAGGTATTCGCAAGGACCAGTGGAATCTGCTCTGTGACAAGGAGGTTGGAGCGATGGATGCAGGCGATTCCGCTACCTTTTATGTTATGTGGTCTGTCTAGTCTGGTAATGTTAAAGTTGGGGGGGATTAAGAGATCGAGGCATGGGGATGATGCGTCATTAAGCCATGATTCTGTAAGGATGGCCACGTAGGTGTTGTTGTTCAGAATGAGAGCAGCGACATCGGCTGCATACTTTACTGCGAAATGGCAATGGATTAAAAGCCCGGACAGATCAGGGAGGGGGGTGGCAGCAGAGGTTGGGATGGACAGGGGTACGGGTGCAAGGTTGCTTGTGATCACCCTTCTATTGCGGAGGGGGGCTGATCTGAGTGGCTCAATAGCGACCGTGTAGATGGGGTAAGCGGCACTCACGCCAGGTAGACAAGGCGAGGTAGGGCCTGCGTTATGGTCATTGAGAAGATCCTGGATTTCCTTTTCAGTGAGGTCTTGTGAGTTAGTTGTGAAGAGGGAAAAGTTGTAGGAGAGGGCGAGGTCAAGGGTTTCCTCATCAGATAGGCAGCTGGTGTGTTTGCGGGGGCGGAGATGTCTCAAGGCTGTCGGTAGAGGGCGTTTGAGAAGCTCTGGGATAGGAAGGGAGGGCAGCTGAGGCAAGAGGTTTGAGAGAGAGAGTTCGGCGAGGTGGAGGAGGTTGGTAAGATCGAGGATGAAGGAGTGGAAGCTTTGAATTATTTTGGAGGCTCTGGAGTGCAGAGAGTGGATAGCTGCAGGGGGGGGTTGGAGGGTGAGGGTGGGTGAGCGATGGGTCGTGGGAGGGAGGCTTGGATGTTATCGGGGCTTGCATGGTCAGCAGCAGTGGGAGTTGCTGGGAAGGGGGGATGGGGGGCAGGGGTGGGCTGTGTTAGGAGCCGTGGGTGGGGTGATATGACCTCCTGCAGGAAGAGTCAATGAGGAGGAGGGGGTTGGACGGCATAAGTTAGCGGGGCTGGCATGACCTGCAACGGCGGGAGTCGCTGGGGAGGAGGGGTGGGGGGGAGAGGGTGGGCTGTGGTGGGAGCTATGGGAAGGGGGGCTATGGTAAAAGCGGGGTTGGCAGGACCTGCTACAGGAAGAGTCACTGAGGAGGGGGAGGTTGTAGGGCAAGGGAGGGCTGAGTTGGGGGTCATAGAGCGGGTGATTTGAGTGTTAGCTGGGCTGGCTTGGTTTGCCACAGGACAAGGTGGAGATGACGTAATGGTTTTTGCGTCTGAGCGGGGAGCAAGGCAGGAGGAGACCAGGGGTCCAGCGTTTGATTAGCTCGGGCTGGTTGTGGGAGGCTTGGTGTGTAGGAGGTGTACTGTGATGGAAACCGTGGATTCCGATTGGGGATCAGGGACAAGTGGAATCATGGGTCTCAGGTCCAAAGTGTTAAGGAGGTTGGTAGGATTAGTGAGGGGGTTGCGGTGTCCCATGTTGGGCGGGGTTGCTGGAGTAAGGTTAGGCTGTGAATTATTTGGCGTCCTGGCGACATGGTTACGGAGAGTGATAAAAAGATTGAGAATTTGTCAAGATTTTTCGTAGAGGCTTGGATCAGTACAATGCCGCTCTTGTAGAGGGTGATTGTGAGGGCAGCTTGAAAGGTTGCTGATGGGGCTATTGTGAGCTTGGTGCCATGTGGGGTGATCCTAGAATAGCGTACATTAAGGAGTAGTGAAAAGGTATTGCGCCAAGCGGTGGTTCTATTGGAGTAGAAGACGAGGTCATTAGTGATGAAGCCAATCTCCGCACAGAAGCGAAGGTCCGAGATCAGGGTTTCGGGGTGGTTTTTCAGGGTGAGGTGTTTGTAGGATTTTGAGGCGCCTTTTGAGAGGTTTGGGGTGTAGACCAAGGTGTGGGCGATTGTCCCAGAGGTGGTTAGACCAGGGACCAACATGTTGTCTTGGAATGGGCACACTCGTAGGGGCCAGGGATCTGGGATCAGTGGCCGGCAGTCATTGAGGTCATGGCCATACGGATAGCGGTGCTTGAGGGGGGGTGTCGGTTTGCCTTGGAGGATAAGGACAGTCAGTGCCACTTCAAGATGGCCGCCCCAAGAATGAAGGAGTGAGCAGTCCTCTTTCAGTTTCAGTAGCAAGTGGATGAGTAGTCTTCTTACAGTTTCTGCAGTCAGTCTGACCCACTACAAGATGTCCGACCCAAGATTAAAGTGTGCAGAACCTCTTTCAGTTTCCGTAGCTAGTGGTTGCGCAGTCCTCTTTCAGTTACTAGGGGCTGAAATTGAGTAGTCCTCCTTGTTTGTTTAAAAGAGCAGTCTTCTTTCTACGAACTCTGTCAATGGGCTGCCATTTTGAGTCCCTTTTGCAGGGTCTTCCTGTTTATTCAATTAGCTTGAATAAAATTTATTTATAGCGGCCATTTTATGCGGACCGGGATTATGAGATTGTAGAGGCTGCCTTGAGGGTCAAATAGCGAGCTCACGGTTGGTAGCCGAGCCTTACTTTGCGTGCCTCGTAGCCGCTCAGCCCGCGTACAGTGTGGAGCCTGGAAGCGGCTGGGGGCGCCATGAGTTCAGCGGAGCGGGAGGCGAGGAAAACGGGAGAAGGCTGTGGTGCCCCAGGGGCACGGGCGAGGATCGCCGCAAAGGATTTGAGAAGTCCGGACTTTAGGTAGGGGTGGGGGTTGTGCGAGTTCAGGCGCCACCGGCGCAGCCAGTCAGGCGGCAATCTCAGCTTGTAGCGGGAGCGGGGGAGGGGCAGGGGGCCACCCTTACCTTGTGGATCATCGCGCCGCAGCTCACGGTCCCGTCGATGAGGTCCCCCCAGTGGCAGTCACGCTCATGCCGGGATGGGGGGCAGGGGGCCGTCCTTGTCATGTGGATCGTCACGCGGCAGCTCCTAGTCCAGTCCAGTCGATGAAGTCCCATCAGCGGCAGGCAGCGGTAGTCCCATCAGCGACCGGCACGCTCATAAATGGGACGGGTGGCAGGGGGGCCACCCTTTTCTTGAAATATCGTCTCGCGGCAGCGCGCAGCCCAGTTGAAGAAATCCCCACCAGTGGCAGGGGAGCGGCAGCTTCGTCTGGAAGAGATCGCGCAGGTCGGGTGGTGGGCATGCGGGACATGCAGCAGACGAGCCGGAGGAGATGGCGGAGTCCCAGGCTGGAGGGGGCAGCAGGAGACCCTCTAGGAGTTTGGAGCTCGAGCGGTTACGACATGGAGGTCCGTGGGCTATGGTGCAAGGTAATGGCTATGATCCTTGAGTTCGCAGATATTCCGAAACAGTGCGATGCGCAAGGTTTTTAGGGGATTTACACAGATTGTGATCCCTAACCCCGGGAGTACTGTAGAGGGGCACTCTCTACCGTGACACTCCTGACAATCTGCTGGTAGGACATTGGACCTTGGCCTACTGCTACCCTAAACCTCGAAGGTGAACCCCCTAGACTAGACTGAATGATTTTATATGCATTTTTGGATTTTCCCCAATAGGAAATCATTGTGCGTAATTGAGCTATTTTTCGAACTTTGATAAATTATAAGAAATTAAGGGCCATGTGTAGATAATCTCTATTTACCAATTCTTAAATACTGAATTTTAGCGATGCGGTATTTAAGAATCGGTAAATAGTATGTAGGTAAAAATTTGGTAAATGTTACCGATTCGGTAATATTCGGTATTACCGATTCGGTAATTCCCATTCATTCTTATGGGCCTGGAGGCCCATAGGAATGAATGAGAAGCCATTCACTAGTACCGATTCGGTAAATACCGAATTGGTAATTGGGGGAACATATTAAAGGGTGGCAGGGTGTCACATTGACACCCTGTTGCACCCCTGAATCGTGCATGTGTGCACATGTGGCACACATACATGCCCTAAGGGCATGTATGTCTGCCACATGGCACTTTTAAAAAGCACAAAATTGCTTTTTTAAAGGTTTTCGATATTTACCACCAACTTGTAGTTGGTGGTAAATAACGAATCCTTAAATCAAAAAGGCACTCACTTGAGTGCTCCCTACATAGGATTTAAGGATTCGGTAATTGACTGATTCAGTATTTTAAGGATTTGTTAATTTACTGATTCCTTAAATTACCGAATCGGTAAATTACCGAATCCTTAAATCCAGCTACCCACATTGGAAAAAGCTAAATACCGGTCGGTAACGGTAAATTTACTGATTTTTGACTGTTACCGACCGGTTTTAAGCTACCTACATATGACCCTAAGTACTTACCTGTGACCAAAGTTCTTGATGTGAAAACTTTTATAAAAATCTGTGTTATTTTTCCAAATTGGTCTCGGATTCATATTTAGAGTGTGTGACTCATTTATTGCCTCTGTGAGTACATACATGCTTAGCACTACCCTCTGATAAGCTTTACTGCTTGCCCACACTACCACAAATAGAACATTAGTATTATCTACCTTTGCCTCTGCATACCAATCGTTGGTCTCTCTGGACTCTCTGCACAGTGTACTTCATTTTAGTGCACTATATAGAGAGCCAGCTTCCTACAGTAACTACAGACAGGTAAAACAACCAATTTAAATTATTACATTTTAGATTGATATTTTCAGTTTCGTAACCCCTTCCATGCGGACGCGATTCTGCGCCCGTGCGGAAGAATAGCGAGTGGGCGGGTTCATGACGGCCCCCAGCCGTCATCAGCACACGAGCCCCGTAGTGCATGACGGCTGGGGGCCGTCATCAGCATGGAAGGGGTTAAAGAAAGTTTTTTCCACAATCTTTACAGATTTGGTGACCCTGGTTTGAGTTAGCACTCTATCCTGATATGCCGTCCTGAAGAATTCAGTGATTACTATATACGTGAAAATGGAGATCAGCGTTAAACGCATTTCTTTCCATAGTTCCTTGACACTGGGGATGGTTGTAAAGTAGATCAACAGGACTAACCTATTTGATCTTGCATATCCAGCATTTACTGGCTACAAGAGTCTTCAATTGGCTCATCCTTTTTGTTGGCCAGCCTACCTGCATGAAGATCTTTTGTCATGCTGAGAGGTTGGAGATTCACGATTGTAACCTTAGGCTGAGTCTCTAGCTAGATGTTGTGGCTTTGTACTTTGTGACATTGGTTGCTGAGGCTGCTTTTTGTGAGTACAGTTTATTTCATGTTTTTCTCAGCAGATGTAGCAATAACTATTTAAATGCAGCCCTTACTTTTCTCCTTCTAAAGCAGCCATCTTAAGGACAGTTCATGCATCAAACTCCTGAGGATTGTAGGTAGATTTAACCCTATTAGGTAGGATTCATGCTAGTAACTTTCTTATCAGAGATAAATGCTTAATTTTCCACAGGCTGGAGCAATAACAAGGTGATATTAGGCAGCTGCTTAGGGAAGTGTAAACATGGGACCTTTACCAATGGAGGGTGTGGAATAATGTATCTCATCTTGGTAGACCCACTAGTAGGAATGTGTCATTTGCAAACCCCCTCTCCTGCCTCTAGTGTACTCGCTAATGCCCATCCACGAATTATCTTCCCATTTTCTTACTAACCATGATAGACTGAAACCAGTGTGTGTTACATATACTTTTCAACTTACACTAAACATAAGATTGAGCTGGCTAAAGTAAATTAAATTTAAAATATATGTAATATTTATCAGTGCTTTAAAAGGAATATATAGAAGTGTTGGTGCTCACTATTTAGAGTACCTTTTTTTGATCCTGAGAAGTGCTGGTACTCTCCTATTAGATGTACTTCAGCAGTCCAGGGTCTTTCCCTTCAAATTAAAGAAGTGCGGGTACTCAGTACAGAAACTGCACATTTAAAACACTGATTATAAACCAACAACCAGCACGGATGTCCACTAAAAACAGTGTCAACACACTTACAGGGCAGCTAAACATAAACACAGAAAAAATAAGCACATCTCACAAGTCGTGGGTTCTCTGACCTGGTTCCCCGTTGACAAGCGATGCTTACTTAGGACTGCATGTATAATATATGAAATGGGTAAAAAGGCCTCCAAAGGAGTTTGTTTTCAAAATTGACTTGGGTTGTTTAAATGAATTAGATACAGGTAACTGAATTATCCTGGGATAAATTAATTTCAGTAAATCAAATGGCTCAAACTAACTAGACACGACAATACTCAACATTAAAACAAATATTGACATGAAAACAAATAGACATGTGTATATGCAAAAAATAGATTTTATCAAGATTAAGTTAGGTTGTGCTCAGCGGATCGTCTGTTAATGAACGATCTGTTAGGCTTCTCAGAAATCAAATCACGCGCCAGTCTTTTCCGTCATTCAGCAGAAAAGACTGGCGCGGTCTCACTGAGTTGCCCATAGAGACCGAAATGTCGACTTCTGCTTTATCCGAAAGAAAATTTCCCCACTCCTTGTTTTTGGATAAGCTTGTCACAGGCTATACAGAGAGTTTGATTGATTTCCTAACACTTGTCTTGTGTCCCTGTGTTGTACATTTTGGTCTATTGTATTTTTCCCTGCTAATTTAAATCTTGATAAAATCTATTTTTTGCATATACACATGTCTATTTGTTTTCATGTCAATATTTGTTTTAATGTTGAGTATTGTCGTGTCTAGTTAGTTTGAGCCATTTGATTTACTGAAAGTAATTTATCCCAGGATAATTCAGTTACCTGTATCTAATTCATTTAAACAACCCAAGTCAATTTTGAAAACAAACTCCTTTGGAGGCCTTTTTACCCATTTGATTACTCTTCACCCAGCCCCCAAAGGTTTACTGGGTAGCTCACTTTACCTAACATGTATAATATATGAAACAGCATATTACCATGCCCTAAGTTACCTAGCACAGAAATGACATATCCTGTGGGAAAACAGAAATTCCAGAAGCAAAGAAGAGCTGGAATGTGAAATTCCAAAATTCACAAAGCAAACACCTGTAAAAGTCATTCTCCTGGGCAGCACCCAAGAACTAAATATCATTCTTCTAAACCTGAGAAAGATCCCTTTTCTTCATTGTGTCCAAGAGAGGAATGAAATACCTCTAATAAGAACACTAAATAGTTTGATCCCTAACTGCTCAACCTGTTCCCTGTGACAAGTATTTTTACGACTGAATATCATAATGTAAACGACTTTTTGCTTGCGTCTTTATACATGTATACTATAGCCTCACTCCAGTGCAAAGTGCACTGAACCCAACACTATACAAACCTGCAAATCGACACATAAATAAACCAAGCTAAAACTGTCCGTTCTCTGCTGTTATTCTGGACAGAGTGTACCAATAAATAAAGCTCCCCTGTTGCACAGTATTAACTTTCCATAGCAAAGGCAGTGAATGTATGATCACGCAAAGTCTGAACATCTAATAACAGATGCAGTAAACATATTTACTGACCAAATCTTGGGTTACTGGAGTTCATCCCATGGAGGAAGCATGGAAAGCCAAATGGACACTGCAACCAGAGGTGCAGAGACTGGGGGGGGCAAAAGGGCGGAGCTACCCTGGGCGTGGAAAACCTAAGAGGGAGAGCTGGTCATGGTTCAGAAAGCATGGAGACCATAGACGCTGGACACCTAGTGCTTAATTTGAGATGGTGGGGGGCAGGCGCGCAACACCCATTGGGCTCACCGGGCTTCAGCCCCCCCCCGTCGCCTCCTCTGCCCGGGCTAAGATTACACGCACTGAAATGGTGCAAGATAGCATCCGATCGGAGAATGATTTTTTTTATGCTTTCTGAGAGGCCCAGCAGCCCGAGCCAGCCAGCCTCTGCTTCAGTGAGTGACCTCCTGCCCCCACCTCTTGTTTTCCTTTACGGTGGCGCCGCGAGGTGAAATCCTTGCCTGAAGGCAGGGATTTCACCTAAGCACTTGATCGCTTGTGAGCATGGGGTGTGAAGTGCACAGCAGGGGGAAAGGGCTGGCCAGTTAAGGTGATGCTTTTCACAGCAGGGGGAAAGGGCTGGCCAGTTAAGGTGATGCTTTTCCTTTGTAAAGGAATTTCTGCTGGCGTCATAGCCCATGGGGTGCTGTCTGTGCACCTGTATAGATGTGTATTTCATACAAGTGCGCAGACAGCAACCCCTGGGCTATGACGCCAGCAGGAATTAATTTACAAAGGAAAAGCATCACCTGCACTGGCCATCCCTTTGCCCCTGCTGTCTGTGTACTTGGATGGCATGGAATTCACATCCAAGGCGCTGCTCACCAGATAAATGGTGAACAGGGCCATGGATCTTTCTATTTCGCATCCAAGGGCACCAGGGAAGAAGCAGAGGAGGCCCAGGCAAGGAGAATCCAGGAGCCATTTGACCCCCACCTATCTACTCTGAGACCTTCGAGGGGCTGGATGCCAGGACACAGTGCTGCTGATGAGCCAGCCTCCACAGTATAGTATCAGAGGAGCAGGCAGCAGTTTTTTATTTATGTAAGTCCCAGTAACTTTAATGCATTTTTCAGTACAGCATTACCTACTGCCTGCATGTCTAGGTTACTTTGAATGTTGTTCTTGACTTACATACATAGAAACGTCAAAGAGGACAGTCCCCTCCAAATATGCAAATGTAGTGTAAGTTTGTAGTGTTCATTTTTTTTTTGTGGTGGTAGTGGGTAATTTTAGAGTTCAGGGTGGGTGTGGGTTTTAGGGTGCCAGTGAGTAATTTTATGGTTCAGGGTGGGTTACGGATTGGGGTGCCAGGGGGTAATTTTAGGGTTCTGAGCGGGTATGGGTTTTGGGGTTCCAGGGGGCAATTTTAGGGTTCAAGGTGAGTATGGGTTTTGGGGTGCCAGGGGACATTTTAGGGTTCAGCGTGGGTATGTGTTTTGGTGTGCCAGGGGTAATTTTAGGGTTCAGGGCAGGTGTGGGTTTTGGGATGTTAGGGGGCTATTTTAGGGTTCAGGGTGGGTATGGGTTATGGGGTGCCAGGGAACATTTTAGGGTTCAGCGTGGGTATGTGTTTTGGTGTGCCAGGGGTAATTTTAGGGTTCAGGGCAGGTGTGGGTTTTGGGGTGTCAGGGGGCAATTTTAGGGTTTAGGGTGGGAATGGGTTATGGGGTTTCAGGGGGGAATTATGGTTCAGGGTTGGTATGAGTTATGGGATGCCGGGGGGAATTTATGGTTCAGCATGGGTATGGGTTTTGGGGTGCCAGGGGTAATTTTAAGGTTCAGGGTGGGTGTGGGTTTTGGGGTGCCATGGGATTAATTTTAGGGTTCAGCGTGGGTATGTGTTTTATAGTGCCAGGGGTAATTTTAGGGTTTAGGGCAGGTGTGGGTTTTGGAATGTCAGGGGGCTATTTTAGGGTTCAGGGTGGATATGGGTTATGGGGTGCCAGAGGGGAATGTATGGTTCAGCATGGGTATGGGTTTTGGGGTGCCTGGGGTAATTTTAAGGTTCAGAGTGGGTATGGGTTTTGGGGGGCAAGAGGGTAATTTATGGTTCAGCATGGGTATGGTTTCTGGGGTGCCAGGGGTAATTTTAGGGTTCAGGGCTGGTATGGGTTTTAGGGTATGAGGGGGTTAATTTTAGGGTTCAGCGTGGGTATGGGTTTTGGGGTGCCAGGGGTAATTTTAGGGTTCAGGGTGGGTATGGGTTTTGGGGTGCCAGGGGTAATTTTAGGGTTCAGGGCGGGTATGGGTTTTGGGGCTCCAGGGGGGTGATTTTAGGGTTCAGGGTGGTAATGGGTTTAGGGGTCCCAGGGGGTAATTTTAGGGTATGGGGTGGGTAAGGGTTTTAGGGTGCCTGGGGGGGGGGGGTAATTTTAGGGATCAGGATGGGTATGGGTTTTGGGGTACCAGGTGTAATTTTAGGGTTCAGGGCGGGTATGGGTTTTAGGGTGTGAGGGGGTTAATTTTAGGGTTCAGCGTGGGTATGTGTTTTGGTGTGCTAGTGGTAATTTTAAGATTCAGGGTGAGTATGGGTTTGGGGGGCAAGGGTGTAATTTTAGGGATCACTGCGGGTATGGGTTTTGGGGTGCCAGGGGAAATTTTAGGGTTCAGGTGGGTATGGGTTTTGGGGTGCCAGGGGTAATTTTAGGGTTCAGGGTGGGTATGGGTTTTGGGGTGTCAGGGGGTAATTTCAGAGTTCAGGGTGGTAATGGGTTTTAGGGTGCCAGGAGTAATTTTGGGGTTCAGTGTGGGTATGGGTTTTGGGTTAATTTTAGGGTTCAGGGTAGGTATAGGCTTTGGGGTGCCAGGGGGGCAATTTTAGGGTTGGTATGAGTTGAAGGGTTGTAGGGTTTTAAGGAAATGTGGGTGTGTGTGTGCATATAAATGCATCAAATTAACAAAAATGTGTGCTTTAATTGTTGTCCAGTTTCAAATGCAGAATTCACCACATTTTTTTCTCGGCTTGACCTGAGCATTAACCGATCCTGATTATCTGCCATTTTAGCTCCGCCCCATTGATTAACATTAGCCACGCCCCTTCATCTGCCATGTTAGCCCCCCCCGAAATTAAGACCTAGTTGCGCCCCTGGTGGGGGGCACAGGCATTCATTTTTGGAGATCAGAACTTATTTTTCTGCATAATACATTTACCTAGAGATGGACAAAACAAACAAAGCAGAAAGAACGGGAAAGAGAAAGACTGAGAAACCGTCATAAAGGAAGAAAGCAACAAACGATAAGAGAGGAATCAAGGGTCTGGGAGTGTCTGGCAGTGGATTAAAGAGGCATTGGGTGGATTCAAGACTGCACAGCCATGGTAGTGCGCGCGCCGACATTTAATGGCACCGACTACATGCTTCCGAGCAGAGCTGCCACCGGCACTCACTATTTCACAAATTAAAGTCCTAAAGCCCACAGTGCTGCTGGAATGGTGAAAACCAAAGTGGGGGGGGGGCTGCGATTAGGCAGGATCATGTATGTGTGAATGGGGGGCGACTCCTTAATATCGCAACACTAGCTGACTAGTCTTCAAATTGTCTGATTTTATGATTTATGCATTTCTCTGACCAGTGACTCGGAATAAAAGCAGAGCCCGAACAGAATGAAGCTGGGTTTTTATGGCATGTGACGCTATACAAATACAAATATTAGCAAGTAAATATTAGGTGAAAGGTTATTTGGAGTGCATATGATTTGGCTAACTATTCACAGGGATCAATGTGGAAGGATGCTGTAAGCTTTTACACTGGAACTAGAAAAGAAAAGAAAATTAGTTGTAAGTTGCTAGTCCATAAAATCACCAAAAAGATTTCTCTAGACCACTACAAGATAAGATTACCTCGGTAGTCAAGATGGCAGATGCCTTCTATACTAACCAAATGCCCTCTATACATATTCCTTTGTGTAGTGTGCATCCTATAAGAGCTATAATTAAATCATGAATTCTATGTAGATCAGGGGTCTCTAGCTCGGATGTAGCTGCTTGAAGTTCAATCCACTACAGGATGTAAACCAGAGGGTCTATCAGATTGAAGCAGGAAGCATTACACATCTCCACACCCTTACCATGGCAGGGTCACGCGCTTCCTCACAAGCACATATTGTGAGAGCTGGCAGGACTTGCAAAGTGACCACCTGTCTCCACTCGCAGTTTATCAATATCACATAGCGATTCACCACTGTTCAAGCCCTGCTCTACAAGTCATACATTCAGTAGTGTGAAAAATGCAAGAAATTCTTGGACTGTTTTGCACAAAATGCAAAGGGAGTATTTGATAGAAAAATGGGTGTTTTGAGAAAGGGGTACGATAATGCTTAAGATCAAAATGATTGAAAATCCAAAACATACTTAAAGCTGCGCTTTGAATGATAATTCATAGCATGTTTGGTAGATTTATAGCTATTAGTGTTTCCTTTGTGCCAGCTGGACTTGCTGCAGTGACTTTCTTTCCTTTAGTCATATGGAGACGTTTTGTAGTGATAAAGCTTCCCTGACATTTTCATTGGTAACCCCTTTTTATGGGCGGAGGTGGTCAGTGTTCTATCATCATATCGAGCTTTAAATATCATCCTGCCAAAATACTGCATCCCGAATATCGATACCCACAGCATCATGAAGGAAGGTAGGTATAGTTTAATTTACGTTTTTAATTCACATCTATAAGATACGACATTTTGGCTAATGAAATGATGCCACTCAATATTGTGACACATTTCTGGGTGCTCAATGCTGTAATCCTGCAAGGTGTGGTCACTATTGTGGTCAGATCTAATGAAGGCACTACTGCAATATGATCAAAGTCATTACTGCTTCAGGACGATTTTGAATGACTACAAAGATCATTCATTATAAAAAAGGAAAGGCTGTAAACCCTTGGTCTAGATAGGCCCTGATTCTTATCACATGGAATTTTGCTCTGCCTGATTCAGAAGGGGTAGGTTTTTCTACACCCAGTTTTTGTGGGTGTGGGAAAACCATAACCAATTGTTCCAGCAGTAATACTGTCCAGACAAATCATGAGGCTTTAGCTGCAGCACCTGCCAAGCCATATTCCCCCTTTTTGATACAAAGCCCCCTCCGTCCCTGAGAAAAACCTTCCCCTTCCCTCTCATACTCCTCCAACCACACTCCCTCATACCAACAACAGGTCCCTCCCCGCATATAAAGCAGGTGGTAAACGTATACATTAATGCCCAATTCATTGGGAAATCCGTGTGGTTTAATGACCGAAAAACCCAAGTCTTCATGGTTATTCTCCTTTTCCTGTTTTGTTTGTAATTGCATGATACTGGTGTGTTTTTAACCCGTGGTAATGGTAAAAGAGAATGGAATTTTACTGTTACGCCAGTACCGTTCAACTTGCTATCGGAACCATAGTGGCAATAAACTAGGTAAATAGTATTCCCCCTATTACTGTCTCTATTGCCTCCTGTTGGTGTCCTGTTTGCCTCAATCATGGTACTCGGTCCTCTGCTGTAGTATTGTTACTTTTGAGTATCTACGAGGGAAACATGTATTGCTGCTTTATGCACCTACGTTGCATTTATGTAAAAGCCTGAGGAAATCTTTCCGCTATTCAAAAGTGTAAACAGTTGGGGTTGCCAATGCTTGATCAAATTAGGCCCAATCAAGTCATTTCCCATCCTATTTCCAAATGTATTGGCATAGGAGTCCTGAACCTCCTGCTGAGTTGTGACTATTAATCTTTGCAGGATTGCCCTAGCAATGTGACAGCATCTTGAGAGTCTATGTGCAGTGCCAGGGTGGATAGCTGAGGTGTGTGATTGGATGGGTGCGCTTGCGATATGACACAGTACGGTCTTCTGTCGGATAAGTCAGTTAGAGAGTGGGATAGAATGATCAGAATGATCCTTAGCGTCTGGTGCTCTGCACTCCTCAGAGTGTGCCCCTGGCAAAGGCAACCTAGAAACCCACTATGGGCTTACCTACCTACCTCCCCATGATGGGCAGGCTACACAGCCTGATAAGTGGGTAGCATGTTTCATCTAAGCTGCTGGGGTATGTTTCTTTGGCGGTCCTCCAACTCTAATGGACAGAGTGGCAATCGTCATGTTGATGACACAGCAGCAGGAATCCAGGAGGAAGACAATAGGTGGAAAGGAATGTTGGGTCACCAGTGCATAATTTGAGCCGTTGACTGTAGGTGGGGCCCACCTGTACGTTAGTTGAGGACTAGAACTTATTTTTTGCATCATTAGACTTTGAACACGAAAGAGAAGCGCTGAAAGAGGAAAAGGAAGAGAATGACGGACCAGTGAAAATGGAAGAAAGCAGGGATAAAAAAGAAACTGCAAGTGTGATGGACAAGTTACTTTGTCCACCTGGGCTTCATCCTGGACTCCTCCCTCTCCATGACCAGACAAGTCAACGCTGTCTCCTCATCGTGCTTCAACATCATGCGCATGCTACGTAAGATCTTCCGGTGGATCCCCACCGAGACCAGGAAGACGGTCACCCAGGCCCTCGTCACCAGCCGTCTGGACTACGGCAACTCCCTCTACGCCGGAACAACCGCCAAACTCCAGAAGAGACTCCAGCGGATCCAGAACGCCTCAGCACGACTCATCCTGGACATCCCCCGTCACAGCCATATCTCCGGACACCTGAGAGACCTGCACTGGCTCCCGGTCAACAAGAGAATCACCTTCCGACTCCTCACCCACACACACAAAGCCCTACACAACCAAGGCCCAGGATACCTCAACAGCCGCCTCAACTTCTACGCTCCCAAACGCCAGCTCCGATCGACCGGCCACGCCCTTGCCGCCGTCCCCCGCATCCGAAGAGACACCACAGGGGGACGGTCCTTCTCCTACCTCGCCGCCAAGACATGGAACTCCCTACCGTCCCACCTCCGCCTGACCCAGGACCACCTCGCCTTCAGGAAGCAACTCAAGACCTGGCTGTTCGAGCAGTAGCAGACCCCCCTCCCCTAGCGCCTTGAGACCCTCTGGGTGAGTAGTGCGCTATATAAATGATAAGATTGATTGATTGACTTTATTTCGGTAACGCCTTATCTGGTAGAGACATGATCTAGCCTCAGATTCCTTACCTTTGAACTCCCAGGAGTCTGGCTGGATCTGGAAGATTTTCTTAGCAGTACCCCTGCGTGCCGGTAGGTGGCGTCAGACGACTCAGCGTGACGTCCACGTTGTCAAAATAACCGCCACTCCGGCGAACTGACAGTACTTTTCATGACTATCCACACCAGAAGCGCAAAGCCATGAAATGACTGACTATTGTGTGTTAAAAAAGAAGCTAGGGCCCTGAAGCGCAACAGCCCTGAGACTAAAAGACAATTCCGCAGTGAGGGGAGGATGGGTGGGTCAGTAAGGAATCGGCGGCTAGATCATATCTCTACCAGATAAGGTGTAACCGAAGGTAAGTAACTTGTCCATCTGATAGAGACATATAGCTGCAGATTCCTTACCTTTGAACAGATACCCAAGCAATACCTTCTTCCGACTGCAGAGAAACTTTAAACCAGGACGCCCTGTAAGACAGAGTGGCCAAACAGGCCCTCCCTGCGAACCCGAGAATCCAAGCAATATTGTCTGGTGAACATGTGCTGAGATGCTCCCATGGTCGCTTGTCAGATATCAGAAATAGAACACCACATGTAATGCTGTGGTGGCTGCTTTCGCCCTGGTGGAATGGGCCTGAAGGCCTTCGGGAGGCTGCTTATTTGCCAAGGCATAACATATTTTGTAAAACACACAAGATGATGGACCGAAACACAATAGCAAAACATTCAGCCCCAGTCACAGATCTGGGTTTAATCCATTGTTATTTGGCTCACCAAGCCACCCCAGTTCAGACATGGCCATTTGCAAATCAGTCTTGGCCCTGTGCCTCATGGGAACAGTCCAGCCCGAACTGCCAAGCCATGTCTTCCCTGGACCGGAATCAAGCATCCTAGGACGGTTTCTGGCTATCAGCCGTCTTCAGCCAGGATAGCTTGACTCCAGTGGCTTAGTGAGCACAGGACCCACGTCTGGGCATACCCTTCCCACATAGGGTGAACAGCAAAACACACAAGATGATGGACGGAATGCTGCACAATGGCAAAACATTCACCCCCAGTCACAGATCGGGGTTTAATCCATCGTTATTTTGCTCACCAAGCCAACCCAGTAACATATTTTGTTACAGAGGCTAACCCAGCATGATATGATCCTCTTTTGGACAGCACGCCCCTTCTTTGCTCCCATGTTCCCTACAAAGAACTGGTCATCCACCCGGAACTCTTTTGCGCAATCAAGTTAGAACAGTAAGGCTCCCTTTTGGGTCCAGACGGTGGAGATGCACCTCTTCTTTGGAAGGATGTGGAGGTGCAGGTTAGGTGGAGACAGCAAGCCAGAATCTGGCGAGGTGTCAAAGCCACTGACATCACACAGTTCCTCATACCAGTCCATGTCTTGAGGTTGTGGGATTTCCAAGGGATCCTGCTCCCCCTCTCAATTCTCCTCATCCATTCCTAACCCTTCAGAATAGGGCAGGTTGACCGGCACAGAGCCTCATTGAAGTCTTTCAAAATCTTTCATTTTTTTTTTTTTTATTGTTTTCACTTCTTCTGTTATCTTGTTTTTAAAATTCCTTCTTTAACCTTGTTTCTAGAATTACTTCTTTCTTCCAGATTATCCATATAGGTTCTTCTTTGCCCAAATCGTCGCCAAAATGTTGTAATACAAATGATGTCCAGTTGATCAGGTGTAGATTAAGTAAGATGGTTTAATACGTAATTAAGATCAAGAGCTCCACCAAGAGCAGCCTTCCTGCTGCTACTCAACCCATACTCCAACTGGCTGTCGCAGACATCCAACATTACATACGGCACCGTGCACCAACATTCCACTCCAAACTCACATTGGGTGAGCAGCAGGTATAACAGACAGATGCAAAAAGCAAAAACAGACCCCTCACTTAATAATATTTTAGACTAGGTGGTACATCCTAGATACATATGCCAAAGAACATTGTCCCACACCCGAAGTTATTCAAAAGATGTTGTCACTTTTTTCTGATACTTTAGAGCATAATATAAATTAATATTCGTGACCACAATACACAAGAAATATTCTATATATACATATTTATATTATATACACACAAAAGCACCCACAAAAACCAGAAACACAGACAGACATACCCAGTCAGTCACTACCACTCATACACTTCATCTAAACAAACAGTTTCGACACAATCACGAACTCACTACACATAATATTCAAAAAGTAAACAGTAAATAACAATCCATTTCAATCAATAATACAAAAACATAAGAAGAAGCAAAAAGAAGCGCTGACGCGCGTTTCGGAAAAGGAACTTATTAGTCCTAAACTCCTTCGTCAGGGCACAAATACATCATAGGTTCCATATAAATGTTTCTTATTCTGGATATTAGGATACCAGGTCAAAAATCCAAAAAATCCAAGTAAATGGTTATGCGGGGGTACACTCCTGATTCAGAGGAGTAACCTGAATTCAGATCCAAATAAATGGGAAAGGGCACGAGTCACGAACACCAGATCTTGTAAGTTCAGACGTTCAGTATAAAGAGCAAAAAAGCTCCCAGATGTAGAAAACGTACTGCCCAACTGAGGAATAGGCAGAGCAAGTGTCGATTCGCAAATAATAGAGACCACCGGGCCGGCTCTAGCGTCCCACAGATTCAACTCCACGGGTTCAGGGTCATTTAATCTACGTCCGCTACCGGGTCAGATAATTTCAAAGCTGGATACGGCGAAAACGGTCCATCACCGGCGAGGTAAGGGTGCCAAATAGTCGGACCAGACAGATGCTGCAGCTTCACTTTGGTCATCTAGAATCCACATATATGGAACATCTGGGCCCTAAAAGAGACAAAAGTTCAATAAATCAGGCTACTTTAGCAAGCAAGACGTCCTTTGAAACAGGTTTTGACCGACTGAATGAATAAAGTATTAATATAACGAATCAAATACCCCGATAGAGTTTCCCGGCGCTCCTAAGAAAGGAAAGGCTACTGTCAAAATTAAGTGAACACCCATGTCTTGAATTTTTTAGGAAAAGACAAGTAGTTGGAGTCAGATCTTAAATAGAGTGGGAGGTCATTCCAGACTTTAAAAGAACAGTAGTAGACCGATCGCCCTTCTAATCTGGATTTTATTGTTCTAGAAATAGTGATCAAACCCCAGATGCTGATCTTAGAGTGCTAGAGAGATGCTCTGGAGTGATGTAAGTCCTTATATCCAGTGGTACAAATATGGCAGATACATAGGGCTTAGAAGCCGATCGCTTCTGCACCCGAAGTCAGTGTCGAACCGGAATAGGCCCAGAAATTGAGATGTGCAAGGGAATATTGTGTAACAGTTTGGCAGTGCTTTTCTGAATGAACTGGAGCCTATTACATAAAGTGACCGAGTAGCCAAGATAAGGAGAAAAAAAAGTGCAGTGAGGACAATAGGTTTTCAGTGTTCCACTGGAAGGAACTGTTCCTAATGCTGTCATCTTCTGAACTGGCCTCGCTTGAGATCCTTTGCAAGAAGCTCCCTCAGCATAAAAGTGATCTAGGAAATTGTAAAATAATTAACAGTGTTCTCTGGTTCTGAACCTTTTTTATCCTTTCTTCCGGCAGGCTCTCGAGAGCTTCAATCTCCAGAAGACAGGCAGCTGTTGTTCCCTGAATGTTTAAGTGTAAGGGGGTCGATTTAAAGTTTGGCATACTGAGTTTACTCCGTCAGGGTGGTGGAGTAAATTACTCCATCATTATGACAGAGTCCCCGCCCACCAAATTTTTAAATGACTGCAAGCCAGAAGTAATTTCTACAGCTTTGTCAGGATCCACCATCACAGCAGTTCCTGTCAATGCTTTTTTTATGTTTGGCGCTCAGCTCTGTCAACATGAGGTACCAATCTGTCAAACTTTTTTTGGTTTTTATTTTCAAATTTTTCACAAAAAAAATCCTGCAGCTAGATTTTCCTTTTGAAAATAAAAATAAAATGGCCTCCTCAACAGAGGCATTATCTCCCATGGCAAGGGAGCATTAGACAGTTTTCACTGCCCCTTGCCACCAGGGTGTTCCTAGCTTTAACAGATAATGAAAATTGGACTGTATGTCCACCCATCTAAATTAGGTGGACGAACATAGAGGTCAACTGTCCGCCGTGATTCCATCAATGGTCCACCCGCATTTAAAATGGGGCGGGCGGATAGACTATCATCTTGGGGGTAGGAATACACTGACGCCGTCGTAACGGGTATCGTTACCATCAAGATATAAATCAGGCCCTAAATCTACCTGTGAACCATGTTCCCTTAACTTGGAAGTAGGTTAATGAGCAGAAAGCTTCAAGTAGCCACAGGCAGCATAAATCCCCTACCCCTGGCAGGATAGTCTGGTTGTATGATGTTGAAACGCATACCTTTACCCCGACTTTCTGTCGGGGCACGATGGAAGTTGGAATAGTATAATTTACTATTCCAACTCTGGTATGTTCAACAGTAGGGATGTTTCTGATAGATACATCTGCCAGTGGATTCCTCACCTTGTGAATATCCCACTTGCGTCAGCAACGTTCGGAAAATTCTTCGTAGCACGCCGGCGTGGACGACGTCATAGGAGCACGGCATCGCGCGCGACTCCGTCTGACCTCACCGACTCCTTTTTAGGCCTACGTCGGCGTGATGACATCAGTTCCCTTTTTTCCGCGTCATTGACGCTAACAGTTTCTGGGATCTTCTGAGATTCAGATAGTGACTTTGTATCTATTTGTGTGTTTCTGTTTCTGTTCTTCGTCGAAGATGTCGTTGAGGAAGACGGGGTTCAAGCAGTGCGGCTCGTGTGCCCGGATGATGTCGATTACCGATCCACAAGAAGATTGCTTATGGTGTCTGAGTTCGGATCATGATGTCAAGGCTGCCGATCATGCTTTAAAATGAATCCAAAGGCTCTGCGAGAACGGGAGGCAAAACTTCTGCTGGCCAAAGTTAATGGTAAAGAAGCCAAGAGATCTTCGAGATCAAGATCTAGACGCTCCAGCTCGAAGCCGAAGTCACGGTCGAAGTCGCGATCGAGGTCGCGATCGAGGTCGAGGTCGAGGACCAGATCGGAGTCGGCGTCGAAGTCGGCTTCTGAGCATGCTTCGGGATCCTCGAAAAGAAAACACAAGAGGAAGAAGCATAGTTCTCGGCATCATTCGGGGTCGTCGGACTCAAAGAGGAAGTCTTCTCAAAGACATCATAAGGACTTTGTGTCTCCTTCTCCTGAAGGTGGAGCCTCGCCGGTACGGTCTCCAGAGCATTCTCCGGATCCGGAGCTAGAACCGAATCCGGTTTCGGGACAGTCTTCGGAGCATGAAGAGGTCGTGGATCCTCAAACACCGACTCCGGAAGATGACCCGGAAGGTCAAAAGGGTCAAGAGGAGCCGAATCCGGAGCAGCCTCCATCGGAGCAGCCATTGAGTTCGTACCCTCCCTTTCCTGGTCCTGGTCAGGACCCTTCGCATTTCCTAAATGCCATGTTTGGTGTTTATGCGAGGGCAATGTACCCCTCTGGACTGCCTGCGGGTCCCATGGGTCCCTTGTCATATAACTTGGGTGTTCCCCAAGCTTATGCTCCGGCGCCTTTTCTACCATTTATGCCGGCGCCATATCCTCCTTGGCTCGGTACAGCGCCGCCGAGGTCAGCGACTCCGCACACGGCTTCGCCAGCTCCTGAGCAACCTCGGGATTTGGATCGGAGTTCAACGCCGGTTTCGTCTTCTCAACCACCTGTTGTTCCAGTTCCTCGCTCGACGCCGGCTCCGACTCCGTCAGAGTCATTACTGGATCCGACGACTTTGGTTCGTCTGGAGTGGTCGAGGCGTAGAGCCCAGCGTCTCTTAGAGGAGAAGGAGTGTGGGGAACCTGAAGTGGAGGAAGGCGAGGTTCAGGAGCATGAGGATTGCTTTGAGGATCTGCAAAGTGCAAGTAGCCTGGAACTTTCTCCAGAATGAGGGTTGCCTGTGGTTTCGGATGCACCCTCTAGGGATGTGATGTCATACCATGTAGTTATCAGAAAGGCTGCTGAATTGCTAAATTTGACTTTGCCTATGAGGAGTTCAAATCAAATATCCTCACCGAAGTCTTGCATTCGCCATCTTCGGTTGTTGAGCCGACTCTGCCATTCACTGAGGCTCTGACAGAACCGATTTTAGAGGTTTGGAAAAACCCTTTGTCTGCACCTGCAGTGTCCAGATCAGTGGCAAGACGTTATAGGGTGGCACATGGTGGCCCTGAGTTCTTGACTTCTCATCCTTCGCCGGAAAGTCTGGTGGTGCAGGCCGCTTGTTCGAACAGGTCTGCAGGCTCTTTTACCCAGGTTCCTGGAGATAAGGACTCCAAGAAATTGGATCAGGCTGCTAAAAAGGTTTTCTCCTCGGGTAGCATGGCCTTGAAGTCTACTAATGCTACTTGCCTACTGGGAAGGTATGTTCATGCCTTAATGGATTAGGGGAAGCAGTTTTCAGCTAAGCTTCCGGAGGAAGACAGGAAAAACTTCAACAAGGTTGTCTTGGACACTCAGGCGGCGGCCCGCCAGGTTATTCAGAGTGGCATGGACACGGCGGACTCTGTGGCTAGGGTGATGGGTTCTTCGGTGGCCACCAGAAGAGCCCCTTGGCTAAGTCTTCAGAGTTTTCCACAGACGTTCAGGCTACTCTTATGGATTTGCCTTTTGATGGAGTTGGCCTCTTTGGGAAGAAAGCGGATACGGCATTGGAGAGGTTCAAAGAAAGCCGGGCAACGGCTAGATCTTTGGGCCTGCAAGCAAAAGGCTCTACCACCAGGAAGTTCAGGGGCTTTGGGAGGTCCTCCTTTCATCCCTTCAAACAAAGCCAGCAACAGCAGCAACAACAGAACCCTCTGTATAAATCATACAGAGGTAGACAGAGGGGTCGTGGACGTGGACGTCAGGCCTCCTCCTCCTCTACTTCCTTCTCTAATACCCACCCCCACCTACAACAGCAAAGCAGCCCTAGATCCGCCATTCCGGATCATGCGGGTCCGGTAGGGGGTCGGCTTACTCATTTTCTACGGGATTGGGAATCGGTTACATCAGATCTTTGGGTTCTCAATCTCATAGAAAATGGGTATGCACTTCCTTTTCAGGAGTTCCCTCCCAATTACCCTCCTTGCCAAGGTTATTGTTCGGAGGACCACCTGCTTCTCCTGCAGGAAGAAGTCCTGGCACTGTTCAGAAAGGGTGCGATAGAGGTGGTTCCGGAGCAGGAGAGGGGTCTGGGGTGCTACTCCCGGTATTTCCTGATCCCCAAGAAGGATGGCAGGCTTCGGCCAATCCTGGATCTCAGGATCTTGAACTTATATCTAAAACAGGAAAAGTTCAAGAGGCTCACTCTTGCGCAGGTTCTTTAAGAGCTGTTGGAAGAACACTGGATGGTGTCGATCGACTTGCAGGATGCTTATTTCCACATCCCCATCCTGAAGTCGCACAGGAAGTATCTCCGTTTTACGGTGGGGTCGCAACTCTACCAGTTTGCGGTCCTTCCGTTTGGACTTACTACTGTGCCTCGAGTTTTCACCAAGGTGATGGCAGCACATCTCAGGAGGTCGGGGATACCGGTATTCCCGTATCTGGACGACTGGCTGATCAAAGCGCCAGAGAAGGTGCTCCATCATCTGCAAGAGACAACTCAGTTGTTGTACAGGTTGGGTTTTTCGATAAATGTACCCAAGTCTCACCTGGTGCCCTCCCAGCGCAACCTGTTCATAGGTGCGGTACTGGACACAACTGTATGTCGTGCATTGCCTCCTCCACAAAGGATTCGCGACATACAAGAAATGATTCCTTTATTCTACAATGGAGCTGTTGTTCCATTCCTGAAGGTCCTTCGTCTGCTCGGTCTGATGGCTTCTTGCATTCTGTTGGTCAACCATGCAAGCTGGCACATGAGGGCACTCCAGTGGTGCCTCTGCAGGCAGTGGTATCAGCACAACGGAGATCTCAGGGAGTCTGTGAGGATCTCCAGAGAAGCTGCAGCGGATCTGTCTTGGTGGGGCGTGGAAGGCAATCTGTCTCAAGGAAAGCCCTTCCAACTGCCTCCATCGGTGGCCACAGTGATAACGGATGCATCCACTCTAGGGTGGGGTGCTCATCTGGGGGATCTGGAAGTTAAAGGTCTTTGGTCTCCAGAGGAAAGGTTGCTTTACATCAACCTTCTAGAGTTGCGGGCGAAACGTCTGGCGCTCAAGGCCTTCCTCCCTTCCCTTCGCCGTCAGTCGGTTCAAGTCCTGATGGAGAACGCGACCACAATGTGGTATGTCAACAAGCAGGGAGGAGTAGGGTTGCAGTGTCTCTGCAGAGAGGCTCTGCATCTCTGGTCCTGGGTTCAGGATCATCAGATTTGTCTGATGGCAAATCATCTGGCCAGAGTTTTGAACGTACGTGCAGACATTCTCAGTCGGCAGTTCTCTGCCGATCACGAGTGGAGGCTCCATCCGGAGGTTGTTCACAACATCTTTCAGATGTGGGGGACCCCTCGGGTGGACCTGTTCGCCACTCACGAGAATGCTCACTGCCTGTCATTCTGCAGTATCCGATGCAAGGAGCTTTAAGGGACACGTTTCAGTTGAGTTGGGGAAATCAACTCCTTTACGCGTTTCCTCCCATACCCTTGATTCCTCGGGTTCTGAGGAAGATTCGCCAGGACCGGGCCCAAGTCATATTAGTCGCCCCGGATTGGCCAAGAACGGTGTGGTACACGGACCTACTCCACCTCTCCTCTCACCCGCCGCTCCGTCTCCCTTTCAGGGTAGATCTCCTCTCTCAGATGGAGGGGCAGGTTCTACACCCCCACCTCCAGACATTACACCTTCATGCCTGGAGATTGAACGGGGCAACCTGATTTCCTTTTCTCTCCCTCACGATGTGGTGGATGTCATTCTTTCAGCCAGGCGTGACTCCACCAAGTCCATCTATTCGTATAGATGGTCTAAATTTGTTGTTTGGTGTAGGGAGAAGGCTATTGACCCTTTGAGGGCTCATTTGTCCGATATTTTGCAGTTTTCTCTTTCTTTGGCACAACAAGGATTTGCTGTTGCAACAGTCAAAGGTTACCTTTCGGCGTTGTCGGCATTTCTCTGTTTGCCGGATCAGCTGTCTCTTTTTAAATCTCCAGTGGTTTTGAGGTTTCTGAAGGGCCTCACTAATAAGTTCCCTCCTTCTCCATTTATCGTGCCTCAATGGGACTTAAATCTTGTCTTAACATTCTTGATGGGTTCTCCCTTCGAACCCTTACACAAGTGTCCCATGAGGCTTTTGTCTTTTAAGACGGTCTTCATAGTTGCGATCACCTCGGCAAGGAGGGTGAGTGAGCTTCAAGCTCTTAGTTTTAAGCCCCCATTCCTGACCATTCATGCTGATCGAATGGTTCTTAGGACCAGGGCTGCTTTTCTGCCTAAGGTGGTAACTCCCTTCCATCTAGGACAGTCCATTACCCTTCCTACCTTCTATCCTCCCCCTTCTAAGGAGGAAGAGAGACTGCACCGTCTGGACCCTAAGAGGGCGGTGTCTTTTTATCTGGACAGAACTAAAGACTTTCGGTTGGACGACCAGCTGTTTGTTGGTTTTGCTGGCTGCCGGAAGGGTAGAGCGGTGCACAAGCGCACACTTTCCAGGTGGATAATTCTGTGCATCAAGATCTGCTACTCCTTGGCGGGTAAGGACCCTCCTGAGGGAATAAGAGCTCATTCTACCAGGGCAAGGTCTGCTACTTCTGCATTGTCTAGAGGTGTGCCTGTTGAGGACATTTGCAGGGCAGCGACTTGGGCCTCCCTCCACACTTTCGCGAAGCATTACTGCTTGGATTCCGAGGTGAGGAGGGATGTCCACTTTGCGCGCTCTGTCCTCCAAGATTTCTTGGTGTAGCAGGGTGGACACCCTCCTCAGGGAGTGGGGACTGCTGTGGGAATCTATTCACAAGGTGAGGAATCCACTGGTAGATGTATCTATCAGAAGAACAAGTTACTTACCTTCGGTAACGCTTTTTCTGGTAGATACCGTATCAACCTGTTGATTCCCCACTGACCCACCTGCCTCCCCGTTGTCCACGCTGCTATACCTGAGTATATGTAGTTTTATATTTATGCCTTTGCTGCGCACTATGTGTGCTGTTTTGATTTGTATGTACTTTGTACACTGTATATTTGTATATCTACTGTCATTGGTCTGTCCGGGTGCCTCGAAGGCACGGAAAAAAGGGTGGAACTGATGTCATCACGCCGACGTAGGCCTAATAAGGAGTCAGTGACGTCAGACGGAGTCGCTCGCGATGCCGTGCTCCTATGACGTCGTCCACGCCGGCGTGTTACGAAGAATTTTACGAACATTGCTGACACAAGGGGGATATTCACAAGGTGAGGAATCCACAGGCAGATACTGTGTCTACCATAAAAAGCGTTACTGAAGGTAAGTAACTTGTTCTTTGGAGTTGACTCCAACACCTTCTACCCCCTGCAACAAGCCATTCGCGTTGTAACGACATGCGTTGTAATGACATGCGTTGTAACGCTTCCGTTGTAAAGGCTGCTTCCCGATAATCTTTCTCTTTCAAGATGATTTTGAAGTGCCCAAGTATGGGGTTTATAGTCAATATCTAGCTTTCCATTGGTAGTTGTCCTTAGTTTGATCATACATATACTTACCTATAGAAACTCACCTTCTCAATATTTTACGTTTCTCAACTTCACGTTCATGTACATTGACAATATATATCTTCAAAATACATAGGGGCAAATTACGATGTTGATCACCGCGGCGGTCTCGAGGCCAACCAACCGCCGGTGGAAGTTCTGATTGCCTGATTACAATGCGATCTAACACTCTTCGTCGCATACTCCCATTTCTCTATAGTAGCTTGTGCTACGGCCATAAAGCTTCTGTAATACAGGCTCCCTTAAAGAAATGGGGGGAGAGGGGGTGTAAAACCCTGCAACCTGTGGCAAGCACCCCATGGTGCCTGCCACACAGTGCAAGGAATTACGGGGGGCACCCTAGGTACCCCCTCAGCCACCAACCGTAGGCCACGGAGTCATGGGCCGGACCCTTAGATGTGAAGTTAAGAATAGTACATCTATACTTTTCTGTATGCACTCATCTTGATATTTTAGTAGTAGTAATATTTTAATATTTATGCTGTCGATATTTAGAGGTACAACTGTCAAAAAGGAAAACAGAAGAGAGTACTAGGTAATAAATTAGAATGGTAATGGAGGTTTCAAGGGTCAGATCGGTGTCGCTCTGAGAACGCTAGTACAATAGGAACAGTCTGCAGACTATTGGCCAAGGCGTGAGGATGTTGTGGTCAGATTTAGTTTCGCTTTTTAGTTTACTGTTAGCAAACCATGACAATCTCTATCAGGGGAGAGGGTTAGAGAGGACGGAGTTTATGGAAGGAAGTTTATACAGGTGAAGTTTGGAAATAGGTAAAAGGAAAGAAGGCAGAGCTCCTGCGTCTGCAAGCATTCAAAGTCTTTTCATTTATCGTTAAGAGGAGAGTTCCCCAACAAAAAAAGGTAGAGGGTAAAATCCACCTTTAAAGAGTCTAAGTAGAAATAGTTTACTTACAGGAAACTCATTGGGAGTGGTTCAAGCCGAAACATTACAAAACACAGATCCACGCAACAAGAGAGTCAAAACATGTGGAGTTGCTGCCTTCCTCACAAGTACTCTGAGGTAGTAATCTTGACAACTTCACTTTACAACCCAAATATTGGACCTTTTCCAGTGCTTAATTTGAGCCTATAGTTTGCGGTGCTCAGCAACGTGACTAATAGTTATTAATTCAATGTACAGTTAAAATGACATACCTGCTGCCTAAGTGTGTGTAAATAAAACACCCAGGCAAAAAACACAATACCAACTAGCACACCACAAATAGTTCAAATCGCCATAAAAACTAATAGACAACTGTTTTAGCACTTAAAGTACATTTTAATTCCATAGACAAAATATATGATAAAAAAATCGTTAATAACATTTGATAAAAAGCTTTTTGGCATTATAGCATATGCATTCCTTCATACAATAACAGTGTACATTTAAAATAATGGATGGTTTCCTGATGTTTGACAGCTTGGATGGAAGACAACTGCCTGAAACACAACACAGACAAGACTGAGGTACTGAATTTCGGCAGCCACATGTCTCTCTGGAACGACTCCTGGTGGCCTCTGGAACTCGTACCCACCACCACTTCAAAAGGTCATGGCTGCAACTGCGGCATCATACTAGACAGCAGATTCTCCATCAAATGACAGGTCAACGCCGTCTCCTCACATGATTTCACACGCTCCAGATATTCTGCAGAATTTTCACATGGCTACCCACCGGCACCAGGAGAACAGTGACGCAAGCCCTCATCAACAGCCATCTCGACTACTGCAACATAATCTATGCAGGCATCACGGACGAACTCATGCAAAGACTCCAACGATCCAAAATGCAGCAGCCAGACTGATCCCGAACTTGCCCAAAAGGACCCACATCTCCCAGCACCTGAAAGACCTTCACCTGTTCCCCATCCAGAAGAGATACCATTTCAAGCTTCTGACCCACGCCTACAAATCCCTCCATGACCAAGGACCGGCATACATGATCCACCATCTGAACTTCCACAAGCCACCCAGAAACCTCCACACACGTCCACCTCGCCCAGAAACTGCACATCTGTCGCTGCAACACCTCAGGACAGTCCTGAAACGCCCTTCCCCTCCACCTTTGAACATCACCCTCATTGGCGGACTTCAGGAAGGGACTCAAGACCTGGCTCTACGACTCAGATCCTCACCCCAGGGCATTGATATCATCACGGGTGATAAGCCACACTATATAAGCACAGTTTCATTGAAGGCAAGCCTGCTAGGATCTGTCAAGAAATTGTGTAAATTCTTATTGACAGTGATTCTGTGTGTTAATCGCATTTGATACCATCCTTCATTGATTTGATTTGATTTGATTTGATTTTGGACTTGTAGAGCGCATGGCTGCCCTGGAGCGTCCTCATTACACACTGTATTTGGCTATAAATACTGGTGCTCTGCAAACACTCATTGTTCCTCTGAGCCACAGGCAGGCAGTGTCTTGGGCGAGAGAGATGCTTTGACGAAGTGAGTACAGCATAGCTGATACCCCGGGCAGCATATCCGGACAAACTACCATTCTACTCTGTGTATATATATATATATATATATATATATATATATATATATATATATATATATATATATATATATATATATATATATATATATATATATATATATATATATATATATATATATATATATATATATATATATATATATATATATATATATATATATATATGAAGAAATCCCCGCCTGTCAATGGATGACAGGCAGCAGCAGGGTGCAGACCTCGCAGCGCCACAGCAGACAGGCAAATGAAGCTCTCCAATAATCCAACTCGAGTGAGTAGCAGGTTCAAAACATTTATTAAGGGGTCATAACCACCAATCTTCACAACCTCCAACTTTTTGGCGAAATGAAGACACGGACCCCAGGCTGCAGTACGGTAGATGTATTCACCTCTCAGGCGACGCGTTTCGAGCAACTGGTGCTCTTGATCACACACCATACACCTGGTCAGCTGACTATTAAATATATTTTTTTGGTAGTGATGCTCCACCTCTCTGATGAGTCACGTGTTACCATAAACACAAACAAAATACTATTAGATACAACGCATGAATGCTGAGTGGGGTCAGTAAGGGCACAATAAACAATATTGCTGCATGAATGCATAATCTCATTATATCACATACACAGTGGGATAAAAATAACCTGGAAATGAAATTTCATAACTGTAACCAATCTATAAATCAGATCGATCAAAACAATGTATATACAGATAAATATAGACCTATTTACACTAATTACATACAATATACCTATATACAAAAAGGCCAAAGATTTAATATTCAGCCTAAATATGCAATAAACTATGCCAGGTCACTAATTAGAACAATCTATACATAGTTCTAATCCGTGTATACGATATATGCAGTAGGTGTGGGCGGAAAATCCGTTCCGCTCGCGGATTTTGCGGATTTTCGGGAAATCCGCAATCCGCGAGATTTGCGAATTTCCCGCAAAATCCGCAAATCCGCGAGCAGCGGATTTTGCTCGCACTGCTCGCACTGTTCGCGTGAGTTCGCGCCCCGCGAATAAGTGCAAAATTGCAGAAATACGATTTTAGCAAAACTGAAAGTAACTACTTACCAGGTTCAAAAGTTCAGGCACATCATTAGTAGCCATTTCCTGTAGTGCTTCCTGAGGGGCCCCTCCAGAGTTCAGTTGCCAGTTGAAACTATTATGTGACCCTGCTCTGAACCTCAGAATAGTTACACATATGCCACAAAGGTCCTGAATTACAGCTAAGGGAGACAAGCAGGAGCCAGGCTGGAAGTTAAAATCCATTAATCAGCCCCTAATTCATTATTGTCAGTTGGGGCAGGGCAGGTGTTGTAACTAATTTTGCAACAATGAAAGCACTTAGCAAGTGCAAAAGATCACTAATCAGGGCGCACTAAGGAAGCAGGTGCCAGCTAAAAAAATATTCTGTGACACATTAATCAGCCCCAAATTAATTCAGGTCACTTGAGGCAGGGAAGGTGTGCTTTGCTTTGCCGAAAATAATGTACACTGGACAACCAGAGGGTGTGATGATGAAACAGAGGGTGGCATGGGTGGGCCAGAGGGTGGCATGAGTAGTCAGAGAGTGGCAGTGGTGACAGAGAGTGGCAGTGATGAAGAAGAGTGTCCCAAACAGGCTGGACACGTAGAAACAACAAGTTCGCAAAACTTGCGACCCGACAGGTAAGTCCGCAAATTGCGAAATTGTAAAAACCCTCGCGAACTGGCAGAAACACGGGCGAACACAAAAAAAAAAAAAATCCGCAAATTCGCGGGAATTCGCGGATTTTGCGGATTGCGAATCCGCAAATCCGCAAAATTCGCGAACGCGAGATCCGCAAAATTCGCTCATGCCTAATATGCAGTCTATTTGCTGACATTCATAATGTACTTAATGTGCCCTAGTTACCCATACAATAGTGATTGCCCTGTACTATTGAGTGCTCAAAAACTTAAATAAGAAAAAAATAATATACTAATAAATGTGAATATACCTTGGAATAATCAAAGAAAAGAGAAGAACGAACTTGTGGAAAAATATGAACAGTATTTACAAAGTTACGTCTGGTTACACAAAAATAGCAGGTAAATAAATTCAGCTGAAAGTTTCATGATAGTTGATTTCTTAAAACGACTTGTTCACCCGTGGTGTACCAGGGGCCAATCAAACTCCAAAATTCTTAATGAGATTCCGTTCTGGAAATCCCTAAATGATGAAAACATAGATTCATGCTTTATCAACCAATAGCAAAATACTGAAAACACATATATGAATGAGCAAATGAAATAACTACAGAAAGTGATGTAAATCTTCTGTGGTATTAAGTCCATTCGGGTATTTGCTGTCAAGCTCAACTATGTATTCAGTCTCTTTTTTTCTCAGTAGTTTTTCTCTGTCTCCCCCTCGTTTGAGAGGTGCCACTGCATCAATGACAAAATATGTGAAATTGCTTAGATCATTGTTGTGAGTTGATCTGAAGTGGCGAGCTACGGGGTATGCACTATCATTGTTAACTATAGCACGTAGATGCTGTAAAATACTAACGTGCACCTGCAGCTTGGTACTCCCTACATACCGTAGGCCACAGGTGCACGTCAGAACATACACTGCAAAGTCACTGTGGCAGTTGTAGTTCCCTCGAATAGCTCTACTGACCTGACTGAAAGGCGTGTTGTAATGCGTGGTATTGATACCGAATTTACACGCCCTACACGTGGAGCACTTGTAAAAACCATCTTTCTGTTTAAGCCAGGTGCTGCCACCACCTAGCTCCGGACTTGATTTCACCAAACTGTTGTGCATGCTTCTGGACTTTTTATAGGTTATTGTTGGTGTAGCTGACAATGTGTCATTAAAGAACCCATCGGTCATAAGAATTGGCCAATCTCTCTTTACAATAGACCTAATTTGCCTTTCCTGTTTGCTAAAGGATCAAATCAAGCGAGGAGTATTGCTATTATTAGCTGATTCTAGTGCTTCAGATTTCAGTAGTGACTCCCTAGATCTTTCTCGACTACGTCTCAATGCACTTTCCAAAATCTTATCATCATATCCCCTAGCTTTGAGTCTGGTAATAGTATTTTTTGCCTCATTTTCAAAAACCACTGGATGCTGCTGATTCTTTTTATGCGCAGCAATTCTCCGTAAGGAATATTGGCAATTACATGTTTAGGATGTTTACTACTGGCATGCAATTTATTTATTTATTTATTTATTTTCGAGATTTTTATTGCGCAAACAAATACCCGAAGGTGTCTCGGCGCATGTGGAGGCTAGAGGGACCGAACAGCAAGCTTACTGGTTGAACAACCATGTCTTTAGGAGCGTACGAAAGCTCATCAGATTGGGGGCAGTTTTAATCATGAGTGGCAAAAGGTTCCAAAGTTTGGGAGTAGCAACCAGGAAACGCCTGTCTCCCCGGGTTGCCGTTCTCGTGCGAGGTACCGGCAGGAGGCAGGTGTTGGCGGATCTCAGCTGCCTTTTAGGGGTATACAACTGAAACGCTTCAGTCAGAAACTTAGGTCCAACGCCGTGCACTGCCTTGTAGGCAATGCAGAGGGCCTTGAATTTAATGCGGCCCTCTACTCTTAGCCAATGCAGATGACGAATGGCGGGAGTAGTAGGCTGGCGGCGGGGGATGTCAAGAAGGATTCTTGCAGCCGCATTTTGTATGGACTGCAACTTGGATAGAACGAGTTTCTGAGTATTAAGAAAGAGGGCATTCCCGTAGTCAATTTTAGAAAACACTAGGGTAGAGACCAGGGTCTTCCCAGCTGAGGTAGGGAGGTAAGGCAGTAATTTCCTAATTTTCTTTAGGATAAAGAAAGCGGATGACACAACCTTATTGACGTGAAGGTTGAATGACAGCTTGCTGTCAAAAATAACTCCCAGGTTTCTGGCTTTTTCTACTGGGACAGGGGGAGAGCCCAGCTGGTTAGGCCACCAGATGGAGGACCATTCCGGGGAGAGTTTACCGAAGGTCATGACCTCGGTTTTGTCCGAGTTAAGCCTCAGACAATTGGAGGACATCCAGGTACTGACAGCAAGCATAGCCCTTTGGAAATTAGCTGCCACCAACAACGTGCCTTAATCCGTAGTCAGCATTCCACATGGGTGGCTTGGCATATATCCTGCCGCGTGGCTCCCTAGTTCACGGGGTGGTGCAACTCGGTGGCGGGCTGCCGCCAAAAATGAATGCTCCTTTGCCATGATATATGCCAAGCCACCCATGTGGAATGCTGACTGCAGATTAAGGCACGTTGTTGGTGGGGGCCCATCTGCGGGCTCGAAAAGGACAGAAATGAGTGCACCATCAGCGGTTTAAATTTTGGAACTACAATATCCATAATGCTTTGGGACATTGGACCCGCCCATCTGGGGGCGTACTGCAAGCATTAATGGATGCAGAACCAAGCACGCATTTGTGACCGCGACCGCCTCTGAGGAAGAAGGATTTTGCCTTCGAAACGCGTCAGGCGTATCGCGATTGCAGCTGTCAAATTATACCTACCAGCATCTTCTTGCCTGTACTGCTTATTAAAGGCTTGCCACCTTAAGTCCAGCGTTTGAGTGCAACTCATTTGGGGTATGGCAAAGGAGCATTCATTTTTGGCGGCAGCCGGCCGTCGAGTTGCACCACCCCGGGAACTAGGGAGCCACGCGGCTGGATATATGCCAAGCCACCCATGTGGAATGCTGACTGCGGATTAAGGCACGTTGTTGGTGGGGGCCCATCTGCGGGCTCGAAAAGGACAGAAATTAGTGCACCCTCAGCGGTTTAAATTTTGGGACTACAATATCCATAATGCTTTGGGACATTGGACCCGCCCATCTGAGGGTGTACTGCAAGCATTAATGGATGCAGAACCAAGCACGCATTTGTGACCGCGACCGCCTCTAAGGAAGAAGGATTTTGCCTTCGAAACGCGTCAGGCTTATCGCGATTGCAGCTGTCAAATTATACCTACCAGCATCTTCTTGCCTGTACTGCTTATTAAAGGCTTGCCACCTTAAGTCCAGCGTTTGAGTGAAACTCATTTGGGGTATGGCAAAGGAGCATTCATATATATATATATATATTCACTGAAAAAAACAGAGGTTTCACACCAGTTATAGTTAGGAATTAGCATTTAAAAAACCTTTGAAATTCACTGAAAAAACCAGAGGTTTCACACCAGTTATAGTTAGGAATTAGCATTTAAAAAACCTATTAAATTCACTGAAAAAAACAGAGGTTTCACACCAGTTATAGTTAGCTGGAAATTTTACTGACATAAAACCATTGAAATTCCCACGTTATAGTTAGTTGGACTCACTATAACTTGCGCGTGCAATGCACTGCTGATGACATCACATATTACATCACTCATGACATGGTCATTGACATCACTCATGACATCACTGATGACACCATCCAGTGAATGTGTGTCTTTCTGAAAAATATATATGTTTTATATATGTATTTGTAAAGGACGATGGAAGAATAAATGGTTAAATAAGTGTGTAAATGGATGTTTGTTTTTAAAAGAATTGATTGGTTAACTGCCTTATTAAGAGTATCTTAGTGAATACACATATTAGCGAATAATGTTTAAATATTTAAATATATGTATCAGTGTTTCACTTTGTGTATAAGTGGCTGTATGGGTTGGTGAGTAGCTACATGTGTGTGTATATGGGTTATTATATGTTTTTTTAGTATCAGTATGAGTGCCTGTATAGTTTGGTGGGGGTGTTACTTAGCACATAGATGTATCAATGACTGACTCACTGTTTGTATGTTTTTTGAAAACAGCATATGTGCAGGACTGTATGAGTGGATGAGTGTGTATATGTGTGTGTTAGTGATTGAATGCCTGTCTCACTAGTGTGTTTATCAGTAACAAGATATATTTTAATCTAGTATATGTGAGTATTGATGTATATAAGTCAGTATATTTGAGAGTGAGAGATTGTAAGAGTTCCTGTTTAAATAAGTATGTGTTTCTATAAGTGATTGTTTAAGAGAGTACATATGTGTAAGTTTCCTTAGAAGTAAGGTGGTAGTGTGTGTATATCTGTATATGCAAATAAATGGATGTTTATTAGTTTATTTGCATGTGTGAGTATATGTGTGAGTAACTTTTTGATGACTGTCAGTGTGTAATAGGTTGAATAGGGGTATCACTACATATGATGAGTGAGTATATGTATGAGTGACTATATAAAACTGTTGGTGAATGTGTACATAGATGGTGAAATTACTGAATTGGTTGTTGTAACTGGTATGGGTATATCCACTTTTTTGAAAATGTTAGTTTCTATTTTTGAATATGTGTTTCAAAGGTTACTTTACAGTGAAAGGAGGTCTGTCACTGTGTCACAAGGATGGGGTCATCAGTGATGTCATGAGTGATGTCACTGACCATGTCTTGAGTGATGTAATATGTGATGTCATCAGCAGTGCATTGCACGCGCAAGTTATAGTGAGTCCAACTAACTATAACGTGGGAATTTTAATGGTTTTATGTCAGTAAAATTTCTAGCTAACTATGACTGGTGTGAAACCTCTGGTTTTTTCAGTGAATTTAATAGGTTTTTTAAATGCTAATTCCTAACTATAACTGGTGTGAAACCTCTGGTTTTTTCAGTGAATTTCAAAGGTTTTTTAAATGCTAATTCCTAACTATAACTGGTGTGAAACCTCTGGTTTTTTCAGTGAATTTCATAGGTTTTTTTAATGCTAATTCCTAACAATAACTGGTGTGAAACCTCTGTTTTTTTCAGTGAATTTCATAGGTTTTTTTAATGCTAATTTCTAACAATAACTGGTGTGAAACCTTTGGTTTTTTCTGTGAATTTCATAGGTTTTTTAACTGCTAATTTTTAACTTTTTATAGGGCTTCATACCTATGTACTTTTTAGTGAATTTCTAAGCTTATTTTTTCGCAAATGTCTATAGCTGAGAAAGGTATGTTTTTCTAAAAATGAACCCTATATTGTATATTAAGATAATATTTTTGTTTTAAAATAGTATTTTACTTTTTTTTATATTTGACTCTGGAGCGCTCCCAGTGCGCGTACCGGTGAACGCCCCGGTGCGCGTACCGGTGCGCGTCCCGTCAGCGCACCAACAAAAAAAAAGAAAAAAAAAATAATGAAGGAGTGAGCATGAGGAATGGGGACAGAGAGAGTGGTGTTAAGACAAAGAGAGCTAGAGGGAGGAACACAGAAGGACTGTGTAATAGATAGTAAGACAGAGAAAAGGTGTAAGAGGAAGTAACTGAGAAAAAGAAAATGAATAAGGGAGCAAAAGAAGAGAAGAAAGAGGAAGAAGACTAAAGCAGAGGTTCTGGGAAAATGTGAATGGGTGATGAAAGTAAAAGGAAGGAGACTTAAGTATGGGGAATGACAGATAGTGACGGAACCAGAGAAAAAAAACAGTAGTTACGGAGGGAAAGAAAATAGCAGTGAGTGTAAGTAAAGAGGAGTGAAAGAGGGTGGATATAAGTGAATAAGGGTAAGACATGGGGAGTGACAGAGAGAAAGAAGAGAGAGAGTAAAGGAAGGAGTGTCACAAAGGGACTAAGTTAACCAGTAAAAAAGGTAAGTGAAGGAGTGTGGATAAGCAGAGGTAATGAAAGAAGTTGAATGTGGTAGGAAGTAAACATGGAGGATAAGAATAAGTGAGAGAAGCAAAGTAAGGAAACAGGGGTGAGGTAGAGTGAGAGAAAAGTAGTGAGGTTAAAGCAAAGGGTGATAACAAACTACATTTTGTAAACACACTTACCATATAATTAATGAAAACTTGTATCTGTGAAAGACAAAAGAAAAAACTCGTTATAATTAGTTAAAAATATATATTAAAATAGAAGAAACAGTTCAAGAGGTTTAAAAATCTAAAAAAGTTTACTAAGAAATAAAGCAATAGTAAAGGATACAAAAACAGAAATAAAGTAATGTAGAAAGAGTAAAAAGAAGGAAAAAGAAATAGAAAGAGAACAAATTACTGAAGGTAAGTAAGATACTAAACGAATGTGAGATACCAAAACGAAATCAGGAAAGATGAGAAAGTAAAAGGAAAATGAGTGAAAAGGAGAAGAGTCTGAATGAGGAACTATTAATAAAAAAGAGGAATAGAAGATGACTGAGAGTGAGTGAAGGGGAGTCACAGAGTGAAGGGATGAAGGGAATGAGGTTAATATAGAACGATGGATGAAACAGGAGTGAGAGAGTAAGTACACAGAAAAACAAAGGGAAGGACTAATTGAACTACAGTACAATGAGTGCGAAAGAAAAAAAAATGGAGAAAAAGAAAGAAAGAGACAGGAAGAAAACTAAAGCAGTGGTACTGAGAGAATGTGAAAAAGATAAAAAGTGGTGGAAGGAAGAGATGAAATGCAGACAGTTCAAATTGGATTGAGAAGTTGTGAATGAAGTGCAGTAAAGGAACAGCGATGAAACAAAGTTAAAAAAAGGCAGTGTAAATGAGTAAAGAGAGGTAAATAAGGGTGAAAAAGGAAAATGAGTGTGAGACAATGTGAATACAATATAAATTACACAATGCAAACTATACAATAACTTCTACAATATGTTACATTATTTATTTTTGCTGTTCTCAGAATATATTGAATTTCACTTAAATTAGTGAGTTCAAAGTCTTTATCATATAACAGCGGGGAAAAAAACACAATCTAAAAGATTGTGTTTAAAAAAAAACATTCAAACATACATCTCATATATGTACACTAATCTTTGATTCACTTACTTTTCCGTGAGGCCAAATAAAAGATAGTGAAGGTCCTTTTGGTGGAAAAAAAGTCTGCTGTGCTCTATAACTTCCATTTCATCGACTTCCTATGAAAAAAGATCTAAGAACATCATACCTTACACTTTCCTCACGGCCAATTTGTGTCAGATATATCAGTATTTTTTACTTTGAGATCCACTTAAAGTATCTATATGAGATTAATAATTTAAAACATTAGATTAACTAACTAACTAACTAACTTTTATTACCTATTCCCGTCTTCAAAGGCCAATTCCCTTTACTAAAACTTTGGTTTTAAAAACACTAGATAAGAATTTGTAGTCATAAGGCAAACGTTGTTTATAAGTTAAATGAGAATCATTGCAGTAACTCCATCCTTTTTCACATTTTAAGTAGCATGTATAATGTCCTGAGGTTGTCGAAGAACCGTCATGATAAATAATAGCTTCAGTTGTAAAGGTTCTTCCTGAAATTGATAACTGAGAAGCCACAACATTTTTGATAGAAGTTGTCAATTTAGTTCCATCAGGTCTACATCGTTGGAAAACTAAAATGATATACTGCCCATAACTTTGTATAAATAATGTGGATAGCATTGGATAGTTACATTGAGTACACACCATATTATGATCTGCTGCTTTAACTAGATTTTTAAATGACACTGATTTACAGTCAGGTAAAGTCAAATATATAAATCTTTCAGTGTCTATTCTAGTAGTACTTGATGAACTACAATTGTGGCAGTCATGCTGCCATTGATAAGAAAGGCTGAAAAGATTATCTACATCTACACCTTCATCTTCCAAAACACCAAACATATACATTAAAAATTCCTGACAATCCTGCTGAATGTTCTGTGAAAATTTATCTTGACCAGAACACATATCTAAAATATTTCGAATTTCTGTTACACTTTCTATTTTTGCTCTATCACTGCTACATTTCTCAAACACAGAATTCAATAAACCACACAATCTTTGATCCCGATTTCCAACAATCTGTTCTTGTAAAATTTTAAGAAAAAAAACAACATTAACCACTACATTAGCATAGCAGTTGACACCAGAACTATTTTCAAACTGAAATCCAACAACATTTTCTTCACAATTCTTTTTCTTCCTGTTTTCAATTACAGTTTTGTCTACTTTTTGTCTTTTTGCTACTACCTCACTGCAATTACATTTCTTCTTTTTCGGCCTACCATACGTTTTTCAAACAGAGGATATTGAGGCAAATGTGGAGCATATTCTCTTCTTAACCTATTGTATTCTTTAACACAATCTAGATCTGCACAAATTTTTGTCTCATCACACTCAATCAAGTACAATCCTGATAAAGTTCTGACTCGGGATAATGCCACATATGCCATACCCTCTTTAAACACAGATCTTCCAATGTTCACTAAAGCATTATCTACACTTAAACCTTGAGATTTATGAATTGTTACGGCATATGCCAAACAAACAGGAAACTGTTTTCGGCGAACATATAAGTCTTTTACAAGTAAAAATCTAGCAGAACAACGACTGATTTGTTGTACTTGCTCAATGCTATCAAATTTTATTTTTAAAAATTCAATTCTATCTCTATTTCTATAATTCACAAAATCAACAACATAACCCATTGCTCCATTTACCAGACCTCTTTCAAAATTTAAATTCAAAATGATACGACAATTTAAACACACATTCAGTGTCTTTTCAAAACCAGCTGTTTTAGAAATACTTTTCTCTAATGAATCCAATTTAGTTTTCAAATTTTCAGACAAAACAATTGTTGCACCCATATGCTCTATTTTATCTATTGCTTCCAGTTTCACAATCTCTTCATTTTCTAACTCTAACATTTTGTTGTTGAAGATGGAACATTCTTGCAGAGTTGGCATCAAACATATCCCAGATTTCTTCTCAGTCATTTTTTAAAAAATATTCTCTGGAAGAATGTTTTCATTTGGATACAAATTTGAAATTAATCGACCATGTAAAGCTTCTTTCCCAAGCTCGCTTACTTTTCCAATTCTTACATCTTGTAGAATATTTTTATAATCTTCATCCTTTGCCTGTCGCATATTTTGAAGCAGTTCAGCATATTTAAAATTTAACCATATATTAACGTTTCCAATGCTTGCAAGGGACTTACTAGTATCTTCATGTGTGAGCATTTTAAACACTGGTTGTCCTTTTACTGGAGTCAACTGCAATAGATCTCCAAAAACAATAATGTGTTTTCCTCCAAATAACACATCATACTCTGTTCTAAGAATTTCTTGCATTCTCAAATGCACAAAAGCAAGCATTAGATTTGAGACCATGCTTACTTCATCAATAATAAGAAGTTTCATTTTCTTCAAGACTCTTGAAACTTCAGAACACGCATCTCCAGATAACTTGTTGTAATGCAATTTATTATCATGCTCAACTGGCAGCATCAGTAAACGATGTAGAGTAATCCCTTTAATGTTATGTGCTGCCAGACCAGTTGGAGCAGTTACAACACAAGACAGCGGTGAATCAGTCCTTTTCTGCAGATAACTTGCAATGGCTTTAATTAGAAAACTTTTTCCTCTCCCCGCTTCTCCACTTCCGTACAGTCGGACAGGGTCAAATGATGTACATGAGCACTCTTTTTTCTCATGTCTGAATCCATGTTCAATCTGCTCTGTGACTTCATCATATATCTTTTTCTGCTCAACGTTTAGTTGCTTTACCAAATCGTCTAAGTTAACTCCATCCTCTTGAGCTTGTTCCATAGCTCTTTCCACCTCATCCATGGCAGTGGCAGCTTCATTTTGGATAATAGGTCCTCCTAGTGGATCCTGACTCAATGAAGTAGAACTCTGACTGTCTTGAGAACTGTCTCTAGCTATCTCTTCAGCAATTGTGGTTTCTTACTCTATTTCTTCGTTCAACATTTGCAGATAATTTAGAAAAATAGGACATTCTATGGTATCCTTAGTTGCATTAAAAGAGTCTTCATAACAGAAAATCTCCAAGTGGTTCCTCTTCTGTACGCCATGGCTTAAAGAGTTGCAAAAGAGCTAAATAGTAAAATTCTCTTTTGTCTGGAGCTTCACAACTCAATTTTCGATGATTAATCAAATGGCCTTTTTTCTGCTTCACTAGACATCCTTCATAGACAATGACTGCATATTTTCCATTATTGATATCTTCTGTGATGTTCCTCTTATAACTGTAGTTTTGCAGAACTTCATACAAACAAGTGTTCTCAAGGTGAGTTCTTCTATTTGGATAGTATGTATCCAACATATTTGTCTTCAAAATATCTGTACTGTTTGGTTCTTTCTCCGCCAAATATTCAATTTCTTGTACAGATTTCAAAACTCGGTTTCGTGTTGCAGCAAGACCTAGACTCACCCAAATGATTGTTCTTGATTTGGCATAGAGACTTGCTGATGATAACCGATCAGAACATTCATATGCTCCAATTTCTCGATGCGACAACATCTTCAGACTGAAACTATATAATTTCTTGCTTAGACTCTTTTCATGTGAAATGTCCTCCCACATTTCCTTCAGTTCTGTCTTTTCTTTTTTGGTGATGTAAGATGTCACATATCGAGCCACAGCAATAGAATTGTCAGCAACGAACTGAATATCCATGTTAGCATTCCACATGGACAAAATCACTGGGTTGTAATCGTTGATGTACTTAGATTCTTCATTTCTTTTCAAATTGTATGTATTTTTGGGAGATTTCCTCGTCACAGTATGTCGTAGAGATGACATCAAATTATTTACTCTTCCCTTCGAAATCACTGGTCGTGGAAACGCAAAACGACATTTCGTGTAGTACTTTTCCTTGTTTTTAAATTTTCGACGACAGTACTTTCCACAACGATGAGATTGAAAACGTAAAACTTGTTGCCTTAAACTGTTTTCTTCAGTAGATTTTGGAACAGCACATGTTGAATACTCTTCAATGAAACTCATCACTGTTTCATCCAAATCTGATCCAAATTTGGGTGCATCTTTAATCCATAACAACATATGTATATGAGGAGCACCTCTCGCTTGATATTCCTTCCTCCAAAAGAAATCCAAAACCTCTCCAAGGGGAGGATTTTTTTTGTTGGTAATAAAAGACATCATAGCTTCAAATCTATGATTAAAATATCTGCAAACATTTACTGGATCCAAAGAACACAGTTCTCCAGGTGTTTTCAATTCTATATTTTGTATGTTTCCATTTGACTCTCGTAGAAATTCAAGTAAGTCGTCCCATGCATACTCAGCACAGCTAAGAGTGAGGAACCATGTAGGAGTTCCTAAGTTTCTTAGCATACATTTCAATTCTCCATGACGACGGAACCAATACTCATTGGTTCCACGTTGACATGCCATGAGATTGATTAGCTGAGATTCCAAAATACTATCTTGCAGATTAACTTTCTCCATAAAGTCCCTTGCAGAAACATTTTGCAGATGAGCTCCACTTTTCAGTATATGATTAACTGCAAAAGAAAGCCCAGACAAATCACTTTCAAACAGTAGATGAAACAAATACGGAATGCATTGACGAAACCTTGGATCTTCAGCATATAATCTTAAAGTCCGGTATTCAGCTGCAGGAATTTGAACTGGTCGATCATCATATCGTCCACCACGACCTGTTGGAAATAATTGTGGAAAACAACGAGCTTCCAAACTTTCTTCCCATACACTAATAGGACTTCCTTTTGCTGCTTTCATTTGAAACAAGTCAATTGCATTCCCCATTACTTCTTTGGAATGCAAAGGATGAACAGTATAATGTTCATATATTTCTTCACTTCTAGACACATCAACTTTTTCAATTTGACCAACTGAACAATCACTGTCTTCTTCTGTAGCTGTTTCCTCTGCTCCAACACTTACATCTTTGTAGTACTCATTGTTTTTTATCAAATACAACGTTGCCTTTTTGACTTTCCTAACATCCACTAAATCTTGCCAGATTTTCTTACTCTTTGTCGGAACCCCATTAACTAGAATAACCAGAGGATCCTCTTCTACTCTTTCTACACCAATTGTATCAATATTTTTCTTTACATCTAGAGGCAAATAAACAACTGTCCCCTTTAATCCTCTTTGTAAATCTGTAGGAGGTAATTTCCCAATTTTAGGCTCCATGCGAACAATAGCTTGAAAAGGATGGACACATTGAATCAAAATTGATTCATAAGTATTTAAATCCATCAATTCAGAAGGAATATCTATCAACTGAAGATTATTATGAACTGCTCTAGCAGGCATTCTATTTTCATTTAATTTTTGCAAACAATAATTACAAATACGCTGATCAAAACTCAAATCAAAAGAATTGTCCACCAACAAATAACTTACAAAATCCTTCCATTCACTATTATTTTCCAATTCACATTTTGCATATAAATCAACTAACCTAGTCTGAATTTTATAATGAGTCCGTCGACAACACACACAAGTTAAATTAGGCCTTTCACTTGATTTCACCTTAAACTTGGTAATTTCCTCGTCAAACTTTTCTGTACTTGAAATCTGTCCATTATCTTCCACATTACCATCCATTACTATATCCATTTCTACACTGTCCTCTTTGTTCCCAAAATATCAAAACTCAATTTCTTCACAAATAGTCTTCACATCCACTTCAGATCCATGCAAAAGAGCACTGTTTAACTGTTTAAGCTTAAGTGCTGGAGTTTTTGCATAATACAACTTTCTCACTAATTTCCTCACCTTATTATGATGCACTGCTAACATCCTAAAATGATGAAAACACTCTGACATACTTTTCTAGAAAGACAAGCTAGTGAATGCCCATGCAAACCTGTGCTTTCTCTCACTCTGCAAGGATCTAACTCTTGCAAGATCTTCATTTTTTGTTTGAGACTTTTCTTACTATATGTACGTAAGAAATTTCGAAGCAAATCGATTGAATCCTGTCGCACACTACAAACACTACTACACTTCCATGTGTACACTGGACCCTTAGTACGTCTCCCTAAAACTTCATCAGCTAACACCTCTTCTGCATCTCTAGACACAAGTTTCTGTTTTTCCATCACACAACCATCTTTCACCTCATATGCTCGACCACTGGTGTCAACTGCATGCACCAAATCATTTTCCTGAAAGTAACTCTCCTCATTGAAAAATGGCTCAGAACTTGAACTATGCATCCATTCACCAGAAAATACTTCACAAAAATTACTCCGATTAATAATTCTTTTCCATCTACTGTTCGATTTGAAAACATCAATTGCCTTATTAAGTATCCTAATTCTATTGATTACTAAAATAAATAATTTTTTCTTAACTTCAAAAGCCTGATCAACAATCTTCTCTACGGTTTTCTTTTTCTTGTAAAAAGCAGTTCTCAGTTTACCTTTCTTATCATTTTTTAGCAAATTTAAAACTACCCTATTGCGAAACATTCGCCTACGAATGTCCCTAAATTGATTTACCCTTCTATTGTTATCCATTCTCTTCTCTCCTGCTCCAATCAAGACATTTTTTGTGGGCCTCTACTTCCTTTTTAGATTTGCTGTCTCCTTCTGAATATTCACATTAGCAATATCATTTCTTTTTGTACGACATATGTTGCGAAGAAAAGACTTAATTGTCTTACCAGGAGCTTTTCTGGTGTTTTTTGAAGTAGTTGTTGTAGAGGATTCCATAAATTCTGTTGCTGATGTTCTCCTTTTACGTATGGTATTTTTGATAATTCTTTGCCTTGAAGGCATTTTTTCTTGCTTTTCAGAAGTTGATTTGAATCTGTTGTTCTGAAAAAAAACACATGAAAGACCACTATTAGCAAACAACAAAGTAATGACAAAAAGCAAACAATATAAACAATAAATTGCAACATATTTAAGTTTATACAACAGCAACTCAGGGCCTTATTTATGAAGGCCTTGCACCACCAGTGCAACCCATGTTAAAAGTGACATACCGGCGCCACAAGACAATCATAAATAAGACCCAAATATAAATACCATTGATTGGCACCAAAAATCGTTTTTTGAATAACATTTAAAAAACACAGGGCAGAACCTATGTACAAGCACTGAATTTCACTTTTGAAACCTCACTGTTTCCCAAAATACAAATCCTCTACCTTGCAAATGTTGATAGCAAACATTATCAAAAAGCAGAATACAAACCAAGAGCAAAAAAACTGAGGGCCTTATTTATGAAAGACTTGTGCCACCAGTGCGTCACTTTCTTCCCATGTTAAAAGTGACATACCTACGCCACAAGACAATCATAAATAAGACCCAAATATAAATTCCATTGATTTGCACCAAAAATCGTTTTTGGATTAACATTTAAAAAACACAGGGCAGAACCTATGTACAAACACAGAATTTCACTTTTGAAACATCACTGTTTCCCAAAATACAAATCCTCTACCTTGCAAATGTTGATATCAAGCATTATCAAATAGCAGAGCACAAACCAAGAGCAAAGAAACTCAGGGCCTTATTTATGAAGGCCTTGCGCCACCAGTGCGTCACTTTCTTCCCATGTTAAAAGTGACATACTGGCGCCACAAGACAATCATAAATAACAGCCAAATATAAATTCCATTGATTTGCCCCCAAAATCGTTTTTTGGTTAACATTTAAAAAACACAGGGCAGAACCTATATACAAGCACAGAATTTCACTTTTGAAACATCACTGTTTCCCAAAATACAAATCCTCTACCTTGCAAATGTTGATATCAAGCATTATTAAAAAGCAGAACACAAACCAAGAGCAAAGAAACTCAGAGCCTTATTTATGAAGACCTTGCACCAAAAGAGCATCACTTATTTCCCATGTATAAAGTGATGCACCGGTTGCACAAGGCAATCATAAATAAGGGCCACATGAAAATACCATTCATTTGCACCCAAAATCGTTTTTTGAATAACATTTAAAAAACACTGCCCAGAACCTATGTACAAGCACTGAATTTCACTTTTGAAATCTCACTATTTCCCAAAATACAAATCCTCTACCTTGCAAATGTTGATAGCAAGCATTATCAAAAAGCAGAACACAAACCAAGAGCAAAGAAACTCAAGGCCTTATTTATAAAGGCCTTGCGCCAGAAGAACGTCATTTATTTCCCATGTTAAAAGTGACATACTGACGCCACAAGACAATCATAAATAACAGCCAAATATAAATTCCATTGATTTGCCCCCAAAATCGTTTTTTGATTAACATTTAAAAAACACGGCGCAGAACCTATGTACGAGCACAGAATTTCAGTTTTGAAACATCACTGTTTCCCAAAATACAAATCCTCTACCTTGCAAATGTTGATATCAAGCATTATCAAATAGCAGAGCACAAACCAAGAGCAAAGAAACTCAGGGCCTTATTTATGAAGGCCTTGCTCCACCAGTGCGTCACTTTCTTCCCATGTTAAAAGTGACATACTGGCGCCACAAGACAATCATAAATAACAGCCAAATATAAATTCCATTGATTTGCCCCCAAAATCGTTTTTTGGTTAACATTTAAAAAACACAGGGCAGAACCTATATACAAGCACAGAATTTCACTTTTGAAACATCACTGTTTCCCAAAATACAAATCCTCTACCTTGCAAATGTTGATATCAAGCATTATTAAAAAGCAGAACACAAACCAAGAGCAAAGAAACTCAGAGCCTTATTTATGAAGACCTTGCGCCAAAAGAGCATCACTTATTTCCCATGTATAAAGTGATGCACCGGTTGCACAAGGCAATCATAAATAAGGGCCACATGAAAATACCATTCATTTGCACCCAAAATCGTTTTTTGAATAACATTTAAAAAACACTGCACAGAACCTATGTACAAGCACTGAATTTCACTTTTGAAATCTCACTATTTCCCAAAATACAAATCCTCTACCTTGCAAATGTTGATAGCAAGCATTATCAAAAAGCAGAACACAAACCAAGAGCAAAGAAACTCAAGGCCTTATTTATAAAGGCCTTGCGCCAGAAGAACGTCATTTATTTCCCATGTTAAAAGTGACATACTGACGCCACAAGACAATCATAAATAACAGCCAAATATAAATTCCATTGATTTGCCCCCAAAATCGTTTTTTGATTAACATTTAAAAAACAGGGCGCAGAACCTATGTACAAGCACAGAATTTCAGTTTTGAAACATCACTGTTTTCCAAAATACAAATCCTCTACCTTGCAAATGTTGATATCAAGCATTATCAAAAAGCAGAACACAAACCAAGAGCAAACAAACTCAAAGCCTTATTTATGAAGACCTTGCACCAGAAGAGCGTCACTTATTTCCCATGTATAAAGTGATGCACCGGTTGCACAAGGCAATCATAAATAAGGGCCACATGAAAATACCATTCATTTGCACCCAAAATCGTTTTTTGAATAACATTTTAGAAACACTGCGCAGAACCTATGTACAAGCAGAGAATTTCACTTTTGAAACGTCACTGTTTCCCAAAATACAAATCCTCTATCTTGCAAATGTTGATATCAAGCATTATCAAAAAGCCAAAAACAAACCAAAAGCAAATAAACTCAGGGCCTTATTTATGAAGACCTTGCGCCAAAAGAGCATCACTTATTTCCCATGTATAAAGTGATGCACCGGTTGCACAAGGCAATCATAAATAAGGGCCACTTGAAAATACCATTCATTTGCACCCAAAATCGTTTTTTGAATAACATTTAAAAAACACTGCCCAGAACCTATGTACAAGCACTGAATTTCACTTTTGAAATCTCACTATTTCCCAAAATACAAATCCTCTACCTTGCAAATGTTGATAGCAAGCATTATCAAAAAGCAGAACACAAACCAAGAGCAAAGAAACTCAAGGCCTTATTTATAAAGGCCTTGCGCCAGAAGAACGTCATTTATTTCCCATGTTAAAAGTGACATACTGACGCCACAAGACAATCATAAATAACAGCCAAATATAAATTCCATTGATTTGCCCCCAAAATCGTTTTTTGGTTAACATTTAAAAAACACAGGGCAGAACCTATATACAAGCACAGAGTTTCACTTTTGAAACATCACTGTTTCCCAAAATACAAATCCTCTACCTTGCAAATGTTGATATCAAGCATTATTAAAAAGCAGAACACAAACCAAGAGCAAACAAACTCAAAGCCTTATTTATGAAGACCTTGCGCCACAAGAGAGTCACTTATTTCCCATGTATAAAGTGATGCATCGGTTGCATAAGGCAATCATAAATAAGGGCCAAATGAAAATACCATTCATTTGCACCCAAAATCATTTTTTTTAATAACATTTAAAAAAACACTGCCAAGAACCTATGTATAAGCACTCAATATCACTTTTGAAACGTCACTGTTTCCCAAAATACAAATCCTCTACCTTGCAAATGTTGATATCAAGCATTATCAAAAAGCGGAACACAAACCAAGAACAAAGAAATTCAAGGCCTTATTTATGAAGGCCTTGCGCCACAAGAGCGTCATTTATTTCCCATGTTTAAAGTGATGCACCGGCTGCACAAGGCAATCATAAATAAGGGCCAAATGAAAATACCATTGATTTGCACCCAAAATCATTTGTTGAATAACATTTAAGAAACACTGCGCAGAACCTATGTACAGGCATTCAATTTCACTACTGAAACTTAACTATCTGCTTCCAAATATTCTCCATAGAGCAAACAAGTCTCTATCTTAATTAAATAAATCATTTCTTACCTTTACAAATGCTTTCGGAGATTGAAAACAGTGTCAGACACACACACCAATTTTTCTTTAGCAGAGCAAAAGGTGTGCACTCAATACACTGAAACCAAGACTGGCATAGAAAATCTCTAACTTTGTACACATATGCCTTAATTCAACCAATCAAAAGTCTTCCCTCACTATTTTCAAACCAACACCCTTCCCCCTCTCAGATCTTTCTATCTGTTACCATAGCAACTCCCTCCTAACATGAACTCTCGGGTTCAAAAGTTTATTGTACAATGTTGCAAATTAACTCAGCAAGGATGTTTGACCTCTCAATACACCAGCTTATCCAGGGCATTATTGCTTTTAGTGACTTTTTTTTAACCATTCAAATTGCTTCTTTCACACAACACAACCATGCACCTTAACTTTCAGTTTTCAACTGTCTGAATCCACCAATCATTGCTTGTGATTCAAGAGCAGGGAAACTCCACAATTATTTTTTTGTAAACTCCTACTGTTCCAACTGCCATTTCATTCCCACACTTCATCTGACTGCACCAGAACCTTCTCACATCATGTATTCTGTATGGATTATTGGACATAGCTACATCCACTGGGCTCAAAGGTATGCAGCAAGCATAAATTATCAGAACCTTGATTTATCAAATCTGGAAATCAAGTGGATTGGTCAGAGAGGATTGAGATGTCATCAATTGATACCATTGGTGAAAACCTTTTTGCATCTGCCAAGCCCTGACCTCTTAATAGTGCACTGTGGTGGAAATGATTTGGGCACTATGACTGGGGTTGGTCTGGAAATGCTTTTAAAGGATACCTTTGATCAATTGATGACACTTTTTCCACAAACTGCCTTGGTATATTCCAATATATGCCAAAGACAGAAATGGAACTGGTCCAACCAATTTTGTCCACAATTTGAGAAAGCACGGAAACATGTGAATAAATCTGTTTCTGCTTACATGAGAGACTGTGGAATGGGTTCAATATACAATAATAACTTGCGTTACAACATGCAAGACATCTACAGAGGAGATGGTGTGCACTTCTCAGATGAGGGGAATAGAATATTCCTCCTGAATTTAAGCATTGGAACCTACTTGTAGGTACCTAAATCAACCACAGAACCCAAAAGCTCTTTTCAGAGCTACCCTACCTCTGATCATTCAAAACGTTTATCTTTTTCTAACTTTTTTCACTATTTTTCACCAAAGTACGCTTCCCGGTACGCGCACCGAAGAATTTCTTTTTTTTTTTTGCCTTTATGAGCCTCCTAAGCCCCCCTCAGAAAACCTAGAGGGTCAAGAAGTGTCTACCGTGCCCCCTTCTACCCATTCCGAACATTGTTTGCCCTCCATCTTGTGTCTCGATTGTACCGAAACACAAAATGGAGGACTCCTGTTACGCTGCCGGTACGCGTACCGGGGCGCGCACCGGTAAGCGCTCCATAAAAAAAGGTGGGAAAGTAATTTACAGAAAAACCACTGAAGACACTTTCATCAAATATAGAATAGGCCCTACTACATAGCAGTCCCTTCCATTTGCTCAAATTTGGTGGAATTCCATTGAGACATTTAGGCTACAGGCCTGTCTAAATATCCTGAGGTAAATTACATGACCAAAACACATATGAAGTGTTAGAATTTACAACCAATTAAAACGTTTCTTTCATTTTCTACGATTATTTCCTGACATTTGATTGGTTATGTACATGAATAAATAAAAAAAAAGAGAAGGAAACACAGCCATTTTGACTACTGCTTCCTGAAGTACATTTGAAAAGAAATAACACTGACAACTTCAACTGCTTTCTCAAAGGTAAGTTGTTATTTTGGAAAGTGAAGTATGTTGTACACTTTAAGTTAATTTGAGAAAAAATATTCTGTTAGTTATATACTATCCCTCTGTAATAGTTATAGATTGAGATAGACTTCTCTGTTATAGTTATGGATTGAGTTAGGCTTCCCTTGTATTATTATAAATTTACTTAGGCTTCATCACATACTCTTTGTTATATTTCAAATTCCAGCCTGATACCATACACTGCCCAAAGATAACTTCACTGTTAAAAAATCCAAACTACATGTCTGAACTTAAACCCAACAGTGCCCTATCTCTACTGATATAATTATTTTTTATGCAATTTACAGCAACAAAATGAAAGGAGAAAATAATATTTCTTTTGAAATTGTTTTGGACAACAACCATGATGGAAAAAATGCTGAAAATGATAACATTGACTTTATGGATGAGTCTCTGGACCTTGAATTACTTGAGTGTGTGGAATCAATGGAAACACAGAATGTAAATGAAGAGATTCCAGACAACATTTTATTAGAAGTTTTATTAAATTATGAAAAAGAATCAGAAGAATAAATGTATATTTAATAATCAAAAATTGTTCGAGCCATTATTCATTTTTATATGTAATTCATCAAGAAGATCAAAAATATTTAAAATATAAAGTGAGACTTATAGTATACTGTACAACTTTTTTGTGTTACATAGAAAGTTTGCTCATAGTTACTTCATTTCTCCCACTATATTATCTCCAATGTCTATTTTACATCTCTTTATCATCTCCTGCCTCCATGTTGTTTCTGCTTTCCTGACAGACTATGGTATGGATTCCATATACCACAATAACTTCTGTAACAACATGCAAGATATCTACAAAGGAAACGGTGTATATTACATTATAGACTCTGCATTGATACCTACATGTTGGTACTTAAATAAAAAAAATAAAAAAAATAAAAAAACAATTAATAAACATACACTTTTTTTAAGTGATTTTTTTTCCCATAGTACGCTCCCCGGTGCACTCCCCGGTGCGCGTGCCGGGCGCTTCCCCCGCGAAAATCGAAAAAAATGGCCCCCACATCAAACCTAGGGGGTCAGGGGGGGTCTACCCTGCCCCCTTATGGTCATTTCCCCCTTTGTTTTAGCCACCTCTTGTGTCTCGATTTTACCGAGACACAAGATGGCGGCCGCTCCGGACTGTTTCGAATGTTTACAGACACCCGAGAGCCAATCAGCTTTTAGTGCGCACCTCGCGTGGCGCGCCTGGAGCGCTCCCCGGGGCGCGTACCGGGGCGCTGCCATAGATATATATATTTTTTTGAACCTAAATTACTCAAAAACCACTGGAGCACACATCATGAGACATAGCAAAGGCACATCGGGCTACCAGTCCCTACAATTTTGCCAAGTTTGGTGGAAATCCATTCAGCCGTTCGGGCTAAAAGTGAAATCGACCGCCCTATGGAAATTAACATGGGGAAAACGTGTTTTGGGACCCCCCTTTTTTCTCGGCCCCCGCTTGACGAATCCCCCCCAAACTTTCAGGGAAGGACCGGAACGCCGCGAGGCCATTTTGAGGAGATTTTCAGTAAGATTCGTCAACCGGCGCCAAAGTTATTCCAAATAGAATTTTGAGATTTAACATTGAAAAAAATCCTAACTATAACTACCTACTGGCGACCGCCAGTAGGTAATATATATATATATATATATATATATATATATATATATATATATATATATATATATATATATATATATATATATATATATTAACAACTCGTGGTGTCCCAACGTGAGCTGCACACGAACGGCATGTAGGTTACCAGCCTCAATCACAGGTACTGATGGGCACAAGACTGGTACTGTGAGCAGCTTCTCGTATGCCTGACGCGTTTCTGGGTATTCCCTTCATCAGAGGCAGTTGGAAAGAAGATCGCGCTGTTGGTAGGCAACAACTCCTTAATTAATGTCCCGCCCTTAATTCACGGTAATGGAAGTCTGGGAGTTGTAGTGCCTGTAATGCCTTCCTTTAATTCGGCGCGCTTATTTTCTGCCGTGGATAAGGCCCGACTTGGGCCCCAGTCATCGTGTCCATCATAAATCCTGACATGACGCTCCACATTTGGAAACGGTGAATCCATTGCCGTGGCCCCCTGGGTGTCATGGGGTGGTGCAAGACTCTGCGGCTGGGTTGCTGCATTTAGATTAACAACTCGTGGTGTCCCAACGTGAGCTGCACACGAACGGCATGTAGGTTACCAGCCTCAATCACAGGTACTGATGGGCACAAGACTGGTACTGTGAGCAGCTTCTCGTATGCCTGACGCGTTTCTGGGTATTCCCTTCTTCGGAGGCAGTTGGAAAGAAGATCGCGCTGCTGGTAGGCAACAACTCCTTAATTAATGTCCCGCCCTTAATTCACGGTAATGGAAGTCTGGGAGTTGTAGTGAAGGGAATACCCAGAAACGCGTCAGGCATACGAGAAGCTGCTCACAGTACCAGTCTTGTGCCCATCAGTACCTGTGATTGAGGCTGGTAACCTACATGCCGTTCGTGTGCAGCTCACGTTGGGACACCACGAGTTGTTAATATATATATATAGATATATATATATATATATATCTATATATATATTCACTCCCAGGCTCTTTTCGACATATATATATATATTTTTTTTTTTTTACTTAGACTGAATCCTTCCTCCACGGTGTTTGACTACAAGCGCTCCTCCCCTCTTGTGTTCAAGCTCATGGGGCCCTAATTAGGCAACCTAAGTGTACGTTCCCTGCCAGTTTTTTTTAAATGCTGAGAAACTGTCACATCGTGTTTTTTCTCTCTTGTATAGATGACTACTGGCACACAGCACTTATGCATTATAAAAGGGCACCGATCTATGCAAACTGAAAGCTCATTTAGAGTGTGTGTTTCTTGTTATATGTATTGTATTGTCTTGTACGTCTTGAACAGAACTTCAAAAGGCCAGCACGATATACATGTAAAAATTACGATGAACTTTCGTGCATGGAGTGAAAAATATATCACCTTTTAAACCTTTCACGAGTGTGGTGAAGGGGTGTTTCGAATATATTAGAGTATATACTACGAATATTAACTTTGATCCTCTATCCTTACAGATCTTTTTGAAAGAGAATACCAAGTAGGTATTGGATGAATTTATTTTGACAGAGATGCATATTAGCCTTTGACATTGACTAGGCTGACCACACTAGGTAACAGTCAGAGTTGTGAAAGAGATCAACATCCTAGGTCTTGAAGAGAAGCTTAGATGTAGGCTTCCAAACATGTAGACCCTTGAGGAAACTACCCATTATAAACTTTTTCCTCCTTTTCCCCACTTTTATTAATACCAGCTATAGGGAGTATTAAAGTTTAGTTTTCCACACAGCCAGGTATTTTTTAACTCACTTATCCTCTGACCCTTCCACTCTCACATCAAACACATTATTTCACTTCACTTGAAAGTGCTCCCACGTATCCGTAGGTCGTAGCATGCCCCGTCCCGCAGCGGAGCTGGAAGAAACCGATGATGAAGCATGCCACCAAGGGACCTTTTGGTGGGTGAGGGTTATTTTAGAACACATATTGTTTCTCCCATGCTAGAAAGCGAATGGTTCTCTTGGGTTTAGCCACTGTTTGTAAGTATAGCACGGTTCTTTGGAATTGAGAGTAGACTCCCTTTGTTTTTTTATTACGTGTAGTGGGGGCAGAGTACACAACTTATTATACCTCTTCATTCCCTTCTTTGTTTTTTGGCATCATCCAGGTTCTCCAGAAGTTCTGTGTGCATCACAGACATCCGAAGTAATCTCTCTTGGAGTGAAGGAGTCACTCCCCTGCATCTGCAGGCACCGCAACGAAGTTGACCGGTCTGCTGCTCCTGACGTCCCACAGACTTCCCATAGCCCAGTAACACAGGTGGTGGGACTCCAGCTCCCTAGAGTCCTGACCTGTCTTCTCAGCAATTTTGAGGGCTGTATCCCTTGTCGGGCTGGTGGAACAAAACTGAGCACTGAATCGACTTTCTGTTGCCAAGGCTTGTTGGCTCTGTATTCCAGACCTAATTTTCCAAAGATCAGCGTCCTCATTGCATCCTCTGCACTGAGGGCCACCATCTTTGGTGAGCTGCCTGAGGTCCTCTTGCGACTTCTGTGCCTTTGGCCTGTGGGTCCTCCTGAGGGTCTTCTCCTGCTTCAGTGGCTCCCCTGCTTAGTCGGGGCCTGCTCTGACACTCCTGCACTTGGTGAGTCCCTTGGACCTTGCTGGGACACCTCTTGAATGGCTCCTAGTCTTCCCTCGCATCGCCTGGTCCTCACAACTTCAGCAACAAGGTCACCGGCGTCTCTTCTGAACCCACCGACGGTGCTTCCGTGCATCCTTGTCACGGCCGAGTGGCATAAACTCTGTTTCCTCTGCTTGCAGGTTCTTCACTTCCAGAATCCACCCTTGGATTTCATCAGACTCCTTCACAGTCTTCTCCAGAGGCATCTTCGTTGAAGTCTCCCATTGTTTTTCCACTGCCAGTTCTGACATCACTTCACCCCTATGCACCTGGCCACCCTGGTGCAGGTAATCTGGTTCCTGGGGCATCCACAGGTGAGGTGGCTCTCCAACATTCTGTCTTCCAAATGGTTTCTTCAGGGTCCTCCGAGAAGGGTCATTCTTATTTAAAACTACAATCTCTACTTCTCCATTGACTTCTATTAGGCACACAGCTTTGTTTCCACTCTGCACACAGCCTCCATGGAGTTCCTGCATACTTACCTTGGGTGGTTCCTTGTGTCCCTAGCTCGTCTGAGTCTTCTCGTCCAAGTCCTGTTTTCCTTTCCAGTTCGCATTCCACTTTCTTAATATATAGTTTGGTCTCCCCCTGGAGACCAGTTTATATTTGTGCTACTTACCTGATTATTTCAAAGTATTCTTGTGTATTGTGTTGATATATCCGGGTAGGAAATATAGCAATGTGTTAGTGATTGTGTTGTGTAATAAATAGACTTATTTTTATATGAACACTGTTTGGTTCTTTTTCATTTAACTTACACAGCTGATTAAAATGAGTAAAACAAGCTGCATTACACTCCTTCAAGATAAGCCTGAAGGCTGCTCTCTACAGCTGCCACTTTGAGAGCTGTCTATGGTTATCAAAGACCACTAAAATCACCATAAGGGTTGTCTGGATGAATGCAAGGTGCCCATTTGAACTATGGTGCACCATATACTAAGCCAGCCTCCTACAGACATCCTATCACAAATATGGCAGATGTGACTTGTAATACGCCAGATGTCTGGCCAACCAGAATACATGCACACCATACCCTATAGCACTTGTAATGTGGTGGACAGAATATTCACCATGTTTGGCAAAGCATTCCATCCCACAGGCTAGATTAGGCCCTTAAAATCCCCAACTTGGGCCACTAGGGAGATAAAGTACGGGGTTGTAGTAGGTTCTTCCAATAAATCACGAAGCTGTTGTCTGTTGGTGGTTGCTTTATTCCAAGAGTAAAGAACAACACTGGAAACATCCAGATGTTTCAAAGGACAGGCAAGGAATGAAGCCTCAAAGTTAAATGTAAATGTAAATGTAAATGTATAGGCATTTATATAGCGCACTACTTACCCGTAGGGTCCCAAGGCGCTTCGACCGCTGCGAAACCCTTCCTGGCTTCCCTGAGAGATGGTCCCTTAATGGGTATCTCCAGGGTGAGACCAGGCATCCCCGGCGGTCTGGTGGGGCCGTTAGTGAAGATGAGGCAAGCTAATGCCCAGAGTTGCCGAGTGTGATCGCTGATCAGAGTGGGCACCGAGGCGAGAGAATTATCGAGTCCGCTGACCCTGGTCCAGAAACCTGCCGCGCCGGGAATCGAACCCTGGTCCCGGGCCGTCCTCTGCTCTCGGGTCTGCCGCCTCTAACCAGTGAGCCACACTACTTCACTAAGTTCACTCAGAACCACCATCATGGTAAGCATTTTACCATCCAAACTAACTTGACAAAACGGTCCTTGAACGTGCTTATGAGAATGGATACAAGGTAGGTCAATTATCAGGAGCACATTAGAAAACCTGTCAACACAGTCCTTAATTTCTTCAGAATTACCTGGCACAGCCACACAACTGATCCTAACCTTGTCTGAAGTAGTAACACTTTTGCACATCCCCTGGAAATGCTCCAACTTTCAACAGCAATTGCACCTTCTCCCCAGTGCAGGACAAGTGGCGCCCCCTGGCCCCCTGAGCGGCCCAGCCACAGCAGAGCCGCCCGCTCGCCAGTTTCCCGCTGCAGCTCACCACAGGCCCCACCCACCACCGGCCCATTGGCCGAGCCGCTCCCGCCACCCAGCTGACCCGCCCTTCTGTCCCCCTTCTTATGACGCCCCCAGAGCGACCGCACAGCGGACGAGCGCAGCGGGAGCGCCGACTGAGCGCCGAAGGTGCGCCAAAGGTAAGCCCATCTGCGCCCGTCCGCGCCTGGATCGCGCCCAGCGCCAGGACCCCTGGCCCCCGCAGACCCCAGCCCACCCGCCGGACGTACGACGCCGCTACCCTCATCCCACTCAACGCCGGCCGATTCCCAGGATGCTACCGAGCCACCCCGAGACGCACCCACGGACTCTTCTGCTGCAACTCCTGCAAGTTCACCTGCATCCGGACCTGCACTACTCCAGCACCAACCAAGACCAAGACGAGCAACAACAGCAGCCACCTGAGATGCATCCTGCTCAACACCCGCTCCGTCCACAGACACGCCGTCGAGCTCTGGAACCTGCTCGACACTACTTCACCAGACGTCGCCTTCCTCACGGAAACCTGGATGAACGCCTCTTCAGCGCCCGACATCGCCATCGCCATCCCAGACGGCTACAAGATCATCCAAAGGGACCGCATCACCCAGACCGGAGGAGGCATCGCCATCGTCCACAAGAACACCATCCGCATCACGACCAACACCGACGACACCCTCGCACCCGCCGAGCACCTGCACTTCCAGGTCCACATCAACCCCAAGACCACCCTCAGAGGCACCCTCATCTACAGACCCCCGGGACCACGCACACAATTCAGCGAAGACCTCGCCGACTTCATCAGCCCGCACACCCTCCTCTCCGCTGACTACTTCCTCCTCGGGGACCTCAACTTCCACCTGGAGAACAACAACGACCGCAACACCACCACTCTACTGGACAACCTCGCAAACCTGGGACTCAAGCAGCTGGTCACCACCCCCACCCACTACGCCGGACACACACTCGACCCCGTCTTCTCATCCAGCAAGGACATCGCCTTCAGCCACGCCACCGGACTCCACTGGACGGACCACAGCTGCGTCCACTTCAGCTTCAGAAGGACCACGATCCACCACCACCAGCAACAGGTTGCACGCAGAAGCTGGAACAAGATCACAGCCGACCAGCTCACGACCTCCCTGAGCATCAACCCTCCCACCAGCGCAACGAACCCAAGCCAGGCGGCCACCAACCTCGCGAAGTGGATCAGCAACTGCGCAGACGACCTCACCACTCTGAAGACCCCGCCTAGCAGACCCAGTAGCAAGAAAGCCCCATGGTTCACCGATGAACTCAAGAGCTCCAAGAAGAACTGCCGAGCCCTCGAGAGAACCTGGCGCAGAGACCCAACACCGGACAACATGACTGCCCTCAAGCTTGCCACCCGAAAACACCACCAACTCATCCACGCCACCAAGAAAACCGCATTCAAGGAACGACTGGACAACAACGCACACAACAGCAAGGAACTCTTCAACATCGTTAAAGAGCTCTCCAACCCCAACGCCGGAAACAACGACATCACCCCTTCGCAAGACCTCTGCAACTCCCTTGCCTCCTACTTCCACAACAAGATCGCGGACATACACAACAGCTTCAGCACCCAATCGACGCACGCCACGACCGAACCACCGCCCCCCACCACCAACCTCTGTGCCTGGACCCCGATCAGCACCGAAGACACCGTCCGCACGATGAACTCCATCCACTCCGGATCTCCTACCGACCCCTGCCCTCACCACATCTTCAACAAAGCCGACACTGTCATCGCACCCCACCTGCGGGACATCATCAACACCTCCTTCGACACCGCTACCTTCCCGGAGAGCTGGAAGCACGCCAAACTCAGCGCTCTACTAAAGAAGCCATCGGCCGACCCCACCGACCTCAAGAACTACCGCCCAATCTCGCTGCTCCCGTTTCCTGCAAAAGTCATCGAGAAGACCGTCAACAAGCAGCTGCCCGCCTTCCTCGAGACAAACGGATCCCTCGACCTCTCGCAGTCTGGCTTCCGGGCCAACCACAGCACCGAGACTGCCCTGATCGCAGCCACTGATGACATCCGAGCACTGCTTGAAAACGGAGAAACAGCAGCCCTCACCCTCCTAGACCTCTCCGAGGCCTTCGACACTGTCTGCCACCGTACACTAGTGCAGCGACTCAGCAACGTCGGAATCCAGGAGAAGGCACTGGAGTGGATCATCTCCTTCCTCGCCGGAAGGACACAGAGAGTCCGCCTCCCCCCGTTCAGATCTGAAGCCACCAAAGTCATCTGCGCGTTCCTCAAGGCTCCTCGCTCAGTCCAACCCTCTTCAACGTCTACATGAGCCACCTCGCAGACATCGCACGCCAGCACAACCTCAACATCATCTTCTACGCCGACGACACCCAGCTGATTCTCTCCCTCACCAACGACCCCGCCACCGCCAGATCCAACCTTCACGAAGGGATGAAAGAGGTAGCCGAATGGATGAAGAGCAGCCGCCTGAAACTGAACTCGACAAGACGGAAGTCCTCATCCTGGGATCCTCACCCTCCGCCTGGGACGACTCCTGGTGGCCCCCGCCCTAGGCAGCGCACCCAAACCAACAGACCACGCACGCAACCTGGGCTTCATCCTGGACTCCTCCCTCTCCATGACCAGACAAGTCAACGCCGTCTCCTCGTCGTGCTTCAACATCCTGCGCATGCTACGTAAGATCTTCCGGTGGATCCCCACCGAGACCAGGAAGACGGTCACCCAGGCCCTCGTCACCAGCCGTCTGGACTACGGCAACTCCCTCTACGCCGGAACCACCGCCAAACTCCAGAAGAGACTCCAGCGGATCCAGAACGCCTCAGCACGACTCATCCTGGGCATCCCCCGTCGCAGCCACATCTCCGGACACCTGAGAGACTTGCACTGGCTCCCGGTCAACAAGAGAATCACCTTCCGACTCCTCACCCACGCACACAAAGCCCTACACAACCAAGGCCCAGGATACCTCAACAGCCGCCTCAACTTCTACGCTCCCAAACGCCAGCTTCGATCGACCGGCCACGCCCTCGCCGCTGTCCCCCGCATCCGAAGAGCCACCACAGGGGGACGGTCCTTCTCCTACCTCGCCGCCAAGACATGGAACTCCCTCCCGACCCACCTCCGCCTGACCCAGGACCACCTCGCCTTCAGGAAGCAACTCAAGACCTGGCTGTTCGAGCAGTAGCGGACCCCCCTCCCCTAGCGCCTTGAGACCCTCTGGGTGAGTAGTGCGCTATATAAATGCTTTGATTGATTGATTGATTGATTGATTGGATGATTTCCCATATGGTTCCTAGCACCACACCTGTAACAAGTGACAATGCCCTTTCTCAACTTACCGCTCTTACTAACAGTTGCGATCAAAGAATCATCAGAAATATAGTTGACAGGTGAGAGATCAGGTTGAGTGCTAATTTGACTAGTACCCTGAACACTCATGACCTGGGTTGTTATGATGGATCTCTCAGTGCTTCTTGCAATGTTAAATTGTCTCCTTTAGACTTGGGTTGGTGCACTTCAATAGCCTTTCCTGCACCGTCTCAGAATAGCAATTGAAAATAAACGGATTCCTTATATAGATGTCAACATTGTTTTCAAACTCACAACAGGATGCTTACACACATACTGTTACAATATACTCTTCATTTGTTTCTTCGACAGATTATTTTCACATAGAGAAGTTGGGCCTCCCAAGAAAGACACTAGATTCATCCGTATACTGCTTCCGCATCCTTTCTTTAGCCTCTAAATACACATTCCAGGGTGCATCTTCCCCCCGGAGGAGCCCGCACAACTGGTAGGTTATCAAAACTCTATGACCAGCAATATTAAGGTGATTAAACAAAAGAGCAGCTTTTATGACTTGTGAATACCCAACAGCATCTACAACTGTAATGTAATTCTCGAAGATGCGCAGCAACTCTTGCCACTTTACTTGAGGCCTGCGTGGTCTTTGCAAAAAAGGGAAGAGGTTGCACTGCACCTTGAACAGTCGTCATGATCCCAAGTCAGAAAATAGAAGTCTCACATAAGAAAAAAGAGCTGAGAATAAGGTATTGCAATGCTTCCCAAACATTAGCCAAGCAAGGTAAAAGACAAAACTTGAGGAAAACAAAACATACTCCCACAGAATGCAAAAGAAGCCTGCCCTCGGCTCCCGCTGGTAGCTCTGCTTGAAGACAAAGATAAAGGGCCGTAGAGGCGTAAAAGTGACGCATAACTGCACTGCGAGTAGTACCCAATTTAAAATGGCCGCCGACATCTGACGCTGTTACTTTGTTGCTGCGTGAATACCAGCTTATTGGATTGAAAGGAAAACTAAGATGGCCATTGACGTCTGATGTGTTGCCTGACTGTAAACAGGTTAGCCTTTGGGAACATCAGTACATACGTAATCCCGACACAGGTCACAATGAAGTCAAGAACAGCCGGGTGTTGTTGGAGTACCACGAAGCATCACTGCCCACGTTGCTCGATGAGAACACCAACAGACAATCGAAAGATACTGCAGATGGCAGTAAAGGTATAAAAGAAGCATCTCATGCTTCCAGCGCACATATACGCTGAAGTCAGGCTGCTGTTTTTAAAGTTAGTTTCATGCCATAAAGTCTCAGAAAGTGGCAAAATTCACAAAATTGAGTTGTGTTGATGTGTCGAATACATGCAGTCCCGTGATGCGGGGTTTCTCTCAGCAGATTTCAGTAGGTGGGTTCCTACTTCTGGAACCAGATGAAGTACGAGTTATAATAGGTTCTTCCAATAAATGACAGAGACGTTGTCTATTGGTGGTTGTTTTATTCCAAGAGTAAGGACCTACCACACAGATGGTTCAGAGGACATGCATTGAATGAAGCCTCACAGTTCTCTAATTTCACTATTAGGAGTAGCAAATTACCATCAATTTGTACTTGATGGTAATTTGAAAAACTTTGAAAAATGTACTGAAGTGCATTTTTCAAAGTTCCATTTTACACACACCGCCCTTGGGGCATGTGTGTGTGCAAGATGTACTCCTATACAGATTTCAGGGGTGCAACAGGGTGTCCTTTTGACACCCTTGAAATTGCTCGCACAATTTGTGAGTACCCATTAGGTACTCGCAAATTGCTAATGCAATTTTCATTCATTGCTATGCGCCTCTAGGCCCATAGGAATGAATGTGAAGACATTCCCTAATTGCGACTTGCAATTTGCTAATCGCAATTAAGGAATGTTTAAAAAACGCTATTTTTTTGCGATTTCTACATGCATAGACTTTTGCGATTCCTTAATAATCGCAATTAAGGAAAAGTCTACCTTGAGGCATGAACCTGCTAATCTCATAGAGTTATTTGCGAGAATGCACACTGCCATGTTATTATGAATGTAATGAATTGTTAATAATATATATGGCTTCTTTGATCCTATTTGTAGTATCCCAGTGTTGCCCTTCTGTTTGTGTATTACTCGTTTATGGCTTGTTCGACTTAGTTTTAATATTATTAAAAAAGTTTTTTAGGTATTTAAATGATGTTAAGAAAACCAGTGGTGAACAATGACTAAATGGACTTTTGCGATTTTGCACACTTGATTGATACGCCGCTATCAAATGATTTTTATTTTTTATTGTCTCTTTTATGGCTGCATCTACTGCCGAATAAAGTTTATTATTATTATTACCTCTGGCACTGCTCAGTGGTTCTGTGCTTGTCATTGAGAACATTATACTCGGCCTGCTGTGCCAGAATCTCTCAAAGGTTGGTAAAGCAAGGAAAAACGGATTTTCCCTGCTTGCACCCTTGCTACCACACTGTAAGGGGTAATGCATGACGTCACAGACAGGTCTTTTAAGTAACGTTTAAAATATTCCAAGGTCAACATGCTGCGTCCTTGAGTTTTCAGTAAAACTTGCTTTCTAAATACCACGCTCCGTTTCTTGACTGTTTTCCTGGCCTCAGTCTGTGCTATCATGAGGTGAAAACAACCTCAAGTAATAGGGCTGAGACGAGGACGGCAAAGACTCGGAGTCATTTGACTTTGACCTACATATATCTGTTCTTTCTCTTTCTTTGTAGGGCGCTTGCGATGTTCCAGTTCCTTTCCTGAATCCTCCGAGACTTAAAGAACGTTCTCCGAATATTTTTAGTGAAAAGACCTCTGGCCCACTTCCGCCTGTCACTGGTGCACGTGGCAGGCGATGAGGGCATCTGTTGATGGTGGAGAATGAGTTTAATTTCCTGTGAACCCGAGTCATTGGGGCTCGCCCTCACTATGGCCCCCAAGATTTGTGCAAACAGCAAGCTGTAAACACTGTTGTTTATGCAACATACATCATGACCCTTCTGTGCCAGCTGCAGGAAAGGGCACTGTAGCAAAGGGTGAGACGATGGAGTGTCGGCAACAACACATCCCTCTTCCTGTGGGATGCCAGGGGTCTATCATGACGGGTCTTTGATGCATTTCTCTAGTAGGTTTTTCAGGAAACTGGCAGTGCCAGGAGGAATGTGTTGACTCCACTGTGCCAAGGGTCTTCATTTTAATCATGCCTAGGCCATGTCACTGGATGGAGGAAGAAAGGCAAAAGTGAAAATAAAAAACAATAACAAAAATAAACTGAAGCAAAACACTACAGCTAGTGGAAAAATAGAAAACAACACCACAATGGATAAAAAAAATGTGGAAACGGTTATGACATAACATGGCTCTGTCCCCTCTTGGAGATAAACAAAACAAAGTCTACGATCCTGAAGAGCACTGGCTTGTGACACTACACTCTGTAGAAAACATTTTGCCTGGAAAAATTGTGGGGAACTCGGCAAAACAAATACCATAAAAGGGGATACAAATCTGCACAATAAACCAGGTGGGAAAAAAAGTGGAAAGGAAGCCAGAAGACCAATTTGGGTGCAGTAAGGGGTGCTGGGATCAGACATGTAGAAAGGCATCAGCGTGTGGGTAGGATTAGAAGAGTATTGGTTGGGTGAAAGCACTGACGTAGGGGTAGTAGAAGAGGTATTGACAACTGGCAGGGGTCGAAGTATTAGTGCATGGGTAGGAGCAGATGCACTAGGGTATTGGTAGGGGAGAGGTGCTAAGGTAGGGGTAGATATGGGTATTGGTAAGGTAGAAGTGCTGAGGTAGTGGTATAGATACTTGTAGTAGGGCATACACAGGTGTAAAAGCATCAGTGTATGGGTGTGAGTAGGTGTTCTATAGTTATTGGTGAGATAGGACTAGAGAAATTAGGGCACTGGCAGGGTAAAGATGCTAAGGCAGAGGTACTAGGGTATTGGTAGGAGTAGAGAGGCTAAAATAGGGGTTGGAGTAGATGTACTACGATGTTTGTATGGAAAGAAGCGGGTAAAGGGAAGAGAGAGGACCCCACTAGTTCCAGGGAACAGGGTCCTCAAGACATGTAAAGCCACAAAGGGAAATCCCTGGAAACCGATTCTCACATCACCCTCTCATTCTTTCATACCATACAATTGTAAAGCAAGTATTGGTCCCTGAATATATTTTCAGACTAAAATGTAGCGTTTACAGTATTTTTTATTATTAAAAAAGACTTCTTTCGTCTACTTTTTTTAAAATTTCAGAAATTCTTCTGAAAACATACACATGAACAAAAAATGAAAACACATTTTCTACATACAGTTTATACATTTAATATCATCATAAAAAATACTTCTCAAAGAAGACAGGACTTAGCACATATTCATAGGTCACACTAGTTACCCCCCTCACTAAGCAGATCTAATGCTCTTTCTAAACCTTAATCTGATCCAATGGCCCTCAATATTTTGTGTGGGGCCCTCAGTACAGGAGTTCCAATGTATCTGAGGTTTCCCAGGCTTTATTTGGATTCTTTATACAAAAAATAGGCGTCAGCGCGTTTCAGTGGTTTGGACCATTAGCTGTGGGACCCCCTTCTTCAGGACAATATTTCTTGTGGGGTTATTTCTGTATGTATGAAAAATGAAATAAAATGAAATAAGCATTGGGTTGAAAGAGCAGTCAACTGAATGGCATTTTACATATCCCTGTCCCTCCATTGCTGCTTAATTATCTGAGAAATCAGTAGTCCAATATACTGAAAACAGCAATACTTTTAGCTGTGTATGACCTTATCTTGTACTTAAAGACATATAATTCCTTATCTTGTGCAAAAAGATCCTATATCGATATTACTCGCCATGTGGTCACCTTCTATGAGTGCTTTCACTATCTATTGCACCTGCAGTTTGACGAAACTTTGCATACAGTCCACATCCTTGTACTGCCATTTTGCACATTATTAGTTACCATCCTTTCCTTATAACTTATCCCCAAAGACAACATCTCTTTAAGTCTTAAATGCTAGTCATACACTATACCAGTGGTTCCCAAACATTTGACTCCTGAGGACCCCCATTGAGTCACACCTGGAAGCCTGGGACCCCCAAGCAATTTGTAGGAGTTACATTTCAAATATTAAAACAGTAATTTGAAAAAACACGTGTGCACACAAAACAAATACTCAAAGTACTAAGGATTTAGGGGCCAGATGTACGACCATTTCATTTAGCGCCTCGCAATTACGAGTGGCAAATTGCGAGTCGCTAAATGAAATGTACAACAGTGTGTTTAACACTGTTTGGGATTCCCAATGGGGTCGCAAATTGCGAGGCTCTTTAATATTATTGAATCTCGCTATTTGTGAGCCAATTGGGAATGCCAACCCTCCCAGGGATGGTGGCTTGCTAGGCTCAGCAGACAACCATGTCTGGGACTGCTTTTAAATAAAGCAGTTTTCTTTTTAAAAATGCAGCCCTTTTCCATGCATTTAAAAAAAAAAGAAAATGAAACGTTTTGGTTTCATTTTTTAAGGGAAGGCAGTAGTTCCTTGGACCATTTCCTGCCCTTAAAAAATAATTTTGCATGCATTTGCAAAGGGGTAGGGGACCCCTTCCCATTTGCTAATGCATTACCATCTACTTGAAGTGTGTGGTAATTGCAAGTGTTTTGCTACTGCAATTGTAGTCGCAAAAAATGTGTACATGGTTTTGAGACTCGCTATTTGGAAGGGAATGCCCCTTCCAAGTAGCAAGCTGCAAAACCTATTTAGCGAGTCGCAAAAAAATTGCTACTCGCGAAATAGGCTGTGTACATGGCCCAATAGGTTTTTGCATGCTCAAACGGGTTCGCGAACCCGTTTGCGCATATAAAACAAGTCGTACGTCAGGCCCTTAATATTTTATTTTGAAGGAATAGCCCCTCTGTCACATGTATTTCATTTGTTTTATAGCATCTTTCATACCATTGTAGGATGTCAAAGCACTTTACATCACACACATATAGAGACAATGAATCATACTTGTAAATCAGTGTAGAGAAAATGTTACATAAGGTAAAGCAGACTACAAGGTGTAGAATTCACATGTCATTCATACTGGTAGGCATTTTTAAATAGTGCTTGGTCTGGAAAAGCACAAACTCAGGATTCAGAACATAACACAGTGGCTAGCACTGACTTTAACATTAAAAATGTATTTCCACTCAAATATATCTTTTTAGCAGCATCAGAATAATGAATGACTGGTAAAAAACATAAGTTACTAACTGGTACCAGGCAGTTTGCAAGCAGCTCTTTGAAGACAGTTTATAGGTCCCTCTGGTAGATTACGATTGTCACTTATGAACTGCAGAGTAACAAAAGAATCTCTGTGACAAAAGCAGTAACCACGAACCTATGCACATAAAATACTTCTTTTTAAAATGCATGTTACACGTTCTTTGCAGTAGGCACATTAACCCTCTGTGCTACATAAGTTAAGTCAAAGCTGCCACTGAACAAAACTCTCATCTCTCTCCAGAAGGTACATTAATCACTGGCAATGGGTTAAAATGTGGGGAGAGTGATTTACACAAATATCATTGAAATCTCCTGTGCAGACGTTGGTAGAGGGGACAAAATACTCTACGCCAAGATAAAAAGACTACCCTTTGGAGGAAGAAAATATAAAGGCATTATCGTGTTCATATAAGAGAGGTAAAGATAAAAAATAAAGTACAAACAGACACGTATAAAATTTAGGAAGGAGAATAACGAGAAATATTATGTCTCCCCTGCATTAGTTATATGGCTGAGATACCCGCCACCCCCTCTCAACACAATCCCCAAGGATGGGAAACCGGAAACAGTTCTGAAGTCTTTGGAAGACGGGAGGGAGTAACCCCCCCGGCCGTATTTATTAAAATATGAAACAAAATTAAAACATTAAATAAACAGTTTCATATTATGTACAATTTCATTACCACATTGCGATGTTTGGCTAACCTTAACAGAGTCTCTAATACAAAGGTTCTCCTAGCCGAACTAACATCCTGCAAAACATTTACTTGAAATTTTGAAATTGTACATCCTAACGTTTAAGGGCCAACGGCAAGGTCGTAACCGGTGTCAAGATCCCTAACCCAGAAATATCGCCCTCACTTGTGAGGGGCGGCCCAGAGGCGTACCTCAAGTGCAATTACCAATTTCCCTTGACTTGACGGGGGCCCCAATAAAACTCGTCGCCACTTAGAGGTCGTACGAGGACTCGTGTGAGGTATCTAGAAGGTAGCGTAGACCTCCCCCCAAACCCCACACAACTTACCATATCTGCCGTCGCAGACGTCCTGGCCCCGGGAAATTCCCCAGGAGGGGGCTGTAACCCCTCCTACCCAGGAAGGGGCCTTGACCGCCTTTCCTCTTCTTTCGGCGACCCATCCTTAGAAGGGACCGCCTCCCCGTTGAGGGGCCAAAGGCCACCTCCCCCGAGCGCTCCCATCCGTGCTGGGTGACGCCCACTCATAGGGATCTTCCAATTAGTTCTCACCGATCATGACCTTACCGCCCGACCAAAATAAATACGACAATGCTAACTAAATGACTACACTAAAATACAGTAGCAACTATACTTTTATTAAAAGCATGCTTACCAATGAACACTAAAGCAGAATTTCTTTATTTGCAAAACACAAATCGACATTCTTTATTACATACTCAAAATCATCACGATAATACCACGACCTGTAAACGAAAATCAGAGTTGTCCATCAACTTTAATCAAAAACCACTTGCTGTCATCAGGGGCTGGTGGGTGGGTCAAAATTGGCTCTTCGTTCTGTCTCGAGCTCACGTGCAGCGAGGAGGTGCAGCTTCAGAGCACAGGAACAAGAGGATGCCTTCGGATCTTGCTTCTCCTTTTATCCGTCTTCAGGGCGGGCGTAAACCCGCCCCTGCCTGCCCCTAGGGCGTGGCCAGCCGCGTCAGTGTCTAGGCCAACCCACTCTAGGGCGGGAAAAGGCGCGCCCCGGCTACGCCGCTTCGGGCATACCAGCCAAGACTCGCCTCCCGCCCAAGATGGCTTCCCGGGGGGATCGTGGTACTCTGCCATACGTTCGGGGGGACCGAGTGGTCGCCCCTTTCCATATGGTTGAGATACCCGCCACCCCCTCTCAACACAATCCCCAAGGATGGGAAACCGGAAACAGTTCTGAAGTCTTTGGAAGACGGGAGGGAGTAACCCCCCCGGCCGTATTTATTAAAATATGAAACAAAATTAAAACATTAAATAAACAGTTTCATATTATGTACAATTTCATTACCACATTGCGATGTTTGGCTAACCTTAACAGAGTCTCTAATACAAAGGTTCTCCTAGCCGAACTAACATCCTGCAAAACATTTACTTGAAATTTTGAAATTGTACATCCTAACGTTTAAGGGCCAACGGCAAGGTCGTAACCGGTGTCAAGATCCCTAACCCAGAAATATCGCCCTCACTTGTGAGGGGCGGCCCAGAGGCGTACCTCAAGTGCAATTACCAATTTCCCTTGACTTGACGGGGGCCCCAATAAAACTCGTCGCCACTTAGAGGTCGTACGAGGACTCGTGTGAGGTATCTAGAAGGTAGCGTAGACCTCCCCCCAAACCCCACACAACTTACCATATCTGCCGTCGCAGACGTCCTGGCCCCGGGAAATTCCCCAGGAGGGGGCTGTAACCCCTCCTACCCAGGAAGGGGCCTTGACCGCCTTTCCTCTTCTTTCGGCGACCCATCCTTAGAAGGGACCGCCTCCCCGTTGAGGGGCCAATGGCCACCTCCCCCGAGCGCTCCCATCCGTGCTGGGTGACGCCCACTCATAGGGATCTTCCAATTAGTGCTCACCGATCATGACCTTACCGCCACAGGCCGGATAGTTGACCGGCTATCCGGACCCCCCACAACACTCCTACCTAAAGGTCATGGTGTAACGTTTTTAGCCAAGCTAAGAAGTCTCCTATGAGTAACTCATTCCCCACCCGAGACAAATGCAATCCATCCCCCAAATACATACTGTCATCATTAATACACCCATGGGAAATAGCATGCAGTGTCTTGGAACGGAACAACCTACTCACTTTGTTATTAAGCTTCCTAACAGAATGATTTAGAGCAGGAACCGAAATAGCCCCCCGCCACACTTTTCGTGGGATCATATGGGACCATGCAATTGTGCACCCTGGAACTCTCCTCGCTAACCAACTTACAGTGGAAAGCATCGCCTCAAGAAGAAGTCGTCTACCAGTGGTGACCAAATCATTACCCCCAAGATGTACTATCACTACAGACGGCGATGACCTCGTCCGCCCTAGCAAACCCTCAAAAAATGATTGAAACTGGTCAATACAGAGCCCGCCTCTTCCGTAGAAGGACACACTGTACCCGTATTCCCCAGCTACGTGAATCATATCACCTGCCTTGAATACGTCTGCGGCACGCCTCACGTATGAGTGGCCCACAACCCACACCTCCTTTTTCACAGCCGGTGATGTCTGACCGCTGGCCCGGTGTAGGGTCGACTGCAAAGTCCGCCCCGCCTCGTAGGCTTGCGCAACTGAAAACCAAACAAAACAAGAAGCGTGAGTACATTGCTACAGCTTCACAACATATGCAACCGCACATACCTCTTATAACAATTGGAGGACCAACGCCCCACCCGTTTAACTTGTTCAACATCCAGACCCCTGGCTGTTGCTTCTGTAGCAGCCCCTATCCGAAAGGAATGGGTCCCAAACTCGCCCGGGTTCAAGCCCGCAGCGGCAATCGACATCGCAAGCACCCGCTGAAACTGAAACTTTGTCAGTGGGGTGGCGTCAGCGTGTCTCAACAAGGTCCCCCCCCATGATGCCACCCTTCGTGCTAAATAATCTTCTAGACACCTTACCGGGCACATGGAGGACCCGGGAATCCTGCGTATGATTACGCAGTCACCCATCCCACTTTGATCGGTCTTAGACCTGACAAATGAGACCGTCATCGTCTCCCCTCTGATCTGGACGTGCTCCTGGCACAATCCTCCTGTCACATCCTGCTTGTTCCTCGCCACTAATTTGCTTACCCGCATAGCCCCATGGAATGCCAGCGTAAAAGCGGCTCGGAATAACACCGTCTCAAACTGAGATGAACACGTAGCAGGGAGACTGGATAATAACTGGGCCAGCCTATCCAAACCTATCGGGCGCCTCTCATCTACTCTGCGACCCTCAAGGCGTTGCCACCCCCGTAGCGCTTTCTGTACAACGAAAGACGCTGTCGGATCCTGGATCCCGTGAGCCCTAGCAACAAAGGAAATGGCAGCCCGATGCCTCTGAGCCGTGGCCACCGATTTCCCGACCCGATGTAAGGACATCAGAAAATCCACCACCCACTCTTCCTGGCCCCAAAGCTCCTCCCTATCAGTCCCCAAAAAGGCCAAATAGGACCGGAACGCCCCTTCATATGCCTTCCTCAGGCTTCGAGTAATTGTCTGTACCCGCACCTGACCGAAAGGGCGTCCCCGCATACTGGCGGGAAGATTCGCCAACGATACTCCCCACTAATGGCAATTTTAACATACCAGTCTCCTTCATTTTGGACCATGACACAGAATCATAACAATCCCATGTTAAGTTTTTATCGTGTTCTTTAGCTTTTCTAAACAGGTTATCATAGCAGAACCAATGATTACCCTCGTGTGATACCGAGTACCCCATGATTCGTGATTGATAAATCGGCAATTCGGGTAACAGATCGGGCCTTCGCTCCCCCAAGATCGATGTAAAAACCCCCCACGCTTGGCCCCAATTGCCAATGTTTTCATTTACCTTAAAGGCGGCCATTTTTGCGCGCCAAACACTCGGATGCATGAGCTCCTTCTGGCCCTTGACATGCTCCATCTCATAGTGATCAGTAAGCAACGAGAATATGTTTACATACTCCCCTGCCCATATCTTTTCCTTAATAGCCAAAGGAACATGCTGACCCAATTTTTCCCTACGAGAGGGTGCCGACTCATCCCTCGCAATCGGCAATGGCCGCTTACCTGCACCGGACGTTGTCTCTGCTACTGAACCCGTCCCCTGCGGCTTCTCTACTGCTGCAGCCGGCGTGGACACCTTCGCTGCTTCCCGTGACTCACGCAGTTGCTTCATTAGCTCCTGTGCGTCGACAGCCGTGGCGCCCTCGTTACCTTTTCCCAACCACGCTGCCAATTGTGCTGCCAGCTCGGGCGGCATATCTTCCTCGGACACGGGGGTGACCACAACGGGAATCGGATTCCCTTCCTTCGGCACGGGAGTTGGTGCCTCGAGCGGGGCACTGGGACCCGGGATGTCTTCTCCCGCTGCTCCCCTCCTGGGCCTCTTGTTTTTCCCTCCCGGGGCTGCTCCCGCCAAAGGACGTTTTGGTCCCCCTTCCTCGTTCTTATCCACTCGCCTCTTTAGTTCGGTCATCTCCTTCATGAGAACACGCAGCATCTGTTCAGTAGTCATGCGCTTTCCCGCCTTCTTCGGCATTCTCCAACAGAGTATCTGCAAAACAAACGAGAACGATTACAAAGCTCAAAATTGGCTCTTCGTTCCGTCTCGAGCTCACGTGCAGCGAGGAGGTGCAGCTTCAGAGCACAGGAACAAGAGGATGCCTTCGGATCTTGCTTCTCCTTTTATCCGTCTTCAGGGCGGGCGTAAACCCGCCCCTGCCTGCCCCTAGGGCGTGGCCAGCCGCGTCAGTGTCTAGGCCAACCCACTCTAGGGCGGGAAAAGGCGCGCCCCGGCTACGCCGCTTCGGGCATACCAGCCAAGACTCGCCTCCCGCCCAAGATGGCTTCCCGGGGGGATCGTGGTACTCTGCCATACGTTCGGGGGGACCGAGTGGTCGCCCCTTTCCATATTATATCTATTCGCGGAATATCGTCCTGAATACAAGATTTTAATAGAATTTTACGCCGTGAAAGAAACCTTTCACAATCTATAGGTTAGTACCATCGTGAGAAAAAAGTATGAAAGTGAGAGGTATGAATGAGATGAGATGTCGGCATTTATTGTATTTTGAGACTAAAATGAGACACATATTTTAAAATACATGTCAAAATGTACCTTAAGGGGGGATCCTCTTTAGAATATGAATAAGGAAACCATACTGTGCCTTCCAGTGAAATGTGTTGTATAAATTCTATGCTTGAAATATAGTTAGACGTTGCTTATAGGAATTCTTAAATTTACAAATCGATGTTATACTAATGTCTTTAACATGTGAATCGTATAGTGTATGGCTAGCATCTAAGACTTAAAGAGATGTTGTCTTTGGGGATAAGTTACAAGGAAAGGATGGTAACTAATAATGTGCAAAATGGCAGTACAATGATGTGGACTGTATGCAAAGTTTCGTCAAACTACAGGTGCAATAGTGAAAGCACTCATAAAAGGTGACCACATGGTGAGTAATATCGATATAGGATCTTTTTGCACAAGATAAGGAATTGTATGTCTTTAAGTACAAGATAAGGTCATACACAGCTAAAAGTATTGCTGTTTTCAGTATATTGGACTACTGATTTCTCAGATAATTAAGCAGCAATGGAGGGACAGGGATATGTAAAATGCCATTCAGTTGACTGCTCTTTCAACCCAATGCTTATTTCATTTTATTTCATTTTTCATACATACAGAAATAACCCCACAAGAAATATTGTCCTGAAGAAGGTGGTCCCACATCTAATGGTCCAAACCACCGAAACGCGCTGACGCCTATTTTTTGTATAAAGAATCCAAATAAAGCCTGGGAAACCTCAGATACATTGGAACTCCTGTACTGAGGGCCCCACACAAAATATAGAGGGCCATTGGATCAGATTAAGGTTTAGAAAGAGCATTAGATCTGCTTAGTGAGGGGGGTAACTAGTGTGACCTATGAATATGTGCTAAGTCCTGTCTTCTTTGAGAAGTATTTTTTATGATGATATGAAATGTATAAACTGTATGTAGAAAATGTGTTTTCATTTTTTGTTCATGTGTATGTTTTCAGAAGAATTTCTGAAATTTTAAAACAAGTAGACGAAAGAAGTCTTTTTTAATAATAAAAAATACTGTAAACGCTACATTTTAGTCTGAAAATATATTCAGGGACCAATACTTGCTTTACAATTGTATGGTATGAAAGAATGAGAGGGTGATGTGAGAATCGGTTTCCAGGGATTTCCCTTTGTGGCTTTATATGTATGGAAAGAAGCATCAGTGCATTGTTAGGAGTTAATGCACTGCGGTAACGGCAGGGGTAGAGGATCGTTGTACTAAAATATATTGGAAAGAGGAGGGGCAAAAGTAACTTAGGAACAGGATGAGGGGATAAATACTGGCAGGGTGTGGGGTCCCCTCCAGGAAACAAAACCAAGAGAAGGTAGTCAGCGAGGATGAAGAACGGAGGTACAACAGATACCTGCCTTCTATCCCCCTCCCAAAGATGCAAACACGGGACCGAGCAAGAATTTTGTTGTCATGAACCGCACTTAGCAAAAAAGAGTTGACACACCCAGAAACACTGATTAAAAAAAAAAAGACTTGAGACCTGTCCTGGGGGAAATTGTTCCAGACCTGTGATTAACAAGGCAGACTCCCTGCAGCCTGGCTGCGCAGTGTCCAGCTCCATCCATGGACAGTCGCGGTCGGCATGACTTGCAGGTGGGGCGATGGGCAGGGTGGCGTGGGAGGCGGGACGGGTTTAAATAAAAAATTAAAAAACCTATCTTCCCGATTCCCGCTCCACCTCAGCTCCTGGCTGGGTCCCACGTTTTCCTGCAGCTCTCCTGAATAGGAAGCTGCCACAGGCGGCCCCCCTATCCTCCCCTAAGCCAATCACAATGCTTCAATGGCAGCTTTGTGATTGGTGGGGCTGGTGCCCAGCCAGGCGCCTATGGGGAGGCCATTTTCTCAATGTAGGCTGCAAGTAACCTACATAGAGAGAAGGGAGAGTACTCATGACTGGCTAGGGCCGACCAAACAGTCAGGGCCAACACCACTAGGCAAGCCACTCCTCCCTTGCTTTTGAGCAAACCCACCCGCCCGCCCCCAACCAAACCCTTCAGTTTTCTCGCAGTGCAAGAAGCAGAAACATAAAATGGTAGTTTTACCATTTAATGTTTCTTCTTTTTGCACTGCGAGAAAGCAGTGGGGGGACGCTCCTCCGCCCTAATGGAGGAGCCGCCCTGTCCATGGACAAGGGGCAAGCCAGGGTTGGCTTGCCCCTTGCGACCCCTTACACAGCCTTTGTGACCCCTGGCCTCAGTGGTGGCATAGTCAGTGCCTGTAAAACAGGCGCAGTTCTTCTAAATGGATGTCGTCCAGAGCTCCATTTTCCTGGTTTCTTATCAATTTTTTTATTACACAAATTAGTATAATAAATAATGGAGTATAATTTGATGGAATATTACCCTGACAGTGAGGTAAGTAAAAAAGACTTTTAAATGTATGTTGTATGCATGCTTGCAGGTGAGTGTGTTTATCTGAGAGAGGGTGTGAATGTGTGTGTGTTTGTTTAAGTATGTGTGTGTGCACATAAATCAAAGTAAAGGTCAAACCGTGTGTGATGTCACTTCTGCTACCCCAGCCATTTTATGAACTGACGCCCATGGTGTTCTGCGGCTCTCGAGCAGTCCCTCCTTTGTTTCCACAGCACGCAGGTGCAAGGGTGCAGCGCCTGCTGCCTCCCCACCAATCAATGCAGCCTTTCTTGCTGCTTTATGCCACAGTTACAGTCTGTGGAAGCGGTTGCGCATCTTCTGTCTTAATCAAAATCTAATTTCCCGTGACACGCGTCAAGCCTGTGCGACCGCATTGATTTGCGCTTTTCATAATCTCTTTTTAAACACAATTTAAATAATGCCACATGCGGCGCCCCAGCTGCTATCAAAGATGTATGACGCTCACTGAACCAGGGACCGAGAGCTCACCAAGGCGAAAGCGATGCTAAGCGCTGCCTCTGGCATCAAAGAAGGAGCTCTGTGATGTTTCTCCCTAATATGTACTGCTTGATTCCACAGCTGCAGACCTCCCAGCGGGACACCTCACCTCACACTCACTGCAGTCAGAAACTAAGATGTTATTCCGAGATAGGGGAATATTTGTAACCAATTGTGCACAGAAAGTTCAAGGAGCATTCCAGTGTGGAGAATAAAAGGGATTTCTCTACTCTTTGGACTGCATTGCTAACTTCCCTTACAAAAATCAAAAATAGGTATTCCAGAATGTTTCTTTGCCTGATGACGTCTGCTTGGGTTTTGAGACCTATTGTGACATTCACTGGATGCTCTTTTTAAAATAAGCAATCCAGGTGGGATGTGTTGCCTTTGTTTCCTGTAAATTACGTCTTTTTCATGTTTATATACTAGTCTGAGTCCATGGATGGCTTTAGCGATGGTGGTGCCCTGTGCTGCAATATTTCTTGGTGCCCCCCCCCCCCCCATATAACCAGGTTGGTATGGAAAGGTGGACACTCGGGCAATGGGCAGTATCCGGGATCTAGCTGTGGCCCGCTATTCTGGGCAGCATGGAGGCCGATTTGGTCTGCGTCTGTGCTGTTCCTATGCTGCCCGCTGCCCAGTGAGGGCCTGAGCAGCCTCTCTGAGGCAGATGGGCCTGTATTACCTCCCTTTTACCAAGGGAAAGGTGTGATTCCCAGTCTCTCACTGGGCCCTTTAGTGTATGCAGATTGAGCCGAGGCAAGAGGCATGAGCAGAAGTGGCCAAAGTTATATTCAGGTGTGGTCCACCAGTGTGAACTAATCCGTGCACAAAGAGTCCTGGCAGCATTTGCAGTGAAATTAAGAAAACATGTTCAAGTTCAAGTTCAGTAATTTGTAAGGCGCACTACTCACCCAGAGGGTCTCAAGGCGCTTGGGGGAGGGTGTGTGCATTACTTGTCGAATAGCCAGGTTTTTAGCTGCTTTCTAAAGGAGAAGTGGTTCTGTGTAAGGCGGAGGTGAGTGGGGAGAGAATTCCAGGTTTTGGCCTCTAAGTAGGAGAAAGATCTTCCTCCCTTGGTGGCTCTATTGATGCGCGGAATTGCGGCGAGGGCTTGATTGGATGAACGTAGTTGGCGGGTGAGTGTGTAGAAGGACAGTCGTTTGTTGAGGCATTCGGGTCCTAGGTCGTAGAGGGCCTTGTGTGCGTGGGTGAGGAGACGGAACGTTACTCTCTTGTTGACGGGGAGCCAGTGGAGATCTTTCAGGTGACCGGAAATGTGGGCTTGACGGGGGATGTCCAGTATGAGTCTGGCTGAGGCGTTTTGGATGCGTTGGAGTTTTTTCTGTAGTTTGGCTGTGGTTCCGGCGTAAAGGGTGTTTCCATAATCTAGTCGGCTAGTGACTAGTGCGTGGGTGACTGTTTTTCTTGTTTCGGTGGGGATCCAGCGGAAGATTTTTTTGAGCATGCGTAGGATGTTGAAGCATGATGATGTGACGGCGTTGACTTGTCTGGTCATCGAGAGGGAGGAGTCTAGGATGAAGCCCAGGTTCCGTGCGTGATCTGTAGGTATGGGTGCTGTGCCCAGAGCCGGTGGCCACCATGAGTCGTCCCATGCAGAGGGGGACGATCCTAAGATGAGGACTTCCATTTTGTCCGAGTTTAGTTTTAAACGGCTATTCTTCATCCATTCGGCTATTTCTTTCATTCCTTCGTGTAGATTGGTTTTGCCGGTGTTTGGGTCTTTGGTGAGGGAGAGTATTAGCTGGGTGTCGTCGGCGTAGGAGATGATGTTGAGGTCGTGTTGTCGCGCGATGGTTGCGAGGGGACCCATGTACACGTTGAAGAGGGTGGGACTGAGTGATGATACTTGTGGTACGCCGCAGATGACTTCGGTGGCCTCTGATTTGAATGGGGGGGAGGCAGACTCTCTGTGTTCTTCTGGCGAGGAACGAGATGATCCAGTCCAACGCTTTTCCTTGTATCATTTTCCATGCCTCTTTTAGACAACCCTCCTCCTTTTTATAACACTTAAAACACTGAAGCCGTGTTTTGCAAAAAGGTGCAATCCGCAAATGTGGGCCACACGTGGTGAAATCAAACTACATGCTGCAGGCTGTAGATTGTGTTTTTTTAAACAACAACAGGCTGTTTGTGGAGTTTTGCAGTGATATCTCTTGATTTGTAGCACTGTGTAACATATCAGGTGGACTGGGTAAACAGTTTGAAAGAGGTGTGATTTGATTTGGAGGAGCGCTGTATAATAAAGGTATACAGCATCCTTCTTTGGCACTCACAGCAAGATCCTGCCGCTGCTGAAAGCAAATCTGACCAGGAAGGAGGGGGAGCGGAGGCCATGAAGGGGTCAGGGTGAGAGGAGTGCAAGCTCCAACGATGAGGGGGAAGCAAGAAGAACAAGCTGGCAACATTAGGTCTTTCGCTGACGCGAGACCTAAAAAGCCACCAGTTGTAGCCATTGTTGAAGTCTTGTCTTGGGGATAGCTTTTATAAATGCCTTAGAGTAACTGAACAAGAATAAAGTTTACTTGTAAGGCAATTGATTTGGTAATTTGCAAATTCACTGAAATGAATGGGGGTCCTATAATACAGTTCAACTGAGTGTATTTAGGGCATATGACATACTTGCTACGCCTCTGCATGATTCCTTAAAGCGCCCTACAAAAGCAAGTCTGGGTGAGAGGGGAGATGATGTGATGTTGCGGCAGAGAGGATGTGGTGTTGCTGCCTAAGCTGCTGACTTTAGAGCTCGGGAACCAGGTTTGAGTCTCAGCATTAGATCAACATCATGTAAGCAAATTAAGTAATCTTCCTGTGCCTACAAATATAAAAATATGCGACGAACTCACACCATAAATGTTGCTTTTAAATTCCATAAAAAGCACAGCAGCACAGTCACCAAGTAGTAGGTCGAAAAAAGCTGTGTGCACGCTTGTAATTAAAATAACAAAGAAGTTCAAGCCGATAGAAAGGAGTACTTCAGCCTCGGGGCACTGATAAGAAGACCGAGAGAACAACAGGATATGGTATTCTACAACCAATAGAAATAGAGGACGAGGAAGTGGCTAGCACATACATTAATGAAAAGCAAGGGCAGGATATAAGCGTACTCCTCTTTGACTCCATAGGATACAGCAGGTTTAACAGAGCTATCTGCTGCAGGCCAGCCAAGGTGCACAGTGGTGTGAGGAAGTGGCAGCACAAACAGGGTTGAGGGCATTAGGACATTGGGAGGCTTCTGGATAACCCCTGCAGTCCTTTACTATGGTCATGACAGATTGCCAGGCTACAAATGGAACTCAAGAAGTTCCATTTGCCACCTTGTCACCAGCTTTACGAACTATAGAAAGGGAGCCAAAAATTGCAAATGTTGATATAGTAAACCAGTTGCAGCTCTCCCACCTTGTACCTCACAGGCTCATCCCATCGGTACAGACCTACCACCACAGCCTGACTCAGCCAATGACTCAGATCTGCTTTCTGCTTGTGCCAGGGCATTTGCCTCATTGCCTCCAGAGAAATACAAGACCTTTTCGTCTGTTTGGCACAATCCTGATTACATTTTGTGGCAAATACACAACACTTTCACCAACATACAGCCAAGGTCTCCTTTACATTGGCTTACTTCACTTAAAACACACTTACAAGGGCAACTCCCTTCATCCTACTTGATGACCCCCGTCAGCAGTCTTATGCTACCTTGAGTTCGTATTCATTCTCCAGGAAGCGCAAGTGGTGTTTGTAACCTTCATCCAGGGAAATCAAGATTGAATTCAATTTACAGCATTCATTCAGAGGCTGCATGGACTGTCAAGGATACTGCTGTTGCTTTTTATCTAAGATTCCACGAAGAACTGATAGAACTCAATATCTTAGGTAAATAGACCAAACATAACTAAACCATTAATTGATTTGGTACTATAAATTTATCAACAGCGTACCAATTGTTGAAGGAAATGACGAAAAAAGTGTGAAGAATCACATATGCCTCCAGAATTTGCACAGAAACCCTTCTGGTAGCTACTCCTGGTGAAGAACCTAGTTGATAGGTAGTCCCAGAAATATATTGACAACCACTGAAAGAAAACAAAGGCGAAGAGAAAATATTTGTAGGTGCTGGTCATTGGCAGGGAAAACATCCATGCTGCATCCTGAGTAGGAGCAGAGTACAAAATGTCATGAGCCAGCTGCAAACTGCCAGTTTTTTCATAGTCCTATTGTTATCCTTGCCTAAAGCACATATGTATGTAGCCACTTTACTGTATTCCATACAAATGTCATCTTTATGGATACCAAGTTTGTCCAGCTGTATAAGGTGCCCTTGTCCTTTAAAAAGATAGCAGAATCTGTCTGTGCTGTGGATGGTACTCCCTTAACACAAGGGAATGGTATGGAAGAAACACACCTGCTTTCTCTTACAACTATCTCTGATCATTTGGATTTGGATTTATAACATTATCGAAGCTCCTGCTATTTCAGTCAACTCAGGCTCGACGTGCCCAGGCATCCCCAAATCGACTGGGTGAACAGTACTATTGCTTTTTCTTCTCCTGGTTGCCAAACAACATGCTTTCCCCATCAGTTCTATAAAGGATATTACAAAACTGGCCAATGTTACACCATCAAGCAATAGTTTCTGTACAGTAACACCTCAATATCAGTGTTATATGTTTGTAGTTAAAGAAAAAGTAGCAAATATCTTACCACCCCACAGTCTGTTGGACTTGGCCCTTCTGGCAGGTTCACCCCTGAACTTTACCTTTTAGTGTTACATAATTATAGTGATTTCTGGTCTTTGCGCACTTTAGCACTGTGGCGCAGTGTAAAGTGTGTGCGCTCTCTGAGTGCGTGTGTGAGATTGGCCTGCCCTCCCATAGGAATGCATGGGGAATGTATGTGTCCATGTTAGTTCCTGATGTGTGGGGAGTGCAGGCTCGAGTTTGGTATGTGCGTGTGATTAAATGCTGCGCGATGATTTGTGCGGCGTGAATGTGACTAGTGTGGAAGTGCCACTTCTAGAAGTTGGCCTGTCTGTGTAATAAAGTTGAAATGACTGGCTGGCTTGTGATTGGCTGGAGCTGACTGGTGTGCCAGGCTCCAGGAGTCAGGATGGGTCTGCCCCGGTGGTGAATGGGAGATCTGCATGTTGATGGCTGGGGAGGAGTGCACCTGGGACCTGAATAGGGCTGGGCTTTCCCCACACAATGCTGGCTCTGCCCCCTGTGGTGCGACTGATGACCCTAGCCCAGCCTCTGAATAGGAAGAGGGGCTGAGCAAACTAAAGTGCTCCAGAACCAGCTGCGTCTGGTTTTCCCCCACCCTGCACCCTAGAGACAAAGGGATTTTTGTGTATAAAATGAGGCTGTGACCTCATGGTAAATGTTCTTGTTCTTGTTTGCGGACTTGAAACGACCAGGGGTGTGCTGCTTCTGGAGCTCAGGGTAAGGCTTGCCTCCCTGGGCTCTGCCCAGCCCCTGGATGCCTTGGAGGACTTCTGACCAGGGAACCTTCCCTTGCCCTGGGACCCTTCTACCTTGCCTAGATGCCTGCAGGACTTGCTTTACTGGGAGCTGCCTGCTCCTTTTCCTTGCCCTGGAACGCTGTCTGCTGTACTTTTAAAATAATGGGCTAAGGGCGCTGGATTTTTCCTGGAAGCGCTTTGTTTTCAGCCTTGCAGTGCTGGGCTGCATCGTGTGCGACGGGTTCCCCCTGACTGGGGACCCCCCACCTCCTTGTGCTCCTCGCAGGTGCCCACCATGCATTCTTGCAACATATCTTTATTTAATTCAAGCAGCTAACCACCCTGCATCCTCGTTGCATTTTTAAACTGAATGGGTGCCACCCGCTCCTGCCTTTACGTTTGGGCTTGAGGGAGCCTACCTCTCATTTGCCCGCAGCAAAGAAAATCCCCGCAGTGGCCCGAAGAGCCGCTGACGTTTCTCAGACGCCGCGCTGGGATTGGCCCATCCTTTAGGGATTCCCCATGCACTGCGGCGGAGGCAGGAAGTAGCGCGGACATTGCGGGGCTCCCATGGACTGTAGGGAGCCTAGGAAAAGGAATTCCCCCGGAGCTTCGAGGGCTCCCTCCCTAAAGTCCCGGTCCCAAGATGGGGGACCGGGTGAAGCCAGGCACATTGCAAAGGCGGGGCTCTCGTGAGGAGAGAGCCCCGCGAATGCCGCCTCATAGATGCCCCCGTCGCCGGTGAAGGAGAGAGCAGCCCGGTGAGTGTACAGGGCTGGGGGGGCTACCTTCCTTGTTTTCGGTGCCTGTGAAGGCACAAGCATGAGCGGCCCTGTATGGCAGTGGGCTGCTCCCCCGTGTACAATGCATTACTTCGAAGATCTCCACAGAGCCTCGTGGGGGCTTCCATGCTTTATTTCTAGAGCCCCTTGGCTCCAACATTTGGCAACAGTACTCCAGGAGCCAGAGTGCTCCAGGGCCCCTATTAAGCATGGGCGGAAAATCCGTTTCGCTCGCGGATTTTGCGGATTTTCGGGAAATTCGCAATCCGCGAGATTCGCGAATCTCCCGCAAAATCCGCAAATCCGCGAGCAGCGGATTTTGCTCGCACTGCTCGCACTGTTCGCGTGAGTTCGCGGCTTCCCAGTACAACTTCGCGCCCCGCGAATAAGTGCTAAATTGCAGAAATACGATCTTAGCAAAACTGAAACTACTTACCAGGTTCAAAAGTTCAGGCTCATCATTAGTAGCCATTTCCTGTAGTGCTTCCTGAGGGGCCCCTCCAGAGTTCAGTTGCCAGTTGCAACTATTATGTGACCCTGCTCTGAACCTCAGAATAGTTACACATATGCCACAAAGGTCCTGAATTACAGCTAAGGGAGACAAGCAGGAGCCAGGCTGGAAGTTAAAATCCATTAATCAGCCCCTAATTCATTATTGTCAGTTGGGGCAGGGCAGGTGTTGTAACTAATTTTGCAACAATGAAAGCACTTAGCAAGTGCAAAAGATCACTAATCAGGGCGCACTAAGGAAGCAGGTGCCAGCTAAAAAAATATTCTGTGACACATTAATCAGCCCCAAATTAATTCAGGTCACTTGAGGCAGGGAAGGTGTGCTTTGCTTTGCCGAAAATAATGTACACTGGACAACCAGAGGGTGTGGTGATGAAACAGAGGGTGGCATGGGTGGGCCAGAGGGTGGCATGAGTAGTCAGAGAGTGGCAGTGGTGACAGAGAGTGGCAGTGATGAAGAAGAGTGTCCCAAACAGGCTGGACACGTAGAAACAACAAGTTCGCAAAACTTGCGACCCGACAGGTAAGTTCGCAAATTGCGAAATTGTAAAAACCCTCGCGAACTGGCAGAAACACGGGCGAACACAAAATAAAAAAAATCCGCAAATTTGCGGGAATTCGCGGATTTTGCGGATTGCGAGTTCGCAAATTCGCGAACGCGAGATTCGCAAAATTCGCCCATGCTTAGCCCCTATGTGTTTCCAGGGTCTGGATGGCTCCACCGATTTGCGCAATTTATTTAAAGGACTACTGAGAGCCCTGCCGCAATTTTGCTGATTTACAGCTGTCCAGCAATTAGTGGGCAGCTGCACCGTTTAGGTCATTTTATTTCAGGGGACATGCTTTCTACCCCAGGAGTGGGACGCACTCCTTCGCCCCTACTTTGGCCTTCCACAGCTGCGCAGCACTTAGTGCCAGCTGCAGCGTTTAGGCCCTGTTCATTGTCCTCAGCTGCCCAGCAAGTAGTGGGCTGCTGCTATGTTTAGGTGTTTGCGCAGTGGCGCAACCTGGACGCTAATGTGATTTATGTTCTGTTATGATTCATGTGCTATTGCCTTTTGGGTGTTAGGAAATGTACTGTGTGTAGTATGTTTTGCGCACCCTGTGTCCTACACTGCTGAATGTGTTTTTATCCATCATGTGTCTTCCCTGAACCGCTGAATGTGTTTTTATGCGTCATATGTCTTACCTACACCGCTGAATGTGTTTTTATGCGTCATGTGTCTTACCTACACCGCTGAATGTGTTCTTATGCATCATGTGTTTTACCTACACCGCTGAATGTGTTTTTATGAGTCATATGTCTTACCTACACCGCTGAATGTGTTCTTATGCATCATGTGTTTTACCTACACCGCTGAATGTGTTTTTATGCGTCATGTGTCTTACCTGCACCACTGAATGTGTTCTTATGCATCATGTGTTTTACCTACACTGCTGAATGTGTTTTTATGCATCATGTGTGAAGCTTTTGTGCCTAAAACTATCTCCAAGGGCTTGATACTGAGCTCACCCCCTGAACAGAGTCCCAGGACCAGTGGACTCTATTGTTCCTTCCCTGCCAAGTTGCTGGGACTTGTCTGATCCCCTTGGGCCGCTGGAGCCCCACCTGAAGTGTGCCTCGCTCACCCCCTTTTGCAGCCCGTGCCTGGCCGCCCTCCTGCCTCGAGCCGCGCCGCTCTCCTCTGAGCCGTGTCCGCTTCACTGGGCCGCCCGCACCCTGCCCCCCTCCTCCTCTGAGCCGCACACCTTGGTCGCCCCAGCCGCTGAAAATAGCCCAGAGCCTTTGGGAGGCGAGAAACGCCTGCACGCTTGTAGCGTGCCAGCCGCCTCCCGCCCACTCCGGCCTGCTGAGATCACCCGCATTGTCCCGTGCAACCAGAACGGAAGGTTCGGTCAGTATCCGCCGCCAGTTATTGTATGTTCTACGTTCTAAGAGCTATTCCTATAAGTATTCTATTTCTACAAAGTGCTATTTCTAACAAGTGCTAGTTCTACCAAGTGCTTATTCCTGACAGTGCTCCAGGTGGCCCTGTCCTGTGTATATAATCCCTTGTAAATTCTGCCTGTGCCTATGGCACATTGTAAAGTGTGTATTTATTACCTAATGTGTTTTGTATAATACAAAGGCTATTTTTGTGGGGGGCCTGGAATGTTGTTGCTGGTGGGTGCGTGTGCAAATGCTTTACACATAAGCCTGACTGCTCTTGCCAAGCTACCGAGGGGGTGAGCAGGGGTTATCTTGCGGGTGACTTCCTTGCCCTGACATGGAATGGTGGTTTCTGCCTGGCTTCGGCGCAAGCCTTAGCCAACCAGACATTCCCATTTCTAACACAGTCCTTTTGATTGTTTCATTGATTTGATTCCTGGAGCTCACATACCTCATTGTCTGCAATATGCCTTCACTGTATGCGAAGAAAAACAAAAAAAGTTAATTGAAGATTCTTTGGCTATGGGATTTATTCGGTACTCCACAGCCCCAGCTAGGTCACCTATCATCTTCGTCTCTAAACCTCATGGAGAATTAAGACAGTGCATAGACTATAGTGGACTTAATGCCACTGCTGTTTGCAGACGACATCCCTTACCTCTAATGTCCATCTTACTGTATCAACTGCGGCAAGAAAATGGTTGACAAAGCTCTAGCTTCACAATGTTTGTAATATGATATAGATAAAGGAGAAAGCTGAATGGAAGACTGATTTTAACCTCATAAAGTCACTTGACTTAGACAATACACCAGCAGCATTTCAGCATCTAATCAATTATGTACTAAGAGACATTCTCGATGTGTTCGCAGTGCCATATTTGGCTGATATTATGATCTACACTGACGGAAAATAGACAGCATGTTCAAGAACTACTAAAAAGATTCCAGTTCTACTTTTTATAAGTTAAGTTAATGAAATGCATGTTTGATGTCTATATGGCACAACAAGGGCCTAAGACTGTCAAACAAGTGCAATGGATCTTCAGTAATTTTTATCACCAATTTTCCAATGATTTTCTTGCAATGGTGTCACCTATAGAAACAGTTTGTTGGGGTCCAACACAACAAGCAGCCTTTGACGCTCTTACATCAGCCCCAGTCCTGAGTCATTCAGGTCCTTTTTTAGCATTAATTGGGGAGACAATTGCCTCTGGTGCAGCCATTGGCGCTACACTATCAGTATGAGATGTTCATACCCAACAGTTGCCTTCCATTGGTTATTAATTACAAACTTTATCCACAACTGAATAACGTTATGTGATCAATAGCGGAGAATAATCACCATTAAAGACTCATTTGCATGTTTGTGATATTATGTATGTGGCATTTGTATTGTGTAAACCTAGGCAAAAAGGCAGTGGAGCACCATACACGGTCAAAGGCAAGCATACAGTCAAGTTGCACCTGGTCAAAGTTGCCCTCTGGACTAATGGTGGTAAGTGTTTTTTTAATAAACTTTATTGGCATTTGTTACACATCATAGCACATATTTAAAGCATTTCCTTAAGACCATCAACACTGTAGCAGCTCCCATTCCTTCAATAACATATAATGCCTATCAATAAAACTACATTGTAAATTTACATAAGCTGCAGTCTACGTTCTCTATTGCCCATCTCGTCATCTGTTATTATACATGCCAAAATTAATAAAATAACTCTCCCTCCCTCTGAATTCCCACTCTGTCCTGTGTCAGTAGTGCTTCTGTCCTCAGGAGTCTAAGAAGTGTCTCAGATCTCTGTATTAAGATGTCACTTATGCATTCCCCACTCTTCTCACTGAGTGGAGGGGGGGGGGGGGGGTCAAATCTGTAATCATTGCCGCCTAGGCCCTGATATAGTCTTCTAGCTTATCGTCTTTCCGGATCTGCTTCATTCTAACCTGCTCCACCGTTACCCATTCATACCTATCTTTCAACCACATCTCACACCTCAGGTGGTTAGGGCTTATCCATGTTTTCGGGATCCATCTTTTCGCCAATATTAGCCCCAGGAGGACAGACTCCTTCTAAGTTTCTTATTTTTAGGAGTGGGTATTAGACCTAATAGTACTGTATGTATTTCTTTGGGCACCTCCCAGCCTGTGGCCTCTCGTGTTTTCCTTAAGATTTCAGTCCAATATAATGTTAGGGATGGAAATGTCCACACCATATGCAGGAACCCTGCCTCTGGGTCTTTACATTGGGGACATTCACTGGAACGGCCTGGGTATATGTTGCTTACCAAAATTATACTGAATCAATTTAAAATGGGTATTTGAGCTCACCAATTTGACGCCTTCATAAATCCTCACCCAATCCCAATCTGCCATGGGTTCTCCCATTGACTCGTCCCTTCTCGACTGGATTGGAAGTGTTCCCTTGGTAAATCGTCATGTATCGCCCAATAAAGGTAGGAAAATAAATGTTCTCAAAGGGCCATATAGAGCATTACCTGTAGTACTTTAGCTGTGGGAGTTTCCTCTGGGAAGGGCAGCCATATCTCTCGCAACACGCTGGACCGCGACTGATATTATACGCGGTATCTCTGATAGGATTATCGATATGTGCCAAACCAAGAATATGAATTGAGACGAAGTAGACTGTGACTTTTGGTGTTCTACAGTCCGTGCTGAAATTGAAAACTGGCGATATATAAATGTATTCAGATACTGAAATCTGATTTGCACGAAGGACACACCGATATGCAAAAGGCTCCCTGTGTTAGTCATATGTGGAAAAGACATTTCAGACCCTGAGGAAGTCTTTGGGTTATACCCTTTGACGAAACACGTGTTGGCTGTTGGCTGTGTTTTGTGTTATCAAGACTCAACATGTGCATCTACAAGTCTTCTTGTTCATCTATCAAATGATATAAGAATTTAGGGAGTACGGCCATTTTTATAATCGATGCCCGGTCTGCAAGGGATAAGGGAAGTCTCAGCCATTTCTCAATTTGAGTTGTGAGTCTGTCAACTGCTCGACCATAATTCAGACTTAAGATTTGGGTGGTGTCTGGGTGGATATGAATTCCTAAATAATTAACTGAGTCTGTGCACCATTCTAAAAGGAATTCGCAGTCCCACTTTTGAGTACTGGCTGTCAGCGGAAATATAACAGATTTGTGCCAATTTATGCCCAATATCGAGAAGTGACCGAAGCGAATGATTTCTCTGATCAGTTTATGCATATTATCATGATGGTACAAAAGGGGGTGGTGATGGACGGAGCCTCTGAATCAATCAAACACCTTTTGTACCGATTATCATGATGGTGTCTGACATAGAGGATTGTGTCATCTGCCTACAGGGAAACCAGGAGGGGGCCAGTGTTGAATTGTAGGCCCCTGTGTAGGAGCCGCTCCTGAAAGTGACATATCAAGGGGTCCAAGGCCAGAATGAATTATAATGGCGACAGTGGGCAGCCCTGTCTGGTTCCACGGGATAACTGAAAGGGACCTGAGAGTGTACCATTTAGGCGTAACCGGACAATTGGTTTGTTATACAATAATGTTGTCGTGGCAATGAAACCAAAGGGCATGCCCATGCATCTCATCACAGAGAGAAAGAATGGCCATTCTAAGGAATCAAAGGCTTTCTCCGTGTCTAGAAGGATGGCGGCAGCTGGAGTGTCTGGGTTTATCCGGTGAATGACTGAAAAGAGTGTTAGAAGATTAAGCGAGGCGGAGCGGTGTGGAACAAAACCGGATCGAGCCGGTGAGATGATGAATTCCATTACTTGGGACAACCGATTGAAAGTAATTTTAGCTAAGATTTTATAATCTAAATTTAGGAGGGATAGCGTTTGATATGATCCACATTGCGTGGGGTCTTTACCAGGTTTGGGAAGAAGAATTATGACTGAATCTCTGAAGGTGGGGGGTATGATCTGTGTCTCCAATGACTCAGCATATACCTCTGAGCTCTTTGTATTCCTTGTAGAATTCGCCGGTAAATCCGTCTAGCCCAGGTGCCGATGAGTCGCGAATAGTATCAATGGCCAATATTACATCTGCAACCAAGATTGGTTCCACCAAGAAATCCTGCATGCATTTCTCAAGGTAATACAAGGCAATCTCGTCTAGATAACCTTCTTGGGCTGTGTAATAGTCCCTATAGTGATGGAATATAGGGCAGAGAAGTATTCCAAAAATGTGTTCTGTGTGTACGCCATGGAGGTGTATGTGCATCCGGGGAGATTATTTCAGTGATGTTAGTTTTGTGATATGGGGGCGTAGATGTTGGGCCAGAACCCAGCCAGGCCTCTCACCCTCGCCGTGCCGCCGGGCCGTCTGATACTTTCCTAAGAATAGAATTTCCAGGTCAGCTGTTTCTCTGAATTCTTCCAGTAGCACCAGCCTCTTGCCCTCGTAAGTGGGTTGTGGGTGACCTGTGGGGGCCTCATCTAATGCCTGAAGGTCGCGTTCTAGGTGCGTCAGTGTGTTACGTAGGCCTCGGAGGACTCCTGCATGTTTAGCTATGCACGTACCCCTGATAACAGCCTTAAAACCCTCCTACAAAACCGCTCACGTGTCCAATGAATCTGTGTTGATGGCAAAGTATTCCTCTATGGCTTCCTGTATTTCTTCTTTGAACACTTCATCATGCAAAGCGTGGCTAGGGAAGCGCCACTGACGTTCAAAGCCCTCTGGGCGAGGACTCTTAAGGTGTAGCATCACTGGGGAATGGTCTGAGTAAGTCCTAGGAAGGGTCCCAACTGATGCGCACCAACCATAAATGTCGGGGGAGAGTAACCAATAATCAATCCTCGTCCAGGTGTTGTGTTGGCCTGAATAGTGGGTATACTCTGTGGTGTTTAGGTTACGTTTGCGCCAGACATCCAACAACGTGAACTGGTCACAGAGCTCATGCAGTGCTTGCCGTGAACCTGTTGGTGTAAAACACGTAATTTAGCCGTCAATTCATACAAATAATCAAGCAGTACAGGGTGTTCGATCTCACTGAGTTTTGTCGGCCTTGGCACTCCCCATATATTGGCTGGGCGGCCAAACACAATTTCATAAGGACTAAGTCCCACTCGCGAATGCACAGTCATCCTTTTTGATAGGAGTGCTAAAGGCAGAGCGTCAGGCCATTTAAGACCAGAGCTCGCTTGTCTCTTGGCCAATTTCAGTTTTAGCGTGCCATTATAGCACTCTACTAGTCCAGCTGATTGGGGGTGATTTGCAGCGTGGAATTTTTGCTGGATACCTAGACACTCACACACTCTCTTCATGACTCGACCCACAAATTCACTCCCATTATCACTCCAGACCATTCTCGGCATTCCAAACCTAGGGAAGAATTCTTTGACAAGGGCTTTAGCTGTGGATAAGGCAGTGTTGTCTTTTAAGGGATATGCTTCTACCCATCTTGAAAAGGCACAAACAACAACGAGTACGTACTTCAAATTGTTGCACACTTTCCATGTGGATGAAATCTAGCTGCAAAACCTCGAACAGATACCTTGGAGGAGCAAAATGACCAGCTGGAGTTGGGGTTCCCCTACCAGAATTGTATTTCAGACGCACCATGCAATTCTTGACCACATTCTCTGCACACTTAGGAATTCCAGCATTTTGCCATACTGGAGCCAACAACTTACAAATCCCTTTCACGCTGATATGTGCCATCCCATGAGCCATTGTAACAACTGGAAGCACATACGCGTTAGGCAACAACCATCTCTGATGCTCAGACAAATCAATCCAACAACCATTCGAATCCAATCTACCTCTACTTTCTCTCCATTCATTCAACTCTTTCTCAGTAGCTTCAGCTTAAATAGACTTCACACTCTCAATCGTATCTTCACACATTCCAACGTCACCAACCCATCTTGCAGGGCCTGCAACATACATTCGGCTCATCACATTTCTCGCAGTTTCTTTCGCAACTTCATCCGCAAACGCATTTCCGCGACCAACATCATCAGTGACTTTCTTATGGGCACTGCATTTCACAATCGCTACTTGCAATGGCAAAGTAAGAGATTCAAGAAGTTCATTCACCAACTGTCCATGCTGGATCTTTGTCCCATGCGAAGTCAGGAACCCACGTTCACGCCACAATCGTCCAAAGCTATGAGCCACGCCAAATGCGTATTGGCTGTCAGTATACACATTCACTCGTTTTCCTTTCGCCAAAACACACGCGTTCTCGTTAATGCAATCAACTCCGCTGCTTGCGCTGAATTATGTGGAATACGTGCAGCTTCAACAATCGTATGCAAAGTCGTAACAGCATATGCCGCAGTTGTATCGCCATTCGGAAGCTTAAAGCATGAACCATCAACCCACAAAGTACCATCACACTCAGGAAGAGGAGTGTCCCTAAGGTCAACTCTCCCTTTAGTCTCTTCTTCAGTTCTCAGAAAACAGTCATGCTGTTCTTCGCTATCTGTCTCAGCTGTAATTGGCAAAACGTGGCTGGATTCAACGTGTTGCATCGTTTAATGTGCACATGACTCGCTCACAACGTCAACTCGTAACCCGACAACCGAGCACTAGTTAAAGGCTGTGTCTTCGTACGGTTCAACAAGGTATCCACTGCATGTGGAACCATTACCACTAACGTGTTGTCCATAACCAAACCAGCAGACTGTCGAATCGAAACAGCCGCTGCCGCCGTAGCTCTCAAGCAACTCGGCAACGCTCTAGCTACAGGATCTAAAGTCGATGAGAAGTAAGCACACGGACGTTGCTTATCGCCAAACTGCTGAGTCAACACTGACAATGCACATCCTTCTTTCACGTGGACATACAATGTGAAAGGCTTACTATAATCGGGAGTATCCAAAACAGGAGCTGAACACAAAGAATTGCGCAATTCGGAAAAACTTTTCTGACACTCTTCAGACCACGGAATGGGATTCGGTGTATCTTTACAAGTCAATGCTACCAAAGGCTTTGCTAACAAAGAAAAATCAGGGATCCACTGTCTACAGTACGACGTAATAGCCAAAAACGCACGTACTTCTCTCTGTGTCGTAGGCACACTCATTTTCGCAATAGCTTGAATTCTTTCTGGGGTCAGTTTCCTTCCCTCCTTCGATAAGAGGTGACCTAAGTAGGTTACTTCTTGTCGACAATATTGTAACTTGGAGAGAGAAACTTTGTGATGAAAATCAGACAGGTGACGTAACAACAACAAAGTGGCTTCCCTACAAATCTCCTCAGTATCAGCGACAACTAACAAATGATCAACATATTGAATAAGGGCTGCACCATCTGGTAAAACCAATAGATTAAGTTGTGTCTTTAAAGCTTGACTATAGATCGATGGACTCTGGCAATAGCCTTGAGGAGCGCGCTTGAAGAGGAAGCTTTGTCCTCCTAAAGAGAATCCAAAAATGTCCCTACTTTCCATGGCAATTGGGATGCTGAAGAAAGCATTCTTCAAATCAGTCACCGAAAACAATGTGGCAGTAGCCGGAATCAGAGTCAACAAAGCTGTAATATCAGGCACAACAGGAAACTGTGGAACAACAATCTTGTTCACTTCGCGAAGATCGATGACAAATCTATATACAGGAGGCTGTGAAGAATCAGTTCTCTTCAAAACAGGCAAAAAAGGACTATTGCACACGTTACCTCTCGTTTCCTCAATCACACCCTTTTCGATCAGATCATAAATGATCGCTAAAAGTGCTCTCTCACCATCACTCGAGATACGATATTGTGGAATGCGTGGTAACTTAGCATTCGCCTTCAGTGTCACAACGTATGGAGGAATCTCCAATAGGCCTACATCATTTGGACCAGTAGCCCACAATGAATCCGGTAAAGAAGACAACTCCGGTGGAAGTCTGTCTTTCGACAGATACATCGGAGAGATCACTCTCTCACCCAAGGTAAGATGTACTCCTGATGGAGAACAATACAGTGTCGCATACAATCTCTTCAATAAGTCCAATCCCAACAAATTCTCATTACAACCTGTAGTCAAAATGAGGGGTGCTTCAAACTTACGAGATCCAACAGAAAGAGACAACGGAGCAGAAATCGGATTTGTAACGGGGGCGCCAGAAAAACCTACGGAAACATTATCAAAGCCAGACAAAGGTGCGCCAGGGAGTTTAGAATGCATAATAGAACTCTTTGTAGCACCAGTATCTAGCAGAAAAGGTTCTGACACACCTGATGCAATCACTTCAACATAGGGTCCACTCTGATCTACTGGAACTGAAACAACTCCCTCTCTTTGTCCATGGCTGTCCTAACAATCATTACCATTCACTTCGTCACCTTCAACATAGTAATCATCTACATAGTACTGTGCTGTCCTACCAGACGAACTTTGCTGCTGATCAAAATTATTCATCGAATTCTGTGGAGGCAAAGGACGTACGTTCTGTCCGCGACCTCTACCTCTAGGCACTTGTTGAGCACCTCTACCACGTACACCAGAAGCACCATTCGTGTGCTGCAACAAGACCGGACAACTATTCTTGTAGTGACCCTCTTCTTTACAATACGCACACTGATTAGGCCCATACGGGAAACGCTGTTGAGAAAACTTGTTCCTTTGCGAGTTTCCCGAATATTGCTGAGGTTGCTGGTAATCGCGCTGACTATTAGTACGGGGTGGATAAGCTTGTTGTAGAAGAACTTTAGTCTTCAATTCCTTAGTCTTCTTATCCGCTTTCTCTAACTCATCTTTGCGCCTATTTTCATAGTACTGAGCCGTAGCTAAAATCTGCGCTGACGTAGAGACTGGCCAAGCACTCTCAGAATCCTTCAACTTAGTGCACAACTCGGGAAGCAAATTATGTACAAACTTGTCAACGAACAATCTCTGGCCACCCTCGGTAGCCATATCCTGACCACTATGATCTACAAAAGTCTCTTCAAATCGCGTATAGAAATCAGACACCGCCTCATCTTTCTTCTGCTTACATGCTGACAATTTATCCCAATTAACACGAACTTCGGGCATCAAAGTCTTCATAAAAGTAATTATTCTACCAGGAAGTTCAGCAATCACATCTTCAGGCTTAGCACCTCCAACTTGTCTGTCATTCGCAGCAACAATATTAACGCAGGTATCACCCAATTCATTATCATGATCCGTATGTCGAATCACATTCCAGATAGGATGTGGCATAACGTTGCCAAACAACATGTCTATGTCTGCTAAATTCATGACGCACAAACCCACAGTTTGAGTGAGCTCTTTATAATATCCTGCAGGATTTTCGTGCGGATCAGGTAAAGACTGCTTAAGCGCTAAGACTTCAGCACGCTTCCACGGAACATGTACCCACACTCGCTGAAAGTGCGCAACAACAGGTGGATGAGCATTTGGATCAGCAGGTCTCCAAACGGGAGGAACTTATCGCATCGGATACTGACGCGCTTTTCTCCTAACTGACGAATCAGGCTCAAACAACCGCTCAGAAGGAGCATTCTTACGAAACGACAACAACGTCGACACCGCTTTCTCAATGTCGAGGAGACTCACAATCGTCCCTTTCGCAAACTCGGAACGCACTCTATACAATTCTTCAGGAGCTTTACCCACTTCGTCAATCCATTGTTCATGGAGGAACACACACATCATTTCGAAAACGTACCGTTGCTTTGGTGCTTTCCATTGCCGGAAAACATCCATAATACTCTCAAGATGATACTGGGAGGTATACGTAACCCATCTACGAGCCATATGATCCAAAACCACACGTTCATCCGTGTCAGGCAATTGACTACGCAATTGTCTACTCTCACTCACAGGAGACATACCCAATTGTCTCAAAAAAGGAGTCAAGAAACCAGAAAAAGCAGCAGCCATTCGCTGTCTAGTAGAAGGAGAAGATGAAAGAATAAGGGAAGACGGAACATCAGTAGAAGAATCCAAAGTCGGAACAGAAGGAGTATTAAGGACAGGCGTAGGAGTAGCAGGCAAAGGAGAAGGCAAAGTTGGCGGCCCCTGAGGAGGCTGCGCCAAAGGAACAGTAGCCAACGGAAAAGGAGCTGGCTGTGGATGAATCGAAGTTGGCACAGAACAGGAGGTTTCACAGCCACAACTGGCGAGGGTGGTGCCGTAGCACTCTGTGCATAAGGTGGCGGTGAACTCAATAGAGGCGACATTAAAGGATCTTTCGCAAGATCTGTCTTGTCTTTCTGCTCTTTAGGTGGCAAAACTGGGTAGCATTTATCTACCGCTAACTTCTTCGCTCTAAGCGTCTGTTCGCTCTCTTGCTCTTCCTCATTATCCCTAAACGCGACAGCAGCTTGTACCATTGACATACCTCGTTCTCGTTTATTTTTCTTCGCTAATTTCATTTCTCTCTGTTTGGCTTCTTTGCGCCATATGCGAAAAGAGCTAAACATTGCCTGCCGGGCTTTCTTCTTAAAAAGTTTAACCTCCAGATTATCCAAAATCTCAGTGTCAAAACTACCATATTGGGGCCATTTTAAAACACCATCTTTCCTGGTGTATCGGATCCATACTTCATTATATGTCACAGGGCCTACGCCATGCTTCACATAAAGTTCATAGGTTGGAGTTCCAATCGGAGGAACCGGACACGAGTCCTCCAATCGGGAATCCCTATTACAACCAAGACAAAACAAATTTCCAAGTCTGCTAAGACCAGGCATCTTCGCTCTCTAGTCTAGCTTCAAACTACAAAGGATTATCGAATACGATAGTCACATGAATACACGAGTCCCTCGGCTTTGGTACTTGCAAGTTCCAAATCAAAGCGATCCAAGGGGATACCAAAAACTAAGAACCAAACTAAGGACTGGGAGACGCTCCACTTATACTTAACTGAGGTATCGATGACGTCACCAGAAGACTCGTCTATCGTTTCGCTCTACCAATCATCAAGGGTCCAAAACAGGGCGATAGTCAGGGCAGCAGTCCTTCGTAGCCGTCGGGAAGCGGGGAACCTCGCAGCAAAGACTTTCGGACCACGTCGACATACAGGGGTCGATGAAGTGGCGGCCTTCCTCCAGAATTTTCACACAAAGCTCCTCACGAACCTCTGGCTTGGACCGGTACCGCTGAAATCGCCCAACGTTGGGCGCCAACTGAAGTACTGGGTTTTTAGAACCCAGCGGTGCCAGGGAACACACCCGAAGACTTCGAGTTCTTCCTGTTTCAGACTACAGAAACACAGAGTCTTCTTGGTGAAGTCAAAGATCGAATTTATTGGCTGCAGCCAGTAACAGGTATCCTAGAAGTACAACACGGTGTATATTCTCAGGAGACTGCTCAATCTTACAAAGCCAGCCTTCTTCTTTTATACAGAATATTATGCTTCAGGCAAACATTCCTTATTTTACAGTTGACCATTCACATATTTTTACTACAAAGGAAAAGCAGAGTCATGATGACAAGCCCATATTTCAGTTTGTCCAGCCCATAATCAATTATCCGGCAAGCCCCAGTATTTTCATCAGATATCGACGGACCCGCAATAAAAACGGGCACCTCCTCCTCGTAAAGCAAGTCATAAAGAAAGAAACAGGGACTGGTGTGTGTAAGATTAGGCATGGTTTGTGTGCGATGAAAGGTTTAGGACATGTTGTACCTTGATACTAATCTCATTCGGCCACTGGGAAAGGAACTGGCCGAACAGGTTTGGCTTCAGGCGGTGCAGTCAGCTTGCCCAGGTCACAGAGGAGTCAGCAAAGGTATACGTGTCCTTCAGACTCGTTTTTGGCCTTAATCATTGGGCCTATGTGAGGGCAATCACAAAATGGCTGCCATTCACAAAATGGAACCCGAGGGTTCAAACTAAATCCTTGAATACAGAGTGTTCCCATTGATCGATTCATGCAAAAACACTCAGACACAGTACACTCGTCATTTGCGGTCTGCTGATACCAAAATCGTCATAATACGGCAATGTTTATAACACGGGTCCAGAATTTTCAGTACCACAGAATACCCATCTAAGGACCACCTTCATGGCCTCCCATTCACACGCCCTACTGGAGGCTGTTCCCCTGTTCACTTCAAAGTATCTAATCAGAACGGTCGGAACTGTCGCTGTAAAGAGGGGCTCAGTCCAGAGTTGCCATAAGGGAATTGCCGGCAGAGGTCGACCCTCGAGGCTAAGCAATGCTAGAGAGATGAAACAGTAATCCAGACGGCTAAATGTATTGGTTGTTGGTGTATGGCATGAAAATGTATGCTGCCTGGGATGGCGTGTCCTCCAGATATCAGGGAGATGCATACCCTGTAGGAAGTCTTTCAGAGTCTCAGTCATACAGGGTTTTGTGTGCAGTCGGGGCGGGTCACGGTCCGAGGTTCCCTCTAATACACAGTTCATGCCTCCCGACATTAATACTGCTGCACCTAAGTATGGTGTTGCGGCGGTCATGACAGAGGGATAAACAATGGGGGAGTCCACATTGGGGGCATACAAGTTTATGATACATATTTCTCTCCCTTCCAGCATACCATGCAGCATCACATACGGCCCCTATGAGTCCACCACGTGATATAAGTGTTGGAGGGGAACGCCAGGCGCCACCCCTTGCATAGCTGAATACGAAGTAGCATACATCTGGCCCATCCATCAGCGTCTAACAGAGGGTAGCGTATCTCCCCACACACGTGTTTCCTGCAGGCATGCAATTGACACTCTATAACGTTTTAAGTAGGCAAATACACATCTCCATTTTTCAAATGCTGCCAATCCCCGGACATTCCTATCCTTCCTCCAGAGAGTTCCATTTGAGCTACATAACTGACACTCGGAACTGATGTTACTGTAAACTGACCCAACAGAACACAACTCGTTGAACAGTAAAAACTCCCCTATCCCCTCTCCCCTTGGGCAGCACTGCTGGTCCAGCCTCCCCTCAGAGGCAGAGAGTTAGAACCTGTTGATGCCGCCCCATGTCCCAGCACAAAAACAAATTACAGAATATAAGTAACTGTTGCACCGAAATCCATTCTTCCTTGTCATTATGCATGTCTGTTGTTTGATGCATGTTAACCCCTTCCCCTAATGAAATTATCATGCAAGCGGCCTAACAACTGACAAGGTGTGAGGGCAAGCCTCCAGCCCATCGTCTGTGTCACAAGCCACCCGCCGACAGTGATATATTGCAAATGAGACATTCTGTTGTAGATTAATCTAGGACCCTAGTGTAATTTTCCCGATGCATGCCCTTATATAGGTATAGATTACCCAATCCTTATATAGGCATAGAAATCATTACCATATTTGGACCGAGCCTATGCAGTCCAAATACGGCAGGGCTACTTCCACTAAGTTCCGAGAATCAACAACGATTTCTTAGAAAAACCCGCCTTCAGCAGCTAGGGACATCCCCTTGCCTGAATATTAATTTATCTAGGAAATCATGGAGTTTTCGAAGAACTGATTCTTCAATGACGTTATTAAGTCCAATCATACGTCAAACTCGGCACCTTCAAAGTATAAATATGCCTACATTTGCCCAGACAAGCACACAGTGGTTTGGAGCAGATCGACTATCTACTTGCCCGACGCCCTGCAGCCGCTAGTGCCGAAGGAAGCCGACCCTCCAGCAGACACACTGAGAGACTCTATCTTTTCTCCTGCAGAGAAATCCAGCTCCGGTGTTTCCAGGCTACCCTTGCGGTTTGCTTGGAAATCGAGTCCTGAGAGAGATACAAGACCTCCTTCATTCTCAAACCAAGGTACGGAGCTGATTAGACCCTTAGAGAATTCTTGGAATAGATTCTTGGCAGAGAAATACTAAACTTAAGCTACTTCTCACTTACTTCTTCCCTTGTACTAGACTTAGGTTAGGTACACAGAGGTAGGCGTATTTTAGAAGCATCAGTTGAGTACTTGTAGTCATTATTTTATCACTGTATATATTTTAGGTATTTTATGGCTTAGAAACCATATCATGCTTTTACAGTACTACTTTATAATACTCATCATATTGTATACCTTGTACTTTATAACCAGTATTACGATTGTAGCGGTACATTTCTTATGCTTGAGAAAGAAGACTGTTCAATAAATACTTTTTATTGAAAACGCCCGTCTCTCTATTTTCTCAGCACCTCTGGTGAAACCAAGCATGCACGATTGACTGAGTAAAATAGCTATCTATTGTTTCCGCGACTCTGGAGATTGATTTCTTATTCTTGGGAAACAAAGTTGTCATGTTTATGCAGTTGTCAGAAACGAATCCCTTCTTGGAAATTCGAGAAAGTTTCTAGTGACCTCTGAGCTAGCTGGCACTCACAATTAAGTCTAATATATATAATGGAGACCTAGTCAACCTCAGTCCTACGTCTAAACTATAGTATATGTTATTCCAATGCGCAGAGCCTATTGGGAATATAGGAACTACACTACATGGCGCCCAACGTTTGGTAAGGCGATAATTTAATGCTAGATACTAGAGTAACTCAGTTGTGCTTTTCACACAGACCCCTTTTTCCCGTAAAATACTCCAATAGACGTCTGGAGTGGGTAAAAGGATAATATCCACCAAAACTGAGTAGGACAAAAATCCTATGTATTAGTTTTTGGTTTGTTCAACGTTGATGGATACAGTGTTCCAAAATATTGTGCACCTAATCTTAGTCTCCTTGAAACTTGTTCTGCAAACTCTTAATCAACAATATAATGATTAGTGACAAGGAATTGGATAGAGCTGCAGCAGCAGCTCAAGCAGTTTTAGATGACACAGGTCTCCAACAAAATGACCCGGGTGCTGTAATCATCCCGGCAAATGTAAGAAAAACAATAACTTACAATCTCATAAATAATGGAGTATCATCAAGAGGTGGTAAAGTAATCTTTGCTATAGAGGCACATGAATATCGGCAGACAGAGGTATTCTATTTATGGATACAGTTTCCTGCAGCAAATGCAGTAACACATGAATTCCACAACTACAAAGTAGAGGAACCTCCAGCGGAATATGTTTCTTTCGAGGACGTTGAGTATCAGCTCTGGTTTAAAGGCGCCCTACAACCTCTAAATCGCATTACCAGGCTCGGTCCACTAGGTAGAACAGGAGCAACATGGCTGGTACTAGCCAGCTGCACACCACATCCTGACATTAACAAAATGACAGGTCCAGAACTGTTAGCTCAGCTGAAACAGTTAATTAATATAAGCAGACAATTTGTTCAATATGTCATGTGGACTTTAACAGTCCAACCAGCTGTAAGGATTCCACAGCAAACCCCCTCACCAGGGGAACACAAACAAAATCACACCACAGACTATACAATCAGTCATTGGTAAATTGGCCGCAACAAAGGAAATAAATTCCGTTCTGGTTAGCTCAGAAAATTACTCAAATAGAGGCAGTATTTCCTGATAGTACACCTCATGAGAAACACAGAATTCTGACAATCTGTTTACCAATGGGGATAGCACCACATGTGGAGGACTGTGACACTTGGGGTACAGTCTTTGCTTCAATCTACACAAACCACATGATGTTCTGTCTATGGCGGTAGTACCAGATGTCCTAAGACAAATTCAAAATGAATACGGACCAGAACCAGCTTTAAATGTTGGTATGAAATTACTAAAAGATTTCAAACAGGTCTCAGCTATACTATTAGCCAACATCAAAGGTGAAGCAGCATCAGCAATCCGGAAAAAGTTAAAAGAAACAGATATAACAGACCAACCATATGAGCTTGCTAGAATTATTGAAAAATCTTATGAAAAACTAGGTAGAGATAATGTGGGTGGAAAACCAATAAAACGCCAACTAACGAGGTTGTTAGGTGGTGCCAGACCAAGATGGCCGCACTGGTGTGAGGCTCCCGAATGACCGAGCGCTCCTGCCTATCCTGCTGGGATCCTGACTGCGAATATTCGCTCATACACTGCCCCTTCATCTGCACCTCTCCGTGCTGATCACGGCGGTACCCAATTTGTTCCGAAAACTCTGGTCTGGGCGAGATCGGCGGCCGAGGAAAATCTGGGCGACCTGCGGAGCTGCTGAAGAGGTTCTCCTGCTCGGCCTTGCCTCACCGGGAGAGTCCGGTGCTTTGCGGCCTTTCCAGCGCGGCCTGGAGGTCTGGCCTGTTGCAGAGTTCCCACCCACGGAATGCTCGGAGACCACCTTTGCGCCCGGGGGGGAATCAACTCGATCCTTCAGGTGAGGGCTGCCTGCTGCCTTTGGGCTTTGTCTGCCGCCTCCCTCCCCCCCCCCGGCGCTGCTGCTGATACTGACGGGGCCCGCTTCGTCTCTGGCACCCGGACCCTCCCTCCATCTCGGGCCGGCTCCCGGGACGTCTAGGGGGCCTGGTGCTGAGACCTCACGGCGGTTCACCTCCTCTGTCACCACAAGAAACCCCCCCCCCCCCCGGGACTGACTGGACTTGTGGCTGGCCGCCTCCCGCTGCATCAGCGGTGACGCCCGATCGGCTCACACTCTCTTTGCGGCTGGCGCCCATTTCCTGACCACGACTGGGCCGCCCCGGTCCTCGCTGTTGTGTAATCGCTGCGCCTGCCTGGGCTCTGCTGCCTGTCCACCCTTCCCCCTGGACGATATCTCCGGGTCTGATGCGACCTCCTCATACCCGGCCGGACACACCTGCTACAGTCCCGAGTGGTGGAGCAAGTCATCAGAGAGGCACACGGCTCCATCCACGTACGGATACTTTGCCCAAGGCGGCTGGCTACTCTGATCCCTCCTTCCATCCCCTTCCATTACTGCTCGGCCTACTGTTCGACCCCTGTACCTCCATCCTTGTGCAGGGACATTGGTGTGACCTGTTGTGAGACCTGCCCAGACTGCGGCACTGCGTGGGACGTCGGTCCGCAGTGCTGCCGCTCCTACAGGCCTGTTCTTCGTGCTGTCCTCCCTCCTAAGGGCCCTTAACTGGTTACCTGGCACTCCCCCCTGCCGCAGCTTTCCCCCATTCACCACTCTTCTCCACGCGGGCACGGCCTGGTGGGCATCTTCTCAGCTTTCCCTTTGGACCCCACTGCGACCTGGCGTCTACTTCCCCTCCTGCATCGCGGACGCCCAGAAGAGACATGGGCCGTAACGATGCCCGACAGTCCAAAATTCCTTTTGAAACCAAAAAGTCTACTAAACCGGCGCCAGAGCCTGATGGTGGCCCTCCTACCCCGGCGCCTCCGGATGAAGACTGGAAAGCACTACTGCTGGGCCTGAAGCAAAGCCTATCCACAATCAACGCCAAAATAGACAACATTAACGCACGTATGGACAGTGTTGTCACTAAGCTTGAGCAACATGACACCCGCATCAAGGAGACGGAGGATAGGATCTCGGTCCTGGAAGATGGCGCCACCTCAACGGGTAAACAGGTCACTCAAATGGACAGGCTGCTCAAGCTCATCGCGGATAAGAACGAAGACTTGGAAGCGAGGTCTCGTCGCAATAACGTCAGAATCCTAGGCCTTGCGGAGTCCACCAACACAGGTAAAATGGAGACCTTCGTAGAGAACTTGCTTGTTGAACTGTTTGGGAAAGAATCCTTCTCCTCACACTTCATCATCGAGCGGGCCCACAGATCTCTGGCGGCGCGCCTGCCTCCCGGAGCTCAACCGCGCCCTATAATTGTGCGCTTCCTGAACTATAGAGACCGAGACTCAGTGTTAAAACGGGCGAGAGAGGTGGGAACTGTGAACTACTGCAATACTACTCTCTCTTTCTTTCCCGATTTCACCTCTTCCGTCCAAGAGGCTAGGCGCAAATTCACAATGGTCAAAAAGAAATTCCAGGCGCAGGAGATCCCTTATGCCATGCTCTACCCCGCCAGATTGAAAGTGACATTTCAGGGTAAACATCATCTCTTCCAAAACCCTCAATAGGTGAAGGACTTCCTTAAGAGCTGAAGGAGGGAGCGGGGTGGAGACGACGCGGCTCGGCGCAGATCTAGGTCACAATCACCATTGTCGCAACAGGATTGAGAGACATTATGGTGGTATTGTCCCCCTTTCGCAAGATGTGCGCTGACCATTGCCCAAGGTGTAACTGTTTCTATATGCTTTGTATTGGGTACTTGATCTGCACGGGGCCTACCGGTCTCAGATTTACGTAAGCGCTCGGTCACCCACCTCCGTCCCACGCTGGACGGCAGGTTTAGCCTGTGGTCTGTGGGTGTAAGTAAGGAGGTGGTTCGGCACGTCTGGTGCCCCTAGTTTCGGTCCCTCCAATGGGCGAACCACTATACACCCCTTCCCTCCTGGGAGGTGGTATGTGTGTCATAGTCTGTCTAGGGTTTAAATTGTTTGGTTTTTGGGATGCTGGCTGGGGTCTGAATTCCCGGCCAGTTGGGGTTGCCGGTGTGGGTGGGAAAGTTTTTCGTTTCACTGCTGATGACTGTAGGAAGGGGGAGTCTCTAGTTGGCGCAGTGCAACACTAGCGACAAGCAGGGACTCTCTCTTCCTCGTCAGGGCTGAGGGTTACCTTCAAGACAACCTCTGCTTACCCTCTAGGTAGTGTGGCTTAAGCAGTCTTAGGCTAATCTCTGGGGCACATAGGGTTAAACACTTGCAATATTACACCATCACAACCAACCCACCACACAATGACACCAAACTGTATTCGTAAAAATATATATTCTTTATATAAATTTCAAGCAGGCTTGTAAATACAGTTGTCAAACTTTAAATAGCGGTTCCAGTTTACTTAAGTTCAAGTTGCCACAGTTCTTTCTTAGCAATAAGCAATCTTTTGGGCCTTCTGCCCAGGTTCAGCAAGGTTCAGTGTCTTGTAGCGCCTCAATGCGCTCTCCGCTGTCTCCGCTCGCTTCAGAGAGGAGATCGGGCCTGGCCGGCCAAAGCTCGCGCTTCCCGCGTGGGCTCCGAGGACCAGGAGCCGTGCGAGCCTCGGTTTCAGAGGCGGCTCGCGTTGGGAGCAGATAGCGCGGTGCGAGCTCGAGTAGCAGGACGCTCGCACCGGGAGGACACAACACAGTACCTTTCAAATTCTTGTGGAGCGGGCGACTCCAAGGGGAGCTGTCCCACGTCGCTTTGCTTCGCCGGGGTCGCTGTTCGCTGCGGCTCTCAGCCGGGCAGGTCACGGGTCATCCGGGGCGGCGGTGCTTGGTGGCGGCAGGGTCCTTCCTTCGTCGTTCGCTCCGACCCTGGAGGCGGCGGCTGTGTGGTGGCGGCAAGTGGCAGTACGGTCCCCAAGTGCAGGACGTACCCAGCCAAAGTGCCGGTTGCAGCTGTGCGCTCACAGCTGAGCTGTCGGGCAGGATGCCGACCAGAGGGGGGTTATCACAGGGCGGCTGTCCGTCTTCGCAGGTGGATTGACGGCTCGAAGCGCAGTCAAGTCGGGTGCTTGGACCGGACGGGTCCTCCTTCACGTTGCTCTCGGGCTCCCGGTGCAGAGGCAGTCACGGTGCTCGGGCCAGCGGCGGCTGGGCCTCACGTTGCTCTTGCTGTTGCTTTGGGCCCCGGTCACGGTGCTTGGGGGGATATCGATGCCTTGGATTACGGGGAGCGTGGCAGGGATGCCCAGCGCTCCCAGACTCCTCAGTCAGCGCTGCAGCGATAAGCAGCACACACAGTCGCGTTCTTCAGGGTGTAGCGCCCACTGGTCCTGGGGCGCTGGTCAGGGGGCAAGTTCAGCAGCAAGCCCTTGGAGATCTTTCAGCAGAGTTTGGCACAAAGTTCAATAAAAGCAAAAGTCTCTTGGTAGTCTTTTCTTTCCTCTCCTTCTGCAGCAAGGCACCAGACACAGGCCAGAGACAACACTCCTCCTTGTCCTTCCAGGTCCTTCTCTTCGGGCAGAGTTTCTTCTGTAGCACAAACAGGATCTAATTTACAAGGAGCAGGGCTCCTACTTTTATACTGTATTTCTTTTGTTCTTACAGGCCAGGGGGGCCTTTGCATAGCCACTTTCAGTCCTTGAGTACTTCGCTGGGTGTAGTCCGGCCTCTGCTTTCAGTGTGAGGGGCAGGCACATCAGACGCTCCACAGGAGGTTGAGCCAGCATTGTGCGGACAGGGGCAACCAGAAGTACTTTGTTGATGGGGCTTCGCCCTTCCTGGGCCAGGTGTCGGCTGAGTCATCAGTCGCTCCCCAGGAGGGTGGAGCCAGCATTGTGGTGGCAGAGCACAGCTAGATTCAGAGTCAAGAGCCACTCCTACCTCCCACTAAGGTGTAATCTTCGCATTCACCACCTGTCATCCCCCGGCCCTGTCACTCACACATCCCAGACAGTCAGATACACATACCAGCAGAGGCGGGCTGAAATGGTTAGGCAAGCAAATGCTAACTTTCTAAAAGTAGCATTTGCAAACACAGGATATTAAAATAAACTTTACTAAAAGAAATATTTTATTATTCTGAGTTCAGGCATACTAAACATGACTCTCTACCATGCTCCCTGAGCCTGCTGGGATTATAGAGTGTAATAATTCCAGCAGCCCATTCTGGCCTAACGGAAGCAGGTAGCCTTACAATAGTGAAATACGAATTTAGTTGTAATTCACTACTAGGACATGCCACACACATCAGGGCTTGTCCTACCTTACACTTACAATGCACCCTGCCCTCGGGCCTACCATAGGGGTGACTAATATGAAGTCAAGGGAAGGTTCAGGGGCTGGCAAGTGGGTGCACCTGCCCAGCCAGCATGACAGTACGCGACTGCACGCGGGGTCTGCAATGGCGGACCCTAGACACATCTTAAGGCTGCTTCTGTGGGTGGTGCAACCAGCGCTGCAGGCCCACTAGCAGTATTGGCATTCACCAGCCCTGGCACTCCTAGTGCACTTTACTAGGGACTAACAGTAAATCCAATGAACCAATCATGGATATCAATCACATGTACAATTTACAGTAGGGAGCACTTGCACTGCGGCAAGGGTCGGCCGTGGCGCAGTGCCCTGAGTATCGGAAAACCAGCAAAACATCGGAGGCACACCAGCAAAAAGTGGAAGGGAAACTCACGCCAAGGTGCCAGGTCTAACACGTGTCCCCTCCAGCTGAAATGTGGGGGGAACTACCCTTCCCCAGGGAGTTCCACATCACTAAGGGGGAAAAATCTGGACAGACCATCAGCGTTGGCGTGATCTGTGCCAGGGCGGTGTTCCACCGTAAAGTCCATACTCTGTAGAGAAATGGACCACCTCAACAGTTTCGGGTTCTCACCCCTCATTTGCATCAACCATCTGAGGGGCCTGTGGTCCGTCTGAACTCGGAAGTGAGACCCAAACAAGTAGGGTCTTAGCTTCTTCAGCGCCCAGACCACAGCAAATGCTTCTCGCTCTATTGCACTCCACCTACTTTCCCGTGGAAGTAACCTCCTACTGATGAAGGCTACGGGTTGGTCAAAGCCCTCCTCAGTCATCTGTGAAAGAACAGCCCCTACACCATGCTCTGAAGCGTCTGTTTGCACTATGAATTCCTTGGAGAAATCCGGAGCCAGGAGCACGGGCGCCGTGCACATGGCAGTCTTCAGGGTGTCAAAAGCCTTCTGACAGGTGTCAGTCCAAATCACATTCCTGGGCTGCTTCTTCGAAGTCAGCTCTGTCAAGGGGGTCACAATCATGCCATAGCCCTTGACAAACCTCCTGTAATACCCAGTGAGCCCCAGGAAGGCTCTCACTGCAGTCTGGGTCTTGGGGGGCTCCCAAGCCAGGATGGTCTCAATTTTGGGTTGCAGGGGTGCCACCTTGCCACTCCCCACTTGGTGTCCCAAGTACACCACTGAACCCTGCCCAATCTGGCACTTGCTGGCCTTGATTTTGAGGCCTGCTCTGCGCAGGGCCATCAACACTTCCCAGAGGTGTCGCAGGTGTTCTGGCCAGGTGCCACTGAACACCGCGATGTCATCCAGGTAGGCGGCACTGAACTCATCCAGCCCAGCCAACACCTGGTTGACCAACCTCTGAAAGGTGGCAGGGGCATTCTTCATTCCAAATGGCATAACCCGGAACTGGAAATGCCCATCTGGGGTAGAGAATGCTGACCTCTCCTTTGCCCCATCGGTCAAGGCGATCTGCCAGTACCCAGACGTTAAATCAAACGTGCTGAGGAACCGGGCAGCCCCTAGCCGATCAATGAGCTCATCAGCTCTGGGGATGGGGTGCGCGTCAGTCTTGGTGACTGAATTGAGTCCTCTGTAGTCCACACAGAACCGGAGTTCGGGTGTGGCTCCCGGCGCAGCAGCCTTTGGGACCAAGACCACGGGGCTGGACCAAGGACTGCTGGAAGACTCAACCACCCCAAGGGCAAGCATCTTGGAGACCTCCTCCTTGATGCAGGCCCTGACCCTGTCAGTCACTCTGTAAGCCTTATGCTTCACAGGTAAGCTGTCTCCTGTGTCCACATCATGGACGCACCAATCTGTGACACTAGGAACCAGGGAGAACAGATCTGGAAACTGCCCCAGCAACTGGCGGCAGTCTTCCTGTTGTTCGGGGGTCAGGGTGGGTGAGAGGTTAACTCCATCCACTGACCCATCTTTCTCACAGGCCACTAAGAGGTCAGGAAGAGGCTCCGACTCCTCCTCCATTCCATCATCAGTTGCCAACAACATGCCCACTTCGGACCTTCTTAAGTGGGGCTTGAGGCGGTTGACATGTAGGACCCTTAAAGGGTTCCTGGACGTCTTCATGTCCACCAAGTATGTCACTGGGCTCTTGCGCTCCACAACCTCAAATGGACCTGTCCACTTATCCTGAAGGGCACAGGGTTCCACTGGGGCCAGGACATATACCTCTTGTCCAGGCTGAAGCTCGACCAGAGTGGCATTCTGGTCGTACCACCGCTTCATCTCCTCCTGGCTGGCTTCCAGATTTGCCTCGGCAAGTTGTCTGAAGCGCCTGGTTTGGTTTCTGAAGGCCAGCATGTAGCTATATACATTCTGGGGAGGTTTCCTGGGAGATTGCTCCCAGCCTTCCTTTACCAAACTCAGTGGTCCTCTCACGGGGTGACCGTACAGCAGTTTAAAGGGGCTGAACCCTAGGGACTTCTGTGGTACCTCGCGATATGCAAAGAGCAGGCATGGTAAGAGAACGTCCTACTTACGCCTCATTGGACCTTCCAGGCCCATGATCATGCCTTTCAGGGTTCGGTTGAATCTCTCAACCAACCCGTTTCCTTGGGGATGGTAAGGCGTGGTGAACTTGTAGGTTACACCACACTCTTGCCAAAGGGACTTCATATACTTCGATATGAAGTTGGTCCCCCTGTCGCTCACCACCTCTAGAGGGAATCCTACTCGTGAGAAAATTCCCATCAGTGCACGTCCCACCACGGGGGCCGTCACTGTCCTCAGAGGGATGGCTTCAGGGTACCGGGTGGCATGATCCACCAAGACCAGGATGAACCTGTTGCCCATGGCTGTCTTGGGGTCCAGAGGCCCAACAATGTCAATACCCACTCGCTGGAATGGCGTACCGACCACAGGGAAGGGTTGGAGGGGAGCCTTGTTCTTCCCTCCGCTCTTCCCACTTGCCTGGCAAGTCGGACAGGTCCTACAATGAGCATCTGAGCTCTTGTGCATTTGGGGCCAGTAAAAGTGGGTGACAAGCCTGTCATAGGTCTTGTCCATCCCCAAATGTCCTGCTAAAGGCACATCGTGAGCCAGACCCAGTAGGAAGGCTCTGAACTTCTGGGGTACCACCAGCACACGGGCTGACCCAGGTTCAGCAGCCTTAGGCTCTGAATACAGGAGGTCGTTCTCCCAGTACACATAATGTGTTTTTGCCTGAACACCATTGGCCTGGTCTGCAGCCTGCTGCCGCATACCCACGAGAGAAGGGCATTCTTTCTGCTCCCTGCAGAATTCCTCCCTGGAGGGTCCTCCTTCTTGCTGCCAATGGGTCAGCTCAGGCAGGTCCCCCAGCTCGGCAATCTGTTCCCCTGTAGGCTCCAGGGCATCCCCCTCAAGGTCTGCTTCCTCTTGGACCGTGGGAACTTCAGGGGCCGGTTTCCCGCGCCCCCTGCGCCTTCTCCCTAAGGCCGGTTCCTGGGCCTCTCCTTCAGGCCCCAGGACCTCTTGATCACCCTTGCTAGCTGCCATCGACCGGGTGGTCACGCACGCCCAGTCAGGTAGACCCACCATCCTCAGGTGAGTCGTCTTCTCCACCTTTTCCCAAGGGGAGTGCTCCAAGTCATTCCCTAGCAAACAGTCAACAGGCATGGTTTTCCTCACACAGACCTTACAGAGTACCAGAGACCCCCCCCCCACTCGAAGGGAACTTGAGCCATCGGACACTGACTCTCTGAATTATCAGCGTTGATAACCCTACAGTAGGCATGGGGTACAACCTGCTCTTGAGACACCAGGTGCTGCCTCACTGCAGTCACACTGGCTCCTGTATCTCTAAGAGCTTCAGCTTCCTTACCATTGATGATCACCACCTGCCCATATTTCTTAGTGTTAGAGGGCAGGTAGTTCGTAGGGACCATCTCACTGTCTCCTAGTGAGACTAGGGTCATCTGAACGGGATTTCCACCCCCCGGGACCATCACTTCTTCTCCTAAGTGAACACTAGTCACTTGACGGGGCGGAGCACCAGTGGGTGCGGGTTTTCCAAACAGGCGACACTTGGGGTCACTGGATATGTGCCCCGGCTCACCACATTTGAAACAATTGAAGCGCCCCTTTGGAACAGGTCTACCTGTCGGGCCCCATTCTGCTTTGGGGGTGGGGGAGGCTGAGAACCTTTCTGCTGGTCCCCTTGGGGATTACTTTGGGGGCCTTTTTGGAACCCTTTCTGTTTTCCCTTGTCCCCCCCACTCTTCTGCTGGGGACCCTGCCCACCCTTGGCGGAGTCTCCCACTGGACCCTTGTGGACCCTGGTGCTGAGCCAGCGGTCCGCCTCCTCAGCAAGCTTCCTCGGGTTGGTCAGCTTGCTATCGATCAGGTGTTGGCGTAACTCAGGAAAACAGTGATCAGACAAGTGCTCCCATGCAATTAAATCAAAGAGACCTTGAAAATCATTCACTTTGCTACCCTTCACCCAACCATCCAGTGCTCTGCAAAAAAAAGTCACATACTCCACATACGTATTCCCAGGCCGCTTAGTACACCCCCTAAACTTCTGTCTATACATTTCAGGGGTAAGCCCATACCTGTTCATTAAAGCTTCTTTCATGTGGGAATATGATCTCTGGCTTTCAACGGGCAAATCTAGCAGGGTGTCTCGCCCTTCGCTAAGGAACCTTCCCCACAACCCCGCTCCCCAATCCTTGTCAGGGACCCGGTGGGAGGACATGGCTACCTCGTATGCCCTAAACAACTGTCCTATGTCATCCCCCTTAAAGAACTCTTTTACTACATCTTTGGGGATGTGCACTCTTGACTCTACCTGCACCGGCGTTGTGCTGCCACCAGAGGGAGGATGATCCAAGTTTCTCTCTTTTAGACTCATCTCCCTCATTTTCAATTCGTAATCCATTTGGTGCTTTCGCTCTTCCAGCGCCATTCTTTTGGTTTCAAGCTCCAGTTGGATTTTTAATTCTGCCAGCTTCCTTTCATGATCCCTCGTTTCCTTCCTGTCTGCCAGCTCCTCTGGCGACAGGCCTCTACCAAAGCTGTGCACGCTGTCTTGTTTTTCGAGATCCACAGGTGCACCCTGCTCCTCAGTTGCATCCTGATCCTCGGGTGCATCTTGATCCTCAGGGGACTTTCTGGACTCTATCCAGGCTTTCAGGGCTTTGTAGAGCTCCGGTTTGTTCTTGCACCCGGCGTGTGGAACCTTGAGTTTCTTGCAGAAAAACTTCAGCTCATTCTTTGTGTAGTTGTCCAGCTTTGCTGCATCCCATTCCACCTCCAACATCTCAGAGGTCATGGACTCCGCTCCATCCAGGCTCTTCGTGCCCGGCATGGTTTCTTCGCTAGGGATCTTCTCTTGGCAAAATTACAACAAAACCTGTGGCCAAGTAACTGGACTGAAATCACTGTGCAATGGTCAGAAGTTAAGGTATAAACACTGCAAATGTAAATTCGAAAATCCTCACCGCTGCGTCCAATGTAGGAAGGGGGAGTCTCTAGTTGGCGCAGTGCAACACTAGCGACAAGCAGGGACTCTCTCTTCCTCGTCAGGGCTGAGGGTTACCTTCAAGACAACCTCTGCTTACCCTCTAGGGAGTGTGGCTTAAGCAGTTTTAGGCTAATCTCTGGGGCACATAGGGTTAAACACTTGCAATATTACACCATCACAACCAACCCACCACACAATGACACCAAACTGTATTCGTAAAAATATATATTCTTTATATAAATTTCAAGCAGGCTTGTAAATACAGTTGTCAAACTTTCAATAGCGGTTCCAGTTTACTTAAGTTCAAGTTGCCACAGTTCTTTCTTAGCAATAAGCAATCTTTTGGGCCTTCTGCCCAGGTTCAGCAAGGTTCAGTGTCTGGTAGCGCCTCAATGCGCTCTCCGCTGTCTCCGCTCGCTTCAGAGAGGAGATCGGGCCTGGCCGGCCAAAGCTCACGCTTCCCGCGTGGGCTCTGAGGACCAGGAGCCGTGCGAGCCTCGGTTTCAGAGGCGGCTCGCGTTGGGAGCAGATAGCGCGGTGCGAGCTCGAGTAGCAGGACGCTCGCACCGGGAGGACACAACACAGTACCTTTCTGTGGAGCGGGCGACTCCAAGGGGAGCTGTCCCACGTCGCTTTGCTTCGCCGGGGTCGCTGTTCGCTGCGGCTCTCAGCCGGGCAGGTCACGGGTCATCCGGGGCGGCGGTGCTTGGTGGCGGCAGGGTCCTTCCTTCGTCGTTCGCTCCGACCCTGGAGGCGGCGGCTGTGTGGTGGGGGCAAGTGGCAGTACGGTCCCCAAGTGCAGGACGTACCCAGCCAAAGTGCCGGTTGCAGCTGTGCGCTCACAGCTGAGCTGTCGGGCAGGATGCCGACCAGAGGGGGGTTATCACAGGGCGGCTGTCCGTCTTCGCAGGTGGATTGACGGCTCGAAGCGCAGTCAAGTCGGGTGCTTGGACCGGACGGGTCCTCCTTCACGTTGCTCTCGGGCTCCCGGTGCAGAGGCAGTCACGGTGCTCGGGCCAGCGGCGGCTGGGCCTCACGTTGCTCTTGCTGTTGCTTTGGGCCCCGGTCACGGTGCTTGGGGGGATATCGATGCCTTGGATTACGGGGAGCGTGGCAGGGATGCCCATTGCTCCCAGACTCCTCAGTCAGCGCTGCAGCGATAAGCAGCACACACAGTCGCGTTCTTCAGGGTGTAGCGCCCACTGGTCCTGGGGCGCTGGTCAGGGGGCAAGTTCAGCAGCAAGCCCTTGGAGATCTTTCAGCAGAGTTTGGCACAAAGTTCAATAAAAGCAAAAGTCTCTTGGTAGTCTTTTCTTTCCTCTCCTTCTGCAGCAAGGCACCAGACACAGGCCAGAGACAACACTCCTCCTTGTCCTTCCAGGTCCTTCTCTTCGGGCAGAGTTTCTTCTGTAGCACAAACAGGATCTAATTTACAAGGAGCAGGGCTCCTACATTTATACTGCATTTCTTTTGTTCTTACAGGCCAGGGGGGCCTTTGCATAGCCACTTTCAGTCCTTGAGTACTTCGCTGGGTGTAGTCCGGCCTCTGCTTTCAGTGTGAGGGGCAGGCACATCAGACGCTCCACAGGAGGTGGAGCCAGCATTGTGCGGACAGGGGCAACCAGAAGAACTTTGTTGATGGGGCTTCGCCCTTCCTGGGCCAGGTGTCGGCTGAGTCATCAGTCGCTCCCCAGGAGGGTGGAGCCAGCATTGTGGTGGCAGAGCACAGCTAGATTCAGAGTCAAGAGCCACTCCTACCTCCCACTAAGGTGTAATCTTCGCATTCACCACCTGTCATCCCCCAGCCCTGTCACTCACACATCCCAGACAGTCAGATACACATACCAGCAGAGGCGGGCTGAAATGGTTAGGCAAGCAAATGCTAACTTTCTAAAAGTAGCATTTGCAAACACAGGATATTAAAATAAACTTTACTAAAAGAAATATTTTATTATTCTGAGTTCAGGCATACTAAACATGACTCTCTACCATGCTCCCTGAGCCTGCTGGGATTATAGAGTGTAATAATTCCAGCAGCCCATTCTGGCCTAACGGAAGCAGGTAGCCTTACAATAGTGAAATACGAATTTAGTTGTAATTCACTACTAGGACATGCCACACACATCAGGGCTTGTCCTACCTTACACTTACAATGCACCCTGCCCTCAGGCCTACCATAGGGGTGACTAATATGAAGTCAAGGGAAGGTTCAGGGGCTGGCAAGTGGGTGCACTTGCCCAGCCAGCATGACAGTACGCGACTGCACGCGGGGTCTACAATGGCGGACCCTAGACACATCTTAAGGCTGCTTCTGTGGGTGGCGCAACCAGCGCTGCAGGCCCACTAGCAGTATTGGCATTCACCAGCCCTGGCACTCCTAGTGCACTTTACTAGGGACTAACAGTAAATCCAATGAACCAATCATGGATATCAATCACATGTACAATTTACAGTAGGGAGCACTTGCACTGCGGCACGGGTCGGCCGTGGCGCAGTGCCCTGAGTATCGGAAAACCAGCAAAACATCGGAGGCACACCAGCAAAAAGTGGAAGGGAAACTCACGCCAAGGTGCCAGGTCTAACAATGACATTGCAATGCTTGTTCTGTTGTCCCTGGGAGGAGCGCAGGCGGGGTATATGCGAGGTAACTGGGCTATGTTCAGAGTTAAATGTGCTAGGGTCCTAAACTGTGAGATTTCATGCTACAGGATGCTAGATATGTATGAATGGGTGACGTAGAGGGTATGCCACCATCGCACCAATTTCAGCTGGTATCGTGGAATATCCGAGGGTTGAATAACCCCAGAAAGAAGAGGCAAATTTTGGGATACCTCGATAGGCAGGGCATTTCAATTGCTATGCTCCAAGAAACGCATTTACTGTCAGACAGCACTTCCCTCTTTGCATCCAGATGGTCCTCCTGCAGGGTTTTTTCTTCCTACTCTAACTATGCATGGGGAGTTACGATCTTAGTTCGACGGGGTATGAAATTCGTACCTGCCGGGATGGAGGCGGACCCTGGTGGCAGATACTGCATGGTCTGGGGGACACTACACTCACACACGGTCCTCTTTGCCTGCTACTATGGCCCCAATGTCAATGATACTTCATTGTTACTCACAATGTGGGGTAAAATTCAAACTTTGGGCATAGGCCATGTGATCCTGGGCAGGGACTTCAATGCTGTTGTGACACTGAGCATGGACAGATCTCACCCTCAGGCTGCACACTACTCCCAAACTCCGCGCGTTCTGTCTTCCTTGCTTGTTGAACACTGCTTCATTGACTCATGGAGACACCTACATCCGTCCCTCAAGCAGGGCACTCATCACTCGGCAGTACATTCCACATGGGCTCGACTAGATTCCTATCGGCAGGCCTCACTCCTTGGTTAATTAAAGCAACACACCTCGCTAGGATATTCTCCGACCACTCTCCGGTCCTAATATCACTACGCATTCCCATTGAGACCTCCCCGTATCTGAGTTGGCGCCTCAATTCCTTCCATCTCACGCACTCTGCCTTCAGGGCGGACCTTGAACAAGACATCCGAGACTTTTTGAACCGGAATGTGGGGTCGGTATCGGACCTCACCGTGGTCTGGGAGGCCTTTAAGGTCACCGTCCGCGGATGATGTATCTCTAAAGGGGGTGGAGTCCTTAAATCCCTGCGGGGTGAGCTTCGTAAACTTGAATCCGAGCTGAGGGAGCTGGAACACATTAGTACTCGCGAGGCCCGCGACCACTCTTCTAATGCCCTCCTTCGGGAAAAGCTGAACGAATATGCCGAAGCGGCGGATAGGGAGTGCAAATTCCTCGGCAAACAGTACACGGCACGTGTCTTCGGTGAGGGAGATAGGCCTGGAAGGGCGCTTGCCTCCGCTGTTCGGCCCCCAAGATACGATAGCTTTGTCACCACCTTTCTGGATGAGCATCAAACCCCACAACAAGACCTGTCTGAGCAACTCCGCATTCTTACGAATCACTACTCCACCCTCTACACCTCTCACAGATCGGCACCTATTGATTTGCGTCCCTACCTGGACGACACAGCCATTGCGTGGCTTGGCCCATCCCAACAAAAATTTCTCCACCATATACTCGAAGTAGATTAAATAAAAGACGCCATCATGTCCATGAAATCGGGCAAATCACCTGGGTCTGATGGGCTGCCACTCGACTTTTTTTTTTTTTTTGGTGTAAGAGGTTTATTGCACTTGTCACATAAGAAAATACATTACACGTGATTCGCCTACAACCATAACAGGCCGGCTGCAGTCTTGTATGCCCGAGTGGGTTCGCTGTTCACGTACATAGCCCATCAGCCGACATCCAACGGACCGGCGGCGTCTTGCAATATAATCACAGTGCTATCAGTAAGTGCTATATTCGCTCATAAACATGCCAAAGTTCTTACTTTTTTGTTGCAATTTTTCACCCAAAGGTAACCTAAACATATCCAACCATTAAAGTAACTTAGAAGTGTCCTCCAGCAACGACTGTTCTGTGTCACAGCATCCTTCCCCCTCAAGACCATACCACTTTATTTGTGTTCAGCATTTATGTACCTTCCATGCACTTCTCCTAACCATTATCATTCACCTTCTCTGCAGCTCCATGTTCCAGTAAGTATGTTCGTAGGTACTCCTAGTAGTCCTTGGGCCCAGATCTGATCGGCAGCTCCTCCTCATATGTGGTCAGTGTATCTTGGCAGTACGTCATGTCTTCTAGCCAGCTTTTAACCACCGGACCCCTTCTACTGTTCCAGTGTAGGGACACCCTCCGCTTGGCCAGCAATAGCGCTACTGCGCAGAACTTACGCCTCCGCGCTCTCAGCTGTGGCACAATACCCAAAAGGCAAATTTTGGCTTCACATCTTAAGGAAGAGCCCAACATTTCATTCAACGTCTGTATCACTTGTTCCCAATAGCCCGCCACCTTGCGACAGTGCCAAGCTAGATGCATGAAATCCGCACTATCCTGTTTACATCTGCTGCACTTTGAGTCCTCTCTCAACCCATAGTTGTATAGTCTCTGAGGCGTATAATACACCTGATGCAGGTATTTATAATGAATGATTCTCAAATTACCATTCGGTGTTAACATGTCAGTAAGCATGCACGTAGATGCCCACTCTTCATCAGTGAGGGGTGTCTCCAAACCCGCACTCCACCTGTCCCTAGCCTTGTCAGTGTTACCCCCTATGGTGCCTTGCAGGCTTGTGTATAATTTAGACACCAGGTGAGAGGCCGTGGGTGTGGTGAGCAGGAGTTGCAGTGGTGCGAGTGGTGTCGGTTCCTCTGGGTGTGCTGGGTAAAGCCCCTAAATTGCTCTCTGTAGCCTATAGTAGTTGAAGCTGAAAAGGAGGGACGGGTTGCTAATGTATTTCAGTTTGTCTAACGTTTGGAAGACTCCGTTGAGATAAAGGTCGCCCATTTTGTCTATACCTGCCCATTTTAGCAGATCCATGCCAACCTTTTCTTGCGTAACTGTGATAGCTGGGTGGTGAGCCAGCGGAAGCGCTGGTGCGTACAGTGGCAGAGCATTAGCCGCCTTACCCATCAGTCTCCAGGCCTCCGTGGTAGTGTCTACAGTGTTGATGTCATGGTCATGTAGTCTGGGGCGCTTGTGCAGTAGTATGTTTGCTAGTGGTATTGGATCTGTGTCCCCTGCCTCCACCACCACGTGCGTCAAGAAGGGTATTTCGTGGTGCCAGTAATGCGCGAATTGCACCTGAGCGCACAAGTAGTACAAATAGAAATCTGGCACCTTGAAGCCCCCCCTAGCATATGGGAGTGTCATAGTGTGTAATTCCATCCTCGCCTGCTTCCCGGCCCAGAGCAAATTAACCACCAAAGTGTTGATATTGCGGAACACTGCCGCCGCCGGCTTAATTGGTATGTTATTGAATAAGTACAGGAACTTGGGCAGGAGGACCATTTTTACAATAGCGGTCCGGTCTGCCAGGGACGGAGGAAGTTTATTCCATCTTTTAATTTTATCTTCCAAGGACGCTATAACTCGCCCATAGTTAGTGCGTATGACTATTTCTGGGTCCCTGTGAAACCACACCCCTAAGTACTTTGTAGGCTCCTCTTGCCACTCTAGAGGGTAGTCCAGGGGTGTAGGGTGTGTACTGTCCGTTAATGCCAGGATGAGAGATTTGTCCCAGTTGATTTGTAGTCCCGATTGGCTCCCGAATTTGATGTACTCCCGCAACAGCGGGTTCAGGTGCTGTGCTGGGTTCTTGACATATAGCACCATGTCATCAGCGTACAGCGAAATGTGTATTGGGCGTGAGGGCATCTGTATGGCAGAGTAATGATGGTGTTGTCAGATGTTACAGGCCAGCGGTTCCAAGACTAATGCGAATAGCATCGGCGAGAGTGGGCAGCCCTGCCTTGTGCCTCTGCATATTCGAATGGGCTCTGAAATATATCTGTTTATTCTGATGCGTGCCAACAGGTTCGTATATAACATGGAGATCCAACCTAGAAACATCAGGGGAAACCCCATTCGCACCAGAACCGCTTGAATGAAAGACCATCCTATAGTGTTGAACGCCTTAGCAGCATCTAGTAACACTGCTACTGCTTTCGTGTCAGGTGACAGGTAGTGTGCTAGGGCAAATAGAGTGGGTGTGTTATGTGTGGTGGCTCTATCAGGTATGAATCCAGATTGATCTGGTCTTATTAAGAGGGGCATAAGTGGTTTCAGCCTGTCTGCCAGTAAACTAGCGATTATTTTCGTGTCTACATTTAAGAGGGACAGGGGCGATATGAGTCACATTTATCCTCTTCCTTACCCGGCTTTAAGAGCGCGATGAGTAAGGCTTCTCTCATAGAGTCCGGCAGGGTCTGGGCCTCGTGTGCCGCCCCATAGAGTCTCACCAAATGAGGAGCGAGCAGATCAGCATACGCTTTGTAGAATTCTGTCACGTACCCATCCGGCCCCGGTGCTTTGTTGTTTGGCAACCGCTTAATGGTATCAGTGACCTCCTCCACCGTAACAGGCCTCGCCAGGTATGCTCTGTGGCCATCTGACAGCCACGCTATCTCCACATCCGCCATATAGGCGAGCAAGTCTTCCCGTGAGGGTGAGGGGCGTGCTTCGTATAGGGCACTATAATGTGTCATGAGTTCCTTTGTAATCTCTTTAACGTCGCTCACCTTCTCTCCTGTGGGCTTACTAATGGCTGTCACATTTTGTGGCGCTTTCCCCGAGCAAATCTTGTCAGCCAGCACCTTGCCTGGCCTGCCACCCTCCCCATAGCGCCTGGCGGTCGCCCGCTTAGTGACATAGTTAAGTTCGTCAGAGGTGAAATTTCTGTGTTCTGCTAGAAGGGCCTGAATTTCACCTAGCACCTTAGTGTCCCCTGTGTGCGTGTACACCTGTTCCAGCCCCTGTATGGCCTCCTCACGTGTGCGTAGTTGTTGCCGAATATCTCTCAGTATACCTGAGGTTGTACTAATACATACCCCCCTGATTGTGGCCTTAAATGCTTCCCATAGAAGACATGGGTCGTCAGTTGTTGGGCCATTCAGCATAAAATAATCTACTATTGCTGTATGTATGGAGGTGACATATAAGGGGTCCTTTAGTGCAGCCGCGTTGAATTGAAATTGAATTGAAATTGAAAATTCCATTTATATAGCGCATAACCACCCGAAGGCCTCGCAGCGCTAGGGACTGAATTCTGTGTGCGACTGCAGGGAAAGATTAATGCGCTTTTGAGAACAGATGGGTTTTCAATTCTCTCCTAAATGACAACAGGTTGCTGTTTTTCCTGAGGGACAGGGGTAGGGAGTTCCATGCCTTCGCCGCTGAATAGGTGAAAGAGCGGCCGCCCCATCGGGCTCTCTTGATTTTTACTTTGGTTGCCAAGTGAAGGGTGGCGGCTCATAATGTGGGACCGCAATTTTTAGCAATACTGGGTTGTGGTCTGACATTGTTCTGGGCAGATGTGAAATATGTTTAACCCATGTTAGTATCTCCCGCGTTCCCAACCAGTAGTCTAGCCGTGCCCAACTATTGTTCGCTGCATTGATGTGAGTCGCAGCTGCGACCCCCGGGTTACCATCCCTCCATATGTCAGCCAGTTGGAGGTCTTCTATTGCGTCCCTTAGCATGTGCCTCGCGTTGCCATGTTGTTCCGAGGTGTGCGCGGCCCGGTCTAACTGATCTTGCAGTGTCACGTTAAAATCACCACCCCACAGCACGTGATCAATATGTTTGTCTGCAACGGTCTGCCACAGTTTTCTGAAGAAACCCGGGTCATCGACATTGGGGCCATAAGTGTTCAACAGCAGGACCCTCTGCCCCCTAACCTTACCCTCTACAAGAACACTTCTACCCTCCGTGTCTTTGCTTACGCTCGTGATTTCAAAGTGCGTTCCCTTACGTATTAGGATACTGACCCCTCTGGAGTAGGTTGAGTAGTTCGAGCTGGTGACTGATTCTGCCCATCTATTGCCCAATGTAGGTGTGCTCGTGTTAGCCAAGTGTGTTTCTTGTAAAAACACTATGTCCACATGCATCCTGTCAAAATAAGCAAACATCTGCCTGATCTTTTTAGGGTTGCCTAGCCCCCTAATATTCCACGTGAGAAGAGTCAATGTGCTAATTCTCGACATTTATACTGGTATTCATGACTATAGACCACATGAGGTGTAGTCTCATCGGGTACAATGCATTCACTGAGCATTGGAGTGTACATTGCAAAATCCATAACAGAGCGGAGTAATGGAAATGAAAACTCGCATGGTTATGTATGGCTAAGGAGGTCGCCATGCTTCTCAGACACAGACTTCGTAATTCGAAAAACCCTGGTTCCCCCTCTCTCCCCCCTCCCACTTTAGCACCCAAACATTGCCAAAGCCATCCCTTAACAAACAGTAACCCCATTTGAGAACTTAGTTTGGGGCGCACCCGCCTGGGGGTGTCGCCAGGTTCACACATCTCCATCCACATAGTGGACGTGGACGGACGCTTATGACGACTTCAATGTAGTTTGCATGGTATTTCACCCACCCCCCTCCACCCGCCAGCAAGAAGTAAGAACATCACACAGTTCAAACCTGAGCTGCAAGCTCTGTCACACTTCAGTCCCATATGGCAGCAGAAATTCGAGTTAGCGTTATTTATAAGGTCCGGCCCGAGGGCCTGCCAGTGTGTGCACTCCCAGAACACAATTGTCTGCCAGGGGAGCAAGTCAGCCTCCCGATCCCGGTGACCCTCCTCATACCCTCCGGAAAATGTCGGCCCTTCGAATACTCACTGCGTGGACGTCCATCCCGGGCCTGACCGCTGGTATGGACAGTTCGCTCGGCATTTCGTTGTATGCACCCATAGTCTCTAGGCCGGGCCTGGCGCCATCGTAGCGCCACGTGGCGGGTCATCTTATCTAGACACAGCATTTGGAGGCCCAGTGTAGTCTCGTAGCATTCCTAGTGATATCAAGTAGTCCTCTCAGCACAACTTGTCATTCCACATCGCTCGTCTGTTCCGCTCGTTCCTGAGCTTTTCGACGCTTCCCCTGCTGTTTGATAAAGTCATATGCGGCCTGTACCGTCTGCAGAATGACAGGTTTACCCATGTTCGTGATTTTGAGTTTCGCGGGGTACAGCATGGCGTACTCGAGACTCAGGTCCTGTAACTTCTTCTTTACCGGAGCAAATTCTTTCCGCGCCAGTTGTACCGCCATGGTATGGTCGGGATAGAATTCCAGAGTGCTCCCCTGATAAGTGATTTTGCCCATGTCTCTAGCGAGCCGTAGTACCGTGTCCCTGCCCCTGTAATTGAGCATGCGGGCTATGATCATTCGTGGGGCAGCTCCCGGTTTTGGTACAGGTGCCAATGAGCGGTGAGCTCGTTCAATCAGAAACACCGAGGATAGTTTGTCAGCGCCAAATATGTCTTTCAGGAGCGTTTCGACATAAGTTTCCATCTTCCCTGTGTTGGTGGATTCCGGTAGGCCCGAAATTCGAAGGTTGGTCCGCCTGGACCTGGCTTCCTGATCCTCCACCTTAGCGCGTAGGGTCTCCACTGTTTTCTCTAAGCCCCCGCACACCTTCGACGTGGTTTTATGTTCGTCTTCCACTCTTGAAATCCTCTGTTCCGCTACCACAATCCGCTCGTCGTGTTTCTCTATCTTGGCCGCCATGTTTGTCCACCCTCTGCATCACATTATCCAGTTTTCCATTCATCTCCTGCAAGCTCTGCTGGATTGCGCGGAGCACTGACTCCATGGCCGACCCCTCCGCCATTTCTCCGTCGGCATCAACCTCTGGGGTGGTCGTCACAGTTTTTGGCTGTTTTCTGGTTTCGAATGGGAGCTTGGTCTGTTGTTTCTCCGGCTTCCCCATGGTCCTCTGTGGTAAAGGCGAGGTATGTCCGGTCGTCTTCGGGCTAGCGGCCGTTGGCGTGCTGGCCGGAGTAGTGTGGCGCGCTGGTGTCTGAGCTCCCCACCTCGGGGTTCGTCTGCTCATCGACCTTAGCGGTTGCTGGGAGCGTCTTTTATGGTACAGCCTTCCTGGTGGCAAGCAGGTGCCAGGGTCGTCAGCGGAACCGTGCAGCCCCCGGTGCCTGGGATGTGTTGATCTATACTGTTGGATGCGGGCCATCTTAGGTGTGCGGTGCAAGTCCTTGCGGCACCTAGGGAAGTTCCATGCGCATTCGTGTGGCAGGTTCAGAACCCACCTTCCCCGAGCGCTCAGAGCCGCTGGTGCGCTATGCTGGGGGCCGCGGGTCGGCTTCCACGGTGTCTACCGCTAGTTACTCTCACCTTGCATGTACTTTCTTTGGCGTCAGCCGCTACCCCTCTGTGAGCAGAGACTCCGTTTCGCCTGCAGCGCGGGCGGCCGTTTCTGCCGTTCTTGTGCGTTCCAGCGCCTCCGCCATCTTGTTTTCACTGGAACGCACCGCGAAAGTCAATTTTTCTCGCTTCAATCTCAGACCTCCGTTGCCCCACGGTTCCGCATCGCACCCGGCACCACCTGTCTGCTTGGTCACCGTTGCGTGGCCGTTCTCAGCATTTGTCAGGCGATTCTCTGTCCCGTTGCCGGTGGGCGCCAGGCGCGGCCATTTTGAACCCGCTCCGGCGACGTTTCGCTTTTTCGCTGCTCTCACGCTTTGTGGCTCGCGGTCAGTCACAGAAGTTATACAGTTGTGTCGGCCTTACATTCCGACATCTGATGCTGTCCGTTTTTCGGCGGTAGCTGCGGATGAAAGGGGTGAAAGGGCCGCTATAGTCGTGTCCGTCCGGCAGAGCCGACACATCAGCCAGCCATCCCACAGTGCGCCCTCTAGCGCCCCCCTGCCACTCGACTTTAACAAGGCATATATTCACATCCTTGCCCCCATACTCCAGCAAGTTTACTATTCGGCCCTCGAAGGCAGACTCCTACCCGCCTCTATGCGCGAAGCCCTTATCACGTCCCTCTTAAAACCGGGCAAGCCACCGGAACACTGTGTCTCCTATAGACTCCTCTCTTTACTCAATACGGATGTCAAAATTCTAGCGAAAGTCCTGGCGTCTTGCCTCAACCTGTTGATGGAGCGTCTAGTCCTCCCTGACCAGGCGGGTTTCGTCCCCAATAGTGCGACTTCACATAACTTACGCACCCTTCAGGCTGTACTGCAGGATATTAACCCAAGGTGCGAGGCTGCTACTGTGTTTCTGGACGCCACAAAATCGTTCGATTCCCTTGAGTGGGATTATCTATTGGCCCTCCTTGAACGCATGGGGATCCCATACAGCTTCCTGGATTGGATAAAGCTGCTTTATGGTAAACCGTGTGCCTTGGTCCTCCTCAATGGGGCCAGGTCTGCGCCCTTTGACATCCACGGAGACACCAGACAAGGGTGCCCCCTCTCCCCTGTCCTTTTTGCGATAGCCATCGAGCCGCTCGCTGCCAAGCTCCGACAACATCATAACCACCGCTCTCTAATATACCCGGAGCGTCAGCTCCTAGTAGCATTATATGCTGATGACATGACTCTATATGTCGACAAACCACAAGACAACCTTAACCCCCTTCTACGCAAAATCATCAAATTCGGTGCTATTTCGGGAATACAAATCAATTGGTCAAAGTCAGCCCTATTCCCCTTAACAGATAAGACCGTGCACTTTCCCCTGGACTATCCCCTGATATGGGAAACCGAGGAAATAAAATACCTTTGGGTGGTAGTCTCCTGGAATCGTGAGACCCTCATCAGGGCTAACTACGGCACTGTACTTGACAAATTAACTGATACCATCACCAAGTAGATCCATCTCCCACTTTCAATGGCGGGGCGCATTTCCCTTATAAAAATGGTTGTACTCCCCAAGTTGTTATATCTTTTTACTAACATACCATATAGTCCGGGCACCCACTTCTTTCATGCCCTCAATTCCCAATTGTCGAGACTTATTTGGGGTGGCAAACAGGCTAGGATTAGCCTAAAGACGCTCATGTTACCTTATCATCAGGGTGGGTTTGATGTTCCTAACTTTCAGCGATATTACGATTGTGCCCAGGGCCACTTCGTGGCGTACTGGCTGCATCTCCCTCCCTTCATGGCCCATCTGGCGGTGGAAGACGGATATATGCGCCCCGTACAACCATTGGGTTATCTATATACCGAATCGGGTATATCGGACCGTGACCCCACCACAGTTGACTGCACTGTCCAGGCCTGGCGGAGATTAGCGGCTCACATGGAGGTCAAGTTTCTATACTCACCATGTATGCCTTTAGCACACGACCCCAGACTGAGAGTAACCTGCGAGGAGATAGGGCGCAAACTCCTCACGAAACTAGCGATCCACACCTGGGGAGATCTCTACCTCCAAGGGCAGTTCCGTACTTCGGCACAGTTCTTTGGGGAGACCACCCCCACTGTCATGGATACGTTCTTTTATGTCCGACTATGGCAGAATGTTAAGGCAGTTACTCCAAACTTCCCTGATCAGCCAGACACTCTGGCCCCCTTGCACTCGCTCTTACAAACCGAAACCCCCAGACATGTGGTGTCCATGCTGTATAAACATGCCCAGCCTGCCCCATCGCCTCCCCCGCTCAAGGTGCGTAGGGAGTGGGACGGTGACCTTGACACCCCGCTCTCTGACGATCAATGGGAGGAAAGCTGCTCGCATACTAATGCAGTGACCGGTAATACTCGTCTCCGGTTGATTCATTTAAAATTTTTGCACCGCATTTACTTCACTCCTCCCAAATTATTCCGGCTTGGCCTCCGCGACAATGACCGCTGCCTCCGGTGTGGGGTGGGGGGTGCCGACTTCTTCCATCTAGCGTGGACCTGCCCTGCAGTGGCGGACTATTGGCATGCCATTTTTAGAGCACTATCTGATATGGTTGGGATTGATATAGGACCTTGTCCCAGGACAGCCCTGTTGGGGCATTCGGTCCCGGCACTGAAGGCACATAGACATTTTTTTGCGCTAGGCCTTTTGTTGGCCAAACGCCATGTTGCCTGTAGATGGGGCAGAGGCCGTGCTCCTAAATTCAAGATCTGGCTCAATACTATGTCTACCTTTCAAGATCACCTCCACAATTATGCCGAACTCTTACCACACAAATCACGTCCCAAGGACCTATGGGGGCCCCTCACTGCCTATCTCCTCCGACACCAGAGCGAGGAACATTCTGATACCTGAAGCCCTCTCCCCTTCTCCCTTCTCCCTCGCCTTGACCCTGCCCTGATCCCCTACTCCTATGCCGCCCCCCTCCCCTTCCTCCCCTCCTCCCCTGGTTGTTATCCTGTATGTAGGCCTGCCTGCACACTATGCCCCTAGGTCCCTTACCTAAGACACTCTTCTGCCTCCTAACTATGGGGAGTCCTCATACACGTCTTGGCCACTCCCTATGCCCGGCCTTAGGCAGCTCTGCGTCGCACAGCTCATACCAGTCTGAATACTCTCGTTACCAGCATGTTACATGTAGCACTACTCACATGACCGTGGCACTCTACTGACCTTGCAGATTTGACCATAGGATATCTCCCCCATACCCTTCCCCTTCCCCTTCCCCCCTCCCCCCTCTCTCCCTTCTTCCCCCTAATCCCTTCCTCTCCCGTGTTAGCCAGAAGCATTTAACTGGTGCGGAACACACTAACAATGGCGCAAGTTGCCCCTACTATTTAGCAGTACATTATGGCTCCTCACCTCAAGATCCTCTAATCCACATACAAGGTATGGTGGTACATCACGGGAGGGTTTGTTCCCAGTTTGGTTTCTGATTATGGGTCTTTTTTTTTTTTTTTTTTTTTTTTAAGGGGGAAAAATGATAAAAGAAGCCTCACTTTCATTTTTGCTTGTATACAGTGTGCCTTCACCCTGTGCTTTATGATATACGCCTTACCTGACTATACCACTTTTACACCGCGGCCGGCCCAGAGAGGTTGTAGGCGACATGCTGTGTCTAACTTCTATTGTCATGCCGTTTCAATTCTGAGCCTGCCTTAGACTCTATTTTTATAGCTGCCGGCCTGAAGTTTCAGGTTGTAGGCGTGAAGCTGTGTACCGTCCTACTACTTTTGTTATCAATAAAGGCTTAAAAAAAAAACGCCAACTAACAGGAACTCCTGAAAAAGTTTTTTTTAAAATAATCTCACCACTCCTAAAAAGAAGTGGGAAAGTACTAAAAAGACACTTCCTAAAGAGAAACGTTCTCAGTCCAGAGGAAGATCTCCCCAATGGGGAGGTATGTCTCCACAACGGGAGCCCTCTGAGAAAAGATATAAGCTTAGAAATAGGGATAATCTGAGAAAACCTGATAGATATCAAGATACTGATACACACTCCTCTCATACCTTTCAGACTTCATCACAGAAATCAGAAAGAAGGGGACGATCAGAACAGAAAGAGGAACGCGTAAATTTCAAAGAAGAACAGGACGTTCCAAAAAATAAGAAAGCTCAATTCACTAAGAAGAAGGTAACAAGCATAAAAATCAGACATGCGGAGGATCTTGAAGACACAACTCAAGAACGGGGAGTGGGCCCAGACAATGCTAGACAGCGCAGCAGAAGTCACCATAGTTCGCAAGATCTTGAAGGATCATCTGGAGACAGTGGACTTGAATGAATACATTCAAGTAGAAACTGCAGACACCAGGGTTAGTGTACCCCACAAGTTATATGAAATAACACTGCGGATGGAGGGGGACATAACTAGAAAAATAAGAGTACTCTTTTGGGAGAAACTCTCTAAGGGCTATGACATTCTTCTAGCTGAATAAGACTGGCCACCTAAATTTGGCAGGGAGTGCCCACATGGCGAAGAGATAATTATGCCAGCCTTCTCAAATTCCATTCCAATTCATAAAAAATACACATATGCTAGAAAATGGGCAGTAGCTCAAGCTACAGCATTATACAAAATTCATGCAGGAAGGGATGAGGAATCTCCTCACCATAAAATCCAGTTAAAAATCCGCCCACTGCACAAAGACAGTATCCAGTTAAGCAAGAAGCTAAAAAACAGGTCGGGGAGATCTAGATCAACTTGAATATCGATTGAAACATGCACCTCGTCAATGAACAATCCTTTGTTTCCTGTCTCCAAACCAGACAATTCATATCGTCTAGTTTTGGATTACAGACATTTAAACTCTTGTTGCAAAACATTTGCAGTACAAAATGCACACAGTGCAGCACTGATGAATAACATTGTGCGCAAAAAGTATAAAACCACATTAGATATTTCAAATGGGGTTTTCTGTCAAAACATTGCAACTGAGAGCAGGCATTTGACCGCTTTCTCAATTATGGGGACACAGTGACAATTTTGCTGTCTCCCCCAGGGATTCAAGAATAGTCCAGGGTTATTTTCAGCCAGGGTAACAGAGTTACTACAAACGAATGATGATGAGGTATTATCTTATGTCGATGACATCTATCTTACAGACGATTTGGACGTGCACTTGAAAAGAGTGAACACCATGCTTCGGACGGGTACAAATTCAATTTTAAGAAATCACAAATTGTCCACCACAATGTCCTATTCTTGGGATACAAACTTTCAAGTGAAGGCAAAAGCCTGGCAGCAAACTTTCTAGAGAAATGTGCGCTGCTCCAACCTCCAAAAACGGTGAAAAACTTAGTCAATTCTAGGTTTCCTAAATTTTGGAAGAACTTATTTTCTAAACTATGCAGAAAGGGTTAAACCTCTCTACGAACTAATCAAACCTGATTTCAAACCAACTAATTGGACTCAAAACCATACAGAAATTTTGCGTTCAGTGCAAACGGACATGTTAGCAAAAACAGAGTTAGAAACACGCGACAATGTGCGCAATCTTGTGATCCGAATCATCCCAGGGAGATGCTGATTAACCTTTAATGAAGGTGAAAAGGTACCAATAGCTTACAAATCACACTTGTACACACAAGCTGAAATAAAATTAACTTCTACAGAAAAAATTCTGACAGCGGTTAAAACTGCAGTAGCAAAGGAGAGAGCCCTAGCACAGGGTAAACGCATAACGATCATTACACCTGTACCTGCTTTAGAAGCAGTGACAAAAGCGAGCATTCCAAATGCTAAAGCTGTACATCTGAGATGGATTCAATGGGTTAACGCTCTTGCTGCAACAGACGTTGAATATGTCTTTGACCCCTACTTAAAGACACAAGAATTCCTACAATACGAACACGAATGTCCCCTGCCCGTAGAACATTACGTATGTATAATCTATACAGACGGATCAGCACAGCCCACAATTGGGGGTGAACGAGCCTATAGTGCTGCGTGCGCGATTGTTAAAGGTCGCTGGCACGAAGGTAAATTTAGACCTATGGTCAGTAAAACTCAATCACTCGGAGACTGTACAGCTCAGCGAGCTGAACTACAGGCTTTCAAGATGGCGCTTGAAAATACCAATCGCGACTTCCCCACACTAATAGTGTGGTACTGAAAATTCTGGACCCGTGTTATAAACATCGTCGTATCATGACGATTTTGGTATCATCAGACCGAGAATGATTTGAATATTATGCATAAGCATTATCGTCATATTCGGGTGACGAAATCACCCTGAAATCAGAGTTTCCGTGCTGAACCCTCGGGTTCCATTTTGTGAACGGCAGCCATTTTGTGATTGCCCTCACATAGGCCCAATGACTAGGGCCAAAAACGAGTCTGAAGGACACGTACACCTTTGCTGACTCCTCTGTGACATGGGCAAGCTGACTCCACTGCCTGAAGCCAAACCTGTTCGGCAAGTTCCTTTCCCAGTGGCCGAATGAGATTAGTGTCAAGGCACAACATATCATAAAATCTGTCGGGATTGGCAGCAGCGCAAGAATAAGTAATGCCACTAACCTCGTCCTTATGCCCAGCGGAGACGATGTCCGATGCTAAGCCCCCTAGTCCCTTTGGACACGACCCCCAACAGAGGAATGTATACTCTCTGTGTGAATTTGTGACCCTGTGGGAAAAGGGGAATGGGGATAAAAGAATAAAGAAGCTATGGTATCTTCAAGGACTTGGCGACCTCTCTGCACTGTACCAGGACGGCTTCCACACTGTACAAAAAGGTGACAAGGCAGATGGTTACACACTGGTCTTCCCGAAAGTATCTATACAAAACCCACACCTTTTTCATCTACAACTCACCAGAGTTCCACAGCCAATTGCAGGAACTCTTACACAGGATATATAGATATATATCAAATATTGTTCAGGAAAACGTAGGCAGATTCTTCTGATCCAATGAATTGCTTGTACCAACAATTTTACCCACAAGCGTAGTCTTGAAATGCTGCCAAGAAACAATGCAAATAATATCTCCCCAGAGAGAGGCTTCCTTCTTATCGTTTTTTAGAGCTGTTAAAGTCACACCTCTGTTTTTTCCCCAGTTCTTTTACCCCTTCCCTGCTGGCTACATTCCCCCGCTGTGCGGGGCGCGCGCAGCACTCCCATGCTCATGACGAGCTCAGCTCGCCATGAGCTACAGTGCTCCTGTGCTCATGACGAGCTGAGCTTGTCACGGCCACACCCGTTTCTTTAGAACGCTCAGCACAGCAGGGGAATTAGCCCAGCGTGCGAGCGTTCTAAAGGCCATGTCGAGCTCAGCTCGTCATGAGCACCGGAGCACTGTAGCTCATGACGAGCTGAGCTCGTCATGAGCATGCAATGGGTTAATGTAAAACTGCTCGAGAGGAAATGAGGGCAATAGCGTGAATGTTTTCTGTGACCTGCCCTTTCCTCGAGGCAAACAAAACACCACGCTGATGAAAACTTAACAATTGAGCAAGGATCCTTCTCAAACTAAATGTAAAAGCTCTTCCACTGGACGCTTCTTTCTTTCAGAAGCGTTCATCAGTGAAAAGCCTTTTTACTGACACACGAAGAGCTAGATAAATGCGTCTAGCGCGGTTAAATGCACCGCGGTGTCTAAATCTCCTCTTATCTCGAAATATAAACAGACAGCCAGAGGAGTTTTCACACGGAGGAGGCGAGCCCGCGATCCTTCCGTTTTACCTGCCAAAAGTCTTCAGTCACAGCAGAATGCTCGAAATACAGGGTTTCTCCAAGTAAAGGAACAACAAGGTTTAAATCCAGAGCAGGGAAACTTGATTATTCACGCTGTATCCGGCGGGGATCACCATCCGCCATCTTCCACAAAAACAGGTTGATTGGCAAGCACCTTTCCCTTGTGAAGGAGGTGCTTATGTCTAGAGCCGCCCTTAGCAAGCTGGTAGCTGTAGTTCACTATAAGTTTCTGTTTATACCATGAAAAAACGGCTAGAGCAGATTCTACGTGCATGATATGGCTTCAGCCCCCTTGTCCATGATATCGCTACAAAACCTTTCATCACACACAAACCATGCCTAATCTTACACACACCTGTCCCTGTTTCTTTCTTTATGACTTGCTTTACGAGGAGGAGGTGCCCGTTTTTATTGGGGGTCCGTCGATATTTGATGAAAATAATGAGCCTTGCCGGGTAATTGATTGAGGGCTGGACAAACTGAAATATGGGCTTGTCATCATGACTCTGCTTTTTCTTTGTAGTGAAAATATGTGAATGGTCAACTGTAAAATAAGTAATGTTTGCCTAAAGCATAATATTTTGTATAAAAAGAGAAGGCTGGCTTTGTAAGGTTGAGCAGTCTCCTGAGAATATACACTGGGTTGTACTTCTAGGATACCTGTTACTGGCTGCAGCCAATAAATACGATCTTTGACTTCACCAAGAAGACTCTGTGTTTCTGTAGTCTGAAACAGGAAGAACTCGAAGTCTTAGGGTGTGTTCCCTGGCACCGCTGGGTTCTAAAAACCCAGTACTTCAGTTGGCGCCCAACATAGGGCGATTTCAGCGGTACCGGTCCAAGCCAGAGAATCGTGAAGAGCTTCGTGTGAAAATTCTGGAGGAAGGCCGCCACTTCATCGACCCCTGTATGTCGACGTGGTCCGAAAGTCTTTGCTGCGAGGTTCCCCACATCCCGACGGCTACGAAGGACTGCTGCCCTGACTATCGCCCTGTTTTGGACCCTTGATGATTGGTAGAGCGAAACGTTAGACGAGTCTTCTGGTGACGTCATCGATACCTCAGTTAAGTATAAGTGGAGCGTCTCCCAGTCCTTAGTTTGGTTCTTAGTTTAGGTATCCCCTTGGGATCGCTTTGATTTGGAACTTGCAAGTACCAAAGACGAGGGACTCGTGTATTCACGAGACTATCGTATTCAATAATCCTTTGAAGTTTGAAGCTAGACTAGAGAGCGAAGATGCCTGGTCTTAGCAGACTTGGAAATTTGATTTTGTCTTGGTTGTAATAGGGACTCCCAATTGGAGGACTTGTGTCCGTTTCTTCCGAATGGAACTCCAACCTATGAATTATATGTGAAACATGGCGTAGGCACCATCGCATATAATGAAGTATGGATCCGATACACCAGGAAAGATGGTGTTTTAAAATGGCCCCAATATGGTAGTTTTGACACGGAGATTTTGGATAATCTGGAGGTTAAACTTTTTAAGAAGAAAGCCCGGCGGCAATGGTTGACTCTTTTCGCATATGGCGCAAAGAAGCCAAACAGAGAGAAATTAAATTAGCGAAGAAAAATAAACGAGAACGAGGTATGTCAATGGTACAAGCTGCTGTTGCGTTTAGGGATAATGAGGAAGAGCAAGAGAGCGAACAGATGCTTAGGGTGAAGAAGTTAGCGGTAGATAGATGCTACCCAGTTTTGCCGCGTAAAGAACAGGAAGAAAAGAAAGATCTTGAGAAATATCCTTTAATGTTGCATCTCTTGAGTTCGCCACCTCCTTATGCACAAAATGCTACGGCACCACCGCCACCAGCTGTGGTTGCACAACACCCAGTTATTGTGCCACCTGTGATTCCACCACAGCCAGCTCCTTTTCCGTTGGCTACTATTCCTTTGGCGCAGCCTCCTCAGGGGCCGCCACCTTTGCCTCCTTCTTCGTCTGCTACTCCTACGTCTGTTCTTAATGCTCCCTCCATTCCGACTTTGAATGCTTCTGCTATTGTTCCGTCTTCTCTTATTCTTTCACCTTCTCCTTCTGCTAGACAACGAATGACTACTGCAGTTACTGGTTTCTTTTCTCCTTTGTTGGGACAATTGGGTATGTCCCCTGTTACTGAGCGTAGACAATCACGTAGTCAGTTGCCGAATATGGATGAGCGTACGATTTTGGACCACATGGCGCGCAGATGGATTATGTACGATACACAGTACGATCTTGAGGGTGTTATGCATGTTTTCCTCCAATGGGAAGCGCCGAAGCAACGGTACGTTTTCAATACGATGTGTGCTTTTCTTGTTGAAAAATGGGATGAGGGAGTGGGACAAGCTCCTGACGAGTTGTATAGCATACGTTCCGAATTTGCGAAAGGAACTATTGTAAGTCCATCTGATGTTGGGAAAACGGTCGCGATGTTGTTGTCATTTAGGAGTGAGTCTCCTTCTCGACAATTGTTCGGGCCTGATTCTTCAGTTGGGAGAAAGGCACGACAATATCCAATGAGAGAGGTTCCTCCGGTGTGGAAAGAAGCAGTGGTTGCTGGTGCAAATAATAATCCACCAGCTGTGCCGGCTCATTTTCAGCGTGTCTGGGTGCATGTTCCATGGAAACGTGCTGAAGTTTTAGCTATTAAGCAGTCTTTGCCTGATCCACGCAAAAATCCAGCAGGGTACTATAAAGAGTTGACTCAGACTGTGGGTTCGTGTATTATGAATTTGGCGGACATCAACATGTTGTTTGGCAATGTTGTTCCACAACCTATTTGGAGTAAGATTCGTCATACGGATCATGCGGTTGAATTGGGTGATACATGGGTTAATCTTAGAGATGCCGACAATAGGCAAGTAGGCGGTGCTAAGCCTGAGGATTTGATTACTGAACTTCCTGATAGGATTATTACGTATATGAAGACTTTAATGCCCGAATTGCGTGTCAATTGGGACAAGTTGTCTGCATGTAAGCAGAAGAAAGACGAAACGGTGTCTGACTTTTTCACGAGGTTCGAAGAGACCTTCGTCGACCATAGTGGTCAGGATATGGCTACCGAGGGTGGCCAGAGATTGTTCGTTGACAAGTTTGTACATAATTTGCTTCCTGAATTATGCAATAAGTTGAAGGATTCTGAAAGTGCTTGGGCTGTTTCCACGTCAGCGCAGATTTTAGCTATGGCTCAGTACTATGAAAATAGGCGGATAAGAAGACTAAGGAATTGAAAACTAAAGTTATTCTACAACAAGCTTATCCACCCCGTACTAATAGTCAGCGCGATTACCAGCAGCCTCAGCAATATTCGGAAAACTCGCAAAGGAACGAGTCTTCTCAACAGCGTTTCCCGTATGGTCCTAATCAGTGTGCGTATTGTAAAGAAGAGGGCCATTACAAGAATAGTGGTCCGGTTTTGTTGCAGCGCACGAATGGCGCTTCTGGTGTACGTGGTAGAGGTGCTCAACAAGAGCCTAGAGGTAGAGGTCACGGATAGAACGTACGTCCTTTGCCTCCACAGAACTCAATGAATAGTTTTGAACAGCAGCAAAGTTTGTCTGGTAGAACAGCACAGTACTATGTAGATGATGATTACTATGTTGAAGGTGACGAAGCGAATGGTAATGATTGTTAGGACAGCCATGGACAAAGAGAGGGAGTTGTTTCAGTTCCAGTAGATCAGAGTGGACCTTATGTTGAGGTGATTACATCAGGTGTGTCAGAGCCTTTTCTGTTGGATACTGGTGCTACAAAGAGTTCTATTATGCACTCAAAACTCCCTGGCGCACCTTTGTTTGGCAAAATGAATGTTTCAGTAGGTTTTTCTGGCGCCCCGGTTAGGAACCCGATTTCTAGTCCTATGTCTCTTTCTGTTGGACCTTATGAATTCGAAGCACCCCTTATTCTGACGACAGGTTGTGGGGAGAACCTTCTGGGATTGGATCTGTTGAAAAGACTATATACGACGTTGTATTGTTCTCCTTCGGGAGTACAACTTACACTGGGTAGGAAAGTGATCTCTCCGATGTATTTGTCGAAGGATACACATCCGACAGAATTTTCTTCTCTTCCGGATACTCTTTGGGCTACTGGTCCTAATGATGTGGGTCTTTTGGAAATACCGCCATATGTTGTGACATTGAAAGCCAATGTTAGAATGCCGCACATTCCCCAATACAAGATCTCTAGCGAAGGTGAAAAGGCGTTGTTAGCGATTATTTATGATCTGATTGAAAAAGATGTAATTGAAGAGACAAGAGGCAACGTTTGTAATAGTCCGGTTCTGCCTGTTTTGAAGCGTACTGACCCTTCCCAGCCACCTGTTTGCAGGTTTGTGATTGATCTTACAGAGGTCAATAAAATAGTTGTGCCACAGTTTCCAGTTGTCCCTGATATCACTGCCCTATTGACTATGATTCCAGCTTCCGCCACCTAGTTGTCGGTGATTGACTTGAAGAATGCTTTCTTCAGCATCCCGATTGCCGAGGAGAGCAGGGATATTTTTGGCTTCAGTTTAGGAGGCCAAAGCTTCCGCTTCAAACGCGCTCCTCAAGGCTACTGTGAAAGTCCATCGATATATCAGGCTTTAAAAACAAAGCTTGATACGATTGTTTTTCCTGATGGTACTACCCTTATTCAGTACATCGATGATTTACTAGTCGCTGCAGATACTGAGGAGATTTGTAAAGAAGAACCATTGTCGTTGTTGCGTCATTTGTCTGATTTACATCACAAAGTGTCTCTTTCAAAACTGCAATATTGTCGACAAGAAGTGACCTACGTAGGTCATCTCTTATCGAAGGAGGGAAGGAAACTGACCCCAGAAAGAATTCAGGCAATTGCAAAATTTAGTGTGCCAAGGACACAGAGAGAAGTACGTGCTTTCTTGGGCATTACATCATATTGCAGACAATGGATACCGAATTTTTCTTTGTTGGCCAAACCTTTGGTGGCATTAACTTGTAAAGATACACCGAATCCCGTTCCGTGGTCTGAAGATTGTCAGAAAAGTTTTTCCGAATTGCGTAATGCATTGTGTTCGGCTCCTGTGTTGGGTACCCCCGACTACAGTAAGCCCTTTACACTGTATGTCCATGAGAAAGAGGGTTGCGCATTGTCAGTGCTGACACAGTCTTTCGGAGACAAGCAGCGTCCATGCGCGTATTTTTCGTCGACTCTGGATCCGGTAGCTAAGGCGTTGCCAAGTTGCTTGAGAGCCACAGCGGCAGCACCTGTTTCTATTCGACAGTCTGCTGGGTTAGTGATGAATAAAATGTTGATTGTGATGGTCCCACATGCGGTGGACACTTTGTTAAACAGAACCAAGACACAGCACTTAACTAGTGCTCGTCTGTCAGGTTACGAGTTGACACTGTTAGCGAGTCATGTGCACATAAAGAGGTGCAATACGTTGAATCCAGCCACGTTATTGCCGATTTCAGTAGAGACAGATGATGTCGAACAGCACGATTGTTTTCTCAGGACAGAAGAAGAAACGAAAGGGAGAGTAGATCTAAAAGATACTCCTCTTGTGAAGTGTGATGGAACCTTATGGGTGGATGGTTCATGCTTCAAGCTTCCGAATGGTGATATGACTGCGGCATATGCTGTCACGACTTTGCATACGATTGTTGAAACTGCACGTATTCCACATAATTCAGCTCAAGCAGCAGAGTTGATTGCACTTACGAGAGCGTGCGTGTTGTCGAAAGGAATGACAGTGGCCATATATACTGACAGCCAATATGCCTTTGGCGTGGCTCATAGTTTTGGACGATTGTGGAAAGAACGTGGGTTCCTGACTTCGCATGGAGCTAAGATACAACATGGTCAGTTGGTGAATGAGCTTCTTGAGTCACTGACCTTGCCGTTACAAGTTGCCATTGTAAAATACAGTGCACACAAAAAGGTTACAGATGATGTTGGTTGTGGAAATGCATTTGCTGACGAAATCGCAAAAGAAACAGCAAAAGATGTGATGAATCGAATGTATGTTGCAGTCCCTGCAAGATGGATTGTGGACGTTGGAATGTGTGAAGATACGATAGAGAGTGTGAAGTCTATTCAAGCTGAAGCTTCAGAGAAACAGTTGAGTGTGTGGAGGGAGAGTACGGGTAAATTGGATGCAAATGGTTGTTGGGTTGACTTGTCAGAACATCAGCGATGGTTGTTACCCGATGCGTATGTGCTTGCAGTGGTGACAATGGCTCATGGAATGGCCCATATCAGTGTGAAAGGGATTTGTAAGTTGTTGGCTCCAGTATGGAAAAATGCTGGAATTCCTAAGTGTGCAGAGAATGTGGTCAAGAATTGCATGGTGTGTCTGAAATACAATCCTGGTAGGGGAACCCCAACTCCAGCTGGTCATTTTGCGCCTCCAACGTATCTGTTCGAGGTTTTGCAGCTAGATTTCATCCACATGGAAAGGTGCAACAATTTGAAATACGTACTCGTTGTTGTTTGTGCCTTTTCAAGATGGGTAGAAGCATATCCCTTAAAAGACAACACTGCCTTATCCACAGCTAAAGCCCTTGTCAAAGAATTCTTCCCTAGGTTTGGAATGCCGAGAATGGTCTGGAGTGATAATGGGAGTGAATTTGTGGGTCGAGTGATGAAGAAAGTATGTGAAGGGCTAGGTATCCAGCAAAGATTCCACGCTGCAAATCACCCCCAATCAGCTGGACTAGTAGAGTGCTATAATGGCACGCTAAAACTGAAATTGGCCAAGATACAAGCGAGCTCTGGTCTTAAATGGCCTGACGCTCTGCCTTTGGCACTCTTATCAACAAGAATGTCTGTGCATTTGCGAGTGGGACTTCGTCCTTATGAAATTGTGTTCGGCCGCCCGGCCAACATATGGGGAGTGCCAAGGCCGACAAAATTCAGTGAGATCGAACACCCTGTACTGCTTGATTATTTGTATGAATTGACGGCTAAATTGCGTGTTTTACACCAACAGGTTCACAATACCCTGCCTCAGGTCTCTGAAGCTCCAGGACATCCTATCGATCCTGGATCATGGGTGCTGGTCAAGAACTTCCAGCGGACAAAGAATGACCAGCCCCATTGGACCGGCCCCCACCTCGTCCTTCTCTCAACAAGATCAGCTGTTCGAGTGGAAGTGAAAAAGAACTGGATCCACGGCGTACACTGCAAGAGGATCCCTTTGCCTATACCGTACGACCGGTGGGTCCAGGAGGGGATCGCTGACTCTGAGACTGAGACTGTGCTTCGTTTTCTGCCTTTTAGCGATGCACGTGTAAAAGGAACAATTTCTGAACGAGAAAGTGACAATCTTTTGCAGGCAACTGTGCCACCGTCAATTCGATTGAACACTACAGAGCCTGAACTCTTGTTCCAGAACCAGACAGTACCTGGAAAAAGCCGTTATAATTTGAGACCAAGAACTATGGACAAATAAAAAATTATTTTTCTTTGCTATTTTTGAAAGTGCAGCTCTCTCATCTGAGAAACTTTTTTATTTTTGTTTTTCGAACCACCATCCGGGTTCAGCTGCTAGGGTCGCGGTTGCCCAAGTCTTCGGAGTGCAGCTGAAGACGTTAGGTCGACAGTTCTGGTCGGTCTAAGGGAGTTGCCCTGGACTGACAGAAGCATTCCTTAGCATAGAACACCCTACCGCCGCGGGCAGCAATTAGAGAGGATGGAGTTTTTCGAGATGGAGAGACCTGCCAAACAGATAGTCTTTAAAGCCAGAATGTGTATATTGATGACAAAGAAACGATTTTTGATATTATGTATTTTCATGTTGCTTAGTGTAATGACGTTTTTAATAGGATATGTTTTATTCTCTTTTCAAGTGACCTTTGCACCCACTACACAGTCCACACCTCCTTCTACTGTTTCCTCGCATTCTTTTCACCCTCTGCCGGAGCATGAGTCCACTAGAAGATTAGAGTTTATCAATAACTCCTTCATTCAGCTTTTAGACCAACACCAATTAGTAGTGAAGACAACTAATTGTTGGGTGTGTGGCCTTATGCCACATACAACAGATAAGGGTATCCCATACTTGGTCTTACCATTTAGTTACAATGGTTCTTTGTGGGCGTTTCAGACGATGTTCATATATTCCATCGAACCATATCCCCCACGTTCCATGAGAAGTAACTCGAGCAACAAGGCATTGGTAGTGGGAATCACAAATATGAGCAGGAACTTCGACTTGTATAGAACGATTCCCAGAGATGAGTTACAAGCTTACGCTAGATGGAATATAACAGGACATGGAGTTACTCTGAGTGAGAACCAACGAGAAAAGAGATCCTCCCTGATTTGGATTGTACCCCTTCAGGGTCACCTATGTCTGCAGGGTAATGGCAAGAATCCCAGAGCTAAGTTAGAGAAAAGTATCTGCACTGAAACATATGTTTTTGCATCTCGGACTTCCCCTTCATTCCTAGCAGCTAAGGGTACCTATTTCATCTGCCATGATAGAGCCTATACATGGTTACTCCCTTACTTCACGGGCACATGTTTTGTTTCGTTCCTGTTGCCTCCCACCTACACGGCCGCGGCAGATTACCATAAGACAAGGATAGTTAGAGGTGTCATCAGTAAACAAGACACTGCAGGACAAGAATTTGGAGATTTTGTAAAGGGTTTTCTGCCGTTTTGGGGGCCTATGGTGAACAGCAGGAACATAAGGCAATTGACAAGGGTGGTTGAATCCACTGTAGTTGAAACTGCCGGTGTCCTTAGTAATTTGACTGCTGAGTTCCAGTCGGATCGCCTTATGACTCTTCAGAACAGGGTCGCGTTAGACGTCATACTTGCAGACCGAGGTGGGGTATGTAAAGTGATCCAATCAAGTTGCTGTGTGTTCATCCCAGATAATGCTCTGACAGTCTACCAGGCCATTTCCAAACTGCATAAGATCTCCGAATCTATTCACGTGGATAAAGGAGATTGGTCATTGATGGGGTGGTTCCGGGAACTGATATCCGCCTGGGGATGGAAGATTCTGATAGTCATTGGGATGATCTTAGCCATTCTTTCCCTGTTCTGTCTGTGTGTGCAGTGTGCTCCTGCAATATGTGGCCTCTTTGCTACATCGTGTGTAAGGAAACCTGTATCAAGAAACAAGCTAAGTAATAGGATGATGCTACAGCAACATCTCAATGACTTTATAAATATAGACCTGGACTCAGGTTAGCGTGAGTATAGGTTATTGCCTATGTAAGGGCAAAAGGAGGGTCTGTGGTACTGAAAATTCTAGACCCGTGTTATAAACATCGTCGTATCATGACGATTTTGATATCATCAGACCGAGAATGATTAGAATAATATGCACAAGCATTATCGTCATATTCGGGTGACGAAATCACCCTGAAATCAGAGTTTCCGTCCTGAACCCTCGGGTTCCATTTTGTGAACGGCAGCCATTTTGTGATTACCCTCACATAGGCCCAATGACTAGGGCCAAAAACGAGTCTGAAGGACACGTACACCTTTGCTGACTCCTTTGTGACCTGGGCAAGCTGACTCCACTGCCTGAAGCCAAACCTGTTCGGCCAGTTCCTTTCCCAGTGGCCGAATGAGATTAGTATCAAGGCACAACATATCATAAAACCTTTCATCACACACAAACCATGCCTAATCTTACACACACCTGTCCCTGTTTCTTTCTTTATGACTTGCTTTACGAGGAGGAGGTGTCCGTTTTTATTGGGGGTCCGTCGATATTTGATGAAAATACTGAGCCTTGCCTGGTAATTGATTGAGGGCTGGACAAACTGAAATATGGGCTTGTCATCATGACTCTGCTTTTTGTAGTGAAAATATGTGAATGGTCAACTGTAAAATAAGGAATGTTTGCCTAAAGCATAATATTTTGTATAAAAAGAGAAGGCTGGCTTTGTAAGGTTGAGCAGTCTCCTGAGAATATACACCGTGTTGTACTTCTAGGATACCTGTTACTTGCTGCAGCCAATAAATACGATCTTTGATTTCACCAAGAAGACTTTGTGTTTCTGTAGTCTGAAACAGGAAGGACTCGAAGTCTTAGGGTGTGTTCCCTGGCACCACTGGGTTCTAAAAACCCAGTACTTCAATAGTGTGCAATTCGTATTTCTGCGTTAAATCTTACAACGAGCACTTGCAGAACTGGGTTCTAAACGGTTTCAACAATACAAAAGGTGGCACAATAAAGCATAGGATGCTTTGGGAACAAATAGTTCTTTTACAGAAAGAACTACAAAAGATCCACGTGATTCACACACTGAGTCATCAGCGTGATGGCGTTTACGTTGCAGGGAATTCATTGGCTGATGAAGCCGCGAAGGCAGCTGTGCAAACAGCTTCCATAGCTACAATCGCTCGATTGAAAAGTGTAATAGATGGTGAAACAATGCTAGCAGTCAAAGCCTCAATGATAGGTAGCTATGCAGTGTTACCTGTGAACTATCCACTCTGTAATACATAAATAATTGATGCAAACTCTGTTCCTTTTGCTCGAATCCCTGGAGTGGGAGACAGAGTAATTCCAAACAGGAACATGATAGGTGCTTTGGTACACGAAGCACATATGGGAGAGGGTCTGAGACATCGAGGTATCTTAAAATCTCTAATAGAATTAGAAGAGATGTACTGGTGGCCGGGAATGAGCGTCGAAGTTTACAAATTCGGAATTAACTGTGACACTTGTTACAAAGATCATAGCTTCGAAAACCAACAGGTACCTGACTACAGTATAGCCAGCCCAGTCCAGACACCATTGTTAGCCAGCATCAGGATTTCTACACGCAGATGTCACCATGGACAGATGCGGTCCCACACTTACTAGGACAAGATTTATTTGGATGTGGCCCCAGCGCTCGGCTAATGCGAGTCTTTATCGGCACGTACGCAATCGGCATGCTACATTCTGACCAGGGTTTACGTTTAGCTCTCGAGCTTACAAAGAGGCCATGGCTAGCTTGGGCGTTGCATTGCGGTATTTTAGTCCCTACCAGGGTAATGCGGTAGTGGAAAGAAAAAAACGTGACATAAAGTAATCCATAACAGCTAAGGTATTAGGTTCGGGTGATGGTTGGGTCAAACATCTAATTAGTGTCCAACGTAGTCTTAACAATCTGCCAAGAAATTCTCTGGGTGGAATCACACCATATGAATTACTATTTGGTACTAGAATGATAATCGAAGACCTCGATTGTCAAACTTCAGTGGTGGAACAAAAACCCTTTGATGTCAAAGATCGTTTGGCTGTTTTACAGGACTTAAATGAAACAAGAAGTCTGAGTAACACGATACAGAAGCTAACGACCACTGAAGAAAAACCACCTGTCCCAGCAAGACCTGTCTGGATTCCTAAGATTGGGGATCTAGTCAGGGAAAAGATTGCGGTAAAGAAGAGTTTGGGCCTTCTTACAGAAAGGCAGTACCTGTCTTAGTAATCCACGGAACAAGATCAGTAGTACTACCGCCCCTTGCTGGTAAAAGGGAGAAAAGAGTTGTGTCCATCGACCTGGTCAAACCACATCATGTGGCCGATAATAAGTAGTAGGCCCAGTGGACTCCCAAGATGTAGCAGAAGATCAAATCTTGCTACTATCCAAGAGGTTCAAACTGAAAGACTTATCACCTTTGATAAACCTGCAATAAGAAAAGATGGACAATGTAACAAAGCCATGGAAATTGTGCCTCTTGAGACCCAAATAACAGTTAGTCAAGAAACACCTGTCTACAATGATGTAGCCGCTGACAATACCAATATGACAAAGGAAGAAGCAACTCCAAAGATTAATAACAATCCTGATGCAGTTCCAACAATTGACAGACTGCCTCTGGCTATTTTATCAACTTTGATACATTTTCTGAGGATCCTAGTGAACCTGAAGATAAGCCAGCAAATAAAACTTTGGATGTGGCCCCAGCGCTCGGCTAATGCGAGTCTTTATCGGCACGTATGCAATCGGCATGCTACATTCTGACCAGGGTTTACGTTTAGCTCTCGAGCTTACAAAGAGGCCATGGCTAGCTTGGGCGTTGCATTGCGGTATTTTAGTCCCTACCAGGGTAATGCGGTAGTGGAAAGAAAAAAACGTGACATAAAGTAATCCATAACAGCTAAGGTATTAGGTTCGGGTGATGGTTGGGTCAAACATCTAATTAGTGTCCAACGTAGTCTTAACAATCTGCCAAGAAATTCTCTGGGTGGAATCACACCATATGAATTACTATTTGGTACTAGAATGATAATCGAAGACCTCGATTGTCAAACTTCAGTGGTGGAACAAAAACCCTTTGATGTCAAAGATCGTTTGGCTGTTTTACAGGACTTAAATGAAACAAGAAGTCTGAGTAACACGATACAGAAGCTAACGACCACTGAAGAAAAACCACCTGTCCCAGCAAGACCTGTCTGGATTCCTAAGATTGGGGATCTAGTCAGGGAAAAGATTGCGGTAAAGAAGAGTTTGGGCCTTCTTACAGAAAGGCAGTACCTGTCTTAGTAATCCACGGAACAAGATCAGTAGTACTACCGCCCCTTGCTGGTAAAAGGGAGAAAAGAGTTGTGTCCATCGACCTGGTCAAACCACATCATGTGGCCGATAATAAGTAGTAGGCCCAGTGGACTCCCAAGATGTAGCAGAAGATCAAATCTTGCTACTATCCAAGAGGTTCAAACTGAAAGACTTATCACCTTTGATAAACCTGCAATAAGAAAAGATGGACAATGTAACAAAGCCATGGAAATTGTGCCTCTTGAGACCCAAATAACAGTTAGTCAAGAAACACCTGTCTACAATGATGTAGCCGCTGACAATACCAATATGACAAAGGAAGAAGCAACTCCAAAGATTAATAACAATCCTGATGCAGTTCCAACAATTGACAGAACTGCCTCTGGCTATTTTATCAACTTTGATACATTTTCTGAGGATCCTAGTGAACCTGAAGATAAGCCAGCAAATAAAACTTTGGATGTGGCCCCAGCGCTCGGCTAATGCGAGTCTTTATCGGCACGTATGCAATCGGCATGCTACATTCTGACCAGGGTTTACGTTTAGCTCTCGAGCTTACAAAGAGGCCATGGCTAGCTTGGGCGTTGCATTGCGGTATTTTAGTCCCTACCAGGGTAATGCGGTAGTGGAAAGAAAAAAACGTGACATAAAGTAATCCATAACAGCTAAGGTATTAGGTTCGGGTGATGGTTGGGTCAAACATCTAATTAGTGTCCAACGTAGTCTTAACAATCTGCCAAGAAATTCTCTGGGTGGAATCACACCATATGAATTACTATTTGGTACTAGAATGATAATCGAAGACCTCGATTGTCAAACTTCAGTGGTGGAACAAAAACCCTTTGATGTCAAAGATCGTTTGGCTGTTTTACAGGACTTAAATGAAACAAGAAGTCTGAGTAACACGATACAGAAGCTAACGACCACTGAAGAAAAACCACCTGTCCCAGCAAGACCTGTCTGGATTCCTAAGATTGGGGATCTAGTCAGGGAAAAGATTGCGGTAAAGAAGAGTTTGGGCCTTCTTACAGAAAGGCAGTACCTGTCTTAGTAATCCACGGAACAAGATCAGTAGTACTACCGCCCCTTGCTGGTAAAAGGGAGAAAAGAGTTGTGTCCATCGACCTGGTCAAACCACATCATGTGGCCGATAATAAGTAGTAGGCCCAGTGGACTCCCAAGATGTAGCAGAAGATCAAATCTTGCTACTATCCAAGAGGTTCAAACTGAAAGACTTATCACCTTTGATAAACCTGCAATAAGAAAAGATGGACAATGTAACAAAGCCATGGAAATTGTGCCTCTTGAGACCCAAATAACAGTTAGTCAAGAAACACCTGTCTACAATGATGTAGCCGCTGACAATACCAATATGACAAAGGAAGAAGCAACTCCAAAGATTAATAACAATCCTGATGCAGTTCCAACAATTGACAGAACTGCCTCTGGCTATTTTATCAACTTTGATACATTTTCTGAGGATCCTAGTGAACCTGAAGATAAGCCAGCAAATAAAACTTTCAAAGAAAAAATTCTAGAACTCATTAATCAACTTGAATAAACATATCTGGTTTCACCATGGATTGAATTTTGGATTGTGTTAGGTGTACTTTTCCTCCTGCTCTAGCTCATTCTAGTATTAGGCTTGGGAAAAATGATAGATGGAAAATGTAGTACAATGGACACAGCAAGTAAGAAAATCAACTTGCTCCTGAAGCCTCACAAATCATCTCATCGTGAACGACGAGACCTGTCATCAGTGAACATCACAGCCGTTCCTATACCTGGTGGTATAGCATGGGACAGAACTGATTATGATATCTATGGCCCGGTGGAACTGCTGAAGATTCCACACCAATGCAAGGTTTCTTTGAGTGACTTTGCATCACCCAGCACATTTTCTGATGATTGGGACTTTGAAACTGTTAATAACATGATGACAGACTTAGAAATGTCAGCTAAATTTACAGAACATGAATACTTAGAAGGTTCATTAGATTATGAACAAATGTATTGTTTTAATCACTATGGTCACCATTATTTGCATAAATCTGCTAGCCCTAGGAATGTTTTTACTTATAATCAATGTGAACATTGTCCAACGCCGCCAAAAGGTAGCTCAAAAACATTGTATGAAAAGTTTCCGTACTTCTCAGGGTTCAATGTTACAAATCCAGAAATGTTTTATTTCAAACATGTGAATAAGACAGGAATGAAAACAAAGTTGACCAATACTAAACAAATGTATTCTGCAAACTTTTATGCTCAGCTGTCTACATTAGGTTTTGACTTTTGGAAAGACAACATTGAGACAAAAACTGTCTGGGGCACAAAAGACTGGCAGGTGCAAGGTTTAGAAGCCCTGTTCAGAGCCTGCATTATACCAGAACAAATAATGTTTTTAAATGACACTGTTCAACAAACTTCTTGTCTTGGCCTGGCTAAGATAAAAGACTTAAATAAACCGTCTATACCTAAACCCACATCTGACAGTAATGATACTACAGATTAGGGGATAGACGTACCCTATATTTTGAAACAAAACAGAACTAATCCTGATTGGAATAAATGGTTAATCTGGCCCACAGACACGAATAACTGTCAAAATAGATTCCTGAACAAAACACAAGGGTTCAAAGTGAATAAGCCAGATCCAAGATACTCCCAGAGACAACATCCGGGGATAGTAACTACTTACAGTGTAGGTAAGCAATGCCTTGAATGGCTACAGAAATCTACACTTCCAGAAATCAAACAACAATTATCTTTACTTAAAGAAGGCAATGATTTGCGAGATTTCTTAATGGGGCCTCGCATGCCACATCAAAAACGTTTAATGTACGCCGGTATATATGCTGCGTGCAACGAAGCTTGGAAAATAACGCCACTGGAAACTGCAGAAAGAATATGAGTAATTGATCGTATTAATTTAGAGAAAACTCTCTCTGTAGTGGACAATGGGTTAATGACTCTGTCCTCCAGAATATATTCTTTGGACAGCATTGTACCATCTGCAATTGTCATAATAGAGCAGGACTTGCTAATGTTACAACATGGCCAGTCTCAATTACGTTCTATAATACAGCTAGGCTGGACATTACAAAATCTTCGTTCAGGCTACGTGCCATGGCGTCTAATCAACACAACGTCATTGTTTGCTGTATTTAACCCTACAGATAAACAAATCTCTTTGGCACATAAAGGAGCAGACTATAGGGTGCTGAGCATTGAAAAACTGGAAAGTTTACCATTGACAGTTTCTGAAAAGCCTGTCATTGAATGGATAATACATGGCACCATCACAATGCCAGTGACGATTTTCCAATTTCAGTATTGTCTATAGTAGTAGTATGTACTTTATTCGATAAAATTTCATCATAAAATTATACAATCTTGTACAGTTTCAAAAAAATAAAAACAGGAATCCACCAATCCTTGCGTACATGCATCTACACATTCAATCAATCAATCAATCATGGCATTTATATCGCGCACTACTCACCCGGAAGGGTCTCAAGGCGCATGGGGAGGGGGGTCTGCTACTGCTCGAACAGCCAGGTCTTGACCTGTTTCCTGAAGGCGAGGTGGTCCTGGGTCAGTCGCAGGTGGACTGGCAGGGAGTTCCATGTCTTAGCCGCTAGGTAGGAGAAGGATCTTCCTCCGGCGGTGGCTCTCTTGATGCGAGGCACGACGGCGAGGGCGAGGTTCGCCGATCACAGCTGGCGGGTGGGCATGTAGAAGGTCAGGCGGTCGTTGAGGTATCTAGGGCCCAGGTTGTGGAGGGATTTGTGTGCGTGGGTGAGGAGTCTGAACGTGATCCTCTTGTTGACAGGGAGCCAGTGTAGGTCTCTCAGGTGGCTCGAGATGTGGCTGCGTCGGGGGACGTCCAGGATGAGTCAGGCGGAGGCATTCTCGATGCGCTGGAGTCTCTTCTGAAGCTTGGCTGTTGTTCCGGCGTAGAGGGTGTTTCCATAGTCCAGTCTGCTGGTGATGAGGGCCTGGGTGACCATCTTCCTTGTCTCGGTGGGAATCCATTGGAAGATCTTGTGGAGCATGCGGAGTGTGTGGAAGCAAGACGAGGAGACGGCGTTGACTTGCCTGGTCATCGATAGGGAGGAGTCCAGGATGATGCCCAAGTTGCGTGCGTGGTCTGTTGGCTTGGGTGCGGTGCCTAGGGCTGGGGGCCACCAGGAGTCGTCCCATGCGGAGGAGGATGTTCCCAGGATGAGGACTTCTGTCTTGTCCGTGTTCAACTTTAGGCGGCTGCTGTTCATCCATTCGGCGACGTCTTTCATCCCTTCGTGAAGGTTCGCTTTGGCGGTGTTGGGGTCTTTGGTGAGGGAGAGGATCAGCTGGGTGTCATCGGCGTAGGAAATGATGTTCAGGTTGTGGTTGCGGGCGATGGCAGCTAGTGGTTTCATGTAGATGTTGAAGAGAGTGGGGCGGAGCGAAGATCCTTGTGGGACGCCGCAGATGACTTCGGTGGCCTCCGAGCGGAACGGTGGGAGGCGTACTCTTTGTGTTCTTCCGGAGAGGAATGAGGTGATCCAGTTCAGGGCCTTCCCCTGGATGCCGGTGTTGTTGAGTCGTTGGACTAGGGTGCGGTGGCAAACAGTATCGAATGCAGCGGAGAGGTCTAGGAGGATGAGTGCCGCTGTTTCACCGTTGTCGAGCAGGGCTCGGATGTCGTCAGTGGCTGCGATGAGGGCGGTCTCGGTGCTGTGATTGGCTCTGAATCCGGACTGCGATCGGTCGAGGGATCCGTTCGTCTCGAGGAAGGTGGCCAGTTGCTTGTTGACGACCTTTTCGATGACTTTGGCCGGGAAGGGAAGGAGCGAGATGGGGCGGAAGTTCTTGAGGTCGGTCGGGTCCGCTGTTGGTTTCTTCAGTAGTGCGCTGAGCTCGGCGTGCTTCCAGCTCTCAGGGAAGGTGGCTGTGTTGAAGGAGGTGTTGATGATGTCTCGGAGATGGGGTGCGATGGTGGGGGCCGCTTTGTTGAAGATGTGGTGGGGGCATGGGTCGGTCGGCGATCCGGAGTGGATGGTGTTCATCATGCTTGCCGTGTCTTCGGGGGTCACCTCGGTCCAAGTCTGGAGGATGGCGGCTGGGTGCGTAGGTTCGACCGGTGGGTGCGGGGGTTGAGCGCTGAAACTGTCGTTGTTGCCGGTGCTGGGATTGGAGAATTCCTTGACGATGTTGAAGAGCTCCTTGCTGTCATGGGCATTCTTGTCCAGTCGTTCCTTCAGAAATTTCTTCTTTGTGGTGCGGATGAGCTGGTGATGTCTGCGGGTGGCGAGTTTGAGGGCGGTTATGTTGTCGGTGGTCTTGTTGAGGAGTCAGGTCTTCTCGAGGGTGTGGCAGGCCTTCTTGGAGTCATTAATACCACAATGCTAAAAGGAATAAAAATAAGCAATAAAAACAGATACATAACGCCTAAAATCATCATACCATGAATCCATATATATTCAGGTGGATGAGGGAGTTGATTTTACCCTCCGCATACGTGTCTGCCAGGCACTACCCAAGAATTTGGCTACCCCACAAACCATGGCAAGGGAAGACGTGTCGGTGCTGAGGACCCGCAAGGCCATATTATGGCACCTGAGGCCCAGCCCCTTACATATTGGTTTTCGCCATATCTTCCTTGCAACCCTTTAGGCCGGGCAAGCGAAGAGGAAATGAGCCACAGAAGAACGCACAGGACCGGGAGAAGGCGCACAGGAGTAAGAGGCTTGCGGGACTGCGAGGACAAGCCAGCAGCGCGGCGGGTCATTAGCCGCAGCTGGTCCTCTTCCCGCCCCCGTCCTCCGCCTGTTTAATTGACCATCCCTGCAGAATACCTGGTGTTGCGGTGTCTGTCGGTCGGAGCCTGCTGGGGTAGTAAATCGGACATTAGGATTTCGTATATGTTCTCACCCCACCTCTCGTGGCCCCCGCTTCGCGGGCGCCGCTCGGCTGATAATTTTTGAAAGTGTCTGGTGAAGAAGAACGCACGGAACCGGGAGAAGGCGCACAGGAGTAAGAGGCTTGCGGGACTGCGAGGACCAGCCAGCAGCGCGGCGGGTCATTAGCCGCAGCTGGTCCTCTTCCCGCCCCCGCCCTCCACTTTCTTAAGCCCTTCCCTATCCGCGCACGCGGGACGGAGCACGGGGCGAAGCCCGGGCCAAGGGCGGGCCCGTTTTTGCCTGTTCTTTACCGGTCTAGATCGGACTGGGCCCACACTCTTGGTTTGGGCCTTGGACTTCTACTTATTAACCCTGTAAACCATGGCTGGACGCGAAACGCAAAGTAAGTCTTCGACAGTCGAGTGGGAGGTATGGATACAATTTTAATCAGAGCTAACACCCTTATTGACACTGAAATATCTGTCCTGGAAAAACGTTTGTCAGAGGAAATTTCGGCAAATAAAAGATCTTCCCTTGGAACTATTGCTAACGCCAAAACGCCAGATAGGAATCTCGATACTGTTTCTACAGTGCCTTGTGTGGCAGGCCAAGCCATTATTCCAGAAGGGGATGAACATGTTACACAGGACTTAGACATTTTAGTCAATGAAATTTTGCCTGAAATTAATTTAATTCTCGATAATCATGCATCTACATCTTCTGATCATGGTGTTACCATTAATAATACCTTGTCACTGGGGGTCAAAGAAGGGGCTATCCCTAAAAGAAAGAGGGCTTATAATAAGAAAGACGGAAGCAAGGCAAAACTAGCAAAGCTACAACATGATAGTAACTCCCCATCTATTCCAACGGGGGGGGGGCGAATAGCTCCTACAAAAGGGTCAGATGTTTTAACCCCATCCCCTTCTGTTACCCAGACCTGCAACGACCTATCAATTGAAAGCTTGGGAGCATTACTTAAAACTATTTTATTCCCCCTAGAAGCCAAATTGGAGCAAATCGAACTCAGATTGTCAAATATTGAGAAGGTTGCATCTGCCCTACTAGCGAACACAAGTATGACTAGCAAGCCGAGTGTAGCCTCAATCCCTGTATCCCAAACCAGGGGGTTCCCCTCCTTAGTAGACGGAGGGGCTCAAATCGATAACTGTAGACCCTCCGGTCTTTCAGGCTCTAACCCTGTGAACCAGTTACCACCAAAGCAGACACCTGCTCCCCTATTGGGGGTTAGTAGTGTCCAGGGGAAAACCGATGATGGTCAACCAGGACCACCGGCACCGTTAAAAGAGTGTAGAAGCCACCATATCACGCTTACCAGACCTTCCACCCGAAGCAAATCGCTTTATGGTGGTCCTGGCGGGAGCACCCGCTTTGGAAGAGGGGGAAGAAGAAACTTTTAGCTCCCTAAAAACAAGGTAGTCAGGTGGCTAAACTGGAATAGACCCCTGCCGGCTCATTTACATAATGAAATCATCATGGTAAGAAGGGTGCCCTGGTTGGGTAAAACAGTTAAGACCATAAATGGGGACTGCATAACAGTCAACTTTAAAGACCCTAGAACTGTCTCCCATATTTGTGCTGGTTTTAATAGATCATTTAACTCCACCATCCAGACCCTACCACTGTCCTTCTTTTTCCCACCTAATTGCATGACCTATGGAAGAGGAAGGGACGACTGGATAAGGGTTGAGCGGAGGGGAAGAAATAGAAGATTTGATGTAAGACCAGTTCCCATGCTTTTGAATGCTCCCTTCTGCGATTATAACCGGTTCAGTTGTCTGGATGCAGTAGACTGACTACTCCCTGCTGCCCATCAATCACCAATCAAGGGAACACCAGATATGAGCAAAGAAATAACGGATGGAAGTGTTGAGCCCCTCGAAAATTACCCTGGGGAGTGCTTGCCAGCGGTTGTAGTTCCCCCGGGTATAATTCATCCATTGGCCCCTACCACCACTAACTCCTTGGAGTATTCTCCAGCGGTTGTGGTTCAACCGGGTATAATTCTCCCACTGGTCTCTACTGCTAATAATTCGAAGGAGCACTTGCCAGCAAATTTAGTACCCTCAAGAGATCCCTGGTCACGAAGGATGTCCCTTGTGAAATTGGATATAAACTAGTGAGTTGGAATATCGCCGGCTGGCGACAAAAGGAAGAGACTCTCGGTTGGGGAGAGTCTATCATTAATTATGACATTCTCTGCTTACAAGAGACATGGTCTACGGCCGAGATACATTTTGATGGATATGTGTCCTATAATTGTTTAGCGCAAGAATCTACCATGGGCAGGGCAAAAGGTGGGTTGGTGATTCTACTGTCTGTTAATTTCCCGGCCCGAGTAAAATCCCATACCACCATCGGATTCCACTCTCAAGTACTATGGTTGGAGCAATGTGGGGGTCGAGATATTTTGCTAATTTACCATTATAACAATGTGTTTGATTCCTCTAGCCCTTGTGTTGTTAATGATCTGGAGACTGCTGTCATGAAAATTGGAAGGGATAACCATAGCCCATTCGACATCATATGGGGAGGGGATTTTAACATTCGTACTTGCCCCTTCTCATTTACAAATGCCTGTGGTTTTGATGGGGCAAATGGGGAGGACCGGGCTCATTTTGTTCACACTTCATATGATGACTCCCTTAATACATTTATGCTCAAATTAGACCTGTTAATCCACCAGCCAGCAGACGACAGTGAGGGCAACATTGTACCGACATTTGTAGGGAGGAATTCAGCTACTGTTATTGATTATCTGTTAGTTTCAGTCAAAATTAGCCCTCTTTGTGCCATACCAGTAATATTTGATTTAGGCCTTAGTGACCATAATGCCATTACTATGCTGACATCTATTTGGGGGATGAAGACACCAGTCAATCGAGGGACTGTTGCTGGAATAATACCCTGTAGGCAGAATGGTATTAGGATCAAATGGTGTGGTGATAACTCTGAAAAATTGCTGCGTAAAATCGCGGTAGCCAGTTTCCAAGAGATGCAACGTTGCTTAGATGGTGATGCAACTGCATCATGTACTGTTGCAGAATTTGAGAAACTAAACGATATAATTAAAAGGGCTCTCACCTTTACCAATGCTAATAATAAGAGGGCTACCGTAGGCTGGTTTGACAGGGCATGCACGAAGTCCCTACAAGAGTTAAAGAAAGCACTCTCAAACCACCCTAGGGACAGGGAAGCTGTTAAACATCTTAGTATTTACAACAAGGGGTGGTGAGGGACAGAGTCTCTGAATTAAACAGAATACTCTCACCCAGTCAAGAGATCAGGGCTAGATCCAACACCGTTTTTTAGCTCACTGCACCATCCCAGTTTCAGAACCTGGCTGTATGCAAATTAGTCTGTTCCTGTCCCAGTGCGTGATGGGAACAGGGCAAACCAAACTACAAAAGCCAATTCTTACACTGGGAAGGAAACAAGCTACCGGGGACCGGTTTCTGGCATTTCAGCCTCTTCGGCCCGGCTTGCTTGAATCCTGATGGTGCAATGAGCAAGGGACTCACATCTGAGTATACCCTTCCACGCTTAGGGTGGACAAAAATATTTACAACAAGGGGTGGTGAGGGACAGAGTCTCTGAATTAAACAGAATACTCTCACCCAGTCAAGAGATCAGGGCTAGATCCAACACCGTTTTTTAGCTCACTGCACCATCCCAGTTTCAGAACCTGGCTGTATGCAAATTAGTCTGTTCCTGTCCCAGTGCGTGATGGGAACAGGGCAAACCAAACTACAAAAGCCAATTCTTACACTGGGAAGGAAACAAGCTACCGGGGACCGGTTTCTGGCATTTCAGCCTCTTCGGCCCGGCTTGCTTGAATCCTGATGGTGCAATGAGCAAGGGACTCACATCTGAGTATACCCTTCCACGCTTAGGGTGGACAAAAATATTTACAACAAGGGGTGGTGAGGGACAGAGTCTCTGAATTAAACAGAATACTCTCACCCAGTCAAGAGATCAGGGCTAGATCCAACACCGTTTTTTAGCTCACTGCACCATCCCAGTTTCAGAACCTGGCTGTATGCAAATTAGTCTGTTCCTGTCCCAGTGCGTGATGGGAACAGGGCAAACCAAACTACAAAAGCCAATTCTTACACTGGGAAGGAAACAAGCTACCGGGGACCGGTTTCTGGCATTTCAGCCTCTTCGGCCCGGCTTGCTTGAATCCTGATGGTGCAATGAGCAAGGGACTCACATCTGAGTATACCCTTCCACGCTTAGGGTGGACAAAAATATTTACAACAAGGGGTGGTGAGGGACAGAGTCTCTGAATTAAACAGAATACTCTCACCCAGTCAAGAGATCAGGGCTAGATCCAACACCGTTTTTTAGCTCACTGCACCATCCCAGTTTCAGAACCTGGCTGTATGCAAATTAGTCTGTTCCTGTCCCAGTGCGTGATGGGAACAGGGCAAACCAAACTACAAAAGCCAATTCTTACACTGGGAAGGAAACAAGCTACCGGGGACCGGTTTCTGGCATTTCAGCCTCTTCGGCCCGGCTTGCTTGAATCCTGATGGTGCAATGAGCAAGGGACTCACATCTGAGTATACCCTTCCACGCTTAGGGTGGACAAAAATATTTACAACAAGGGGTGGGGCAGTGAGATAAATAACGGTGATGGATCAAGCCCTGATCTTTGGACTGGGTAAGAGTGGTCTGCTCAATTCAGACACTCTGTTCATCACCACCCCCTTTTGTAAATCGATTTTGGCCACTATAGGTGTGGCAGGGTATACTCAGACATGAGTCCCTTTCTCACTGCTCCATCAGGATTCAAGCAAGCCGGGCCGAAGAGGCTGAAATGCCAGAAACCGGTCCCCGGTAGCTTGTCTCCTTTCTGGTAAAGAATTGGCTTGGTAGTTTAGTCTGCCCTGTTCCCATGATGCACTGGGCCAGGGACAGACTGATTTGCATATAGCCAGGTTCTGAGCTGGGATGGGGCAGTGAGATAAATAACGGTGATGGATCAAGCCCTGATCTTTGGACTGGGTAAGAGTGGTCTGCTCAATTCAGACACTCTGTTCATCACCACCCCCTTTTGTAAATCGATTTTGGCCACTATAGGTGTGGCAGGGTATACTCAGACATGAGTCCCTTTCTCACTGCTCCATCAGGATTCAAGCAAGCCGGGCCGAAGAGGCTGAAATGCCAGAAACCGGTCCCCGGTAGCTTGTCTCCTTTCTGGTAAAGAATTGGCTTGGTAGTTTAGTCTGCCCTGTTCCCATGATGCACTGGGCCAGGGACAGACTGATTTGCATATAGCCAGGTTCTGAGCTGGGATGGGGCAGTGAGATAAATAACGGTGATGGATCAAGCCCTGATCTTTGGACTGGGTAAGAGTGGTCTGCTCAATTCAGACACTCTGTTCATCACCACCCCCTTTTGTAAATCGTTAAACATCTTAGGGCAACCTATAAACAACACCTGACCCATAGAAAGCAGGAGCCAAGAGAGGAGGCGTGGGACAATCTGACAAAAGCGGCGGAGCTGCGGTACAGCAAGCTTTTTTGGAGTACCGTGAACAGTCCTTTCCTCCAAAAAGAGGAATTCCCTGTATTATCTGCCCAGGCCAGCGAGGATAGTTGGGTTCAATACTTCACTGGAATCTTTGACCCGACTGGGGAGGACCCTATATGTTCCGATGCTGAAGCCATTGGCCCAAAGTTACCCCACAATATTACAATGCTAGAGGTAGATAACGCTATCCGGAATAGCAAGGGAGGGAAGGCCCCAGGACCAGACGGGGTCCCGGTTGACCTGTATAAAATGGATCTATTGTTATGGATCCCCCTTCTGACACAGGTTTTTAATGCGTCTGTAAAGGAAAGCACTCCATCCACATGGGGCGAGTCTATAATTTTACCAATCTATAAGAAGGGAGATAGAGGAGATGCTAAGAACTACCGCCCTATCTCCCTTCTAGATTCATCCTTAAAAATAATGAGCAGGGTGCTATTATTGCGTTTGGAAGAGTGGGCTGAGGTTAACGGTATCCTTGCGGATTCCCAATTCGGATTCCGCAAGGGCCTTGGTACGATCGAGCAGTGTATTAATTCAGACTTAATTATTGGCAAATACATTAGAGCCAAGCAGGGCTCTTTATTCCTCTGCTTCGCAGCTCTTACCAGCGCATTTGATCTGGTGGATCATACCTTATTGTGGTCCACATTGCTTGAGTTGGGAGCCCCTGCTGCAATTATCTATTTCCTGGCCAGATTATACAATAAGCTGTCAGCTCAGATTCGTTTTGGCCAAGCGGGGGAATGTACTAAGAAGATTAAGGTCAAATCAGGAATTAGGCAAGGCTGTGTCCTAGCCCCGCTGCTTTTTTCCCTTTTCATAAATGCTATGGACTCCGAGCTGAAGATGGTTAAAGCCGATGCACCGTTAGTTGAGGGTCAAGCGATTCCGGTACTGCTTTATGCAGATGACACCGTTCTATTGTCCAGAACACCAGTAGGTCTGCAGAGACTAATGATTAGTTTCTTCGATTTTAAAAAGGGGAGGAAACTAAAAATTAATAACTCTAAAACTTTTATTATGGCATGTGGGAAAAAGGTGAAAAAGTTGAGATCATTCCAGTTTAGGGATCAAAGAATCGAAGTGGTGGATAAATTCGGCTACTTAGGAATTACTTTCAGTAGCAGTAGTACATGGACTCCAGAGATCCTTAATATTAAGGCTAAGATGGGTAAGGGGGCCTCAGGGGTTTTTAGATTTGCTTCTAAATTAGGCAGTCGCCGTACACATGATATGTTAAATGTTTACCGACATAGATGCGCTTCAGTGGCACTCTACGGTTCGGGTGTCTGGGGACACTGCCAACATGGGGATCTGCAAGTAGCCGAAAATGACTTTTTAAAGAGGCTTCTTTGCCTCCCAACTTCGGCTTTAAACAAGTTGGTTCATAAAGAGGTGGGGCTGGAATATTTGACTGATTTAACAGGATTGAGGCCCCTAATGGCTTGGAGGTTCATCTGGGCCAAGGATGAAACAGGCTTCACTAGGAGAATAATTAACAATTGCCTCCGCCTGGATAAATTTAGCCAGATCCCATGGCTTAAATATGTTTTGACATCATATAGAGACGTGTTTGATCTTGACGTTTTTGTGGACCCAGTACGTGCCATTAACATTTCAAAACAGGAACTCAAACATGTCTATTTGGGGGTTAAGGCAAAACAGCGTAGAGAAGCCAGCAGCCAGTTCACAACACATTTATTTTACAACTCTAACAACCTGGCAGGCTATGGCTTTTCAAAGTACCTAAAAGTGGTCACCAAGCAATCTCACCAGTATGTCTTTACTAGATTGAGATTAGGCATTGTTCATAACCTGGTGGCCTTCCCCCTGATGAAAAAACACACGTCATTCCCCTGTCCTTGCGTCGGAACCTCCAAACGGAGCACTCTGCACTTTTTGCTAATCTGCCCCTTGTATTTGCATCTCCGTATTGCTTATCTTAAACCCCTTTTTAAGTAAAACTCTGTGTCCACTGTTAAAACTGCTATGAGATTTTTATTTTCACTTGATGTTCCGGATGTCTGTTTTTATACTGCGACTTTTATCCTAAAATCAGTGTCCGCTAGGAAAAGTATGGAATTCATAACCTAACTGTGAATATACCCTTTCCTGTACCTTTTGCTGCTATGCCGATTGTTATTCCTCCCCTCGTTGTAATTGTACTGAATCTCCATGTTTTTAAATGTTTTAATATTTCCTTACTGGATATGTATTTAATATTTTGTGTGCTTTTATGATTGTTTACTGAATGATCGAATAAAGCTTTTGAACTGAACTGAACTGAGCCACAGACTCTTCAGGGGCTGCACACCCAGGACAAAACTTTGGTGCTTTGCCTAGATTGTTCCACCCCGAAGTGAATTAATTCACCGGGAGGGTCCCAAACCTCAGTTTTAGGTAGAGTGATCTATCCAGTGGTTTTTGTATAAAATCCAAGACAGGTTCAGGTTTCCCTACTAGTTTAAACTCAAGGAACCGCTCTGTAAGGGGACCCCCTACACCTCTACATGTGGCCTCCTCCTGAACCCAGTCCGAATAGAGTTTCTTAATAACTAGCTTAGGGGGAGGTGATTGGCTAGTCCATGATTCACTCAGGCCCAATTTTGAAACCAGCTGCCTCAGATTGCTCAACCACTTGATCTTGTTCCCAGAGTTGAGCCAAAGTAATTCATCTAGAGCTGCTGCATAGTTATGGAGCTCAGGGGTCCTCCTGAGTTGTACCCAGAAAAGTAGCGGTCGCAGGCGAACTACATCTTTTAAGGGGCGCCTGCCCATATCTTGCCGTAATGGATTTAGTGGGGTGGAAACTGGAAGGGACACCAGATCTCTCAAAAACTTATTTTCAGATGTAGCTAGATCAGTTATGTTCTCAAAGCCACACAACTCGGATCTGTATAGTGCCGATGGTAATGCTTGGCCTTCGTACACAGCGAGAGCCGGGGCTACAGGTTTACTCGTCGACTCCCGCTGCTCCCTCAGAATAGCCCCTGACACTCGTTTATGATTTAAAAGCATTTTGGCCAAGTGATCTTTCCCCTTTAACCCTAACCCCAAATAGTCGAATGAATCTACCATCTCCAATGAGGCACCATTAAGTGAAACATTATTCCTAAATCTCTTGGGGGGTGAGATGGCCATCAGCTTTGTATTAGAGGTATTGATGGTAAGGCCTCTATCCTTGCAAAACACACTATAACGATCCAAAAGCTTTGGAAGGCCAATGGGGGTTTTAGAGATCAGGAGGGTGTCGTCCACAAAGAGCAGGGTAGGTGTTTTTTCCCCTGCCAGGGATGGGGCGTCGGCCGGTTCCTCCCTCAGGTGGACCACTACACCATTTACAAAGAGGGATAACAAGGTCGGCGCCATAACACATCCCCGGCGGATTCCTCTCCTCACAGACACCCTCTCTGTCAGTTGCCCCTGGGTACCCATCTGATCCTAGCATAATTCCCCTCGTGAAGTTTCACAATAAATCCCAAGAGAGACCTAGGGAAGCCCATCTTCTCTAGGATATCCCATAGCCTGGAACGAGGGACTAGATCAAAAGCTGTTTTGAAATCTATAAATGCCAGGTACAGGCTGCCCCTACCGATGGTCACGGCCTTCCAATAGATTGCAAAAAATTGGAAGACCTGATCCATCGTGCCCACTTTTTGTCTGAATCCCGCTTGGAAATGGGAAAGGATATTCTCCTCTTTTATCCAAACCCCCACCCTGGAGATGATGACCCTACCCACTACCTTCTGGACCACGTCTATTAGACTGATCGGTTAGTAGTTGGCAGGGTCATCTCTCGCCCCCTTCTTATGCACAGTTAACCCCTCCGCTCCCTTCCACGACTCCGGCACTGGGTAACCCCTTGAGATCAAATTCATTATTAGGGCAATGAGTCTGGCCCAGGCTACAGGTTCGTCCAGAAGGAGGTCCCCAGGTAGCCCGTCAGGGCCGGCCGCCTTCCCCGGAGTCAGATGTTTAATGGCCGTTGTTACCTCGGTAGTCAAAAAGGGATCTTCAAGCACCGGTGGCACAAGGCCCTCACTGTCAAATGTTGAGAGAGAGTGGGGTATCACATCTGCTCCACCATACAGAGCAAAGAAGTGGGAGTACCATTGTTGTTCCGTTATATGATTACTAATGGGAACCGTACCCCACCGCCTAGATTTATTAATCAAATCCCAGAACAGGGAAGAATTCTTCATATGGGCTGCAGATTTCAGGTCCTGCCAATGTTGTTCTTCCCACTCGCGTTTGGCTAGCACTAATGACCTGGCATAATCCTTCCTAGCCGCTCTAACTAGTGAAGGATTCTTTTTAAGCAGGGCGGCCGATAGCTCCTTCCTTTTTTCCCTATTGTCTATAGCATATACCAGCGGGCCTTTATGAAAGGTTGGGTAAAGAATACATTGAGTCAACCTGGACTTTACCTTACACACACAAATGTTGGAGTGGGGGAAAAGAGGTATTCCTTAGTGGTAAAAATTGTAAGAACTCACTAAGTGGTACACTTTTGTGCCAAGGTATTAATTTACACGGAGCCTGCGAAGGTTCTGCAAATAACCTCTCTTGCCACCTGCATGGTACACCCTCCACAGTGATAGAACCAATTTTCAGGCAGCTATCCAATGGCAACTATGTTATGCTCAATGACCCCAGCTGTTGTGGCATGTTGCCAGGAAAAGCGTATCTAGTTAGTGTGTCATCCAGGGTCACTTGTTGTATGCAAGTATTGTATCCAAAGAGCAAGACAGACAGGGAGACCGCATTATGGCCTTCACTGAATATCTCTTCTATACGTATTGATACTTTAAGCAGAAGGAAAGTCATTCTTTTGCAATAAACTCTGCCACTGACCTCGTCTAAAGAAACGTATGATCTGCAAGTTGCAAGGACTTCTGCAGAGATACATGCATTATTCAACGAACTGCCCAGTACATTTCACAGAAATGTTAAGTCAAATCTTAAACATGTCTGATACCAGTGGCATCCCACATGTATTTAAGTCGATTTTTTCGGGACTGTTAACACCATTTGAAGCAGTTCTCTGCATTTTTCCAAATTTCGTGCACTCTGTGTTCAGCGGTCTGCCTCTCATCTTGGGACTCGTAGCAGGAATTCTGTTTTTATTCCTTCTGCTCCGATATGGCAAGTCCGGTAACCAGCGATACCCAGACTGCCATGGAACAATTCCTCCTTGGCATGAGGTATCGTGAGAGAATTACACAGATTCTTGGCTTGGCTCGTTTAAGAGATCTGAACACAACTTGATTTCTATCGTTCAGACCAGTCTTGCAATATTGCATCTTACCTGTTCTGCGATGCCTGTTTTGCAGAGAAGAATGCGTGTTGGACATTTGTCTTACACTTCCATCAGTCCTGCCATCGGATGTTGGCGCTTTGCTAGGTCCGGTAACGACTCATGCATCGTGTTGCCCCCAACGGCTGCCAATTCTGATGACGGCATTCATTGAGGTCTCACCGGCAAGTCTAACTGAGGGTGAGATACGTGACACTACAGGCACACAGGTACCACCTACAGCGGAGATTGCTAATGCATCCAACGCTGACAGCGATGATCCTCATCTATGCACATTTGACCTGCTACCCGAAGTGGCCCCTACTTTTGCCTACTATGGTAGACAGTTTCTTTGCCAGCCTAGATGATCTGATGTTTTCTCCTGATACCGAGAATAACTTTAGATTCATGCACACAGTGTTCCCTGAACTCTGAGATTTGGCCTTCGATTTTTCAAAACAAACTAGCTAACAATTTGAACTTTTTCAAAATATAACTTTTTTGGCACAGAGTAATCTGCTTAAAGTAGAACTATTCTTAGAGAACAAGATTTCTTTTGAAAACTTCCTAATGACAATATTTGTCATAATCATCATCACAAAACAGTTTAAATATTATACTATGGGATGGTCTTGGTTGCCTTTCTATATACTTAAGGGACATTTCATGAATGTAATTTTGTATTATGCTCGAATGTATGCTCTCATAATGTGCTTCATATATGTTGAGATTCGTTTATACTCATTTCTTGTGAACAAACCTTTTCAAATGCAAATTGTATTTTGGGTGGGATTGTAAACACTAGCCTTAGATATGTTCAGTGCTTATACATTTAGTTTTCTTTGAACTTAATATCGTGGAGTGGGTGTTGTAGATGAATCTAGGACCCTAGTGTAATTTTCCCGATTCATGCCCTTATATAGGTATAGATCACCCGATCCTTATTAGGCATAGAAATAATTACCATATTTGGACCGAGCCTATGCAGTCCAAATACAGCAGGTCTACTTCCACTAAGTTCTGAGAATCAACAACAATTTCTTAGAAAAACCCGCCTTCAGCAGCTAGGGACATCCCTTTGCCTGAATACTAATTTATCTAGGAAATAATGAAGTTTTCGAAGAACTGAGTCTTCAATGACGTTATTAAGTCCAATCATACGTCAAACTCGGCACCTTTAAAGTATAAATATGCCTACATTTGCCCGACGCCCTGCAGCAGCAAGTGCCGAAGGAATCCGACCCTCCAGCAGACCCACTTAGAGACTCTGTCTTTTCTCCTGCTGAGAAATCCAGCTCCAGTGTTTCCAGGCTACCCTTGCGGGTTGCTGGGAAATCGAGACCTTAGAGAGAGATACAAGACCTCCTTCATTCTAAAACCAAGGTACGGAGCTGATTAGACCCTTAGAGAATTCTTGGAATAGATTCTTGGCAGAGAAATACTCAACTTAAGCTACTCCTCACTTACTTCTTCCCTTTTTACTAGACTTAGGTTAGGTACTCCGGGGTAGGCGTATTTTAGAAGCACCAGTTGAGTACTTTTAGTCATTATTTTATCACTGTATGTATTTTATGTATTTTATGGCTTAGAAACCATATCATGCTTTTAAGTACTACTTTATAATACTCATCGTATTATATACCTTGTACTTTATAACCAGTATTACGATTGTAGCGGTACATTTCTTATGCTTGAGAAAGAAGACTGTTCAATAAATACTTTTTATTGAAAACGCCCGTCTCTATTTTCTCAGCACCTCTGGTGAAACGAAGCATGCATGATTGACTGAGTAAAATAGCTATCTATTGTTTCCACGACTCTGGAGATTGATTTCTTATTCTTGGGAAACAAAGTTGTCATGTTTATGCAGTTGTCAGAAACTAATCCCTTCTTGTGAATTCGAGAAAGTTTCTAGTGACCTCTGAGCTAGCTGGCACTCACAATTAAGTCTAATATATACGATAGAGACCTGGTCGACCTCAGTCCTACGTCTAAACTATAGTATATGTTATTCCAATGCGCAGAGCATATTGGGAATATAGGAACTACACTACAATTCAACCCCATCTTATACATTAAACGTGCATGTTATACTCTTTACACTATCTGCGTCACCCAGACCAGTACGGATTTCAGTCAACTCAGCTCGTAGTCCTTTGAAATATTAGAGTCCGGGATTACATGTTGGGTTCCCACTTGCAGTCCAAGATTATCTCCACAATTCTGCCTGGGCTAGCACCAGCCTCTTTGCGAGCCTTCTGGGACGCGCAAAGTCGACCCCTGATCAGGCCACTTCCGTGTGAAGAGCCAGTCAGTCACTTCCGCTGCTGAGTAAAACAAGAACGTTTTTCCCTTATGCTCGTAGCTTGGCTGGAAAGAGCAGGCTGTACTTCATCCTTGCATCTCAAAGTTGTCTTTTAACAGCCAAAAAAGATTTCCTTTGGTACTGACCCTTTTTTGTGTAATCAGGATAAATTGCAATGGCATGACCCTTATATAATTGTGACCCTTTAAGACGAGTAGCTTGCAAGATGGTGTCTTTGTCAGGATAATTGAAGAATCGGGCTATGATACCTCTGTGTGGGGCCCCGGGTTGAGGCGGCGGGATGAGCGCTCTATGGGCTCCCTCCACATTAAAAAACTTTGAGAGTCTGTCGGGGGCTAGATTATTGATGATTTAATTCTCAAGAAACAGTTCGGCTGATGGGCCCTCTGCCTTTTCAGGAAATCCTATAAATTGTAAATTATTCCTTCTTGACCTGCCTTCAGCATCCTCGTCACATTCATCCAATTGCACCATTCTTTACTACAGCTCCTTGACAGTATCTTGGAGAGTGCGGACCTCGACATTTCATTCCGTGGAGGTCAGTCTGTCGGATACTTTATGCAGGTCACATCTCAATAAGGCATGGGCGAAGCACTACGCTACGCTTGCGTAGTTTGCGAAGTTTGCGCAACTTCGCACTATGAACGCTGCACGTAGCACAGTGCAAACACGCGTAGCATAGTGCAGCGGTCATTATTTGCTTGCTCGCGGTCCTCAACGTCAAGTTGGCGACCGCGAGCAAGCAAAATTACATCTTGGCGAGACTTTTTCCTTGTTCGCGATCAGCAACATCAAGTTGCCGATCGCGAGCTTGGAAAATAAACCTCCCTGTGAGATTCTCAACGTGGGGAGGTCTGTTTTCTCATTGCGAGTGGTCGGGTATGCTCGCAACCGCTCGCAATGAGAAACTACCAATCTGCGTTGAGAAAGCTGCCGCTCGAGGAAAAATCTCTTCGAGCGGCAGAAAACTACAGCTTGCACTGTGCAAGATGCCGTTTTCAATGATTGCACAGTGCTGGATGCTTGTCCGCACTACGCAGTTTGCGTAGTGCTATCCGTAGCTAGCGTAGTGCGAAGTGCACTCCGCGTAGCTTCGCAAAGCGCTACTTTGGGAACTACGCCCAGCCCTAATCTCAATAAATTGACCTCTATTGCAACTTCATCGATCCTATGAACAAAATCCACATGGGTAGATTGAATTGCTGCCAGAATATCTGCTAGAGAGGGGTCTGGATCTGTAGTGTGATGCAGTTCCTGCCCCTGTGTTTCCTGGTTTATGTCTTGAGGCTCTGGGCCTTGAGGGCAGGACTGTGCATAATTGGAAATGTTATTGGCTTGTACTTTATTTGCCTTGTCTATCACCATTTGCAACCCCTCTTTGGAGTGTTCCCTCCATCTAATAGAATGTTTAAACCTAGTAGCTGCTGTTCCAAGAGCCCGAGGTCCGTAGGTAACTTACTTCTCCTCCGGTGGATATGTTGGCCTGATCACCTTCTTGGTTGACCTCCACAGTAATTTTGAAGCATCCCACTATTACCGAATTTGCAGTGGGGTAGAGAGCAAAGTCCATATCCTGTCCCTCTTATCCCTCAGGGTGCTCCCGTCATCACCGTAAACATTCTGAGGCCACAATATCCGTTCAAGCCGGATATGTGCTGTCATGCTCCGCCGAGGTCCGTCCCAATTAACAATAACCCCTGCACGCAGCGTTACTGCTTAGTGGCCTCTGTGTACATAGGGACGTATAGTATATATCAAGGGGCTCCTTTCAGTGGCCTCCAATTGAGGTGCCCCGATGGGCCACCAGTTACACGGACCTGATCTTCTGCTGTCATCCTGATACCACCTGGGGTGTATTGCCCTTTCCCCATCTCCAATTACTGGTGGGCAACTTTGACTTCTGTTCTGAGACCCAGCTGCCACCCGCCGCTCCTTCAGTTCAGGCTAGTACAGTGTCACCGGACATAAAATATTAAATATAGACCGCTGTATTCAAGCTTCAAGCTTCAGATTAGCCCCACAGATAGAGAGCAGGACCTGGTCACCCAACTTTTTGCTCGTCACCTCCGCAGTTCAGCTCCCACTCTCGCACGGACGCTGTTAACCATTCGCGGGCCGCTCTCCTTGTCCCATGAGGCTTCCACACTCAAGGCCTGCCCCGCCCCAGAGGGACACAGTCTGCTCGGCTGTGTCTCGCCGCACCAGAAGCCGTGCAGCCGGGGTTCACTCCGCCGCAGCAGGCCACCTTTTCGGCTGCCGCTAGCTGTGTTGCTGTTACTCCGGCCACTCTCGCTGCGTTTGCCGCCTCCGAACGCCACAGCCGGGGAGACTCTCTGGTTTTACAGGGGCCCTACAAAGGCCTCTACTACCACTGGGCCTCGGTGTTCAATATGGAAAATCAATTAAAAATCTTTTCCTGGGCACAGGCAAGCTGCACCAGGCGACGGCGCAGTCAATCATTATTATGCGGGACTTTGGCGTGTATAATTACTGCGCCCGATCCTCATACAAGATGGCGCTGAGGAGTCTTCGTGTTGTTTCTCTGCCCCGAAACCCAAGAGGTAACAGCTGAAATTAACCTTGATGGTGCTGATGTGAGTGCTTGAGAGTTAGCTATCACCTTCTACTTCTGTGAGGGCCATGGTGTCAAGAGATCACTTCAGGATTTTGTCGGATTCTTCACCTCCGGCGGGAGTTCCAGCGAACACATCTACCCGGTCATCCGCGTAGGCCACACCCCACTAATGATGGTAAGTGTAACTGCTTTTGGGACACCTTGGATGCTTTTAATTGCCTATTGTAGCATTAATGAATTACTTTGCAGGAAGTAGTGTGCTTTTAACTTACTTACCTGAGCTGATAAACCAATGTTTTTTTATCTGCTTATCCTAACTCCGTTACCGCTTACCGTCCATCCCCAATGTCTTCAGTACAAATGGGCTGGGACCATAAGGAATTTGGGTGGCTGGTGGATATTCTGCACAATCCTCTACTCTGAATATGATGGAGGAATACCAGGTGGGCAGATTAACCTTGCACTCACTTGCAAGGTGATAACGACACCTAGCTCATCCTCTCCCTCACCAAAGAACCCAACATCACGTGGCACAACTTCCAAGAAGGGATTAAAGCTGTTGGCACCTGGATGAAGAATAGCTGCTTGAAACTCAACTCAGAAAAAACAAAAGTCCTCATTCTTGGCTTTGCCCCATTCGCCCTGGGATGACATTAGGTGGCCCACCCTCCCTTAGAACTCCGTCCCCGATGGACCATGGACGAAATCTCAGCATTATACTAGACTCAGCGCACACGATGAACCGCAAGATCAAAACCATATTCTTGGCCTGCTTCTACACCCTTCGCATACTCCGAAAAATGTTCAAATTAATCCCACCCAAATCCAGAAAAACAGTCATGCACGCCCTCATAGGTAGCAGACTGGATTATGGCAACGCTCTCTATGCCGGAATCAACAAGAAATTACTTCAAAAGCTCCAGATCGTCCAGAACGCTGCAGCTAGACTGGTACTAGACATCCCCCGCCACCACCACATCACCTCTGCGATCTCCACTGGCTCCCCATCGAAAGAAGAATAACCTTCAAGCTCCTCACTCATGCTTACAAGGCCCACCACAACATCGGACCAGCATACCTAAAGGACCGCCTCTCCTTCCACACACCCAAGAGACACCTCTGATCAGCTTACCTCTTTCTGGCCACCATCCCATGCGTCTACAAGACCAGAACGGGAGGAAAGTCCTTGTCCTACCTCGCAGTCAAGGCCTGGAATGACCTTCCACTCCACCTCCGGCAAACCCCCACACTGCTCCAGTTCAGGAAGGACCTCAAGACCCGGCTTTTCTCATGAATCCAGCTCTCAACGGAGCCACCCCTTCCTCCCCCCAGCGCCTTGAGACCCTCGCGGATGAATAGTTGCGCTATACAAAACCCTGATTGATTGACTGATTCACTTGGACTCAGTCTACCCTTGTACCTTTCTGTGACTACAGTACTGCCACAGTGCTCATTGATGACTGCAGTGTGTCTTCTTGGTGCTTTAGAAAATGAATAAATAAATAAATGTGTTCAGGGAGTGATTTAGTGCTCTATTTGGTTGCTCAACATACATTCAGGGGGTTAGAGGTGATTTTTCTCATCCCAGTTTTCAGCTTCCTGCAACAGGACTGTTTCCTCAGTACACCCATCCACATATATCTGACAACAGCCTTTCCACTCCGCATTATTGCTACTACAAAAGCTTTTTATTAAATTTGGTAACTGTGTTTCTTAAGGTCTGAGTTCTTAGGAAGAAATCAAGACCATGTGTCTTTATGGCCTGCTTGCCATCTGTGTCTATATAAATTACTGTTAGAAAGTGCAACACGGGGAACTTAAACAAATCCTGTCAACACATTCATGCTCAATTTAAAATCAGGGACTCATATATTTCACATTAACAGACTATTTCCAGATGAAATCTGGCAGCGAACAAGCCTTTCAGCATGAATTGATTACAGTGCACATTGTGCACAATGTAACAGGCAGTACTTTCTCTTTTTACCAAACATTTGTGACATGAATTCAACATTGTGTATCTTTCTTTGAACTTTCACTCCAAACAGCCAGCTATGGTGATTTGCATATATCTACTTTCAGTGGAGGTTACTCCACTATGGCAGAGGAGCCTTCCCCCCCTCCCCCCTCCCCTCTCCCCCAACCCTTCCCCACGAGAACCAGCTGAGGGAAACGGGGAAAAATAAAATCTTAATGAAAACATTTAATGTTTCTTTCCCCGCTACAGCCAGCCAAGTCTGGGCAGAGCTATTATGACAGCAAAGTAGGAGTAGTACACACTGTAAGTGCGCATGACAGTTTGGCCGGCTAAGACCGCGCTCTTCGCGCCGGGACACTTCCAAGTAGCCGCGCGCGTTATAAATGCTGGTTAACATAACATAACTTGGATGCACACTTAGATTTCTCTCCACCCGAGCTGTGCTGCACAGTTGGGTGGAGAAGAAGCCCAGGCTTCATGGACCTGAGCTAGCTCCAAACTAGCCCACACGGATTAATCACAGCTCTGTTCTCATGCAGTTTTACCAGTATGAGAGCAGCGTCCTGATTTGCACCCAGGAGCAGAGTGCACCAGCACGTGGGGAATCAAAGTCAGGAGCAGAGCAGAAGAACCCCAAGATGGCGGCTGGCAGCAGCAGGTAAGTGCTTTTTCTTTGTTTTTTTGTTATTTGCCCACATCCCACTAGCCCCCGCCTCACCACTTATTATCAAGAGCAACAGCTACTGTCTGCTTTGTGACTTTGCTTCTTCATTCCACAGAGGTGTTACTGTTGTTTGGCAACTGCTTTCATCTGGCTCAGACTGAAGTCGTTCTCAAACTCCTCTCTGCCCCTTTCCTTCCTTTGAAATGATCGAAGATTTACTCTTGTCCAGGACAAGAATGCATCACTTTCCCAGAAAGGAGGATGAAGGACACCCCCCAAAATTAGTGGGGGTGTAGGGAAAAGATTTTTCTTAGTTATAATTATTTTTGTATTGTTACTTTATTGGACAAAATTGATGGCATTTCACAATACATTATATTTACACATGTAGCTCCTAATTGAGGCCTTTGCAGTGCCTCAATTAGGAGCTAACCACATTTTCTAAAGCACACCCAGAATGATGTGAATGCTGCAGTTCTCCTGGTGTGCCAGAGTTACTTATCTTTGTGAATTATGCCCCTGCACTTCAATGTTATTTGTGTATACTGTGTGTTCTATATTCTACTCTCAAGACCAATCTGTCTTGTTTTACATAACCATGGAAGCCATGTTCGCAAAATTATTGGAATGGCCCAGGTTAATTGATCCAATTTGTATTCTAAATGTGGAGGTATTGGAGGTGGGTCTGTAAGGTGAGGTATGGTACTATTTTAAATTGGGGTGCACTCCTGTTACTAGCGCGTCTGGACCACTAAAGTTATGATTTTTAATGGGGTGCTGCAACTGACAAGGGCTGTCAACCCTTGTGATTCTGAAAGGATTAGCACACGCAGCGTGGCTTGAATCAGTCGCGCACTGTTCACCTGGTGTGAAAACACCTCTGTTTAAGTTCCAAAAATTAATTAATACAATTCTTCAGTTAATCCAACTGTATTTTCAACCATATTATTATCACTTAAATAACAATTTCACATCAATGTACATGACATTACCAAATCAATCAAAATGGATATTCATTGTCATATATTCATATATACATGGAACAAATTTCATTTTAATAATGCATAACTCAAATAAAAGTGATATTCAACGTCGCCGCCCAATGAATTTCGGAACCAATCTGGTTCCTTTTTCAGGGGCTGATCTACAAATGAAATATATAATGGATGTTATTAGTGTCCATGGTGTGCTCGTAACAATTAACTGATGTCTGTGAACTGTATGATATATGTCCTACCTTCCAATGGTGTCTGGAAAGCTCAAACGTCACTTTGTAAAAACATGTAAACAATTGAAAGCGTCATAATTTAGCACCACACCTAATTGGTTGAACTTACATGGCATATGTGCTAAGACACAAAAGTATCACTAGCTTACCCCGTCTTTTTTGCTCAAGATACCGCTAAGCTGTAAATCAAAAATACTTATTAGGACTCGCAATCTCAAGGAGATGTACAGATGTGAGTTAGTAAACCTGTGCAAAGAGGTCTCACTACGTGCCATACCTGATATCCAAAAAAAGTTTTCTACATCTGTAACGAAATAACAATGGAAAAATATATATTTAATATCCTCAAAACTAATCACCGCCTCTTAAAACAGCTCACAAACGTCGATAACATACCTGAATAACCGTGTAATCTGAACGCATAAACCAACACCGAACGTCGACGCGTGAACGCGAACAAGTTCTTAAACACGGAAAGGGTAATCAAAATAAAAATAAACAACGGGCTGTAGTGATGTTAGTCCAGTGATGCTTTAAGACTGGGTGTATAATCTTCAAAGCTCTGCATGTCAATAGCCCAAAATTCATTAGTTGCCGAATAGTTAGGCATGTACCTTCCTGTAACCTTCGATTCGCCCATCTCCAGCTCCTGTCTATCCCTACCTTCAAGCTCAGATGCCAGGGTGGGTGTAGGTTCTCTTATATCGCCCCATTATTCTGGAATTCCCTGCCACTATCAATCCGGATGAGCAATAATCTCCTGGCGTTCAGAAGAATGCTCAAAATCTGGTTATATGAGCAAGCTCTCGGGTAACTTCCCTTGGTGTGACTCCTGCCTGATTAGTGCCATGAAACCTCTGGGTGATTGTGCGCTCTATAAATTCCTATTGAGATAAGATAAGATAAGATTCACGGCTCATTGGCGACCATATTGCAGCAGGAACTGCGGTGTGTCCCGAAAGTGAATAGGAATATCGCCGCCGTGTATGCGTGTTAAACAGGTCACTCTGCACACAAATCTGATTATTAAAGAGGAATAATCATGATCTGAATGATGGAAAAAACAATCATATGCTTCTAATAAGTGACTAGCTGTGCCATCAAAAAGTATGATGAAACTTTATTGCTATATCGGCGGTTACTAGAAAATGTTCCTTATCACCCAAATGATGTTTCTGGTGGAAATCATATCATGAATGTGTGAATGTGTATGTATGATGTTAACATGCCTAGTGGATGAGTGTAATCTGATAAGAGATAATGAAACCTTGTATGTACTGAACTCTTGCTTGATGTAGGAAGGAACAGGATTACTGTCAAGAACCTAATGATTTCCCGAGCGCGCTATTAACATGACTGGACAAAAATGGATGATTAAATATAACACGACATGTCCAGCCTATCATTTAAACCTGTCGGTAGCATGGTGTCAAGAGTTTTGATCCAATATGTCTCCCGTTGTAGAAGTCTCTTACGGTTGTCTATACCCAACCTGAGTTGGACTTGTTCAATAATCAGGAAATGTAATTGAGCTTTTATCCAATGAACCAGATTTTCTGAATATTTTTAAGGACCCACCAACTCATGTATACACTAGAGGAAAAAATTTACGACAACTATTATCAAAGACTACAAAGCTAACTCCAAATTATGAATTCAAAGGAACTGTAAAATGTCATAATTGCACCCATTGCAATAAAGTCATCCCTGGCAATACCTTTACTCATCCCACGACAGGAGTAAAAATACCCTTAAGGCACACCAGTGACTGCAACACGCAAAACGTAATTTATTGCATCAAGTGTCCGTGTGGCAAAACATACGTTGGAAAGACAGAACGCAAAATTAAGATAAGAATCACAGAATATAAAAGCCGGATCTGTACAAAAAATATCACTTCAACATTAGCTATACACTGGGCAGAGGAGAAACATTCAATCTTTCAATTACGTTTCCTGATTATTGAACAAGTTCAACTCAGGTTGGGTATAGACAACCATAAGAGAATCCTACAACGAGAGGCATATTGGATCAAAACTCTTGACACCATAATACCGACAGGTTAAAATGATAGGCTGGACATGTCGTGTTATATTTAATCATCCACTTTTGTCCAGTCATGTTAATAGCGCGCTCAGGAAATCATGTGGTTCTTGACAGTAATCCTGTTCCTTCCTACATCAAGCAAGAGTTCAGTACATATAAGTTTTCATTATCTCTTATCAGATTACACTCATTCACTAGGCATGTTGACATCATACATACACATTCACACATTCATGATATGATTTCCACCCAAAACATCATTTAGGTGATAAGGAACATTTTCTAGTAACCACTGGTATAGCAATAAAGTTTCATCATACTTGTTGATGGCACAGCTAGTCATTTATTATCATCATATGATCGTTTTTTCCATCATTCAGATCATGATTACGCCTCTTTAATAATCGGATCTGTGTGCGGAATGGCCTGTTTAACACGCATACACGGCGACGATATTCCTATTCACTTTTGGGACACACTGCGGATCCTGCTCCAATATGGCCGCCAATGAGCCGTGCATCACTGGATTAACATCATTACAGCCCGTTGTTTATTTTTATTTTGATTACACTTTCCGTGTTTAAGAACTCGTTCGCATTCACACGTCGACGTTCGTTGTTGGTTTATGCGTTCAGATTACATGGTTATTCAGGTACGTTATCGAAGTTTATGAGCTGTTTTAAGAGGCGGTGATTCGTTTTTCGAGGATATTAATTATATATTTTTCCATTGGTATTTCGTTACAGATGCAGTAACAGTTTTTTTTGGATATCAGGTATGGCACGTAGTGAGACCTCTTTGCACAGGTTTACTAACTCACATCCGTACATCTCCTTGAGATTTCGAGTCCTAATAAGTATTTTTGATTTACAGCTTAGTGGTATCTTGAGCAAAAAAGACAGGGTAACCTAGTGATACTTTTGTGTCTTAGCACACATGCCATGTAAGTTCAACCAATTAGGTGTGGTGCTAAATTATGACGCTTTCAGTTGTTTTCAAATGTTTTTACACAGTGACTTTTGAGCTTTCCAGACACCATTAGAAGGTAGGACATATATCATACAGTTCACAGACATCAGTTAATTGTTACGATCATACCATGGACACTAATAACATCCATTATATATTTCATTTGTATCAGCCCCTGAAGAAGGAACCAGATTGGTTCCGAAATGCATTGGGCGCCAACGTTGAATATTACTTTCATTTGAGTTATGCATTATTAAAATGAAATTTGTTCCATGTATATATGAATATATGACAATGAATATCCATTTTGATTGATTTGGTAATGTCATGTACATTGATGTGAAATTGTTATTTAAGTGACAATAATATGGTTGAAAATACAGTTGGATTAACTGAAAAATGTAATTAATTAATTTTTGGAACCTAAACAGAGGTGTTTACACACCAGGTGAACAGTGCGCGACTGATTCAAGCCACGCTGCTTGTGCTAATTCTCTGTAAGGTGAGGGGCATACCCACTTGTGTAAGGTATTCAATCTGATCCCTTTTAAAATTGACCAATTGTTGCAAAATGTCATGGTTAGAGCACATTTATTAATTAAATAATCTTCCATTAGTTATTGTTTTAAGTTAACATAACTGGGCCTGAGCCTGCCTGTACTGACGTAATTTTGCAATTACGAAAGAAATGCTGTTTTATCCTTCACATTTAGAAGGCCTGATAGTATTCTTTTCCATTAATAGAAAATAACAGATATATGATCTATTTTGTGGTGTTGCATTGAGACAAAAAACTGCTTCTTTTGCAGATTTGGAGGAAGCTGCGTCTTATCTGTACTTACTTTTGCAACAAATCAAGGACTTTTCCTGCCTCTGCGGACGACTCTGAAGCACCCATTCCCTTGCATTTTAAAGATGTAGGGTCAGTCTCTGGTTTTTGGGTTAAGTGATGGGAATTAATTAAGCCTTCTGAAATCATTTATTAGCAGAGTTGCAATTAATGTTATCATGTGTTTATGAAAATCGATTGGTTGTTGTCATTATTGTCTCATTTCACACCGTGTCATGAGTGTGCTTTTCACTGTCTGGAAAACCTATAAAAAGTGCAATTTTCGGGATGTATGCCAGAGCTTGTTGTCTATTCTCCAGAGGCAGACTTTATGTCGGTGGTCTTGCTAATTTATACTTCGAATATATCACAGACCCTTTTCTTGCTTTCATACCAAGCAGTCCCCATGTCAGACTGTTATTTGATTCTGTACTTAGAATATTTTTGATTACCAGAGCTTTTTGCCTATTATTTGGAAGCAAACTTGATATTGGTCTTCTTACCGATTTAGTATTGTTAAACCTCTTGCTTATTATGAATTATTGATTTAAACTAACTACCTTTTTATGCTTTCTGTAATTATTCTTCATGTTGAATAAACCTTCATGGTTATGATCTTGAATATTGTGATTTTTTTTTATTTGCCTCAGGCCCCTGTTCTTTCGGACTCACATGGCCACATCCTGTGTAGGGCCCTTTAAATTTACTAGTGCAAAGCGCTGACAATTTACGCTTAAGCCATTAGCGGCCCGTCCGCTGCAAACTCATGGGGCAGGGCGGAGGAGGGAGGTGGGGAGATTTGGGGGCAAAAAATAAAAATAAAAAGCACATACCCGAACGCCCCTGCATTGAGCTCTTCCTTCTTCTTCTGGGCACCGGCTCTCAGACTACACTGCAGCCAAGTCTGACGCGCATGAAAGCAGTGCCAGGATTGGCCTGAGCGCTGTCAACTTGCACTCCCAGGCAGACGGGGAGCCTGTGCCTGCTCTCTCCAGCCCCTGTAATGCAGCTGGAGCTGGAGAGAGCTTCAGTGTACATGATGGTTTGGCTGGCCTGAGATGGCCGGCCAAACCGTCATGCGCACTGTACCGGTGCCCACAACTCCCCCGCCAGCAGTGTTTTTCTCCTGGACCCGCCCCCAAGACTCATCAGAGTCATTGGGGCTGTTCCAGGGGAAATAAAATGAAATGATAATAAAACTGGTTTAAAACCAGTTTTATTATCACCGTATTTGACTGTGGTGCCAAGGGGGGCAGTGCTCCTCTGCCCTAATGGAGTGGGCGCTGCTGGCTTAAACATACACATTTAGAAAACGTCTGCTTACACGCTGTCACCCTGCTCCTTCTCCTCTCACACTGCTGTTTGCTCCAGGAGCGGCCCGTGCAGGTAAGAGCGGCGGGCAAGATTCAACAGACGAGGGAAAATATTATTTATTTAATTTTCCCTTGTCGTTGTCTCTCGAATCCTCCCCACCGCTCTTACCTGCAAGGGCCGCTCCTGGTTTGCTCACTCACTATCCCCGCTGCTTACTCCCTCTTCTGCTCACTCTGCTCCCTGCCCCTTCTGCTTACACATTGCCTCCTCTGCACCTTGGTATATGCTCACACACTCCTTGCCTCTGCTGCTCACATGGTACCCCTCTGGTCCCTGCACCTTTTCGCGGGCCTTGCTTCCACTGCTCCTTGTCTCTTTTACTCACACACTTCCCTTTGCTCACACACTGCTCCATCGACTTATGCACTTCCTTTTCTTAACCTTCTCTCCCCCCCACACTGACTCTTTTGGCCACAAACTGGTCCACCTGTTCCTTGCCCATTCTCTTACATACTGCTTGTCCTGCTCACACATTGTTCCCTACCCCTTCTGCCCACATATTGCTCTTTTATGCACACACTTCCCCTTGTGCTCACACACTGTCCCTTTACAAGCATGCTGCCACTTGTGCTCACACCATGCTACCTATTTTACAAGCCTTTCTGCTCACACACTATTTCCTTTGCTTATGCTCCGCCCCTCTGCTTCTTGCCTTCTTCTCATGCGCTGCCACATTGCTGCTGGCACGGATTGGGGATGTTAAAAAAAAACACTTACCTTATTACCTTATAGTCGCATCCCACATCTCTCCTCCATCTGGACTCGGCTGAACTTGGAAGCACTGCCAGGCCCCCCCTTGACCTTAATGCAATGTTGTGATTGGTCAGGTGAACCTGGGTGCTTACCAATCACAATGCAGCGTTGTGATTGGTCTGAGCGCTGTTGCTCGGCGCTCAGATGGGAACTGGGGCCTGGGCATGTTCTCCATTCAGCCTGCATAGAGAACATGCAAAGTGGCGAAAGCATCATTGTGCACTTAGGAGTGCACAAAACCACTCATCCCCTGCCCTTCTCTGTGGGCAGAGCAGCCCCTCCCACCCGCCGCCTGCAAAGCAGATGTAAAAAATAAAATAATAATATCACGTTATTATCATTTAATTGTTTCTTAGTTACACTGCTTAAAAGCAGTGGGGCGACGCTCCTCCGCCTTAGGAGGGGAGCCGCCACTTCTCAAACACTGTCTCCTGCAAGTGCACCCTGATCTGCTTGCAAGCTGCCCCATCTGCTCCCACATCCTTACTGTTCCACCTGCTCACTGGCTCTTCTACTAACATGCTGCAACTTGTGGCCACCCATACTGTGGTCCCTGCCCATTCTGCACACACGCTGCCCTTTTGCAGACTTCACCTTCTGCTCACACACTGCCCCATTTCCCTGCCCCTTCGGCTCACACACTGTCCTTTTGCACACTTTCTCTTCTACCCACTCACTGTCCCATTAACTGCCCCTTCGGCTCACACACTGCTTCTTTGAACTCTTCTCCTTTTGCTCTCAACCTGCCCTGTGTTCCTGCCTCTGCTGCTCGCGCGCTGCCCCTTTGCACAATCCCCCTTCTGCTAACATTCCGCCCCTTTGCACATTCCCCTTCTGCTCACACACTGACCTGTGATCCTGCCTCTTATGCTCTCACGGCCCCTCGTCGTGCAGCCCTAACACCTGTTCATATGTTTGCAGTTTTATATAGTGCGAACTCAGCACAAGGGCCTCGGAGCGCTTTACATGAGCAATGGATACATTACACAATCAGTCACTGATCACGCCGGTTCCTTTCCTACGCCTTCGGAGATTGCAAGATTTTCACGATTCTTTCCAGGAGCAAAACCCAGAGCAGCAGAATCCCCCCGACCACGCCCAGGCTGCACCAGGGCCTGAACTCCTGAGAGATCCTGCTCGAGGAGATGCTGGGCTTCCAGGGACAGATTGAAATGCATGCTAATGCTGTTAGATCTGCCAGAGCATACAATAAGCAGAGAGTCAATAACCCTCCTCTTCTGCTGCCAGCTATTGCAGACTTGGGGGCCCAGGTTGCATCAGCCAATGCCTCTCTGATGAGGAACCTTCTGACGTGACAGCAGACCTAGCACAGGTTCCAGTGCCAAGCACAACAGATGGAACAACAGAGTTACCGAGTTGTGGCAAAGTATTGGCCGTCTCAGAATGTCTCACTGATGGCCTCGGTGGGCCAGGACGTAGTGGGACTGATTCATTGAAGATGTATCACTAGCCAATGAAACTGGTGCGGATTGGTCTACAGACACACGTCCCTCAGTTGTGTCACTTTGTATTTGAGCTGTTTTGTTAGCAGGTAAACAAGTGTTGGTAAATCACCCCCTCGCCCACTTTTAGTCTGCTTTGGCACCTTATTTAGAGAATCCTAGGAATTTGGAATAGTGCAGCAACATGGAATTTTTCTTTCCAACACCTGATATGCAGTACATTACCAAAAATTCACCTTTAAAGGGGTAAAAATTGTGAAAAACGCGTTTTGCTGGTGCAAACAGACGGGGTTTTTCTGTGCTCTTGTTTAAAGGTATTAAAACATTGAGTATTACCGCATTTGGAATGCAGTAATATGACCACTTTAAATTGCAAAAGTGTTATCTGTGCAGTATCAGAGCTTTTGCATAGTCGTGGCCTCTAAATGAGGTTGCTATCCTTCAGCTTTGACTTGGCTCTTACAGTATCTTTTTAGGTTTCGCCTGGCGTAGCACTGCGCAGCAGTGCTCGCACAGGCCAAATCGTATGTTTACCAGTACGGGGCTTTGTCCCGCCTCTCTCTTCCATTAGCTAGCTCCATAAATGGAGGCTAGCCATTGGAAGAGAGATCTGCCCGTAATTGTCGGTGCAGATTCGTGGGCGTTCCCTAGATCGAGGCATGTTTTTGCCATTTTGGACGTGTCTTTTGCAGGGGTGGGCTGCGCACTGAGGCCGCTGGCCGATGTCAGACGAGCTGCAGACGGCAGGAGTCACCACAGCAGTGTGGTGTCGGTTGCGAGCTGCAGACCGCAGGAGTCACCACAGCAGTGTGGTGTCGGTTGCTTTTATAATTTGTTCACTTGTTAAGACGTTGCTAGTGTGTCAGAGCGGCGTCAGCCACCGCACTGGGGAACGAGTAGCCCGTCACGAATATTGTTGCTTTCAGATAGCTGCGTTTTCGGGTGGCGTGACAGCGTGAACTCCCCCAATACACAGGGCGATGTGTGTGTACGTAACAGCTGCTCCATTCCTCCTGTTGGCTCCACCCTCGCGCGGTGCCATGCCAATTAAAGATTAAGCATTGCGTTTTCCCACTGCCCAGAGGACAGCAGCGGACGCCTCCCGCGCATCTGATACGTTTTTGTTTCACTTTGTTTTTCTAGGAGTGACAATAATACACAAACTGATCATGCAGTCAGTGGATCAGTTATCTGCTGTGCATTGAGAGGGTCACGAGAAGAACGTGTGTTTCATAGCATATGCACACTGCGTATTAGTTTATGGTCAGCCATACGCTGCAGTTTCACATTCACAGGAGGGGGGGATGCTGCAGGCAGCTGTACCGTTTTCTTGACAACAGCCGAGTAACCCGTTACTCGCCGTGATCTTTCTAGCAGGGAGATGGTGCCTTGTATCTGCTGCTGAAGTCCATGGCGAGTTACTGTCAGAAGTGACAAGTGCCAGGGGGCTCCTCAGATTTCTCTACAGGTATGCGCTGCACGCACGCACATGCCGTGAAAGATACCCCCAGACTGGATAGTTTGAACAGTAATTCTGTATGGAGATCAGGCAGGCCCCGGGCAGGCGTCTTGTAATGCATAATGTGGCACATGCAAAACAGACCTAGAAGCAAGGACGCGCTGTTCTTACCTCCTACAGGTGAGGCGGCCTTGTTGTCAGCATTCGAACTAGTGACCTGTATGTCGAAGCAGCGAGCATTCATCTCACTGAGCAAACGTTTTTTATTTAAATTGTTTAATGGGTGAGGTACTTGTCTCAGTGTATGATCGTCTAGAAGAGAGAACCCAGCAGCAGCCACGAAATAACCACTACCCTTGGGTACTTAGCTGTGTAGGAATGTATGCTACCCTCCCAGCTGTGCCTATTTATAAAGAAAACTACATTTCACGAGGCTGTCACCTTTAATGAGGGTAAGCTTCTTCTTGGAACCAAAATTAGTCTTAATTCACGTGTTTACGTTTTATGCGTCATACAAGTCTTTTCTGCCACATGCTTTTCCTGCTTTTGGTCTGTGGCTGTCAGCTGGAAGGGAACAGATTCATCCGTGATGTGTTCGGGCCACCTGCGAACAATTTAAAGTGCACAGGGGATTACAGCTCTAAATCTGTTTGTCATCATTTTAGAACCCTCTACCCCCTACAAACATTATCTCGGGCATGTTTTTATTTAAATGTTTTTGAGGCCATTGAAAAGAGAGCTTCAAAATTTCACTGTGTTGAGAATTTGTGAATAGAATTAGCAGCAGGCAGCCTTCCAGAGCGCCTGTAAAGTAGGAAAAGTGGTCGACTGGTCCCAAGAAACAGCTTGAAGTATCATAGGGAATATCTTGCTTCAAAACCCAATTAAAACTCATGGTACTGTTTAAAGCACGTAGCAGGCTATTCGAAAAGTCTTGCAGGATTTTGCAGGGGTCTGGTAACTTCAATGGAAAAGGTAGTTTAGTTTCCTCTAAAGCAAGTGGGGGATACATGACCATGAAGTTCTACTGACATACAGAATAAACTTTTATTGAGTTTGACTTGTGTCACTTCTGTCATTCTTGCTGAACATATATTCTACACATACTCCTTATGGCTTTGGTTCAGCCTCCTTCTGCTTGTGGCTTCTTTGGTTCAAGAACCTTCCGACATTGGCTTCAACTATTGTCAGTCACATCTTGGATCAGCCCACAAGAGTATTTTTGTTTCACCTTTCTAATGGCTGGAGTGTATGAGGGACAATTTTACACCTGAAACATATATTATGTTATCACACATGTTGGGACTTGAATTTCACCTGCATGGTAAACAGATGAGTTTCCCTCCCCAAATGCCTGACCGCTTGTAAAACTGGTATCTTGTTTGTGAGATTGTGAGTGTGTACCAGGGAAAGGCAGTCATTAAACCACCTCAAGACGATAACATCTGCTCCACCAATGCCAGCATTCAATGGCCTTTACATAGAGGCACAAGGTGAATAATTTACTGGCTGTGCCCAAAAAGTGGGATAGCTTTTGTAATGCGGAGAGTACAAATTCCCACCCGCTTACTTGCTGTGTCGCCTACCCTCTTACTCATTCAGTCATTTTGGAGTTTGCTCGTTAACTGATTTGCCCGCTCACTCACTCACCTGCGATCTCACTTATGCATTGGGCCAACTACTAACTCACATGCTAACTTACCTGCTCAATCACATGCATTGCTTTTTTAAAAGCAGGTGACGTCATGCTTCTATAATTCTTATGTCATATATCATATCTCTCTTCGTAAAAGGCCTTTAAAAATGGTGGGATGGCATAAGGACTCATCCCTAAGAGCAAGTCAATAGATTGCCTGGCTTGTGCATTTGACATATATGAAACTAAATGCCAGGCGCACAGACCTATTTTGCCCATGTGGCGATTGAGTGCCACCCCCATTTAAGAGGCCGTAGCAGTCCATCAAGCCACATGCTAGTCGGAGGCAGTCAGGGGAGCTCAACGAGTTTAGATAACAGGAGCTTACAAAAGATAGCGGCAAGGGGATAGTGCAAAACGGTAAAGGTGGGATAGTAGTGCTTAGAATCAAAGGACAAGACTGTGGCCAGACTGGGGCACTTAGTGGACAGTGTAGTGGAGACTGCAACACCACCACTCTGTGTAACTGAGGTACAGGACACCACCTGGGAGTTCTCCACACAATAATGAAGCTACTGCCCCAGTGCCAAAGAGAAGACGATTCAAGGGCCCTCTGAGGCAAATTTATCAAACTGTGGAAAGGGGGAGAAGGTACCTCCGACTGACAGTGGATCAGGAAACACCGGAAGTTGCAGAGAGAGTCAACAGGAACAGGGGAACGAGCAATGGGGACACCCTTGGTGGTCTAAGGATGAACAGAAGAAGGGAGATGGCTATGCATTCCGAAGCCAGGAGAATCGAGAACAGGGAATGGTGGAAGGTAACGGGCCGTATCTCAGCCCCTGCGAGATACGGCCCGTTACCTTCCACCATTCCGAAAATTGAAGGGGAAGATGGAATAATCGACTTCTGGCGGTTTTTCATTTTATGAGATCTGCACCTCCTCGGCTGGTAGGAGCACCTATTGCCATATGAGGTTGTGAAGACTTATCGGTCCATATGCAGTGGCTTTAATATACATGACGCCCTGAAGAAATTGCCTAAAATTCGTTTGGCAATGAAACATGTAGGCAAGTGAAGTAGTATTGGTAGGATAGGTGACAACCAAGACTACTTTTCTTTTTTAACCCCATACCCAACACAAGAGACAGAAGAAAATTGCATATCTGTGTTGGTGTGTGTGTTTTTATGTGTTGTCTGACACTTTATTGGTCACTTCTTTTGTCTGTTTTCAATGCATCTTTTCACAAACTCTTCTTGTTGAGTTCCTGGACACTATTCTTTTCTTCTTGAGCTTGATGGTGCCAATGATGAGAACAGGGCTATCCTGGCGAGTACCAGCCAGGTTCCCATTGGTGGTGCGCCCGTGAGGTGCCATCTTGCTCTCACACACTTTTTTTCGTTTTAGCACATCACAATTTGACACGAAAGTGTGTGTGGTATGAGTGGTCTCACAACTGTTTTTTAGCTATTGGGAACCAGGCGAATGTTTAAAGGAGGCACAATCCTAAGATATACCAACTACCCCATTAATTAGTGAAAGGGGAGTAAGGTTTGCAAATATAATGCAACAAATGGTATATCCCAAACAAAGGTAAACTTTACAAGTGCCTATATAGTCTAGGTATGTGTTGTACTAGTTGCATATTGAGTGGAGGGCGACCTATGACTAGCTTTACCCTCTAAGCTCCTGCTTGTTTTTGAAAGCAGCACAAAAATAAGTCATACACGTAGGAGGCATAATGAAAATGGGAAGGGAGACCCACGCCAAGGATGCCAGGTCTAACACGTGTCCTCCCCAGCTGAAAGGTGGGGAGAGCTACCCATCCCCTTGGGAGTTCTCTTCCCTACAGCGAAAAAATCTGGACAGACTGTCAGCGTTGGCGTGGTCTGTGCCAGGGCGGTGTTCCACCGTGAAGTCCATCCCCTGTAGGGAAATGGACCTCCTCAACAGTTTTGAATTCTCTCACCCCTCATTTGCATTAACCATCTGAGGGGCCTTTGGTCTGTCTGAACCCGGAAGTGAGCCCAAACAAGTATGGTCTCAGCTTCTTTAGTGCCCAGACCACAGCAAAAGCCTCATGCTCAATGGTACTCCACCTTTGTTCCCTGGGTAGTAACCTCCTGCTAATGAAAGCTACATGTTGGTCGAGGCCCTTCTCATTCAGCTGTGATAGAACAGCCCCTATGCCATGCTCTGAGGCGTCCGTCTGGACAACAAATTCCTTTGACAAGTCAGGTGCCAGAAGTACTGGTGCTGTGCACATGGCAGTGTTCAAGGTGTCAAAAGCTTTCTGACAGGTGTCCGTCCAAATCACTCTCTTGGGTTGTTTCTTGGAGGTCAGTTCTGTCAAGGGCCTACAATGCTGCCATACCCCTTGACAAATATCCTATAATAGCTAGTAAGACCTAGGAAGGCCCTTACCTCTGTCTGGGTTTTGGAGGGTTCACAAGCTAGGATGGCATCAATCTTGGAATGGAGGGGCGCTACTTGGCCGCTCTCTACCTGGTGCCCCAAGTACACCACTGAACCCTGCCCAATCTGGCACTTACTGGCCTTGATTGTGAGACCTGCTCTGCGCAGGGCCAGCAACACTTCCCAGAGGTGTTGCAGGTGTTCTTTCCAATTGGTGCTGAACACTGCAATGTCATCCAGGTAGGCGGTGCTGAATTTCTCCAGCCCCGCCAGTACCCGGTTGACCAGTCTCTGGAAGGTGGCAGGGGCATTTTTCATCCCAAAGGGCATCACTCGGAAATTGGTAGTGCCCATCGGTGGTGGAAAAGGCTGATTTCTCTTTTGCACTCTCTGTGAGGGCGATCTGCCAGTACTTAGAGGTCAGGTCGAAGGCACTGAGGGATTTGGAGGCGGTCAATGATTCATCTGTTTGAGGGATGGGGTGTGCGTCCGTCCTGGTGACGGCATTAAGTCCATGGTAGTCCACGCAGAGCCTTAGTTCGGGGGTGGTACCAGGCGCGGCAGCCTTTGGGACCAGGACCACTGGGCTGGCCCAAGGGCTGTCAGAGGACTAAATTATCCCTAGAGCAAACATTTTGGAGACTTCCTCCTTATTGTAGGCCCTGACTCTGTCAGTGACTCTGTAGGCCTTGTGCCTCACAGGAGTGCTGTCCCCAGTGTCTACATCATGGACACACCAATCAGTGACACTGGGGACCAGAGAGAATAAATCAGAGAACTGTCTCAATAACTGGCGTCAGTCTACGTGCTGTTCAGGAGTCAGGGAGGCGGCGAGAATAACACCCTCTACTGATCCATCTTTCTCCTTAGCACACAGGAGATCTGGTAGAGGTTCGGTCTCCTCTTCCACTCCATCATCTGTTGCTAGGAGCATGCCCACTTCAGTCCTCTGAAAATGGGGCTTGAGGCGGTTTACATGGAAGACACTTAAAGGGTTCCTTGGAGACTGCACATCCACCAGGTAGGTGACTTGGCTCTTGCGCTCCACCACCTTGAAGGGACTGGTCCACCTGTCCTGGAGAGCACAGGGTTCCATAGGTGCCATTACCCATACTTGTTGTCCAGGCTGAAAGTCTACTAGAGTGGCATTCTGGTCGTACCAGCATATCATCTCTTCCTGGCTGGCTTCCAGGTTCGCCTCAGCGAGTTCCCTGAATTTCCGAGTCTGATTCCTTAAGGCCAGCATGTATCTGAATACATCCTGGGGAGGGTTCCTGGGAGCTGTCTCCCAGCCTTCTTTGACCAGACTTAGAGGTCCTCGGACTGGATGGCCATAGAGAAGTTCAAAGGGGCTGAACCCTAAGGGCTTCTGTGGCACCTCCCGGTAGGCAAACAGTAGGCACGGTAAGAGGACGTCCCACTTATGCCTCAGGGGCTCTTCTAGACCCATAATCATGCCCTTGAGGGTCCGGTTGAACCTTTCAACCAGCCCATTTCCTTGGGGGTGGTAAGGGGTGGTGAACTTGTAGGTGACGCCACACTCCTGCCACAGGGACTTCATGTACATAGAGATGAAGTTGGACCCTCTGTCACTCACTACCTCACTTGGGAATCCCACACGGGAGAAGATCCCATTCAGGGCCCGCCTCACCACGGGGGCCGTCACTGTTCTGAGAGGGCTGGCTTCAGGGTACCGGGTGGCATGGTCCACCAAGACCAGGATAAACCTGTTGGCCATGGCTGTCTTGGGATCCAGAGGCCCCGCAACGTCAATCCCAACTCGCTCAAAGGGGGTACTGACCACAGGGAAGGGCTGTAGGGGAGCCTTGTGCTTCCCCCCACTCTTTCCACTTGCCTGGCAAGTCTGACATGTTTTGCAGTGGGTTTCTACATTTTGGCGCATCCGGGCCAGTAGAAATGGGTGACAAGCCTGTGGTAGGCCTTGTCTTGCCCCAGATGCCCTGCTAAAGGTACATCATGAGCCAGGCCCAGTAGGAAGTCTCTGAAGCACAGGGGTACCACCAGCACATGGGCTGAACCTAGCTCAGCGGACTTAGGCTCACTATATAGGAGACCATTCTCCCAGTAGACCAAGTGTGACCCTGACTGATCACCTGCTGCCTGGGCGGCGGCCTTCTGCCGCTCGCCCACGAGAGAGGGGCATGTGTTCTGCTCCTTTCAGAATTCCTCCCTGGAGGGCCCAGCATATTGCTGCCACTGGGTCAGCTCAGGTAGATCCCCCAGTTCGGCAATCTGTTCCCCTGTAGGTCCCAGGGCATCCCCCTCAGGGTTTGCCTCCTCCTGGGCCGTGGGAACTGAGGGGTCTGGGTTCCCGCACTCCCCCTCCTCTCTCTCTAAGGCAGGGGCCTGGGCCACTCTTTCAGGCTCCAGGTTCTTTTGAGCACCTATCTTGGTGGCCATGGACCGAGTGGTGACGCACACCCACTCGGGCAGTCCTTACATCCCAAGGTGAGCCTTCCGCTCCTCCTGAGCCCATGGAGAGCTCTCTAAATCGTTGCCCAGCAAACAATCCACAGGCATGGTGGGCCGGACAGCTACTTGTAGGGTGCATGAGACCCCCCCTCCTCCCCCACTCAAAGGGGATTTGAGCCATTCTGCAGAGACTCTCAGAATTGCCAGCAGCAACTACTGGACAGAATGCGTGAGGTACAATCTGCTCCTCAGAGACTAAGTGACAGCTGACAGCGGTCACATTCGCCTTCAGGAAGCAACTCAAGACCTGGCTGTTCGACCAGTAGCGGACCCCCCTCCCCCAGCGCCTTGAGACCCTCTGGGTGAGTAGTGCGCTATATAAATACGTTGATTGATTGATTGATTGACCTGTGTCTCTGAGAGCCCCCACCCTTTGCCCATTGATGGTCACCCACTGCCTGTATTTTTTAGTGTTGGTAGGCAGCTGGGTTCTCGGACCATTTCTCCATCTCCTACCCCAGTGCTACACTGGCTACGGGCCCCCATTCCCCTAGGGCCTCCAACTCCTCCCCCAGTGCTACACTGGCTACCTGGCGGGGTGGTGCACCAGAGGGGACTGGCTTGTTGTACAGGAGACACTGGGTATCATTGGCATAGTGGCCCTGTTGTTGTAATTTATAACAGTATATGGCGCCCCTTTGCACAGGCCTACCTGTGGGGGCTTCGGGGTTTGTCACAGGGGGAGGCTATGAACTTCGCTGCTGGTTCCCTTGGGTGTTACGTTGGGGCCCTGGCTGGAACTCCAGCTGTTTACCCTGGTTTCCCCCCTCGCTGTCGGGGACCCTGCCCACCCCTGGCTAGTCTCCTACTGGACCCTTGTGGACCCGGGTGCTTACCCAGCGGTCCGCCTCCACAGCAAGCCTTCTAAGGTTAGTAAACTTGCTGTCAACTAGGTGCTGGTGCAGCTCTGTAAAACAATTTAAGGACAAGTGCTCCCATGCTATCAAATCAAATAACTCTTCAAAAGTGGTGACTTTGCTGCCCTTGACCCAATCTTTCAATGCTCTGCTGGCGGAAAGCCGGGTGATAGTTTGCTTGCTGCTTTTTTATAAATATTGTTTTAATTTTATTCTTTGTTTGCGCCGTGTTATGCTGTTTTAAAAAATCCACAAACCTTGTGTGACTCACATTCCCATTGCCCGCACTGTCCCCTCCGCTTGCCGCAGATGATTAGGTGCTGTGGCCGGAGATGTCTCATTTGTTACACGGCAGACTTCTTTCCCAAAGAAATACAAGTCCCAGCGCTCTTGCGCTGTACACGGGACTACAAAGGGAGGGGTGAGCGCTTGCTCGCGAGAACTCCTTGCTTACCGGGGGCGCTCAGACTACGTGTGCTGCTCCTGAAGACTGTACTTTACTAATGACATAGCTCACCTGAGGCGGAAAGCCGGGTGATAGTTTGCTTGCTGCTTTTTTATAAATATTGTTTTAATTTTATTCTTTGTTTGCGCCGTGTTATGCTGTTTTAAAACATCCACAAACCTTGTATGACTCACATTCCCATTGCCCGCACTGTCCCCTCCACTTGCCGCAGACGATTAGGTGCTGTGACCGGAGACGTCTCATTTATTACACGGCAGCCTTCTTTCCCAAAGAACTACAAGTCCCAGCTCTCTTGCGCTGTACACGGGACTAGAAAGGGAGATGGCCACTTCTCCGCGCAGCGGACGCATGCAGCGGGCGTGTCGCTGTCGCGCCGAAGTCGAGCCTAAGTCCAGCCCGTCTGCGCCCGTCCGCGCCAGGCCGGGCCCAGGGGCCACCAATTTTACTCAGGAAGGCCATACCTCTGGTCACCAAGGTACTGCTATTAAATTTACTGCGGGAAAATTAAAATCGTTTAGACATGTGCCATGTACACACTGTTTAACCTGTACATTTCCTATTCATGGCTTCAACTGCAATATTTGTGGGTTTTCATTGGGTAGGATGAGCAGGTGTACACAGCGGAAACGTCCACAGAAGTATGGCAAATCGACTGTTACTAGACCATCCTCCATTACTCCCAAACTCCAGTTTTGGAGTATAAACTGTAGGTCTCTTCCTAAGCACAAAAATCATATTTATGATTTTATAGTCGATGAAAAACCGGATGCCATGTTCCTCATGGAAACTTGGCTCCACGCGAGCTCTGGACCTGACATTGCTTTCGCAATTCCTACTGGCTATGTCATGGTCAACAGAGATAGAGACACTGGCAAGGGAGGTGGCATTGCTATAATTTTTAAATCTATTTACAGCTGTAAGTTTGAAGCCTTTCCCCTTCGGGGTTGCGAGGCTGCCCAATTCAAACTAGCAATTAGTGCTCAGATGACTTTATCTGGTCTATTGGTATATCGTCCCCCTGGGAATTCCAATGTATGGACGACATCCTTTTCTGAAACTATTGCCCCGTTGATCTTGAAGGCTGCCAATTTCACCATTTTGGGGGATCTAAACTTACGTTTGGAAGATCCTCAATGCACTGTCAGTAAAACCTTTTTAGCTGATTTAGAAGCTCTTAATATTCTGTTGTGCAATTCAGGGTCTACGCATTCCGCAGGACAATTATTGGATCCTGTCCTCTCGAACCTTCCATATGATTGTGAACCTGCCGCTCGTCCTTTGGAATGGTCTGACCATTTTGCAGTTCAGTTTTCTCTCTCTTGTACTAAGATTACAGCATCTGGTGGTGTTGATACAGGACCAAGTCTACGTCGTTGGGGCAAGCTTAACATCACTGATCTTAACTCGCACCTGTTTGATACTTCACTTTATGTTGACTCATCTCTGTTGGTGCTGGAGGCGGCAGTTTCCAAATGGTTGAGCACTGCTGTTGGCAAACTTGTTCCACTTGTACCTATGCATTCTCTGCCCCACCGTCACCCTACGGCATGGTTCTGGGAAAATTTAAAAACCATGAAATCTCAATGTAAGGCCCTTGAGAGGAAATGGAGATGTTCTTACTCTCCGTCTCGCAAGGTGGCATATAGGGAAGCTCTTAGAGACTACCACAAATAGTGTAAAACAGCTAGAGCGACCTATATTGCCAATACTGTAACACACGCCCAGAATTGTCCTTGCATACTTTTTTCGGTGGTAAAAAAACTGACAGGTGCAGATTCCACTCCTGCCCCTCCTGTTCTGAATGAGGCACAATGTAATTCCATCGTCGAGTTTTTCATCACTAAGGTGGAACGTATTTATGACTACTTGAGTCCTCTACCTTCGAGCGAAGAATTATTATCTATGCCTGTGCCTGTTCAAAACAGTCAGCCCCCCTTGACAGTCAAATTTACTGATTGGCCACTTTTTGATGACGTCTCCTTTGCTCACTGCCTCCAGAGCATCAAATCCGGTTCCCCCCGTGACCCTCTACCGGCTAAAATCCTTAAACAACTTGATTTGGATTCTCGTCGCGTGGTGATGAAATTCCTCAATTCTTCGTCGATAGAGTCTCATGTTCCACAGGAGTGGAAACATGCAATGGTTATCCCTCTACTCAAAAAGGCTGGAGCGGATGTCTCCAATTTATTCAACTTCAGGCCTATCTCGTTGCTGCCTATTTTTTCTAAGATCTTGGAAAGCACACCAACTCACAGCTGACTCTCTTGGTAGAGAGTTCGGGTTTTTTGCATCCATCGCAATCCGGCTTTAGAGCTCACCATTCCACTGAGACCACGCTTCTAGGAGTTACCAAGAATTTACGGCACGGTATCGATCGCGGGGATGCATCTGCACTTATCCTTTAGGATTTTAGTGCGGCGTTCGATACCGTGTCCCACTCCATCCTTCTCGCAACTCTCCAATTCTTGGGAGTTGGGGGCTCTGCTCTGGCTTGGATAGCCTCTTTTCTAAGGGGTCGTACTTTCCAAGTTTTCTCAGCTAAAGCATCCTCGAAAATATGTACATCAGCGTACGGCGTTCCCCAGGGGTCCATTCTCAGTCCATTACTATTTAACATCTATGTTAGACCCCTGGCCATTATTGTGGAGGAAGCCGTTCTGACTTTATTTTCTTACGCCGATGATACACAAATCATTTTCTCCCTCTCTAATAGGGAAGGTAATAACATCTCGGCTCTTAAGCAGGGTTTGACCCGAGTGGCAGAGTGGATGCAGGATAATTTCCTCAAGTTAAATGGGGATAAGACCGAGGTTGTGATCCTGGGCAAGGGTAAAGATCTATGGGGTCCTCAACATTGGCCCGAGAGTATGGGTCCTACCCCTCAACCCGTTGCTCAGGTTCGCAATCTCGGATTCCTCATTGACGAAAAGCTCACAATGCGGCAACAGGCTGTTAGGGTGGCTACTATCTGTTTTGCCACCTTAAGATGGCTTCAAAAAATCTTGTGGATTCTCCCCGCCTCTACACAGAGGACAGTGGTCCAGGCATTGGTAATCTCCCGCCTGGACTACGGTAATGTCCTCTATCTTGGTGCCGATTCAACAACAGTGAGTAAACTCCAGGTCGTCCAAAATGCGGCCGCACAGCTTTTACGCAATGTTCCTCGGAGAACATCTGCCCTTCAAGCCCTTCACGACCTGCATTGGCTGAGAATAACGAGTAGAATTAAATTCAAGGCCTTATGCCACATTTTTAAGATAAAACAGGGCTCTGCCCCGAGGTAACTACAGAATCTCATTCATGCTTATAAGCCCAGTCGCTGTCTGAGATCTTCGGGAAAAGGAGATTTTATTGTCCCTAGATTTAGGTTGGTGAACATGGGCGGCCGCTCCTTTTCTCATCTAGGCACTAAATCTTGGAATGCCCTGCCCGTGACCCTGAAATTGGAGACGGATCTTTTTCGCTTCCGTAGGGGTTTAAAAACTTGGCCTTTTCAGCAGTAATCTGAGCAGTCTTCTTTAGTAGTTTCATTGACAGTTGCTTGGCAGTTCATTCTTCCCACTGCGGGTAGCTGTGCGCCTTATAAGTTTAAATAAATAAATAAAAATAAATAGTAGTTAACATATTCTACCCAACTAGTACCAGGGATTTTTTTGCAATCCCTGAATCTCTGCCTGTACATTTCGGGGGTGAGCCCATATCTAGACAATAAAGCAACTTTCATGTGGCTGTATGAATTCAGCACGGTGGAGGGTAGGTCTAGCAAGGTATCCCCTCCCCTCACTAAGGAACCGCCCCCACAACCCTGCTCCCCAGTCCTTCTCAGGGACCCGGTGGGAGGTCATAGATACCTCATATGCCTTAAACCATTGTTGTATGTCATCATTTCTATAGTATTCCTTTACTACATCATTGGGGATGTGTACCCTGGCCTCTACAGGCGGGGGGCACGCGGCCCACAGGCTCTTCACTCCTAGCCTTGAGCTCTTGTTCCCTCAAACTCCTCTCATGCTCTAACTGTAGCTTTCTGCCTTCATGCTCCCGTTGTAACTTCTTCTCTTCCAACTCCCCTTGTAATCTCATCTCTTCCATAGCTAATTTCTTTTCTGCTAGTTTCAGTTGCCCTTCCATTTTGAGCCTGGTTAATTCTAACTCATGGGCCCTGCCTTTCTTCCGGTCCGCCAGCTCCTCTGGGGACAGGCCTCTTTCTGACACACTGCTACGCACAGTGGAAACTGCTCTCTATCTCTCTCCTGAGCCATTGGCTCTTCCTGCTGCCCATCTCCAATGCCATTTCCTTCTACATGTGGTGGAGGATCTCTTGACTCCACCCAGGCCCTCAGCGCCTTTTGCAGATCCTCCTTTGTGTTGAGGCCATTGGTTGCAATTTTAAATTCCTTACAAAAATTCCTCAGCTCCTTATTGGAGTAATTTTCCAGTTCTTCCTCAAAGGTACGGCTTTCGACTGGCCCTGTAAGACTCATGGTTGCAGTGGTGATGGTACTCTTTCTCAATTCGCTTCCAGAGTAGTCGACAAAAAACTTAAAATCACAAAAACTAACTGGTTACGTTATGGCCTGCACTCGCTAGGTAGTAGGTCAGTAAATCACTGTACATAAACCATAAATGCAAGTTCGTATCCTTCCGCTGCTACCAGTGTTAAATTTGGCTGTCTCTGGTTGGCAGAGGTAGTTACTTCTGACCAAGCAGGGACCCACCTCCTCTAGTTAGGGTGGAAGGTTACCCCTTTAGTAGCATTGCCGAGCGATTCTTACTTAAGAAAGGTATAACGCATTTAAGACCATGTACAGTAATATCTTGACACTCTACAAATGGACACCACACCAGTTATATGTGAAAATATAGCGTTCTTTATATAATCTTTATCATCAGGCCAATAAAGGTAAAAAAGAATCCACAATAAGTTAAAAGAAAAAGGTGATTGTAAGTGCGTTGCAAGGAGACTCACTTCAGTTCGGTTTCGAGTGGCTGGTGCAAATCGGATACTCACAGTCGACAGGGGGGTGATGTGGAATCAGCTGGTATGATGCATACGATAGTACGAGTCGGTTCAGGGGAACTGCGATGAGAAGCTGCTGGACTGTAGACGTTGGTATGGGCGTACTTGATGTTCGGCTCGAGGTGTACGAGCTGCGCTGAAATACTGCTGGTCTGTAGATGTCTGTACAAGGCACGCTGAAATACTTCTGGGCTGTAGATGTCGGTACTAGGCGTACTTGATGTTCGGCTCAAGGCGTACGAGCCACGCTGAAATACTGCTGGGCTGTAGATGTCGGTACAAGGTGTACTTGATGTTAGGCTCGAGGAGTACGAGCCGCGCTGAAATACTGCTGGGCTGTAGATGTTGGTACGAGAAGTACTTGATGTTCGGCTCGAGGCGTACGAGCAGCGCTGAAATACTGATGGGCTGTAGATGTTGGTAAGAGGCGTAATTGATGTTCGGCTCGAGGCGTACGAGCCGCGCTGAAATACTGCTGGGCTGTAGAGGTGCAATGCGATGCGTACAGGAGGTACTGTTCTTAGGGCGTGAGACGCGACGAAGTCAGCAGGGCCCGTCAGATGCGATGCAATGCGATGCAATGCGTACAGGAGGTACGGTTCATAGGGTGTGAGCTGCGACAAAGTCAGCAGGGCTCGTCAGGTGAGATGCGAAGCATACAGGAGGTACGGTGTGAAAGATGTGAGCCGCGACGAGGTCTGCAGGGCTCTTCTTAGTCCAAAGCAATCTAAAAAACTACAGCCCAAAAGGCCCCTAGTTATAGGGCAAAAGGGGTCTTTGAAGTTGTTTGATCCGGCAGGGCGTTCCCCGGTACTAGGGTCCTTGATGTAGGTGTTTCCTGCCAGATGACCCCTCTTTCCTTTGAAGGAGGGAGGCAGGGTTGTCAGACGCTCAGCGGGAAGTGGGGCTGACACTGTGGAAGGCAGGACGCTCAACAGAAACTACTCCACCCCTCCGATCTCAATGCAGCCAGCTAACACCAGGCTCTGGAGACCGCCCAGACCCTGTCACTTTTCCCACGCGTCTGACTACACATCTTCAGCAGCACACAGCAAGGTTTGGGTAAGAAAATAGTCACTTTCTAAAAGTGCTATTTCCAAGCTCAGAGTCTAAAAATCATTCACCTAAAAGAATGCATTATGAACTCCTGAATTCAGGGACTCTCGTCTGGAATCTCCACCATTTTCCCTGGGTCAGATACGAATATAAGATGTCACATTTATCAGAAGGAGCACTTGCACTGTGGCACTGATCAGCAGTGGCACAGTGCTCAGAGCATCTTGTTCAGCACAAAAATAGGTCATACACGTAAGAGGCATAATGAGAATGGAAAGGGAGACCCACGCCAAGGATGCCAGGTCTAACAGTTATTTTAGGGATGCTGCCAGTGCGCACAACAATGTGAGAATGAGGAGTAAGATGCCACAATAAGAAGAGCTGAGGAAAGAAACAATGAAAGAGGGTTTCATCAAAGACCCAGCCTGCAAGGCGGAGGAAGCGAAAGGCAGAGAAAACATAGCATCTGCAAAGAGGAAATGGTCTTCCAAAAGCAACAAGAAGTTGAGAGTGTGTGCAGAAGCAACTGTCTTTGGAGAAAGAGGGGGATATAATATTGTGGGAATATCAGAGACCAGTGTTAATTTGTAAAAGAATACGTTCCGGGGCCCAAACTTTTCCACAGTAGACCATGACCAGTGCTACTGAATGTCAGTCTGCTGAATACAAGGCTGCGTAATCTTCATTCCTCTATATGCCTCTTTTTTAACACAACTAGATAATCCTTGTTTCTTTATCTTACTCTTGCAGGTTGTTTTATCTCTGATTTATCCATTTATCATGTTTTTTCTGTCTGTGTCTTCCTCCATCGTTCCCCTTGTGTGTTTTTCACTCCCTTGCTCTGTGTCAAAGTCGAATGAGGAAAAAAACGAGTGCTGGTGGGCCCCACCTGCAGCCGCCGGCTCCAATGGAAGCTAGAAAGCTAGTTTAATGGGAAAGAAGGAGAAATCAGAGGGGACGGTAGGATATGTGGAATAAGGGTTTAGGTTTTGTGACCTTTGGCCTCTGCCTTTGAATGGGTAAACTAAGGTTGGGTCATCACGTCATTTCTTTCTGAAGTAGTGTGGCTCACTGGTTAGAGGCGGCAGACCAGAGAGCAGAGGACGGCCCGGGACCAGGGTTCTATTCCCGGCGCGGCAGGTTTCTGGACCAGGGTCAGCAAACTCGATAATTCTCTCGCCTCGGTGCCCACTCTGATAAGCGATCACACTCGGCAACTCTGGGCATTAGCTTGCCTCATCTTCACTAACGGCCCCACCAGACCGCCGGGGATGCCTGGTCTCACCCTGGAGATACCCATTAAGGGACCATCTCTCAGGGAAGCCAGGAAGGGTTTCGCAGCGGTCGAAGCGCCTTGGGACCCTACGGGTAAGTAGTGCGCTATATAAATGCCTATACATTACATACATTACATTACATTTCTGTTAAAAGAAACAAAGAGAGCTTTGTGGTGTTTTTATCATGCTTCAGTTGATTGTATACGTTTGTTATTAATAATATGCAGGTGCTAAATGGGAAACAGAATGTTAACTGCTGGTGGTGCACTTTACCCCATCCATGTCCAGGTTTCCTTCTAATAAATGCACTGGGAAGGAAGTACTCCTCACACATTTCTATCCAGTGTCTCAACCCATTTGATTGGGTAACTTGAGAGAATCTCTGTGCTGGGAGACTTTATGGAGAACAAGTGCTCCATTTCTCAGTACATGGCCTTGCACTCAAAACAAATGTGGGGGGTTGTGGGGCCATGAGTATCTCTCTCCCAATGGCAGAAATAATGCAGGATTCTTTCATGTTTGTACTAATCGCATGTGAAGAGTTCATGAATATTCTCATTGTATTCCCCTTTCGGATGTTTTGAGGTCAATTCAGAAAGGCGTAGAAGAGTATTGCAGCACTATTACTTTACATAACCCAAATGCCTTTGTTAACAGGCCTAGTATATTAAATGTCTCCTCTTTATTTCAGCAGAACAGGTTCCAGGTGGGATACCTATTGGCAGAGGTTTACTTGCTAAGCCTGTCAGACAAAGTGGCACTTTAGAGCAGTAAAAAAGTAGTGAGGCTCGGAGTCAGTGGGCAGAAATAACACTGTGTGAGGTTTTTTTTTCTGGGTTCCAAACAGACAGGATTTGTTAGACTCCAAAGCCTTCTCTGTATAATTCAATTGCCTTTTTTTTCTTGATCTTATAGGAAATAGGAAGGTTTGTGGGACAAATCGGTCACACGAGCTCTGTAAGTCCCAAACAGAATCTGTGTTCCATATTGTTGTTTGCATGGCTCGACGAGGCACGTGTTCAGTTTATTAGCCTTGCTTAGTATAAAATATACTTTTAGATTAAATTAATAGTATTCTGGACCATTTCCGTTCCACAAGTGTCTGAGGTGTCATCTATAAAGTTTCAGCACACTGTAATCAAGAAAAATGAAATGATAATGACTAGCTTTGTAATAGGCAGCACTTCTGTTTCTGAGCAAAGTAAATAACAAACATTAGTATAGCCCCTTAGTACTCAATCCACTGCTCTTTAGGAGCGAGGCCCGCCCACGTTCTTGAAGCAGAGAAGGTTCACCTCATTGAGCTCTTCATCCAGCTCTGGTATAGATGGATCTATTAGATGCTGTCCCAAGTGTAATTTAAAATACTTATATATAGTTGAATTTGCACAATGTGTTTCATGTTTTTATATATTTAAATAAACAATTCATCACATTTAAAATGTATATACATTAAATAAGTTAGAATTTTATGTTACTCTATGGGGCGCTCTAGCCTCAAGCCTTTTTTATCTGCAGTAAAACCATTTCCTCTTTGAACAAGCAATTCTCCTACACACCCACTACATTTGGGGTAATAAGTGCCTTTTTCAATCCTTGGAGGGGAGTTACTCCAGTCCCTGGCTGAAGTAAATCTCTGACAATTTTCAGGGTGAAAAGGAAGTGGAGAGGAGTCTGGAAATTACCATATGCATGCATGTTTAGTATTCCCAAACTTCCTAGGTGGATCGTGTCTTGGAAATCCCACTTCCCACCCCTTAATTGGGTGTGGGTTTATTACTGCTTATTTTTCTGTACTCAGGGGGGAGGGGGGTTCTGCCTTAGTAAATACTAGACATTGGCGCTGATTCCCTTTCAGAATTCCTGGCAGGCGCACCAAGGTAATTTGGTCATAAACTTACATTTATGACTGAATGTACCTACATGAATACGGCCATGGTAAGGAGATATGGTAGCACGAGTCCAACAGGCGAGCAGACAAGTCTGAAGACCTGAGGTCTAGAGATGAAAGAACAGAACATTAGAAAAGCAGTCAAATGGACTGATTATTTGCAAGACAGGCATATGTCAATCTGGGAAAAGGATACACTCTACAGCTGAAAGGAGATGGAAATTCTATATTTGTATGTGTATATACATGTGTGTGCACACATTTACAATGAAAAAACCAAAGGTTACATTATAGTTATAACTTAAATTCATAATGTACGCACCACCTTCAGATTGCTGTAACTCATAGGTATAACTTACATGTATAATTTAAGCATCACCTTCAAATTACTACAAGTCGCGCAGCTCCGTACAATCAATCATATGTTTTTTAAGAGCAGCTACTCACCCGGAAGGGTCTCAAGGCGCTGGGGGAAAAAAAAGGGGGGGGGGGGCAGGGCACAACTCCTAGGCATTCCCAGAGTATCTATAAATCAGTGTGGGGTTGGATCACTTGTCCTGCCAACCTGGATTACTCAGGTATTCTGTACGTCCCTCTGTAAAAAACCCTCATACACTCGAGATGGAATCGTGGGTAGTGGTATATCTTGATTTTCCGCTAGAATTATCGAGTGTCTGCATAATCACGGGGTTCTTTGGTATGCAGCCTCCGCCCGGAGGTAGTCATCCAAGGTTGTATGCAGTAGTGTCCAGTGATTTGTGAGAGTGGTGAATTTAAAATAGTTTTAATAATTTAAATATACCGCTACCCACGATTCCATCTCGAGTGTATGAGGGTTTTTTACAGAGGGACGTACAGAATACCTGAGTAATCCAGGTTGGCAGGACAAGTGATCCAACCCCACACTGATTTATAGATTTGAGCCTAAGGACACTGGTTGGATCGTCGATTTCCTTCTCCCCCGCTTTGATTGAAGAAGAGTTGAGCTGCGAACAGCAGTGGGAGCTAACAGAAAGTACTATGGTTGGATAGACGAAGAAAACAATAAAACCTCGAGTAGCAACCGTCCTGGAAACAATATGGCAGAACAAAATTTTGGCTTAAGCTACTCAATAGAGGAAATAGATGCCATACTAGCCAAACCATCAATCCGAGCCGAGGGAAACCTGACCCAAACTCTAGCCAATACAAATGAATGGGATGAACTAACAGATCTAAAGAAAGAACAAGTGAGGACAGCAGTCCACGGAATTATTATGACAGAATACCTAAGGGTAAACGCAGCACCTCGTGGACTCTGGGTAACTAACTCACCGCGAATATTCTTAAAAGATCTTGCATTCCGTAAAGACTGGTCTGCAATATCCTGGAAGTGTACACAAGACTATCTGGTCCTAATTATAAAAACAGCGACAAGATTAACAGCAGAACTAACAATCAAGATCCAGGTAATTGAAACAAAACTCAACAATATGGTGGACATAAGAATTTATAAGACGAAACTAGAAAACATCAACAAAGAGATGGGTGAAATGGAAGAATTCCTCACAGAATCCAAAATGCAGAAACTAACAAAAGAACTAAAAAAGTTCTCATTGGAAAAGATTCACCCATACAGTAGCAAAGACTACAGGACAAATGATAATGCTTCGAATTATGGTTCAAATAATAACCCATCAGGTGAAAACAGTGATTCAAGTGGCGATGAATACCACAACACAGGAAAAAGAGGGAATTAGGGCTTCAGAGGCAACCGAAGAGGACGCAATATGTGGCCCCAACATCAAATGGGTCCATTACCATTCCAACCATTTAATCCACACTTTCAGGGATGGATGAACCCATACTTCCCGGGCCCCCCCAATGATGAATCCCCAACAATACCAACCACGGAATGGATCAAACTTCAACCAACGGAATCCTTTTTTAGGGGTAGGCCGCGCACCACAGAGACAACGACGCAGAGGAGTGACGTGGTCAGATCAATCACACCAGTACCAAACCAGGAGCGTAACAAAAGCCAAGGCAGGACCGAGCAAGGCTCCCTCATCGTAAACCTCACAGATCGTGTACTCTCTCAAGAAGAGACAAATATCCTAAACAAAGGCTTAGGATATGTACCGACACCAACAGTTGACATTTTTAAAACCAAATGTGAGGTATCAGTGTTTTGTCGCAAATTGAAACTGAAAGCGTTCTTCTCCAACCAGATGCCTCAGGATGACGGAGATACAAAACTACGTCCGAAATCCAAATTCTGCCCACTAAATTCCCAGGTACCAATAGAAATTGGTACATTTGAACAAGCTGTGATGAATGAATTAGACACCCTGAACAAAGAAACCACCAAACCCTTCCAGAACTTGACCAGAGCGGAACGACAAGCCCTAAACACATTAAAGAAAGATGAGACAATTGTGATCAAACCGGCGGACAAGGGGCCAGGTATAGTCCTGTTGAGTAAGGACGGTTACAACAAACAATGCCTTGACCTCCTCTCTGATCAAAGGTACTATGAGATCATAACAACTGACCCGACACCGAGGTTACAGAGAACCATCTCCCTCATGATTGATGAAGCAGTGGTTAACAACTGGATATCTACAAAGGAAGGAGAATTTCTAATTACAAAAACTCCAAGGACCCCATATTTTTACTCTCTGCCAAAAATTCATAAAGCACGTCAACCTCCCCCCCCCCCCTGGCAGGCCCATTGTTTCTGGCATTGGGTCTGTACTGGAACCTTTGTCCAAATTTGCTGACGAATATTTAAAACCACTAGTGCAACAGACACCAACGTATCTGAAAGACACAAGGGATCTACTTAACCAACTGACCCAAATAACCTATACAGAAGACACAATGATCCTGATAGGATTGGACGTTGAAAGTCTATATACTAGTCCGCCCCAACGAAAAACCTTGGAAACCCTGGAGAATGTGCTGTTTGAACAAGAGTGGAATTACAAAACACCACGCCACTTTGTTCTGGAATGCTGTAACTTAGCATTAACTGAAAACTTTTTCAAATATGAGAACACCATGTACAGACAACGACATGGTACATCCATGGGAAGTTCTTTTGCCCCGAGTGTGGCTGGACTTTACGTGAGCAATCTGGAAAAACAGATTATCAATACCCAACAAAATCCCTTCCATCACCAAATCCATTTCTGGAAGCGTTTTATTGACGATATTCTTTTAATCTGGGAAGGTGATATGGAAAGCTTTGTGAATTTCCACACATGGCTGAACACACAAGACGAATGGCTGAAATTCACGTATACAGCTGATAAAAAGTGTATAGATTTTCTAGACATCACTATATTCGTAGAGAACAATCAACTGTACACAAAAACTTTTTTCAAACCCACCTCAAAAAACAGTCTCCTGTCCTTTAACAGTTACCATCCGCGCCCACTAAGGGAATAGCTTCCCTATAGTCAATTCTTACGGTTACGTAGGAATTTCAGCAAAAAGGAGGATTATAAATCACAAGCAAAAGACCACTGAGAGCACAAGACTACCCAGAGAGAGTTATCAATAAATGCAACAAGAGAGCTAAGAATCAAAATCGAGAGGGACTCCTGGAAATTACGGAAAAACCCCCACAAGAAGATCTCCTAACATGTGTTACCACATACAGCCCAATAGCGAATCAAGTGAAGAAAATCATAAACAAGCATTGGCGAATACTTACATCAGCAAATATATCATGGCCTAAACCACGCTTCGCTAACAAGCGAACCGGGAATTTAAAAGACCAACTGGTCCACACGAGACCTAAACCTGCTGCACTCCCAAGAGAAACGACATTGTGGAACTTACCACCGATTGTGGGACACTTTCCATGCGGCTCATGTTCGGTCTGTCCACTCACGAGACCGACAAAAGAACTACAACTTTTGCCAAATTTCAAATGGACAATACGGAGCCGCACAAACTGCAACACTAGTCATATAATTTATATGATTATATGTCCCTGCAGTAAAACTTACATTGGGATGACATGCCGCAAGGCAAAAACAAGAATCAGTGAACATCGCAGCAACGTGAGATGTAAGAAGGAAACAACAAAAATGGCAACACATTATCTGGAGAAAGGCCACACAGTAGATGATCTTCAGGGGGTGATCCTAGAAACATTACAGACCAAGGACCACAATGCGGAACGCATACTGTTCGAGAAAGAACAAAGGTGGGTACACCGATTGGGCACAGATGTACACGGTCTAAATGATAACATCCCATGGGCCAGCATGAATAGATGATGTACACTCCATTAATCATAATTAATCTTTAGCATTGATCCACAACTAATAGCCACTACAATGTTCCCGAACTCATTTTTAAGTCTTTTTTCCATATCCATTGAGGAGGATAAAAGGGAACCAGGAACCAGGTAACACAACCGGGTCCTGGATAGCAGAGTCAGCACAAGTCGCAGAGGAGGATCTACAGGTAGAACGCGGGAATTACTCCAGAAAAAACAGATAAGTACAACTATCCCCGCTGTATCTTAACAATCCCAACCTCCAATATTCTTAAATTTTCTTAAATTTTAGATAAGACCTCCCAACAGACTCCCAAGGCACCCGTGGAAGCACGGATTAACACGTGCGGAGGTATGTAACGAGCATGCAATTGAGAACACGCACTATGTTTGGAGCATATAACAATTTTAGGCTAATAACATAAGGTCATTCTAAACATGAGATGAGACCTTTTGTGAAAAATGTTTAGAATATATAGTCAGTAGAAAATCTTAGTGGATAAGGCTAAATGTTAAACAAGATACGCGATAAGAATCACGTGTTATTTTTGCGAACAGTGATGAGAAAACTTCATTTCTGAATGAGGGTTGATGATAGAGTAACTCTGTGACTTTAAGTGTGATCTCAATTGGCTAGTTTTTTGAGTATGTGGTTGCCCAAGACAGGATTGTGGCGAAGCTATGAATGGTAAACAATTAACCTTGAACATATAACATAAGGAGAGACTTAGCAAACGACCCATTTTAATACCCTCCCTAAAACTGACACATCCCTTTTTCCACAGGCACAAAAGTTGACCTCATAAGGAAGGAGATATTAATGATCCCTTCTCACCAACTCACCCGGTCCTGAAGAAAGCCCGACGATCACTTTGACGGACAAGGGCTGAAACATGTCGACTTTTTAACCCACGAAAATAGGTAGCGAAGAGAACCCTAACAATTCTCAAATCGCATACCAAGGATATTTTCACTTTCACTAACTCGTACCCAGAATAATAAAATTCACTCTCTGGCTCTTCGAGTTATTTTAAATTCACCACTCTCACAAATCACTGGACACTACTGCATACAACCTTGGATGACTACCTCCGGGCGGAGGCTGCATACCAAAGAACCCCGTGATTATGCAGACACTCGATAATTCTAGCGGAGAATCAAGATATACCGCTACCCACGATTCCATCTCGAGTGTATGAGGGTTTTTTACAGAGGGACGTACAGAATACCTGAGTAATCCAGGTTGGCAGGACAAGTGATCCAACCCCACACTGATTTATAGATTTGAGCCTAAGGAAACTGGTTGGATCGTCGATTTCCTTCTCCCCCACTTTGATTGAAGAATTCCCAGAGTGTCGTCAGAGGCCATGTGGGTCAGATGTATTCCATGGCCTTTAAGGGTACGTGCGGTGTCGGACGCTCATGGTGATTTGTCAAAGAGCCAAGTCTTGAGACCTTTCAGGAACTTGGAGAGAGTAGGTGTCTGGCGGAGGTGGAGAGGGAGGGTGTTCCATGCCTTTGCTAAGAGGAAGGAGAAGAAACAACGTCCTGTTCTGGTCTTCTTGATGCACGGTACCGTGGCGAAGGAGAGCTTGGCTGAGCGGAGGGATCTTTGGGGTGCGTGGAACGAGTTGCGGTGGTTCCTGTAGGCAGGGCCAGTGCTGTGGATGGCTTTGTGGGCATGTGTGAGGAGTTTGAAGGTGATTCTCTTCTAGACGGGGAGCCAATGTAGAGTCCGCAGGTGTTGGGTGATCTGTCAATGGCGTGGTAGGTTGAGAACTAGTCTGGCTGCTGCGTTCTGGATGTTCTAGAGTTTGCAGGGGAGGTTATGTTTGATCCCGGCGTGGAGTGGGTTGCCATAGTCCAGTCTGCTACTGATGAGGGCGTGGGTGACGGGTTTTCTGTGTTCGAGGGGGATCCAGTTGAAAGTTTTTCGCAGGAGAGGGAGGGTGTGAAAACAGGAAGAGGTGACGGCGTTGATTTGGTGGCCCATTTTCGAGTTCAGAGTCCAGGATGGTTCTGAGGTTGCGTGCGTGGTCCGCGGGTGCGGGTGGGTACTGAGGGCCACCAGGTGTTGTTCCAGGCATCGTATGTGGGCCTATGATGAGTACTTCGGTTTTGTCTATGTTCCGTTGTAGGCAGCTGTTCTTCATCTACCTGGCGACTGCTTACATTCCTTCTTGAAAGTTGCCTTTTGAGATGTTAGGTTTGTTGGATAGTGAGAGGATGAGTTGTGTGTCGTCTGCGTATGTCTTTTCACTTCACTTGCCACACTACGTTAACTATAACTCATCCCTTCTCCATGCACCAGTTATACCCTTCCATATTACATAACTTATACCATGTGAAAGCATTCAGAACTAGAACTGCGCTGAGCACCGAAATACATCTTCGGGAGTGCTGGCTTGCACCCTATCAAATCCCATTAATATAACATTCATGACAACACTTATGACATCTGAAATGACATGATTTGTAACACACTGCATAAGAACCTTAATTTTTGTTTTTTTATTGAATTTAAATGTTTTTTTTTAAAAAGTGATAACAATTGTTTTTCAAATCGTCAAGATTATGCAGTGGTGTAGAGTGGGGTGGCGAGCAGTGGAGTACAGTAGTGTACACTAAAGTGGCCATCAGTGGAGTGACATAGAGTAAAATAACATAGAGTGAAGTGTCGTAGAGTGGAGTTGCGTACAGTGGAGTAGCATACAGTGACGTGGGGTACACTGGTGTGTGAAGAAATAGAGTGTCTTACTGTAAAATAGCATGGCATACTGTGAAGTGGAGTGAAGTGGTGTACAGTGGAGTTGCATACAGTAGGCTAGCTTAGAGTATAGTGGCCTATAGTGGAGTGACATAGAGTGGAGTGGCATAGAGTGGAGTGTGTTAATTGAAGCAGAGGTAGTGTGAAAATGAACAGTTGTAGATGTAACATGGCAGTAGTTTTAGTAGTATGTGTGAATAGTGTAATTAGTGTAAGAGTTATGAGTTTTTAAAAACATAGTTATATATTGTGCAGCAGTATACCGCGGTAAGTTTGCAGTATATTGCGGTACATGCGGATGAGAAGTCAGTGAGGGGCTGTGTTTACCAAACGTAAAAGGTCTCAATGTAGTTTTTATCACAGTTTTGCTATGTTCTGGGTTAGTGTCTCAGATATAGGTAAGTTAGTGGGCTTATTTATTTAAGTGGTAATTGGTAGAGAATTTTATTAATAATTTTCTATATATTTTCATAGCAGTGTAGGGAGAGATGCACATTATTTTTAAGTAGCACTGTAATATGTAGGTATGACCATGCCACTCCATTGACTTTGTTGTGCATATTTAAATATGTTAAAAATAGAAAATACCCCGCTCTGGGTGGGAACACGACTCAAGGAATTTGCCAAGCTGACAGGTTTTCAGAAATAGGATTTGGTGGGCATTACTCAGCTCAAAGACATAGTATATCGTAAGGAGCTGGTGACGCCTCCAGACTGAGTACGACATGAACAAGACGCAACATTTCAAATATCTGCAATTGAAACATGCTTGGCGGGCACAACATATTGACATGGAGGGCCTCCCTGAATATGCCCCGCTAGAAGGAAGGCTCTTAATGGACGAAATGGGGGGAAAGCAGTGTCCTGGACCTATAGGACAATTATGAATAACACACCAGATCCTTTGCGAAAACTGAGATCACACTGAGAGGCGGATCTCTGGGACATAGATGACTTAGAGTAGGAAATGGCTTTGATGCATCCTAGGGAAGTAGCTATTAGATCTAGACTTTGATTGATTCAATTATTTACACAGAATGTATTACGACTAAGCATGGGCGAATTTTGCGAATCTCGCGTTCGCGAATTTTGCGGATTTTCGAACTCGCAATTCGCAAAATCCGCGAATTCTCACGAATTTGCGGATTTTCTTTTTTTTGTGTTCACGCGTGTTTCTGCCAGTTCGCGAGGGTTTTGTACAATTTCGCAAAACGCGAACTTACCTGTCGGGTCGCAAGTTTTGCGAACTTGTTGTTTCTACGTGTCCAGCTTGTTTGGGACACTCTTCTTCATCACTGCCACTCTCTGTCACTACTGCCACTCTCTGACTACTCATGCCACCCTCTGGCCCACCCATGCCACCCTCTGTTTCATCACAGCACCCTCTGGTTGTCCAGTCAGTGTATATTATTGTGGCAAAGCAAAGCACACCTTCCCTGCCTCAAGTGACCTGAATTAATTTGGGGCTGATTAATGTGTCACAGAATATTTTTTTAGCTGGCACCTGCTTCCTTAGTGCTTCCTGATTAGTGATCTTTTGCACTTGCTAAGTGCTTTCATTGTTGCAAAATTAGTTACAACACCTGCCCTGCCCCAACTGACAATAATGAATTAGGGGCTGATTAATGGATTTGAACTTCCAGCCTGGCTCCTGCTTGTCTCCCTTAGCTGTAATTCAGGACCTTTGTGGCATATGTGTAACTATTCTGAGGTTCAGAGCTGGGTCACATAATAGTTGCAAGTAGGCAACTGAACTCTGGAGGGGCCCCTCAGGAAGCACTACAGGAAATGGCTACTAATGATGAGCCTGAACTTTTGAACCTGGTAAGTAGTTTCAGTTTTGCTAAGATCGTATTTCTGCAATTTAGCGCTTATTCGCGGGGCGCGAAGTTGTACTGGGAAGCCGCGAACTCACGCGAACAGTGCGAGCAAGCCATAAAATCCGCTGCTCGCGGATTTGCGGATTTTGCGGGAGATTCGCGAATCTCGCGGATTGCGAATTTACCGAAAATCCGCAAAATCCGCGAGCGAAACGGATTTTCCGCCCATGCTTAATTACGACAGAGCCCGATTTAATAAAATAGGCAGAGCGGAATCTCCCAACTGTCTGAAATGTAAGACCATGGAAGGGACTTTCTTTCATACTGTCTGGGGGTGCACACAGGTACAGAGTGAGACACTTTAAATTTGTCACTTAGACAGTCAATCACATTGCTACTAATCCTCCATTCACACACTTATACATCTACTCAGTCTTCAAGGCAGATTGCTATATATATATAATACTTATTTAAATATCGAACCAAACCACATTCACTGGATGATGTCATCAGTGATGTCATCAGTATGTCATTTAAGATGTTATCAGTGATGTCACTGACCATGTCATGAATGATGTAATATGTGACATTATCAGCAATGGATTGCAGGCGTGCGAGTTATAGTTAGTACAACTAACTATAACGGGGGAATTTCAATGGTTTTATACGAGTGAAATGTCTAGCTAACTATAACACGCCTAAAACCTATGGTTTTTTTTGTGAATTTCAAAGGTTTTTTTATGCTAATTCCTAACTATAACTTGTCTGTAACCTATGTTTTTTTCAGTGAATTTCAAAGGTTTTTTTAAATGCGAATTCCTAACTATAACATGTCTGAAACCTATGGTTTTTTCAGTGAATTTCAAAGGTTTTGTGAATGACAATTTTTAAATGTATTAATTGTTGGTTTTTTTTTTGATACTGATGTTCTACATTTTTTTTAAACAATTTATTTTTAGATATGTTATTTTTTTAAATTACATTATAATCACATTATACATTACATTACAAAATATACTTTCTCAGAATGAATTACTTTAGTTTAAATACTTTGCAAATAGGCAATAGTCTTCTAAGTAAAGTAGTTACAGTTGCTGTAATGCGCAACACAATTTCAGTCACAATGCAATAATTTAGGTCAATGTGAATTTCTAGTTAAATGCAATTAGTTACTTTTTGGATTACTTTTCTAACCACAGGACTGGATCCTAGATTCAGTCCTGGGACATCTCCTGTAAACAGTTGAGTAAAAGCATTTTGGTTACAGTAGTGATTTTTAAGGAATATTATTGTATTTTAAAAGTTGACAGAAACTTTTTCACATAGTAGTGTTAACGTTACTTTTTCTTACTCAGTGGTGGCTGCTGGATAGACATAAGAAATAAAAAGGAGGCCCCCTTATCTGTCGTCTTAGGGACAGGGGAGATATATTGTCAACGCAATTTGTCCCGCAAGAATACCACTAAGTTGGTAGAAAGTGGAATAATGGTACCCAATTAGGACTCAATGTTTAGCAATACCAATCACACAATTGTGTTAGAAGCAAGGGGCTGAATTACAATGCATGAGCCAACTAGTACAATCAATCTCAAAAACTTACACAATTAGAGCACTATAACACACATTTCATAATTAAAAAGAAAAAAATGAAAAATTAGAGAAACCAGAGAACGGTGTTTTGGAAAAATATATGTACTTTGTGCATTTATTCAAAAGTAAACATTTTATCACAGTGATAACAACTCATTTTTAAAAAATATACATAAAGTATATTAAACATTTCATTAAAACATTAAAAATCACATAAAGTAAACATAGGTTAAAAAAGTTCAAAAGAACATGGGTCGACGCGGCGTTTTGGTTACAGGCTAACAATAGTGAACCTTCTTCAGGACCAAGTTCTAAAAAGAAACAAAAAATTACTTTTTTTGCAATTACAGTTTTTCAAACAAAGCTTTTTTCCAAAACAACACTGTTCATAGGCTACACTACTCGATAGTTGGCGCTAGTCAGATAGAAGTGAAAATTAACATTATTGGTATTGCTAAAACACATAATAGGAAGTACCATCAGGTGAGTTCTAATTTATATTCACCATGAAAGATGTCCGTAATGTGGACATTTTGTTCATCTTGACTTCAAAGTTACCTGATATTAATAACGTGTTCCAGATAATTCCTGGTTTGCTGTATACCGGTTTTAATATTCGGTCAGGAACTGTTAATGGTTCTACATACGTTGTGATAGTCTCTATGAATAATAATAAAGTATCAATCAATAATTTGTATACTCTTATTTACGTGAGGGTAACAAATTAAATGTAGCATAACACTACCTTATGTTTGTTTATGGATGGGTCTTGCTCTGGTAGTAGGAGCCACCGATATTGGGCTTCTGTTATGCTGTAGAGAGAAGTACCTATTTATCTTCTTGTATTTCAAGGAGTGATTCTCAGATGTCGGTATTAGCTTGATAGTACTCACCCAATTTTAAAATGACTGGCATGTAAATGTAATCACGAGCTTTTCAATGGGCTTGTGTCTTAGTATTGGTTTTCATATCATGGTGGGGATTATCCTGCCACTGTTTGATTTAAAAAAGGATAATGTTTGTTAAAATGCCAATAGTTAATTGCTAGTTCACATTTGTAATCATCAACTTAAATACTAAGTGATAGCCTCCATATTGATTTTGTATATTCATAGTGCAGGTATTTTTAATTAATTAAAACGAGATATTCTGGCTAACTGGCTTGACATTGTCGTTATAACAATCCTGTCCCTGTATCTGGTGTGGGTATAGTATCATATTCATTTATTATTGCTATGCAAATAACACCAGTATGCGTTACTAACGCAAAGAGGAGACAGTTGATTAAGTTGCACCTCGATCTCATTTGTATTTATTATTGCGCGAGTCAACGACGGTATAGTATCATATTCATTTATTATTGCTATGACCTATGGTTTTTTCAGTGAATTTCAAAGGTTTTGTGAATGACAATTTTTAAATGTATTAATTGTTGGTTTTTTTTTTTGATACTGATGTTCTACATTTTTTTAAACAATTTATTTTTAGATATGTTATTTTTTTAAATTACATTATAATCACATTATACATTACATTACAAAATATACTTTCTCAGAATGAATTACTTTAGTTTAAATACTTTGCAAATAGGCAATAGTCTTCTAAGTAAAGTAGTTACAGTTGCTGTAATGCGCAACACAATTTCAGTCACAATGCAATAATTTAGGTCAATGTGAATTTCTAGTTAAATGCAATTAGTTACTTTTTGGATTACTTTTCTAACCACAGGACTGGATCCTAGATTCAGTCCTGGGACATCTCCTGTAAACAGTTGAGTAAAAGCATTTTGGTTACAGTAGTGATTTTTAAGGAATATTATTGTATTTTAAAAGTTGACAGAAACTTTTTCACATAGTAGTGTTAACGTTACTTTTTCTTACTCAGTGGTGGCTGCTGGATAGAGACACCAATCTATAAGATGGCCAGAACTACCAAACCGTCAACACTGAAGATTTAACCGTAAATGCGATGGTAACACCAGAGACTGAGAGAGAAAGGATAGCGATGGCCACCAACCTTGGAAACAAAGTGAAGAATCAGGTCCCAAGGAAAGAGCTAGTGCCGCTAACGCACAACTCCACTGCGCTGGAAGACTGTACCCCAGCTCCAAGCGAATCCCTCTATGAAGCCAATGAAACGAACAAAGTAGATGACATCGACCTTCCCTTTCCTCCCTCGAATACGAGACCGGAATCCTACAGATCCCTATCCACAAAAACACCCCTTTCCAAGAAAAGACTTATGGGAATGAGACTAGATCAGTTGCAGAGAAGAGCAAACTACAATGCTCATCCAGCCAGGTTTACCTCACACAAGAACTCATCCCGAACACAGAAGGAAATCAAGGAGCTCCAAAAACTCGTAGGTAACCTGGCGCAAAACTCGATGAAAGTCTCACAGACAATTGGAAAAATATGGGAGATGACGATAACCACGCACACCAAGGTCTCACACATCCAGAATCTGGTACTTAGACACAACAGACCCAACAGGACAAAGCCCTTGTCGAATGAAGAAACTCGGGCCTTACTCAGGTCCTATGAACAACCTGACTGTAGTAAGGTGGAGAATATCAAAACAGTATCGATTGACTCTAGTAGAACGACCAGAAAGAATGACAGGAAAGCAATCCACCAAAACCTACAACATATTCAGCTTATTGCATCCGAATCAGAGAATAGAAAACTTGTTAAATCACAGAAACCCCTGAACTGCCTTCTACTTAATTGTCGTTCGGCAACGAAACACGCAGCAGACATAGCCGCCCTCATCATCAATAAGGAAATTGACCTGGCTATCCTCACAGAAACATGGCTCAATGAATCATCATCTCCTACCATGGATATCTTAGTACCGCCACAATATAACATCGTCAGGCTAGACAGACCTAGGAATGTGGGAGGAGGCATAGCTTGCATTCATCGGTCGGAGATCGAGGTCTGCCATTTCCAATCTGACCCCTTAGAATCCTGTGAATACCTTGGTATTAATGTGAGAACACCAAAGAATCAAAGCTGCAAACTGCATGCATTCTACCACCCACCAGGGGAGAACGCTAAGTTCACAGAACAACTGATGGAGATCATAACGACCAACTCTAACTCGGACGCCAATAACATATTCCTAGGTGACTTCAACCTCCATTGGAATGACGGCGGCGATAAATTGGTCAACTCACTTAAAGACTTCCTCAATGAGCTAAAACTTGTACAAGCTTGCAACCAACCCACTCACTCACAAGGAGCGACCTTAGACTGGATTATCTCAAGAAAGGATGAGACATCCATCCTGGCTATTGACCCATGTGACTGGTCTGACCATCACATCATAACATTCACGATACCTACAATGACAAAGGGCAGGACCGTGCAACCACGCAAGCTCAAGAAACTGATCCGAGACACAAAGGAGGCTAACACTGAAATACTGGTTAAAAGGTGTGAGAGAGACTTGAAGCCACCTATCAATAAGCAAAATGTCAATGAGCTGACGGATCACTACATAACCTCAATCGGTAATATCGTCAATGACACCATGCCCCAAAAAATGAAAAAGGTATCAGAGAAACCAAAAAATCCTTGGTTTAATGAATCATTGAATGAGGATCGGCGCAAACTGAGAATGGCCGAAAGGAGATGGAGACAACATCCCTCCTCCCCTGAGCTGAAAGCACTCAGAAAAACAAGAAAAGAATACAACAAAAAAATAATCAACTCCAAAAAAGAATTTATCAGAGATGAGTTGGACAGTGCCAAGAACAGACCACGAAAACTCTTTCAGATTTTAAAACAACAGTCAAATAAACTAGCCAAAACGGTTTTAGAGAATACTAAAACTCCCATAAGCTGTGAGGAATTCTCCTCATTCTTCACGGAAAAATCTAAACTGCTTGAAGATGACCTCACAATTGCAGCAACTAACCTTAAGGCACTGCCTCCATCCAGTAACGAGTCCAATTTCTCACCAGAGAGCCTCCAAACTAAAAATAAAGCAAAATGGGACACATTTGAACTATACGACCAGGAAAAGATCGCCAGAACGCTGGCGGAACTTAGACCGAACAACCACTTTCAAGACCCATTACCAGGAAAGTGTGTAAGAGACATCAGCCACACTCTAGTTCCGATCTGGACCGAGATAATAAACGCCTCACTTGCACAAGGAACCCTCCCTGACTGTCTAAAAACAGGGCAGGTGTGCCCATCCTCAAAAAACCGACAGCTGTTGCTACAGACCCGAACAACTATCGACCAGTGACCAACATCCCTCTACTGGCTAAACTCATTGAGAAATGCGTGCAGGGCCAACTAAGTCAACACATCGCTAAATTCTCGCTACTGGATGATTGCCAATCAGGTTTCAGAACAGGGCACAGTACCGAAACTGCGATCCTACACATTGTTGATGACGCCCTACAAGCACTAGACCGAAATCAATCTTGCCTACTGATCCTCCTTGACCTATCATCAGCATTTGATACGGTAAAGCACGAAGTGCTTATGACCAGACTACAAGACAGGATGGGTTTGTCTGGAAACGTGCTGAAATGGTTCAATTCTTTCCTACAGAACAGGACTCAGCGATTCCTGGTTAACCAAGCAATCTCTTCCCCGAGCCCCAACGCAATAGGGGTCCCACAAGGCTCTACGCTATCCCCAGATCTATTCAACTTATATGTAGAACCTCTCACGGAGATCCTTCAAAAATCACAGGTATCCTATCATATGTATGCGGACGACACGCAATTATACATAAAGATCGCCTCCCTTGAGGACATTGACCTAATGAATAAGACACTCAAGAGTGCTTTGCGATGGTTAACAATGAACCATCTGAAACTAAACGCCCAGAAAACTGAATTCCTGCTAATCTCAACGACAAGGAGCCAATCTGAAGTTATAGAGTGGACTAAATTGGTGACAGCGCTAAACTGCACCCCGACCCTAGTTAACTCAGCCAAATCACTAGGAATTACACTAGACAAGAACCTCGACATGAAAAACCATATTAACTCAATGGCCAAGAGCGCCCGCTTCCACCTGAACTATTTAAGAAAACTGAAACCCTTTATCACTGAGACAGATCTAAAACTGGCTATCCAATCACTAGTCATATCGAGGATCGAATACGGCTGCACCACATTAGCGGGCCTGCCAAAAACTTCCACAGCACCACTGAAAGCCTGCCTCAACGCAGCGGCGAGACTCATTACGGGAACGAAGAAATTCGATCACATATCTCCTCACCTGAAAGCACTAAACTGGCTACCATACGAGGCCAGAATTCAAATGAAGATGGCCTGTATTACGCACAAAGCGGTACACTACAACACACCTAGATACTTAGCCAAGAAACTTAAGATCTCAGGAGGTAACAGAACAACTAGAAGCGCAAAAGATTTGCTATTACGTCCAGCCTTTTTCCACAAGAAAAAGACCTACAACCGAGCATTCTCTGGAGCTGCCCCCAGAATCTGGAACTCACTCCCTCCAAACATCAGGAAGATTCAAAATACAGTAACATTCAAACGAGAACTGAAGAGCCACTTGATGAGTAAATACCCTACTTAGAGAAACCCAAGGATCACTGGGATGATCAATTACGCTAACTGAGGGCCCCCCTCTTCTTGGAAAATTGGAAAATCATTATCGAACAATGAAGTGATGCCGTGCGCAAGCCGAGGCTTGACACATCACTGCTACCTCATAGATGTGTGAACTTTTTAACTATATCTCACAGTCATACTTTATAACTTCAATCTCACCTGATTTATTTATCCCTATATGTGGAACCGTAACTATATGTCACATTCATTATATATAACTTCTACCGCACTTGATTTATCTATACTTATTATCCTTGATATGCACTGGATCGCCTTTTAACCCTACCTCAACGAGCATGGTTTGTTACCATGACACAAGCCAAGCCTTGCTCAACCACATAATGCTAATTGCACAGCCATTATGAATATATATATATTTATCTCGTCCATACAGTATATTGCCTTCTACCTCACTATTCTCTTGTTGTTAGTATTGCTTTTATTATCTTTATATGTAATTCCTCCCTTGTTAAGCGCTCTGATACCCACGGGTCTTGTCCGCGCTATATAAAACACTATAAATAAATAAATAAATAAATAAATAATGTGTTTAAGTCATACAGGCAAATTTTAAGGAATACTTTTAGTTTGTGAAAATAGACACTTTTCTGGTGAAAACCAGACAATGGATTCCTATGGAAGGAAATACAAGTTACTGGTAAGTACGGTTAGAACTACTTTTCAGGATCAGTACTGGGCTCAAACAAGCAGCACTGAGGTCACTCCTGATGACAGGCGAGTAAATCGGAATTCGTAGTTCTGCTGATTTTATAGGAATTTTATAAAGTTCAAAAACTCCACACTTAAAAGAATTCCCAAGTGAAACCAGTCAATGATAGCCTATGGAAGGAAATTCAAGTTACTGGTAAGTATGGTTAGAATTACTTTTCAGGATCAGTACTGGGCTCAAAGATGCAACACTGAGGTCTCTGCTGATAACAGATGAGTAAATCGGAATTCGTAGTTCGGCTGATTTTAGAGGAATATTTTAAAGTTCCAAAACACCACACATAGAAGAATTTCCAAGTGAAACCAGTCAATGTTAGCCTATGGAAGGAAATTCAAGTTACTGGTAAGTATGGTTAAAATTACTTTTCAGGATAAGTACTGGGCTCAAAGATGCAGCACTGAGGTCTCTCCTGATAACAGGTGAGTAAATCCGAATTCGTTGTTCGGCTGATTTTAGGTGAATATTTTAATGTTCCAAAACTCCACACTTAAAAGAATTTCGAAGTGAAACCACTCAATGTTACCCTATAGAAGGAAATTCACTTAGCAGGTAAGTAGTGTTATCATTACTTTTTCTTACTTAGTGATGTCTCCTGGATCCAGCACTGGTGAATCTCCTGTAAACAGTTGAAAGAAAGCGTTTAAGTCATACAGGCGTTTTTTTAGGAATATTTGTAGTTTGTGAAAATAGACACTTAGAAACTTTTCTCGTGAAAACCAGACAATGTATTCCTATGGAAGGAAATACAAGTTACTGGTAAGTATGGTTAGAATTACTTTTCGGGGTCAGTGCTGGGCTTAAAGAAGCAGCACTGAGGTCACTCCTGATAACAGGTGAGTAAATCGGAATTCGTAGTTCGACTGATTTTAGAGGAATATTTGTAGGTTTCAAAAATCAACACTTAGAAACTTTTCTGCTGAAAACCACACAATGGATTCCTATGGAAGGAAATACAAGTTACTGTAAGTAAGCTTAGAATTATTTTTCAGGGTCAGTGTTGGGCTAAAAGATGCCGCACTGGGTTCTCTCCTGATAACTGGTGAGTAAATCGGAATTCATAGTTTGGCTGATTTTAGAGAAATATTTGTACAATGCTGAAGGAAGGGGGCGGGGCCTGAGGTGAAATGTGTGCAAACATGCCCTGTGGCACATTTTAAGTTGCAGGATTAAGCGCCCTTGAATCCTGAGGTCCCCTGGGGGCCAACTAGCCCACCAGGTACCTCCAGTATGCGCCAGGAGGCTGCGTTGCAGAGAGTTGTTAAGAGGCCACACCCCTTTTTACAACACTCTGCAACGCTTCTCCGTGGCGATTACTGGAGGTAGCTGGGGGGGCTAGTTGGCACCCAGGGACCCTCAGTATTGACAAGGAATTAATTCCCCAACTTAAACAGCGTCACAGGGCATGTTTGCACACATGTGAACTCAGTCCCCGCCCCTTCCCTTCACCACTGTGCAAACGCGCCCCGTGGTGCGTTTTAAGTTGGGGGATTAACTCCCCTTGAATACTGAGGGTCCCTGGTGTGCAACTAGCCCACCAGCTACCTCCAGTAAGCGCCCCAGAGCTGCGTTGCAGAGAGGTGTTAAAACGGGCGTGGCCTCAGAACACCACTCTGCAACGCAGCTCCCTGGCGCATACTGGAGGTACCTGGTGGGCTAGTTGGCCCCCTGGGGCCCCCACTATTCAAGGGGAATGTGTTCCGCCTCTGCAAATGCGCTTTGCAGAGTGGTGCAATAAGGGGGCGTGGCCTCCGGCCCGATCCGTTTTTTAATTTTTTTTATTTTGTAAAGGGGGGCTGTGTAGCCCCCCCCTTCCTTTTTCTTTTTTGGGGCCCCGGGGACCCCATCCCCCAGGGCTGGCCCTCTTCGTTGGGGACCGTGGGGGGGGGTCCCCAATCCCCCCACGGTCCCAGCCGGCTCCCCGCGTCCTGCGGGAGCCGGCATTGCTTTTCCACATGGGGAGTAGCTAACATGCTGCTCCCCATATGGAAAAGCAATCTGCTTTGCTTCATTAATGAAGCAAAGCAGTTTGCAATGGCAGGGTGGGAGCCCGGGGGTGGGCACCCCGGGACACTGCAGGAGCAGCCCTGGGGGGTGGCGATACCCAGGGCCATTGAGGGCTACAAGAGGGGGGCCGTGCAGCCCCCCTCCCACATTTTTTAGAAGCCCTGGGGGGTGGCGGTCCCCGGGAACGGTGGGGCCTGAGAGCCCCCCCTACCATTTGCTACAGGGGGCCCCGTGAGTCCCCCGCATACATTTAATTCTTGCCCTGGGGGTGACGTTCCCCGGGGCTGCGGGGGCCTGAGAGCCCCCCTCCCATTTCAAAATAGCCCCGGGGTGGCGGTGGTCCGCCGGGATGCGGGGGCCCCGTGAGCCCCCCCGCATACATTAAAATTGAGCCCCGGGCTAGGGTGGCCTCAGAGCACCCCAGTTAACATTTCAAAGCCCCGAGGGGTGGCAGTCCCCGGGGCTGTGTGTGGGGCATTGGGACCCCCCACACTTTTTTTTCAATAATGCCCCCGGGATTTGGCCCCCTGGGGGCAAATTTACATATTTTTTGCAGGAGACAGCGTTTCTTTTTTTTTTAATATCGCTAGGATTCGCGGATCCTACGCACATCCTGCGATTTTTTTTTTGGATTTTTTTTTTGCCTTAGGGGTCCTTGTGGGACCCCCTGAGCAGGCCTAGGGGGTAAGGGTGTGTCTACCGTGCCCCCTTTTCGTGTTTTGCGGCGTTTGTTTTTGTTTTCTTGTGCCTCGGTTCTACTGAGGCACAAGATGGCTGCCAACACTTCCTGATTTTGACAGTTCTCAGCCAATGAGCATTCAGCTCGTGCACGGTAGGGTGCTTGTAGGCTGCGCTACGGTACGCTGATAGTACTCTGGATCCACTGCGCCCATAGATATATAAATGATTTTGACTGTCATTTTCTCAAGAACTACTGAACAGATTTACACCAAATACGCAAAATGCACAAGTCTGAACTGAGGACAACCTCTCTGCCAAATTTGGGGTAATTCTGTTCAGCCATTCGGGCTGTAGCCATGTCTAAAGGTCCTATGGGAAATTGCATGGGGAAAACACGTTTTGGGAACCCCCTTTTTTCTCGGCCCCCGCTTGACCAATCACCCCCAATTTTGCGCAGATTTATCAATCAGCGCCAAAGTTATTGTCAATAGAATGTTGCAGATTTCCTATGGATAATAGGCCCTAGCTATAACTATCTACTGGCGACCGCCAGTAGATAATCTATATATAGAGGAGTGGCTGATATTGTATGCACTGAAGTAATGACCATTGTCAACTGGTCACTTCAGTCGGAGATTGTGCCGGGACAGTGGAAACAAACCAAGCTTCTTCCTCTTCTTAAGAAGCCGACGGCGGACCCCGCTGTTCCGGCCAACTATCGCCCGATATCTTTACTACCTGCATTGGCGAAGGTCTGCGAGAAAGTGGCTTTTTGCCAACCAGAAGCCTTTGTGGAATCCTCTGGGGCTCTACATCCGGCCCAGTCAGGCTTCAGAACTTCGTATAGTACAGAGACAGCGCTGGTGGAAATGGCGGAGACAATCAGGGAGTACATGGATGGAGGCGGCAGAGCGGCTCTGATTTTATTAGCCCTCTCTGCCGCCTTCGATACGGTTCCTCACCAGCTTCTTCTTTCCCGCCTTCCGCCATTGGCATCTCGGGGGCAGTGTGGACCTGGCTGGAGTCCTTTTTGGAATGCTGTATCCAGCAGGTCTGGATACCTCCTTTTTCATCCTCGGCCAGGGAGGTCTCAACTGGAGTCCCTCAGGGCTCGACTCTGGGGCCTTTGCTTTTCAACATCTATCTGACTCCATTGATCTCCCTGGCTGAAGAGCTGGGGCCATAATCATGGCCTATGCCGACGATACTCAGCCTTTATTTACTTGGAATGGCCCCGACCTGTGCACTGGGGCGGCTCAGAGCTGCCTTACCTCCCTGTTCACATGGCTAGCACAGGCTAAGCTAAAGTGCAATTAGGGGAAATCGGAGGTTCTGCTGTATGGCCAATTTCCACCACACTTTGTGTAGGCTTTGTGACCTTCCGATTTTCCCCGTCCACTTTCGGAGGGAGTTCCGGCAAAAAATTTGGGGGTTTGGTTCAGGGAGGATCTCAGATTCTCCGATCACATCAAGAGACTAACGTGTCTGTTTTGGTACACTCAAGTCACTTAGTAGATTTTTCCCTTTGCTCCCTCAGCCAGCAAAGGAAATGGTGGCTCGGGCACTTATTTTGTCCCGTTTAGACTACGCCAATGCGCTTTTCATTGACATCCCGGGATATTTAGTGAACAAACTCCAATTGATCCAAAACGGAGTGGCCAGACTCATATTCAACATCTCTAAGAGATCCAGTATAAGGTCACACCTCCGTGACCTCCACTGGCTGCCTGTGGCCCAGCAAGTGCAGATTAAGGCCCTCATCTTAGCACATAGAGCTCTGCATGACTCAGGACCCTCTTATATTAGGAAACGTGTGGCCTTTTATACTCCTCAGCGATCTTTGCGCTCTGCCTCTCACCGTTTGATGGCCAACTCCCGCTTCTGACGCTCCAGACTGGGGGGTCAGTCACTCTCGGTCAAGGTAGCCATGCTCTGGAACAGTCTTCCCGTCGCCTTGCACCACACCCAGGATTTCTGTGTCTTTAAGAGACTTCTCAAAACCCATCTTTTTAACCAAGCTTTTTTCTAATCTTTCTTCTTACGCACGTCTGAGTCTATATCGCGCCAGGATACTCCTGAGTAATTGTGCGCGTTATAAGTCTCTTATAACATATATATATATATATATATATATATATATATATATATATATATATATATATAAATATATGTTGCCATTTAGACCATTTGTATTGTGAAAGGCCAAGTATGTTTTTAGTAGAGTGAGCTCTGTTCTTCCTCAAGTGATGTGACCTTTATCAATCGGAAGAGCTGTGTGTGGGTCCTTTGCCATACTCTCCAACACCTCATTGAGTACTCTACAGCTGGAACCTCAAATTCCTGCTGTGGGTTAGGTTTATTTAACACATGCTTTCAACAGTTATCGTCCCCACGGAGGAGCAGTTACAGTGTAGCGTGGATTCACACTGCACTAAAGACTCTGTGAGGCCGCTTACAGAACCAATAGATTTATTTTTTAAAAAGCACTGTTTTGATTCCCTCATTTGTTCCCTCTGAGTTGTCTATTGTTGACCCGCTCACAGCACTTACTTGGTAAAACTAACAGTGCTGACAATTGATGTCTGTATCTCTCTGTTTTGATGGAGCAGGAGGTCCTGTTCCCCTTTGTCATGTTTGAAATACAATAAAAAGATTTAAACCATAAAAAGCACTGGAAATACCCCGCGGGGAATAGACGGCACCTGGAATTATGATTGCTTCAGTGGGTGTGTTGAGCCCCAGGCCAAGACGTTTACTTATTTTCTGCTTTCATTTAAATTGAGTGTTTCTTTTTCCAATATTCTTCATTTCTCCAATTGCACATTTGGAATCTGATATTTAATAGAGCAAATTAAACCCTGGGATCAGGTTCTCAAAGTTATTGGGTAGTTCTACAGATATAAATCTAAAATCAATCAAACAAGATTTGTAAAGCACTGCTTATCACCCATGAGAGTATACAGGCGCTGGGGGTTGCTGCTGCTGGGGAATTGGTGTCAGTACAACGCGGTTTTTTACAACGCATTCCGTTACATCGGAATTTTTACAACGCAGGATCCATTACATCGGATGCCATTACAACGCATGGCATTACATAGCAGATGCTATTACAACGCATGGCATTACATCGTAAGTATAGGTAAGTATACCTTTTTTAAAAAAATGTAATTAAGTTAATTTTATTAATTTAATTTAATTAAAATACATTTTAAAATAGTAATTAATTTAATTTAATAAAATAAAATCTATTTATTTAATTTAATTTTAATAAAAATTGTAATTAATTTTATTTAATTAATATAATGAAATTAATTTAATTTAAATATTTTTAACATTGTAATTACATTAAATTAATTTAAATAATTTATTTAATTTAATTAATTTAATTAAAAAATGTAATTAATGTAATATAATTAATTTAATTTAATAAATATATTTTAATTGATTTAAAAATGGTAAATATAATTTAATTAGCCCTAAACACAAACCTACCCCTGAACCCTAAAATACCCCTGTACCCCAAAACCCAAACCCTGGCCTAAAACCTAAAAACACCCCTGTACCCCAAAACCCAAACCCTGCCCTGAAACCTAAAAACACCCCTGTACCCCAAAACCCAAACCCTGCCCTAAAACCTAAAAACACCCCTGTACCCCAAAACCCAAACCCTGCCCTAAAACCTAAAAACACCCCTGTACCCCAAAACCCAAACCCTGCCCTAAAACCTAAAAATACCCCTGTACCCCAAAACCCAAACCCTGCCCTGAAACCTAAAAACACCCCTGTACCCCAAAACCCAAACCCTGCCCTAAAACCTAAAAACACCCCTGTTCCCCAAAACCCAAACCCTGCCCTAAAACCTAAAAACACCCCTGTACCCCAAAACTCAAACCCTTCCCTAAAACCTAAAAACACCCCTGTACCCCAAAACCCAAACCCAGCCCTAAAACCTAAAAACACCCCTGTACCCCAAAACCCAAACCCTGCCCTAAAACATAAAAACAACCCCTGTACCCCAAAACCCAAACCCAGCCCTAAAACCTAAAAACACCCCTGTACCCCAAAACTCAAACCCTGCCCTAAAACCTAAAACACCCCTGTACCCCAAAACCCAAACCCTGCCCTGAAACCTAAAAACACCCCTGTACCCCAAAACCCAAACCCTGCCCTAAAACCTAAAAACACCCTTGTACCCCAAAACCCAAACCCTGCCCTAAAACCTAAAAACACCCCTGTACCCCAAAACCCAAACCCTGCCCTAAAACCTAAAAACACCCCTGTACCCCAAAACCCAAACCCTGCCCTAAAACCTAAAAACACCCCTGTACCCCAAAACCCAAACCCAGCCCTAAAACCTAAAAATACCCCTGTACCCCAAAACCCAAACCCAGCCCTAAAAACTAAAAATACCCCTGTACCCCAAAACCCAAACCCAGCCCTAAAACCTAAAAATACCCCTGTACCCCAAAACACAAACCCTGCCCTAAAACCTAAAAATACCCAAACACCCCAAAACATATACCTCAGTACCCCAAAACATATACTCCTATACTCATACTTATTTTAAAAATTACTTAAATTAATATATTTAATTTATAATATTAAAAAACATAAATAAATATATTTATTTATAATTAATAATGATTTAATTAATTATATAACATTAAAAAAAATTTAAAAAAATATATACTTACCAATACTTATTTATTAGAAAGAGAAAAGGATTTCACGTCTATGATTGGCCTAGAAAGGTTGTTGTGATTAAAAATATGATGTGATTTCGTTTTTTATCTCCTAACTTCAAATCTCAAATTGGTTTTAAATAGGATTACAACAATGATCCGCATAATGTACATGACTGTATTTGTTCAGCCATTCAAGAATGTAAGGGGGGACCCTATGTTGACAATCGTGAGCTCGGTTGAGTTTACCACCTACCATTTGTATATATAACGAATGGGGTAACAAACATTCTCTACATATGCTCCGATTTTCATACATACACTAGCCTCAGGTATGCGCATGTAATGTTGACTATACTCTGAATAGAAAAGTATTAACAGAAAAGATGTTAATTAGTGACTAGACCACAATGTACCAGGTATGATTATGGGTATTTAATGTTGACTATACTCTGGACATTATAAAAAATTAACAAAAAAGATGTAAATTAGCAATTAGACGGTAATGTACCTTAATAAAGTAAGGAGTAAGGGACCATAATAACACGATAATACTAGAATAGAGATGTCACGAGCCCTGAGAATATACATCTTTGCGGATACTTCCATTAAACTACCAAAATGGCGTGTCAATTCTATATTTACATAGTGGTAACGCGCCCCGCTCAAGACTTAGATATCCGAGGGCTCGCAAATTCTATGAAATGTCTATAACAGAAGTATGGGTTTGATAGTTTTTTTAAAAAATCTAAAAAACTGATTAACCAACTGGGATTTGAATGCTGTATATAAAAGAATTTTACCGGTACCAGTCCCTTTTCAATTGTAGGCAGCTACAGAATATTCACCTCTGGGATAACGCCAAAAAACTACCAAAATGGCGACATTATCCCGTGAGTCTAAAGTAAATATCAATAGGAGCCCACAGCCCTTGGATATACCACTAGGGTCACCGTGTAAAAAAGGAAATATAACATCAACTCCTTGACAGGAAATGTCGAATAACATGTAGCTCAAATCTCGCTGTTTTGAATTTCTTGATCTATTTGCCTTAGTCCTTCTTTGCTTATAGGCAGTAATACAAGGAGTTTAGATAAAAAAACTACCAAAATGGCGACCATTTAGCGCCGACCTATAATTCACACAGGTGCAAGCAGTTTCTCAATTGAAATAGACCGCCGTAGAGTATAAAAGGACCCGGTTCTCCAAGCGCATTAACTGACACTGGAGACCGGGTTACCAGGCAGGCGGCGTGGAGCGGAAATAACGGAGGTAAGAGAAAGGGGATAATCGGGCGCATTCTAACCCTGAGCATTGGCGGACATTGTGTTATTCAGACAAAATTCACAATGTCTGTTTGGGCGTCCTACCGTTTAAAATGTAACTAACTTGTGTAAGGACTTTATAGCCTTGTCTGCATAGCTACATTGCAGCATAACTTGGGCCCTTTAATCTCTATGTCCTGCAATAACCCATTAAATTTGCACTCTTTAAACCATATACGCCCTATGTCGCCAACTAAGACAATAGAGCTTAATCTAAACTGAATTGAACTACCATTAAGTAAGGGAATATGGTTAAGTATAAAATGTTTGCTCCATTTCTCTACTTAGATAAAAGGAATCGTCTTCAAATTTTAAAAAAGAAGCACTCCATCTCCTTTATACTAAAGCAAGACCTAAAGGTGGAAAAGGTGCTCATTGGAGTTTCATCCTGAGTTCTCCACACAACGAAGAAAATCTAATGCTCCTATGACCAGCTACATAGTAAGCACACTTTTAACAAGCTCTAAAAAATACCTTAAATTTAGTGTCCCACATGCAACATACTTATGATTTATCTGATATTATGTATACACAGGTCAGTTTAAGGAACCATCCTAATTGGTAACAGTGGACATGAAAAATATCTATGAGGTTGAAAACAATTCCCTAAGGCTGCTACCGTAAAATATAAAGTAAGCATTGGATCACTCAAACTAGAGTATTGATAAAAGATGCAGTTTTGTGAAATAAATCCAACACACTAACTATACACAAAATAATATTGTGTGTACACAGGTTTTTAAAGGAACAAACCAGAATAATAAGAGTGGATAAAATTAATCTATCCCCAGGATTTAGACTGACACCGCAAATTGAATACTGCGAATTGAGTAAGAAAATCTTCTTGTTTACACTCTAGACACCGATAGTATTGTAAAAACTTTCTGAAATTGAGATCCCTCAATGAATGTACACTAATTGACTGTTCCGTATATTTTTAGATTGAAGAAATTTGATTGTAGTCCTGAGGAAGGTGTATCATCAATCTCAAACACCGAAACGCGTCGACAACTTGGCTACTTTTAACTTTTGTGAATGTGTATATGTGTTCAATGTTAATGTACTGTGATTGTTTTTAAACGCAAAATTGTTGATTATATACCATATTGGATTCTGATTAAGTTTTTAATAAATTTGATTTTAATGAAAATTATGCTTTTTGAGAGATAATTGTGGAACAAGTCAGGATACATATCATTGTGATCAGAAATGTTTTAGGTGTCTCAGTCCTCAAAGCGCTTTGCGCTTTAATTTAGGAACCACAGAAAGGAACCAATTATCTTTTGTGTTGCTATATTTCCCAGTCCTTTCTGGGTTTGTCAGGGAAAACTCTCTCTTTTTTTGAACAGTAGTCAAGCCTACTTAAGATGATACTCCGCACTACCTCTGGCCTGGTCTGCACAGGGAGCATGGGTAAGTGCTGGTCCTCAGAAGGTTATGACCTTTGAAGCTAAAGATGCTGTAATTGGAGGGCCAGTTCTGGAGCTGGAAAGAAGTTGAGAGCTCTACCTAGCTGAGACAGTGGTCCACCTTTTTTAGATTTTTGTTGTATGGAATTCTTGGTGCATCACTATGCTGAAAACCTTGGGGAGGGAAGACTAGGAAAGTATACGCCTGGAACTGAAGAGGAAAAATGACCTACCTGCTTGCTGCATTGAAGAATCCCCGCCTACCTGCCAGAACCCACTGAAAACAATAGCTTTCTCCTCTACTTAAACTTCTGATCATTTGAGCCAACAAACTCCAGGCCTTCAATAGCAGAGTCCGGGGCCTCTCCTCCTCTAGGAGAACAACCAAGTAGCAGCGCTCATGAAGTAATTCAAGTTTCACATCGTTTAGTGATATGTATGCTTGTATGCAGCATTTCTGTAGCGCAGAGGTAGCCAAACAGCAGTAGAAGGCTGTACAGGGTAAGAGACAAATATACCGGCAACGATTGATTAGAGGGGTATCTGGAATCTGAGTAAAGTGGGTTGTTACTGCATCGTGATGTAGTATTCTCTAATGTTCTTTAAAGAGTTGCATCTTCAACTCTTTCTAAATAGAAGCAGGGTTGAGGCGGTCCTCTTGCTCCAGATCCTGGGTGCACAGATGAAGAAGGCTTTTTAATTTGTTTTCTTCTTTTTGTACTCTTTGCCTCTAGTCTGATGATATCCTGGCTGCAAGTGTGCTGAAAGCCACTGGAGACGGTACGCTTGTTTCCTAAATTAGCATGGTGCCGGTCATGACGGTTTTGAAGATGGTGAAGTCGGTCTTGCAGTTAATGCAGGCCAGCAAGGGGAGTCAGTGGAGTTCCATCAGGAAGTGGGTGATGTGGCCATAGACTTGTGATGCCAACGTTTTGGTTTTGGACTGACTAAGAGTGTAATTTAGAACTCCATGGGTGGCCCAAAAGCCCACCAGGTTGGCAGAAGTCCCAGATGTGGTAATTGAAAGCCGCGCCAGACTGCCTAGAATAGGGTATATTATCTAAGAATATTATAACAATGGGGAAAGACACCTCTAGAGCAAAGGCATGGTTTTTTTTCAAATAAAAGTAGGGAATAACATGGGCCATGATGTTCATAGATCGGAAGTACCAGACAGCAGGATATTCTGACTAGAGTAGATTGATAGAGTCTAAAACAGAGTGTAACTTTAACTTTGAATATAAAGAAAAATATTCGCTTCCAGCGAGTGTGGTTTTCATGGGTATAGTGTTCGCAAGGTGGCCTATAGCATCACATTTGTGAACCTGGTATGCAAAAACATGATAGTTTAAAGTCTTTAATATTTGATAGCTTGAACTATTGGAAGGTAGTGACCTAAGCTCATAATATCATTTAATAGATTGATATGAAACAGACATTTCTGTAAGAGGTTGATAAAGTGAAAATGTACTTGGAGCCTAACTTTTAGCTTTACAATTAATAGTGTGACCTTTTCACAAACTGCATTTGTAGCACATTTGGCAGGACTACAATAGTACTTCTCTTGTACGACAAAATGCTAATCATGCAAGGCCTTGAGCGACGTGCATCTACCCACAGAGTAAGTCCATTGCTATTCACAAACTGCACTTCTAAAGTTACTATAGACAGAAAGGACCTACAACAGTAGTAAATGTATTCCAGCTAAGACCTGGAGTTAGCCCAGCACCATGCACGGCCAACTACTGGTTACATAGAAAATAATAGAGGCAGAATCCCATCAGAATAAAATTAAAATGAGTGAATGTATTTACACTTGTTAAACAATATAGATTTAATGAATTAAATAACTAAACATAATGACTTATTTGAAAATATTTTAAGATATTTCCTAAATTATAAACGGTAACTTTTTAAACAATAATAATTCAATTAACACCATCCATGCTGGTAACGAGCTCAGCTCGTCATGGAGTGCAGCTGAGCTGTACTCATGACGAGCTGAGGTGGTCACGGCTGTTGGAATGTTCGCACGCGGGCTTATTTCCCCGCTGTGCTGAACATTCTAAAAACGGGTGCGGTGGGACGAGCTCAGCTCGTCATGAGGGCAGCAGGGGGAAAACACTCCGCAGCGAAGGGGTTAATTTGAATTCCTTCTATATACAGCTATAATGTTTTACTACATAATGAATAAATACAAACATTTTACTTAAGGATTTTTAAAAATAAGTCTTTAAAAATAATTTACATTTAAATGAATTCAATATTTTTTTAAACTATAGTAATAGTGCTGTTACAAGTTTTCTTTTGTTTTACATTTCAAATAAACATATTACATTAATTTTCATTAATATTTAACATAAAAGAGTTTATTTTTTACAGTTCATTAAACTTTTTAACATTTCCCATATACTTTACCATAGGGAGATCTCCAGCCAGGAGGCAGAGATTTCTGCCTACATGTGAAAAATTATAAGTAGTAACTATATACTTGTAAATTAGATTCCACCTCCTGGTTTCAGAAAGTTGATACATGTAAGCCTACACTTTGTTGTAAATGTACACTTGTAACTGGTCAGTAGCCAAAAGCAGTAAATTTACTACAAAGTGTAAGAGTAAACATACATGCGTAGATTTACTCACATGTACGTTTACTTGTTTGAATAGCCACCAATATGTTATACTCCTACAGTTTGCTAGATTAGTCAGCAAATTACTGAACTGTCCAAATCGAACTGAACTGTCCAAATTGTCCCTGAGTGTTACCTCTATCTAATGCTCGTAAATTAAGACATGGTGAACTACAAAGCTGGCAAATCCATTTCACTATGTCATTATAACTAAAGGAGGGACATACAAGCAGAATGTACTTCAGAATTACATGGCAAGCACAGTAGTAAATAGGTACAAGCTTCTAAAACTCTAGTATTCATAGTGTGCCCAGTGAGCAAGAAAGTGAGGAACACGCTATTGTGTCATGTAATTGAAAGCCAGTGCCATGAAATAAGAAAATGGGGTAAAGGACTTGCATTCATGGTGTTTTGGAGGGTTTTCGTTGAAACTCAATGTAAGGAAAAAAAGAAAGGCATTTAAAAGAGCATTACAGCTTTCAGTAGGCCTATGCTTAAATGTTGCGGATCCAGTCTGACGCCTAGGAAATTGACAGGAAAGGAATATTTGGCTAGATGTCTTTATCAGATAGAGAAAACATTTATTTCACAGGACGTAGTTATGTTGTGGGACCGTCCATCCTGTATCAAGCAAATAAGACATTTTAATGCAATAATATTACCTCAAACAAAAAAGATGGGTAGGGCCGGTATGCATGGATGGAGTTGTTAGCCTCACCCCTTTTTAGGTCGAGGACTGAAAGCTGGCTTGCCAGCTTCCGGGAGGAGATTTAGTGTTTTTTAGACGGGGCTTGAAACCGCCTCTCTCCTCCATCTCTCCTCCATTGGCTGGCTTCCTAAACGGATGCCAGCCATTGGAGGACAGTGGCGTCACTCCAAATAAGCCCAGTCTCTTTTGGATTCGGAGGCGTTGTTTCCACCTGAGACGGCATCCGTCACTCAACGCCAAAACACGCCCCCGAATCCGAAATTTTCAGACGTTTGCGACCGCCATTGTTGCCCGGAACAGCCTCGCTGCCACAGGTAAGTTTTCTTCTTCCCCCTGATTGCACTTGTTTTTCTTGCCTTCTTCCCCCTGATTGCACTCGTGTTTTTCTTGCCTTCTTCCCCCTGATTGCACTCGTGTTTTTCTTGCCTTCTGCCCTGCTGTCCGCCCCCCCCTTCCCTCTGCCCGCAGCTCTGCTTCGCCTCTCCTCGCCCCCCTTCCCTGTGCCCGCAGCCCTCCTCCGTTCATGTAGGAGCATTACAACCAGTGCCCGCAGCTCTCCCTCGCCCCTCCTCGCCCCCCTTTTCCTGTGCCCGCAGCCCTTCTCCGTTCATGTAGGAGCATTACAACCAGAGCCCGCAGCTCTCCTTCGTCTCTCCTCGCCCCCCCTTCCTTGTGCCCGCAGCTTTCCTTCGTCTCTCCTCGCCCCCCCTTCCCTGTGCCCGCAGCCCTCCTCCGTTCATGTAAAATGGAACTTGATAGCGTAACACCTTGATAGCATGTTTTTATGGCCAGCCTTAAGTTCTGAGCCTTATGTAGATCCATGCCATGCTCCATCCCATGTACACGTCGGTTTACCTTGCGTGTGTCCCAGAGTATATCCTAGATTTCGTGTTCATGGTTCCTCGTTTGCGTATGTGCATACCGCGTTTCGTGTGCAGGACTGTGCTTGCATTCTATGGGGCCACATGCAACCATTCCGGTACTTGGCTCTGCACAAGCTGCGTTTAATTTCCATGACGTGTACCAGTCCATGATTTGCTGAATCTCATGACCAAGGCTGTGAACGGGTCCACGGCGCTGTACATTTCACGTTCATGACTGGCCGTGTATAGCCTAGAACATGGTGCGACATCCCCATGTGTTAAAATGACGATTGTACTGGCCCGGGGAAGGATGCTTTTTTTTCATGTACAAGGTATTGAACAAATGAAGTGAATGAAATGAAATGAAAATAGATTTCTTAAGCGCATGGCTGCCCAAGAGCGTCCCAGCGCTAGTACACACCATAAGCTTCCATGACCTCAAACAGCGGACTCAACCTCCTCTTGGAAAAAGGAATGTCTTTAGAGATTTCCGAAACTTCTGGAGGCAGGGTTCCAAGCGGAGGGCAGCAGGAAGACCATTCCAGGTCTTGGCCACATTCACAGAGAACCTCCGCCCTCCTGAGCGTGCTCTCCTCACTCTGGGGATGGTCAATAAATTGCTCCCATCGGAGCGGAGGGCACGGATGGATTTATAGGGGCATATAAGGTCCCTGAGGATAGGGGGACCCATTCCCTGGAGAGACTTGAAGGCGATGGAAAGGGCCTTAAATTTAATTCTCTCACGGATGGGGAGCCAATGGAGAGCTCTAAGAGCGGGTTTGGCTTTTGGTTATAGCCCAGAACATGGTGCGACATCCCCATGCGTTAAAATGTCGATTGTACTGGCCCAGGGAAGGATGCTTTTTTATGTACAAGGTATTGAACGAATGAAGTGCCTCTTCAAATAGTCCCTCCCTGGGGAAAAATTACATTCCTATTTTTTTATTAAGGTTTTCCTTGTTTGCATTTAAAGAAAATTAATTTCCTGGTATAATTACATATGTGGTTAGAGTTTGTTCCTTATGAGCCATGCCCTTCTTTCTAAGTTTTTGACGTATGTAGCTTAGGAGACATAGTGGTTTGCTGAAAATGTGTGCAGAATAGGAGCCTGTGACATTGCACCATCTGTACTGCAGTCAGACACTAGCGTGTTTTCAGCTCGTCACTAGCCCACCGCATTGTCACGATGCCCGGGGCGACCAACAGCGGGGTACCGAGGAGGCCAACTAACTTAACTAGATACATAAGAAGAGGGTGGCTCTGTGTAGGTGGCTCTATGTGAATGACTGTGTGGGTGGCTCTGTATGTGTGGGTGGGTGGCTTTGTGTGTGTGGCTCTGTGTGGGTGTAAATGCAATAGGTCATGCATATGCGAGCGATTAAGCTATTGGCATTGTAAATGACAATGCCATTTATTTAACGATTGAGCTATCGGCAATGTAAATGACAATGCCATTTATTAATGATTTTTTTTAAAAAATCATGAGCAATGCCAATAGCTCTACCTTTAATAATGTCGAGACCATTGCATTGTAAATGCTTGTTAACATTACATAGAACATTAATTCACTCTTTTGGTTTCACTCGTCATAGGTATGCTTATGATACTCAACTTATCGTGAGACTAGATAGTGACCAGGGAGATGGACAGGGAAATTTTCAGAAATCTGTGACTGCAGTGGCAAGCTGGATGAGGGAGTACAAGCTGCAACTATACACAGCATGGACTGAAGTTCTGATGATAGGTAACGGTTCTGATATCTGGTCTTGCTCCTGGTGGCCAAGGAGTCAGGGACAACCCTGGCTCCACAGAGGCAGTTAGGAAGTTGGATATCACCAGGGCACGAGTCGGGGGTACACGCGGGTGGACGGTGTCCACCCACTTTTTTCACAGGGTGGATGCCATCCACCCTGCCAAGAAGTTGAGCCCCACTGAAAAAGATGCTGAATTCGTCCCGGTGTAATTTCCAATCACCAGGACACTTTCGGCAGAGCCTGCACGTTGTTATCTGCGTTCGAACCGCAACAACGTGCAGGCGGGACGGGGCTCTCTTATTTTTGACTCCTGCTGGGCCCATTACAAAGGCTGAATCTGAGGGGTTATCAGCCTGCTTTTGGTCAAGTCTCTTGGCTGGTATCAGTCAGCATCCTCACACCTAGAAGCAAATGCAGCAGATGGGAAACAGCCTTGTTAGCACTTCACACATACTTAAGAGAGGCAGCTTTTCACTTTGTTCAGGCTCTGATTAGGAGATATGCATTAACTGTAAGAATGTCAGATGGGTTGATCTTTCCTAGTATTTGCACAAAAGAAATAGCATTTATATAGCACTTACTACCCCTGAGGAGGCATTGTAATGATTTAAATATCACTATTTTTTTCTTTTAAAGCACTATGGGTAGAGGAAGTGTTGCAGGGTTTCCGTTCTCATACAGAACTGTGCATAGAGACTTGGAACCTCAGTGAATTAGGGTGTACCAAAACTCACCTCAGTACCCAAAATCCCCTACCAGACTAGCTATAGTGTCTCATTAGTTATCACAGACTCCCAATGCTTAGACAAACCAGAACATGGACTTAGTGCACCTCAGGTAACGTGGAACACATGAACACTCTTTTGTTATACAATCATTTCAATCCAGAACAAGGAGTAAATGAGGACGCGTGCACATTTGAAATATTTATTTACTAATGCAGTGTTCTCAGACGCAGTATCTTAGCTAATACAAGCAAACATATTATAAGAAACAAAGTAATCAGCATAGTCACTAGTCCATAGAATACGAAAGGTGAAAGCATGATAAAATGCTAAAACGAATAGAGTTCAGTAACACCTAATTCTCACCCTCCCTAGCTAGTATATTATATTATATCTAAGAAGGTCTCTTTGGGTTTTTAGCAGGGCGGCCCCATACTTCAAGATCCTAGTGGTAAGGGATCACATCATCTTCCACCAGCTCTCTGCATGCGAAGCACCATCAAGTGTGTTTGTATGCTCTTGTGCAAAGCAATATAAAACGTGCCTAAAGCCAGAATTTGGCTGCAGCTGCATGTATGTTATGTCTAGGAACGTGCGAAGATCAGACCTCACAACAACCACTGTGTTGAGATATCCTTGAAGGTTTCAGCACTCACTGTAGAGACACAGCTCACCAAGCAAGGCTGATATCAGAGTAACAACATATTCTTGTATGAAGCAAAACACTCTACTAGGCTCAAAGCTAAGGCAACAGATATGTGTCGTGTGCAGAAGCAGCAGAAAGGTAAAATGGCGTATAAACTCCTAATAAGCTCATGCTAACTTAACACAGCATATAGGCAAAGCATATCTATATGCCACCCTCCCATGATCCGAGCGGCGGATAAGATAATTTAAGATAAAGGACTCATTTTTGAAAGGCAGAGCCCAAAAAAGATAGTCAGGTCAAATTTAAGAAAGCGAGGAAAAAATATTTTTGTCAGCCAAAAAAACAAAATCTCACCAGCATGACAATTTAGTGTTCACTTTTGACAAAGTCATTAGGTCCGAGACTTAAAAGGTTCATCATCAGTTCCCAAAATTTTTTTACAAAAAGTCCATGATATCAAGGGCCGAGATAGTTCTCAGCCTAATACTGAGTACGCAAAATAGGAAGCAACAGCTTCCAAAAGGAAGTCATTGTTATCATCCTAAAACAACTCAGCCATCCAATTTAATAGCGAGAAAGAACATACATGCTCTTCAATTACCAGAGCCTCTAGTACCATCAGAGGACAACTCGGCGGGTTCTCAATGAAGCTGTGTGCCAAGAAATCTTGCACCGCTGCGAATATATTCCAACGACCCAGTATTCCATGCATCACTGCAAAGGCCATAATCCCTCCGTCAGAACAAAGCAATTCATGAGCAACTACGGGGCTCATGAGCTGATTGAAATCCACTTCAGGAGACACCATATTGCAGAGACACAAATCCAGGGCCCAGTCGAAATCGCAGCTCAGGCAATAAAAGACAGGCTGGACACATGTCAAATAGGAAAATCGAAATTATAATCCATATGCTCCACTTAAGGTGGCGAGCAGGAGCGTTCCATAATATTCAATCATCCTGTTGCGAAACAGCGCCAACCGCTACAGGTCGTCTTGGAACACAGGACGTGCATCCATTTTTAATAAAACAAAATAGCACTAGAAAGCCTGCAGCCAGCGCCAGTAAAACGGGAAATCCACCAAATAGGCTGGAAAAGATTGAATGGAAGAAAGCAGGAATGACTCCAAATATCTTTTGGAAAGAAGTCACAAGACCACTACTTACTACTTTAAAAAAGTGCGCCAGCCCCGATGTGGAGAACGCGTTAAAGATTGTATGAATCAGCTCACCGTAATGCAATGGTAGGTCAGTATTTAATAAAGCATGCACCTCTGTGCGGGTGTTAGCTACGTGAAGGACAAATGTTTCACGAGCAGATGTCAGGGCAACTTCTTTTTGTGACAATAGGGCTCTTTTTCGACTCATCTTATTGAACTCTGCTTTCAAGGTCGGAATCCTCGGCCAGATGGAAACATCCAAGTTCCCATGTGTGGGTGGATACAACACATTTTGACAGCAAACCACACATTCACTGACTGTAACTACATAAGCTATGCCTTTTAATAATCCACAGCAATCTTTATTATTTAAAAGTAAATAACTACTGTTTGCCAGTAAAGTGAATGTGGGGACGATAGCGGGCACAGGTGTAAATTAGGCCGTTCCTGATTACAAGAGCTGTGTAATTGAATATGTCCACACATTAATGAATGATCTGGTGTTTAGGTGCACTCTTCACCTTTCAGATAAACCTCCTTTCCTTCCCTAAGGCATCTGTAAGTAAAAGGAAGCGACCAGGCTTCATGTAAATAGGAGCTACCAAGAGGCTCGTATCTACTAATGGCAAAATATTTCATACAATTGTAAATTGGAAAAGTGCAAACGGTAAAGTTATTAATCCGTGGATAAGCCACGTTGCAGTAGTGACTTCTGCCACTGAGAAAGGTGAAGACTCTAATTGTTCAATGTGTAACATGGAAAAAGATGCATCTCTCATGAGAGCAAGCGTTGCTTATCAGTCAAATTAAACGGGCCAAAAAGAGATTACACATTCATGTAATTCCAAGGCACCTTCCCGGCCTTTAGCGTCTGCAGGGTCCACGCAAACTGCATAATAGAACCTAATTGATTTTGACCATGGTATAATACAGACACATCATCTTGCAGAATTTCAACAACAGATGACACAATATTATCCAATGTGTAAATGCGGGAGGAAATCGTGTTAATGCTATTATCCACTACTGCAAGCACTTTTTCCAAATTAGCTTGATCAAAAGCCCTAAGGCGGGCAGCCGCTTCAATCTGTGATGTTTTCCAGATTTCATTATAAACGGCATATATCCATCTTCTAGATCTACCTCTTGCCGGGCCTTTTATGAAATCATTCAAATCAACATCGTCAGTCACTTTAGACAAATGCAGTTTGACTGACACCAATGTAGAATGTTTGAGCCAATTCTGACTTAACTTGCCTACTGAATAAGTGGTTACAGAATGGTCACTCTCAAAACGGGGATCGACCCTGACCTGTGTAAATCCATCAGCCAGACCCAGAAAACGATGCTGGCACGCATCAGCACTTCTGTGCCACATCAACCAACCCTTGGGATCTAAACTGGATATGTTAAAGAACGAATTTTGCAATAGAGTTTGCAACTCTCTAATCGAAAGTTTTGTAGTATTATCCTACCCTGAATATTCTTCCAAATCACGTAAGGAAGGAGTATTCAATTTTTTAGAAGTAGGCAATCCAAAGCATGTCTGTAAGATGGTAGAATTAAAAAAACAACATATGATTCGGGATGAGACATGCACGGTGCAAAGCCTCAGTGCCTTGTACCTGCCAACTTTTAGAACCCCAAACAGATTTAAGGTCAACTTTTTCCTTCCACAACTCGTAGCCTCCAACAGCTAGCTGGTCTAGAAAGGACTTCGAGTACAATAACTTAGTATCGGTAAGTCTAACTTTGGACATGGATTTTTCTGTCATTCTAAAATAAAATGAAGCCGGATTGGACTGATTAAAATCAGTAAAATAAGTGTACTTTTTCAAAAATGTACTCGAGCTGCCTTGCAAAGGAGCTGGGCAATGCTCCCACGGTGTATAATTTACAGTATTCCTCCTGGAATTAGTTTTATGCAGGTAGTGATTGCCAAAATGTTGGAAACAAAATAAATTACCATCATTAGCACATTCTAAATATAAATCTTCAGCATCAAAAGCCTCAAACGGCCTGAACATCTCAATCATCATAACATATGTTTTGTTTAACCACATCCCCATTGTTAACTCTAAGCACATTAGGGACATTTATAACTTCAGTGGGACCATGTATTTGAATCCAGGACAGGCCAAGCAGTGATGTTAACAAAAGCCAAGTCTCCTCAATCTGTGGGCAGAATGTGACGAGGCATGGGGTGCCAATGTTCCATTCACATGTCGAATGCATGTTCTCTTCTCGACATAGTGTCCATTACTGAATCGGAAAAAATAAAACACAAAACCAATTGACATAAAAAGGTAAATTGAGAAAAGCCCCAGCCAAATATAAGTCCAAGGGGGAATTAAAAAATGTTTTTTTAAATAATGATGCATAGACTCTAATCTTAGTGGGCTTTCCTGAAGTGTGGGAAACAGTGTCAAATGAAAATCTGGATTCTGTGGCCAAACGAGTTTGCAAATCAGGCATCGATAAGTCAGTTGGGTAAGTGTAGTCAGTTTCATCAAGTTGAGTACCAGGCAATGCACTCAATAAAGGACTTGAAATTGCAGGCATCTCAAGGATCACCTCTGGCTCAGGATTCGAAGCCGTGCTAATACAGAATTTCTCACCATCGAGGGACATGAGACATACATCTTGATACCAAAGAGCATTTCGTATGGGGTCCGCCCACCCAGAGACATTCTAGGGAGATTATTAAGAGCACGCTGCATGCCATTGAGATGGGCCAGCCAGTTCCTGCCAGTGCCTATAACTCGAGCTGTCAATGATTGCTTTAAGTCACTGTTTATTCGTTCCACTACACTATTACCCTCAGGTGTGTATGGAGACAAAAACTTGACTTGGATCCCCATCGAAGCCATGGCATCCTTATACGCCTTAGAGGCGAAAGCAGGACCCTGATCCGAATGGTACCACAGGCAAAAATCCCTACAAAGACACGCAAATCCCTTATGACAGTCCGTGAATCAGCGCTGCAGTGAGGCCCTACCCAAACAAAGCATGTGCATGAATCAACTGTGACTAAGATGTACTTATATGCAGTATCAGAAGAAAATGGACCACAGTGATCTAAATAAGCACATTCCTGTGGTTTATTAGAAATGAACAACTGTGTTTGTGGTGGACGCACAGCAGTAGAAGGATTAATCTGCTGGCAAATGTCACATTGAAGGACATAATCACGCGCCTGTTTGTACAGTCCCCAACACCAAAAATGTTGCTGTAATTGAGACACAGTGGCAGAAACGCCCGCATGCGCAGACGCAACTCCTTCATGAGCCGCTGTGATCAATGTATTTCTGCGATCCGAGTTGGGAATCAATTTCTCCCCAACTCCAGGAATTTTCACATAAGGAACCTTATTGAGACTTAAGTGGTATGAGTACTTCGAAAGGAACACCTGAGGATGTTTACTTCCCTTCTCAGTGGCAGCAACAGCCGCCAAAATATCATCATCAATCTTATTTTTCGACCATGTGACTGCTGCAACTAAATATGTAGATACCGCAGATTTCGCTGCTTCATCAGCCAGCGAGTTGCCAACAGCGTGAACTCCAACGCGCTGATGACCAAGAGTATGAATTACAAACACGAGTGGCAACTGCTCTTTAAGCTCAGCCACTCGGACCCAGATCATTTTATGTTTTATTGTGCTACCCTTGGAATCACGAAAATCATTCTGAATCCAAAAGAACAAGTAAGACTGGACACAGTAGTAAGAATCACTTACAATTAGTGTTGTAACACTAGGATCTGCGTACTCCAATGGAAGCATCAGAGCACGAAGCTCTGCCAATTGTGCGGTGCAGTCCCCTAGAGTCTGCGTGTGCACGACTCTGGACTTGAACTCATCGTTCACCATTGCACCTATCAGAATGGCTCATGCGGAAACGTAGGCGTGTTTAGAACCATGCGCAACCTGCGCCGAACCATCAGTGTATATGATGCAATGGAAATCCTCCAAAGGCCGCATAGCCAAAGGTGCAGGATGAACAAATTCATATTGCAAAAACTCCTGCGACAGTAAGGAGGCATCAAAAATAAACGTGACATCCGGAGACGTCAATGATGCTGCCCATAGTATCCACCGAGGGTGCAAAGCTTTAGAATTAGGTACACTGGCTTCCGTAACTACTTCCAAAGCAGGACACGGGGTAACAACTAACCCTGGGCAAAGAACTACGCTCCGTTCGCGGAGTTTCGGCAACTCCGCGCTCCGCGGAGAACGCGAAGTTGTCGAATACTCCGCAAACTGCTGCGTAGCGTAGTTCTCGCGCGCTCAATAGCATTTTCGCGTGCGCGAGGATGCTTGTCGGTAAGATCGAGTTGCCGAATACGCAGAAACTGCAATCCGGCACAGAATAACTCGCGAACACGTTAGTAGTGACCGGAAATAAGGGGACACGAGCGGGCGGGACAAACCTCATGGGTAACTTCGCGCGCTACACATCCCGAGCATGCAGGCAATCAATCAATCAATCAATCAGGATATTTGTATAGCGCGCTACTCACCCAGAGGGTCTCAAGGCGCTTGCGGGAGGGGGTCCGCTACTGCTCGAACAGCCATGTCTTGAGTTGCTTCCTGAAGCAGAGGTGGTCTTGGGTCAGGCAGAGGTGGATGGGGAGGGAGTTCCAAGTCTTGGCTGCCAGGTAGGAGAAGGATCTTCCTCCCATGGTGGATCTTCGGATGCGTGGCATGGTGGCGAGGGCGTGGCTGGTCGATCGTAGCTGGCAGGTGGGAGTGTAGAAGGTCAGGCGGTTGTTGAGGTACCTGAGGCCCAGGTCGTGGAGGGCCTTGTGTGCGTGGGTGAGGAGTTGGAACGTGATTCTCTTGCTGACGGGGAGCCAGTGAAGGTCTCTCAGGTGTCCGGAGATGTGGCTGTGTCGGGGGATGTCCAAGATGAGTCGTGCGGAGGCGTTCTGGATGTGTTAGAGTCTTTTCTGGAGTTTGGCTGTGGTTCCAGTATAGAGGATGTTTCCGTAGTCCAGTCGGCTGGTGACGAGTGCCTGTGTGACCGTCTTCCTGGTTTCGGTGGCTAGCCATTGGAAGATCTTTCGGAGCATGCGTAGGATGTTGAAGCATGATGATGAGACGGCGTTGACTTGTCTGTCATCGAGAGGGAGGAGTCCAGGATGAAGCCCAGGTTGCGTGCGTGGTCCGTTGGTTTGGGTGCGCTGCCCAGGGCAGGGGACCACCAGGAGTCGTCCCAGGCAGAGGGTGATGATCCAAGGATGAGGACTTCTGTCTTGTCTGAGTTCAGTTTCAGACGGCTGTTCCTCATCCACTTGACTACGTCTTTCATCCCTTCGTGTAGGTTGGTTCTGGCGGTTCCTGGGTCGTTGGTGAGGGAGAGGATCAGCTGGGTGTCGTCGGTGTAGGAGATGATGTTGAGGTTGTGTTGGCGTACGATGGCTGCGAGGGGGCTCATGTAGACGTTGAAGAGGGTGGGGCTGAGTGATGATCCTTGTGGTACGCCGCATATGACTTCGGTGGCCTTGGATCTGTACGAGGGAGGCGGACTCTCTGGGTTCTTCCGGTGAGGAACGAGATGATCCACTCCAGTGCCTTCTCTTGGATTCCGATGTTGCTGAGGCGCTGCACTAGGGTGCGGTGGCAGACCGTATCGAATGCTGCGGAGAGGTCCAGGAGGATGAGGGCCGCTGTTTCCCAGTTGTCGAGCAGGGCTCGGATGTCGTCAGTGGCTGCGATGAGGGTGGTCTCTGTGCTGTGGTTGGCGCGGAAGCCGGACTGCGAGTGGTCGAGGCTGGTTGGGCGAGCGCAATTGGTGATCCACTGTGTGAGGTTGTTGGCTGCTTGGTTGGGGTCCGTTGAGCTGGCGGGAGGGTTCTGGCTCAGTGAAGTGGTGAGCTATCGGTGGTGATCTTGTTCCAGTTTCTGCTGGGAACCGGTTGCGGGTGGTGGTGAGTCGTGGTCTTTCTGAAGCTGAAGTGGACGCAGCTGTGGTCTGTCCAGTGGAGTCCGGTGGAGTGGCTGAAGGAGATGTACTTGCTGGAGGAGAAGACTGGGTCAAGCGTGTGTCCGGCGTAGTGGGTGGGGGTGTTCACCAGTTGCATGAGTCAGAGGTTGGCGAGGTTGTCCAGCAGGGTGGTGGTGGTGTTGTCGTTGTTGTTCTCCAGGTGGAAGTTGAGTTCCCCTAGGAGGATGTAGTCAGCGGAGGCGAGGGCGTGCGGGCTGATGAAGTCTGTGATCTCTTCGCTGAATTGTGTGCGAGGTCCTGGGGGTCTGTAGATGAGGGTGCCTCTGAGTGTGGTCTTGGGGTCGGTGTGTATCTGGAAGTGAAGATGTTAAGCGGCTGTGAGGGTGTCGTCTGAGTTGGTCGTGATGCGGATGGTGTTCTTGTGGACGATGGCGATGCCTCCTCCTGTCTGGTTGACGCGGTCTCTCCGGGTGATCTTCTATCCGTCCGGGATGGCGACGGCGATGTCGGGCGCTGAGGAGGCGTTCATCCATGTTTCCGTGAGGAAGGCGACGTCTGGAGAAGTGGTGTCGAGCAGGTTCCAGAGTTCCACGGCTCTCCCGAAAAATGGCTCGCGAATGGGTCAAGCAAGCTACTACGCATGCTCGCGGAGCTATGCGTAGTTCGCGGAGTGCAAGTGCGTCTTTGCGTAGCTCCGCGGAGTGCGGCTACGCGAACTACGCCCAGGCTTAGTAACAACCAACATGCGTTTTCCCTGTGACAGAGCACGTTCCTTAAGAATCGCCATCTGTACAGCTGTCAAAACTTTCTCCACATTGGAAAATCGCATTTCAGCCGAAGTGTACAAGTGTGATCTGTAGGCAATAGGTACTGTGTCTCCTTCGTTAAAAGTAAGGTGTGTGAAACCCACCGTCCCAGGGATGATTCTTATCACCAGGTTGGTATGGTTGTCACAAGTCAACAAGTATTTAGAAGCGAGCAGAGCAGCCTGCAAAGATTGCAGTACAGCTGAGTGCTCCAGCAGCCAGTTTGATTTGGTAACAGTTGGTTGTATCAAAGCATACAAACGCTTGGATACGCTGGACATATTCAGGAATGTATGTTCTCCCGAAATTCAAAAATCCCAGCAAAGATTGTAATTTTTTCAGAGTTGTCGGAGTGCGCAGTTGTGCGCATTTCTCCAAGAAGTGAGGAGCTAATCCTCGACCTTCATTGTTGAGCTTGTAGCCCAGAAACAACACTGTGGACTCCGCAATGTGCGATTTTGCAAAGTTGAATTTGTAACCGAAGACCACAAAGCTACAAATTAAGCAGTCAACTCGACAATGATGCTTCCAAAGTTCGTCATCCATGAGATAAATGTCATCCACATACGAACAAGCATCCGGGTCAACTCTCTCCAAGAGAGAGACTGTGCGGGCAGCAAACACCCCAGGACTATTCTTATAGCCCATCGGTAAAAGTTTGAAATGTTTTTGGACACCGCTGCAAGTAAAGCTAGTCCACTGGGAACTTAGACCATCCAAATGGTGGGCATAAAAACCGTTGGAAATGTCAAGCGTGGTTTTAAACCGCTTACGCACAAGACTATCCACTAAGGCAGAGCCGTGAGTATTCTGTACTGCACAAGTACATCAATGCGAGTTTAAATGCCGGTTAATCCAATACCAAACGATATGAATCGTCAGGCTTGGTCACAGTAAAAAGAGGGTTATTCATTGGTGACACACAAGTTTCAATCACTCCCTGATATTCCAATTGTTCAAGGATGTCCGCAACGGAAGCCTTAGCTTTGCGTCTTATGGAATATTGAGGTAGAGGCTGTGGCATAGACCGCAAAGGAATCTCGTGGTGTGGGGAAAATGTATCCCAACCACAGTGTGTACGGTACAGAGCCGGCGCGAGGGCTTTAGCCCACTCTTCTGCAAAATTCAGCGCATGCTCCTTCGAGGCAGTGTGCGCGAAACTTGGGAGGATTACCTCCTCCCCTCTTGGAGCCGCAAGCACAAAAGGTGGGAGCCAGTCAGCCTCCGCTAACAAAATGTCATAGGTAGTCGTAGGATTCTCCCAAAATACCCCTTTTATGGTACATTGTATGTCACCTTCAATGAACAGGACTATTTCATAAAGTCTGTCAGGGGGAGCTACTCTAGTGTCAGCTGTCCCCACAACAACATAAGGGTCAGTCGCTGTCACCTTCCGTAGTGGACACAGGGCCTCTCGCACTATGGTAATCTCCACCGTGCTGTCCAGCAAGGTAAGAGCCCATGTCTGATTCCGAAGCTGCGTTCTCACTATCTGTGGCATATCTCGCTGATAAAGCGGCGACTTTCTTTTTCCGAAACTGGGGTCTCTTCGATGTAGAATCGTCCTGCTTGCCTTTACCGTCTTTCGGGCGGGGCTGGTCGCATCCTTGCTGGCCACCCCGACCCCTGCCGCCTCCTCCACCACCGGTCGAAAAGCCCGATGGTTCCTGAAAAGAACGAGGTGAGCGTTGATCAGAAACCTGAAATCAATCAGGTGATTTTATCATTGCGCGATCGCGCAAGTCATAAACACGTTCTGGGGGCGCAGGCAATGGAGACGCAGGACGAGACTCCTGTTTCTGTTGTTGTTGCTTACCCTGTTTTTGTTTTTTCGGTCAATTTTGTTTTTTGGTCTTGGGCTGTTCGTCAGTTTCTGACTTCTGCCCTTGGGGTTGTTTTTTCTCTTTAGTAGAAAAAGGCTTGAGACCCCTCCTATTGCGGCCCACGGTTTTATAAGCCGCCACAATAATCCTCGCCAACTGTCGGGGTTTTTTGGCATCGGGAATTGCCTGCAAAGCATTGGCAACCTGAAAGTTCACCGCATCCCCCTTGACATTAGCAAGTATGAGATCGGAAACCACATCAAAGGAGCCGTAGAGGCGCATACCCAATTCAACCACAGCCTCAGGTCCGTGCTCATCCTGAACACGTTTAAGGACCGTCGGCAGGACGGTCATAGACGGAGTGTCGTAACACCTCGTATAGACCGCCGCAAATGGACTGACTTTCATTCCGCCCTGTCCGTCAGGAAGCGCCGCTCCACCCGGGGCCCCGCCCAGGAGATTACGGGTTATGTATTGCACTAACGACCTAGTCACGCTAATTGCGACTACATGTAGTCATCTAAACTCAACCAAGGTACATGACCCGTGTTGAGGATGAGGTGTAAATCCAGCCAAAACAGGCAAATTTGCGCCTGAAATGGACAAAGGACCTAACCTTGGAGCTGCCAGAGAATGGGGTAGGGCGCCATCAAACCAAAAGCGGTGCTGCCAAGTATCAATAGGAATTTCCTGTGCCCTATATGGAGTATATTCCTGTGGCACAGCCGTGGGAGTGTACGTGTCGAACACATTAGTATTTGCGTTCACAGCTGGGAAGGTCACCCACGGGTAAAAAATTTCGTACGGGTAAGCCACCTCTGCACTCACCACCATTATCACGGCCATGCCATCCACGGGAACATTGTGCTTTTAGAAATGATTGCGCACCGCAACGCCACTATGTTGCGGAATGTCCACCGCGGCCATAGTGACACAAAAAAGAAAAGGTACAAAGCAAACTTTGTAGCACAACTGGGTAGTAATTCAAAGAAACCGTTTCGAAAGATTCAAGCTTGAAAAGACCTGTGTAAATATAGGTAGGTTTGTCCGACACCACCGTTAACCAGAAACAATAGTGAAGGTGTTAAGGACTGAGTATTGCACTACTCAAGTGCCATGTAATAAGGCCACCAACGTTGGGCGCCATGTCGCAGGGATTCCGTTCTCATACAGAACTGTGCATAGAGACTTGGAACCTCAGTGAATTAGGGTGTACCAAAACTCACCTCAGTACCCAAAATACCCTACCAGACTAGCTACAGTGGCTCATTGGTTATCACAGACTCCCAATGCTTAGACAAACCAGAACATGGACTTAGTGCACCTCAGGTAACGTGGAACACATGAACACTCTTTCGTTATACAATCATTTCAATCCAGAACAAGGAGTAAATGAGGACGCGTGCACATTTGAAATATTTATTTACTAATGCAGTGTTCTCAAACTCAGTATCTTAGCTAATACAAGCAAACATATTATAAGAAACAAAGTAATCAGCATAGTTACTAGTCCATAGAATACGAAAGGTGAAAGCATGATAAAATGCTAAACAAATAGAGTTCAGTAGCACCTAATTCTCACCCTCCTTAGCTAATATATTGTATTATATCTAAGAAGGTCTCTTTGGGTTTTTAGCAGGGCGGCCCCATACTTCAAGATCCTAGTGGTAAGGGATCACATCATCTTCCACCAGCTCTCTGCATGCGAAGCACCATCAAGTGTGTTTGTATGCTCTTGTGCAAAGCAATATAAAACGCGCCTAAAGCCAGAATTTGGCCGCAGCTGCATGTATGTTATGTCTAGGAACGAGCGAAGATCAGACCTCACAACAACCACTGTGTTGAAATATCCTTGAAGGTTTCAGCACTCACTGTAGAGACACAGCTCACCAAGCAAGGCTGATATCAGAGTAACAACATATTCTTGTATGAAGCAAAACACTCTACTAGGCTCAAAGCTAAGGCAACAGATATGTGTCGTGTGCAGAAGCAGCAGAAAGGTAAAATGGCGTATAAACTCCTAATAAGCTCATGCTAACTTAACACAGCATATAGGCAAAGCATATCTATATGCCACCCTCCCATGATCCGAGCGGCGGATAAGATAATTTAAGATAAAGGACTCATTTTTGAAAGGCAGAGCCCAAAAAAGATAGTCAGGTCAAATTTAAGAAAGCGAGGAAAAAATATTTTTGTCAGCCAAAAAAACAAAATCTCACCAGCATGACAATTTAGTGTTCACTTTTGACAAAGTCATTAGGTCCGAGACTTAAAAGGTTCATCATCAGTTCCCAAAATTTTTTTACAAAAAGTCCATGATATCAAGGGCCGAGATAGTTCTCAGCCTAATACTGAGTATGCAAAATAAGAAGCAACAGCTTCCAAAAGGAAGTCACAGTTATCATCCGAAAACAACTCAGCCATCCAATTTTATAGCGAGAAAGAACATACATGCTCTTCAATTACCGGAGCCTCTAGTACCATCAGAGGACAACTCGGCGGGTTCTCAATGAAGCTGTGTGCCAAGAAATCTTGCGCCGCTGCGAATATATTCCAACGACCCAGTATTCCATGAATCACTGCAAAGGCCATAATCCCTCCGTCAGAACAAAGCAATTCATGAGCAACTATGGGGCTCATGAGCTCTGTGTGGGTGGCTCTGTATGTGTGGGTGGGTGGCTTTGTGTGTGTGGTTATGTGTGGGTGTAAATGCAATAGGTCATGCATATGGGAGCGATTAAGCTATTGGCATTGTAAATGACCATACCATTTATTTAACGATTAAGCTATTGGCAATGTAAATGACAATGCCATTTATTAATGATTTAAAAAAAAAAAATCATGAGCAATGCCAATAGCTCTACCTTTAATAATGCAGAGACCATTGCATTGTAAATGCTTGTTAACATTTACATAGAACCATTGACAACATTAATTCACTCTTTTGGTTTCACTCATCGTAGGTATACTTATGATACTCAACTTATCGTGAGACTAGATAGTGACCAGGGAGATGGACAGGGACATTTTCAGAAATCTGTGACTGCAGTGGCAAGCTGGATGAGGGAGTACAAGCTGCAACTTCACACAGCATGGACTGAAGTTCTGATGATAGGTAACGGTTCTGATATCTGATCTAGCTCCTGGTGGCCAAGGAGTCAGGGACAACCCTGGCTCCACAGAGGCAGTTAGGAAGTTGGATATCACCAGGGCACGAGTCGGGGGTACACGCGGGTGGACGGTGTCCACCCACTTATTTCATAGGGTGGATGCCATCCACCCTACCAAGAAGTTGAGCCCCACTGAAAAAGATGCTGAATTCGTCCCGGTGTAATTTCCGAACACCAGGACACTTTCGGCAGAGCCTGCACGTTGTTATCTGCGTTTGAACCGCAACAACGTGCAGGCGGGACGGGGCTCTCTTTTTTCTGACTCCTGCTGGGCCCATTACAAAGGCTGAATCTGAGGGGTTATCAGCCTGCTTTTGGTCAAGTCTCTTGGCTGGTATCATTCAGGATCCTCACACCTAGAAGTAAATGCAGCAGAGGGGAAACAGCCTTGTTAGCACTTCACACATACTTAAGAGAGGCAGCTTTTCACTTTGTTCAGGCTCTGATTAGGAGATATGCATTAACTGTAAGAATATCAGATGGGTTGATCTTTCCTAGTATTTGCACAAAAGAAATAGCATTTATATAGCACTTACTACCCCTGAGGAGGCATTGTAATATTTAAATATCACAATTTTTTTCTTTTAAAGCACTATGGGTAGAGGAAGTGTTGCAGGGACTCCGTTCTCATACAGAACTGTGCATAGAGACTTGGAACCTCAGTGAATTAGGGTGTACCAAAATTCACCTCAGTACCCAAAATCCCCTACCTGACTAGCTACAGTGTCTCCTTGGTTATCACAGACTCCCAATGCTTAGACAAACCAGAACATGGACTTAGTGCACCTCAGGTAACGTGGAACACATGAACACTCTTTCGTTATACAATCATTTCAATCCAGAACAAGGAGTAAATGAGGACGCGTGCACATTTGAAATATTTATTTACTAATGCAGTGTTCTCAAACACAGTATCTTAGCTAATACAAGCAAACATATTATAAGAAACAAAGTAATCAGCATAGTCACTAGTCCATAGAATACGAAAGGTGAAAGCATGATAAAATGCTAAAATAAATAGAGTTCAGTGACACCTAATTCTCACCCTCCCTAGCTAGTATATTATATTATATCTAAGAAGGTCTCTTTGGGTTTTTAGCAGGGCGGCCCCATACCTCAAGATCCTAGTGGTAGGGGATCACATCATCTTCCACCAGCTCTCTGCATGCGAAGCACCATCAAGTGTGTTTGTATGCTCTTGTGCAAAGCAATATAAAACGTGCCTAAAGCCAGAATTTGGCTGCAGCTGCATGTATGTTATGTCTAGGAACGTGCGAAGATCAGACCTCACAACAACCACTGTGTTGAGATATCCTTGAAGGTTTCAGCACTCACTGTACAGACACAGCTCACCAAGCAAGGCTGATATCAGAGTAACAACATATTCTCGTGTGAAGCAAAACACTCTACTAGGCTCAAAGCTAAGGCAACAGATATGTGTTGTGTGCAGAAGCAGCAGAAAGGTAAAATGGCGTTTAAACTCCTAATAAGCTCATGCTAACTTAACACAGCATATAGGCAAAGCATATCTATATGACACCCTCCCATGATTCGAGCACAGATAAGATAATTTAAGATAAAGGACTCATTTTTGAAAGGCAGAGCTCAAAAAAGATAGTCAGGTCAAATTTAAGAAGGCGAGGAAAAAATATTTTTGTCAGCCAAAAAAACAAAATCCCACCAGCATGACAACTTAGTGTTCACTTTTGACAAAGTCAATAGGTCTGAGACTTAAAAGGTTCATCATCAGTTCCCCCAAAAAATTAACAAAAAGTCCATGATATCAAGGGCCTAATACTGAGTACGCAAAATAGGAAGCAACAGCTTCCAAAAGGAAGTCATTGTTATCATCCTAAAACAACTCAGCCATCCAATTTAATAGCGAGAAAGAACATACATGCTCTTCAATTACCAGAGCCTCTAGTACCATCAGAGGACAACTCGGCGGGTTCTCAATGAAGCTGTGTGCCAAGAAATCTTGCACCGCTGCGAATATATTCCAACGACCCAGTAATCCATGCATCACTGCAAAGGCCATAATCCCTCCGTCAGAACAAAGCAATTCATGAGCAACTACGGGGCTCATGAGCTGATTGAAATCCACTTCAGGAGACACCATATTGCAGAGACACAAATCCAGGGCCCAGTCGAAATCGCAGCTCAGGCAATAAAAGACAGGCTGGACACATGTCAAATAGGAAAATCGAAATTATAATCCATATGCTCCACTTAAGGTGGCGAGCAGGAGCGTTCCATAATATTCAATCATCCTGTTGCGAAACAGCGCCAACCGCTACAGGTCGTCTTGGAACACAGGACGTGCATCCATTTTTAATAAAACAAAATAGCACTAGAAAGCCTGCAGCCAGCGCCAGTAAAACGGGAAATCCACCAAATAGGCTGGAAAAGATTGAATGGAAGAAAGCAGGAATGACTCCAAATATCTTTTGGAAAGAAGTCACAAGACCACTACTTACTACTTTAAAAAAGTGCGCCAGCCCCGATGTGGAGAACGGGTTAAAGATTGTATGAATCAGCTCACCGTAATGCAATGGTAGGTCAGTATTTAATAAAGCATGCACCTCTGTGCAGGTGTTAGCTACGTGAAGGACAAATGTTTCACGAGCAGATGTCAGGGCAACTTCTTTTTGTGACAATAGGGCTCTTTTTCGACTCATCTTATTGAACTCTGCTTTCAAGGTCGGAATCCTCGGCCAGATGGAAACATCCAAGTTCCCATGTGTGGGTGGATACAACACATTTTGACAGCAAACCACACATTCACTGACTGTAACTACATAAGCTATGCCTTTTAATAATCCACAGCAATCTTTATTATTTAAAAGTAAATAACTACTGTTTGCCAGTAAAGTGAATGTGGGGACGATAGCGGGCACAGGTGTAAATTAGGCCGTTCCTGATTACAAGAGCTGTGTAATTGAATATGTCCACACATTAATGAATGATCTGGTGTTTAGGTGTACTCTTCACCTTTCAGATAAACCTCCTTTCCTTCCCTAAGGCATCTGTAAGTAAAAGGAAGCGACCAGGCTTCATGTAAATAGGAGCTACCAAGAGGCTCGTATCTACTAATGGCAAAATATTTCATACAATTGTAAATTGGAAAAGTGCAAACGGTAAAGTTATTAATCCGTGGATAAGCCACGTTGCAGTAGTGACCTCTGCCACTGAGAAAGGTGAAGACTCTAATTGTTCAATGTGTAACATGGAAAAAGATGCATCTCTCATGAGAGCAAGCGTTGCTTATCAGTCAAATTAAACGGGCCAAAAAGAGATTACACATTCATGTAATTCCAAGGCACCTTCCCGGCCTTTAGCGTCTGCAGGGTCCACGCAAACTGCATAATAGAACCTAATTGATTTTGACCATGGTATAATACAGACACATCATCTTGCAGAATTTCAACAACAGATGACACAATATTATCCAATGTGTAAATGCGGGAGGAAATCGTGTTAATGCTATTATCCACTACTGCAAGCACTTTTTCCAAATTAGCTTGATCAAAAGCCCTAAGGCGGGTAGCCGCTTCAATCTGTGATGTTTTCCAGATTTCATTATAAACGGCATATATCCATCTTCTAGATCTACCTCTTGCCGGGCCTTTTATGAAATCATTCAAATCAACATCGTCAGTCACTTTAGACAAATGCAGTTTGACTGACACCAATGTAGAATGTTTGAGCCAATTCTGACTTAACTTGCCTACTGAATAAGTGGTTACAGAATGGTCACTCTCAAAACGGGGATCGACCCTGACCTGTGTAAATCCATCAGCCAGACCCAGAAAACGATGCTGGCACGCATCAGCACTTCTGTGCCACATCAACCAACCCTTGGGATCTAAACTGGATATGTTAAAGAACGAATTTTGCAATAGAGTTTGCAACTCTCTAATCGAAAGTTTTGTAGTATTATCCTACCCTGAATATTCTTCCAAATCACGTAAGGAAGGAGTATTCAATTTTTTAGAAGTAGGCAATCCAAAGCATGTCTGTAAGATGGTAGAATTCAAAAACAACATATGATTCGGGATGAGACATGCACGGTGCAAAGCCTCAGTGCCTTGTACCTGCCAACTTTTAGAACCCCAAACAGATTTAAGGTCAACTGTTTCCTTCCACAACTCGTAGCCTCCAACAGCTAGCTGGTCTAGAAAGGACTTCGAGTACAATAACTTAGTATCGGTAAGTCTAACTTTGGACATGGATTTTTCTGTCATTCTAAAATAAAATGAAGCCGGATTGGACTGATTAAAATCAGTAAAATAAGTGTACTTTTTCAAAAATGTACTCGAACTGCCTTGCAAAGGAGCTGGGCAATGCTCCCACTGTGTATAATTTACAGTATTCCTCCTGGAATTAGTTTTATGCAGGTAGTGATTGCCAAAATGTTGGAAACAAAATAAATTACCATAATTAGCAGATTCTAAATATAAATCTTCAGCATCAAAGGCAGCATAATATTTCAAATTAGCAAACAAAGCCTCTACGGCCTGAACATCTCAATCATCATAACATATGTTTTGTTTAACCACATCCCCATTGTTAACTCTAAGCACATTAGGGACATTTATAACTTCAGTGGGACCATGTATTTGAATCCAGGACAGGCCAAGCAGTGATGTTAACAAAAGCCAAGTCTCCTCAATCTGTGGGCAGAATGTGACGAGGCATGGGGTGCCAATGTTCCATTCACATGTCGAATGCATGTTCTCTTCTCGACATAGTGTCCATTACTGAATCGGAAAAAATAAAACACAAAACCAATTGACATAAAAAGGTAAATTGAGAAAAGCCCCAGCCAAATATAAGTCCAAGGGGGAATTAAAAAATGTTTTTTTAAATAATGATGCATAGACTCTAATCCTAGTGGGCTTTCCTGAAGTGTGGGAAACAGTGTCAAATGAAAATCTGGATTCTGTGGCCAAACGAGTTTGCAAATCAGGCATCGATAAGTCAGTTGGGTAAGTGTAGTCAGTTTCATCAAGTTGAGTACCAGGCAATGCACTCAATAAAGGACTTGAAATTGCAGGCATCTCAAGGATCACCTCTGGCTCAGGATTCGAAGCCGTGCCAATACAGAATTTCTCACCATCGAGGGACATGAGACATACATCTTGATACCAAAGAGCATTTCGTATGGGGTCCGCCCACCCAGAGACATTCTAGGGAGATTATTAAGAGCACGCTGCATGCCATTGAGATGGGCCAGCCAGTTCCTGCCAGTGCCTATAACTCGAGCTGTCAATGATTGCTTTAAGTCACTGTTTATTCGTTCCACTACACTATTATCCTCAGGTCTGTATGGAGACGAAAACTTGACTTGGATCCCCATCGAAGCCATGGCATCCTTATACGCCTTAGAGGCGAAAGCAGGACCCTGATCCGAATGGTACCACAGGCAAAAATCCCTACAAAGACACGCAAATCCCTTATGACAGTCCGTGAATCAGCGCTGCAGTGAGGCCCTACCCAAACAAAGCATGTGCATGAATCAACTGTGACTAAGATGTACTTATATGCAGTATCAGAAGAAAATGGACCACAGTGATCTAAATAAGCACATTCCTGTGGTTTATTAGAAATGAACAACTGTGTTTGTGGTGGACGCACAGCAGTAGAAGGATTAATCTGCTGGCAAATGTCACATTGAAGGACATAATCACGCGCCTGTTTGTACAGTCCCCACCACCAAAAATGTTGCTGTAATTGAGACACAGTGGCAGAAACGCCCGCATGCGCAGACGCAACTCCTTCATGAGCCGCTGTGATCAATGTATTTCTGCGATCCGAGTTGGGAATCAATTTCTCCCCAACTCCAGGAATTTTCACATAAGGAACCTTATTGAGACTTAAGTGGTATGAGTACTTCGAAGGGAACCCCTGAGGATGTTTACTTCCCTTCTCAGTGGCAGCAACAGCCGCCAAAATATCATCATCAATCTTATTTTTCGACCATGTGACTGCTGCAACTAAATATGTAGATACCGCAGATTTCGCTGCTTCATCAGCCAGCGAGTTGCCAACAGCGTGAACTCCAACGCGCTGATGACCAAGAGTATGAATTACAAACACGAGTGGCAACTGCTCTTTAAGCTCAGCCACTCGGACCCAGATCATTTTATGTTTTATTGTGCTACCCTTGGAATCACGAAAATCATTCTGAATCCAAAAGAACAAGTAAGACTGGACACAGTAGTAAGAATCACTTACAATTAGTGTTGTAACACTAGGATCTGCGTACTCCAATGGAAGCATCAGAGCACGAAGCTCTGCCAATTGTGCGGTGCAGTCCCCTAGAGTCTGCGTGTGCACGACTCTGGACTTGAACTCATCGTTCACCATTGCACCTATCAGAATGGCGCATGCGGAAACATAGGCGTGTTTAGAACCATGCGCAACCTGCGCCGAACCATCAGTGTATATGATGCAATGGAAATCCTCCAAAGGCCGCATAGCCAAAGGTGCAGGATGAACAAATTCATATTGCAAAAACTCCTGCGACAGTAAGGAGGCATCAAAAATAAACGTGACATCCGGAGACGTCAATGATGCTGCCCATTGTATCCACCGAGGGTGCAAAGCTTTAGAATTAGGTACACTGGCTTCCGTAACTACTTCCAAAGCAGGACACGGGGTAACAACCAACATGCGTTTTCCCTGTGACAGAGCACGTTCCTTAAGAATCGCCATCTGTACAGCTGTCAAAACTTTCTCCACATTGGAAAATCGCATTTCAGCCGAAGTGTACAAGTGTGATCTGTAGGCAATAGGTACTGTGTCTCCTTCGTTAAAAGTAAGGTGTGTGAAACCCACCGTCCCAGGGATGATTCTTATCACCAGGTTGGTATGGTTGTCACAAGTCAACAAGTATTTAGAAGCGAGCAGAGCAGCCTGCAAAGATTGCAGTACAGCTGAGTGCTCCAGCAGCCAGTTTGATTTGGTAACAGTTGGTTTTATCAAAGCATACAAACGCTTGGATACGCTGGACATATTCAGGAATGTATGTTCTCCCGAAATTCAAAAATCCCAGCAAAGATTGTAATTTTTTCAGAGTTGTCGGAGTGCGCAGTTGTGCGCATTTCTCCAAGAAGTGAGGAGCTAATCCTCGACCTTCATTGTTGAGCTTGTAGCCCAGAAACAACACTGTGGACTCCGCAATGTGCGATTTTGCAAAGTTGAATTTGTAACCGAAGACCACAAAGCTACAAATTAAGCAGTCAACTCGACAATGATGCTTCCAAAGTTCGTCATCCATGAGATAAATGTCATCCACATACGAACAAGCATCCGGGTCAACTCTCTCCAAGAGAGAGACTGTGCGGGCAGCAAACACCCCAGGACTATTCTTATAGCCCATCGGTAAAAGTTTGAAATGTTTTTGGACACCGCTGCAAGTAAAGCTAGTCCACTGGGAACTTAGACCATCCAAATGGTGGGCATAAAAACCGTTGGAAATGTCAAGCGTGGTTTTAAACCGCTTACGCACAAGACTATCCACTAAGGCAGAGCCGTGAGTATTCTGTACTGCACAAGTACAGCAATGCGAGTTTAAATGCCGGTTAATCCAATACCAAACGATATGAATCGTCAGGCTTGGTCACAGTAAAAAGAGGGTTATTCATTGGTGACACACAAGTTTCAATCACTCCCTGATATTCCAATTGTTCAAGGATGTCCGCAACGGAAGCCTTAGCTTTGCGTCTTATGGAATATTGAGGTAGAGGCTGTGGCATAGACCGCAAAGGAATCTCGTGGTGTGGGGAAAATGTATCCCAACCACAGTGTGTACGGTACAGAGCCGGCGCGAGGGCTTTAGCCCACTCTTCTGCAAAATTCAGCGCATGCTCCTTCGAGGCAGTGTGCGCGAAACTTTGGAGGATTACCTCCTCCCCTCTTGGAGCCGCAAGCACAAAAGGTGGGAGCCAGTCAGCCTTCGCTAACAAAATGTCATAGGTAGTCGTAGGATTCTCCCAAAATACCCCTTTTATGGTACATTGTATGTCACCTTCAATGAACAGGACTATTTCATAAAGTCTGTCAGGGGGAGCTACTCTAGTGTCAGCTGTCCCCACAACAACATAAGGGTCAGTCGCTGTCACCTTCCGTAGTGGACATAGGGCCTCTCGCACTATGGTAATCTCCACCGTGCTGTCCAGCAAGGTAAGAGCCCATGTCTGATTCCGAAGCTGCGTTCTCACTATCTGTGGCATATCTCGCTGATAAAGCGGCGACTTTCTTTTTCCGAAACTGGGGTCTCTTCGATGTAGAATCGTCCTGCTTGCCTTTACCGTCTTTCGGGCGGGGCTGGTCGCATCCTTGCTGGCCACCCCGACCCCTGCCGCCTCCTCCACCACCGGTCGAAAAGCCCGATGGTTCCTGAAAAGAACGAGGAGAGTGTTGATCAGAAACCTGAAATCAATCAGGTGATTTTATCATTGCGCGATCGCGCAAGTCATAAACACGTTCTGGGGGCGCAGGCAATGGAGACGCAGGACGAGACTCCTGTTTCTGTTGTTGTTGCTTACCCTGTTTTTGTTTTTTCGGTCAATTTTGTTTTTTGGTCTTGGGCTGTTCGTCAGTTTCTGACTTCTGCCCTTGGGGTTGTTTTTTCTCTTTAGTAGAAAAAGGCTTGAGACCCCTCCTATTGCGGCCCACGGTTTTATAAGCCGCCACAATAATCCTCGCCAACTGTCGGGGTTTTTTGGCATCGGGAATTGCCTGCAAAGCATTGGCAACCTGAAAGTTCACCGCATCCCCCTTGACATTAGCAAGTATGAGATCGGAAACCACATCAAAGGAGCCGTAGAGGCGCATACCCAATTCAACCACAGCCTCAGGTCCGTGCTCATCCTGAACACGTTTAAGGACCGTCGGCAGGACGGTCATAGACGGAGTGTCGTAACACCTCGTATAGACCGCCGCAAATGTTTTACCCCAGGTCTCACAGTCACCAATTTCAGGGGTCAAGTCTTTCGGTAAGCTAATTGTCAGAATCCTGTGTTTTTCACCAGGAGTCGTGTTAGGAAATACTGCTTCCAGCTGGTCAAACTTCTCGGCAAGCCAGAAAGGAAAATCATCCTTTTCCTGGGGGCGCTTGCCCATCACAGCATTGACCATAACAGGACTGACTTTCATTCCGCCCTGTCCGTCAGGAAGCGCAGCTCCACCCGGGGCCCCGCCCAGGAGATTACGGGTTATGTATTGCACTAACGACCTAGTCACGCTAATTGCGACTACATGTAGTCATCTAAACTCAACCAAGGTACATGACCCGTGTTGAGGATGAGGTGTAAATCCAGCCAAAACAGGCAAATTTGCGCCTGGAATGGACAAAGGACCTAACCTTGGAGCTGCCAGAGAATGGGGTAGGGCGCCATCAAACCAAAAGCGGTGCTGCCAAGTATCAATAGGAATTTCCTGTGCCCTATATGGAGTATATTCCTGTGGCACAGCCGTGGGAGTGTACGTGTCGAACACATTAGTATTTGCGTTCACAGCTGGGAAGGTCACCCACGGGTAAAAAATTTCGTACGGGTAAGCCACCTCTGCACTCACCACCATTATCACGGCCATGCCATCCACGGGAACATTGTGCTTTTACAAATGATTGCGCACCGCAACGCCACTATGTTGCGGAATGTCCACCGCGGCCATAGTGACACAAAAAAGAAAAGGTACAAAGCAAACTTTGTAGCACAACTGGGTAGTAATTCAAAGAAACCGTTTCGAAAGATTCAAGCTTGAAAAGACCTGTGTAAATATAGGTAGGTTTGTCCGACACCACCGTTAACCAGAAACAATAGTGAAGGTGTTAAGGACTGAGTATTGCACTACTCAAGTGCCATGTAATAAGGCCACCAACGTTGGGCGCCATGTCGCAGGGATTCCGTTCTCATACAGAACTGTGCATAGAGACTTGGAACCTCAGTGAATTAGGGTGTACCAAAACTCACCTCAGTACCCAAAATACCCTACCAGACTAGCTACAGTGGCTCATTGGTTATCACAGACTCCCAATGCTTAGACAAACCAGAACATGGACTTAGTGCACCTCAGGTAACGTGGAACACATGAACACTCTTTCGTTATACAATCATTTCAATCCAGAACAAGGAGTAAATGAGGACGCGTGCACATTTGAAATATATATTTACTAATGCAGTGTTCTCAAACGCAGTATCTTAGCTAATACAAGCAAACATATTGTAAGAAACAAAGTAATCAGCATAGTTACTAGTCCATAGAATACGAAAGGTGAAAGCATGATAAAATGCTAAACAAATAGAGTTCAGTAGCACCTAATTCTCACCCTCCTTAGCTAATATATTGTATTATATCTAAGAAGGTCTCTTTGGGTTTTTAGCAGGGCGGCCCCATACCTCAAGATCCTAGTGGTAAGGGATCACATCATCTTCCACCAGCTCTCTGCATGTGAAGCACCATCAAGTGTGTTTGTATGCTCTTGTGCAAAGCAATATAAAACGTGCCTAAAGCCAGAATTTGGCCGCGGCTGCATGTATGTTATGTCTAGGAACGTGTGAAGATCAGACTTCACAACAACCACTGTGTTGAGATATCCTTGAAGGTTTCAGCACTCACTGTACAGACACAACTCACCAAGCAAGGCTGATATCAGAGTAACAACATATTATTCTCGCGTGAAGCAAAACACTCTACTAGGCTCAAAGCTAAGGCAACAGATATGTGTTGTGTGCAGAAGCAGCAGAAAGGTAAAATGGCGTTTAAACTCCTAATAAGCTCATGCTAACTTAACACAGCATATAGGCAAAGCATATCTATATGACAGAAGCTTTACGCTGACAAAAGGCAACACTGGTGTATATGAAAGCTTACAAAAGTGTGAATCTTCTGCCTAAATCTGGAGGGTGTGCAAGTATACTCAAAACGTGCTCAAAGATAGACCTGCTACACATATGTGAGGTCTTAAGATCTGATATCACTTCTCGTGATGCCATTCCTGTGATGTCAGGTTCTGTGACGTCACACGCTGTGACATCACGCGCCTCACGCACCATGATGTCACGCCCCGTGATGCCACTGGCATAATGCTTAATTAGGTTAGTCCACCCACTTCTTTTTTTAGGACTTGTGCCCTGGGTGTCACATCTGACTCCAAGCTATTTCTGGAATCTCAAGTAACTAAAGTCACTGACTCATATATTGATCTACTGATAATCCTGCGGAAAACCTTCCCACTGCTTCCGGTCAACTGCCAGAAGAAGGATATTCAGGCATTAATGACACTGGAGAACCAAAGGGGATGATGGACGGAGTGAGTGTTGTACATTGCAAGCACTCACCCCCTGTCAACTGATCTGGGTTTATTCCATCATCATTCTTTAGCTCACTCCGCCACCCCAGTTTAGACATGGCCATGTGCAAATCAGTCTGAACCTGAGCCTCATGGGAACAGTCCTGCCCGAACTGCCAAGCCATGTCTTCCCTGGACCGGAAACAAGCATCCTGGGACTGATCACTGGCTAATCAGCAGTCATCGATCAGGCTAGCTTGAATCCAGGGGCAAAGTGAGCAAGGGCATACCCTGCCAACTTAGGGCGAACAAAGCGATACCAAAGGGGATGATGGACGGAGTGTTGAACATTGCAAACACTCACCCCCAGTCAACTGATCTGGGTTTAATCCATCATCATTCTTTATGGTTTAAATCTTTTCATTTACATTTTTTAACATACATGACATAACTATGTAGGTTTAGTCGTTTTGACATTAACAGTGTCAACATAGGACCTAAAAGGGCCCACCAGGCCCACCAGTATGACAATAGGTCTGCACTTATTTGGAAACACCTTGCATGAAATAAAATGTGTAGGAGAAAACAAAACCATACTAAAACATTGTATCCCCTCTCACTCCTTGTGACTGAGTGTCCTGCCCAGTTCCCTTTCCCAACGTGCCCTCCCAGAACTGTAAGTGTGAGCATGTCTGGCCTGCAACATCTTGTAGAGATCGGATATTAGCTTTTTATCTGACGTGCGCGTAATAAGCCACCGCTCATAGGGAAGAAGTCTATCCGCCATGGGTCGGACCTGATCACTGAGTGCCCAGTGCCTTGCTTGCAGGTTCTGAAGCCTCTCCGTTTCAGGTAGCCCGTATTCCTGCTTGAATTGATAAAACAGGATAATTCCGTCCGTGGTATACATGTGATACAGAAATCAGCACCCAGTGAGCCACCACCTCGCAAAGGCCACCGTGTCTCTACCCAGGGTGAAGTCGGGATTATTCATCAGCGGGGTAAGCGAAGACGGGAAAGTGGTTAGTTTGTGCTTGATATTGGTTTGATCCCAGATCTCCAAAGGTACTCGCGTGAGGTATGAAGCATATAAATTAGGGGGCCTATGACATTTGCGGGGAAAAGGGATTTCCTGTAGGGGTCGACCGGCCACCGCCTGGTCCTGGAATATAACCAGTGTTTCTCCGATTCCCAGCGACTCCACTCAACCAGCTGGCGCAATTGGGCTGCTTGGAAGTAGAGCTGCAGATAAGGGAGCCCTAGTCCACCTCCTTCTGGCGGGAGCGTCACTAGCCTCCGCTTCAGGCGTGGCTTCCGACTGTTTGAAATAAACTGGGCAAGATCTGATTGCGTCTGTTGTATCCAGCCCGGGGGTGGTCTGAGATGGATATTACAAAATAAATAGAGGATCTGGGGTAGAATAGTCATCTTGACTGCTGCTATTTTGCCGAGCCACGAGAGGGGGTAGTGTTTCCACTGTCCCAGTTCTCTCCGAATTTTCTGTCGCAAGAGAACATAGTTAGCATCAACCGTCTGCGAGAGAGAAGGGGCCAGTTGAATCCCCAAATACGGGATGGAGTCTGGCGCCCACTGAATGGAAAGTAGGCCTTAAAGATATTCCCAGCTGGATCGTGTCAGGGAGAGGTCCAGGGCAATCGACTTGTCCATATTCACTTTGAACCCCGCAACATTGACAAAGAGATCAAAGTCTGCTAGGCATGCTGGCAGCGCATTTTGTGGGTTAGATAATGATAGCAGAACATCATCGGCGTAAAGACTAATAGTGTGGATATAGCCGCCATATTTAATCCCGGTGATCAAAGGGTTGTCCAGCATCCTCTGGGCTAGTGGTTCCATATAAAAAGCAAAAAGGAGGGGCGACAGAGGGCACCCCTTCCTTGTACCCCTCTCAATGGTGAATCGGGAGGATGTGTGCCCGTTCACGCGAACCGTAGCTGTCGGGAATTTATAACAATTCAAAATACAGGAGCGAAACTTCTCTCCTATCCCCACTCGTTCCAGAACCTGCTCCAGGTAAGGCCAATGAACCCTATCAAACGCTTTTTCGGCATCGATAGCGAGCATCATGTATTCCCCCTGTCTACGCGTGGCTTTCTCAATGAGGTGCAAGGCTCGTTTCGTGTTGTCAGAGGTTTGGTGTTCAGGGATGAAGCCCGCTTGATCCGGATCAACCAGACCAGGCATATGAGGTGCAAGGCGGGCAGCTAGGATCCCTGTGTATAATTTAAGGTCTATATTAAGGAGGGAGATAGGGCGATATGCCCCGCATTGAGTCTTATCTTTTCCTGGTTTGGGAATCACTATTATGGAGGCCTCCAAGAGGTCTCCCGGGATCGCACCCGGTTAGGCGAATGAGTTAAAAGTTGAGTGAGTAAAGGGGCAACCTGGGCATAAAAAGTTTTATAAAAAGCAGCGAAAAAGCCATCCGGCCCGGGGGCTTTTGCTGGTTTAAGATGAGCAATGGCAGCAATGACTTCTTCCGGATGAATATCTCTATCGAGATGGTCGGCTTGGGCCGTGGTCAGAGCCGGAAGAGTGACGGAATCGAGAAAGGCAGCTCCGTCTGAGTTCTCTAGTGGGGAGCTGGCATAGAGGGTGGCATACAAATCACGGAATGCCTCGGTGATGTCTCCATCTTCCGATACAAGTCCGCCATCCCCTCGGTGGATTTCCTGAACCCTCTGTTTGTGCCTGGTCTCGCGTAGCTTATGGGCGAGAAGGCTCCCGCACCTATCTCCCCCTGTATAGTAAGTATGCCTCAGTTGCAAGGCTACAAATTCTGCCCTGTCCTGGTCAAGCGCAGCGAGTTGTTGGCGTACAGCCTTAAGTTGCCGCCTCACTCAAGGGGCTCCCATTCTCTGATGCATTTGCTCCAGCTCTCTAGTTTGTTGGGTGAGCTCTTCCCGCTTGCGCCTGCGCTCTAAATTGTCAGCAGCTGAGATGGCTATTAACTACCCCCTAATGACTGCCTTAAGTGCCGCCCACCGTCTCGCAAGGGCGGTATCGGTGTTGGCATTGTGAGAGAGGTAATCACTGATGGAGCGTTGTATCCGTTTTACCACCTCTTTACGATGCAGTAGGGTATCCCTGAGGCGCCATGTCCTAGCAGGCCGGTGTATGGGTGGAAGCGTGAGGACAGCTGTTCCTACTGATTCTAGCTTGTAAGACTCTCCTGAGGCGGAAGCCGGGAGAGATAGGCTTTGGGGCAGAAATATTTTAAAAGTGTTGTACTATTTGTGTTTTCAACGCTGCAACTCAGCAAAGTGCATTGAGACCTGCACCTCGCTCTCGGGGCTTACTCACCTTTCCTCCACCGCATTCTACCCCGGACTCCCTCGCAGCCGATTAGGTGCTGACGCGGGAGCAGCCAGGGGTAAGCCGCCATCTTGGGGGGATTGTGAGGGTTGCGGGCCAGTCGTTGTCCTCCTCCCGCCCTTCCTGGGACTTAAATCGGGCTCAGAGCGCTCGCGCGTTATTCTAGCTTGTAAGACTCTCCTGAGGCGGAAGCTGGGAGAGATAGGCTTTGGGGCAGAAATATTTTTAAAGTGTTGTACTATTTGTGTTTTTAACGCTGCAACTCTGCAAAGTGCATTGAGACCTGCACCGCGCTCTGGGGGCTTACTCACCTTTCCTCCACCGCATTCTACCCCGTACTCCCTCGCAGCCAATTAGGCGCTGACGCGGGAGCAGCCAGGGGTGAGCCGCCATCTTGAGGGGATTGTGAGGGTTGCGGACCAGTCGTTGTCCTCCTCCCGCCCTCCCTGGGACTTAAATTGCGCTCAGAGCGCTTGCGCGTTATTCTAGCTTGTAAGACTCTCCTGAGGCGGAAGCCGGGAGAGATAGGCTTTGGGGCAGAAATATTTTTAAAGTGTTGTTCTATTTGTGTTTTTAACGCTGCAACTCAGAAAAGTGCATTGAGACCTGCACCGCGCTCTGGGGGCTTACTCACCTTTCCTCCACCGCATTCTACCCCGGACTCCCTCGCAGCCAATTAGGCGCTGACGCGGGAGCAGCCAGGGGTAAGCGCCAACTTGGGGGGATTGTGAGGGTTGCAGACCAGTCGTTGTTCTCCTCCCGCCCCATAAATGGCCACCAGCATTCGTCCGCGCAGAGGGCGGGCGCGCCAAAGGCGCGCCTAAGGCAAGCCCGTCTGCGCCCGTCCGAGCCAGTCCATCGCCCCTCGCCAGAGACGCTGGCCAAAATTTGCCGGGGCAAGTGTATTATTCCTGAGAGGGTCTGCTTAATCTACGCCCTGCAAAACATCATGGCTGCATGGCCCCTCTACACCCCTTGAGTGGCCCGCTAACCTGCCCGTGTGGCTTGTTCTCTCTTTCTACACCCACTGCCATAGGAACCTCCCTTAAACCTCCCATGCAACAACAGTTAAAGGTGATACAGCTGAATGTGCGGTCGCTAGTTAAGCATCATGTGAAAATACTCAACCTTATAATTGATTAAGTGCCTGACATATTCTTTTTAACTGAAACATCGATGAGTGACGATATGTCCACTATTTCTAACCTAGCTCTCCCCCCTGACTATTCGATTTTTATGGTAAATAGAGCTACCAGAAGAGGCGGTATTGCCGTGATCACGAGATCTGCATATTCCTGCCTTTTTGAGAAGGTCAATATGGAAGGGGGGGAATGTTTCGACTAGAAGACTTTCACGCTCTGTTGGAATCCGACCCGTTGGGTCCTTATAATAACGTTGAGACAGGATATGACTCCTTTTGTGCGTGGCTTACCCGAGCACTCGATACTCTTATACCAGGTACCTGGGTCAAAGGGCGTACTCAGGAGACTAATCCCTGGTACAATGATACCTTGGCGGGCCAGAAGAAGACTTGCAAAAGGTATGAGCGTGATTGGAGGAAAGACTATTCCTCTGATAAAAAAGCCCGTTATCTAACGGAGCTTGCATATTATAGAGCGATGTGCACGACACGGGCGGAGTACTATGCCTCCAAAATAAAAATGAGTTCCAACCCCTCTAAAGTCATTTTTTAAATTCTTAAAGAGCTTAGCACTAAAAAATCTCCGAAAATCATCCCTACGTCCGCAGATCAATGTGAGGAATTGGCTACTTTTTTTGTGGAGAAAATTCATGGTATATATCAATCCTTTACTCCCCCTTCTGTGTCTTGTTCCATCTCCCCCATGAGGCCTAGCCTTGCCTCCCAACTGTCGGTTATCCCGGAAATTTCTTAGGAAGATTTCAATAAATTAATTGGGCACATTAAGTCTGGCTCTCCGGCTGATCCTCTTAAGCCCACCCAGTTTAGAGAATCCTCTCTGCACTGCCTGGCCCCGCTGCACAGTCTTATTACCACCTTTTTTTCATCTGCCACTGTCCCAGCTAAATGGAAACAGGCATGGGTCTTTCCCATACTAAACAAACGGACCCTAGACCCTCTGAAACCGGAAAATTTCAGACCTATCTCCCTGCTTCTCTGGGCGGCTAAGATCGCTGAATCCCATGTTAATTCAATCCTCACTAACATTCTGAACGGCAATAACATTCTGGACGAAACGCAACATGGGTTCCGAGCCGGACATAGTACAGAGACGGCTCTCCTGGCTATGACGGAACACCTTCGTTCCACTCTTGATCACGGTCAAACGGCGGCACTGATCTTACTGGATCTCAGTGCCGCGTTTGACACCGTCTCCCATCAGATCTTGCTCCACTGGCTTGAAGAAGCAGGTGTCACGGATTTGGCCCTGGCTTGGTTCAGGTCCTTCCTGACTGAGACTTCATTCCGTGTTTCTACCCCTCCCTTTCTTTCCAGGGCGCACGCTATTGAGCAGGGTGTTCCTCAGGGCTCTGCACTGAGCCCCACCCTGTTCAATCTTTACGTCCAACCACTAGCTGCGGTCGCCAAAATATGGGACCTTAACATTGTCTCTTATGCTGACGACACGCAGCTGGTGGTCGCCCTTACGGAAGGTACCACCCCTGACCCTGCCAGATTCAAGGCTGGCTTGGCTGCTGTGGCAGAATGGATGACATCTAACTGCCTCCAGCTGAATGCCGCCAAAACCGAGGTCTTACTGGTCGGAAAGAACACCCATTTATGGGGAGACCACTGGTGGCCTAATATCTTGGGTAATGCCCCTACACCTAAGACGGAAGTAAAAAACCTGGGGGTCTGGCTAGACTCAGCTCTCAGCTTTTATACCCATACGAAAAAAGTCGCTGCCACGTGCTTTGGCATAACACGCTGCTTGAAACCAGCTCTAAAATGTTTTGGTCCCGCCACAAGACAGCTTATTATCCAATCTACAGTTATGTCCAGACTGGATTACGCCTGTTCTCTGCTGCTGGGTGCCAACCAACCAGAAATTGCCCGAATGCAACGCATTCAAAATGCGGCGGCCAGAGCCTTAGTGGGCTTGCCCCGGTTTAGTTCCATCTCTGCTACCATCCAGAGGCTCCATTGGCTCTCAGTAGTCCAGCGGATACAATTCAAGACCCTTTGCATCTCGTTTAAAATCCTGAGATATAACATCCCCAAAATGCTTGGTACCCTGCTGGAAATGTATGTTCCCACCTGTGCCTTACGCTCGGCCGGACAAAACTTGGTTAGAGTACCGCGGAATAATCGAAGCCGAGCGGGCGGAAGCTCATTCCGCCTTCCTGCAGCTAAACTTTGGAATGCATTACCAGCCCGCATTCGCGAGGTTAAAGGACTACTAGAGTTCAGGAAAGCCATCAAGACTCATTTATTTCCCCTGACCTAATCCCTTCTGTTTGCTTCCATGCTGCCTGCCTATTTTTCCTTTAAGCTGGATACAGCGCCGGGACGCCCCTTTGCTGGGGCAGCTGAGCGCTTTACAAGTCTGTTTAACATAACATAACATAACATAACATAACATAACATAACATAACATAACATAACATAACATAACATAACTGATGCGTGATCTGAGAGAGTGGCAACTACTATTTCAACCCCTGTCGTGAGCACATGTACAGGTGTGGATGCCAAAAGATAATCTAGCCTGGCGTATGTTTTATGCGCATTGGAATAGTAAGAGTATTCGCGGCTTTGGGGATGAAAGCTACGCCATAAGTCATTGAGATCTAGATCGCGTAGACGGGTCAGTCCCTCTGTGGAAAGGGCGCCTGTTGATGCGTGCACTGACAAGATCTGTCCAGTGTGTTATCAAGAACTAGGTTCATGTCTCCTCCAAATAGTATGTGGAGATCTGACGTGGCAGTCGCTTCAGTAAGGGCGGAGTGTAGGAATCGTTCCTGACCATCATTCGGGGCAAATAGTGAGCCAATGGTAAATGTGAAATGACCCAGGGTAAATCTGTAAACTAATAGTCTACCCTTTATTTCGGCCTCCTTGAGCAAAACCTCCCGTTTAAACCGTTGTGCCACCAAGATAGCCACCCCAGCTGTTTTAGTTGGGCCTGAGGAGAAAAATTAATTTGGGAACTTCCGGGACTGAAGGCGGTGACAGTCCTTGGCCAAGATGTGCGTTTCCTGCAGTATGCAGATATCTGCTTGGGCGTTTTCCAGGCATGAACGGCTCTGCGCTTTACTGGGTTATTAAGACCCCTCACGTTTAGGGTAAGTATTTTAAGTGTGGTAGCAGGCATTCACAGTGACAAGAATTAGGAGGGCAAAGGTGGAGTCCCTGGACCGGTAGTACAGAGGTGTAGAGCGAGCACGCACCTCTGAGCACTAGGGCTACCTAGACTAACCCTGAAAGGTAGGTGGACAAAGAACACTGAACATCACCAGTAAAAAACCCCAAAAAAGGAAAAAGTTGAAAAAAGAAAACTGTAACATATTGTCCACTATCCGCAGGTAATTGGAAATGATACGAATTTGGGTAGTTGAACAGAAATTCAAAAGTCCCCCTCCCGCCAACGGCTCTGGCCACATAACAAGCAATCAGTCTTCTATCTGAAACCACAAGGATCAACCAGGTTGGGAAGTGGCTAGTTCTGCCGAGTCCGTTTCCAGGGCATATATTTGCATATGGCTGGGTTCAAACTGGAATGGCATGGTGAGCAAAAAAACGATGGATTTAGGCCCAGCTCGCTGTACTGGGGTGAATGTATGACATTTTTCTGCATTTTGTCCATCAACAGTTTTTTTTGCATTTGTCACCCTGAGTGGGACGGGTATGCCCAGACGTGGGTCCTGTGCTCTCCATGCCACTGGAATCACGCTATCCTGGCTGAAGAGGGGTAAAACCCTGAAATCGGTCCTAGAATGCTTGTTTCCAGTCCAGAGAGGACCTGGCTTCGCAGTTCAGGTTGGACTGATCCCAAGAGGCACAGGGTCAAGACTGATTTGCATATGGCTGGGTTCAAACTGGAATAGCATGGTGAGCAAAAAACGATGGATTTAGGCCCAGATCTCTGTACTAGGGTGAATGTATGACATTGTTCTGCATTGTGTCCATCAACTGTTGTTTTTGCAGTAATTACACTGGGCCGGATTGTGGTAACTTGCTATACACTGGACTTCCCAAATATCCAGCTGATAGACTGCAGACAGTCCCAAACATGGTAGTGAGATGTGTTGAGGTCCAAAGACTCAATTGTTAGCCACAGCTCTATTGACTACCTATAGAGAAGCGGGTGTGGCTCAAGTGCCTGTGCATGGCACATAAAGGATTATATGGATAAGGACCAATTGATGTATGGGGAAAAAATCACAAATACCTACCCTCCCGCTTTGAAGATCCCATGCATCATTCCTCCTAAAAACTCCAAACCCTTGTGAAGGTTTGTGCATGTAGGAAAGCTTTTACCATATGCATGGCTAAGGTCTAGAACCAGTGGCGAACTGAGATAAGAAGCAAACCGCTTGAAGTTTAGAAAGCTGCCAAAAACCTAGCTCTATAGCAAGGATTTTTGTCTTGATCAGGGTATCTTTAGCTATTTCTTTCTTTGGCCCCTTCCGTGGATATCTGCCAAGCTGCAGTATATCTTTCGGGGTCGCAAGTGCATTATACAAGATTATTACAAAATATTAATAATATTAGAAAGACGTGTTTTGGCTGTGATTAGAAAGTTTATTGCTGAGGCTGCTGGACATTTAAGGAGCAGAAGATATACTTGGTTTAAAGAGCAACAGACGATATGCTTGCTTTAAAGAACAGTGCAAAAAGGACTGGAAACTGTAACAAAAGCTACTGATGTAAGGAAGAGGCCAGCACTCCATCCATTTTTGTCATTCTGGACTTGTGTTCCAGCTCCATCCCAGCCAGCTGCCTGTTATAGCTTTCAAGGTTATTGACTACAGGATGGTGGCATTGACAAATTTACTGCTTCCAGGTGTGTGGCGACGCGAGTACACTGATATAGTGAAAGACTTTCTTTTACACTCAGGGGAACTGCTAAGTGTGCTGGTTTCCGCTGTGGTTGGCCTTTTGCATTTAAGGGTGTCATGTAATTGGAAATATAGTAAAAAGCCAAGAGTTCTGCATATTACATGTCAAAACCACACTGTGATGGCTGCATTCCCAAACAAGCACAGGGAAACCAACTGCTTCTCAGCAACCAATGGCTGCAATGCACAGGCTCACTTCCCCCTCTGAGCTAGCATATCCTGGAGAAACACTACGGCGCCAATGTCTCACATGTATCATGTGTAGGTATATCATATATGTAAAGATATCTATATACATACTTATATACTTATAGAGGTGTGTGTGTATATATATATATATATATATATATATATATATATATATATATATACACACACACATATACATATACATTTATTACACAGTGGCAGCCATCACTGTGTAGTCATAGTTTCCATAGGAAGACCCTATTTTGCTTACTAATAACTTTTCCGCAGGTTGACAAATCTGCATGAAACTATCCGTAAAAAGGGTCATCTGACTCAGTCCTTCCAGGAAAGTTTTGTGCCGATCTTTCAAGCTGGGGCCAAGAAATAAGGGTGAGGGTTCCAAAACAATGTTTTCCCCTGTTAATTCCGATAGGATTTTGCCCTCAAATGTAAAAAAAACCAGATAAATGGAATTACACAGAATTTGCCAAATTTAGTAAAAAGGTTAGAACTGTACTCAGAAAGTGTGCTTTTTGTGATTTGCAATTTGCTCGGGTTGAGCTTGAAGGGGGTAAAAAGGTGGATAAATCTGGATTGTTTGTTACCAGAAGGACCCCCCCAGGGCAAAAAAAATTATATTCTGCTGTGGGCACTGTGGTACTCCCACTGGCTCAGGGCGGCCCTCACATGAGGTACTGAGGTAGTCCCATGGGAGCAGCCGCTCAAGGTTCACCCCATGGTGCAGTGATACCGTGCAAGCATCACTGGGGAGAGATTGTGTGCTATTATGGTACCATTGAGGTGAAGCTTGTGCAGTGGGAACAGCAGTAGTACTGTGGTACACGCAAAATATTTTAAAATAATATGTACAAAACACAAGGGGGTTGGGTGTCCGCAGAGGGTTAACAACATGTGTGTGCACTTTATTCCTTATTCCTTCAATACTTTCAGATTCCAGCAAGAGTACTCTCGTAGCCACAATCCAGAGTATAACCTTGTTGAATTACTATGTGGCCATGAATTGATGGGATTTATTAGGGGGACACACATTAAGGACACCTCACTCAATACAATATGCCAACATAATACATGAATTCAACAAGTTTACACATGTCCTCTCCTCAAAGAAAGAAACTCAAAGCGGAATTGTATATCATAAAAATAATAAACGCAAGTGTCAATCAATCAATCAATCGGGTTTGTAAAGCGCGCTACTCACCTGTGAGGGTCTCAAGGCGCTGGTGGGGGGGTGGCTCCGGATCAGTCGAAGAGCCACGTCTCGAGGTCCTTCCTGAACGTGTGCAGGGTCAGGGAGCGCCTGATGTTTATAGGGAGCTTGTTCCATATCTTGGCAGCGATGCAAGAGAAAGCTCTCCCGACGGTTTTGGTTCTGCGGATGCGGGGGACCTCGGTCAGGGCGAGGTCGACGGAGCGGAGATTCCTCTTGGGGACGTGGAAGGATACTCTCTTGTTTAGGTATTTGGGTCGGATGTTGTTGAGGGATTTGTTGGGGTGGGTGAGGAGTTTGAAGATGACCATCTTCTTGAGGGGGAGCCAGTGGAGGCCTTGTAGGTGTTGGGTCATGTGCTCGTGACGCAGAGGCCCGAGGACGAGTCTGGCTGCGGCGTTCTGGATGGTTTGTAGTTTGTGTAGAAGAGTGCTGTTGATTCCGGCATAGAGGGCAGTGTATAATAACAAGGAAAATGTAACAGGCAAATAGTATTCTTCAAAAAAAAAAAAATAGTACGAATTTGAACATATAGACATTCATAATCATTAAATGTGCTTGGACATTCCAATTCTCCTCTCAAACCGCACACCTCTTTTAAACTCTCCATTTACATACTTAGTAACACAATTTACATGACTACAGTTTACCACTGCATCATTCTTTGAAGGACAACACACAAGTCCACTTCCTCCTGTCTCATCTAGTCCCAAATCTGAACTTCCAACACCTACACCAAATATTCACCTGTTACAACGCAATTTTTACTCCGCACTACCACTACAACGCAGGCATTACAACGCATACCGTTACAACGCATTGCGCTGGGGGGCGCTCTAGGATAAGAGGTAAGTTTAATTTACTATCCAACACCTTCCCTAGGGTCCACGGGGACTGGAGTTAGAATAGTAAATTATACTTACCACTATCCAGCACCCCAAAGCGCTATGCGTTGTAGCGGTATGCGTTGTAAATACCGCGTTGTAATGGTATGAGGAGTAAAAGTATGCGTTGTAACGACATACATCCCCTACACCAACCTCTGCTAAAGCATCATGTACTGCTCGATCTTAGATACCAGAGAAATTGCCATTGCCCATCCAAGAACCACATAATCCTTCTCAACCATCTACACTCCGACACCAATCGGGTTCACACAACTTTCATTTGCTCTCAACGTTGACTCCACCTTAGGTACCTCACTGCTGGAGTGGTATAAGGAAGTGTATTTCTGCTTGACACACAGCTCTCTGTGAACTGGACACAATTATCACTCAACAAAATAGCACACCCCTTTCCTGTCCAATTTATTTAAAAGTATTCTGACAGAGCAAGTGAGCGAAATGTCAGATGTATGGGTCATCACAGGACAAGGAACTTCATTCCACTAGTTAGCTGCTATCTTTAAAATTTAAACAGGAGTCTGATCACGAAGAGGAGTGTGTCAGGAGGAAACCAGAAAAACAGACCATTGCTGTTACAAAATGGAGTTGTGTTGCCTGGACTCCACATTATAAATGGATAACTTCTTCATTTATATAGCAGGAAAGGTTCAGTAACATCAAGTTCATTTACAGGTTTATGTAGGTATCTGCAGAATACACCGCCAGAAGCATGGTACTTCCCTCCTCAGGTCAGATGTCATCTGGTGTAACTGTCAGACCAACACACAAAAGCTGCACATGTGCATTCAGTCTAGTGTGATGTGCACCCTTCACACAAACACCACATGGGCATCACACCCAGTAGAGGGTGCACCTTCCACTCAAACATACATTCAACCAAGTGTAGTACACAACCTCCATGCAAAAGATACAAAGGTATTCAGCCTAGTGGAGTACACATACCTCCACACAAACAGCACATGGGTCTTGAAATTAGTGACGAAAATATGCTCCATCTGGCCACCTCCCGCACCCTTACAAAAACAAGCATTGGCATAGCCAATAGGTCTCGCATTTTGGACCTATGCTGTTTGCTGGTGTTATATTTACAACAAGGGGTGATGAGGGACAGAGTCTCTGAATTAAGCAGAAAGCTCTCACCCAGTCAAGAGATCAGGGCTAGATCCAACACCGTTTTTTAGCTCACTGCACCATCCCAGTTTCAGAACCTGGCTGTATGCAAATTAGTCTGTTCCTGTCCCAGTGCATGATGGGAACAGGGCAAACCAAACTACAAAAGCCAATTCTTACACTGGGAAGGAAACAAGCTCCCGGGGACCGGTTTCTGGCATTACAGCCGTCTTCGGCCCGGTTTGCTTGAATCCTGATGGTGCAATGAGCAAGGGTCTCACATCTGAGAATACCCTTCCACGCTTAGGGTGGACAAAAATATTTACAACAAGGGGTGATGAGGGACAGAGTCTCTGAATTAAGCAGAAAGCTCTCACCCAGTCAAGAGATCAGGGCTAGATCCAACACCGTTTTTTAGCTCACTGCACCATCCCAGTTTCAGAACCTGGCTGTATGCAAATTAGTCTGTTCCTGTCCCAGTGCATGATGGGAACAGGGCAAACCAAACTACAAAAGCCAATTCTTACACTGGGAAGGAAACAAGCTCCCGGGGACCGGTTTCTGGCATTACAGCCGTCTTCGGCCCGGTTTGCTTGAATCCTGATGGTGCAATGAGCAAGGGTCTCACATCTGAGAATACCCTTCCACGCTTAGGGTGGACAAAAATATTTAGAACAAGGGGTGATGAGGGACAGAGTCTCTGAATTAAGCAGAAAGCTCTCACCCAGTCAAGAGATCAGGGCTAGATCCAACACCGTTTTTTAGCTCACTGCACCATCCCAGTTTCAGAACCTGGCTGTATGCAAATTAGTCTGTTCCTGTCCCAGTGCATGATGGGAACAGGGCAAACCAAACTACAAAAGCCAATTCTTACACTGGGAAGGAAACAAGCTCCCGGGGACCGGTTTCTGGCATTACAGCCGTCTTCGGCCCGGTTTGCTTGAATCCTGATGGTGCAATGAGCAAGGGTCTCACATCTGAGAATACCCTTCCACGCTTAGGGTGGACAAAAATATTTACAACAAGGGGTGATGAGGGACAGAGTCTCTGAATTAAGCAGAAAGCTCTCACCCAGTCAAGAGATCAGGGCTAGATCCAACACCGTTTTTTAGCTCACTGCACCATCCCAGTTTCAGAACCTGGCTGTATGCAAATTAGTCTGTTCCTGTCCCAGTGCATGATGGGAACAGGGCAAACCAAACTACAAAAGCCAATTCTTACACTGGGAAGGAAACAAGCTCCCGGGGACCGGTTTCTGGCATTACAGCCGTCTTCGGCCCGGTTTGCTTGAATCCTGATGGTGCAATGAGCAAGGGTCTCACATCTGAGAATACCCTTCCACGCTTAGGGTGGACAAAAATATTTACAACAAGGGGTGATGAGGGACAGAGTCTCTGAATTAAGCAGAAAGCTCTCACCCAGTCAAGAGATCAGGGCTAGATCCAACACCGTTTTTTAGCTCACTGCACCATCCCAGTTTCAGAACCTGGCTGTATGCAAATTAGTCTGTTCCTGTCCCAGTGCAACCCGGTAGCTTGTCTCCTTTCTGGTGAAGAATTGGCTTGGTAGTTTAGTCTGCCCTGTTCCCATGATGCACTGGGCCAGGGACAGACTGATTTGCATATAGCCAGGTTCTGAGCTGGGATGGGGCAGTGAGATAAATAACGGTGATGGATCAAGCCCTGATGGGGGCGTGGCTTGGGCGCCGATGGCGATGGTCGCCTGAGAGCTCGGCTCCGGGACTGAGCCCGGGATTATCCTGTTAATCGGAGGCCGCGGGGCACCCTAGCCCCCGCAAATCGTCGTCCGGCCCGACTGGACCCTACTGAGACACCTGGCACAGCCTGGACGGGTGGTGATCCGCCCGAAACTCGAAGTTTGTGGTCCCGAGGAGAGCGACCCAACATGGCGCCCGGACCCCTTTGTCCCCTTGGACGGGACCATTAGCCTGGAAGAACGTCGCTGGTCACAGCGTGCCCTCCGCTCTTTTGTCTTCCTGGAGAGTGAGGAGCTGGACTTTGCCCTGCTGAGACTCTGATATTGGTGATTGCGCCTGGACGGTCGGAAGCCCCTACCATAGTGTACCCCGGCACACGGACGCCTGGAGGTCCTGACGGTGGTGCTGACCCCCGACGCGGCGCTTGGCTGCATCCCCCGATCGACCCGATCCCATGGGAAGCACAACCCCCTGGCGCCACAAAGTCTCTGGTGGTGTGGGTGGCCCTCGCTCCGGATCCTCGTCAACCAGACGGGCCTGCCCGGCCTGGCGCCGAGTGTCTCCGCCTCCTCCTCAGCGCTCTCAGACGACACTGTGGTGGCGCGAGCCGAAACTGTGGAGATCCACCTGGCCCTGGAGAAGAGGATCACCGGCCCTCACCCCGAGGACCAGCATCCGGGAGAGTTATAGCCGGCGCCCGCACTCGGTGGCACCTTCATCTGAGTCCACACTGTGCGCTTCCCGCGACATGGGGAAGCCGAGAGGGGCTAAGGGGACTACCCCGGCCGCCTCTGACTCGGAGACCCCGGACAAGGAGGGCCATGGAAACCCGGGAAGTGCTGGTGGCGCGCCGCTGCAGCAACAGTTTGATCGCGTCCTGGAGGCGATTGCGACCACACGCTCGGCCCTTCAGCAGGACATTGCCCAGGTGGCGACGAGCCTGGGCCTCCTCAGGGCGGATCACGGCAAGCTGTCGGACAGGGTCAAAGAAGTGGAAGGCTCGGTGAAAACCTTGGAGCCGGCGCAGCGAACCTTGGCCGCGACAATGAAGGATGCCCTAACCCGGATTTCTGCCCTGGAGCAGCGAGCGGAGGATGCGGAAGGCCGTAACAGGCGCAACAACATCCGAGTGGTAGGCCTGCCGGAGAAGATCGAGGATGGCGACATGGTGGCCTACTTGGAAGCCTGGCTCCGAGACACGGTGGCCCCGGAGGGCCTATCCTCTTTCTACACCCTTGAACGGGCTCATAGAGTCCCAGCAAGGCCACCGCAACAGGGCCGTGCACCGCGTCCAGTGGTGGCGCGCCTCCTGCATTTTCGCGACAGGGACCTCATCCTCAATGCCGCTAGACATAATGGCCCCTTCAAGGTGGAGAACAGCCAGGTGAACATCTTCCCGGACTACACCTATGAAACCCAACGCAGGCGGTTTTCATTCTTGGCGGTCAAGCGCGAGCTCTGGAGCGAGGGCATCCAATACTCGCTCCTATTTCCTGCAAAGCTCCGCGTCATTGTCGATGACAAGACTCAATTTTTTGATACCCCGGAGGATGCCTGTAACTGGCTTGAACTATATAGAGCTGGGAAAGATGGTTTTGCCTCCGCATCTCAGCCATCGGCGGAGCCGGGACAGCGACGGCGATCTACGAGGGTGCGGAGTCGACGGGGCCAGTCGGGCGGCCCTTCTACTGCGGAGACATCGACGGAGCGGAAAGGAGTACTGGAGGTGTTGTCTGCACTGTCTGGTTCACGAGATGATACCATTGCGGAAGAAGAGAACCCTGGTGACGAGGGGGCATCGACGGACTTGGAGAACTCGGTGACAGATAGCATCAGCACACCGGTGATCACGCCGAAATCGGTTGAGGACCTTCTTGATGGACAGGGTTGACGGGGTGAGCTGCATCCTTTTGGGTGGGGGCCCGTAGCGGGGGTGGCGGGAGCCGATGGTTCAGCATGATCTCCGGAGAAGCGGGGGGTGGGGTGCCTTGCCTTTGCCCCGAGGGTTTCCGTTACTGTTTTGGGCTTGCTTTAGTCCTGGTAGCCAGGGCATCGAGGGCCCACTGCCGCCACCCAGCCCGCACCTGGCCCTTAAGGCCTTCCTACGGTGGCGACCGTAGGATTAGTTGGGGACGAAGGGTTTCTCTGAGGGCATGGTTTGGATGGGAACTAGATGGAGTTATTTGGGTCCTGTTCTGGGGAGGGTGGGCAGGGGTTTGGTTAACATAAGAGTTGTTGAGTTTTGGTTGGGGGAAATGGCCGCCATCAGTGCTGGGGTGATTGTTGTTCGCTCTTTGTTGGGACCCAGATGGGGAGACTTTTCACGGACAGTATGGGACAATGGCTGACGTTGCTAATGTGAAGTGTATTACTTGGAACGTGCGGGGGCTTCATACCATGTCTAGGCGGCACAAAGTCCACGCTTATTTAGTGCGTAGGGGAATACAAATGGCGCTGCTGCAGGAGACCCATCTGAACAAGGCGGAGGGGGCGGCGCTACAGCGTAGGTGGAGGGGGCAGGTCTTCTACACGTCGTACTCCGCGTATGCCAGGGGGGCGCTTATCTGGATTAGGGCTGGGGTTCCCTTCCAGGTCACAAACTCAGTGGTAGATCCAGAGGGGCGTTACGTGGCCATCTCGGGCACTCTGGGGGGGAGGGACCTGAAAGTTTGCTGTGTATACGCACCTAACATGGACCAGATTGCCTTCCTTTCTAGGTTATCGGGCTCGTTGGCCCACTTTTTCACGGGGCCCCTCCTGCTCGGTGGGGACTTCAATTCGGTAGTGGATGTGGAGACCGATCGCTCGCACCCGCCCCTCCCTGATTCTCCGGTCCGCCGTGTGGCTAAAGGTCGTAGGGACTGGCAGACACGTTGGGGTCTGACGGATATTTGGAGGGCGCAGCACCCCGACGCTAGAGACTACTCCTACTTTTCGGGCCTACACGAGTTGCACGTTAGGCTAGACGGGTTTCTTGGCTCGACTGAACTGGTTTCAGCGGCGATCCGTTCCGAATACTTGACTAGGACCATCTCGGACCATAACCCCCTCTTGCTGGCCCTTCGCTGGTTTCCGGGGGCGCCGGCGGTGCCCACCTGGAAGTTACGCCCTGAGATCCTCGAGGACACTGTATTCAGAGCGGACTTAGGTGATAAGATCGAGGAGTATTTCGCGTCCAACGGGGGCTCTGCGAGCTCGAGAGCGCTGGAATGGGACGCTTTTAAGGTGGTGGTGAGGGGTTATTGCATCACCAAGAAGGTAGGTATGAGGCGGGTTATCCTCGATGACTTGGACGTGGCTGATCGGAGGCTTCGTGAGTTGGAACTCCGCCGCCCCGGGCACCCTGAACTCCTGGGACGCACGGCAGAGGCGAAGGAGGCGGTGGCGGCAGAGGTCGAGCGGCTGCGCTGCTTCGACTACAAGGCCTATACGGTTCGGTCCCTCGCAGAAGGGGATAGATCGAGCGCATTGCTGGCATGGCTGGCTAACCCTACGCGCCAGACCTCACTGACGACGTCCATGCGCATGGCGGACGGGACCATGGTGCACACTCAACCGGAGATTTTAGGCTGCTACCGGCACTACTATGACCAGTTATATCGCAGTCGTGCTGCCAAAGACCCTGACCTTCTCGAGGACTATCTGAGGCCCCTGGAGCTCCCAGCGGTGGAGCCTGACGTGGCGAAAGCCCTGGGGTCCGATATTGAACTGGGGGAGATCCGCAGCGCCATTAAAAAGATGGCGCGGAATAAGACCCCAGGTCTAGACGGTCTTCCTGTGGAATTTTACGCGGCCTATGCCGACCTCCTAGCTCCGAGACTGGTGATCGTATATAGAGAGGCGAAGAGGCTTGGCCGACTACCCGGCTCGATGCGCGAGGCCCTGGTGGTTCCCCTCCTCAAGCCGGGGCGGGACTCGACCGATCCGGCATCCTACCGTCCCTTATCGATGCTGACGGTCGATTATAAGATTCTGAGCAGCATCTTGGCCTCGAGACTGCTGGGCCACATGAGCTCCCTGGTACATGAAGACCAGGCTGGGTTCATCCCCAAGCGCAACACGACAATGAACATCCGTAGGTTGTTCCGCTTGCTGGGTGAACCGCTTGTGGATGCTCCGTGCCCGGTGGTCCTATCGGTGGACTTAGAGAAGGCGTTTGATAGCCTGGAATGGGACTACCTGCACACTGTGTTGCGGCGGTTCGGCCTCGGCGAGGGTTTCATCAGGTGGACCGCGGTCTTATATACCTCCGTATCGGCCAGGGTTCGGGCGGGTCCGTTAATTTCCTCGCAGTACCCGGTAGAAAGAGGCACGAGACAGGGCTGCTCGTTATCCCCACTTCTTTTCGCGCTGGCGGTGGAGCCTCTCGCACTGCTACTCCGATCAGGGGCTCATTACAATGGCTTCTGGACACCTTCGGGCCCGCACCACATTTCGTTATATGCCGACGACCTGTTGCTCTTCCTTGAGGACCCAGTCGAGGCCCTACATGGAGCTGAGACGGCGCTCACGGCGTTTGGGGAGGTCTCGGGCCTACGAGTGAATTGGGCTAAGACATGCCTTTTCCCGGTTCGCAGAGGCACCCCTAGTCCAGTCCTCAATAGAGAGATTAGATGGGAACCTGACTGCTTCAGGTACCTGGGAGTGTATATCTATCATGACCCATCTGACCTCCTGGACGGAAACATTACTAGATGCAGTCGAGCGCTACGGGGTAATATGGACTTCTGGGCTACGCTACCGCTTTCGTTGGCGGGACGGGTCGCTCTCCTTAAAATGGTGGCTCTTCCCCGGCTGCTGTATTATTTCCGGGCGCTACCGGTTTGGATCCCGCCAGCCACATTTAGGCTCCTACGGTCGATGATAGTCGGATTCCTCTGGGGCTCGGGCCGCCGAAGAGTGGCCCTTAAAACCCTGATGAGGCCGAAAGCCGAGGGTGGGCTCGCGGTGCCGGATTTTGAGAAATACTATCTGGCGGCGCAGCTCCAGACCCTCACCCAGGAGATTGCCAGGGAATTCCGAGGCCCGGAGGACAGGAGAGGTATAGGGATGGCCAGGCATGTCCTATCCTTCATAGCTCTACGCCAACGTTTGACCTTGCAAGACCTGACGCTGGAGGAGAAGACCATTCGCCTGTGTTGGAACCGGGCCCACGCCCTGGGCCAATTGCAAATACCGTATGCGCCTGAAATACCATTAGGGATGTTGACGGCCTTGCCCCATGGCGGTGATTGGTCACGATTGGCGGACTGGGAGGACGCGGGGTTGCAGTTGGTGGGGGATCTTTATGAGGCTGGGGTACTCTTGCCCTTTCAGGAGCTCATTGACCGCTTCGAGATTCCCCGTGGAGACTTCCTGTTGCACTCGGCCCTGGTCCGAGCGATCCAGGCGCACTGGAAAGGCGGACAGGAGGAACCTCCTACGTCTCCGGTGTGCCAATACGTCATGATGTCTGCGGGCACGGTGAAGGCGGTCACCTGCCTCTACGGTAGATTGATAAATGAAGGGCTGACCCCCCTTACGACCCTGAGGGCCCGTTGGGAGGCAGACATAGGCAAGGAGATCCCGGAAGCGACCTGGTCTCAACTCGTGCGGCGAGCTTGGAAGGGGACGCGCCACGCCCGTTTTCAGTTGGTCCACTATTATATACTCCATCGGGCATACCTGACCCCGGCGAAAATCCAACAGTACTTCGCCACGGGCTCGGCAACTTGCCCCAGATGCCCGGCGCCGGAGGCAGACCTCCTCCATATGTTGCGGGCCTGCCCGGGTTTGTCCTCCTACTGGGTGGAAGTGGGGAAGACCCTGACGGAGGTGACGGGGAGACCCCTTTTGGTCGATGCGGCGGTGGGACTTTTGCATTGGTTTCCACATACCCCCAAAAACAAAATTTCCAGTAAATTTATTGATTTGGGGCTTCTCTTGGCCAAACGAGAGGTGACCAGGAACTGGAAGGCACGAGCTGGTCCGACTGGGAGCAGGTGGCACAGCGAACTCTTGAAGTGGGCGGCGGGAGAAAGCACGCTGAGATACCAACTAGCTGGGAGACAGCGTAACGAAAAAGCACAGGAGGCAGCGCTAGAATGGGAGACACTAGTGCAGGCCCTCAGGGACTATTGCGCCCCCAGCGACTCTGATAGCGAGAATGCAGCGCGCCCCGAGTCTCGATAGGCGATTGCGTTTTCTGTTTCTGATACGCTCCTCTTGGGTCCTCTCATGAATCCTACTGCGGCTGCTACCATACACTGATGGCGGGGTTGGGTTGGGGAGGGATTACTTTGTAATTTAGTGTTTTGTGGGTGGGACTTTCTTTTGGGTTTTGTGGGCTTGTTTAGAAAAGCAGATGACGGACAGTGGATCATCCGGACCAGCTTTGCTCTCCTGCTGAGCCCCCACTGGATTTTGTCGCCCGACCTTTGGACTGGGGGCTGAATGATTGTATATGAAAACATGCTGCGGGGGGGTGGGTGGGATGCAGTTAATTGATTTTATTGGATTTATGATGCTGGTCATATATGTAACAGTTTGCTGATTCCTGCAATAAAAATATATTTCACAAAAAAAAAAAAATGGATCAAGCCCTGATCTTTGGACTGGGTAAGAGTGGTCTGTTTAATTCAGACACTCTGTTCATCACCACCCCCTTTTCTGAATCGTTTGCTGGTGTTGTGCATCATTGGCTAAAAGCAAAGGCCTTTTTTTCTGATGCTATGTGCCATTAATAAAAAAAATTAAGAATTAAAGAGTGCTGCAGGCAGTTAGAGGTTTACTTAAGTGCACTAAGAGACAGCAGGGAAGAGGGTGGGCAAAAGAAGGTGTATACAGGAAGCGCCCTTGCGTGGGTGAGGGGCACCATTCTGCAGTTTTCCAGCTGCATCTCCTTAGTCTCCGTGGGCAGTGCCAATTCCTCCGAGGCAGAGTTCCAAGTGAGGAGGAAGTGCTCCCAGAGCCTCTTTGCATTCTTTCTGTTTGTGGGTTCTGTGAGGTGGAGGAAAAGCGTTTCTTCTACTAGGATTTTTTCGGTGTCTGGCAGCTCCCAGTTGCACAGGCTGCTTTCCAAATGAGGCTTGGTGGGAGGTAGGCTCAGCCTGGCCTTTTTCCTCTCTCCTGATATCTTGCTTCCTGATGGGTGTTGGGGCTCGATCAGATCCTCGAGACCTAGATCAGATCCTCGAGACCAAAGTGAGCCCGACCTCCACGTGGCTTGTCACCCACGCTCTACCCTAGGTGCCAAACATTAAAGACAAAGCAGTGGACTTTGATGTAAAGCGTGCAAAAGGAAGAAATACAGATTTAGTGATGCTTGTCTGGTCTATTTTATATGTTTTCTGTAAGAACGTGGGTATATTTATAAGGTCTTTATTTACTTTGTTTTAAACATTATATATAATGAAAAAAATGCAAAATGCAAGGCTTTTGCCATAAAAAATTACGTTTTGGGGAAACCTCCCCTCACCGCCCAGCTGCAGGAGTCAGGCTGGCTCACTATGTACCATAACAGGGTACTCTGACATAATGTGCCTGGGCTGGTTCAGGTTCCCAATACGGCCCCGGCCTGAGCGACCCTGACTGAGTTCAGAGCGTGGAGGGGGTGAGGGGTGGGGGGGCGCTCCTCACGTTTTGTCACGCCACTGCGTCAAAACCGCCCCTGCATCCACTCGCATGCCCCCAGAGCAGGAGCCGCTAATTCCGATGACCACTTCCGGTTGACGGGTTGGGTGACGGAGCAGGCCTTCCGGTCCCCTCGCGCACCCAGGGCATCGAGGGCTCCAGACGCGCGCCGAGGTCAGTGGTCGTTTACTTCTTTCTCTGCCTTCATTGACGTGCTTGTGTTGTCTTGGCAGGAATGTTTTAATCGCATTAGATTATTATGACTACCAGACAGGGAGATAGCAAAAGCAGGACACGCTCATGGTAATCCGGGGCCTTCAGGGGCGCAAGAACCAGGAGTAAAGTGTTTTTTTCGACTTTGTATATGTACTGCCTATGTGAGAAGAAGCCTTTGAGTGGGTTGAAAAGTGCGTAAAAAGAGTAGCTAAAAATATATTGAAAGTCGGTTGCACAAAAAGTTATGACCTACTACTCCCCTTCAGTTTCATAGTGCTGTGAGCATAGGTATAATGTATTTCTTCAGCAAATCAGAGCTCATAGAAAATTAACGGCATATTGCTTTAACACCTAAGCACTAACCCATTTTATACATAATTATTCAGCACCCTCTAACCTAACGGCATCCGGAGATGTTCACATAAAATATCAGACATTGACAATAAGACTTTCTTCAAGTGAATAGGTCCAGTGTAGAAAATGATACGTGCATAGAGCCGTAACACAAGTGAGTGACAGAGATAACTTCCACCTTGCCTAACGCGTCTGCACAGATATGTGGCATAACTAAAACACATTAGAAAACACTTCTACACATCATAAGACATTTATTCGAAAGACAGTTACATCATTATAGTCTGTAGATGTCAAATTGTATGTGAAAATGCACATTGTTATTGAAGCACAAAAATACGAATCTTTAAAACACTTCTGCAAATACAAAATGGGCAGAGGATGTGGCCTATTGTGCTTGGGCGGTCAATCTCAAATCTGAGGAACCAGGTTCGAGTCTCGGCAATGGTGCTCAACATCCAGTGATTTCTGGGCAAATCACGTAATCTCCCCGGGGACGATTCACAGAACTAATTTAAGACAAAATCCTAAACTTACTACTTTTGGTATTCACAGAAGTTAGGATTTTGTCTTAAGTTTATCTTAAGACAAACTTAAGACAAAATCCTAACTTCTGTGAATACCAAAAGTAGTAAGTTTAGGATTTTGTCTTAAGTTAGTTCGGTGAATCGGGCCCCGTGCCTAACAAAAATGTGTGTCCTTCTGTAACGTAACTGGTGCTCATGTAAAGCTCTCTGATAAAGTTCGAGCTATACAAAACTTCGAGAAAATACGATGAGGAAGGAACTAAGTGAAAGACACAGTATCGAACTCCCACCCACACATCCACAGCTCTCTGTATGTTATGTTATGTTATGTTATGGGAATTTGTATAGCGCGCGGCTGCCCCAGCCAAGGGGCGTCCCGGCGCTGCGAGCTGACCAGAGTGCAGAATGAAGGTGCACAAAGAAAACAGATTATTGGAAAAGATGGGTTTTGATGGCCTTTCTAAAGGCTAAGAGATCATGCATCCCCCGTATGGTTACAGGCAGGCTGTTCCATAGCTTGGCAGCAAGGAGGCTGAAAGATCGTCCACCAACTCTGGCAAGTCTAGTGTGGGGAATGATCGCTAGATGTTGTCCCTCTGAGCGGAGAGATCTGCTAGGTGTGTACTCAGACAAGAGGGGACTCAGCAGTGGGGGAGAGGCGGTTTTGAGGATCTTGAAGGCTAAACATAGAGCCTTGAACTGGATCCTTTTTCCCACCGGGAGCCAATGCAGTTTTCTTAAGGTTCCTGAGACTGAAGAGTGGCGAGGGAGGCCGACCAAAGCCCTGGCAGCCGCGTTCTGGACTCTCTGCAGTCTGGTGGTTTCGGCCAGGTTCGCTCCCAAAAGGAGAGAACTTGCATAGTCCAGTCTAGAAAGGATCGTCGCCTGGACGATGAGCTGGCGGGTGCGGCAGTCAAAGAACTTCAGGATGGGCCTGATGTTGCGTAAAATGCCGAAGCACGTGGCGGCCACTTTCTTGGTGTGGATGGTGTATTTTAGAGCCGAATCGACCCAGACACCTAGATTTTTGACAAAGTCTTTTGGCTTGGGGGGTGGGCCCAGAATGTCAGGCCACCAATTATCTCCCCAGGATGCGGTATTTTTTCCCAAGAGGAGAATCTCGGTTTTACCGGCGTTTAATTGGAGAAAATTCGCCGTCATCTAGTTGGTGATGTCAATGAGTGTCTGTTTAAAGTGATGGGCTTCCAGACCACTGTTGTTATTCAAAGCCACCACCAACTGGGTATCATCTGCATATGATACCAAAGCCATTCCATTCCTTCTGGCCACCTCCGCTAACGGGCGGACATAGACATTGAACAGGGTAGGGCTAAGGGACGAGCCCTGCGGCACTCCCTGTCCAATGCTATGCTCCTTCGAGATGTAAGGGGGGGTGGAGACTTTGAAAGACCTGTTAGACAGGAAGTCTCTGAACCACCCCAGGGCTGCCCCTGTGACTCCAATTTCCTCCAGTCTCATCAAGAGGACCTCATGTGACACCGTATCGAAGGCAGCACTGAGGTCCAATAGGACCAGTGCTGCAGTACCGCCGGCGTCAAGAATGGAACGGAGGTCTTCAGAAACACTGAGCAAGGCTGTCTCGGTGCTATGACCAGCTCTAAACCCGTGTTGGGAGTCATCCAGGATGTTATTGGTGAGGAGGAAGTTGGACAAGATGTTATTGACGTGTGCCTCGGCCACTTTAGCAGGCCAAGGGAGCAGGGAGATCGGCCTAAAGTTCTCCGGAAGTGAGGGATCTAAAGTGGGTTTTTTTAGAATAGGGGACACCCATGCCTGCTTCCATTTGATAGGAACACTGGCAGTGGAGAGTGACCGATTGATGATGTCACGGACGTGATCTGTGATGAGTACATGAGCGTCACAGAAAAGGTCAGGCTTCAAGGGATCTGCCGGAGACCCGGATTTAATCTTTCTACAGATTTTAGAGAAAGTCTCACGTATAAGAGAATGTCTTGTAACATGAGGGTGGGTAAGAGTTAGAAGCTGCGAGCAGTACAGAGGACTTCTTGCTGGGTAGATGACTTGACATTATAATAAGTGTAATTGTTATGGCAAAAAATATTCTAGGGAATATGCAAGTACGAAAAAGAGAGTGTCTCAGTGACACTGGAATGTAGTAATAGGCATTAAAAGTCTGACAACGCAAGACTTCCTCCATTGATTTCCACGAGAGCTGGGAGTGATATTAGAATGCAAAGACGTATAAAAATCATTGTTCTTGGACAAAGCATCATTAGTCTGTATTATGTGCATATGAATAAGTCAGCCAGTACATCTTCTGCAAATGGGGCGAGGCCTGTTTAAAAAAAAAAAGGCCTCTAGGACTGCAGGACCATAGTTTTAGGAGGCACATCAATTGTAGGGAAATCATATACTTTTTAACAAGCCTTTCACATCATACAAACATTTGTGTCTAATGCTCCAGCCCGAACTGCAAAGCCTCCCTGAACCGGAATCATAATCTAGATGGCTTGTAATAGGTGCCTGGGTGATCATTTTCCTTTATTGAAGAGGTACCAAATTGAACATTTTGCGTAACATACGCAGGATGCCATAGCAGGAACTGCATACTGAAGAGCTTTACTAAGAGAACTGACAATGAAAATGCCCAGATTTCTGCTACCTTGTTCGATATAGGGATAGAGCCTAGCTCACTGGCCTACCCTTCATCCGACTAGATGGGATTAGCTTTACCAAGCAATACAATCTCGGTCTTAATCAGTGTTAATTTGATGTGTTTCTCCCTCTCTGGTTACAAAGCCGAGACTAAGCGTCATCAGCATTGAGATAACATTTAACATTCAAAAGCTCTGACAGTAGCAGCTAATGGAGATTTGCACACTAGGTACTTATAGTTGGGTGGTCTTTTCCATAGAAAGAACATTTGTTGGTTTGCTAATAACTTTGCCCCAGTTTGAAGAATCTTCACATAACTTTCCCCAAAAAACTTGCATCCACCTCTGCTCCTTCCTGGGAGGTTTTGGGGTGGTTTGTCAATCAGGACAGAGAAAAAAGGGGGGTCTCAAAATGCAAAATCCCATATAATTTCCTATACTTCTTTAGAGAAGACTACAGCAAAAACTGCTGAACGAAATTGCACCAAATTTGGCAAGAAGCTAGATCATGGTTCCTGGACTATGCTCTTTGTGATTTGCCCCAGGTAGCTTTTTATTTCCCTTGTGCCATCTCGCTCTCACTGGAATCAGACTCCCACAAGCGTTCTGATTGGCTGCCAGCAACATGAGAAAAGTGTTGTTGCCCGCCATTACATGGCTTGGGGACTTAGTCTCCTGTCCTGATGTTATATAAAACATTTGCAATGCAATAGGTCTCGTATTAGGAAAGTTTGAGCTATTGGTATTGTAAATGTCGTGTTCCCTGACCCAGGAACACACAGGAGACGGTAGGGCTTTCAATGTAATCTTTATTTGCTTCTCTAGTACATGCTTGTTGCCCTCGACCTCTCGCTCCGAGGTCCTGCTCCTTAGTGACCCCTGGTCCCCTCCCCTGGCCGGATGTGGTGTCCGGTATCTCTTGTCCCCACTGTGTGCCCCAGGGTCCTAGTGCCATTCCCACGGCACAACATCTCCCCCTTTGTTGTGAACAAAAAAGAGAGAGAGAGAGAGAGAGAGGGAGAGAGAGAGAGAGAGAGAGAGAGAAAGAGAGAGAGAGAGATGGATATGTGCGAAAAGAGCTCCATCCTTCCTACATGTGTTTGTCCACCTATTGTCTCTCTTTACATCTCCACAATCAGTCTCTTTGTCTTCTTGCACTCTCTTTTTGGTCGTTGTTCTCTGACGTTAGTTGGTGATTCTGTTGGTGCAGTGTCTTCACTCTGTTCTTGCTTTGGTGTCTCTTATTCCTTTATTTTTAGTTCTCTGAAGTGGGAGCTGTTCCACGTGATGTGATATCTGCCCACTGATGCCGTGATCATAGGCCCCTTGACTTCAGTCACTTTCAAAGGTTCCTTTGCGAATGCGCTGTCCGACTTTTTTACTTGTCTCTGTTTCACTAGCACAGTGTCTCCTTCTTTAATTGTTGTGCCCGTTGCGTGTCTTCCCTGGTCAGCATATGCCTTTATTTTCGCTTTCTGTTCCTTGTCTCTTGTCGCGATGTCCTTTTGTTCGGTTCGCTCTGCCTCCTTTAGCTGTGGCAATCTTGTTCTGCTTGAGCGCCCTAGTACCAGTTCTGCGGGGCATTTTCCCGCGGATCTGTGGGGTGTGTTGCGATAGTCCCTTAGCACCTGGCATAGGGCCTGCCCATTTGATATTTGCATCAGCTTTGCTCTCTGTATCGCCTTCTTGATTGTTCCTATGAACCGTTCTGCCATGCCGTTTGCCTGCGGCCACAGCGGCGTTATTCTTCGGTGATTTATTCCCAGGTACGCCATGAACTTTTTGAATTCCTCGCCAGAGATTGGCGGGCCATTGTCTGTCTTTAGTGTCTGGGGTGAGCCCCACGCTGCGAATACATCATCTAGCACAGGCAGGGTCGCATTTGCTGACGTTGATGCTACTGGTCTCACTATTGGGAATCTTGAGTATTCATCTATGATCACCAGCAGGTAACTTCCTGTTTCTAAGGGCCCATAGAAGTCTGCTGCCAGCTCTGTCCACACCACTTTCGGTAGTGGAGACATTTGCAGTGGTTCTGTTTTTTGATGACGGTCCTGTTATTTGACAGATGTGGCAGCGCATCACCATTTCTTCCACCATGTTGTCTAGCCCGGGAACCATACTTTTTCCCGCAGCATCTTCTTTGTTGCTACAATTCTTCTGTGTGATTCATGTGCCAGCTCCACGGTCCTTTTTCTCATTGTTCTCTGCATCACGATCCGTGTGCCTCTCATTATTATTCCGTTTCCACATTCCGATAGTTCTTCACTTACCCTTTTGAAAGCTAACAGTTCTTTTTTTTCTACACCTTTTTCCACATGGCTGTTGCTGTTTACATGTCTCCATCTTTGCTGTTTGGTGATCTTCATTGATTCCTGCATGGTGCGATCTCGTTTTGTCTCCTCTTGCAGTTCTTCCAATGTGATTGTTGTTGGGGTGCTGAGTTTTAGTGCAAAGTTGAGGTATTCTTCTGCCTTGCTTGTGATGCTTGTGGCAGAGGGTGCCGCGACACATAGTCAGCCGGGTTGTGCTCTTTTCCTGGCTTGTGAATAATCTTGAAGTTGTAGTCCATGAGCCGGATCCCCCATCTTTCTATCCTGGGCGGTATTTTTGCATTTGGGTTTCCATAAATTGTCGTGAGAGCCTGGTGGTCTGTTATGATTGTAAATATCTTCCTGTAGATGAACATATGGTAGTGCTCGCAGGCCCACACCACTGCCAGGCTCTCTTTTTCTGGTTGCGAGTATCCTTTTTCAACTTCTGACAGGCTCTTGCTTCCGTATGCCACTATTTGCCTTGGGGAGTCCCTCCCTTGTTGATGTTGCGCCAGTATTGCTTCTAGTCCCACTGGGCTGGCGTCTACCGTTAACTCGGTGCATAGTCTCGGGTCAAAATAGGCCAGATGATCCACTGCTGTGACGGCTTGTCTTATTTCTTCGAATGCTTTGCTGCATTCGTCGGTCCACAGGAAACTTTGTCCTTGTTTTGTCAGCTCTCTTAGTGGTGCCCTTACAGTGGCAAAGTCTCTGATGTATCTTGCGCAGTAGCTTGATAGGCCAAGAAATGACCTTACTTCCGCTACATCCGTTGGTTGTTTTGCTTTTTCCAGTGTTTCCACCTTGCTGTGATCTGGCCGCATTCCTTTCCTGGAGAAGATGTGGCCGAAAATAACCAATTCATTTCGCCCTAGCTCGCACTTGTCTTCATTCAGCGTCAAACCAGATTGCTCCAGGTGTGGGCTCCTCTCCCTCCGCCTGGGACGACTCCTGGTGGCCTCCCGCCCTGGGCACCGCACCCAAACCGACAGACCATGCACGAAACCTGGGCTTCACCCTGGACTCCTCCCTCTCCATGACCAGGCAAGTCAACAACGTCTCCTCGGCATGCTTCAACATCCTTCGCATGCTACGGAAGATCTTCTGGTGGATCCCCACCGAGACCAGGAAGACCGTCACCCAGGCCCTCGTCACCAGCCGACTGGACTACGGCAACGCCCTCTACGCCGGTACCACCGCCAAGCTCCAGAAGAGACTCCAGTGGATCCAGAACGCCTCAGCCAGACTCATCCTCGACATCCCACGAACCAGCCACATCTCCGGACATCTGAGAGACCTTCACTGGCTCCCCGTCAACAAAAGAATCACCTTCCGCCTCCTCACCCACGCACACAAAGCCCTACACGACCAAGGCCCGAGCTACCTCAACAGCCGAGTCAACTTCTACGCTCCCAAACGCCACCTCCGATCAGCCAACCACGCCCTCGCCGCCGTCCCCCTCATCCGAAGAGCGACTACAGGAGGAAGGTCCTTCTCCTACCTGGCCGCCAAGACCTGGAACTCCCTCCCTCCCGACCTGCGCCTGACCCAAGACCACCTCTCCTTCAGGAAGAAGCTGAAGACCTGGCTGTTCGAGCAGTAGCGGCTCCCCCCCCCAGCGCCTTGAGACCCTACGGGTATGTAGCGCGCTCTATAAGTGTCACTGATTGATTGATTGATTGATTGACTTCTCTTAGAGCTTTGTCATGCTCTTCATCTGACTTGCCGAACACTAAAATGTCATCGCTGTAATTTAAACTTTTCTTTATTGGCCAGGATGTCGTTCCCGTTCAATGGCCTTGTTCGGTATCCTCATGTCTACACATATTCTTATCTTCGAGGTGTCTTTCTTTGGAACAGCCATGATTGGCGATACCCAGGGCGTCGGTCCTTCCGCTGGTTCTATTATGTCTTGTTTTAGTAATGTTTCTAGCTCTTCTGCTACCTGTGGCTGCAGATGTATTGGCACTCTTCTGTGGTGCTGTGTGACTGGCCTCACTGTCTCGTCAATGTGCAGTGTTATTTGTCGGTCCTTCAGCTTTCCTAGCCCTCTTAGTAACTTGAGGTATTCCTTCAGAATGTTCTTCTTTTCTGACATGTTGTATGTCATTGCCATGAGACCCATCACTTGAGTTGCTCAGTAGGCATGGTGCCGGGATGTCTCCTTTCAGTACGTGTATCTCTTCAGTTGTCTTTTGATCTTTGTATGTCAGCTCTTCTTTGAATTTTCCCATGTTTGTCACTGGTCTTTTGGCCCCCCACGTGAATACTCTGACCCGAGATGGTTTTAAAATCGGCTTTACTTCCATCTTGTCATATTCAGAGACGCACATAATGTTGCACGTTGCACCACTGTCCAGGACAAATTCTGCTTCACGTGGCCCGACCTTGATGTTCACTGACTCTGTTTTCTTTATTTTCTTCTTGTCTATCAGGCATATTCTTTCATCATCATCTTCCTCGTCTGTTTCTGACTCTGCGGTCATGAGGTACAGTCGTTCCGTTTTTTCTTCTGCTTCCTCTTCTTCAGATTCTACTGATGAGCTTCTTGCCCCTGTCTCGACATGCCCGATGTGTCTGTTTGTTGGCATTCGAGCTCTTCCTGGCCTTCCTTGGTCATTTCTGAATTGCCTCCCTTGGCACACACTGGCATAGTGATCTCTTCCATTGCACTTTCTGCAGGTCTGGCCGAAAGCCGGGCATGGGCCTCTGTGTGGGAACTCTAGTCCGCACCTGTAGCAAATTCCTTCCGTCTGTTTTTTCGCCGTCTGTTCATTTCTTTCTTTTCTCCAGCCTCCTGAGCGGTTGTTCGTCATTCGCTGAATCTGTTCTGTGCCTTGTCCTTTGCCTCGTTCCATTTCGTTTGCATGTGCTGTCGCCCTGGCTTCAGCCCTCCCTAGTGCCAGAATGTTTTCTAATGAGATCTGTTCCTTTAGGATCCTTGTGCGAAATTCGATGTCACGACAGCCTTCGATGATGCGCAACTTTATTGCTTGTTCATTGTCAAATTTATCAAATGCGCAATGAGTCACCAGCTTCCGCAACCTGGTTGCGAAGTCATCCAGAGACTCTTCTACTTGTTGGAATGCAATCATGAAGGTGTATCGTTCAAAATCGACGTTTCTCTGCGGATCAAATTTATCCGTTAAGCACTTCTTTAGTTGGTCATAGGTGGCAATCTCTTCTATCTTCTCTTTCTTTAATTTGCCCAGTAATTTCTTTTGTGTTCCTTTTTGTTTCCTATTTCTACTTTATTTCCCTTTTCTTTACTTCTCCTTGTCTTTGCCTGTGCTTATTTTCGTTTTTTCATTGAAATCGGCAGTTTTTTCCACTATTTTCGTTTCTTCCTGACCTTAAGATGGCCGCCCGAGTTTCCTGCTTGCTGATTGGCTCCTGTGCCTGACTTCAAGATGGCCGCAGAGGGTCTTGCGAGACTTCGCAGCCAATTGCGGTGTTGCCTGACCTCAAAATGGCCGCCCACGCGATGCTGCTCGCTGATTGGCTCTTGTGCCTGACCTCAAGATGGCCGCTGAGACTCTCGCGTGAGCTCGGGCCAATTCTTTAAACTTCGCGCTGCTCTGCAAGGCGCTTACCGGCACAACCAGTATTCTCTCGCGGCGGTCGGGTTGGGCTCCCACGTCGCCGCGCTTCTTTGTTGGCGCTTCCAGCAGTCTTCTTCTTCTGGGCACGATGCAATCCAGGGTGGGCTCCTGGTGTAAAATCGCTTTTTTCTTCCGATGGGCACGCAGATGGGTGCGTCGCTTTGTCGCCAGATGTCGTGTTCCCTGACCCAGGAACACACAGGAGACTGTAGGGCTTTCAATGTAATCTTTATTTGCTTCTCTAGTACATGCTTGTTGCCCGTCGTTGCCCTCGACCTCTCGCTCCGAGGTCCTGCTCCTTAGTGACCCCTGGTCCCCTCCCCTGACCGGATGTACACTTTCATCAAAATTTCAGAGTGGTAGGCTACACTCGTGTTATAAATCACACGGAGCACGGCCTCGTAAACACAATCCTTCAGTTTCAACTCGAGACACTGAAGGATTGTGTTTACGAGGCCGTGCTCCGTGTGATTTATACCACGAGTTTAGCCTACCACTCTGAAATTTTGATGAACGTGTACTATCGACTGCAAACGCTGACTGATCTATAACGTCACTGCGGATCCAGTGGATGAATATAAATCCGAAATAGAAGACAAGTCGCGCCAGTCTTTTAAAGGGGCTTTCTTTGTGAAAAATCAAGTCCTGATGATGGTCTCACAGATGTGAACAAGGAAGACAAAACGTCGTCCAATACATCATCTCCACGACATTTGTGTATAGAAAGAAACCTTTTTTACATTGATGAATTGCTTCTTCCTTTATAATTATTGGAGCTGATGACATGTTATGAATTGATTTGCAAATTTTTATACACAACTATTCGTGACTTTTTACTATATGATTGAATCTTGTATAACCCCATGATTCAGATCTTTTGATTTTTGTCAAACATAAATAATTTTTTCAGATATAATTAGTTTTCTGTGTGCATCTTACCATTTCTCCTCTCTTTGATGACTCATTGCATGTATGACCTGTATAATTTTTTGAATATTTCAACTATCCTATGGATGTTTATGGGTCTAAACAACTGATGGACCCTACCTTCTACTTTTGCTAAATCAAACATACTCAGTCAACAAATAAAATCCCTTGTAGCTTCTCTTTACCTTAATCAATTACCTTGCACAAGCCTACAAGGGTTTATTGGGTTACCCCAAATCTATAGATATCTTTAGGAGAAGGGCAGGTCCCTAATTCTGAGGGCCACCAGTCCTGTGACCAAAATTCAGCCGCCTTGCCAAACAAGATGATTTCCGTTTTTTCATAGTTCACCTGAAGCTTATAATTGCTCATCCAATTGCTGATGTCCAACATACATTTTTTGAACTTACAACATTTTTCACTGTAGTCCGAATTGCACGTAATGAGCAATTGGTTATCATCAGCATAAGATACTGTATCAAAGCTGTGCGATTTTATGATGTTTGATAGAGGGGTTAGGTACACATTAAACAGTAAGGGATTTAAGATAGACCCTTGCGGGACCCCCACTTTAACAGGCCGTCTATTGGACGTAAGTGATTCCACCTGAACCGTATTAAACCGGTCCATAGAGTGAGGGCGATAGATAGATAGACAGAGTGAGGGCGATCGATAGACAGATAGAGTGAGGGCGATAGATAGATAGACAGATAGATAGAGTGAGGGCGATAGATAAATAGAGTGAGGGCGATCAATAGATATATAGAGTGATGGCGATAGAGTGAGTGCGATATATAGACAGATAGAGTGAGGGTGATAGATAGACAGATAGATAGAGTGAGGGCGATAAATAGAGTGAGGGCGATAAATAGATAGATAGATAGATAGATAGATAGATAGATAGATAGATAGATAGATAGATAGATAGATAGATAGATAGATAGATAAATAGATAGATAGATAGAGTGAGGGCGATAGATAGAGTGAGGGCGATAGATAGACAGATAGATAGAGTGAAGGCGATAGATAGATAGAGTGAGGGCGATAGATAGATAGAGTGCGATAGATACACAGATAGAGTGAGGGCTATAGATAGCTAGACAGAGTGAGGGCGATAGATAGACAGTGAGGGCGATAAATAGATAGAGTGAGGGCGATATATAAATAGAGTGAGGGCGATAGATAGATAGAGTGAGGGCGATAGATAGATAGATAGATAGATAGATAGATAGATAGATAGATAGATGAATTTGAATTTAAAATACTTGTAAAGCGCTACATTCACCATGCGGTTTCTTAGCGCTAGATAGGAGTGAGGGTGCTGGTAGATAGATAGATAGATAGATAGATAGATAGATAGATAGATAGATAGATAGATAGATAGATAGATAGAGTGAGTGCGATAGATAGATAGATAGATAGCGTGAGGGAGATAGATAGAGTGAGGGCGATAGATAGATAGAGTGAGGGTAAAAAATAGATAGATAGATAGATAGATAGATAGATAGATAGATAGATAGATAGATAGATAGATAGATAGATAGATAGATAGATAGATAGATAGAGGGAGGGCGATAGATAGATGGAGGTGTAGAGAGAGAGGTAGAGAGAGGGGTGTAGAGAGGGAGGGGTGTAGAGAGAGAGGGTAGAGAGGGAGGGGTGTAGAGAAAGAGGGGTTTAGAGAGAGGGGTGTAGAGAGAGAGGGGTAGAGAGAGAGGGGTAGAGAGAGAGGGGTAGAGAGAGGGGTGTAGAGAGAGGGGTGTAGAGAAAGGGGTGTAGAGAGACGGGTGTAGAGAGAGGGGTGTAAAGAGAGAAGGGTGTAGAGAGAGAGGGGTGTAAAAAGAGAGGGGTGTAGAGAAAGGGGTGTGGAGAGAAGGGTAGAGAGAGAGAGAGAGAGAGAGAGAGAGAGGGGGTGTAGAGAGACAGTGGTGTAGAGAGAGAGAGAGAGGGGTGCAGAGAGAGAGGGGTGTAGAGAGAGAGGGGTGTAGAGAGAGAGGGTTGTAGAGAGAGAGGGGTGTAGAGAGAGAGGGGTGTAGAGAGAGGGGTGTAGACAGAGAGAGGGGTGTAGAGAGAGAGGGGTGTAGAGAGAGGGGTGTAGAGAGAGAGAGGGTTGTAGAGAGAGAGGGGTGTAGAGAGAGAGGGGTGTAGAGAGAGAGGGGTGTAGAGAGAGAGGGGTGTAGACAGAGAGAGGGGTGTAGAGAGAGAGGGGTGTAGAGAGAGAGGGGTGTAGAGAGAGAGGGGTGTAGAGAGAGAAGGGTAGAGAGAGAAGGGAGTAGGGAGAGGGGTGTAGAGAGAGGGGTGTAGAGAGAGGGGTGTAGAGAGGGGGTGTAGAGAGAGTGGTGTAGAGAGGGGGGTGTAGAGAGAGAGTGGGGTAGAGAGAGAGTGGTGTAGAGATTGCGTGGTGTAGAGAGAGGGGTGTAGAGAGGGGTGTAGAGAGGAGGTGTGTAGAGAGAGGGGGGGTGTGGAGAGGGGGGTGTAGAGAGAGGGGATGTAGAGAGGGGGTGTAGAGAGAGGGGGTGTAAAGAGGGTGGTGTAGAGAGAGGGGTGTAGAGAGAGAGGCAGAGAGGTGCAGAGAGAGAGAGAGGGGTGTAGAGAGAGCGAGGTGTGTAGAGAGAGAGAGGGGTGTAGAGAGAGAGAGAGAGCGGAGTGTAGAGAGAGAGAGAGGGGTGTAGAGAGAGAGGGATGTAGAGAGAGAGAGGGGTGTCGAGAGAGAGGGGTGTAGAGAGGGGTTTAGAGAGAGGGGGTTGTAGATAGAGGGGTGTAGAGAGGGGCGTGGAAAGAGGGGTGTAGAGAGAGGGGTGTAGAGAGAGGGGTGTAGAGAGAGGGGTGTAGAGAGGGGGTGTAGAGAGAGTGGTGTAGAGAGGGGGTGTAGAGAGAGAGTGGTGTAGAGATTGAGTGCTGTAGAGAGAGGGGTGTAGAGAGGGGGGTGTAGAGAGGGGGTGTAGAGAGAGAGTGGTGTAGAGATTGAGTGCTGCAGAGAGAGGGGTGTAGAGAGGGGGTAGAGAGAGGGTGGTGTATAGAGAGGGGGTGTAGAGAGGGGAGTGTAGAGAGAGGGGAGTGTAGAGAGAGGGGGTGTAGAGACTGGGAGAGAGAGAGGGGTGTAGAGAGAGAAATGGTGTGGAGAGAGAGAAATGGTGTGGAGAGAGGGGGTGTAGAGAGAGGGTTGTAGAGAGAGGGGTGTACAGAGAGGGGTGTGGAGAGAGGGGGTGTAGAGAGAGAGTGGTGTAGAGATTGAGTGGTGTAGAGAGAGGGGTGTAGAGAGAGGTATGTATAGAGAGGGGGTGTAGAGAGAGGGGGATGTAGAGAGAGGGGGTGTAGAGAGGGGTGTGGAGAGAGAGGGGTGTAGAGAGAGAGGGGTGTAGGGAGAGGGGTGTAGAGAGAGGGGTTGTAGAGAGAGGGGGCGTTGAGAGGGGGTGTAGAGAGAGGGGTGTAGAGAGAGAGAGAGAGGGGTGTCGAGAGAGAGGAGTGTAGAGAGAGAGGGGTGTAGAGAGGGGGTGTAGATAGAGGGGTGTAGAGAAAGGGGTGTGGAGAGAGGGGTGTAGAGAGAGGGGTTTAGGGAGAAGGGTGTAGGTAGAGGGGTGTAGAGAGGGGGGTGTAGAGATAGAGTGGTGTAGAGAGAGGAGTGTAGAGAGGATGGTGTAGAGAGGGGGGTGTAGAGAGAGGGGGTGTATGGAGAGGGGGGTGTAGAGAGAGGGTTGTAGAGAGAGGGGTGTAGAGAGAGGGGTGTAGAGAGGTGGGTGTAGAGGGGGTGTAGAGAGAGAGGGGTGTAGAGAGAGTGGGTGTAGAGAGAGGGGGTGTAGAGAGGGGGTGTAGAGAGAGGGAGGTGTAGAGAGAGGGTGTGTAGAGAGAGGGGGGTGTAGAGAGAGGGGGTGTAGTGTCATATAGTTAATGCTTTTCTATATATTGTGTTAAGTTAGCATGAGCAAGCTTCGCATGCAGAGAGCTGGTAGCTGTTGATGTGATCTTCTCCTACTGACCATTAGAGGTATGGGCCCGCCCTGCTAAAAACCCAAATGAGACCTTCTTAGATATAATATAGTATGCTAAATAGGGTGCGCGAAATATAGGTGATACAAATTTCTATTGATTTTGCATTATAATATGCTATCACCGTTCGCTTACTATGGACTAGTGACTATGCTAATAACTCTGGTTTTTATAATATGTATGTTGATATTATATAAGATACTGCGTGTTCTTTGGCTCCCAGTTTTTGTTTGAAATGATTATAGAGCGAAAGAGTGTTCATGTGTTCCACGATACCTGAGGTACCCTAAGTTCATGTTCTGGATTGTCTAAGTCATTGGGAAGTTGTTAGTACCAATGAGACACTGTAGCTAGCTTGGTAAGGGGATTTCTGATACTAAAGTGAGTTTTAGGTCACCCTAACTCATCCAGGTTCTAGATCTCTGTGCACAGTTCTGTGGGAGAACGGAAACCCTGCTACATGGCGCCCATACGTTGTTGGCCTTAATATCATGACACTCGAGTAGTATATCATTCAAACCTTAACCCCTTCATTCCCGTTTCCGGAAAACGGTGGTGTCGGACAACCTACCTATTTTTGTGATAAGTCTTTTTCAAGCTTGAATTTGTCTGAAACGGTTTCTTTGAATTACTACCCAGTTGTGCTACAAAGTATTCTTTGTTGTTTTGAGTTCCTGTGCTACCATGGCACAAGCTGTGGACATCCCGCAGCATAGTCGCATTGCGGTGCGTGACCACTTGCGGGCTTTTAATGTCCCTGTTGATGGCTTGGCTGTGGTTCTGGTGGTGAGTGTGGAACATGCTTACCCGTACGAATTGTTTTATTCGTGGGTGACATTTCCGGCGGTGGACGCTAATACTGGAGTGTTCCATTCATACACTGCTTCAGCTGTACCGGTTGCGTATGCGCCGTACAGAGCACTGGAGGTTCCTATTGATGCTTGGCAGCATGGAGTTTGGTTTGGTGGCGCCCTACCACACGCTTTAAGCGCTCCGAGGTTGGGTCCTTTGTCCATTCCGGGCACTAATTGGCCCGCTTTGGCTGGATTCACTCCTCACCCTAATCGCGCCACTTGTAACGTAAGGGGATTTCTGATACTAAGGTGAGTTTTGGGTCACCCTAACTCACCCAGGTTCTAGATCTCTGTGCACAGTTCTGTGGGAGAACGGAAACCCTGCTACAGTAGAGAGAGGTGTGTAGAGAGAGGGGGTGTGTAGAGAGAGGGGGGTGTTGAGAGATGGGGTGTAGACAGAGAGGGGTGTAGAGAGAGAGGGGGTGTAGACAGAGAGGGGTGTAGAGAGAGGTGCAGAGAGAGGGGTGTAGAGAGAGAAGGGTGTAGAGAGAGGTGCAGAGAGAGAGGTGTAGAGAGAGCGGTGTAGAGAGAGGGGGTGTAACGTAAGGGGATTTCTGATACTAAGGTGAGTTTTGGGTCACCCTAACTTACCCAGGTTCTAGATCTCTGTGCACAGTTCTGTGGGAGAACGGAAACCCTGCTGCATGTTGCTCCCCCTGAACGTCTTTTTGAAATTGTCCTGTTAATCGAAGGTGACATGCAGCGAACTGTAAAAGGGGTATTTTGGGAAAATCTTTCGTCTACGTATGACATTTTACTTTCGGAGGCTGACTGGCCCCCGCCTTTTGATCTCGCAGCTCCGCGAGGGGAGGAGGTGATCCTCCCCAGTTTCGCGCACACTGTACAGAGAGTGGAGGCGCTGCATTTTGCAGAAGAGTGGGCTCTGGCGCTTGCACCGGCTGTGTACCGCAACGTAACGTGGCTGATCTGCGGCGGCTTCATGAGGTCGCAGTGTCTGTGATTAGAGCGCTTGTTCATTACACAAGCCGTAATGTTCAGGACGCAGCGCCTAGGGGTGCGCAGCTTCGAGCAGAGCAGGCTGGTTTAAAAATCAATCCTGTCATGGTGAATTCCGTAATGGGCAAGAAGCCCCAGGATAAGGATGAATTTCCTTTCTGGCTCGCGGAGAAATTCGGCCAGCTGGAAGCTGTGTTTCCTAATACGAATCCTGGTGACAAACACCGGTTTCTTACGCTTAGTTTACCGAAAGATTTGGCCCCTGAACTTGTTGACTGTGAGACCTGGGGTAAGACTTTTGCAGCGGTCTATTCGAGGTGCTATGGCACCCCGTCTGTGACCAATCTGGGTGCGGTCCTTAAACGTGTTCAAGATGATCACGGACCGGAGTCGGCGGTTGAGTTGGGTATGCGCCTGTGTGGCACCTTTGATATAGTTTGCGATCTGATCCTTGCAAATGTCAAGGGGGATGCAGTGAACTTTCAGGTTGCTAACGCTTTAGCGTTAATTCCCGAGGCCGAGAAACCCCGTCAGTTAGCAAGGATAATTGTGGCGGCTTATAAAACGGTTGGCCGCAATGCAAAGGGTCTTAAGACTTTTTCTGATAAAGAGAGAAAGCAGCCCCAGGGTCAGTCTTCGGAAACTAGTGGTCAACCTAAGTCCAAGAAACAGAATTGGCCTAAAAAGCAGAATCAGGGTAAGCAACAACAAACACAGGTTTCTACTCCTGCGTCTCCGTTGCCTGCGCAGTCGGATCGAGTTTATGATTTGCGCGATCGCGCGATGATTAAATCACCTGAAAGGTTTCAGGCTTCTGACCAACGCTCTCCTCGTTCCTTTCAGGACTCATCGGCTCCGTCAACCGGTGGTGGAGGGGGCGGCAGGGGCCGGGGTGGCCAGCAAGGACGTGGTCAGCCCCGCCCGCGGAACGGTGGAGATCAGCAGCAAGGCGCTACGCCCAAGAGACCACAGTTTGCCACGAAGAAAGTCGCCGCCCTGACAGCGCATCGATATGCCCCAGATAGTTAGAACGCGGCTTCGGAATCTGACGTGGGCTCTGACCTTGCTGGACAGCGCGGCGGAGATTACCATAGTGAGAGAGGCCCTCCGTCCACTGTTGAAGGTGACAGCGACTGACACTTATGTTGTAATTGAAACTGCTGATACGCATGTTGCTCCCCCTGAACGTCTTTTTGAAATTGTCCTGTTAATCGAAGGTGACACGCAGCGAACTGTAAAAGGGGTATTTTGGGAAAATCTTTCGTCTACGTATGACATTTTACTTTCGGAGGCTGACTGGCCCCCGCCTTTTGTTCTCGCAGCTCCGCGAGGGGAGGAGGTGATCCTCCCCAGTTTCGCGCACACTGTACCGAGAGTGGAGGCGCTGCATTTTGCTGAAGAGTGGGCTCTGGCGCTTGCACCGGCTGTGTACCGCAATCAGTGTGGCTGGGATAAATTGTCTCCAAGCCACGAGATTCCTTTACGGTCTCAGCCGCAGCCTCAACCTCAATATCCCATACGGCGTGAAGCCAAAGCTTCAGTCGCGGCTATCCTTGAACAATTGGAATATCAAGGTGTAATTGAAACATGTGTGTCACCGATGAATAACCTCCTTTTTACTGTAAACAAGCCGGACGGCTCATATCGTTTGGTTTTGGATTATAGGCATTTGAACTCGCATTGCCGTACCTGCGCAATACAGAATACTCATGGCTCTGCTTTAGTGAATAGTCTTGAGCGTAAACGGTTCAAAACCACGCTTGACATTTCCAATGGTTTTTATGCCCATAGATTAGATGGTCTAAGTTCCCAATGGACCAGCTTTACATGCGGCGGTGTGCAAAAAATGTTTTGGCGTCTCCCGATGGGCTATAAGAATAGTCCTGGAGTATTCTCCGCCCGCATAGTCTCTCTTTTGGAGGGATTCGACCCAGTTGCTTGTTCGTATGTGGATGACATTTATCTCACAGACGACGATCTTTGGGAGCATCTGTGTCGAGTAAATAGCATAATTTGTAACTTTGCAGACATAGGTTACAAGTTTAACTTTGCAAAGTCGCACATTGCAAAGTACACAGTGTTGTTTCTCGGCTACGAGCTTAACAACGAGGGAAAGGGGTTGGCACCTCACTTCCTGGAGAAATGCGCACAGTTGCGCTCTCCGACAACACTGAAAAAATTACAATCTTTACTGGGCTTTTTGAATTTCGGGAGGACTTACATTCTGGAATATGCTCAGCATATCAAGCCTTTGTATGCTTTGATACAACCATCTTTTTCCAAATCATGCTGGCTGCCTGAGCATTCAGCCATTCTGCAGTCTTTGCAGGCTGATTTGCTGGCTTCTGAATATTTACAGACTCGTGATAACCAGACCAACCTGGTGATAAGAATTATCCCTGGGGCGGTGGGTTTCACGTACCTGACTTTTAATGAAGGGGATACAGTACCTATTGCTTACAAGTCACACTTGTACACTTCGGCTGAACTGCGTTTTTCCACTGTGGAGAAAGTTTTAACGGCTGTGCAGATGGCTATTCTTAAAGAACGTGCCCTGTCACAAGGAAAACGCATCTTGGTTTTACCCCGTGTCCTGCCTTGGAGGCAGTTACGAAGGCCAGTGTACCAAATTCCAAAGCTTTGCACCGTAGGTGGATTCAGTGGGCTGCATCCTTGACATCCCAGGATGTCACGTTTATTTTTGACGCCACTTTACGGTCGCAGGAGTATTTACAGTATGAATTTGTTCATCCTGCTCCTTTAGCAATGCGGCCGTTGGAGGATTTCCATTGCATCATTTACACTGATGGTTCGGCGCAGGTTGCGCATGGCTCTAAACATGCCTACGTTTCCGCATGCGCCATTGTGGTCGGTGCCATGGTGAACGATGAGTTCAAGTCCAGTGTCGTGCACACGCAGACGCTTGGGGACTGCACCGCACAATTAGCAGAGCTTCGTGCTCTGATGCTTGCATTGGAGTACGCAGATCCAAGTGTGACGACTTTGATCGTAAGTGACTCTTACTACTGTGTCCAGTCTTACAATGAAAACTTGATCTTTTGGATTCAGAATGACTTTCGTGATTCCAAAGGTAGCACAATAAAACATAAAATGATCTGGGTCCGAGTGGCGGAACTTAAAGAGAAGTTGCCACTCGTGTTTGTGATTCATACTCTCGGCCATCAGCGCGTGGGGGTCCACGCTGTTGGTAATTCGCTTGCTGATGAAGCAGCGAAGTCAGCAGTATCAAAATACTTGGTTGCAGCAGTCACGATGTCCAAAAGTAAGATAGATGATGACATCTTGGCAGTGGTTGCTGCTTCTGAGAAGGGAAGTAAATATCCTGTGGGGTTCCCTTCTAAATACACATACCACTTAAGTCCCGATAAGGTTCCTTATGTGAAAATTCCTGAAGTTGGCGAACGTTTAATTCCCAACTCGGATCGCAGGGCTGCTTTGATTACAGCGGCTCATGAAGGTGTGGCGTCTGCGCATGCGGGCGTCTCAGCCACTGTAACTCAGCTACAACAAAGGCTCTGGTGGCGGGGACTGTACAAACAGACGCGCGATTATGTCCTTCAATGTGACATTTGCCAGCAGATTAAACCTTCAACTGCTATGCGTCCGCCTCAGACACAGTTGTACATCTCTAATAAACCGCTTGGATGCGTTTATTTGGATCACTGCGGTCCATTTTCTTTTGATACTGCATACAAGTATATCTTAGTAGCAGTTGATTCATGCACACGCTTTGTGTGGGTATGGCCACATTGAAGCGCTGATTCACGGACTGTCATCAAGGATTTGCGAGTCTTTATAGGGATTTTTGCTGTGGTACCCTCCATTCGGATCAGGGTCCGGCTTTCGCCTCTAAGGCGTATAAGGATGCTATGGTTTCGTTGGGGGTCCAAGTCAAGTTTTCGAGTCCGTACAGACCCGAGGGTAATAGTGTAGTGGAACGAATGAACCGTGACTTAAAGCAATCTTTGACAGCCCGAGTTATAGGCACTGGCAGAAACTGGTTAGCCCACCTCAATGGCGTGCAGCGTGCGCTTAATAATCTCCCTAGAAGGTCTCTGGGTGGGCGGACCCCGTACGAAATGCTCTTTGGTATCAAGATGTACGTCCCTGACCTCGACGGTCTAGACTGCAAGGCCCAGGCCACGGCCTTTGACGTAGATGAACATTGCAATGTTTTACAGGATCTACAAAAGACCAGAGACAGTCTAGCAAAGGAACATTTGCCCTCCACATCGGATGATGCGTTGCAGATCCCGGTAGTTGGTTGGCTACCCCAAGTTGGAGAACTGGTTAGAGAGAAGATCGATAACAAGAAAGAGTTTGGTCCCTCATATCGTGCACCGGTTCGAGTTCTTGGAGTGAAGGGCACAAGAACAGTCATTTTACCACCACTTCCAGGTCGTAAGGAAAACAGATTTATTTCTATTGACAATGTCAAGACACACAGGGTGGCCGATTCTTCATAGCATGACACCGGCTGTTTCCTGTCCTACCATGGTGAGGCATTCTTTGCTGGCAATAACTTCTGGTGCAGAACAGGAGGTGTCCCTCGAGATGCCTGTCCTTTATTAAATACTATTCCTGTTACTAACATTGATGAGCTGAACTACACCTATCCTGCTGACTTATCTATGCCAGATTTGCAGACTCGTGTGGCCGGCCAGTCCAGATTCTCTTTTGACTCTGTTTCGGAACTTTCAAAGAAACCCTCAACTATTGCAAAATATGCCACCTTATTTAAAAAACATTTTTTAATTCCCCCTTGGACATACATTTGGTTGATTCTATTTTCGTTTTACCTTTTTATGTCAATTGGTTTTGTGTTTTATTTTTTCCGCTTGATCGATGGTCACTATGTTAAAGAAAGAACAGGAATTCGGTACCTTAATGGGACATTGGCCCCTCTTCACATTCAGCACACAGACTGAAACGAAACTTGAATACAGTCAACATTACTGCTTGGCCTGTCCTTGATGGGATTGTGTGGGATGCGGTTAGATTTCAAATACATGGGCCCACTGAAGTGATTAATGTTCCGAATGTTCTTAGAGTAAACATGGGGGATGTAATTAAACAAAATATACGTTCTGATGATTGGGATATTCAGGCCGTAGAAGCGTTATTCTCTGATTTGAAATACTATGCTGCCTTTGATGCTGAGGATCTGTATTTAGATTCTATTAATTATGGTGATTTGTTTTGTTTTCAACATTATGGTAATCATTTTTTACATAAGACAAATTCCAGGAGGGTTGCTGTAAATCACACACAGTGGGAACATTGCCCTGCTCCATTAGGAGGCAGCTCCAATACGTTTCTGAAAAAATACACCTATTTTACAGATTTTAATCAATCAAATCCTGAGTCATTTTATTTCAAAATGACACAAAAGTCCATGTCCAAAGTTAGACTTACCGATACAAAATTGCTGTATTCGAAGTCCTTTCTAGACAGATTAGCTGTAGATGGCTACGAGTTTTGGAAAGGAACAATTGACCTTAAATCGGTTTGGGGTACCACAGATTGGCAGGTACAAGGCACTAAGGCTTTGCATCGTGCATGTCTCATCCCGAATCACATGTTGTTTCTAAATTCATCCATTTTCCAAACAACATGCTATGGATTGGCTACTTCTAAAAAATTAAATACACCAATTATCCCCGATTTGGAAGAATATTCAGGATGGGGTAATTATACTGAATTTTCCATTCATGAGTTGCAAGCTCTATTGCACAATTCATCCTTTAACATATCCAGTTTGGATTCCAAGGGTTGGCTGATGTGGCATAGGAGTGCTGATTCTTGCCAGCGTCGTTTTCTAGGTGTGGCGGAAGGGTACACAGAAGCCAGACCTGATCCCCGTTTTGAAAATGATTATACTGTCACCACTTATTCTGTGGGGAAACTGTGTCAGAATTGGTTACAACATTCCACTTTAGCTGCAGTTAAACTACATCTGTCTCAGTTAACTGAAAACGTGGATTTGAATGATTTTATAGAAGGCCCAGCTAAGGGTAGATCTAAGAGGTGGATTTATGCGGTTTACAATGAAATTTGGAAATTCTCGCAAATTGAGGCTGCTAAACGCCTGAGAGCGATTGATCAAGCAAATTTGGAAAAGGTTCTTGCAGTCGTCGATAACAGTATTAACACGCTTTCTTCCCGAATTTACACGTTGAATAATATTGTCTCTTCTGTAGTCGACATTGTAAATGATGAAGTATCTGTATTGTACCACGGACAAAATCAATTGCATGCTGTAATGCAGTTTGCATGGACACTACAGACTCTGAAATCTGGTCGCGTTCCTTGGAGTGACATGAACGTGTCGTCCCTATTTGCCCCATTTAATTTGACTGACAAACAACGCATGCTTTCCATGCGAGATGCATCGTTTTCTATGTTACACATTGAAAAATTAGAATCTTTGCCCTTTTCTGTGGCTGAAGCAGCTGCTGCTACATGGCTTATCCATGGTGTTATAACTTTACCATTTGCTTTGTATAAATTTAGAAATTGTATGAGGTATATTGCAATAGGGCGATATGAACCACTGGGCAGTGCTTTCCTACATGAGGCATGGTCTTTACCGTACACGTACAGATGCCTGAAGGATGGAAAGGAAGTGAATTTGAATGGTGAAGAATGCACACAGTCGCCTGACCGTTCACTGGTATGCAGACACATCCAGTTGCATGGTTCTTGTAATCAGGACCGGCCTAATTTGGCCTATGTTTTAAAAGAGTGTTGTGGGTTAATGGTCGGTATCGCCTATGTGGTTACTGTATCAGAACGTGTGGTGTGTTGCAAGAACGTGTTATATCCACCCACGCATGGGAATTCAGCTGTTTCCATCTGGCCGCGCATCCCAACCTTGAGAGCGGAGTTCAATGGTATGAGCCGCATAAGGGCTCTTTTGTCTCAAAAAGAAGTGGCCCTGAGCTTGGCCCGTGAAACTTATGTCCTTCACATAGCTAACACACACACAGAGGTGCAGGCACTTTTAAATACTGATTTGCCGTTTCTTTTCTGCGAATTAGTCCATCAGATCTTTAATGCCTCCTCCACGTCTGGCTTAGCTCATTTTTTCAAATTAGTTAGCAGTGGTCTCGTGACTACGTTTGAAAAGATTTTTGGTGTTATCCCAGCTTTTTTCCATTCAATATTTTCGAGCTTGTTTGGAGGATTCCCTGTTTTGCTGGCATTGGCTGCAGGCGTTTTGGTGTTATTCTGCTTCCTAAAACATGGATGCCCATCCTGCGCAAGAAGCCGCGCTTCCCATTCTGACACTATTTTGCAACCGGATGCTTGATTATTATGGCACCTTGCCGCTTGCGACCTTAAGCACGGCATTTCGATTATCGTTTCGATTTTCCTATTTCACATGTGTCCAGCCTGTGTTTCATTGCCTGAGCTGCAAATTTGACTGGGCCATTGATTTGTGTCTCTGCTTGCCGTTATCTCCTGAAGTCGATTTTGATCAGCTGATGGGCCCCGTAGTTGCTCACGAGTTGGTTTGTTCTGGCGAAAGGATTATGGCCTTGGCAGCGATGCATGGACTAATGGGTCAGTGGGACATCCCCGCAGCGGCGCATGAGTTTCTGGCACATAGCGTTCTTGAGAACCCACTGAGTTGTCCTCTGATGTTGCAAGAGGGTTCGGTGTTGGAGGAGCACGTTTGTTCTTTCCCATTGCTTAATTGGATGGCTGAACTGTTTTCGGATGATGACAGTGATTTCATGTTGGAAGCTGTGGCTACCTATTTTGCATATTCTATTCACCCATGAGTGACTTTGGAGACTTTCACTATACGGGCACGTGACTTTTTAGTAATTCTGAATGGTGCCATTTTTTCTTACGAACAATTACCTTCATATGTTCTGGGCCTGTGTTTTATATTAGGCCTCGAGTTCGAGTATTTTTTACATTTTTGTTTGGCCACTATAGGCATTCATACATATTTTTATTAATTTTTATATACAGATACATACCTTTAGCTTGGCTCAATATTATTGAACTCTGCTTTCATGTTATGCCTTTATTATATTATTGGCTTGTTTCTTGACCGTCCTCGGATCATTGGGGGGGTGTGTCATATAGTTAATGCTTTTCTATATATTGTGTTAAGTTAGCATGAGCTTATTAAATGTTTAAACGACATATTTTCTTTCGGCTTCAGTTTGCACACGGCACATAATTATTATTGTAGCTTTCAACCTAGACGAAAGATGTGATTTATTGAGAATAATATGTTATTGCTCTGATATCAGTCGTGCCTGGTACACTTGGTACACTGTCTGCACACTGAGATCTATAGCCTCTAAGAATAACCTAACACAAGGTTGCTGGGAGGCCTGATCCTCGCACTACATTAGACATAACACAAATAATGTTGCTGCCAACATTGGGCTCTACGCGGGTTTAAGATAGAGTTACTGAGAATGAAAAAAAACACTTGATGCATCGCATGCAGAGATATAATATAGTATGCTAAATAGGGTGCGCGAAATATAGGTGATACAAATTTCTATAGATTTTGCACTATAATATGCTATCACCGTTCGCTTACTATGGACTAGTGACTATGCTAATAACTCTGGTTTTTATAATATGTATGTTGATATTATATAAGATACTGCGTTTGAGAACCTTGCATTGAAAAATAAATATTTCAAACTTGCACGTGTGTTCTTTGGCTCCCAGTTTTTGTTTGAAATGATTATAGAGCGAAAGAGTGTTCATGTGTTCCACGATACCTGAGGTACCCTAAGTTCATGTTCTGGATTGTCTAAGTCATTGGGAAGTTGTTAGTACCAATGAGACACTGTAGCTAGCTTGGTAAGGGGATTTCTGATACTAAGGTGAGCTTTGGGTCACCCTAACTCACCCAGGTTCTAGATCTCTGTGCACAGTTCTGTGGGAGAACGGAAACCCTGCTACAGTAGAGAGAGGGGTGTAGAGAGAGGTGTGTAGAGAGAGGGGGTGTGTAGAGAGAGGGGGGTGTTGAGAGATGGGGTGTAGACAGAGAGGGGTGTAGAGAGAGAGGGGGTGTAGACAGAGAGGGGTGTAGAGAGAGGTGCAGAGAGAGAGGTGTAGAGAGAGGGGTGTAGAGAGAGAGGGGTGTAGAGAGAGGTGCAGAGAGAGAGGTGTAGAGAGAGCGGTGTAGAGAGAGGGGGTGTAGAAAAGATGGGTGTAGAGAGAGGGGGTGTAGACAGACAGGGGTGTAGAGAGAGGGGGTGTCGACAGACGGGTGTAGAGAGAGAGAGGGGGTGTAGAGAGAAGGGGTGTGTAGAGAGGGGGTGAAGAGAGAGGGGGTGTAGAGAGAGGGGGTGTAGAGAGAGGGGTATAGAGAGAGGGGGTGTAGAGAGCGGGTTTAGAGAGGGGTGTAGAGAGGGAGTGTAGAGAGAGAGGGGTGTAGAGAGAGAGAGGGGTGTAGAGAGAGGGGTGTAGAAAGAGAGGGGTGTAGAGAGAGGGGGTGTAGAGAGAGAGGGGTAGAGAGAGAGGGGTGTTTAGATAGAGAGGTGTGGAGAGGGGTGTAGAGAGGGGTGTAGGGAGAGGAGTGTAGGGAGAGGGTGTAGAGAGAGGGGTGTAGAGAGAGTGGTGTAGAGATTGAGTGGTGTAGAGAGAGGGGTGTATAGAGGGGGTGTGTAGAGAGAGAGGGGGGTGTAGAGAAAGGGGATGTAGAGAGGGGGTGTAGAGAGAGGGGAGTGTGGAGCGAGGGGTGTAGAGAGAGGGGTGTAGAGAGAGACAGAGGGGTGCAGAGAAAGAGTGAGGTGGGTGTAGAGAGAGCGAGGGTTGTAGAGAGAGAGAGGGGTGTAGAGAGAGAGAGTGGTGTAGAGAGAGAGAGGGGGGTGTAGAGAGAGAGAGAGAGGGGTGTAGAGAGAGGGGTGTAGAGAGAGAGGGGGGTGTAAAGAGGGATGTAGAGAAAGGGGTTTAGAGAGAGAGGGGTTGTAGATAGAGGGGTGTAGAGAGAGGGGTGTAGGGAGAGGGGTGTAGAGAGGGGGGTGTAGAGAGAGTGGTGTAGAGAGGGTGGTGTAGAGAGAGAGTGGTGTAGAGACTGAGTGCTGTAGAGAGAGGGGTGTAGAGAGGGGGGTAGAGAGAGGGTGGTGTATAGAGAGGGGGTGTAGAGAGAAAGGGGTGTAGAGAGAGGGGGTGTAGAGAGGGGGAGAGACAGAGGGGTGTAGAGAGAGAGAAGGGGTGTAGAGAGAGAGAAAGGGTGTGGAGAGAGGGGGTGTCGAGAGAAGGGGTGTAGAGAGAGGGGTGTAGAGAGAGGGATGTACAGAGAGGGGTGTGGAGAGAGGGGTGTAGGGAGCGGGTTGTAGAGAGAGGGGTGTCGGAAGAGGGGTGTAGAGAGAGTGGTGTAGAGAGGGGGGTGTAGAGAGGGGGTTGTAGAGAGAGGGGGTGTAGAGAGAGGGGGTATATAGTGAGGGGGAGTAGGGAGAGGGATGTAGAGAGGGGGGTGTAGAGAGGGGTGTAGAGAGAGAGAGGGGTGTAGAGAGAGAGGGGTGTAGAGAGAGAGGGGTGTAGGGAGAGGGGTGTAGAGAGAGTTGTGTATAGAGGGATGGTGTAGAGAGGGGGGTGTAGAGAGAGGGGGGTGTAGAGAGACGGGGTGTAGAGAGAGGGGTATAGAGAGAGGGGGGTGTAGAGAGTGGGGTGTAGAGAGTGGGGTGTAGAGAGAGGGGTGTAGAGAGAGGGGGTGTAGAGGGGGTGGTGTAGAGAGGGTGATGTAGAGAGGGGGGTGTAGAGAGAGAGGGGTGTAGAAAGAGAGGGGTGTAGAGAGAGAGTGGTGTAGAGAGAGAGGGGTATAGAGAGAAGGGTGTAGAGAGGGGGGTGTAGATAGAGGGCTGTGGAGAGGGGTGTAGAGAGGGCTGTAGGGAGAGGGGTGTAGAGAGGGGGTGTAGAGGGAGGGGTGTAGAGAGGGGGTGTAGAGAGAGTGGTGTAGAGAGAGAGTGGTGTAGAGATTGAGTGGTGTAGAGAGAGGGGTGTAGAGAGGGGGTGTGTAGAGAGAGGGGGTGTAGAGAGAGGGAGTGTAGAGAGTGGGGTGTATAAACAGGGGGTGTAGAGAGAGGGAATGTAGAGAGGGGGTGTAGAGAGAGGGGGTGTAGAGAGAGGGGGTGTAGAGAGAGGGGGGTGTAGAGAGAGGTGGTGTAGAGAGAGGGGTGTAGAGAGAGAGGGGGGCGGAGTAGGGAGAGGGGTGTAGGGAGAGGGGTGTAGAGAGAGGGGTGTAGAGAGAGAGGGGGGTGTAGAGAGAGAGAGGGGTGAAGAGAGAGAGAGACAGAGGGGTGCAGAGAGAGGGGTGTAGAGAGAGAGAGGGGTGTAGAGAGAGAGAGGGGTGTAGATAGAGAGAGGGGTGTACATAGAGAGAGGGGTGTAGAGAGAGAGAGGGGTGTAGAGAGAGAGGGGTGTAGAGAGAGAGAGAGGGGTGTAGAGAGGGATGTAGAGAGAGGGGGTTAGAGAGAGAGAGTTTGTAGATAGAGGGGTGTAGAGAGAGGGGTGTAGAGAGAGGGGCGTGGAGAGGGGTGTAGAGAGAGGGGTGTAGAGAGAGGGGTGTAGGGAGAGGGGTGTAGAGAGCGGGGTGTAGAGAAAGGGGTGTAGAGAGGGGGGTGTAGAGATTGAGTGCTGTAGAGAGAGGGGTGTAGAGAGGGCAGTAGAGAGAGGGTGGTGTATAGAGAGGGGTGTAGAGAGAGGGGGGTGTAGAGAGAGGGGGTGTGGAGAGGGGGAGATAGAGGGTGTAAAGAGAGAGAAAGGGTGTGGAGAGAGGGGTTGTAGAGAGAGGGGGTGTAGAGAGAGGGGTGTAGAGAGAGGGGTGTAGAGAGAGGGGTGTAGAGAGAGGGGTGTGGAGAGAGGGGTGTAGGGAGAGGGGTGTAGAGAGAGGGGTGTCGGGAGAGGGGTGTAGAGAGAGTGGTGTAGAGAGGGGGGTGTAGAGAGGGGGTTGTAGAGAGAGGGTTGTAGAGAGAGGTGTGTAGAGTCAGGGGGTGTAGAGAGAGGGGGTATATAGTGTGGGGGTGTAGAGAGAGGGGGTGTAGAGAGAGCAGGTGTAGAGATGGGTGTAGAGAGAGATAGGGGTGTAGAGAGAGGGGTGTAGGGAGAGGGGTGTAGGGAGAGGGGTGTAGAGAGAGGGATGTAGAGAGAGTTGTGTATAGAGGGATGGAGTAGAGGGGGGTATAGAGAGAGAGTGGAGTAGAGAGAGAGTAGTGTATAGAGATGGGGTGTAGAGAGAGGGGGTGTAGATAGAGGAGGGTGTATAGAGAGGGGGTGTAGAGAGAGGTGTAGAGAGAGGGGGTGTAGGGAGAGGGGTGTAGAGAGAGAGGGGTGTAGAGAGAGAGAGGTGGCTGTAGAGAGAGAGGGGTTTAGAGAGAGAGAGGGGTGTAGAGAGAATGGTGTAGATAGATGGATGTAGAGAAAAGGGGTGTGGAGAGAGGGGTGTAGAGAGAGGGGTGTAGGGGGAGGGGTTTAGAGAGAGGGGTGTAGGGAGAGGGGTGTAGAGAGGGGGGTGTAGAGAGAGTGGTGTAGAGAGGGGGGTGTATTGAGGGGGGTGTAGAGATTGAGTGGTGTAGAGAGGGGGTGTGTAGAGAGAGGGGGTGTAGAGAGAGGGGTGTAGAGAGGTGGGTGTAGAGAGGGCGGTAGAGCGAAAGGGGTGTAGAGAGAAAGGGGTGCAGAGAGAGGGGGGTGCAGAGAGAGGGTGTGTGTAGAGAAGAGAGTGGGTGTAGAGAGAGGGGGTGTAGAGAGAGGGGGTGTAGAGAGAGGGGTATAGAGAGAGTGGGGTGTAGAGAGAGGTGGTGTAGAGAGAGGTGGGTGTAGAGAGGGGGTATAGAGAGAGGGGTGTAGAGAGAGGGGTGTACAGAGAGGGGGTGGGTGTAGAGAGAGAGAGTATAGAGAGTGGGTTGTAGAGAGAGGGGTGTAGAGAGAGGGGGGGTGTAGAGAGAGGGTGTGTGTAGAGAGAGGGGTGTAGAGAGAGGGGGTGTAGACATGTGATGTAGACAGAGGAGTGTAGAGAGGGGGTGTATAGAGAGGGGGTGTATAGAGACAGGGGTGTAGAGAGAGGGTGGTGTGAAGAGAGAGGGGGGTGTAGAGAGAGGGGGTGTAGAGAGAGGGTGTTGAGAGAGGGTGTGTGTAGAGAGAGGGGTGTGTGTAGAGAGAGAGGGGTGTAGACATGTGGTGTAGACAGAGAGGATTGTAGATAGGGGGTGTAGAGAGGGGGGTGTATAGAGAGAGGGGTGTAGAGAGGGGGGTGTAGAGAGGGGGGTGTAGAGAGAGGTGTAGAGAGACAGGGGTGTAGAGAGACAGGGGTGTAGAGAGAGTGGTGTGAAGAGAGAGGGGGTGTAGAGAGAGGGGGTGTATAGAGAAGGGGTGTAGAGTGAGGGGTGTATAGAGAGGGGGGTGTAGAGAGAGGGGGTGTAGAGAGAGGGGTGTAGAGAGAGGGGGTGTAGAGAGAGGGGTGTAGAGAGGGGGGTGTAGAGAGAGAGGGGTGTAGAGAGAGAGGTGTAGAGAGAGGGGTGTAGAGAGAGAGGGGTGTAGAGAGAGAGGGGTGTAGAGAGGGGGATATAGAGAGGGGGTGTAGAGAGAGATGGGTGTAGAGAGAGGGGTGTAGAGAGAGTTAAGGAGGTCCTTTATCCAAGATGACTTATTCATTGCACTTCTTTAATTAACTATGCTGGGCCCAAAGTCACAAGAGCCTGTTCCGAACTTTTAAAATAAAGTGTTAATGGAAAGAGAAAACACAGTAGCTCCAGTCTACGCCACCAACTAATCACTTCAAATGCATCAGCTGACATGAAAAAACGCAAAACGCTAGCTTTGAAACCTATGCATACATAGATTTTATAGCACAAGCTCCTGTGCTGTCAAAGCGCAGGGTCTGAGGAAAAGAGTCTCTTTGGCAGTCCTAAGCTAGTGCTTTTAGTGGGATGAAAAGTTCACGAGCCAACAGAGAGGGGGGTGGCATTAGCCGTTTATAGCGCAGGCGGAAATGCAAAGAGGTATCATGATCTGTGCACAAGCTGTAGATACTGACTGTTGTCACTTTAAATTAAAAATAAAAGGCTGGTAAAATGTCATCAGGCAAAGGTCAACTACGGGATACATAATAGAATATTTCCTTTTTAAAAAAAATGTTTTTATTCGCAGCTCAAAGGAGAAAGATACATGTTATTAAACAAGACCAGACAATATACGAGAGAAGAAAACAAAGAAACAGAATGAAAATTACATTGGTAACAAAATCAGGCCATACATTAAAGAGTGATAGCATAAATAAATATATACAATGTAGCAGGAACCAACCACAAAGTGAAATAAAAGCCACAATTTAAGCACATAGTGACCTTCACATAATAAATGAACCCCAAGTCTTATCAAATTTCATTAAAGACTGTGTACCTCTAAGTCTAGCCAAAGCATGTTCCATAGAGTAAATTTCATTAAACATTGACCACCATTCCATAATGTGTGGGGGGCTGGGCGAAATCCAATTATTCATTTAGCACATGATAATATAGTTGTGATTATAGTCTGCTGTGGAACACAGGTGGTATTAGTGTCAAGTAAAACTGAAGATGCTGTAAGAGGGGGTGAACAAATCCGTTTTTGTGTCATTATCTTGTCCAGAGCCATCCAAAATTCAGATAGCATAGGGCAAGAAAATAACATATGTTCCAAGTCCGCAGCACCCAGAGCACACTTGGGGCATTTAGTTTGATCGCTATATGAGAAATTCGTAGACCATTTTGATATCCTTTCTGGAGTATGATAAAGCATACAGGTGGTTTTAAATTGCTGGAGTCTTAAACTAGAAGAGAGAACGGAATTATTAATATTACGAAGAGATAAATTAATCATAGTGGGGGTGATGTTACTCCCCAGCATTTTGCTCCATTTTTCCGCTAGTTTAGTACAGTCACTGACTTTGTAAGTATTGAGACATTTATAACCAACACTAATTAAAGATTTGTTCTTATTTGAATAAAGACAGTCCCACATATCAGAAACCGAAATATCCAAAAGTTTCATCTTACGAATAAAAAAATCATATATTTGTATATATTTAAACCTCATTGATTCTGTGACCTTATATAACATTTTGAGTGTCTCAAAACTCAAAAAGCCTTGCGTACCATATAAATCCCCAAGTGTCTTTATTCCATGTGCAAGCCAAATATTTGTAGCGCCATCACTAAAAATTCCTGGAAGTCCAGGGTTACCCCACAACAAAAGTTTAGGATGGTAAAAAGAAGTGTGGCAAAAAGCCAAAATATTACGCCAAATTTTAACCAAGTCCTTGGCGGTCTTAAATTTGACCCTTTTAAAATAGTTGGGATCATTAACCCTTAACAAGAACATATTAGAGTCCGAATTTAACATAAAAGTAAAAAAGTAAAGTTGGTTATCTGTGTTAAGTAAACACCGTAGACGTCCTAGGAAAGTTGCCCAAAAATATAGCTTGAAATCCGGAAAGTTTAGCCCCCCGTTGTCGAATTCACCTTTGAGCAACACCATGGATCGGCGAGCTTTACGATATCCCCAAATCAAACTACTAAAAATTCCGTCCAGTTTTATAAAAAAAGAATTGCTAAGTGCAAAAGGAATAGAACGGAATAAATAAAGAAACTTATGTAATATTTTCATTCTAATCAGATTGATTCTACCTATGATATTTAATGGGAGTTTATGCCATTTTTTAATGATATAGCGGTAGCTTTTACTAAAGCATCGTAATTGTTACTATTTCCTTAATTTTAGCAGAAATTTTTACCCCCAAGTAAGTGGCCGTCTGACATAGTCCTAATATTGCCGCTGCTGGTTTATGATTAACAATTTTTTGAGTTTGTTTAGATTTAATGTGTACCCGGAGACATCTCCAGATCTACTAGCCTCATTGGTAATTCCATGGACAGCTTTTGTAACATCAGTAGAATAAATGGCGATATGCCATTATCTTCAGTGAGTGAGGGCCCAAACTAAAAGGGATAATACATGATTGTAGCTGTAATGCGTAAAGAAATGGTTCCATCGACAGGGCTAACAAAAGAGGTGACAGGGGACACCCCTGACGGGTGCCCCGGGATATGGAGAAAGAAGCTGATGTCAAACCCGCATAACTAACTTTCGCGGTAGGGTTATCATATAAAGACCGAGCCCAGCTCAAAAATTTACAGCTAAAGCCAAAGTTAGTCATCACTAGCCAGAGATAATCCCACCCCACTCGGTTGAAGGCCTTCTCTGCATCAAGCAGAATCATACCGAGTGGGTGGATTCTGTCTCTGCTATATTAAAGGCAGTTATAGCCATATTGATATGAGCGGTGGTATCCCTACCCATTACAAACCTGTGATGTTGTGGGTTGACTATTTACGGTATAAAAGGGGCCAGACGAGTGGCCAGCACTTTGGCAAACACCTTGGCATCAGCATTGATCAGCGAGATGGGGCGGTATGAACCTCATTCGTCAGCTGGTTTGCCCTTCTTCAGAAAAAAGACCAGTTTGACAATGTTCCAGGAACACGGGGCTTTCCCACTAACCCCAATAAAGTTAATGACTTGTTGAAAGAGAGGTACTAACTCATCACTACATATTTTATAAACATCAACAGGTATCGCATCTTCCCCGGTCGCTTTTCCCGATGGTAAAGAGAAGTTCGCCTGTCTGATCTCTAGCTGACTAATATGATCAGACAGTTGATCAAGCTCGGGGAGATTTGATTTTCCTAAAATGGTGCGATCCAACTAATCCTGGATGTTAGCCGATGTAGGAAAGCTTTCTGGAGTATATAATCTCTTATAAAACATTGCAAATTGTTCTAATATCTGTAGTGGTAGGTCATATATGATGTTATTTGGGCCACTCAAGTTTTTAATCAGAGTGTTAGCTCTCTCATCCGCTACTTTATAGGCTAGGAGTTTCCCAATTTTTTCCCCACTCTCATATTGGGTGAACTTGAATTTGTGTAGTTTTATACTGCTTTTTTCCCAAAAGATTGTTTTTAGACCAGCTTTTAATCGCCCTAGCTGTAATCCTAATTCCAACACGTTGGAGGAGCGTAAACGAAGAGCATCAGCCAATAGAAGTTCAACTGAAAGGATATTGTTAATCAATGTTTTATCGGTTTTACGGCGCTCAGAGTTTTGTCGAAAGAGAAATTGCTGAGTGAAACCCCGGATTCTAGCCTTACAGGCATCCAAAACAAAAATACATGAAGTGGAATTAACATTGAGTTTAATATAATCTAGAATATGTAGCTTAAGTTGAGAGATAAACAAAGTGTTTGCGAACAAATGCCAGAGGAAGGAAAACAACCGGAGTGCTGTGTGATGGTGTTCAATATTAAATGAAAATAAAATAGGATTGTGATCTGATGTGACACGTGGGCAAAGTTCTATAGAGCTAGTATTCACCAGGTTATCCGATGCCCAGGCCATATCAATATGGGAGCAAAGTCTATGAGGGGCAGAATAATATGTATAGCCGAGCACATTATGATGAATACTGCGCCAAACATCTTTGATATTGTGGAGCCGTCCTATTTCTAAGATGGCCGGACTAGTTCTGCGCATACGTTGGAAAGCATTGCGCCTAGTGGTGTCAAGTTGGTAGTTCATTATGCAGGTAAAATCGCCCATGATGACAAGTTCTCCTTCCCACTCCAACAGTTCCATACTCAGTCGATCAAAAACAAAAGCATCATCAGAATTTGATCCATAGACCACACAAAAAATAAATGTACATTTTTCAATTAATAATTGCACTATAGCCCATCGTCGATTCTTATCACATACAGTTTTACAAATTTCTGTCTTGAAGCATTTATCTTTGAGGATGGCGACCCCCCTTATAGAGGCATTGAAAGTAGAACAAATTATAGCCTTGTACCCAAGCTGCCCCAAGACCTTTCTATCTTTATAAGCAATGTGTGTCTCAGACAAAAAACAAAATGTGGGTCGTACGGAGCTAGCTCTTCCCGGACCAGGCGTCGTTTACTTTTATTATTAAGGCCTGCAACGTTCCATGCTAGACATCTTAGTAGTAGCATTTTAAAAGAGAGTTGAATGAATGAATGAATGAAACGAGATTTATATCGCGCAACTTAGCCCCAGAGGGCATCAAGGCGCCTAACCAAATAAAATGATACGGTCAGAGAGCATGATTAATGATAGGCCTTGATGAAACACCACGTCTTTAAAGCCTTCTTAAAGAGAACCATGGTGGGTTGAGATTTGATCTCAGAGGGGAGGGCATTCCATAAATTAGGGGCCACAAATGAAAAAGCTCTTCCGCCCCATCTAACCTTGTTTGTCCGAGGGACGGTGAGAAGGTTCTTATTGGCAGAACGAAGGTTTCTGCTGGGGGCGTAGGGACTCAGAAGGGAACTTATGGCCTCAGAGCTGCCGTCGGATAGGGCACTGAAGACTAGGCATAGGATTTTAAAAGAGACTCTAGACTGAATCGGGAGCCAGTGAAGACTCTTCCTTGCAAGAGAGACAGAAGCGGTGTTAGGGAGGTCCAGAACAAATCTGGCAGCCGCGTTCTGGATGGACTGGAGGCGTTGGATGAGGCCTTTATTGATGCCTGCATACAGGGCGTTACAATAGTCCAGCCGTGATGTAACTAAGGCCACCACGGTCTGTTTGCGAGCTTGAGGGGAAAGATAGTGGGCGATTTTTCTAAGTACTTTGATCACTCCCCAACAGGTAGAAACAGTTCTATTGACCTGTAGTGACATGTCTAGAGAGGTGTCAAAAATCACGCCAAGATTCCGGGCGGAATTTGACGGTACGGGACAAGCTCCAAGAGAGGGAGGCCACCATTCATTGGACCAGCTGTTTTGATCTTTTCCAAAGATCAAGACCTCTGTTTTCTCTACGTTCAGCTTCAGGGCGTTTAAAATCATCCAGTCGGAGACAGCTTGCATGCAATTCCTGAAGCTGAGCGCTGAGGTACTCACCGAGTGGGAGAGGGACACCATGATCTGGGTGTCATCGGCGTATGACACCACCTCCATCCCCTGAGCTTTTACTAGTCTGGCAAGTGGGGCCACATAAATGTTAAAGAGGGTCGGGCTCAAGGCCGACCCCTGTGGAACCCCACATTGCACAGGCTTAACAGAGGAGAGGAACTCTCCTAGCTTGACCCTCTGTTCTCTCTGAACAAGGAAAGAGGACAGCAAGCTCAGTGCAGGACCCTCCACCCCTATCTCCCTCAGACGAGCAGTTAAAGTCGAGGGAGATAGGGTATCAAAGGCGGCGGTCAGGTCTAAGAGGACCAAAAAAGTGGTCTGGCCTTGGTCGACCTTTGATCGTATATTGTCCGTCACTACTGTAAGGGCCGACTCAGTACTGTGGAACTTTCGAAAGCCATGTTGAGACTGGTCCAGGAACCCAGAGGCATCAAGGAAAGCAGTCAGATGATGATTGAGATGTGATTCCAACATTTTGGCTGGAGCAGGCAGTAAGGAAATCGGCCTGAAGTTCTTAAGGGTGTCCGGGTCCAGGGTGGGTTTTTTAAGCAATGGCTTGACTATGGCTTGTTTCCAGGAAGCAGGGAAAAGGCCCTGGGCCATAGCCCACATAGTTCAAATAAGTCTTTTCATTCTGCAGAAATAAATCAAGTAAGCTTCTCTCGACCAGTTTCAAAAGATCCACCCCCCCACTACCTCCCCTCCCCCTGTCCCCTCACCTCCCTCGAGAGGGAGCACCCCCCAAAAAACTGCTGCCGCTGAATTGGCAGCTACCCTGAGAAGCAGCGTATGGCTTAACCTACTCTCTACCCAACAAGAAGAGTCAAAATGTGTTCACTAAAAAGATAAGTAAATATACATAAGAAAGAAATAAGATTAAAAGTCTAACTTTTCTTTCTGTCTAAATTAAGCGAGTGTAGTTAGTGCATTCTCGGCTTCCCTTATGTCGGTGAAAAAAATAAGTGTGTCCCCCCCTTATTGATTTTTAAGTGAGCAGGCTCCTGTAGGAATGTTTGTCCGCCAAGAGATTTAAACGGATCGATAAACTTACGTAATTGCCACCGTCTGTCCATGGTGGCCTTACTAAGATCCGATCTTACAAAAAAGGACAGATTTCCTGCTGTGACAGGTGAATTCGGCCTAGCTTTCATTGATACTGCCTGTCTCAACAGGAAATTCCCAAAATGAATAAGGAATGGACGGGGAAATTTACTTTGCTTGTTCCTCTGAACAAGTGGCAACCTGTGGACTCTCTGAAGTTGGGAATCCCAATCCCAATCAGATAAGTCTGTGAAGGCCCTCTGAAATAGACTTATAACAAATGCCCTAGGGTCTGCCCCCTCGATTCCCTCCGGAATACCAAAAAGTCTCAGATTGGATCGCCTTTGGCGATTTTCCAAATCTTCGACTTTTAATTGTAAGGATAAAAGCTGAGAATCATGTTGGCTGACAACAGTTTCTATTCGGGTGGATCCCTCTTCTATTTTAACCACCCGATGCTATAGATCTTCCATTTCCTGTGACATCCCCCCCATCTTAAGAGTAATTTCATGTAAACAATTCTGCAACTTGGTATTATCATCTCGTAACTGCAAAAATCTTCTTGTGCTTCCTTCCGATGGCTGGTTAGAGTTTGCAGAATAATATCAAGAGATGAGTTGACAGTTCCTTGTTCTCCTGTTGATGTTAGTCCAGTGGCATTAGTTGGAGTATGCGACGCCACAGAAAGTGGTAAAACAGATATCGCTGATGAAATTACACTGGTGGAGGGGTTAGTAACATTGAGTGTTGTGTTATTTAAAGAGATTTCCTCAGTAGATGGGGTCGGTAGAGAACATGTCGCTCCAAGAACAATTTCCGGGGATACTACCATAGAGACAGTATCTATAGAGGCCGGGTGAGATACGCCATCAGTAGGTGAAAGATCTTGGTCAGGCGGGCTTGTACCAGACAGTCTCAAAGTCATGTTCTTCACCAGCCCCTTAGCTTGAATCCATTTCCTAAGAGGGCTTTTCTCCACAAGTAGGAGCTTCCTAGTAGGAGGGACGGAGATTAGGAAGGGAGTGCCGGCTAAACCAAGTACTTTCCCTTTCTCACTCTTGGTTTTTTACTTTGATTTAGCCTTATCTCTCCTACCTATCAAATATTTGGCAGTGTCCAGTGGAGAGCCGGTCACTGTCAAATCCTCATATTCATCGTTCGAGACTTCTTCCCCAGCTACTCCTTCCCCCTCCGTTTGTCAGCAGTCAATAGATGGCTCCGCTGCCTACATGCTTAGGATCGACAAGGCATCAGAAATCCCAATCGTGGGAGAAATATCCCCCACGGAAGAGTCACACTATCAGGCTATCTTCCCCCCCTAAATTTACAGCCACCGAAGAAATAGCCTCAGTGAAAGTGACAGCTTGATTTACATCCTCCTTACCCCCTATATTGTTTCTAGCAGTCTCAGTACTAGTAGTGGCAATAGAGGTGGATACAATCAATACAGGTAGTCAAAGTACTTGCCTACCCGATGTGGACAAAGAAGTCATCCCTCCAGAAGACAAAGCCAGCTCGTTTGCTGTAGCCGTTTTTGGTGTCTGAGCCGCAGCGTTTGATGTTACAGCATTTCCCACATTAAGTGCGGGGGTCATTCCCAAAGTTGTAGTTACTGCCGCCACCTCCAAAGTGGCATTTTTGTTAGCCCGCGTAGCTCTCGGGACATTCTTAGGCACCATCCACAGTCGGGAATCCCGCCCCGAGCCCTCTGCTTCCGTGCTCGGCTGCGGTCCCAATTGCAGCCTGAGGCCAAACCAGCTGAGCACCGACAAGCCGCGGAATGGAATGGGCGATCAACAGGTAGGTCTGCAGCAGCCTCTGCCTCCGTTTCCACAAGCCACTGAGACAGCTAAGCAGTTTAGCAGTACTCAGCTAGATCCGCTCTTCGGTTTAGACAAAGTCCGACAAAATCCGTTCAGGCCCCCGAGTAATCAATTAGATTATCGATGAAGGCTCATTTCCCAGTCCATTTCGCTAGTTCACCTATTCACGCCAGAAAATTGCTTTAGCCATTCGCCTTTGGAACACCTTCCCCTTTGAGATCAGATCATGCCTGGATCTCATGTCTTTTAGGAAAGCCTTAAAAACATGGCTTTTTAAACAAGCGTATCACTGATCGCCTTCCCCTCTCGCCCTCAGGATTCGTTCTCTATCTACTCTAGCACCAGGAAACCAACCTATGGCAGTGCGCTCAATAAATACTTTTTAACATTAACATTAACATTCAGGTTAGATAGGGTAAGTAGGGAGCTCCAACTAGCTGCTGCTGCTCTGCACCGTCTTCAGTCCGCCATCTTGCCTTAACCTCACCCCATAATAGAATATTTCCAAAGGTGTATTAAAAAAAAACGTTTTGCCTCATTGCCTAGTAATTAAATATTTTATTATTATATAAACTGACGCAGCTTGTGCTTTGCCCAGGAGTGAATATCATTTGCTAAATTCCTGTTACACAAGCAGAAATAAAAACAAGAAACAAATGCACACACACAAACAGCATATTTAATAAGTCTTATTTTAAATGATGGTGACTCTGGAAAAGTTAAGTTGTGTCTCTATAGTGGTACGAGGGCCGGGTGAAACGTAAGCCTGTTATTGCAACAGCATGGGGGCATTGGCCTGCTCGCCGGACATGAAAGGGTGCCCGGAGAGAGGCGCTTAATTACCCATGACAAAGGAACGGCAGATGGCCGCGCGTGCACTCGCACGTGCACTCAAGCTTGTTGCCAGCAAGCAAAGGCTGGGTTGCACTTTTAAGATCCCCTTTTACTAAAAGTCGAGCAAGCTCGACCTAAAAAGCATGAGCCAGAGAATGATGTGAAAGGAATTAGACAGACAGAAAGAAAAAAAAACACAATAGCGAGAGGGAGAAATGAATAAGTATTAGCAAGAGACCTCGAAGAAAAAAGCATGAGTCAGAGAAGAAAGTAAAATGTAAGCCAGAGAAAGACAGGAAATAAGTAACGAGCCATCTAGAAAAAAAAAAGCTCTCGGCATTGCTGTGGCGGGGAGTGCATTCCTTTCAAGTCTGATGCAGGGGGCAGGGGAGCGGTAACCATAGAAGTCTGATGCCGAGGCACAGACAAATGGTGGTGTGTGATGTGGCTGGCGATGATGTGCATGCGCATAGCTCACATGAACTGTACGCGATCCGCAGCTAGGTAGACTTTTCTTTTCCGCTTACTATAATCTCGCATATTTATCCCTGTGGGGTAAGTTAGGGATAACCTGACCCTCAAAGCCCCATTGGCGGGACCCGACCGGGGCCAAAAAGAAACAAAACACTACAAAAAAATGCTGCAATCCCACAAGACTCTTGCAGGATTTTAAAAAAAATGGCATCCACCTTTATTTACTATAGGCTCCGGGAGCCCATTCCTGGGCTTTATTTGTAAAGGGGAGGAGGCTGCGTAGTTTACATAGTGGCGCATAAGTACCATGTTACTAGTCTTATCTAATTTTGTACAACCTGGGTCCAGCTAATGTGTGTAAGTCTTTACAAAGCACATGCTCCTAATGCACCATGGGTGTGTGGAGGTATTGAGCACATAACAGATCTTTGTGTTCAGGAGTAACTCTGTGTGCAGGTGACAGTTGACTTGTGTTCATTGTGTTCCACACAAGTTTTTTGGATCTGCACAAAAAGTTTTCAACAGGATGGCGATGATGTGCATGCGCATAGCTCACATGAACTGTACGCGATCCGCAGCTAGGTAGACTTTTCTTTTCCGCTTACTATAATCTCGCATATTTATCCCTGCGGGATAGAATAGGCAAGACCTAAAAAATAAAGATATGTGGGGTAAGTTAGGGATAACCTGACCCTCAAAGCCCCATTGGCGGGACCCGACCAGGGCCAAAAAGAAACAAAACACTACAAAAAAATGCTGCAATCCCACAAGACTCTTGCAGGATTTTAAAAAAAAATGGCATCCACCTTTATTTACTATAGGCTCCGGGAGCCCATTCCTGGGCTTTATTTGTAAAGGGGAGGAGGCTGCGTAGTTTACATAGTGGCGCATAAGTACCATGTTACTAGTCTTATCTAATTTTGTACAACCTGGGTCCAGCTAATGTGTGTAAGTCTTTACAAAGCACATGCTCCTAATGCACCATGGGTGTGTAGAGGTATTGAGCACATAACAGATCTTTGTGTTCAGGAGTAACTCTGTGTGTAGGTGACAGTTGACTTGTGTTCATTGTGTTCCACACAAGTTTTTTGGATCTGCACAAAAAGTTTTCAACAGGATGGACAGCGGGCCTGATTTAGATTTCGGCGGATGGGTTACTCCGTCACAACAGTGACAAATTTCTGGTCTGTCAAAATATAAATCCCATTATAATGGAATTTATATTTCGGGATACAGGATATCCATCACTGTTGTGACTGAGTAACCCGCCGCCGAAATCTAAATCAGACCCAGAATCGTGTCAGCATGACAATTTCTACATAACATAGAAGACTGCTTGCACCAAATACTAACCTATATACATGTTTTGCTTGAGAAGACGGGCTATCTGTAAAGTTTTCACCACAGTATGAAGAGTGCAGGTAGTATGATGTTTAGTGTAGGAAGGTGGAATCTGACTGCATGGTTACCCCCACTTTTTGCTTTGGTGTTTTGCTGGTTTTCGACTTAGACTGGGGTCCCGACTAGTAGGATCCCAGTTAAACTATCTGCTTTCTCCCTAAATTGGTTGTTGATGTACTTTAGGTACACTCCAGATTGGATTCTGGGGTACCCTTATAAGTCCCTAGTATATGGTATACTATATACCCAGGGCATAGGTACCCCAGAGGCCTCCCGGAGGCTGCAACATGTATTATGCCACCCCTGAGAGGACACTCAAATTGACACCACAGTTCTGCTACTGCAACCTGTGTAAGGTGGTGCATGCACCCCTTACTTAGATATAGTTTCACTATATCTACCCTATCACTGCACATATAAATCTATCAGTCACCCCTATTGCAGACCTTATTCATCTGTGTCTCTACCTTGGGCGGTTCCTTCGGGTCCCAGCGATTCTACGTGCTCTAGGCACTATGTCTAGTCAAGTCGTGGTTGTTATACCACTTTCTTAGTATATGGTTCAGTCCCCCCCTGGAGCCCGCTGTGTATTGTGCTATTTACTGTCGTTCTGGTACTGTAATATTGTGTGCCTTGTTCTCTAATCTCATAATGATGTTAGTAGAGAGTGTTTAGTAATGAATACATATATTTTATATATACCATGTGTGGTTTTCCTTTCATTTGGTCATTCATGGGGGTTATAGACTGGTAAAACAAGCTGCTTTACATTCCTTCGAGACGTAGCCTGAAGGATGCTCTCCATAGCTACCACTAGGATAGCTTTCAATAAAGGTTGTCTTTAACCTAATCATCAATAAGGGTCGTTTGGACTGTTACAAGGTGCCCACTTTAATTAGTGGACAACATATACCAGGCCAACTTCTCACATTTAGCACCTTCAGGTCTTGGGGTTTTTCTCAACACATGAGGACAATATGGCACAAAGATCAGAATAGCCTGTGATAGATTGCTTGTAAGCAAGTGAGAGAAAATTATTTATTCAATTTAAAAAAGTTCTTTTACAGAGTAACCTTTTTTTCACTTTTGTCAGTAATAAAACCCTTTTTGCTATGTAAATGCTCTTATAACATGCACTAAGAGTGATTTGTACCGCTTTTGATCAATTTCTGATTTCAGATAGGCATTTCAAACATTTAAATTGTTGAGGTTTTTTTCTTTTAATGCTACAGAGTGCCACTTACAGAAGGCTCTTTCCTGTCAGATTTGCTGATTTTAGGAGGAGCAATAACTTGTTTTGTAATAGCGGTATGATGTTAATATGTTTATTATAAAATGTCCCCAGCCCCCAAACGGAAGCGGAAGACTAAAAAATCAAAGGATGTTCTGGTCACATGGAAGGGGATTGCGGGAACAAATGAGGGAAACTGTCCTGAGGACATGAAGGTCCACCTGGCTCCTGTACTACAAAAAATCACACCCACCATCACTGACTTATTGGCCCCTCTCTGGGTCAGACTTGATAATCTAGAGGCAGTTTCTAGGGAACTGCTAAGCAGAATTGAGAGATGTTGCGGACAATATTCCCCACCCCCCTCCATCCCAGACCCAAGTCAGAGATACCAACATACCTACCACTAATCTCCCCAGTTGTATACAGCATTGCATTGGTAATTCCAAGTACCAGGCTGTAACAAGTTAGAATATTTCTATTGGGCCCCTCACCATATTACCAAAAACTTAGTTCCTACTACAGAGCCTTCCTTGGCACTTAATTCTGCAGGTGAAGTCCAAACCGGTGGCCAGTCAGTCTCTGGCTCGCTGCTACTGGTAATTAATCTTCCCCCGGCCCGTTCCCCCTACACTGTAGTCTTGAATTTCACATTGGTTAGGTAAATATATAAGTTCCCTCAGGAGACTCGGAAAACCGTAGTCCAGGCCTTAATCACCTCCAGATTAGACTACGGCAACATTCTTCTCATGGGGGCATGCAAAGAGGTGACCCGTAAATTACAGACAGTCCAAAACATGGCGACTCGACTGCTCTGTAAACTCCCCAACCGATCCCCCACTTCCAACTCTCTTCGTGAATTGCACTGGCTACGCATTGAAAGCCGCACGAAATTTAAGGCCCTCTGCTATATGCACAGAATCAACGCAGGTCGAGCCCTATCCTACCTTAGTACTTTAGTGCATCGATACTGCCCTGCCCGCACTCTCTGATCTTCTAATCAGTACTGGTTTCAAGTTCCCAGAGTTAAGAGAGCCAGAATGGGTGGTCGTTCCTTCTCCGTCCTGGCTCCCACCCTTTGGAACTCTCTTCCACCTTCTCTTCGCACGGAATCCTGTTACCTCAAATTCCGCAGAGAAATCAAAACTTGGTTATTTAACCAATAACTCCGCCTCTTCTTTTTAGTCTACTCTCCCCCTTAATCTGGTCCTTAACGCCGGGAAACCTCCGGGTAGCTGCGCGCTTTATAAGCTTAAATATAATAATAATAATAATAATAATAATAATAATAATATCCTGATGGCACAGAGGGTCTCACGGATAGTGCCCTCTAGAAAACCATTTGAGGTAGATTGCATTATTAGTGTTCGATACCCTAAAATGGTACGAAGAATCTTGAGTGGTTTTTCTAAATCCTATCTTCTAAACACCTGTATAAAACCACACCCGGGGGCTTTTTTTTAATAGATCCCCCACCCCCACCCCCATGTGTGCCTCAAGTGCAGAACAGTCTCTCGGTCGCGGGAGTGTAGAAAGTATACTGGTGGGCCAGCAGACACTCTCAAATCATTAACTCCCTAAGAGAGAAGGAAAACGCATCCTGCTGGTTCAGCAATTGGGTACATCACCACAGCGCACAGTAGAGTGTGGGGACTCAGCCCCCTAAAATCACTCTATCCCCCTATACCACCCTTAACTCCAGTACACCCCCCAGGTAACTCACAGCTTCAGTGGGCTTCAAACTTGCCAACTAACCCCATAACATCCCCGTGGGCTTTACCCACAGACCAGGGAAGGATTTACGACTCATCTCTTGGAATGTGGCAGGTTTGTCCGCTAAGTGCTGAGATGATAGGTGGCTACAATTTGTTAAGTTTTTTTACGTTATTTGCCTGCAAGAGACATGGGAGGTCAAGAATATTTTTTTTCTTGAGGGGTACAAGACCATCTGCTGTCCTGCGGAGGGTTCCAGTGCGGGCAGAGCAAGACTTATTATTTTTGTTGCCTACGAGTACTGTGGTCCCGTGAAGATCATGAAGTGGGACTCTCATTTGTTCCGGAGCCTAAACGTTTGCGGGGAGCTTTCCCCATGGTAGTAATTAATTTCTGTAACGCAAAGAGGGGACCACGTGGGGCCTCAAAATTTACAGCCTTGAGTGGCGCCTTAGATTTATTAAAGAGGGAGGGCCTAGGTCACAAGAAGTTTATCCTGGTATGGTAGTTTAGCTGTCATCTGTACCCAAATTTCTTTCACTCATCACCTAGCATATAACCTTGCTCGATTTCAGGGGACTTGCACATGGAGCACACCGTAGAAGGTGCAGCGATAAGTTGTTTCCTTCATAGTCAGAACTTAGTTTTCATTCTAGACAAGCTGATTAACTGGCCTAATTTCCAAATCTCTCCGACATATAAGGGGAGGGGGTCCACCACGATAATTGATTTCATCTTTGTCTCCGCTTACACGGGTTGGCCACCTGATTCCCTCAATATTTTATATAGCCCCTACAGTGACCACAACCCTTTGTCCCTGTCTTTGGAGTGGGTAGGGAACCATTTGAAGGGCTCTTGCATGCCCCCGGGATCTTTAACCCCAATGGACATGGGGTGGTGTTTACACTGGTCGCGAATAGATGCCAAGGCTTTTAATCTCAGACTTTTTCAGACTGCCAGCACTAGTTACTTACCTGCTTGGACCCTTTGGCGCCTGGTGAGGCGGTTTTAAGAGGGTGCAGAGTCGAAATATCGCCGCAAAAAATATTGTGGGACAGAAATATCGCTGCAAAAATATCGTTGGGAAGAAATATCGACAACAAAAATATAGTTGACAGGAATATCGACTGACAGGTAAGTAATATGGATTACATAAATATCTTTGTAATAAATATCGTTTACAAAAAAATAGTTTACAAAAATATAGATTTATTAATAACTAGCAGCCCGTCCCGACGTCGTCGGGGTATGAATTGCTGCCGGCCAGTAGTATATTGTTTTATAGGATTTCGTTTTGATAGCATTTCTTATCTGTGACAGGCCTGTGAAATGCTCCGATTCGTAGTGCACTGCTGATGCACTTAAGAGTGCACGTTCAGTAGTGTGTGAACTCGAGTTTCCCTACTTTATTTTTCCTTGCAATATTATATAGCGCAAACACGACAACATGGCATGAGCACAATTTACATTACAGAAGAACACATTCATTTGTGGTAGGCACGGGGAGACAAAGCGATTTGCCTGGAGTCACAGGATGTTGAGCTGATGCCGAGATTCGAACGTAGCTCCCCAGCTCTAAAGATCGCAATTCTAGAACTTGTGGCGGGAGGTGTGTCTAAAAGTGTATGTCGATGCTGGCCATCAATGAGAGAGACCTGTGCATTTTTCAAATAGGTGGTGAAAACATATGAGTATGTTGCTGGAGATGTGGGCCGCCGTGCCACCAATGTACTTACCGGGGGAGGGTAAACACCCATTTTTCCGCAACTTTCTTTCTGCATACCATCACTCCGCATACTTTCATTACGAAAGTACCATGACTCCGCAATGCCATTATAACGCATGGCATTACATTTTATATGCTTTTCCCACGTATACATTTACAACGAAATTCGTTGTAAATGTATGAATGGTAAAAGCATGTTTTTTTTTAATGTTTGGATAAGGTAAGTATGGGTATAGGGGTATATGTTTTGGGGTACTGAGGTATATGTTTTGGGGTGTTTGGGTATTTTAAGGGTTCAGATATAGTTTTGAGGTACAGGGGTAGTTTTAGAGTTTAGGGATAGGTATGGGTGTTGGGGTACAGGGGTATTTTTAGGGTTCAGGGCTAGGTTTGGGTTTTGGGGTATAGGGGTATTTATAGGGTTCAGGGGTAGGTTTGGGTGTTGGGGTACAGGTGTATTTTAAGGGTTCAGGGCTAGGTTTGGGTGTTGGGGTACAGGGGTATTTTTAGGGTTCAGGGCTAGGTTTGGGTTTTGGGGTACAGGGGTATTTTAATGTTCAGGGGTAGGTTTGGATTTTGGGGTACAGGGTTATTAGGGCTAGGTTTGGGTTTTGGGGTACAGGGGTATTTTTAGGGTTGAGGGGTAGGTTTGGGTTTTGGGGTACAGGGGTATTTTTAAGGTTGAGGGGTAGGTTTGGGTTTTGGGGAACGGGTATTTTAAGGGTTCAGGGCTAGGTTTGGGTTTTGGGGTACAGGGGTATTTTTTTTGGTTCAGGGATAGGTTTGGGTTTTGAGGTACAGGGTATATTTATAGGGTTAAGATGGGTTAGTGTTTAAGGGTGTTGGGGTATTTTAAGGAGTAAGGGTGGGTTATGATTATGGGGTGCCGGGGTATTCAAAGGGAGCAGGGTGGGAGTAGCACACAATATGAGACATGGCATGAAGGGCAGAACGTACCACACGCCCCCAGCGTTTGTCACGCCCACAGCACAACGCAGACACGCCCACAAGGGACTACTTTGCTGGCACGGTTCTTTTACCTTTTAAATGTATATGGTGGGCGTCTGCATAGCCTATGTCCTTCTGCTGCAACTGCCCTTTCCAACGCTGTATTGGGTGTTGTGATTAGTGCTGTGGTTCCTGAGAGTACCCGCCTCAAAGGTTTGGGCTCTCTCTTTATTATATTAGTATGGATTGTATGTATTTTAGTGTTTTTAATGAGAATTACTTGTCATTTTATTATATGTTTTAGAGTTTTAAATCAAATCAAACAAACTTGTAAAGCGCGCTACTCACCCGAAAGGGTCTCAAGGCGCTGGGGGGGGGGGGGGGGGGAAGGGGAGCCGCTACTGCTCGAACAGCCAGGTCTTGAGTTGTTTCCTGAAGGAGAGATGGTCCTGGGTCAGCCGTAGGTGGGTGGGGAGAGAGTTCCAGGTCTTGGCCGCCAGGTAGGAGAAGGATCTTCCTCCGGCGGTGGCTTTGCGAATTCGTGGGACGGTTGCGAGGGCGAGGCTGGCGGATCGGAGCTGGCGGGTGGGTGTGTAGAATGTGACGGCTGTTGAGGTATTTGGGTCCCATGTCGTGGAGAGCCTTGTGTGCGTGGGTGAGGAGTCTGAACCTGATCCTCGTGCTGACGGGGCAAGTCTTTCAGATGGGCGGAGATGTGGCTGTGACGGGGGATGTCCAGGATGAGTCTTGCTGAGGCGTTCTGTATGCGTTGGAGTCTTTTCTGGAGTTTGGCTGTGGTTCCAGCGTAGAGGGTGTTCCCGTAATCCAGACGGCTGGTGACGAGGGCCTGGGTGACCGTCTTCTTGGTTTCGGTGGGTATCCACTGGAAGATCTTTCGGGGCATTCGCAGGGTGTTGAAGCAGGAAGACGAGACAGCGTTGACTTGCTTGGTCATCGTGAGGGAGAAGTCCAGGATGAAGCCCAGGTTGCGTGCATGGTCCGTTGGCTTGGGTGCCTTGCCCAGGTGCCAGGGCAGGGGGCCACCAGGAGTCGTCCCAGGCAGAAGGGGATGGTCCCAGGATGAGGACTTCCGTTTTGTCTGAGTTCAGTTTCAGACGGCTGAGCTTCATCCATTCCGCGACGTCTTTCATTCCTTCCTGGAGGCTGGCTCTGGTGGTGCCGGGGTTGTTGGTGAGGGAGAGGATCAGCTGGGTGTCATCGGCGTAGGTGATGATGTTAAGGTTGTGTTGGCGTGCGATGGCTGTGAGGGGGCTCAGGTAGACGTTGAAGAGGGTGAGGCTGAGCGAGGATCCTTGCGGGACTCCGCAGATGATTTCGGTGGCCGCGGATCGGAACGGTGGGAGGCGGACTCTCTGGGTTCTCCCGGCGAGAAACAAGATGATCCACTCGAAGGCCGTTCCTTGGATTCCGGTGTTGCTGAGGCGCTGTTTCAGGGTGCCGTGGCATACTGTGTCGAAGGCTGCTGAGAGGTCCAGGAGGATGAGGGCAGCTGTTTCCCCGTTGTCGAGCAGGGACCTGATGTAGTCGGTTGCTGCATTGAGGGCGGTCTCGGTGCTGTGGTTTGCTCGGAAACCGGACTGCGAGGGGTCGAGGGAACCGTTAGTCTCGAGGAAGGCGGAGAGTTGTTTGTTGACGGTCTTCTCGATGACTTTGGCAGGAAAAGGGAGGAGCGAGATGGGGCGGAAGTTCTTGAGGTCCGTGGGGTCTGCAGTGGGTTTCTTCAGGAGGGCGCTCAGCTCGGCATGTTTCCAGCTCTCCAGGAAGGTGGCGGATGCGAAGGAGCTGTTGATGATGTCCCGGAGTTGGGGTGCGATGATGGAGTCGGTTTTGTTAAAGATGTGGTGTGGGCATGGGTCGGTAGGGGAGCTGGAGTGGATGGTGTTAATCGTGCGGGTGGTGTCTTCGGTGCTGACCGAGGTCCAGGCGCAGAGGGTGGTGGTTGGGTGCGCTGGTTCGGCGGTTGGGAGCGTGGTCTGTGCGCTGAAGCTGTTGTGTATGTCGGCGATCTTGCGGTGAAAAAACGAGGCGAGTGAGTCGCAGAGGTCTTGTGAGGGTGTGATGTCGTTGTTGCAGGCGCTGGGGTTGGTGAGTTCTTTGACGATGCTGAAGAGTTCCTTGCTGTTGTGGGTGTTGTTGTCCAGTCGTTCTTTGAATGTTGTCCTTTTGGTGATGCAGATCAGCTGGTGGTGTTTGCGGGTGGCGTTCTTGATGGCTGTCATGTTTTCTGTAGTTTGGTCGTGGCGCCAGACTTTCTCGAGGGTGCGGCAGGTTTTCTTGGAGTTTTTGAGGTCGTTGGTAAACCATGAGGCTTTCTTGCTGCCGGGTCTGCTGGGTGGGTTCTTCAGTGGTGTGAGGTCGTCGGCGCAGATGGTGAGCCACTGTGTGAGGTTGTGGGCTGCTTCGTTGGGGTCCGTCATGTTGGTGGGAGGGTTCTGGCTAAGGGAGGTGGTGAGCTGGTCGGCTTGATCTTGCTCCAGCTTCTGCGGGGAACCTGTTGCAGGTGGTGGTGAGTCGTGGTTTTCCTGAAGTCAAAGTGGACGCAGCTGTGGTCAGTCCAGTGTAGTCCGGTGGAGTGGCTGAAGGAGATGTGCTTGCTGGAGGAGAAGATGGGGTCAAGCGTGTGGCTGGCGTAGTGGGTTGGGGTGTTCACCAGTTGCTTGAGTCCGAGGTTGGCGAGGTTATCGAGCAGGGTGGTGTTGTTGTCATTGTTGTTCTCCAGGTGGAAGTTGAGGTCCCCTAGGAGGATGTAGTCTGAGGTGGTGAGGGCGTGCGGGCTAATGAAGTCTGCGATGGCTTCGCTGAATTGTGTGTGTGGTCCTGGGGGTCTGTAGATGAGAGTGCCGCTGAGGGTGGTCTTGGGGTCGGTGTGTATCTGGAAGTGAAGGTGCTCGGCGGCGGTGAGGTTGTCGTCGGAGTTGGTCGTGATGCGGATGGTGTTTCTGTGGACGATGGCAATGCCTCCTCCTGTTTGGTTAACGCGGTCCCTCCGGGTGATCTTGTAGCCATCCGGGATGGCTATGTCAGGGGCTGAGGAGGCGTTCATCCAGGTTTCTGTGAGGAAGGCGACGCCTGGTGCTGTTGTGTCAAGGAGGTTCCAGAGTTTGGCGGCGTGCCTGTGGACGGAGCAGGTGTTGAGCAGGATGCTACAACAACAAAAGGTATCCAGGAGTCTCGACTCAGTGTTTTACTCGAAGCTTACCACTATGTGACTTAGACTATGTGAGTTCAAGTGTTAACCAACATTCAGTATGCAACCTTGGGCAGGAAATATTCCCATCAGTTGCCGCTCTGTACCACCATTATTTCATCATTTGGGTCCTCCATACCCTGGAGTTTGTACACAGAACTGGTCACACTGTGAGTGGTGTGAGGGCTGTGTGAGTAAGAGGACCGATGTCATATGTGTTTGTTGGGTGGTATCTTGAGAATGATGTCGACAAGGTTTACACTTGAGGGAAGCAGTGCAGTGAGGAATAAGTGAGGGTGAGTAAAATTAGGTGGACCCGAGTGGAAAAAATGATTTATTGGTTTCTCTCGGACCCCTAAGACTAAAAACAGGTGCAAAAGGTAGATTTGACAATATATCTACATGCAAGTGGTCAACATGTTTCTGCATTTACCAGGAGTGTTCCCTATGCATTCTTCAGGACCATGATATTGCTACTGCTTGCTTTCATAAGTGAAGGATAAAATTTAAAATGGAAAATTTGGAAAATTTCACCTGACAGGCAGGTGTAGAATCTCCGCCACAGTCTAAAAACAAGTCACATAAGAAGAAAAGGGAAAGAGAAAAACAACATGAAATTATGGAATGCACTACAGACATTGCGCTATTCCTGTGCTCACGTATATGCATTTTGCACGAACATGGTAACACTCACCCAATGCTTGTGAGGAAGGCGCCTCACCTCACCTGGCAGGAGCTCAGGTAAAATAGGAGCACTGCTCTGTTAGCAAAAGAACAATAACAGGGACATTCAACCGTGTCAGTAGGACATAGCAAGAGAAAACTGAGTTTGTAACAGTATACTCGGTATCAGACCGAGACATCTACGTGTAACAATAGGGGCCGTAGCGAGGTATAGCCATGTACGATGCCCGTATTGTTGCTCGAGGAGGACTACCACAAACACTCACCTCTCCGTCAGTGTCTCCAAACGTCCCTCTGGGCTCTTCTGGGGAGGCACCGAACAAGGGAAATGGGCGGGTATATCAGTGGAGGTTAATGGGCGAGTGTGATGCATGATGGGAATTGTAGTTCCTCGATAAACGGTAAACAGTGGTATTGGATTTTTTGAGGAAGACTGTGTGTTGTTATAGTGACATCCATGGGATAGGTTCGTTAAGACCATCCTTGTCACTATTCAATTTGTACACCCATTTTTGCTCAATTCTGAATAGAAATTTACCGACATCTGGACAATGATCGGGTATTGTGGGTTGCTCTAAAATAGTCCATTGGAATTCGCTCGGCCCATGTCCCTTCTCTAAGAAGTGTGCTGTTAAGCGAGTCGCTTTTTTCCGACAGCGGACTGTACTTTTGTGTTCTCCAATTCGTATTTTGGTTTTGCGGGTTGTCATGCCGACGTACCTCTTTGAACACGGGCACGTGATCATGTAGATCGTGTTTTCGCTGTTACAATTGGTGAACCTGCGTTGTTGCCAAGGGCGCGATGTTCCGATGTCAACACTGGTGGTTCTCGTGGTTTGAGGGCATGCTGAGCAGTTGCCACAGGGGTGGTGTCCTTGTACAGGTGGCATGTCCCATAGAGTACCGATTTGTCGGGGTGTTTTATTTTTCGGTCTGGTATGGACCAAGTGGTCTCTTATATTAGGTCCTCTCTTGAATGCAAAAAGGGGTGGTGGTAGAGTATCTCCACTGGTGTTTAGAATGGACCAGTGTTTTGTGATGATCTTTCGAACTTCATTTGATCTCGTATGGAACGTGTTAACAAAAGTCATCCTCTGGGTCTTCTCTTTCTGAATGGCAACCTCTAGGAGGGCTTCTCTGTTATTATTAGAAGCCCTTTTCTTGGACTGGCGGATAATCTTCGCCGGATATTTCTTTTCTCGCAAGAATTCGGAGAGTGTCCCGGAATGTTTTTCAAATGATTCTTTAGTTGAGCAGTTCCTATTTAGTCTGAGAAATTGTCCAAATGGTAAATTTTCTCTTAAGGACCTCGGATGGCAACTTTCAAAATTGAGCAACGAGTTGCGTGCCATTGGTTTCCTGTATAGTTCTGTGTTGAGCCCCTCTTCTGTGACTACAATAAGAAGGTCAAGGAATGGCAATTCTCTCTTGCTACATTCCACAGTGAATTTCAAAAACTGATTGCAGTTGTTTAACCAGCTGTGAAATTCCTGAAGGCTGGTCTCTGTGCCTCTCCATACCACAAGGATATCGTCTATGTATCGCTTCCAAAGTCGGAGCGATGCATAGTGTGGGTTGTCTTGATGCAGGATTTTGGTTTGTTCCAAGGCATGGACGTATAAATTCGCCAAGCTCGGCGCAAAAACGCTGCCCATACTGGTGCCAGACGTCTGGAGGTAGATAGTATCCTCAAATTTGAAGTAGTTTTCCTTCATTGCCAGTTCTGCCAACTCCATAATGAATGAGACCGGAGTGATTGTTTGTAGGTCTCTTTCTTGGAGAATGTTGCCCACCACTTCCAAGGTTTCTGTTTGTGGGATAGATGTATATAGGGACTCTACATCAAAGGATACTAGTAAGTCCAAAGTAGGGTCAAAATCTACAGTTGGAAGGAGTCGAAGTACATCTTTTGTATCCTTGAGATAGGTTGGCATTTCCTTCACAATGGGATTAAGGAAAAAATCAACAAAGGTTGAAAGAGGCTCCAGTATAGACCCAATCCCAGAGATGATAGGTCTACCCGGGGGCGGTCTCTGGGGTTTGTGCACCTTTGGCAGACAATAAAAATAAGGGATTGTTGGATGAGAAGTGCACAGAAATTGTCCTTCTTGAGGGGTTATCCATCCTTGTGATGTGGCCTCTTCGACCAGATGGTTGATTTTGTTTCTCAATCTCTCAGTTGGATCGTCTTTCAGAAGTCGATAGGATCTATGGTCCTGTAACTGTCTCAGACATTCCTGTCTGTAGGTGTCTTTGTCTAGGATGACGATCCCTCCGCCCTTGTCTGCAGGCTTAATTATGATCGATTCGTTGGTCGTAAGAGCTTGCAGAGCTAGTTTCTCTTTATTTGGTAAATTTACATAAGATCTTGGTTTCTTGGTTTTGAATAGTAGGTCAATATCAGTTTCTACTGCCTCCTCAAAGGTTTGGACCTGAGGTGATTGTTGCTGGTGCTGGACTTGGCGGGTGCGGTGCAGGTATGGAGGCAGGTGAATTTGCAGTCTTGGCAGGTGAAGGGTCCGTGTGTGCGTTTCGGGGTGGCTCGATAGCAGGCGGGGTTCCGGCCGGCGTTGAGTGCGTGGAGGGTGGCGGCGTCGTAAGTCCGTCGGGTGGGCTGGCATCGTCGAGGGCCAGGGGTCCTGGCGATGGGCGCGGTCCAGGCGCGGACGGGCGTAGACGGGCTTGCCTTTGGCGCGCAATTGGCACGCCCGCTGCGCTGGCTCGCTGCTCGTGCTCACGGTCCTCGCCATAAATGGCGAAGTGGGAGGGAGGGGCAGCTGGGAGGCGGGAGCGGGGCGGCGAATCGGAGGGGGGGACAGGGTACAGAAAAAAGGGGCGGGCCGCAGGGGAGCAGCGGCGGGGAGCTGGGGGGGTCAAAGAACGGGAAAAAGAAGACGGTCGCAAAAGGGCGGCGAGGGGGCACAGAATGCAATGTAGTGACACAATAACAGGGCACAGAGAAAAACAATGCAGTGACACAAATTACGGGGCACAGAAGCAGAGAAAACAGTAGAAGTACAAAAAACTGAGACTTAGCAAGGGTGGCGGCGAACTCGGGCTGCAGCGGTGATCAGTTGGGCGCACTTACGGGGGGGCCGCGAGGTGCGTGGAGCGACCGGCCCTGCGAGGGTTTTACTAGTTATTAATTTATTTTAAGTTTAATTCTGTGTTTTTAGTTCTGTAGCGGGTTGTGGGTTTATAGGAGAATAGGGTGGGAAGTTACTTAATTTGATCAAATGTATTGAATAATTAATGTTAATTGATTAATTAATAATAGTTTAATTAGTTGTTAATTAATTTCAATTAGTCAAATAATAAATAATTAGGTTAATTGTTTAATAAATTTTAGGTGTGTGTTTGGTGTTTATATGTGTAAATGGTGTGAAAGGTGGTAAGTAATTAATTTTTTATTGATTAATTAATAAATAATAATAAATACATTTTCATTAATTAATGAGTAATTATTACATTTAATTGTGTAATTAATTGTCGGTGTGTGTTGTGGATTTTATAGTGTTGAATAATGTGTAATTAATTTTTTTATTATCGTTCAATCAATCAATCAACCAATCAAGAAATGTATATAGCGCGCTACTCACCCGGAGGGTCTCAAGGCGCGTGGGGGAGGGGGGTCTGCTACTGCTCGAACAGCCAGGTCTTGAGTTGCTTCCTGAAGGAGAGGTGGTCTTGGGTCTGACGGAGGTGGATGGGGAGGGAGTTCCATGTCTTGGCTGCCAGGTAGGAGAAGGATCTTCCGCCCATGGTGGCTCTTCGGATGCGTGGAATGGCGGCGAGGGCGTGGCTGGTCGAACGGAGCTGGCGGGTGGGAGTGTAGAAGGTCAGGCGGTTGTTGAGGTACCTGGGGCCCAGGTCGTGGAGGGCCTTGTGTGCGTGGGTGAGGAGTCGAACGTGATTCTCTTGTTGACGGGGAGCCAGTGAAGGTCTCTCAGGTGTCCGTAGATGTGGCTGTGGCGGGGGACGTCCAGGATGAGTCGTGCGGAGGCGTTCTGGATGCGTTGGAGTCTCTTTTGTAGTTTGGCAGTGGTTCCGGTGTAGAGGGTGTTTCCGTAGTCCAGTCGGCTGGTGACGAGTGCCTGTGTGACAGTCTTCCTGGTTTCGGTGGGGATCCATCGGAAGATCTTACGGAGCTTGCATAGGATGTTGAAGCACGAGGATGAGACGGTGTTGACTTGTCTGGTCATCGAGAGGGAGGAGTCCAGGATGAAGCCCAGGTTGCGTGCGTGGTCCGTTGGTTTGGGTGCGCTGCCCAGGGCAGGGGGCCACCAGGAGTCGTCCCAGGCGGAGGAAGATGGTCCCAGGATGAGGACTTCCGTCTTGTCTGTGTTGAGTTTCAAGCGGCTGGTCTTCATCCACTCGGCTACTTCTTTCATCCCTTCGAGTAGGTTGGTTCTGGCGGTGGCTGGGTCGTTGGTGAGGGAGAGGATCAGCTGAGTGTCGTCGGCATAGGAGATGATGTTGAGGTTGTGTTGGCGTGCGATGGCCGCGAGGGGGCTCATGTAGATGTTGAAGAGGGTGGGGCTGAGTGATGACCCCTGTGGTACGCCGCAGATGCCTTCGGTGGCCTCGGATCTGAACGGGGGGATCTCTGGATATATTAATCATTTTAATAATGGAAATAAAATTTAATACAAATGTTGATGGTTTTTTTTTTATTGTTTTGGTATCCAGCGCATTCCCTACTGTTGCACTCACTGGAGTTAGAATAGTAATTTTTACCCCTACACTATCCAGTACTTACCCTACTGTTGCACCCCCCTGGAGTTAGAATAGTAATTTTTATCCCTCCGCTATCCAGTGCTTTCCCTATTGTTGCACTCACTGGAGTGGGAATAGTAATTTTTACCCCTTCGCTATCCAGCACTTTCCCTACTGTTGCATTCACTGGAGTGGGAATACTAATTTGTACCGCTCCGCTATCCAGCGCTTTCCCTACTGTTGCACTCACTGGAGTGGAAATAGTAAATTTTACCCCTCCACTATCCAGTGCTTTCCCTACTGTTGCACTCATTGGAGTGGGAATAGTAATTTTTAACCCCTACTCTAGAGTTCTTCAATCTGTGGGGCGCGCCCCCCCAGGGGGGCGCGACACCATCTCAGAGGTGGGCGCGCACTCCACACTAGCATCTTCCCTTTCAGAGTCTTTTTACTGTCCCGAGGCCTGCAAGTCTTCACCCTTTTCAAATGTTTATTTGCGAGCTCCGGTAACTGAGAGCTGGAGGCGGGGGGAGGGAGGGGAAATAGATACGGCATGACATGCGCTTTAGAGTGAACAGTTAACCTTCCCAGGAGGGGGTTAATTGGTAGAGCTGGGCTGCTTCAGCTACAGTCGGAGGAAGGGTCTCTGCTAAAAACGAAAGCTAATGAACAGACAGTCCTGTTCCTTTGTGTTCAATTTCAAAGCAGAGGAGACTCATTGCCTCCCACTGCAGGTGAAAGGACGGGCTTTCCTTGCTTTCAGTTTTAGCAAAGGAGACATCCTGCCTCCCAAAGCAGCTGAAGCATTTCAGCTTTACCAGTTGCGGGCTGCCTGCTCCCACCACACATGCCTGCAGCTACACTTACTTCAGAGACGAGGACACCACAGGCTGCCTGCTCCCACCCCACATGCCTGCAGCTACACTTACTTCAGAGACAAGGACACCACAGGCTGCCTGCTCCTCACCCCACATGCCTGCAGCTACACTTACTTCAGAGCCGAGGACACCACAGGCTGCCTGCTCCCACCCCACATGCCTGCAGCTACACTTACTTCAGAGCCGAGGACACCCAGCCTGCCTGCTCCCACCCCACATGCCTGCATCTACTACACTTACTTCAAAGCCGAGGACACTGCGGGCTGCCTGCTTCCACCCCACATGCCTGCAACTACACTTACTTCAGAGCCGAGGACACCACAGGCTGCCTGCTCACCGCCCTCGCACCCCTGCAGATGTACTCACTAACGACCTGAAGACACCACAGGCTGCCTGCTCCCCGCCCCGCACCCCTGCAGCTGTACTCACTTCTGACCTGAAGACACCACAGGCTGCCTGCTCCCCGCCCCCCTGCAGCTGACCCATGAATGAATGAATGAAAGAAAATTTGTAATGCGCAACTAAAACCCGAAGGCATCAAGGCGCCTATCAAAATAAATCACAAAGAAGGCATAACAGAACTACAGGTACGCTTTCGCAAATAGCCGCGTCTTCAGAGCCCTTCTGAAGGACTGCATGGTGGGAAGGGGCTTAATTTCCACAGGAAGGGCGTTCCACATTTTTGGTGCTATGGTAGAAAAAGCTCTGCCACCCCATTTAACTCTGCGAATACGTGGTACTGATAGCAGAGACTTGTTGGCGGAACGCAAATTTCTAGAAGGGCTATAGGGAGCCAGGAGAGCACCAATCCCGGCTGACCTATTTCTAGCTAAAGCGCCGTAGGTCAGGCACATGATTTTAAAGGAAATCCTGTCCCCAATGGGGAGCCAGTGAAGCGATTTCCTTGCGGAAGTGGCTGACGCGCGTTTGGGTAAATCTAACACAAACTTAGCCGCCACGTTCTGGACCATTTGTAATCGCTGCAGCAACCCCCTGTTGAGTCCTGCATACAGCGCATTACAGTAATCAAGTCGGGAGCCTATGAGTGCGACCACAACTTGCTTTCACGCCTGCTGGGAAAGATAGTGTTTAATCTTCCTCAATATGTGAATTATGCCCCAGCAGGTGGAGACTGTTCTATTCACCTGCTGACGCATACTGAGGGTAGGGTCAATCAGGACTCCTAGGTTTGTAGCTAGAGCGGCAGGTACCGGGCAGGCTCTCAGTGAGGCAGGCCACCAATTCGCCGACCAGATGTCCTCCTTTCCTCCAAACACCAAGATCTCCGTCTTCTCACCATTTAGTTTCAATGAATTGTGAATCATCCATTGAGCGACAGCCTCCATACAGAATCTAAAATTGGAGGCAGCCGCGCTGACAGACTGGGAGAGGGAGACCAGGATCTGGGTATCGTCGGCGTAAGAGACTACCTCCATCCCAAAAGATCTTATCAGTCTGGCAAGTGGGGTCACATAGATGTTAAAGAGGGTCGGACTTAATGCCGACCCCTGAGGGACCCCACAATGCACAGACAAGGATGGAGATAGAAACTCCCCCAGCTTCTCTCTCTGTTCCCTCTGGTCAAGAAAGGAGGTCAGCAGACTAAGAGCGGACCCCTCCACCCCAATCTCCCTCAGGCGAGATGTTAAAACCGAGCGAGAAAGGGTATCAAACGCAGCCATGAGGTCGAGCAGGATGAGGAGGGTGGTCTGGCCCTTATCAACTCGGGTGCGGATGTTGTCCAACACTATGGTAAGGGCCGACTCGGTGCTATGTTCCCTCCTGAATCCGTGCAGCGAATGATCTAAATGACCAGAGTTTTCCAGAAAGGCTGCGAGATGCTTGTTGAGATGGGTTTCCAGCATCTTCGCAGAAGCAGAGAGCAGCGAAATAGGGCGGAGGTTTTTGAGTACCCCTGGGTCCAGTGTTGGCTTCTTAAGCTGTGGCTTTACCACTGCCCTCTTCCATTGCTGAGGAAAAGTACCATCCATCATTGCCCTATTCATGATATCTAAAAGGGGGGCAGAAGAGTCTCCTTACATTGCTTAAGAAGCTTAAGAGGACAAGGATCTAAGGGGGAGCCTGGCCTGGTCTTAATTAAGAGGTTCTCTAGTTCCTGAAGTGAGAGAGGTGGAAAAGAGGCTATGCGCCCCGAGGGAGTATCCTCCGCCAAAGTTAAGGCAAAATCAGTGGGACCAGAGGAGTCAGAGATTGAGGACTTCTGAAGCTCTAAGGCTGAATAGATATCAGCAATCTTTGCCTGAAAGAAAAGGGCTATGTTATTACACAGCTGCTGAGAGCCAATAACGGGATCAGGAATCTGAAGGGAAGTCAGGGAATCAACAATCTTGAAGAGCTCTTTCGGGGAGGAAAGAGAGGTGGTACAAGCAGTAAAATATTCCTGCTTGGCTCTTATTACCTCCGCCTTATAGCCCCTCAATGAGATTTTGTGGGCCTCTTTTTCCCTCAGATCACAACTGGCCCGCCAGAGACGTTCCTGCCTCCTGACTCCCTGCCTAAGGAGTCTTAATGGCTCCGAGAACCAAGGGGCCGACGGCTTTTTCCTGGCAGAGTAGCGCATACGAACGGGGGCAAGTTCATCAAGCGCCGTAGTGACGGCCTTTTCTAATTGAGAGACCGCAAGACATACGTCTTCCTCCTGAGAGATTGTCATACTGGGAATCCTATGGGCAAGGGTGCTATTAGAGATGTTCTTAAGGTTTCGCTGAGATTCCATCTTACTTAACCCCTTCGATGCTGATGACGAGCTCAGCTCGTCATCAGCCACGGGTGACGTGTGCGGATGACGAGATGAGCTCGTCATGTAACGCGGTTATTCGAAAACAGCCGCACAGCGCAAAAATAACCGCAGCAGCGATGCGGTTAAACCCTTTACATTGCTATCCATAGTAAGACAGGACATTTCTATTGGAACAGCATAGTGGTCCGACCAAGAGAGAGGGAAAGGGTCATTGACTATCGACCTGCCATCATTTGAGAAAACTCCATCAAGCGTATGGCCCGCTTGATGGGTGGCACCCCTCACAAGCTGGTTCAGCCCACAGGCAGAAAGAGCATCGAGCAGGGAGATGATATCACTAGACTCCAAATTCTTTAGATGATAGTTCAGATCTCCCAGGACCGTAAGATGCTCGCAGCCGAAATAAGGTTCTAGGATATTAAGCATAGTTTGTCCAAACTCAGTTCTAGACCCAGGGGGACGGTAAATTAGGACACCAGTGAATGGAATCTCAAAGGAGCCTTTTAAGGAAAAGTGTAGGGCCTGAAAAGCATCATGAGGGTCAGATAGCGGTAAAATGTGACATAGGAGACTATCCCTATATAGGATGCCCAACCCTCATCCTGTACGTCCTGCTCTATCCATCCTCGCAAAGAAGTAGCCGTCAGGGACTGCTTCCACTAGGTCTGGGCCAGAGGAATCTTTTGCCCAGATTTCTGTGACGAATACCCAAGTGGGTTTTCTATCCAGGACAAAATCCCTGAAGGCGACGTTGTTCTTAATTAAAGAACGAGCATTGATAAGGAAGCCATTTTCCCTCAGGACACTGATACGACCATGATACGACTCTGTCCCGGCAGACAGGGAGCCGAGGGGAAACCAGTAACCCCGTGGCCCTCCTGAAAGCAACCACAGCGGGGGAATGATAAAAGAACGTCAGGAGTAGAACTATAATGGCAGGGAAGGCCAGATGGCTTTAGCTGTAGCAGGTCGTGGCTAGAATACCTGATGCCTGGGGAATTGCTATCATCATGTCCAGACGACCTGCCGCCCAGCCCGTCCTCAGCGTGGACGGGCGCAGACGGGCTGGACTCTGGCGTGACTCCGGCGTTGCTCCGGCACACATGCAGCGCAGCCCGCACACGCTGCGTGCCATAATACCGGAGCTATATAGGGCTCTAGCTAGTCAACCTGACTGCTAGAGCGCTCCGTGAAAGGCGTCAGCGTCCCTGAATCCCCCCAAGATGGCGCTCAAGTTCGAGGAAGGCGCGCTGGACAGTCCGCCAAAGCAGCGGTGCAGGGCACTATTAAGGTGCAAGAATGCGGCGAGTGAAATTTAAAATCAGGGGATAATTCTAAATCAAATTAAAATAAATTACAGAAAACGGGTATTTAAAATTGCAGGAAGCGCCTACAAAGCCAAGCGCTGCACGCAGTAATGCGGTGCCTTACAGGCAGACCCTACCTCTATCAGGCTTTTAAATATGTGCGCCGAGTTGCCTCTAGCCAGTCAACCTGACTGCTAGAGCGCTCCGTGAAAGGCGTCAGCGTCCCTGAATCCCCCCAAGATGGCGCTCAAGTTCGAGGAAGGCGCGCTGGACAGTCCGCCAAAGCAGCGGTGCAGGGCACTATTAAGGTGCAAGAATGCGGCGAGTGAAATTTAAAATCAGGGGATAATTCTAAATCAAATTAAAATAAAATACAGAAAACGGGTATTTAAAATTGCAGGAAGCGCCTACAAAGCCAAGCGCTGCGCGCAATAATGCGGTGCCTTACAGGCAGACCCTACCTCTATCAGGCTTTTAAATATGTGCGCCGAGTTGCCTCTAGTCAGTCAACCTGACTGCTAGAGCGCTCCGTGAAAGGCGTCAGCGTCCCTGAATCCCCCCAAGATGGCGCTCAAATTCGAGGAAGGCGCGCAGGACAGTCCGCCAAAGCAGCGGTGCAGGGCACTATTAAGGTGCAAGAATGCGGCGAGTGAAATTTAAAATCAGGGGATAATTCTAAATCAAATTAAAATGAAATACAGAAAACGGGTATTTAAATTTGCAGGAAGCGCCTACAAAGCCAAGCGCTGCGCGCAGTAATGCGGTGCCTTACAGCTGGCAGGTGTGAGTGATTAACTCAGCCATACCCTTTTCTTTTGCATTCAGTGTTGTAGCTTTACTTACTGACTAAATTCGGGACTACAAGTCCCAGAATGCACAGTGACTTTGAGGACTGTGAGCACTGCTGACGCTGCATAAGAGGGATGGTGGCATTCTCAGATATGCTCTGCTCGGTCTAAGGCACACTAATACTGTCTTGCACTCAAGCTGCCTTTGGAGGTAACAGAGCTTCTTGTGTGTGCCAGTAATGGGCATACTAGGCACGTTTCTTTCCTTTGCAACCTGGTGCTTTCAAATGTTCTTTCTCTAAATGGAAACAACTCAAAACTACAGTATCCAGCATGCACAGAAAAACGGAATAGATGGTTTATTCGCACCTGAAAATTGTTAACTGTAAAGTGAACATATTCTAAACATGTTTTGTAAAGAAGAGCCACGCTACACGTACTTCCAGTCACACAGACACATTGTATTTATGCAAAACAGACCCATACATCGCACACTTGAAACAGGCCTACTGTGACTTGCACCATATCAGGTATTAGTAGCCCAGCCAGGCGTATCTTTTCTTGCAGACTGGTTTTAATGGGGCAATTCAATCCTAGAAGCTCCTGAGGAAAAGGCCGAACCCACCGGATAAGCTGCTTAGACCTGCCAGGTGACACTTTGAGGTATGTGCTCTTTGCTAACGTGTTTCATTGACTTCCCCGTGTGTTGCTGGTTGGCTGCACCGCTCAGCCACCCCACCCCTTTAACCAGAGTTTAGGGTAGTTTGATAGCTCTGCAGTAATGTCCTGCATGTTGGACATGTGCACTTATTTATTTCATCAATACCCCTGCAGTCTACTTATTGGCATACGACACCCTGAAAGAACGTGACTTCAGGTAAATACATGTGCTGCAGGTCTCGCCTCAGCTCAATTAGACACGCTTGGAGCCCTAAAAAGACTGCCACAGATGCAACCACCCGAAAGAGCAAAACGTTGCTTTCTTTTAACAAGCTACAGAGTTAAACGAAAATGTACGATCTTCCATGGAGCAGTCATGTATTAAAAGCAGCCTTAATTGAAATTAACCCGGCTAATATGTATTCTAAAATTCTATCTCAGTCACAATTGCTGGTCGTGGGGTGTTTGAACTATTGGTTTTATTTCTACCTGCCAGGGTGTAGCTGGGGTGTCATTCTTAACTGTTTCCTGGCCGCCTTTATGTAATAAAGTGGGCAGCGTGTACATTTAATGGTGTGGCCTTCCAGTGTGGTGCTACAAATCCAGGAGAGTGAGACTGTGCTTCATGGGTGCAAACTGCTTTCATACATAGAGGTTGGGGGATCCAGTGAGCACATGAAATAGGCTGGGTACCTCATTTTGTTATTTACTAGAAAATGATTGACTCACACTGATCACAATGCACTCACACTGATCACCATGCACTCACTCCGATCACCATGCACTCACTCTGATCACCATGCACTCACACAGCGCAGAGGTTTAATGTGCCTGCTACAAAGAATGTGTACCATACAGATCAAAGAACTGAGTGTGGGCAAACTATGAGTAGCACTATAAAAAAATGAAATGTTTGCCAGAAAGGTGCTATAGAGAGAAGGGGTGCATTGTTGGTGAGTGGTACTGAGGAAATTCATGGAAAAGGAGGAAATGGGGGAGGGGCGCCAAAGCAGACCATTGCACTATGTGCGACCAGTGCTAGGGCCAGCCCTGGATGGGAGTGTTAGCCCCCCCCGAAGTTCGTGTCTAGTTGCGACCCTGTACACAAGTATGGGCATGTCGTGCCCCATCAAGGTTTTCGTCCTAAATTACAAAAGGACATATTTACATGCACTGCAATCCAGCCTTTCAGGGGTTCCCTTGATAGAGGCAGCTCTGTTTTTGCCCTGATGGCCTGGAATAATTCCTAAACAGATTCTTGTAAATACTGTTTTGTTTAATTTCTTTTTAATGTGATTGATGTGAGAGTCTATTACTATTTGCAGAGAAATGTTTTAGTTTCATGCATTTTTAGATCAAAACGGGTCCACACGTTTATGTTGGTGGTGTTATTACTAATCTAGGTCATGTGTAAAACAAAGCATCCTAGTAAAAAGAATTTGCACACATGTTATCTTGGAAAATTGTGTTTTGAGCTGTGTAATAAGCCTCTGTCATTTCACCACACCCATTCACAAACCTGCAGTTTACTAAACACTCTTATTGTGTTAAACATTATTTGCCGAATATGGCCCGTGATATGCAGTGGCAGTCGATTATGTAGTGTACCAGATTCCAGAAATTTCTGTCAGGTGGTGGGGGGCCCAACATCTAAAAAAATTCAACTGGGGGGGCTCAACCTACAAAAGTTTGAAGACCTCTGCCCTACTCTATCCAGCGCTTTCCCTACTGTTGCACTCACTGGAATGGGAATACTAATTTTTACCCCTGCGCTATCCAGCGCTTTTCCCTACTGTTGCACTCACTGGAGTGGGAATAGTAATTTTTACCCCTACGCTATCCCGCGCTTTCCCTACTGTTGCACTCACTGGAGGGGGAATAGTAATTTTTACCCATACACTATACAGCGCTTTTCCTACTGTTGCACTCACTGGAGTGGGAATAGTAATTTTTTCCTCTTCGATATCCAACTTTTTAACTATTAATGTTTTATTTTGTTATTAAATATATGTATTATTTTTTGTAAATAGTTTAATGTGTTAAATATAGAATATTTTCTTTTGAATTATTTATATGTGTTTATTTTATTTTTATCTAATTAAAAAAGTTTATAAATTAAAGATAATGGTTAATAAAATGTATTTAAGTAAATATATGTATATGTACACATTTTATGTGTTTATGTTTATTAAATTAAGTTTATTTGTTATAATTAGTTAAAATATATATTACATTTAATTTATTTTGTTAACAATATTAAGATTATTTAATTATTTATTTTAAGTTATGTTATTTTTTAAAGTCGATATTTTTTACATCTATATTTGTGAGTCGATATTACTGTACTTACCTGTTTAAGTATAGGGATTCGATATTTTTGTAATCGATATTTTTACATCGATATCTTGTTCATCTATATTTGTGTAATCAATATTTAAACATGGAACCTTTAAGAGCTTTTACCTCCATTGCACAGTTGGTCTCTGGTCCTTTAACGATTCCTGCGTCTGGTCATCGCCCGGATCACCCATCTTGGTTTGACTCCAGTGTTCCCGGGCCCTTTGCCTACTGAAGAAAGCGCTGCAGCAGGCTCCCTAGGATAAAAATTGGGTGGCAGATTGCTGCTGAACTTATAAGGGTGCTCTAAAAGAACGGAGACACCTGCTACAAAACAGGCATGGGCTGATTTGATTAAAGCAAGCAGAGTGAGGGATACCTCACTTTTCTTGCAGATTATAAATAGTCCCTGTTTTTTCCGATTTATTTAGGTCTGTCTCATGTCACCACATCACCCCTGAACAGTGGGCCACCCACTTTGACAGTGTATATAATTTTGGCCATCTCGAATGGCCTCACAATGATATTGCTAACAGTTTGGTTGACACTACAGTCACCTTCTCCTTGGAGGAAGTCCAAAGTGGCATTAAGGCACTGTCCCGGAACAAGGCACCAGGTCCTGACAGGATTCTTCCAGATCTGTTCCGGGACAACATTGAAGTTTGGGCCCCGGTTTTGACACTAGTATTAAACACTGCAAGGAAGAAAGGGATGCTGCCCTCGTGGTCAACGGTCACCAATATAGGGGGACACAGATAACTCACAGTGCTACCCCCCTATCTCCATTATTGATGCCATAGTTAAGGTATTTGGGTGGGTCCTATTAACTAGACTCTTCATGGACGGACAGCAATCAAATAATATCTGAGGTTCAGTTTGGCTTTCGCTCCGGTAAATCAACCATTGAGCAATGTCTCACACTTTACTTACTAATAAATAAATATACAGTTGCTCAACCTTGAGCCCTGTTCTTAGCTTTTCTGTACCTTATGTCTGCATTTGATTGGTTTAACAGAAAGAAACTGTGGAACTTATTGACCTCTTTGTGCATCGAACCCACCATTTTATCCCTATTAATGAATCTTTATACCCATACCACAGCGGCAGTAAGTTCTGCCAGGGGTGGGCCTTACTGAACATTTTAACTGCTCCAGCGGGGTTCACCAAGGCTTTAATTATTCCACTTTGTATTCACTATTTATATTAATGGGGTAGAAGCGGCCCTCTTGCAATTACATTCAGATTGCCCCAGAGTCGGCAAGACATTTTTGCCCGTGTTATTATATGCCGACGACGCAGTACTTATGGCGCGCACAGCTCTTGGCTTGCAGGTTTTAATTGATGGGTTTGTTGACTTTATGGACAGACTGGACCTGTCAGTCAACTTTACAAAGATGTATGTTTTGGAAGATGGCCATCGAGCTCACTGGTGTAAAACCTTTAAAGCGGGATTCCACACTATTACAGAGGTCCCGGCCTTCCCCTATCGGGTAATTCGATTTGATGAAAAACATAATTGGAGAACATTGATGGAGGGAAAGTTGAATAAACTGAATAAATCTACAGGGACTATTGCCAGCATCACCCATAGACTGGGTTCTTGGGCACCAGATTTAATTTTAAAATCGTATCAGTCTCTATGCACCTCAAAGGTTTTACATATGGTAGTGAAGTTTGGGGGTATACTTCAGCACATAAGCTAAAGGTGGGCCAAAATAAGATCTTGTAACGAATACTGAAGGTGCCGCAAAGCACTCCCCCCTTAGTCGTACACGAAAAGCCTGGCATCAACTTTTTAGTTGACCAGGTGGCATTTAAGCCTTTGCTGTGTTGTGTAAAGCTATGGTCTATAGAGGATAAGGATCTGAATCACCTGATCATATCGGACCTCTTGTCTCTTGAGCATGCTTTTAAGAACCCAGGATTACGGTATGTCAAGGAGTCCCTTTCTGCTCTAGGAAGGGCAGATATTTTTCTTTCATGGGATACAATAAGGCTCCAGGACCTTAAAGCAGTAAAAGAATGTTTTTTTAAACACGCCTCTGCCCACCGTGAAAACACCGAGCTCTTGAAACCAACAGTGCGGGCGCATGCCTTGTTAAAGTCAATGCAGGGAAGGGAAAACTATCTGTTGGGACGGGAAGTCTTCTGCGTGTCTCTGGAGAGAGTGCTTCCCCTGCCTTATGCTAATCTCCAGGCAAGTCACCCAAAAGCTACTGTATGTTTTCTAGATCCCTACCTCAGTGAGCATGACATTCATACATGTCCACTGAGGGTCTCCCTGTTTACATGGATTGAGGCCCTAGAGCTTGGCTCTGAGGTCGCGGGCATGCCTAGTGCACCCCTATTTTTTAGAGAGTGGCTACTGCCTCTCTACCCAGGCTGTGGTAGACTTACAGTGGTGGCAGCAATAAATCTATAGTCATGACGGGTGAGTCACTAGCCACCCTCCTGATCAAGTCTGTGCAGAGTCTATCCCTTGCCTGGAGGTCCTGTAGCCTTTGTCTTCCTGACGTGTGTTTGAGTGCCAGTGAGTGCACTAGGCAGGGATGGTGAGTTGAGCCATAGTGTGGAATGCAAGCTGTTCTGCATCGCATCCCAGCTAGCCCGTGCCCCTCCCCATTTCCTTGGAGAGGGTTTGGTTGGCTGGAGTAGACACTGAGCTCTTATCTGGGTTTAGCTACACTAACTCTGAAAGAGGACCCCTCCGCCCTTGGTCAGTGCCTCCTGGTCTGTTGTTAATTAAGATTCCTCTTTAGGGATTAGCACAGGCTGGTACCAGGAAAGACAGTAGGTCATCTGTGCATGCTTTGGTCAGGCATTGAACACGCCATGAATAGTTTGTTATTGGAGGTGCAATCAGGATGCAAAAGTAGCAGACCCTATTTATTTATTTATTTGTTAAGCTTATAAGGCGCACAGCTACCCAAAAAGGGTTTCCCGGCGCCAAGACGGAGCATCCAGCAGAGCAGAACCTTACTGTTAGACCTGTCAGCCCTAGGGTGGTCTTTCCCTGGGATTTTTTGCCTTTGCCTCGTTTTTCCCACCTTCTTTTTGTTGGCCCATAGGTCTTCGGGCACCCTTTTCATGGCTAATCTGTGTTAGGGTGCAGGTGCTCTCTACTTCAAACATGGCTGCCACTGGCCCCTGCTACTGCAGCGTGGTCTTTTAGTGTAGCACCCTAGCTGCTAGGAGCAAGCTGGATCCCCATACAATGTTGCATGGCCACCCAGCCCCTGTCCATAGGTAGAATGGGGAAGCTCCTGGAACCTTCCAGAAGGAAGGCGGACCTGATTTTTCCCGCCTTAGAGAGTGGTCACCTGACCTGGGCATATATAAGCAAGGGAGGGAACTTTTTCTAGTCAGTTGGGGCATCACTGACCTGGGGAACCCACGCAGGAGTTTTAGGCGGGAGGGCCTAGTTAGGAACCTATGCTACTGGGAGTGACAGGATTTAGGTGCTGCCTCTTAAGCTGGGTGAGGTGTCCTAAGCTAGCCCCCTGATCTGGCACAGTGGTAGGGAACCCCATGGTCCATCTGCAGTGACTGAGGAGAAACTCTTCAAGCCTTCAACTCAACCCCCCCCCGCCCCCTCAGCAACTTCAAGAAACCTACATCTAAGGGCGCAGAGACTGCTGGGGGATCGACCAGGTGTTGGACTGAGCTGCCCTGCACACTCCCCGTCTTCATCTGGGCCTCTCTGTCTCCCCCCCTGACTAAACTGTGGGCAGTCCCTACTAAACTGTGTGAAGAGTGTGATCTAATGCCCTCTGTCCAGCGCTGCATCTGGGATTGCCTGTACAGTATAGCGCTATCACCCTGAGCTCTGCTGTGCCACAGAGAGCGCCCCCACCTCGAGTGCCTCGAGCACTTCCCGGCGCTGTTCTGACCCACGCGCTTCATTGGCTGCGTATTAGCCCCCAGGGTGGTCTGGGACTGAAGTGCACAGCGCAGGTTGACTCACCGCCACGGCCCGGAGCCATCTGCTCCCTCCTGAGGCGTCGAGGAATCTCCTCAAAGGTCACGGGTACTCACCATCAGCGGCCCCCGTATGCCAGGAGAGGGCCGGAAATCATCCTCCTTCGACTGCCCCGGCGTCCTGGTGGAGGGCTGCGTCATTGATCCCCCCTCGGCGGCCCCCGGTGTCAGGAGAGGGCCGCCGCATCGTAGCCACCAGGCCGCACTGGGCCCAAAGCCTCCCTGGGCCCGCACCACGTGACTGTAGCGCCGCCGCGTCATCGGCGCCCCCCCGCCCAGGACACGCACCCATTGGTCGGCCGCCGCGGGCCTGTCTCAGCGAGGCCGGCACCTGGGGGAAGCTCTAGTTCACCGCGGAGGGGGTGGAAGTCCACAAGAGCCCCCTCCGCTTGGCCCCACACGCCGTGCCTGGCCCTCTGCGGGCCCCAAGCCCCGAATGCTCGACCCGCCTCGCCCCCGGCGCTGGTGCCCTGAAGCTGTACCTGCACCGCGCCAGGTCGAGTGAGGCTCCGGGAGAGTTGGAACCCCTCTCCTTCGCCTGGTGACTGCGCAAGGGCCCTGGAGGGCCGAAAATACAAGGTAACCCCCGGGGAGGAGGGCGGTAGGCCGGGTAAGGCCCGAGGTCGCCCCTCCCCCGGGGTGAACTAAGACTGGGCCCCATTGGCCCCCCTCCTATTGTGCCTCGATAGTTTGGAGGCTTGGGGGACAGACACTTACCCCTATGGTGAATTGCTACATTGCCAGTATCCGGCCTGTAGGGCTTCTGTTTATACTATATTTACAAGCCTGCTGGTGGAGTGGTAATATTTCCCTGTACTGAATTTCTTGCAGGGGTGGGCCTATACAGTTCCTGATGGGATCCAACTGTGATACTTATTGATTCATTCTAATGGTATTCTGATGATCTGATTGCAGGTCGCAAGACCCTCAGTATTCACAAGAAGAGAGGTTTGGGCCTGTTTCCTTCAGGTTAATTTAGGATCTATGAAATTACCTTTTTGACTGCTGAGTAGCCTGACATGGCAGGCTGTGTTCTTTGAAGTTATCTGTTGTACTGAAAGTACTTGATGAAATGTTTTATCACTTTCTATGAAGTGCAATTTAGAAGGTGTCCATGAGAGGTTTAATGTGGTACTTTACTGCAATGCAATGGTCGCTTCTTGTAGGATCCTCCAGGTTTATGAAAGTACCCTCTTTGCCTGCGGAAGAGTATGATGAGACAGGCTGTGTTATTCAATGTTTCACTGCTCAGAGGAGCTGGTTATTACTTTGATGACAAGTCTTTCTGAAACTGCCTAATGAAATGCTTAAATGAAATACTAATGATTAGCTAAATGCATTACTTGCTTGATCCAAAGTCTATATAAAAGAACCTGATTTACAAATACAACTACCGGTGTGTTCTCCATTATTGCGCCCACTGTGTGTCTCATTGGATGAGTGTGTTAAGTAGCTGCTTTACACGCAAGCCCCTGGCTGCCTTCCTGCTCGAGCCATGCTACCCCTCGGAGAGCTGGTGGTCCCAGTTCTTACACTTACGTAGATGTTACTGATCAAACAACCAGGTTTTGACATTTTTACGAAAACGTGAATAATGGTCTTCTTTACGAATGTGAGGAGGTAGCGTGTTCCAGATAGATGGACCTAGATAGGAAAACGATCTACCACCCACTCTGGAGAGTTTAAACCTAGGCACACAGAAGTTAGCTGCGGATTGAGATCGTAGATGACGAGCAGGAGTATACAGGTGTACAAGCGCTTGCAGGCATTTAGGGGCAGTGCCAGCTTTTATCTTAAACATATAGCTCAGGGCTTTGAACTTGATGCGGTTCTCCACCCTGAGCCAATGGAGATTGCGTAGGTGGCCAGACATACTAGACGTTTTTGGAACCCTGCAGAGCAACCTGGCAGCAGAGTTCTGGATTAGCTGCAATCTACGCACCACAGCCACGTCAGCTGGGTGTCATAAGCGTAGGTGATGATGTTAAGGTTGTGTTGGCGTGCGATGGCTGCGAGGGGGCTCATGTAGACGTTGAAGAGGGTGGGGCTGAGCGAGGATCCTTGCGGGACGCCGCAGATGATTTCGGTGGCCACGGATCGGAACGGTGGGAGGCGGACTCTCTGGGTTCTTCCGGCGAGAAACGAGATGATCCACTCCAAGGCCGTTCCTTGGATTCTGGTGTTGCTGAGGCGCTGTATCAGAGTGCGGTTGCATACGGTGTTGAAGGCTGCTGAGTGGTCCAGGAGGTGAGTGTTACAGAAGCGAGCGAGACGCACAAGGGGTTGAAATGCGTGCACATTAAATGATTCGCATTCGCGTCGCCCTCCAAAAGCTGTATTTCTTTTGCTCAGAGCCTCGGCTGGCAGCAAGCCCCGTGGGGCCTTTGAAAGCGCCCGGTGCCAGGGCCTCTTTCTGCCGAGCTGTGCCCTCGTGCTGGGCGGGAATTGACGGACCCTTTCACTGTGTGGTTTTTTAAAAAAAAGTAAAAAGAGTGTCCACAAACACTGCGGTTGATGCAGCGCTCTATGGGGGCCGGAAGGTCAGAGTGGAAATGCAGGGGCGCTAAAAAGAGGCAAAATACAACAAAGCCTCATTAACAAGTAAGTGGTCTATTAAAGATCTGTGAAGTACTCGGGTTCGGCCGGCGAGCTGCCTCAGCCCTGGGTGACACACACGCACGCCAGGTCAGGTGACAATGGGAGGGAGAGGGAGGGTGGGGGAGGAGAGAGAGGCGGAGGGAGACAGAGTTACTAGTGAATGTGGGTCTGCAAAACTCTGCCCAGCATCACATTCCTATTGTTTAATCATTTTAGACTGTACCTTACTCAGTGCTACAACACTAGGTCTTTCCAGATTCCAGTTGCTTCTAAACTCTGCTGTGCCAATGATTCCAGCAAGGAATTCATTTGAAAAGGAGCATTTAGAGCCAATGCGATGCATGCCACCAGCATTACTATTCAGTTTCTTACTTTTCTCAGTGTTAGAGATTGTGACTTGTAGTAAAGTAGCAACAACCATAGTCGTTTGGTTTAAGTTTAAACCTTTTCCATTGTTACATTGAGAGTTGCATCCAGAAAATTCGATATTTGCTAGGAATGCAGATGTGACTTTTTGACTGTGGTATTAAATCCAAGATTCAGTAGCAAAGTTTTCGAGTCAGTAAATGGCATTTTTGAGTTGTGCTCTCTTACACCAGCCATCTAATTATGGACTTATGATATACATGGGCACTTTCACAATGTAAATGTGCCACAACCACTACCAAACAATTTGTAAACACCCATGTAGTTGACATTATTCCGCAACCCAAGACTAAATTGGGGATATGTTCGCTTACCACAAAAAGAAGATAAAAACTGAGAAATGAATGCACTGCAATGTGAAAATATGCATCATTTAAATCAGTGGTGGGCGTGAAGTCCCTCTCCTATCACCTTCAATACTGGATCACTTCCTGAAGGGCTATGATTTAGAAGTGTACTGTCTTTACATAAAGGTTTACTAGCCAGAAGTCTGTAAATTGAAACAGAGAGGGAGGGGGAGAGGGAGGGAGGGGGAGACAGAGAGGGAGGGGGAGACAGAGGGGGAGACAGAGAGGGAGGGAGACAGAGAGGGAGGGAGGGAGGGACACAGAGGGAGACAAAGAGAGGGAGACAGACGGAGTGAGGGAGACAGACAGAGGGAGGGAGACAGACAGAGGGAGGGAGACAGAGGGAGGGGGGAGACTGAGACGAGGGAGACAGAGGGTGGGAGACAGAGGGTGGGAGACAGAGGGTGGGACACAGAGGGAGAGAGACAGAGGGAGGTTAAAGAGGGTGACAGAGGGAGGTTAAAGAGGGAGACAGAGGGAGGTTAAAGAGGGAGGGAAGGAGACAGGGAGGGAAGGAGACAGAGGGAGCGAAGGAGACAGAGGGGGGGAAGGAGAAAGGGAGGGAGGGAGACAGAGAGGGAAGGAGAGAGAGGGAGACAGAGGTAGGTTGAAAGAGGGTGACAGAGTGAGGGAGGGAGACAGACAGGGAGGGAGAGAGAGAGAGACAGAGTGAGGGTAGCAGAGGGTGAGAGAGAGAGAGGGAGTGAGACAGAGAGAGAGACAGTCAGAGTGAAGGTGACAGAGAGAGAGAGAGAGAAATGTGTATGTGCCGGGTCTGGTGACTCAGTGGACGAAGGCGTCCGCTGCAGGGGCCTGTGTACAACCTCATGGTCACAGTTTTTATTTTGCTCTAGACCCGCCTCCTCCCCCACTGACCCCGCCCCCACCAATGCGGCCCTCGGCCACAAACCACACTGTAAATTTGGCCCCTGAGAGAAAGTTTGTGAGTACCCATGCCCTAATTGGACCAAGTCTGCCTCTCCGGGAAAGTCTACATAACAATCGTCCCAAGGGTCCTCCATCGGCTGAGGATAAAATTATGCCTCGTAGTATGTCAGGAGTGGTGTAACGACTTGGACTACATGTGTCGGATCAAGAATGTAAATACCCTGGTGGGGAGTTTGAGGAAGGTGATGTAAGAACCACTTCCTAAAGGAAGTGGTGGGGAAGCAGGTGCAGGAGAAGAGAGGCTAAAGGTTGCATCCCTAAAACGCTTGGTGGAGCATCTGAAGGAGTGTCCGATGTGGACACCTCTGAAGCGAGCCTCCTCTTCTTTGGGAAAGATTCTGAGGCCATAGGGTCCTTGGCAGAGATCTTCCCCCATGTGTGGGTGGATATGGATTTGTCACTCTCGTCGGCCACTTCCTGTAGTCTCTTGACGATCAGCCTTTGAGAGTCCTCGGAACCAGCAACAGAGGCTTGTGTTGGGTTGGGTCAGTGCCAGTTTCGGAATCAGAATGTGTGTTGGCACCAATGAGTCTTTTGGCTTGGACAGATTTTTGGGTTTGACTGAGGGTCGTTGGAGGTCGAGGCTTTTGTTTGGATCCCGCTTCGGATCAGATGCCTTTCTTTAGTGCCAACTGAAGGCCGAGGAGGCTCTGGAGGTTATAGTCTTACATGGGCTGAATGCCTATCCCCGAAAGGGGTAGAGCTCCACCTTGGTTTGTGTCTAGCTTTATGTCGAGGTGTATCAGTACGATGGTTGAAGTGGATTTCTTTCTGGACCTTATAGAAGAAGAGAATGGAGTCTCTCCCTGTTCGGCTTCCTGTGGCTCTGAGTCATTGGATAAGTCTACCTCAGGGCTGGGCTGATGCGGGGCACTCCCTGAGACTTGACATCCTCCTCTTACCCTTCCTCTGCATCCAGGAAGGTTAGTTTCACCAAAGATGTCTTGCGTGGTGTCGACTGAGAAGTGCTAGGCGTTGATTTCTTTCCTGCCTCAAAGTCTTTTTGCAGCAAAACGCCAAAGAAATAAAATACTGCACTTGGGGTCTTAGTAATCGTGTGAAAGGCACAAGTTACCGACCTCGTCAGTGTCAGCCCAGGGATATTTCGAGTCACACTGGGACACTTTTTAAAAGACGCAGGTTCGATCACCCTCCGTAATTCTCATTCCCTGAAGTCCATGTAGAGAATGAGCCTTAAAGGGGCATCTGTGACGGTCGGGGAATCGATTCGATGTTTGATGTCCCGGTGTTGTTTTCAAGATTTTGTTAGGTGTTGGTGAGAAAAAGCTTCGCTCGGTGACTAGTATCGAAGTTCGTACCGCAGGATCCCAAAGCAGGAACGTCGAAAGCCTCAAGTCCAATAGCCTCATCTGCACGCATCTGAGTCCCATGGCAGAGAAAAACTAACTATCTAACAATCTAACAATGGCGCCAGTGCCTTGTGCATTCCTTACTGAGGGAAAAGTCACTGCATATCTTGTGACTCTGCAGGACTTTGGAGAAAAAAACTGCATAGTCCGATCCCAATGCTAGGTGGCAGGAGTATGCAGAGCATGTGTATCCACAGCCACACGTGATACACACACACTTCTTTTGATCTTTTTAAACTGATGCACAGTTGATTTCTGCATGAGATTAAAAGTTTGATTGAGATTTAGCGAGAGAGTGTCTGCACAGCTGACACTCCGATGGCAATTTTTTTCTGAACCCCAAAAGAAACCCTTTTAATGAGGACATTTAAGGGCTACGGCTGCCTTTGAGATTACTTTCCATTACCTGGTCCTGCACCATCCCGAGTCACTCTTGAGAGGAATAACTCTGCTTGGAAGCGTCCCGCAGAACTGTAGTGTCTCCTCACCCCCATTGTTCATCTTTTGCAGGGCGACCCAGAACTTTAAATAAATCTCAACTGCAGAATAAAACTGGCAGTAATTAAGAAGCTGAAAATAAGTGCGTCTTCAGACCTTTCCTAAAGATGGGGTCAGAACACTCCAGCCGGAGTGCCTGAGAAAGCAAATTCCACAACTGGGCCGCTAGATAACAAAACGATTGTCCACCGATCCTGGCTCTTTTAATTTTGGGGACCTGCACCCTGCCTGTTCCCCTGGACCTTAGCAATCTAGTAGGTGCATAGGGAGTTAAAAAAAACATACAAGTATGCAGGTGCTTTTCCTTGTAAAATTCGATGGCTCACACACAAAGCCTTGAATTTTACTCTTTCCCTGATAGGGAGCCAGTGCAAGGAAGCCAGCGCACTTGTCGCTGAAGCACTCGTAGGGAGTATGAGAATTCATTTTGCTGCTGCATTTTGAATGCATTGCAGGCGCCGCAGGCATCTGACTGTAGCACCTAGGTACAGAAGATTGCCGTAGTCCAGGTGGGAGGTTACCAGCGCGTGAACAAGAATTTTCCTCGATTCCGTGGGGAGGGCGTCAAGGGTTTTCCGAAGTCTCCTCAGAATACCAAAGCAGGCGCCTGCCACCTGCCCGATATGGTAGTCGTAGAACAACTTGTTATCCACCCAAATCCCAAGATTCTTGGCTTGTTCGCAAGGTATGGGGGTGGGGCCCAGTGACTGGGGCCACCACGCCGAGGACCATACTGATCGGCTTTGCCTATCACCAGTACCTCGGTTTTACTGCCGTTCAACCTCAGGCAGTTGTTTGCCATCCAGCCCGCCAGTTCTTGAAGGCAGGATACAAAATTGGAGGCAGCACCAGTCTGGGCCTGGGTCAAAGAGACCACTAGCTGGGTGTCATCAGCGTAGAACATCTAGTGATTGAGTCCGCAATAGTCTTTCATAGTTTTTTGTTACTTTTTAGTCCTTTCCCTCCCTCTTTTTTTAAAATTTTAAACTTGGGCATTATTGGAGTCGATTTGGCATCATGTCCCACTTAAGTAACGTTAGACATAAGGCCCTGAAGTTCCTGTGCCTGGTTGGCAACCTGCTGTGGCTTCCTCCTTCGTCTTAAGTTCTTCTTTCCCCAGTTGCGAATATCTTGACTTTTTGGGGAGGTGGGAGGGTTGCATATGAAATTCTTCAAACTGCAAAACTTTTCCTACAGGTGCGTAACTATTTTGTTTTGCAGTGTGTTTAATTTCTAAATTTGCATGCTGTGCATTGACTGAATAGCATTTTTCTGTCCTCTTGGGAGGTCGGGTTACTGTGAGCTTGTTTTTTCAAGCAGGTGTTTGGGAACTCTTTGTCTTACCTGCTCTTCTTTGCTTGCTTGAATGCGCACACAAAGGTGTGTGTGGAGAATCATGTGGCCGCATAGGTCGATGATCGCTCCCTTCTTTCTTGTGAAGTTTGCTCTTGGTTTTTCTTCCACAGCAACTTCAGCTCCTGTATGACATCCTTCTATTGTTTGTAATTTCCATCTTGCTATACTCCCTTTGCTGAAAAGGGGACCCTTTTGAAGCTCTTGAGTCAGAAAGAAAAAAACTAATTGTCTTTCCTGAATGCGGTACATGACGGCTCTTCTGATGTCTAGCCTGTGCAGAGCCAGCTCAGCCCGAGATCTTACCTGTTGGAAAAAATCTGGTAACTGTATGGTTTCATTGATGTAGAAGAATAACACAACCTTTGTTAGGAACTGCGGGTTTGTACGCATCACCACTCTGCCCGTGTGAATTTGAAGGTAAGGTTCTCACGCAGTGAGTGGTAGGAGCTCACTAACTCATCGTGAAGATGTGATGGCTACAAAGAAAGCTGACTTTACTGTTAGGAGTGTTAGTCCTGTGCATCGGCTCCAAGGGTGGTTTCATAAGTTGGGTGATTACTATATTAAAGTTCCATCTTGGTGTGGGTGCTGCTGACCTTGGTGGTGTCAATCTTTTTGCACCATCCAGAAATCCTTAAAGACTGGTGTCTGAAACAAGCTTCTGCCTATTATGCCTCTTGAGAAAGCCACAATGGCTGGAAAATATACTTTAAGTGAGGCATATGATATACCTTCATTGAGTCAGTAAGTGGGATATTTTAATATAGTTAAGCCATGTGCCTGGTTGCTTTCAGGCACTACTGTGGTGTGCGAGTGTCTGAATGTGTTCCATTTTGCAGTGTATGACCGCATTGTGGGGTGTCTTCTAGCTTATTATAACACATCCAATTTTTTTTCTGCTAAAAGTAGGTGTCCAAAATATAGTGGCCATTACGATGTCGGGCAGATCGCCACTGCCATGGTGGCGGTGGCGATCTGCCCGCCATTCATGCCCGCCACCCATTCCCCCCCCCCGCCATATTACTATGGCGGGGGGGACCGCGGCGGACGTAAACACTGTCCGCCGCTTTTCCGCCCCGGTCGCCTTGCAGCCGGAGCGGAAAATGTTGAATATGGTGGCGGTGTCTATTAGACACCGCCAGCCATATTATGATGGGCTTTCAGACATGCGGAGACTCCCTGCGGGGGCCCATTGTGGGCCCCCTGGGACTCCAGGGGTTAGGGGGTGCACATGGGGGTTACCTATGGTACCCCCCCCCCCCGCATTTCAAAGTGCAACATGGCAGGCACCGCGCGGTGCCTGTCATGTTGGACTTTGAAATGCATTTTTACCATTGCGGGTGGCGCTTTCAGCACCGCCCGCTGCAATGGTAAAAATACAGGATGCGCCCGCCTGTGTGGCGGGCGCATACTAATTGCCAAGGCAGGACCGCCGCTCCTATGGCGGGCGGTCCCGTTTTGCACAGGGATGGCGGGCGGGCAAAGTCCGCCCACCATCCTAATGGGGGCCTTCGTGTTCAGGGGCCATACTGCTAAACTTAGTCTGTGTGTGTATATAGTTCTAAGTGAGCACTTGTCCGCCTTATAAGGTAAGTACGTCTTGATGCGCTGCTAGTGGTATTCTTTTGTCCTGTGCCTTTGCCACTAAGTCTAAGAACCATGTGTGCCTTTGTGGACAAATTAAGATTAGAGTTAATGTCTGTTTGCATTTCTTGGTTACTAACGGTATTGGTGAAATCTGGGGGGCTTCTTTGAATGGCCCATGTCCATATATCCAGTGCTAGAGTGGCGAGTTCGTAAGATCCTATCTCCCCCGTTGGCTGAGGTAAAACATGGTTGTCATGTTGTCTGTCTGGACTTGTACTGTTCTTCCCATTATCTGTGTTTGAAAGGCCTTCGATGTTTGGGAACCTGTTTTGAGTTCCAACACACTTTTGTGCTTTACAGCATCCTTAGTTCTCTACGGGTCTCTGCTCTACAGCCTGTTCTTATGGGCTTCCCACCCCATGCATGAAGTGTCCCTTGTGATGGTGGCAGAGGGAGTTGGGTGTTTGAATGGTCTGCCTGTTGTAATATTTGATATGTTCCATCACTTCAGGTAGTTGTGGACTAGGTCTGTAACAACCACCAGATCTTGCCGACTTCACATCATCTGTGACCATTATCTCTGTAGCAGTCTCCTTTCTTCATCCTCTGCAGAGTATCGTCCACTATGTTCCCGAACAGTATGTCTCTAGTGAAAGGCATATCAATGAAATCGAATAGTTTCTTACCTGCCGGTGTAGTTTTGCAGCTTGAAGATCTTTCTGGATTCACTATGCTGTGCATTATTCCGCGATCTGGTGGTTGGGTCCGGATTCGTAGTCTTTTTTCTCTTTTTTTTTTTTGTAGCCCAGGTGGGCGTCGACGTCCCACCATTTGGTGCACCTTCGTGACGTCGGCACGCTTCCTGCGGAAGCTCCCACCCTTGGGCGCCATCTTCGGATTCTTTTTTTTTTTTGTCTCTGTGGTGAATCCATGGCTATGTGTATTAAACTTTCCTTCAACGTAAACTTCTTCACGTATATTGTCTTGTTAAACGTTCCTATCTTACTCTATGTCCTTCCACCTTCTCCAGCCTCATCTTTCTGGCGGAGGTGGGTGGGTTCGCTAGTGAATCCAGAAAGATCTTCAAGCTGCAAAACTACACCGACAGGTAAGAAACTATTCGTTTTGCAGCGTGAATCTTTCTGGATTCACTATGCTGTGCATAGATTTCGTAGCGGTTTTGTCACTCGGTGCACAGACATAATATCGAGTCCAAAATATCGTTTGGACATAATATCGTGTATTTAATATCGAGTGGACAAAATATCGACATGACAGAATATCGACTACAAAAATATCGTTTTTAAGGTAAGTGAAGTAATATCGACTGTAAAAAATATAGATAGTTAAAATATCGAAATATATAATATAGATAGTACAATATATCGAATTTTTAATAATATATAATTTTTTATAGTGTATTTTTATGTTATCATATGTGTGAACATTGTGTATTTATGTTATAAATAATTATATTTAACGAATTTTGTTTTAATAATTTTTGCGTAATTTTAATCTGTAGCGGGTTGTGGGTTTATAGGGGAATAGGGTGGGAAGTAATTTAATTATAATTAATTAAATATGTAAATTTATTTATTGATAGTAATTAGTAAATAATTGCTAATTATTTATATTTGTTAATTAATTTAAATAAAATTGTTAATTAATTTAGAGTAATAGATTAATTGTTAATTATGTAAATTAAACTAATTTAATTCTGTAGCGGGTTGTGGGTTTATAGGGGAATAGGGTGGGAAGTAATTTATTTATAATTAATTAAATATGTACATTTATTTATTGTTAGTAAATAGTAATTAATTGTTAATTAATATTTGTTAATTAATTTAAAATTGTTAATTAATTTATATTAATTGATTAATTGGTAATAATATAGATGTAACTAATTTAATTTATGTAGCGGGTTTATAGGGGCATAGGGTAGAAATTAAATTATTAATTAATAATTAAATAATAAAACTAATTACAATGTATTTATTTGGAAATAATTGTTATATTTGTTTGTTATAAAATATTTATTTGTTAATGTTTAATTAATTAGTATTAATAGGTGATTAATTTAATTAATTATGGTTAATTTTATTTTAAAAATAATTATTAATAGATATTTTTTTGTAGATTTTTGAATAATATATGAGTTATTTACTTTCCCTAATGTTGTATTCTCTGGAGTGGGAATAGTAATTTTAACCCCTACGCTTTCCAATGCTTTCCCTACTGTTGCACCTACTGGAGTGGGAATAGTAATTTTAACCCCTACGCTATCCAACGCTTTCCCTACTGTTACACTCTTTGGAGTGGGAATACCGTATTTTCCGGCGTATAAGACGACTTTTTAACCCCTTAAAATTTTCTGGAAAGTCGGGGGTCGTCTTATACGCCGGATACAAAATTAGACCGTTTGTTTTCATGGTTTTTTTCAACAGCGCGGACTACTCCTGAAGGTTCCTGCGCTTCCGGCCCAGCCGGAGGTGGGGGAGGGTGGCTCTAATCCAGCCGGAGGTGGGGGAGGGTGGCTCTAATCCGCCCGCCAGCCACAGAGGTGAAGAGTCGAAGAGCATTGCATCCTGGGGGCTCCCGCGCACAATTGGCTTTCAAGCCGCAACTTCGCTCCAACTTCGCCCCTACTGCCTGGTGGGTACCCCCGAGGCCTCCCGCAGAAATTGGCAGCCATAATGCCGGAGGATTCCCGCCGGAGCATTGCATCGGTGGACAACGCTGAGGATCCGCGATAGCGTCCACGGAGTCGGAGGACGCCGCCGGGCACTGGAGCTGCTTCACTGCGGTAAGCTGAGCATACTCGGAGGACTAGCGGGTGGAGAGATTACGGTAGGCTTGCAATATTCACAGCATACAAGCAAGGTGGAAGAAACATTTCCCGCCTAAGTTACATGGTTCAAAAGTGACAATAGCGAGCAACCAAAATACATGAGGTAGCAATCGGTACATTACAAGAGAAAAAAGTGATAAGTGTGCAGGTTACCGGTATAACAAAATACATGAGGTAGCAATCGGTACATTACAAGAGAAAAAAGTGATAAGTGTGCAGGTTATAAAAGCGTACAAGGTACAAGTAGAGCGTTGGACTGTGCTGGAAGTGGGGGTAGTCTTGGGGTAGTCTTATACGGCGAGTATAGCACAAAACCTAAATTTGATCAAGCAAAGTGGGGGGTCGTCTTATACGCCGGGTCGTCTTATACGCCGGAAAATACGGTAGTCATTTTTACCCCTACGCTATCCAACGCTTTCCCTACTGTTGCACCCACTGGAGTGGGAATAGTAATTTTAACCCCTACGCTATCCAACGCTTTCCCTACTGTTGCACCCACTGGAGTGGGAATAGTCATTTTTACCCCTACGCTATGCAACGCTTTCCCTACTGTTGCACCCACTGGAGTGGGAATAGTAATTTTAACCCCTACGCTATCCAACACTTTCTCTACTGTTGCACCCACTGGAGTGGGAATAGTAATTTTTACCCCTACGCTATCCAACGCTTTCCCTACTGTTGCACCCACTGGAGTGGGAATAGTAATTTTAACGCCTACGCTATCCAACGCTTTCCCTACTGTTGCACCCACTGGAGTGGGAATAGTAATTTTAACCCCTACGCTATCCAACGCTTTCCCTACTGTTGCACCCACTGGAGTGGGAATAGTAATTTTAACCCCTACGCTATCCAACTCTTTCCCTACTGTTGCACCCACTGGAGTGGGAATAGTAATTTTAACCCCTACGCTATCCAACGCTTTCCCTACTGTTGCACCCACTGGAGTGGGAATAGTAATTGAAACCCCTACGCTATCCAACGCTTTCCCTACTGTTGCACTCTTTGTAGTGGGAAAACGCTATCCAACGCTTTCCCTACTGCTGCACCCACTGGAGTGGGAATAGTAATTTTAACCCCTACGCTATCCAACGCTTTCCCTACTGTTGCACTCTTTGTAGTGGGAAAACGCTATCCAACGCTTTCCCTACTGCTGCATCCACTGGAGTGGGAATAGTAATTTTTATTCTTTTGTTATTGTACGTTAATAATATAGGCTATTTAATTATATTTTGTTACTATATATATATATATGTTTTAAGAAATATGATTAAATATTTTTTTTTTAACTTTCATTAATTATTTAATTATCATTAGTTAATTTAAGTATTCTTAAGTATATTTTAGTACTTAGTTTTTAATACTAATTTTTTTAAACTATTTTTGTAAACGATATTTTAAACTCGATATTTTTGTACTTACCTGTTTGTAGATAGAAACTCGATATTTTGTCAGTCGATATTTTTTACACGATATTCTTGCAGGTCGATATTTTGGCATTTGATATTATTTCAGTGATCCTTGTCACTCATGTGGCGGCTGGGTGGAAGATGAGCGTTGGTTGTTAAAGATATGTTGAAGCACTCTTTGGTCCACTTGTGCTTCCTTGTTCATCTGCACATCTACGCAATAGTGTTTAGTGAAAGTGTGCACTGAAGCCCATGTTGCCGCCAGGCATATGTCTTGGATGGGCGTGTTTGCCAGGAAGGCGATCGTTGCCCCTTTCTTTCTGGTTGAGTGGGCTCGTGGCCCCTCAGTGAGCTCCTCACCAGCTTGCTTGTGGCAGAGTTGTATTGTCTTGGCAATCCATCTTGCTATGGTGTTCTTAGTCACTGGTCTACCCAGGAAACTCCTTGCGAAGGACACAAAGAATTGTTTCGTCTTCCTGTGTTCTTTCGTCCTTTCTATATAGTGCATTACTGCCCGCCTTGCGTCCAGAGTGTGGAGCGCCCTCTCCGCGCTTGACGTGGGCTTCTGGAATAAGCTAGGTATCTGGATACTCTGCTTCATGTGGAATTTAGACACTACCTTGGGCATGAAGTGCGGGTCTGTCCTCATCACAACCCTGTCACTGTGTATTTGTATGTACGGTTCTTGCAGCGTCAAAGCTTGTAGCTCGCTTACTCTGCGTAGCGATGTTATTGCTACTAGAAAGGCTGTCTTCATTGTCAGCATTTGTAGTGACGCTTTATGGATGGGTTCAAACGGTGGCTTCATGAGTTCTGTCAGTACCACGTTTAAGTTCCATGCCGCCGGCGGCATCCTCTTGGGTGTCGCTATTCTCTTCGCTCCTTCCAAGAACCTTTTCACTACTCTGGAAGTGAAGAAACTTCTCCCTGTTTCTCCTCTTGTGTATGCCACAATCGCTGCCAGGTGAACCCTCAGCGAGGACGAGCTTAGTTTAGCTTTGATCAGGTGCGTGAGGTATCTAAGTACTGTAGACTCTCTCGTCAGTTTTCTCTGCAGGTTCTTCCTATGACACCACTGCGTGAACCTCTTCCATTTTTCCCCATAGCACTTCCGCGTGCTGGGTCTCCTTCTCTCAGCACCCGAAGTGTGCTCTCTGGTAGTTTTAGATGTACGAACTCTAAGTCCTCAGGAGCCACGCTGACAGGCTGAGGCTTTCTGGTTCTGGATGTAGAACTTGTCCCCCTTCCATGGAGAGAAGGTCTCTTCTTTTTGGGAACTTGTGTGCTCTGCCCTGCGACATCTCCATAATCTGAGAGTACCAAGTCTGCCTCGCCCATTGGGGAGCCACCAGGATGAGAGTCATGTTGCTCGACCTGCACTTGTTCAGGACTCTGGGGATCAGTGGCGTCAGTGGAAAAGCGTAGGCAAATTTCTTTGACCAGCTTATCCATAGGGCATTCCCATGGGACATCGGTTCCTGTTCCCTCGATGCAAAGTGTTGGCATTTTGCATTCTGGCATGTTGCAAACAGGTCTATTGTTGGTGTGCCCCACCTCCTGAACAGTTTCTCTGTCTCCTGGCTGTTCAGCTCCCATTCGTGGGACACCGACGCTTGCCAGCTGAGCCAATCCGCCTCCACATTGTCCTTCCCTGGCAGGTGTATGGCAAGCAGGTCTATCCTGAGTGAGATCGCCCATCTCCATATTTCCTGAGCCAAGCTCGACAGGGGGAATGACTGAGTCCCCCCTTGCTTGTTGATGTAAAACATTGTTGTGGTGTTGTCTGTCTGTATCATCACCCTTTTGTTGTAAAGGTGTTTTTGGAAGGCCTTGAGGGCCAGCAACACTGTTTTCCGTTCCAGGTAGTTGATGTGCTTGACTGCATCTCCTGGGTTCCACAGACCCCTCACTCTGAGCCTGTGCATGTGTGCACCCCATCCTTTCTGGGATGCGTCTGTGGTGATGGTCACAGTTGGGTCCGGTGGCGTTAGAGGTTTCCCCATCGTTATATTCTCCTTCGTCCACCATTTCATCTCCTCCTGCACATTGTGCGTAACAACCACTAGATCTTCCCAACTCCCTTCTGCTTGTGACCATTGCTGTTGCAGCCACTACTGTAGTGGTCTCATCTTTAGACGAACATTGGGGACCAGGTGGATGCATGACGCCATCATCCCCAAGATCTTGCTCACCGTCCTCACTGTCAGAACTTGCCCCCTCTGGTAGTGACGTTTCTCCCTCAGCAGGCTGAGTGTTCTCTTCTCGCTGGGTGTTACTCTGCATTCGACCGTGTTGATCAGGGCTCCCAGGAAGATTTTCACTTGTTCTGGTTCCATGGAGCACTTTCTCCAGTGGATGGAGAAGCCCAGGTTCGTGAGCGTTCTTGTGACTTGTTCTGCGTGAACTTTGCACCTCGTGTAAGAGCTTGCTTTCACGAGCCAGTCGTCCAGGTAGGGGTACACATGTATACCCTCTCTTCGTAGGTGTGCGGCCACCGCCGCGAGGCATTTGGTAAAGACCCTTGGCGCTGACTTGAGTCCGAAAGCCAGGGTTGTGAACTGGTAGTGGTCTTCGTTCACCTTGAATATTAACATGTGTTTGTGTTTCCTGTTCATGGGGATGTGCAGGTATGCGTCTTTTAGGTCTATGGTGGACAAGTAGTCCCCGGCCCTTATTTGTGGGAGGACCTCTTGCAGGGAAGTCATCTTGAACTTTTGAGTTTTTACGTAGGTGTTCAGGAACCGTATGTCCAGGATGGGTCTTAGGCTTTCGTCCACCTTTGGTACTAGGAAGTAGTTTGAGTACACCCCCTTGTTCCGTTCTCTGTGCGGGACTGGTTTTATGGCCTCTTTGAGGAGCAGTTCTTGAGCTTCCTCTTGGAGCAACTGCAGTTCTTTGCCCTTGTGACCCCTTCTCTTTGGCTTTCTGCTTGGTGGATATCTTTCCAACTCTATGCAGTATCCGTGCTGTATAATGTTTAGTATCCACTTGTCTGTGGTTATTTTTCTCCACTCGTGTAGAAAAAATCTCAACCTTCCCCCTACTGGTGTTGTGTGTTCTCTTGAGCCGTGTCCGTGTGAGCCTCTCCTTAGCTGTTGGTGCTCTCCCCCCGGAGGGTTTGGGTGGGTGAGCGCCTCCTTCCTCATGGAGTCACTTTTGGGGGGGTTGATCACCACCTCTCCGTCTCTGGCCCCGTCCGTTTCCTCTCCCTCGAAAGGACTGGCCCCTATTCTGGGAGTTCCAATTCTGCCTCTGTTGACCCTGGTGCCATTGGTTGTCACTCTGTTGACCATGGTGGTGCGACTGTTGCGAATGTGATTGCTGGTTTCCACCTCTACCATTTGGTCTCCTTGTGGGGGTGCCTCTCCGCATCCCCCTGAATTGCAGGGCTCCCATCGATTTGGCTGTCTCATTGTCTTTCTTCAGCTGAGCCAGTTTGTCATCCACTGATGCTCCGAACAGCGCCTCCCCGTTGAAGGGGGTGTTCAGGATGTTGTTCTGCACTTCTGCCTTGAAGCCTGATATTCTGAGCCAGGCCTGCCTTCTCTCAGTGATACCTATGGCCATCAGCCTGCTTGATGTTTCTGCCCCATCTAGGGCTGTCTTCAGGCATGCGTTCGCTATGTCCCTTCCCCCCTCCACGAGGTGGGCTGCCCTCTGCCTGTACTCCTCAGGCATGTGTTTCAGCAACTGGCTCATCTCATCCCAGTGCTGATATTGGTGTCTATTCAGGAGTGCATTGGAGTTCGCCATCCTCCAATGCATAGCAGCATTTCTTTCTATTTTTCTTCCAGTGAGGTCCATCCTCCTGCTTTCCTTATCAGGTGGTGGCCCAGATGTAGTTGGCACGTTGGCCCTTCTCCTGCCCGTTGCTGCGATTATAGAGTCAGCTGCCACGGTACCCTGGATATAAGGGGGGTCCTCGGAGGAGAACTTTTATTTCTTCTCCGTCCTCGAAGTCACTGACCTGCATGTAGCCGGTTCCTTGAAGGCTTCAGTCCCTTGGGCCGTGATGCTCTTCAGCATGGGCAGGAAACTGCTTTTCGTCTGCGATGGGAGCAAAGTTTCTAGCAGGAAGTTTGCCTTTGTCTGTTCCTCCTCCAACTTCACATTGTAGACTGTTGCAGCCTTCTTGACGACCTCATAGTAAGCCCCGATGTCGTCTGGCGGCGAAGGCCTCGAAGGGTTTGTCCCCACAGGTTCCTTGGGGTTATCGGCCTCGAGATCCTGACATTCTTCCTCTAGCGACGCCGAGGATTCTGAGTAGTAGCTCTCTCGGAGGTACTCTCCTTCCGAGCGGTAGAAGTCCTCCTCTTCTCCCTCATCTGTGGGGTTTGGAGTTTTCGGCGGCTCCTCGGCCTCGAAATCCTCCTGCACCTCTACCTCCTCGGCGGTCGCAGGGGTCTTCGAGGGAATCGAGTAGGTCTTCGAGGGAATCGAGTAGTTCTTCATTTTTTCGTCGAAGTCTCTCTTCCTCTGGAGCATACTCTCCATTTCGGCCTCGAGCCTTCTTCTCTTTTTCTCCATCTCTGCCGCTTGCTCGGCGTCTAGCTTTTCGGCTGGTCTTTTCGACGGTACCTTCGACGTCGAGGCCATTCTGAGCGTCTTCTCGCTCTAGGGTCCCTTCTCGAGGGTCTGCTTCGACGACCTTTGCTTTTCGCTGGTCTTTGCCATCTGGGAGTCCTTTTCGAAGGATCCGCTGGGCCTTTCGGAGGATGCAGCTTCGGACGTCGAAACTTTCGTCGCCGGCGCTCCTTTCGAGGACTTAGCCTCTGTTTTTCGGGGTTCTCCCTCAGGCTTTCTAGGCCCTGTCTGGGTTTTCGGGGTCGTAGACTCTCCTACCTTTTTTGAAGGTCTCACATCGGTCTCTGCGACCGCGAAGTCATCTGGTACCTCGGCGATGTTCTCCTCTTCGTCGGAGGAGGCACCCAGCTGGTAGAGGGTCGGCGTGGTCCCTTTCCCTTGCATCGTGTGGTGGGCCACCCTCTGTCTCTCTCGAACTCTCAAAGTCTTCGGCGTGAAGATTGAACAGGCGTTGCAATCCTCGCTGGAGTAGTCGATCGGCAGGCAGAGGTTGCAGACCGGATGCTGGACCTTCTGCGCGTACTTGTGGTGGCAATTACGGCAGAACTTGAATGGAGTGTTGTCCATGTGCTCGCTCAGGGGGCCCCCTGCGCGCACTTTCTCCTTGGCCGTCGAATATCACGAGGTTTTCTCCTCTTTCTTCGTTCTGGCTCTAGGAGGTCTTCTTCTCCGACTTTCCTTGGTCCTTTTCCCTCAAAAACTTGGTGTATTTCCTTCTTTTCTCCTGAAACTTCTCCGGAGCTTCATGCGACGATCCAGACCCAACGGCGGAAAAAAGAATCTGAAGATGGTGCCCAAGGGTGGGAGCTTCCGCAGGAAGCGTGCCGACGTCATGAAGGTGCACCAAATGGTGGGACGTCGACGCCCACCTGGGCTACAAAAAAAAAAAAAAGAGAGAAAAAAGAAGACTACGAATCCGGACCCAACCACCAGATCGCGGAATAATGCACAGCATAGTGAATCCAGAAAGATTCACGCTGCAAAACTGTGTGTACCTCTTGAAAGCAGAAAGTTGCAACCATGCAACACCCCTCAAGGTGGTGTCAGCGCATAGCTGCGGACTGGCAGTGTCTGCTGTATCCAGTGCAGATTTCAGACAGCTGTTTGGAATGGTCTTTCACTCTAAAGTTTCATTTGTTTGCTCTTCTTTTTGTACTGATTTGTAGGTGTTGCATCAGATGCTCAGTTTCTTCCCATTGCTGATGAGTAACCTATTTAATGGCTTAGAAGCTGTTGAGTAGCCGGAGAGCCCTCCATCTTCCTGCCTACCTTCTTCAGCCTCTGACAGTGATGGAGTCTGTCTTCACTATCCCCTTGATGTAGGCTGGGCTCTGGGAGGATACATTATACTTTTTTCCTACCCTGGGAGTCACTACTCTAGTGATGCTGTCTCCCTTAATGCTTCCCTACCCAGATCAAGGATGGTCGGTAGCATCGTGTTGAAGTACAAAGGCACGACCGTCGGAGTCCTCAGTTCACAAGGTAGGTTTATTTAATTCCATTCCAACAGACGGGGATCCCTGCCTGCCTCTCTCGTAACCGTCGGACGGTACGGGTTCTTCGTTTGCGAGGGTATACGTGTTTCCAGTAGGAAGCAGGATTCCAGCTGATCCTCTTCCAGCGGTCGCCCTCCCGACGACAGCATTGTATGGGTTTTCGGCGTATTTTACTTTTTGGGGTGAACTGCTTCTTTGAAATCAGAGGCTTCTCACTGCGCTAGTTTGGTTCCTTCTGGGGTTTTCTCGTCGCTGGAGAGTTCGATCTCTTCCCAGAGTGTGTGTGTTTTCATTTGTGCCATAGTGGGTTGTGCCCACCTTTGTTTCTTCCTCGATTTCTGAATTTTGGATTGAAGCTCCGACCACGCTTCACAGACTGATCTCTCAGCAAACAGAGGATGCACACCTCACGGGTGTACTTCTCAGAGAACACCATACGTGTTCCATACCGACTTTACATTCAGAGTTTTTGTAGGGCACTTAGAAAACTCCTCAGTGTTTTTCCTCATTTTACCTCCACGTCTGTTGTTGACTTAACCTTGTTTCATCGAATTTTGCAGTGTATATCTATGGAAAAAAACACGTATTTTCTGCATCTCGGTGTGGAACCCTTACCCATGCTTCCAGACCTAACGATGAAAAAGAAGAATCTAAAGATGGCGCCACCCACAGGGGGCTCGGGTCATATGTCTGATGTCATCAAGGTGAGACTTGCAGCGAAATGGTTAACACCAACAACCCCTACATAAAACAAGCATTTGCAATGCAATTGGTCTGGCCTTTGGGACCTTATATGCATTTAGCTACGCAGCACATTAGCCCGGGTGCTGAAACATCTGCTGTTCTTTAACATGGTGGAAAGTAAGCACCAAACTGCGTGACACACCAGGTATGGGAACACATGGAGAGAAATATTGCCTTTCAGCTGGAAATGGTATAGTCCAAAGCTCTGCTTTAATATAAAATCAGGGCCTTCGGTGGTCATATCACTGAAAATACAAGATTTGTAAAAATTATTATTGTCTATGGGTGCTGGTGGAAGACAATTTCTATGGACTGGAATCTAGTGAATGCTAAAGTGATTCTGGTACTTTACTGACCTCTGCTGGTCGTTTTCTATCAAGAAAGTTAAAATCGAAGCAATTGCCATAAACATTTTTTTTTAAAAGAAAGTCTCTCAGCAGAAAGCAATTCTCGTATTTTACGGACCTCTACTGGTCCTTTTATATGAAGACAGTTAAATAGAGGCAGTTAAAGAGAAAATAAAGTCCCTAAGCGGAAGCAGACAAGTCCTAGAGCTGATCTCCAGAGCCCACAAAGTACATATAAGTATATACTAATATATAAGTATATACTAAAGTATATACAAGAGGTCTCGAATGCTCAATCTAAAAAAGGAGAGTAAAAAGAAAGACTATTCCGGGCGCAGCCACTGGAAGGCGGAATAATGCATAGAACGTGAATTCAGAAAAGATTCACGCAGTAAAACTCAGGTTGCTTAATTCTCTCTGGACTCATCACTCCAGAGAAAGCAGCAAGAAATACTTCTATTTACTTCAAATCAACACAAAGAGGCACTACCATCTGCTTAGCTTTACAAAAAAGGTTTGGAAAACATACTGTTAATCCTTCCCGTAACTCAGCCTAGCAGACTATTGTGCGATGCTGCACTTTCTAGTATTTGTAGAGTGGTGGAGAATAGAAGGTTCACTTAATGATACCTTTAAAGGTCATGAAAGTAGGGATAGTTTGGGATGGTAAATCAGGCGGCTGTTATGAAGAAGTGAGCGAAAACAGGATTACAATAGATTTTGTAGGTCCCCATCTCCATCCATTAACGATCCACTTTAAACATTATTTTTTGACCTGCAGTCACTATGGTTTGTCAACGTGATACCTTTCTAGCCACACCGTCTGTGTTATATAAAGAACAGTTCATCGCCACCGTGATGCATTTTTATATACTCTTCCCTTATGCTGGTCATTATGTACATGGACAACAATATAATAAAAAGTGGAAAAAATAAGATCCGAAGTAGAAGTCGTTCATAAAAAAAACATGTTTTAATGATATATTTGTATCTTGTTTTATTTAAAAATAAATATGTTTCTACTAAACAATACCCCATCCGGACACATTTGCTTGTTAATATTCATATCCACAGTAATTACAAACAGACAGTAGCACCAATAAATAAACGAAGAACAAATATTAAGATACAAAAGAGATTCAGTATGCGTATTGTTTTTTAAATATAAAAAAATTGTAGTGTTTATTTCATATAATATACAGGTATAAATACAACAAAAGGGCTGTCGGAGGCACAGAACAAAAATATTGGGGCATTAGGATGCATTGAGCAGGTTTACTGGATATTAGCAACCGTTTGATAGGCTAGTTCAGTTCCTGGCTAAAGGAGAACGGAATTGCTTTTGTTGCCTCCAATTTTCAAGCAAAGACATTTTGGAAGCTACACAATGTAGAATCTACCAAAGAACCCACCGAGATTCCCAGGATCTTGCGGTTTCTAGTGACTTGGTTGTAGCATTTGCTGTCCTCATTCATGCCTAAATCACTGAAAGGGAGTCTGCTTCCCGGGGGCTATGGAAAAGAAGTGTGTTTAATGAAGGAAAGTTGCGTTGCCCCTTTTAAAAGGGACGCGGGCGACAAGTCTGAGAGTGCAGCTACCCTGGTGTCATATGAGGCTAGAGAGATGTGCTCTTATTTTAAGGGTGGGTACAGTTCAGGTACATACATCTTGAGGCTTGAGAGAAGGTTTGTACAAATACACCAGAGGTCAGCTGGGGAAACCAATTGCAGGGATGCTTGTGATTGTTCAGGGATGTGTTAATGCATGTAATGTTATTTAAGTGTGTTCTTAAAGGTTTAGCTGCGAGGTGAAATCCTATAGTGCACAGGGATGACGTCGTAATTCTGTGTGTGTGTAAATGCTCCTAATTCACAGTAGAGATATCCCTGTGAATGATTTATTTTAAAGCATTGGGAAACTTGGCCAAACACTAAAAGAATGACATCATGAGTGATGAGAGATTTACTAGGGTTTCATGTGTTATGGTCTAGTAATACCATCACTGGGTAATGGAAGAACCTACAACCCTCTTCTCAACCTTGTTCATTATCATAGACTGTATTTCAGGAGCATGGCTACCGGTAGTCAGTCTTTTGTATAAGTAAGTTGGGTGTCTTTGTAACAGATAAGGCATCCACAAAATGTTTCAAGTTATGAGGATTCAAATTTATTTCTGAATTATTTGGTTTAGAGTGAGCACACGACTTTCACAAAACAAGCCTAGTTAATGGTGCATGAGCGCGCACACCCGTGTCTCCCTACTGCGCCCCCGAGTGCCAATGGTAAGCAGTAGGCGGAATTACACTTCGTATAGTGATTACAGCAGGTGTTCCAGACAGCACATGCACGCTGCCCAGGCTCGACCAAAAAACTACAGGGATGCACAGATTCACATACATTCTTTGAGGACACGCTATGTCCCGATGTTACATTCAGCTGGTACACAGGAATACATGCTATAACAACATCTACTTCAACCGCTCTCATTTTCAGTCACAAATATCAAAATGTATCTCGTGTCCTACACTACTACTGCTACAAAACCCTCTACTCAAAACAAACTGGCTGAAACTTGAGGAACGTGGGCCTTCTCTATAGGTCCTTCGGGTCATGTCTCAGATTGAAGGAACACTTGTCCTGAAACTGCCATTCTACTGGAAGGCCACATTGGTGTTTCTTACTCTTCTTGATTGTTTAGGCCACAGTGTAGAAGAGGATTAGAGGTGGCAGTAACCTTGCAGGAGTCTACGATGACCATTTTAAGTTAGTGACAAACCTATTTACCCTTCATACAATCATCTCCAGCACTGTATAGATCTACGCCTAACGCTAGATAGAAATCAAAGTTAGAAAAAGGATAACAGAGGCTTTAAATGACTGATCGAGTGAAAGTGGTACAGCAGCGTCTGCACACACAAAGGTGCGCATGGAGGGAATGGTGTGAACCATCACTAATGTTGGTAGCGGGAGAATATGAAGCTTAGTACACACTTTCCAAGGGGGTTTGTTGTGTGCCACACTGTCATTTTTCGACTCATAGTTGTGACTTTTTGGTGTATCTTCGTAATAAAAAACAGGTTAAATGCGGGGATCTCAACCCTTTTTGCCACCACACAATACAGTTGTTTATGTATTGTGTCATTAATGTATGCAAACCTCTCGACACAACTGAAGCAGTGCAACATAATTGGTAGATTCAACTGTCACTAGCGCATACCCTCCCTTTGCAAAGCATAGTCCTTCTACGGGTTTATACGCGTGGCGGGAGTGAACAGCCACTGCATCTATTTTCCATTTGGTCAGTCCCATACTCCGGTTATGATCTGAAAGTGTTGACAAACCTGCAAATGTACAGATAGGTCAGCAAGTGGGATTAAACAGCAAGTTGCACAGCACTGTGGAGAAATATTTACATACTTGTATATTGAACTACAAATCCATAGCACAAGAAGACAAAAAATAAAAGTTGGTACAAGATGATGGTATTTTGAGCAGCAATAACACGAAAGGGTCGTGCTATTAGTCCCACATCAGCAGTGAATTTCAAGATCATTTTTGTTGTATCGCTGACTGCATTATCCTGACTGTGTGCCAACTTGGAATATTTGTTTGCACATATATTTAAACAGGCACACTTTGCGTGACCTTTGTTTCTCTTCAGTGGTCTGTATCTATCCACTTTCTTATTAGGAATGTGTACAGGGAGAGGGAGAAGGGCTGGGAATATAGAATTTATGGCTGGAGAAATAAGAGAAATGTAGATGCAGTGTTTGCCCAGAACATACTAGAAAATGCCCAAAATAACAGGGTCTAAGGCCTGCTGACAAAGATACAGAAAACACAACAGAGCTACTACTGTCATTGCTCATAAATAGGTTTAAAAATTAAATATTACCAAAGAATACTGAAAAACCCTACTCTTATTAAATTAATAACAGTTCTAAAAACAAAACGGGGTATTAAATAGGCAGATTGGATAAATCACTTGCTATAGGCTTGAAAATGTTTTACACATCTATCTATAGATCTATAACACATCTTTCTCTTTATATACAGGTGCACTCACATACATTTTAGAAATAAACGTATATACATATGAACATACATGTATTTATGTGAGTTAAAAGGATTATTCTAGCTAAATGAATTATGTTACATTTGGAAAAGCAGTCGTGTAAAACTGACCCTGCATGGACTACGGGGGCACCTCGAATAAAAAATGTAATGCTGCATTGGACACTGCAATACACCATTTTAATCAAAGGGAGCCATGTCGAGTCATCACCCTGGAAGGGGGGGCGCTTGCCCCCTTAATCGAAGCAGTGCAACATAATTGGTAGATTCTACTGTCACGAGCGCATACCCCGCCATATGCAAAGCATATTCAGTCTACAGGTCTATGTGCGTGGCGGGAGTGAAAAGCCATGAAGGGATGCCAGATTGATGCTTGCCTCACCATTAAATTGCATGCAGATACAAAACTAGTCTACCAGTGCAACAAGGTTTGTTTGTATATCTGAGTGTGCATTTGCTGAAAAAGAATAAATATACTTATATACAGATAATCGGACTTTAAATTTGTACAACTTTATGCGCGTGCCGGATCGGAAAATCCTAGTGGTTAGTAGTCATGTACTGTCCCTTGTGCATTATGGCCTAAGATTATGTAGACTAATAAGGGGGCAGGGATCATTTGGCCCAGAGTCTGCACATTGGTGGCAGCATAAGGATTATGCTATGAAACCCCATCCCTTGGCTTTGCCCATGACAGTATGCGTTGTCATTGCCTTCAGGTGTACCCTACAAGATGCTCACCTCCCACTCGCGTTGTTTGCTTAAATGTTTGTTGAGTGATTCACGGAGTGGGAAGGGCCCGAAATTGTGGTTCAGTAGTAGTCTAGAACAGTAGTGCAGAGTTGTGTATTGCCATGCAACAGTGAGAGGATAAAAACTAAAATTAAGACATGCAGTAGAAGTAGCATTTTCCAGCTCAATATTGGAGGCGGTCTTTTCACACCACACGCTTGACCACTGTGTAACAGGAGGTGGCTATCTCTAAGAGGGAAGACTGACCTATTCCTGTCTACCATAGTTTCGAGTTTCCAACTGTCAGGTGTCGTCAAATTTTGGGTGAGTTCAAGAAGTGGGCAACAAGCAAACTGGAAGATACAGGAATGTAGGTCAATGGGTTAAGAAAGGGTGTCAAGGTTATTTTCCACCTATGATAACTGCACGGCAGCTACACTAGCCTCCCACAGAAGATTCTTAATGGTAACATTCATGCAAAAATACCCAAACGCCATCACCCGTTTTGGGTGCAGCTTCTTAGATCAGAGTACGTTGAGAGGGCCCAAGAGCACAATGTTTAAAGATTAGCAGCTACAAAGAAGACATTATGGTACCCCACTCTGCAAAGGCAGAATAGTACTACCTCTCAGTTTGCTGACAGTAGAGAGGTGGGGAAGGATAACATAAAAGGTGATTTATTGTACCCAGAAGAGTATTGATTTTGGTTTCCAAACAGACTGGCAGTAGCCCATTGCCTCTGGTACAGTATCAGGCCTTCATCTATGCTGAGAGTTTGGCAACAGTTGTTGTCAAAATCCATCCCTGTCCAATCAAAAATATATACATTTGTAATATACCCATGAAATTTCTATATGTGTGCAGAATGACTGCATTAGCTGCTTTGCTTTATATGTGGCGGCTCAGTGAAAAGTAGAAATGACTGATGTAGGTAAATTGCATCTTCTCTTTGGCTCGCATCCACTACACAAACCTAAATCACGTGACACAAAGGACTACATCACTTCAAGAATTTACAGAGCAAGCTTGAACTGTTACCAGTGCCAGGACAGCCTATGTGATCCCACCAAACCAGCTGCATGTATAGCAGTGCCTGTCCATGACCGAAGCAATGGGCTTATCCACCACCCCACTGAAGCCTGCGGAGAACATTTATTAGCGGACCAGCAGATATGTAGCAATGTGAAATACATAACTAGTGCCATTTGCTCAAAGCCACACGGAATCCCATAAAAAGGCAGTGTGATATAGCACGTGTGACCCTACAGTGCACTGCTCTAGATAAGCTACTCATAGGGGTGGTGCCTAGGTCTCTGGCATGTAGAACAAAGACGGAGAGTGACGAGCCTTTATTTTTTCTTTCCTCACAGTGGAGGAGAACCTGTAGCCTGTTATCCTACGTTTAAGATGCTTTACTGAACAGCTCTTGCTGGGCAATGTGAAAACCAAGACCCAGGGTCCATATTTCACTTTTTTTTTTCCTCCTCATTCCAGAATGCTCAGGCATAAGAGAATAAGAAGTGAAATGGTTTATGCCGACATTGAAGTAGTTTTACATTATCAAGACGCCAACCAAATCCAACTGTAGCCCCACCAGCGTGATGCATTCTGCCAGTCACCTGCGCGATTGCGCTTTGGCACTATGCTGATGGGAATGAATGCAAGTCATATCTGGGCTTTATCGATTGGTTGTAAAATATGTGAACTTCTTTTATACAGGAACACGTGGCTAGGGTTTGACTAAGGCTGCTAAATTGCAACAAATGTGCTGCCAAACCACGATCAAGGGTGAATTTGTTCTGGACCCGATCAAGCTGAAATCTGTTACTCCGTACCAATTAGGGGTAAAATTTACTTAAGCCAAGCCACTCGGCCATCTCTTCCTTCAGTGCGTTTGTAAGGTTTTGTTTGCCCTTCTGAAACCTTTCGATTGTGATCACTATCAAAAGAGAAATGTGAACCTCTTTTTAGTCAAACCCCCCTCCATTGGAAGCCTGACATTGCCATCTATGACAAAGCAAGCCCTGCTCATAGAGCGTAACTTATTGAAGTGATGCGACAAAGGACGATTGCTGAAAGCATAGACATTGCAACAGACCACTAAACAGCAAATCACAAGGCAACAAGGCTACATCGTCATTTATATGTGCAGCAAACAAGTACCAGATTCGAAAAAAGTTTGGCAAAACGTTTGAAAACTCAGCCTAACTTAGATGTAGAACCAGCTCGAAAAATGACAATGAGGACCTCATCTCAAATGTATGTCTGTGCCCATATGGAATTTTTGAAATTATGACCACTTCGTAGGTTGTCGAGGTTGCATAGAATTGGATAATTGAGCAGACAAGGAAGTAAGTAGGGAAGAAATGTTTCCATTAGCAATTGGTAATGTGTTGCTCAGTTTACACTGGCAGGCCTCTGCCAATGTCGAACGAACGGCCATGGTGTAGGAAATTGGGACTGTTCATCACAATTAAAATAATAAGTGTTCTCTATGGATGGATTTATGTAATCCGATTAACTATTGTATGCAAGGCAACATGTTTTTCACAAGTCTTAAAATTACACAAGATGTTGCATTTCCAACTTTACTTGCTCAGCATTCTCCCCCTCAAGCCCTCAATGACATCTCCCCATTACACACATAACACTTAGAGTGTACCCCCTAGAGCATTAATATCTCTTGTAGGCCTGCAGTACACAGTAAGCATGCTATCTGGCGATTCACCATTTGCACTCGACTGCTCTCCATTACTACCCAAAAATCTGGATTTACTGTGCACTCTGGACCTACATCCATGCTTATTGTACAGAGGTATCTGTATCTGCAAGTAGAGAGGGGGCGAGTGGCTAAATATTGGTGTCATAGTATGTTGACAGCTTAACACTAGAGGAACAGGATAGTTAATGAAGCCAACCAAGTACAAGGAAACTCTTTCGCACATAGGATGAATTTTGGTGATATGTTTCTCTGACATTGTAGCTTAGCTTCCACTCTGGTCTAGCTCTGGTCTTGTATAGTGGACGAAGTTATTCTTATTCTGGAGACATGACCATTATCAGAAAAGTTCACTTGAAATATTGTCTGTCGCATTCGTTGTAGTACATGAGTCAACAGACCCGCACAGCTCCTCTGTTGAATTGCAGAAGTCCTAGTTAATGCAGTTTTTTGGGATTTCAGACAGCCAACCGCTGTCTCCTCACAGGGGGTGGGGGGTGAATTAGACAAAAGAGAGTGACGAGAGTGTGTGGAAACCATCACTCGTTCTTGACGCGAAAGATAGCCATTCTTTTGGCCCAGTGAATTTACTTTTCAAAGAGACACACACACACGCACACAAAAACTCCACGGGCCTGACATGATCCCTTTCCATTTGCCTTGCATGGAAAGAGGCTCCCAGCCACAAACGAAGTCATGAAAACGTGGTAGGAGAATGGAGAAGGAATCAACACTCATCGACTGATAGTCTTTCACCTATTGTCCACCGTCCTGAAAGTTGACAGTGCTTTAGATTCTCCTTTCAGCAGTATTGAGGCCATCGATACTGGCCACTCTCTCCAACCGTCTAGCCATACTCCTCGCGTGCCGGGCCATCTCATCTGGTAGTCTCCTCAATCCCTTTGGCTTCCTTCTTTCTGTATGTGCTGCCAAGTTGCACCCAAAGGTGAAAGGCATAATCCAGTGAAGATGTTAATATTAGCAACATTAAAAAAGAAATATGTGTAAGCCTATCACATATATATATATATATATACATAAATATATAAGTATATATATATTTATTTATTATGTATATGTATTCTTTAGGAATCCAAAGCAGACCCTTTTCTGGCTCTTGGTGTTTAGCAGCATAAAAACTCTTTGTTTGCAAAGAAGGGCGGATCTCGGTGACGGTGATATGCCTCCGTAGGGAATGGCTTCCACTCAAAGTGCTGTGCTCTGTACCGTTCCTTCATTTTTGCTTGCCTCTACTTTCTGCGCAAAGAGGCCTTCCCTCTTCTCATCGTCTGGGTTTTTCACATCTAGATTGGGGCAGAAAATAAGTAGAGAACATTTTAGTGCAGAACATAAATTAACCACTCTTATGAAAGCAAATGTGTACTGGATATGTGCATCTATTTCACAACTAGGGTACACTACTGTCCATTCAGTAGAGTGTTCACTACAAAGTCCACACATGCCTGGCTCTTTTTCCAGGGCAATGTATATTTCCATCATCCAGGGAAATACACCCATGGCTTAGTTCAGCCCATATTAATGATTTGCCCTTATACATCCAGTTAGATGGGTCTGTATGTGTCAATACCACAAGTAGACAAAAGTAAATAATTCATGTTATGAATAAAACATGCTGCTAACAACTGTGGTGATGTGGTGGACAACCAGTGACTTCCTAACTAGGGCGTTCTCCCACTCAATCCTAAAACATATTGGAACATTTCTAAAAGCCAACATTTTTTATCTTCTATGGAGAGGCTAAGGATATACTCATTCTCTACTGGACTTTTTCCAGATTGGTTAAGATCGACCTACAAAAATGTTCTTAGTGGTAATGATGGAGTGCAGGTTTTGTCACTTATTGCTGACTAGGCTGGGAAACTAGTTTCAATCGCTTAATGACAACCCGTGATATTGTGGAGAACAGAAAGCCCTTGCTGATTCATCCAATTAGTCTAATCTGTAGACAAAAGAAACCTACATACATGGCTCTGTGATCAGTGTGGCAACTAGGAGGAAGGTGGATCCAAGGGAGAAACACTAGATCGTGATAAGAGTGGACTTCCACTCTTAGAAACTAGCTACCAATCATATGCTGACTGTGCCTTTGACCCTCTACAATGCTCCATTGCCTTTCAACTAGGTTTGCGCTATGGAAATACCACATACATATATACATGGCTAATTGCGTGTTTTCAATCATTATGTATGTGGGTGAATGTCCCTTTTTGTTGGATTTTTGGTAACACACAGCAGTGAAAATTTCTAACTATGTTTTTCTCTTTAGAATCAACAGCATTGGTAAAAGGAATCAAAAGCAATCAACTACATGGCATGAAGTTTTTGGGTAGTGGGTAGTTTGGGTAGGAATAGTTCCAGGCCTACAAACATGCAGCCTAAAATGATGCAACCCACAAGGAGTTCAGTTGTGACCATGGTGAAAACCAAACCTATCCGAGATCTGTTTAACCAAGGACCGCCTGTGACTGTCAACTGAGCCATCTCCAGGATTCAGTAGAGAGAGGCAGGGAGACCTCAGGCATATTTTTTCTGGTGGAGTGTCATTCAATCTTCCCTAGTCTCTTTGTAACACTGACCAGAAGACGCAAACAGGTGGTAAAAACACTCCAGTGAGGTAAGCCTAAGAAACAAATTGGATTACTACTCATGTCCTCCATTCATTAATTCTCAACAGGAGTTTCTGGGAATGAGTAGATTTGTTTGCATAAACAGCTTTTTGATGCAAAACTTTAATTTTAGATACACTTGATTTAGAAGAGCTCTAGAGTAACATGATGCATTACTCAACTTGATGCAAAAAAAGTGGCTGAACCAAAAGGAGTAAATTTCTACGCGGATCCCCATCACAGTTGAATGCATTGATAATGTTTTCATATTATAAAAAAAAAAAGTTTGTGCCGATTAGATCTGTAAAATGGAGCAGTGGGGACCTGAAAACTCTAATCACGAGTTTTTGATAACCATGATGGACGTCTTGCTTCAAAAGAGAGAAAAGAATTATGTTCCTCAAACACTGCTCGCTCATAGAAGTGCAGAAATCGCATCGTGTACCCTCATCTCAATAAAAGGCAGAAAAAACCTCAAACTGAAAGCAAGGATGTTTATTTTTTAATTATATAACAGCAACAAAAGAGAACGGTATGATCCCCTTTACAGAAGATGGAACATACTGTTAAACTAAAGCTCCAAGCCCCAATTTATCCCCCTCCCCAAGAAGCAATATTGCTAAAAAGTAGCAAGCAATCTTTTAATCTGAGCAGTATCTTTTAAGTTGTTTTATTTAAAAATATCTCTTCTTTGTCTTTCGGCAAAAAATAAACTAACCTGCAAGTCCTTTCGTTTAACTCAAGCTGCTTCGACTTGCAACGTGAGTCTGTGAATTTGCAGGAGCATTTACAGGTGAGGGGGTCTTGGACAAACAAGTGTTTTCTCCTTTCTTTGCAAGGTTCACAATGACTGCAAAAAGGCAAAAGGGAGACAGAGTCTAAGCTACAGCGGCTTCAGCAAGAGAGAAACGTTAACATGCAATAACATCAAGGCCCCTCCCAGTCCCACCATCCTACCCACCTTGCCCCATCTTTCCCCCCTGCCGCCCCCAATTGAAAGAGCCAAAGGTATCACAATTCCAAAGAGACAGCAGATGCAGCGAGAGAGAGGACAGAAGACTTACAGAGCAGAGCACTTCGAAAAATCCTGCATTTTACTGGAAAAAGCGAGGGTCCCAGCACACAGTGCGGCAAGAATAGGTCATTTTTTTGTTTTACTATTTTCTGTTTTTGAACACATGTAATATATCACATCAGCCCCATGATTATAGCTCAAATTTAGATTTACAACCCGATTGCATGCCACACAATGAACTGCAATGCTAACCTCTACACAATACAATAGAGTTCTACAAACAACAGCGATGGGCCTTTTCTCATCTTGTGCTGAGGAACCAGGAGTGCAGGTGCCCAATCCCATAAACAACTTGTGGTGAATGTAGTAGTAGTACAGCAAGGATCACCTGTTAATTTAAGTTACTTTATAGAGGGTTTGAGACACATTGGTACCACGAATCCATTTAGAACAACTCCACAATTTCTGCAGCGTTTTAATAGCTGCGTCTTGTTGGGAAACATTAGCAGATTGCTATTTTCGTCAGGCTGGTGTGCATCAACGGCTATAGTGAAGGCGGCTGGTGAGAAAATTCTGAGCTCAAGCTATAGCCCCAAGTACTGACCTTCTTGATATGGGCAAGACAATTGCGTATCAATACCCTGCAATATCATCTAGGTCTAATGATGCTGGGATAATGACAATACGATTTAAAGATACGCAATGAGACATTCAGTACCGTGCGGTTCAAAGTCTCAAATGTACTACTGTGGTTTATTCGTAACCTGTCCTGTACAAACTCTACTGGAAGATGAACCACGATGTCATGATGAAGACTCTTAGTTGCCAAGAGCATAGGCCAGTTATCACTTTTATTACAGCTTGTGTCATCACATTTTATCTAAACCTGGGGTACAGACCCTGTTGCATCAATAAAAGATATACTTTTGCTCCTTTTAGATGTAGCTTTGATTTCCAGGCAAACCTGGAATCCCAGTTTGTAGCTTTTTGGATACTAAATTCTCTATTCTTACCATCTTTAGTACCATGCAGCTGCGGAAACACTATCAGTTAACAAGCCTGCTGCCACATGGCTTAGTGCAACTACGTTTTGTGAATGAAATGGTGCAAATTGTACAGACAGCAGAGGCAGCTACAGACTAACTGCCAACTACTGGTGTGTAAGCACCCACAATTTTTTCAATCTAATTATTTTACGTTGACTTTGATGCTCAACGTAACTAGTTTGCCTTCACATGTAGGAGTGGAGGATGCCTCTTATTGCTTCTGTGTCTACACCAAGCCACCATGGTACAAGGGTGGTAGGCCTAGAAGAAACTTACACAGTTTCATGGATTGACTGGCTGTTAACTTTGGTACAACTGCTGAAAGGATCATAGCAGCGGGTTCCAGGCTACTTTCTAACCATGTTTCTATGTTCAACATTTATATAGTATCAACTATTACTCAATGTTCGTATCCTACTCTTCTGTGACTATCTGGAAAGGAACACCTCTTGCTGTCTCATTCAATTGTTCTTCGGGAAAACAGCAAGCAAACTGGTTACAAAATCTATAGGGCACAAGTTTGCTTCTAATGCAGGATTTTTTTCCAAGCTGCGAGGAAAAGAGAAAGGTAAGCAGACCATCCCAGCTGGAGACATGCCTTTTTTAACCACGATACCCCACCTCCAACATCTAACGAGATCCTCACACAAAATCCAAGCAAAACCAACAAATTCAAACAAGACAAAAAGGTACACCATACAAAACAAAAAGTACCCTCGACACAAAGATTTGCCACAGTGACTAAACACAGACAGAAGCTGTTAAACGAAAGGAGTGTATGTATGTGTGTTGTTCCTAATTTAAAACTTTATGCGCTTTTCGCACAAGGAGGTTTGCCCCCTTGAAGTAGGAAATTGCCATTGTAAGTATTGCGATTCTGGCAACAGAAGTGACTTTTCCATGGCAGCTCAATAGTGACTACCCACACCAAAAAAGCAATCAACGGTTTCTTGATTTGGGTAGCCTCGAACTCAGATTACATTTACACCTCTACCACCATCACCAAGACAAACAGCTTTTCCACAGCTATCAGCTGCGGATGGTCACAACCACTTATACAATATTGATAGTAAGGCTGCACGTCCAATGTCGGCACGCGGGACAAAAGTCCATGTGTGTCTGATTGGGCCAGCAGAAAGGAGGGGATAGGTTCAAAGTCGCAACGGGACTGGGGTACACGATACAAACGTACAAGCAGTGTGGTTTGTACCGGCTTTTCTTGCGCTTTCTTTTTTGACCCTTTCCCTTTCCTTGCTTTGACTTTCTGGAAGAAAAAAAAGAAGAGAGCAAGAGACAGAGCAAGAATTGCAAAAGAAAAAAAATATGTCAGCGTGTATTGGCCAAGACGACTAGAGGCAGAACCAAAGAGGAATAGCGGCAGAAGAATCTTGGAGGTACCCTAATGAGAACCTAATTTTGCCAGATCTGTACTTGTAGTGGTAAAAAATGATCGGTTGAAAACTGGGTACAGTAAAATCTGCTTCTTTTCTAGTCCGCCTGGAGAGAAAAAGTTGTTTCTATAAAACTGCTCTCCAAGAGAAATAAAATAAGAATTAATTCCTTACCCAATCACAAAAAAAACGTTTACTTTCTCCCTGGCACACAGAGCAATTGAAGGAAGCGTCAGCTTCCCACTGTTATTTTGACTGGCTTTCCAATAGCAAGCCAAAACTCTGTAAACACAAATACATAATCTGATTGGGTTGAATGCACTACAATGTTACTACAGGCATATTTTTTTTGTATTTCCGGTTGGCAGCCTGTTAACTAGTCAGAACTAGTCTCCTTACAATTCTGATTCGCTGCGGAGTATCCGAAAAACGATTACTTTATGACCATAAACATGGGTTGCCCATGACAGGGTGTGTAGACTAGCTATCTTGCAGCGGCCTTTGGCCAACAGTTTTTAATGACTGCATTATGGAAAAGGAACATTCACCTGCTGATTGGCTTCTGCATACTGCAGAAAGAAAAAAAACATTGTCCACCACTGATCTTGACGATATAGAATATATCCCATCATCAAATTTCAGCTTACAACTGAAAGATGGCCTGAGGTTTTAACAGAAGGTAAGTGCCCAAAAAACAAATCAGGCTATCCATTCTCAATGAGTTGGACCGCCGCAGGTAAACCTACTGTTGTATCAAGCTAGGTCCTTAAACTCACAAAGTACATCTGAGCCAGGACTATCAGAAAACAAACTCCTTTTCTTATTTTTAAAAATAGCGCTCTGATATGACAAGTTACAACTGAGCAGCCCTGGGTGTAATTACTCCTAGGGTCACGTTGGTACTCTATTAAAGTCCTGGGGCAGCTCCTCTATTCGATGTATTGCCAGTCATTTTCTAACTACTTACACTCCTGGTATCCCTTCTTAACTAGGTGATCATCCGGAGGTCTCTCCGCAACTATTAAACTGTTGCTCACTCTCCCTCTGTATCAAACTCCTGAAGTAATTTCTTAACCACATTCCACCCCTACGGTTTCTCTTCTACTGAATTTATCCCAGAGATGTTCACTCTTGAGGACTCAAAACTACTGCATTTTCGCTCAATGCGGTTCCACTACTTTAATCACTACTCGGGTCCCATCTTAACTAGGACACATGGCAGAGATCACTTCTTAACCACACATACTCTAGGGGCCACTTTTCTATTTCATTACACTCCTGAGGTCGCGTGTACGGTTGAATCCACTGTATGTAATATCCTATAGCCAGTGTTTTATTGTTTTACACTCCTGAGGTCCATCTTTTACGGTCTTAAAACTCCAGAGGGCACTCTGCCACTGTATAATTTCACAGAGACACTCCTTCACATAATATTCTCTCAATGTCAGTCCTCAACTGTGCTATACTTTTGAAGTCACTCTTCTAGTGCACCACACTCCTGAGGTATCTGTCTCGCTTGGTCCTCTTTTTCAAACTCTATAGAGTAAAGTCTTCAAAGCTCACTCCAGTGGAAGGATGATGCTTAACTAGCGCCACCTTGGTTTCTCTCCAAGTCAACTTCATTGTTTCGGACAAGGGCTCTAGAGCAAGACACTACAGCAGACATGTGGCACCAAAAACTGAATTGTTGTGTACTAAGGCCGTAGAAAAACCATGAACTACTCCTCACTGTAGGCACACTAGACCTTTACTACAAGCTTACAGAGGCTTCACTGTCACAAGTATCTACATTTCAAGACCAGCTTTAAATATTCTGAGAATTGTAAGTCAGACATAATGTAGGGAAAGGGGCAGGATTAACAATCAACTATAAATCTAGAGACAGGCCAGTATCGTAAAGCATTACCTGCATCAATGCCACATAATGGCTCTAAAGTAACTGCAAGATTAGAACACAAAAGCTAAGATAAAAGTGTTTCCTTTAATTGCCTATCTCATTAAGAAAAATATCAAACCTTACTGAAACATTAAAATATGGTAATTTATTGTAAAAATTAGTTCGGTTTATAAATGTATCCAAAATACACTAATCATATCAGTTAAAGTGCCAAGCACATAGATAGTTTACACATTCCATATGCAGACTTTTGACATTAGTAAACAGAAGCTCTGCACAAAACCTTTGTCCATGAAGCTATACAACTTGTATTGGGTCAGAAAAAGATCTCCATTTTATGTGCAGTACACAGCTATGTGTGGACTTGGCAGTACAAGTAAGCAGCAACAGGTGATAATTTCAAACAGACGATCCGCTCACAGTGCTGACACTATTTAAGCTGCCATGAGACAAAGCTGGGCCTAGCTACCACCATAAAGCCCTTCTTCCCTCCTCCAGAGAGACCCATAGGGGAGCATGGTGTGTTCAGCAAATGTATATTCATAGGCAGTGCATTGGAGACGCCTAGAAGGGTTACAAAGGCATGACTCTGCTCTTCGGAATTCCAGTCACTATCAATGTCACTTTAGATGCTTGATTTATACCACTCGGACTGCATACACATCCATCTAATGGAGCATCATGCTGAAGCACTGGAGGTGGGGTTCATTTGAGGAGGATAGATCCTCGAACATGCGCATCTTACTAAGTAGACTGCACCCATCTTTCTTTAACCGCGAGGCCTAAAAGCTACTTAACACTAATCTGTTCAGTGTTCATGCAGGCCTATTAAACAGATATTCAACAAGCGTGACAAGCGGTCTAATACTGTCAACTAAATAGTACCCGTCTCCATTGCTGTCAAAAGAATAAGGGCCGGATTATGATCTTGGAAATCCCGTCCGCCAAATTACAGTTCCATTATATCCTATGAAATTTGTAATACAGCGGATGGGAAATCCGTCACGTTTGTGACGGAGTATCCCATCCGCCAAACTCCTAATCCGTCTCCGAGACTCCCGCATACAGCGTTTGAAATAGGTTTACACGATCCGCAAACCTGCAGCTTAGTGCGATAAGGAGATGGGATTGACCTACTTGTAACATTACACAACGTCCTGTGACGTTTTTAATTGAGGGTGTACGTCTTAGTAAGAGCACAACATCTAAGTAAAAGCACAGACACGTGTGCTGGTGAGAACCACTGGCATGCAAAGCCCTATGTGGTTTTGTTTAAATTAATAGGTATAAGAGTTCAACTAAACAGCTACATAAAAATCTTGTAACTCTCTGAAGTCAACGCAGCAGAAGGAGGCAAGCAAAGCTGGGATATCTATACACAGTATGCAGTGTCGGTCAATCGCACCGGCAAGTAGAAACGCAGAAAGTGGCCCGCCTTCTAGTGTACTCTCATGAATCTGTAAGCACGGACACTCGTGGAAGGAAAGCACACACTGTTTAACTAATATTAGAGGAGGCACATCTCAGACGCAATGCTTCAGTGCCCAGTACCTTTACTGTTAAACCCATCACTTACACGTCCTAACGCTAACCCACGCCTCCTTAACTTAACATTTATCCCATCACTACTCCTAATATTAACTCTGTATTTCTCCTTCAGGGGATTTCCAGTGAAAACCATGAGCAATGAACAGTCTTCTCACCCATGTGCGGGATCCCGGAACACACATTTCCAAAACATAAAGATTTACATTTTTCTTCCATAAATGCCAATTTGTAAAAAAACAAAAAACGGCTATATTAGCCTATTTTCGCATATCTTCTTTAAAAAAAGATAACTAAAAATAGTCATACATTTATTAAAGTGACAAGAAAAAAAGACTCAGACCTTTTTTTTAAAGCAATTGCAGTGTACCTAATAAGGCTGCAGTCTGAAAAGGTTAAAAAACGGACACTTCTTTAAACAAGCCCAATTCACTAGTATCCCACCATGCCCTTGTCAGTGGCAGTTACTCCAGATCTTTCCCCTGCTCCTTTTTTCAGGATCCTGGAGCGCAAAGTTCGAACCTTTTTTTGGCTTTTTTACTGGGAAAATACCTTTCGAAAAACGTGCATACTTTGCTTCATTCAGTGCCTCTTCAGTAAGAAAGTGTTTTTGTTATTAACTTTTTCTGACAGAAAACATTTTTTTCCCTCATTCATTGCCTGTCCAGTAAGAAAATGTTTAGTTTTTTCCCACTTTTTCTGACTGTTAAACATTTTTTTTCCTCAAAAGTGCCCTCACCTTTTGACTCAGACCATTCCTGTGGCAGAAAGATAGCAAGAATAGACCCTCACTGTTTTTGTATTCTTTGTCTTCCAGACACCCTTCTTCCAAGTGAGTGTGAATTCTGTCGGAAGAGGTCAAGAAGAAGTCTGAGGGACAGTAACAATCTGGCTACGTGGCAAGGATGAATTTGCTCCTTCTACTTTAGCTCAGATTACCATTTTGTTTTTGAAGAACTGAACCCCCTATTTCTCAGGGCTAATCCTATCCCTGATTCAGTAATTGGCTCAGTGGCAAGAAAAAGCCATGCCACTGCACCACTGTCAACATAACCACCACTTAAGGACAGCAAGCGTCTGGATTCAGCAAGTGCGACTGTTCTGCTGGGGAGATGTGACCGGTCTCTAACTCCTTACAAAGATTTGTTGACGAACTTCCAATAGACAGGAAAGAACTTTACTAAGCGATCACCATTTACTCTGAAATGATCTCATTAGATAATCAGTGCTGCCGCAGACTTATCCGATCTGGCTGCACACACACATCGCTACATATGATCATGTAGTGTCCTCGTGGTTATGGCTACTGCTCTATAACCTAAAGTGCTACAACGCGTTCTCAACCTTCCCTTGTCGGGTAACCCCCTGTTGATCCCACAGTGACGAACAGGTGAACAAGATGAAGACAGAAAGGGAGACGTTGAAGACTGTTGGATTAGAGAAGAGGAAGGATTACACAAAAAATCATTATACATATCAAGACCATTGATTTTCTCAAGGGAGGATTTTTTCAGGCAGGTTGGTATTGAATTATGTGTAAATTGGCTACAATCGCAAATTCAGGGCCCTTCCACCAACAGTTATTCTACGTGTTCAAATCACTTGCATCTTGTAGCAAAACAAAATCAAGCACTGGAGAAAATCCCAGATTCCCAGAAAGAATATGAAATGTAATCTCATTACTGTCTGGCTGAAAAAGAAAGATGGAGGGGTTAATTCAGAACCATTCTCTGCCAAAGTTTAGCTAACAAATGGAGTAAAAAGAAAAACAAAAGAGAAATTCAGGATGCTAACCCTCCACCACATCTACCCTCACCTACTTCTATGAGACTGAATGCATTGTGTAGACTTCCAGGATGCCTATTCTCACTTCTAAATTGCGGCGACACATCAGACGTTTTCTAAAGCCATTTGCGATAAAAGGCCCATCAGTTTGGGCTAATGCAGCCCCACGAACTTTCAAAGTGCATGGCAGTGGAGGCAGCACATCTGAGAATGGTAATCTTTGTCAACCACAACCTAGACTAATGGCTTATAAAGGGTCCTCTTAACAATTTAGACTTATTTTAGTCTGATGGTGGACAGTCTTCAGCGCTTAGGTTTACAAGTCAATTATACCAATGTCAATCCTGACTTTAGTTTAATCAATTAGTTTTCTGGGGACTGTGCTGGGCACCCAGAGTATAAAAGTGGAAATACTGTCTTTTCTAGCCAGTTGAAATGTCTGAATCTTCAGAGGCTATAACATCTGACAACCATGCAAGCTCAACAGCCTTGTGCATATTCCTGGTGCCTGCCTTCACATGAGACCTCTATAACAATGCCTCGAGGACTAGTGGTCCCAATTCTTGTAAAACTGGAAAGATATGGTGAATATCACTCCAGCAGCTATCCAATTATTCCCATTGTGGTGTAATCCAGTCGCTCTCCTAAAGGGAGTTCCTTTCCACCATGATGTTCTCAACCAGGTGATACTAAAGCGATTACTCTCTGACAGGTTGGGGTGTGAGCATGGATCATCTCCAGACTCAAGGCCCGTGGTCCCAAAGAGAAATGGCCTACCAAATCTACCCCCTGGAACTCAGAGTTCTTTTAAGTCTTTTCTATTGGCTTTAGGTCCAACTCCATTCTGACAAAGAGACCTCCTCCCAAGAACTTTATGTGGTTCTCTCAAAATTCATGGGTTCTCCTTTGCACTAATTCACACGGCTTTTCTGCAACATATATTATGGAAAACAGCTTTTCTGCTTATGGACCCATCTTGCAGTATTCAGGTTTCAGGCCCTATGGTCCCATTAATCTTACACAGTATTCCACAAGAATAACAAGCATTGGAAATGCAATAGGTCTCGCATCATTAGAGTTAGTGCTTTTAGAATTGTTTATGGGTTTTTTTGTAAATCTTTAGCATTTTTGTTTCCTGTAGCCAATGCAAAAGAATTACAAATAAAAAAAGCCATAAACATTTCTAAAAGCTCTAACTGAAATGGTCTGAGACCTATTTCACTGTGTGAGGGTGAGGGGTTGAGGGTGAGTGAGGGTGGGTGAGGGTGAGTGAGGGTGAGGGGTTGAGGGTGAGTGAGGGTGAGGGGTTGAGGGTGAGTGAGAGTGAAATTTTTAACAACCATATAGCTATTAAAATAAAAAATTTATAGGCGCATGCGTGAAAAGTAACCCACTGATTAACTCGCAAGTTGCCGCCTCTAAGCACGAACGTCGTTCACCTGTTGGGCTACGAGCTTGAAGTAACACCTGTAAGGACAAGCTGTTTCCGTAGGAGTACCAGGAACCGCAGATTGGCCCAACCCCTCGAATTGCCCGAGTCAAAGACTCTCGGGGCCTTGTCCATGATCTGGAGCATATGGGATGACAAGGGCGGTGACTGATTAAAGTAGGAAATGTGAGAATGCATGTGTGGGGGACAGAAATGGGAGATTAGGTAAAGATGAATGCACAGAGAGAAGGGGTGGGGAGGGAAATGCACGGAGAGAAGGGAAATGCACGGAGAGGTGGGGAGAGAAGGGGAATGCACAGAGAGAAGGGGAGGGCGGGTGTGGGAATGCACGGAAAGAAGGGGAGGGCGGGCGGGGGAATGCACAGAGAGGAGAGTAGGGGAGGGCTGGCTTTGTATGCACGGCAAGAAGCGGAGGACGGGCGTTTTATGCACGGCAAGAAGGGCAGGACGGGCGTTGAATGCACGGCAAGAAGGGCAGGACGGGCGTTGAATGCACGGCAAGAAGGGGAGGATGGGCGTTGTATGCACGGCGAAAAGTATGCAATACAAGAAGGGGAAGGCAGGCAGGTATGCACGGCAGGAAGGGGAGGGCAGGGGTCTGTGTACGGGTATGCACGGTGAGAAAGGAAGGGCTGTCACCGGAATTTGGTAAAAGAGTAGGGAAGAGTCAGTGAAAAATGTATTTGTACCTTCAAAGTAATGTGGCGGGTAAATTAAGGCGGCTCCTTTGTGCCCACTCGCCGTCATGGTGAAGCAGGAAGACCCTCGGGAGCGAAGGAGGAAGTTGGGCAGAGCAGCGAATGCTTCGCGATGAAGAAGTGTTGCCGCTTGATTAAGGGAAAGGCTTCGTTTGTGCTCAGAGGGTAGGGGAAGGGCTCATAATGTGAAGCGGGGGAGCAAAAACCTCTTTAAGGAACACGCTGTGCCTTGCAAAACAAAAGAAAGACTACGCTGGCTTACAGAAAGTTTATTCACATAAGCTACTGTTTTAAAAATAGAAATGCCATTGGAAACATGAAACGTGGCGTCCCTGATGAGACCCTAGGAGCAAGAGAGGAAGGAGGATGGGCAGAGCAGTGAATGGCTGCGGGAGGAGGAATGAGGAAAAGTTGCCACCAGTTTAAGGAAAAGGCTGTGATTGTGTGCTCTTAATGCAAAGCGGGAGGGGGGAGGAAAACAACAGCTTCAAGGAACACACCGTGCTGTGTAAAACAAATGAAAGGTGGCGCAACTTCAGAAAGGTTTGTTTACACACGCTATTGTTGAAAAATGTAAATGCCTACACACGCTACTGTTTTTAAAATACGAATGCTGTTGGAAACATGAAGAGCGGCAATGCTGTGTGTGACAAGGCAGTAGGGGGAAGTGCACGGAACAGGCGCCCTCTTAAGCATCTAATATGTCAGGGTTGAGGGGGGGATGTGTGTAACTGTGCCGGCAGTGTAACAAACAGAGCTGCCGACTTATGTCCTGGGAAACCGTGTTCCAGTCTTGACGTGGGCTTTAACAAAAGAAGTCTATGCTAAAAATTAAAATTAAACGTATTATAAGTGCACGGTACTCAGAAGCATCTGATGATTCAAGACGGAGGGAAGAGAGCGAAGGGGAGGGGGGAGGAGAAATGCGACACGGCGGGCAGGGGAGGGGGCGGAGCGGGGAGAGGGAACAGACGGAGGGAAGGCAGATAAGGGGAGGGGGGAGAAGAAATGCGACACGGCGGGCAGGGGAGGGGGCGGAGCGGGGGCCTGGAGTGCGGCTGAGGGAACAAATGTGCACGCGCCTTAAGCTCAATGCGCATGCGCATTGAGCTTAAATTTCTCGTGCACTGCAAGGAATCGCCACGATTCCTTGCAAGTTGGATAAAGAGTGGATAAGCCCCCATAGTCTCGCTTGCTCGATGCGCATGCGCATCGACAGGCGAGACCTAAAAAGGCCATGCAGACGCATGAGAGATTCCTTTCTAAAGTAGTCTTTGACATCCAACATAATCAGTAGGCCTGGGCGGAATTTGCGGAGTTTAATTCCTCGGAAATCTGTGAAGTTGCAAATAAAAAACTAGATTCAGCGGAATTCCAGGAGTGTGCAGAAATAGACACGTTGAACTGTGATTTAGCGCTAGGATCTCGTTCTGCACTGACAAAAACAGTGCGAGTGGCACTATGTGGCGTGCCAGATGGCCCAGCTTCCTGAGATAATTTTGCTGCCGCTCGAGTAGATTTTCTATTCGACTTGCAGCTTTCAGACCGCGAACGGTCGCGACAACTCGCGTTTGAAGAAAACTCACTGGGTGCCCTCCCAGTGGCTGAAAATCATAATAGGGGATGCCAAAAAGTACTCACAAACTTACCGCTTGTGAGACGTGCAAGCGTAAAAACTCCCACGTGGTGATTGGTGGAATTTGGCTGGAACTCTGAGTTACAAGCGTAATGTGGAGCGGCCAAAACTGTGCCAACTCTGCCGGCAGAATATATTGCCCACCCCTACTAATCAGGCCATCTAATTTTTTCTCCACTCCCGCAAAAATGTCTCTGCAGTCATCAGATGTTGAACGAGGACTAGAATTTTATATAGACAAAACAAAAAAAAGGGAAATGAAAATGGTAGCTTCTGAGTAGTGGACCTGTTTGTACAGGTTTATCCACTTCTAAATTATCTGGTTCCAGAGGGACTGCTTTCTATTTTACCAGAAAGCCAACAAGTCTTTGCCTGCGCACCTAAGGCTACTTTTACAAGACGCAAAGCAGCAACTACTGCTTTGTTGAGGATCATTCTTTTACTGGAAATGCTGTTATGCAGCCACCTGGAAGTCGGTCCATGCCTTCACAAGACGCAACTGTCAGAAATTCAGCACTGGAGCAGACACATAAAAGGGTCAAGCCTCCCTTAGAAATCGGTTTGTGTAGACTGAAGCATTTTTTGGCTCTTCTCTACCACCACTCTTTAAAGGCTGAGCTTGTTATTCTATTCAATAATTGTGATTATCAATGGCAGTCTACTAAAGGAGAACGAAAAGTTACTTACTTGTTAACCTAATTCTCCTTTGGGGGAATCTCCACTGAAATCATATATAGCCCTCCTTTTCAGGCACAAGAGTAGACATTGAAGGCCTGCGTGGCAGGAGCACAGGTCTCCCTTCAAAAGAAATGGAGCAACTGCCCATGGAGAGTATTATGGGATACTACTGGAGTGTGCTTACTTCAAGAGGTACTGTCAGTTTCAAGCTTCTTCGGGCTGCTTCCTAAGTATCTACAGTACTCTGCTTTTTTTATTTCTCCTTTAAAAAAATATTGGTGAAATGTTTTTTCTTCTTGTCACTTTTATCAACCTAGTGACTATTTTGTTATAAAACAGCTAAAATTGGCCAATATAGCTTGCATTATGCTATAAAATCCCGTCTTATTTCATTTTTTCTTTTTTACAAATAGGCCGTTTTGGAAGCATAGATATTTATATTTTTTTAATGTGTGCTCCAAGACCCTGCACATGGGACTGTTCAGTGCTTAGGATTGCAGGGGTGATTCTACTGACGCCAAACTAAGGTTACAGTAAGTAACTTTTCCCTCACCTTAGACACATGCCTAGCCATAACAATATTCATAACCCTAACCAAAAACAACTTTTCAATCAAGAAGTTCTATACGTCCTTACTTTGTGCTTGCAAACTATCTGAAACAAATTACTGCTCAATTGTGGTAAGTGTATCTTGAACACTGGCTCTACATTTCTGCAGAAATGTGAATAAGTCTTAGTAGCATGCCAGTACGTGAATAGTGACCGTTCGCATTTGAAATGAATGCACCTGGTTAACTTTGTGTTCTACTTTTGAATAGTATTACTTCAGTTTTTTAATCACTTTTTTTATTTTTTTTTACTTCTTCAGCACTTGTTTTCCCCTTTTTCTTTCCCACATTTAAAAAAATGTTTAATTTTTTTTGTGGTAACTCACGGAACCATGGTATCCCCCAGTTTCTTTTTTTTTAGGTCTTGGCCGAGACAGCACATGTGCTGTTGCTTGCAAGATTTTGTTACTTACGGGGAGATTTAGAAGTAACCCACTGCTACTATTGGTTGACTTAATTGCCACTCATTTGCTTGCTTTCCATACCTTGGTGCATGTGGCATTCAGTTACACTTCTTGTGTTTGTCCCTCCCCTGGAGCGTGGCCAAAGTATGTGTTCTTCCACTACTCCCTTAGTTGGGTGCCACTTTTTTTTCCTTTTTTTTACGCATTCAATTAGAGTGCATGTCTTTTTCCAGCAGACTCCATCCTGTACTCTTCCACTGTATTGCTTTGGGCCACCACCCCTCAGCCCTCCAACTTGCTTTGCCCTCTGTGTTACTTTGTATGCCTTCAATCTGTTTTGGTTCACCCCCACTCTACAAGTTGCATCATTCTCTATGTTACCTCGCCTCCAACCCCCACCTGCCGTGTTCTGTGACCCCTCCACAAGCCCTGTGTTGCATCATGGATGCTGTGCAGCATTGATAAAACCATTGGCAAAACCAATAGATCCCAAAGACGGGACGCCACTGGCTTTTGCAAAACGTTTTTACTTTTTCACTCTGTTCCCCGTTTCCTTTGAGATTTTTCTGTCATTTGTCCCTCCATTTTTTGCTTGCAAGGGTTGCTGTCCTCCTTATCCATATTCCCCCCCCCCCCCCCCCCGATCCTTTCATATGCTATTTTGGATTCTTTTTGAGAAATAAAACTGTAGAAGTAATAGATTAGGAAGTATAAGAAATTGAAGTGTTGAGGCAATACCAAAAATATGCCAGTTGCAGCACTCCGGATTTGGCAGTGTGTGGGGTGTCATGATCATAGTGGTCGACTCACGTACAGGACTCCTTTAAGCCATAACTAAATAAAAGGATATTTCCGTTTGACACATATAACAAACTGCCTATATTTAAACCCCCTAGAGGGTGTCCTTCGAGCATTGCAGCGCCGGCTCGACCAGGAGCAAAGGCCCTATGATGAAGGATGACACTCGTTAGAGTGTGAGGGCTCTACTTCAAAGAAGGAACCCCTCCCTCTGGTTCTACGAACAACCTGATCTGTTGACTTAGATATTTTATCCCCCTTTTCCCCACTCCCAAGGGAACTGCATACCAATCAAGTTACCAGTATCTGTTTGGAGCATGAATGCTGGATCTTAATGCGCTCTCGGTTCCCCTTTTGCTGTAATAGATTTTTAATATAACCACTGATGTTATATTTGGGCTATATTTAGACTTATTAAGCTTCAGCTATACACTGTTTTCTATCATATTGATTGATGCGTAAACATGCCGAAATTGTTTTAAAGGTACTAAGACCTCTGTAGCTTGAAACCCACCGGCAGTACAAAGAGGCAGTCCCCACCAAGCCGTGCCAGATGGTGTTATTTACAGCAGCACTTGAGTTTATAAAAGTGTATAGGAGTTTTGACTGATATCTCCAAAAATAGAATATATTTTATTACAGTAACATCAGCAGTACATGTTAAGATCCACATGATAAAAGTTATTTTTTTTAATATATCAAATACAAAATTGCTTTGACGATAGAAATACCTACAAATGCGCTCACTTTGCCACTGGGGTGAGTGATGTGTACGATCTTCAACTGAACTGGCCGCAGGTAACAATAATGAAGGTATAGTGGCCTCATGTACGATACCTCCACCAAGTAAGGCAGAACCAGAAAACTGCCAACTCCTATGTATAGTAAGAGCTAAAAATAGATTAAAAAAAAATATTGTGTGCCACTCCTAAAACGACATCAAAGAACACTCCGAGCTACTGCACGCCCTTAGACACTGAAAAGTCTCAGGCACTGCACCCTCGGAACCAGGGAGCACTCCTGGCCAGGGTCTCTACCACAGAGCCTTCAAGGCGCTGCTTCCATCACACCAAAGTAAAGGCTGCGAATGGGCGAGCCATGACACGACCAACCCCAACACCAGGCCCGGACTGGCCGTTAAGGGCACCGGGCAATTCCCCGGTGGGCCGCATGGTTGGGGGTCGGTTTTGGGCCCCTGGGGCCGTTTTTGTTACAGGGCCGTTATGCTGCAAAAACGGCCCTGTAACAAAAACGGCCGAAAACCGGCTCTGTCACAGAGCGCGGTCGCACCTGTCCCCCCTCCCCTCTCCTCCCAGAGGGGGGAGGGGGGCCGGCCGAGCACTTTGCCAGGGCCGGTTCTGGTTCCCAGTCCAGCCCTGCCCAACACATACCAATAGGAGAAGAAATTATGCTGCTTCTCATCTCCCCATAACTCTTCCAACGTCAGAGCAGCTCTCTCGTCATTTTTCCCTGGTTCCCTTTCTTACATCCAATCAATCAATCATTTATTCATTTATTTATTATTGCAATTTGTAGAGCGCGAACAAATGCCAAGGGCGTCTCGGTGCTATGGATGAGGCAGAATGATGGGGGAGGAGAAAGGAAGTTATTGGTTAAAGAGCCAAGTCTTTATTTTTCTTCTGAAAGTGGTTAGAGTGGGGGCAGACCTGACATCAGGTTCAAGAGAGTTCCAGTGTTTAGCCGTTGATACATGGAAGCTGCGGTCGCCCCAGGCAACAGTTCTTGTGCGTGGAACTGTCATGATAGACGTGTTCATAGAGCGGAGTAGTTGATTGGGGACATGAAATGTGAAAGGGTTCAAAAGGAATCGCGGGCCCTGTTTGTGAGAGGCTTTGTAGGCGATACTAAGAGCTTTGAACTTTATTCTATTTTTGACTGCTAACCAGTGATAATGTTTGATGGTATGGGAAATTGGTTGGAATTTAGGGGTACCTGAAAGCAATCTGGCCGCAGCATTTTGTATGGACTGTAACCTTTTAATGATCTTACTTTGGGCATTAGCCAGGAGTCTATTACAGAAATCCACTGAGGACATAACAAATGATGCGACCAAGGTTTTACCAGAGTTAGGGGGGAGGAAAGGGAGAATCTTTTTTATGGCTTTGAGTTTGAAGAAGGATGATGAGACAATGTAATTAACATGTGCAGTATAGGAGAGTTTGTCATCGAGGAGTATTCCTAGGTTTTTGACCTTGGTTGCTGGAATCGGTGGAGGACCTAGGTCAGTGGGCCACCATGCTTCTGGCCAGGTAGGAGTGATTTTACCGAATGTCATGACCTCGGTTTTGTTAGAATTTAATTTGAGGCAGTTTGCTGACATCCAATTGCTGATGGCCAGCATGCCCTGCTGAAAATTGGCCGCTATTTTGTCTCCGTTCTCTTTAATAGTGAGGACCAATTGGGTATCATCCGCGTAGGATGTTAGGCTCATCCCCCAGTCTTTAATGACCCTTGCCAAGTCAGTGACATAGATGTTAAATAGAGTTCGACTGAGGGATGAGCCTTGAGGGACGCTACAGGGTAGGACCAGATTTTCAGATTGAAAAGTTCCTAACTGGACCGTCTGAGTGCGGTGGGCCAAGAAAGATGGCAAAAGATCTTTGGCCATGGCTTGGATGCCAATGGCATTGACACGGTCAATCAAGATGTTATGATCGACCGTGTCAAAAGCCGCAGTGAGATCCAGTAGGATGAGTACTGCCGCTCCTCCTTGATCAGGGGATTGTAAGCGAGGGTCTCAAGTCGCTGTGGGATGGGGAGAGCCATGCCTTGAGCGTCTTCCTGAAGATGTTCAATGAAGGGGTGCATCTGATGTCGATCGGGAGCTTCAACCTGAAGTCCTGCTCCTCGTTATTGATGGGTTTTTATTCATCGGCTGTTTGTTGCCCCCTTCTTACTCTGCTGCTCTCCGCAGCTAGGTGCCCTTCTATCGCTCCCATTGGCATGGCCACTCTCACTGCGGATGTGCACCTGTACACCTGCCTGACCCATCTAGAATGTTCCCAGTACTTGCGCGTGCCCAGTCACATTCGGGGACTTGTGCGCAAGAGGGCGTAAAACAAGGGGCCAGCTACCGACAGAGTGTACATGTCAGCTACCGTCTGTGTCATGACGGAGATCACAGACCACAGTTGTATATAATATATACACTGCAGATATATGCATACTCATTCACAACCCCCACAGCACGTTTCTTAGATAGAAGTCATTTGGATAGGAGAGCCACTGAAATTGTTAGTTTGGGCAGACAGAATTGTACTTCATCTAATTACCAATTTAGGAAAATATTTCAGTCTGTGGATTTCAGCTTGCCTGTTCCTTCAAGTCCTACTACGGAATCTGTCACAGTGTTAATCCCATAAGAGCATACAGATAAATTACCAACCACACTGATTAATATACATATACTGCAGTAAACCAATGGACTACGATTAACGTAAATCCAGAACAAAACAAAATGTGCTTTTCATCACTGAATCTTGGCTGATTTATGCCTGCGCCCCTCGGTTTTCTCGATAGACTACTGCAAGAAACCAAAGGGACTTATTTAATCTTTGGTAGGCTTTACTCTGTGCCACCCGGTCAGTGGGGTTTATACTCCTCTTCCCTGGCAGACAACAGGCAGCCAGGCAGCCCAATCTAGTAGCTCTCCACCTCACCTCAGTACCCATGGTAAATAAGTAAATTAAAATTGTTCCCCTGCATTGCAGTGCATGAGCATGTCACAATGCAAATGTCATGACTTGCCGTTGTGCATGGGTCACGACACATGCATTGTAAGCCAACTTGAAGTGCATTTCCTTCAATGGAAAAGCAGCTGAAAGTTTGCCAGCCACGTGCACGCAGGTGTCTCGATGCACATGCACGCAGGTGTCTCGATGCACATGCACGCAGGTGTCTCGATTCACATGCACGCAGGTGTCTCGATGCACATGCACGCAGGTGTCTCGATGCACATGCACGCAGGTGTCTCGATGCATGTGTGTGATTTGAAAAAAGCATCAGCAAAGCCAATAGATTGGATTTTTAAAACCTAGACTGATTGGCCTCGTCAACGCTTATTTCTAAATGTCTCTGTCAAAAGTTACCAGCTACAATTACAAATGTCACACACTTTCACAAACACTACTTCCCACTGTAAACAATTCTCACTGTTAAAAAGCACGCCTACTGCTGCAAACCCTAACAATCATGATAACCTATTATAGTAGCACTAACCCACAATCTAACTGTAACAATATTGCCAAGCAACATCACAAACCTCATCTGCCAGCACAGTACCACATGCAAACCAAACACCGATTATCAACCCTCACATAACCTAAAAAGAGCTGTGTAATCTCCTTTGATGTGATGTTAGTGCATTCAGGGACAGATAAGCAAATCATGAAGTCGTTCACTATTTCGTGCAATCGGCTCAGTGAAAATTGTAAATATTGTTTGCTGTCCTGTTTTGGGAGCTGCATATGTCTAAAGTAAATAAGATGTAGGTAGATAAGTTTTAATGGTCCATGGGTTTTGTCAGGACAAGGGAATAAGTATGTTTCACAGGCCCTTCGATTAGAAAGAATTTTGGGGGTACAAGCTGAGCCCACCCTTTCCTATTGTTCACCTAGTACTGAACTTTAGCAGCTTCTGTTGTGAAACAGTCATTAAAAAACAGGTCTAGTAAAAAGTTGGAGTCACTTACTTTTCTTGTATAGGCCTTACTTCGTTCTTTGGTCTGCAAGGAGAGGGACGACAGTGGGATTAGAGAATACGCGAGGCTTCAACAGATGTCTCACCACCCACTGATTACCACTTATACAACAACCTTCCATCACCATTAACTGCATGGTAACTGTGCCCTCACTATGATGCTCACTGGACTGGTCTACTCTTGGGTTTCTCTGTCCTCCCTATTTTAATCCTTTAGCTTCAAACATGCCCATCTCCTACTCATTACTCTACTAGCTGCAAGAAGGTGCTTGAGCCCACACCCGTAGAGGGTTCCTAAAAGTCGGTCCTGGACGGGCGGAGCCATGCCAGATTTTTTGCATATCCCCATTTAGATAAATGTAGTTACCTTAACCCCTTCCACACTCATGACGAGCTGGGCTCGTCATGGTGTAGCCTCCTCGCACACTGATGACGAGCCCAGCTCGTCATGAAATCATGTAAATCTGAAAAGTTCAGCACCGGGGGGGAATTGGTGCAGCGGCGATGGTGTTAAAAATCTGGCATATATCCGACCCTCCAAGACCGACTTTGGAGAACCCAGCTCTAGAACGATGAATAATGGGCGAGTCCTGTCCCGGTAAGGTCAGCGGAAGTAACACAGGAAGTTCCTCTAACCAGAACGAATGACACCATTGTCTTGCAAGAGTGGTTGGGACAAAGCCAGAAACAATATTCAGAATGGTAGTAAAAGTGCTATGCAGAGACAAAGCTGGGAGAAAGAAATAAAAAAGTTGTTCATGGTGTTAAAACGGGCGAAGAGTTAGGCAAAGTAGATTGACTAGGTGGTCTATATTCCTCCACAGAATTTCTCTAGGTGCTTTCTCCAGTCTGTCTGTCAGCTCCCTCCTTGTAAACTCTGTTTCACAATTCTTTATTGGAAGATAAAAACAAAGCTGTGTATAGGGTAAGAAGACCTCATCACCCCCATTCAGTCCAAGAGGTGAAGTGGGCGTGGACTACTCACCTGCATTCACAGTGTTTGTGCTGCCGGAAGCTCATATCGACCACCAGCTCACGTTGATGTGGCTTGAGCCTCATTATCTGAAAGGGAAGAAAACACGCACACCCGCTGTAAATAGGAGCATATGCAGGTACATATGGTTAATATCTTAAGCATAGATTGCACAACAGATTCAACCAACAGCCAACTGCTCCGTACCCAGCCATGTTAAGCATGGCCTACCTCCTACAGCTCTCGGAGTACGCCCAGTGTTTTAAATCTAGCTCTTTCTGTGTAACTAGCTTTCCGTTTGTGACCCAAAGATCTACACACAAATAGGACCTTTTTAGTGTTGTAAGGTGACACGGATAATTATATCTGCACAGAACTAAAGTATCTTTTTGTCTCACAAAATTTATTTTGATTATATTAAAAACATGTAAATTCGTTTGTTACATAGCATTTTCTAAAGAACATTACATCAATCAAAGTTTATCTAATGCATACAGTTTAAGTAATTCTACTACAATTAAAAACAGTGCAAAATACTATTCACATATGAAGAAATTTTAACAAAACATTATAACATAAAAACAGAAAAAAGTCCTTTGTCGACGCGTTTCTGTGCCTTAAACAGTTCCAACACCTTCTTCAGGACAGACTTTTAATTAAAAAACAAATGTCTTCAATTTGCTAATGTGTTATTGCGGATCTTTATATCTTATGAGATTCCACACACTAGAGGACGGGATATCTCTGGATCCTCTGTGTAATATATGTTCCTTTCTTATTCAGTTTCTTTTGAACTGGAAGAATAATAACATTTGTGTCTTTTTTCTAAAATTGCGGCTTTAAATGGGTCACAAACTGAAAGCTAGTTACACAGAAAGGAATTCCCTCTTTTTTGTTTGCTTTACACCCAGTCCTTTCTGGTACTCTGGGAAACTCTCTTTTGAAAGTTAAATCTAGCTCTGCCAATATATGTGTTTTAATTCTACCCTTAAGTGGTATATTTAACCCCTTCGCTGCTGGGGTTAATCCCCTGCTGTGCTGGGGGGGAGGGGGCGCGCACAGCGCCCGCATGCTCATAACGAGCTGAGCTCGTCATTAGCTACAGTGCTCCTGTGCTCATGACGAGCTCAGCTCGTCACAGGTGCATTAGCTCCGTGGAACGTTTAGCACAGCGGGGGAATTATCCCTGCGTGTGAGAGTTCCACTGGCCATGACGAGCTGAGCTCGTCATGAGCACCGGAGCGCCGTGGCTCAGGACGAGCTCAGCTCGTCATGAGCATTGAAGAGGTTAAAGATTCAATGCTAGTACTTATTGACTTAATTTTGGACCTAGGTTGCATATTTAATGATTTAGTTAGCAGGAGAGGGCCACTGAAGAGAGGGGGGGGGGGGGGCTGGCCTGCCCGATGGCATAGTGAAAAATGATGCAGGCCCCTAAAGAATCTGGCACACTGCCTGAGACTCCTATCTCTCACAGATCTCATGGGCCAAAGGCCGAGTGGGACTCCCTGAAGATTGAGGATCTACCATAAACCTTCGAAAGCGCTCACCAGTCTCCATTAAATCTGCATTCCCAATCGCCAATTGGTAGAAGAAGCTCCCATTAAATAATTGCTGCTTTTTTTGTTTGGGATGAAAAGGTTTATTTTTTATTTTTTTTTAAGAAAAAAAAGTTATTTGGGACATTAAGAACTTTACAACTAATTATCACGTTTTTAAGCAACAAGTGGGTAAGAGGTGGAATCAGGGAGATTCCCCTTTGGTAAATCGGTGAAAAGTTAAGGGTAGAGGGAACGGGGCCACTGCACAGGGCCCTGGTGCTAGGGGAAGCACAATAATGCAAACAAAGGGGGCACGGTCTAGCGATACATGAGAAGACAAATTAAAAGTGTGCTTTTTCCATGTCACTGCCAGTCCTATGTTGACAGCGGCCTGTGCGGAAGTGCACGGGCAAAGCAGGATGCACAGTTGTGGCGCAGATCCAATCGTATTCCGAATGGTCACTAGATTTAGCGCGCCAGTCTTCGGTTCCCCACTCTGGACTGTTACTGGGAGGGTTCGCTGGGTAATGTGGGCGGCTGTCACTCACCTGCATGGTCACGTTGTATTCGTCCAGCGCCACGCACTCCAGGCCCTCGTCCGTGCAGCAGCCCGCGCACCTCATGAGCGGCACGCAGGACGGCTTGAAGATGTACTCTACTTCCTCGGGGTACTCCTGGTAGATGTCCACCAGCACCTCCCGCACCTGGCAGTAGCTTCGTTGGTACACGTCGAGGAACTTTATAACTGCAGGAGAGAAGAGACAGGCTTGAAAAGGGCATGCTTCGCACATCTGTACTACATACAATTGGTTATGGGGTCCTGTCAACATGGGATGAGGTGCAAAAATAGTATGTCATTTACTGAAAAAGATTCCCCACAATTTAAAGACAATTTTGGCAGCATAAGCTAGAAGTGGCTAGCGTTAGATGAAAAGCGGCTTTCCTAGTTTCTGAGGGAAGAACATATATTTGCATTTCTGACTTTTGCTCCAGCAGCAGTACACTTGCAAGCCCTATACATGCCAATAGACCCGATGCTGGCCGATACAAACGTTCATTGTAATTGCATTTATATCGTGCCAGCTACCCCAGACAAGGTGTGAAAGCACTTTTCGGCGAGTAGCATGCTACTTTGGAACCCAGAAAGGATTAGTGGTGAATTAGTGTAGGTAAATATGAAATTCATTTGAGCGGTGTAAATGGGAGTCATTTATTTGTGTTGAAAAGTATAGTGGAGGGATAGAAGAGGGAGGGGCCTGCATTTATATAGCACTTGGTACCCCTTATGAGGCATCAAAACGCCTAATGGGAGAAATACATTCTCTCGATTTTTTTTTTTAATCTCCCACTTTCCTTTTCCAAAATGTTGGCATGTATGCCACTTGTGTGCTAAGGGAGCTCAGGACGGAAAGTATTCTGTGAGGCAACGACTCAGTTAAAGTAGCTGCGCCTCTGGCCCAGAGACAACTGGCATGCACATTCTCCCTTTTGGGCTTCTTGGTTTCTTTATTGCACCTTCTATGTGCTCATCCTTCACTCTAGAACTGGCCGCACCACCGGGATTGCCTCATTTTTTCACCTAGGACCTCCAGAGTGTGGCAGAGTGTCTTCTAGAACTTCGACCAGAGTGGACTGATGACTTATAGATGGGCAGCTGGAAGTGGGAGATCCAGAGGTGGGGTTGCTGAGAAGTGGAGACTGGGTTTAACAGGTTAGAACAGACGCTTGCAGAGGTAGATGGCGAGTTAACCAAGGTAAAGCAGGATTTTACAGAGGTGGAGAATGGATCGACAAACTACATTTACAGATGGTGAACAATAGCTTACAGAGGTGGGGTGGGGTTTATAGCGGTATGGTTGCGGATCACAGAGTTGGGATGGTAGCTGGCAGAGGCGAACCACTGGTTGACAGAGTTGAAGAGGTTCTCGTACTCTAGCTACAAGGAGAGCGACGTTTGGTCCGAGACCGTCAGACTCAAGAGCTCAATATTTGGGGACAAAATAGGATCCCTCAGATGCATGAACTGCCTTATTGACGCTGCGCAAGATACTGAATCGCTTTGTGGGGTGGAAGTATCACCACAAAAGAAGGGTCTTTATCATTTATCAAAGAGGACACAGCCTTGAGAAAGTCGTGGGGCAGTTTCCCTTTGTAAGTGACAAAACACGTGTTGGCGGTCTGAAGCAAGGCCAAAAGAATAAAGAAAGAAAATAAGAATTGAAATAACTAGTGTATAATTTGTGCTTACATTTTGCGCTTAACAAATTGTTGATACACCTATGAAATGTGCTTAGGATTTCTTTGTGAGTTGAAGAGACAGTTTATTGAGGTGACTCCAGCATCAGACATAAAATTGTGATGGATCCGTATGGGAACAAGTCTGTGACAAACCGATTCAGCGCCCTGAGCATCAAACATGTAAATCGACGTGTGCTCCATCAAAACCAACAGGGTCTGGCATGAAATGAGAAATAGAAAGCGAGAGACCAGGTGTAAAAGAGGGCAGAAGACGAAAAAAAGTGACTGGTAGAGAGAGCAAAAGCGACAGTATGGCAGCAAAGCCTTATGCGCCCACTATATTAGCACGTACAACATGTACGGTGCTATAGGCAAAACAGCATGTTAGAACGCTAGGTATATAAATATATAATATATATATATATATAACATGTGTAAAGGCGCAGAGGGTAATATGCTAGTTATAGCCTTTGTTGAGCACGGGAAGGGGATATTATTCACGAGAGGCGAAGCCTCCATTGGGTCAGGATGCCTCTCTCCCCAAAATTAATATGCAAGCAGTTACATTTGTTCAGTAAGGCAGCATCATACTGCAGATGTCTCGTGACTATCAAGAACGTTTTTTTTCTTCACAATGTAAAGCAACTGGAACAAGCAATCTGTAACTAGTAACGTTTTTCTCATCCATTTTTTTGTACTGGTCTAATAAATTAGAATTTTACTTTTGCACCGTATTAATAAATGTGTGAATGTGCATTTATTAGTACAGCAGCTCTAAGTAACATGTTTTTGGGGTACATTTATTTTCACTGCTACGGCATGCGTATATATATATATATATATATATATATATATATATATATATATATATATATATATATATATATATCCTACGAATAGTTCACACATTACTATAGTGCAAAAACTGTTTACTACGTCATAGATTGTTTGTTACAATTACTTTACTAGGAGAGTTGTTTTCATGTATAGTCATGAGAACTCTTCAGTGTGATTTTACAATGCTGCACAAATTTAACTCCTTGAATCCGGGTTTTCGTTAAATACATTTTAGTAAAACATGGACTCATGTGAACTACTATGGCATAAATCCTAAGTGCAGAATATAATATGCTATCTACTATCATTGTTGAGGGAAGGCACAAAGGGGCTTCATTACCCATGTCACTCCTTAAACTTAAGAATGGAAATAAACTGTGTAAACTGTGTATTACACTCTGAACATCTGCAAATATACTATATATGTGCAGAATAGAACTTTGTTTATTACCATTGTTGAGAAATGTGGCGAGGGCCGAATCTATCAGAGCTAGCAATAGGCAACTGTGGTTATGGTGAATTCGATTAGTCCACATGAAGAACATTGTTTTAATTGTTTATATATCGAGAAATATTTCCATGCATGTCACCGTGAGGAAGAGAGTAGTCTCTCATGCATATACAGCCTACGCGATCATAGTTGTGAGATCTTTAGCTGCATACAGCTGGTATACAGGATGCATGTGTGTAAGGAGGGAGCTGGCCTCACCGGTGTGTGCTGATGCACTGATTACATGCTTGCTCGTGAAGACATGTCGGGATGCTGAGAGACATGTGAACCAGCCTTGTGGGCAGGAAGTGCTTAAAGCATTAAACAAGCATTTGAAATGCAATACGTCTCGCATTTATGAAACTGTCTTAAATGCGAGACCTACTGCATTGCAAATGCTTGTTAGTAAAACCACCCATGCAGCGCTTTCACTTTAATGTGCCGCGCCTCTTTTCTTAGACGAGCCCCATCTAAAGAAAGGGACGTGGCTGCTATTAAAGTGAAAGACCGGTATGGGGCTCTTTTGCAAAACAAAAAAAAAAGCATTTGTTTATAGAGTGGACAAACAAATGTTTTTTTTTGTAAAAGCCCCCCCCATGCCGCGGTTTCACTTTAATTGAGGTCGCGCCCATTTTCTTTGATGTGGCTTGTCTAAGGAAAGGGTTGCGGCCGCCATTAAAGTGAAAGTGTGGCATGGGGTAGTTTAGAAAAAAAGTTATAAAAAGTAAAAAAATAAATAATTTTAAAAAAGCATGTGGCCCCGTTCAGAGCCGCAAATAAACCGAAGGCACAGTTACCACTTCATGAGCACGGCGTGCCATGCTATGCAAAAAAAACTAAAGTGTTGCGGGAGAGCGTGTGTAACAGCAGGCAGGAGAAAACCATTTAAGCAACCAGTGCTCAAAGGCTGAAATTAAAGCCTACAAAGTAACAACACATGTAAAAGGGGGTGTCCTCATGAGAGGTTACAAAATGAGACAAGGCAGTACAAAGGAGGGACTACTAAGCCTACCGACCAAAGAAAAGCCACAGGTTCCATACGACAATGACATGCTAATTAAAAATATGGGCGTAGAGTGGGCGGAGCTTCAAGTCCATACCTGAATACAGCTGCCTCGCAGAGCAGCGCACGCACTGCCCAGGCTCCACCTAAAAAGGGCCAGGGCTAAGCATTTTAACAAAGTCCTGGACCTTTGACATGGAAGTATAAAGTGTCTGGCACAGGGTCGGATTATTCTCCAATGCAAATGGCAAGCAATGTGGGAAGAGACAAGAACTAGCAAACATTTACAAACCAACAGCCTTTGATGCCCTAAAGATGGAAGCTTACAGGGAATGGGCATGAAGCTTCTGCTATAGCACCTAAGGAGTTCGGAAGACACTGAATAGGAGCTCAGACACCGCTATAGACTCTGGGGGGGTCGAAGTGCTAATAAGCAGGCTTTGGTAACTCTCAGGATAGAAGCTCAGACTCCACAGTGGGCCATTCAACGCTCAGAGATGCTTAAAAGCAGGCGTTGAGGGCCTGTGGATGGGCAGTTGAATCTCGGATTTAGACCTTGTGGGGCACAGATGTGCTTGCAAGCAGGTTTTGTTAGCCCGTGAAATGTAAGCACAGACTCAGCAATAGACCCTTAGGATCTCACATCCGTTCAGCTCACGTACATACTCAAGAGTCCTTAGTCTGGCCTGTAGATCACAGGTTACATGTTGGCAGCTCTGAGTAAACGTCCACAAAATGTTGAGGATTTGGGTAGACAATCGATAAAGTGACTGCTGGGTGAGCTACTAGGCACTTCTTGATGCCAGCAGCGCTCATTTGCTGGAAGCAGCAGTATGATGAGGAAGGGCTTCTGTGTAAACGGAATGACGCAATGGGTGCCATGTAGGTAGAGTGGGCTTTAGCGCTTCCAAAAAGAGCATGTTTCACTCAACTCCTGCTTTTGGCTGTTTGGTGTCTCAGTCAACCTCCTTTGGAGTGCTCGCATTGCAAAACAGGAGGGAACATTTTAGATTTCAAAAGTATGTTGAATCAGCCATCTTTTTTTTTGGTTTACACACTTTGTATTGAGAAAGCAATCCTTTTTTTTTCTTTTCTTTCTCTGTAGAAAGTTTTTTTAATGTATTTAGGACTGTTGGAATGCTTTATATGCTGTATAAGCAAGCATTGGTAAAGCCAATATGTAGCCGGACCCACTGGCTTGGTCAGTGCTTGGTATGAAGGGACTGTGTGCCTCCTGTAGTCGTAGATTCTGCTGTAAAGAAGAAGCCAACAGCACAGGTGTGTTCAGGAGCTGCTGCTCAAGACGGACATATTCAGAGGTCGAAGTGAGCAGGGGAATGAGTTTCCAAGCTTTAAAAACATGGTCCCTGAACGATTGAGTTGCCGCGTGTTGAATGGGGAGAAGAAGGGTCTCCTCTACTGATAAGATGGAGAAGGGAGAGGCCGCTAAAGAAGAAACAAGTCTTCTCTCAAAGGTCCCAGCTCATGAAAAAAATGTAAATGTGTGCAGTTGGTTAATCAGCAAATATTGAAGGCTGCTTGAGAGCCAGCACAGGCTTTCATTGAGAGAATCTGGATTTTGTCTTTTTTATGGAAACCTATGAAAAGATCTACCCTACTTATAGTAAGCACATTACTAAAACTTGACTTTAGAAAGCACTGTAAACGTTTAAATACAATCTTTTTGCAACAGCCTGTTTATACGGTGTGTAATACATCTTCTAAACTAACGATCTGCATATTCACAAGGCTTTCTATCAGAGGTTTGCACCTCTTAGCATTACAAATACATGTTACTATTTCCCAGCGCACTGACTAGGGTTGAAATCAGTAGCTGTCCGGTTATTCCCCTAGACATTAATCAATCGTGTTTTTCTAGAACAAAAATACATTTCCTACAGACAAATTTAAGTTGCAGTTATTTTTCATTTAAGCTGTGTGCATTATATATTATATGCAGTTAATTGTAGGTGAAAGGCCAACAAAATAGTCACAGATTATTTTATTTTTAGCCACATCTGTGACCCCGCCCTCACACTTGCCCACACTGGCTTCACTGTGCTCAGGATTACAGTTTCTATACTTTTCTTTATGCACTTTGACCACTGGACAGATTTGATCATTGTTGCTTCTATAGAAACAAACAAAGCCCCTCCTTGGGCAGAAGGGAAGGCAGTGTGCATCAGGTGCGCACTGTGTTCACAGTACTCCATCCAGTTACAATTCCATCTACCAGGTGGCAGCATTTTATTCTATATCCTTCCGCTATGGGCTCAGATTTGTGGCCCCCTAACCCAGTTAATCATTCTGCCCCTCTCTCGGGCTCCTCATCATGTACATCCCCAAGCAAAGAGTTGCATGCTGGGAAACTGACAGATTTTACCAAAACCAAAGAACACTGCTATCGTCTGCCCTTACCTTCGGCTGCTTTTCTCTCTCCGTAACCCGAGGTTGGAGCTGCGTGCGACCACTGTGAAGGAGAGAAGACAAACCAAGTTAAGAATCTTGAAGGTAACACTTGGTCATTTTACCAGCATCGGCAGCTCCTCTGCTATGGCGGAGGAACATCGCCCACCAGCCTCAAAACTTACAAAAAAAAAAAAACAATTATAAAAGCGTTTATTGTCGTTCTATTTTTCTTTCAAAAGCCGAGTTTTGGCGGCGGGGGCACTGTAGTCTGTGCATGTTGGCTTGGCCGGCTGTCTCAGGACAGCCAAACTGACATGTGCACTGAAGCGGTCTCCAACCTGTGCTGTGTTGCCAGAATGTCGACCTGTGGGGCTGACCCATTCCAGCAGCTACGTTTAGTTGAGTGTCACCACAGGTCATTGTTTCGGATACCTAAGCTTTAGAGTTACAGGTTATTAGTACTACAAACACAAGCCCAGCGTAGGGGACTAGGCTGTCAATCAACTCTCTGATCCATAAGCAGGACCAGGGCTCCGTGGTAACTTTCAGACCCTCATTCATTGCAATTAGTGGGATGAGGCTTCCGAAGAGGACATTCAGATGACAGCTGCAATGTCCTTTTGGGGAGGGCCAGTAGGCCCTTTGCGGACATGTGTTGCCCTCAATACCCCACAGTTCTCCGATAATGACGAGAACAGTGGTATTGCTTTATATTGTTTATTAGGGTGCTGGCAGGTCGCCTTTCTGGGCACTTCAGAGCAGCTAGATCTCGAGAGCTGGAAAACACGTGCCTGTCTTTGCACCTGAAGTGGTCGCTTTTGAACTTTTCTAGCCTAGCCAACCCCAGACAGATCTTCAATGATCCCTTCGGCAATGGATTTATTCACACGGTTCACCAGCACTGTGTGCGGATCCTGTAGCCAGCTTCAAGTAAACACAAGACTCTCGTCTCTGCCAGAAGCCAAGTATTCTTAGCTTTTCTCCGGGAGGTCTGCCAGGCGTGGCTACATGTTGCAATGAAAAGTTGACAGAAATGGCTTGTGAATGCAATATCGTCTGTCATAATGCGGCTTGGCAGATGCAAGGAGTGTATTTTTATATTACATACAAGAACAGTGTACAAGGGGCACTAGGCTGGAAAATTCATCTTACTACTATGATCTCCCAATAAACACTTTCTAGACTCCTTTGTCTTATAACCCCAGATTATCCTTTCAATCCAACCAACAGACTCACATGTCCGTTGATTAAATTTAACTATACTAATCCACCACTAATCCTTTTTGGGTTCCGGAGTAGCATGCTACCCTCCGAAAAGTGCTTCTACGCCTCATCTGGGGTAGTAAGCGCTATATAATTACAATACAATTTGTCGGGCTGAGGCTAAACGGCATAGTGTCACCTGTACTAGGCATTAAACATGGCAAGCTGGCACAAGCAGACGTACAGGGCTCCAAGGCAAACCAAGGTAGTGTTCTACACCTCCTAAATGAGGAAGGGGGCTAGTGGAGGCAGCAGGTGACATCCAAGAACTATACTTACTCTGTGCTTTCAGGGAAATGAGAAATACCTTCTACTCAACGCCCCATTACTGGGCCGGTTTAGATCATTTAACTTCACTTGTTACAACTATGCAGATGACATGCAAATCATTCTAAATGGGAATGACTTGAAGACCACTACAAATTAAAACTTAACTTCCCTCACACCAAAAATGCATTGATTATCAGTAACCACCTATCGCTCAACCTCACAACAGACACAGGACCATAACCAGTGGAAAATGACAAAAACACCAGCCTACCACCATCGCACCCAAGAAACTAGAGGCCTCTCCAATGATGTGAAGAGAGGTAAGGATTTGTGGGTGAACCATGGATTCAGAGCTAGCCTTAATACAAGTTAACAAGGTCACAAAGGGCAGGTACTGCACAATGAAAACAATGCGACGCATCTTCCCATATCTTGGACACCAACAAAAGTTACAAACTATCCTCACGCTTACAATCTCCAAGCTTTACTATGCCAAAAGCTTATACGTTAGTGCCCCCCCCCACCCCCAGTTTCATCATATGCAAAATGCAACTTATTCAAGATGCTGCTCTAAAACTTCACCTAAGAGAACGCAAGACTCCAGTCCAGCAATCACTCCACTGCCTACCGGTAGCTAGGCGAGCAATGTTCAGAGCACTTTGCATCATTCAGAGCCTCTCAAGGAAAAGAACTATTACACCTGGAAGTTAAGTTCAAGCAAAACAAACAAAATAAGACACTGTGCTCCAGGCCTGCGTCATGGATTATCTAACCACCTTTGGATAAGAAATCCACGGGAGGCACTGCGGTCTCAGAAGAAGCCGCCAAGCTCTTGAACTCATTACCAGTCAGAATTTGAAGCATTCTGAAACATTTGCACTTCAGAAGAGAGTTGAAAGCATGGGTGTTTCCAAGAAACAGATATCATCCCTTAACCCCGAGATTGAACCGGGAATAAATTGCTACTTCAGATCAATCTACAGTCCACAGATATTGAACAGCCCAATTAACGCACAACTTTCTATGCCCAGACAAGTTATATAGGGCTGACCTGTGCCTAGCTGGAGTATTAGGCAGCAATTCCAATTCATAAATGACCCTACTGGCACACGCTAATGCCAATACCATAACACGCTGCAGTCAGGCAAATGATTGTAGTCCAAATATGCTGCATAATAAATCCCTTATACTGCTTGGCCCTTTTACAATCATATTAGAACCCCTAAGGGTCATGCCCATCACCCCGTACTGTACTAATCCATAGCAATAAACCAACCACCACCAACTGAACAGATCTGCCTTATACCGCTGGCCATATTAATTTAGTCCACCACTGCAGGTCCCAACTAGATATGTACTAGGACTTCTTCTTGGCGCCTCACAATGTCAATCATATATGGGTTGAGAGTGACAGAGCCCATCCCAGCAAATCTACCACAGCTCTCCCATCAGCCTATGTCTGCTGAGGGCCATAAACTTTAAAGAACAAATCTCAGCCTGCACAACCTGCTGTGTTAACAGCTTCTTGGAGAAGGATCAGAAGAAATACCATAAAGGAACCTGCAGAGCTTTTCAAAGCTGCAAGCGAAAAGAATACCGTATGGTGCGTTTTTATTGCTCACACGTCTTCATCCACAACACTGCTAAGCGCTGCATCCCGCAACATAACCAACGTCCTCAGGCACTACAAGGAAACAAAAAAAACATAGCACCCTTTACACCACAAACCCTACATGACGTAGCATGCTACCCACATACGCAAGTGTTTCAGCCCCCTACCTATGGTTAGTAAGTGCTATAGAATGTCACAATTGAGTGAAAGGAGCGTGATAGTCCAGATTTTAAGGCTAAACCCCACATGGAGAATGATTCGAGAACTACAGGTGGTAATTGTAGTATTCACAAGAATTACGATGAGTTTGCGAGAGAAAACCTTTCCAACCTCACCCCTGCCCAGTTCTGAGCAGGACAGGGCTCGATGGTGCCTCTGGTGCCTGGTAAGAGGACTGGGCACAAACAACACTCCGAGTATGTGTTTTCAAATGGGGGAGCGGGGGAAGGTTAGGCTATTTGAAGTCGCTTTACATTCTGTTGGCTTGTAAGGTGGAATGCAGACTTAGGCTGCTGGTGGAGAGGACAGGCCAAGAAGCTGGTCCTATTGTTACGCCTGCATAAAAAGGTGAAGCCAGCATGCCTTTTACACAAATGGAGACGTCTGCGCCAGAATTGACTTGTACAACAACTAAAAGAAAGATACATTTACAAACTAGTCCTGTTTGTTATAAAAGGCACTTACATCATGAAAGTGTTTCAAGACCAGACAAATTGTGGGAACGAGCTATGCAAGAGCACGTAACAGAACTTAACATTTTTGGTATAAAGGGAACAAACACATGGACCTCCCAAATCTAAAGATTTTGCCTGACATCTAAAACAATTATTGTCATCAAGAATAGAAGGTCCCATCTTAGAAGCACTCTGTGGTGTTGAGTAACTAGGAGAGTTCAATGGTTGTTAAATGATCGACTGTTGCCTTACGAGGGCCAATATCCAGTCCCGGCCTCATCACTTGGTAAGCTTGGCGCAGACGTGGCCACGCCTTGGGCCGGAGTGAAGCGAGTACAGCCTCATCGTTTCCTTAAGAGATAAAAACATGTGTTGCCCCTCCATTCTGAGGCCCCTCGTCCATCGGCTCACTCGTTGGCACACAACCACACTGCATTCATGCAGACATGGGAGCAGCAGACAATCCTACGTCGCAAACTGTTCTGTATAGAGAGGCGTTTTTTCTCACATCCCAGCTGAGACATTGAAATTGAACAGGACCCCAAGCGGGTTCTGGAGCCTGTAAAAGGCGTCCCTGGGGAGCCTTGGCCCTAATCCTCCCCTGTACCGCGTGGCCTTGATTCCCACAACTGCTGACTGCGGTGCGGGCCGGGCCTTGGTTGAACCGTCTACCTCGCACAGCGCTCTGGCGCCACCTACCGGCTGCCTGGGATGCACAAGCCAAACGGAGGCAAAGAGACTTTAGCAATCCCTTCACTTCTTGCTGAGTGAGCATTTCAGTCTTTTTTCTTTGACTTCAAGCCTCTGCTTTGCTAGCTGGCACGGCGTGCCACTGTGGCCAGACCCCTCTCTGTACCAGAGCTGCACATAACCTTTCGTAGCAGAAGGATGCCGAAAAGGTACAATCTTTTAAAAATCGACCTTTGCGTCACGGCCATTACATGGCCCCTCGGCACAGACTCGTTGTGCAGACTCTGAACCCCATGGAGGAAAGCCCATCTCGACGTCCGAGTAGAAATTATCGCAAGACATTTTGGAACGGTCTAACTTTAAGTTGTTAACGGGAGTGTTGGCTAGCTGCTCAACCGATGGCTAATGTGGGGCGCAAGGCCCTCTGCATGCCTATGCCTACTAACTCCATCAGTAGGGAAGTAAAAGAGGATGTAGAAAGGAGACGCGAGAGGCCACTCCCGGCTTCCTGGCCGGTGGGATGCAATTCTGGGTCAAACGCTTTATGTGCATCGGTTACCTCATGTAGTATGTCATAAGCACCTTCAAACAGGCTGGACACGAGTTTAACTGTAGCAAAAAATTAGTGTAAACATTTTAAATATTAAACAAAGAAGCATATATTTTATTACCGGAGATACACAACCGGAAGGCGGAATGTGAATCGGCCTTTAGTTAGGAGCGATTTCATGGTTTCGGCGTGAGCTGCAGCCGGGGATGCTGCGGGGAGCACTTTGAAGCGAGAGTTGGGAAGGGCACGGTTGCTTGTGAAGCCCTCACTGCACTAACTTCTGCAGAGCTGCAATCTATTTTCTTTAACGAGGCCCCACCCTATGTACCAATGTTTCCTACGCTAATATTACCCTATGTGTGTTTTTTTAAATTATATATATGCATGCTAAATTGGTATTCATGTACAGATCTTTCTATGCTTGTAACAGCCCCGAAGAATAGCTCAGTGCTCGAAACACTGTTGGCTGTTTGGAAAGGTAATTCCACTTGAGAGTAAAAACATGTCATCCTACAAAAGTCAACTGTCTGATATTGATTTTTTGTCTCAGGATAGTTTCTCTTTGTGTTATTCTTACCAACACTGGTAGGCTCAAGTGAACAGGGAATGGTTGCACAGGGCATTATTCTGGATACTCAAAAGTGTGTGTGTGTGTGTGTATACATCTTTTTTACTTCAGATTTCCAACACAAAGACGCACACAGCTGAACTCTGCAGGGCAGCGAGCCAGTTGCACATATTCCCCATCGTTTATGGCCTGTGTGTTCTTCAGCCAGTAGCTTGATCTACTCTGGCACAATCATTTGATATTAATACCTGGGGGGCGAGGTTCCTATATTGGGGTGCCTAGGGAGGCTTGAGGAGGGGTGGACAGGTAAGGCTTTGGGATTTGCATGTTCATAGAGAAGTTCAACAGCTCGCAGTAACCTGCACTAAAAACTGAATATGGAAAGTAATCAATGAAGGTGGCCAAAAACTCATCGGAGGCCGCCTGGTGCGAAGCATTTGTGTTACATTAAAAGGGAAAGGACTGCAGGTCCTCCCAGAGAGGTGAAATGCTGCAGGACTGAATATCCCCCACGGGAGTCTTACGCTCAGCAGACTTGAATCTGGCCTCAATACCCCGCCATAGAAGAGCCAGAATGGGCGGACATGTTTTTCGTGTCCTAGCCCCCACCCTATGGAACTCTTTGCCACTTTTGTTAAAAAAGACTCAAAACCATTTAAGCATACGGAAGCAACTGAAGACCTGGTTGTTCTCCCTCTTAGCCCTGCCTGCTCTGTCCTATACTGCGGCCGTCATACTTGTGGCAAGCGCCGTGAAGCCCCATTGGGGTATCCGTGTGCTCTAGAAGGTACCACGGTGTAAAGGTAGGGTGGAGACAAGTAATGGAAACCAAAAGATAGGTCTGCGAAACACTGGACTGGTGAGAGAGATGGGAGAAAGGTAGATGGAGTTGGGAAAGGTGATACAGCCATGAAGAGAAGAAAGGGGGCTATGCGTAAAAGGACAGAGAAGGAAGATCAAACTTGGGGGGGGGGGGGGGGGAATTAGACACTATATGAAGCTTGTAATATGTACGGAGACGCTTGCCGAACCTACGTAGGAAAGGAAGCTGGCTGTGGCCCAGAGAGAGGAAAGCATGTCTGTGGAAACCAGATCTCCCCATGTTATTCTGTGCTGTCAGAAACAATCAGGGCCGCGGCCTGCAAGCATGCCCTCCTCTGCTAAATATGGGCCTAGCTGCCTGTGCATGTGGGACTGGAGGGCACAGACTCCCAACAAACTTGGCAGAGTTCTACAGGCTCCCAACAAACTTGGCAGAGCCCTACAGGCTGTTCAAAGGCACAGAAAGCTAACAAGGTCAAATAAAGTGGCCTAAGCGACTCAACTTTCTGGCCAGCCTCTGGGTGCACAGATATCCTCAACCTCCTCCATGGCTCTCATAAGGAGTTAAAATGCTTGTCCTTAATGGCGCGGATCAGTTCCAGCAGCCACTCCCAGCAGCACCTACAGAGGTAGGAGCAGGCTCGACTCTACCTGAGGTTAGGAGTGAGCGCGCCTCCGTCACTGCACAGCCACCCATCCGTGCAAGGGACTTTTACTCTACGTAAAGGCATTTTATTTAGTACAATGTGGTTTTGTATTGAATTGAATATAGTATTTGTGGAGCGGGACTTTCGCCCCTTTAGGAACATCTTGGCAATGTGCAGGTAAGAGCAGGATTTTGCAACACCAGTGGGGGAGGGAGGGTGAGGATATCATAGAATAAGTGCCTGGCACATTGAGTCAGTAGATGGCACTATCCAAGTTTGACGGTTTTTCTTGAACAGGTGCTCAGAGTCGATATAGGTCATCTGTTTAGGGAGTTGGTTCCAAGCTTTTGTTCTTTAGGCTGCAAAGGATTTCCCACCTTTGGTCTTACACCGAAATGTAGGAGGTTTAAGAAGATAAGCTGTGCAGGACCTTAGCGTGCGGGAGGGGTTAAGCGGCGTGATATACAGTCTGACTACCGAAAACAAACTTTGAAGACAAATGGTTCCATTTTAGTGGAGATTGCAACATTTCACACGGATTGCCGCCATCTTTTCCAACATTAAATATATGGTCTAAGAGTTGTCCTACTGTTAATCTCACCCGGCCTCTGTGACGACCTCGCAAGTGGTTGTGACAAGCCAGACCATTGGTTTGAGACTGCCGCCGGAAGTGGGATATGCCGTTCATCAATCAGTCAATCAGGGCTTTGTAAAGTATGACAAATCACCGTCAGGGTCTCAATGAGCTGGAGTTCCCACTCGCGTTTTATTTTTATAACCCGGGAAAGCAAGAAGGCACTAAAAAACCAGGGGTGAAAGCAGGGAAAAAGATGTAAAAAAAGGAGTGAAAAGCAAGGAGATGGTACTTAAAAAACAGGGGTGAAAGCAAGGAGAAGACAAGAACAAGAGCGGGCGATGCAGCAGCACGGGGAGAGCTGGGAGTGGATGGAAGAGTGCCATGCCAGGGTCGGCCCATGATGCACTCGATGGGAGGGGCGACCTGAAACACTTCCGGTGTACTTGGTGCTGACAGGCCCTGCACAAGGGATCTTTGCCCATTTGGAAAAGAGCTCGCCTAGTCACAGCGGGCTACATTTGTTGTTTAAGAAAGGAATTAAAAAAAACTCAGGGCGCCGACCAACAGGGAAACGTCCACAGTGGTGCCCAAGGAAGGCGGCCACGTGATGCCGAGTCCGGGTGTGCAGTTATTGCATTTTATGCTGCATTACAATAGCACCTTAGCCCTGGTCACGGGCTGGGGCACCTGTTCCCAGGCCTTCTTTCCATTTGACCCCAACATCGATGGCACTGAAGAAAGAAGCTAGGATGTATCAGGGTTCACATGTGGACTAGCGCCAAGGAACCGCCTGGTAGGCCTGCACTCTATAAATATTTTAACTTCAACTTCGACATCGCTATTCCACCCCTTGATTTAACATTTATTGGCCGTTTTCATCAACCACTTTAGTCTCTTTGGTGTAACTGATGTGAATGAAGGCTGACTGCATCAGCCACAATGCACATGGCTGCCACTCCCGCCTCCCCTCACTGGCCTATCAGAGGCGGTGGCGTGCTGGGATGAGACCTGTGTCCAGTGAGAAGGCACCAGAGCGGCCCGGCCAGGATACAGGGTCACCGGGGGTTGCCAGGCGCCCTGGGCAGAAGCAGGAACCTCTTACCTTTCACTACACTGTGCCATCGCTCATTCCTGTCCCAATACACACTGCTGAATACCCTCCCCGCCCCCACAGGCGCTTTTGCGCGTTCCTTAATTAAAAACAGAATATTTACTGCCAAGAAAACACTTCAGGGGAGCGAGGTGTCACAATGCTGCGCTGACGTGGGGGCAGCTGAAACACATGTTTTAATTTAGAGCCGCCCTAATTGGCATTTATGTTTATTTTTTTCCTTCATCCGGGTATTTATTTACGTGTCACTTGTGATCTCAGGTTGGGAGAGTTGGGTATTGGCAAGGGCTGCACTCATTAACCCCTGCATCGCCGAGGGTGCAGGCGGGGTGTTGGAACACACACACACACTCACTCCATTGGCCCACCATGGAAGCATGCAGGAGGGGCCGGAGGAGCCAGGAGCATGTCCGAAGCGCTCTTCACCTTATTCTGGATCCAACATGGAAACCGAAATATTGGTGGATGGCTTGCCCCCCCACCACCGACGTATATAAAACGTATCTATATATATATATATATATATATATATATATATATATATATACATACATACATACATACACACACACACACGTATTCCCCAAGCACAGCGTTTCCCGTCCAAGTGGATTATGGGACTTGAGTTCAAGATCTTTAGCTTCAAAGGGTGTGCACATATTTGAACATGGGGGAGAGCTCTCACACCAATGGGAACGCGACAGAAAACTTAAAGGTGGGGGCGGGACAACACCGAAAACACAGAGGCATCTGAAGAAGGCTAAAAACGCCGAAATGCATCATGCGTGATAGATAGATAGATAGATAGATAGATAGATAGATCATTCCGGGTAGAAAACGTGTGGGTGCAGCATGGCCATTGGGGAGCATGTTTTGGTGCTGTGCTTGTGCGTCAAAGCAAGTGTGTAACAGCATCTCTGCCTGTGTCTAAAGGGAACGTGTGAAAATAGACATGTTGCATATGACCTGCTCATAGTGTGTATATGCACTTTTCATTTGTATAAAGGCTCAAACAGTCTGCCAAAGCATCGACGTTACAGAAATACCATCCAACAAATGAGTCAATCCGTATTACATTCCAAAATCCAGCGAAACTCTGTTACCATCTTTATAGACTTGCTATGCTACTAGTCGGGCACTTCTGTCCACCACAGTCTTAGAGTGGAGGAATTCCCTGGCAGATTTGGAGCTCCTTTTATCCATGTTCTAGGGTGGGGAGATCACTGTTTAAGACATAAAGGGTGGGCTTTGCACTCCTGTTCTGGGTCATCATCGCCCCCGCTGAGCTCAGACAAAGTGAGACTGCTTGAAAGCCCTGTTCTGTGGTGGGGTAATTCACAGCTGAGAATGTGGTTCAGTGAGTTCGTTCTCTCTGAAACCTCCAGCTGTGAGCTGAAGGTTACATCTTCAAATCTCAGCAAGGCAAACTCAGCCTTTTTAGGTCGAGCCAGGGTAGAGCATGCCCAGCTCTATGAGGCTTGCTGTATAGAGGTATGGCATAGAAGCTCCACCCATTTCCCGCCCATCTTTTTCATTGGCTCCTGTGACTGTACTTTCGAAATCGTTATTTGTGAATAGGCTTGTTAGTCCCTCCTTGGTACCGCCTTGCCTGCATTTGTAACCTCCCAAGAGGACTGGACTTCTTACTTGTGACTGGACTTCTTACTTGTGTTGTTATAGGGTCTGCTTTATCTAGTCAGTGAGCACTATTTTCTTTAATGATCTTCCCTACTCCACCCACTATGTCGCAGCACGCTGCCTTCTTTTATATTGTTATTATTCATGTACTTTTTTATTTCCAGCGCGGTCTGCTGTTATTATAGTGGCCGCACTCAATTATTTAATTTACGGCACAGTCCGCTTTCACTTTAGCGGCCGTGCTTATTTATTTCTTTAATTTACAGCGTTACCCCTTTCACTTTAGCGGCTACACTACAAAAGTTTTCTTTATTTATTTTTAGACTTTGTGTAAAAGCACCCCATAGGCGCTTTCACTTTAATGTTGGGTCCCACCGCCCTTTTCTTTAGGCGCTGCTCTCTGTAACCTGAATACAACGAGCAGCGTCTAAAGAAAAGGGTGGCGGCCAACATTAAAGTGGTCTCGCATTTGCGAGAGTTTGAGCTATTAGCATTAGAAATGACAATGCCTTTTAGATTTGTGTCGCTTCGAAAAACAAATAAAAGGCATAATTTACGAAGAAGCTTAAAAATCTTGCAATTTGGAGACCTATTGCATTGAAAGTGCTTGTATATATATACGTGTTGCAACAGTCTAGCGAAAGTTTCCATTTCTTAAAACGCCAAGTTGCACAGAAACGTGCAGGTGATTGATGTGCGGCAGCCTAATTCGAAAAGATATAAAATTGGCACTATGTTGAGCAATGCGGTACGCGAGAGGGAACAGGAAGCCGACGCATTATTTGAGAATGTGTGTTAAAAAGGGTTCCAAAGACAACCGGTAACCAAAGACCCTTTTATGTTGCCCGGCGGTATCGCCTCTATGACCCACCAATATTAATCAATGAAGAAGCAGGCGCTGGAGACTGGAAGGCGGGAAACGAGGATTTTATTCTCTCCGGAGGAGAACACATCAATTCAGACAGCAAGTATCGTCACGAGGTGCTCTAACCACATCTCTGAGGCCGGGCCTCTTATACTAGAGTTTACGACCTTTATTGCACATAACACATTCTCGTAATATTTTAATACTTGAAAGAACATCCTCGGAATCTCCCCTCCAGACCCGTTCCCACATACATTTACAGTTGGATTCCCCACCCCGGTCACAACAGGTGATGGTGGTCGCACAGCAGGGCATTCCGCCGATTCACGGAATGCGTGGGGTTGATCGGATCTCATGGGGTGGGGGCTTTGATCGGTTCGGGGGTCTTTTGATGGGGAGGGGAAGCTTCCTACTGTACGGGGTAATAAACAGTATCCGCAGGGTCAGGTGGCAGCCTGGGAACGAGGAAGACAAACGGGGACACAGGAAAAGGGGGTTTGCATCAAAAGGGTTTGAGGCCATGAAAGGAATGAAGGGAGGTGTCGCGCTGGGAACAGGATGGGGTTCCGTGGTGAAGCTGCGCTGGAGAGGGGTTTATGACCCAAGGCATGAGAGAGCGGGGGGGGTTGTCAGCGTGCGGGGGAATGCTTGCGAGGTTAAGAGAGAGAGAGACGCGCTGGCTATTAGTGAGGGGCAGGGAGGCCATGGTGCTCAAAATGGCTGCCGCTTACGCGCACGAATGGGCCTGGAAAGGGGCAAGATGGCGCCGATAATGTTCACCAAGTTTGTATTTATTTTTCACAGTCCTCCCTTTAACATTTCCAAGACATCTTGCTGGCCTATTTCCTATCTACCCCTATATGCAGTGATCATAAGTAAGGGAGAGGGGACTTGGGTGAAAGAACTGTACGTAAACATCACATTATAAACATCATATTGAAAAATCTCATCAGTCAGTAGGCGGGTTCATTGTTAAGTTGGTTGCAGGAAAAAGTCATCGTAATGAAATATCAGACTAGAATCACGTAGCGAGGGCGTTGGGTACAGATCATAGAATAAGAACTGGTAAATTATCATATAAATAAGTCCTTTTTGTATACGGTGGGTGCATAGTCAGTCCAATGGTGATTGGGAGAGAAAGGAGATACAGTAAAAATATCAGAGTTCTTCGTTGTCCTTTTGTCGTCTTCTGTCGGCACTGTTGAACACCTGGATTACCTATCAACAGAAACGTTCATGTGGATCGAGTCGTTGGGGGTAATTGTGAGATCAGTTCGTTTCTTGAGTCTCTGTGGTGGGCATTTCCTGTTGCTTCCATCATTCTCCAAGGTGCTTGGTAACGGGCAGAACCACAGACTTTGTTTATCTTTTCTCCGGGGGCGACCCTTGGTGGGGTTCTAGGTCACCGTTCTGGGATTTAACACAGTTCGTGGTCTACTTAGTCGGAGCTCCCTCCCTTCTGACGTAGGGAGTACTCTTCCCTGGGTAGCTCAGTAGGATTTGGAGGAACTTGGGAGTTCGGGTGGAAAGGTGCGGGTGTGAACAGTCCTTATGGTAGGTCGGAGGAAGAGGGGATGGAGCAAGGCCAAGTCGGGAACAGATCAGGGGGGGGGGCGGAGAGTTTTGCGTCAGGCGAGTCCGAGACCATGTTCAGAGAGCGGGGGCTTTTTGGCACACGTTGATCATAGAGCAGGGGCTTCAGGTCAGCCCTTTCCTTAGCTTTGTTTGAAACAGTGCCCCGTCCTGCGACTCCTTACTGCCGTGGTCTCGCCTTGGCCTCCGTTGCTGACGTTCCACAATCCGCAGTCAGGCCGCGTGCTCCCACATCCGGTCTCTTTCTCCTCCGACAGTGATATCCTTAAATGAGTGTTGAAAAGACAGTCTTTAGAGATTTTGCAGAAAAAGGTAATTACATGAATCTATTTTCTTTCCCAACACCAAGCGACTAGCGTAAGCACTCGCTACATTTGAGATTTTTGCGGCTTACGTATAAACAATTGATGATGGGTTTGCTGGATTCCTTGCAACTTCCTTTTGTTGGCTAATTCTTTGACGCTTTGATGATTATTACGTTCATTTGTCATATGTCTATTATAGTAGATGTCAGTTCTTCTGGCAGAGACCCATTTCCCTAGTACGAGTCTTGCAAGGCTAGGCTAGTCTTCAGGGCCTTGTATTTTACAAAAAGTGCAACGTGCTATTCACCATAGTCTGATAAGCATCCTTCTGAGGGATGAACATAGGCTAAACGAGTCTGCATTACATAAAAACATCTTATTTTCAACCATGCCTACTGCAACAAGTTCTTTCGTTTTTCAATCTAATTTTCAACTTTGCACACATCCTTCTAACTTTCTATATAAATCCTCGCAACCTGGTTACTACAAAAACTCGGGAGGGGTGGTTTGCAATAATTATTAAACTTATCCTCGGGGAAGGAGGGATCTGATGGATACCAAACTGGGGGCATTTTGGGTAGATGGGGGTGTCTCGATCATTTCTTACAGCTTGGGGTACGGAGACAATTTTCAATGGGGATGGTCGCATCACCACAGACACATTTTTATCATAGGAGCCACTGACAAAGAGTTCCCTGAGAGTGGGTCAAATTTAGGGAACCTTAGTCGTCTTACCTGTCCCTTTCCTATCGGCCAATTTAAATTTCATCCATATTTTAGTAGAAAAGGAGAGGTAGTAACGTGGTACCAATACAATTTTATTTAGGACAGATTTGCACAAATACTTGTGGTATTTGGGGCCAATCAGGAGGTGCACCAGGTTCGCCAATTAGGTGCCAGTTGCTAGGAAGAGGGAAAGTGTGGAGGGGTGGAAGAGTGAGTGAGAGAAAGAGAGAGAGAGAGAGAGAGAGAGAGACAATAGGCCGAACAGTACACGTGTGACATAGAGAATGACCGTGTATTGTTTGGGCTATTCAGTGCGTTACCCAACGTTAGACGTTTCGGGTCTGTGTTAGGAGGTGGGAAGCATGCAGTTTTGGGACAGAAAAGCGTCAGATTTGGTAAAAAGGTCGTGAGAGCGTCCTTGTTGTGCCATTTTGTAGCGCTAGTCCGTCTTCATGCATCGGGCGTGACGTGGTTCCAGATCCCTTATGATACTCTAATCGGGATTCTAATGTAACCTGCAGAGGGAAAAAGGGGGAGAAAAAGGGGAGGTAGGGGGACAACATTCGAACACATCAAATGTAAGGGCACGAAAATCCTTTACTTACCACATACTCGTACTTGTCTCTTCGGGATATAATCCCTTAGGGTTCTGGTTTCTTAAAGTCATGGGGGCAGGCAATGTGATAGGTGGTTCATGGGGAGGTTCGAGGATGGCGTTAAGGATCGTGTGTAGTGAAAAACGCTAAAAAGAGGAATCAGAGGTGCCTAGCGCGAGGTACCCGGTTTCGTAGATGTATCCGGTCATCGGGGTCCCAAAATCATTCCCAAAGCTGTGATGTTCTTAAGGCATACCAGTTCTTTGTTCAACCCTGTACCTTAGTACCTTCGACCACCATATCCTTATAGCAATTTATCAATCACACCATTTTACTTTACCCATTCTCTGAAGTCGAGGTCCTTCTTCATAAGCAGCGTATCATACCTTCGTTTTGACCATCAACCCAGGGCCGAACAACCATTTCTCGGATAACCTTAAAAAGAGAGCAGAACAGTTGCGCACAGAAAAACCCTCCCACCGATACCCGTATTTACAAAAGTACGCGGAGCCTATCCATAGCTTCTAAGATTTTTATTTGTAGAGTTATTCAGTACGTAAAAGGTGAGAGCGCAATTCATATTTTGGCCTGACATGTCGTCGATGGAAGCACATACAGTAGGGGGTTATTTTGTAGTACAAGAACATGTAAAAAAGTCTAATTAATTATTTGTAAGTAACCAAAAACATTTCATTGCGTGACGAAGGAATCAGGGGCATTTCAGTTCATAGATGGAAACACAGTCAAGCTCATCGTAATCACATTTCCTAAATGCAAACCGCGGGCGTGCATCATGAGCGACGTTATGTATCAGTTACAACAAATATCAAAAATAAATTGTTCATTGAAATCAACATTTTTACAGAACCTCTTCTTAAATGTTTGCCAAGTGCACCCTCCTCCCTTTAACATTGAGTGCGCAATGGTTCATATATATACATATATATCTTAGTACATCAAGTTTCATTAGCTAAGGAACACCATGAGGCACCCGTAAGTTCCATTGATACCAGCGCCATTTTGGGCGAGGCCGGTTTAGTCCGGAAGTAGCATCAGGGGCAAAATATCCCCGACAATTGGCGGTTGGACCAGAGTCCCTTTCGGTAGTCCAAAAGAAAACTGTGCTAACAAAGGGGCTGGTGGTGTGGACCGTCAATCAAGAGAGGGAGGGGGTAAAGTCTCTCTTACCGGGTCATGTTGATGTTCAGCCGGAACTTGCTCGAGTTCGTTAGCCCATAATGTTCCTGGGTGGTTCAGACGGAAGCTGATGCAGACACGAGAGCACCGCCATCTTGTTGCTGTGCCGTGGTTATTTCATTTGAGATCAATGCAGCTGTTCCTCACCGGAAGCCTGAAGGGGCCGAGGGCTCTTGGGACTTTGGTAGAATCTTCAAAGTCGAGGGGATGTTTTGTCGATGGTGGGGGCTTGCGCCCAGGTGGGCAAGCGCCCGAGTTGCAATTTCGGACAAAGTTACTCCAGCGGCCTAGACCCGCCTTTCAAGGGCCCAGACGCCATTTTGAGGCCCTGCAGCAACCTTTGCCGTATCCATCAGGAGCGGAGGAAAACTTCTTGTGATGGCGAAAAACAGAGCATCATGCGGTTGGAGCAGGACATTTTGGTTCGGGGCGCCAGGGTGCAGCAGTGGAGCCTTCATCTGGGGAGGTGAGGGAGGCTCACCGTGCCGTCTTCCTCTCCCGGTGCATCCTACGCCGTCTCTTGGAATCAGGGGCGCACATGATGACCACCCTACACCCCTGATTCCGACTCTTGGGGGACCACTGTACATCCGGTACTCCGTAAATATGCCCGTCGGACATTGTATGTCCTGTACTACGCAAGTATACCAGCCGGGTCTTGTATGTCCTGTACTGAGAAAATATACGAGTCGGGCATTGTATGTCCTGTGTTGCGGAAATATACCAGCCGGACATTATATTTCCTGTGCAGCGTAGGTATATGGCCGTCGCCCGGCTGGAGGACATCGGCGTCGGGCCAGGGCAGGGAAGCCTCCTACCTGTGGAGGTGGAAGAGGCTCGTCCGCGTCGCCTCTTCCTCCCTGCCCACCCTGCATCCGTTCGATGGAGGAATTCGTGATGGCCGGACCAGGAGATATGAGGGAGGGGGTCATTTTCATCCGCCCCCTCCCTACTCGCGGCCCGGGGGACGCCATCCCTGGAAGGGCAGTATGGGAAGACCATTTCATTGCCTGCTTGGTGGAGTCTCCAGTACCTTCTCGCCAGCGATCTCTTTTTGGCCCATGGTTGCTGGCAGGCCCCGCCCCACACGTGCTATGTGTTTCGGATGGGCGGGACCATCGAAAGGGCCATTACGTTTCGAGGACTTCCGGAGTGAGCATAACATGTTTTGTATTTTTCCTATTAGTCAAGTTTGCTTTTTAGAGAGTTCTACTAGTTATTCTATTTACTGTTGGTTGTGTGTTTTACCGTAATTAAATCCTAAGTTATATAATAGACGCTTGGCTTTCTTGAATCTTTTCTCTAACGGGGGGTTGTTTACACTGACCTGCAGTTGTGTTTGTTTTTCAGAGTGGGGGAGCAACAGAGAGCAATCAGTCCCAGAACTCCAACATGTCGTTAAAATTTGTCTGACGAAATCTGTGCCACCGAGCATAATCGAACGGGGTGGTCCTGTCTGTTCTGTCTGCACTAGTCTGATTGGTTTTTATCTCACGTCTTTTTCCTTTCTGTCGGTCCGTCCTTTCTGTCACCCCTTCATTCTTACCTATGCTTTGCAGAGTCGGGCATTGGGCTTTCCAGTGTCCAAGACATTTACAGAAAGCACATTGGTTTTGTTTTAAATCTGTCCGTCCTGTGCGTAATGTCGGGGGATTACCTTCAGGTCGTTGTGTTCCGGGGTTGGCTTGTCGGCACATCCCCTTACACCATTCGCTTTTCATGTCTACTCCTCGGGACTGTGCCATCGCTGGCCCTTCCCTTTGCCTACTAGACGTTTGGAGGTTTGTCCGTCGTGTCCCTTCACCTTTTCTAAATTCGTCGCTTTCCCTTCGTTGCGTGGCTTCTTTGCGCCACATACCGAGACTATCGAGCATAATAGGTGTTGTTTCATTCCTACGAAGGGCTATTTCTACTGTTTCTATTTTGTCGAGATCAAAGGATCCTCTCAGTGGCCACTGTCTTTCTCGATCCTCTTTCGTATATTTATGCCACAGCTCACTGTAGGCTATAGCGATTAATCCATGCTTCATGAACATGTCCTTATTAGGGGTGCCTTCCAGCGGAGCCGGATGGTTCATCTCTAATAAGCGGTCCGGGTAAAACAGGCTACTGACCAGTGGGGAGAAGACAGGCATGACGGATCACAATGGGATAATAGTCAGCACTACCTATCTTATCACTGCGCGCAAAGACTAGACAGAATATTTCTATTCTACGTTGTTTGCACGTAGTGAATACCTCATGAACCAATTCTGAGCAATCGATCAACGTTAGGTCAAAAATAAAAAATCAATATGGTCAATGGGGAGAATAAGTAGGCTCGCAAAGGTTCGCGTCACCTACCCTTTCACTATCTGCAAAGAGGGGACCTAATCTTCCCTGTTTTCAGACAGAGAATCTCCAGAAAACAATCTATAACAGTTAATCAATGTTAGGTCAAAAATAAAAAATCAATATGGTCAATGGGGAGAATAAGTAGGCTCGCAAAGGTTCGCGTCACCTACCCTTTCACTATCTGCAAAGAGGGGACCTAATCTTCCCTGTTTGTAGACAGAGAATCTCCAGAAAACGATCTATAACAATTAATCAATGGGGGGGGGGGCAATTGTTCAATGGGGAGGGGGAAAATAGGTCCGACGGGTGCGTACCTATCCTTCGCTGTTTATAAAGGGAGAGCCTGTTGTTTCTCCGTTTGCAGACAGCGAATCTCCAATAAATTAACGAAGAGTAATACTAGTATTTTCACAACAATTATCAATTACTTCCAATTATCTATCACTATCGCAATTCGTCGTGTTTACACGACCTTACCCGGACCGCATGGACAGTTTCTCGTCTTCCGAATCCAGCGCCCGATCGTCCTCTTCTCTTCGTACTTCTCGTGGCACTCCTGATGGTTCCCAGTCAGGACCGCAGATCACTCGAGAGAGGTCTGTTCGGAACCAGTGAAGTTCGGATGATCGGCTGTCAGACAAGGGTCTATCGGACAGGGTACCTTCCGATCGTTGCAGTCGTTCACTCTGTCGTCAGGACCTCTCCCACTGGATCCACGAGTCGCTGATGGGCCCCACGTTTGGGACGCCAATTGTTAAAAAGGGTTCCAAAGACAACCGGTAACCAAAGACCCTTTTATGTTGCCCGGCGGTATCGCCTCTATGACCCACCAATATTAATCAATGAAGAAGCAGGCGCTGGAGACTGGAAGGCGGGAAACGAGGATTTTATTCTCTCCGGAGGAGAACACATCAATTCAGACAGCAAGTATCGTCACGAGGTGCTCTAACCACATCTCTGAGGCCGGGCCTCTTATACTAGAGTTTACGACCTTTATTGCACATAACACATTCTCGTAATATTTTAATACTTGAAAGAACATCCTCGGAATCTCCCCTCCAGACCCGTTCCCACATACATTTACAGTTGGATTCCCCACCCCGGTCACAACAGGTGATGGTGGTCGCACAGCAGGGCATTCCGCCGATTCACGGAATGCGTGGGGTTGATCGGATCTCATGGGGTGGGGGCTTTGATCGGTTCGGGGGTCTTTTGATGGGGAGGGGAAGCTTCCTACTGTACGGGGTAATAAACAGTATCCGCAGGGTCAGGTGGCAGCCTGGGAACGAGGAAGACAAACGGGGACACAGGAAAAGGGGGTTTGCATCAAAAGGGTTTGAGGCCATGAAAGGAATGAAGGGAGGTGTCGCGCTGGGAACAGGATGGGGTTCCGTGGTGAAGCTGCGCTGGAGAGGGGTTTATGACCCAAGGCATGAGAGAGCGGGGGGGGTTGTCAGCGTGCGGGGGAATGCTTGCGAGGTTAAGAGAGAGAGAGACGCGCTGGCTATTAGTGAGGGGCAGGGAGGCCATGGTGCTCAAAATGGCTGCCGCTTACGCGCACGAATGGGCCTGGAAAGGGGCAAGATGGCGCCGATAATGTTCACCAAGTTTGTATTTATTTTTCACATGTGGTCAGAAACAAAAGTAAAGAGGCAAATAAGAACACGCAAAAAAATGTAACGGAAGATGTGAATAAAGACGCGAATTTGTTGTTAAAAAGCTTGGAGAAGAAAATGAGAGCAGAACTCACCAAGTGGTGGGAGAGCAAATCTCTTACTAAGTATGTGGAAGTGAATCGGGTCCCTCGGGGTCTGCGCATACTTTTAGCTCCCAGCTTCGAGCACCCTAATCCAGCAATGCTACTCGAGTGGGGGGAGAGCAATCTACAACAATCGATGAACTTAATAAGAATTCTAATTAAATATGCTGACATTGACCGGCTAGCTCTGGCCAAAGAAATTGAAGAAATAGAACATGATCTGAGCAAAATGGAAAACCAGGACTGGATTTTGAAAAAAATTAACGAAATTAAAGAACGTTTAAAAAAATATGAAGAAAAAATAAAAAACAGAAAAGTACATAAATTTGCCAGGGACCTGGAAGATTATGAAAGAGGCCAAATATACACCTTTGCTAAAAAATATGAGAATATTCGCAAAATGAAAGGTAAAACGGTAACTAAACCTAATGTCTTGGAAGCCAGACAACCAGCAGCAACTGGAGATTCACCAGAGTTAGATACAATATCGCTGACTAGTGAGTCCAGCATGAACTCAGTTGGTTCGAATTCTAGTAGTTTGGAAAATGTGGACACAATTCCAGGACTGGGCGATGAAGTTGATTTTTTAGTACAGGACAGACTGAAAACCTTGAGACCGAGAAAGGAAAGAAAACAAGCCGACGAAGGCGGGACACCGTCAGAAAAACCGCCCGAAGAAAACGGCAAAGGCAAGCCAAAAAGGAGGCAAAACTACTGGCGGAAGAAGAAGCAATGAAAGACAACACTGTAGTGAACCTCAGTACAATAACACTTACGAAAGCTGAAGAGCAATTGCTTGCTTTAGGTCTCAACTTCTGTCCCAATACCAACTTTGATTACGCCTCTACACGAGTAGATGTATTCCTTTTCATTAGAAAACTAAAACTCAGAAAGTTTCACACCCTTAAAAACCTAGGAGAAGATAAACAAGATAAGCTGGCAGCCTCTGATTCCTCCGGCCTACAAGTTGGAGAAATACCAGCACTTTGGGCTTTACACAGCTTAAATAATGAAGACGATTTGAGTTCTCAAGCGCCAACTCAAACAAAGTTAAGAGAGTTGAATCTATTGCAAAAAGGTGCCGCGGAGAGCCCTTTCAAACCAAAGTCAACCTTTATGCCACTAATGCCACGAGACGCAATCGACGTCTTCCATGATCGTATCGTGGAGGAGATAAAGGATTTGAATTGCTCTATTGATCAAAACAGAAGACGCACGCTGAACCAACGAGAAGTTTCTTTGAAAAAGTTAACTGACAAGCTAGCCAATGATGCCTCTATTATAATTAAAAAATCGGATAAAGGGGGCAATGTGGTCCTGTGGCCCAAAGAACAATACGATGCAGAAGCCAAAAGACAATTAAATAACTGTGAGTGTTATGAGCAGATAACATGGAGCGTATATAATAAAGCGAAGGAAAACATCAAAAAGGAATTACTAAAATGGAAATCAGAGGGTTTGATATCAAATGAAGAATATAAATTTTTATTCAACACTCACCCCCGGTTGCCCTTCCTTTATCTGCTACCAAAAATTCATAAAAACACCACCCCTGATCCTGGACGCCCTATAATCTCGGCGATAGGAAGCATGACTGAACATGTGGGCGCTTACATTGACTTTTATCTGCAGGACCTGGTAAAAGCTTTGCCCTCTTATTTGAAAGACACTGGGGATTTTTTAAGACACCTTAACAATACTACTTGGTCAAAGGATTGGATCTTACTATCTCTGGATATAGAGTCTCTCTATACCAGCATAAGACACGAATGTGGTCTGCGGGGTGTGGAATACTTTTTAAATACACGTCCTGCTGAATATGCTATGCATAACAAAATGTTAATGTCTCTTATTTCATGGTGCTTGAATAATAACTACTTTTCTTTTGAAAAGAATTTGTATAGACAAAAACAGGGGGTGGCCATGGGGGCTTGCTTTTCCCCAAGCTACGCGTGTTTGCACGTGGGCTTTTGGGAAAGGCAAGTCCTCATGAACACACACAGGGACATGTTTGAAAACAATGTGATATCATGGCTTCGTTATATAGACGATGTCTTTGTTATTTGGAAGGGAAGCATGCAAAGCGCACTAGAATTTGTTAACTTGTTAAACATCAATGAGTTTAATCTTCACTTCACCTCCAACATGAGTAACTCCAAATTGGAATTTTTGGATGTCCAGATACAAGTAACTGACGAGACACTCATTACCTCGGCCTATAGAAAACCTTCTGCTGGTAATGCAATATTACATGCATCCAGCGCGCATCCTCGTCACCTAATAGCCAGCATACCCTACGGGGAATTGCTACAGCTGAAGCGTATTTGCAGTACACCGGAGCAATTTGATGTCTGCAGTCAATTATGCTTAGAGCGCATGCGCAAAAGAGGATATAATGAGGAAATTTTGAAAAAAGCCATGATTAAAACAAGTGAAAGACCCAGAACCACCCTACTGCCCAGCACCACAGAGAGCAACATAAGCACAGCAGATGAGAATAATTCACCCAGACTCATCACTACGTACTGTAGACAGGAGCGCAAAATACGCAACATCATAAACAAAAATTGGCCCATAGTTCTAACTGACCCCATTTTGAGAAATACGTTGCCAGAACATCCTAGCGTAACGTTTAGGAAATCTAAAAACATGGCCAATCTCTTATCTAGGGAGATTTCAGCCGGGTCTACCAGTATTAAAACTTGGATGCCCACAAGCAATGGCTTCCGCAAGTGTTCCACTTGCAGGGCATGTAACTTCGGAGCCAATACTGCCACATACAAAACCCCGTTTAGAACAAAAGAAATATCCATTAGGGGAAAGTATGACTGCCGCACTGAGTACGCTATATACGTCCTCACGTGTACATGCGGCTTGCGATATGTAGGCAGTACTAAAAATCCTGTTTACATGCGTATCCTACAGCACATTCGTGCAATAATTAACTGTGATCCAGCTTACCCGGTAGCCCGTCATTTCAAGGTGAGTCACAATAAGAATGTGAACTGCTTGACATACTTTGTAATTGACCAGGCACCGGTGTTAAAGCGAGGTGGAGATAGGGACAAGGCTTTGAGGCAGTTAGAGACCAGATACATTCTGAATCTTAACAGCAAGCATCCTAACGGCCTTAATGATAGGGAAGACATACATACCTTCCTTTAACCTAAGTTATAACTGTCCTGCCTGATTCTCCAGTCTCACCATTATATAATCACATAATCTGTATCCTTTCCGGGCTCCATGTAACAGATCTAACTAATGAATGCCCTAGTGATTCTTATATGGTTGACCACGAACCTATTATCAGTTTTTTCCTGTTAATTATACCTCTCCTTTTAAATCATCATTTTTTTAACCTCACAACTTTTGGTTGCACTTATTACACTTAGCACTTTACAATGGGAATTGCTGTTGAAGTAAGACCAAGGTGGTCGACCCTCCGGGATTGCCAGATGGGCAAGGATAGGTCCCTATCCCTGTTTATAGGTTTCGGCACTGGCACTTTAATACAAGCAACCATTTGCACATTACAACGTGACAATGTAATGTAATGACTGAGTGAGCGAGCTCCTGTTGTGATCAATGAACTAGACACACTAAGGCTATCTCAGCGAATGCGGAATACACTGCCAATTTTGCACAATATATTTTTTAGCATAATATTTATTTATTTATGCATTTATATTATTATGGACTTTTATACATGTCTTTTTAGAATTTTAACATATTTATATGTTATATAAATGTTGATGCATTGGTGTAAATAATTGCTTCGCTGTACAGATATGTGTAAAATATCCTTTCTTTAAAAGAAAGTGTCATTTTTTCAGAATTATGTTGCCAGCTCACTGTTACACAATGGTTTAACACGCATTTAGGCGGTTATAAATGTACAGTTGCACGTAATTGTTACCTTGAATATTTGTGTGCGGGTGCCTTGTACAATAATGTTGCCAAGACTCTAAAATAGCCTATAATCAGCGCCCATTTGTATGCACATGTTAAACACCTTACATTTGTAGTTTACTTTCTATGTCTATGCATAGATCACGTGGTGTCACTGTGAATTGAAGCGAAAAAAACGAGTGTGTGCACTATTTAAATGAAAGAATACTGCATGTCCGTCATGTGATCAAGGGCAGACCCTGCCCGAAACGCGTCATGCCAAATTTAAGCTGCAAAATGGTTGAATAAACGCCTGCTGTGACACTCTGCAACTCGTGTGGTGGTCCGTATTTTCTGTGGGTTCATCCTGGAAACAGAACTTAATCCATATATATATATATATATATATATATATATATATATATATATATATATCTCTATACTACTATTATAAAGAGAGAAGTCTCACCTTTGAGCCAGGTAAACTCGGGAACCACAGCGCCAATCTACACACCCGATACATCTTTGAAAATGTCAGGCTGTGTAGATGGACATAGGCCACATAAAATAAAAATAAAACGTAAATTTAAAAAATTAACTTTAAAAACAAAGTAGTCCCCTGAAAGAAGCGCCGGCCGCGACTAGCGCTGGCATGGAGGTCGGGGCGGGAGCGGGGGCGGGAGTGGGGGCGGGGGGGGACGTCCGTGTCCGTGTTCTGACGGCAAGAAGGAGAAGGAGTCCCGTCAGCTGCTGCACTTGGAGCGTATGGGAGTGGAGCTGAGCTGACCGGCTGAGGGCTGAGGGCGGCAGAGAACGGAGCGGAGCAGGGTGGAGGAGCAATCTGCCAGCGCAGGGGGTCGGGGCTGCAGGGGTCGTGAGGTACATCGCACTTACCTCTGCTCGCTCCACCACATGCTGCCCCCAGCCGGATGTATGTTGATATATTGCACACCATTGCATCGCGTGCATTAACCAGCATTGAATACATCGCAAAGGCCAAAACATCGTCATGTTTTACATCGCACGTAGTTGCAACGCAACTGCGTTGCTTCCTATTTCCAAGTACCTAACATCGCAGACGATGAAATCGCACGTCATGACGATGCGTTCTTGTGTCCTACCACAGTTTTTGCACTTTTGGTTGACCCAATGCGTGATCCCGCCTCTAACCCTGCCCCCCCCCCCCTCTCCTCTCCCCACGACGATAATTATTTCCTTTCTATTTACCCCAATTCTTGTATATTTTTAATTACGTAACGGCTGCATGTACCTGAGCTGGTTAATTTGAAGCTGCATACAGCTCCGCGTATCCCCGGTAAGGGCATCCAGACGCTGTACATGGGCACGAGGAGGTTAACTAATTTGCCCGGATTCTCAGGATGTTGCGAGATTTGAACCGGGGACCCCTGGCTCCATAGGGCAGCAAAATCGGCCCCCACATCACCCGCGCGAGCGCCTGCTTTACAAGGCACCAGGCGCTGCATTAATTTAGTTTACCCCGGCCCTATGAATCTTCGGACAGACATAGGAGGGCCCCAGAATCATACATCACTGCATTCCGCGCTTTACAAGACACTAGGCGCTGCATTCATTAAGAGCGACAATTACGGTAAGAGAGGACTAATTGCACCATCAATAGTACAACCTGTCCCTGCTTTTGATGCGCTCTACATAAGCAGCAGTTACATTGCAGCATTTTCATAGTTGAATCACAGGACGTGAGGCTCGAAACTGTTTTCTCAGCTGGAACCGTACTTCCCCAGTAGGGGCTCTCAAGTGCTGCCAGGTGGTGTCGTGCAGCTTCAGCCATGATCCTAACTGCCAGACATGATAACACCAGTGTATATCAGACACCAGCATGCATATTGGCCTCAGTTCCTTTTCTTCTGTGCGTAATCAACACATTCCGGAGCGCCTTCTCCGTACTTCACCTTCAAATCTTTCCTCTGCTTAGACTGTCACTGGTCAGATGTCTTCTCTGAAAGCATCAGGGTTCAAACTCTGCCTTAAGTTCCACACGCAGATGCATTTATTGGATCCACACAACATGCTCAGGAGGTATCTTGGTTTCGACCATGGTGCCAAGTCCTGCAGTTAGTCCTCCCTGATGGATGTTATGTTGATACATCGCGTGCTTTAATCACGCATTGAATACATCTAGCCTTATGCAAGAACCTCTCTGCCGCAATGACTCATATGTGTAGCGCATCGAAAGTGAATTCATCAGGCACTCTTCTATAGATATTATAATATAACTGGTGTTACCCATGTTGCCAGCACCAGAATGATGCTTGCCATCTAAGCAATTCTCTGCTTCAGATATGTTACCAAGCTCCCCCCCCCCCCCCCCCTCTTAAGAACACGGACTTGCTGTGAACTGAGTTATGCTAACTCAATTGTAAGTGTGTCGTGAAGGTCTTTATGATGTGAGTCCATCAGGCAATGAAGGCTACAGTAGAAGCGTTTGGTGAGTGAATGCAGCCGCATAGGAAGGGCACTGCATGGGGCGAGTCAATGCAGAGGTGCCTGGTGAGAGCCTTGTCAACGCATCATTTTGGGACATCTGTGAATAGTGCACATCAGATGTAGGTGAGCAGAGCGCTCTGCCAATGCAGATTTAAATAATTACAGCACATGCAGTCTCTTCTAATAACCCCGACCCGAACAATTACAGCACATGCGTTTTAAAAGCATGCTTTGTAAAAGCCTGTGCGATGTAAGGGGCCGCGTAGTAATGGCCCGCGTCGGAACGTCCCTTGCGTTGTAACGCTTGCGATGTAAACGGATGCGATGTAACGCATGCGTTGTGATGTCTGTTCCCCCCCACCCCCAGCCCCCTTCTGCCCCGGCCAAAAAATGCAGCCCCCAGCCCCCTTCTACCCAGGCAACGCTGGGGCGGGCTGCTAGTGTATGTATATATATATATATATATATATATATATATATATATATATATATATATAGATAGATAGATAGATATATGCCACTTATCTGAGTGTGGCGAGGGGCCTTGACTCATGAGAGGCACAGCTGAGTGGGTCATAATGCCCGTCCCATAACAATGGTAATAGACTAGTGCACTCTGTCCATCTGCATAGGTCATTTATGCCATGAAAATGTGCCTTATGTAGTTATTTTAAAACAAGGTGATTAACCAAAAACTGGATGTGAAGGGTTACATTTGTGTGTAGCAAAATAAAATCATTTTTATGTTGCCTGGTTGCTTCCATTTGTAATTCTAAGAGGCAATCCTGGGGCAGGTCACAATCTATTGTTGTAATAAATTGGAACTTGACCTTTGCACTGTGGCGATAAATGAAGGAATGCTTTTATTTAGCTTAGTGGCTCTAAACAACATTTTATTTTGCCACATGTATTTTCACTGTGATGGCCTCAGCTTAACTCCATGACACCAGCCAACCCCACTGAACGCATCCCTATCTCTCTGCCTTACATGGTGTCTGTATGGTTCTTTTTTACTCTTTTTGAAACTCGTGAGTCATATGTGACTTATTACAAAATGGTAGACATATCCACTACCAAAAATAACTGCTTGTGTAATCAAAATCTCTGTTTGACTTGCGTGTCAAGATCTTTTTTCCTTGTTCCTTATAAAGCATTCATAATTTCCACGCCTCTAGGTTCCTCCATATGCTCCCATGGGGTCGGACACCTCTGGAGATGGCCCCCTCCCTGAGGCGATTCAGAACTTGTCTCCACTGTGCTCAACTTGAGTCTGATAATCGGGTTCAGGATGGCTGAAAGCTTTTTTTAGAGCCCATCTCCAACTAATGATATTTCTTTAAAAAGTCAAAATGTGATAGACAAGACTCACAAGTCATTCATTAAAAAGGTGTCAACCGTTTAAAGCCGGCTCTGCCACATTTGTAATAGCAATATTTCATAAACTACTGAACAGATTTACACCGTACCAACAAAGGCTCTTTAAGTTCCTTTCTTGCCAAGTCTGATGAGGCCACAGTAGTTCAGGCTGCAGGAGTGAGCAAATTAATAGAGAGCTAAAATGGGGCAAAATGTTATCCTCCCTCCCCATTTTACTTGGTTTACTCCTGCACGGATCTTCACGGAACTGGTCATGCCGAACCATTTCAGACAAAGTTAATGAACTGCCACATTTCGTGCAAATCAGTCAATGTGCTAAATGGTTATAGGCAACATGTTCAATGGAGAGCGCGACTCAGCGAGAACCACACAGCTGCGGTCAAATAAAGCACTTCAAATGCAGGGATACCCCCAGTAACTGCTGCCGATTGAACACGACAAGCCCTGGAAACGGTTAGCCTCGCTTCTCCCTGGGTGGAGGAGACACCAGAGGCCCCCCAGGCAGGCGGCCTCCTGCCTGACAGCAGCAGAGCTTGGCCCCTCAGGGAACAGTTTGGAATGGCAGGCGGCAGCCAATCAGCAACAGAGACACACCGACAGCACCCTCAACTCCAACACCAAAGATGTCCGAGGGAACCGCTGCCATTACTGAGGCGGGGAGCAGTGGGTACCAACCCTGGTGCTGACACGCAATGGAAAGGGTAGTATTAAAGCAACATTCGGCACAGTGCATGCTGGGTATTCAAGTCCAAAATGATAATGGAGGAAACAAAACTATGGCCCCTGGCATCTATGGGTGCCCAGAGTTTGTGAGATCAGCCCATGTCGGCTGTGGAGCACTTCCATGGGCTTCTATCAAGGATCCAGACCACTTGCAGCACTTTCAGCTAATCCCCAAAGCTGTAGGACATATGTTCCTTCAGGAACGTGCACGACTTGCCACAATGTAGAAATCATGCACGTGAATAGTGAATTCGACATTGAAGGGTTGGAAACCGTCAGTCAGTCGGAGGGTGCAGGCTGGTCAGCAGGGAGGCTGCTCCTGGTGGGGCTATATTCTATATACTTATCTGAAACTTACCATCTTCAGAACCTGTAACTAAATTTTAATAAACCATCTTCTACAATCTACCCTACGGCTACCTGGACATCTGTTACTGTTACAGCAAGTATCATATTAATTGCCTGTAAAAACTCAATGGCTTTTTAGCCAATTTGTCTGAAAACCGTGTGCTACAAAATTAACTGCATGGCCTTCTTTACAAGCAAATTATGTGCGGGAGTACGCGTCCCCAAACCTTCCAGGAGATCCCATACTCTGCCAAGGCTTGTTTGATGCAAAACATGGACTATATAAAACACATTCATGCTCTCCTTTTAGCTCCTTGGTCAGTCTGAACTTAAACTGAACCAACTGGCCGTACACATCTGGAAAGCATGATTTGTAAAACCGAAAGGCCAGGTTTGAGAACGTGTGGTTTGTTATCCTGACATCGAGCGACCTGGAGACACTCAAGCCAGCATAAGGTCTGTGACTTTACTGTAGTTCTGGCACAAAAGACATTTGTTAAAATACAAGACTGAACAAACTAAGGATTGGGACAGAATAGCCCTGAAAACAGCACTTTGATAAGGGGCTTTGGCTCCGTGCGAGCCTGTTTGGACGGTGAGGACCTTAGAAGTAGGGATATGCAGGTGTTTAGATCGAGAGAAATAGACTGCATAGTTTATGAAGATGGGCAAATGCAACTAAACTTTTAAAATTTGTCGACTGAATTGAACCATTTGTATTTTAACATCTGATTTTAAGGACTAATTGTGAATTTGTCTTGGCTTAATCTTGTATTCATCATGTTTTAATTGGTATTGCTAATTTTTTATGGCCGTCGTGGCTGAAAACAAAGATTTGATTTTATGCAGATCTTATGATGCTTTGGTAAAAGTAAAAGCTATAGAAAAATACAAAAATGATGGTTCATTTGTTGATGGCTGAATAGTTGAGACGTTTCTGAACTGTATGCTTGCCCCTTTCTAGCATGGCCATCGAGGCTAAAGTCGGAATGCTTTCTTGCAATTTGTCGCAGCGTTATTCCGCCCAGATCAGAAAGATCTGAGGTCTGAAGCGTCTAATGCTAATGTGTTGCTTCCTGGCAATGTGTAGAACAGCCCTGGTTAGATGGCTCCCTGTTCCTGTCTGGCATGGTACACTCTAGGCACAAGTCTGGGCACTCCTTGGCACTTCCTTGCTTGGTACGCCCAGAATGGAGCACATTGTGCTGCTCACTAGGCCAGATCCGAGATCCCTCCTGGCACCGTCTGCAGCTGGCTGGCGAACAGCAGCATTTAGCCGCTGCCAGGCACGCTACATTTTAGGCCAGGTTTCTACACGCTTTGTTGCGTGAAGACATGGCCTTTTAAAAACAGATGAAACCGCCGATCTTTAATTCAAATGGCACCGTGCAGGAGGTGGTGCAGCTGTTTCCAAGGGACGGCCTTTGAAGCTGGACATCCCAAGTCCAATCTAGGGGTCTCTAGTGTCACAAGGACCAACTCCATCTTTTCAGGCACCACGGAAAAGAGACTCACCCATGAAGACATGCGATGCAAAGGTTACTTTGTGTCATCGGGACACCATTGGTCCAGTCAAGTGTTTTGCTTTCACATATCATTGGTGTCGTGTGTGTGGGTCCAATTGGCTCAGATATAAGGAACCGAGAATACAACTCCTGGAATGTGAACTCGAACCTCCGAAGGGGAAAAGCTGCCCCGGTGATCACCAGGGCACCCTGCGCTGCTGAGAGGGGGCGTGGGACAGGAGTGACACCACCTCACGTCACGCCACCATGCTTCATCGGAGGCGGAGAGGATTGGAAGCCCGAGCTGGAAACAGGGTGTGACTGGGCGTGCCACGTGCAACAGTGATGCATTTCAGCTTAGGAAACCAGATCAGAAACACTGCCTTGCGACAGCGACGCTCGGATGTTTTGATGTAGAGGTGGGGGCAGAGGGCGAGGAGGGCCGCCCAGAGAGGCTTACCGACTGACGAGCTATCATGCCAGGCCTCGGCGCCCTGTGATCCTCGCCAAGGGCATAGCTCAGGTGAATCTCTTCCTTCCGGGTGCGCCACGCCCACCAACTGAAGGATGCGTCTTTACTGGGAGTTACCAACGCATTTACTGCCTGTGTTTCCACTGACGTTTTGTCTCCAACCCGAGCCGCGCGTAAAGCTAGGATGTCTTCCCATGCCAAGAACGGTGCCCTTTGACACGGGGAATCGCTCGTTGAAGCCCTACTCTCCGGAGACAATAGGCGCCGTTGACGTCCACATCCCTGGGTGCCTGGCCCTTGCGGTACACAGACCAGCTTTGAAGGAGGTCGCAGAACGCACCATGCTGCAGCTTGGCCTTTCCACCTCTTCCAGACACATGAATCGAGTGCAGATCAATCAAACTCGGGCACCTGAAGGGATCAGCTCATGCACTGCTATTATTGTCACTTTGATAGTCCGTGACCTCAAGCTAGATGTAGTGAAGAAGAACTAGACAGCAGTAGTGGCTCACCAGACCAATCGATGTCCAGCTTTACAGCTGCTTACTATGCCTGCACTGGTTCTGCTCAAGCTTTTGTGTTCATTGGTTTATAGGTTTGACAGCATATTTCCTGGAGCCTTTTCTAGACCAGCATTGGCTAAAGTCGTGTCTGATGCTTCTCCCCCAGTCCCTGGGTGTCACCTCAAGATGGAGAGTGGACTAACATCTGAAAGCATTGGATGGTAGGGAGCGAACCCTTCTTGGGCTCTGGGATTTTGCGAATCGCTGGTTCTTGCCGTGGCAGAATGACCATGCCATCCATGTCTGAGATATTAAATTAACACAGGTTTCTGGTATGGACAGGAGGCCTAGGCCATAGTGCCTAATCCAGTCTGAAATCACTGGTTGCTGATTGGCTGCGATCTACAGCTGTGTCCGAGACATAGAAGGAGAGGAAGTGGCAAGCTTAGGGTAAAGCTTTGATTTCTTTTAGATTGTACCCCTTTGCCTTGTGGTGGAGTTGCCTTTTTCTGTCTAACACTAACCCATTGTAGTTATCAAATTTAACTTGATCCATTGTGCTGTGGAAATCTAGAGGCGGTCACAGGCGGTCAATCAAGGAGCTGGTGAGTTTGAGGGCAGTGGCAAGAGAGCAAGGCTCTGTGACAAAAAGACTCCGTTCTGGTGTGTAGTTTCAGTGCTGCAGTGGTCATCGTGGAAACAGCAGTTGTCTCCTTCTTTGGAATGATTCCCAGTCTTAAACTTATCAAGAGAATTCTCAATAACCTTTTGTGATATTTGAGGTACTTTATTAGGAAATCGGGTAATTTGTCTTAGAGAATCGGTTCATTTCCTTGTTAGTCTATTTTAAAACCTTTATTTATCAGTTTCATGTGAGCCAACTTTGCAGCATTAAAAACAGAAATAACAGTGTAGATCAGGCAGGTAGTGGAACAATACCACCATACATAGATCTAAGCGTCACCATTCCCCATCACATATGAAGACAACCGCCATATGGCTGGGCAGGTCAGGAATCACCCTGTCCCTGACCAGAGATCCTGCAAACGTCTAATCATCTGATTCATCACTATTATCACTGATCAGAACAGAGTCGTGGCTATGTACCGGTCTCCCAGGTCCCTCCATGGCAGGATATCATCCCCCACCTTTCAGCCCTCCTCCTGAACTTCATGTGATTCTCCTCCTCTAACATCCATTCCTCTACATCCCTGTGACAGTGTCCAGGGTGCACTAACTCGTTCATGTAATAGGCACCCTGCCCCATGCACGGATCAGTGCTAGTTGCAAGCATATGTAAGCCATCTTGCAGCATATAGGCTGTCTTACATTACCCAGCAAGCAAAACTATGTCGCAAGTGTGGCCTGCAGTGAAGTGTCACATGTGAGTTCATCCATCACCCCAACCCAAAAGTCCTGCACTCTTGGCACCCCAGGCCAGATGAAGGAAGTCAGCCCCATGAGACCCACAGCGAGGGCACTCATCAGACCGTGTCCGCGCTATCCAATGTAGCACAAGGGGAGTCGGGTAGGTAGGATGTAAAAGTTGTAATGAACCAGCTTAAAGCGAGCATTACCCCAAACAGCCTTCGAGAGGGTGTAAACACAGGCCCAGGTAACGTCCCCTATTGGAACCTCCAAGACCTCCTACCAGGCCGCCAGGACCCGCAATGGGCTGCCGGCAGCGTCCGCCACCAATGCTTTGCACATCATGGATATCTTTCGACTCAGTTTTCATTTGGATATCTTCAGAGCTTGGGAGTGTGTGATGCACTTGTTTTGAGTTAATGGGTTAATGAGTGGGATAAGTATCCACTTTAAGTTTTGAATCAAGATGCTGGTGAGTTTGAGGGCAGTGGTGAGAGAGTAAAGTACTGACAAAAGAGACTCTGTTCTGGTGTGTAGATTGTGTGTTTCTATGCCACGATGGTCAGGGTTGAGAGAAATTTGGCTCCATTTTCATAGTCATTCTTATTCAATAACTTTTCTTGATTCTTGGGCTATTGTCTCAGCAAATCAGTACATTTTGTTGCCAGTCTGGGGCTTTTTTCTTTCGGTATGTGCATTCACTAGCTGGGGGAGGGTGGCAGGGGCAGTCTGTGAGAAGGGTCTGTAGTTTATCTTCTTATATGGAGTTCTTAAGGGTTATGGCACTCCAGACGAGGCCTTAGACAGGATTAATAAAGTGGAAACAAAATTGCCCTCCAGTCTTATGGCTTTTTGCAATTGCGTAGCTACACTAGTCTATCTGATATATTGATGAGTACCCCAGGATTCTGTTCATTTGACAGCTGCCTCTACTTGACAATGGCTGCGGTTACTTCGAATAAGTAGCCTTTCAGAGCAGTGGCTGCCTGGGAGAAGGCCCTGATCCGAAATGGAGTCACCAAAGTGGTCAATCAAGCGAACATATACACAGAGGGGACCACTTTGTGGGATTTTAATGCACAATGCATTTCTCCTTGGTTGAAAAGAGTCACTAAGGATGTGATTTGGGTCCATTTCAAAACAAAGAATGTACTGCACATAACAGCACGCTAGCAAGCTTTGTGGTTACCATAACTGAATGTATTGTAATTTAAAACAAAAGCAGACATCTAGACACGTAACATAGTTAGTAGAAATGAAGATCATACAGCAGTACAAAGACTGCCTAAGTTACTACTAAGAGAAAAAAATGGCAAGATGCTGAGATAGGTCTGGATATGGTCTACCGGTTTGAACTGGTGAGCTGCTGAGATAGGTCTGGACATGGTGTACTGGAGTGGACTGGTGAGATGCGTCTAGATATGGTGTACTGGCATGAACCAGTGAGATATTGCGATAGGTCTGGATATGGTCTACTGGTGTGAAGCTGTGATATGCTGAGAAATACCTCGATATGGTCAGTGGAGTAGCAAGGGGTAGGTGGGCCTTCCGCCCTGGGCAGTATGAGTTTTGAGTACGCCCCCTCCCTTACATGCGACTGTCACAGGGCGCCAGTACCCCCTTATGTGCGGCCGCCACGGGGTGGTAAACGCAGGGACCGCCAAGGGCGGCATAAAGTCTAGCTACGCTACTGGATATGAAGTACCGGCATGGATCGGTGGGATAGGCCTGGATATGATGTACCGGCATGGAGTGATGGGATGCTGAGATAGGTCTTGATATGGTGTACCGGCATGGACCGGTGGGATGCTGAGATAGGTCTTGATATGGTGTACTGGCGTGAAGACTGGCAAGGTACATCTTTGAAACTATAAATCGATGGAATTAGGCAGATGCGACCACTAAACAAGTCCACCCAGATACTCAGTGGGTATGATGCGGATTATGTTTCGCTTAATTGCATACAAAATCAGCACTCTCTCTGTATCTAAGGGTGTTAATGCAAATGGATTGTGTGAGAGACCAATATATTGACCATCAATGGAGGAGGACCTCACTCACATGTGAGAGCAGGGCTTTGAAAATTACATTTAGCGACCGTGACTTAAAGAACGCTGCACTGCACGGTCCAGTGACAAGCTGCCTCATCTCATCGACCGAGATTGCAAGACTCCTTATTGACAAGTCACATATCGAAGCAGCTTCATTTGTGTGTTGTCTATGTGGTTACTGGCGCAAGCCCGTAGGGGGCAGCATTCAGCAGTCACTCTATTTAGCCCCCCAGTGTCGAAATGTGGAATTCTCTCCATAACAGAGCCTGACATTGCTATTGCAACCTCATTTATTTTCGATGACGTCACATTTTCGGCCATCCAGTCACGGATAGATCGTTCTTTGTAGCCTTTTACGTCACAGTCATTCCCGGAAGTTGACCCGGATGTAAAGGTGTCAGAATGAGTCTTAGTCACTAATCGAGGGCCTTTCATTGGTCTTACCAAACTGCATCGCTGCCGTCTCCTGGTATAGGTGAGAAACTGGTTTTGAAAACTAGTGCGTGTGCAGGGATTGTTTATAGAAAACTGAACAGACCATGGTTTTCAATGATACTCTCGATTGTGAGGGTGCTGGTTAGAACAGAAACCATGCTCACCATGAAGGCACACTGATGGTGAATGCTGGTGTTTTCACACGTGAACAAGACGGTTGTAGTCACGGGAGCGACGTAAAAAGACATGTCTAACGTAGGCAAACAGGTAAATGCTGCATCAAACTGCTCCGCCATCTTTTGACTGCGAACAGGGTAACATTTGCAAACTCGTTTCTCATACCTCCTGTAGGACTTCACTAAGTGTCTGCCGCATTCCTGGTGAAGCGTGATTTGCACCAATTCTCTTTTTGCCTCAGCACCAAACTAATTTGTGTTAAACCAGGTTTATTAGGTCTGCAGATGCATTCTATGAACACTTTTTCAAAACAGGTTTCACGATATATGCAAAAGCATATATTGTGCAACACAAGTTTGTTTGAATATAATTATTATTATGCAAAGGCCTGTGCAGTATTAGAAGGAACTCAGTCTGCCATCCACCAACTAAACCATCAGTAGCAAATGATCGATTCTTGACCGCAGATCTGCTGAGTGAATGACTTGAAGCAGGACATTAGGGTGGGTGGTGTCCATGATCTAAAGGAGAATCACCAGGTTCAAAATTGGTGTCGTTCTCATCAGGAATTGTTTTTTAAGCAAAGCAAGAATGCCCCGTCGCAGGAAAGGGCAACGTCTTCCACTGAAACATGTCACTTTTTGAAGTAGAAGACGTAGTGTCTGGTCCCTGCTTCTTCAGTTTCTAAATGATAGTGGTGCTTTGGAAGTCTCTTTGTCTGTCTGTGTTTTATGTTTACTACAGCAGCCAAACCTAGGAACAGACCATCCGAAAAGAGATGTTTGTTAGTGTTATTGTGGTATATAAGTGTAATCGCTATTCCATCAGCTAGAACTGTGCTTTGAGACAGTGGAATATGCAAGCATCCTTTCATAGTTCACTCAGCATTTACTTCTTACAGTGGTAGAAATGCTGCAAACACATTTTATCAAACGGGTGACCTTCGTCTGCAGAGCCCTTGAAAGTGCAGAACAATTGCAATGGCGTTTTGGCTACAACATGCATGTGATGTCACCAGCAACACCGCAAGTTCCAGGCTGCGTAGTTATTCCCACCGTCACAACCTATACAAGTAAATGGTACACGCCTTTCGCCATTTTTACCCACAAGTTGCTTCCCTAGGGACGAAGGCCACTTGTCTTAACTGGTACTGAGCAACGTCACGACTGGGCAAATAGGGCCATGCATTTGCAAAAGAGGAATCTATATTTGACAAACGATTTTGAATGCATGCTCTGTGATCCACAGACACCCTTCTTTGGGTAGGTATACCAAGTTTGGTTAGCTGGGTAAAAAGACAAGAAAAAAAGCTTCGCTCTATTTTGACAACAGGACAGCTTTCCCAATATGCTGGAGGAACAGCCAGTTAACGATTTAAACACATAAATACACGATAACGCCTTATCTAAACGAAAAGGGCAGGATTAGACATGTGTTATTAGGGTGTGTGACTGCACTTAGCTGTCGCCCATCCGGCTCCCCGTATATGGCTTCAAGTCTTTCAGTGACCGGGCAGGGGTCCAGTTGTAACAAACCAGCAATTTGTATGCTCGTGAATGGTTAATGTAATAAGGCCTGCCTGGCAGTAAGAGGCGAACTCTGCGCCCTGGCACGGGCACAGTCCACAGAGCAGCTCACTGTCAACAGAAGCTGGGGCCGGGCCTACGTGTGTCCGACAGGCCTGCGACCTTCCAGGGCCTCTGAAGGTCGGACACTGGAGGGAAGGCCTCGGCCTGCCTCCTGGACTCACTCTCTTCACCTTGGGATCCGAGGGGCGCCCTCTATGCCAATCACTCATAGATCATTCGCGCCGCCTCCCCGGGGTGTACGCACAGACTGGGATTTCTGAAGCCTCCTCCATGGGCTCCGATAGAGACAGTCTCTCTAGGACCCCTGGGAATCAGCACAGGGAAGGGGTCACTGCAGGACTCAGTCTACTTCCAAGGAAATCTCTTCTCAGACAGGGGGCGCCGGGATCACTCTCAGGAATGAACGTCTGTGCAGAAATCCCTCTGCTTGGAGACGAGGTACAGACGCGCGTCTCCACAGGTCTCACTCACCACAGACACCATGACCCGCGGGGGGCTGTTTAGGAGGAGTGAAAGCGTGTGCCCCCCTCTGCGGGCTGACACCAGATCGGGTCTCTCGGTCCAGCGAGCAGGGACAATGGAGCTTACTCCACAGCCACATGACCCGACAAGACCCCAGCAGAGGCATGGCGTGCTTCGTGGCTCACTCCTTGAGGGAATTACCTCACTCTGAGGGATTGTTCGAAGGCGGGAAGGCTTTTCCTGAGGGACTATGCGGTAATCACTCTCGCCACAGTCCTCATAACTTATCCTATCCTCGTCGCCAAAATGTAGTGATGACGAGGAGACCAGGCAAGCCTCATAGAAGTGTCCCCAGCCAGGGAGGTGGCGACGAACCATCATGGTGCCGGAGTCCAGCTGCCCAGGCGCTTGAAATGTAACATACCCGAGTGCAAGGCTCGCGCAGGTGAAGCACAACTTGAGAACAAGCAGTAAACTTTACATTAGGAATAAAACAAGCAGAGCTCACATTACAACACCCACCCCGTGGTTTCAATGCAGCAGTAGGGTTTCCTTCACCTTCCTAGTGGCATAGCCCACCCTCCATCCCTGCTGTGCGCTGCACCGATACCCCACCAGCCCCGCCGCCCCCACGCCCCCTCGCACTCCATCTGGTTCTCATTTCAAGGAGCGAGGGAAGAGGTGAGCCCCACGGGGCCCGTGACCTCCCCCCTCTGCTCCCGCCTAGGAGGGGGTGGGGAGGGTAACTCGGCTAGTAATCCCCCGGGCAGCCTCATTAGCACGGCTTTGGAGCTGTGAATGGACGGAGAAACAATTAGCACGGGTGGCCTTGTGCCGCCCGAGGGTGCGGCGGGCTCCCTGGGAAGGGCTGACGCAAGCCCCAGGCTGCGGGGTGGCCCGAGGCCTGCAGGCCAGGCCTCGGGGCCGGGACCCCACGGCGCACGGCCACAGCCACCCTCCTGGCCGAGCCGGGGCAGGAAGCTGCAGACCAGGGAGCGAGCCTGGACAGACAGGCTGCGAGGGAGCCAAAGCTGGAGGCAGGGAGCCAAGCAGTACAGAGGGAAGCGCTGCCAGTGTGCTGGAGGGGAGACCGACAGCCTAGGAGGGAGCGAAGCCCCCCAGACTCGAGAGTACACTGAGTGGAGACAGGCACTGGATGTGGGTAGAAGGCAGGAGGCGGCAGGGAGCCCGAAGGGTTTGCTAATGACACTCGCTGTGTATTTTGTATTGGGTCTCATCCATACTGGTAATTAGGAGTGAGACTCACACATTTGGGCCCCTACTCGCATAAGGTTGAATATTGCCCTAATGAGCAGCTGCTTTCATTCGAAAAGAATGCAGGCAGCGCTTTGGTATATTGGTACACTTACTCCTAAAATTCCATATTTAAAAATATGAACGTCGATACACTGGTTTGAAGTAGAACTCCTTTCACACAAAAAGACACTACATGGGACTTGAGTACGCGTGTCAAACCTCAGAGCAAAAGTGAAGACAGAGTAGATCATCGGAAGTCATTCAGAGACTAGAACAGCAACTTTAAAGACTTCTTTGGTTTGAAGGGGGCACTTTAAAGAGATCATCAACTAAACCTGTTGACTTCCTGGGTCAATTTATGGAGGTTTGTGAATGTTCTGGACCTAGCTGAATCAGTGCTGGTAACCAGCCTTCTAGCCAAACGGTAGGCTCTCCTGCAACACCTTCATGTGAAGAGACGTGGAGTGCAGAACACTGCCTTCTGTGTCACATAATGTCTGGAAGCCATGTTTGTGCCCACTGGGAATTATATTAAACACTTTCAATGCAAATGTAAGTTGTCTGAATATCTAAGAATGTATGTTATTTTATTCATTGTACTTTTAAGTTGATCTTTTTACTGGCGTTACTTTTAATGATGACACAGTTATCAAAGACATGTGACATCACTTGAGCTTTTTAGACTTCACCTGTATAGCACTTGTGCGGTGCTTGAGAAATCCATTATTTTTAATATAAACTTAAAAGGGACTTACATCACGCCTCCACTCTGTAAAGTATTTTTCTGAATTTACCAGTGCTTTTTCCTCTCCTGCTTCTTTTATCAGTTTCCCACTGCCGAAATAGTTAAAATCTGCCTTGGTGGCGCTATACTTTCATAAAGTTTAGCCTTTTACTATTGCGGCATATTTATATAACAGTGTGTCACGCGAAGTGATTACATGGTTTGCATAGAATCATGGGATGTTGTGAAGCGCCACAAAGACTCAAACCCGGTTCCTCAGCTCTCGTGTCAGCAGCTCTGGCCACTGCGCCACATTCTTTCCACTTCTGCTATCTGTCAGGGATTTCTTTCCTAGTCCCGGACGATGAATGATGAAAACAGCTCTTTATTCATTACATATGCGAACCGAAGCATTACCAATGCTTGTTGAAAATATCAGGTAGCATAATTCCTGAATCTCCACAGCAAAAACTACTGTGGCCACCTAACACACTTTCACAAATAATACACTGTACAGAAGTCTCCAGGAAATTAGCGTTGACCAAGTAGCAAATGGTTTCTGCAGGTGATACTTATAATATGCACTTCTCAGGTGAGGAGATAATGTAATTCAACGCCTAAAAACTTGGAAGCCATTGCGCATCTTTGTAGATTTAGAAATGCCACGCCTCAACTTTAATTCAGTGACGTGTATGCAAACACATTCCGTCAGTTTGTTGGCTTGCATGGCAGAATCCACCTGCGTTTCGAGTAATGGCCTTCACTCAACCGGAATTCAGACATACTCTGGAGAGATGTTGTTCAGCCTCCGTCAGCCATTGGCCACTGTCACTCTGGAACTTCAGCCACTGATGTTAGACAAGTCAGTCTGTGGTAATACGAGAAGGCTCACTGGACTGGGCTCAGGTAAGTACTGTTTATTAGTACCAGTGAAGAGAACAGGAAACAGAACTGAACAATACAGTAACCACTAGCCTGCAGCTGACTTCCCATTCAAACAACCACACGCACCCAACACTCAAGGTTCCATTCACACACCCTGCAGTTGCGTCCCATATCCAACATACCACACATCCCCCACAACAAATCAAACTAATTAATAGGTACATGAAGCTTCAAGTCAACACATAATCCCCTAACCACACTGGCATTGCACACCTGTTCACCCTGACTTCTCCACCAGTTGCACCTTGTAGCCGCCCACGGGAACACCACCATCCCCACCAACTCTTAACTCGGTTTACTTAGTCAATCCCAGCACACCATCACTAGCAGGCACACATACATTATCTTGCACTATGTCTTCACTTCTACAATGCTTAGATTCCTTCCCTCGACACACCTGGACTAGACAAATCCCAGGCTCAACCATCCTGAGCCCACACAGCTGTCATCATAACTTCGATTACTCACTGAGAATCAGACCAACGTGCACGTGTGGGATTAATGCATGGAACTGGGTCTACTCAATATGGAACCCACTCACCTAAGGTTCCTTATGGTGCACGTCTGTGGTTGTGACACTGTATTTGCTTTTACTTCATGCGAGTGTGTCTACCCACATGTAACCCGGGTAACTGCTTCTATGCAAACTATGTAAAGCGCTAACTGTTAGCACCGGTACACAGAAACACAGAAAATGGACCTGGTACAGTGACCACCTTCCTGCATCTAAATGACTTTCCATTCAAACACCAACCCCCATCAATGTCCCATGTTCCACACACACATGCTAGATTCGACATTCCATATCCCAACATACTACACAGGCACATATTGGACCAGCCCCCTGGAGTGTTTAGTGTTGCTTTCTTTCCGATGCCTCCTTCACCTCCATTGAAATTAACAAGACAATTTGACATCTAAAAAGTATGATGGGGAGAGGATGTGGCCTAACAGCTAGGGCGGTCAATCTAAAATCTGGGGAACCGGTTAAGAGTCTCTGCAATGACGCTCAACATCCTGTGATTCTGGGTAAAGCACGTAATCCTCCTGTGCCCAACACAAATAAAGGTGTCCATGTGTAAATTAACTGTGGTGTTCATGTAAAGCGCTCCGATACCTCCGGGTCAAGTTCGCTCCATATAAAACAGAAGGGGAAAAAGTACATATCACAAATAAGGTGTCAAAGCCAACTAAACCGTATAGAAAAGACAAATTATGCAGCACGTTTCATTAATACGATATTTTTACACATTACCAGTGTCTTCACTAAGATTTATTTTAATTGATCCTATTTTAACACCAAAATACAACAGTGGTTTAAGTGGGATGAAAAAAGGTGGGTGTTCTCTAAAAGGGAGGTGGCCACGAAGCATCACTAGAAATCCTTTCAGAGGGGCGTGGCCTATATAATTATGGGTGTGGCTTAAAACAAACTAAAATCCTGCGCTTCACACAGCTTGTCACCTGACCAGTATTTGGGTACCTCGGAAGTTTGTTGTTACTGAATCACACAAGAAACATGTCCACCTAAAGCAAGTCTGTGCCAGTGGTTGTTAGCTGTATCCGATACATGAATACATGTGATTTTGTCTTACATCATTTAGATTTGAAACGGTTTCAATTCTGAAAAGATGAGACTGTGAATTAAACATCAACTAGGGTCTATGGAAGGGGTAGTGACCGTCGGAGAGTCTGACCCTTCGCAATCCTTGCTTCTGTGGTCAGTCACTCTTAAACACGAATGTCCTATGTTCCCTCCCATCGCTCTGAAATCCTCCCTCTGCATAGCTCACACTTTCCACAGTTCCTCTGCACGACACCGAAAGCCCCCAAGGATTGGAGGTGCATGTTGTCTGCACACCTGTCTGACCCCCTCAAACAGGTGCTGTTCGAAGCTGCACTGCCATCTGCATAACTTCAGACTTCTCAATCTATGGTCGCCATACACATGCACCCACGACCTGAACTTAGTCAGGGCCATAGAAGCGACCCAGTGAGTGTAAACACTAGAAAAGTGCGATATGTTGCATGAAAAAAAACCGAAAAGGAGCACACCACCTTGAAAAAAGCCGGTAATCCTATGGAATACAAGATAAAGTGAAATATAAACAGGAACTGCATCTGACATGGAAGACCGTAAGGGCCTTTACAGTCATTGTTGCGAAATCAAAGAGTCTTTCGCCTCTAAAGTTAAGGACATGAATACAGAGTCTGACGTGGACCTGCTTCAAAGTCGATTTCTATTTACTAGCAGGTCTGAGACCCGGCAGAACCCGGGCCACTTAAATTCACCAATAAGGGGAACCTCTGAAGGCCTTTCCACTGTATGGCAACACTTGTTGTAACGTTTGATCCATCTGAACTACAAACAATGTGTAGTTAATCTCTGCAAATGAGGAGTAGTGGCAAATACAGCAAAGCAATGAATTATGCAGAAAACTCTGCGGCACGGAATGTTAACTGCAGAGACCCTGGCTTTCCTGGTGGGGGTTCTCTACATACGGTGGGTGCTATTTGATTGGCAGCGCAGCAGGCCTGGGGCAGCCTCTTCCTCAGAGTCCCGCGAGCTCCCTGCAGGTAAGTGTGTTCTTTAAAGGGACACTGTCAGCTGACTCGCCGGCAGGGGGCTGCTTTGGCTGTAAAGATGCGAGGCGCCAGGCTAGGGGGATTCTGCCCAGAACCTCCGACAGCAGCGAGGCGGGGGTGAAGGCCCATCTACCCCTGCTGTACAATGCCGATTCGGTCGGGTGAGAGCACCTGTTAGTGGGGTAACAAAGCATGCCCGCTGTGAAGCACCAAGAGGCCACTCGGGTGTGTCGGGTAACTAGCGCCCACAGCCTGCGGGCGAGCATCGAGCGATCTTTGGAAAAAGTTTGAACATCTGGAAGAAAAACCCCTGATCTCGGGCGAGGAGTGCCAGCCGGATTTAGCACTTCCTCCAGAGATCGGAGCACTTTCCATGCCTCCCGGCTCTAAATCCGTCTCTAGGTGCACAGGGCTCAAGTGTCACTCGCAGGGTGCGGAGCCCAGCACCCCTCGGCTCCACGTGTAGGTAAGAGACACCCGGCTGCACAGCCAGGGTCACGGCAGCCATGGAGCCGCCCCTCCTTGGGGGCGGGCGGGCGGGGAGGGCCTGCGCGCTCCCGGCTAGAGTTCATTGAACTCTGATGCGCTGCAAGTTCATTCACTCGCCACCCCCGCCCGCCAGCCCGCCCCGACAAGCCAATGCAGGCCTGCCTCGGTGCGCCCCGGCCAGCCCTCGTCTCCGACGCGCCTGCATTCTGCAGCGTCATATGTTCCCACCAAGCATGTGATGCAGCCTGCCCCCCCCGGGCATGAACACCCCTGCTAGTGTTACCGACGCCTCAGCCCCCGTGTGCACCGCCACAGACCCCGGCCACGCCAAAACACGGCCAGGGCCGGACTCTAGGCACCTTACACCCTGGCAAAAAATTAGTCAAACTCTTTCGGGGTTACGGATGCGCCTGACCTCGAAGCTCCGCGGCCACTTTAAGGCATGGGTACAGAGGGCAATTGTCCAGAGCCCTCCCCTTCCACCCCCCCCCCCTCCAGTATTCCAATTGTGTGACCGTGATACGTTCTTATCGTTTAGTCTTGTTTGAAATCACATGGACTTAACGTGAATAATACAGTTCAGAGTTGTTCTGGACAGGAGCCCCCAGAATATGGTTTTCCAGGGCCCTCAAAATCCTTAAGTGACACTTCCGCACAGATTTACACGCACGAGCGCCTGCAACTCGCGCCCCTGGAGGTCTACTGGCTCTGTGGACTATTGCGCCCACTGCAGGGACCTGTGTGCCACCTAATGGTCACAGGTTCAAATCCCGACAGACCCTCTCAGCCTTTCATCCTTCTGGAAGTCGGTAAAAGGAGTACCACTGAGGGGGTAACAATAAACATCTATTATTCAGCACCCTTGGGTGAAGGTGCGCTTTAGGTTATCTCCGAGCCCTGCATGGTCTGCTACCGACACGTCTGTCATATGGTCCCTCTCTGCAGTATGGTGGTATGTAAGCTTTTCAAGGATATATAAGGGGGGGGGGTCGATATGAGAACGAGCCGGGGCTGACCTTTCCATTTCCGTGCAGCACGCGGGTGTCCCGTGTTTTAATTCCCCGCTCTGGCGGAGAAGGAATGCAGGGCAGGTCTGTTCAATGTGGAACCCCGCTTGTGGGGGGCCCAACTCCCCCGGGCACCCCAAATCACACACCGCTGGAGAGACCCGGCTGCGGGACAGAAATCCAATATCCTAGCTTTTAATAAAGTCAGGTGTGGGGGAGGGGTGCTTAATCACAGACACAGCTTGCGCCCCCGCCACCCCCTTTCAGAACTGTGCCAGACCATTCCGCTGTGAGCTCTAAAGAAATCTATCGAAAGTTTACAATACGCATTTGTACTGTTCTGTATTAACACAAGTACTTGCTTCCCCCCAAAACACTTCTACAATAAAAGCATGTTCTTAAAACCATAACCTAACATTTGAAGCACATCAGAGGGTGCATGGACAGTTCGGGAGCAGCGCCTTCCAGCTGAACTCTGGAGGGACGGGGCGCTTCTAAGCACGGCAGACGAACCCGTCCACGTAGACACGAGGCCGGCAGACAGTGCCTGCCTTCATGGTCAATCCACCACAGCCCTTGCTTGTCACGGGAGGCCGTGAGGCGTGCCATGCACTCGCTCGGTCGCACAGTGTGATCCTGGCCACCAGCAGCTGGGAGGGCTTAGATCGAAGCACAACGCGACTGGTGTGCAGCACAATTTCACAAGTAGGCACCCTTATTCTGCAGCACGGTGCTAGTGCCCTGCACAGGGCGTGTGATGTACACGGAATATACACGTCATGCCCACATGCGGTGTCCCTGCACGCAAGTTATGTGGTTCATGTGGCATACTACGCAAACTGGAGCGGCTCTGCCACGCTGGTGGACTCCGCTGGAAGTAGGCGCGGTACCCCCCTGCAAGAGATGGTGCCAAGCCATGCCAGGCTCCGTGGGCACTGGAATGAACACGCTGCAAAAGCTTCAGGTGACGGGGTGTTTGAGGGGTCCTCTGGAATCCTTGGGGGCCCTGCTCTCTGTGGGGTACCAGCACAGCGCACTGATTGTACGACACACCCCTCCCATAGCGCCATGCCCCCTCCCCCCCCCCCCCCACCAGTAACTGTAGCTTATACGGCAGAAATTGAACAAGTCACATGCCCTCCTGGCCCTTGTAATTCGGTGCAGTACTGCGGTCGGGGCACTGCCTGACAGCTGGGTGTATGCTGTACCACACATGCCCTGGTACCCGTGTCCTCTCTAAGCCCCCCCTCTCCCCCCCACACACACACCTCATCCCTTATGTGCCCCCTATCCAGTGCTCATGCCCTCGCGCCTGTATGTTACCTCTCAGCAGCCCTCCCCCAAACACACACACTGTGCCCTCTTACCTTGGCATTGCCGAAGTACACCAGCGCGGCCAGGCTCCAGTTGAGCACTGTGAGGAGCAAGTTCATGATTCCGGGACTGGACCCGGGAAGAAAATCCAACCCCGGGAAGGAAGGGAGAGAGCAAAGAAAGGCGATCCGGCCCCGAGGGCAGAGGGAGGCGCACCAGCCCCCCCGGAGCAGACCCCAAACTCCTGGCCGAGCACCCCTCTAGTCCCTCCGGAGGAAGGGGCCCTCCATGGCCCCGGAGAGCAAAGGACACTGAAGCACACCAGAGGTCAGACCACCGAAGCCCGGCTCCCGTCACACGCGATCCGCGCACTGTAACAGACTGCTCCAAAAAAGTTAGCAGAAACAAAACAAAAAGTTTTCAATCCATTTTCGCTCTGCAATTTGGATTTCTTTAATTTTTGGCGCCCCCGATCCTCGCTGAAGCCAGGCACAGATCGATCTGTTTCGATCTCCGCAGATCCGAATAAATAAATAAATATGAGCGGGGTCGAGCTGCGAGCACCGGTCCGCCGCCCCTGGCGGTCTGATGGTGGAGGGGACTCCGCGTCCTGGTCGCGGTGCCTGCCGGAGGGCTCTCGTTGCACCCTGCGCTCTCCCAAGCTGCGCCGGCTGCTCTCAGTGCTGCGTGGCCCTGTGCTGTCTCCTCTGGGCGCTAGGCGTCCTCGGCTCTGCCCAGTGGGTCCCGCGGCGCTTGCGCTGCCTCGGCTGCTGCTCCAGCTCTGCCTGGATCCTGCTCTCTTCACATTGGAATGGGTCTGCCTGCGCTGGAGGGCCCGCCCTTGGCCCCTCCCAGGGGCGGCCCTATGGTGAGCAGGAAAGTCTAAGGCGCTTCTCTCGACAGGGAGCGAACAGAGAGTCTGGGGAGTCGAACCGAGCTGGACCCACAGGCATCCTGACTTTTGAGTGGCCACCCAGCTGCCTGGCACACTCACTAGATCCATAGATGGGGGCTGACATGATGCATTATAATTACATATGGTAATATCAGGGAGTCTGTGTTACCCACATGATGAAAAAATAATACCCAAAACTGACGCCTTTTTATTGCCTGGTAAAGCTACGAGTGTGCAGGTTTACACAAGTGCTCTGCTCACCATTAGCAACGCCTCCTATTGGGGCTACGAGGGGTCGTGGGCACAATGTGAAGGGTATGGTGTTTCAAGTGGCACGTGAATGCTACGTGCACGCCAGCTTCGTTAGCATGACTGGAGCTTTGGGTGCATTGCTTCAAGCACTTAAGGCAGCGTCACGAGCTCAGTTCCTGCACCTCACTGGGCCCCTGTCGGGAGATGTCACCCCGATAATGCACTGGCGGTGATTGACACAAGCAGGCACCCGCTCGAGAGGGCATTTCATCCGTGCTCTCTATGACATTTTATACACATCTGTATTGTTTCGGGGCATTTACAGGGCTTCAGCGTAACCCTGAAACATCAGGCGCTGCATAAACCCTCGATGGTCACGTGTTTACTTTCAACACCGCGCCAGATGCAAACATTTGATCCGTGGAAGTCGCAGATTCTGAAAGTAGATGACCAAAGTCCCCGTACCCCGGCTCCCCACGTGACTAAGCGCGTGATCGTGCCCACAATATACCTCTCTGCCTCGGGTCTCATCGCCAAAGTGGGAGCACTTGGACCGAATGCTCCATTGAACAACCTGGCCCCTTCTGCCGCCGCTGGCCGAGTGGCTCACCGCCTCGGCCAGCAGCAGTCTGGGGAGGCAGGGCCTGGCACCGGAGGCTGGGGGCGGAGACCGGCAGAGCCAATGGGCTGCCGCGTGACGTCACTGCCAGGGCGGGGCCTGCGCTCCTCACAGGCCACAGGCTCATCAGCTCATTCTCATGCCTCATGCCATGATTGCAATGTATGGATTATGTATTGTAATTATAGGCCCTTGCAAGGAGTGGGAAAGATTACCCATTTGCACTGGAGTTCAATCATTGCGCATACAATCCCATGCCCCCTCTTTTTACCACTTCATTTACTTCTTTCCAAGAATAAAGTCTGAAAATCACAAACGGAAACTTGATTTTTAAACTTTTCACATCGTTTGCATGTGGCTCGTTGTTTTGCAGGATACTTCAGCAAGACCTTGTTTATAAGGCACTAAAAGGCTGCATTCTGTGACTGTTAGTTTTTTTTAATATAAACTTTGTATGAAGCAGCCATCTGTATCTTTGTAGAATTTTGAAACTCATTGGTTTGACTTTTTGGCACTTTTTGGAGAGGGTACGCGGCAAAGGGGGAGAGGGCAAGAGCTGGATGGGTCAAGCAACAGCAGGAGATTGGAGGGAAGACCAAAAAATCAACAACAATGGAGGTGGGTGGGGGGGGTTGGGCAACCAACAACTGGGGAGGTGGGAGTGAGGTAGAGTGTGCATGTTAAAGGTAAAGAAAAAGTACCTTTCAAAGCAGAAATGCAGTGAAAGGGAACTGGCTAGGGAAGCAGTACTTGGGCCATGCTCCATGGTAGGAACAAACACACAAATTGGAAGTGAAACCGACACTCACTGACCAAAGAGAAGTAAGGAAATGAGTGACGATAAAGCCATCCAGTGATAAGCAATCTGTAGGCTCTAAGCCGCCTCCCTGCTAGTGTACAAAATGTCTCACAAGCATCAGCGCATGTGCAGTCTCATACCTAAACGATATGGTGTGGGGACAGGCAGGGAGGGAGGGGCGAGACTGTCAAAGAGGCGAAGGTACTTGCCAAACATACTGAAGAGCATAAAACAACAGACAGTGCCCCCAAAACATTTGTGCATTTAGGGAGCCTATGATGAAGTCACACGGTTGTTTAATGACGATGCATGGATGTGTCCTGCCTGAGGGGGATCTGCCTTTACAAGAAGGACCTTCACCACATAATCTTTACCATGCAGGTAAGTACCACACAGGTAAATATTTATACGTTTAATATGCAGTGCTTTACCACGTAGGAAAGTATATTTTTTAGAATAACTTTTTATCATATTTAATAAAAAAAATGATATTAGCCTTTAAAGATTGGTAGAGGTAAAGGGAGGTGAGGGTGACTAGAAAGTTTGGGGGTGACTAGAGGTAAACGGAGGTAAGGATGACTTGAGGGCTTGTGATTGGTAGAGGTAAAGGGAGGGGAGGGTGACGGGGATTCGTATTTGGTAGAGGTAAAGGAAGGGGAGGGTGACAAGTGCTTGTGTTTGGTAGAGGAAAAGGGACGTAAGGGTGAATTTAGGGCTCGTGGTTAGGGATAAAAGCAAGTAAGGGTGACTTGAGTGCTTGGAGGTGGGTAGAGGTAAAGGGAGGTAAGAGTGATTGGAGGGATATGGGGCAGGTAGAGGTAAAGATGAACATAGACCTACAATCTATACAAAAGGAGTGTGTGATTCATCCAAATAATGATAGCGTTCCAAGCAGTGCTCTCATATATCGTCCATTTACTGTGTATCCAACCAAGAAAATCCCAAGGGAATTGAGTAGCAACCCCACCAAGGAAGCCAGCAGGCGAATTGCAGAAAGATTAATACGTTGGGGTTAATGGATGAGAAGTAATTTAAATAATTAAATAACACCAGTTCTAAATTCCCTTTCATTTATATGCTTCCCAAGATTCATAAGTCTTTACAAAACCCCCGGGAAGACCTATTGTCCCAAGCATTGTTAGTCTTACCGAACACCTATCACAATCTGTGGATTTGTTTCTTACACCTTTGATGGTTAATCTACCCTCTTATATCAGGGATACAATGGATGTCCTTAATAAATTGCAAGATGTGGTTTGGGATCAGGATATGAGTTTTGTGACACTATATGTGGTGGGCTTGTATACCTTTATTGAGAATGATAAGGGAAAGATAGTGCTAAGTCACTTTTTAGGAGGGGCGGAGTGCGAGACTCCAGTAGCATTCAAATATGATTTTGAAAATGAGTGATTTGATACTCAAGAATCCTGTTTGAAGGGGATTCGTTTTATCAAATCAGGGGTACAGCGATGGGACCCTGGTTTGCTCCCTCTTATGCCAACCTCTTCATGGGGTGGTTTGAGAGGGAACATGCCTGGTCAAAGAATGCGAGTAAATGGATGGACCTGATCCTATTTTGGGGAAGGTTCATCAACAACATTTTGCTGATCTGGAGAGGAAATAGCATTGAATTGAGGGAATATTTGGACTATTTGAACACAAGTAGTCATAATGTTAAGTTCACGATGTGTCACAACTCTAGCCATATTGATTTTTGGACGTTCAGTTATTCGTAGCAAGTAATACTATCCAAAATAAACTTTTCCGTAAAGACACTGCAACCAATAATATTTTAGGAGCAGATAGTGCACATCCTCCCGCAGTAATTAGGGGTATCCCCTTTGGGGAAATGATAAGAACCAGAAGAAACTGCAGCAAGGAGGAGGATTTTTAGAAAGGTTGCAAGACTTGTGAAGGAGACTCGTGGCCAGGGGTTACACTAAGTCAAGTCTAGAGGAGGCAAAAAGATGAGTGCAGGGAATTAAAAGAGAGGAAACATTGGTGCAGAGACCTAAGCGAGAATCACTGGGGAAATTGGCCTTCATTTCCACTTATAATACTGAGCATAAAAAGATTTTTAGGATTCTGAACAGGAATTTGAATCTCTTGGGGGAGGGGGTGGCAGGTTTAACTGACATAATTCCTGACAAGCCAGTAGTGACATACAGGAAAAACTCTACTATAGGGAACTCGATTACAAAAAACTATTTGGAACGTGTACAAGAACCAGCTACTAACTGGTTGCCAAGCCAACCGAATGGTTTTATACTTGTGGTTCATGTGTTATTTGTGATTTGGGGATGAATCGTATTGGTATAATTCATGTAATCAAATGTGAATGCAACAAGATTTATGTGGGGAGCACCAAGAGGGCTCTGAAAGCCAGGATTCAGGAACATCGGCATGCCATTATAAATAGTGAAATTAGATCCCCCATTTACCAACATATTCAGGATAATCATCTAGCCTTGACCCGTTTTAAGTTTCATGGAATTTAAAGGGTCTTAGCTGACAGAAAGGGGTGGGGGTGACTGGGAGCTTAAAATACGTCAAGTGGAGACAAAATGGATCAGCAGATTAAAATCTGCAGAAAAAGGGCTAAACAGTGATAATGAGTTTCATTATTTTCTATAAAGATTGTTGAGCACATGTTTGAGCCACTGGCTACCATGGAAGGCCATGGATGAATGGACTGTGGCTATATGTATCATTGTTTCCCTAATGACAAGATAGAACTGACTAGTATTAATGAGGTGACTGGGATGTCAAGTAATGTCAGATGATAGAGGATATAATATTGACCACGTTCCGTTACGCTCTATGAAAGATTCTGGAGCACATTTTGAGCCACTGGTAGCGATGAAGGGTCATGGGTGAATGGACCACAGTGTCAGCGATCACTGTTCCCCTAACGATCCGACTAATAAAATTGAGGTAACTGGGATGTCAGGTGGTGTCCCTTTGGACTTTCTTTTCCAACTGGCACCACATGGGACCTAGAAATAGTTGGAAAAGGAAGCATGTGCTGGGTGATGTTATTTGATACAGTGTTGAGAAGTAAGCGGGTATTCAAGTTGGATGATATGAAATTATAAGTGGATAATGAGTGAGGTGTGAAGAGAAAAAAATAAGTTATATTACAGGATTAGTAGTAAACATGGATGTGGTGTTTTACTGCGGGTAGGTCATGTTGATTTTGATTATTTGCGGTTATGTATATCAAGTTGGAAAGTGAAGATCTGTATGATGGTTTGTTACGGCTGGAACAGGAATGATGAGAGGAACACACAGTACTGTCTTTAAACAGGGTGAATGAATGTTTAAGATAAGGAAAGGATACAGCCGATTTACAGGAAATTCAATGATAAAATCTTTAATAGGACCCTCCACCCATACTGATAAGAGTTTGAGGTTGTGTAGAATATGCCACAGGCTGTGCAGATTACATAGGGGTGGCTCCTTGTCACAGGCTGAATTAGTTTAAATAGTAAGGCTCAGGAATTGTCAAATTCCTGTGTGGGCAACACCTTGGGTCAGGCAGGACAGGCGGAAGGGGGCACACCGGGCTGGTGAGAATTAATGTGATTGGCTGGAGGACAGGAGGACCAGAGAGGAAATCCGATTCAGAAAACAGAATGAATGCTGATTGGTGGAAGTAAATTTTGAACTAGTAAAATGAACGTGACCGGCTGGAGGACAGGGGGACCAGAGAGGAAACCTAATCCGGACAACAGAATGAATGCTGATTGGTGGAAGTAGATTTTGAACTAACAAAATGGAAACTAGGTGGAATTTAGCTAGAATTGAGTGATTGGCAGATTGAACCTTCTGAGTAATAATGTTACACCTTGGGTCAGGCAGGGCAGCGGAAGGCGGCACCCCAGGCAGGTGAGAATGAACGTGATTGGCTGGAAGATAGGAGGACCAGAGAGGAAACCTGATACAGAAAACAGAATGAATGCTGATTGTTGGAAGTGGATTTTGAATTAGCAAAATGGAAACTAGGCTGAATTTAGCGGGAATTGAGTGATCAGTAGATTGAACCTACTGAGTAACTAGGTTATGGATTGGTTGAAGGATGTGTGGACCAGAAAGGTAGCACACTGTAGACTTTGAATGAATACTGATTGGTGGAAGTGGAGTATAAAAGAGTGGGTTATAAACAGTTTGAACATGACAGTGTACGAAAGAAGGACAGTGTTAGAGACGCGCTAGAAGGAAGTGTGATACGTAATTGGTGAGGGCACGTGGGTTTTTGAGGAAATTTTCACAGAGACAGAGGGTATAAATAGAGATGAATTGATATGGGACAGTGCAAGTATCATGCTACTGACCGTGATGGCCTATTAACAGGTAGTAAATGGTGGGTATACTAGTTGTGGATATAATGGAGGTTATTGAGACACAGCAGGACCATGTAGAAAATGAGCCCATAATCCTATCGATGCCCAGGCCGCTGGCGCAAACCGCCTCTTAGTTCCCATGTTGAATAGTTACCAAAATAAAGAGACGGGCGCTGGAAGCAGGAATCAAGAACAGAGTTTATTACTCATGAGGAGAGCCAGTCATTTCGGACACGAAACACAGTGTCTTTCGGGAGGTGCTCTAACAAGTGAGCTGAGACTCTTGGTTTTATACCTTACAGAACACTCGATAACACAATCAGGACTGTATGATGCAAGAGAAGGACATCCCTATAATCCTCGTGGTGATCCTATAATCCTCGTGGTGATCCTACCCATATACATTCACAATGGGGACCCTTGACCTGCTGATAAGAGGGGAGGGCAATCACGCAGCTGAGTGTTCCGTCAACTGTTTAGGATGTGTACGCCTGATCATAGCCCAGGGGGTGGGGTGGCTAGGATCAATAGTGGCATACAATAAGGGCAGTAAATGGTATCTCCTGACTCAGGCGATGGCCTCGGACATGTGTGGTCAGCCGGACTCGGGGGAAGGGGTTATCAAAGGAGTGGTATTCATGCCGCGTGGACAGTCGAGCGCGGAGGGAAGGTTTGTCAACAGAGGGGCATTCATGGAAGGGAAGGAGGCGTTGGTCAGGCGCGGCCGTGACTCTCAAGGACAGGGTCTTGCAGAAGAAGAAGGTTTATGACTTGCCCACGTGAGGAGAAGGGAGGGGGCAGCCAGGGTGGACACAGGGACAGGGTCACACAGAGAGAGAGAGAGAGAGAGATCTTATGACCCGTACATGAGAGAGCGGGGGCAGTCAGGTGCAGCTGGGGAGGGCTACGTCAGCTAAGGCGAAGGATGCCTCTTCAAGAAGGAATGGGGGGGTTTTGTGCGAGTCAAGTGGGAGAGTTGCCTTTCACAGCGGGGTCGCGCAGAGGGAGAGGGTTTCATGGTCTATGCATGAGAGAGGGGGGTTAAAATACGCGCAGGAGGGAAGCCGGGGATCCCAATGGGTAAAAAGGCCATGGTGCCTAAACTGGCTGTACATATGCACAGGGGTAGGGGCTTTTACTGACAGAGTGATACGGTCAACAGTTTACGGTATTCATGGTGTTCACAGGGAGAGGAGTGGGAGAAGAAGGGGAATGAATGCTGTCTATGTACATCAATTTCTTCAATTTTCACAGTCGCCCCTTTTTACATAGCAGCAGTCATATTTGCAATTGATGGGTTTACAGGTAGACAGGCATCGTTGATGAATTAGCATTTTTGTCGATACTAACATTTGGCGTACAATCATAGACAGTTAAGGTAATGGGCAGAATACAGTACATAGAAAATTGCTTTTCATTGGGTTCCTAACAATTAAACGCACTACATAGCGAAAATCTTTCCGACTTAAAAAAATGTGACCAATGAACAGTTTTGACCAGGTAGTTGAGAGCGGAATTCAGTTCAATACACAATATTTCTTCGTCCCAGTGTCTTTTTGTCAGTGAGCCATCACTGGTAGGCTCTAGTCCGAGTACTTTCGTTGGCGCTGTTGAGCACCGGCGGTGGAGCTATAGGTCCAGCTCGGTTCTTATCCTTACGCGTTGCAGGGTGCGGTCAGTCCTCTGCTGTTAGACCACAGTCCTGTTCCCTAAACAATCCGGTTGGTGGCGCCTTATGCTCGGCACCCATAGTTCTATGGCAGCACCCTATTCCCAGTGGGATGCTGTTCTTTCCCTTGGCAAAAAGTCACGTGGAAAAGAGGGTGAGTGTGGTCCAAATAGTCGATAGGGGAGAGGGCGGAGTCGGGTCAGAGTTCCTGGGACACACAAAAGGGACCAAGGGAGCAAAGGACAACAAGCAGGCAGGCCCATCCATCGGGCTCAAGGAAGGGGGGCGGAGACTCCAGGCACACGTGGGTTAGCAGGCGGGGGCTTCGAGGCGGCCCACCGTTTTTCATTTTCCACGTTGAAATTGCGGTCTCGTCCCGTATTCTGTTGCTCTGCGGCTCCACCTTTGGTCGAGGTCACACGAGTCCCAAGATCCGCAGCCAGGCTGTACGTCACTTCTGACCCATCTCCTTCGGTGATCGTGAATCTTTGAATAGGTACAAGACAAGGTTTCAGTGAAATGGCAAAAGAAGATATCTACGCATGTGAATTCCTCCCTCAATTCTACGCATTTGGGAGATACGCTCATTGGTCACAGTCAGAGGTCCATTACCAGGCAGTGCATGTGTCAGTATTCCTACTGGGTTTATGGCAGGTCTATTCATCGTCTTATTTATAAATCAAGTGAGGTAAATAAGGTTCCCATCAACTGCGCATTACATCATATTCAGCATTACAGAGCATTTCCCATCAGGACTGGCTAACCTTTTCGAACAGGGCGGGGGTGCCATTATCGAGAGTCAGGCAAAACAGGGTTTTCTCGAGGGTCAACAGCTACTCATGTGCATCAAGTTTATATTCGGGACAGCAATTGGGGTTTATCAAAAATGGGGCGGGGATGCTTCGGGCGCTTGCGCTTGGGTGCAAAAAGGGGGGTGGGGCAATCCGGGCGTTGGGGGTTCAGTCTGGATGTTGGCGTTCGTCTCTGAAGAACAGACATAAGGTGCCATTGACATACAGTTCCCCTATAAATGGCCAGATTTGGGGGACTTTAGTCGTCTTACCTGTCCTTTCCTTCTCAGCCAATTCAAGTTCATTCATTTTTGCAGAAAGGAGAGGCAGTAATATGGCGAGATACAATCATTTTAGTTTCGGTCAATTTCGCAGAACACCTTCGCGTTCAATATGTATCAAATCAGACTGGTGCCGGTGGGGCACAATTTTACCATTGAGGGAGAGAGAATAGGGAGACTCTCATAGAGAGTGAGAGTCGTCCGCAATCTAAACGAGCCATTCGGTACACGTATGACATGTAGGGAGAGAGAGGGAGAGAGAGAGAGAGAGAGAGAGAAAGAGAGAGAGAGAGACGTGTACAAAAATAGATCATTTAGTGCGCTCACGACACGGAACAGCAAAGGTCAGGTAACACACAGATACAGACAGAGGGAAGACATAAATTCGTACATTATACACACACAAACTCAGACAGGGAAGACGGCACATGTATTACACATATACAAGACATTCATGACAAGACAGGAAACAATTGTTAGCCTACAAGATCTGTTTTTTTTTTTTTTTTTTATATGTATATCCTACGTATCTTTACTATCCTGTTTTATCTACGTGCTTAGCTCTTTCTACCCTTCCCCCCTTTCCCCTCTCGTTTGTCACGCCTGCGAGCGTTCCAATTACCAATACTCACACCTCGGCTGGTCGGTCAGTAATTGACCTGGTCGTGCTAGTTACCCATGGTTGGATCTTAAGCCATTTTTCTGTTCCCTCCTTTGGTGGGAAGTTCTCCAGGCTGAGGCAACGGCAAGTATTGATCGGGAGAACAGTCGGACAGCTTGGCTATATCTATAAGAGTGTGAGAAAGGGGGGGGTAGTGCATTTTGAACATCAGCAACATTTCTAACTTCCTAGACGGGTGGTGCCGTGGCAACCCTTACCCGTATAATTTTTCTTTGTCCTTTCCCTACCTAGTCAAACGTTCAGTTACATTATTTAACACGTCATTCCTAGTCAATTTTTCGTCATTCAGTACCTGTCCATATTCTATGTCAGTCCATCCTCTCAGTCGCTATGTCCTAAGGAGGAACAGTCATGTTAAGCCTACGTCTTTTAAAAATTTATCGTTACAACAACTACACATATTCCCCCTTTCCCTTTTTCGTCGGTGGTCCAACCGTCGCTCTTCCACACCTCAGCCGACGTTCTGACGTGACCTGCAGAAGGGAGGAAAAGAAGGGGTGGGGGGGGCAGCATTCAAAGCACATCATCATGCAGTAGTTCGAAAATGTGTTTACCTACCATATACTCGCCCTATCTCCTCGTACTGCATTCCCTTGCCATCTCGGCATTTCAGCCCAGAGGGACCAGTGGTGTCAGATAGATAATCATTGACGATCTGAGTATCTACATGAGCTACTTGGTCGTAACCCTTTTTATCGGGTGCAAGGGTGACGGTCAGGTGGCATTTTCTGTGGTGTCAATTTAAGGGTATCTGAAACACTTTTCCGGCTGCTTGTGGCACATAAGGTAGCTGCTAAATATCTTATCCCTTTTGATCTACATCCTTCATCATACTTACTCTTCGCTCACAGTAGTAAGGCATCCAAAACTCATTAATGCAACTGCTACGACCATGCTTTCTTCTTCAAAATACTTTTAATAAACGAAATTGGCGGCAGTTCATTGCATAAAGTGCAGCAGTGCAAATAAAATCGTATTAAAATTTCCTTACAGAGCAAGCATGATGCATGTCAAGAATTCATTTTTAATTAATTCAGAAATTCATTTATCCAATACTCATTCGTTATCTAAGTTACACCAATTCATTTTCCAAATCATAATCAGTACCCACCCTAAGTCAATTCATTATCCAAGCACATACTCAACGCCCTTCATATCTACTTTCATTATCCAAGAACTGCACATAGATCTCGGGACAACAAGCTGCGCAATCTGAGTGCAACAAAGTTTATTCAAAATACGTTTCATTTTGCGGCGGCGCCATTTTGGGTGGGGTCAGGCAAGTTCCAGCACAGTCAGAAAGTCTCTAGTCTCGCGTGGTTGGCCCAGAACTTTCCGTTGGTAGTTCAAAAAGTTTTGTGCTATGTGGTTAACAGTTTAGCAAATATGGACCATGAGTCAAAGAGTGGGAAGGGCGGCAACAATTTTCCTACCGGGTCATCCTGGCGTTCCTCCGGAACTGAACAAGTCCGTGCCGTGGCTTCATTTTAGCCATTTCCAATCCGAGGCTGGTGCCGGCAGGAGTTGCACCGGTGTCGTGGTTCCCAGTGAAGGGGGCGGGGGCACCCATGCGGAGGGATCGGGGTGCCCCCCGGCTCTTATAGAATCTTCAAGGTTGAGGGGAGAAGGCATGGAACGTGTGCCCGTCCTGGGCAGAGGACCGCTTTATGATGTTGACCCTCTTTAAGTAAGAGCATTGGGGTGTCGCTGGAAGCCTCCACCTGGAGGGAGGTGGGGGAGGCTCGTTCGCGTCACCTCCCCCTTCCAGCGACCCCGCGCCGTTACTCGGCTCCGTCGTTTCGATATTGGCCGTGCTGGCCATTGAAGATGGGGGGGGTGGTCGGCGGCTGAGGCAAGACAGCCCCCCCTTTTCTCTTGACATGTGGCGGGACTATCTGGAACTGTCCAGGCGTCGACATGTGGCAGCACTACCTGTAACTATCCAGGAATTTGACGTGTGGCGGGACTACTTGATTTGCCGCCATTCTCGCCTTCGGCTTCGGCCTTCTTCGTGGGTCGGACCAGGCGAGAGACAGAAGGGGGGGGTGGTCGGTGGCTGAGGCAAGACAGCCCCCCCCCCCCCGTGGCCTGCAGGGCAGCGGAAGAGGAGAGAAGGAGAGGACTCTGCCATTCTTTGGACCGCCTGCCCAACATCATCTCCTCCCGACCGTGGTCAGGCGAGTCCCTCGTGCCTCGAGGCCTCGCCTTCCGGATGGGCGTAACCACGGACCTGTTGCACTTTGGGAGCTTCCGGAATGGGGGTAGGTACCTATTGGATTGTTTCTATTTCATGTGACCGTTATTTGGGCGTGGCGGGCAATGAGGCAGGCATGTTGGGAGCAGGAACAGGCAGTGAAGCCTAGCTACCTCGTGGCTATTCCTTCAAACTTTTCACCATCTTATTTTTCTTGTTTACGAACTATTTCTAATGTTTCTTATTTTTAGTGAAGTCAAAAGCTCATCAGGGGGTTACTGACTTAGTCTGATTTCTTTTTCTATTTTTCTTTCTCTTCCTTAGCGTGTTTCGAGCTAAAGCTTTCTGTTAGTAGGGAACGGTGATCACTTCATATTTTTATGTGTCCTTTTCACTAGGGGGTACTTCTGGACGGACCAGACGAGTTCCCTCCAATAAATGGTCCGGGGTGGAACGAGATTATCGATCAAAAGGGGAACATATATTCCTTCATTAGGGTATCATCCTGGACAGACCGAGCGATGTACTTCCACTTACTAGGGTAGCCTCCTGGACGGACCAGATGGTCTACTTCCATTAAATGGCCCATGAGCGGGGAGCATATGTCCTCCATAAGGGTAGTCTCCTGGGCGGACCATGCGAGCTACCCCCCAAACAGTGGGGAGTGGGTAGGACTGACGAATTCACAAAGGGGCATAACCTACCCTTTACTGCTTGCAAAGACTAGATAGAATATTTCTACTCCACGTTGTTTGCAGGCAGAAAATACCTCAAACGAAACAATTCCTGGAACAACAATGTCCAGGCAACCAACCAATCAGTGGGGAGAAAAACAGGCATGACGGATTACAACGGGGACAAACGTCTGCATTACCTGCCCTTCGCTATCCAGAAAGGAAGACAGAATATTTCTACTCGTCTCAGTTTGTAGACAGGGAAGATCTCAAAGAGCAACAATCGATTATTAATCGACTTCAAACAATTCAGTGGGGAGAAAAGTAGGCATAACGGATTAATACCGGGGACAAAAGTCTGTATTACCTACCCTTCTCTATCTGCAAAGAGGGACGACGTTCCTATTCGCCGCTGTTTGAAAACAGAGAATGTCTCGTTCTCAGAAGAGAACCAATATGTCAAGTAGCCCTCAAAGCTAAATGAACCAATACCAACAATTTCGGTATACAAATACCGATTTTCAATACAAACAATCAATCAATCAGGTGGATAGAACCACCCTACCAATCAGGCGTAAAAACGCCCTACTTAATCTTACCCGGACCGGACCATACGGACAGTTCTTCGACTTCCTCCTCCAGCGCCCATTCGTTCTCTTACTCCATGTAGCATTCCTGTGGGATTCCAGTCAGGACAATAGGTTACTTCAAGAGAGGTCAGTTCAGAATTGGTGAAGTTTTGTCGATCGGCAGCCGGGCGAGGGCCCTCTCAAGGCAGGCATGCTCCGATCATTTAGATGTTCACTTCTTCGTCTGGATCTCTCTTACCGCACCCCATGTCACTGATGGACCCCGCGTTGGGACGCCAATTGTAGAAAATGAGCCCATAATCCTATCGATGCCCAGGCCGCTGGCGCAAACCGCCTCTTAGTTCCCATGTTGAATAGTTACCAAAATAAAGAGACGGGCGCTGGAAGCAGGAATCAAGAACAGAGTTTATTACTCATGAGGAGAGCCAGTCATTTCGGACACGAAACACAGTGTCTTTCGGGAGGTGCTCTAACAAGTGAGCTGAGACTCTTGGTTTTATACCTTACAGAACACTCGATAACACAATCAGGACTGTATGATGCAAGAGAAGGACATCCCTATAATCCTCGTGGTGATCCTATAATCCTCGTGGTGATCCTACCCATATACATTCACAATGGGGACCCTTGACCTGCTGATAAGAGGGGAGGGCAATCACGCAGCTGAGTGTTCCGTCAACTGTTTAGGATGTGTACGCCTGATCATAGCCCAGGGGGTGGGGTGGCTAGGATCAATAGTGGCATACAATAAGGGCAGTAAATGGTATCTCCTGACTCAGGCGATGGCCTCGGACATGTGTGGTCAGCCGGACTCGGGGGAAGGGGTTATCAAAGGAGTGGTATTCATGCCGCGTGGACAGTCGAGCGCGGAGGGAAGGTTTGTCAACAGAGGGGCATTCATGGAAGGGAAGGAGGCGTTGGTCAGGCGCGGCCGTGACTCTCAAGGACAGGGTCTTGCAGAAGAAGAAGGTTTATGACTTGCCCACGTGAGGAGAAGGGAGGGGGCAGCCAGGGTGGACACAGGGACAGGGTCACACAGAGAGAGAGAGAGAGAGAGAGAGATCTTATGACCCGTACATGAGAGAGCGGGGGCAGTCAGGTGCAGCTGGGGAGGGCTACGTCAGCTAAGGCGAAGGATGCCTCTTCAAGAAGGAATGGGGGGGTTTTGTGCGAGTCAAGTGGGAGAGTTGCCTTTCACAGCGGGGTCGCGCAGAGGGAGAGGGTTTCATGGTCTATGCATGAGAGAGGGGGGTTAAAATACGCGCAGGAGGGAAGCCGGGGATCCCAATGGGTAAAAAGGCCATGGTGCCTAAACTGGCTGTACATATGCACAGGGGTAGGGGCTTTTACTGACAGAGTGATACGGTCAACAGTTTACGGTATTCATGGTGTTCACAGGGAGAGGAGTGGGAGAAGAAGGGGAATGAATGCTGTCTATGTACATCAATGTCTTCAATTTTCACAACCATGGGCACCCGTGGGAGCATGGGAAGTTGGGAATAGTTGATAATGTGGCCTCAGGGTTGTCTTGCATAGAAGACTTGGACTAATATTACATATACTGGAGCAACTTGGTGTTTTCTTCCATATTTTAGACATTTGCAATAAACAAAGATTGATACTCGAAGAAGGATGGACGCACAACATGGAATTTAAAGTCATATGATTATCATGATATTAGAAGGTAACACAATATTATTCATTGTAGGGTGTAGAATTGAAGAAATGTAGTAATGTAGAGGGTCTAAAACATATACTTTGTATAAGATGTAAAATCGATGAAGCAATTATAATGGTCAAAATGAGGACACTAGATTCTATGTTTTGGAACTAGCAACTGTATTGCTTTAAACTCATGAATGAGTATGTCTTCTTGTTTTTTAGATTGGATATAGGTAGGGAGTCTGAACTAATATATTCATAGTGACTGATCTAAAATTTATGTTATGATGAAGTGTGAATATGTATGTGAAAAAACAATTATTGGCTGGCTTGTTTTCAATTTACAGCCCTGATGATGTCTGCGTAGGATGAAATGCGTTGGCTGGATACATTGGATAATGTACCTTTGTGTTGAAAAATTAGATTGAATAATAAATTCGGAATTGGCTTTCCAATTAAACAAGACTCCCATGGGAATTTCTTTGTTGGATACACAGTGATGGACATGCTCCTTTTGTAAAGATTGTAGTTATTGTTGGTGGCCTAGTGGCAGTGGGACCACATAAAGTAGAGCGTGATCAGAACTTTGAGAATAAGCATCCCAGAACAGACACCTGTGCACACTTTGCTTGGCAACCTCACCTCCAGTGTGTGTATAAATGGACATAAACCTGTTGAAATCACTGCATGTTTGATGATGAATAGAACATCCTCTGATTTATAAAAGAGGTAACCAACAAATAAGTAAATGTGACACTGCAGTAAACGTTCATTCAGATAAACCTATACTGTCTGGCAGCATTGTTAAATGAAAGGAGAATGTTCAGAGCTTCATCATCAATAAAAGCAGCAGGCGGCTAAAATGAATGTTTTGAAAATTGGGCTCATGGGACAAAGTTTCGTTATTGCTGTTTGTGTGAGTTCATCTCTTGGAAACACCGGGAAGCATGAGCTTCAACTCTGATGTTTTCAAGTTGTCTTTAAAGCAAAAGCAAAACAAGCATTGGAAATGCAATAGGTCTCGGATTTATTTGAGTTTGAGCTAATGGCAGTGTAAATGGCAATGTCTTTTAGCCATGTGTTATGGAGTGTATGCATGTGGTGTGTAGTGGAATTATGTGGGTTCGATTGGAATTGTAGCAATAGTGGCATGCTGCGCTTTAGATGAATATGTTTAAAAGTAAAGTGCACCATACTGCGATTGCTACTATAGTTAATTGTGGATGCGTTAACAATTGATGTGTGCACTGATCACTGGTGGTGTGTGTGCCTGGTGGAAGAGTGCACTGCCGGCTGGAGGTGTGTGTGCCTGGTGGAAGTGTGCACTGACGGCTGGTGGTGTGTATATCTGGTAAAAGCGTGCACTGATGGCTGGTTGTGTGTGTGCCTGGTGAAAGTGTGCACTGAAGCCTGGTGGTGTGTTTGCCTGGTGAAAGCGTGCACTGACGGCTGGTGGTGTGTGTGTCTGGTGAAAGCGTGCACTGACGTCTGGTGGTGTGTGCCTGGTGGAAGCCTGCACAGACGACTTATGATGTCTGTGTCTGGTGAAAGTTTGCACTGACGGCGTGGTTGTGTGTGTGTGTGTGCTTGAGTGTGTGGTTGCGTGTGTGGTTGAGTGTGGTGGTGAGTGTGTGGTGGTGAGTGTGTGTAAGTTTGCACTGAGTGTGTGGTGGTGAGTGTGTGGGGTCTTATGTGTGGGGTCTTATGTGTGTGGTCTTATGTGTGTGGTCTTATGTGTGTGGTGGACTTAGTTTGAGTTTTCGTACCCTGCACACTCACACACTGTTCACCCTACACACTCACCCAATGTTCACCCTGCACACTCACACACTGTTCACCCTACACACTCACACACTACACACTCACACACTGCTCACCCTACACACTCACAATGCTCACCCTACACACTCACAATGCTCACCCTACACACTCACACACTGTTAACCCTGCACGCTCACACACTGCTCACCCTGCATACTCACACACTGTTCACCCTGCATGCTCACACACTGCTCAGCCTGCATGCTCACACACTGCTCAGCCTGCACGCTCACACACTGCTCACCCTACGTAATGCGAAAAGACCTAGCTCTGCCCTTTGGCCTGTGTTGTAATCGTACAGTAGGTTGTGAGTAGTTGCGCTTGATTGGTTTGGGGCGTCCCCTCCTTGCTGTTTGCAGACCTTTTTGTCTCAAAACCGCCAAACTACCTCCCTAGGGACACTCCGACAACTCTGTCAGTGCAACAACAACATACAAGAACTCCCAAGAGCAAATTAAACAAGCTACAAAGAACAACAGCCAACAACGAAAATGACCATAAACATTTGAAGGAGGACATCACTGCTGCGCGGAAAGCCTATAGGAAGGAACGCTTTACCCGAAAGAAATTGGAGGAAGACCAGCATTGGGTAATAGCCTTTGTGATTATAAAATCTAAAGACCCAAGGAAATTCTGGAACTGGGTCAATAAGGTCAGTAAAACCATCAAACCACCTACCGCAACTAACATCTCCCCCGCGGATTGGGAAACTTAACTTAAAATGCTCTACACAGCTCCACATGGCCAGATTACTAATAGCTCGGCCTTTCTTGATCAACCAGTCAACCAGGACGAAATCACCACCCTCGTCAATACACTAACGGATGACATAACTGGAATAATAAAGAAAATGCGCTCGGATGGCGCCCCTGGACCCAACGGAATTCCGACCCAAGTTTTTAAAGCTTCTGCTGGAAAATGGGCCCGGATACTGACACCCCTCTTCGAGGTCGGAATACTGGGCGGCCCCATTCCGGCGTCTTGGCAAGGATCGCTTCTTGTCCCCTTTTATAAGAAAGGATCGCGTTCCAACCCCGATAACTATCGGATGATAGCTCTCTTAGACGTGGAAGGGAAGGCATATGGCAGCACTCTTCTAACTGCACTTACTACGTGGGCGGAAACCAACAACCTAGTTCCCTTCACTCAAACCGGTTTCCAAAGAGGCTGCCACATTGAAGACAACTTGATATGCATTGCTCATCTGATGGAATCCACCTTAGCCGTAAAAGGTAAAACCTTACATCTTGGTTTTATCGATTTCCGAAAAGCCTTTGATAGTGTAAGTCGTCCAAAATTATGTGAAAAACTTGCAAGATGGGGCATTCCACAGTCGTTACTTAAAGCATTAATCGCTTTACATACTGACACTTGGGTCAAAGTGCGAGTTACATCGAGTTGGTCGACCTCCAATAAAATCTATACCACCAGAGGTTTAAAGCAAGGGTGTACCCTTGCACCAATGCTTTTCAATCTGTACCTCGCGGACCTTCCCGAATGGTTGTCACGCACTCGTGCTTTCCCTCCAGGAATAGAGTCAAGAAAGATCCAAACTCTTCAATATGCACAACACCATCCTGCTAGACCAAACCCAGGTTGGTCTCCAGAGACTGTTCGACTCCCGCGCCCAGTACTGCAATACGAACATGCTTGAGATAAACGTGACAAAAATCAAAGCAATGATAATATCTCCTGGTAAAACCAAAAAGACCACGTGGTTCATCAAAGGGAAAAGATTGGAAACCGTCACTGCCTACAAGTATTTGGGGGTGTGGATCGACCACAAAGGGAGACCCTCTGTGCATACAACCGAAATGCAGGCAGTTGCCCGTAGTCTGGAAGGGGCCTTTATAAGAACGAAAAGTGCTCTGCACTCTCAAAACATAGTACCATTAATAAAACTGATTGCCGCAAAATTACTCCTCACTATTTCCTTTGGTGCAATAATATTCAAGGACAAAATGAATAATTGGTTGGACAGAGCCCAATCGTCTTGCTACCGTAGGGTGTTTCGGCTGCCAAACTCAACTGCCCATGCCCAAATTCGGAAAGAATTTTCGTTGTCCTCCCAGAGGTGGATAATGAGTGCACGCTACATTAACTATTGTTTAAAAACAAAGCACACTTGCCCCCACTCCCTAAAGAGCTGTCTATGGTTAGTCTTCAGCAACCACAAAACATCGTGGAACAAATATCTGACATCATGTTTAGAATCCCTCAAAGCAAAGTACATATGGTCATCCCCTTTGCCCATTGCGGCAAAAACAAAACTTCTAACCAAACAAGCAAAAATTCTATCAAGCGACCACGATGAGCAACGGGTCGCCCAGCTCTTTCATGGCCCCTGGGCCTCTAAATTATACACCCAGAAAACTCTTCCGTTATATCTGGCAGCTCCTATGAAAGTATACATAAAACTTCAATTAATGCGATTCCGCTTTGGTTTAATCCCGCTGATGGCATACAAATTTGGCCAGGGGTATAGGAAAGAGGCATCGCCTCAATGCCGCTTTTGCAAGCAGGAGGAGGAAAATCTTATCCACTTACTGTGCATTTGCCAAAAACTTCGAGCCCAAAGAAACTTCTGGTTGCGTCCCATTTGGCTTCTTCTTAACGTTAGGACCTGTCAGGAAGCACTCGACGCTTGCATGAGGGGAGACTTTCCGCAGTTGACGGCTCGTTTTGTCAAGTTTATTTTAGAAATAAATTCTCTTAAATCGCTTTCTGACCCAGCTTGAGTTTTTTCATCTCCCATTGACATTATTGCACGTTTTTTCCATTAATTAATAATTTTTCTGTTTTTAAGTGTTCAGTGCATTTTTTCACCCTCAATACGCAACGGTCATTTTAATGTGTGTATATTGCAATGATTTTAATTAATTGCGCAATAAAAACTTACTTGCTACTTACTTACTTACTTGCTGCTCCCCTCACAGAGGGCCGTCTGCCTCCATGAAGCTCCCAAGACATGTGTTCAGCTGTTCTTTGTTTTAGCTCCTGTGTGTCAGTGCACCGTGTAAGCGCACAAGCATACCCTGCTCTCTCTGCACTCTCTCTCACTCTACACTCACTCTCACTCTGCACTCACTCTGCACTCACAGTAACTCTCGCACTCACTCTGCACTCACAGTCACTCTTGCACTCAATCTGCACTCACAGTCACTCTCGCACTCACTCTGCACTCACTCTGCACTCACAGTCACTCTGGCACTCACTCTGCACTCACAGTCACTCTGCACTCACTCTGCACTCACAGTCACTCTGGTACTCACTCTGTACTCACAGTCACTCTCCCACTCACTCTGCACTCACTGTCACTCTGCACTCACTCTGCACTCACTGTCACTCTCGCACTCACTCTACACTCAGTCACTCTCGCACTCACTCTGCACTCACTGTCACTCTTGCACTCACTCTGCACTCACAGCCACTCTCGCACTCACTCTGCACTCACTCTGCACTCACAGTCACTCTCGCACTCACTCTGCACTCACTATGCACTCACAGTCACTCTCGCACTCGCACTCACTGTCACTCTGCACTCACTCTGCACTCACTGTCACTATCACACTCACTCTGCACTCACTCTGCACTCACAGTCACTCTCACAGTCACTCTGCACTCACAGTCACTCTTGCACTCACTCTGCACTCACTGTCACTCTCGCACCCACTCTGAACTCACAGTCACTCTCGCACTCACTCTGCACTCACTGTCACTCTGCGCTCACTGTCACTCTGCACTCACTGTCACTCTGGCACTCACTCTGCACTCACTGTCACTCTGGCACTCACTCTGCACTCACAGTGACTCTGGCACTCACTCTGTACTCACTCTGCACTCACTGTCCCTCTCACACTCACTCTGCACTCACTGTCACTCTCGCACTCACTCTGCACTCACTGTCACTCTCGCACTCACTCAGCACTCAGCACTCACTGTCACTCTCGCACTCACTCTGCACTCACTGTCGCTCTCGCACTCACTCTGCACTCACTGTCGCGCATGCACACACTCTGCACTCACACTCACTCTGCACTCACACTCACTCTGCACTCACTGTCGCTCTTGCACTCACTCTGCACTCACTGTCACTCGCACTCACTCTACTCTGCACTCACTGTTGCTCTCACACTCACTCTGCACTGGGGATAAATGCTTGAATTGGTGCCCACTGTAAAGCACTCCATATCTTCTGAAAGAAACAGGATTAAAGTAAAGAAAACCCAGTAAGAGGCGCAGTCAGAGCGATAGAAAAAATATGTCGACAGTCAGGGAAACAAGTATACCGGTGTTAGAATGGCTTACGGTAAAAATGCAGTACATGATGCGTGTAGCCCTTAAATTGTGTATATTATTTTTATAAAGCGCTGACGCTACCCACGGCGGATTTAAAGCGCAGCTTTGTCTACTCACAAATCACTGAAATCTGCAGTCTCTTACTCTGCTGCTCCGCTCAGTAATAGTCCCGGAGAGTTGCCTCAGTTCAAGGGTTTGAGGGCGTGCACGCCGTGATTGTCCGCAGCGCGTCAGAATTCAGTGGAGCAGCTGAGAAAAGTGACAGGTTCCTTCAGGAAAGCGGAGAACCCCGTCTGCAGTCAGGAGATTGTAAAAACTCAGTGATCAGAGTTCAGCCGACACACCACAAGCTCTCGGACAAAGCGGGAATCAAAAGACACCATTAAACGCCCTGAGCCAGAACAAACATCACCCGGCAGGCTGACACCCCTAGCACCGGCTCGTGAGGGGCCGAGGCGGCGCGAGGAGCATTTGATGTTAACAACAACCTAAAAATGTAATCTTCTTTAATGATTAAAGAACGCAGGCATTAAAGAAATGTTCGAACAGACAGCCCTCCTGCAGGCTGAGGCTTCACCCGTCGAGCACCGAGGCGCTTGAGTGATTATTTTTAATAAATAAAAAGCTCTTGAATTAATAATGCAGCGCGTGTTATCTGTCACCTGCCTCCAACGAGTGATCCCGGGCACCGGGCGGTGCACAGACACCGGTGTGTAGGCTCCCGCAGACACCGGAGGCACACCGGCTGCTGACATGCCACAGACCCACCGTCCCATCTGGGACATACAGCATAGTGTGCCATCTAGACAGGTGTGCAGCCGGGGGATCCAATCCCTGCTCTCCTTCTCCTGGCGGTCCTGCCCACGTCCTCGGCGGGGCTGCCTGACTTGCTGCAGGCCGGCCGGGGAGACTCTTGTTCACCCGGTCCTTCTTCTGGGACTGGGACTTGAAGGGGGAGTCGGCAAGACTTCGGGTAGCGTCTTGTGGAGGCGGGGTGGGCTCCCGTCCTCCTCCCAGCCCGTAGTCTCACCCAGCGGTCGGCGGGGCTCTCCCTGACCGGAGCCTCTCTGGAAGGATAAAAAAAAAAAGAATTGTGCGCCCAGCATCTGTCTTCAATTACCGCGGCCCCTGACAGCTGGTAATTAAAGAAATATGGCCTTCTGCTGCGCGTGTCCGCACGGAATATGCACGAGGCGGAGCAACTCTACCGCCTATGGCCTATTGCGTGCTGTCTTTTAAAAAGACAGGTATGCGAGGCCCAATTGCCATGCAGCTGGCAAAAAAACATTGCAAAAATCACGAGCATTCAGGAATTTGGTAGGTACGATTTTCGCAGCCCTCAGAATAGGACTCTTAGGCCACGCCCACTTTGTGGGACGTAGGCCGAGCTCAAAAAGTGCCACAGTCTGAGCGGAAGAACACTAATCAAAAAATCAATCACCAGCACTTGGCTCATGCTCTATGGAAGAAATAAAAAACACACAGAGACAAAGTGAAACTGAAAGGCGCTGACTTGCGCTCGATGAGGTCAACCAATGATAAGTAGTGGGCTGTTAAAAGTCCCTTTTTAGGGCTCGCCTGCCAATGCGCTTGCGCATTGAGCTGGCGAGACATATAGGGGCTTATCCAGAGCTTAACCACTGGCGATTTGATGCAGTGCACGTGAGCGCGTGCACAATACCACCAGCCTCCCTCCCACAAGCTTCCCCCAGGCCGTGTCAGCATTTGTCCTCCCCTAATTATTCACGCGCGCTCGCCTTTCTGTAGTGCCTCGCTTTCCCCATATGCTTGAAGGCAATCTGCTTCCCCGCCCCCCCTGGTGTTTCTGGCTTTTCTCGCTTGTTTTCTTTGTGTTTGAGCAGTCCATACTTGTGCTCGTGTTTTCACTCGCTCCGCCTTTTTCACCCTCCCACCCGCCCTATCCCAACCCCAGCCAGAGCACCTTCACATCCGAACGCTGCCTTATCTGGGTTTATTGTTTCATACTCTACACTTTTGTGAGTACCTCACACCAGGGTTCTCGTGTGTGGTAAAATCACACTCAGTATCTCGCATGCATGGCTCATTTGTTAGCATCTTGCACTAGTTTTCCATATTAATGAGCCTCTCCTACCCACGCTTCTGTGTCTAAGCCGTCTCTACATGAGGCTTCCTATGTTTGTGAGCATAACACACTATACAAAGCATTCCCACCCACTCGCTCGCACTTTAGCCGCCTGTGCTTTACAGCACAAGTCAACATCTTGACAGGAATAGTAAGGCGCTATGTAAATAAATATATACATCCAGTTCATGCCATCCTGTTAGCCTATTGCAATTGCGTCACATTTCATGGCGATACTGCATCTAGCGCTTCACATCTCACCAGACACCTCTAACTGTGTCATAGGTGACATCAACAGTATATATGGTGCTTCCCTGCCTTGTGAGTGGCACTCAACAGAACACACACACACAACCACACAACCACACACACATGTAAAACACCACACACACACACCCAACCCCCCCACACACACAACCCCCCCACACACACGACCCCCCCACACACACACATACCCACACACACACAACCACACCCACACACACACAACCCACTCACACACTGTCCCCTCACACACTGCCCCCTCACACACTGCCCCCACACACACACAACCCCCCACACACACAACCACACACACACAACCACACACACACACAACCCCCCACTCACACACTGCCCACTCACACACTGCCCACTCACAAACAGATCACTCACACACTGCCCCCTCACACACTGCCCCCTTCCACCCCCCCACACACACAACTCCCCACACACAATCACACAACCCCACACACACAACCCCACGCACACAACCCCACACACACAGAACCCCCCCCCCACACACAACCCCTTACACACAACCCCCCCACACACACAACCACACACACACACACACACAACCACACACACCCAACCACACACACACACACCAGGATAGCAAAACATAGCATAGCAAAACAAAACATAGCATAGCATAACAAAACATAGTATAGCATAACAAAACACAAAAAACATAGCACAACAAAACATAGCATAGCATAACAAAACATAGCGTAGCATGACAAAACATAGCATAGCATAACAAAACAAATCAAAACAGCATAGCATAACATAACAAAGTATAGCAAAACAAAACATAGCATAACAAAACATAGCATAGCATAACAAAACACAACAAAACATAGCATAGCATAACAAAACATAGCATAACATAACAAAACATAGCATAGTATAACAAAACATAGCATAGCATAACAAAACACAAGAAAATATAGCTGAAGAAAGCATAGTATAACATAACAAAACATAGCATAACATAAAAAAGCACATAGCATAACAAAACATAACAAAACACAACAAAACATAGCATAGCATAACAAAACACAACACAACAAAACATAGCATAGCATTACAAAACATAGCATAGCAAAGCATAGTATAACAAAACAAACCATAGCATAGCATAGCATAACAAAATACAACAAAACATAGCAAAGCATAACAAAACATAGCATAACAAAGTATAGCATAGCATAACAAAACATAGCATAGCAAAACAAAGCATAGCATAATAAAACACAACAAAACAAAGCACAGGATAGCAAAACTAAACATAGCATAGCATAACAAAACAAAGCATAGGATAGCAAAACAAAACATAGCATAGCATAACAAAACATAGCAGCATCACAAAGTGGTTGCATCTCAGCCACAGACTTCCTGTCTCGCACGCATTACGTTAAACATTTTACATTCACACGGAGCCTTTCCTATGCACTTTCAAAGGTTTCCTACTCTGTACAACTACCATTGCTGTGCCCACACACATTCTGGACCCACTCACACACTGCACCCTCACACACTCTGCACCCTCACACACTCTGCACCCACACAAATTCTGCACCCTCACACACTCTGCACCCACACACACTCTGCACCCTCACACACTCTGCACCCACAGCCCATCTCCCACTCAGCACCACCACAGCACCACCACAGCACCACTCAGCACCACCACAGCACCACTCAGCGCCACCACAGAACCACCACAGCACCACTCAGCACCACCACAGCACCACTCAGCACCACCACAGCACCACTCACCATCACCACATCATCCCTCAGCATCACCCCAGCATCACTCAGCACCACCACAGCACCACTCAGCATCATCACATCATCACTCAGCGCTACCCCAGCATCACTCAGCACCACCACATTATCACTCAGCACCACCACACTATCACTCAGTGCCACTCCAGGATCACTCAGTGCCACCCCAGCATCACTCAGCGCAACCATAGCATCACTCAGCGCAACCATAGCATCACTCAGCTCAACCACAGCATCACTCAGCTCAACAACAGCATCACTCAGCACCACCACAGCATCACTGGTTCAAATATGTTCTTTCAATGTTTCAAGCTGTTTTCAAGCTTTCACGCTTTATTACAAATCACAAATAGATGTTAATATTTCAGTTCTGTTCTTGGATTTTCGTCACAATAAAAAACACTGAACATAATCTTCACAAAAGTTATTTACAAAAATGTAAGCTATTGCCATTACAAATGTAATAAATTATTTAAGTATTAATTATTTTAAAAAATTAAAAGCATTGTTATTTGTATATCAATACATCTAAGTCACGTAAATACAAAACATGTTGCATTACAAATGCTATAGGAGTCACATGTGCGAAAGTTATAACTATTGGCATTGTAAATGACAAAGCTATTAATTTAACTATTTGAAAAAATAACACATAAATAAAAAAAATCATTTATAACACTAATAGCTCAAACTTTCCTAATGCGAGCCCTATTGCATTTCCAATGCTTGTTAGAGCTTTTCTTTTCTATAGGAACAATAGATTGTTGCAGACAATGCACGTGCTGTTCCAGCTGCGACCTAAAAATTAGAGGTGATATACTAACATAACTAACCAATTCTTTTTGTTGTTGTTGTGTGTACTGAATTCTGTTCTCCTCTTTAACCCCTTTGCCGTGGGGCTAATTCCTCCGCGGCGCGGGGGGGGAGGAGGGCCGTGCACGGCGCCCCGGTGCTGATGACGAGCCCAGGCTCGTCATGCAGCACAGTGCTCGTGTGCTGGTGACGAGCCTGGGCTCATCATGAGCCCGCCCGCGCAATGGAACGCTCAGCACAGCGGGGGAATTATCCCCGCGTGTGAGCGTTCCACGGCTCATGAGGAGCCCAGGCTCGTCACCAGCACACGAGCACCGTGCTGCATGACGAGCCTGGGCTCGTCATCAGCACAGAAGTGGTTAAAGAAACTGCTGTTTCCATTCAAGAGTCCAGGCATCAATAAATATAGTGATCCCGTGACTGTATGTTACAGGTCTGAGTCTGTGTGGATATACTGTTGAGTGGCTGCTTATATTTGGTACATGTGGTTGTCTACTGGTAAGGCCCGGTAGGAGTGAACATTAAATCTATAGCTCTCTTCCAGGGGACACTCACCGATAGTCATAAGCACTGATTTCTCCTACCCGTGTTAGGGATCATGCCAAACATAAATATTAAAAAAAATCCCTATATACATCTGCACAAAATTTGTTTCATAGAAATTGTGCTTAAATGGAAAAACAATTGTTTTTGCAGTTTATTAAAGGCTAAAATGGTCAAATGTAAATGTATTTTTTATTTTAAAAAGCATCCAACTAAAGTAAAGCCACTACATTAGGAAAAGTGACCAGTAAATAGCTTTCATAAACCTTTTAAAAATTAAAAAGAAAGAGAATGAAGGGCAATGCTAGCAGACAGGCCCCATAAGCAACGAACAAAAAAAAACGATCACTGTGCCTTTAAGGGTATCACCCTTCCTCAGAGCCCCATCGTGTTCCAGAGGTGATAGTTACATCACCTGTTTCTTCTGACAACAAGATCTGGAAGCATTGCGCTCGACCTTCTTTGCTTTTTCTCAACTTTCCAAAACTTTTCGAAATCTCACTCAGTGTCCCTTAGGACTAGGAGTGCTTGTCGTTTATTTTCTGACCGGAATCGTATTATTTTCCAGTCCGAATGCATTCACTACACATAAAGTGTCCAGCCTGTGAAAAGGAAAAAGCCCAGACAGATCCCCATGGCATCTGTTTAGTTTGCTACCCAGAGGATCTCCACCCTGAAGACTGCAGCCATTAACTGAGACTGAGGGCCCTAAAAGACAGGCAGAAGATCAGGATGCGCATCTGCCGGAGAGACTTGAAGAGGCGGCTTCAAGGTGCTACAATGGGCAAAGAGACGTCTGCTCTTTCTTCATTATATAACTGTTGACTTGGACCTCTCTGCGGGGTCATCCCTAAACTTTTTGGCGTCAACTTTCTGTTTACTGAACCAGTTTTTTGTTGGGTTTCATGACTATGGGCACTTTGCTCCTGCTAACCAGTGCTGAAGTGCTTGTGCACTTAAAACAGGGCGAAATTAGCTACACCCAATTGACACATTTAATTTACTGGTTAGTCCCTAGTACCGTGGTACTACATGTACCCAGGGCTTGTAAATTAAATGCTAATAGTAAGCTTGCAGCATTGATTGGGCCACCACCTTAAGTAACCTTTTAAACATGTCCCAGGCCTGCCATTGCAGCCTGTGTGTGCAGAAACTGCCATTTCGACCTGGCAAAATAAAACTTTTGCCAGGCCTAAACCTTCCTTTTCAATACAGATAGGTCACCCCTAAGGTAGGCCATAAACAGCCAATAGGGCAGGGTGTAGTGTATTTAAAAGCATTGGGCATGTACATTTAACGTTTCTGTGTCCTGGTAGTAAAGAATTCCTACATTTGTTTTTCACTACTGCAACACCTGCCTCTTACATTGGATAACATTAGGCTACCTTATTACATTCAATAAGTAATAACTTTCAATTGGGAGCAGGTAGGAATTTCAAGTTTGGTCTCTAAAGAATTGTGATTTCAAACCTTCTTTAATGGTAAATTGGACTTGAAGTCCCAATTCAGAAATACCACTTTTAGAAAGTTGGCATTTTCTTGCCCCAACCATTTGGTGCTTGCAGCCTGTATCCTGGATCACATGACTAGGTGTAGATGGTAGTTGACCTTTGTGTATTGCTCCCAGACTGTCAGAGATAGGGAGAATAGGTGTTGGCAGGATGTGCCATCTCTAACTTGATGGGCGGGGGGTACAGCTGTCACCTACCAGACTTGGCACTTCACAAAGCCTCTGCATCAGCACACTCAAAGGCATCACACTACTCTTTTCTGTCCCCAGACAAGCTGTTTCCAGGGCCGGATGGAAGAAAATTCCAAACACCTTTGGGGGTGGAGCCCTCTAGAAACTTCTCCTACTTCAAATCTGGCACCAAGGATACATGGACACCCAGACCCAGCTTTCCTGTACACCTCTGGACCTTTTAAAGAATGACTGCTCTGCTGCAAGGAGGACTGCTGCTCTGCTGCCTGAGTGAAAAGGTCTGAACCTGTACCTTGAACCCAGGACCACCAGATTTACTCTAAGGGCTGGCCTCCTGATCAGAGCCTCAGGTACAGAAAAGGCTCCAACCACCTTGCGCCATGCACCTAGTAGGGCTTGCTGTGAGTACTGTCCCTCAAGTGATGCCACCCCAGTTCTGGACCCTTGGAAGTGGGCCCAAAGGTACTCTACCAGCCCAGCTGTGGTCCTAGCAGAACCAAATCAGCGTGATGCTCCTTGGACCCTTCGCAACACATGTTTGACGCAGGACCGCCACCGCGAGACGCATCTTTGACACAGGACCTTGCATTGCAACCATAGCTTATCAAACTGTTCTGCACGACACATCCTCGATGCAGGATCTTGCAACGCTCTGCCATTAGGACTTAAGCTACTTTATTCAGTGGACCTAACTTGATCCCTGTATCTAACCGCGCACCATCACGGTTGGACTGAAGGTTTGACTTTATCCCGGTCTGGCGCAACCAGATAACCACAGTTGGGGCTTTATGCTTTCAAGCACTGTATTTACCTAAATATTTAAAAATGCATAACTCCGGTTCTACTGATTGGATCCTTGTTGTTTTTGGTGTCAAATAATGTATTACATTTTACTCTATTTTTTTAATTGGTGTGGGATTTTTCTTGTGTTGTGTTTTTCACTTTATTTCCATTGATTAACTTCATAAATACTTTACACATTGCCTCTAAGTTAAGCCTGACGGGTTTTGTGCTAAGCTACCAGAAGGTTATGGGCTAGCTAACTTGTGGTTTGCTCATGTTTCACCCTAACATTAATTGTGATTGCTACTTGAGTAGGGTTTCACCCCCCATTCAGAAACCGAATTTACTACAACAACACCCTTAGCGGTAGACCTAAGGAGAGGTATAAACAGGCGAAAAGAGGATGTTAATGTTGGACTTTAAAATCATAGGTGTTCCTGTTAATGTCAAGACAATTGATGTTAATAACAGGTACCATGACAACCTGTTCAGACCCTCCAGTTTATCGCGATTTCGCGATTCACGAAAAAATCGCAAAATCGGCAGATTACCGAGATGGCCGCGATAATAACCATATTGGCCGCGATATTTTACAAAAAAGTGTCTCTACCGGGAGACAGCAAAACAAACAATCAAACAATGCCTTTTATTAGCTGTGCGCCGCCGCTCGTGTGTGTCAGCAGCTTCCCGGGACGCATACAGACAGTCAGTTTTTGAGCTGATGAGTGGGGAGCAGATTGCGGCGCTGTTGGCACGATTCAAAAGGATTGTTCTGTGAGGAGTGTCATCCCTGAATTTCTAAGGCTCAAACGTAGAAACAACGTTTGCGAATCGGGCGCTTAATAGCAAGTTGAAAGCAATGAATCCATGTTTAATTTACAGCAGCACAGAGAGCCGTCATCATCGCTCAAACAGGGGTTTGGATAAATGTCTTTCAGATTCGGGCCACCCCCCCGGACAGATAAGTGATTGGCCTCGCTTTGTGTGGGACAAGTTCTTTCAAACTAACCCCAGGTGGTGAGAAAGACTGTCGGACTTGAGATGACTTGCCATTACAGGCCTCCATTAAAACGTGATGGCAGCGCCCTGCTGATGCAAGGACACTCTATGCAGACCAGGCAGCACCTCCCTGTTGGGTAAAAGGGCTTCAGCCCCCCTCCCCCGTGGTGGGGCAGAACCCGATGTACTTGCATCAGGGAAACTCCGGGCAGCGCGGAGCACTGCTCTCGAAGCCGGCGTCAGAGATGACACTTCATTTTTTTACAAAAAGACAAGTTCGGTGTCTCCTGCTGCTATGAAATGTTTCCCCAGGAAGGGGTGGAAATAACTGCTGATGTACATTTTACTTGGGCGCAGTAACCTTTGAGCTGGAGACACATATTTCTTCTACAATCTTCCTCTATTCCATATTCCAGATTGCCTAATCAAAGTGGAATAATCTGCTGAAACAGTTTCCATTGATTTAAGGCTGAAAATGAATGCTTATGAGTAAAATAAAGTGCCGCTAAAATGCCGCTAAATTTCCATATTTGTGCCGCTAAATTTCCATATTTGTGCCGCTAAATTTGCGAATCCATGCCGCTCCATCGATGCTGCGACCGCCTCTAAGAGCAAAACCATTTCTCCTTCAATGTCAAGGCACAGAGGAACATTATCACCTTCTGGTCCCATTGCCTTCGGAGTCTGAATATCAATGGAATTACTTCAACCCAAAAAGAGAGGCGGTACTAAGATCATCTGACTCTGAGTAATCGAGAACATACTCCTCTGCCAGAGAGATGACCCCTGTGGCATGTCTTGAAATGCTTCCGCTCAGCACCACCTACATCTCCAATACCCTTGACATCTTCCCACCTACCTTAGTATCCAGTGGATCCCAAACAGCACCGCCACCTCCCAAGCCACCTCAAGCTGAGACTGCCTGCAGGAGTATGAGATTGTGCTCTAGTCTCAGTGACAACAAGATGCTCCAGAAGTCAAAACAGACCATCCAGTTGCCATAGGCCAGTCAAGGCACAGACACTCTCCTTGTTTTCACATATATCTGACCACGTATCCATCAGGGATTATTCACCAATATTGGATGATTCCCCACCTTCCAGTGTTTCTCCAGTGGACTATATCAATACTTTGAAAACATTTTTGTAAGAGGTGCAGCAGGATTGTACATACCCATATTGATTTCTACTCCGTCAGTTATTTTGGAAACTTTACATCACAGAAGATCTTCCAAAGCACTCTTGCCGTTGGCCTCGTGCCTAACAGGACAAGCAATGCAGCTGCCCTTGACTCCTGCCCTGCGAATCCTGCTCCATCCAGTCTTCAGAAAAATACAAAGCACCAGACCAAGATCCACTTTTAATAAGAATGAACCCAGCATCAGCCTCTCTCTCATCAGCAAGGATATTTCATGATGTTGCCCCTTCCTCTACTGTTCCATCGAATAAGGAGAGCAAACGGATTATGCTGGTTGGAAGGGAGATGTGCAGCATTCCCGTTACAGGCAAAAAGACAGGGGATCCTCAGGGCTTAACAGGTCCAACGTACATGCCCCAAACAATCTTAACCAAAAGAAGGTACGTTGTTCCTATACTGCTTCATAGAAAAAACAGGAAGGGGAAGGGAGAGCTATGTACAAGGTCCACCATGGTTATAGGTAGTCCTATTGATGTCACACTGCAGGGGAATAATTCCCTTTGGAACTACGGCCAGCTGGTGTCATGCTTCATCATTGGGGATTGCTCCTCGTCGGGTCAGCGCTGCAATACCCGACGGGCACCCAATGAGGGGCTCTTTGGCGGAGATCTTTTGTTCCATGCCGTTTGGTGTCGTGGGGGTGAGGGGCCTCTTAAGTGTACATGTGCTTTGCTGGTGACTGCAAAATGAAAAACAGGCCAGGAAGTCCAATAAGCGACCTTTATTCCAATAGGGCTCCATGCCCGATTAAAATTAAAACAAAGAGTGTGTGGTGATTATATGACCCTATTAGATCAAGAGCTTTGCGCCCCACTTTTATTTGAATGGTCAACATGTTTCTTGCGCGAAGGCAATTCGTCAGGACCTTAGTGAAGACTATCTACACAATGTGATAAGGTATAGGAACAACGTACCTTCTTTTGGTTAAGAATGCTTTAAAGAAGCCCAAAATCTGCTGGAAAATCTAAAATATTCAAGTAATTAAGCAATGTATTCCTTGCTATTACAGTGGTCCAAGAGTTATGTTTGTAAGAACAGGTCCCATAAACACGACTGTACTAAAGCAGGCCACAAGCTTTAAGAAGGTTAACTTGTTACAATTCATAGGCGATGCCTCCAACCAAAATGTATCTAAAGTACATTTTAAAACACTCTTTCGAAGTTTTGTATTCATCCTAAAGCTGCAATTTGTTGCCATATTAATAAAGATGACATAAAATGAACGTTGAATGATTCTGTTAAGGTGTTGTTCCAGATTTATGCTGTATTACTTCACTCTGCATTAAGTGTTTGATTTTTTGTGACAGAAATATGAATAGCATGCTTTCCAATGTATTTGGTTATAGGGGTAGGTGAAGATGCTACACTTTAACTATCTGAACATTGTTTATTTTTTATAACTTTATCTCAATCTTCATTGGTGTTGTCAGCTACAAATCCTGAATGATAAAAATATATTCAAATACAATTCTGTCAAAATTCCGGTTAATAGCACATAACATAGAATACATTTTTATAAATGGAAACCAAACATATTAAAAGCACTCCTAATCGATATTAAGCAAAAGCTACTTACTTGTAATCCTAGTTCTCTTCAATGGGAATCCTCATCAAAGTCATAAGCACTGAAGGGTCGTACCCACACCAGTATCTTACAGCACTTTTCAAATGTATATTTAACAAATGTACATAGTACATCTGCACATTGTTTTTCTGTAGAAAAGTATACTTAAATTGAAAAGAAATAAATCTATTTACTAATCTATTAAAGGCAAAAATTGCCACATTTCATTTGTCATTCATTTAAAAAAGGTCCCTTATTAAACTAACTAGTCACTATGTTAAGAAAAGTGACCAGACAACATATTTCACAAACCTTTTCTAAAAGTAAAAAATTAGGGAATGAAGGATGCTCTTAGCAGACAGGCTGCACTAAGCAATGAGCAAACAACTGTCACTGTGCCTGTAAGCGCATAAGGGTTGCATATTACTTCAATGAAGATTCTCCTGGAAGAGAACTAGGATTAAAGGTAACCTTTCCTTATTTTCCAGGGGACCCATATCAATTCAAAAGCACAAGCATTGAAGACAGTAGCAAAGCCATCCCGTTTAAACAACATGGACAAGAAAAACTGCATTCAAACAAAGATATTCCTCAACAAGGCTTGATCCACTTCAGCATCTGCCCTTAAATCTGATTACAAACAATAATATCCAGTAATTGTATATGGATCTATGGTTAGCAGCTTTTACATATCACTCAAATATGGATGTTTGTTAAGAGAGCGGTGGCAGCTGCTTTTCCCTGGTTGAGTGTTCCTTTGGCCTACTAGGAAGAGATTATTTTCCAACGGGTAACATAGTCAAATTCAAGAAACTATCCATCTAGAAATGGTTTGTTTTGTTGCGTGCAAGCCAGTTTCAGTGGATCATAATTTACAAATAACTGGTCAGATTATCTGATATGTTTTGTCCTCTCCAAATAGTACTTTAGAAATCTTTAAAAAGTGAGGCCTTCTGCTGAATGAAAGGTTAGAAAGAAAGTTGGTAAAGAAATTGTTCGATTTACATGAAAATCAGATATAACTTTTGGGAGGACGTCTCATTAGCACCCTTTTCTTAAGAAAAAACATGTATGTTTGTTGCGAATAGAGAGGCTGACTCTCACTTACTCTGCAGACAGAAGATATAGGTATTTTCAATTTGCTAGGTGAAGAAGTGATTTTAGTGAGCCGAAATACCTTCATAATACCCGCTAAGAAATTTAAACTATGGAAATTCTCCAGAAAGAACACTGTAAAGGAGATTGACTGTGCAGTGACTGTTGTAAAGTGCACCATTATTGACGTAAACGAAAATGCAGACCTCATGAGGTGTAAGAGGTATGGAATATCCACAATTTCTTGGTATCTGGATGGATTGTAGTTATTTTGTAAACACAAGCAGCAGTATTTCTTCCACTTAAATGGTCATGATGTCTTAATCGAAGGGGATCCAGTCTGCACAGCAACCTCCTGTGACGTCTCTCATACAGGTATAGAAGATCAGTGAACCACCACTGGCATGGCCATTCCATAGTAATCCGTATCATCCTCGCCTTTCAGTGGCATTATTTGATCAGCACTGCTGGTATCAGTGAAATTGGGGGAACAGTGTGGAGACATTTTCTTGACCAGTGTGTCAAAAGGGAATACGTCACTGTGCCTAATTGATAGTACTTACAAGCGAAGATTGTGCATCGAATGTTTTCTGCGTTTCCAAGTAAGTCTATTTGAAGATAGTCCCATTCTAGTAACTTCCCTGATTTTAGAGCCTACTTTTTTGCTTCTTTTCTGAACCGGCTTCGTAGTCTGTTTACTAGTTATAATCAATTTTTTTTTCACCAATTCATGCTTGGTAGAGAGGCAAAACAATTTTTGGCAAAAGTGCAGGACCTAAATTATTTTAAACGTGTAAAATTCAAGACTGCACGGGATGCAGTACGTATTTGGAATATGATTACGATTAATTGTGAGACTTCTTTTTTTCACACTGACCTGTCACTTTGGGGTAATCCTGGACTTCCAGGGATCTTTAGTGACAATACTGGACGAGATTGGGCTAAATATGGCATTTTGAAACTGGGAGACTTATATGGTTCAAGTGGCTTCTTACAATTTGAAACTTTGAAACTTTTGTTTAAATTACCGGAAATGATGCGTTTTAAGTATATTCAAATAAGGGACTATTTAATTCGTAAGATGAACTTGATATCTATAAGTAGCTCAGACTTATGGAGTTGTTTTTATTCAGCAAATCGGAAATCATTAATTAGTATGGGATATAAGTGTCTAAATCAAAACAAGCTGGATGAAGTTCCTCGTTTAGCGATAAAATGGACTTCCATATTAGGATTCAATGTGACAACTCAGAACATCACAGCCGCTTTAGTAAACATTAATAAAGTGACTCACTCATCCAGTTTAATGCTCCAATCGTACAGAACAATATCTCACTTATACTATACACCACTGAGAATTTCCAAATGGGCACAAAACAATCTGAGCAGTGACCGTACTAAATGCCCTAAGTGTGGGCTGGTGGCTGCAGATATTGTACATATGATCTATACATGTCCGGTATTAACAGGGTATTGGTCGGTAATAGAAAATATTTTACATAAACAAAAAGTGATTAGTTTTGCATTATCAGCAGCCTCAATTTTGCTTGCTATATATCCATCTAGCACAACCAACACAGATTTGTTAAACATTCTCATGACCAGTGCTAGATTGGTTATTGCGAGAGCTTGGATCTCCCCGAACCCTCCTCATACAATGGAATGGTGGGCTTTAGTTAATGAAATCTATACTATGGAGGGCTCAATCGCAAGGAACCGGGGAATAAAAGCAACCGGGAAGTTTGTTAAAATTTGGGGCACCTTTTTAGAATAGTACATGATTACAGAAGACACTAATAGTAGTAGGCCTTAGGGAATGTATCTGTGTTTTTCCATTTCTTTATTGTTGATCTAAGACTATACATCATTTATCCATTTGCTTTTCGTTCTGTCTTAAGGTCACATTTGGTTTATGTGTAATGCAAAGAGTCTGGCGTTACTTTATTTGTATTTTGATCTGTACCGTTATTTTATATTATATGTTTTGTAAAAAAAAAATTTACTTGTTGATCACCTTGACCTGCTTGCCAATAAAAATGATTTATAAAAAAAAAAAAAAAGAAGATAGTCCCATTCATTGAGAACCCAAACATGCTTTTCTTGCATTGACAGACTGAGTGAATCTGCCTATCTGTTCTGGATCCTAGGTAGATGGAGTGCTATGATGCCTAAATTCCTCACTAACAGCCATTTACAAATGGTTTAAGCTTCCAATGACTGTGGTCTTGAATGGGTTCCTCCCTGCTTGTTTAGATAATCCATCAGAATTGTACTGTCCATCTAAAAATGTAGGGTTTTCAATGTTAAGTCACTCCAGGAATCCACAACCTTACACCAGAGTGTCCCCTTCACCTGTGCGGGATGTTTCGGACAGACCTATCCCATGACACCGCCCCACCAGCAGACCAAAGTCTACGTGTCTCAAGAAGGCTCAGGATTACTTTTGGGGTGCAAAACAGCGCAAGACCTCAGACTAATCCAGTTTGCCCTCACTGTCCAAGCACACAGCCTCGACCATCTAGTGCAAGATTTCAGGACCCTGTTCGACGGCATTGGGTGTTTGCTAGAACGAGCAGGTATCATCGAGAGAGTAAGCGGTCCCACCCCGTGGGTGTCGCCCATTGTAGTGGCGAAGAAACCAAAGCAGCCCGACGCAGTCCGAATCTGCGTGGATATGCGCATCCCCAACCTCGCTATCAAGGGGAACGTCATCTGACGCAAACAATAGATGACATCATCGGGGAGTTATCCGGCTCAAAGTGGTTCTCAAAGATGGATCTGCGGTCAGGATCACACCAAATTCCCCTCCACCCAGACTCGCGGCCGATCACCACCTTCTCCACTCACATCGGACTCTGGCGATACACCAGGCTCAATTTCGGAATATCAAGCGCCGCAGAGGTGTTCCAGAACATCATCCAGAACGTCCTGCAGGGGCTGGAAGGTGTCCTGAACTTCAGTGATCATATCCTAGTTCACGCACCCACCCTAGACGAGCACCTCAAATGCCTCCACGGGGTGTTTGCCCGTTTTCAAGACCAAGGCCTCACCCTTCACCGGTAAAAGTGTGATTTCCTGCGCAAGGACATTAGCTTCTTCGGGTACCGTTTCTCAGACCATGGGATAGGCCCAGATCCCGAAAAAGTCAAAGACATCCTCGAAGCCCCCGCCCCAACATCGGTGACAGCAGTCCGCAGTTTCTTGGGAATGGTCACCTACTGCGGGCGGTTCATCAAGGACTTGTCAGACATCACCGGCCCCCTTCGCGACCTCACAAAATCCACCAACACCTGGGAATGGGGCCCAGAGCAACAAGAGTCATTCTGGAGGACCAAGGCCGCGCTCTCGGCGGACACAACCCATGTCTACTTTGACCCACGGAAGGAGTCGCAACTTGTGGTGGACGCCAGCCCAACAGGATTAGGAGCCGTCTTAGACCAGCATCAGGCCTGCGGAGAGTGGGCCCCTGTCGCCTATGCAAGCAGAATCCTCACGCCAACAGAACAGCGGTACTCACAGATCGAAAAAGAGGCTATCGCAATTTTATGGGGGTGCAGGCACTTCCACATCACCTATACGGACACCCATTCTTGGTAATCACGGACCACAAGCCTTTAGTTCCGCTGTTCCAGGGCTCCTCCACACGCCCTCCCCCTCGAATGGAGAAGTGGGTACTCCAGCTCCAGGAATTTCAGTTCATTGTCGAATATCGGCCTGGCACCCGAAACCATGCTGACTTCCTGTCACACCATGCCCGCCCAGTCACCGAAGCGGAAGCAGTGGAAGCGACCGCCACGGAGGAGTATGTCGGATGGTTGTCGCAAGGTCCCGGCCTCTCCCGATCTCCCTAGATGAGGTGGCAAGGGCCACCAAGGACGACAACTGCCTTCAAATTGCCATTCAGGCTCTAACATCGGGAAACTGGAAGCCTCTCCATAGCCCGGCCTCGTTCCGCACTCCTGGAGCTCAAGCTGCATTGAAAGCACTATACCTAGTCCGCAACGAACTGTCAATTTTGCCAGAAGGTTGTCTCCTGAGAGGCCCCCGCCTCGTGCTCCCTGAGTGCCTCACCCAGCAAGCAGCCCTCCTAGCGCACAGCGCGCATCAAGGGATTGTGAAGTCGAAGAGCTGCCTTCGGAGCAAACTCTGGTTCCCTGGTCTGGATCGGATCGTAGAAGCCATCGTTCAACGATGCCCCGTGTGTCTAGCTACCAGCTTGCCAAACCGCCCGTCCCCAGTGATCACTAAAGAAGGGCCAACGTCACCAAGGGAACGAGCCAGTGCCGACTTTGGTAGCCTCCCGGGCGGAAAGTACATGTTCGTAGTGGTGGACTACTTTTCACGATATCCGGAGGTGGAAATCCTGTCCTCTACCGCAGCTTCAGAAGTCATACCAAAGATAGAAAAGATAATCGCCACCCACGGCCTCATCGGTGAACTGTTTACGGACAATGGCCCACCTTTCAATGGCACGGAGCTGGACGAATACCTTCAGTCCCAGAAATTCAAGCACCGGCGGATAACCCAGAGGTGGCCCCAGGCAAACGGGAAAGTAGAGCGGCTAATTCGGACACTGAACAAGACTATCCAGATAGCAATGGCAGATGGCCAAAGTCTAGAGCTAGCCCTCTACCAGTTCCTGCGTGAATACAGGCTAACCCCCCACTGCACCACTGGAGTCCCACCAAGTAGACTTTGTTTTGGCAGAGCAGTAACTGACACAATTCCACACCACCCCACGTGGGCAACATCACCAGTCCCACCCAACCGGTCCATGGAGCGGGGAACAAAGTCAAACATGGACGCATCCCAAAGAAGGTAGGACGCAGACAGTCCGCTTGGGGTTGGTGACAGAGTGCTAGTGCGGGACCGTCACCCAGGAGGGAAGTTCCGTCTGCCATTTGAGCGGGGCCCTTGGACCATAACCAATATTAATGGCACCATGATCATGGACTCCAGCAGAGGAGAAAAGGTCACAAGAAACGTATCGTTCTTCAAAAGAGCCCCGGTGGACGACAGCGGAGAACTTCCGGAACCAAAAGAGCACCACCCGGACACAGCACAGGACCCAGGAGACTCCGCAGATGACGACGCCCCACCCCTAGCCTCAAGCCAAAGGAGCGACCTAGCCACCCAAGACCGGGGAAGCATCACATCGCAAGAAGCACAGAGTAGCCAAGACCTGCCGGAGACAGACTGCTCCGAGGACCTGTTCCAAACTCCGCCAGACAGGAGCAGCCAAGGCAGGTACCACCTGCGCCTCTGTCCCAGACCATCACAAAAGTATCGAGACTTTGTTGCCCGCTGCCAGCCTCAGAAGTAAGATGGACCTGTATGTACATCGGGAAACGCCAAGTAAGACTGTTCCAACTATATGAGAAAAGTTTGCAGAGACTTTAACATTTTGTAATGTTGGTTGTCGCACAGTTACATGCTATTGTAATGTTTTTCATTTCTAGGTAAAGGAGGAATGTAGTGTTGCTCGGGATCGGGGTTGTCCAAGTTGTGGCACCCTGCGGGAATGCCGAGGTCTCCCCCCCCCCCCCTGTATGCGTGGTAAAAGTAGGCCGGCCCTGCGTCCGCGCGGCCGGCACGCATGAAAGCAAATAAATAGCCCAGGGCTCTGGGCGTGGTTTAGGGTCTATTTTAGCCACCACCATAAGCACATCGTGTCCAGCGTAATTATTGCCAGGGCCTAATCAAGACACGACAACCACGACTATGCTGTGCTCCTGAGTTTCAAAAAGAGAAGGGAAATCCAGAGAGAAAATGACTCTCTTTAAAGGATTTTCCTTCCCCTACAGCGCTCACCTGGCATGACGTCATGCCGTAACTTCTCCACTAGTGAGAAGTGTGAGCAGCGCACCTCCATGTGCCTGCTATCACTGCAGACTGGAAAAACAAGGACCGCCTGTGCCAGGGCACAAAACAGAGTCCGATAGAGACCCATTTGGAGCCCCCCTTTAAAATACTGCCGGTGCTCAGCACCAGTGACACCCGGCCCACTTAAAGCCCTGACTGGGGAGATGATGGGCCAGGCAGCACGAGGGTGCTTCAGAGAGAGACTTTGGATGTTAGAAATCCAGCAAGGCGCCCTGTTTATGCTTCTTCATGGAGTGTAATTTTATAGACACGACTGTTATTACTTGATAGAAAGTTGGTGAGCTCTTTCCACAATTTATGATCACTAAAGTTTTGTCTGGGTACGTGAACTGCTTCGCAGCTCCAGAGATAATTTAGACACTGGTTGTAAGGATTTGACGTCGACACTGCATACCCGTCATTAGGGAAGAACTCTTCGAGCAGTACAGACCTTCAACCACCAGAGGGCGATGTCTACCTCTTTTTGTTCATAGCACGGCGTGTGCTGCTTGGGGCTCGCGTTTGCAGTTTACAGTGTGCAATTCAGCCTTTATTTAGCGGCTGGCTGTTATTATCAAAATAAAAAATCTGAATAAAAACGGCATGATAATGAAACTGGGATGGAAGCTCAATAAGAAACCTTAGAAAAATTGAATGACACCAAAAGTTTGAGAGTTTTTGAGACCGTACAATAATGGGCTTTGCTGACATAGTGCGGAGCTGAGCGCTGTGCCACATATAGGCACACGTTATTTGCACTGGCAAAGCTTGGCTAGGGACTGGTTAGGAGTGTTGGGGCATAGCAGAGGCGCAACTAGAGCCAAATTTCGGGGGTGGGGGGTGGGGGGGGGGCTAAGAAAAAATGTCGGGGGGGTGGGGTGGGCTGAACCTTTAATCAGTAGGCAAAGTGGAGCTGCAGTGCCTCCAACAAGGGGTGAAACAACAGCAAGGCCTAATTAACATTCAAATGGTCTTTTAAAGACCTGTGAAATGTTCGGGTGTGGCTGTGTGTGTGCCTGGGATCTGTCCCATCCCGGGCTGCCACACACGACGAGGGGGGGGGGGGGGGGGGGATGGGAGAGGGGGGGGGTATGAAGCCCGGTGAGTCCAATGGGTGTTGCACGCCTGGCGCATATAGAGTAAAGATTGCTCGCTCTGGGTCCTTCCTTGGTTGACTCCCTTTCAGTGTTGCTGTGCCCCTGGGCTTCCTGCAAGCAGTGCTTAATTTGTATCAAAATAAGTGCCGGGGCCCTCGTCAGGAGGATGCTTCAGCTCGCACCTCCCGAAGCCCCTACCCGCGCTTCCAAAGACAGTACGTACACAACTAGTAACCATCACGCTCCCACAACCATAAGTGTGACAATTCAGACTATTCCAGGCCCTCAATGAATAGCCTCGACAGCAGGTAATAGTCATTGTTAATGTGAACTGATTTAATAAACAACTGGTGTTTTGATTACCTCTATAATGCTTATCTCAATAAGACAAACAGTGCCACCATGTGAAAGACTCTAATGGGGCCGGTGTTCACAATGAAGTGCTGGTGCTGGGACTGGAAACTACCAGCTCAAATTAAGCAATGCCTGTAAGCCTACCCCAAGAAGGCATACGACTGTCACCGGACCTCCTTTCATAAGGGGTGTCAGCCCCAGCTTTTGCCGCTCGAGTTATGTGATCCCACATATTCAGGTTGGGCAAGATAACTCCGAGGTGGCGTCGCTTGCAATGGAAACTCATGCTTCTATTCGAATCACTTGACAGAATATTGACTACAGAAATATCGACGTCAAAAATATTGAAGGCGAATATCAATGTCCACAATATCAAAGTCCTATCTACATTATGGTAAGTACAAAAATATTGAAAAAAAGTATCGTCAAAAATATAGTTGTTAAAATATAGGGGCCGATTAGGATGTCGGGCGGTGGCAAGACCGCAGTGGTGGCGGGCGGAAAAACAGCCTTTTCCGCCCACGAGCAGTGGTACTCACGTCCGCCACATTAGGATAGCAAAACATAGGTAATTTCCCGTCCGTCGCGGAGCGCCACACACCGCCATCAAAGTGCGCCCACCACCGCGGCGGTGGGAGCCAATCGAGACTCACCGCCGTGCGGAATGACGTCCGCCCGCTCTACAAATTAGGATGGCCCAAACAAGCAGACGCACCGCAGTGGAGGCACCGCCTAACCTAAGCAGGCGGAAACTCGACAGTGGAGCAAGATAGCCGAGACCCGGTCATGAACGCCATGGACCCAGCACTCCATATGCATCCGGTGATGTACCTCCTACAACACTACCGTCAGATAGGCCGCCGCGGACACCGCTGCAGGTACGCAACTACACAAATACAACACACAACACACAGGCCGACACAGGGTCCAATCACCACACAGACACCCTGCTGGGGGTCACAACACATCCACAAGGGCACCCACAAATGAATCACCTGACAACAAGGCACCCCTCAGCATCCGAGACACACATCAACCGCCAACCAGCAGTAACGTCCCGGTCCCGGTCACGTCACCGCCGCGGTCAACACATGCGCACTATGCAGAAGGCAGGGCCACTCCAAGGCATGGGCAGGGCATAAACACCACAGGGACACACCACCCCCAACCACACAGCAACACACCCCATCAAGTCGCAGGCCAGGTGCCCGTCCTGTTCACCCCCATGCACACCAACAAGCAACAAGCACTGGAGCAAGCAAGCACAATACACACCCTGCACCACACAACACACAACCAGGGAGACAGCCACTGCAGGAGTGGCTGACAAGGAACACACAACACCAGTGCCACACACACTGAAGGCTCACAATCCTTGCCAGCACATACACACACAAACAAACACACACCCTGGGTGTAGCTACAAACACAACACACACACAGGGATTCCTCAACAGATGCCTGCACAAGAACAAAACACTACAGGAACACATACTGAACCCCAACAGATACAGACAGAACCTGTCAGCCAAACTGGGGAAAGGCAATGGGAGCTCAGACACAACAGGAGTTCACAACATCATCACACAGGAACAAAACACACACAATAACACAAATCACAGCCAGCAATGGTTTGATCATTTCTCATCCCTTTATGGAGGTAATGAGGAAACAACTAGCCCTGGGGCAGATAGTTTGAGAGATGGAGTTTTCTCTGGGGTGGACGATCCTCCATTTACGACCATGGAAGTAGTGATGGCGATCAGGCACCTAACCCCAAAGAAAGCAGCTGGACAGGACGGGATTCCTGGAGACCTGTTGATAGCGGAGCCGCAGGCTTGGGCTAAATTAATCGCTACTATAATGAATTTGATCACCAGGGATCACCAGGTGCCAGACTCCTGGAAAGGGGCAGAGGTAGTAACCGTGTTCAAGAAGGGGGTAAGAGACGACCCTGCGAACTACAGACCTATTAGTCTGATAGACATAATTCAGAAAGTGGTCGGCAGGGTCATCATCTCAAGAGTAGGAGATTGGATGGAGGAGGCCAGTATTCTCTCTCACCTACAGGCGGGGTTCAGAAGAAAGGTAGGCACGATGGACCAGGTCTTTCGGTTTTTTGTTATCTATTGGAAGGCAGTTACCATCAAGAAAGGCAGTTTATATATGGCCTTCATAGATCTCAAGACGGCTTTTGACCTGGTCCCCCGGGCAAAATTATGGGAGATTCTAGGAGAGATGGGTTTCCCAAGTGGTCTCCTGAACCTTATCGTAAAGCTCCACGAGGGGAATTACGCGAAGGTTAGATGGGGACCCCAGGGACAATTGACAGAGAGGATCCCTGTGCGGAGAGGAGTACGTCAGGGATGTGTTATGGCTCCGACCCTCTTCTCCCTATTCGTGAATGGAGTGGTGGACCATCTGAAGGGGGAGGAGACGGATGCCCCATCCCTGGCGGGGGAAAGAATCCCCACTTTACTCTTCGCCGATGACACCATATTAATCTCCAAATCCCCAGTGGGTCTACAAAAACTCTTGAACCGGTTTAGCTCCTTCTGTACCGCCCGAGGCTTAACCATCAATACCTCAAAAACTAAATTGATGGCACTCTCCCCCTCTAAAAGATTCAAAAATAATTTCCTGCTTAATGGTGTCCCTTTGGAGCTGGTTGAGTCTTTTGACTACCTTGGTGTCCGGATAAACAGCCGAATGACCTGGAAGGATCACTTGGCCAAAATGTTACTCAGTCATCAAAGAGTATCGGGGGTGATTCTGAGGGAAGTCCGTGAATCATGTAGTAAACCTGTCTCCCCGGCCATGGCCATATACGAGGGTCAGATTCTCCCAGCTGCATTATATGGCTCTGAACTTTGGGGGTTCGAAAATGTATCAGATCTATCGACAGCGGAAAATAATTTTCTAAGGAAGGTGGTGGCTCTTCCTGCTTCCACCCCACTAATTCCCCTGAGATTAGATCTGGGCAGAAGAGCATTTAAGGACTTGGTAAGGCTACGCCCGTTGCTCTTTTGGACCCGTTTAAGAAGAACGGAAGAGCTTGCAAAATATGCTGAGGGGCTGGACGATCTTCTTTTACTGGACACGGGAAAAAAAATTGGATGGTTGAATAAATTGAAAGACTTGGTTCTTAAGTTAGGGCTAAGAGATGCTTGGGAGTCACAATCGCCGCCACCAAAGGATGTGATCAAAAAGTTATACTGGGACTGGGTTCAGAGTAATGTGTTGAGGGCCACGGATGGGGGCTCACTCACGGACCAATTTTTATTATTTAAATGTGTGAGGAAATTGGAACCCTTCCTCGACCTGATAACTAAACCCTTTGATCGCGCACTATACCTAAAACTGCGATATGGGACGCTTCCGGTGCATGACTTTATGGTGAGGTGGTCAAACTCTGGTGCCCCCTGCGTTCATGCCCTGGCTGTGTAGCACCAACAGAGTCTGTGGCCCATCTATTTTTTGCCTGCCCAGCTTATAAAGGGGCGCGGAAATTTTGGCTGAAACCTGTCTGCAGGGAACTGGGGTTGAGGTGCCATAGACAGGCTCTTCGTGTACTCTCCACGGACTCATCATCTTCCTTTATGATTTGTGGGGTAGCAAAGTTCTTGGGAAGTGCATGGATGACGCGATCCCGCTTACTGAAACTGCAGTCGGGGGGCCCAACGGTCTGATGCCATATCTGGTGGTAGCAAATTGGTGATTGTGTTGCACCTTATTCTTTTACTGTATTTTAATATTTTATTGTGTATTGGAAATGTATTTTATATGTATTCTTTTATGGTGATCAAGTTGCCGAATAAAGATATTCAATAATAATAATTAACACAAATCACACAAGAAGTGCATCAGGACAAACCCACACTGCCACATCAAACCAACCACAGATGCACATGAAAACCTAATCAACAAACACCACAGGACATCAGGGGATGCACATCAGGCAATGCACACCAGGCAATGCCAAGGCCACATACACACAGCACTGCGTGCGCAACAAGCAGTGTGTGCATAACAAGCACAACAGCCACACACAGACATTATTGACAAAACCTCATCACACACACCACAAATCAGCACATTACAAATACAACAGCACACCCAGGAGGTGAAGCAATACCACAGCCAACACACAGACATCCAACACAACAACTACACATGCACCACTCTGGGATACAAGAGCCAAGCCATCTCCACCAGAGCACTGGGCAGCACACACAGCTGAAGTGCACATGACCACTACAGAATGACTAATAGCACAAGGACAGCACACATAAACCATTGGGGCAATGTCCAGAGTGGAACAACACTCATGGCCCAAGAACTGCACCACAAAGCACAAGCTCACAAATGAAGTGATGGGGAGGCACACACACATGGAAACAAAGGGGACAGCTGACATCAAAGTGAAATACACTGCATGTCAGTAGCAGACATATAAGGGGTGTACCACACACAAATAGAGGGAGAGAAGACCCACAATGGCCAGTCACAAGTGGCACACATAGGGGATGGCTTTACACCACACATACCATGCCATACAGGAGGAGAAAAGCCCCCATGTGCCTGCAATGCATGACAAACACAAACACAATGCCAGTGTAGAGCAGCAGGGCCACACAGTCTACACAAACACACCCAAGACACATCGAGGATCAAACAAACACAACACTGATGTGCAACTCACACACTTTGCACACTTCTAACTTACCAACACAACAAGGAGGAGTCACACACAACAGCATGGAGACACCAACACACAGCACAGTGCACAACAAACCGATCACACAAGTGCATACAATCTTCTACACAGGACAAGACAAAATAAACAACAGACACACAACTCCTGGGTGACACATGTGCGTCTCTCACAATCCAGGGGCACACACACATGCACTACAAACTTACACCCTTCACACTGCACACCTCTGCTACACCCAAGACCACACATCTCATGTACGAGGACTAAGGGCCAACACAAGATGACCATACACATACACGGCTGGGCACACATAAAGGAATCCACACACATACATCATGACATATCCCAGCCTGCTTCCAAACCTTTGCACAGCATCACACCCTGTGCTGGCAGTGTCCCCCAACCTGACATCTGAACAGTGTAGCCAACAATAGCAAATCACTAAGAAAATAACAGCATGGCAGGTAAAAATAGCCATCACAGATTACACTATCATCAGGTTCAGAATGGACTGAAGACCCTGTCACCCCTGTCTAAAAATCTGATGCAATAAAAGAGCTTCGCAATGTTGAAGTGATACATAGAGCATCTGGCACAGCCAATCAAATGCAAACACCAAAAGAACTTTAATCAGCAAGGACACTGACAAAACACACACCAGGAGTAACTGTATTTATTCACATATTGCACAGCTGTATCAGTAGAACAATAGTAGACATCAGCAAGGCACAAAACGATGATCACATGCAAGATACTATGCACAGGTTAAATACAAACAGAAGGCCATAGCGCAGGGGAGAGCCCAACACAGCAGAGCAACAGGGCCAGTGTCCACAGTACAGGGGAGAGCCCAACACAGCAGAGCAACAGGGCCAGTGTCCATAGCACAGGTGAGACAGCAAGTACATGATAGGCTGCACAGGGGAGAGTACAGCACAGCAGAGCAACAGGGCCAGTGTCCATAGCACAGGGGAGACTCCAACACAGCAGAGCAACAGGGTCAGTGTCCATGGCACAGGTGAGACAGCAAGTACATGATAGGCTGCACAGGGGAGAGTACAGCACAGCAGAGCAACAGGGCCAGTATCCATAGCACAGGGGAGAGACAAACACAGCAGAGCAACAGGGCCAGTGTCCATAGCACAGGGGAGAGCCCAGCACAGCAGAGCAACAGGGCCAGTGTCCATGGCACAGGTGAGACAGCAAGTACATGAGAGGCTGCACAGGGGAGAGTACAGCACAGCAGAGCAACAGGGCCAGTGTCCATGGCACAGGGGAGAGCCCAACACAGCAGAGCAACAGGGCCAGTGTCCATAGCACAGTGGAGAGCCCAACACAGCAGAGCAACAGGGCCAGTGTCCATAGCACAGGGGAGAGCCCAACACAGCAGAGCAACAGGGCCAGTGTCCATAGCACAGGGGAGAGCCCAACACAGCAGAGCAACAGGGCCAGTGTCCATAGCACAGGGGAGAGCCCAACACAGCAGAGCAACAGGACCAGTGTCCACAGCACAGGGGAGAGCCCAACACAGCAGAGCAACAGGGCCAGTGTCCATAGCACAGGTGAGATAGCAAGTACACGAGAGGCTGCACAGGGGAGAGTACAGCACAGCAGAGCAACAGGGCCAGTGTCCATAGCACAGGTGAGACAGCAAGTACATGAGAGGCTACACAGGGGAGAGTACAGCACAGCAGAGCAACAGGGCCAGCAACAAACCCAGGTTGTAAACAATGGTCAGGACTAGCACACCTATATGAGGCACAGGCATATGAGGGGGAGTGAACTCACTCCTGGCAGTCATGCGGACTTGGACCTGGCTGTGTGTCGGGGACAGCAGGCCCACCTGACTGGGGTGACAGAGCCCCAGGTGATGTGGAGCTAACAGTGGTTTGGCAAGCTGAAGGGCTGTGTGGACCAGGTGGCATAGTGGCATGTGGTGGTGGAGTCATGCAGACCTCTGACACAGTGTGGGTGGTAGAGGTTTGAGGGGTGTCCTTCCACTTTTTGGGAATATGAAATGGCTTCTCTGTCTTGGGGTTGATGGGAAGTGGTGATGACACAACAGGCACACACACCAACTGTCCCACATCAGGTGCAGACACTGGCACTACCTCTGGTGATGTACTGGATCCTGCGGAATGCTTGGTCTGGCTACGCCTCTGGATCACCTTTCCCTCTTTGCCAGGTGTACCCCCTACAGTGCCCTCCTTTGCCTTTTTGCCAGGGGTGGTCTATACAGTGCCCTCCTTTGCCTTTTTCTCAGGGGTGGGCTCTACAGTGCCCTCCTTTGCCTTTTTGCCAGGGGTGGTCTCTACAGTGCCCTCCTTTGCCTTTTTGCCAGGAGTGGTCCCTACAGTGCCCTCCTTTGCCTTTTTGCCAGGGGTGGTCTCTACAGTGCCCTCCTTTGCCTTTTTCTCAGGGGTGGTCTCTACAGTGCCCTCCTTTGCCTCTTTGCCAGGGGTGGTCTCTACAGTGCCCTCCTTTGCCTTTTTCTCAGGGGTGGGCTCTACAGTGCCCTCCTTTGCATTTTTGCCAGGGGTGGTCCCTACAGTGCCCTCCTTTGCCTTTTTGCCAGGGGTGGTCCCTACAGTGCCCTCCTTTGCCTTTTTCTCAGGGGTGGTCTCTACAGTACCCTCCTTTGCCTCTTTGCCAGGGGTGGTCTCTACAGTGCCCTCCTTTGCCTTTTTGCCAGGGGGGATCTTTACAGTGCCCTCCTCCACCTGCTTCAATGGTCTTGGAATTGGGGTTGATGTGGTGGGTGGATGTGTCCCTGTGCTCTTCCTAGATGTACCCCTGATATGCAACACCTCAGTGGGCACAGACACTGCATGGGTAGGTCTGTGTGAATTTTTAGTGACAGGAGAGTCTTTTGCTGGTGATGCCTCTGCGGCATGTGAGCCTGATGTCTGCCTCATTGCTCTTCTGGCCTTGCTCTTCCCTGACTGGTTCTTGTCTGTGCATTCTGGGGTGGCCCTGCTCTTCAGTGGGGATGGTGTCTGTGGGCAGGAGTGCTTGGGTTGTGTCTGTTGTGTGCTCCCTGTGCTGTATCGTTTCGGTGATGCAGGTGAACCGTGGTCACTGTCATCTGATGTGGCCACTGACTGGGGGGTGGACAAAGGCCCCTGAGCTGGAATGGGAGCATGTGCCTGTTGAAGGGCAGACGTCACTGTGGATGACAACGCCTGGACTGTACGGTGTAGCCCACCCACGTCAGAGTGTATGCCCTCCATGAATGCAACCACTTGGCCTAATTTCTTGTCATGGTCACTGAAGGCATTGAGCAGGGCGGTCTGGCCCACACAAAGCTGGCGCAGGAGCTCTACACACTCTGCACTGAGGGCAGCAGGGGGGACAGGTGCAGGGGCAGCGGTACCAGGCGTGAATGTGACTCGTCCCCTCCTAGTGACACGGATATGGGCAGCACCAGAGGAAGTGGATGGGAGGCTGGGCACTGGCCGCTGGGTGGTAGATGATGATGCAGACTCCCCATCCCCTGTGCCTGCCAACATGGATGCATCCCCGCTGACATCAGATGATGCGATACTCTGGGTCTCAGCCACCGATTCCTCCTGCATACTTCGGTCCCCCTCAGATGCGCTGGTGGGCTCTGTGTCACTGGCCTCCACTGCAGCTGTTGTGCTACTCACGCCACCACTGGTTTCTGGCTCATGTTCCTCTGTGGTCTCTTGCAAATCTGCATGAGAGAGAGATACAGGATTGTGTAAGTGTCATCATCTGGTCACACACATTCAAATCAATGCAGTACTGGACAGGCCAAAATCTACATGGTAACCACCACACCCTGCAATCACTGTGCAGCAACACACAACATAGACCACAACAGTGCCTGTAACGTAGAATATCTGCCATGAGTGAGCTATGTTGATGCCACACAGCACTACACCCTGCCCGTAGATGGAGTGCACCACACACACAACTTGCCCTGCCCTCACTTAGGGACTTGATGTGGGTACACCACTTATTACCACTGACAGACCTTCAGGTTACAGGAGGGGACAACACACACACCTATTATGACATTACAGTCCACAATGCCAAGTAGGCCATAGCAAGCACCATGTGGTAATCTGGGGCACATTGTTGTCAGATGTGTGGGCCTCAACAATCATGATGCATGCAAAGTAGGCATACATGAAGTCACACTCAGAAAGTGGACACTGCTGTTCACCTCATAATAGATTCCCCACACTATCCCATTGAGGAATGACCATGTGGAGCCTAACACATCTGGCAATGCGAAAGTACAGCAGGGAGGATCAGCTCAATAATGCCAGGGTGGCCCAATGCCTGATACAAGCACACATCACAGCAGCCACTCACATTACACAGCACAGCAACACACGCACATCACATGGGTCACCGCTGCCACAGGACCTGTGCACATGCATCCACTCCCAACAAAAGGTACCCTCCCCAGGTACTCACCACCCCTGCCTTGCTGGAGATGCTCCTTCAGACATGCATCCATGTCTAGATGAGTCACTGCTAAGATGCGGCCCATCAGTGGAGTCATGCTGCGCCGTGCCAAACACCCTGTGCGTGGTAGCATCCCCAAGGTCATCTCTGCCACTTGCTTTGCCAGCCGGCTGATGTCGTTCCACCTCTTGTGACAGTGGGTGCGTCATCTGTTGGATACCCCCAGGGCTCGCACCTTTGCTGCAATGGCCCTCCACACGGCCTTACGCTGGTATAACTTGAGCTGCAGGTCTGAGAGAAAAGAAGGGTAAATGGCCAGTTACACAGTGTCAGGTACCAACATCTATCAGTACAGTAGCAAGACACAGACTCAGGACCAATTGTAACCTCCCTCCTTCCAAAACTGGGGGACTCCTCACAAGGGCACTCTGCATGGCCCAAACAGATGTGATTGCATGCACACATTGGAGCGTAGAGGGTCCATGATAATCTCACAAATGCAGGGTGCATCAACACAATATGCAGCGACAGAAGTGTGTAAGTGTGCAATTATACAGGGCACAATGGGCCATATCTACTATTCAGTGTGAAGGAACTGGAGCAAGGAGCATGTAAGTCTGGTGATGTTTTTTCGTTTGGGTGGGCAGGCACTGGACCTACTCTCTGGGTCACACTGAGTCAGACAACAGGGGCACACTGAAATATTCACACAATCAATTACTGTCCTGGCACCTACATGGCTAACATCCGGTGGCTCTGTATGGCTGACAATGTAATATTTGGAAAATAACAATCCTAGGCAATCCACATTTATAAAATTAAACAACAATAATGTATTCAAAAAGTACAATACAAAAAACGTAAAGAGAAACATGAAATACCCAAGTGTGCAAGTGTATCTAAATTTTAATAAAAAGTTAATAAAAACAAATTATACATTTCATTACATTACAGTACTTAATTTTTACATTCATATAATACAATCATAAAAAGTAGTAGCAGATAAACACAATTCTGTATCCGACGCACGTTTCGGCGTACAACAAATGCCTTCTTCAGGAATTGCCACAAAATTCTACAAAAATTTAAAAATACATAATATTAAAATCATGACAACAATTTTACAGTTCACATATTTAAGTACATTATATTAAGAACAAAAGCACACAAGAGGGTATCTCAGACTTGGATATAGATTTCTTATATAAAAAACACATATGCATATCCTACATTGAGAACACTTAGATGAGTGCCCATCTGTAAGTCATAGAGAATTGGGGATATAGGACATGTAAAATTCTAAATGGTTTGAAAAGTCTGAAGATAGGGGGGATCTACAAAACCAAGTTTTCTATGATGACCGGTTGGTCAATGGCAAAAGTCGCTATATAGATGGATTACACTTCTCCAGTTATTCACAATTTATATAAAGTGAAAAACTACCCTATTCTTAGTGAACATTATATGGTTCATTAGGATGTATGGAATATATCAGCTGACAAAAAGCCACTTTTATCCGCATTAAATGAGGCAGTTATAAATTATGATTATATGGTATATCTTTTAATTGGTTCATATTATGAATTTAATTTCAAGATGTTTTATTTATTTCATGGATGGAAATAAAGCCGTCACAGGTTTTTATTCTTTCTCTATAAGAAACAAGGGCAAAGCTTATTTAGGGGAGATGTTTTAAGGCGGCATATGATAAACAGCATAGATTCCAGATTTTTAGATATATGTAACTCTATGGGTAATTTTGATACCTGAATAAATTGTAGCGTGAAACATCAATACATATCTTGTCGATAACCACTTCGAAGGAAACAGGTCCCAACAAAAGGAAACAAGATGCGAGTACCTGGATAAAGTCATAGAAAAACCCGTCAAGGGAATGGTTTAATATGAGTTTAGTAAGCTATAAAATGAGTATGGATATAGAAAATCACCTCTTAACTGATATATAAAGCCAAAAATGGAGTACTCGTCTTATGTGTAGTTTAAAAAGAGGGGAATGGCGGACTTCCAATCTTTCAACAATTAAACTGATGTTTCAAGAATATTTCTCCTTTAAACCTGTATGGTCAATAACGAGAAAATAGGAAGAGTATTAATTCTTAGTCTTACAGTATTGCTATGTCACCTAACCCTTATTTATGGCAAATATAATTCCTTATACAGCCCATACCTGATGAAGCTGTACTTGATTAAAGGGGCCACGAGATGTAGATATAGACACTTGGGGTTGATAAAAAACGCGAGACAAAAAGGCGTCTTCTGCTGAATGCTATTCTTCTATATTCTGATGCACGATTTCCCTCTATGCCTAAAAGGAGATACAACCATTGAAAATATATTCTAGATAATGTTTAGAAATTGATTCCTAATATGACTAAAGCTTAAGCTAAACTCTTTTAGTTACCTGATATGGCATCTTATTCCGGTATGGATGGAGCCGCTCACTCTCAACAAGCTGGCGTTTTTGGGGAGTTGGTTTAACTTCCGCGCTCGACATCCACGCCATTTTATTTTGTAAAGGCACACCCCTAATGGACCATGTGACTCACTTACAATGAAAAAGTAGAGCGAGCTGAACAGAACCAATGGAGCAGTCATAGCTCCACTATTTTTAATGTTTATGTCTCTCGTTTTTTTAGGGGAATTTTTATGTAGATGTTTAGAAGAAGTTATATACAACATGTGCTTCTATATTAATTCTATTATTAATATTATAAATCATTATGTATTTCTTTCTAGTTTTACCAGTAGGAAATCTAGAACAATAGATATAGGAAAAAGACTATTTTCTAGTCTCATCTAAAATTTGCGATCATACATGGCAGAGCCAGCATAGAAAAACCAAAATAACTGCATGAGACCAGGAAATTAAACTATTACGGTTAACAAAATAACGTAAATATTTTGTTAACGTTAGCGTAAGCGCGTCGGTCATGTGACCTGAAAATAACACTTTTTATTGGTGCAGAACAGTTTTGGTTTCATAATGATGAAATCCCTGGTCTTGTGACCTGAAAATAACACTTCTAATTGGTTCAGGCCTTTTTTTTTCCAAACGATGAAAGACCCCACCTTTTTTCCTTATTCTGACTTTGTCCTTTGACTTAGGAAGACCTGTTTTGCAATCTTTGAGGTATATTTTGTACTTTGAAATGGCTACAGTAGCAGCAGCAGCTGGAGCTTCTGCACCACCACCACCACCACAACCACCAAGAGGACCACCACAAGATTACATTGGTAATCAACAAGAGGAGGAGGAGGAGGAGGAGGAGGAGGAGGGGAGGAGAAGGTGGCTGAAAGAACACAATACCCCATACCAGCCAAGACCACACATTGTATGGGAGTTTTTCGATCCCAGAGGGCAAGAAAAAAGTCAATGCGGCCAAGGTGACTTGCCTAATCTGTGGCATGGAACTTTCAAGGGGGAACCCTAATAAAAAATACTCTTTTGGAAACAACACCATGATTCGCCACATGCAGCGCAGGCATCCGATCAACTATTCTGCTGCAGAGATGAGGGAACTGGCCAGTAACCCTCCCCAATCTTCAAGCACCACCTCCAAAAGAAAGCAACCCACTCCATCGGGACCAGAGGCAAGGGAGACGATCCCTTGCATTCAGCCACGGTTTGCGGATTTCCGAATAACATGTATTCATTGTGGTAAGACAATCTCCTATGGTGAACTGAGCATAAAGCTCATCGTCCTTGCTGGGGACAACCACAAAGGCCCCAAAAAACCCTAATTTTTTCTTATTTTTTTTTTTGCTCCAGTTGAGCCATTTTCAATTCCCTGTTTTTTCGTTTCTCCCCATAAAAATAACAAAACAAATATAAAATAATTCATAAAAGCCAAAAAAAGTACAAAATGTTACAAAAACACTAAAAAAACATAAAACAACAAAAAGAAGAAAAAAAACAGTTCTTTTTAGAACTACCCTTCAATTTATAAAAAAAGGCTACATTTTTTAAAAACTCTGTCATTCTTCTTTCCCCATGGGCCGCTCCCCGGTCTGCTCCCCCGTGCGCGTACCGGGCGCTCCCCCCGCGCAAATCAAAAAAAAATTATTTTGCACCGCGGGGCCCTTTTATAGCCCCCACATCAAACCTAGGGGGTCAGGGGGGGGTCTACCCTGCCCCCTTATGTTCATTTACCCCTTTTTTTCCACCTCTTGTGTCTCTATCCTACCGAGACACAAGATGGCGGCCGGTCCGGACTGTTTCGAATGTTTACAGAAACCCGAGAGCCAATCAGCTTTCCGTGCGCACCTCGCGTGTCGCGCCCGCTGCGCTCCCCGGTGCGCGTACCGGGGCGCGGCCATAGTTATATATATTTTCTTGAACCTAAGTTACTCAAAATCCACTGGAGCACATATCTTGAGACATAGCAAAGGCACATCGGGCTACCAGTCCCTACAATTTTGCCAAGTTTGGTGGAAATCCATTCAGCCGTTCGGGCTAAAAGTGAGTTCGACCGCCCTATGGAAATTAACATGGAGAAAACACGTTTTGGGACCCCCCCTTTTATCTCGGCCCCCGCTTGATGAATCCCCCCAAACATTCAAGGAAGGACCGGAGCTCCGCGAGGCAAATTTGAGGAAATTTTCAGGCAGATTCATCAACCGGCGCCAAAGTTATTCACAATAGAATTTTGAGATTTTGCATTGAAAAAAATCCTAAGTATAACTACCTACTGGCGACTGCCAGTAGGTAATATATATATATATATATATATATATTTCGATTGTCCTTTGTTCATTATTACTATTTATATGCTTTGTTTGTTCCTGACGTGTTGTGTGCGCGTTATCCTCCTTCTTCTACAACAAAATTGCCGACATCCACAACAGCTTCACGAACACTCCCAGCGACCAACCCTCACCACCTCCCTCAGATCCCACTCCACCAACTAACAACCTCAGAGCCTGGAACCCAATCACCACTGAAGACACCATTCGCATCATGAACTCTATCCACTCTGGCTCGCCTACCGACCCCTGCCCCCACCACATCTTCAACAAAGCTGACTACATCATCGCACCCCACCTCCGTGATGTCATCAACTGCTCGTTCAACTCTGCCACCTTTCCAAAAAACTGGAAACACGCCGAACTCAGCGCCCTTCTGAAGAAACCCACAGCAGACCCCTCTGAACTTAAAAACTACCGACCCATATCCCTCCTCCCAATCCCGGCCAAAGTTATCGAGAAAGCCGTCAACAGCCAGCTCGCCGCCTTCCTTGAATCCAACAACTCCCTTGATCCATCTCAATCCGGCGTTCGAGCAAAACACAGCACCGAAACCGCCCTTATTGCAGCGACCGACGACATCCGAACTCTCCTGGACAACGGAGAAACAGTGGCCCTCATCCTACTCGACCTATCCGCCGCTTTCGACACAGTTTGCCACAGCACCCTTATACATCGCCTCAGCAACATCGGCATACAAGAAAAAGCCTTGAACTGGATCATCTCATTCCTCGCTGGGAGAACTCAAAGAGTCCGACTTCCCCCATTCTACTCAGAGGCCACCGAAGTCATCTGCGGCGTACATCAAGGATCCTCACTCAGTCCCACCCTCTTCAACGTCTACATGAGTCCCCTCGCCTCCATCGAGCGTCAACACAACCTCAACATCATCTCTTACACCGACGACACCCAGTTAATCCTTTCCCTCACCAAAGACCCCAACACCGCCAAAACCAATCTTCACGAAGGCATGAAAGAAGTAGCCGAATGGATGAATCACAGCCGCCTAAAACTCAATTCAGACAAAACGGAGGTGCTCATCCTAGGATCTTCCCCCTCAGCTCGGGATGACTCTTGGTGGCCTTCCGCTCTGGGCACAGCACCCACACCCCCAGACCATGCACGCAACCTTGGCTTCATCCTAGACTCCTCTCTCTCGATGTCCAGACAAGTCAACGCAGTCTCGTCTTCTTGCTTCAACGTACTTCGCATTCTCAAAAAGATCTTCCGCTGGATCCCTCTCGAGACAAGAAAGACTGTCACCCACGCACTGGTCACGAGCCAACTGGATTATGGTAACACACTCTACGCCGGAATCGCAGCAAAATTACAGAAAAAACTCCAGCGCATCCAAAACGCGTCAGCGAGACTCATATTAGGCATCCCGCGCCAAGATCACATCACCGGACATCTAAAAGACCTCCACTGGCTTCCTGTCAACAAGAGAATTACTTTCCGCCTTCTCACCCACGCTCACAAGGCCCTCTACAATCTAGGACCGAATGCCTCAACGCTCGACTATCCTTCTACAAACCCACCCGCCAACTAAGATCGTCTAATCAAGCCCTCGCCGCAGTCCCGCGCATCTGAAAATCCACCATGGGTGGCAGATCCTTCTCCTTCCTGGCTGCCAAGACCTGGAACTCACTCCCCACCCACCTTCGCCTTACTCAGAACCACATCTCCTTCAGAAAAGAACTTAAAACCTGGCTATTCGACAAATAATGAACCCCTTCCCCTAGCGCCTTGAGACCCTCTGGGTGAGTAGTGCGCTATACAAATGCCCGAACTTGACTTGAACTTGAGCAAGCTCTCGTGTAGAGCGAAACGCGTCACCTTTACTGAATAAATCGTCTTCCCTGTTATCCATTCCTGGATTGCTGATTATTTCGAGGCTATTGCTATTTGCTGGGCGTGAGGCTTATGAGGTCTTGACCTTTCGGTTCCGCCATCATTGAACGTGACTAGGACTGCTTCATTATACAATTCAACCGGGATTGGCTGCTCCCGGCTTCTGGACCCTCCCGCTGCTTTGAGGCACAGCGTCGGCGTGGCTCCTGGCGCTTTTCAGCGTCACTGAACTCTCAGATCGTTTTTGATTCTGCTTTTTGCTGTGCCCCCCATCTACGCGTCAGACCAAACATCATATGCCACGCATTTCGAGTGGAAGAGTCGTTGCCCTTACGGCGTGGTGAAGGAGAAACTCACCGGTCGGCTGACTGGCGGACAAACCGACACCGATTCCGGTAAGGCGTTTCCCTCTTTTCTCTCTTTGCTGTGACCTGCCTTCTGATTACGCAGTAGTGGGTTGCGGGATTGCCTTTCACTTATTGCCCGCATTTAGCCTCTAGAACTTGTACAGGGTCTTGGTTTTTCACCTTATCTAAGTCAGACGTATGTGTATTTATACACAGGATTATGATTTCAAGTGACGCGCTCAGGAACAGAGAAGCCACAGCTGAGGCTCGATTTGACTGTCTCCCTGTTAATACTTCCAAACCTACTAATGAGGCGCCAGGTGTTGCTGACAACAATGTGAAAACCCTCCTTAAAACACTTAAGAAACTCCTTCGTGGTGAAATTTCTAAATGGTGGGAGAAAAAATCCCTTGAGAAATATAGGGATGCTGACAGGATACCACGCGGCTTAAGGGTCCTTATTGTCCACACCTATGAGAATCCAGTTCCCCAGATGCTCCAAGAATGGGACGAAAATAATCTCAAGAGTTCCATGAACATGCTCTATATTCTTATTAAGTATGCCGAATCAGATCGTAATAAATTGCTACTTGAAATTGATCGAGTAAACGGCCTGTTGGAGGCTTCAGGGGAAACTGATCTGATTACCAAAGCCAGAGCAGAAATTGATTTACGCATGAAAAAGTTGGAAGATACTATCATTGAGCGCAAAATTACCAAATTTGCCCGTGATAAAAACGACTATGCCACTGGCAGGATTTTTACCTTCTTCAGGAAATATGATAACTTGAAACGCAAAGCTGTGGCAAATGTTGGTATTTCTCAAAACATCCAACCTTCAACTTCTGCGAGTACTGTGCTAACTGACAATAGTGATAATCTCTCCCTAAACTCGCTCACTTCTGGTAGCGAAGACGACAACATACCAGGGAGATCGACAAAAGGACCTGCCAGTCGTGAAAATTTCACACTGGTTGACGAGCTGAATTTTGTCAGTGAGAACCGGCGTTATTCCCTGCGCTCCCGGTAACCTCAAACCAAACCAGGCAATCAATCAGCCAGCGCAGGCACGCAAGGAGGGGCATCTTCAAGCGCAAGTACCTCACGCGGAAGAACAAAAAGGAATTGGAGAAGATAACCAGTATGTTGGAAAACACTGTCATCAATCTCACTGATTTTCCTCTGACCCAAGCTGAACAACAACTACTCTCTCTTGGGCTTTCATATTGTCCTCCTAACAGGTTTTCGTATAATCAAACACGCATTGACATCTATAAATTTATCCGTAAGATCAAACTCATTAAGTTCTTCAAACTCGAATCCAAAAGGAATCAAGTAGTGACTATGGCAGATGTTGATACTGCGATACCCACTCTACAAGTTCAGGATGTTGCAGGGTTACAGAACTTGTTAGATTTAGCTTTCGATAATGACTCACAATCTACCCCTACAGTGAGTCAAAGCATTGATGTGAGACGTTCAGCTGTCACCCCTTTTCGCCCCAAATCTACTTTTCTACCGATCATGCCCCGTGATGCGGTGGATGTGTTCAGCGATAGGGTGATTATAGAATTGAAAGCCCTGAATAGAGAAATTCTGAATCAGAGGAAACAGACTAACTACAATGACAACCAGTACCATCAACTTGTGAGTAAGCTCCAAAAAAACAAGGATGTCATAATCAAAAATGCGGACAAAGGCGGAAACACAGTGCTTTGGTTGACCAAGGATTACATCATTGAAGCAGAAAGACATCTCAGTGACACTTCATGTTATCTCTTGTCCACTCAATTCACTATGAACAAAAGCCATGAAACTACACGCAAGCTAATTCATTCATGGAAGCGAATGGGTTTGCTCACCAAAGATGAATGTAACTTCTTGGTCAATGATTATCCCATCACACCTGTTCTGTACTTTCTTCCGAAAGTACACAAACAGGTGACGCCTACTCCAGGACGTCCCATCATAGCTGCAATTGGCAGCATGAACGAGAACCTTTCCAAATATGTGGACTTCTTCTTGCAGCCCCATATGCACAATCTCCCATCCTTTTTGAAGGACACCACTGACTTTCTAAATAAAATCATGGAAGTGGAATGGAGTGACAATTTACTATTCTTGGTCATGGACATAGAGTCACTCTATACGTCGATACATCATCAGCACGGCATGCAGGCGTGCAAATACTACTTGGACAAAAGAGACATCAGTTTCCGGGATCATAATGCCATGTTGATGGAAATGTTAAATATCTGCCTTAAAACCAATTTTTTCAGATTTCAGGGCCAGATATATCAACAGCTACGTGGAGTGGCGATGGGCTCGTGTTTCTCCCCCAGTTACTCATGTTTACATGTGGGCTGGTGGGAGGAACACGAGCTCAGGACCACACACCGTCGCTGGCTATCCTATATTGTGCATTATTGGCGCTTTATACATGATGTCTGTATAATCTGGAAAGCATCATCAGGAGAGGCGGAAGCATTTGTTACTGAATTGAATGCTAATGTTTTCAACCTTAAATTTACCTCCACTGTCACCACTGATGCAGCAGAATTTTTGGATGTTAACATTTTCATCAAGGACAATAAAATTGAAACCCGCCTGCATAGAAAGGCCACCGCGGGCAATTCAATTTTACATGCTCGTAGTTCCCATCCGGCCCACACAATCCGCAGCATCCCCTATGGGGAGTTCATACAGAATATGCAGTGACAAGGACTCTCTCGATAAGTGTCTAAGTGAGTCTAAACAGCGATTCATAAATAGAGGCTATTCTGAGTCTATTCTGGAGAAAGCCCTTCATAAAGCTTGTACATTTGAGCATAAAACACTACTTACACCTAAGGTTCAAAACATTTCTACCACAGAGTGCAATGTACGTCTGATTACCAACTACAGCACTCAAGAGAGCAAAATCAGGCACATCATTTCTTCTGAATGGCCTATCATCTTAACTGATGTCATTCTCGGGCCACTGCTTCCTAGCATCCCCAACATCACATTCAGAAGGGCGCCTACTATGCGTGATGCCCTTGACAGGCCCATGCCAGAAGGTCCGCTCAAAAAAAGCCTGACAACCAAAACTGGCTTTTTCAGATGTACATCTTGTCGAGCTTGTACCTTTGCCAAGAATAGCACACATTATGTCACTGCATTTAGTTCCACACCCATTCCTATTCGAGAACACCTTACATGTAGATCTGAGTATGTCGTGTACAAATTGAAGTGTACCTGTAATCTGGAGTACATCGGAAGTACTAAACTTCCGGTGCACCAACGGATTTTGCAGCACATTCGTGCTATTGTCAACAGCGACAATAGTTATCCTGTCGCTAGACACTTCTGTGCAGTACACGACAAAAAACTCAAGGATCTCGAATATACAGTTCTGTGCTCGGTACCCCAACCCGGCCGGGGGGGGTGATCGAATGAAGCTTCTTCGGCAGAGAGAATCACATTTGATTCTTGCCTTAGACACTAAGGCCCCTAATGGACTGAACCTCACTGAAGATTTGAGCAATTTCTTATGAACTGTTGATATCTTACCATGATTCTGTTTCATCAATTCTCCTGATGTGATCTAGTTTTTTCACTTCGCGGTTGGCCGCCTGGTTGGCTCTCATGTATATATTTATATACTTTTGTCTGGTGTATACTTTACTGAATTTCAATTTATTGCTTGGTTAATCAATTATGTTTCACCAGATTTCAGGTTTACATGAATTGGATGATTTCTTTCCCTGTCATTTTTATTTTTGTCAGCTGAGGCTTTCTTACATTCTTTTTTTCGTTTATTTTCTTTTCTTCCTATATATTTTTTTAATTCTTTTTGCTTTCTCTTATTATTTTGCATTTATGGTTTAACCAGTTATCACATGTTTTTTTCTATTTTTATGGACTGCTTGTATATAGTGTAATTAGGAATGCTCTAGACGACAATTTTTGTTATCAATTTCATCATCTTGGGCACTTTACTACCATCCATTTAGGCTCAGGGCAGTTTGTGCTTGTTGTAAATAGTCATGTTTTCTGCGATGTTTATTGACACTTTGTCATTATGTATTCATATGATCTGCAGATATCCACTCAATAGTATTGCTTTCTGCGTTTCTTTATGGCACTATGTCATTATTTGTTTTGAAGGGATTGCAGACATCTACTGGTGGTTGCACATGCTGTACATACATTGCACTTTGTCTATGTGCTGACCATCCTTTTATTTAATTTGTTTCCAAGTGATGATTTATTTATGTGTGATCTTGGAGCCTCTTTACACGGCGCTACAGTTCATTTGTTCTCATTTATATTTTTTCTAACACTGGTCATTTTATTAGTCCTTTCACTATGTTCATTACTCAGAGAAGGCGTGCACTATTGGTCACTTTCGATTGTCCTTTGTTCAATATTACTATTTATATGCTTTGTTTGTTCCTGACGTTTTGTGTGAACAAGCTCTCGTGTAGAGCGAAACGCGTCACCTTTACTGAATAAATCGTCTTCCCTGTTATCCATTCCTGGATTGCTGATTATTTCGAGGCTATTGCTATTTGCTGGGCCTGAGGCTTATGAGGTCTTGACCTTTCGGTTCCGCCATCATTGAACGGGACTAGGACTGCTTCATTATATATATATATATATATATATATATATATATATATATATATATATATATATATATATATATATATATATATATATATTTCCTTCTTCTTCTCTTACAATTACCATTATTCTCTTTTCTTCTTTCTTATGGGTGCTTCCAGAGGTTCTGTCTCTGGTAGTTTCTTCAGCTGTTGTGCTTGCAGTCTCCTCCTTGTTCGAGTATTGCTCCACAATCTACCTTGGGAATGGATTCTGGTTTCCCTTCTTTCTGTTTCTATGAAACAATTTGGCTATGATAATGTTTTCCTATGGCTAGGAGCTCTGGCTCAGTAGCGTTGCCTTCTGTCTTGGTTTCCCTTCCTCTGTGTCATGTCTGTGCACTCATTTTTAGGTTTAGGTGGAATGTTGTCTTCGGACATATTTCTCTTCCTCTGCCAGGAGTACAGCTCATCCTTTTTCTATCTTCTGCTTTCGTTACCTGTGGTTCCTACCACATTTTTCGGCCTGCAGAGCATTTTCTTGCTCACCTTCCTAGCCTAGAACGGCCGGTCTCTTCGGTCTACTTATGCTCCAGCTAGACACTGGCTAGTTCTACTCTGTGATTTTGATCTAATCAGTTCACAGGCGCTCCTCCAGGGTTGATTTTGCTTTGGTATCTAATTATAAGGTTAAGAATCTGGTGCTAGATGTCTCTACCAAATGATCAAGTTACTTACCTTCAATAACACCTTATCTGTTAGAGACCGGATCTAGCCACAGATTCCATACTGGCCCTCCCATCCTCCCCGTTCTGCGAACTGATTTATTCCTATCTACAATATCCTGCTTGATATTGGGATATTCCTCCTGTTTGATATTGGGATACTCCTCCTTGCAGATAAGTCTGCATTGACAGAGAGGGAGATATTCTCTTTATTGGCACACTGTTTCCATGGCCAGTTTCTGTAAGTGGCTCCGTGTTTTTGGCGCAAAATGTAGTCACTGAAAAAACTGACGTCAGCGCGTGAGGAGAGGCTGTATATGGACTCCGTTGAGGTCACATCCGATGGTCGACATCGCTACAGAGTCATATGTTGCCCTCTACCGGCACGCAGAGGTACTGCTGAAAATGTTTTCTGGATCCAATCTGGCACTTGGGAATTATTCAAAGGTAATTAATCTGAGACTAGATCCTGTCTCTACCAGAAAAGGCAGTACCAAAAGTAAGTAAATTATTCTGCATGTCACCAACATGTTGTACATCATTCTGAGATGTCTTGCTGCTATTCTTTCTGTCATGGGCTTCTTTTACAGCCAGCAGTGGGCAAGTTACAGTATCATATCAAAGACATCATGCTTGCCATTGTAGAATCTTAACTTATAGAGGATGACGCCTAGGTGCACATAAGACAACTTCCAGTAACTGTGCAGTATTAGGATTCTTGATGAGATTCGTTAACAGTGCTTCCCCAACACAGAGATTTCTTGTGCCTTGTTGCCTAGCAGATAGATGTACATTCCCTTCGAAGTCACTAGCCCGATTTTAAGGTTCATCATGTGCACGATGGAACCAGCTCCAAATGCAGCCGCATCAAGGTTTTTTTACACACATCCATTCACATATGCATCCATTTGGGCACACACAGACCCATTCATGCACACACACATCCATACACACACCACAAGCAAACACATACACATTTACACAAAGTGACCTTGAATCCACCCATGCACACAAATAACCATCAAACATCCTTACACAAATACCCATCAATCCAAATATATTTTTCTTTTACATGCAATCTCCATCCACATTCTCCATTCATCTACACATCCATCTGTCCACATATATTCAGCATTCATCAACATAGGAATTCAGCTTCCCGGGAGTGGGTAGAGGACAAGATGGTGGCTGCTTAAGTGGGCGTGAGCAACACTAGCAGGCTGGGGTCCGGTAACTCTTATGTGACCCTATTGTAAAAGGCTCTCCTACGCCAAATAAAGGATATATCGCCCCCCAAACCCCTTGTTCTCGGTGGTGAATGCTGTTGCCTCGGAAGGGGATCCGGTCCCAGTACCTTATCACGACCGTGAGGTGCTGTGTCGTGTACTGCCTGAAGCACCTGGTGTTCCAGCCTATCGAGCAAGAGACATCCATGGCCCTGAAGCTGGCTACGGGCAACGCGGGCTCCAAGGCCGCCGCGGCTGTCACGACTGCTACTGCTCGGAAGGTGCGGGCGGATGCATTGGCAGCATCTGCCTTGATCGTGATGCCGCATCCAGGGGAAAACGTCCCGGTCCTAGGAGAGGGCTCTCCCGGCCGTCCACGGAGATTGCGGCAGCTGGATCCAGCGAAGAGGGCGGGACTTCAGCCGCGGGAGTCACGAAGGGGCGGACAGTAATCAAGCTAATGCACAGAGGAAAGGAGCAGGCTGCGGGACCACCTGACAACAGAGAAACAGACTCCGGGGCTGAAACTGGCACTGTCACCACAGCAGTAAGTTCGGGGTACCGATTTGACAGTGCTACCAGTCGGGGAAATGCAGATGGCGGTAAGCCCCATTGAGATAGAGCTGGCTGAGGAAGGGGGGGAGGGATAGGGGAATGGTGTGCAATGTGAACAGTCAGGACAGTCTCCTGGGAAACAGCTAATGTTGCCAATGGGTGACAGGGAGGACCTTGGCAATAATACTAGTACTGCTAGAATTGGCTCACACAACGCACAGGTACCCGATTCTTCTAGGCCTCCTATAACTATCAACCCTGTGACAACTAAGACCCCCATGGAAGATAAAAGTAAGGATGAAGCTGAAAAATAGTCGAGTGAATGCTGTTTTTCTATAACAAAAGACGCAGAATTGTCGGATGATGTATTAAGTACCTCGCAGGGAGCAAGTAGTCTGGAATCAGACCCCGAGGATAGCGAGGAGGATCATCAAGTATCAATCAGGAAAAAGTCTCATAGGATAAAGGAAAAAAAGGATCTTTCATGGGACTATTCTGCCATTACTCCATTTTCAGGGGCCGCTGAAAAAACACCTCCGGGGCCAATGGCTGATCCTAAACCCACCTTAGAGATAATTCATCAAGCTATCCTTGCCAATAGGGAAGAGGCTCGGCAAGATAGTCGCAAGGCACAGGCAGGGATGCGCAAAATGCAGGGGGTGGTAAGAAAACTATCAAAGGCATTTTCTAATATGGATGAAAGAGTGGTAACTCTGGAGGAAAGAATGATGGTTGTGGAAACCGATGTAGTAAATGCGGTAACCATGGTGGAGTCCCACGAAGATCGGATTAAGGACATCCAATGGAAGCTTGAAGAGTCTGAAAGCAGACAAAGAAGAAACAACCTACGAGTTTTAGGTGTCCAGGAGGGTGTCGAGGGGTCCGACACCAGGGCCTATATGATGACTCTTCTCTCAGCAGCCTTCCCAGAGCTATCCGAGTGGAATTGGGCCTCTGAGATTCAGAGAGCACATCGTGTACCTTTCAAACAAAGAGCACCAGTAAAAGAGGGGGATAGACCGCGTGCCATAGTAATCTTCCTCAGAAATTGTTTGCTAAGGCAGGCTATAGCTGATAAGGCCAGGCCAGATGCCAGGAGGACAGTGGGGGGAGGGAGGGGTTCTCATTCTTTGTAAGACCACCAGACTTCTGCCATGTAACAGTAGAAAGGCGATGGGAACTAAGACAGTTGCTGAAACCCTTCCAGGATAGAAAGATCCAAGCGTATCTGGTCAATCCGGCACAGCTTAAAATCATCAACCAGGGAACCACTCAATATTTCTCGTCGGAGATAAAGGCCAAAGAATATCTGGACTCTCTAGATAAAGATTTTTTTTTATTTCTGATGATATGTTTTGCTAATGGGGGTAGGCGGTCTGGGGAGTAGGTGGTATTGGCAGTTTTGGGAAGAGGTTGGGGGGCAGGGAAGGGGGTCACGGAGGTGGGGAGGGAGGGCAAGCAGGTGGAGGCAGGGGTGCACATGGGGGGTAGGGCTAAGGGGGGCGGATAAAAAGGGGAAAAAAGAGAAAGTAAATTGTATCTGGTGCATGGCTCTAAGTGTTAAAAAATATGCAGTTTTAATATCTGTAGCTGTTCAGTTTCAGGATTTGCTGGGAGATTTAGAACAAATGTCCGATGATGAGAAAACTTAAGATTTGCACGCTGAATATTGGGGGGATGAATGATTGGCATAAAAGACAAAGATTAGGGCACTTTATAGGGATGAACCACCTGGATATAGTTTGTATACAAGAGACCCATTTGCCCTGGTCTAAGAGACATCTTCTAAATGTTAAGGGGTTTGATGCACTGGTATGTTCCACACAGACCTCCACTGTCAGGTGGGTCGCAATTATAGCCAAAAATAATCTGGGTGGTAGTAAGCCCGTTTTAGCAGACACTCTTGGAAGATGGGCGATTGCGGAATTGAAGATAGGGGTAACCTTGTGCACTATTTACGGATCTAATCAAGACAAACCAGATCTTTATGACAAACTAGAAGTGGAACAATTGAACTGGCCTCAGCCCCAAATAATATGCAGGAATTTTAATATCTCAGCGGAATTTGTGGGTGGTAATAACAGGCTAACTTATACTGGGCGGAAACCTAAAGTGTTTAGAGCTTTGTCTGCTATAATTGATACACACAGCTTGGTGGATGTCTGGGGGGATAAGGAATAAGCATGGGCGAATTTTGCGAATCTGGCGTTCGCGAATTTGCGTATTTACGAACTCGCAATCCGCAAAATCCGTGAATTCTCGCAAATTTGCGGATTTTTTTTTTTGGTGTGTTCGCAAGGGTTTCTGCCAGTTCACAAGGGTTTTGTACCAGTTCGCAATTGCAAACTTACTTGTCGGCTCGCAATGGTCGCAACTTTGTTGTTTCTACGTCTGGTTCATCATCACAGGTTCACAGCATCCTCTGTTTCACCACTGCCACCCTCTGATTCACCCATGCCACCCTCTGGTACATCACTGCCACCCTCTGATTCATCACTGTATATTATGGGGGGGGGGGAAGCAAGCACACCTGCCCTGCTTCAACGGACATGCATTAATTTGGGGTTGATTAATATGTCACTGAATTTAAACTTCCTGTCTGGCACCTGCTTCCTTATCTGTAATTTGCTTTCTGTTGCAGTGCAATTTTTTTCCCCAGGACCTTTGTGGCCTACTTGTAGCTATTCTATGAGCCTGCTGTGAGGGTCAGAGCAGGGTCATAGAATAGTTGCAAGTAGGCAACTGAACTCTGGAGGGGCCCCTCAGGAAGCACTACAGGGAATGGTTACTAATGATGAGTTTGAACTTATGCACCTGCTGAGTGCTTTCAGTTTTGCAAAACTCGTTTTTCTGTAGAACAGCAACTGTAATGCCCCAAACAAACGTAGGCAACTGAACTCTGGAGGGGCCCCTCAGGAAGCACTACAGGGAATGGTTACTAATGATGAGTGAACTTTTGCACCTGCTGAGTGCTTTCAGTTTTTGCAAAACTCGTTTTTCTACAGAACAGCAACTGTAATGCCCCAAACAAACTTACTTGTGAAAGTTGATTTCTAATCCAAAAGTGATCCAAAGAAAGTCAAAAAGGCCTCAAATACAAAAAAGTGCAGGCAAATGTCAACCTGAGGAGTTATTCTGATAAAAATCATCATTTTCAGAAGGTTTATGCTGCTTGCTGGTGGATTTCTTGTGCAGAATTGCAAATTTTGTAATTTCGCGAGTGCGATATTGTTGCTGCCCGCCGCATCTACATGTTCGCAATTGCAAACTCTCGCGATGCGTCGCCAAACTCCCGCGGGATCCCGCAGCAAGATCCAAAATGGCGCAGCACTCGCAAAATATCGAGAAAAACAACTCGGCAAACGCTGAATGACGGTAAGTGAACGCTGCACGCCGTAATATTGTATCACCAAGCAAAAAAATCCGCTGCGTGCGAATTTGCGGATTTTCGGTAAATTTGCGAGAGTTCGCGGATTGCGAATTTACCGAAAATCCGCAAAATCCACGAGCGGAACTGATTTTTCGCCCATGCTTAATAAGGAACCCTATAACCCGGGCTTTACGTACTTCTCATACCCTTTAAAAAAATATATGAAGCTAGACTACTTTTTTATAACATCTTCAGAGGTGGCCAAGACTGGGATTGTTAAACTGCAAAAGACAGTATCAGACCATAACTCCTTAATTCTAAGCTACGAACATCATTTGGCTACTGTCCCCCCGTCAAGATGGACATTTGAGAGAAGGCTGTTATTGGACCCCGAATTTGTAGATCATCTTAGGAGCTGGGCTCAAAGTTATTTTGATATTAATAGGTATAGCGCCCCCCGGAATTGTGTATGGGACTCCATTAAAGCAGCCTTACGGGGGGGGGAAACAATTAGCTTCTCTGCTACTCAGAGAAAAAAAGTAGACAGGCACAGGAGGTGTTAATGGACCAGCTAGCCCAGGCAGAGGAACAGCATGTAAAAGATATTATAGGTGGGAAGGATGCTGGAGAGAGCTTATCCAAGATCGTGGCTCTTAAGGCGGACGTACACAAAGGGACAGCTCAGAAAAGTGCTGACGATTATCAAAGGCAGAGGGGCAGAATCTATGAGACAGGGGAGCAGGCAGGAAAGTTCCTAACGTTAGGAATTAGACAAGGATTTAGTAGGAATATGATAGATAAAATTCCCATTCCCAACCAGGAATATACGGAGGTAGAAGACATTAGAAGGGTGTTGAAGAACTTTTATCAACAATTATATCAGGAAACGGATGGGGAGGATTACCCCAGCTTGACATAGGAAGATCTGGGCCATAGTCTGTCTGATCTGGAGAAAGTTGAATTAGATAAAGAACTGGAGCTGACTGAAATTAGCCAGGCGCTGGAGGATCTAGCTGTAGGTAAGGCCACAGGGCCTGATAATATCCCACTCGAGGTATATAAATGCCTCCAGACAATTCTAGCTCCGATTCTACTTGATCTATTTTCTGGCATAATTTGTTCGGGGGTAGTGCCAGATTCGTGGAAGGAGACAAATATAGTTGTCTTTCACCAGAAGAATAAGTCCAGGGAGGACCCCGGTTCATATCGCCCGATATCCCTCATAAATACAGACACCAAAATCTATGCAAAGGTGCTGGCAAATCGGCTGGGAGGGGTCATTGGCGGTTTGGTTTCCCCATGGCAGCATGGGTTCATTCCGGGACGAGGAACAACAGATTACATAAGGCGAGCTATCACGCTCTTTAATGCGCATGCTGTTACCGGGGGCTGGATAGCCATGATCCTTCTTGATGTCGAAAAGGCCTTTGACCGGGTCACCTGGCTGTATTTGTGGGGGATACTGGAGCGAAGGGTTTCGGTCCTATAATAATAAAGGTAATAAAGGCAATGTATTTGGTCCCCCATGCTAGGATTCAGTTAATGGGTGGAGGATCGGATGTAATCTATATCTCCCGGGGGACGCGCCAAGGGTGCCCCTGCTCCCCAATTTTATTTGCCCTCTATATCGATCCGTTAATTAGGATGATACTGGGGCATGAGGGCATCAAACCAGTCATTTGTAACGGATTTGAAACTAAAGTACTCACATAGGCCGATGATTTGGCAATAATGACTCCAAACCCGGATGCGGCTATGCGGGTGCTAAGGGCAATAACTACTGAGTTCGGGCGGTACTCGGGGTACCTCCTGAATGAAAATAAGGCACAAATAATATCCTCCCGTAATATAACTAGATTGGATGACAGATACGTGGACTGAGCAATATATCTAGGGGTCAGGATCAGCTCTTCTATAGAGTCTATAATTAAAGAAAATTTCGAGCCATTGATTGACTCAATGTCAAATGAGTTAAAAAGAATACACTCCATTCACCTGTCCATAATAGGGAGAGCAAACGTGCTAAAAATGTTAATGCTTACTAAAGTATTATATCTCTTTCGTGCGATCCTGCTTATGGTGGGTGAGAGTGTGTTAAAGTCTATCAAGCCAGTTTTTACAAAATTCATTTGGCATTATGGGAAAATAAGAAGATCCCTCAAATATTTGTCTTTACTGCAAGAGAGAGGGGGGTTAGGGGTCCCAAATATCTGGCTTTATTTGGTATCCTGTCTCTTTAGCCAGATAGCAATACTTCTGGATATTACCACAGATGTGACGTATGGTGTCATTGGGAATATATATCGGCCTTCTTTATTTGAATTATTAGTGGGTAAAGAAGCATTTGGGTTCTTATTGGGTAAAAAAAATCGAAGATACTATAACAAAAAAAGGTATAAGGTATTTGGCAGCGTTTTGAGGGTATGGAAGGAGTTCCAGAAAATGTTAGGGGTTCCCAAGATCAACTATTATACACCACTGTGGAAATCAAATCTTTTTCCCCACTTGAGTAGCAATGGATCCTGGGCATTCTGGGAGGCCCAGGGGATCAGGAGCATTGGGCATATCTGGGAGGGAACGGCACCGATGGAGTTTATAGATATACAGCGAAGATTTGGTATAACATCGAATCAAGGCTTTAAATATCTACAGGTATCTCAAACCTTAATCAGTGTTAGGTCCCGGATTACACCAGGAGGGAAAAATAATGTCTTAGAATTTATTTTGGCAGGGGGCACGAAGATTGATACGATATACGGAGGCCTGATCTCTATGATGCCGGATGATATGGAGAAGGTGGAGGCCTACTAGGCTCTGAAACTAGATGATCCGGACATCGATTTAGATAGCGCTTTATTGATGGCAGGCAACCTATTTCGTTCCTCAAACCTCAGTGCCCAACATTATATGACTCTATATAATTTATATTATACTCCGGCTAAGCTATTTAAGTGGGGGAAAAAAGATGATGACAAATGCCCAAGATGCCTCCAGGGCCCGGCAAACCTGGTACATCTGTTTTATCAATGCAAGGCACTAAGGAATGTAGGTACAGAGATTGAAAGATTCTGGGAGGGGCTGCTAGGGACTAAAATCACCCTATCCCCGGCCCTTCTGATCCTGGGCATTGATTCTAGTTTGAGATTAAAAAGGAGGAGGAGGAAGCTTTTGTATTTATTTGTGTGGCCGTTTTAAAAATAATACTGGCTGCCGGCTGGAAAGACTCCATGGCTCCTTCAGTTCAGATGTGGCTATCAAGACTACTGGGGATCCATAATATGGAAGCAGCACTATATTCCTGAAGGGGTAAAAAGATGCGGGAGCTGGGTCAGAACATCTGGGCCCCCCTCAAAAAGTGGAGGGAAGCTAGAATATAAACTCCTTTTTTAATGTCTTTTTAATCGAGTATGGTTAATGGAATTTCTGAGGCTTTTTACTGTATATTGTTATGCTTCTATGGCCTATTTGATGAATGTTTTATGATATACTTTAAACTGTATTGTATTGAAATCATATGGATATGTAAACGCTATTTGTTGAAATGAATGAATTCTTCTTTTGTATGCACCAGATATATATTAATAAAAAAATAATTAATAAAATAAAGGAATTCAGCTTCCCACTCATCCAAATGTCCTCCAAACGAGACCACCATCCACTCCTCCATCCATTTACTAATGTATCAGTACAGACATTCACCCCTCCACACACAACACAACACATGTATTTGTAAACAAATGTTCCCCCTTGGGCATATTGGTGCTGAAATAACAGGTTACAACCACACATACATAAACGTTTTACTTGCTCAGCCATCCATGCACTTACCAATACTAACCATTCTGAAATAAACAGAACTAATAGGCAAGGGTGTTTGCTGTAGGCTGTGGTGTACCTGTTATTTGAAAGAAGAGGCTTCCCTAATATTTTCTGAGTTTTACATGTTCTTGTCTGTGACAGCAGGAAGCTTGTACTGCTGTTGTAGTGTCAGAGAGAGAAGCTTGCACTGCTGTTACTACGATGCACCTGTTCCCGGAAGACGGGCAGCTTGTACTTCTCTGCCCATGCTGTTCCTGTTCAATGAGGAATGGAAACCTGCACTGTTAATACCCAGCGGTACCTTTTATTGTGAGGGACATACCTGTGAGGAGAAATGGGACTAGAGTGGGCAACATAGTCCACACTGTCTCTCTGAGGCTGACACTGAATGGCCTTACTGTTCCAAATAACTGCAAACTAATACCCCTAATACTGTCCATTAACAATGACCCATGGCCCCAGCCTGCCTTATCATTTTTAGTTGGGTACACCTCGTTGCTTGTTGCGAACTTTCACACTCCTCCTAAAAATATTGACTAGCTTCGCCCCTGCCCATAACACAACCTATTTAGATGATTAATTCAAAACCGCAATCAGCATTAACTAGTGGAGCTCATATAGATGATTTCACTTTACATCAACAAGTGTTGGCTGAAGAAATGGAAAAAGTAACAAAAAATGGACAACCCTGGGAGTCACCTGAGAAACAAATAAAACCGCTAACTCACCTACCAGAAATGATCCAATGTTTAATCTACTAACACAGGTAACTGTATCAACAACCCCAAAACAGGCGACATCAACTAGCTTAATACCTGTCAACAATTAAATGAACTCTCAGACAAGTCAGATTCAACACTTGCTTTCAGTTCCAATCTACAGTGAAGGGACACAATCAGTCATGAGTAACTCGGATCATTTGACCACTTTTACAACACAACACATTGATACTTCTGAAGTGCTCCAGAAGATTGATGGATGTTTTAATTTCATGGCAAAAAAATTCTCTGCTCCCAATCAGACTTAACTACTCAGTGATCCCAAATTGAAATGACTTTCCCGGTATCACAGCTCTAACTGAGCGCTCTATTTCCAAGCTGGCGGCTCATCAACAGCTGAATGAGATCGCTCAGGGAAATTTACAACCAATCTATCAATTTAGACATCCAGACTACTAACTTAGCAAATAATTTTGTCAGCAAAATAAAACCATTTGGAACTCAACAAACTGATCATAGAGATAGCAAAGAATTCCTAGAGTTAGATTTTTGTCCAATGTACACAGCTGGAGGCCCACATGATATATTAAATAACCAAAACATACTGAAAATAATAAAGTATTTCCCGGAATTCCAGAGTATAACTTCAATTAGTTTAACAAGACTTCGATGCATTTATAATCAAAAACATAAATGTGAGGCGAGTAGAAGTATGTGGGATACCAGTATAACTGCTTTAAAACAAGCATTTGCAAGGCAATAGGTCTCACATTTGTGAGAGTTAGAGTTATTGGTGTTGTAAAATATGATGTATTTTATCCATATGGTTTGGTTTGGAGTAGATGTATGCGGTGTGGAGTAGAAATATGTGGGTTGGATTGTAATTGTTAGTTGTGGAACTGTGTGGTGTGGATTGGATAGGATTTGTGTAGTGGAATCATGTGGCATGGTGTGTACTGGAATTATGTGCAGTGGTATTGCATTTATGGAGTGTAATTAAGTGGAATGGTATTTTGAGGTTTGATGTGGAATTCTGCGGTTTGGATTGGATGTATGCGGTGTGTTGTGCAATTGTGTTGTTGAGTTATGAGTTTGTATTTGAATTATGGGGTCCGGAATGGAAATGTGTAGAGTAGAATTGTGTAGTGTGTAAGTGTATGCTGTTTAGTGTAATTATGCTGATTGAAATTATGTGATATAGTGTGGAGTGTATTTGTGTGGAGTGTGTTACCAAGTTTTAAAATGATGAAACAATTATAAAGAAAGGTGGCCTTTGTTTGTGCACACACCCCCCCCCCCCAAAAAAAAATACTTGCTTCCATTAAAACATGTCAGAAAAGCACAACTAAAATGTGTGAGATATGGGAGACTGAGAAGGGCTTTTCCCATTCTGTGAAGTGGAGGAAGGGGCATAAATTGCATTACACGACTGTGTGCATTGAAACTAAAACCTCAATGAAAAGTTAACGAGCACATGAAAGAGGTTTTCCGGGAGGCGAGAGCCTATAACTATTTTCCTGTTGCTTTGTTAATGCTGGTTGATTGTGAAAGTGGATGTGCTGCTTTATCGCTAGGTCATTTAAGTTTTCCTCTCAACCATTGAAAGTGCATGGATTTAGCAATCTGTTTTTTCACAGCAAAGGTATTTGATGCTTTACATGAGCCCCATTTATGTTACACACGGACAGAATCCTTGAACAAAGAATGCAGACCCTAGACTGCTATTTGTGCTTTCCAGAGTGTATTATCATAAAAAACAAATTCAGCGCCCTTTCCCCTGCTTTGTGTTTTAATATCACTGCTAAAAAGATAAGCCAACTAAAGGGTGTATTGGAGAAGTGTTGCTTGTAACCCAACAAACGTCACAAGTATTTTATACTAATGTAAATGGTATCATTTAATAGCACAATGTACCATATACATTCATCAAATGAAGCATTCTAGAAAAGTTTCATTTGCCTAAGCTCCACAGTTCTGAAAATATTTGCCAATTTCAAACTGCATTTTGCATTTGGTAAGTGTGAACTGTGAGGTTTACCAAGTCTAGCTTGAACTCAACCGCCCGGCATTGTTGCACTTGTAGTTTTGGCCTCCCTTGGGAGGCCCACCCCTCCTAGCCCAGATGGGAGAAATGCTGCAGTACGCTAAAACATTGGGACTGACTGCAAGCTGTCCACAGCATGTGTCTGCACGGCTTCAGTTTCCATCGATCAGAAGCAGCTCTCATCATAGGCAAAGCTGGAGACCCCTATTTGGAGTAAAGCGTTCCTGTTAATATGGTGGAACAGCACATGAAAAAGTACCTCAGCCTTAGTGAAAAGTGCTGTTAATAATACTTCACCGTAGTGAAACACAATATGAAAAATGGCACTTTAAAATATAGCACCATGGTGAGAAAGTACTGTAGAAACACCCCATAATATCGTGTAGAGTATAGTTAAACGTGAGAGCACTCAATGTTTGGAGTAAGTTGCCATTTAAATAAAATAGGCAATCTCGGCTTTACCACGATTGACTTTTAGGCAAATCCATTCTGATTTGAGTAATTAATACACCCTGAAAATGGTATTAAATGCCCATGGCAGGGAGCTGCGCCCCTATCTTCGCAGCACTTTCGTACATCCTGTATAATTTAAATGTCACTCTCCGAGACACTTTTAGCAAATAGACAATTTTTGGGTTGTTTTAAGTAAGAAATTGCTTTAATCTTTTCACTTTTGACTTTTTAGCAGCGAGACAGCTACCAAATGCTGGGCATTCATCATCGGTCTCTTAAGCAGAAGAGAGCAGCCAGAGGCTCGCCCAGGCGAGTAGAACTGATAGCTCTATGTTTACCTCCGTGTGTGCCCATCGTGTAGTAAAACTCAGGGCGCTCTGCTCACCATATGATCCGGTAGAAGAGTTCAAAGGCTCCGGGGAACACCAGGTCGTCGCTGGCTATAGCCCAGTGCCTGCCAAACGCCACCAGCCCAGGCATGCTTGGAGCGCGGGGAGGCTGTCTGCGCTACACCAGGGATCGATGGCATGCTCCGCTCTCTCAGGCGCAGTGGCGCACACGAGTCGTCCGAAGGAGTGGTCTCCAGGGCTGCTCTGTCCCCACTATTGACGATGAGCGCATCCCGGGGCTGACAGGCCCACGACCCCGGCCGCCTCTTCCTGCAGGGTCGACCCACAGTCACGAGCCGTGGCCTCGGCTACCACTGTGAAGCAACATTCCTGGCCCAGCTCCTCCTCAATTTACTGACTGCAACACCGGGGCCGGCTGTGAGGAGGCACCCCCAAGTTGCATGCCAGGAAGCATTTATGGCCCATCACGTTTACAGTAACTAGTGGTGCGCGCACACCACAGAGGAGTGGGGGAGGGAGCGCGGCAGCGAGGCGAACGCGCGCTGCTGCACGTGCTAGCCACCAGTGGGAATGGGAGGAGCAAAGGCGGGACATGTACCCGCCTTTGCCAAATTGCGTGCTGTATTTTTTTTTAAAAACACGCGAAAGCCACTAACAGCCAGAGAAAGCAAAACCACACGCACGAGCGCGTGGTTAGCTTTCTGAAGCCCCTACACGAGTTCTCGCGCTGTGCGTGCAGTGCTGTGCACTGCAACGCTAGGCGCGAGACCTAAATATGGGCAAGAAGAACCGATTTAGCACAATTGGGCATTACTCTTTTTTTAGACACTAGACTTAAGAACTAAATATATTCTTAAAGCTAGCCAGTTAACTAACCCCTCAAACCAATTTACATCACTGAGGATCAGGCATATGAAAGGCCCTGAGTTGACTAATGACTATATGATTTTTTAAATATCAATAAATAAGTCTGTTGAACCGCAGCAAAGTTTCACCATACCATTCCTGATCAATTCTAACTTTAGGCCTCCCAGCAGTTTTCTCATATTTTTTTTAAAAAGCACGCCAAAGCCACTAACAGCCGGAGAAAGCAAAACCACACGCAAGAGCGTGTGGTTAGCTTTCTGAAGCCCCTACACGAGTTCGCGCGCCTAGCGTTGCAGTGCTGTGCACGCTGTGCAGTGCTGTGCAGTGCTGTGACCGCTGTTGCAGTGCTGTGCACTGCAACGCTAGGCGCAAGACCTAAATATGGGCAAGAAGAACCGATTTAGCACAATTGGGCATTACTCTTTTTTTAGACACTAGACTTAAATAAGTCTGTGGAACTGCACCAAAGTTTCACCATACCATTTCTGATCAATTCTAACTTTAGGCCTCCCAGCAGTTTTCTCGTGTTCTCAGCCATGGAAAGGCCGGCGGAAATTGCTTTGGGGGCCTGTTACGGGCCCCCAGAGGTGTGGGGGCTAGGGGCTGCACTTGGGGGCTACCTATGGTACCCCCCTACATTGCCATACACAAGGGGACAGGCCCCGCACGGTGCCTGTCACGTTGTGCATGGCAATGCAAACCATGCACATTTAACATTGCGGATGGAGCTACACCCAGTAGCACCGTTCGCGATGTTAAATGCCAGAATGTGCCCACCAGCGTGGTGGGCGCACCCTAATTGGCCTTGTGGGACCGATGCACCTCTGGCGGTCGGTCCCAATTTCCTTTACGGTGGAATGGGACCCTAAGTGCAGAAATTAGTAAGTATACATTTGACCTTTTAACAGATCTCCGGTATCTTTCCTCAAATGGTAGATTTAAAACCAACCAACTAGATAAGAGCACTTTCCAGTCATCTGTAAGAACAATACCTTTGTTCACTACACAAAATTAAACTTATGTGAAAACTTTGAAATCCAGGCGGAGCAGTAGAGTGATTACAAACCTCAAGTGAAATCACTTTAGGTTATAGCATTTCTTTTAAAAATGGTTCCATTTATAAACATTGATTTATTTACTGTAATAAATTGTAAACAACTTAAATGGACTCCAGGTTTTAATGCTTAAACAACAACATACCATCAACAATTCATCGCAAACAGGTTAGGCGGCTTGTCCCCCTACTAACCAAAAAGGAATGGATCTCAGATTGGGAACAATTACTAACGTTAGTCTTATGTCATTGGTTACCTGATAGAACCTGTCCCATCAAGAGCGGCAATACCGTTCTCTTAAGGACACAAAATCCATAATTATTAATGAAAAAAAACTTGATCAAAGAGAATTGAGATTTTTCTTGAAAAAAACGTATTCAGCTGAATGTAACTCGCTGATTTAATCAGCTAAATTAACAAGGAGGACCAGGATAAAGGACGCAGTTAAGAGAATGCAAGAAGATGCTTGGACAGAATTGGTGGTGGCTACAAAAACAGGGGACCCCAAACAATTCTGGAGAGTGATCAGCCAAGAGACAGGCTCATACAGAACCGCCAATGATTGTTTTATTTCTAATGACACCTGGGTATTCTATATTAATACATTATACTCGTGCTACATACCCACCTTGCCCCAGATCACCAAAGAAAAAATCATTATGTTAATTAAAACACCATGATCCCCAAGAGTGGCAGGCACAAACGGTCTGCCAGTTGATGTTATAAAAGCAGATCCTCGCTCATGGAGCACCTTATTACATGATCTTCTTTCAAATGTACTTTCAGAAGGATTAGTACTTGAGTCATGGAAAGGTGAAAGTATTTACCCTAGTTACAAAAAAGTGTGGGCTGAAAATCCGTTCCGCTCGCGGAATTTGCGATTTTTGTGGCAATTTCGCGGGCCGCGAATTGCGCGAACTTGTAAAAAAATTCGCAGTTCGCAAGCTGGCGGATTTTTTTGCTTGGTTGCGCTTCAAAAATACAATCTTGCGCGTGCGGAGTTGACTTACCGTGATTCTGAGTTTGCCGAGTTGTTTTTCCTCCCAGTTTGCAAGCGCTGCACCATTTTGGATCTGGCTGCGTGACCGCGAGTACGTCATAGCGGCCCGCCATCTTGCACTGCGAGAGTTGCTGAACGGGAATACGTCATACTGGCCCGCGATCACGCACCGCGCGAGAAAATATTGCGAACACGTAGATGCGCCGTGCAGCTGACATCCTGCGGGAGATTTGAACGGCTCGCTTTCCCGAACTTGCAAAAATTGCAATTCTGCACAAGAAATCTACCGCAGGCAGCATAAACCTTCTGAAAATGATGATTTTGATCAGAATAACTCCTCAGATTGACATTTGGCTGCACTTTTTTGTGCAAGGAGTCCATTTTTGTGGGGGTGGGAGGAAGGAAGTGCCCCAGAGTCTCCAACTTCCTGTTCCTGTCCAGCAGGCTCCTCCCAGTGCTTTGTCCATGTCCTGGTCACTTTTCATTTGGATCCGGAGCTGAAAGGATTACTTTTTGTGGCTGCTGCTGGATATTTGTATTTGAGGACTTTTTGTTTGGATCACTTCTGGATTACTTTTGGATTTGAGATTTTACAAGTAAGTTGGTGTTGTTTGTTTGGGGCATTGCAGTTGCTGCATCTACAATTTTTAAACGTTTTCACAACTTAAAAGAAAACATATTGTGGGTAGGCACAGTATCCAGTAGTCCCAGGGTTAGTCATGGGTGCAAGACACAACTGTTTCTGTGAGTTTTGTTGAACTTAAAAATCATTTATGTCATTGAATTTAATAGCTCACTGTTTTATGTGGAATTGTTTTTTAATTTTGGGGTGCGTGTAAAGCCACACTAGCCAGTAGGCCCAGGGGTACTCAGTGGTGCATGGACCAAGGCTTTCTGTGGGGTCTCTTGAATATTTTAAACATCATTTAGGGCATGGATGTCATTGGATTGTGGTGTTTTTTGTGTGTTTTTCGATTTTTGGGGGTGGTGTTGGGGCCTGGCCATGTGGGTGGGGGCCATTTTGAGGCCTGGTCCAGGCAGGGCCATGTGGGTCGGGGTCAAGGGGCCATTTTGAAGCCAGGCAGTGTGCTTTGTGCCAGAGGCCTGCACCCAGTCAGCCCTACTTTCATCCATTATGCCCAGGGGTACTCAGTGGTGCATGGACCAAGGCTTTCTGTTGGAGGTCTCTTGAATATTTTAAACGTCATTTAGGGCATGGATGGCATTGGATTGTGGTGTTTTTTGTGTGTTTTTCGATTTTCGGGGGTGGTGTTGGGGCCTGGCCATGTGGGTGGGGGCGATTTTGAGGCCTGGTCCGTGGAAGGGCCATGTAAGTGGGGGTCAAGGGGCCGTTTTGAAGCCAGGCAGTGTGCTTTGTGCCATAGGCCCGCACCCAGTCTGCCCTGCTTTGTTTCATTCATTATGCACAGGGGTACTCAGTGGTGCATGGAGCAAGTCTTTCTGTGGGGTCTCTTACATTTAAACTTCATTTAGGGCATGGATGGCATTGGATTGTGGTGTTTTTTGTGTGTTTTTCGATTTTTATGGGGTGGTGTTGGGGCCTTGCCATGTGGGTGGGGGCCATTTTGAGGCCTGGTCCAGGCAGGGCCATGTGGGTGGGGGTCAAGGGGCCATTTTGAAGCCAGGCAGTCTGCTTTGTGCCATAGGCCTGCACCAAGTCTGCCCTGCTTTCATCCATTATGCCCAGGGGTACTCAGTGGTGCATGGACCAAGGCTTTCTGTGGAAGGTCTCTTGAATATTTTAAACATCATTTAGGGCATGGATGGCACTGGATTGTGGTGTTTTTTGTATGTTTTTCGAAGTTTTGGGGGTGGTGTTGGGGCCTGGCCATGTGGGTGGGGGCCATTTTGAGGAATGGTCCATGGAAGGGCCATGTGGGTGGGGGTCAAGGGGCCATTTTGAAGCCAGACAGTGTGCTTTGTGCCATAGGCCTGCACCCAGTCTGCTCTGCTTTGTTTCATCCATTATGCCCAGGGGTACTCAGTGGTGCATGGACCAAGTCTTTCTGTGCGGTTTCTTGAATTTAAATATAATTTAGGGCATGGATGGCATTGGATTGTGGTGTTTTTTGTGTGTTTTTCGATTTTTTGGGGTGGTGTTAGGGCCTGGCCATGTGGGTGGGGGCCATTTTGAGGAATGGTCCATGGAAGGGTCATGTGGGTGGGGTTCAAGGGGCCATTTTGAAGCCAGACAGTGTGCTTTGTGCCATAGGCCTGCACCCAGTCTGCTCTGCTTTGTTTCATCCATTATGCCCAGGGGTACTCAGTGGTGCATGGACCAAGTCTTTCTGTGCTGTTTCTTGAATTTAAATATCATTTAGGGCATGGATGGCATTGGATTGTGGGGTTTTTTGTGTGTTTTTCGATTTTTTGGGGTGGTGTTAGGACCTGGCCATGTGGGTGGGGGCCATTTTGAGGCCTGGTCCATGGAAGGGCCATGTGGGTGGGGGTCAAGGGGCCATTTTGAAGCCAGGCAGTGTACTTTGTGCCAAAGGCCTGCACCCAGTCTGCCCTGCTTTGTTCCATCCTTTATGCCCAGGGGTACTCAGTGGTGCAATGACCAAGTCTTCCTGTGGGGTCTCTTGAATTTAAACATCATTTAGGGCACGAATGGTATTGGATTGTGGTGTTTTTTGTGTGTTCTTCGATTTTTGGGGGTGGTGTTGTGGCCCTGCCGTGTGGGTGGGGGCCATTTTGAGGCCTGGTCCATGGAAGGGCCATGTGGGTAGGGGTCAAGGGGCCATTTTGAAGCCAGGCAGTGTGCTTTTTGCCATAGGCCTGCACCCAGTCTGCCCTTCTTTTATCCATTATGCCAAGGGGTACTCAGTGGTGCATGGACCAAGGTTTTCTGTGGGAGGTCTCTTGAATATTTGAAACATCATTTAGGGCATGGATGGCATTGGATTGTCGTGTTTTTTGTGTGTTTTTCGATTTTTGGGGGTGGTCTTGGGGCCTGGCCATGTGGGTGGGGTCCATTTGAGGCCTGGTCCATGGAAGGGCCATGTGGGTGGGGGTCAAGGGGCCATTTTGAAGCCAGGCAGTGTGCTTTGTGCCATAGGCCTTCACCCAGTCTGCCTTGCTTTGTTTCATCCTTTATGCCCAGGGGTACTCAGTGGTGCATTGACCAAGTCTTTCTGTGGGGTCTCTTGAATTTAAACACCATTTAGGGCATAGATGGTATTGGATTGTGGTGTTTTTTGTGTGTTTGTCGAATTTTGGGGGTGGTGTTGGGGCCTGGCCGTGTGGGTGGGGGCCATTTTGAGGCCTGGTCCATGGAAGGGCCATGTGGGTGGGGGTCAAGGGGCCATTTTGAAGCCAGGCAGTGTGTTTTGTGCCATCGGCCTGCACCCAGTCTGCTCTGCTTTGTTTCATCCATTATGCCAAGGGGTACTCAGTGGTGCATGGACCAAGGCTTTCTATGGGAGGTCTCTTGAATATTTGAAACATCATTTAGGTCATGGATGGCACTGGATTGTGGTGTTTTTTGTATGTTTTTCGATTTTAGGGGGTGGTGTTGGGGCCTGGCAATGTGGGTGGGGGCCATTTTGAGGAATGGTCCATGGAAGGGCCATGTGGGTGGGGGTCAAGGGGCCATTTTGAAGCCAGACAGTGTTCTTTGTGCCATAGGCCTCCACCCAGTCTGCTCTGCTTTGTTTCATCCATTATGCCCAGGGGTACTCAGTGGTGCATTGACCAAGTCTTTCTGTGCGGTTTCTTGAATTTAAATATCATTTAGGGCATGGATGGCATCGGATTGTGGTTTGTTTGTGTGTTTTTCGATTTTTTGGGGTGGTGTTAGGGCCTGGCCATGTGGGTGGGGGCCATTTTGAGGCCTGGTCCATGGAAGGGCCATGTGGGTGGGGGTCAAGGGGCCATTTTGAAGCCAGGCAGTGTATTTTGTGCCATAGGCCTGCACCCAGTCTGCCCTGCTTTGTTTCATCCTTTATGCCCAGGGGTACTCAGTGGTGCATTGACCAAGTCTTCCTGTGGGGTCTCTTGAATTTAAACATCATTTAGGGCACGGATGGTATTGGATTGTGGTGTTTTTTGTGTGTTCTTCGATTTTTGGGGGTGGTGTTGTGGCCTGGCCGTGTGGGTGGGGGCCATTTTGAGGCCTGGTCCATGGAAGGGCCATGTGGGTGGGGGTCAAGGGGCCATTTTGAAGCCAGGCAGTGTGCTTTGTGCCATAGGCCTGCACCCAGTCTGCCCTTCTTTTATCCATTATGCCAAGGGGTACTCAGTGGTGCATGGACCAAGGTTTTCTGTGGGAGGTCTCTTGAATATTTGAAACATCATTTAGGGCATGGATGGCATTGGATTGTGGTGGTTTTTGTGTATTTTTCGATTTTTGGGGGTGGTCTTGGGGTCTGGCCATGTGGGTGGGGGCCATTTTGAGGCCTGGTCCATGGAAGGGCCATGTGGGTGGGGGTCAAGGGGCCATTTTGAAGCCAGGCAGTGTGCTTTGTGGCATAGGCCTGCACCCAGTCTGCCCTGCTTTGTTTCATCCTTTATGCCCAGGGGTACTCAGTGGTGCATTGACCAAGTCTTTCTGTGGGGTCTCTTGAATTTAAACACCATTTAGGGCATGGATGGTATTGGATTGTGGTGTTTTTTGTGTGCTTTTCGAATTTTGGGGGTGGTGTTGGGGCCTGGCCGTGTGGGTGGGGGCCATTTTGAGGCCTGGTCCATGGAAGGGCCATGTGAGTGGGGGTCAAGGGGCCATTTTGAAGCCAGGCAGTGTGTTTTGTGCCATCGGCCTGCACCCAGTCTGCTCTGCTTTGTTTCATCCATTATGCCAAGGGGTACTCAGTGGTGCATGGACCAAGGCTTTCTGTGAGAGGTCTCTTGAATATTTGAAACATCATTTAGGGCATGGATGGCATTGGATTGTGGTGTTTTATGTGTGTTTTTCGATTTTTGGGGGTGGTCTTAGGGCCTGGCCATGTGGGTGGGGGCCATTTTGAGGCCTGGTCCATGGAAGGGCCATGTGGGTGGGGGTCAAGGGGCCATTTTGAAGCCAGGCAGTGTGCTTTGTGCCATAGGCCTGCACCCAGTCTGCCCTGCTTTTATCCATTATGCCAAGGGGTACTCAGTGGTGCATGAAACAACTCTCTCTGTGTGGTCTCTCTTCTATCAATGTAAACATACATTTTTGATTAGAAATAATTGCAATTTTTATTTTTGGTCTTTCCGTTTTTGGGTGTGCTGTAATAATAGTAAATTCCTAGTTGCAAATATTAATTGAAGCACAACATATTTATTTAACGCAACATTTATTTAACTGATGTTCCTCTGATTTCCTTTGGTTTTAGGTGCACAAAGAGAACCACGAATCAATCATCCTCATCGTTCATCATCAGTGCCAGGAAGAAGTCCTTCTGCAGTGTGTGCAGCCCAACGTCACGTGACGTCACGTGTGGCCACAGACAACTCTGCAACTCGTGCAACTGCGGCCTGCTGTTCTTCTGACATCTTAAGAAGATGGGCCAAAAGAAAGGCCACTTTAATTGCTCAATCACCATCGACCAGTGATGTTGCTGTTAACTCATCGCAAGAAAGTAGCATCCAATCAATGCAGGGTGTAACTCATCTGACGAGTGTTCAACCACAGCCGCAACGACAACCACAGGTGCAACAAGGAAAGGCGCAAGGAGAGGTGCAAGGAGAGGCGCAAGGAGTGGCGCAAGGAGAGGCGCAAGGAGAAGCGCAAGGAGAGGCATAAGGAGTGGCGCAAGGAGTGGCGCAAGTAGAGGCGCAAGTAGAGGTGCAAGAAGTGGCGCAAGTTGAGGTGCAAGTAGAGGTGCGTGGAGAGGCACATGGAGAGGCGCATGGAGAGGCACAACTGGCCACAATGCTTGTTCCTCCAGAAGTAGAGGCACATCAGGAAATCGAGATTCAAGCGGAGGTATCATCTGAGCAAGCCACTCCTCCTGATGATCCATTGTCTTCCAGATCCCCAGCAAGAAAAAGGTCAAGGAGGGCTAGTACAAGTTCTTCTTCAAGCCCCCTTCCTTCTGATGATCTTGATCTTGATTGGAACCCACCAATGCAGTCTGAGAGGGAGGCACGCCATGAGCCGACAAAGGTAGCTAAGCCTAAAAGGAAGGTTCCGGCAAGGCTTTCACTTATGGGTAATGACGACGAACAAGAAGTAGAAGTGGTGGATTCTGCTGCTGATGAACAGTCTGACGATGACGAGCGACCTAGTCATCACAGTCGTCACTCCAGCCCCAGCGGGCATGCAGCAGACAGTCATTTTTACCCTATCCCGAATTGCTGCTGAGCGGGATGTGGGTGGCATGGCACTGGTACCACCACCAACACAGGTAACTACTACACACGACCTACAGCTGCCATATTTTCTCTTCAGAAGGGCCGGCAGGGACCTCCATCTAGCTTGGCCTCCGTTACCTCAAGTAGTTGTGCTGTAACTGTAAGTGCACAACAGAGTCAAATTCGGCCACGCCCATCCTCCACTTCATCTGGCATTGAAAGTAGCACCTCTACCACCACTACCAGACATCTCAACGCAACTCCCCAGTTTGGGACTTCTTTAGTGTTAGCAAAAAGGCGGAAAACCTAGTTATTTGTTCGATTTGTAAAACGGTAGTTAGTCGGGGTAAGCTTGGTACCAACTATGGTACCGGAGGCCAGAGAGGTCATCTCTAAAAACACCACACTATCCAGTGGGAGGCGCACCTAAGTAAGATCCGAGAAGCCAAAAGTAAAAATACAAATGTAGACATTGATATTGCATCTGATGACGAAGAGGAGCTGATCGTGCAGGGGGGAGGTGAACAACCAAGAGACATTTTTTCTGGTACACATAGAACCCCTGGCAGCAGCACTGCAGTGGTAGCGCCCACACCCTCCTCTACCCCAACAACATCAAGGAGGCACAGTAGTCTGGTAGAGACATCAATGCGAAAAAGTACATCAATGAACCTAACTGGGTTGAAGAGGTCTGCATCCTCATCACATATGAAAACGGTCCAGACCACCATTAAAAACGTGTTTTGGTCGGAGGCGCCATTGGAACGCAACCACCCAATGGCACGTCTTTATAATGCAATGCTGGCTAAAATGTTAGTGCTGGACCTTCTCCCTTTTTCTTTCGTGGAAGGGGTGGGTTTTCGACAATTTGTGGCAACAGTCTGCCCTAAATGGAAGGTTCCTAGCCGGTCCTATTTTGCCAGAGTTGCGGTTCCAGCACTACATCAAGATGTGCTGGAGGTGATTGGGGCTGCTTTGCAGAAGAGTGCTGTTCACACTATCCACCTGACAACAGACATGTGGACCAGTTGCCAAGCCCTTGATTACATGTGCATCAATGCACACTGGATCTCTTTTGCAGGGGTTAAAGAAAAGATGTCTGCCGGTGTTGACCCTGCCACAATTTTTCAAGCTAGTCGGAAACATGCAACAGTAGCCATGTTTGCTATGGAGAAATCTCATACTGCAGTAAACATTTTGGAGGAGTTTAACAGTAAGGTCTTTGAATGGCTGCATCCAAGAAAGCGCATGATTGGTTATGTTTCCACGGATAATGGCAGTAATATAGTTAGGGCCATGAATGATGGTTGCTATTTCAGAGTGCCGTGTTTGGCGCACAGTATTAACATTGTTGTTCAAGATTTCTTGAAAAAAGAAAACACAGTCAGCAAGTTACTGACCACCTGCCGAAGAATCTGCACACATTTCAGCCATTCTTTTAAGGCCCAGAAGCAGCTGAGGAAACTATAACATGAATATAGAGTGCCAGTCAGAGGACTCATCCAGGAGGTGGTAACACGTTGGAACTCAACCTTCTACATGCTTGAGGGTCTGTCTGAGCAGTGCTTGGCAATCAATGAGTATATCTTTGCACTGGGTTCTTCTATGAAAGACATGAGGCTAGAGTTGGAGGAATGGGACCTAGTTAAAAGCCTGACAGACATGCTTCATCCTTTTGAGGTCTTCACGCGTGAAGTCAGCAGGGAGGACTGTACTTTGGGCAAAGCTATCCCATTGTTGCGCATGCTAGAGCACCAACTGCAGGAGGTGTCTTCAACGTTCAAATATGATACTGATAAGCAAGACGCATATCCGTTGGCGGAGAGCTTATTAACCCACCTAGTTGACAATGAAAGGCTCAAGAAAATACATACAGAACAACATTACATTTGTGCCACTAGTCTGGATCCACAGTACAAAAAAAGGCACTGGCCAGCAAAGCATTCATTCCTTTTACTGAAGCAGATGTTTCAAAGTACAAACATTGGCTAGCTCTGTCAGCCACTCGGTTCGAAAAAGAGCGGCAGGAAATTGAAGGAACCGGCAGAAGTACTACTAAATCAGCAGGCCATCCGGCGTCAAGGTCCACTTCTGTGGCCGAAGGCAGTCACTTTCCCTCACAGCCGTTACCTACACCAGCAACCGTATCACCATCCTCACCTGCACCAGGCCCAGCCATAATATTGTCGGAAGCGGATTGGATAACTCATCAAGGGTTTGCTCGTTTCAGTGCTGATGCAACGGCCACAGATGGTACGCAAAGTGGAGCAGCCCTGGATGACCTTGAGTGGACGGTGCAGGCCTTTCTGGATGACCCAACTGAGGTCTACATTGATTACAACCCATTGGTGTATTGGTATGGGAAAAGGCCTCACTGGCCACCGATCACCAAGCTGGCTCTAAATTATTTGTCTTGCCCACTCGCAAGCGTGTCTTCTGAACGTGTTTTCAGTGCTGCTGGTGCCATTGTAACTTCAAAAAGGACCCGCCTCTCGCCCAAAAATGTGGAGATGTTAACAATGATCAAGATGAATCAGCACTTCATACCACCAGATTACAAAATACGTGAATCCATGCAGGAAGAAGAGGACACCGACTTAGGTGACGGAAGTTCTCTGTTAGCTGACCTACTCCCGTCTCAATTCACAGAGTTTGAGGACGAGCTCTACTTCCCTGACACCTAGGCCTGAAACTGACTTCTTTTTTTTTTCGTCCTGACTCCTTATTCACTTTTACTCCTGTGTGTCTTTCTTTGTTTTGCAACTTTTACCACAACAAAACTCTAATCACAACAAATCCATCAGCAGCACTGTCTTCGTCTTATTATTGAAGGTGCCGCTGTCTGCAATCCTGAAGTTCACAAGTTCACAACTTAGTCATGCTCCTCTATACTCCCCCTATCCATTTCCCTCAAGGCAGATGGCTGGATTACGCAGAATGAAGAAACTGTCGCTTCGTAGACGAGCCCCCTCAAAAGAAGTGGGACTGGAATTACTGACTATATGCTGATTGCTGACAGTTACTTCTGAAATTGACACAAGAGGCTGCCCTGTGGGCCTTCACTTTAAGAACAAGATGCGGACAAAAAGTGGAACAGGTAATGAATAATGAGATGGCATGCAGTGGAAAGCACTGGCTGTCTGGCTCTGATGAAAGCAATTGCTGTTTGTTTGTTGTGCATGAAATGAATCATATGTCTTCTTTTATTATTTAATCTTTTACACACTAAATGTAACTCAAGTCTACTCTGTTTTTTTACCTTGTTTAATTCAAATTGTACTTCTACTGCAGGGGCCACTACGTTGCATTTTTTAATATGCAAAATGTCCTTGGACTCACTGTGTGTGTAGTCTGCAACTGCATGAACAACATTGAGTTTGACAATATACCATGATGATGGTGAGTCTTGATGATCAAAGTTACATAATATCTTTTTTCTTTACAGGCACTCACTTGGATGGATGGATCATCATTGTCGGTTTACGGAAGAACTATGGCCATTTCCTGAGTGGCAAACAGCTAAACCAGTCAGTCAACAACAACTACAGCAGAACTACATGTCTGTCTAGTCGTGGTATGGAGTGGTCGAGCCAGTGTAGTGTTGTTATGCCAGAGTCCAGACAGCAGTTCATGTAAAATTGCGGCTATGCGGCTTGCTGCATACAATTAGATATGCTTTGTCTGTTTGTGTCAAAGAGGTATGCTACATCAGGTTGCTTCACTCCGTGGTGCCTGCCTTGACCGTCTGCATGGCCCTGGCCTGCTGTGTACTAATTACTATCCTTGAAAAGGAGACTCAGAGTACACACTATAGAAATGATGCTTGCATGTTATACTGTCGCCTCTGAAACTGAAAGTGTTATTTTTGCACTACACACCGTTCCTTATATTTTTTTCTCCATGGAGTTTTAATATCACTTTCTGTTTTTCCATCAACAATTACAGGCCGGCTTTTACCCTGTGCGATGGGAAAAACGATTAACTCAGGCTTACCATTAGCGATCCGCAATTCCGCATCCGCCAGGCAGGCAGTGGACAGTGTGTCTGGTCACCACGATTGATCGACGGAGCGTCAGATGGAATGGAGGAGTACCGCGAATAAGAGGAATGGCTGGATGCATGCAACTTCCCAAATTGAACAGGACAACTACAACATACAGTTACAGTATCCTCTTCACTTCTTATCTTTTAAATACTGTTATTGTTGTGAACTTCTATGAGTGTGACTCTGTGCTTTTGTTTGCTCTCTGCTTCAAATTCATCCCTCCAGCTATTTGATAAGTTTCTTTGCTATTTTTAAAACTAATGTAATGTACTAACAAGTATTTATTCTCTCTGAGGACAGATAGGCAAGTGAAATTGTGTAATTACTGCAGCCCTCTACTGTCAAATTGTTTCTTCATAGTTAGTAAGTTGTAGTAAGTACTACTTTTCAGTAACCTAACCATCCATTTAGCAAACAACTTCATGCATGCAGTAGTGCACTTCCTTTATGTCCCTTAAAAGATTTATGGATATCTTCGTATCCAAAGATTTGTTTTTCTTCATTTGTTGTTTGTCCATGCTGCGTTTTTCTTTCTCTCTTCACAAAACTTACCCAAAAAACCCCATTCTCATCCAATTTTCAAACCCTAACCCTCTTCCCCCGGGCTGTGTGGTTTTCATTGAGGTGTGACTAAATGACAACAATAATTCCACACACTTGCTGGGAAGGATAAGGTCAAAGCAACAGAAAATCAATGTCAAGGCTTGTGAAGGAATTCAAGGATATATTCTTACTGTGTACTGTTCTATCCATCGTACTGTTCTAATGCTACGCTCAGGCCACTCAATGTTTCATTTCTTTTTTTTCATATGCTGCTACTGCCAGTGTGTACCACTACTACTACCACCACAACGATGACATTTCATCTGTCCAGGATTCCATAGCCAACCTTAATCGCCATTTGCCATGCACCCAGCCCTGTAGGAGGAGAGGAGAGACTGACGGTAGTACTAGTAAAGTAGTAGGATAATTGAATTCACTAACTCTGTCAGTGGCACTTTTGTACAAATTTGGGCGATTAGACAATTTGAATCAACCAGCCAGTTAAGTTTCAGGAAAACAAACGTACAGTTAACCTCCCCCCGCCTCCCCCACAAAACAGTAAAAAAAACACGTATGCTATGTTTAAGTAGAAATAAATAATTATTAGAGCCCTAACAAAAATAAACTATCCCAAAAGAAGACCCGACCTACCCCCCCTCCCTAACCCCAACGAATGTCCATGAAATCAAAGTCCCCAAAGTCCAAAAACCCAACGCCCAATTCCCACCCCCCCCCAAAAGTCTTTAAAAAAGGGACAAGGGACAGTCTCTTCTCTACTTCCGCCGGCGGTGTCCTTTGGCCAGGTGGTCACAATGCTCTCTGTGGAGGTCTTCAAGCATAGTTTTCAGCCTCGCCACTTCCTGCTCAAGGTTGGACACTCTCAGGGTCAAGCGGTGCAGACGAGCCTTGCACCTGCTGTGGGGGGCAGCAGATTGTTTTGCTGCTTGGCGGTGGCGGTGGCAGTGGGACCACGGCTCCGTATCACTGAAGTCTTGCGCTGACTGGATGACCCATGGTGGGCGGAGGAGGATGCAGCTGTCGTGGATGTTGATGTCGACTGCGACTGCGTGTCCTCCTCCTTCTGGGCCACCAGCTGCCGATATTCAGTGACAATTGCCTCCAGCTTCCGTTGCCGGGCCCGTCTAGCCAACTCCTTCCTTGTTAGTTTGGAAGGAGCATCTATATGAAGAAAGAAAAACATACTGTAACCAATGCTCTTTCAGATGAACACAAAATAATTCAGCAGAAAGTTGTGGTACAGTAGCACTAGCAACTTGCAAGCACAGTACATAACATTTGTGGCACGTATCTATCTAACCTTCCACTTCGTCGCCCTCTTCTCTAACATTAGTAGGAGTTTCAGGAATTCTACTAGCACTATATGGACTCACTACATTAGACTCAGACAGTATACCAGTCTTCTTCTTCTCTCTTGTTTAGCGAAATTGGTATGTAAACTTGTGGAAGCCGGCATAATGCCAGCGCAGTCAACTTGCACCCGAGAAAAACAGACACAAGCCATGATGACACATACTTGCGTTACTTTACCAGTCCAGTACATGCAGGTGGTGAAGCTCTTACTTTTCCATTACCGGTGGCACTGGCCATACTCTTTTAAAAGGGCTACTGCTTAATTAATTAACTTTCAACCTGCACTGCCCCTGACTACTACAAAAGAAAAATGAAGAAGATATATAATATGATCATCTATCCCTTCACAGGATATTTGCTTACATATGGGATGACTTTCAGTGCTCTGTTTTTTATTGAGTGAACACCGATAGGCCACACATGAATGACAGAGTTGTAATAAAGTTATTAACAGAGGTAGTGAGTGGTCCCCGTAATCGCTGGATATATGCTGTGCTTGCAAACTACTGTTACTAGTCATGGTAGTATTCAGAAAAATTACAACTTCTTTTCCTCGGCTTTGTTACTCTGGCACGGACGTGTGGTGTTACATGCTCTTCAAAGTAACACATCATCCAGTGACCGTCTACTCTGTCTACATACACCTATGCTATCTATGAGGAAGATAGTACCATGATCCAGGCATCCATCCATTCAAAGTAAATGTCAATCATTCTTCTTAATGTCTCAACTGGACAAACCTTTACTTTTTCTCACGGAAAAACAACCTTTTTACTTTATTTTGGAAACCGCCAGCCATGCATCCGTGCTTGACTTGCATTTGAATTTGAACCAAAGGATATATTGCGCACACGATACAGTTTCTGTTTCCTCCACCCAGGCAGTCCTCTTTTTTTCTCCTTCCACCCATCCTTGCTTCAGCCTTCAACCGTCCATGCATCATATTCCCAGACACCTCAGGCAGCATTCAAAAACGCGTATCATTCTTTGCCAGTCATTACTTTTCACTCACTCGTCCTTCCTCACACCCTTCTTTCCCTTTTCGTTCATTCCATCCGTCATGTTCATCTCTGATCTGACTTGGCTTCTCAATAAAACTTTCCCAGCTGAGTTGAAGTCAAATTTAGAGGAGGTCATTGGTTACTCGTCAACTCCCGCCGCTAATGCTTTTGCTAATGAGAAGTCAAGGGCGAATGTCTTCTACCTGGTTGACAAAAACTTAGTTCTAAATTTGTAAGTCTTCTTAACAGTAAAGTGTACTTGTACTGTACAACATATACATCGCTGCAGAGAGCCCACTCTGCAGTCTGCAATCTCAATAAGTAAGGAATATAATAGCTTACCACTGCCCACCACTACCGTGGCCTCCGCCCCTGGAGTGCCCACCTCCACGCTGGCCCCGGCACTGGTCTTTGGCTGTGCCGATGGTGTTACGCCTAGAAAATACATTTGATATTTTTGGATGCCATATACACCACTCCCTGATTTGTTTAGGAATGAAATTTGTTTACTAGTACTACATAAACAAATGTAATAATTTGTGACTCTCTAGTGTAAACTACAAATTTCCCGTCCTTCAGGGAAGGGTGTTTTTTTAATTATGCTTAGCCATAACATGTGATGCTACACTTTTTGGCACAACTGATGAATGATTGCTTTTTAACACGCACCATTTTCTCACAACAGACAGAAGTTTCCCTTCTATGAACAAGAGCAAGATCATCATCATATCATGTTGGTCGGAATCGCCAACGATTCATCCACACCAAGACTTTAACCAGGTGAGGGCTCTCCCACAATTAATGTGTGAAATCAGCCACTTTTTAGTCGTTCACCGTTTGTTATATGACATTGATTTTAATAAATGTTTTTATATAATGCGCAACGGAAATGTAATATACAGAGTACACACAGAGCTAGTTGTTTTACTTTTAATAAATCTTTAAAACTTACATAGACTCTGTGGTTTTTGGTCATGAGTGAGTGAGCGAAAGGGTTTGCAATTTGCAAACATGAGTCAGTGGCTCTGAGAGGTCGGGACTCTGACTCCGTAGTCTTATGTTCTGAGTTGTATAATCATTGGGGATCATCGCTGCATTCAGGAGCTAAATAATGACTCTGACACACTAACTAGTCAGCAAGGAGATTGGGGGTTCAACTTCTGTTATGACTGAGGTTTGTGGAAAGTCTAACGGTGCCTATTATAATTTATAACCAATACCCTATTTCTTGTCCATAGTTATGTTTGTGCAGAATAGTCCCTGCAACAGTAGTAGTATGGATTGTCCTCCTATCCAAACAAAAAGTAAACTAGTATCTTATTCTTTGTGGCCATTGACATTTTATTGTTGGGAATTGTCAAAGCATAAACATTTAGAAGACTTCGATAGACATTATGGACAACCCAGAGGACTGCACTCAGTGCATAGAGCTATTGCTGAATAGAATAGGAGTTTTGTTTAACACCTTTTGCCAACTGTGCAAGCTTAGCTAGCTAGTCAGACAGACTAATAATAATCTAGTAGTACCACAGAAAGTTATAGTAGAGGCAGGATAAGAATTTAAAAACAAGACGATTTAGGAAACAAGCATTGGAAATGCAATAGGGCTCGCATTAGGAAAGTTTGCGCTATTGGTCTTATAAATGATTTTTTTAATGTATGTGTAAAATAGCTAAATTAATAGCTTTGTCATTTACAATGCCAATAGTTATAACTTTCGCAAATGTGACACCTATAGCATTTGTAATGCAACATGTTTTGTATTTACGTGACTTAGATGTATTGATATTACAAATAACAATGGATTTTAATTTTTAAAAATAATTAATACTTAAATAATGTATTTAATTTGTAATGGCAATAGCTTAAACTTTTGTAAATAACTTTTGTGAAGATTATGTTCAGTGTTTTTTATTGTGACGAAAATCCAAGAACAGAAGTGAAATATTAACATCCTTTTGTGATTTGTAATAAAGCGTGAAAGCTTGAAAACAGCTTGAAACATTGAAAGAACATATTTGAACCAGTGATGCTGTGGTTGCGCTGAGTGATGCTGTGGTTGCGCTGAGTGATGCTGTGGTTGCACTGAGTGATGCTGTGGTTTCGCTGAGTGATGCTGTGGTTGCGCTGAGTGATGCTGTGGTTGTGCTGAGTGATGCTGTGGTTGCGCTGTGTGATGCTGTGGTTGCGCTGAGTGATGCTGTGGTGGTGCTGAGTGGTGCTGTGGTGGTGCTGAGTGATGCTGTGGTGATGCTCGGGTGGTGCTGAGTGATACTGGGGTGGTGCTGAGTGATGCTGGGGTGGTGCTGAGTGATGCTGGGGTGGTGCTGAGTGGTGCTGTGGTGGTGCTGAGTGATGCTGTGGTGGTGCTGAGTGATGCTGGGGTGGCACTGAGTGATGCTAGGGTGGTGCTGAGTGATAATGTGGTGGTGCTGAGTGATAATGTGGTGTTGCTGAGTGATGCTGGGGTAGCGCTGAGTGATGATGTGGTGATGATGAGTGGTGCTGTGGTGGTGCTGAGGGATGCTGGGGTGATGCTGAGTGATGATGTGGTGATGGTGAGTGGTGCTGAGTGATGCTGGGGTGGTGCTGAGTGATGCTGTGGTGGCGATGAGTAATGCTGTGGCGTTCAGTGATGCTGTAGTGGCGCATAGTGATGTTGTGGTGCCCCTGAGTGATGCTGTGGTGGTGCTGAGGGGAGCGGGACGAGAGGAGAGAGGTAAGAGGGTAGAGAGTAGATAGGAGAAGAGAGGTGAGGGGAGAGAGGAGAGTAAGGAGAGGGGAGAGTGAAGAGAGGGTTGAGTGAGGAGAGGGGAGAGTGAGGAGAGGGGAGATGGAGAGGAGAGAGGGGAGTGAGGAGAGAGGGGAGTGAAGAGAGGGTAGTGAGGAGAGAGGGGAGTGGGGAGAGAGGGGAAAGAGAGGGAGGGGAGAGAGGGATTGGAGAGTGAGGAGAGGGGAGAGAGGGGAGTGAGGGGGAGAGAGGGGAGAGTGGTGAGAGGGAATAGTGGTGAGAGGAGAGTGGTGAGAGGGGAGAGTGGGGATAGTAAATTTGCAAAGCTGTGTATTCCATTAATCAGAGGTAGATGACCCCAGTGACGTGTGCACATAAGAAAACAAACCCCCACTTTTTGCGGGGATAGGGACTGCCGTGCCTCCTAGGGCCGGAGTGCACATGGTAACCAAGAAACTTACAGGATGCTATCCCTCCATACAGAGAAATGCAGACCCGAATGCTCCGTCATGCTGGGGAAAGGAGGAAGCCCTATGGTGTGGGTGCATAGGAGAAACAAACTAACACTGCATGCGGGGACTGGGCTGCCGTGATTTTGAGGCCCAGAGTGCACAAGGTAAACAAGAAACTTGTAGAGATGCTTAACCCGTCTTCAACGTAAGTGGCAAAAGTGCACACTAAGATGTTCTCAGTTGAAAAGTATAAATAAATGCGAGTTTGAGAACAAAGCCTCAGAATTTACAGCTGCTTTGGAGATGAACACTTGGTCTGGGAGATTGGCAGTCAGCGTGCGGTCATATCCATCTGCATTAATATATTCATGCACATAACATTCTTGTGTTGACAGTGCAGCTCAATATGAGTCTGTTGTACAAGAAAAAATAAAAGGAGAGAGGGGTTACGCAACGGGCTTGCAGGCAGCCTATGCAAGGAATGAAAACTGAAGTAAAATAAAGTCTGTGACCGGTCTTGCGCGACTATGTCTGAATGGAAAAGAAGAGCATCATCTGTAAACGCATAGGAAATGCTCGTATGAGACTATATGCATATTCTGTGGCAAGAGGATCTTGCGGGGGCCCTTATGATCATGCAGGGGTAAAATAATAAGAAAGACAAGTCCTCTGCATTGCTGTGGTGGGGAGGGGGGGCGGGGAGAGGCAAGAAGGGAAGAATAGGGGAGAGTAAGGGTGACGAGACGCACGGGGAGCAGCAGTGAATAATTAGGGGAGGAGAAATGCCAGAGCGCACGCTGGGGGAAGCTTGTGGGAGGGAGGCTGGTGGCTTTGATGCGTGCATGCGCTTTTTTCATGGGCAGTGCATCAAAACGCCCGTTTAGTTAAGCTCTCGTTAAGCCCCAATATGTCTCGACATTTGCAATGCGCAAGCGCATTGGCAGAAGTCGAGCCCTAAAAATATAAATATGAGGAACGTTTGGAAAAAATAGGTGCTGTAAAAGATAGGGAAGTATAATTATTAATAACAGGAAAACTTACTGGGGCCTCTTGCCTCTGGGGGAAGCTGATGTACGAAAACAAAAAGTAACTGTGGGTCTATGAAAACAGGCTGTTAATTAATGTCTGACATCTAACTCAATACCAACTCATGCATAAAGTCAAAATAAGTGAGTTAACTTAACCTGGCCAACCTCTGACTCAAACAACTTGTTGACACCCCACCCATGCAGCCGGACACACACTCGACCCTATCTTCACTTCCAGCAAGCATATCTCCTTCGATCGCACCACAGCTCTCCATTGGACGGACCACAGCTGTGTTCACTTCAGCTACAAAACCTGCTTAACACCCGCTCGGTCCACAGACACGCAACTGAACTCTGGGACCTACTCGACACTGCGTCACCGGACATCGCCTTCCTCACAGAAACATGGATGAACACATCATCAGCACCCGACATCGCCATAGCCATACCGGACGCTTACAAGATTATCCGAAAATACCGCACCAATCAAACAGGAGGAGGCATCGCCATCATCCACAGGAACACCATCAAAATCACGACCAGCTCCGACGATAATCTTGCAACCGCCGAACATCTCCACTTCCAGATCCACACAGACCCCAGGACCACACTTAGAGGCACCCTCATCTACAGGCCTCCAGGTACTCGCACTCAATTCAGCGATGACATCACGCACTTCGTCAGCCCACATGCCCTCGCCTCCGAGAACTACATTCTTTTAGGAGACCTCAACTACCACCTTGAAAACAAACACGACAGCAACACCACCACCCTTCTGGACAACCTGGCCAACCTCGGACTCAAACAACTTGTTGACACCCCCACCCATGCAGCCGGACACACACTCGACCCTATCTTCACTTCCAGCAAGCATATCTCCTTCGATCGCACCACAGCTCTCCATTGGACGGACCACAGCTGTGTTCACTTCAGCTACAAAACCACCCTAAACCACAACCGCCCACAACCTATTCCTCGGAGAAACTGGAACAAAATCACCTCCGACCAACTCCTCACATCACTAAACCAAAACCCTCCCACCCTCTCATTGGACCCAAACCAAGCGGCCACCAATCTCAAGCAATGGATCACCCACAGTGCTGACGAATTAGCACCCCTGAAAAAGCACCAGATCAAATCAGCCAGCAAAAAGGCTCCCTGGTTCAACGATGACCTTAAAAAATCCAAGAAGCTATGCCGCACCCTGGAGAAAACATGGAGAAAAAACCCAACCACCGACAACATGGCCACCCTCAAGGCAGCCACCTGCAAACACCACCAACTGATTCGATCCGCCAAGAAATCAGCATTCAAGGATCGTCTCGACAACAACTCTCACAACAGCAAGGAACTCTTCAAAATCGTCAAAGAATTCACCAACCCCACCGCAGCATCTAACGACATCACTCCCTCCCAAGACCTCTGCGATGCGCTATCCTCCTTCTTCTACAACAAAATTGCCGACATCCACAACAGCTTCGAGAATTCTCCCAGCGATCAGCCCTGCCCACCCCCCTCAGATCCTACTCCGCCAACTAACAACCTTAGCAACTGGAACCCAAACACCACTGAAGACACCATCCGCCTAATGAACTCCATCCACTCTGGCTCGCCAACCGACCCCTGCCCCCACTACATCCTGAACAAAGCTGACTCCATCATCGCACCCCATCTCCGTGATGTCATCAACTGCTCGTTCAACTCTGCCACCTTTCCAGAAAGCTGGAAACACGCCGAACTCAGCGCCCTTCTGAAGAAACCCACAGCAGACCCCTCGGAACTTAAAAACTACCGACCCATATCCCTCCTCCCATTCCCGGCCAAAGTCATTGAGAAAGCCGTCAATAGCCAACTCGCCACCTTCCTTGAATCCAACAACTCCCTCGATCCCTCTCAGTCCGGATTTCGAGCCAAACACAGCACCGAAACCGCCCTCATCGCAGCGACTGACGACATCCGAACACTACTAGACAACGGAGAAACAGTGGCCCTCATTCTACTCGACCTCTCCGCCGCTTTTGACACAGTCTGCCACAGCACCCTTATACAACGCCTCAGCAACATCGGCATACAAGGAAAAGCCTTGGACTGGATCATCTCATTCCTCGCTGGGAGAACTCAAAGAGTTCGACTTACCCCATTCAACTCAGAGGCCACTGAAGTCATCTGTGGGGTACCACAAGGATCTTCACTCAGTCCCACCCTCTTCAACGTTTACATGAGTCCACTCGCATCCATCGCGCGTCAACATCATCTCTTATGCCGACGACACCCAATTAATCCTTTCCCTCACCAAAGACCCCAACATCGCCAAAACCAATCTTCACGAAGGCATGAAAGAAGTAGCCGAATGGATGAAACATAGCCGCCTAAAACTCAACTCAGACAAAACCGAGGTGCTCATCCTAGGATCTTCCCCCTCTGCCTGGGACGACTCTTGGTGGCCCTCCGCTCTGGGCACAGCACCCACTCCCACAGACCATGCACGTAACCTTGGCTTCATCCTAGACTCCTCTCTCTCGATGTCCAGACAAGTCAACGCAGTCTCATCCTCCTGCTTCAACGTACTTCGCATTCTCAAAAAGATCTTCAGCTGGATCCCCCTCGAGACAAGAAAGACTGTCACCCACGCACTGGTCACGAGTCGACTGGATTATGGAAACACCCTCTACGCCGGAATCACAGCAAAATTACAGAAAAAACTCCAACGCATCCAAAACGCATCAGCGAGACTCACATTAGACATCCCTCGCCAAGATCACATCACCGGACACCTAAAAGACCTCCACTGGCTTCCCGTCAACAAAAGAATTACTTTCCGCCTTCTCACCCACGCACACAAAGCCCTCTACAATCTAGGACCCGAATGCCTCAACACTCGACTGTCTTTCTATAAACCCACCCGCCAACTAAGATCGTCCAATCAAGCCCTCACCGCAGTCCCGCGCATCCGAAAATCCACCATGGGTGGCAGATCATTCTCCTTTCTTGCTGCCAAGACCTGGAACTCACTCCCCACTCACCTCCGCCTTACTCAAAACCACATCTCCTTCAGAAAAGAACTTAAAACCTGTCTATTCGACAAATAATGAACCCCTTCCCCAAGCGCCTTGAGACCCTCTGGGTGAGAAGTGCGCTATACAAATGCCCGACTTGAACTTGAACTTGAAAGTGTGAAAGTACCCATCAGTTATCGTTTGGTGCCGCCCTTGTCATCACTTGGGACTCCTTACACCATGGAGGGTATTCCTGCATCCATACAATGTGTGGATAATATAAGTGGATGCCCCAGTGTAAATAAGGGTGTTTAGAAGGTAACCGTATGCTGATAACTGAAAAGCAGTGCGTGATAAAGTGTGTGAACTAAGTGAAAAATATAAAATTGGAGAGTGGAGAGGAAAATAAATTTATTAAGTACCTCTCTAACTTCCAATAATTAAAACCAGTGCGGGAACATAGTAGTTTAAGCAAATAGCTACTATTTAGATTATATAGGTCAACATGTTTCTGCAGTGTATGGACCCTGCTAGGTGTCCTCTGCTTTCTTCAGGACCAAACTTCGCTACTGCATTGTTGTGAATGAGTGACAAGTGCAAATAAAAAATCCAATAGTGTCACCTGGATGTCTTGCATATCTCTAGGTCCTCCCAAGTTCCGAAGGAGGTAATGTCCAGGATAATTGAGTGATCATGTCAGATAAACAAAACAACAAGCAAAAAAGACAAACAGACATTGGCGTTTGCAAAATTAGCATTCCATTCAATGGTAGGTATAAGGAGATTTAATACCATTAGTGTCTATGAGTGTACACATGAGGCCCAAACTTCAGCCTGTCGTCCACTTACCTATTGGGTAGGACGATGGTGCTACGCCTCACCTGGCTGCGGCTCAGGTAGGAAGAGCACCGCTCTAGTAGAAAAAAGCAGGAATAAAGATGTCAGGGATAGTTATTGTGTATCACTGGCACCTTGTCATCATTATTCAAAATGTAGAGTGCATCAGAAAGGAAAAAACATGGTCTTCACTTGAAAGTGTGCTATTAATTTGGGGCTATTGTTGTAAATACACCGAAGAGCTACGATTCATTCAAGTCATAGCCAAAGTTTGAGAATGTTGTTTAATCTTGAAAGAAGCCAACTTGTCTTTGTAAATATGCTGACTCTTTGTCATACTGTATTGTCGCACCACCATAGAGATCAGTATAGGTAGAACTGACCAGTGTGTTTAATAACGAACTACTGCATGTTCCCAATTGGGACAATCGTATTTTAAAGCCTACATGTTCTAAAGCCTACATGGTCTCAGAATAGCTGCTCTTATTGTGCAGTCTCCCTACAAGTATGCCACGCGACCTGGGTAATAAACGGGAGGCATACATAATGTCACACAGCCTCTACGTATATGTAAAGTCCTGTCTGAGTTCTTTGTCATTGCCCCCTCGATGTTCTGACAAGATTCCTTCTGCTGAGCGTGCCCGGCAACTTAAATGGGGCCTTAATTAATTATTTGCAAGTTTATATAGCGCTAGGATCGACTCCCGGAGGAGTATCTCCGCGCTTCGACCGCTGCGAAACCCTTCCTGGCTTCCCTGTGAGATGGTCCCTTAATGGGTATCTCCAGGGTGAGACCAGGCATCCCCGGCGGTCTGGTGGGGCCGTTAGTGAAGATGAGGCAAGCTTATGCCCAGAGTTGCCGAGTGTGATCGCTGATCAGAGTGGGCACCGAGGCGAGAGAATTATCGAGTCCGCTGACCCTGGTCCAGAAACCTGCCGCGTCGGGAATCGAACCCTGGTCCCGGGCCGTCCTCTGCTCTCGGGTCTGCCGCCTCTAACCAGTGAGCCACACTACTTCACTGAAACGTTAACTGCCTTCATGTTGGCGAGAAATGTAAACTAGCCGGAGGAGACGTGTTCCTGCTCCTTCCCTGCCCGTCGGTACTCCGGGCGTCCCTCTGGGCCGTGTCGGGGAGGTACCGGACAGGTTTCAAATGCCGACTTTATTACTTCCTTGTTTTCCTGCAGCGCCCTACGCACCTGTCCTACCTGTTGCGCTAGGAATGCCAGGAAAAGTAGTTTTCAGTCACGCCAATATCTTCATGGCGGGCATATATATAAATTGTGGACAGATATATAAATTGTCGCCTTGGACTGCCCCCTTGTAATAGATCATTCCTGTTATTCTACTGATTGTTAATATAGGGTGCTGACCAAAAGATCGTATACCTGCCAAACCTGCAGATAAATCCTAAATCAGCCCTTCTCCATCTCGCATGGAGCAATAAAGTTTTCTGAGTGTGAATAGACCTCCTACGTTTCAGAGAAGCCAAACTCCAAGCCCTCAAGAATGACTTTTATAAAGGTACTAGCAGCCCGGCCCGACGTTGTCCGGGTATGACTTGCTGCCGGTCAGTAATATATTGTTTTGTAGGATTTCGTTTTGATAGCATTTCTTATCTGTGACAGGCCTGTGAAACGCTCCGATTCACAGTGCTCTGCTGATGCACTTAAGAGTGCGCGTTCAGTAGTGTGTGAACTCGAGTTTCCCTACTTTATTTTTCCTTGCAATATTATATAGCGCAAACTCGACAACATGGCATGAACACAATTTACATAACAGAAGAACACATTCATTCGTGGGAGGCACGGGGAGACAAAGCGATTTGCCTGGAATCACAGGATGTTGAGCTGATGCCGAGATTCGAACGTAGCTCCCCAGCTCTTAAGTTTGCAATTCTAGAACCTGTGGCGGGAGGTGTGTCTAAAAGTGTATGTCGGTGCTGGCCATCAATGAGAGAGACCTGTCCATTTTTCAAATGGTTAGTGAAAAAATATGAGTATGTTGCTGGAGATGTGGGCCGCCGTGCCACCAATGTACTTACCGGGGGAGGGTAAACACCCATTATTCCGCAACTTTCTTACCGCATACCATCACTCCGCATACTTTCATTACGAAAGTACCATGACTCCGCAATGCCATTATAATGCATGGCATTACATTTTATATGCTTTTACCACGCATACATTTACAACGAAATTCGTTGTAAATGCATGAATGCTAAAAGCAAGTTTTTTTTAAATGTTTGGATAAGGTAAGTATGGGTATAAGGGTATATGTTTTGGGGTACTGAGGTATATGTTTTGGGGTGTTTGGGTATTTTAAGTGTTCAGATATAGTTTTGGGTTATGGGGTACAGGGGTAGTTTTAGGGTTTAGGGATGGGTATGGGTTTTGGGGCACAGGGGTATTTTTAGGGTTCAGGGCTAGGTTTGGGTTTTGGGGTATAGGGGTATTTTTAGGGTTCAGGGGTAGGTTTGGGCTTTGGGGTACAGGGGTATTTTAAGGGTTCAGGGCTAGGTTTGAGTTTTGGGGTACAGGGGTATTTTTAGGGTTCAGGGGTAGGCTTGGGTTTTGGGGTACTGCGTTATTTTTAGGATTCAGGGCTAGGTTTGGGTTTTGGGGTACAGGGGTATTTTTAGGGTTCAGGGGTAGGTTTGGGTTTTGTGGTACAGGGGTATTTTAAGGGTTCCGGGCTAGGTTTGGGTTTTGGGGTGCAGGGTTATTTTAGGGTTCAGTGGTAGGTTTGGGTTTTGAGGTACAGGGGTATTTATAGGGTTCAGGGCTAGGTTTGGGTTTTGGGGTACAGGGGTATTTTTAGGGTTTAGGGATAGGTTTGGGGTTTGGGGTACAGGGTATATTTATAGGGTTAAGATGGGTTAGTGTTTAAGGGTTTTGGGGTATTTTAAGGAGTGAGGATGGGTTATGATTATGGGGTGCAGGGGTATTTAAAGGGAGCAGGGTGGGATTAGCACACGATATGAGACATGGCATGAAGGGCGGAACGTACCACACGCCCCTAGCGTTTTTCACCCCCCCAGCACACGCCCACAGCACAACGCAGACACGCCTACAAGGGACTACTTTGCTGGCACGGTTCTTTTACCTTTTAAATGTATATGGTGGGCTTCTGCATAGCCTATGTCCTTCTGCTGCAACTGCCCTTTCCAACGCTGTATTGGGTGTTGTGATTGGTGCTGTGGTTCCTGAGATTACCCGCCTCAAAGGTTTGGGCTCTCTCTTTATTATATTAGTATGGATGGATATGTTATATTCTACTCAGAAACATTGGAAATTGTTCCGAAGGCTAAAACGTCTGTCACAGCATGAACAGGGACAGGTTGATGACTCCTATTAAAGCCATTGTCCATCGCTTATCGGCAGAATAAGGTTTTTAAAATAACTTTTTTTTTTAAACTCAGACATCAACCCTTTGTCGATCGCTTCTCTACGTGGGTAATCTGTCCTTTTCTAGATAATAGGCAATCTTTGACACACTGGACTCATTATACGACCCAGGAACTGCCCCATGTACACCCCTGATGTGAGAATGCTATTCTTAATTCCTGTAGTTAAAATAGGTCAATATCTATGAACGGACTCCGTATCTTCGCTCCTACATAGTGATGGTGATGTTTACATGCTCTTGAGAATGACTTTGAAGAGCTAGGCTAGCTAGTTATGTGTATTATCTTAGCATCAACTCGATAATGGTGATGCTCTTATGGCCATAAATATGGCTATAGGGAACTGAACTTGATATACTACTACCCAATCCGTGTCCTAGTCCTCGAGATTGTCAGTTGGTCTAAACCGGTGCCAATCAACGCTAAGATGCCTGGTTGATTGAATTTCGGATCTTATTTATAAGTGACGATCTCCAGTGGCTTAAGAGGACTATTTGGAATAGATCATGGTGGCCACCGGCCCTAGGAAGCGCACCCAAACCAACGGACCATGCTCGCAACCTGGGATTCATTCTAGACTCCTCCCTCTCGATGACCAGACAGATCAACGCAGTCTCATCGTCATGCTTTAACATCGTACGTATGCTCCGAAAAATCTTCCGATGGATCCCAACCGAAACAAGGAAGACGGTCACCCAAGCACTTGTCACAAGCAGACTGGACTACGGAAACACCCTCTACGCCGGAATCACAGCCAAATTGCAGAAAAGACTTCAACGCATTCAAAACGCCTCCGCTCGACTCATCCTAGACATATTCCGCCACAATCACATATCCGGCCACCTGAGAGACCTTCACTGGCTCCCCGTCAACAAGAGAATCACGTTCCGTCTCCTCACTCACGCACACAAGGCCCTCAACGACCTAGGACCCAAATACCTCTACACTCGCCTGACCTTTTACACCCCCACCCGCCAACTACGATCGTCCAACCAAGCCCTCGCCACGATTCCACGCATCCGAAGAACCACCATGGGAGGAAGATCTTTCTCCTACCTAGCGGCCAAAACCTGGAACTCCCTCCCCACCCACCTTCGTCTTACACAGAACCATCTCTCCTTCAGAAAACAACTCAAAACTTGGCTGTTCGATAAGTAGCGATCCCATCTCCCCCAAGCGCCTTGAGACCCTCTGGGTGAGTAGTACGCTATACAAATTCTTGACTTGACTTGACTTATATATAATTCATGATTGGTCATTAAAGACGGAGGGCACTGGGGTCTAATTGTTACAAAGACATCCAGGGTGTGTCCTCATTGAGGCCTTCTTTGTCTGTGTTTAATTTGTACACACATTTTTTTTCCTTTCTAAAGAGATATTTACTGATATCTGAAGTATGTTCAGGGATCATAGGTTGTTCAATGACCGTCCATATGAAGTCTGTAGGGGCGTGACCAACTTCCAGGAAATTATTAGTAAGGCGAGTGGCCTGTTTTTTGCACCGAATGGTGCTTTTATGTTCTAAAATCCGGATCATTACTTTCCTGGTGGTCATGCCCACATATTTGAGATGACATGGGCATGTGATCAGATAGATCAGATTTTGACTGTTGCAATTTGTAAAACGCCTTTGTTGGCAGGGACGGTCGATTCCAATATCTAAGCTCGTTGATTTAGAGGTTTGTGGGCAAGCGGCACAGTTACCACAGAGATGATGCCCTTCCACGGCCGGCATGTCCCAGAGTGTCCCAACAGAGCATGTGATGTTAGTCTTCGGTCTCATATGCACAAGTTTATCTCTCAGGTTGGGTCCTCGTTTGAAGGCAAAGAGTGGGGACGGTAAGTTGTCGGAACCAGTGTTCAAAATGGTCCAATGTTTATTAATAATTTTTTGGATGCTGTTTGATTGAGTGCTGTATGTATTTACACATGTGATCCTTTGTTTTTTTTCTTTAGGACATGGCAGTTCCAGCAAAGATTCTCGATTGTTATTGGCTGCTCTCTTCATAGATTGATGTACCAGCTTTTTCTGGTATTTCCTAGAGCATAATTGTTTCTCTAAAACCCCAGCATGTTGGCAGAATGACTCTCTCATAGAGCAATTGCGTTGGATCCGTAAAAACTGCCCATACGGTAAATTGTCCTTCAGAGCCTTTGGGTGGCAGCTGTCATAGCATAATAGGGAATTCCGCGCAATGGGTTTTTTGTATAGCTCTGATCTAAGACCTGTGGGAGTTGCCGTTATGAGGAGATCTAGAAATGCCAGCTGTTGTTTGTTGTGTTCTACTGTAAAACGTAGAAAGTTGTTCCTAATATTTAGCCACTGGTGAAACTATTGTAGGTCTTCTATTACAAGGGGGCAGTCCAAGGCGACAATTTATATATCTGTCCACAATTTATATATTTGCCCGCTGTGAAGATATTGCAGTGATTGAAAACTACTTTTCCCGGCATTCCTAGCGCAACACGTAGGACACACGCGTAGGGTGCTGCAGAAAAACAAGGAAGTAATAAAGTCGGCGTTGGAAACCTGTCCGGTACCTCCCCGAGACGGCCCAGAGGGACGCCCGGAGTACCGACCGGCAGGTAAGGAGCAAGAACACGTCTCCTCCGGCTAGTTTACATTTCTCGCCAACATGAAGGCAGTTAACGTTTCAAGGCCCCATTTAAGCTGCCGGGCACGCTCAGCAGAAGGAATCTTGTCAGAACATCGAGGGGGCAATACCAAAGAACTCAGACAGGACTTTACATATACGTAGAGGCTGTGTGACATTATGTATGCCTCCCGTTTATTACCCAGGTCGCGTGGCATGCTTGTAGTGAGAGTGCACAATAAGAGTAGCTATTCTGAGACCATGCAGGCTTTAAAATACGATTGTCCCAATTGGGAACATGCAGTAGTTGGTTATTAAACAAACTGGTCAGTTCTACCTATACTGATCTCTATGGTGGTGCGACAATAAAGTATGACAAAGAGTCAGCATATTTACAAAGACGAGTTGGCTTCTTTCAAGATTAAACAGCATTCTCAAACTTTGGCTACGACTTGAATGAATCGTAGCTCTTCAGTGTATTTACAACAATAGCCCTGAATTAATAGCACACTTTCTAGTGAAGACCATGTTTTCTCCTTTCTGATGCACTCTACATTTTGAATAATGATGACAAGGTGCCAGTGATACAAGACGCCTACGGGTATATGTTGCGCTTTACAAATGGCAATAAATAAAAATAAATAAATAACTATCCCTGACATCTTTATTTCTGCTTTTTTCTACTAGAGCGGTGCTCTTCCTACCTGAGCCGCAGCCAGGTGAGGCGTAGCACCATCGTCCTACCCAATAGGTAAGTGAACGACAGGCTGAAGTTTGGGCCTTATGTGTACACGCATAGACACTAATGGTATTAAATCTCCTTATACCTACCATTGAATGGAATGCTAATTTTGCAAACACCAATGTCTGTTTGTCTTTTTTGCTTGTTGTTTTGTTTATCTGACATGATCACTCAATTATCCTGGACATTACCTCATCCGGAACTTGGGAGGACCTAGAGATATGCAAGACATCCAGGTGACACTATTGGATTTTTTATTTGCACTTGTCACTCATTCACAACAATGCAGTAGCGAAGTTTGGTCCTGAAGAAAGCAGAGGACACCTAGCAGGGTCCATACACTGCAGAAACATGTTGACCTATATAATCTAAATAGTAGCTATTTGCTTAAACTACTATGTTCCCGCACTGGTTTTAATTATTGGAAGTTAGAGAGGTACTTAATAAATTTATTTTCCTCTCCACTCTCCAATTTTATATTTTTCACTCAGTTCACACACTTTACCGCGCACTGCTTTTCAGTTATCAGCATACGGTTACCTTCTAAACACCCTTATTTACACTGGGGCATCCACTTATATTATCCACACATTGTATGGATGCAGGAATACCCTCCATGGTGTAAGGAGTCCCAAGTAATGACAAGGGCGGCACCGAACGATAACTGATGGGTACTTTCACACTTTAGAAGTATCTGGTTAAGTTAACTCACTTATTTTGACTTTATGCATGCGTTGGTATTGAGTTAGATGTCAGACATTAACTAACAGCCTGTTTTCATAGACCCACAGTTACTTTTGGTTTTCTTATATTGTGTTCTCTGGGGGCTGTAGCTGTGCTTGGTCTTACCCTAGGACCCTCTCTCTACCTGTTATGTTCTTACGGAAGCTGATGTACAACATGAAAGAAAGACACAAACAAGGATGATTGTTGTCAACCAAATCAAACATTTCAAAAAAACAATAACAAATTATTCCGGGGAAATAGACAACAATTGCACTAAATTTATTGACCTATCTGATGTGGTCTACTAGGATATTAGTATTGCTGGATTTGCGGACCGTCTACTTGGAAAGTTCTGTAACTCACTAAACCAACTACAAAAAGGTTCTACTAGGACTGGCAGGCAGCACTCCGCAGCACGCGAAGTAACAGACACAGTCCGTCATGATTGCAGACCACTAAAATGTTTCCTACTAAATAACCAGTCATAATATACTCAACTATCAATCCACCACCACTATCTCTTCTTAGTGGCAGGAGTACAAAGGGAGGACTGGACTTGAGTCTCTAGTGTCTAGCATTACGCAGTTCTGTAGAGTACACTGATACATAATCATCACCAAGGCCAAATGAGCACAAAATTGAAAACAAGTAAGCATAGTAGCACCACCAGCGAGCAGGCGAGCACCTGCAATCACAGAAGCTTTTCAAACATAATTTACCTGCAATGTAATCTCTAGTCCCTAGCATTACGCAGTTCTGTAAAGTACACTGATACATAATCATCACCTAGGCCAAATGAGCACACAATTGAAAACAAGTACGCATAGTAGCACCGCCAGTGAGCAGGCGAGCACCTGCAATCACAGAAGATTTTGAAACATAATTTACCTGCAATGTAATCGGCAGCATTCTTGCTCTTCGGAAAAAACAAATTGCAATATCATAACACAGAGCAGGAGAAAACAAAGTAGTGATTAAATACTAGCTACTACTACTCACCAATGCCCGGGATCTCGACTCCAAGCAGATCGAGCAGGTCTTGCTCCAGGTCCAGGATGTCGGACTACCGGTGCATTGCCTAGTTGTTGGTGCGCCGGACCCCAGACTCCCGATACATGGCTCGGCACACCTTCCCCCATAGCTGGCGACACTCAGGGAGCCCGTATCCGGCACCGGGCCTGCCGCCTTCCGCGACGGTCTTGGGGAGGTGACGCTGGACGAAGAAAACCAGTGCAGCCCCCTCCACCGCGCTGAAGATCTCCTGGGCTACTACTGCCTCGCACCTTAAGCGCCCACAAGGGGGCCGGGTAAAGGGGTGCGGGGACCCTTCCCCTTGATGTTCTTCCCGGCTCCCTTTGCCATGGGCCTGGACAGGAAAGGAAAATAAAATAGGAAAGAAAGAATAGGGAAAAAGTAAATAAAAGGAAAGAGTTAAAAAAAAGTAGTTTTAAGTAACCAAAAGTAGAAAAAAACACAAAACATAGATGTAGAAAAATAAAGAGATAGATAGTGAGTAAACAAAATTAAAACAAAGTTCAAGGCAACAAATGATTGCAAAGATTAAGGGAGGATTGAAAAAGCATGCCCAGAACCATAGCAATGAATGAAAAACAAGATGGCCGCGCCCAATTCGACCGCGTGGGTAAGTTTGCGCGATATTTTCCCCGCGAGCACGCAAAAACGGACGCGAACACGTAATTGCGGCCCGCACGTAGGAAATGCACAACGCGAGCATGCAGCAGGCGCCCGGAAATGGAAATACGTAACGCGAACACTGAAAACAAGATGGCCACGCCTATGTACGACTGCATGGGTAACTTCGCGGTGCTGCGCTGAAGAAAAACCCCGCGCACACGCAAAGCGCCCCGCGAACACACAAAAATAAAAAAATCCGCAAATTCACGGACCGTGAATTTGCACATTTTGCCCATACTTAAAGTCTGATCTCCAAAATGATCAGTTTGTAGCGTTATTAGATATTGAAGGGAAACTATTTACCAACTACATACTTGGTCCCTTAACATTCTGGGTAAATGATAACCAGCTAATACTCTTTTTTATTTTTTATATTTTGTGTCCTCATTCTTCTAATTCACTTGTTCTTAGCACCCTTTTCCCAAATGCCAAAGCATGGGGTAGAGCCATTTCATCCAGGAAAAAAGCTGTTTCCTCTTCCAACCCTTCACCGGTGTGCCGTAACAGAGAGGGGACCAGAACTGACAATAATTATTATGCTTAATCATTGGACCTCCTAGAGCTTTGACTCCAATCGACCAGCATTGTCCACACTTTTTCCTGACTACTAGGATCACAGGCCATGTCAAACTGACTTGTAGAAATTATATTTTTAACACAATCAGAAGAAAGGGGGGAGACTACATATATCCAAGACCTGCAAATCTCTCTTCTCCCCAATAGAATCGTGTAGAAAATAAATCTGGAGATGACAGTGTTGGGTCGGGTGGGACAGTCCTGACGTAGCCCAAAAAATATAAGCATGGGGCTTACCTTGACTTGCAGGCCCGTTACTTCAGTCAAGAACTTACACAGCTCGTTCCAATAGTCGGTGATCCTGGGGCATGTCATAAACATATGCATATCATCTGCCAGAGGCTGCATACATCTTGGGCATGCATACTGAGTTCCTGTGAATCTTGATAACTTTGCTGGAGCCCAATATACTCTGTACATAGTGAAAAGGTGATTACGCTTAAGAAAAGCAGTTTTCGCCACCGCTCGGAGTATTGCAAAAGAATCAAGCCAGACCTCCCTGACATTTAAATCGACTAGATCTTCTTCCCAAAGCTTTAAAATGTCTGTGTCTATGTCATCATCCGCCTCTAGCAGAGTGAGATACCACAAAGAGACTTCCTTTTTAAGAGGGGTAGTTCAAATCGCCTGGTCTAGCCAGGAGTCCTCTTCCTCCTCCTCCCAAACCTGTCTTGCCCACCAGGAGGAGACTTGGTAGTATTTAAATCTAGTTAATTGACCCCTTATGAAATGACTCTGAACTTCCCAGCTGACCAAAAATGACCAGCTAATATTCTTCACACAAACTGGCTTTTATTAAGGCTGTTCAACCTTAGATAATATTGTGGCATTAACCATACTTGCCAAAAAGGCTGCCAATAGGAGTTCTACCCGTTGTGCCTGTTTTATTGCTTGCTGCTTTCCTGCTTGCCATAAAATCAATCCCTGTTGAATTTTATTTTAGAGCTACACAAAGATACGTGTACCAGAATCAAATTAACATCTAACACTCTTACAACAAAAACATCAAATTTAAATGACCTAAATAAAGGATGTGTTTAGGCACCTCTACTGTTCTCTTTGTACATTTATGATCTGCACAATTTGTTTGCAGATTTTGGAAAGCTTGCCACCGGAGCTCCACGATCAGCGTATTACCCACTTAGCCTATGCAGAGGACTGGATTTTTTCACCAACACCAAAAGGCCTGAAGCATCTGTTGCATAAATGCCTATAATCTGGAAAAAAACACTTCAAGTTAACTATTCAAAAACTAAAGTGATTACATTTGGAAAGAAAGCCAAAACAATAAACTGGACTTTTGGGGAGGCAACAATAGAGCAACTTGGAGAGGCAAAAATAGAGCAACTTGACAGATACGTATACTTGGGGGTCAGCACTGATGCTAAACTTTCCAGGTTAGAACACATATATTGCAGGAATCAGAAACCAATAACAATCAGGAAAGCAATTGGCAGGTTCGCCGAACTTTAGGAATGAGGGCAGTTACCCAGTCGATTACAACACTAATGACAAATCATATTTTAGTGCTACATTATGCCTTGCCAGTTCTTAACTGCACTCCAATAAACAAACTGGAAAAAACGTATATGTTCAATATCAAGTGAATCATTAACTTAAGAATAGCTACTCCACATAGCAAACTTAGCTTAGAGTTAAATCTGAGCCCCTTGGCTAGCTTCCATAATGCCTCAATAATAATATGTGTGAATGTATTAGGGCAAGCGCTTTATCCCTACAAAGGATAATTTATAAGGACCTGCAAGGCAAGAAATACAATCATTTTTATCTATCTGAACTTGGACAGCATTGATCAAGCAACATAATCAAACCTGACGTATCTTTCAACCCTACCACGTCTTCCCAAAGACTTAGTAAAAGATACTTTTAACAGAACTATCAAGAGGAAGACCTATGTTCTCTTTACACAAAATGTTTACTTAGTTCAAAGACAACCTCACCTTGATTTTTATCTTGAGGCAACTAAGAAAAAGAAATATTTCAGATTCATGCTCTTCTATATTCTTTTGCATCAATTTGAAGGGTCTTGGAACCTACATATAAAGCTTGATGGTTCATTTTGTTTATGTGGTTTTAAGTTAGAGAGTATAGAACATATCAACAAAACTAGAATGAAGCCGCACCACAATTTGTAAAAAAAATCCATAAAGCAATGTGCATAGAAATTGAAGAATCCGAATTCAATAAAATGAGTTGCTGCTAGTGCAAATTATATGATGTTTTCTTTCTTTATTATTCCATTCGTACAAAACCATCAGCCAACGCGTTTCATCCTCTTTACATAGGACTTCTTCAGGGCGATATCAAACTAAGGCAACAAATCATCCAGTATGTTGTTCACTGGTTGCAACAAATGACTTGAGCGAAAAAAAACATATTGTATCTGTTCAGAATTTCAAACGAATAATCCAAGTGGAGTTGGTACAGTTATATAACGTCATCCAATAGCCATATATATATATAGGTTTCAAGTAGCGCGTGGTATGATAGCCATAGGCCAATATGTTGCTAGCAAGCTCAATTAAGAACTAGCACATAACCATGGGGAATGTCCACCCTGACTCGAATCAGAGTACAGCCTGACGTGATGCCGCCTTCCGAGTGAACATATCATTGGCATCTGCTATAATCTATTAGGTCAATTAGGTCTACGGAGACAATATTTGCGAAATAATTTTAATGAGGCAAATATACAATCTACCAGAGAAACCATCAACTATTGTTTTGACAATCAACCTCCATATTTTATTTGTCTCTGAATGACATTTTTAGACCCCGCTTATAGCATCTTGGGTTTTAACCTGCTTTAACTTACTTATCTGCTCCTTTTAAAAATATTGTATTTACGTTTAATGATAGACTGCTATAATGTGTACCAAACCTAGGCAGAGGATAATAACATACGCTTGCATCTGCAGGCGGGGTTCAGAGATGCTACAAGCACTCTAGAACAAGTGTTTCGCTTCCTAATGCTCATCTTGAAAGAAGTCAAAATCAAGAAAGGTCATCTCTATGTAGTGTTAGTTGACCTCAAAACTGCATTCGATTGCACTAGGCTCTGGACTGCCCTGAGGGGAATGTATGATGTTACAACGCATACATTTACAATGCATGCCTTTACAATGCAGTTTTTACATCGCAACATCCTTTTCAACGCATTCTTGTACATCGCATTTTTAAAAACTACCTTTACAATGCATTTCATTACATCGCATAATACCTTTACAACGCATACCATTACAACACATACCATTACATTGCATTTAAGGTACGTGTTGGATAGTATAGGGGTAAAAATGACTAATCTAACTCCAGCGGGTGCAACAATAGGGTAAGTGTTGGATAGTGTAGGGGAAACAATTAGTGTTCTAACTCCAGGGGGTGCAACAGTAGGGTAAGTGTTGGATAGTGTAGGGGTATGTAACATGGGGATGAGTGAAAAACAATCTGTACTGAATCAGAAGTATATAGGGCCTGATTAAGATCTAATGGGATTTATATTTCAGCGGACAGAATATCTGTCACCATTGCGATGGAGTAAGCCGTCTGCCAAGATCTAAATCAGGCCCATGGTCTCACAGTGATAAGTGTGCGAAAGAAAAGAAGAGGAGAGAGAAGCCACAAAGAGGTATCTGTCAAGGAAATACAGTGATGACAATTGAGAAGAAACAGTGCATGAGGAGAAAAAACTGGAGAGAAAAAAGCAGTTAGGAATGGATTGCAGAGAAGAAAAATGAGGCAGAAACGGTAAAAGAGAGACATTTAGTGGTAGACAGAGGGAGAAAGGGAGATGGACACGGACAGCTACAGCCTACCCCTGTGAGCTTGGTTGTTGTTGGACAGGCCACATGACGGGCTCGCTCCCTCCCCGCACGACAGGGCCCTGGCACCGGCTCTCCAGGTGCTACCCACCGAAGCAACTCGCAAACCGTCCCCTACAGGACCCCTGCTCCCGGACATCTCTGTATTACCGGCCCGGGCCACCGTCAGCACCATTGCCCGGCCCGGCCGCCATCTTAGACACTGCACCACGAGGCCGCGTGGCCTCAGCTCGACCCCAACCCTGGGCCTGGCCAGGCCCCGACAGCCCGGCACCACCATCCACCCTGGAGGTGAACGGACCACTTGGCAGGTCAATGGGAGGAAGAAGTGTCAATGGCTCTCCCCCGCCAGGTGCCGATCGCCCCCAGCCTCCCCGGGCGCTGGCTCCACCCCCCTGCTGGGTGTCTGGACTCCCTCATCCTGGACCTCCCGACCTCCAAGTGCGAGGGTCCGGACATCAAAGGGCGCCAGACCTATAACTGGGGCAGCTCCGGAGCAGGAAGGCAGTTGTATCCTGGAGTCGAGAGACACCGAGAAGAACTCATCCTTGACGGACTGCTGGCGCTGCCGCAGCCCTGCCTTGTGAACTGTCGTCCTGCCGCTGGCGCTGCCGCGGCCCTCTGCAATCTACCATCTCCGTTGGGACCTGCTGGCGCTGCCGCGACCCGTTGTAACTACCACCTTCGTCGGGACCTGCTGGCGCTGCCGCGGACCGTTGCCTCCTTCGACCACTCCGGGATCTGCTGGCGCTGCCGCAACCCGTCCTTCAAGAACGTCGAGCTCGAGGATTGTGAGCTACCCATCATCTCATCGTAACTACCAGATTGGTAATAAGACTGTCCCGCTACCCCTTCCCCATACAAGAGACTAGAATCGAGGGGACCCCTGAGTCCAGACCTCCTTGTACCATTCTACCGAACTTCAAGATTACTTATAAAGAACGTTAAATCTTATCCTTGTGTGGTGCCTATTCTGTGGGGGGGAAGTTACTTGTCTGTACGATCGCTGGAGACGGCTCTCCCCGGAGACCTCTCCCCTTGTCCTCGGCCGACCCTCCAGGTCCCGTCTAACATTGGTGGCCAGCGGCGCGATCCGAACCAACGCGTAATCGTACAGAAAGCAACTCACCCCACGACTAAACCACAATGCCGGCCCAAGAGAGCGGGTCTACAGAGAAATTCCAAATGGACAAGCTGGAGGAGTACAACCATCGAGAATTAAAACAATTTTGTATAGAACTGGGCATTGCTACCACCGGCCTGAGCACAAAAGAGGACTTTAAACACGCCCTAGAATCATGGGCAGAGGTAAACACCGCTGGTCCCCGGGACCAACACAGCGAAGCCCCGGAAACCAACCCTGCTCCTTCCGAGGAAAGGAGAGCAGGTCTCTCCCGGGAAGAGATCCAAGAGCGAGAGAAAACCAGACTGCATGAATTAGAGTTGGCACGGCTCAAAATGGATGGAGAACTAAAACTAGTGGAACAAAAATTGAACCTAGAACACTTACGGCTCCGAGAAGAGCGGGAGGAAAAACAAAGACAAAGAGAGCTTGAAGAAAAAAGACTGGCATATGAACACGAGCGCAAGCTAGCCGAAATAGAACTACGTAAGCAAGGCAAGGACCTGGGGGTGCCCGAGCGACCGCGCACCCCAGGAACTTCAGAATCAAAGGTCCACATTCCCAAAGATATCGTCCGAGAGTTCTACCGAAACGACGACATACAGCAGTGGTTCAAGGCCTATGAGATCGCCATGTCCTCTCACCGGATCGATCGAAGTGACTGGGGAGCCGGTCTATGGGGGAGGTTCGTCAACGAAGGACGTGATGCCCTGTTACAGCTCCCGGATCACCAAATGACGTCCTATGATCACATGAAGGCCGCCCTCCTCACTCGATATGGGCTGACACCCGAAATGTACCGCCAGAGGTTCCGCGACTGCACCCGAATCCCGGGTGCAACTTGGGTGGAATATGTGAACTATTTCAGCCGAGCCCTCGAGGGGTGGATCAAGGGGAGCAACGTAACGACCTACGAGCAGCTTTTTAACCTTGTTGTGTGGGAGCACCTCTCCAATAACTGCTTTGTCGAGCTCAGGCAGCACCTCCTCGACAGTAAAATGACTGATCCACGGCAGCTCGCCACCGAGGCTGACCGATGGGAGAGCACCCGAGTGGGCCGGGGTGGCCCGAACGAGCAGAACAGGAACAATCAAGGCCATCACCGCCCCCGAGGAGGAGGAGGAGGCCAGGGCCGGGGGAAAGACACCGTCCCGGCCGCTCCCGCCACCAGCACCCCGCCCCCGGCCAACAGGGGCAACCCCCCGATGCGCCCGGGGTTCAGAGCCAATGTCACGTGTCACCGATGCCAGCGAGTCGGTCACTACGCCAATGACCCGAACTGTCCACAGAACCAGACTCCGAGGCCCCGCCAGGTAGCGGCCGCCGCCCTCGGAGAAGAGCAAGTCTCCGAGGACCAGGAAGAGTACGAACACGAGCAACAAGAGTGGGAGCCGGCCGCCATGGTCCTGGCGTGCCTGGGGGGGAGAGACATGGTCCCGCGGGCTCCCCTACCCGCCAACACCAGAAAGTATAGTCAGTGGGTGAGCATCAATGGGCGCAAGGCCGAAGCCCTACGTGACACAGGGGCCAGTGTGACGGCAGTCCGCTGTCACCTGGTGACCCCCAAGCAAATAATACCGAACATTCTCTGCCCCGTCCGGTCAGCCGACAATTCAGAGAGCATGTGTCGGATGGCCTGCGTCCCCTTCGAGTGGGGAGGAGTATCCGGCATGCTGAAGGTGACGGTCCGCGATGATGCCCCCGTGGACTGTCTCCTGGGGAACGATCTCGAGAGTTCCCCATGGGCCGCCGTAGAAAGAAGAGAACACCTGGGGATGTTGGGCCTTCCGGACTGGGCGTGCGTAACCACCCGGTCCATGGCGGCCCGCACCATCCCCCGACCAGAAGAACCCGAATGGCCAGCACCTCCTCCCCCGATCGCTCCAGTGGGGGACGCCGACACCGTCGACCCCCCAGAACAAACCCAAGAAGAACTCGTTCAGCCCCAGGATCTCCCAGACCTGGCTCAGTGGCGTCAAGAAGGGGGGCCCACAAAGGAGCAATTCCGTCAAGAACAGAAGACATGTCCCTCCCTCGAGGGACTACGACAACAAGCCCTCGCCCAGAGCGCGGGAGATACCGCCGGGGCCCACTGGATCTATTGGGACAATGATCTATTGTACAGTGAACAGAGAATCGCCGAGTTGGGGGCCAGTCGAGTGTTAGTGGTGCCCCTTCGTTTTAGAGACTTCCTGCTGAACTTGGCCCACGATGTCCCCCTGGCCGGACACTTGGGTCAGGACAAAACCTACCACCGCCTGGTGACCCACTTTTACTGGCCCAAAATGAGAAATGACGTGCTCAACCACTGCCGCTCTTGTCCCACTTGTCAGGCCAGCGGGAAGAGCGGCCGCAAACTCAAGGCACCCCTGCAGCCCTTTCCAGTGGTTACCACCCCGTTCGAAAAAGTAGGAATAGACATTGTGGGGCCCCTGGACCCCCGAACAGCACAAGGACATCGTTTTATCCTGGTACTGGTGGACCATGCCACCCGCTATCCCGAGGCCATCCCCCTTCGAACTGTAACCGCACCGGTGGTCGGCCGAGCCTTAATGGGGATCTTCTCCCGAGTGGGCTTCCCCCGGGAAGTCGTCAGCGACAGAGGCACGAATTTAATTTCAAAATACATGAAATCCCTCTGGCAGCAGTGCGGGGTCACCTACCGATTCACAACCCCCTATCACCCACAGGGGAACGGACTGGTTGAGCGGTTCAACCGTACACTCAAGGGAATGATTATGGGGTTGGAAGAGCCCCTCCGCCGCCAGTGGGATGTGCTTCTCCCGTGCCTCCTCTTCGCCTACCGAGAAGTCCCCCAGAAGTCCCTCGGCTTCAGCCCCTTCGAACTCTTGTACGGGCACCCTGTTCGAGGGCCCCTCAGCCTAATCAAGGAAGGTTGGGAGATGGCCCCCCTGAAAACCCCTCCAGACGTCTACAAGTACCTCCTGACCCTCCGCAATCAGACCAGGCGGTTCCGAGAAATCGCCAAAGCCAATCTTGAAGCCAGTCAGGAGGACATGAAGAAATGGTACGATCAGAACGCCTCCTCCATAGAGTTCGTACCTGGCCAGCAAGTATGGGTGATGTCCCCCACCGAACCTTGTGCCCTGCAAGATAAGTGGACGGGGCCCTTCAAGGTGGTCGAGCGCAAGAGCCCCGTCACCTATCTCATCGACATGGAATCACCCCAGAACCCCCTCCGGGTCCTCCATGCCAACCGACTCAAGCCTCACTTTGTGCGCTCGGAGCTCAGCCTATTGATGGCTACAGACAATGGGACAGAAGAAGACTCCGAGCCCCTCCCTGACCTACTGAGGACACGTGAGAAGGATGGTTCGGTGGACGGGGTCCGGCTGTCAGATATCCTGACCTCAGAGCAACGCCAAGACTGTCGGGCGCTCCTGCTACAGTTCGCAGCTCTCTTTTCCCTCACTCCAGGGGTCACCCCCTGGTGCCTCCATGACGTGGACACGGGGGACAGTCCCCCCATCAGGCATCGGGCGTACCGCGTGCCAGATCGGGTACGTGCCTGCATCCAAGCCGAAGTCTCCAAGATGCTCACCCTCGGAGTCATCGAACCCTCGGACAGCCCCTGGGCCAGCCCGGTCGTACTGGTCCCCAAAGCTGCTACCCCCGGCACCACCCCTGAGCTCCGATTCTGTGTTGACTATCGGGGTCTGAACGCTGTCACCCGAACCGACGCTCACCCCATTCCCCGAGCAGATGAGCTGATCGACCGCATGGGGGCCGCCCGCTACCTCAGCATCTTCGACCTGACAGCAGGGTACTGGCAGATCGGCCTCACCCCCAGGGCCCAAGAACGATCCGCTTTCTCCACCCCGGATGGCCACTACCAATTCAAAGTGATGCCATTCGGCATGAAAAACGCTCCAGCCACTTTCCAGCGACTGGTGAACCAGGTATTGGCGGGCCTCGAAGACTTCAGCGCCGCCTACCTGGACGATATCGCAGTGTACAGCCGCCACTGGTCAGACCACCTCAACCACCTCCGAGAGGTCCTGCAGGCCCTCCAACAGGCCGGCCTCACAATCAAGGCCAGCAAATGCCAGATTGGCCAGGGGTCCGTGACCTACCTCGGACACCAAGTGGGGAGCGGTCTGGTGGCCCCCCTCCAGCTCAAGATCGCTGCCATCCAGTCCTGGCAACCGCCCATCACCCAAACCGAGGTCCGAGCCTTCTTGGGGCTCACCGGATACTACTGGCGGTTTGTGAAGGACTATGGCAGCATTGTGGGGCCCCTCACGGCACTTACATCCAAGAACCAGCCAAAACGAGTCAACTGGACTCCTGACTGTCAAGCGGCCTTCGAGAAGCTGAAGGCCGCCATGTGCACCGCCCCTGTGCTCCAAGCTCCCGACTACAGCCGAGAGTTCATCGTCCAGACTGATGCCTCCGACCATGGCATTGGGGCCGTCCTCTCCCAACTGAACCCCGAGGGAGTCGACCAACCAGTGGCCTTCATCAGCAGGCGCCTACTGGACCGGGAACAGCGCTGGAGCACCATCGAGAGGGAGGCCTTCGCAGTAGTGTGGGCCCTCAAGAAGCTCCGGCCCTACCTCTTCGGTACCCACTTTCGGGTGCAAACAGATCATCGCCCCCTGCAATGGTTAATGCAGATGCGGGGGGAGAATCCCAAGCTGTTGCGATGGTCCATCTCCCTGCAGGGGATGGACTTCACTGTGGAGCACCGCCCTGGCCAGGATCACGCCAACGCGGATGGCCTGTCACGCTTTTTCCGCCTCGACGAGGAAAGTCCCCAAGAAGATGGGTGACTCTCCCCGCCTTCAGCTGGGGGGGACGCATGTTGGACAGGCCACATGACGGGCTCGCTCCCTCCCCGCACGACAGGGCCCGGGCACCGGCTCTCCAGGTGCTACCCACCGAAGCAACTCGCAAACCGTCCCCTACGGGACCCCTGCTCCCGGACATCTCTGTATTACCGGCCCGGGCCAACGTCAGCACCATTGCCCGGCCCGGCCGCCATCTTAGACACTGCACCACGAGGCCGCGTGGCCTCAGCTCGACCCCAACCCTGGGCCTGGCCAGGCCCCGACAGCCCGGCACCACCATCCACCCTGGAGGTGAACGGACCACTTGGCAGGTCAATGGGAGGAAGAAGTGTCGATGGCTCTCCCCCGCCAGGTGCCGATCGCCCCCAGCCTCCCCGGGCGCTGGCTCCACCCCCCTGCTGGGTGTCTGGACTCCCTCATCCCGGACCTCCCGACCTCCAAGTGCGAGGGTCCGGACATCAAAGGGCGCCAGACCTATAACTGGGGCAGCTCCGGAGCAGGAAGGCAGTCGTATCCTGGAGTCGAGAGACACCGAGAAGAACTCATCCTTGACGGACTGCTGGCGCTGCCGCAGCCCTGCCTTGTGAACTGTCGTCCTGCTGCTGGCGCTGGCGCGGCCCTCTGCAATCTACCATCTCCGTTGGGACCTGCTGGCGCTGCCGCGACCCGTTGTAACTACCATCTTCGTTGGGACCTGCTGGCGCTGCCGCGACCCGTTGTAACTACCACCTTCGTCGGGACCTGCTGGCGCTGCCGCGGACCGTTGCCTCCTTCGACCACTCCGGGATCTGCTGGCGCTGCCGCAACCCGTCCTTCAAGAACGCCGAGCTCGAAGATTGTGAGCTACCCATCATCTCATCGTAACTACCAGATTGGTAATAAGACTGTCCCGCTACCCCTTCCCCATACAAGAGACTAGAATCGAGGGGATCCCTGAGTCCAGACCTCCTTGTACCATTCTACCGTACTTCAAGATTACTTATAAAGAACGTTAAATCTTATCCTTGTGTGGTGCCTATTCTGTGGGGGGGAAGTTACTTGTCTGTACGATCGCTGGAGACGGCTCTCCCCGGAGACCTCTCCCCTTGTCCTCGGCCGACCCTCCAGGTCCCGTCTAACAGTTGTCCACGTATCGACAACCAAGGGCGCATTCCCTACCGCACCACCTGATATGGAATCCAAGAAGCTGGACCATCTTGGGAAGACAATGTTTTCTTCCTTCAGCTTTCCTTCAGATTGCGGTCGGTGAACATCGCATGTCTCTTGGGCCGTTACTTCCATTCTGTCTGGGACACAGTCTCGTAGGTGCTGCCACAGTTCCTGGAGGAGGCCCGGGCCGTGCTCTACCATGCAGTGGCAGAAGGGAGAGAGGCAGCAAAGTTGGTCATACGGCGTGGGCTGGACACCCGCCGACTCACTGGGCAGGAAGATTTCAACGTCAGTACTCCTAAGAGGCTACACCTGGCTGAGGTCCACTGGCTTTTCAGGTAATGTCCAAGCTATGCTTTTAGACATGCCCTTTGATGGCCTTCACTTGTTTGGCGACAAAGCAGACAACAAGCTCGAGCACTTTAAGGACTCCAGGGCTACAGCCTCACTTCCACCTCTCGACCTTGCAGTCTGCTTTTCGCCTCTTTCGCGGCTACAGAAGGGGTGCCCCAACACGTTCCACCCAAAGCCACAGGCCTGCGCAAGCTGTCCAGCCTCTAAGGGGCCAGGGACTTGGGACCCACCGTCGTGGGTCTCGGGGCTAGTGGGTAGGCCAGTCCACCAGCGCCCCCTCTGCAGCAGCCTCCAAGCCATCCTAGTCCGACCTTTCAGTGCCACTATTCGCCAGTGGGCGGCAGGATTCTCCATCACCTCCCCCACTGCCTCAATATAACGTCAGACAGGTGGGTTTTGCAGATAGTCTGAATGGGCTACTCCCTCCCCTTTGAGACTACCCCTCCATGCATGCCACCTCAATTCCATCGCATGTCGGAGGATCACTTGGCCCTTCTCCAACAGGAAGTTATGGCTTCCTTGGCCAAGGGAGCTATTGAGCGAGTTCCTGTCCCAGAAGTAGGTTGTGGTTGTTATTCCCACTAATTTCTAGTGCCCAAAAAGGACATATCTCAGAAATGTCAACCACTTCCTCCGGAAGGAGAAGTTGAAAAGGATGACACTGGCTCAGGTCCTGTCTGCCCTCGACCCTGGAGACTGGATGGTAGAGTTGGACTTGCAGGACGCTTATTTTCACATCCCCATCCTGCCGGCTCACATGCTTTACCTATGGTTCACGATAGGTCACTTTCAGTTTACTGTGCTCCCATTTGGCCTTACCAGCACCCCTCGGTGTTCACAAAAGTGATTGTGGTGGTCGCAACTCATCTGCGCAGATCAGAGGTTCCAGTCTTCCCCTATCTCGACGACTGTTTGTTGAAGGCGGGCTCACCCCAGGCTGTCGTCTTCCACCGCCAGACTACAGCTGACCTCCTTCTTTCGCTGGGGTCCACCAGCAACATGCCAAAGTCACACCTGATTCGCTCTCAGAAGCTCCTTGTTATTGGAGCGGTTCTGGACACAGCGCAGTTTCGGGCTTATCCTCCCAGGCAGCGAGTCTGGGATATTCGGGCTATGATTCCGATCTTTCAGCCTCTATCCCCGGTTTCAGCCAGAATGACCTGAGGCTACTGGGCCTCATGGTCTCCTGCATCCTGCTGGTGGACTATGCCAGGTAGTAATAATGCGTCCTCTAATCCTAGAGGACATCCCTCTGGGCGATGCTGTGTTGCTCGCTAGATAGCGATTATTAGGATTCCTTAATTCTTGTCCTTAATGATTTCAGAAGAACAATATTTCATAGTTCAAAAACTTATTTTATTCATTTCATTGTCATGAATATAACTTTCAGTAATTATTATCCTTTAATTCATCCTCTGATGTATATTAGTTTCTTTAGCAAGTATCCCAATGCATTTCGTACCTAAATCGGCACTTCATCAGGGGAGGTCTACATGAAATAAAATATGACCAAAATGAGGGACCAAATCCTCAAAAAATCATAATCGATGTATTCTATGTACAAGTTGTTATGAGCAGTGCCAAATATACCAAAGTAAACATGAGCAGGGCATATCATGCCAATGTTTTGTGGTTTAATCAAACAATGTGGATTTTGTTATACAGAGGTGTTAGAAACGTGAAAAAGTAAGTCAAAAGTGATGAAATATGTGAACGGCAGTGAAAAGAACAGCGTGGTGCTGACCATGTGCAGTTGAGTACCTAAAACGCAGTACACGATCTTATTCGGGTTTCTAAAAAAACGGTGATCTGGAGTTGGTGCTTGTTTCATGCTCAATCGGCGTGAATGTAAAAATGCTGTGCGTTTAAAATGTACACCGTGCACTAGATAAAGAATTGTAGGTAGGTTGTAAACCAGACGATACGCTATGCGATGGTGATAACAACAGTGAAAAAGTATTGCATGAAGTGTGTTCAAGTCTTACCTGCCGGATGATGATGTATACGCTCTTGTGGCCTGTTCAAAAGATCTTGGTGAAATGCCATTAGATGCCGGCGTTTAACTACGGTGTTTGGATTTGAGCTACAGGTCATGTGTCTAACGTGTGGGGTCGTAAATGAGCGCCATCTTGTAATGGGTGTTAATGCAGTCTAGGTAAAGACTCGTCATGAAACTATGGGGCCAGATGCATCATGCAAACAAATAGCGAATCCTTAATTGCGATTATTAAGGAATCGCAAATAAGGACTCGCTATAGCCAATGCATGATGTGGATTGCGAAAAAACAAGGAATCGCTAAAAATCGCGAAATACTTTAGCGATTCCATGTAAAGTAATCGCAATAGTAAAATAATTCCAATCGCGCATTTTGCGATCCCGCAATTTGCGTAATCGCTAATTGCGATATCGCAATTAGCGAGTTCGCTAAAAGCGGGAGCGTGAAAAACTACAGAGTCGCATTGGGAGCAGGCTGATGACATCACAACCAGGAAGTCAATCAGCCCATGCTGCCACCTGTGCACAGTTGAACTCTGAGGCAGAAGCTGAGTGCAGGGAGTGAGAGCAGAAGCAAACAAACAGCAGGTTGCTAACTGGTGGAGACAGCCATGTCCCAAACAGCCACAGAGGAGGGAGCAGTGGCCAGGAAGCGCAAAATAAAATTCAGTGAGGGTGAACTTGACATCCTCATTGAAGAGGTTGCAACCAACCACGAAAAGTTATTTGGCAAGCTCTCCCTTAAAGTGCCAGAGGCAGACAAGAGGAGAATCTGGACCAGGATCAGGGACAAGGTGAATGCTGTGGGGGTCACACACCGCAGCATTGATGACCTCAAGAAGCGCTGGTACGACCTGCGCAGTCGTGCAAAGGAGAAGGTTGCTGAAAGGCTGAAGGAGGCGAAGGGGACTGGAGGAGGAGGCCCAACAGTCCCAGACAACACACCCCAGGAGGACATGATTGAGGGCACTATTGATCCTGAAGCAGTCGTAGGAGTGACAATCCTGAACACATCTGGGGCAGCCTGTAGCACACAAGGTAAGATGCATGACTATCAACAGCACAAAGCACATACTGATAGTGCCCAAATGTGATTTCACCTGCTAAAATTACAGCTAAAATAGTCCTGCACACATTTAACATAGGGAGCCCAATGCATCATGGGACTTGTAGTCAGTAGTACCCATGTGCCAGTTGGAATCCAACACAGTAAGCCCAAATGCTAATAATAAGCAGTACAGTGATAGATGAGAGACAGTCATAACAGAAAAGTGTCATTTTATTAAGGTTGCAGAACTATTGAAACACATGTATATAACATAGCACTGTTTCACATCACAGATGCAGCTGAAGGTAACACTGAAGACAGTGATGTTGAAGAGAGCACACAGCCCAATCAAGAGACTGCGGCATCAAAACCTGTGTCACCACCATCCAAAGGAAAGGCACCAGCAAGACGCAGGGCCACAGTTGCACCACTACAGCCAATGGAGGTAGAACAGCATACATCTAGCACACCTACTACAAGCCGTGAAAGTGCCAGTCACACACCAACACCGCAGGCACATGTCCGGTCAGGATCACGACGCAGACCAAGGAGCCCTACTTTGTCCCAGGAAGCAGGAAGTCACAATCAGTGGGGTGGCGTGGAGTCGCAGATGGTGCGGGTTCAGCGCGTGCAAGCTAGGCACATGGGAGCAATCGACCTGCAGATGACGAAAATGAACAGTAACATCACTGCAATGGCTGACAGTGTGAGGGAGCTCACAACTGCCATAGTGGAGGCTCACAGGGAATCCAACAACGCCCTCCTGGAGGTTGCACGTGTGATGCACGAGGGACACAATTCACAGAGGAAGAGGCATCGGCAGTTTCTCGCATGCATGGAGGCTTATACCAAGTCAAACACCAAGATAAGCACTAGCGTGTCACACCTGTCACGTCGGTCTGTGGGAATGCAGATTGACATGGCCCATTGTTGTGGGGATGTGTCCAAGGCACTGGGGCAAATTACTACAGCTGTGGAAATGATGCAGGCTAGCACTAGTGTTCAGGGCGACGTTACAGGGGAAGAGGGTAGTGAGGCTTCCAGCCTGAGCAGCATCAGTGCGCCACTCAACACTGTCAGGAGGAGCAGTAGCCGTAGGCAGGCACCTCCCGCAGCATCTACGAATGCAGATGCTGAAGCAGGAGAAAGACATTTGGGTGTGAGAGGGAGGAGACGGTAAAACAAATTGGAGGGGTGTTAGACCTCATGGTGACGTAACCATGTTCAAGACATTCTTAGTGACTGCATGACAAGTCCTTAGTGTGTCTCCTCTGTCCATTGGTGCATGGGGTTAATGTGCTAATGGACAGCATTTCAGGTTGTATTGACACCCCATACCGCCAGCCGTGATAATAAATAGTTAACCTTGAAATGCAAATGAGTGTTGTGTGTCATTGTTACATACCTTAGAAATAATGCTGGGTGATGTCTGCACGTTTCCTCTGTCCCTCCGCTGAACTGGCAATATGTGCACGGCGTGGTTGTGCTGGGGGCTGGTTGCCCTCTGTGTCAGATTCCTCGATGGGGATGCCTCTCCTTGTTGCTATGTTGTGCAACATTGCACATGCAGCAATTATCCTGCAGCAGGTTTCCGGTTGGTACAACATAGCTCCTCCAGTTTTATGCAGGATGCGAAAGCGACTCTTGAGCAATCCAAATGTCCGTTCTATAACGTTACGTGTCCTGATGTGGGCTGCATTGTACCTCTGTTGTTGTGGACTGGCTGGGTTCAGGTAGGGAGTCAAGATGTAATGCCTCACCGCGTATGCACTGTCACCTACAGAGTAAGAGGCAAGATGTCAGAGTCACTTATGCATTGCCATGACTAAGTCAGTGATGTGTATAGTATTGCACTTACCTAGCAGGTGTCCATTGCCAAAATCTCCCCTGAGCAGACGTGTGTGCAAGCCGCTATGGCGGAAGATGTATGAATCGTGAGTGCTTCCTGGGTATTGTGCGACAAGGTCGGTGATGATGTTTTCCGCATTGCACACTGCTTGAACATTGATTGAGTGATATGCTTTACGGTTGCGGAATATATACTCATTCACGGCAGGGGGACATATGGCTACGTGGGTGCAATCAATGCATCCAATCACGTGTGGGAACCTTGCTACTTGGTAGAAGTCCTGTTTTGTTTGGCTCAATTCCTGTGGGGTTGTGGGGAAGGAGATGTGGTTGTTGATGACAGTCATCATGGCGGCCAGGAAGGATTTGAAGAACCGCGAAAGGGAGCTCTGTGATACCCCTCCTGCTTCAGCCACTATGTCCTGGAAGCTACCTGAGGCAAGGAGGTGGAGGCTACATAGCACCTGGACATGAGTAGGTATAGCCTGGCTCCTATGTGTTTGGCGCTGCAATAGTGGGTCCAATTCATCTATTAAGTCCAGTATCATAGCAGCATTCATCCTGTACTTATCATAAATTTGCTCAGCTGTCTGTCCTAACAATGTGATGCGCAGACGGAAGATTCTATCCTGGATTCTCCTTCTGGCCTGGCCTGCTGCAAGTATCCTTCTCCTCCTCGCAAATATGTAGAGTCCTGCCATTGTGGAAGGCCACTGGGGCCTCACGGGAGTGTTTAAATACACCTCTGATGTCAGGCAGGTGAGTGGGAATTTTTTTTTTTTTTTTTACCACCTGATTGTGATTCCCTGTAAACTGCTCTTGCAAAATAGCGAATAATGACGGAATCGCAATTTGCGATATTACATGCATGGGAAAAAGCGATTTTATAGCGAAATCGCTATTTGGATATTGCGATTTCGCTATATTAATCGCAATTTCTTGGTTTCTCGCTACTTGCGAGTCGCAAATGGGGTTTGGCTTTGATTCTGCGATTATATTGCGATTTCGCAATTTTGCGTTTGCGATTTCCCTTTTTCTAGCGATTTCTCTTCATGCATGCCGTTTCTTTCCTTTGCGATCGCAATTGCTAATTCGCACCAGTTGCGCTCGCAATTTTGGTTGATGCATCTGGCCCTATGTATCTAAAAGGTGTTGAAATGGTAGTGAGAACGACATGCCTGGCGAAGGCAGTGAAATAGTAAATAATGTGAGGTTGTTAATCGCAAGTCGATGGTGCGTGTCGAATATACATATGATAGTGTAAACAATTACAATGAATCAAAAGTTTTTTAAAAAATATATAGAAACTCGTGTTATGCGAATCAAAACTTATAGACAGTTTGTGAAAGAGCTAAACAGCATCACAATGTGATCCTGTTGATCTGAAAGGACAGATCAAGTATCTAATTATGAAATCACAGTCAAAACATATATGACATAATAGTGTTTTAAATAACATCATTCACAGATAGCACTCAAATTCTAAGCGGTCGTTGAGGCCCTTGGGTTTCATTGAATCTATTCTATAGATCCAATCATTTTCCCGCTGCAGTAGGATTTTGTTATTGTCTTTTCCTTCATTCTTTTCACAACTTCTAAGATCGTGAATTTGAGTTGTGCTATGCTGTGTTGTCTCTCATTGAAATGGTTGGCTATGGTGGATTTCATGTTTTTAGACCTGGTGTTACTCTTATGTTCCAATACTCGGGTCTTTATCTTTCGGTTGGTTTTAACAACGTATAGCAGGCCGCAGGGGCATTTCAGCATGTATATTACATTTGAGGTTTCGCAGGTGGCTGTGACTCTTAACTTTATTGGCGTTCCTTTCATTGGGTGCGTGATGATGCTGCCCTTGATTATGTTGTGGCAGCTGCTGCAGTTATGGCATGGGACAGTCCCTTTGAATTGGCCTGTGTCCAAAATGTCAGAAGGTTTGAGAAGTTCTTGAATGTTCTTACTCCTTGTTTCGGCGAACATGGGTGCATTGTTGAATATGTTGTTAAAGTCTGGTTCTAACAGTCAATAGCGGCCAATGTGTGCGAATTATACGTTTGAATTTATCTATTTATTTATTTATTACATTTATATGGCGCAACAGCTACCCTGAGGGTTTCCCGGCGCCTTGGATCTGAAAAATGCACATTGAGATGAAAGGATTAGGAGAGTAATGTGGAGTCTACTGATTGAATAGCCATGCTTTTATGCCCTTCCGGAATTGGGCGAAGCTAGGTTCCAGACGTAGCTTGAGCAGAAGTGAGTTCCACAGAGCCAGGGCTAAAAAGGAGAAGGAGCGCCCTCCCAATCGTGCCCGTCTGAACCTTGGGACAGCAAACTTAGCCTGATGCATTGACCGAAGGTTTCTGGAGGGTAGATATTTATGCGCCAGTTTACATAAATAGGCAGGAGCTTCCCCTGTGCTAATCCTGAACATGTAGCACAGAGCTTTGAATTTGATTCTGTTTGCTATCTGGAGCCAATGTAATTTCTTAAGGTGTTCCTTAACACTCGTACGCCAGGGAGATGGGGCAGCAGCCTTGCGGCTGCGTTTTGAATGACCTGAAGTCGATTTGTGATATCTTTATTGGCTCCTAAATATAAGACATTCCCGTAGTCTAGTCTTGAGCCAATGAGGGCCTGTAGAACTGTTCTCTGTGCCCCTTCTGGGAGTTGCCATAGGATTTTCCTCAACCATTTGAGGATGACAAAGCATGTTGAGGCCGTTTTAGCTGTTTGCGCACGCATTTGATAGTTTATCATCAATTATTACCCCAAGGTTGCATGCAGATTGTACTGCCACCGGGGTAGGACCCATTTCTGTTGGCCAGTGCGTGGGGCCCCAAAGTTCCTTATGTTCTCCGAAGATAACCAATTCAGTTTTTTCCCCATTCAGTTTAAATTTTTTGGAATGCAACCACTCTGCAATCTTCAGAAGCCCACACCGAAGAGAGGAGGTATTGGCTTTATCAGTGGTTGATAGGGAGAACACTAATTGTGTGACGTCTGCATAGGAATAAAAGATGAGACCCCTTTCCTCTGCTATTTTGGCCAATGGGGTAACATCAATATTAAAAAGCAGCGGACTCAATATAGAGCTGTGGGGTACCCCATAAAGGGAGTTCAGGACATTAGAGGCATTGTTTTTGGAGAAGACCTGAAAGGTCCGGTGAGAAAGAAATTGTTCCAGCTACTCCAGTGCTTTCCCTCTTACCCCTATGTCCTCTAGGGCCATGATCAATTGATGAATCATGGTTAAAAATGTTGATACTATGACTATTGTGTTTTGATTAGTTTTGTTGATGGTTGCAACAGATCCCTGCAAGTTTTGTTCCTCTCTGCTTGCTCTAGTATTTCCTTTGGATATCAGCGTTCCTGAAAATGGCGTGTCATGTTCTCAATCTGTGTTTGGAGCTCAGCGTCATTTGATACTATTCTTTTGACTCTCACGAGTTGTGACTAGGGTAGATGATTTCTCAATGGGAGCTGGTGAAAACTCCTATAATGTAGGAGGTTGTTGCGATCCGTTGGTTTTTTGAATAAGGTGGTTTAAATTGTGTTTCCTTTTCTTGTTAGAGATACATCTAAGTATGTAATGGAATGTTTGTAAATCTGATAAGTGAACTGTATTCGTTCATTGATGGTATTCAAATGTTCAAGAGACTTTGTTAATTCCAGATGTTTTCCTCGCCAGAGGATGAAAATGTCATCGATATAATGTAGAAATACTTGTGCATGTTTCTTCCATGTGTCTAGACTTAAAATGTGTTTGTTTTCGAAAACGTTCATGAAGGTATTGGCATAGACTGGCTGCACAATTGCCCATTGATCTGCCGCTAGTTTGTAAATAGTGCTCACCCTCCCATCTGAAATAGCTTTGATATAACGTGAAAGTTAGGAGTTCCATCAGGAAAACTTGAAAGTCTAGATTGAGTTGCGATCCTAGGAGGATTTCTTCAACTGCTTCAATTCCTTGATCATGGGGGATTGAGAGATTTCATGTCTATGGTGCACATCCATACTTCTTCATTTTCTGGTAGGTCAATTTGTTCAATTTTGTTTCAGAATTCCGTGGTGTCTTTAGCAAAGGTGTTCATCTCTGTTACAAATGCTTGCAAATGAATGTCTAAAAATTTCCCAATTGGTTCATATATGCTTCCTCTGGTTGTAACTATCGGACGGAACGGTGGGTGTCTCAGGTCCTTATGAATTTTTGGAAGCATATAAAGAGTTGGTGTCTTAGGATTGGGTTGCGTGAGAATTGTTTTTGTTTTTTTCTGTGATTGTTCCTTCTTCAGAAGCTTTACTTAGGATCTTGTTCAACTGTTCTTAAAAATGTTCAGTTGGGTTATAGCCTAAAGGAATGTATGTTTCCTGGTCTTTAACATGTTCGTTCACTTGCAGTTTGTAAAAGTTTGTGTCCATTAGGACTAAGGCTCCCCCTCTATCTGCCCTTTGACAGATGATAACAGGGTTGTTCAATATTTTCTTCAATATATTGAATTCTTTCACATGTACTCCCAATGGCAATGACTCAGAGGTGGTCAAACTTTGCAGTGCTGTTAGCTTACTGATTTACGGTAACTTTAAGTGAGCGTCAGCTGATACCACAGGTATGTCATTTTCAGAGGATGAGAGCATGATATTCACTGACGATACCTTACTTGGTTTATCTTCATCATCAGTGTAATGACCTGGATTCACCTTATTGACCACTCGCAAATGCAGGCAACAGGACACAACTATTTAGAATCTGTATTATTCCTTTATTCCCAAACATCTCGTAATGTTCAGCCACCAGCCTTTAGTTATACTCAGATAGTCATTTGAAGCTATCTGAGATTGTGCAGATGCCCATCTGGAAGGATGCACCAATGAAAGAACCCCAGCGTGGCCTGGCTGTCCTGCCCTTGCTGGTGGCCACGCGCCAACTGATGTCTCCCTCCCAGCACCCATCTCCACTCCCAGTGAGAAGCCCAGAAATGCATCACCACGCTGGGAGAGAGGGCACGCCCCAGAACTACAGCACTCACAGCATTACACAAATTACATTGGGACCTCCATCCTTGGTGTTATTGCCTGCCTAACAAAGCACTACAAGCCAAAGACATGCATAACCTATGCTCTCTAAACGACTTGGAAGGGAGAAAACTCTCCACCTTTGACCCACTGCTTCTTAAATGTGCTAAGTGTTGAATGATTCTCCTTGTTAGTACATAATGGTGGCGGCCAAAAGTGTAGGTCTTCCCAGGGCATTTTGTGGAGCTGGCGGTGCTCCTTAAGGTTTCAGTTTTAATGCCACTAGTGTTTATACATCCAGCGCTCGAAAGTAGGGGGATCCCGCCAGATCCCAGTTCCATTAATTCTAATGGGGTATCCCAGTAACCCTCAGAGCCTGGGTTCTAAATTTAACAAAAAACAGTGGTTCTGTCAGGTGTGTAGCAATCTCTTTGTTATACTGTAAATCTAAAAACATTTTGGGTATTTCACACAATCAACATTGAATGTACGATATGTAAGAACACACATCAAAACTCTTAATTTGAAAGATTTTTCTTATGAATATTTTGAATGTATAATTCAACATAGAAAAAATGGCTGTCCTTGACAGAAATGGCAAAGAATCACATATAGAGTGAAATACTTTGGTGACTGGTAGTGACAAGTGATAACCGTGCTATATACAAATAAGTGTGAAGGACATTTTAACATACGGATCACCTAAACAATATCGATGGCAAAAATATAGAACTACAAAAATATCGAGCAAAAAATATAGAATGCCAAAATATCGACTTCCTATCTCCAAACAGGTAAGTACAAAAATATCGAATCAAAAATATCGTTGTAAAAAATATAGAAAGTCAAAATATCGAATTTTTTAAATAGTTAAAAGTAATTTAAAATTAATGAAATAATAAATATAACTAACTTAAACATACTTAAAATACTTAAATAACATTAAAATTAATAAATAATTAATATAAATCAAAATCAAAAAATGTTAATACATATTTATATGTATATATGTATATATATATAAACATAGTATTAATAAAAAATATACAATATATTTACCATAGGATAGCGAGAGGGTTACATTTACTATTACCACTCCATACAAAATTCAGAACATCCTAGCCACTCTTCCCCAAATTGATCTTGGAATGGACACAAGACGTCAACCAGCACCGCCCCACACCCAGCTTGAAGCCTTCGGTCCAGTGTCAGTGGACGAGGTACTTAAAACCCTGGCTGCGGTTAAAAGCGGATCCCCCAGTGATCCGATACCCATGCGCAGCCTTAAACGGATCGCAACCACCATCGCCACACCTGTCACCGACCTCATTAATGCCTCGCTTCTCCAGGGAGTGGTTCCTCCAGGCTGGAAAAGAGCTATTGTAAAAGCTCTTCTTAAAAAACCCCTCCTAGACCCGGCAGACCTGGCCAACTATAGACCAATCTCACTCCTTCCGGGACTGAGTAAAATCACGGAAAGATTGGTCAATCAAAAACTGTCCCATTTCCTGGAGTCCAACGACCTTCTCCGGAGCTCGCAAACTGGCTTTCGTCCTGGACAAGGGACAGACACCGCCCTCTTGGCAGTTGTCCAGGAGTCAAGATGCATCTTGGATTCGGGAGGATCAGTGGCAGTGATCCTCCTGGATCTAAGTGCAGCTTTCGACACTGTCAATCATCAAGTCCTCATTCGGCGACTGTCAGAACTGGGCGTAGTAGGAACCGCCCTGGCCTGGCTGACCTCCTTTCTTAGCAATCGCACCTTCCAGGTCTGGGACAACACCTCACGTTCGGCGGCAATTCCCCTCCAGTGTGGGGTACCACAAGGCTCATCCCTAAGCCCCACACTATTTAATGCTTACATGGCCCCACTGGAGGAGGTGGTCGCCCCATTTGACATCAAAATCGTGAGCTACGCGGACGACACCCAACTGGTCGTCTCCTTATCCCAACATGCCCAGTGTCCAGACTCCCTTCGCACCTTCCTAACAAAAATCTTCACCTGGATGTGCGAGTCCTCCCTCAAGCTGAACGGATCCAAGACAGAAATTATGCTACTAGGGCATAAAGCGCCTTCCCTGCCCCTCAAATTCTGGCCCACCTGTCTCGGGGATCCCCCAGCCCCAAAAAACGAGATCAAAAGCCTTGGGGTCTGGATGGAACAAGACCTTTCATTCAGGACCCAAGCTAAAAAAGTGGCAGGAGTATGCTTTGGTCTCCTTCGATCGGCTCGGAAGGTCCTGCCACTTCTTCCACACCCCTCCAAGAAGCTGCTTATCCAGGGCCTGATCTTGTCCAGACTGGACTTCAGCAACGCTGTCCTCCTCGGCGCACCAGAGACGACATTCAACAAGCTTCAGCAGATTCAGAATGCTGCAACACGGCTCCTCACGGGCACCTCAGTCAGAATGTCAGCCAAACCCGCACTTAAACTGTTGCACTGGCTCCCAATACGAGAAAGGGCCAAATTCAAATCCCTATGTATCGCCCACAAACTGCTGCAGGGCAAGGGGCCCCCCCATACTGAAGAAACTAATACTACCCTAGTCAAGTCAAGTCATAAAATTTGTATAGCGCACTACATACCCAGAGGGTTTCAAGGCGCTTAGGAAGGGGAGGAGGATTATTTGTCAAATATCCACGTTTTAAGCTGCTTTCTGAACGCTAGGTGATTCTGGGTGAGGCGAAGGTAAGCGGGGAGTGAGTTCCATGTTTTGGCAGCCAGGTAAGAAAAGGATCTGCCTCCCATGGTGGTCTTGTTGATGCGAGGTACAGTGGCGAAGGCTTGGCTGGAAGAGCGAAGTTGGCGGGAGGGGGTGTAGAAGGACAGTCGAGAGTTGAGGCAATCTGGTCCGATGTCGTAGAGTGATTTGTGTGCGTGGGTAAGCAGTCGGAAAGTGATCCTCTTATTGACGGGTAGGCAGTGGAGGTCTTTAAGGTGACCAGAGATGTGTTCGTTGCGTGGGATGTCTAATATGAGCCTGGCTGAGGCGTTTTGGATTCGCTGTAGTTTCTTCTGGAGTTTAGCGGTGGTACCTGCGTCAAGGGTGTTTCCGTAGTCCAGTCGGCTCGTGACTAGAGCGTGGGTGACTGTTTTCCTTGTTTCGGAGGGGATCCAGCGAAATGTTTTTCTGAGCATGCGAAGGATGTTAAAGCAGGAAGAGGATACGGCGCTGACTTGTCTGTTCATTGAGAGTGAAGAATCCAGGATGACGCCAAGGTTCCGTGCGTGGTCTGTCGGGATGGGTGCTTTTCCGAGGGGTTCCGGCCACCAGGAGTCGTCCCATGCAGAGGGGGATGTCCCTAAGATGAGGACTTCTGTTTTGTCTGAGTTCAGTTTCAGACGGCTTTGTTTCATCCATTCGGCGACTTCTTTCATTCCTTCGTGTAGGTTAGTTTTGGCGGTGCTGGGTTCCTTGGTGAGAGAAAGGATCAGTTGGGTGTCGTCCGCGTAAGAGATGATGTTGAGGTTGTGTTGGCGGGCGATGGCCGCGAGGGGGCTCATGTATACGTTGAAGAGGGTGGGACTGAGTGAGGATCCTTGAGGTACGCCGCAGATGATTTCAGAGGCCTCGGACTTGAATGGTGGGAGGCGGACTCTCTGTGTTCTTCCGGTGAGGAACGAGGTGATCCATTCCAGTGCTTTTCCTTGGATTCCGATGTTTCTGAGGCGTTGTAAAAGGGTGCTGTGGCAGACTGTGTCGAAGGCTGCAGAGAGGTTGAGGAGGATGAGGGCGACTGTGTCTCCATTGTCCAGTAGAGTTCGAATGTCGTCTGTTGCTGCGATGAGGGCGGTCTCAGTGCTGTGTTTGGCTCGGAAGCCAGATTGTGAGGGGTCGAGTGATTTGTTGGCTTCGAGGAAGGCGGCGAGCTGGTTGTTGACGGCTTTCTCGATGACTTTGGCCGGAAATGGAAGAAGCGAGATGGGGCGGTAGTTTTTCAGTTCGGTGGGGTCTGCTGTTGGTTTTTTCAGAAGGGCGGTGAGTTCAGCGTGTTTCCAGTCTTCTGGGAAGGTAGCGGATTTGAAGGAGCAGTTGATGACGTCTCGGAGGTGCGGAGCTATGACGGAGTCTGCTTTGTTGAAGATGTGGTGAGGGCATGGGTCTGTGGGGGATCCAGAGTGGATGGAATTCATCAGACGGATGGTGTCCTCAGTGGAGATTGGGTTCCAGGCGTTAAGGGTGTTTACTGGAGGAAGATGGTCAGCAGATGGTAGGGTTGGTTGGCTTCCGGGTTGGTTGTCAAAGCTGTTGTGGATGTCAGCAATCTTGTTGTGGAAAAAAGAGGCTAGGGAGTCGCAGAGGATTTGAGAGGGGGTGATGTCGTTGGAGTTGGCCGAGGGGTTGGAAAATTCCTTGACGATGTTGAAAAGTTCCTTGCTGTTGTGGGCGTTGTTGTCAAGTCGATCCTTGAATGCTGTTTTCTTGGCTTTTCGGATCAGTTGGTGGTGAGTACGGGTGGCGCTTTTGAAGGCGTCCTTGTTGCTGGTGGATGGGTCTTTTTTCCAGGCCTTTTCAAGGGTGCGGCACAGTTTCTTGGACTTCTTGAGATCATCGTTGAACCATGAGGCCTTCTTGTTGCCAAGTTTGTGTTGACGTTTTTTCAGTGGTGCTAAGGTGTCGGCGGTGTTGGATAACCAAAGGGTGAGGTTGGAGGCGGCTTCGTTGGCGTTAGAGGAGAGGGCTGGGGAGGTTCGAAGGAGCGATGTGGAGATCTGATCCGTGGTGATTTTGTTCCAGTTTCTTTTTAGAGTTGGTTGGAGGTGGATGATGGGTTTCGGCTTGTTGTAGGTGAAGTGAACACAGCTGTGGTCAGTCCAGAGGAGATCCGTAGTGTGGCTGAAGGAGACATGGTTGCTGGAGGTGAAGATGGGGTCGAGTGTGTGACCTGCGATGTGGGTGGGGGAAGTGACCAGTTGTTTAAGTCCGAACCAACAGACCACTTCGCTCAGATGGCGAGCATTTGGTCATTGTGCCCAGAGTGAAAAAGGCACGCACAGGAGGAAGAAGATTCTCTGTTAACACAGCCAAACTGTGGAACTCCCTTCCACTGAAGTTACGGGCAGAACCCTGCCACCTACGCTTTCGGAAACTTTTAAAAGCCCACTTATTCCCTTAATCTGCTGCATTTGTTTCTCTGATTCCCGCCCCGGTCTTTTTGTTTAGGTTTAGCGCTGGGATGCTTCCGGGTAACTACGCGCTCTATAAATCCTCATTCATTCATTCATTCATTCATTCATTCCTTCATTCATTCATTCATTCATTCATTCATTCATTCCATTACCAGTGAGTGCAACAGTAGAAAAAACATTGGATAGCGTAGCAGTAAAAATTACTATTCCCACTCCAGTGAGTGCAACAGTAGGGAAAGGGTTGGATAGCGGGAGGGTAAAAATTACTATTCCCACTCCAGAGAGTGCAACAGTAGGGAAAGCATTCTATAGCGTAGGGGTAAAAATTACTATTCCCACTCCAGTGAGTGCAACAGTAAGGAAAGCGTTGGATAGCGTAGGGGTAAACATTACTTTTCCAACTCCAGAGAGTGCACCAGTAGGGAAAGCGTTGGATAGCGTAGGGGGAAAAATTACTATTCCCACTCCAGTGAGTGCAACAGTAGGGAAAGCGTTGGATAGCATAGGGGTAAAAATTACTATTTCCACTCCAGTGAGTGCAACAGTAGGGAAAGCGTTGGATAGCGGGAGGGTAACAATTACTATTCCCACTCCAGACAGTGCAACAGTAGGGAAAGTGTTGGATAGCGTAGGGGTAAAAATTACTATTCCAACTCCAGTGAGTGCAACAGTAGGGAAAACGTTGGATAGCGTAGGCATAAAATTTACTACTCCCACTCCAGTGAGTGCAACAGTAGGGAAAGCATTGGATACCGGGAAGGTAAAAATTACTATTCCCACTCCAGAGAGTGCAACAGTAAGGAAAGCGTTGGATAGCGTAGGGGTAAAAATTACTATTCCCACTCCAGTGAGTGCAACAGTAGGGAAAGCGTTGGATAGCATAGGGGTAAAAATTACTATTCCCACTCCAGTGAGTGCAACAGTAGGGAAAGCGTTGGATAGCGGGAGGATAAAAATTACTATTCCCACTCCAGAAAGTGCGACAGTAGGGAAAGCGTTGGATAGCAGGAGGGTAAAATTTACTATTCACACTCCAGTGAGTGCAACAGTAGAGAAAGCGTTGGATAGCGTAGGTATAAAAATTACTATTCCCACTCCTGTGAGTGCAACAGTAGGGAAAGCGTTGGATAGTGGGAGGGTAAAAATTACTATTCCCACTCCAGAGAGTGCAACAGTAGGGAAAGCGTTGGATAGCGTAGGGGTAAAAATTACTATTCCTACTCCAGAGAGTGCAACAGTAAGGAAAGCGTTGGATAGCGGGAGGGTAAAATTTACTATTCCCACTCCAGAAAGTGCAACAGTAGGGAAAGCATTGGATAGTGTAGGAGTAAAAGTTACTATTCCCACTCCAATGAGTGTAACAGAAGGTAAAGCGTTGGATAGCGGGAGAGTAAAAATTACTATTCCAACTCCAGAGAGTGCAACAGTAGGGAAAGCGTTGGATAGCGTAGGGGTAAAAATTACTGTTCCCAATCCAGAGAGTGCAACAGTAGGGAAAGCGTTGGATAGCGTAGGCATAACATTTACTATTCCCACTCCAGGGAGTGCAACAGTAGGGAAAGCATTGGATACCGGGAAGGTAAAAATTACTATTCCCACTCCAGAAAGTGCAACAGTAGGGAAAGCATTGGATAGTGTAGGAGTAAAAGTTACTATTCCCACTCCAATGAGTGTAACAGAAGGTAAAGCGTTGGATAGCGTAGAGATAAAAATTACTATTCCAACTCCACAGAGTGCAACAGTAGGGAATGCGTAGGATAGCCTAGGGGTAAAAATTACTATTCCCACTCCAAAGAGTGCAACAGTAGGGAAAGTGTTGGATAGCGTAGAGGTAAAAATTACTGTTCCCACTCCAGAGAGTGCAACAGTAGGGAAAGTGTTGGATAGCAGGAGGGTAAAAACTACTATTCCCACTCCAGTGAGTGCAACAGTAGGGAAAGTAAATACTTCATATATAAATAAAAATAAAATAAATATGAATTCCAATTACAAATTAATTAAAATAATTAACACTTTTATATAATATACTAATTAATCAATTAAAAATACAAATAAAAATTAATTATTAAAAATAATTACCTACTAATACAAATTATTTACCAATTAACAATAAATTAATTAACAATTAAAAAATAATTAAAAATTCGATTTAAAAAAAGAAATTAAAAATTGAATTACTTACAATTAAATTACTTCCCACCCTATTCCCCTATAAGCCCACAACTACAGAAAATAAATTAATAAAATTAACATAATTATCAATTAATTAAAATTAATTGCCAATTATATTTTAATTAATTAACAATTAATAATGAATTAACAATTAATTCAAAATAAATACCAATAAATAAATTAACATATTTAATTAATTATAATTAAATTACTTCCCACCCTATTCCCCTATAAACTCACAAGGCGCTACAGAAAATAAATTACTAAAATTAACATCATTATCAATTAATCAATTAATTAAAATGAATTACCAATTATATTTTCATTAATTAACAATTAATAATTAATTAACAATTAATTCAAAGTAAATACCAATAAATAAATTAACATATTTAATTAATTATGATGAAATTACTTCCCACCCTATTCCCCTATAAACCCACAACCCATGACATAATTATATTACGCAAAAATTAAATACCATAAAAAAATTAATTAATATAAATAATAAAATAAATATACACTTTTCAAACATATACTAACATAAAAACACTTTAAAAATTGATATTAACTTACTTACCTCAAATTCGATATTTTTGTCGTCTATATTCTGTCCATTCTATATTTTTGTAGTCTATATTCTGTCCATTCTATATTTTTGTTGTCTATATTCTGTCCATTCGTATTATGTCCATTCTATATTTTTGATTCAATATTAATGCTATCCTATTCGATATTTTTGTAGTCTATATTCTGTCCAGTCGATATTGTGTCCATTCTATAATTTTTTATCGATATTAATGCAAATCGATATTAAAAACTCGATATTTTGAGTGTATACCTTAACATACATAAGTACAAAACATAAATTAGCATCAGCCCATTTTTGAAATAAATAGTCACAACAACCAAAGCTATTTTCTTTTTTTCTGTTGTGACTTTTCACGGGCAGATTGACGAACACAACATCGACGTTTCGACCCTAGAGTGAAGTGCAGATTTAGTTGCATCTAGGACGGGTCTTCATCAGGACAAGAAAAATGAAGGACAACCTGGGGACGGGTACTGCTAAAGGTTTCTTCAGTAGCTTGGGAGGAAAAGGTGTCAGCCAACACCCTTCAACAGTTATCCTTTCTCTGAGGAATCTTGAGCGATAATTGCGAAATTTCTTCACCAGCCGGTGGAGAAAAGGAAGAGGTTAGCCGCCGTAGCGATCATTTGTGAGATGCTTCGTGGACGTCCGACTCCGTCTCAGCGCGGCGATTAGTTCCAACAGCTATTTCTGTGCTTGATATGGGAACTGGACGACCCCTGAAAATCTGCTGAATTTACCCTGGTGCAATTTTCAGACACCAGAACACAATTCATTGTCTGCTTTCCCTACATTTGGAACTGCAACATGCAGGTGGCAAGAGGGCTTTCTCCTTTTCACTTCCAGCTCGGCCCATGCTTTATTTAAAGGCTTCTTTTGTTGAAGTATCAGCATAGCGGGGAGCCATCTTGAGCCTAACCCCTAGACACTAATGCAGTGGAAGGTAACAAAGACACACAGCTCATCACTTCACAAATACTTTTAAAAACTAACCCCTCCCCATGTATGAATACCAGATGTATCTGTCTGTATGAGTAATTACACAGATAATGATTTAAATCACACCTACTACTTTTTTTAGATAAGGAGTTGGCCTAACGGCTAGGGCGGTCGACCTCGAATCTGGGGAACTGGGTTTGAGTCTCGGCAATGACGCTGAACATCCTGTGATTCTAGGCAAATTACTTAATCTCCCCGTGCCTAACAAAAAGGAATGTGTTCTCATGTAACGCAACTGGTGCTATGTAAAGCGCTCTGATACCCGATTCGGGTCAAGTTTGCGCTATATAAAACTGTAAAATAAATAAACATTTCATAGCGCTATTCAAGTCAGTGTAGGGTGTCAGAGTACTTTACATCACACACATACACAATAAATCATGCAAGTGTGTAAATCCATGTATAGTAAATGTTACATAAGGCAACAGGGATACAATGTGTAGGAATCGCATATCATTCACACTTGCAGACATTATGGGCCCCATTAGGATGGCGGGCGGGCTTTGCCCGCCCGCCATCCTATCGGAAATCGGGACCGCCCGCCCTAAGGGCGGGGGTCCCGCACGCACCATTAGGATGTGCCCGCCACAGTGGTGGGCACATCCTGTATTTATAGTATTGTGGCGAGCGGAGCTCTCTGCTCCGCCCGCCACAATACTAAAAATGCTTAGCAGCATTTACGTAATCAAAGCGGCAGGCACAGCGCGGTGCATGCCGCTTTGATTATGCAAATGCAGGGGGGTACCACAGGTACCCCCCGGTGTGCCACCCCCCTTTAGCCTTCACTCCTGGGGCCCACAGGGGGCCCCCAGAGTGAACACCGCCTGCCTTTCCATGGCGACATTGCCGCCGCGGAAAGGCATTGCACATGTGCCATTGTAATATGGCTGGCGGTGCCTCATAGACACCGCCACCATATTCATCATTTTCCACCCCGGCCGCAATGCGACCGGGGCGGGAAAGTGGCGGGCGGTGTTTCACACCGTTGCGGTCCCCCCCGCCATTGTAATGTGGCGGGGGGAAAAGGGTGGCGGGCGGTCATTTCTGTTGGGCGGATCGCCACCGCCACCATGGCGGTGGCGATCCGCCCGACATCCTAATGGAGCCCCAAGTGTTAAGAGTGAATGGGCAGGAGAAACACAACGTCTGGATATAAAACGTAGTGCAGTGATTGGGGTTGTCTGTTCTAATAAGACTATATTACTTCCCAAAGGAACCCATCTTTCTTTGAATAACAACCGATTGACAAAAAAACACGACTCACAATTTGCATGAAGCTCCTTGCTCGCAGTAAATAGATCACTGTGCTATTATAGAATTATTGCAGTTTATGAACTGATAGTAACAAAATGATCTCTGTGTCAAAAGCAGTAGGGATTTCAATATCAGCATCTGTAATACCCATGCTTGCAATGCTAGAGAAGTCGAGTGGGAAGGGAGTAACGATGTGAGTCACTTTATTCACTCAGGGAAAGGGGAGAAATTAAATGATATACTAGCCACCCTTGATTTGGGATTTGCTAATAAGATGAGCTCCCCTGTGGTGGAATTTAGCCCGACCTTTATCTCAAGGGGCTTACAATCGGTCATTGATTTTATATTAGTTCCCAATAAACATCAAACCTGGGTGGAGAAGTTTGAGATCCACTCAAATGGCCTCAGTGACCACTTGCCCATTAGTCTTATTCTATCCTACCAGCTTCCAATAAGTCCAGTACCATTGAGGCTTTGGCATGGGTGAAGGATATAACATTAGCCAGACAAAATGGCTTTACCTTAAAGTGCAGTGTGCTAGATCCAGTGGAAACAATGAAGGGCATTATCGCTAACAAGGCCTCTGAAAGCAGAAACCCCAAACTGTTTTGGCAAGCAGTAAATGCACCCTATTTTAAAAAAGAGGATAATGCAGCAATAGAGGTTGCCATTGATGAAGTGGCATGGATTAACCTCTTCTCTAATGTGTATAAAAGGGAGGGGGAAAGTCTGTGCACTATTACTGAAACCGACGCACCAATTTCGGCTCACTTACCGATAGACCTAGAAATTCGCTTTGATGAAGTCCTGGTGGCAATAAATAGTAGTAAAGGAAACAAGGCACCGGGCCCAGACGGAATACCGATCGATGTTTTTAAGTCGATTCCGGATTTGTGGGCCCCAATATGCACAAGAGTCCTGAAGGCATGTTGTGCTGTAGGATTTATTAAAGCCTGGACTGAGTCGGTGATTATACTGATACACAAAAAGGGGGATAGCCCTTCCAATTATAGGCCAATTTCCCTGCTGGACTCCCTTATGAAGCTAGCAGGCAGGGTGGTCCTAAATAAACTCCAGACATGGACAGAAGACAATAACATCCTGAGCCCCGTTCAATATGGTTTTAGAGAAGGGATGGGTACGGTGGAACAGGTCCTTAATTTTGTAATCATTCAGGGGAAATACACACAGGCGAAGAAAGAACGCCTATATGCCATCTTCGTAGATCTCACAGCCGCTTTTGACTGTGTGGATCATGCAAAGTTATGGCATACTCTTGAAGAAATAGGAGTGGAACCAACCATAGTATCATTTCTTCGCCAACTGTATTCCGGGGCTACAGCAAGGGTGAGATTTGGAACCAAGGGGGAGTGCACTGGGCCTTTTCGCATCGAGAAGGGGGTGAGACAGGGCTGTGTGCTGGCCCCAATCCTTTTCCCCATCTATACCAACGCTTTGGAGGGGGATTTGGGGGCCAGCACCATTGACTCCCCTAGATTCGGTAAGAGGCAGGCATGCTCACTCCTCTATGCGGATGACGCAGTGCTTATGGCCCGAACAAAGATAGGTGCTAAAAGGGCTTTAGAAAAATATAATCATTTCATGGGGTCAAGAGGCCTGAAAATCAATGCAAAGAAATCCTTTATGATGGTGAGTGGGAAAGGGCGGGCCGAACAAAAGGAAATTAAGGTGGATGGCCTCACTATTGGATGCACAAAATCCTTCTCCTACTTGAGGGAATTGCTTGATGGTTCGGGCCTGTGGGGGGCAGCCATTAAGTCCAGGGCCTTGCTATTTAAACGCTCTATAGCGGCACTCATGAATTTTGCTAAACAGCTGGGTAAAAGACCACCGGAAATACTTTTAAAAATCTACAAGGCTAAGTGTAGGAGTATTGCCCTATATGGGGCTGGTATCTGGGGGATCCAGAATGCAATGACCATTCAAACAGTCGAAAACGGTTTCTTAAAATATTTATTAGCACCTCCTTAGGGTGTGGCAACATTTAACTGCCATGCAGAGTTAGGTCTGGAATATATTTCCGATCTTATTAAACTCCAGCCAATATTACTCTGGCATAGGGTATGGACGACGGAAGCTCTGGGACTCAATCGGGACATCATAAAGGATGCGATGGCCCTTGACAAAGTTAAATCTATTCCTTGGTTAATGTATGTTAAGAATACTCTCTCTGATCTGCAAAGACCAGTGTTATATAGTAACCCAGTTAATAATCTTGGAATTTTAAGGAAAGACTTGAAAAAATGATGTATGAGTCACTTTGATATATTGAGAAGTACAGGTGAACTCCTGAAATGTTCAGTCATCCAACACCAAGGGACCCTGATATGCCAGTGGATCCAACCCTATTTATCCATTTGCACTGTGGGTTTCGACCAGGCTCGCTCACCGGATGTCCATCCAAAGCAGCCTCGGCGGGGAACTCCTAGACCAGCCCAGTGATCGCGTAGCCGCTCCTGTGCGTGGTGTGGAGGCCTGACGCCGCACAATGGAGCCTGTCCAGTGCAAGGCAAAGTCTGTAGCTAGCGCCTGCGGGAAGGCCAACCACTTCGCAAGTGTGTGCTGGTCAACGCCAGGGAAGAGACAGAATGGCCCACCCAGGAGGGTAAGGACAGTAGAGCCGCTCCCGAACAGCCCCACCAGCAACGACATGGACGAAGACGAGGCCGATGCCGCTTCCGTACATGTCGTCCGGATGCTAAACACCCTCGCAGCCACTCCGACTGCAGCACCCATGTGCACAATCAACATCCTGGGCCAGATGGTGCCAACTCTGATCGACACAGGCGCGACAATCAACCTGATGGCGGCCAGCGTATTCCGGACACTGACGAACGCCCCGATACTACACCCCACCAGGGTGCAAGTATACGCCTACAGCACCACCCGTCCACTTCGCCTGTGCGGCATGTTCCGAACCGACCTAGCTCATGGTTCCAACAGCCTGCAATCCAAAGTCTACGTGTCTCCAGAAGGGTCAGGATTCCTGCTAGGATGCCGGACCGCACAGGACCTAGGTTTGATCCACTTCGCCCTCACAGTCCAAGCCTACAACCTTGACCACCTAATGCAGGAGTTCACAAGCAACCCTGTTCGACGGAATCAGGTGTTTGAAAGGGCCGAAAGACACAACCGATGTCACTGGGTCTAAACAACAGAAAAATGTGGTCCTTCTAAAGGTATGTGAGTGAGCTTACATATAGACAATTGTAAGACTAGGTGGGCACCTTGTGATCCCTAACAGGGTACCCATCAGTCACCACTCGGAACCGCCCTTCATCATTTGGGATTCCTGTATAGCCATATTTTAGGTGCAGCACGGGTTTCACAATAGAGGTGATGTAGATGTAAGCACCTCTGATGAACCTAATGCTGTCCTATATGGTAAGAGTATCACAGGCTATTCATTAGCTGGAAAAAAGGAGGGTGACTAGTGTGCAGTGCAAGTGAGAAAAGTGCTAGGTGAAGCTAAAATTGGGTGAGGGAGCAGAAAAATACCTTTATTCTGTGTTTTGCTCGCTCCTCCAATATTAAAAAGCAGTGAAGGTAAATTAAACAAATATTTACCCAGATGTAACGGTCAACATGTTTCTGCAAATCTGGGGACTACAGAGTCCATTGCATTCATCAGGACCTTAGTAAAAGCTACTGCAAAAATTAGTGAAAAGTGAACTAAAGGAAAATGTGACTACAAATATCAATCTGCGACATGAATAAAGATCACCTGGATCCTTAGGTTTCGTCTGATTTCGCAGTCGATGTATGTCACTAGTGGAAAAAAGACACAAACATCACAGAGAACAGTGACCACATTAGTCTGTACACAGTTAAGATATGTTTAGTACATATATAACCACAATTAATTTTGTCAAAAACACTTTGTTTTAAGGTTTTTTTACCACATGAAGATGTTGTAAATTCTTACATGGGAGAGTATATACTTCATCTTACCATTATGATCGAAGTAAAAGGCTGCACCTCGCCTGGCAACGGCTCAGGATACGAGGGAAGCACCGCTCTATAAAAAGGAAGCAAGGAACAAGCAATGTCATAGCCTCCTAGGTTTGTCTGAAAGTTGAAAACGCACGGCACCCCGACAGAGGAGCAGGACCAACGCACATAGAATGTTGTTACAGAGTTAATTGTTTGATACAGAAAGTGTGAGTCTGTGTGCCTCACGTTGCTCAAGGACTATTGGTGAGAACATAACAGTACATCGGAGCACTCGTCATTGCCGACTATTTCACCCACCCAAAAGATGTTTAAATGCAACACATGATATTTATAGCGGCATGCAGTTGCGAGTAAAAACACTCAGCGTTAGGTAGTGATGCCGAGTGAATGTCGCAATTCGATTAGGCTGCTCGATATTAGACGGAAATTGCGAGTAAGAGATGTGGCGTTTAAAAATGAAGGGGACGCCGGTTCCTTGAGTTGCTTACCTATCCGTCGGTACTTCGCCGCCTTCCTCTGAACCGAAGGGGAGGCAACGAAGTACGGCGGAGACACGGGTTAAGAGCTTGTCAGAGATTTGCCCGTGTACGGTCAGGTGGCACTAGCGGACCAATCCGTGCGCTCGGACTGCTGTAGATTGGAAAGACGGCTTACATGGGCCCTGATTGGTTGACGGAGAATCACATGATCGGGATTTCTGTCTACACTAAACGTTTTCATTGGTTAAGCCCTGGTTGGTTGCCATGGAACTCCTACTTGTGTATGTTGTCAGAAACAAGTGGGATTCTGAATATTAACTGTTTAGGGAGACATTGGAGCAGAAACCTGCGCAAGGTCTATTGGAATAATACACCAGCAATATATAATATTTGAAGATATGTTCAATATGTTGTATATGAAAACCCAATATTGTCATATCATCAAGTGTCACAGCATAACGCATGGAGAACATACAAGGATGTACTCAAAGGAGTATTAAAAACATACTATGCATCAGTGTCACTAATTGTTTCAGATTGTATCCAAGGAGGAGCCATGGGCTACTCTGAAATGTCTAGTCTCTGGTTATTTTACCAGTGTCGATTCGTGCTGTCATGTATGACGAACATTTATGGCTCAGGTGACGGAGTTAGAGAGTGGACCAAGGAATCTCATCATTCAGTCCGCCTCGGTTTGTGCCTAACTTGAATACCCATTTTTGCTCTTTGCGCATGAGGAAGTTGGTGTGGTCAGTTACATGCGGAGGAATGTAGGGCTGTTCAAGGACAGTCCACACAAAGGCAGTAGGGTCATGTTGTTTCTCTATAAAATGATTTGTCAACTTAGTGGCTTGTTTTTTCCGGCGAATCGTACTTTTATGTTCGGAGATTCGGATCTTTACTTTCCGTGTAGTCATTCCGACATACTTGAGACCGCAAGGACAGGTAATTAAGTAAATTAGATTATCACTGTTGCAGTTCGTGAATTTTGTTTGTCTCCATGGTCTGTTGGTGCCAATGTTGACCTCGATAGATTTAACTGTTTGGGAGCAGGCTTGACATGATCCACACGGATGGTGGCCTGTCACAGGTGGTAGGTTCCAAATAGTTCCAAGAGCCCTAGGCGTTGTATTGCGTGGTCTTGTATGTACAATGCGGTCTTTCAAGTTTGGACCTCTCTTGAAGGAAAATAAAGGTTTCTCAATAGTTTCTTGTCCTGAATTGAGGATTGGCCAGTGTTTTTTTATTATTTTCTGGATGTCATTTGATAAGGTACCAAACGTGGTGACGCATGTAAGTCTGTTCAATGTAGTTTTTTCCACTGGTGGTTCGAGGAGAGCCAGTCTGTTGTTATTGCTGGCTCGTTTCATTGATCTTCGTACCAGTTTTGTTGGATATTTTCTGCTTATCAATTGTTGTTGTAAGGCTCTAGAATGTGTCACGTAGCCTTCTTTGGTCGAACAATTCCTCTGTATTCTCAAAAATTGTCCATAAGGCAGATTCTCTTTGAGAGATCTAGGATGGTGGCTGTCAAAACGAAGTAGAGAGTTTTTTGCCATTGGTTTTTTGTAAAGTTCTGATTGTAAGCCTTCTGGGGTGGAAAAAATCTTTAAGTCCAGAAATGCAATGGCAGTTTTATTCACTTCCACAGTGAATCACAGGAAATTGTTCCTGCTGTTTAGCCAATGATGGAATGTCATAAGATCTTCAAGCGTGCCTCTTGAAAGGGCCGGCCATCCACCTCCACGTAGACACATCAGTCACCCCAGTGGCCCTCCGACACCGACGCATCGCGTTCCACCTGCGACCTAAGGTGGAAGCAGAGCTAAGGTTGCTGTAACGAGCAGGGATCATTGAGAGGGTGAGCGGCCCTACCCCGTGGGTATCCCCATTGTAGTGGCAAAGAAACCAAAACAGCCAGACACAGTGAGAATCTGCGTGGACATGCGCATTCCCAATCTTTCCATCAAGCGTGACCGCCACCTAACACCCACAATAGACTATATAATTGGTGAACTGTCTGGATCGAAATGGTTCTCGAAGATGGATCTGAGGTCAGGATACCACCAAATTCCCCTACACCCGGATTCACGCCCAATCACCACCTTCTCGACTCATGCTGGACTCTGGCGATACACCCGCCTAAACTTTGGAATATCAAGTGCGGCCGAAGTTTTTCAAAACATCATTCAGAATGTCTTGCAGGGGCTGGACGGCGTCCTAAACGTCAGTGACGACATCGTAGTCCATGCGCCCACGTTGGATGAACACATCCGGCGCCTCCATGCAGTATTTGCCCGGCTATAAGAACGAGGCCTGACCCTCAACCGGGAGAAGTGCGACTTCCTGCGTAAGGACATCAGTTTCTTTGGGTACCGTTTCTCTGACCAAGGGATAGTTCCAGACCCAGTCAAAGTAAAAGACATTCACGAGGCTCCTGCCCCCACCTCGGTGACGGCCGTCCACAGTTTCCTGGGAATGGTCACCTACTGCGGGCGATTCATCAAAGACCTAGCAGATCTCACTGGCCCCCTTCGCGATCTCACCAAGTCAACCTCCACATGGGAGTGGGGCCTGGAGCAGCAGGAATCCTTTCGCAAGACCAAGGCTGCCCTGTCAGCAGACACAACAATGGCCTACTTCGACCCTCGGAATGAGTTGCAACTAGTAGTGGACGCCAGCCCAACAGGTTTAGGAGCCATCCTTGCCCAGCAGCAGGCCTGCAGCGAGTGGGCCCCCGTTGCCTACGCCAGCCGGACCCTCACACCTACAGAACAGCGCTACTCGCAAATCGAGAGAGAAGCTATCGCAATCCTGTGGGGATGTCGGCATTTTCACATATACTTGTACGGACACCCTTTCGTGGTGATAACGGACCACAAGCCCCTCATCCCTTTATTCCAAGGGTCCTCCACTCGTCCTCCTCCCCGAATCGAGAAGTGGGTGCTGCAACTCCAGGAATTCCAATTCACTGTGGAATATCGGCCCGGCACCCGGAACCCCGCTGACTTCCTGTCGCGACATGCCCGCCCCGTCACGGCGGCAGAAGCGGCGGAAGCCATGGCTACAGAGGAGTATGTACGGATGATCATGGAAAGGTCCAGGCCGCTACCTATCTCGCTGGACGAAGTAGTGCAAGTTACCAAAGATGACAACTGTTTACAAATCGCCATCCAAGCCATCGCCTCCGGAAATTGGAAGAACCTACAAAGCCCTGCCTCTTTCCGTACATCTGGAGCCCAAGCAACACTGAAAGCGTTGTACCAGGTCCGAGATGAACTGTCAGTCTCCCCGGAAGGATGCCTCCTGAGGGGCCCTCGCCTGGTGTTGCCCGACTGCCTCACCCAACAAGCAGCGCATCATGGTGTGCATCAGGGCATCGTGAAATCAAAAAATCGCCTTCGGAGCAAACTCTGGTTCCCGGGCCTGGACCGAGTCGTGGAAGCCATAGTCCAGAGGTGCCCTGTGTGTCTAGCAGCCAGCCTGCCTGACCACCCCGCTCCAGTAATCACCGAAGAAGGGCCAACGTCCCCGTGGGAACGAGCCAGCGCGGATTTTGGTGGCCTCCCAGGCGGGAAATACATGCTCGTCGTGGTGGACGATTTCTCACGGTATCCAGAAGTGGAGATCCTGTCCACCACCGCCGCCTCGGAGGTCATACCGAAGCTGGAAAAGGTCATAGCTACTCATGGGCTCATCGGTGAACTGCGTACAGACAATGGCCCCCCCTTCAATGGCACAGATCTAGGCGATTACTTACAGTCTCACGGCATCAAACACAGGCGCATAACCCCAAGGTGGCCCCAAGCAAATGGAGAGGTGGAACGGCTAATGAGGACTTTAAACAAGACTATTCAAATATCACTAGCTGACAGCCAAAGTCTAGAGCTAGCCCTCTATCAATTCCTGCGTGAGTACAGACTGACACCTCATTGCACAACAGGAATCCCGCCAAGCCGCCTCTGTTTTGGCAGGGTAGTCACGGACACCATCCCACACCACCCAACGTGGGCAGAGGCTCCTGCCTCACCGAACCGGTCGATGGAACGAAGAACAAAAACAAATACCGAAGCGTCCCGTCGGAGGAGAGCCACTGACAGTTTGATTAAAGTAGGCGATAGTGTGCTGGTAAAAGACCGTCACCCAAGGGGAAAGTTTCGACTGCCTTTTGAATTGGACCCATGGATCGTGGTCCACGTCAATGGCACTATGGTCACTGCATCTCGGAGGGGTGAAAGAGTCCCGAGAAATGTGTCATTCTTCAAAAAAGTCCCAGGGGATGAAGACGGAGAATTCCCGGAAGCGAGAGATAACCGTCAGGACACTCCACAGGCCCCGAGAGAAACATCTAGAGGCGACCACCAGGACACTCCACAAGGCCCAGGAGAAGGGTGGGGGAACGATCTGCCGCCCAGGACCTCCAACCCAAGAGGCGCCCCCTCCACGCAAGATCTGGAAGGAGCCCCGTCGCCAGGAACACAGAGCAGCGTGGACCTAACAGAGAAACACTGTTCGGGGGACTTGTTCCAGACCCCGCCAAGCAGGGGCAGTCAGGGCCGGTATCACCTACGGCCCTGCCCGCAGCCCTCCCAGAAGTATCGAGACTTTGTTGCCCGCTGCCGTCTGTGGGAGTAAGACGATGCAGCCTACCTGCTTAACCAAAGTAAGACTGTTCTAGTTTGTCTATGGAAGTTGCAGAAGCTGAAGTATTTTGAAATGACGATTTAAAGAAATGTTTTGTTGTTAATATAATGGTTTTCTTCACATTTCTAGGTAAAGGAGGAATGTAGTGTTTCAGCCTCGTAATGGGCTAACCCAAGTGGGTACTGTTTGTAGGGGTCTTTGTAACCACACCCCCTCCTGCGTATAAGCAGTGGGCCGAACCTGCGTCCGCGCGGGCGGCACGCTGGTGTGCTAATAAAAGCTCAGGGACCTGGGCGTGGCGTCAGGCAGCAGCCGGTCACAGTAACTACAACACGTGTGCTGAGTCCATTCATTTAAGGCCTAGTCCAAACATCACACTTCCCTCCCGCTCCGGGTCGTTTTTTCCACTTCCAGCACTGGGTTCATCGTTGCAACCCGTAGCATACATGCCAACCGACCCGATTCAGGCGGGAGACTACCAATTTTTCAAGCCAAAAATGGCTTTATTTCAGCTGTCTCCTGCCTGAAATTGCATTTTCTACAATAGAAGGCAATTGGGAATTTTCATTCTCCAGATGTTGTACTTTAAATCTCCCACCTCCCTGTCCTAAAATGTTGGCATGTATGACCCGTAGTCTAGTCCCTTGTCGTCAGGAGTGAATTCACTCATAGTGCCCAGGAAGAGACCCCTCAGTGTTGGAGGTGGCACGTCATGGTGGGCCTGCCCACCCTGCTGCTTGTCATGCTGTACCTGCCGTGTGGGTGGACAGGGCATCAGCGCTGCCAATCTCGAACCTTCCACCAGCACGGCAGTCACAATGCACAGAACACAATTAAAGGGGAGTGATTTGCATGCGAAAAGAAGTCCTTTCCGTGCTGCGTGCGTTCCCACGTCGAACAGGCTGGATTTGTTCGGAGCCCAGAAAGCGCCTGGAACGTCACTCACGCTAGCGTGATGCAAATGAGCCTGGCCCCCTCGTGGCCAAGGCGCATGGCGGCTGGTGCCTGCCTGGCCCACCAGGCCTGGCACGGGGGCATGCAGCATCGTTGAAGCATCTGTGCCAGCTGGCTGCCTGTCCTCCTGACAGGTGGGAGCAACCTGAGCTCAGAGGGAGATAAGCGGCGCCCAGGTGTCCTTTATCTCGCTTCACTGCTTTGTACTTTATTTTCATTCACAGTTTCAAAAAAGACGAGAGGAGCCCGGCAGCAGGCGGCAGCGTTCACGGGGTGAGATGGAACGTTTCAAGGATATCTTACTTGTGGCTTGCCTGCAGGCACGCCAGGTTATTTATTTGATCAGGTGCTCAGGGGAGGAGACCAGGAGAAAGTTATGAATCAATGTGGCATCGACTCTCAGCTCACAGCAGCATCGAGCTCAGAGAGCGATGGACAGAGACACAACACACACAAAAGGCACCCAGGCTGGGTAGCACAAATGAAGCACATGGGTATGCAAAGAACAGCACCACCACACTGTGGCACTCATTACTGAAGCATGTCACTGATCAAAGGCAAACAGTATTGCGCGCTAAACACATACAAGCCACAACACACACGAGCTTGCATACATGCTAGGATGACCAGAATTTTAAAGCCAAAAACGGGAACATTTCCCAAAAGTAGAAGAAGGACTACAATTTTACTTCCACACAGTGTATAGAATGACAGTGATCCTTAGCAGAGAATTCCATAAGAGGCTGTAAGAACGTATATAAAATGCTATTTTTAAAGGCAGTAGCATGGCTGTTAATTAAATTGACTTCTCGCGCAATAACTCCACTCCACGCTGTTATTTGAAGCGTAAAAGGCCATTTATTAGGACAAGGTTGCAATCATTTAGACTTATTAACAGTACATCAATGCATGAAATATACATTTCCATAATCATTTTAGACTTATTAACAGTACATCAGTGCATGAATTATACATTCCCATCCCCATACCCAGGCATTCTCCATTCTGCCTTTCCAAAACCATCTCACCTGTTTGACTCTTCACCCATTCACTCGTTAAACTCTTTCCTCTCCCCAGTCTCACCTTCACTTGCCCTCCAAGCATCCTCTGTTGACTTTGCCTTTATTGCTCATTTCCTCCCATGCCCCACTATCAGTCACCTGTGTACCGTTTTCCCCCCACCCGAGGGGTGGATCTGCCCGTATGTGACTCCCCACCCCTCCAAAGTACCGCCACCCAGGGAACCCCCGGAGGGCGGTTACCTGCCCCACCCCCCCCCGCCCTGCGCACCTTTCGCCTCCTGCCAGCGACCCTACAGCCTCCCAGTGGACGACAATCCACCACCTCCCCCTGCGTCCTGCAGCAAAGCACCACTCTCGTTGCCAACGTGAATCGCGAAAGGTGCCCTTTTACAGAAGGGGCCCACGCCCCCGTCCTTCCCGTGCCGAAAGGCAGCCCCCCTCAGCAGCACCTGGTGGACGACCGTCCACCCAACATGCGTCCCCTGCCAGGCAGGAACCTCCCCGGGACAAACCCCACCATGAAAGTTGGTCGCAATGCAGTGATATTCCATCACTCCCACCTGTGCCTGTGTGTCGGGCAAGCAAACCCCGCCTGGGGCCTCCCCCAGCCGGAAAAAACAGCACCCCCCACAACGCAGTGAACAGCCATCCACCACCTGGACCAACGCCCAAATAGACCAGCCACATGTCCGGTCCCAATCCTGTGAACCGAAAAATGGTCCTCCCCCCCCGTGGCGAACGGCCATCCACCACCAGGCCTGCCCCCACCACCCGTACTCATGTCCAGCCAGACAAGCGACCGCTCCGGACCCCTCATTGTCCATCCAATGTGCCCCCCTTTTCTGAGGTGAACGATCATCCACCCCTTACGCCACCATCCATTGCCCCTCCGGCAGCCAACAAACTATTCTGACCGCCCCTGGCCCATAAAGGAGCCCCCCCCCCCCAAAAGCTGAATAACCTGCAAACATATTTTATCCCCCATATGTAAGTGCATCCCTCCTGTAAAGAATGAGTAACCCTAGACGCTCATGAAGACAAAGAAGCATTCAAGAGTGTGACGCGAACATCAGATGCTCGAGTGATGCCAACGAAAACAATTTTGTACTTAGGTAAGCATGAAAAACCCCCCGCCTGGTTCCCTCACGTCATCCCGTATATCTACGCGTATCGTACATTTCCCCCCCCCTCGCGGTGAACGACCGTCCACCACGTGTCCTTGGCTCACCAAACCACCACCTGCCCGGGCCATACATTAGGCACCCAAGGTGTCCCCCCACTATGTTCGAGGTGAACGACCATCCACCCCACGCACCCCCATCCTTTGCCTCCCTTGGCAAACAATAGCATCCGTAGACCGCTCGCGGTCCATAAAAGGAATCCCCAAGCAAACCCAAATTGATCATTGTTAAGAACCGAAATCCTGCATGGTCATCCACATCTCTTATCTCCCCCATGTGTCGGATAATGTACTGTGGCTCCCACCACACTTAGTGAACGACCATTCACCAATCCGTGCCTGCATTCCGTACCCAAAATGGTCCCTGGCCAATCCGGACCATGCTAGGCGCCCCCTCCCCCCCCGTGGACGACCATCCACTGCCTGTACCGTCACCCCCATGTACCTGAACAATAATCCCCCACCATTCGTGGACCATGACAGGCGGCTTCCTTTGACCAAAGGCCCCCTCCATTAAGTCACACCGGACCGTCCCCATCACCCAAAGCGTCATGTCTTGGACCTCCAAGCACAAACCCTACGCCCGACCAGGACGCCCCATGGTCCGTTCCTTGGAAACACCTCCCTTGCCAGGCCTCAGGATATCGCCAGCCTGACACATCCCAGCAACCTCTCCCCTGCATGAGTCCCCAAATCAAGGCAACCGTACCTCCCCTGCGCCGTACGGCAAACGTAATGGCACCAACACCTTCCAATGTCCTTCGCCCAGTCTCCTACCGTCCACCACCCTATCATCGGGGAACCTGCCCCAAAACGTCCACACCCCCGCAGCGCACCTCTTGTGTTGATCACCTGCCGGGAGAAACCCCCCCCCCCCCTCCAGGCGACAACCCTGGCTCCTGTTCTACCTCCCGACCCCCTGGTAGAAAAGAAGAATTACAGCCTAATTCATTAAGCTGAAATTTGAGAATCTGGCCCTTTGCGAGTGAGATTTTTGCATTTGGGATTCATCCCAAATGCAAAAATCGGTAATTGCGTTTTCGCAAATTTGCGATGGATTACATTTAAGGAATCTCTATTTGGGATTCCTTAAATGTAATTCATCATCCATTTAAAAATTGCGAAATCGCAATTTCGGGCCGCTATTTACCGCGAGGTCAAACCTCGTGGTTAATAGCGATAACTCAGAAAAATGCTTTTAAAAGCATTTTTCTGAGTTGCATGTTGCACACACACATGTCCTTTGGACATGTGTGTGCGCAACCCCTGTTCATATTAGCATTTAAGGGGTGCTACAGGGTGTCCTTTGGACACACCTGGCACCCTTTCAATCGCTATCTTATTTGCGATTAGCTAATTGCTAATCGCAAATAAGGAATACTCCCCATTCATTCCTATGGACCTTTTGGCCCATAGGAATGCATGGGGAGTTATTCCTTATTTGCGATTAGCAATTTGCTAATCGCAAATAAGGAATTAGTAGGAATCGTATTTTTTTTGCATATTCCTACATGAATCCCGTTTTGCGAGTCCTTAATAGCGATTCGCTATGAATCGCTATTAGGGGCTCGCAAAACGGGAGTATGATGAATCAGGCTGTAAGTCCCGCAAAAAATACATGGTGTTCCCCCAGCCCCCTTATGGCTTAGTCAAGGAAAGTAAAGAACAGGCATGAAAATCGCTGCCAGCGTCATGTAGAGAGCAGACCCGACAAGACTCCCAGAATCATGTATAAGACACTCCTACAATTCTTACAGACTAACTTCTATATTCCAGAGATATGCAACCCTACAGCCGCCAGCTTAAAACACCGCTGCAAAGCAAAAGCCCACACCCCCAGTACCCATGTCGCCACAGACACCTCACTGCAAACACGCCACCCCGTCAGCGCCACCCCCAGGACCCACCCAGTGACCACAGCCGTCGCGGCCCACCCGCGCAACCAAGAAACCACACACCTCCGCCAGGCAGTCCCGCCAAAGCACAGCCTGAGCACGCCCCAGGCCCACGACCAGGAGAAATGACTTCCCCTTTGCTGAAAAAACTTCTACTGCACTCCAAACCTCCTCCATTCACGGTCCCCTGCGACCTCACCACACGCCCTTGCCCCGAACAGATCGACACCAATACGCCGCTACACCCGGCCCGCAGTTTCCTCCTATCCAGGCCTACTGCCGTCACAACTACCGCCCCCGCACCAAAAAGCCTGAGCCCCAATTTGGCACTACCAACTGCCCTGTCACAATCCCCACCTAATCTCCCTACAGCACCTTCCAAACCGCAGCCACCTACGAAACCACACACTCCACCTCCCCGGCGAGCAGTACCAAACCCCAGGTCAAAATGAAAACAAACTCACATATACTTCAGCACACAGCGGCCCGATACCCCTCCACCGTGTTACAGCACCCCGCCCCCACCTCCAGGAAACTCCACACTACCGCCAAACACACCTCCCCCCAAACCTTCCTGCAAAACAGCACCCCCGCTGTATCACACGCTCGTCACCCAACGACGCGCACCCCCACAAGAACCCCCGCGCAGCCCCCTTACAACCTGTATAGGCTGACATAGGCTGTGCAGTCCCTCCTGCACTCCGTTCATGAGACACCCCCAAGCCCTATAATTGCCAGACCACCAAATCCTGAAAACTAAAAACCTCTGAAATTCCGGCACAGCCCTTCACAACCATCCCCCTGCCCGTGCGTGAGCAGCCCCCCCTCGACCCGCCCCCCCATTGAGCATCCGCTAAGTCAAGATGTGCAGCAGTCCTCCACCTACATGGTACACCCAACCCGGCCACCACCCCAGGTGCATCTAGCCCCCGCCTCTACCTTCTCCACTCCAATCTTGCACCCACGTGACGCCACCACGCCGGCCCGCCCGTCATGGGGAGGGCAGCGTTGTATCTTGCGGAGCACTCCCCCCGGTACAAACATCCAACCCCGGAGCCCCACCAACCCGAAAACCAAATGTCACGCCACCAAATGATGAAATGGGAGCCGACCGGCCATCCCTGTCAACCCCGTTGCTGTCATATCCACTGTGAAGGTCGCCACCCACACCGGGTCCCATCATTACTCCATACAGCAGCAGTACTGGTATCCCCCAGGACACCCCCACACCTGCAGCGCCCCTCATCAGAAGCGCCATGCTCCCCGCATTTCTTACCCCTCCCCCAGGCCCCAGCCACAACGTGTACCTAAGAGTTGCTCCAGCACAACGCCTCCTGCTCCTGGGTGCCATGCCCATCTCAGCTGTGCCCGCGGACCCTACCGCAGCCGCCCTTGACCCCCGAAACCATAAAGAAAAACCGCCCAGCCACCATTTACCTCCCTGAAACCACCAAACAGCCCCCAGCCCTGCGCGTACCAACTTCCAATCGACCCAACATCCCCACCACACAACACCCACAGAGCCCACAACACCCACAGAGCCCCACAACTCCCTTCCATCACACCCACTGACCCCCAGCACTTCTATCACGACAAACATACCGCCTCTCGTACCGCACAAACTGAACAGGTCACACCGTACATATTAAAACATTGTCTGGATAAAAACATTGTATTGGATGCTGCGCGAATCCCCCGACGGAGGGCAGGCCGCCGCGGACCCCCCTACTGCTTCGGACCAGCGTTAGGAGGCCGTAGTGCGCCCCGCTGGTGTCACACCTGCTGCCGAGCTGGACCGCCATCATCAGTTCGCCTCCCCCACCGGGTCGCCAGAACCAGGTGGGCCCAAACACCACCGGGCCTCATGCCGTCATGGCCGTCCCTCACACGTGTCCCTGATACCCTACGCAGTGCCGCCTATCAATTCCCCAGGGGCCCAGTCCCGGCCCCCCCCCCCCCCCCCCAGCAGTCAGCACTGCCCAGTGATCAACCCGAACAGGTCAGGCTCCCCATAGGGACGGGCCCACACCCCCACCACGCTGCAGCCTAAAAGGGGGGAGAGATAGTGGGTCAGCGAGACCACAGCCAGCTCCGGGCGACGTCGTCAACATGCGACGCCCCGCCCCACTGCCTGACCCCTGTTGCTAAATGCCCGCCAAAACTGAGGCCCGCCCGTCTGCAATGAGGAAGGGGAGCCACTGGAATGCCAGAAGCAGCCAAGTCCAAAACCCACCCCGTGAACAAACTGGGGCCGGGTCCCGCCTACCCTCCCCCCCAGGCACCCCACAGCAAGCCCCCCCCCCCCCCCCTCGGGGATACCGGCAGCGCACCCAGACACCCCGGGAAAGCCTATGGGGAGGAAAACCAGACGCGCGCGGTGCAGGGCCCCGCCCGCTCCCGACAGGGGGTCCCCTCTCTAGCAGCTAGCACCGATGTGCACAGCAGTAGCCGCGTCGCAGGCCAGACCCCGCTGCCGCGCCCGGCCGATCCCAACACGACTTCACTTACTACTTGGGGAAACCCTACTCCAGGCCAGGGGCCGCGCATGCTGGACACGCCCGCCGCGGCCTCTCCACCCGGCCAGTCCGAGCTCCGCCGTCTCCTCGGGGCGAAACCCCAGACATGCTGAAAGACTCCCACTCGGACGCCGGCCATTGAGGTACCGACGGACAGAGCGGGGCCTCCTTCTTCCCGAGTGGGTGCCGGGTGAGGTGAGGTGTTCTCCCACAGATTGTTGGGAAAATCACGATCAATTGGATAAACACCAGGGAATACTTTGGGCTCAAAGATCTGGTAGGATTAATCCAAAATGTTAATACACTTTATTATTTTTTCACTTAGTGCAGATGCGTAATATCTAGGGGTCCTGAAGAAAGCTTGGACTAGTTGTCCTCCCAGCTGAAACATGTCGACCTCCACGCACTACGCCATGACATAGTTATTTGTTAAGACCATGAGGCGTTGTTTTTACTCTTGACCCTGGACAATACTGAATAAACATATTTTTTGTCTCAGGAGCCAATTTTACTTACTTTTTGTTTCCTTTTGCACGAGCACTGCACTCCATCGGTCCTACCTCTGAAATACTGTGGTTCAGAACAAACACCTTCCAGAACCTATCTCTGCATCATTACTAGGTGCATTGGGAGAAACTGTGGTTCATGGTTTACATCCCACATGACGATATTCCGCCAATAATGGTGGGCTGATGGGAATTTTTCTAACCCAGTATTATCACTGTGAGAACATGCTGGTGTAGTGGTCTTTTGGGCATGACACAACACGTAGGCAAGTGATCTGACCAGGTAACTCTTATTTGTTTCTTCAGTTGACTTAGGGGGTGTGAGCTACCGTGGTCGTTATAGTCTCCCCCTCTGACCCCCCTCATCTCTTTTTTCCAATGCTGAAAGACTCCACAGGGCATCTCCAAGTAGCTACACAATGGGATGGTAACACTATCAGGGCAGCCGATCGACAAATTGGCCCCCCTTCAAAACCCCTACAGCGCAACCACAAAATTAAGAACACCCTCCCGGTGGTGCCCAGGTGTCAGGAAGAGGCCGGATCTTCCTCTCCTGACACCTTATATGCCCTCCCCCATTCCACCCCTTCCTTTAACCCCTGTAGTCCCGCCCTCCACCTTGTCCTTCCGTATTGCGCGAAAACCCCGGGGGAAGACTGGTCTGCGACCTTCGCTTCCCCCGGGGGCCTCATTGTAACAGTAGCTAACTATCCCTGCTTTGCGAAACTTAAAAAGATACCTCCCAGCGTTTTAAGCTGACGCTCTCTAAAAACCGGGACATGAGCTTAATTTCTTGAAATTTGCCGGGACAGCTCGTGAAAACCTGGGACTGTCCGGGCAAATCCGAGACGCCTGGTCACCCTAATATATGCATATACACAGGTACAAAAAAAAACGTACACACGCATGCACGCACACATTCACAGAGATACACAAACGAGTACACCAGAGCACACATATCAAGTGCAAGCATCGGTATAAACAAACACACAAACCCATCATCAGCCGGGGCACACACGCAAAAGGATTTATGTTCCATGAGCAAGGAGTAGTCAGTACACAGAGGGATTCATAAAACGAGCAAGAAGTGACAAACACAGAATCAAAGGCAGCCAGCTCAAAAAGAAACAGTTCAAGCTGTTGAATCACGCATACAAAGCCATGCGCAACAAAGGACCAGCATACATCAACAAACGAGTTAACTTCCACCAACTGACCAGTCACCTGTGAATATGGATAAATACAGACTCATTGGTTTTCAATATAGAAAGCGTACATTGTTAAATGTAAACTCACTGGGACTTAGGTTTAGCGTCTGATACCCCTGGGATGTCCTCTGGTATCTTTGGTGCTGCCTGCGCTAAATGAAAACTGCAACAGGAGGCGTTTCATTTGCTTTCAGGGTGCTGCATGACACATAACTATGTATCCAAATGTAACCAATAAACTTACCACCTACCTTCAAGGAGTACTAACATTCAGTGATAATTTCAGTGTAACTATCTGTTATTTATTTTTTATTTATTTATATATAAAGTTTAATAAAGCGCAAACTTGACCCAAGATGGTATTATAGCGCTTTACATTTAGGATCGTTGCGTTACAAGTTACATCAGATACAAGAGCATAGTAAGGTACAGTGCACATAAACAAAGTTTCAATAATTCGTATGAGGAAGGGGAGGAAGGAGTAATAGCGGGGAGACGAGGAGGAACAATGCCCAATGTCCGGCTGGGTAGATGACGGTCAAGGGGGAAACCAGGGCCAAGCTCCTCATTAGCTGCCAAGCAGCTTCCCCGGTTATCAGCCATGTTGCTCAGGTCTCAGCGTTCAGGAAAAAACAGTTTTGAGTTTATTTGATTTGCGAAGGTTATATAGTGCTATCTAGACCCGAAGGTGTCAGAGCGCATAACCAGGGGAACGTTGCATTAGAAGGTACATCAAAAGGATTATAAAGCGCTGGCTAGACCCGTAGGTATCAGAGCGCTGTAACAGAGGAACATGGCGTTACAAATTACATCAGTTACTATAGGTTAGCAGGTTTTCATTGAAAACCCTGAATGATATGGAAGGTCTTCTCAAGTGGCTGCAGGAAAAGAAGTCAGGTGAGTAGACTTTGTGAGATGAGGAGCCTGTACCAGGATCTCTCCTCCTACCAAGGCTACGGAGGAGGGGGTCTCTTTTGCTAAGGAGGTGCATAAAGCGGCTGAAGTCTTGGACCTTCAGCTACCCACAGTGGCAGTCAAGACGAACGTCTCGGTGGAAGTGCTTCAGCCTGGAGTCACCCCTTCCGCACCTGTACTTCCCTTTAATGAAGCCCTTACCAACGACCTACATGGAGCCTGGTACAAGGCCTGCACAGGGTCTCATCATGTGCCTAGGACAATTGTCCAGGGCATCCTCCTCTGGATCCCAGTTTCCTTACTCAGCACCCTGCCCCAGAGAGCTTGGTTATCCAATCCTCCAGCTCTAGGATCAACCCCGGCGCATTCCCTACCACTCCATTGGGAATCCAAGAAGCTGGATACCTTTGGCAAGAGAATGTTCTCTTCCACCAGCCTTGCACTGTGGTTGGTGAACACCACATGACTTTTGGGACGATATTTCAATACAATATGGGATTTGGTTGTTGATGTGCTCCCAATGGTCTTAAAGGAGGCCCACAACATGCTCTCCTAGGTTGGGTAGAGTGATTTCATTGTCTGTGGGCTTTCCACACTACACTGGCTGAGAACCACTGGCTTTTCAGGGGATGTCCAAGCCTCGCTCATGGACATGCCCTTTGGTGGCACTCGTCTTTTCAGATGGACTCAGCGCTGGAGCGCTTTGTGGACAGCAGAGCTATGGCCCAGCCATTGGGCTAGACTATGGCCCTCATCACCCCAGCCCACTTTCCACCCCTTTCGTGGCCACGGACTAGACCTTCCACTGCATCCATACCCTCCCAGCCACCATGGCCATCAGGCTTCCCAGCCTTTTCATGGCTGAGGACACAGGTACCATGGACCACGTGGGGCAGATAGCCAATTGTGGGCCAGTCCATCACCGCCCCAGCAGCTGCCGCCTCCAAACACCTTTAGTTTGCCCTCCAACCATCATGGGCAACATGGGGGGCTATCATTTGCACCACTGGCGGTAAGTAACTTCGGACCATTGGGTTTTTCAAATCTTCAAAAGGGGCTACTCTCTCCACTTTGTGACTACCCCTCCACTTAAGCCACCTACTTATGACTGGCCGACGGAGGATCGACCCTCCTTGCTCTATCAGGAAGTGCTGACTCTCTTGGTCAAGGGAGCCATAGAGATGGTGTTGGTATTAGAAGTAGGTTGTGGTTGCTATTCCCACTACTTTTATGATGCCCAAGAAGGATGAGGCCTTTATCCTATCTTAGATCTGCTCATCTCAATCTCATCCTTAAAAAGGAGAAATTCCGAATGCTCACACTTGCTCAAGACCTGGAACCAGGAGACTGGATCGTAGTGTTTTACTCGCAGGACTCATATTTCCACATCCCTGTCCTGCCTGCCCACAGGCTACACCTGTGGTTTATGGTGGACCAAGAGCACTTTCACTTTGCACCGTTCCCTTTCGGCAGTTCCCCTCAGGTGTTCACCAACGTGATAGAGTTGGTTACAGTACATCCGCGGAAATGAGGGGTCCAGTCTTCTACTACCTCGATGATGACTGTTGAAGGAGGGCTCACCCCAGGCAGTCCCCTCCCACCTCCAGACTCTGGCAAACCTGCACTTCCTGGGGTTCACAATCAACAAGCAGAAGTCACACCTGACACCCTCTCAGATGCTCCCTTTCATCTGAACTATTCTGGACACAATGCAGTTTCTGGTCTATCCTCCAAAGTGGTGAATCCAGGATATTCAGACTATGATACCTATGTTTCAGCTTCTAGCCTGGATTTCGGTGAGACTGACCCTGAGGTTTTTGGGCCTCTTGGCCTCCTGCATCCTGCTTGTAGCACATGGCCATTGACATGTACGGGCCCTGCAGTGGGACCTTAAGTCGCAGTGGGCAAAGCATCAGTGGAATCTCTCCAACATTGTTCAGATCTCAGAAGGAACTGTAAAGGATCTGCCGTGGTGGCTGACAAACCGTGATTGGGTCAGTGGCAGACTCCTTTCCCTTCTCCAACCAGAGCTAACCGTAGTGACAGATACATCTCTTCATCTAGGAGAGGTGGAGATCAGAGGTCTCTGGTCTCTGGTGGAGCCCAGGCTTCACATCACCAGTTGTAGATTTGGGCGCTTCGCTTGTCATGGAAAGCCTTTGTTACTTTGATCAAGGGAAGGCTGGTGCTCACAAACAACACCACTGCCATGTGATACTGCAACAAACAGGGTGGGTGGGTTTCTGGACTGTTTATCAAGAGGCTCTGCATCTCTGGACGTGGCTGCAACACCAGAGCATTTCCATGGCGGTTCAACACCTGGCAGGCTCGCTGAACGCAAGCAGACCACAAATGATGTCTCCATCTGGTGGTAGTGCAACGACTCTTTCAGCAGTGGGGAGAGCCAGGGTTAGATCAGTTTGCCACTTCTGAGAATGCACAGTGACATTAGTTTTGGGCGCTGGACTTTCCAAGGCAACTCACGCACAGAGACGCTTTTTGTCTCGAGTGGAGCTCCTGCCTCCTGTACAGCCTTTACGCCAATACCACTCCTGTGCAGAGTTCTCAAGAAGATTAGGAATAACCAGGTCCAAGTTATTCTTGTGACTCCGGACTGGTCACTAAGAGCATGGTATACCAAGCTGTTGAGCGTGGCCATCAGTCCTCGGATCAGGCTGCCTGTTCGGGATGATCCTCTGTTGCACCCTTTACGTTCAAGCATGGAGATTGAGCCGCAACAGGTAACAGAGACAATTGACAGCTTTTGACATTCATCCTGAAATCTGTGATGTTATTCTGGTAGCCAGGCCACCCTCCACCAAGTCGGTATACTCCTGCCGCTGGGATAACTTTGTAACATGGTGTGGTTCCCACAACATCGACCCCCTTTCTGCACTTCTTTCCAAGGTTATTTTGTTTTCTCCACCTTTGGACAAGGAGGGCTCCACTCTGGGCACAGTTAAAAGTTATCTTTCAGCCATTTTGGAATTTTTACGGTTGCTGGACTAACCTTCTTTATTTAAGTCACCTATTGCGGCTAGGTATCTTAACGGCTTGCAGCACATGTTTGCCCCCAGGCCATTCATCACGCCCCTGCGGGATCTGAATTTTGTTTTTAATTTCTTGAAGCGTGCATCCTTTGAATCGCTGCACAATTGCCCTCTTAGGCTATTGACCATCAAAACTGTCTTTCTAGTGGCCATAATATCAGCCAGGAGGGGCCGCGAGTTTCAGGCACTCTGAACTCCCTCCCTACCACTTTCCACATGAACAAGCTGGTCCTCCATACACATACCTCCTTCCTTCCGAAGGTTGTAACTTCCTTCCGTGTAGGCCAGAAAGTGACCCTGCCTACGTTTTTTGCGACGGCAGAGGAGAGACTTCACCATTTGACCCAAAAAGAGCGTTGTCATTCTACCTTGACTGCAGAAAAGAGTTCTGGGTGGACAATCAATTGTTCGTGGGTTATCTAGGAGCCAAGAAAGAGTAAGCCGGGCAGAAAGAGACCATCGCAGGATTGACGGGCTCTGCATCAAGGAAAGCTGGAAGAGAGGTGAAAGGTCGGATGCAAGGATGAAAGAATGACTGGCTAGAAGAGTGTGAGGATTGACTGGCCAAAGTGTGAATGGATGGAAGTATGGAAGAATGCTCATATGTAGATGAGTGAATGGATGGATGGTTAACCGACAGATGGATACATGAAAATGGGTGGACCAGTGAAAAGGTGGATCGGTGAATGGGGCAATGGGTGGGTATATGTGAAGGTAAGGATATGGACAGATGGATGGAAAGATACATTGATGGAGAGATGGAAGGAGGGAGAAATGAGCTCTTCCTGGGAGGGTCACATTTGGTCGCTCCGCATGCAGGGTCTGGTTAGAGGTATGTTTAGAGTGGGGGTATTTCAATTGTCTGGTTACTCCCTTGGAACAAAATGTTACTTTGCCTAGGCCAGCAGAAAGTTCGCAGCCCAAGGCGCACCGACACACCACTTCGAGGCACTAGTGCACAGTGTGGCGGTGGGGCCTGTCAGATGGGAGGTTGTGCTCACGTGCGGATCATGGCATTGACCCCCTTTTAGGGCACAGGCAGGAGCTGTGTGGAGCACCGGGTGTGAGGGGACAGACTGGATTAACCCGGAGGGGTGAGCGGAGCGCTCCAGCGCTGTTTGCTCTTCCCCACGCACGGCTTTGTCGTCGCCCCATTCAGTGGCAGCTGCTGGGAGACAAGGGCCGTGTTCATTCTCCAGCCCCAGCCCCCCTCGGCGTGCGTGCCGGGATCAGGGCACGGCTGGTGGCGTGGGACCGGGGAGAGACCCTGCTTTGATGCCCAGGAGCTGTCGCCATGGTTTCCGATCATTGGCTCCCCTCACTTCCTCTTCACCCATTGCACTCGTTATTTGCTACTTAATTACCTCCCTGGTGCCTTCGGCGGAGCCGAGGGGTGGCATGAAGGGGGGGGGGGGGGGGGGGGGGGGGGTTCCCCACTTGGATCTGACGCCCTGCAGCCACGGGGAATCCGCAATGGGATGTTATAGCAGGTATCTCAGCGAGCTGATCGCGAGCTGCTGAGATATGTGTGTGGTCTGCAGGCATGGAAGTGGGGCTTCCTGCTTATATCTGACGCCCTGCAGCCACGGGGAATCCGCAATGGGATGTTATAGCAGGTAGCTCAGCGAGCTGCTGAGATCTGTGTGTGTGTGTGTGGTCTGCTGGCATGGTAGGGGGTTCCCCACTTGGATCTGATGCTTTGCAGCCACCGGTAATCCGCAATGGAATAAAGGAGGTAGCTCAGCGAGCTGTGCGTTCGCTGCTGAGGTCTGTGTGTGGTCTGCAATCTAGAAACCAAGCAAGCTTGACTCATCCTTTCAACCTTCTGGGTCGATAAAACAAGCACGAGTTCATTTGGGTAATATTAATAGTGTAAAAAATGTTCTGTGTGAAGAGCTTTGACGCTATATACATAACACGTTATTAATATATCTGACACGCATCCATTGCGTCATTCCTTAGAACGAGTTCATAATAATTTCTACAAATGAAAAGACTAAGCAGGACACATACTGAGGGGCAGATAATGATGCATTGAGTAAACCGACCTAATGCCAGTGCCCCTACGGCGTGGCTCCAGAGGGCGGCTATGGGTAAAAGGTTGTCAGACATTAAGGAGAGGAGTGGTACCCATGACCGGTGAAGGCATATGCCAAATTACAATTTCGCTGGCCACTTTTTGCGAATTTGACTTATTTTGTAACTTCAGGAACCTGTCATGGTAGATTTTGCACCACTTTCCTGTGAACGATATCTGCAGAAGAGCTTTTATTGGCTTTGCAAGTGTTCTCTGCCATGAAATCAACTTTTTGCTGAATTTTTAAAACTCATTCGATATTTTAAGCTTCGTCTACCTCATAAAGTTGTCAGTTATAAAAAAATTAAGAAGTTGGCAAAAGACAGCTACCTAAACTTCACCCGCCTGTTATAGGTACAAGATAAGATCATTGTATCCTGTGAGACATATGAGACTTCAGAACTCACCTTATACATAATGTGGGAGTGGCCCTGCTGCTGAATGCCTGCTATGCTGTTACTGACTACTCTCAGAAGTCATCAACCTTGGGGAGTAGGCCCCTTATACAGGCCTTTAAATGGGATGAAAAAACTGGGGGGGTCTTACACAGGGACGTGGCCAATGTAATTAAGGGGTGGCTTAAAAACACGTAAGCTAAAATTCTGTGCTCAGCATAGTGTGCCGCCCGACTTGTATTTTGCGGTTTCTTTTATTGCATTCAGATATATAATACAGCAAGTAACATCATACCTACAACAAGTCAGGACAATTGGCTTTGTCAATGGTTGTTAGTTACATACGATAAATAAACAGCAACTATGGCGTGAGTGTAGGTGTTGAGACACATATTGGGACAAAGCCTGTGAAACAAGCCCAGGAGTTGTGTACGCGCATGTTGTGTGTGTGAGTGAGAGAGCTCGCTCTGGGGAGGCGTGCCATCACACAGGAGCCCGATCCTTCTGCAGAGAACAGAGGTATCAGGCCATGACGAGAGGAAAGCCAGATGGCGGCTATGCACGTGCCTGTGCGCGTAACCGCACGCTCTAGGCCAGACGAAAAACGTGTGGTCGGAATTTTAAAGCCCCCTCACGCATGCGCTGGCTCAGGCGAGACCTAAAAACTGACGGTGCTCAGAACCAGTGAGACCCGGCCCACTTAAAATCCTTCCCTTATAAAGGATCACACTCCCAAAGGCTGACACCTCTGCTAGCATCTTGGAAATCTCGTTTTAACTTCACTTTTAAAAGGGATAAGGAAACACAGGCAGCGTGCAAAGTACTTTTCCTCTGGGTTGAAAGATTAATGCATCTTTGTCACTTTGTGTCATAGCGTGGAGATCTGGTCCAATTCACACCACTGCTTCCGGTAAAGTTGTAGTGATTCCCAGTCAACACACCAAGACTGTGAAATAAAACACTGTATTCAGGCTTTGGTCGAGTTTCTAATGCCCACATGCATCATTGATAATTGAATTCGCAAACGGTGCGAATCGCAATTTTCGGCCGTTTGCGAATGCAATTCTCAAATTTGGGATGCATCATGCTTTCGCAATTTTAGGAATCGCAACCATGTTGCGATTTCTAAAATTGAGATTGCATTTAAGAAATCGTAATTTGAGATTTCTTAAATGCAATGCATGAACATTTTTAATTTGCAAATTCGCAAATAGGAAGAGGTAAATTAGCATGAAGTTGACCTTCATGCTAATTTGCGAAAACTTTAAAAAATGCACAAAAATGCATTTTTGAAAGTTTCATGTTACACACACACATGTCCTTGGGACATGTGTGTGTGAAATTTGCACTTAAAGTTACATTTCAGGGGTGCACCCTTGAAAATGCATTCACAAATTGCGATTCGCAAAATGCTAATCACAATTTGTGAATGCCTTCCCATTCACTCCTATTGGCTTCTTGGCCCATAGGAATCTATGGGAAGGGATTCCTTAATTGCGATTCGCAAATTGTGAATCGCATTTAAGGAATTTTTAGAAATCGCAAATAAAAATGCGATTTTTTGATGCATAGCAATTTGCGATTTCTTAATTGCGATTCCTTAATTTTCGCAATTAAGAAATCGCAAATGCTAACTTTGATGCATGTGGCCGTCGGTGTATTTATTTAGAAAGAGTTCTGTGCGTCACAAAATAAATGAACAAGAAGGTTCCTCAGCATTCATGGTTGTCAATCACCCGAGGCAAGCCTGAGCACACATTTATATCCTGATACAGAGTGTAGGAGGCTGGCTTAGTATATGGTGCACACTTATTTAAGTGTAGCACCTTGCACTAATCCAGACAACCCTTATGGGGATTTCAGTGGTCTTAGACATCCTTGAAAGCTCTCTGAGTGGTAGCTGTGGCGAGAGGCCTTCAGCCTTATCTTGAAGGAGTGTTAAGCAGCTTGTTTTACCAGATCTAATCATGTAGTGTAGGTTAAACGAAAAAAGAACCACACAATGTATATATAACAATAGTTCTATTTATTATACAACACTCACTAACACATTGGTATATCTCTTACTCAGAGATACAAACACAAATACACAAGAATACTTCCATTGTAACAGGTAAGTAAGAACAAAATACAGTGGTCTCTAGGTGGAGACCACACCATAAATTTGAAAAGTGGAATGCGAACTGCGACCGAAGTCAGAACTTGGATCAGGAGACTCGGAGGAGCTTGGGATACACGGAACCACCCAAGGTAAGTGCCTTGGAACCCCACCTAGGCTGTGTGCAGATGAAACACAGCTACATATCCAATAGAACGGGAAAGTCGCGGTTGCAGTTTCAAAGAAGAAGGACCCTTCCAAGTGGACCCTGAAGAAACCCCCATGAAAGACAGAAGGTTGGAGAGTCACCACACCCATTGATACTCCAGGAACCGGGATACCTACACCAGGGCAGCCGGATGCATAGGTGTGAAGTGACGTCGGAAATCACCGTAGACCACAATTGAGGACTTCAAGAAAGATGCTGCTGGAGAAGACTGTGAAAGAGTCCGGTGGAATCCAAGGGTGGATTCTTGAAGAGGAGAACCTGTAAGCAGAGGGGGACACTGTCTATGCCACTCTAAGGTGACCAGGAGGCACGGAAGAGCATTGACCACCAATGACGGACGGTTCAGGAGCGTTGATGGTGACCTTGTTGCTGCAGCTATGAGGATCTGGCAATGCTGAGGAAGACCAGGAGCCGTGCATGAGCTGTCCCAAGTCGAGAACCAGAGGGTTGGTGTCCGGCGGGAGCACCAACAAGCCTTGGGAGCTGCAACAGGTGTGGAAAGTGGAGAAGGAGCAACGTTGGGACTAGCAAGGTACAAGGGATTCGCCACAAGCAGAGGAGTAAGAGCAGACTCCAAGCAAGCAGGGGAGCCTACTGAAGCAGGAGAAGAACCTCAGGAGGACCCACAGGCCAAAGGCACAGGAGTCGCAAGAGGACCTCGAGCAGCTCACCAAGAAGGATGGCCCATGGTGCCCGGCTTGGCAGATCGGGCTGGACTGTATCCAAGAGGCACAGGGTCAGCATGATTTGCATATGGCCATGTCTGAACTGGGGTGGTGGAGTGAGCTAAAGAATGATGATGGATTAAACATAGATGAGTTGACTTGGGGTGAGTGTTTGATTAGCTCAAACGCTCCATCCATCATCCCCTTCGGTATCGCTTTGTTTGCCCTAAGTTGGCAGGGTATGCCCAGACGTTGGTCCCTTGCTCACTTTGCCACTGGATTCAAGCTAGCTTGGCTGATGACGGCTGATTAGCCAGAAACCGGTCCCAGGATGCTTGTTTCCGGTCCAGGGAAGATATGGCTTGGCATTTTGGGCTGGACTGTTCCCAAGAGGCACAGGGTCAGACTGATTTGCATATGGGCGTGTCTGAACTGGGTTGGTGGAGTGAGTTAAAGAATAATGATGGATTAAACCCAGATCAGTTGACTGGGGGTGAGTGTTTGATTAGCTCAAACGCTCTGTCCATCATCCCCTTTGGTATTGCTTTGTTCGCCCTAAGTTGGCCAGGTATGCCCAGACGTGGGTCCCTTGCTCACTTTGCCACTGGATTCAAGCTAGCCTGGCTGATGACGGCTGATTAGCCAGAAACTGGTCCCAGGATGCTTGTTTCTGGTCCAGGGAAGACATGGCTTGGCAGTTGGGGCTGGACTGTTCCCAAGAGGCACAGGGTCAGACTGATTTGCATATGGCCATGTCTGAACTGGGTGGTGGAGTGAGCTAAAGAATAATGGTGGCTTAAACCCAGATCAGTTGACTGGGGGTGAGTGTTTGATTAGCTCATACGCTCTGTCCAACATCCCCTTTGGTATCGCTTTGTTCGCCCTAAGTTGGCAGGGTATGCCCAGACGTGGGTCCCTTGCTCACTTTGCCACTGGATTCAAGCTAGCCTGGCTGATGATGGCAGATTAGCCAGAAACCAGTCCCAGGATGCTTGTTTCCGGTCCAGGGAAGACATGGCTTGGCAGTTTGGGCTGGGCTGTTCCCAAGAGGCACAGGGTCAGACTGATTTGCATATGGCCATGTCTGAACTGGGTGGTGGAGTGAGCTAAAGAATGATGATGGATTAAACCCAGATCAGTTGACTGGGAGTGAGTGTTTGATTAGCTCAAATGCTCCGTCCATCATCCCCTTTGATATCGCTCTGTTTAATGCCAGAGCAGGAGCCAAGGGCCCCCTGAACTGGTCCCAACTGGAGTATGCAAGGAGGGCACCAAATTTTCCCTGCAAAGCAGTCTGGTGCCGCTGGCAAGCACCCCTCTTCCCCAGCCCGATACACTAAGTTCTGTCTGGGGAGGTGGTCACGTCTCCCTGCAACAGGAAACCTTTTGTTCTACCTTGCCCTCCTCCAGCTTGTCTCAGTAGCAGGAGCTGTGGTCTGTGGTCGGCAGCAGCACTAGCTTGCTGTCAGACCTTGAAAGGCTGTAACATAGAGTACAGGGGGTTCCCCAAGGGAGCTCCCCAGTACATGGATTCATACTTCCAACACTGGAATTGGTGTTGAAGTATTATTCCAACATGTTTCATACCAAACATGGATGTGTTCGGAGAAGCCACTTTATAATTAGACATCTCTTAATGACTGATGTCCACTATATGTACCACTATATGTATTAAAATGGCTGACCGCACTTACAAAGCCTGGAGAATCAACACCGGGGAATGTAAGGGTGTCCTGCTCATGCAAGGACACCCTCACACCTATAATCAAGCACCCTGCCTTCAGGACTGAAAGGCCTGCCAGAGGGGTAACTTATAGGTTTTAAGTGTAGTGACCTTAGGTATAACAAAAACTATATCTGTGAAGTAGTGTGGCTCACTGGTTAGAGGCGGCAGACCCGAGAGCAGAGGACAGCCCGGGACCAGGGTTCGATTCCCGGCGCGGCAGGTGTCTGGACCAGGGTCAGCGGACTCGATAATTCTCTCGCCTCGGTGCCCACTCTGATCAGCGATCACACTCGGCAACTCTGGGCATTAGCTTGCCTCATCTTCACTAACGGCCCCACCAGACCGCCGGGGATGCCTGGTCTCACCCTGGAGATACCCATTAAGGGACCATCTCTCAGGGAAGCCAGGAAGGGTTTCGCAGCGGTCGAAGCGCCTTGGGACCCTACGGGTAAGTAGTGCGCTATATAAATGCCTATACATACATACATACATGGTGTAGAGGATGCAGTAAAGGTGCTGGAATTGGCAGAAAGAGATGCTGGAGGCTGGAGCTTCTTGTAGCCTGAAGATCTCTGAAGTGCAGAGCCAACAAGCCTTGGCAATAGCAAGTTGATGAAGTGCACAGGTGTTTGGTTCCAGCGGTTCTGACGAGGGATACTGGCCTCAGAATTGCAGAGGGGACAGGTCAGGCCTGGAGGAAGTTGTAGACCCATGATCTGTGTTGCTGAGCCTTTTGAAGTCTGTGGGACGTCAGGAGCAGCAGACCACTCAGCTTCGTTGCGATGCTTGCAAATGTAGAGGAGTGACTTCTTCACTCCAAGGGAGATTACTTTGGGTGTCCTTAATGCCCAAAGGTCTGTTGAAGATCCTGGAAGAAGCACAGACATAGACAACAAAGAAGACTTGCAGAACGAAGAGACCAGGAGCAGCAGGAGTCTTCCTTGATGCAGTCTCAGTTCCCGGAGAAGTCCATCGAAGTCCAAGTGTCCAGACGGTTGAAGAGTGACATGGCTTAAGGTTGAGTCTTGTCCCACAATGAATCTAAAGAGCCATCTACAGGTAAGCCCTTAAGTACCCTAGGGAAAGGGTTGGAATGACTCAGGGGTCCCTCCCAGAGGGGCTGGACGGAGGGGAGGACACTCCAATGGCCTTTGCCCTGTTTCACGCCAGAGCAAAACCAAAGGGGATGATGGACGGAGTGTTGAACAATGCAAGCACTCACCCCCAGTCAACTGATCTGGGTTTAATCCATCATCATTCTTTAGCTCACATCGCCACCACAGTTCAGACATGGCCAAATGCAAATCAGTCTGACTCTGTGCCCCATGGGAACAGTCCAGCTCGAGCTGCCAAGACATGTCTGCACTGGACCGGAATCAAGCATCCTAGGACCGGTTTCTGGCTATCAGCCTTCATCAGCCAGGATAGCTTCACTCCAGTGGCTTAGTGAGCTAGGGACCCATGTCTGGGCATACCCTTCCCACATAGGGTGTACAGCAAAACACACAAGATGGTGGACGGAATGTGGCACAATGGCAAACCATTCACCCCCAGTCACAGATCTGGGTTTCATCCATCGTTATTTTGCTCACAAAGCCACCCCAGTTCAGACAAGGCAATATGCAAATCAGTATTGACCCTGTGCCTCATGGGAACAGTCCAGGCAGAACTTCCAAGCCAAGTCTTTCCTGGGCCGGAATCAAGCATCATAGGACCGGTTTATGGCTGACAGCTGATTAGCTAGAAACCGGTCCCAGGATACTTGTTTCCGGTTCATGGAAGACATGGCTTGGCAGATCGGGCTGGACTGTATCCAAGAGGCACAGGGTCAGCATGATTTGCATATGGCCATGTCTGAACTGGGGTGGTGGAGTGAGCTAAAGAATGATGATGGATAAAACATAGATGAGTTGACTTGGGGTGAGTGTTTGATTAGCTCAAACGCTCCATCCATCATCCCCTTCGGTATCGCTTTGTTTGCCCTAAGTTGGCAGGGTATGCCCAGACGTTGGTCCCTTGCTCACTTTGCCACTGGATTCAAGCTAGCTTGGCTGATGACGGCTGATTAGCCAGAAACCGGTCCCAGGATGCTTGTTTCCGGTCCAGGGAAGATATGGCTTGGCATTTTGGGCTGGACTGTTCCCAAGAGGCACAGGGTCAGACTGATTTGCATATGGGCGTGTCTGAACTGGGTTGGTGGAGTGAGTTAAAGAATAATGATGGATTAAACCCAGATCAGTTGACTGGGGGTGAGTGTTTGATTAGCTCAAACGCTCCGTCCATCATCCCCTTTGGTATTGCTTTGTTCGCCCTAAGTTGGCCAGGTATGCCCAGACGTGGGTCCCTTGCTCACTTTGCCACTGGATTCAAGCTAGCCTGGCTGATGACGGCTGATTAGCCAGAAACCGGTCCCAGGATGCTTGTTTCTGGTCCAGGGAAGACATGGCTTGGCAGTTGGGGCTGGACTGTTCCCAAGAGGCACAGGGTCAGACTGATTTGCATATGGCCATGTCTGAACTGGGTGGTGAAGTGAGCTAAAGAATAATGGTGGCTTAAACCCAGATCAGTTGACTGGGGGTGAGTGTTTAATTAGCTCATACGCTCTGTCCAACATCCCCTTTGGTATCGCTTTGTTCGCCCTAAGTTGGCAGGGTATGCCCAGACGTGGGTCCCTTGCTCACTTTGCCACTGGATTCAAGCTAGCCTGGCTGATGATTCGAGATTAGCCTGAAACCAGTCCCAGGATGCTTGTTTCCGGTCCAGGGAAGACATGGCTTGGCAGTTTGGGCTGGGCTGTTCCCAAGAGGCACAGGGTCAGACTGATTTGCATATGGCCATGTCTGAACTGGGTGGTGGAGTGAGCTAAAGAATGATGATGGATTAAACCCAGATCAGTTGACTGGGAGTGAGTGTTTGATTAGCTCAAACGCTCCGTCCATCATCCCCTTTGATATCGCTCTGTTTAATGCCAGAGCAGGAGCCAAGGGCCCCCTGAACTGGTCCCAACTGGAGTATGCAAGGAGGGCACCAAATTTGCCCTGCAAAGCAGTCTGGTACCGCTGGAAAGCACCCCTCTTCCCCAGCCCGATACACTAAGTTCTGTCTGGGGAGGTGGTCACGTCTCCCTGCAACAGGAAACCTTTTGTTCTACCTTGCCCTCCTCCAGCTTGTCTCAGTAGCAGGAGCTGTGGTCTGTGGTCGGCAGCAGCACTAGCTTGCTGTCAGACCTTGAAAGGCTGTAACATAGAGTACAGGGGGTTCCCCAAGGGAGCTCCCCAGTACATTGATTCATACTTCCAACACTGGAATTGGTGTTGAAGTATTATTCCAACATGTTTCATACCAAACATGGATGTGTTCGGAGAAGCCACTTTATAATTAGACATCTCTTAATGACTGATGTCCACTATATGTACCACTATATGTATTAAAATGGCTGACCGCACTTACAAAGCCTGGAGAATCAACACCGGGGAATGTAAGGGTGTCCTGCTCATGCAAGGACACCCTCACACCTATAATCAAGCACCCTGCCTTCAGGACTGAAAGGCCTGCCAGAGGGGTAACTTATAGGTTTTAAGTGTAGTGACCTTAGGTATAACAAAAACTATATCTGTCATTAGAGGTGCAAGCATCAAATCACACAATTTGCAATGTCTGGTCTGTAGTCACAGTTTGAGTGGATACTCATGGGCAGCACAATATATGCTGCAGCCTATGGGAAACCCCTGGTGTACACATGCCCTTGGTACCTCAGTACCATATACTAGGGACTTACTAGGGTACACCAGTATCCAATTGTGGAGCTACAGAAGTACTTACCATAGTCAATTTAGGGAGAAAGCACAGTGACTGAGGTCCTGATTAGCAGGTTCCCAGTCAGACTAGTCAAAAAACAGACTGACACCAACACAAAGTGGGGGTAACCATGAAAGCAGATCCTGTTTTCGAACACAAAGGCTTCTAGAATCAGTTGTGCATTCACAAAATTTCACTTAGATATATGAAGATGTGGAGTTGAGCTCATCAGAGCAGGTGCAGATGACCATCTGAAAGTATCAACTTTAGTGCACAATTTCTGCTAAATAAGTAAACATCTGAAATCCTTGCATTCTGCTGCCATGAGGCTTCAAGTCTTGGCTCAGAGATGGAATCTTCTGATTAGCTGATTAGTTAATTCATTACATTTGACATAGTCCACCCAAGGTTATTAGTGTCTGGAACATCTTGTGCGTTTGTGGTTCCTGTGAGTTACTGTGCCATAAGTCCACAAACGTCCTAGTCATAGAATAACAAGTCAGAGATTGCCCGTGTGGAAGATCTGTTTGCGACATAAGGTCATCTATGGGGATTAACGCCACTGTAGAAAGTAAAACGGAAAACGTGAACATTGCCTGCGCCATCTTGTTTAGCGAGGGCCTTTACGTGCGCGTAAGCGGCAACCATTTTAGACATCGCGGCCATTTCATACTCTGCTGCTCACCTGTGTGTCACCCCGACCTCGCTATCATCCCCCAGCGCTCTGACTAAACCTGAACAAATGTACCTGGGTTGTAAAACCTTGTCATGATGACAAAGCCCCGGAGTCACTTCCCGCACCAAACCTGTTTGTCCTTTTATCCTCCATGCACGGGCAAGCCCCTTTTATAACCTCCTTCCCTGCACCTGGCTACTCAATCCGGTCCCAGGTACTAACCGACCCCTGCGGACTTAGTTTATTACCCCCACACGTCAGAGCTTGTTTCACCAACAAAGGGGCCTGATTTAATCAAAGACACGAACCCTTAGATCTGACCGATGCCACATACTTTTAAATCTTGTCGGAATGTCCAGCTGTGAGATAGCGATCATCTGTTAGATCTGGGAGGGGGGATGATTGCTGCTAGGTTTGTGTGGGAACTAGCCTAAGGCGGGGATTCCAAGGATGTTTAACCATGCCAATAAACGGATGCAAATGTGTACAAAAGTGTACAAAAGGCCGAACCACGGAGATGCAGTTAGAGCACCTCCTGACGATATCCCGGTGTCTGATGTGATGTGTTATCCTCTGGAGCAATAAACCTGTTTCTTGCCTTGCAGTGTCCAGCGCCTGCCTCGTTATTCTGATAGATAATCGTAAAGTGAATTAGAGATGTTTTGCGCTGGGCAGCATTGGTGGTCTTAGGAGATTCGCTGCTTTTCATCACCCCCATGTGGAAGCAATCCCCCACAGTGGTGATCCCTGCCGCTGTCCATTCTGTGAGTTGAGGTCTTGTTTATAAAGTGATAGGGTCCCCGTATGGGATCCCAACTAGTGGTATCTCGGGTGCATAGGAATGAGGCACAGAAGGGCCCACTTGGACTTTTTAACACTTTGAACATCTGAGAAGAATCTGCACACAGAGAGAGGTCCTGGTACTCTGATGACCTAGGGGACAACATGCCCTTATATTACCCTTTTAAAATACTTTCCCATACTGTGTGCAGTGATGTGTGCAACATATGCAGCGTTATCTGTCATGGCATACATTCGGTATTATGTGGCTGTTGTGAGCAACCCATGTACCATTTCACTTTAAAAGAGTAACATACAACATTCCATGCTGCTCTATGCTATGATACATTTCACATTATTTTCAAAAGATCTACTGTATTGCTGATATAAGGATGTATACTATTTAAGAAGTGTTCTCTTTCTGCCCATTATAAGAGGGCTGGTGGAGTTTAGCTGAGTACTCCATCAGATCTAACATTACGTGTATTTGTAAAGCACACATTCACCCAAGGGTATTTTGGTGCTGAATAACAGATGTTATTGTTATGCAACTCAGTGTTACTCATTTTATCACCCTCAGAAGGATGAAAGGCTGAGGCCGAGACTTGAACCTGTGTGACCATAAGGGTGAACTCAGGCCCCCACAGTGGACACATCAGTCCACTAAGCCACCAGATCTGGCTTTGCATGTTGTATTATCAACCCTCGCCTGCTCTTGTGCTTTTTAAACCATCTCCACTGCTGCTTGCTGCACCTTCCCTCCCTGCTGTGCTCGCCAGAGCCCCTACTATTTGCACTACTGCTGCTTGAACGCCATCTTCCTTTCCTAATGCTGGTGTTGCACCTGCAGGCTCACCAGAAGGTTTAGCTCCTAGCTAGTGTGGTCCAACCCTTTGCACTTCCAGACTCTTTGCTGGCTGATACTTTTGATTACTACACCATTGGCCTTGGAGTAGGGATTACTCCTCAGCATAAGTCCAGCATTTTGCTGGTCTTGATCTAGGCTTGATTCGGAGACCTGCTGCAATGTAGTAGACCTTTGGACCAGTGGAGGTAACTAAAGTAGGCTCTCTCAAGAGGGTGGCAAATCGCACCCTCTCTGCCAAGCGGTGAACAAGCTGAAGGCCACATTGCTGCCCATCGATGGGCAGAGAGGAATGCAATGGCAGGCCTGTAGTCACAGTTTAAGTGGTCTCTCATGGGTGGCATAATACATGCGGCAGCCCATGAGAGACCTCTAGTGTACCTATGCCCTGGGTACCTTGATACCATATACTAGGGACTTACAAGGGTACACCAGTAGCCAATTAGGAAGGTACCAAAGTACTTTCCTTAGTCCAATTTAGAGAGAGAGCTCAGTAACTGGGGTCCTGATTAGCAGGATCCCAGTCAGACTAGTCAGAAAACAGAATGACACCAGCAAAAAGTGGGGGTAACCTTGAAATCAGATCCTACTTTCCTACGCAAAGGCATCCCGAAACATTTGTGAAAGCTATCTAGTCTAAATGATGTTGTCAAAATATACTAATTGGCACAGTTAGTGGGCAGCAGGGGGCATGCCTCACCACCACAGGATATGTAACACCGCGTTTTTGGAATGGCAGTGTTGGTGAGAGGTCGTTTGACACACCACAAAGATGATAAAAATAGAAGTTGGAAATGCAGTTAATGTGAAGTGGCTTGCCACATCAATGTAAGTCATTTAGGGTTTACCATGGGTCATTCCTGCGACCCCTGGCACGGCTTGCCCATTACGATCCGTGGCCCAGCCTTTGTGACCCCTAGCTTCAGAGGTGGTGAAATCAGTGTCAGGAACACAGGGGCAGCTTGTCCTTATGCACATCGGTTGGGCCCAGCTCTCCTTGTTTCCTGTTTCTTTTTAACTGATGGTGAATAATGCACATTATTCACTATTACGGTTATAAAAATGGATTACAAATAGCTGGAAAATTATGTTTCCTGACAAATGAGGCAAATTAAGAAACACGCTTTTAAATGTATGTTGTGTGCATGCGGGAGTTTATGTATTAGTGAACGTGTGTGTATATGTAAGTAGAGTGCGTGTATGTGTGAATATGTGTGTGTGTGTGAGTGAAAGCAAAGGTCAGTGGGCCTGTGATGTCCCTTCCGCTAACCATGACATTTTGGTGAATTGACATCCATGGCCACATCCCTGATGCCCAGTACAAGAGGCACGAGCTGGTTGGCAAAAGGCGGGAGATGCAGAGTGTGTCATACAACAAAGATGACCAGTAGCAGATGCTGGCCAAGCAGTGGGCGAGAGGTCATGCATCAAAGCACAGAATATACAACACAGTGGCACGTGTCTGGATGGCAGAGTGGGCGAGAGGTCGTGCAACACACTGCAAAAAAGACAATAACAGAGGTCGGAAAGGCAGTGAGCGAGGGAGGGTGTGCCACGCTCAGAGCCTATGAGGACACGAGTTTGGATGGGTGAGTGAGTGAGTGAGAGGTTAAATATGACGCCACTGAACTCACAAGAGCACCAGCTGGCAGGGCACAGCGTGTGAGAGGTAACGGCTGACACCACAGAAAGGATCAAGAAACAAACTGCTGGAGCACTTTAGAAATCAGTTATTTCTTGTCCCAAAAAACATACAGAGGGAAGCAAAAAGGTGATGGGTGGAATGTTTGAATGAATCTCAGCCACATCCCAGTCCATCTGTTTTTGCGCGCTGGACCCCTTTAGAGAGAGAACAGGCATAGGCCAGTATTACGCCTGCGTAAGTCTTACCAAGGAGTTCGTTGTAGCCATTACAAGGCGAAAATGACCAGAGAGGTTTGTGAACACACATAAAAGAGTCTGACTTTTTTCCACCCTGGGAACTGTTAAAGATATATCTCTTGACGCAGAGGAGTGGTTTATATGTATATTTTGTTGGCTATTGTATGGGAAGAAAATACCACCACGTTTGGTGAGGTATTGGAGAATGGGCTTTACAAGGGAAAATATTTTCACTGTGGGGAGGAGAAAGAAAAAGAAAAATATTGGAAAGTGCATTTATTATGAAGTGGGGGCAAATTCGCCTGCACTATTGTACTGTGTTAACTTAATTGGAAATAGAAACACTCTTCCCATGAGCACTCCTGGAAAGCTGTGACTATAGCAAGTTTCAAGGAATACTCTTGAGACCTGTGTGAATTTGAGAAATGTGTAAATCTTCACCCATGTGAGGGATTAAATCTGCAGATGCACTTTTTGAAATATTTGTGCTCTCTGCCCTTACGCGGGGCTGGTAATAAGATTTTAGTAGTATCAAAACAAACCAAGACACATTAAGTTTACTTTATGTCATGTTAAAAGAGTGCACATTTACTATTTATTAGTTTTCATTTAAAACTTAAATAATCCCAAATTTACAACATTTCCAATATATAATAGGCAAGTTCAATGTATTATATCATAATTGTATGTATGCTGCATATATGTCATTTGTTATTAATCATACATATTGCCAGTTTCCTTAAAGTGCATCTGATATCATAGATGTTACTGTTTGCACACTGAAGCATCTCTCTCCCACGTAAACCAGAGGTTTAAATGATTACAAAACTTGATAATCATTACCTTCCTAAGGTTAGTACAATACTGGAAAGGTATCAGTTTGCCAAATGTATGCAAGCAGAAGAAGAAACTATTGAAGCATATGTGACTCATCTAAGGAAACTTGCTTCTTCGTGCAAATTTGATAATCTAACTGATGAGCGGATTCGTGATCAGTTTATGTTTGGATGCAATATAGAAAAGGTCAGGGAGGAGCTCTGGCTGCGTGATGAGCCCACATTAGGGCCAGATGCAGGTAAGTAAATTTTACCGATTCATAAATACCGAATTTTACCGATTCCGTATTTATGAATCGGTAAAATAGAAGGGTGGAGATGTAGGGAAAATCGGTAATTGAATTACTGATTCTGTAGGAATCGGTATTTACCGAATCGGTAAATACCGATTCGGTAATGCCCATTGATTCCAATGGGCATTGAAGCCCTTAGGAATCAATGGGCATTACCGAATCGGTATTTACCGATTCGGTAAATACCGAATTTTGCAAGGGTGCAGGGGCTGTCCCTTTGACACCCTCTAACACCCCGAATTAAGGCATGTGTGACATGTGGCACACAGACATGCCCTAAGGGCATGTCCGTCTGTCACATGCCATAGGTGTGCATGCACACATGTGCATGCACACCTGGAATCAGTATTTTACGAACCCAATTGGATTGGGTGATAAAATACCGATTTGGTAAGGCCTGTGGGACTCAAAAGAGTCCCACCTACATTTCAAAATTACCGAATCAGTAAAAATACCGATTCGGTATTTTACCGATTCGGTAAATTTACCGAATTGGTAAAATAGGCCACCTCCTTCTAGAATAGCCATTTACCGGTCGGTAACGGCCGAATCGGCCGTTACCGGTCGGTAAATGTCTACCAACATCTGGCCCTAGATGAGGTCTTAACAGTAGCGAAAAGAATTGAACATTCTCTTTAGTGTGTTGCTGTTATAAAAAAGAATTACAATAAAGATTTGAAGATACATGTTGTTAAGGACAAGAGTGAAAGGCCATTACCTAAAGATTAGAAGGAAGTACAAAAATCTTGGACACAGAAAGGCTGGTTCAATGAAGTTTATTTCATAAGAAAGATCCCATCCATCTGCAAGCCAGCATCAGTCTCAACTGACCACTTTACATTCTCCAACACAGAACCCGATGACATTCATACAATTTTGAACATCATAACAAAGACATGTCATGAAGGATGGAATACCACACATCCCCCTTCCTTAACAAATTAAAGAACAATACGACAAAAAGGATAAAAATTAACAACCAATAAAGAAATTATACAGACTCTCATAACGAGCAGGTCGTCTAATAACCCTAGATGAACTTTGTGCATTCTGTATAACGTTATCGCCACCAACTGCAGGATCTTCATTAGGTGGATTATCATGAACTTCGCAGTCAACATTTCCCCTGACTGCTACCACTCTATTTAAATTCCAAATACGATAATCTTGTGTTTGTATCGCATTATTAAATACTTTAATAACTCTTATAGGTTTCATGAATTTAGATGATGAACTTCCTAGCAAACTAGGCCGCTTTATCATCAGCCAATCACCAACTTTTACAATAGTTTTCTTAAAAGCTTTCTTTGAATCAAAATATTTCTTCCTAAACTTGGCTTTTTCTTCATCTTTCTTTTGTATTATCAGACCATCACACACACTCTCTTTGCCTTTAGATAATTCATGACCCAAGAAGGCTCCACCATAGTATTAGGCACTCTCCCTCTGAACAGCAGAAAAGGTGTTTTACCTGTAGTTGCATGTGGAGACATTCTATACTCCTCAACCGTCTTTAAAACCTCTCTTTTTCCAGTCTAATGATTGGGATTTAGCTAAAACAATAGTTTCCTTAATAACCCTATTAAATCTCTCAATCATGCCATTGGCCTTGGGATGATACAGAGAACAGGTCTTATGCAAAATACCCTTAGAAAGCAGAAAATCTTCAATTTCCTTGGAGATCAATTGCACCCCATTGTCAGTTAACAAAGTGTCTGGAAAACCTTCCTCAGCAAATACATTTTCCAAACATTGAATCACATTATTTGTGTCAATTGTCGATAAAAAGAAAATCATTGGCTACCTTGAATACATGAAAAAACCAAGTATAACAATGGGTCAAAAGAAATGTAGCTATCTAGGTAACTGTGTGTGTATTGATTGAACACAACCCCTGAATCCAAGGTATTCCTGGTGAAAAAATGTGTTCCCATCAGATACCCGTCCTTTACCGCCCTACATCATTTGGGATCCTTCACCCGAAGGAAGTGGAAACAAGTCCACTATAGGATTAGGTAGATTGTGTCCTAATCATATGTGAAGGAATTAGTGATGTATAAATGAAGACTATGTGATGGTATCAGGGGGCAAAGATAATTAGCAGTGCAAAAAGTGCTCTCTGTAGCGTGTGATAGAGTGAAGTTAATATTGGGTTGTGGGAGTGGAAAAAGAATTTTATTAGGATCCTACCCACACCCAAGGTTAAAAAACAGTGCAAAGTAGTGTTAACAAATAACTACTTGGGTCTTTATCTAGGTCGACATGTTTCTGCAGCTCTTTTGAGTTCACAAGATACCCATCTGCTTCATCAGGACCTTTATGATCAAGTGCTACTGCTGATAAAAGTGTACAAAAATCATATCACCTGAGATCGCCGGTTGAAATGATCCATTGAGTCACCAAGGACAAACAAACATACACACAAATAAATTGCACACAGTTAGTGACGATAGTTACAAATACACAGAGAATCTCTCGTGATGTTAATTTGCCAAATAATATTGGTCAGTGGTTGTTGAGCAATCAACCAAATGGTCAGGTAGAGAAATCCTGAAATGGAAAGGTTGTATACACTCACCCACAGTCTGGGGAATGAACTCTCCACCTCACCCGGCTACAGCTCAGGTACAAATGGAGCACCGCTCTATTGAATGTGAAAAGAAAAAATAATGAAAGAGGAAGAGCTCGCTAGAACTCCGTCAGAAACACACACTCACTTTCTCTCCAGTCTATTAGTTCTGCCGCTGTTTTACATTCCAACCCGGTGTAGGGGAAAGTAGGTGGTATTCACAATGTAACCTTTAAGTTTGCAAGTGCAACTAAATTTCGTGCTGTAATTAGGTGTTTGTGCTCCGTTGCTTACTTGTAAACAAACAAGTACCCATGTGTGTCTATCGGGTATACGGGCAGAATGAAGGATCGAACGAATTTTGACATTAAAAGTAAAAAGGTTCTACCTCTCAGATGTAGGATTCTTTTGTAAACGGAAGCGCCAAAGTAGCCCATTTCGTTGCGTTAATTCTATGGCCCCCACCCGCTTACCTGTCCGTCGGTACTCCTCGCCTTCCTCTAGGCTGACAGTGGGAGGTACCGAACGGGCAGGAAGCGGAACATTTAAACCACTTGTGGTTGGCTAGCGTGGACCCACGTGACGCGCCTTGTCGCGTGCGTCAGAAAACTACAAGCGGGCTGGGAACTGTAGTTTGTTTACCTATAGTCCCTCGCCTATGCCAACCGGAGGCCGTTTTTATTGGCAATGTATTGCATAGATGTTATTAAAAAACGCCCAATTTAGTAGTGCATTTTTAAAGAAAAAAGTGCCTATTAAGAGGAACATTACTTTACGAGCCATGAGGTGACGTTCTTAGTCACGTGTGCCTCAGAAAACTACAAGCGGGCTGGGAAATGTAGTTTGTTTCCCTATAGTCCCTCGCCTATGCCAACCGGAGGCCTTTTTTATTGGCAATGTATTGCGTAGATGTTGTTAAAAAACGCCCAATATAGTAGTGCATTTTTAAAGAAAAAAGTGCCTATTAAGAGGAACAGTACTTTACGAGCCATAAGGTGACGTTCTTAGTCACGTGTGCCTCGAAACTACACCAGTGATGGGTAGTGTAGTTTATTTACTCTCGCTCAATGTTGTCTCTAACTAACTCTGCGCATGAATTTTCTTCAACATGTAATGCCCCATATTGTTCGATAAACTGATGGTCGGGTTCTTTACAAAACCATCAATGTATATTCAAACTCGGCGCGCAGGTTATAATTTTTGCTTGGTCTACTATGCTCGCCTGTGGGTTATATTAAAGTGTTTAAGAGGACCAGTCGGCCTTTAATGTGATTCAAGGCTCAATTTTCTAGATTCTATGTGTTCTATTATAGTGTCATACATCTTCCATTGCCAAGATTATTCTGACTGGATGCCAGTGGTCATGGTTGGAGGTGGAACCAATGAATGCCAGTGGTCATGGTTGAAGATGAAGAAATAGAATCAGCCTGACATCTCTGCAAAGTTATGACTCATAGATGCAGGACTTATTTCCCCGTATTCAATGGACAATAACCTATAGCGACATCCATGGGATGTCCTCATTCAGACCTGTTATATCGGTTTGAAGTTTGTGCACCCATCTCTGTTCTCTTCGGTGTAAAAAAGTGCTAATGTCTGTTATGTGCTTAGGGATCACTGGTTGTTCCAGCACTGTCCATTGTAAATCGGTGGGAGCATGTCGTGCCTCTAAGAAATGTTTGGTCATTCGTGTTGTCTGTTTGTTGCAGCGTATTGAGCTCTTATGCTCTGAGATCCTGGTCTTAACTTTTCTCGTGGTCATCCCCACATATTTTTTCTCGCAGGGACAGCTTATTAGGTATATGAGGTTGGAACTATTACAGTTCGTAAACCTCCGCTGTTCCCACGGATGGTCTGTCCCAATGTCGAGTGTAGTAGATTTACGAGTCTGGGGGCATGCTGCACAATGTCCACAAGGATGGTGTCCGGTTACAGCAGGCATATCCCACAGAGTGCCTCTTGTTTTAGGGATTTCAATCTTAGGTCTTGTATGGACCAATTTGTCCTTAAGATTTTGTCCCCTTTTGAAGGCAAATAGGGGAACAGGCAGTTTGTCTTTTCCTGTATTGAGAATGCCCCAATGTTTCTTGACGATACTAGTGATTTGGTTTGATAGTGTACCAAATGTCGTCACACAGGTCATTCGTTCTGTCTTCTGTTTGGGAGGCATTATTTCCAGTAGGCTAGCTCTGTTGTTGTTTTTAGCTCTTTTTTTAGATCGGTTTACCAGTTGTTTCGGGTAATCTTTATCTAAGAGGTCTCTTGTTAGATTTTTGGCATGTGCTTCAAAAGACTCTTTGTCTGTACAGTTTCTGTGTATGCGCAGAAATTGCCCATAGGGCAAATTATCCCGAAGGGACTTTGGGTGACAACTATGGTAGTTTAACAGAGAGTTTCGGGCCATAGGTTTTTGATAGAGCTCTGACTTGAGTCCATCCACTGTGCCGATGATCATAAGGTCTAGAAAAGCCAATCTACATGCATCGAATTCCATGGTAAACTTAAGATATCGATTTCTTTGGTTCAGCCACTCATGGAATTCTTTGAGTTGAATCTCATTCCCACGCCACACCACAAGGATGTCATCGATGTAGCGTTTCCACGCTCGCAGACACGATAGATGGGGGTTGGTGTCTGCGAGCACGTGCTGTTGTTCAAATTGGTGCACGTACAGATTCGCGAGACTAGGGGCAAAAACGCTGCCCATACTAGTCCCGCTAATCTGTAGATAAAGGGAATCCTCAAAGGCAAAGAAGTTCTCCGTCATGGCCAGTGTTGCCAGGGTCATAATGAGTCTAACTGGGGTTATGGAGTTTAAGTCCCGTGATAGTAACAAATCTTCTATCACCTGTAGAGTCTCCGTCTGGGGTATAGACGTATATAGACTCTCGACATCAAACGACACCAATAAATCTGTATTGATGTCATATTCAATGTCGGGTAACAGTCTTAGGACATCTTTGGTGTCTTTTAAGTAAGAGGGCATCTCTCGCACCATAGGTTGTAGGAACACATCGACGAAGGTCGACAAAGGTTCCAAAAGCGAACCTATCCCAGATATTATGGGTCGGCCCGGTGGTGGACGTTGGGCCTTGTGTATTTTTGGCAATTGGTAAAAATACGGGGTGACCGGATTGGATACTTGTAGGTATTGGCCCTCTTTCGGAGTGAGCCAGCCTTCTGCTAAGGCTTCCTCAACGATTTGAGCTATGACGTTAGTAAGTCTAGCTGTCGGGTCTTCCTTGAGTTCAATAGAGCGGTGCTCCATTTGTACCTGAGCTGTAGCCGGGTGAGGTGGAGAGTTCATTCCCCAGACTGTGGGTGAGTGTATACAACCTTTCCATTTCAGGATTTCTCTACCTGACCATTTGGTTGATTGCTCAACAACCACTGACCAATATTATTTGGCAAATTAACATCACGAGAGATTCTCTGTGTATTTGTAACTATCGTCACTAACTGTGTGCAATTTATTTGTGTGTATGTTTGTTTGTCCTTGGTGACTCAATGGATCATTTCAACCGGCGATCTCAGGTGATATGATTTTTGTACACTTTTATCAGCAGTAGCACTTGATCATAAAGGTCCTGATGAAGCAGATGGGTATCTTGTGAACTCAAAAGAGCTGCAGAAACATGTCGACCTAGATAAAGACCCAAGAAGTTATTGGTTAACACTACTTTGCACTGTTTTTTAACCTTGGGTGTGGGTAGGATCCTAATAAAATTGTTTTCCACTCCCACAACCCAATATTAACTTCACTCTATCACACGCTTCAGAGAGCACTTTTTGCACTGCTAATTATCTTTGCCCCCTGATACCATCACATAGTCTTCATTTATACATCACTAATTCCTTCACATATGATTAGGACACAATCTACCTAATCCTATAGTGGACTTGTTTCCACTTCCTTCGGGTGAAGGATCCCAAATGATGTAGGGCGGTACAGGACGGGTATCTGATGGGAACACATTTTTTCACCAGGAATACCTTGGATGCAGGGATTGTGTTCAATCAATACACACACAGTTACCTAGATAGCTACATTTCTTTTGACCCATTGTTATACTTGGTTTTTTCAGTATTTGTAGGGACTATAACAATGCTAGGTCAATAAATATTTCCCTTACACGCCCCCTCTTTGTATTAATACCTTGAATACATGTCAATTATAGCTAATAGGTATGATTGTGACCCCTTACTGTGAATCGGTCCGACAATATCCAAAGCAATGTCCTGCTCAGGTTTATTAGGACGCTTTCTTAAAATCACTGGTTGCTCATGCGTACATTTAGATTTGTCACTCAGCATGCATGGAATAGAGGGGCATATTATCAAGAAAGCTCGATACATTATCGCCGCTTTTATCAGCAGGAAACTGCTGATAAAGCAGCAATAATGGGCTTGATAATATGCTCTATGGAATTACAATCGAAGCCCATGTTAGATGTGAAGACATCTAACATGGGCTTCGATTGGAATTCCATAGAGCATATTATCAAGCCCATTAATGCCGCTTTATCGGCAGTTTCCTGCCGATAAAAGCGACGATAATGTATTGAGCTTTCTTGATAATATGCCCCTCAGTCTCTTATAATACGTTCAACCATCTTGTCCATACCAGTTCACCAATATGACATGCGTAATCTCTCTTTGCACTTAGAAATACCTGAATGGGATGAATGAACCAAGTCAAAAGGTTTTTCCTAAAACTGCAGGGCGGAATTAATTTAGTACCACGAAATAATAATCCGTTGTCCACTGACAACTTAATACGCATTAACCAAAATGGTTTAGTATATTCAGAACCATCATTGCTACTGTTCCACCTACTTTGAACAAGAGACATTACCTCACATAAAATAGGATCACAAACTATTTCCTCACGCCACCTTTCCTCAGAGATAACATCATAATCCACTACACAGACCCATTCTTCATCATCATTAAATTTACCTTCTTGTGAGAAACCAGAGAAAACAAGTCGGGATAACACATCAGCAACACCATTGTCAATCCCTGGTATATATTTAAGCACAAAGCTATATCTTGCAAACCAATAATCCACTTAGAAATCCTACTCGAGATTGAGTCCAAGCCCTTTTTAGGTCTCGGCCTGACATCAGCAGCGCATGCGTGCTCTCGTCATACGAGCCTTCTTGGAATCAATATGATTCCAAGAAGCCTCGTCCTAGCTCTGCCTGCAGATTTCATATGTGCGCTTCGTTTGGCATCACAAATTATGCCAAAGGCAGTGCAATGATTGCACTGAAGGCATGTCAATCATTCCTTGTTGCCACCCTGTCTCCTTTTAGGCACGCCCACTGGGATTGGATCGTTTACGGGCGGATTTAGACTCTTACCTTTAAAGGACTCGCACACTTTTTTTCTCTCATTTGCAGCGCCATCCGCACCCTTGTAATGGCCGCTAACAGTCTCTCCTGCTTCTACCAACAAGGGTTTTTGGGGATCAAAGCATAGAGACCCGCACACGTTCTGATAAAATTAAAACAATACTATTCTGAACACTAATATGTTCGTCCTCCAATTTTGAATGTACCTTGTACGTCTGAATTTTTAATATCTGAAATTGATACCTCATATGTGATTACATCCTTACAAGAAGAAGATAATATTGGTAATCTACTTGAACACGCTAGGAACCTTGATATTATTGAGGATACAAACATAGACAGTGGGTTAAGAAACACGTCCAAATTCATGCCTCCAGGTCATTCTAGGTCTGCTGTAAATAATTTCTCCTTGAAAGTAACACAAGATCTGCATAAATTGGAGGATAGTCATGCAGTTAATACAAAATGTGTACATCAACAAAATATCACGAAAAATGAAAGAGCCTTTCTTCAGTCCTTACGGGATGACCCGGATTTGGTCATCCGTGAGGCTGATAAAGGCGGAAATAGCGTGACAATGAATTACCTAGACTATGTAGCTGAGATTAATAGACAACTAGGAGATAGAGAATGCTACATGAAACTACAGTCAAATCCAACTAAGATAATTGAGAGAAACATTAATGGGAGACTAACTGAGTGGCATGAATCATGTCAGTTAACAGATCTAGAATATGAATATCTTCTAGCAAATAATTCCAGACATCCTTGTATCTATATATTGCCAAAAATCCATAAAGGGGGTGCATTTCCCCTGGGCCGGCCAATAATATCCGGCATTTGCAGCCCGACTGAACATCTGGCAGAATATGTTGATATGTTTCTGCAACCCCTTGTACATAATTCCCCATCACATCTTAAGGACCGCAGGGAAGTCCTGTGTAAACTTGAAGACTTTGGATGGTAAGACGACATCTTCACGTTCGTTACGATGGACGTGGAGAGTCTATATACTTGTATAGGGTTGGAAGATGGACTTAGGGCTTTGAAATATTTTCTGTACAAACGCAATGCATGCCATCTGGAACACACGCATATGTTGTTGGTGATTGCAGAAATTATCCTGACCCAGAATGCCTTTTTACATCGAGAGGACTGGTACCTACAGAAACAGGGGACTGCCATGGGCTCCATGTTTGCTCCATCATATGCTAACCTCTTTATGGGGATGTATGAGGTAGAGCATGCCCGGGGCCCGGGTGCTGGAAGATGGATCGATAGTATTCTTTTTTACACATGATATATCGACGATTTTCCTGATATGGAAAGGGAGCCCAGAAGAACTTAACAACTATTTCCTTTATCTTAATAACAATACCAGAAACATCAGGTTGACTACAAATAGCTCAAAACATGAGATCACATTTTTAGATCTAAGATTATGGGGTCCATTAGGATGTCGGGCGGTGGCACCACCGCGGTGATGACGGGTGGAAAAACGCCTTTTTCCGCCCACGAACAGTGGAACTCACTTCTGCCATATTAGTATAGCAAAACATAGCTCATTTCCCATCCGCCACAGAGTGACGCGCAGCGCCATCAAGGCGCGCCCGGCACCACGGCGGTGGGAGCCAATTGAGACTCACCGCCATGCCGAATGACGTCCGCACTGCTCCACAAATTAGGATGACCCAAACAAGCAGATGCATCGCAGCGGAGACACCGCATAACCAGAGCCAGCGGAAAGTTGATAGCGGAGCAATATAGCTGAGACCCGGCCATGAACGCCATGGACCCAGCCCTCCACATGCATCTGGTAATTTACCTGCTACTGCACTACCATTAACAGGGCCCCGCGGACGCCGCTGCAGGTACGCACATACACCAATACAACACACAACACACTGCGCGACACAGGGTCCAAGTCCACCACAGACACCCTGCTGGGGGTCACAACACATCCACAAGGGCACCCCTATATTACCCACCTGCCAACACGTCACCCCTCTGCATCCGGGACACACAACGACCGCGAACTAGCAGCAACGTCCCGCTCCCGGTCACGTCACCGCCGTGGTCAACACATGCGCACAATACAGAAGGCAGGGCCAGTCCAAGGCATGGGCAGGGCACAGAGACCACAAGGACACACCACCCCCAACTACACATCAACACACACCATCAAGTCACATGCCATGTGCACATCCTGTACATCCCCATGCACATCAACAAGCGTAGGTACAAGCAAGCACAATACACACCATGCACTACACAAGAGACAACCAGGGAGTCAGCCCCTGCAGGAGTAGCTGCCAAGGAACACACCACACCAGTGGCACACACACTCAAGGCTGACAATACTTCCCAGCACATACACACAACCTGGGTGTAACCACAAACAGAACACACACACAGGGTAGCTTAAACAGATGCCTGCACAAAATGATACACAAACACCACAGGACATCAGGGGATGCACATCAGGCAATGCCAAGCACACAGACACACAACACTGTACGCACAACAGACAGTGTGTGCACAACAAGCACAACAGATACACACAGACATGACTGGCACAACCACAACACACACCACAAAGCAGCACAGCACAAAAACAACAGCACACCCAGGAAGTGAAGCTACACCACAGCCAACACCCAGACACCCAACACAACAACAACAGGATGCACCACTCTGGGATACAACAGCACACCCAGCAATACCAAAGCACTGTGCAGCACACACAGCTCAAGTGCACAAGGGCAAGCAACACTGATGAATACCACAAGAACATCACACATAAAACAATGGAGCCATGTCCATAGTGGAACAGGACACTTGGCCCAAAACCTCCACCACAAGGCACAGTCTCACAAATGAAGAGATGGGGAGGCACATGCACACAGAAACAAAGGGGATAGCTGACATCAAAATCAACTGATTTGCATGTCAGTATCAGACATGTGAGGTGTGTCCAATACACAAATAGAGTGAATGCAGACCCACAATGTCTACGCACAAGTGGCACACATTGGGGATGGCATCACACCACACACCATGCCTTACAGGAGGAGAAAAGGCCCCATGTGCCTGCAGTGCTAGAGAAAGTCACACACTATGCCAGTGTTGACCAGCAGGGTCACACAGCCCACACAAACACACACACCACACATTGATAATCAAACAAACACAACACTGATGTGCAAGTCACACAATTTGCACACACATAATTGACAAATACAACAAGGAGGAGTCACACAGAACTGAATGGACATACCAACACACTGCACAGTGCACAACAGACAACTCACACAAAAGCATCAAATCATTTACACAGGGCAGGACAATCAAACCCCCAGGCACACTACTCCTAGCTGACACATGTGTGTCTATAACAATCCAGGGGCACACACAAATACACAGCAACTACAAAATCACACCCTTCACACTTCACACCTCCTCACCACCCAAGAGCACACATTACATGTATGCCAGGGGACCAGGACTACGGGCCAACACAGGATGTCCATACACATCCACAGCTGGGCATATATACCAGAATAACATATATAGTCAAGTCAATAAACTTTATTCGGATATTACTTTATCCATAAAAGTACACAAATAATTACATACATGGTCAAGATAAAAAAATCACATTAAAATGGGGTAACATTGCTGAATTTTCCTTATTAAAAACGGTGACCTCAAAAAAGTGCAAGGTGTCATTATTGTCCAAATCCTCCAATTCATCTCTTTTTCTTTGGCGTTATCCAATACGATGTGCATATGCAAGAATTGCCCTTTAAAATAACACAATATATACACAGAACACATGTTTCATGCATCAATTAAAACGAGGGCTTGCTAGGACGTTTAACAGCATTATTTAAGGTGCCGGTTTTATAAAGTGCATAGAGCATAATTCCTGGTTGGTAGACTATCTTGATAACGTGCAAAATACAGTGGCAACCGAGGATCATTAAAAATAGGCAGATTTCTACAACTCAGTATATGCAGGTAGAAAAATAACATCTTTGAATACCGATAAAACATTTTGGCCAGGTAGGCATTAATTCTCAAATTATTTTAATTCATATATTTACAGATAGCAGCGTGGGTTAAAAAGTAGATGTGCAAAGTGCAGATAGGCCTCTTCCAAGTGTGTATTAATCATGTTGGTCAAAATAAATATTAATTCATGGAGGAACGGGATCGGGTAGCCATTTTTAAAAAAGTGCACACACGGTATATTAGTTCATCATCTCTAAGCTGGAGCACGGTTTTATATGCCACTTTAAAATCCTTTATGCCTTTAGATCTAAAAAATGGTATCAGGAGGAACTTACTATATTTTTGATAGTAAGAGCAGAAGAACAAAAAATGTGTTAGTGTTTGTTTTCCTGGGTTCTGACATGGGCAAACCAGATTCTTGAGATTAGAATGGTAGCCCATGGGGAAACACAATAAAAACTTAATGGATCCTGCTCTTAGACGAGGCAGAAGACTACGCTCCCAATAAGTAATCTCTTTGAGGAGGTAACCAGCTGGTGTGGGTGAAGTAGATTCAATGACACCTTCTATTTGAATATACTGCTTCACAGTTGTTTTGGCCAGTTCTACATTATGTCTGGTCTCCCCATAATGTTTGTAAAGGATGTTACGAATTATCTTCTCATTAGTCCCATCTAGTTCATTTGGTCTATCAAATATATGCTCAAGATTGACTGCTGCCAGGCTCGCCCGTACTTGGGCCAGCCATGGGATTTTAATACCTTGATCACATTTTAGGCAGTCAGCCAAGATTTCCCTTGTCAAGGAGGCTTTGGGTTTTTCCAGACCTTGATCCAAAACAACACAGGGCGAGCCTTTATGTAGTCCTCCAAATAAGACAATTTCAATTCAGTGTGGCTTATATAAGTAGATGATGAAATCGGTAAACCCAATAGCCTTCTGCAAAATCTATTTTCCTCACCCTGTGCATTTTTTAAATTTGAATATCCCCAGATTTCGGCCCCATATGTCATGATTGGGACACATTGTGTTCTATAGATTTTTAATAGAGACAGTACCACCTCACATCTTTTAGGCTTAGGGAGGGTTAATACTGAGTTTATAGCTATAGTAAACTTAGACCGGCCATAGGCCAGGTGTGGGGTCCAAGAGCCGTTGTCTGAGAATTGTAAGCCTAGGTAGGGGAAAGTGCGAGTGCATAGCAGCGATTCCTGGTCCAGGGCAATCCTATTAATATGACTTTTTTTGGGCCACAACACATCAAAAGTGATTTTTTTAAGTTGGTACAAAGGTCAAGACTATGCATAAAATCCACAAATCCCCTCACTAAAATCATCAGGGCATTCGGTGTACGACCCATTAAAACTGCATCGTCTGCATAGAGTAGGGCGGGGAGTTTAGTGCCATTTATTATAGGGACGTCCGGGGTTAGGTTCGACAGAGCATTATGGAGTTCGTTAATGTATAAAATGAGTAAAAGAGAGGCAAGGACGCGACCTTGTCTAACACCTCTACCAACCGTTATGTCACCTGACACCTCTCCATCCATACTAATCCATACTCTTGCTTTTAAATCTCTATGGAGGTATGCCAGAAAGTGTACCAGATTATTATCCAGGCCATAGTACATGAGACGTTGCCAGAGCCTTGATCTATTAACAAAATCAAGGGCGGACGAGAGGTCCATAAAAGCCTGGTACAGTGGACTGTGTCGGGCAATGGTATATTTTGCTATTATTAAATTAAGATTCAGGCACTGTTCCACTGTACCAAGGTGACTCCGGAATCCCAACTGGCATTTGTTTAAAATGTGTTCTTCCTCTGCCCATGCCCTGATTTTATTAAATAAAATGGATCTTGAACCTTTTTTAAAAATTAGTATGATAACAGAGGTTGACCATGTACTAGGGATATCAGTTGTGGTTAAAATATTAAAAACATTTAATAGCAGGGGGCAAAGAATTCCGGTTCTGATTTTATGAGGTCTATAGGTAGGCCGTCCGGGCCTGGGGCTTTATTGCCCGCGCTCTGGGATATTGCCTCTTCAACCTCACCTATGGTTATTGTAATTTTGGTGGGACACATATTGGACAGGGAATTGTCACAGTATGATGGGGGAGCATATATTTTAGAAAAGTGGGCGACCCATGCTTTGCTAGAGATGTTACAGTCGAGAGGAGTAGACGGGTTCCAAAGAGCTCTTAGGGATTTGGTGGCAGACCAAAAGACAGTTGTACTTTTAGTATTGGCGGCACAGGCTAAGTTGTCCCAGTGTTCTTTCAGGACGGTGTCACGCCTGAGTCTTAATTCCCTTTTATAGTTAGACCTTAATACACGAATAAGGGTGGGATCTCGGGGGTGTGCCGACAAAGCCAGTCTCAATTCCATATTAGCTCTGGATTAGATGTTATCAAACCATTTAGGGTCGGGATTACGTCTCCCCACAGGTTTGAAGATCAGGTTTTTTAATACCTGCACATAATTCGTTAAACGAAGTGACGGCCTCAGGGTTAGGGTCTGTCAAAACCAGACATCTCTCACATAGAGTGGGATATGCTATTACCATTTTCGCAAAAATCTCCTTATAGTCTAAACCTCTCCATTTGACTCTTAGGGTGTCAGTACAGAGATGTAGATTACTAGCTCCCAATTCTTTCTTGAAATTGGCACGACGTGCAACCTTTAACAAGACAATTATGGGATTGTGATCTCCGAATGTGGACGGCTTTACCTCTGCCCCGAGGAGATGATCTCGTAGCGGGGGAGATAAAAAGACATAATCAATAACTGAAGCTCGTCCCAATCCTCTATATGTGGGCATTAGATTACCGTTGGTGTTGATTAGGGCGATATCCATCATATTTAGGAGGCTTGAGTTCAGTAGGTGCTCTATTAACTCATATCCCCTTTTGCATGGGCCATGTGTGTTTGAATCAGTAGAGTGCCCGCTGACGCCTCTTCCTATCTTTGCATTAAAATCACCCCCAGACAAATCCCCGCCAAATTATACTTCCCTAATAGATTATCTTGATCCAGAATGAAATTAAAGAGTTCTGCAAAATTAGGGTTCGGGGTTGTTAAAAAATCATTCTTGTAAAAGTTAATAAAACAAATAAAAGCGCCCTGTGTGTAGATTATGACTTGATAATTAGTGCTCCCGGTGGGGATTAATTTTGTTCTACCCCCTGAGGCAATTCTGATCCATGTTGATAGACCCCCTATGGGTCTGCCATAGGTAGGGCTGGCGGGGATGATATTAAAACATTCGTATCCCTCAAGGTATAGTTCTTTGGAGGCCCAGGTCTCTTGGAGCAAGAGGACATCAAATGTTCTAACCATATCCACCCACTCCGCTAAATTTAACTTTGACGCTAGGCCTGCCACATTCCAGCGTAGGACCTTTAGTGTGGATTCAGAACTATCATCCTGGCGGGAGTTAGACACCTCAGAGTTGACAAGAACAATCACATCCACCTTCCCGCACCCCGTCAGACTGTTGGAGGCGATTGTGTCAGATGGTCAGTCGAGGGTGTCTAAGTCAGAAATGGCCAGATATTGATTTGCATGATGGGGGGAGCTAGAGGCGGGATGTTGTGTCAGGGGGCGTTTGTAAAAGAATCCAAGGGGTAGAGCACAAATGTTAGTTGGGGCAAGATTGTTAGTTTCCTTGACTGCAAGTATGGATCCAACAGTCCTTGGGTGTGAAAAATTGGTGACTATACATTCCCCTTTGATGGTTTTTGTCGTAGGTCCCACCCAACCCACCCTACGGACCATTAGGATTTCGCGCATATCGGGCCTTCTGAACCTCTTATGTTTAGCCAACCAATCCATGCATTTATTTCTCAATTGTACCCATGACTCCGATTTGTTTTTCTCTAAGGGGGGAACCCCTGCATTGACTAAAACATATGTACAAGATGGGGGTGGCAAGTTCAGGATATCCTTATTAGGTTCATCTAGCCCCTTGTCCGCCGCCACAACTGTGCTGGTGTTAACTACCGCGCTGCTGTAAGCAGCGTTTGAGTTAGCAACATATGATGTACTGGGGCATGTGGGTTTGCTACAATTAAGAGTGGATAGATTTGATTTTACAGTTTGGGGAACTGGGGGTAGGAGGGAGGGCAATAGTATTCCTGATGATATTGGATTTACAGTTTGGGGGGCTGGAGGTGTGGGGGAGGGCGATGCTGGTCCTGACACAGGGATTTACTGAGTATTTGCAGGGTTGGGAAGATCTTTATTTTCCTTATTTGGCAGTATAGGTTTTAGGATTAGGCTTTCTAAACGATCTAATCGTTTCCACAACCTATCAAAAGGTCCACAACCCCTTTAATACGATTACACACTGTGTCCACAATAATGTCAATTGCAGTGTCCCCAAGTGTGAAGTCTGCGAAGCCTATTTGTGTCGACTTTATTTCTGTGGTGTTACATTCTATGATCTTCTCAACTACGATGATTGAGTCGGTGGGATCACGGCATGGATCACTGTTTAGAATTGGATCTAGGGCAGGATCAGTGGTGGTTGAATTTCCCTCGAGCCATTTGTTTAGAGTTGCGCTTTGGGAATTCAAGCGTGGAGACTGTCTACTTTTGGGTTTGGGGCAGGGTGGTTTTGAAGCCTTCCTCTTCTTTTTAGTCCCACATTTTTCGGGGTCAGGCGTGGGGGGTGCATTCGCTATGATTGAGGAGTCAGTTTGGCTTGGGTCAGCATCGGCGTTAGCAACTGGACCAGTAGGGTCTGGTCCTTCTAAGTCCAGGGAAATTTCTCCAGTTGCAGTCTGTGATGAGTGTGCAGTTACTACAAGTATCAGTGGCTGTGCCGAGCTAAGGTCTGTGGTATCGTAGTGATTTATACAGGGTTGTTTGAAAGTTCCCACAGACAATCTTCTGTCCGCCATCTGGATTTCATTGCTCACTAGGGTCATGGCGTGCTCCAGTACAGTGTCAATAGCATTTAAATTGGTCGCTGTGGCTATGGCACCATTCTTACCCATTCTCAACAGATGACCACGGGGAATTATGAGTAACTTAAGAACCACTCACCGCACGTCTGTTGGATGCAAGATGTCATGGGAATGGCCCCGCCCTGCCTCCTCCTGCCCTGGACGGCCACAGACGGCCCGCCTTTTACCCGGGCTTAGCCCGGCACACGCCCGAGTGCGTCCCGCAATGCGGAGGGAGCCTGCTCCTTTTCAAGTGCCTCCGGGCGCGCTGGCAGGCGGAAGTGCTCGCCGAGCAGCCTGGGAGCTGTAGTCCCCCCCGCGGCGTCCTCTTGCTGCAATGGACAACTGTGGCAGGGGAGAACTACAGCGTGGGGTCCCCAGGGATGGCAGCTTGCTGGTGGTAAGGTTCGCTGCCCCAAGGTCCGTGTATGGCTCCGGTAAACTAAAATACATAATGACAGTGCATGCTAACCTGTGCACAGCATCACATCCTGTGCTGGCAGTGTACCCCAAACTGACATGGCAACCACGTAGCCAACAACTGAAAACAACTCAAAACATAACAGCATAACAGCTAAAAGAGCCAACACAAGTAACAGAAGTATCAGTGTCAGAATGGACTGAAGTCCCTGTCACCCCTGTCTATAAATGTGATGCGGACAAAGAGCCTTGCAATGTCGAAGTGATACATAGAGCATGGGGCCCAGTCAACTAAATGCACACCCAAAAAGAACTTTAATCAGCAAGGACACCGACAAATGACACAACAGGAGAAACTGTATTTATTCACATATTGCACAGATGTGAAAGTATAACAATTGTACACAACATCAAGGTACAAAAAGCAGATCAAAAGCAAGATATCCTGCACAGGCAAAGTGCAAACAGGAAGGCCAGTGTCCATGGCACAGGGGAGACTCCAACACAACAGAGCATCAGGGTCAGTGTCCATGGCACAGGGGAGACTCCAACACTGCAGAGCAACAGGGTCAGTGTCCATGGCACAGATGAGAGTATAACACAGCAGAGCAACAGGGTCAGTGTCCATGGCACAGGGGAGACTCCAACACAGCAGAGCATCAGGGTCAGTGTCCATGGCACAGGGGAGACTCCAACACTGCAGAGCAACAGGGTCAGTGTCCATGGCACAGGTGAGAGTACAACACAGCAGAGCAATAGGGTCAATGTCCATGGCACAAGGGAGACTCCAACACAGCAGAGCAACAGGGTCAGCGTCCATGGCAGGTGGCCCTGCAAGTACATGAGAGGCTGCACTGACCAAGGCCAGAACAGCAGTGAACGACAAGGCCAGTGGGCAGGGACAAGTGCAGAGTCAGGGCATGAGAAGCTGCACAGTGAGTGTGTATGACTGTACCCTTTCATGGCCAGCAACACAACCATGTGGCAAACAATGGTCAGGACTAGCACACCTCTATGAGAGACAGGTGTATGAGGGGGACTAACACTCACATCTGGCTGTCAGGTTGACTTGGAGCTGGCTGTGTTTCGGGCTCAGCAGGAACACCTGACTGGGGAGACAAGTAAACAGGTGATGTAGGGCTATCAGTTGTCTGGCAAGCTGGAGGGCTGTTTGGACCAGGTGGCACGTGGAGGTGGAGTCATGCAGACCAGGGACACAGTGTGGGTGGGAGAGTTTAGAGGGGTGCCCTTCCACTTTTTTGGAATACAAAATGGCTTCCCTGTCTTGTGGTTAATGGGAACAGGTGATGACACAACAGGTACACACACCGACTGGCCCGCATCTGGTTCAGACACTGGCACTCCCTCTGGTGATGTGCTGGACCCTGCAGGACGCTTTGTCTGGCTACGCCTCTGGACCACCTTACCCTACTTGCCAGGTGTTCCACTTACAGTGTCCTCCTTTGCTGGTCTGCTAGGTGTCCGACTTACAGTGCCCTCCTTTGCTGGTCTGCTAGGTGTCCCATTTACAGTGCCCTCCTTTGCTGGTCTGCTAGGTGTCCCACTTACAGTGCCCTCCTTTGCTGGTCTGCTAGGTGTCCCACTTACAGTGCCCTCCTTTGCTGGTCTGCTAGGTGTCCCACTTACAGTGCCCTCCTTCACCTGCTTCACTGGGCTTGGAATTGGAGTTGATGTGGTGGGGGTAATTAGGCCTGTTCCCTCCCTAGGTGTACCCTTGCTATGCAACACCTCCTCAGTGGACACAGACACTGCACGCCTAGCTCTACGTGTAGTTTTAGGGACAGGAGAGTCCTTTGCTGGAGATGCTTCAGAGGTCTGTGAGGCTGATGTCTGCCTCATTGCTTTTTCGGCCTTGGTCTTCCCTGACGGGCTCTTGTCTATGCATTCTGGGCTGGCTCTGCTCTTCTGGGGGGATGGTGTCTGTGGTCGGGACCGCTTGGCTTGCGTCTGCTTTGTGCTCCTTGTGCTGTATAGGCTCTGTGATGCATGTGAACCGTGGTCACTGTCCTCTGATGTGGCCACTGACTGGGGGGTGGACAAAGGCGCCTGAACAGGAATGTGAGGATGTGCCTGTTGAAGGGCAGACGTCACTGCGGCTGACAAACCCTGGACTGTATGGTGGAGCCCACCCACGTCAGAGTGTATGCCCTCCATGTAGGCAACCACCTGTCCCAATTTTTTATCATGGTCGCTGAAGGCATTGAGCGGGGCGGTCTGGCCCACACAAAGCTGGCGCAGGAGTTCTACACACTCAGCATTGATGGCAGCAGTGGGGACAGATGCAGGCTCAGCGGTGCTAGGTGTGAATGTAACCAGAGGAAGTGGATGGGAGGCTGGGCACTGGCCGTTGAGTGGCAGATGATGTAGCAGACTCCCCATTCCCTGTGCCTGACAACATGGATGCATCACCACTCGCATCAGATGATGAAGAACTCTGTGTCTCTGCCACGGACTCCTCCTGCATACTCCTGTCCCCTTCAGATGCGCTGGTGAGCTCTGTGTCACTGGCCTCCGGTGCAGCTGTAGTGCTACTCTCCCCTCCACTTGTTTCCGGCTCCGGTTCCTCCGTGCACACTGGCGAATCTGCATGTGAGACAGATGCAGGGTTGTATAAATGACATCCTCAGGACCAAGCTAATTAAACTATGCATACAGGGGATGCACAAATCTACATGCTCACCACCACACCCTGCATAAACATTGCAGCAACACACTACATACACTACAACAGTGCCTGCAACACTGACTACCTTCCATGACTGAGCCATGTTCAGGCCACACAGCACAGCACCTTGCCAGTGGATGAAGTGTACCACACACAACTTCACATGCCCACAACTATCATGCACCAAAACTCAGTGACATTGACATGCCTCCAGGGAACCGGATGGAGGAACACACACACCTATTAGGACATGACAGTCCAGAATGCCAAATAGGCCATATTAAGCAACATGTGCTACTCAGGGGCACCTTGTAGTCAGACATGTGATAAGCGTGGGCTTAAAATCCGTTTCGTTCGCGGAATTTGCGGATTTTTGGCAAATTTGCGGTCCGTGAATCGCGCGAATTTGCCCAAAAATCCGCAAATTTGCAAGGTGCGGATTTTTTGCTTGGTCGCGCTTGAAACATACAATGTCGCGCGTGCTGCGTTGACTTACCGTGATTCTGTGTTCGCCGAGTTGTTTTTCTCCCGGTTTGCATGTGCTGCGCCATGTTGGATCTTGCTGCAGGATCACGCGAGAGTTTTTCGACCGTGATTACGTCATCGCGGCCCACCATCTTGCACAGCGAGAGTTTGACAACGCGAGTACGTCATAAGGGCCCGCGATCACGCATCGAGGGAGTAAACAATGCCGAACACGTAGATGCGGCTCGCAGCTGACTTCCGGCGGGATATTTGACCAGCTCGCTTTCCCGAAATTGCAAAAATTGCAATTCTGCACAAGAAATCCACCGCAGGCAGCATAAACCTTCTGAAAATGATGATTTTGATCAGAATAACTCCTCAGATTGACATTTGCCTGCACTTTTTGGTTCAAGGAGTCCATTTTGGGGGAGGGGGGAGGAAGGAAGTGCCCCAGAGTCTCCAACTACCTGTTCCTGTCCAGCAGGCTCCTCCTAGTGCTTTGTCCATGTCCTGGTCACTTTTGATTTGGATCTGGAGCTGGAAGGATTACTTTTTGTGGCTGCTGCTGGATATTTGTATTTGAGGACTTTTTGGACTTTGGAGTTTGGATCACTTTTGGACTTGAGATTTTACAAGTAAGTTGGTGTTGTTTGTTTTGGGCATTGCAGTTGCTGCAACTACAGTTTTAAAACTTTTTTCACAACTTAAAAAAATATATATATTGTGGGTAGCCACAGTATACAGTAGGCCCAGGGTTAGTCATGGGTGCATGATACAACTGTTTCTGTGATTTTTTAAAACTTAATTCTCATTTATGTCATGGAATTTTAGCTCACTGTTATATGTTGATTTTTTAATTTATTTTGGGGTGCCTGTAAAGCCTCACTAGCCAGTAGGCCCAGGGGTAGTGAGTGGTGCATAGACCAAGTCTTTCTGTGGGGAGTCTTTAATTTAGACATCATTGAGGGCATGGATGGCATTAGATTGTGGTGATTTTTATGTGTTTTTCGACTTTTTGGGGTGTTGTTGGGGCCTGGCCGTGTGGGTGGGGACCATTTGAGGCCTGGTACAGGCAGGGCCTGGCCATGTGGTGGGGGTCAAGGCTCAAGGGGCCATTTTGGAGCCAGGCAGTGTGCTCAGGCCTGCACCCAGTTTGCCTTGCTTTCATCCATTATGCCCAGGGGTACTCAGTGGTGCATGGGCCAAGTCTTTCTGTGGGGTGTCTTGAATTTAAACATCATTGAGGGCATGGATGGCATTGGAATGTGGTGATTTTTATGTATTTTTCGACTTTTTGGGTGCTGTTGGGGCCTGGCCATGTGGATGGGGGCCATTTTGAGGCCTGGTCCAGGCAGGGCCTGGCCATGTGGTGGGGGTCAAGGGGCCATTTTTTGAAGCCAGGCAGTGTGCTCAGGCCTGCACCCAGTTTGCCTTGCTTTCAACCACCATTATGCCCAGGGGTACTCAGTGGTGCATGGACCTAGTCTTTCTGTGGGTTGTCTTGAATTTATACATCATTGAGGGCATGGATGGCATTGGATTATGGTGATGTTTGTGTGTTTTTCGACTTTGTGGGGTGTTGTTGGGGCCTGGCCTTGTGGGCGGGGGCCATTTTGAGGCCTGGTCCAGGCAGGGCCTGGCCATGTGGCTGGGGGACAAGGGGCCATTTTGAAGCAAGGCAGTGTGCTTTGAGCCATAGGCCTGCACCCATCCTGCCCTGCTTTCACCCATTATGCCCAGGGGTAGTGAGTGGTGCATGGACCAATGCTTTGTGTGGGGCCTCTTGAATTTAAACATCATTGAGGGCATGGATGGCATTGCATTGTGTTGATTTTTGTGTGTTTTGTTACTTCTTGGGGTGTTTTTGTTGGGGCCTGGCCATGTGGGTGGGGGCCATTTTGAGGCCTGGTCTAGGCAGGGCCTGGCCATGTGGCTGGGGATCAAGGGGCCATTTTGAAGCCAGGCAGTGTGCTTTGAGCCATAGGCCTGCACCCAGCCTGCCCTGCTTTCACCCATTATGCCCAGGGGTAGTGAGTGGTGCATGGACCAATGCTTTGTGTGGGGTCTCTTGAATTTAAACATCATTGAGGGCATGGATGGCATTGGATTGTGTTGATTTTTGTGTGTTTTTCGACTTCTTGGGGTGTTGTTGTTGGGGCCTGGCCATGTGGGTGGGGGCCATTTTAAGGCCTGGTCCAGGCAGGGCCTGGCCATGTGGCTGGGGGACAAGGGGCCATTTTGAAGCCGGGCAGTGTGCTTTGACTTGAGCCATATGCCTGCACCCAGCCTGCCCTGCTTTTACCCATTATGCCCAGGGGTAGTGAGTGGTGCATGGACCAAGGCGTTGTGTGGGCCCTCTTGAATTTAAGCATCATTGAGGGCATGGATGGCATTGGATTATGTTGATTTTTGTGTGTTTTTTTACTTTTTGGGTTGTTTAACTGATGTTCCTCTGGCTTCCTTTGCTTTTAGGTGCACAAGAGAACCACCAGTGCCAGGAAGAAGTCCTGCAGCGGTGTGTGCAGCACAACGTCACGTGACGTCACGTGTGGCCACAGACAACTCTGCAACTTGTGCAACTGCGGCCTGCTGTTCTGACATCTGAAGAAGATGGGCCCATAGAAAGGTGGCAGTAGCTCCTCTACAAAGAAAATTGCCACTGCCAGTAAGAAGGAGCAGAAGAAGCAAGTGGTGCCACTTACCAAGGATAATGGTGTGCCCACAGACACTTTTTTCAGGAAAAATAAAACAACGCCTGCAGTAGCGGGGTCCACCGGGGAACAAGCTGGGAGCAGCACCTCCTCTTCATTGTGCTCAGTGCCACCACACCAAGTTAGATCCAAGTCCATGAGTGGTGCAGAGGCAGCCACTTTGGTTGTTCAATCACCATCGACCAGTGATGTTGGCTCATCGCAAGAAAGTAGCACCCAATCAACGCAAGGTGTAACTCAGCTGATGAGTGTTCAACAACCACAGCCGCAACTAGTACAAGCGCAAGTACATGCGCAAGGAGAGGCGCAAGTACATGCGCAAGGAGAGGCGCAAGTAGAGGCGCAAGGAGAGGCACAAGTAGAGGCGCACATAGAAGCGCAAGGAGAGGCGCAAGGAGAGGCGCAAGGAGAAGCGCAACTAGAGGCGCATGGAGCGGCACAACGGCCCACAATGCTTGTTCCTCCAGAAGTAGGGGCACATCAGGAAATCGAGATTCAAGCGGAGGTATCAGCTGGACTTGCTCCGTAGCGGTCACTCCCCCACGCTCCTCTGCCTCACCTCCCTTCTTCCTCTGCTGAATTGCATTGCCTGTGACATCGCCTACAACTCGAGAGCGCTTCAAAGCTTACATAGCACTTGGTATCGTTTTTCTTATAATTATATTATAGCCCAGTTGCGCTGCATTGCGGTGATTTAAATTAAGCCTGTATCGTTTTATTATAATTATAGCAGAGCCCCTCCCACGCTCCGCCCCCCCCCCACTATCCACTTATGTCGGATGCACCTACGTGCAGCGTTCACGCGCAGCGGATGCGCCCCTTGCGTGCCGTAGGTGCGCCAAAGGTAAGCCCGTCCGCGCCCGTCTGCGCCTGGACCACGCCCAGCGCCAGACCCCCTGGCCCCCACAAACTGCACTCCTCCCGCATAACGTTTGACGCCGCCACCCTCCTAGCCCTTAACCCCGGACGCACACCTCAATGCTACGAAGCTGCCCCGGGACGTACCCACGGTCCCTTCGCCTGCCACTCCTGCAAATTTACCAGCATCAAGACCCATACCACATCCACTAACCACAAACACAGCCCCGACTCTAACCACCTGAAGTGCATCCTGCTGAACACCCGCTCGGTCCACAGACACGCCACCGAACTCTGGGATCTACTCGACACTACATCACCGGACGTCGCCTTCCTTACTGAAACATGGATCATCAACACCCGACATCGCCATAGCCATCCCGGACAATTAAAAGATCATCCGAAAAGACCGCACCAACCAAACAGGAGGAGGCATCGCCATCGTCCATAAGAACACCATCAAAATCACGACCAGCTCCGACGATAACCTCACAACCGCCGAACACCTCCATTTCCAGATCCACACCGACCCCTGGACCACACTCAGAAGCACCCTCATCTACAGGCCTCCAGAAACCTGTAAACAATTCAGCAAAGACATCACTGACTTCATCAGTCCACATGCCCTCGCCTCCGAGAACTACATTCTACTAGGAGACATCAACTTCCACCTGGAAAAGAAAAACGACAGCAACACCACCACCCTCCTTGACAACCTGGCCAATCTCGGCCTCAAACAACTTGTTGACACCCCCACCCATGTAGCCGGACACACGCTCGACCCAATCTTCACCTCCAGCAAACTCATCTCCTTCGATCGCACCACAGCTCTCCATTGGACGGACCACAGTTGTGTTCACTTCAGCCACAAAACCACCTCAACCCACAACCCCCCACAACCTATTCCCCGAAGAAAATGGGAAAAAAATCACCACCGACCAACTCCTCTCATCGCTCAACCAAAACCCACCCGCCCTCTCATCGGACCCAAACCAAGCTGCCATCAAATTCAAACAATGGATCACTCACAGCGCTGACGAATTAGCACCCTTGAAAAACCATCACACCACACAAGACAGCAAAAAGGCCCCCTGGTTCAACGATGACCTTAAGAAATCCAAGAAGCTATGCCGCACTCTCGAGAAAACATGGAGAAAAAACCCAACCACCGACAACATGACCACCTTCAAGGCAGCCACCCGCAAACAACACCAGCTGATTCTATCCACCAAGAAATCAGCATTCAAGAACCGACTCGACAACAACGCCCACAACAGCAAGGAACTATTCAATATCGTCAAAGAATTCACCAACCCCACCGCAGCCTCAAATGACATCACTCCCTCCCAAGACCTCTGCGATTCGTTATCCTCCTTCTTCTACAACAAAATTGCCGACATACATAACAGCTTCGAAAACAGTTCAGACGAACAATCCTCTCCACCCACCTCAGAACCCAAACCGCCCTCTAACAACCTCAGCGCCTGGAACCCAATCACCGCTGAAGACACCATCCGCCTAATAAATTCCATCCACTCTGGCTCGCCAACCGACCCATGTCCTCACCACATCTTCAACAAAGCAGACTCCACCATCGCACCCCATCTCCGTGATGTCATCAACTGCTCCTTCAACTCTGCTACCTTCCCAGAAAGCTGGAAACATGCCGAAGTCAGCGCCCTCCTGAAGAAGCCCACAGCAGACCCCTCTGAACTTAAAAACTACCGCCCCATATCCCTCCTCCCATTCCCGGCCAAAGTCATCGAGAAAGCCGTCAATAGCCAACTCGCCGCCTTCCTCGAATCCAACAACTCCCTCGATCCATCACAGTCCGGCTTTCGAGCCAAACACAGCACCGAAACCGCCCTCATCGCAGCAACAGACGACATCCGAACACTACTGGACAACGGAGAAACAGTGGCCCTCATTCTTCTCGACCTCTCCGCCGCCTTCGACACTGTCTGTCACAGCACCCTCATACAACGCCTCAGCAACATCGGCATAAAAGGAAAAGCCTTGGACTGGATCATCTCGTTCCTTGCCGGGAGAACTCAGAGAGTCCGACTTCCCCCATTCAAATCAGAGGCCACCGAAGTCATCTGCGGTGTACCACAAGGATCATCACTCAGTCCCACCCTCTTCAACGTTTACATGAGTCCACTCGCTTCCATCGCGCGTCAACACAACCGTAACATCATCTCCTACGCTGACGACACCCAGCTGATCCTTTCCCTCACCAAAGACCCCAACACCGCCAAAACCAACCTTCACGAAGGCATGAAAGAAGTAGCCGTATGGATGAAAAACAGCCGCCTAAAACTTAACTCTGACAAAACGGAAGTGCTCATCCTAGGATCATCCCCCTCTGCCTGGGACGACTCATGGTGGCCTTCGGATCTGGGTTCAGCACCCATACCCACAGACCCCGCGCGTAACCTAGGCTTCATCCTAGACTTCTCTCTCTCGATGAACAGACAAGTCAACGCCGTCTCATCCTCCTGCTTCAACGTACTTCGTATGCTCAAAAAAATCTTCCATTGGATCCCCACCGAGACAAGAAAGACCGTCACCCACGCACTGGTCACAAGTCGACTAGACTACGGAAACACCCTCTACGCCGGAATCACAGCCAAATTACAGAAAAAACTCCAACGCATCCAAAACGCATCGGCGAGACTCATTTTGGACATCCCTCGCCAAGATCACATTACCAGACACCTGAAAGACCTCCACTGGCTTCCCGTCAACAAGAGAATAACATTCCGTCTCCTCACCCACGCGCACAAGGCCCTCTACGAACTAGGGCCCGAATGCCTCAACACTCAACTATCCTTCTACACACCCACCCGCCAACTAAGATCCTCCAATCAAGGCCTCGCCGCAGTTCCGCGTATCCAAAGATCCACCATGGGAGGTAGATCCTTCTCCTACTTGGCGGCCAAAACCTGGAACTCACTCCCCACTCACCTCCGCCTCACACAGAATCACATCTCCTTCAGAAAAGAACTCAAAACCTGGCTATTCGATAAATTATGAACCCCCTCCCCAAGTGCCTTGAGACCCTCTGGGTGAGTAGTGCGCTATATAAATTCTTGAACTCGAACTTGAACTTATCATCCGAGGAAGCCACTCCTCTGAGGATGATCCATTGTCTTCCAGATCCCCAGCAAGAAAAAGGTCAAGCCCCCTTCCTTTTGATGACCTTGATCTTGATTGGAACCCAGCAATGCAGTCTGAGAGGGAGGCACACCATGAGCCGACAAAGGTAGCTAAGCCTAAAAGGAAGGTTCCCGCAAGGCTTTCACTTATGGCTGGTGATGACGACGAGCAAGAAGGGGTGTATGCTGCTGATGAACAGTCTGACGACGACCCAGTCATCACAGACGTCACTCCAGCCCCAGCGGGCATGCAGCAGACAGACATTTTTACCCTATCCCGAATTGCTGCTGAGCGGGATGTGGGCGGCGTGGCACTGGTACCACCACCAAGGCATTTAACTACTACACCAACATGACCTACAGCTTCCATATTTTCTCTTCAGAAGGGCCGGCAGGGACCTCCATCCAGCTCGACCTCCATTACCTCAAGTAGTGGTGTTGTAAGTGCACAACAGAGTCAAATTCAGCCACGCCCATCCTCCACTTCATCTGGCATTGAACTGAAAGTAGCACCTCCACCACCAGCAGACATTTCCAGTCCTCAGTTTGGGACTTCTTTAGTGTTAGCCAAAAGGCGGAAAACATGGTTGTTTGTTCAATTTGTAGAACTGTAGTTAGTTGGGGTAAGCTTGGTACCAACTATGGTACCGGAGGCCAGAGAGGTCATCTACAAAAACACCACACTCTCATTTGGGAGGCGCACCTAAGGAAGATCCAGGGAGCCAAAAAACAACAAATCCAAATGTATCCATTCATATTGCATCTGATGATGACGAGGGGCTGATCATGCAGGGGGGAAGTGAAGAAGCGACCAACATTTTTTCTGGTACACCCAGAACCCCTGGCGGCAGCACTGCAGTGGTAGCGCCCACACCCTCTACCCCTGCAACATGTATGAGGCACACTAAGAGTCTGGGAGAGACACCAATGTGAAAAAGTACATCAATGAGCCTAACTGGTTTGAAGAAGTCTACATCATCATCATCACGTAAAACGGTCCAGACCACCATTAGCAGAATGTTTTGGTCGGATGCGCCATTTGAACGCAACCACCCAACGGTACGTTTGTATAACGCAAAGCTGGCTAAAATGCTAGCGCTGGACCTTCTCCCTTTTTCTTTCGTGGAAGGGGTGGGTTTTCTAGAATTTGTGGCAACAATCTGCCCTAAATGGAAGGTTCCTAGCCGGTCCTATTTTGCCAGGGTTGCTGTTTCAGCACTACATCAAGATGTGCTGGAGGTGATTGGCGCAGCTATTCAGAAGAGTGCTGTTCACACTATCCACCTGACAACAGACATGTGGACCAGTTGCCAAGCCCTTGATTACATGTGCATCACTGCACACTGGGTCTCTTTTGCAGGGGTTAAAGACAAGTTAAAAGTAGGTGTTGACACGGACACAGTTTTTCAATCTACTCAGAAACATGCAACAATAGCCATGTTTGCCATGGAGAAAACTCATACTGCACCTAACCTTTTGGAGGAGTTTGATAGGAATGTCAATGAATGGCTGCCTCCAAGAAATCACATAATTGGTTATGTTTCCACGGATAATGGCAGTAATATAGTTAAGGCCATGCAAGATGGTAACTACTTCAGAGTGCCGTGTTTGGCGCACAGTATTAACATCGTGGTGCAAGATTTCTTGAAAAAAGAAAACACAGTCAGCAAGTTACTGACCACCTGCCGAAGCATCTGCACACATTTCAGCCATTCTTTAAAGGCCCGGAAGCAGCTGAGGAGCATGCAACATGAACGTAGACTGCCAGTCAAAGGACTCATCCAGGAGGTGGCAACACGTTGGAACTCAACCTTTTACATGCTTGAGCGTCTGTCTGAGCAGTGGGGGATAATAAATGAGTATGTCTATAAACTGGGTTCTACTATGAAAGACATGAGGCTAGAGTTGGAGGAATGGAAGCTAGTTGCAAGCCTGACAGACATGCTTCGTCCTTTTGAGGTCTTCACGTGTGAAGTCAGCAGGGAGGACTGTTCTTTGGGCAAAGCTATCTCATTGTTGCGCATGCTAGAGCACTAACTGAAGGCGGTGTCTTCTACGTTCCGAGATGATGCTGAAAAGCAAGACACATATTAGTTGGTGGAGAGGTTATTAAGCCCCTAGTTGCCAATGAAAGGCTTCAAAACATACATACAGAACAACATTACATTTAAGCCACTATTCTTGATCCACGGTACAAAAAGGCAGTGGCCAGCAAAGCATTCATTCCTTTTGATGAAGCAGATGTCTTAAAGTACCAAAATTGGCTAGCTGTGTCAGCCACTCGGTTCGAAAAAGAGCGGCAGAAAATTGAAGGAGCCGGCAGAAGTACAACTGAATCAGCAGGCCATCCAGCGTCAAGTTCCACTTCTGAATCTATGGCCGATGGGAGTCACTTTCCCTCACAGCCGTTAATGACACCAGCAACCGTATCATCATCCTCACCTGCACCAGGCACAGCTATAATATTGTCGGAAACGGATTGGCTAACTCATCAAGGGTTTGCTCGTTCCAGTGATGCAAAGGCCACAGATGGTACGCAAAGTGGAGCAACCCTGGAGAACCTTCAGTCGATGGTGCAGGCCTATCTGGATGACCCGGATCTCTGAAGGGCCAGATTCCTGGTTGCCCCTACAGAACATACAGCTTTTTATTTTTAGCAAAATGCATATGAAAATTGTGCTGTAAAGGTCTCTTTTAGTTTAACCCCTCCTGACAACTCAAAATGGGTGTATTTGCCATCCTCTCCCTTCTTCCTGTTTTTTATATCTGTAAGTGCTTCCTGATGAGGTTTAATTCCTTGGACAGGTGCCTCGTTGCCTACTTGTAACTATTCTCTGACCCTGCTTCAAGGGTCAGAGCAGGGTCATAGAATAGTTGCAAGTAGGCAACGAGGCGCCAGGAAGCAATTAGCAGCAGGTGTCCAAGTTGAAGTTAATTTGTTTCCCACTCGCAAGTGTGACTTCTGAACATGTTTTTAGTGCTGCTGGTGCCATTGTAACTTCAAAAAGGACCCGCCTCTCAACCAAAAATGTGGAGAGGTTAACACTGATCAAGATGAATCAGCACTTCATACCACAGATTACAAAATACGTGAATGCACGCAGGAAGAAGAGGACACCGACTTAGGTGACGGAAGTTCTCTGTTAGCTGACCTACTCCCGTCTCAATTCATAGAGTTTGAAGACGAGCTCTACTTCCCTGACACCGATGTGTGAAAATAACTTCCTTTTTTTCGTCCTTATTCACTTTTATTCCTGTGTGTCTTTCTTTGTTTTACAGCTTTTACCACAACAAAACTCTAATCACCTGATCACAACAAAGTCCATCAGCAGCACTGTCTTCATCTTCTTTCCTTATTGATTTGAAGGTGCCGCAGTCTGCATCCCTGAGGTTCACAAGTTCACAACTCAATCATGCTCCTCTATCCTCCTCCTCCAGACTCCCCCTATCCATTTCCCTCAAGTCAGATTGCTGGATTACGCAGAATAAAGAAACTTTGTCTTCGTACTCGTAGACGAGTCCCCTCAAGTGGGACTGAAATTACTAACTACATGCTTGCTGATTGCTGACAGTTACTTCTGAAATTGATTGACAAGAGAGGCTGCCCTGTGGTCCCGCACTTTCAGAAGAAGATGCGGACAAAAAGTAGAGCAGGTAATAAATAATGAGAAGAAGATGGCATGCAGTGGACATCAATGGCTGTCTGGCTCTGATGAAAGCAATTGCTGCTTGTTTGTTGTGCATGAAATGAATCATGTCTTATGTTATTATTTAATGTTTTACACACTAAATGTAACTCAAGTCTAGTCTGCTTTTTTTTACCTTGTTTATTTCAAACTGTACTTCAACTGCAGTTTTATTTTCCAATACGCAAAATGTCATTGGACTTACTGTTTGTGAATATACCATGATGATTGATTAAATATTATATATTTTTTATTTACAGTCACTCACTGGGATGGATGGATCATCAGCGTCGGTTTAGGGAAGAACTATGGCCAATTCGTGAGTGTCAAATAGGTAAACCAGTCTACAACAACTACTACAGCAGAACCACATGTCTGTCTAGTTGTGGTATGGAGTGGTCGAGGTAGTGTAGTGCTGTTATGCCAGACAGATTACAGAGTACAGCAGTTCATGTAAAATTAGGGCTATGTGGCTTGCTGCATACAATTAGATATGCTTTGTCTGTCTGTGTCAAAGAGCCTAGGTATGCTACATCAGGTTGCTTCACTCAGTGGTGCCTGCCTTGACCGTCTGCATGGCCCTGCTTCAAGCATGGCCCAAAAATCTGTTACGTTCAAGAGTTAGCGAATTTTCTGCAATTTCGCGAGATTCTAGGATTGGGAATATGCCGCCGAAAAGCAGTAAATTTCGTGAGCGGAACAGATTTTTGTTTTTGGCCCGTGCTTGCGGCAGGGCCATGCAGACGGTCAAGGCAGGCACCACTGAGTGAAGCAACCTGGTGTAGCATACTTAGGCTCTTTGACACAGACAGACAAAGCATATCTAGGGTTTAGGGTTCAGTGTGGTTTACTAGGGTTTTTGGGTTTAATGAATTAGTTCTTAGGGTTCCCGAGGTTTAGGGCTCAGGGGCCGATGCAGGTTCGTTCATAATGATGTTGGCAAGGTTTTAGTGGAGTTTGGCGTTTTTTCAGAATTGGCCGAATTGTGGCCTTTTTTGGTGTTTTGCGGGCGCGTGTGTTTGGGTGAACTAGTCGTACACCTTACAGTGGATGGATTTTGTTCTACATTGCTGAGATTCTTGGGAATCACTGGAACAAGTGTCCTGGTAAGTTTCAAGAGGATCGAAGTAGTGGAAAAGCTGAAAACAGCACTTTTTTGTCAAGGTGCGATTTTCGATTTCCCATGTTTTGGGGACAGCAGTATTGCATGTTTTTGGGGGGCTGCTTGGGGGGGGGTTCTAGATGTGTGGGGGTGGGTTAAGGGGTCTGGGAGCACTGCTGGGAATGTCTAATTTTGATTGCAAGTGGTTTGAAGAAAATCCATGGTGGGTACGGGGGTTTTGGGCCTAATTGCAGACAGAGTTTTGGCACAATTTACACTGAGGCCTAGCAGTATTGCATGTTTTTGGGGGGCTGCTTGGGGGTGTTCTAGGTTTTTGGGGGTGGGTTGGGGGGTCTGGGAGCACTGCTGGAAAGGTCTAATTTTGATTACAAGTGGTTTGGAGAAAATCCATGGTGGAAAAAGGGGGTTAGGGCCTAGCTGCAGAGCGCGCTTGAAGCGATTTTCAGGTAGGACTCTGCAGATTTTCTAAGTGTGCCATTTTCCATTTTTGCTTGGGGGTGTTCTACTTTTTTGGGGGTAGGTTGAGGGGTCTGGGAACACTGCTGGGAAGGTCTAATATTGGATGCAAGTGGTTTGGAGAAAATCCATGGTGAAAAAGTTTTTTCTTTTTTAGCTCACTTGCATGTTTTTGGGGGCTGTTTTGGGGGTTCTAGGTTTTTGGGGGTGGGTTGGGGGGTCTGGGAGCACTGCTGGGAAGGTCTAATTTGGATTGCAAGTGGTTTGAAGAAAATCCATAGTGGAAAAGGGGGGTTAGGGCCTAGCTGCAGAGCATGTTTGGAGCGATTTAAAGGTAGGCCTCTGTAGATTTTCTAAGTGTGGCATTTTCCATTTTTGCTTTTGGCCTGTTTGGGGGTGTTCTACTTTTTTTGGGGGGGGGTTGAGGGGTCTGGGGGCACTGCTGGGAAGGTCTAATATTGGATGCAAGTGGTTTGGAGAAAATCCATGGTGAAAACGTTTTTCTTTTTTAGCTCACTTGTGTATTTTTGGGGGGCTGTTTGGGGGGGTTTTACGTTTTTGGGGGTGGGTTGGGGGGCTGGCAGCACTGCTTGGAAGGTCTAATTTTGATTGCAAGTGGTTTGAAGAAAATCCATGGTGGAAAAGGGGGCTTAGGGCCTAGCTTCAGAGTGCGTTTGGAGCGATTTTCAGGTAGGCCTCTAGATTTTCTAAGTGTGGCATTTTCCATTTTTGCTTTTGGCCTGTTTGGGGGTGTTCTAATTTTTTGGGGGTGGGTTGAGGGGTCTGGGGGCACTGCTGGGAAGGTCTAATTTTGTTCTAAAATCGCAGTTTACACTTCACACCTAGCTTGAGGGGAAGATCCGCAAATTTAACCCACACTTATTTACCCTTGAAAAGGAGACTCAGAGTACGCACTTTCGAAATGATGCTTGTATGTATTGTAATACTGTCGACTCTGAAACTGAAAGTGTTATTTTGCACTACACAGCATACCTTATATTTTTTTCTCCGTGGTGTTTTAATATCACTTCCTGTTTTTCCATCAACAATTACAGGCATGCTTTTAAGGATGAACTCAGGCTTACCATTAGCGAGCCGCAATTCAGCATCCGCCAGGCAGGCAGTGGACAAGGTGTCTTCTGGTCCCCAACATTGATCGACGGAGTGTCAGATGGAATGGAGGAGTACCGCAAAAAAGAGGAATGGCTGGATGCATGCAACTTCCCAAATTCAACAGGACAACTACAACAACATACAGTTACTGTATGCATCTTCATTTCTACTTATATTTTAAGTAATGTTATTGCTTTGAACTTCTATGAGTGTGACTCTGTACATTTGTTTGCTCTCTGCTTCACTTCATCCCTCCAGCCATTGTATACTTTTTTCTTTGCTATTTTTAAAACTAATTTAATGTACTAAGTGGTTCTTCTCTCTGAGGGCAGATATGCAAGTGAAATTGCATAATTACTGCAGCCCTGTACTGTCACATTGTTTCTTCATAGTTAGTACATTGCAGAAAGTAATACTTACTTTTCAGTAACCTATCCATTTAGCAAACAACTTCATGCATGCAGTAGTGCATGCACTTCCTTTATCTCCCTTAAAAGATTTATGGATATCTTCATATCCAAAGATTTGTTTATCTTCATTTGTTGTTTGTCCATGCTGTTTTTTTTCCTCTCTCCACAAAACTTTCCCCAAAAACCCCATTCCCATCCAATTTTCAAACCCTAACCCTCTTCCCCCGGGCTGTGTTGTTTTCATTGAGGTGTGACTAAATGACAACAATAATTCCACACACTTGCTGGGGAGGATAAGGTCAAAGCAACAGAAAATTAATTTCAAGGCTGGTGAAGGAATCCGAGGATATATTCTTACTCAGCTTGACACACACCTATGACTATTTGCAAATCAAATCTGATTTTCATGTGCGCCATCAACTGGATTGATCATCAAGAACATCCTTCTCCTACACGTGGCGAATGATTACGCTGCTGTGTCCTTCACCTTCAGTACTATTTCTTGTAGTAGCCAAAGCCAAACTCCACGCAGCTAGTAGTTATACTTTGAATTAAATACTTTAGCATTTGTTAGGTTAAATTATGGCACTGTTCTTGTGTACTGTGCTATCTATCGTACTGTTCTAATGCTCCGCTCAGGCCACTCAAGGTTTCAATTTCTTTTTTGTCATCTGCTCCTACTGCCACTGTGTACCAACACTACTACCACCACAACGATGCCATTTCATCCGCCCAGGATTGCCAACCTTCATCGCCATTTGCCATGCAGCCAGCCCTGTGCCTAGCCCTATTCTCAAACACGAATCACAGGTAAGATAAGCGTTTGGGGGGAGGAAGAATAATGGAGTAGGAGGAGAGAGGAGAGACTGACGGTAGTACTAGTAAAGTAGTAGGACAATTGAATTCACTAACTCTGTGAGTGGCACTTACTTTTGTAAACATTTGGGTGATTACTTAGACAATTTGAATCAAGCAGCCAGTTAAGTTTCAGGAAAACAAACGTAGAGTTACTCCCCTCCCCTGCAAAACAGTAAAAATGCGTATGTTATGTTTAAGTTGAAAGATAATAAGGTTTTTTATCCCTAACAAAATAAACTATCCCGCAAGACCCGATCCACCCCCCCTCCCTAACACCAAAGAATGTCTGTGAAATAAAAAGTCCCCAAAGTCCAAAAGACCCAACTCCCAATTCCCCCCCCCCCCAAAAGTCTTTAAAAAAGGGGCAAGGGACAGTCTCTCCTCCTCTACTGCCGCCAGCGGTGTCCTTTGGCCAGGTGGTCCTGTTGCTCCCTGCGGAGGTTCTTCTTGAGCAGGGGTTTTACTCTATTCATCTCCTGCTCAAGGTTGGACACCCTGAGGGATAGGCGGTGGATGCGTGCCTTGCACCTGCTGTGGGGGGCAGCTGATTTTTTGGCTGCTTGGTGGTGGCGGGTGGCTGCGGTACCACTGCTCCGTACCACTGGAGGCTTGTGTGGACTGGCTGACCCAGGGTGCGCGGAGGAGGATGCAGCTGTTGTGGTGGATGTTGTTGTGGACTGCGACTGCGTGTCCTCCTCCTCCTGGGCCACCAGCCGCCGATATTCGGCGACAATCGCCTCCAGCTTCCTTTGCCGGGCCCGTCTAGCCAGCTCCTTCCGTGTTGGTTTGGAAGGAGCATCTATATGAAGAAAGGAAAACATACTGTAACCAATGCTCTTTAAGATTAACACAAAATAATTCAGCAGAAAGTTGTGTCACAGTAGCACTAGCAACTTGCAAGCACAGTACATAACATTTGTGGCCTGTATCTATCTAACCTCCCACTTCGTCGGCCTCTGCTCTAACATTAGTGGGAGTATCAGGAATTCTACTAGTCAGACCCCCCAGGATATAGCGGCATGGATTAGCAAATTTAACGACACAAAAATGGAAATTTAGCGGCACAAATATGGAAATTTAGCTGCAATTTTGCGGCATTTCATTTGGCCATTTTTCCTACAACAAACACAGATATCTTCGTTTTTTTAGTTATTTAACAACATGAAACTGTGTATGTATACTAATGTAAGCGTTCCTCCATAGAAACACTCTTGATTGTGTGTTTAAGTAATTCCCTTTTCCTACAGCTTGACAGTTACACGAAATCAATGTCCACAATGTAGTGGTAAAGCTCTGGTTTAGGGGTTACTTTTTGTTAAAACCTCCTGAACTCCTACTTGCATATATTGGGAATTTTTGGAAGACGAAAAATGACAGAATTAACTGCACAAGATGCGTTTTTTTCAAGAAATTATTTTTTACATATTCAGTCAGCCCTGACTCTTAAGAATTCAAGAAAAGGAATTCTGGGACTTGTAGTTTTTTAAAATAAAAGAATGAGCTCAGAATCCCGACATGCTAAACGCTGATGGAGCTCAATCGTGTCATGATGAGGCGACTTAGCAGCTGTTTTTGTTCCTAGGAGGACTGCACAAATTGTTGCAGCATGGTTTGGGGGACTCAGTGCTCCTGTGACAGAAAGGCTGGAAAAAGCTGCACTCTTGTGGCCTTTCAGCAGTCTGTGAAGTCAGTCTGGGGCAATTTTCTTTTGAAAACGCTTACATGTAAAGGAAGCCTCGCACGGGGCGATGGACAGGACTGAGACGGATGGCCCACCTGAGCGTTTCCAGGTTGATGCACAATGTCTGACACTCATTCGATGGGGGCGGGGTGCTTTGGAATGCGCCAGGCCGAGGCCTGGAGCCCCGCGCCCTTTGATGGGCCGGAGCGGTGCTCTAACGCCAGTATTAGCATATCAGTGAGAGGATCGCCCGGGGGCCGATTTAGATCAGGCCGGGCCGAGCTGGGCGAGGGGAAAAGTGGGGCCGGTGATAATTGAGTGTCAGCCGCTGTCTGCGCTGTCCCGGTGGCGCCAACAGCCTTTGACTTGCTAATTCTGCCCAGCGTCTGCCTGCAGCTTCTCCTGCCCCCCTCACTCCGATCGGCTGGCTGGGGGTGGGGGTTATTGATCACAGGAGCATACGGTATGTGTCTTCTGTGCACGTGGAAAGAGTTTTTTTTTTGATGTTACAACGTGACGTTTCTTTCTCTGTCTCTCTGTAACCACAGTCAGACCCCCAGGATATAGCGGCTTTTGTCAAAATGCCGCGATTTCTACAAAAGTGCCGATTTCACGGGCACTTTTGCAAAAATCGCGGCATTTTTACAAAAGTGCCGATTTCGCTGCAAATCGCGAAATCGCGAAATCGCGATATCCTGGAGGGTCTGACTAGTACTATATGGACTCACTACATTAGACTCAGACAGTACACCAGTCTTCTTCTTCTCTCGTTTAGCGAAATTGGTACGTAAACTTGTGAAAGCCGGCATAATGCCAGCGCAGTCAACTTGCAACCGAGAAAAACAGACGCAAGCCATGATGACACAGACTTGCATTACTGTACCACTCTTATACATGCAGGTGGTGAAGCTCTTACTTTTCTATTACGGGTGGCACTGGCCATACTCTGTTACAAGGGCTACTGTGATTGTGATTGTGAGAAGCATTTATATAGCGCATGGCTACCCGGAGGCATCCCATCGCTTGATTAATTTAACTTTCACCCTGCAGTGCCAATGACTACTGGAAAAGGAAAATGAAGAAGATAAATAATATGATTATCTATCCCTTCACAGGATATTTGCTTACATATGGGATGCTTTGTTTTTTAATGAGTGAACACTGATAGGCCCAGTGGTAGAAGTGGGGGGGATCGGTGGGCACGGCATGCCCCTACTTCTAAAAAATTGTTCAGTCCGATCCCCTACTTCTTGCTTTCAAAAAAGAGTCCCGGGACGGCAAGAATAGTCCAACTTTAAAACTTTTTTCATTCGCTTCCAGGGGCTGCTTGCACTTCTCTGTGAACTCCAGAGGCTGCAGCAGTCCCTCCCTGAACTCAAACAGACCGAGGAGGCCCATTGTCATTCCGATTGAGGCTGATTACCTCTTTCGAATGACAATGCGCCGCCCTCTGCCTTTAGCATATCAAGTGGCCCTGAGATTAGAGTTGAGTTGATGATTAGAGATGAGCTTTCCCCAAGCAGGGTACTGTGGGGAACTTGACACCAGTGGCTATCTTGTGACGAGTTGTGAGTGTGTGTGTGGTTAGTGGATGGAGGCGGCAAACTCAACACCGGAATCTAGCCCCTGGCGCTGTTAATGTTCTACAGATAAGTGTGAATACGTGGCTTGTTATCTTCACGATCTTTTTTTTTTATTTAATGCATTTTTATGTAGCGCGGACTTTATCCGAAGGTGATTGCAGAACAACTTCCTCAGCACCGATCAGCCTCCCCAAGTGAGCTTCGTCGATATCTTGCAGACAGGATGCTGTGGCACAATTGTATCAGCAACTCCTGGCACATACTTTTAGTAGGGGGCTCACATGTGCGAATTTAATTACGTGTTACCATAGTGACTACACATCAGCCACTATGTCTGTTTTCCTTCTCTCACTTCATGGTGCTGCTGTACGCTAACATTTATTCTAGTCAGGATTTAATTTCACCAGTGAAATGGGTTTCAAAACTTAGAAACAGATGCACTGGTGAAGTGCCACCGCGTGGTGGGCGCAGCCTGCTGTTTCCTTTAGCAACCTGCGGAGGTGCATTAGAAGAGCCAGGAGTGCAGCGAAGAATCTGTACACCATTATAAGAGAAGGGTTGGAATTGTCTGTATGACTGCAGAATGCCATGCAAACCTTTTTTTACTGTCTTTTTGTGCTTGGCTGAAAGTCAACATATGCAGGCCCTGGTGAGTTTAAAGTATTTGGCATTGCCCTGGCTGAAATGTTAAATGGCTGTGTGTGTGTTTTCAAATGACGTGGTTTGAAAGACTTTCTTCTCATCGCTTTGCAGAGCAAAAGAGCGAGAACCGCGTTAAACACAAGAAGTGCAAAATAATGTTTCTTTGTGAATAATTTGAAAGAGCTAGCAATGACACGTTTTGACCTGTCAAGAGTATTGTGCTGGTAGACCCATAAGACGTATCATAAAAGTACCCAGCACCAAGCTTTTTTAACTTTTTCTCTTTTGTTTAATAACACTGTTCATTTTACGCTACACTATTGGTACCAGGCTTATCCTGTCAACAATATACCATGCCTCCCTTCCTCTTTAGCTCATGCCTACTTATGTTTGCTCACTAATTGATAATTGGTGTCTTCATTTTACACCCCACCACTTTCAAACTTTACCAGCCAGCACTGCTTGACACCTTTGTCAATGTTGTACACAGAGTGAAGTGAGCTGGGCAGGAGCAGTGACCAGACAGAAGAGGCGACAGGAAAGGAGAGGTACTAGGGCAGGAGAGGTGACGGGGCAGGAGAAGTGATGGTGCAGGAGAGGTGACTGGGCAGGAGAGGTGACGGGGCAGGAGAGGTGACGGGGCAGAGAAGGTGACGGGCCATGAGCTAGAGCAGTAACCGGGTGTGAGCGGTGAAAGGACAGGAGCGGTGAAAGGACAGGAGCAGTGAAGGGGGCAGGAGCAGTGAAGGGGGCAGGAGCAGTGAAAGGGGCAGGAGCAGTGAAGGGGGCAGAAGCAGTGAAGGGGGCAGGAGCAGTGAACAGGGCAGGAGCAGTGAACGGGGCAGGAGCAGTGAAGGGGGCGGCAGGAGCAGTGAAGGGGGCAGGAGCAGTGAAGGGGGCAGGAGCAGTGAAGGGGGCAGGAGCAGTGAAGGGGGCAGGAGCAGTGAAGGGGGCAGGAGCAGTGAACGGGGCAGGAGCAGTGATGGGGCAGGAGCAGTGATGGGGCAGGAGCAGTGATGGGGCAGGAGAGGCGACAGGGCAGGAGAGGCAACAGGGCAGGAGTGGTGACCGGGCAAAAGAAGTGACGGGCAGGTGACATGACAGGCAGGTGACATGACAGGCAGGTGATGTGACAGGTAGGTGAGGTGATGGGGCAGGAGAGGTGATGGGGCAGGAGAGGTGACGGGGCAGGAGAGGTGACGGGGCAGGAGAGGTGACGGGGCAGGAGAGGTGACGGGGCAGGAGAGGTGATGGGGCAGGAGCATTGAACAGTACAGGAGCATTGAACAGGGCAGGAGCAGTGAGTGGGGCAGGACGGTGAGCGGTGCAGGAGTGGTGAACAGGGCAAGAGCGGTGAACAGAGCAGGAGCGGTGAACAGGGCAGGAGCAGTGAACAGGACAGGAGCAGTGATAGGCAGGAGAAGTGAGGGGCAGGAGTAGTGACGGACCCCCTGGCCCCCGCACCGCCCACCCCTCCCGCATTTCATACGACGCCTCTTCCCTCTCAGCCCTCAACCCCGGCCGACCACCAAACTGCTACCAAGCCGCTCCTGGACTCACCCATGGACCTTTCACCTGCAATTCCTGCAAGTTTGCCTGCATTAGGACCCTCACCAAATCCACAATCACCAAACAGAACACCGGCTCCAACCACCTGAAATGCATCCTTATCAACACCTGTTCTGTCCACAGTCACGCCATCCAACTTAGGAATCTACTTGACACCACAGCTCCGGACGTCGCCTTCCTCACAGAAACCTGGATGAACGCCTCTTCAACACCCGACATCGCCATAGCCATCCCTGACGGCTACAAGATTATCCGTAAGGGCTGCACCAACCAAACAGGAGGAGGCATTGCCATTGTTCATAAGAACACCATTGAAATCTCAACCTGTTCCGATGACAACCTCGCAACCGCCGAACACCTCCACTTCCAGATCCACATCGACCCCAAGACCACACTCAGAGGCACCCTCATCTTCAGGCCACCAGGACCCCGCACACAATTCTGTGATGACATCACTGACTTCATCAGCCCACACGCCCTCCCCTCCGAGGACTACATTCTACTAGGCGACCTCAACTTCCACCTGGATAAGAACAACGACAACAACAGTACCACCCTTTTGGACAACCTTGCAAATCTTGGACTCAAACAACTTGTCGACACCCCCACCCACTGTGCCGGACACACGCTCGACCCAATCTTTACATCCAGTAAATACATCTCCTTCAACCACACCACAACTCTCCATTGGACAGACCACAGCTCCGTGCACTTCAACTACAAAAAGACTACAACCCACAAACACTATACAACAAATTCCCCGCAGAAATTGGAACAAAATCACCACCGACCAGCTTCTCACATCGCTCCACCAATACCCCCCTGCCTATTCATCAGACCCAAACCAAGCAGCCACCAACCTTGCACAATGGATCACCCGCAGCGCTGACGAATTAGCACCACTAAAAAACAACCCTACCAAGTTAAACCTCAAGAAAGCCCCCTGGTTCAACGATGAACTTAAAAAATCCAAGAAGACATGCCGCACCCTCGAGAAAGCCTGGAAAAGAAACCCATCCACCGAAAACCTAGCCACTTTCAAGAACGCCTCCCGTAAACACCATCAACTAATACGTTCCACTAAGAAAACAGCATTGAAAGATCGACTCGACAACATCGCCCACAGCAGTAAGGAACTGTTCAACATAGTAAAAGAGTTCACCAACCCCTCAGCCGGCACCAATGACATCACTCATTCCCAGTACCTTTGCGACTCCCTAGCATCATTTTTCCACAACAAAATCGCCGACATTCACAACAGCTTCATCAACCAGTCGGGTGACCAGACCACCCCACCCACCTCAAAACCTAATCCCCCTCCTAACAACCTTTGCAACTGGAAACCAGTCACCACTGAAGACACCATCCGCCTGATGAACTCCATCCACTCAGGATCACCAACCGACCCATGCCCCCACCACATCTTCAACAAAGCAGACTCCATCATCGCTCCCCACCTTCGCGACATCATCAATAGTTCCTTCAACTCCGCTACCTTCCCGGAAAGCTGGAAACACGCCAAACTCAGTGCCCTCTTGAAGAAACCCACAGCAGACCTCAATGAACTTAAAAACTACCGACCGATCTCGCTCCTCCCATTTCCTGCCAAAGTCATCGAGAAAGCTGTCAACAGTCAACTCGCCGCCTTCCTCGAATCCAACAAATCCCTCGACATATCACAATCCGGATTCCGTGCCAAACACAGCACTGAGACCGCCCTCATCGCAGCAACAGACGACATCCGAAAACTACTGGACAATGGAGAAACAGTTGCCCTCATCCTTCTCGACCTCTCTGCAGCTTTCGACACAGTCTGTCATAGCACCCTTATTCACCGCCTCAGCAACATCGGAATTCAAGGAAAAGCACAGGACTGGATCGTCTCATTCCTCGCCGGAAGAACGCAGAGAGTCCCCCTCCCCCCTTTTAAATCAGAGGCCACCGAAGTCATCTGCGGCGTACCACAAGGATCATCACTCAGCCCCACACTCTTCAACGTATATATGAGCCCCCTCGCATCCATCGTTCGCAAACACAACCTCAACATCATCTCCTACGCAGACGACACCCAGCTGATCCTCTCCCTCACCAAAGACTCAAACACCGCCAAAACCAATCTACACAAAGGGATGAAAGAAGTGGCCGAATGGATGAAGAACAGTTGCCTTAAACTGAACTCGAACAAAACAGAAGTCCTCATATTAGGATCATCCCCCTCCGCTTGGGATGACTCATTGTGGCCACTGGCTCTGGGAAACGCCCCCAAACCTACGGACCACGCACGGAATCTGGGATTCATCCTAGACTCTACCCTATCGATGACCAGACAAGTCAACGCCGTCTCTTCCTCATGCTTTAACATTCTACGCATGCTCAGAAAAATCTTCCGATGGATCCCCACCGAAACAAGAAAGACAGTTACCCGCGCACTGGTCACCAGCAGACTAGACTACGGAAACACCCTTTATGCCGGAACTACAATCAAATCACAGAAAAAGCTCCAACGTATCCAAAATGCCTCAGCCAGACTCATTCGAGACGTCCCCCGCAGAGCTCACATCTTCAGTCACCTGAAAGACCTCCACTGGCTCCCCGTCAGCAAAAGAATAACGTTTCGTCTCCTCACCCACGCACACAAAGCACTATACAACCTTGGACCCGAATGCCTCAACACATGCCTTTCCTTCTACACCCCCTCCCGCAAACTCCAATCGTCCAACCAAGCTCTCGCCACAATACCACGCATCCGCAGATCCACCATGGGGGGAAGATCCTTCTCCTACCTTGCGGCCAAAACCTGGAACTCCCTCCCCACCCATCTTCGCCTTACCCAAAACCACCTCTCCTTCAGAAAACAACTCAAAACCTGGATATTTGATAAGTAATCCCCCAACTCCCTCAAGCGCCTTGAGACCCTATGGGTGAGTAGTGCGCTATATAAATGCCAAACTTGAACTTGAACTTGAAGTGACGGGCCAGGAGAAGGGAGTGGGCGGGGGAATTGACGAAGCAGGAGTGTTGATCGAGCAGGAGTACTGACTGGACAGGAGCAGTGAAAGGGCAGGAGCAGGCGTTTCCCAGGGCGACTGGAAGTGTAGGGGGCCAGTTTAGTTTGGGGGGACGGGTTTTGTACAAGTACAGGAGTTTTAAAAACACTGCAAACTTATTTGTATATTCAGCAGGTTTCGGTCAACAATACAAGTGCCAAGATAACTTTGGTAATCAATGTACCTGCTGGAGAGAGATGGGAGCATGTTTTGTCTAGTGGCTGTTTTACTCATCTAAGGTAGTGAAGAGGGGTAATATGCCTGCTGCAAAGAACATGTACCATGTATATCAAAGAGCAATATGTTATGTGTATAGTTCAGTGGGTACTGCTTTGTGTTCACTTCCCGAATGAAAGGACACTTGAATACATATGGCCTGGCAGTTCGGGCTGGACTGTTCACATTGGGCGCAGGATCAAGACTCATTTGCATATGGCTGGGTCCAAACTGGAATGGCATGGTGAGCAAAAAACGATGGATTTAAGCCCAGATCTCTGAACTGGGGTGAATGTATGACATTGTTCTGCATTCTGTCCATCAATTGTTCTTTTTGCATTTGTCACCCCGAGTGGGACAGGTATGCTCAGACATGAGTGCCATGCTCTCCATGCCACTGGAATCAGGCTATCCTGGCTGATGAGGGCTGAAAGCCCGAAACCGGTCCTAGGATGTTGTTTCCAGTCCAGGGAGGACCTGGCCTGGCAGTTCGGGCTAGACTGTTCTCATTGGGCGCAGGATCAAGACTGATTTGCATAAGGCTGGGTCCAAACTGGAATGGCGAGCAAATAAACAATGGATTTAGGCCCAGCTCTCTGCACTGGGGTGAATGTATGATATTGCTCTGCATTCTGCCCACCAGTTGTTCTTTTGGCTATATTATGATTGAGCAGCTAGCTGGCTGGCATGAATATGAAGGAGCCTTTGTGGGTTTCCGCGAGTCTAGATTCTCCTGAAGAGTCCCTTTCTCTTCTGAGCCCTGCTTAACACATTTGTATAGGAGGAGCCCTGCATTCATGACCTCAATGTTTGAGACGAAAAATAATCATGGATTTCTGAACAATGAGCGTAAAAGCATTAAGGTAACATGTTGTTCCTGCTTATATTTCACATGCTTTACATAAACCTGTATTCCCTATGAGTGTTTGCTTTTTCCTGAATTAAACATCAAATAAACATATCCATTCTTTTAATTAAATAACGTTATAAGCTGTAACGGGTCAGTGAAATGCTAAACGTACTAAAAATTGGTACGTTTTGCTATTTCTAGCCACACCCCTGACTCCGCCCACTGATTCAATCTTCGGTTATTCCCGCCCCCTGATTCTCCACCCACAGTTCCCCTACTTTTTTTTCCCCACTGGATAGGCCACACATGAATGACAAAGTTGTAATAAAATTATTAACAGAGGTAGCGAGTGGCCCCCGTAATGGCAGGATATATGCTGTGCTTGCAAACTACTGTCACTAGTCATGGTAGTATTCTGATAAATTACATCTTCTTTTCCTCGCCTTTGCTAAACTGGAACGGACGTGCGGGTGCGGTTTTAAATGCTCTTCAAAGTAACACTTACTTCATCCAGTGACCGTCTACTCTGTCTACATACACCTATGCTATCTATGAGTAGATAGTACCATGATCCAGGCATCCATCCATTCAAAGTAACTGTCAATTATTCTTCTTAATGTCTCAACTGGACAAACCTTAGTTTGTCTCACGGAAATTATTTTATTTTGGAAACTGCCAGCCATGCATCCGTGCTTGACTTGCATTTGAATTTGAACCAAAGGATATATTGCGCACACATACAGTTTCTGTTTCACCCACCCAGGCAGTCCTCTTCCCTTTCTCCTTCCACCCATTCTTGCTTCAGCCTTCAACCGGCCATGCATCATATTCCCAGCCACCTCAGGCAGCATTCAAAAACACGTATCATTCTTTGGCAGTCATTACTTTTAACTCACTCGTCCTTCCTTACACCCTTCTTTCCCTTTTCGTTCATCCCATCCATCAACTTCATCTCTAATCTAACTTGGCTTCTCGATAAAACTTTCACAGCTGAGTTGAAGTCAAATTTAGAGGAGGCCATTGGTTACTCGTCAACTCCTGCCGCTAATGCTATTGCTCATGTGAAGTCAAGGGTGAATGTCTACCTGGTTGACAAAAACTTACTTCTAAATTTGTAAGTCTTCTTAACAGTAAAGTGTACTTGAACTGTACAACATATACACCCGTGCAGAGAGCACACTCTGCAGTCTGCAATCTGAATAAGTAAGGAATATATTAGCTTACCACTGACCGCCACTACCGTGGCATCCCCCACAGCAGTTCCTGGTGGCTGTTCCAACGCCTCCGCCCCAGGAGTGCCCACCTCCTCGCTGGCCCCGGCAATGGTGGAAGGTTGTGCCGATGTTCCGCCTAGAAAATACATTTCATATTCTTAGATGCCATATACACCACTCCCTATTTTTTCTAGGAATGAAAAAATGTTACTAGTACTACATAAACAAATTTAATAATTTGTGACTCTCTAGTCTCAACTACAAATTTCCCTTTCTTCAGGGAAGGCTTTTTTTTATTTATGCTTAGCCATAACATGTCTTGCTACACTTTTTGGCACAACTGATGAATGCTTGCTTTTTAACACGCACCATTTTTCTGATAACAGACAGAAGCTTCCCTTCTAAGAACAAGAGCAAGATCAGATCATCATCACTTGGAGTCAGCAACGATTCATCTCAACAAAGAAGACTTGAAGTTCCAACCAGGTGAGGGCTCTCCCACAATTAATGTGTGAAATCAGCCACTTTTCAGTTTTTAATCCTTCACCGTTTATCTTATATGATGAAGTTAATTTTAATAAATGTGTTTACTTTTAATAACGCTTTAAGACTTACATAGACTCTGTGGTTTTTGGTCATGAGTGAGTGAGCAGAAGGGTTTGCAATTTGCAAGGATGAGTCCGTGGCTCAGAGAGGTCAGGACTCTGACTCCGTAGTCTTATGTCCTGGTTGTATAATCATTGGGGATCAATCATCGCTGCATTCAGGAGCTAAAATAATGACTCTGACACACTAGCTAGCCAGTAAGGAAATTGGGGGTTCAATTTCTGTTATGACTGAGGTATGTGGAAAGTCTAATTGCGCATATTATAATTCATAACCAATGCCCTATTTCTTGTCCATAGTTCTGCTTGTGCAGAATAGTCCCTGCAACAGTAGTAGTATGGATTGTCCTCCTATCCAATCAAAAAGTAAACTAGTATCTTATTCTTGGTGGCCATTGACATTTTATTGTTTGGAATTGTCAAAGCATAAACATTTAGAAGACTTCAATAGACAGTAAGGACAACCCAGAGGACTGCACTCAGTGCATAGAGCTATTGCTGAATAGAATAGGAGTTTTGTTTAACACCTTTAGCCAACTGTGCAAGCTCAGTTAGCTACACAGACAGACTAATAATAATCTAGTAGTACCACAGGGAGTCATACTAGAGGCAGGATAAGAATTTAGAAACAGTCTACAATAAGATCAAAGACGATTTAGTAAAAAATAGAATGAGGAACGTTTGGAAAAAATACAGGTGCTGTAAAAGATACAAAAGTATAATTATTAATATTAACAGTAAAACTTACTGGGGCCAGCAGAGGAGCCCTCGCCGGACCGATCCTGGCCTTCCTGCTGTTGTCCCTGCTCCGCCGACGCGGCTACCTCCTCCTGTGTCCCCTTGCCCCTGGGGGAAGCTGATGTACAATCTTCAATGGGTGCTGGATGTGCACTGCGTGGTTCAACAATGTACTTTTCTAGTTTACGTGCTCCTGGGTATCACTCCCCACTCATCAAGGCCTTGAAGCAGCAGAGAAAGAATTACTAGAAAGTAACTATTAACAGGACATGAAAGTATTCCTCATGGAACTACTAGAATTCACTCTTATGCACAGCTACTTTAGCTACCAAGACAAATGGTATCTACAAAAAAGTGGAACTTCCATGGGAAATTCGGCAGCTCCTACCTACGCCAACATTTTCATGAAAAATTTCGAGGAAACCAACATTCTACAAAAAGACCTATGGAACAACACATCAAACTATATGTACATTTCATCGACAATATTTTCATTGCTTGGGAAGGGCCACAAGAATTATTGAACAAACACATCCAACACTTAAATTCCATTGACAATAGAATCCAATTTACATGGGAAATCAATAGGGAAATCATACATTTAGCCGTCAAATCATACAGGTAGTCAAGCAATACAGGGTGTTCAATCTCGCTGAATTTTGTCGGCCTCGGCACTCCCCATATGTTTGCCGGGCGACCAAATTTTCAACCAAAAGCCATTGTTTTAAAAACATCATAAAAAAACACTGGTCTTTATTAGCAGTGGAACCAGATTTAAAAGACTTGTGTTCGAAAGAACCACTGTTCGCATACACGATATCTAAAAACATTGGACAGTTATTGAAACCAACTCACGCACCTATCATTACGAGCAGATACAAAGGAACAAAACCATGTTTAAGCTGCCACAATTGTAACAATATCCAGAAAGTAGACAGCATCCAGCATCCCATAACGGGTAAAGAAATCAAATTAAAGGTAAATGGAACCTGTGATTCTACAAACATAATATACTTATTAACCTGTCCATGCGGGAAAAACTACGTGGGACAAACCGAAAGAAAACTCGAAATTAGACTCAACGAACACAAAAGTAACATAAGGACAAAAATGATGACGTCAACTATAGCGACCCATTTCATTGAAGCACAACATCAAATTGAACAGTTAAGAGCCTGCATCTTAGAAATGGTAGAAAAACAAGAAGGAAAAGACAATCGAAAAACTTTATTGAAATGTGAAAATCACTGGATATATTTTTTGCAAACCATGAAACCAAGGGGACTCAATGAAAGAATTGAATTTATCTGTTATTTATAATTTATTTATCATACCTAATGGGTACCCATTATCTTGTATATATTTCACTACTTATATTACTGATCATGGCTACACCATGTAGGCGTAGAACGCGGACTCCTCACCCAAAACCCACTCATCATTCACCATTACATAAGCATGACTGATCTTTCAGGATCTTTGACATTTAAGCTACGTCGTGAACAAACACTCGATCCCATTCCATTCTCGCCGCCCCTCTCACATGAGGCTCGTTTTTCTTTAAGAATTTTCAACAGCGAAATACATTAAACTCTCCTAAACCTAGCTCCTCCTAACGCGACCAGAGCTATCCCAGCAGACACCTCGCGGTGTAATGGAGACACGAGAAACACGCTATCACGGTAAGCGCAGCGTTTCACAAGTTACCACGTCTGACTGCTCGTCAGGGTTGAAGTAGGTTACATGAGGCAGAATAATATAAACATTCAAGCAGCTATCTTGGAGAACGATTTAGAATAGCTTAAAGGGCGGGTCATAACACCACATAGAGACGGGTGTAGCACAGTTCATTTAAACGCGCAGCCGGTAACTCCCACGACTAAGGCATTTCCACATCTTAAAGCATCGTTCTAATAACTTGGCACTCAGTATTTTCACTATTAGGACAACACTCATGTCTGGAAACAGCCATCCCTTTACGTATTTCTTAATTAAATACTAACAAGAGTTCATGAATGTAATAATCATGAAGAAAGGATTATGACTATATGATTAGTTGTTTTACATGTTTATTTATATGATGGATTACAGAAGAGAAGTATGTACAATTGTATAGAAGGTGGCAAAGAATGCATAGCTAAATGGAGTAAAACATATTTTTCGTTTTCACAGATTGATCCCTTGAAAAAGGCGCAAACTGCGCCGAAATGCATTGGGAGAGTGATAATTTTGTGAATATATGAACAAGATATAAATAAGTCAAAACCATGACATACTAAAAGAGATGTGAATCTAACATCCAACATTGAGAATATGAAATAAAAGAAACGTTTGGAACAAATCATCAAAGGCATCTTTATTATCAAACTTTTGAACTGAGTATTCAACCTATACAGTGCCCAGGGAGACAGACCAAAGTTTCGGTTCTGCCCTATAATTCGGAAGCTGATGTACAACATGAAAGAAAGACACAAACATGGATGATTGTTGTTAACCACATCAAACATTTAAAAAAAACAATAACAAATTATTTCGGGGAAATAGACAACAATTGCACTAAATTTATTGACCTGTCTGATGTGGTCTAATAGGATATTGCTGGATTCGCGGACCTTCTACTTGGAAAGTTATGTTACTCACTAAACCAACTACAAAAAGGTTCTACTAGGACTGGCAGGCAGCACTCCGCAGCACGCAAAGTGACAGACACAGTCTGTCATGATCACCACCACTGTCTCTTCTTAGTGGCAGGAGTACAAAGGAAGGACTGGACTTGAGTCTCTAATGGCTAGCATTACGCAGTTCTGTAAAGTACACTGATACATAATCATCACCCAGGCCAAATGAACACAAAATTGAAAACAAGTACGCATAGTAGCACCGCCAGTGAGCAGGCCAGCACCTGCAATCACAGAAGCTTTTGAAACATAATTTACCTGCAATGTAATCTGCAGCATTCTTGCTCTTTGCAAAAAACAAACATTCACAATATGATAACATAAGGCAGGAGAAAACAGAGTAGTGATTAAATAGCTACTACTACTCACCAAGCCCAGGGATCTCGACGCCTAGCAGGTCGAGCAGGTCATGTTCCCAGTCCAGGACGTCCGACCACCTGTGCGACGCCTGGCTGTAGGTGCGCCCGACCCCAGACTCACGATACATGGCCCGGCACACCTTCCCCCATAGCTGGTGACACTCCCAGAGCCAGTACCCGGCACCGAGCTTGCCGCCTGCCGCGGCGGTTTTGGGGAAGTGGCGCTGAATGAAGAACATCAGTGCGGCCACCACCACCGATGCTCGAAATCTCCCGGACTACAACTACTTCCCCCCTTAAGCGCTCGCATGGGAGCCGGGTACGGGGTGCGGGACCCTTCCCCTTACTCTTCCCGGCTCCCTTTGCCATGGTCCTGGACAGCTGCAAAAAAAAAATAGGAAAGAATAGGGAATAAGTAAAGAAAAGAAAAGAGTTTAAAAAAGTAGCATTAAAAGTAACCAAAAGTAGAAAAAAATACAAAATATAGAACAAGAGAGGGATAGATAATGAGTAAAAAAGATCCAAAAAAAGTTAAAAGAAACAAAGGATTGCAAAGATTAGCAGAGGATTGGAAATGCATGCCCAGAACCATAGCAATGAATGAAAAAACAAGATGGCCGCGCCCATTAAGGACCGCGTGGGTAAGTTTGTGCGATATTTCCCCCGCGAGCACAAAAAAACACCCGCAAACACGTAATCGCGCCCCGCGCACAACCCGAGCATGCAAATAGCGACCGAAAACGAAAATATGCAACGTGAACAAGATGGCCGCGCCCATGTACGACCGCATGGGTAACTTCGTGTTCGATGCGCTGCAAGCGGCCCGCGAACACACAAAAAGCCCAGCGAACACGCAAAAAAAATCCTCGAATTCGCACGAATTTGCGGATTTTGCGGATCGCAAATTTGCTTTCGCGTGAATTTGCGTACTGCGAATTTGTGCATTTTGCCCATACTTAACGTGTGAGCCTCAACAATCATGGTGCATGAAAAGTAGGAATATATGAACTCACACTCAGATAGTGGACCCTTCTGTCCACCCCTAATACATTTCCCACACCATCACAATGCAGAATGACCAGGTGTATCCCAACACACTTGGCTATGATAAAGCACAGCATGGATGATCAACCTTTACATGAGCTGTTAGGCACAATGCCTGACACTAGCACACATCCCTGCAGGAACTCACATGACACATCACTGCACCACACCACAAACATTAAATGGCACACCGCTGCAAATGGCTCTGTACACATGCATTGGCTCCCTGCAAAGTCACCCTCACCAAATACTCACCCCTGCCTTGCTGCCTATGCTCCTTCAGACGTGCATCCAACTCCGGATTAGTCACTGCCAATATGCGGTACATCAGTGGTGTTAAGTTTCGCCGTGCCAGACGCCCAGTGCGTGGTAACAGCCCCCAGGTCATCTCGGCCACGTTTTTTGCCAGCCGGCTGATGTCGTCCCACCTCTTGTGGCAGTGGGTGCTTCGTCTGTTGGATAACCCCAGGGCTCGTACCTTTGCAGCAATGGCCTTCCACACGGCCTTACGCTGGTGTTCCTTGAGCTGCAGGTATGGGAGAAAAGTAGGGTAAGTTACCAGTTGCACAGTGTCATGTTACCACATCTATTAGTACAGTAGCATTATGCAGAGTCTCAACCTATTGGAATCCCACAAATACCCAAATTGGGGGACACCGCACAAGGGCACTCTGCATGGGCCAAATATTCATCATAGCATGTAAATATGAGGGCGTACTGGCTACATGCCAAACACACACACATGCTGGATGACTACAGTGGAAGCCCTGTGTGTGTCGCACACATCATCAGTCCCATGCATGTATGAACCACCCCCCTGCCCAACAGCACACTCAATGATAACTTACCACTACATTGGGGCCACTATACAGCCTCGGGTACTGTGCCAGCACCTCGTCCACTAGCACCTCCAGCTCATTGCTTGTGAATGGGCTGGCACGGATCTTCTCTATTCTTGCCATCCCTGTGGACATGTGACACCTGTGGCTGAAGTGAGTGTTGATGAGTCCCAGGTGGCAGGCACTTCAGGCAGAAGCAGGAGAGGGTCCCAGGCAGCAGCAGGAGCGGTTCCCAGGCAGCAGCTGGAGAGGGTCCCAGGCAGCAGCAGGAGAGGGTCCCAGGCAGCAGGCACTTCAGGCAGCAGCAGTTGAGGGTCCCAGGCAGCAGTAGGAGAGGGTCCCAGGCAGCTGCAGGAGAGGGTCCCAGGCAGCAGGCAATTCAGGCAGCAGCAGGAGAGGGTCCCAGGCTGCAGCAGGCAGCAGCAGGAGAGGTTCCCAGGCAGCAGCAGGAGAGGGTCCCAGGCAGCAGCAGGAGAGGGTCCCAGGCAGTAGGCACTTCAGGCAGCAGCAGGAGAGTGTCCCAGGCAGCAGCAGGAGAGGGTCCCAGGCAGCAGTAGGAGAGGGTCCCAGGCAGCTGGCACTTCAGGCAGCAGCAGGAGAGGGTCCCAGGCAGCAGGCTCTGTGAGCAGTGGAAATGTTGGGCTCACTCCCACAGATATATAGCCCCATGGGCTCGTTTTTTAGGTGCAAAGCTGCAATTATTGGTTGTCCAGGTCTGCCTCATTCAAACACATCCAATGACCGGCTCCACGGTGGCGGAGCACGCATTCCGCGATTTTCAAACCTGCATCATGACACCGCAATCGTTGCTCCTATTGGCTGTAGGCTATGCCCCATAGCGGTGATGCACCGCAGGGGCCCGGGTGCGCTACTGCGATGGTGCATCTTTCAAACCCATCTAATGACCGGCTCCGCGGTGTCGGAGCACGCCTTCTGAAATTTTCAAACCTGCATCATGCCACCGCAATCGTCGCTCCCATTGGCTGTAGGCTATGCCACATGGCGGTGATGCACCGCCTCGGACAGGCGGTACCAACCACCATATGTGTGGTGCTGCATGCCTACGACCCGCAACCCATGCCAATACCTACCGCACCTGTGGACGGGGGTGGTGCTGGCGTCACACCGCCGTGGACAGGCGGTAGCTGGACGCCAGCACCACCCCCGTCCACAGGTGCGGTAGGTATTGGCATGGCTTTCTGGTGGGCATGCTGCACCACATATATGGCGGTAAGCCATATGTGTGGCGCAGCATGCCCACCAACAGCAACCCATGCCAATACCTACCGTACCTGTGGACGGGGGTGGTGCTGGCGTCACACCGCCGTTGACAGGTGGTAGTTTCCGCAAATTTGGTCACATGCAACGGGAACTTTACCCGTGAACTCTGCATCAGTACACAGCAGCAACAGGTTTAATGGCACATCATTGTACACACAATTGCATCTCTTGGTATCAGGCACAAGTGATTGCATGCTAATTGTGACGCACATTGCTCTGTGTGCCTGCATTGTCACTGATGCATTTGATGGTTGATGATGGCTGACAGTGTTAAGCTGGTCTTAATTATGTGTAACCAAGGACTGTGCTGTGGGTCTGTGCTGACCTTGGCAAGGCTTGCCTCACTGTATGGTGTTGTTCCATGTGCTTCCTTATCAGCCCATGCACACAAGTTTAACATCTACTGTGATCATTGTGCTTTTGATGTGCGCCAGCTTCACAGGATGCATTGAGTTGTGACAGGTAAAGCAGATGTGTGTGAGGCATTCATGGTCAACTCACACACTTTTGTGGATGTTACTGGATGAGTAGTGCACATGTGGAATGTCCAGTTCAGGAACTGTGCTTTTTACATTGATATTCTGTTATGGCTGTGGGACATTTTTTTAGTAAAAGGATTGATGTGTCCACAATTTATACACATGTAACCTTCTGTGTTACGCATCTCACATTGGATTTATAATGTTTTGCATGACATGATCCACGGTATTCACATGTTCAGCATGGTGCTGAGGGATGTTTTTTCAGCCATGAAGTTTTATAAAAATCAATACATACATTTCCCCAGGGGGGGTTAATTGCCAGGAGTGAAGGGTGACTTCTATGCCCTTGGGCACATACCACATGTAGTAGGTGCCACCGATTGCACCCATGTAGGTCTGGTGGCGCCACAGGCCACTGAGCATATTTTTAGGAACCGGAAACATTATCATTTTATAAATGTGCAGGTGGTGTGCCTTGCGGACATGACGATTTCGCAGGTGTCTGCAAAATTCCCCGGCTCTGCCCATGATTCCTACGTCATGAGGAAGAGCATGGTGCTCTTGAGGTGTGTTTGTGACCTGATGCACTCAGCCTGTGCGACATTGCAATGTGTGTTTTTATTTCCTAGGTGACTCAGCATATCCCAGTAGACCCTGGCTGCTGAGTCCAGTGCGAAATCCCAGGACCCCGGCTGACGTCAGGTACAATGAGGCACATGGCAGGACCCGACGTGTCATTGAGCGGACGTTTGGGCTACTCAAGTCAAGATTCCGCTGCCTTGACCGGACTGGTGGAGCACTGGCATACTCGCTCGGGAAGGTCTGCAAGATCGTTGTGGCATGCTGTATGCTGCGCAATTTGGCCATTCACAAGAGGATTCCCCTGCTCCTGGATGATGGAGATGAACCAAGGCCCGCACCTGCTCAAGGACCCTGAGTCCAGTGATGAGGACAGTGGAGAGGAGGAAGGAGCTGACATTCGTCAACAGCTCATCAACCGCTACTTCACTTGAAGGTGTGTACAGATGTTCAACTTGTACATTATCTGTTGTGGTGGTTGTTGTTGGGCAGGGCTATCTGCGGATGGTAGACACAGGCACACATTCAGTCACCTGTGTGTGGTAAATGTGACATTGAAGTTCCATATTGGGAAGTATGATGGACTCTATTTGTACACACCTGCAGCCCATTGTCTTGTATGCCAGTAGTCTCTTGTGTATGTTTTGTGTAGTGTTCTGTCTGTGATGCCACAATGACACCAGTGACTGTTGTTCTGTTGTGTCTCCCTAGGTGCTAAAGAATGATCCTGCCCTACTTACTGTACATCTTTTGGACACATCATGGACATTGCCAACACTGTAAATATTGCACTAAAAACGATACTGCACAAAATCTGGTGTGTCAGGTATTTTATTTGGAAAGTGGACATGTGATTTGTGCAGGAATATTTACACGAAGGTGGGGAATGATCGGTGAATTGACAGTCATGGTAGATGAGATGCAAGAGTAGACACCACATGGATGTGGTGACCCAGTCCAACAGACAAGTGCCATTGCCAAGGAAATGTGGGGAAAGACAGTCCAAACAGTCAATGTAGTGGGGAAGAGGGTTGCCATCAGGGCTGGCTCTGTGACTGGCGTGTGGCAGGTGCTTTGCCTCCGGAGACTCCCAGGCTCTTCTTTGGACGCTCCCTTGATCTTTTTGGCAGTGGAGGGCCTGCTGAATGGCCAGCGGCGTCATAGGACTCGCCCCTCTCTGTTGGCGCAGGGGAGGATGGTGCACTGTCATCCTGCGGCACAACAGGAGGGGGCAGAGGTGTTGGTTGGGACATAAGCCTGTCCCTCTGCAGCTCCACTTGCTGGGCCATGAGGTCCACCATTTGACCTATACGTCTGTCGATGGACCTCATCAGCAGGATGAGCTCACTCAAATGTTTGTCCGACCGGCCACTTTGTCCCTAGACCTGTTCATATGCAACGATGACTCGGGTGAAGTGCTCCAGGGATGGTGTGCCAACCTCCTGATGTCTGGGGGGTCCCTGGCCCTCCCACCTGCCCTGTTGCCACGGACCTGTTGAGTCGGCATGGTGGCTCCTCGCACACTCCCTGCCCTCCACAGTTGGTGGTGTGTCCTGGTTGTCCCCTTGGACAGGGAGGGTGGTGGTGGTGGTGGGTGGTGGTGGTGGTGTCCGAGGTGGCAGCAGTGGAGGCACAGGCCGTGACTGCAGGGGTCTGCTGTGCAGTTGTTGGTGCAGCAGACGTGGTGGTGGGGAGGATGGGGTCCTGGGACGGGTTGGGCCTTGGCACACCAGATGGGCCGGGCTGGAGCTCATCGTCCAAACTGTCCTGGGAGTCTACATCGGAGAGTCCATATACCGGGTGTGGAGACTGGCTCTGCTGGTTGATGTTGTCCGCAGCAGCAAGATCTTCATCACCTGTGGATTAGATGGAAAATGGTCAGTGTTGGGCGATGTGCAGGGATTATGTTAGCTGCATGTCATCTGCTGTCTGTAAACTACACAATTGAGACAAATTTTGTATTCTTGTTACAGGCAATACTGGCTGTTATTACATGGTGCATGCCAACATCATGAACTCATACATGTCCTGTGTCAATGCATTGCATGTAATTGGTGCCCTGTGTAGTGTTGCAGGTCTCCCAGACAGAAACAGCTAGAGCTGTGAGAATGGCTACCTATCTGTTAGGTGAGGGTGGACAGTGCAATGGCTGACCAATGCTCTAGGGTGGGGGAGGCCTCCATGCTGCAGGGGTGTGGGACAGGGGGCATGCTGGGAGTAGTTTTACTGTCCTCCCACCCCCAAGCAGTCCTCCAATACAAGATGGCTACCTACCTGTTAGGTGAGGGTGGACAGTTCAATGTCTGACACATGCTCCAGGGTGGGGGAGGCTTCCTTGCTGCAGGGGTGTGGGACAGGGGGCATGCTGTGAGTAGTGATATTATCCTCCCTCCCCCAAGCAGCCTTCCAATACAAGATGGCTACCTACGTCTGAGTCTGTTTGATGAACAGTGCAATGACTGACACATGCTCCACGGTGGGGGAGGCCTCAATGCTGCAGGGGTGTGGGACATGGGGCATGCTGGGAGTAGTGATACTGTCCTCCACACCCAAGCAGTCCTCCAATACAAGATGGCTACCTATCTGTGAGTCTGTTTGATGAACAGTGCAATGGCTGACACATGCTCCAGGGTGGGGGAGGCCTCCATGCTTCAGGGGTGTGGGACATTGGGCATGCTGGGAGTAGTGATACTGTCCTCCCACCACCAAGCAGTCCTCCAATACGAGATGGCTACCTACCTGTTAGGTGAGGGTAGACAGTGCAATGGCTGACACATGCTCCAGGGTGGGGGAGGCCTCCTTGCTGCAGGGGTGTGGGACAGGGGGCATGCTGGGAGTAGTGATACTGTCCTCCCACCCCCAAGCAGTCCTCCAATACAAGATGGCTACCTACCTGTTAGGTGAGGATGGACAGGGCAATGGCTGACACATGCTCCAGGCTGGGGGATGCCTCCTTGCTGCAGGGGTGTGGGGCATGGGACATGCTGGGAGTAGTGATACTGTCCTCCCACTCCCAAGCAGTCCTCCAATACAAGATGGCTACCTACCTGTTGGGTGAGGGTGGGCAGTGCAATGGCTGACACATGCTCCAGGGTGGGGGAGGCCTCCATGCTGCTGGAGTGTGAATAAGGGGCATGCTGGGAGTGGTAGTGCAGCCCTCCCTCCCCCAAACATGACTCACAGTGAAGATGGCTGGCTACCTGTTAGGTTAGGATGAACAGTGCAATGGTGTTTGGGTTGTGCAAGGAAGTACTTATCAGGGTGTTTGGCATTTGTTTGTACTTACCAGCCTCCGTTCCCCCGGATACTCCTGTGAAACTCTCAGGATGCAGTATGGCAAGCACCTTCTCCTCCCATGGTGTGAATGTTTTCTGTGGGATGGGAGGGCCACTGCCAGTCACAGTCGCCAGCTCCCAGTCCTTGCTCCTCTTCTCTTTGACAACCCTCTTGAGATCATGCCACCGCTTCATGATCTCCTTCTTGGATCTTGGGGTGGTCCCTACTGCATTGACCCTTTGGACTATCTTTTCCCACATTTGTGTCCTTGTGGCTAATGGTGTCTGTTGGACTAGGCTACCAAACAGTTATGGTTCCACTCTCACTATCTCATTGACCATGACTGTCAACTCACCCTCTGTGAATTTTGGCATTTTCTGTGCTGCCATGGAGGTTGTTGTTTGCAGTGTTTGTGGGTGCAGGGGTGGGTGTTCTGGATGTGGTGTTGAGGTGTGAGATGTGTTGTGTGCTGGGGTCTTTTTGTTGCTGGTGTGGTGGTGCTGGTGGTGATGTGTGTGTGCTGTGGTATTTTGCCTCTCCTCTCAGATCTGGTGTTGCCCTTCTCTTCTGGAGTGTTGTTGTGGTCAGTGAAGGACCTGTATTTATACTCAGATGTGTGGGTGTGCCCAATTGGGCCTTTGCTGTGAGGTGTATTGTGGGTGTTGTCCTGGGAGTAAATTTATATCTTTTAAAAAATTTTTTAACATTTGTATGTGTTTTGTGTATTTGCGGGGCATAGCTACTTTGATTTGTGCTCAGTTAGGCATCATTGCGGTGTTTAGGCTTCGTCTGCCATGTTTTTCATGTACCGTCCGCAGCGGTGGCTATGCTGCAGCTCTTCCGCTGTCTCTCACATTCACTGCATTGTGCGACCGTGGCGGTCGGAAACAGCGGTACGTACCGCAGGACCATCGGGAAATCATAATTTCACTATGCTTGCGGCGGGGTGTAGCTTTTCCTCTGCTTTTCCGACCGCAGCGGTCGGTTTTTGGACGTCACCACACGCGTCGGACATTTTTTGTTTGCCCGCTACCGCCGCGGTCGGTCTTTTTTGACGGTTGATCCTAATTTGACCGCCGGGTTATCCGCGGTCCCGGCAGGCGGTTGTTTTCCGCCTCCATGGCGGTCGGGGTGATTTTCCGTCCGCTATCCTAATGGGCCCTAGTGTGTGAGAAATCACACAATTTAGAGTGTTCTATACAGAAAACCCACTGCATGTAACAGTGTGTTACTGTCACCCCAAAACAACAATTGCCGCTATACCATACGGTGAGATGGTAAGGATCCGCCGTAATTGTAGTGAGGAAAACAACTTCGAACAGAATATATGTAGGCTTAAATGTGATTTTAAAGCCAGGGGCTATGATGAAAGATGCCTAAAAAAGCAGAAAATAGAATCAGAAATCGGAAAAGAAAGGACACTCTTATACAAAAGGCTCGTACTTCTGATACAAACATTCAGGGCCAGTGTGCTTTTATAACTGAATATGGTACCTACAGTAACCATATTAACAATATATTAAGAAAAATTGGCATTTGTTAAAATCAGAAACGCTTTTAGCTGATTTGGTCCCACAGAAACCAAAAATTGTTTACCATAAAGGGTCCACCATAAAGAAAGTGCTATGCCCGAGTCATGTAAAAACACCTAAAATATCACCATCCACTTGGTTACCAGAGAAACCGCAAGGCTTCTATACTTGTGGAGGTTGTTCTGTGTGTAAATATGGCCTGAATAAACAGACATCTTTCAAGTACAATGGTCCTAAAGAATACCAAATAAGGTATTTCATCAATTGCAACACTCCAAGATGGCGCTGGTTATTTTTGGTCGAACCAAATTCCACATGGGCAGGTCTATTCCAAAATGGCGCCATAGAATTGATATAAATGCAATGGTTACTGTGTTTCTTAGAACATAAATGTATCCTGATATTTCGTTAAATACTATCTAAGTTATAGTCTGGTGTGGCTTTCATACATATGTTGAGGGTGATTAATTGTATATCCTACAACAGCGCCTGTTGCCTGGGTTGAAATTAAATTCTATACGAGCGGGACCACTTTAAGATGGCTCCCATAGAACAGCGTGTCGACTAAAAAATAATGGTTATCGTGTTCCTATAGAATATAAATGTAGCGTCACCTTTCGCTTACTAATATCTAGCTTTTTATTTAGGTGCGGCTGTAATATATACGATGTCGGCATTTAACTGTATAAATTCATAAAATGTTCACTATATTTGATTTAAACCTAAAATGTTATTATAATACTTTAAATACGCAGAATCTCTGAATTAATAAATCTGAGGTAGGTATGGCCTTTATTTGTTATGTTATGTTAATAGCCTTTTGTATAGCGCACGTACACCCAGGGGCTTCTTGGCGCTGACTAACAGAAAAACCCATATGGACAAAGGGTATAGCCTAGGCCAGAGAGAAAAGCCAGGTCTTAAGCTGTTTCCTAAACGCTAAAAGGTCAGTACAGGAATGGATCCCCAAAGGAAGGGAATTCCAGAGTTTGGATGCAAGGATAGCAAATCTGCGTCCGCCCTGGCGTTGCAGCTTAAAGGTTGGCGTGGACAGAAGGTGAATGTTGGCAGATCGGAGATTGTGGGAAAGGGTATACCTAGACAGGAGGGTGTTGATAAATTGGGGGCTACAAGCATGGAGAGACTTGAAGACAATACAGGCAGTTTTAAATTGCACTCATTCGGGAAAGGGGAGCCAGTGGAGTTGTTTTAACAGTGGCCTGGCAGACTGCCAACGGGGCTGCTGGTGGATCAGTCTGGCAGCTTGGTTCTGGACCAGTTGGAGACGTTTGCCAAGATACAGAGGGAGGCCCGGATAGATGGAATTGGCATAATCCAGGTGGGTTAGAACTAACGCTATCACCACCTGGATCAGAGCCAACTGGGTCCACATCCGACTGATTTTCTTTATCCTGCGGAGCTGGTAGAAGCAGGAGGATACCATCGTGCCCACCTGAGTCTTCAGTGATAGGTCTCTGTCGATAACTACTCCCAGACTTTTAACCGAAGTAGAGGGGATGGGAGCGAGGCCTAATTCCGGGGGCCAGTATTGGGGGCCCCAAGGTATTTGCCTTTTGCCATTGAGGATTATTTCTGTCTTTCCAGGATTCAATTTTAAATGATTGGCATCCATCCAGCAACGGATATGTAGCATGGTGTCCTGGAATTCCCTTATTGAGTCGGGAGAACTGTCAATAGTGAAGATGAGCTGAAGGTCGTCAGCGTAATTGAATGTGGCGACTTTGAACTTTCCCAGGGACTGGATCAGAGGGACAAGGTACAAATTAAACAGGAGAGGGGACAACGATGAACCCTGAGGAACCCCACAGGTCATCGGAATTTTAGGAGCAGTGAAAGGGGCCAGGCGGACCACTTGATTGCGATCGCTAAGAAAAGACCTAATCCAATTATAGACAGAGCTACGGATGCCTGCCTGTTCGACACGGTCCAATAAGATGGTATGGTCGACCGTGTCGAACGCGGCAGACAGATCTATTAGAACCAGAGCCTGAGGTATTCACTTGTCCGCATTGTCACAGAGAGAATCCATGGCGGGGTGATGACAGTCTCTGTGGAGTGAGCAGGCCGAAACCCGGCCTGGTGGGGATCCAGGTAGTTAGAATCTTCAATAAAATTGGAAAGGTGAGTAGTGACATAAGCTTCAAGGATTTTAGCCAGATAAGGAAGGAGAGAAATTGGCCTGTAATTGGAGAGGACAGCACCTGTTTTTTTTAGCAAGGGTACAATTACTGCCTCTTTGAAGGCCTTAGGGACCACACCCTGTGGAGGGAGGCATTGAGAAGGGTCAGAATGGGGGCAGAGTGGACCGAGAGAATTTCCTTTAAAATATACGGGGGCAACAATCCCTAGGAGAGCCAGATTTCACCCTTGTGATGAGGGTTTGTAAGGAGTCTGCATTGAGAGGTGGAAAGTGATCAAAGGAGTGATCGCTAGGGTTCAGAGGGGTGGTATTCAATTTGGAGGCAGTAACTGGAATGCTGGCTTTGATTGTACAGATTTTATCCTGGAAGTATAGTTTAAGGGAGTTACACAAGTCCTGGGTCACCGTTGGTTTGAGGAGAACTCTCTCCATGTTTGACAGCTTATTAACAATGGCAAAGATGTCCTTAGACTTATTTTCAGAGTGGATAATTATATTTGAAAAATAAAGTGCCTTGACCTGGACGATAGCTTGCTTATAAGCAGTGCGAGCAGCTATATAAATAGATTTGGCCTGGGGGTCGTAGTTTCTCCTCCACTTTCGGTCCTTTGGGCGGATGTCTAGTTTTTTTGCCCTCAAGTCCTCCGAAAACCACTTCTGGGAGTCCGGACGGCGGCTGATTCTGAATTTCCTCAGGGGGGCGTGTAAGTTGCTTGCTGCCAGCAACCAGTGAGAGATGTTCATTTCGGCCTGCTCAAGATCTGTATTGTCAGCAGGGATGGTGCTTGCTACGTTGTCTAGGAAGGCGTGTTTATTAAGAGTGCTCCATTTCCTGATAAGACCTCCAGCCATTGTCGGAGATTTACTATCACTTGCCACGGAGATAGTAAATTTTATCAAGCAATGATCCGACCATATGCAAGGGCTTATGATGGGAGTGGAGATGGTGAGGTTATTACTCCACACCTGATCAAGGATATGACCTTTAACGTGCGTGGCGGAGGTGATATGGTGGCAAAAGTTGAGGCCTGAGAGAAGCTCCATGAGTTTAGTGGCCTGCGGGCCGCCAGACTCATCATTACACCAGTAGTTGAAATCACAGAGCAGGAGAATTTTCGTGTAGTCTGTAATCACATTAGCTAACTGTTCGCACAGGGAGAGAGGGAAAGAGGCCATATATTGGGGGGGTCTATAGATAAGAGCGCAGATTAATGGACCAGTCTTAGATTCTAGTTTGATGATTAGGTTATATACTCCAGGAAGATTCAAGGTAGACATATAAGTGAATACATGCTCTTTTTTGATGATTGCAGCTACTCCACCCCCCGTCTCTCCTTGCGCCCGATCGGCATGCAGAATGTAATATGGCTCTGGGAGGGCTACCTGGATGTCTTGGGAGGAGTTAATGTTGAGCCATGTTTCCGTAATGAAAAATACATCAGGCTTGTCATCAAGGAGAAGCAAAAATATATCCAATTGGTGCTTAACCAAAGAACGGGTATTAAGATATGAAATATGGAGTTTTTCATTAGGGACCGAGGATAAAATAGGACTTTGGTTTTGGCAAGGGATAGCGGGCAGAGGGTCAAATACATTAGGGGGTTCACGGAGGATATCAAGGGTGGCTGGACTAAGCAGAAATTCAGACTGATGCAGTGTTCGTAAGTCCTCCGAGGAATAGTTAAACGTTTGGGCAGCGATGCTCGCCCCTTGACCGTATAGAGCAACTGCAACGCACCCAGGGCCAATGGTTCCTCCGGATATGTTGGGTATAAGTCACGCACAGCAGCACGCAGTCTGACATACACAAAGGTGGACATAGTAGCGTTCGTCGAGCGGGCGGTCATCTCCCGAGAGGAGAGGAACGAGGCCCCTGGAAACAGGTCCCCCATAGTCTGCAGTCCAGCCTCCCGCAGAGTCTGGAGCCCACCTGGCTCACCCGAGACAGAGATATCCGAGTGATAAAGTAGTGGCATGGCCGGAGCGTAGAGCAGCAACCTGCCAGCCCGTTTACCCAGGGTAGTCCAAGCAGACGCCGTGAGGCGCACCGTATCAATCTCCCCTTTCTCAAATACCGAGTGCTTATTTACTATCATAGCCCTTAGTGGATACGGCAGAACTGCGCTTGCCTCCAATGCCACGTGCGGAGTGTATGGCGGAGAGTTTATCCAGTAGCTCGCAAAGTGTGCCTGTGCGCAAAGGTAATAAAGTCTCATATCCGGCAAGGCAAACCCACCCAAATCGTATGGCTTGGTCAGTACCTCCCAAGTCACTCGCGGCCTCTTACCGGCCCAGGTGAGAGTTATCAGCAGGGACCGCAGCCTCGCAAAGAAGTGTGATCGTAGCGGGACCGGAATGTTGACGAATAGGTAAAGAAATTTCGGTAGCACCACCATTTTAATCAAAGATACTCGATCTGCCAGAGTCAGTGGGAGTCGAGTCCATCTCGCCACCTGGTCTTCCAGGTTGGAAATGGCAACGCCATAATTTGCCCGTATGACTTCTTGGTAATCCCTGTGCACCCAAACACCCAGGTACCTAATTGAGTCTACCGCCCACTCCAGCGGGAATTCCAGTGGAACTTGGCGAGTGATGTCCGTGAGGGGCAGTACTACTGACTTGTCCCAATTAATGGTCAGCCCTGAGTGCCGGCCGAATTTAATGAATTCTCGAAGTATGCGCTCCAGGTGTTGCGCCGGGTCTCTGACATATAGGACCATGTCGTCAGCGTACATTGACACTGCCAACGATCTGAGAGGGAATTTGAGCGCCGCCTCCGCATACCTCTGACGCAAGACGCAGGCCAGTGGTTCCATCATTATGGCAAATAGCAGGGGCGATAGAGGGCATCCCTGCCTTGTCCCCCGTTGTATTGGAAAGGAGGCAGAAACGTGACCATTAACCCTGACCCTCGCCGTGGGTGCATTATACAACAGGGCGATTAGTGACGTGAAGAAGAGAGGTACTCCCATCCGATGCAGAACGGCCAGCATATACTTCCACGCCACTGAATCAAAAGCCTTGGCGGCATCAAGCATAACTGCCACCGCGGCCAGGTCCGGCCTAAGGAGATGTAGTACTGCGAACAAGGTTCTCAGGTTGTGAGTGGTGGATCGGAGGGGGATAAACCCCGACTGATCGGGTAATACCATAACCGGCAGAAGGAGGCGCAGTCTCGTGGCTAACACTTTGGCTATTATTTTAACATCAGTGTTTATTAGTGATAGAGGGCGGTATGATTCGCACCTATTTAGCGGCTTTCCGGGCTTAGGAAGCGCCACCAAGAGTGCCTCTCTCATAGTACCCGGAAGTTGTCCGCATTCAAAAGCTTCTTCTAGGACCATGGCTAGTCGCGGAATAAGTAGATCCGCATATGTTTTATAAAATTCAGCGGGCAGGCCATCTGTGCCAGCTGCCTTCCCATTCGGCAGGGCAGCTATCGCGTCTCTGAATTCCGCCTCGGTGACATGATGCATTAGGAATTCCTGTTGACCCCTGGAGAGCCACACCAGCGCTACATCCTCCAAATACCGCGATATTTCTGCCCCGTCCGCCGTTTCTCTATGTTCATAGAGTTGCGCATAGTGTCTCGAGAAGCAGTCAAGTATGCCATCTGACGTAGTCACCACATTACCCTGGTCCTCAATTTCCAACACAGTGCAGTGCCTAGCCCAAGGGTCCCGAATTCTGTCAGCTAGTCCCCTGCCCGGCCTACCCCCCTCACCATAATATCTGGCTGTAGCTCGTTTGGATAGAAATTTCACCTCCTGGTCGGCTAATTCATTATATTCCGTGACCTTTGTCCTAACATCTGCTAGTAATGTGCTGTCGTCCCCTTCCTCCAGTCGACGTTCTAAAGCCAACAACTCCCTCTCCAGTCTGGACATAGAGTCTCTGATGGACGTGAGGACCCCGGACCGCAACCCGATACATGCACCCCTCACCGAGACCTTAAAGGCCTCCCACACCGTGACCATACTATCTACAGAGCCCACATTGGTCTCGAAGAATTCCTCAATTATCTGCCTCAGGCGCTCGCACAACACCTGATCCGTTAACACTCCAGGGGAGAGTCGCCAGGTAAATGGGGCAGGAGCATGAGTAGGAATCCGCAGCTTCAGAGCGACAGGGGCATGGTCCGAAAGTGTTCGGGGCAGGTGTTCCACATTCAGCACCCATCCACTCACATCTCGGGTCAACAACCAATAGTCCAATCTCGACCACGTATTGTGTGCAGATGTGTAGCAAGTCCCCTCCCGCCTGCCAGGATTCTGCAAGCGCCAAACATCCAACAATTGCAGCCCATTCATACCCTCGCGCACCGCATCCGTCCCTCTCTTACGTTCGCAAGGCCGGTCGTGTCTCCTATCCAACTCAGAATCCAATGTGATGTTCCAGTCCCCCCCACAGAGAATAGCTGACGGTGGTAGAGTGTACAGTTTGTTCCAGAGTGCAATGAAAAAATCAGGGTCATCTATATTAGGACCATAGACATTGAGAAGCGTGATCAAAGTGCCACACAGTTTACCCTGCACAACAATATATCTTCCGTCCTGATCGACCTCCTCATGTAACACTTCAAATGGAATACCCTTTTTTATCAGAATCATTACCCCACGGGCATAGGATGAATAGGACGTGGCCCACCTCGCACCCGCCCACTGTTTGCCCACCATTTCGGCCGCCGCCCCCTTGAGATGCGTCTCCTGTAGAAATACCACTTGTACCCCATGTCTATTTAAGAAGGCAAGCATTTGTCTAGTTTTCTGTGGCTTGTTCAGCCCTCGCACATTCCAAGTAGCACACATGATGGTGCCTCCCCTATCCATATCGCCCAAAGTGGAGGTATCTAAGTAGTGCATTTACCCTCGGCATCCCCTGCCCTCTAAACCATCCCCCTCCCTTCTTCCTCTTAGATATAGCCCCATTGGCGCTTGGAAAGTCCCAGAGCCACTTACTGCAGCCCCACATACAATGCAAAGATGATTCAGACTCAATCCCCTTGACCAGGAAAAACATCAACAACCCAACCAGTTGCAACATCCCATCCCCCATCCCACCGCCCACTTCAGCACTCCCAACTTGCCAAAGCCTCCCCGTGCCCCCCCCCCTCTGCAACCCCCAACAATGCAAACAGCCACATTTGGGGATCTCCCTTGTCTGGAGGCGTAGTGGCGCGCCACCCCCGCCAGAACTGACGAGAGTGTAGACCATTGTCGTTGACAACAACCCCAACCCCTCTACCCACCCCCACGGTCAAAGCATTAGACCCGAAGGCATTCATATAACAACACATGGCACTGGGCGCCCCTGAAAGCGGTCTACTCCCTATAACATCGCCCTAGTCCCAGAAAGGCAATCACATCCAGCGCGGCAGCACACATTACACAACAGCCCCATTGAGCCGAGTTCCACTATCAGAGAGCCCCCGCTACTGCAGGGTGGCAGCTTCAGCAAGGACAATATTCCCCATAGCCCCCCCCTCGCGCAACATACAGAGCAATAACGCAAAGGGTACCAGGGGCTGTAACGCCAGAGTGTGTCCTCAGCAATTACTGCATACTCTGTAATAAAGTGAACCTTATGCAGTGCCCCGCTTTTCCCCCATCATCTCAGTCAGCAGTGCAATGCAAGTCAGGCCTACTCGTCCAGCCTTTCATCATCCCCTTCGTGACGTCCAGGCGGTTCTTTAGCACGTTTCTTCAGTTTTTTGGCATAGTCCAGTGCTGCCTTGGGGGAAGAGAAAATCTTGTTATCCGATGGAGGCCCAATCCGAAGACGCGCAGGGTGCAGCATGGCATAAGCAATGGTCTCCGCCCTCAGCAATTGTTTCACCGACGCGAACTCCTTACTCTGTACTGCCATGGTGAAGTCGGGATAAAACTCCAGTTTGTTACCCTGATAGTCTATGGAGCCCTTCTCCCTCGCGAGCCGTAGAATAGTGTCCCGGTCCCTATAGTTCAGGATCCTTGCCACAATAGGCCTCGGCGGTGCTCCCGGCGGAGGCTTCTTAGCCAGGGACCGATGCGCTCGCTCCACAATGAAGACACGGGATAGCTGGTCAGCCCCAAAGATGTCGATGATCATGCGCTCCATGAAGTCCTCCATGCGCCCCACGTTTGTAGATTCCGGCAGGCCTGTAACGCGAACGTTGTTCCGCCTGGACCTCCCTTCTAACTCCTCATTCTTCGCTTGTATGACCGCCAGCACTCTTTCCATATTAAAGACTTTGGACGAGACCGTGGCCAGACCATCCTCCGTGGCGGAAACTCGCTGTTCCACCTCACCCATCCGTTCGTTCTGACGGTCAAATTGTGTCGCCATCTGATCTAGACGATGATTCACAGACTCCATGGTGCCCTCAATAGATTGCAGAGTCTTCTGCATAGCCACCAGTGTGGATTCCAGATTGGGCGCACCACCAACAGCCCCACCCTGGTCGGTGTCCGCTGGCGCCTGTGAGGAGGAATGCGCAGTCTTTTTTGCATCAAAGTTAATTTTTGGCTGGTTTCTATCAGGCCTGCCCATGACTGTGATCTAACTCAGCGTGGCCCAAGACTCAGCTATGTAGGATAGTTTGCACAGGTAAGTCTTCCAAAACGCTATCAGCGTAGATATCAGCCGCCGCGCCCTGCGGATTATGTCCAGGTCCAGGCCGATGTGTACCCCAGGCCGGGTCAGGTAGGACCGTCACCCCAGAAGGCTAGGTGCACCAGGCAATCTCCGTACAGGCCCACAGTGCTGATGTAAGCAGGAAAGCTCAGTGTCCAAGGCAACAGTAAGGCAGCACAGAGGGGCCCCCCAGGTCTGCGTCTCCTCTTCGACAGTGCCGGTAGCTGGTGAGGCAGCGCGGGCGAAGTGCCGATCGCTGGTGTGCATCAAACAGCCGCCAGGTGGAAGGAGGCCTCAAGATGGCGGACGCTGTATAGGCCCGTCCCATCCAGCTCAGCAGGACTCCCAGTGCCTCGTGTGTGGCGACGTGCTCTCCCGCCGGCAGCCGAAAGCGCGGCTCCGCTTGATCTCCTGACCCCCCCCCAGCCGCTCCGCTCCCAGCCGACCCCCTCCCCGGCCCCCCCGGCCCGAGCTCGCGCGGCGCGGGCTACCGCGGCCTAGCGTCACCTCCGCAGTGCCGGGCTAGCGTAGATTCCACGCCCCACTCACCAGGACCAGCAGGGCCAAGTCCAGGCCGTCCGAAGCGTCGCAGCCTTCCCGGGGGATCTCGTTGTCAGCGCCGCCTCCCTGCCACCACTGCCACGAAGCGCCGTCACCAGGGCTCCGCTCCCGCCGGAAGCAACGGCAGCAAGGGCCTAGATCGTAGCGGGGCTTCCGCTCCGTGCCCGCCGGAGACCGCGTCGTCCACGTCCCGGCCTGGGACCGCTCAGCTCCGGGCGCCCGCAGGACAGCTGTAATCGCCTCGCTGATCGCCCCGGTGAGTCTCCGAGGACAGCGGACCAAGCTCCGCCGGGGTGTAGGGCAAAGGCGCCGGGGAAATAGGATATTTCAGCAAATGTTGAATGGTCTTAGACGGAGCCTCACAGGAGTGCGGCCATCTTGTCCGGCGCCCTCTAGCGCCCCCCCAGGTGTCCTAACTTTATTACTACTAAATTGAGAAAAATCCTAATTTTAAGACTTTCGGTATTCACAGAAGGCATTTAGGAGTCCTAAAGTTAGGAGTCCTAACTTTACTACTACTAAATTGAGAAAAATCCTAACTTTAAGACTTTTGGTATTCACAGAAGGCATTTAGGAGTCCTAAAGTTAGGAGTCCTAACTTTACTACTACTAATTTGAGAAAAATCCTAACTTTAAGACTTTCGGTATTCACAGAAGGCATTTAGGAGTCCTAAAGTTAGGACTCCTAACTTCTGTAAATACCGAAATGAGTAAGTGCCTTCTGTGAATACCAAAATGAGTAAGGGCCAGATGTAGGTAAAATAGATTTACCGATTTTTAATTACCGAATTTTATCGATTCGGTAATTAAAAATTGGTAAATCTAAGGGGTGGATATGTAGGTATTCCAGATGTGCTGGAATACCGATTCGGAAGAATTCGGTATTTACCGATTCGGTAAATACCGAATCGGTAATGCCCATTCATTCCTATGGGCTTTGAAGCCCATAGGAATGAATGGGCATTACCGATTCGGAATAGGTAAATACCGATTTTCACAAGGGTGCAGGGGGTGTCACTTTGACACCCTCTGGCACCCCAAAACAGGCTCGGGTGCCATGTGGCAGGCATACATGCCCTAAGGGCAGGTCTGCCTGTCACATGGCATAGGTGTGCATGCACACATGTGCATGCATACCGGAATCGGTATTTTACCATCAAATTGGATTTGATGGTAAAATACCGATTGGGCAAGGCCTCTGGGACTTTGAAGAGTCCCACCTACATCTGGGTGCCTCAGAATCGGTAAAAGTACCGAATTTTTATTTTACCGAATCGGTAAAATTACCGAATCGGTAATTTTACCGATTCGGTAAAATAATGCCCCCTACATAGCTGTCACCCATTTACCGATCGGTAACGGTCGAAAATACAGATTTTCGGCCGTTACTGACTGACCTACGTCTGGCCCCTAGTGCCTTCTGTGAATACCAAAATGGTAGTAAGTTTAGGATTTTGTCTTAAGTTAGTTCTGTGAATCGGGCCCACAGACCCGTTTCATTAAGCATATTAGTGCAAAATGGCCGCCACTATTCTGATTTTATTTGTAGTGGGCTGGGATTGTTGTTGAAGGATAACGTGTAAAGTGAAAATAGTTTTGATTACACTTGAATCTCCCACAACATCTACATTAAATATTGAGACTGTGCCTGGGTTTATGAAAACCGTTTCTTTATTTTTTTAAAATGCCTTTCACTATTTTCTCGATCACAATTTTTAGTAACTTAAGATGTCAGGTATGGGACAATAAAATTAGCTAGTATCATGTGCAACGTGCATGTTGCTGAGATTGTTTTCCTGGGTCATTTAGCAAAAATATCCGGCGCTGTATACTAAGACTCGAAAATGTCAAACCTCAGTATAAACATAAGAACGGTAGTACTCTGCTATGAAAGTGGTCCCAAGCTGTGATATGAAATTGATATGATATTGACCTTTGTTCCTTATATCACACGTATGACCTGGGTTCTTAAAACACTTCTTAAAGATGGCCGCCGTAATATAAACCCGAACAGTGAATAGAACTATCAGCCTCAAATGGGGACTGAGTTTAAGAACTATTGTCTTATATATATATAGATATAAGAACATGTAATAATGGCTGACTATGCAATACTGTGACCTTTATATGGTATATGAATTATCTAGTTAATATAAATTGTAATAAATGTGGTCTTTGTGAGTCCTTTGATGTATTCTGGTTTCAGGATACATATTCAACATGGAATATTACCTGGAGTTAAATAGTCCCTATTTTCGAGGTGTTAACTGTCCTTAAAGTAATTTGCCTCTTGATGTCTCCTAACAATAAATAGAAACTATTTTTGAAACATATTAGTCAGTCTACATGTGCTACATTGTGTGATAAAACTTACATTTGTGAATTTGAGAGGACCGTTGGTTATTAAAATAGTGGACTTAGGTACACATGGTTTTGTGACAAAAGGAGAATGAATGGGATCCAATGGAAGATTATCCCTGCTATATAATTGAAGGATATTATTCTCACAGCATATTGTACCATTTTCTTTACACTAGAGTCCGAAAGTTTATACAAATTGTACATATAAAATGAATTGTGATAGTGTATTAAGATACTTAGGGTTTAGACTATATCAGATTGAATAGCAAGAAATGGATTGTAAATTATACTCAGTGATTGTCTTTTCATAATAATTGAAATAATGTTGGGGCTTAAGTTCTGATGGCACTGTTTTTGTACTATTGTTTAATCTATTACAGAACTAACTGGTCATAAGACATTGGCAATAAATCATATGACAGCGCTACAAATACATACTGCGAGGTATGTATGTTTTGTAAAAATGCTGTGGAGATATGTAAATGGCTTTGACAAAAATGTTTGATTAATCCTATTAGATTTAATGAACCATGTTTTCGATTAAATTGTGACCTGTGTTTTTGCTGGTATATGAAGTTGTTCCTCTCTTCAACATTTTTTCTCTAATTCGTTGTATGGTTCTGGTTTTGGGTCAGAAAATTTCTTTATGTATAAACAGTAAAATGTGATACACTATATATTTAGAAATGTGTGTAATAATTAGGTGAATATGATAACAACAATGTCATAATGCTAATGATGTCGATGTGTGTTGAAAATAATTATTTTGGACTTGGTTTTAAATGTTTGTAGATAATGTTGTAAATAGTGTCTTTTATGTACTTTTGTAGCCCTGTAGAAGTCCGTGTATGCACAAAACGCGTTGGCTGTTGCAAAACTTTAAAAAAAATAAAGGATCAAATTTAATACGACCACCTAACATCGACTCTTCATTGGAACATAATTGCATCTCGAAAACTGTTTAATTTGTTTCTCCTGCTTCAGCCCCAAACCCAGGCAAAATGTAGAATTCTGCTGCATCATCAACACACTTTATCTCTCTGGTGTGTAGCTTTTTAAAGCAATCTATTCATGCATTCATTTGCTCATTATGATGAGCTGAAGAGTATATTTCGTGTGAGGTGGGGTTGGACTACAGAGGTATGTTTGAATGATCCTTGTTAAGGATACAATATATATTTGTAATACATGTTCTGGATCGCGAACATGAACCCAGTGGTCTTCAGGGTAGCTAGCCAGGTCTTGGAAGAAACCTGGGCTCTCGTCACACAGGGAGTGCAGTGTCATCTTAGATCTTGCACTGCAAGGATGCAATGAGCCCCAGTGGGACACTCACCACTCAGAGGTGATGCAGACACACCACAGAATGGACATATGTGCCTTTTGTGCACCCCGCATGTGCGTCTGTTGTGACTCTACGCTTGTGCACTGGTGCATGGAAGCAGGGCCGTGGAAAGCAGTGCTGCAGGAACAGAGGTGCCTGAAGGGTACTAGGCCTTTGTGCAAAAACAACAGTTGATGGACAGAATGCAGAATAATGTCATACATTCACCCCAGTACAGAGATCTGGGCCTAAATCCATTGTTTGCTCTCCACACCACTGGAGTCAAGCTATCCTGGTTGAAGGCGGCTGATAACCAGAAACCGGTCCTAGGATGCTTGATTCTGGTCCAGTAAAGACATGGCTTGGCAGTTCGGGCTGGAATGTTCCCATGAGGCACAGGGTCAAGGCTGATTTGCATATGGCCATGTCTGAACTGGGGTGGTGTGGGGTGCAAAAAAACTATGGATTTAGGCCCAGATCTCTGTACTGGGGTGAATGTATGACATTGTTCTGCATTCTGTCCATCAACTGTTGTTTTTGCATTTGTCACCCCGAGTGGGATTGGTATGCTCAGACGTGAGTCCCATGCTCTCCACAGCACCGGAGTCAAGCTATCCTGGTTGAAGACGGCTGATAACCAGAAACCGGTCCTAGGATGCTTGATTCTGGTCCAGTAAAGACATGGCTTGGCAGTTCGGGCTGGACTGTTCCCATGAGGCACAGGGTCAAGGCTGATTTGCATATGGCCATGTCTGAACTGGGGTGGGGTGGAGTGCAAACAAACGGTGGATTTAGACCCAGATCTCTGTACTGGGGTGAATGTATGACATTGTTCTGCATTCTGTCCACCAACTGTTGTTTTTGTACTCGGCCTTTGTGTACATTATCGTGACCCTCTGTCGGGCAGCAGCTCAGTGCTGTATTTAATGATTGTCGGAGATGAGACCCCCTGATGTACACACACACTTGCTGTGCATCAGGAGGCAGAGAACCAGGTCCGCAGAGCTGCTGTAGAGCCAGAGAAATCAGGTCAGCAGAGCTGCTTTAAAGGGTGAGTACCAGGTCAGCAGAGCTGGTTTAGAGCCAGAGAACTAGGTCAGCAGAGCTGCTTTAGAGACAGAGAACGAGGTCAGCAGAGCTACTCTAGAGCCTTAGAACCAGGTCAGCAGAGCTGCTCTAGAGGCAGAGAACCAGGTCAGCAGGGCTGCTCTAGAACCAGAGAACCAGGTCAGCAGAGCTGTTCTAGAGCCAGAGAACCAGGTCAGCAGAGCTGCTCTAGAACCAGAGAACCAGGTCAGCAGAGCTGTTCTAGAGCCAGAGAACCAGGTCAGCAGAGCTGCTTTAGAGCCAGAGTACTAGGTCAGCAGAGCTGCTTTAGAACCAGAGAACAATATTAGCAGAGCTGCTCTAGAGCCAGAGAACCAGGTCAGCAGACCTGCTCTAGAGTCTAAGAACCAGGTCAGCAGAGCTGTTTTAGAGCCATAGAACCAGGTCAGCAGAGCCATTATAGAGCCAGGGAACCAGGTCATTACAGCTGCTCTAAAGCTAGAGAACAAGGTCAGCCGAGCTGCTGTAGAGCCAGAGAAACCAGGCCAACAGAGCTGCTTTAGAGGGAGAGAACCATGACAGCAGAGCTGCTCTAGAGCCAGGGAACCAGTTCAACAGAGCTGCTTTAGAGCCAGGGAACCAGGTCAGCAGATTTTTTTTTTTTTATTAAAAAATTCTTTATTGATAGCAAAGCCATTGACATCACCAAATGAATCATACAAGCATAGTGTACCCCCACATACAGTTCCAACTTCACGTAGGCAGCCAATTTTCAAGTTGTACACAGCCTTTGTGCCGGCATCCCGGAGGCCCGGCGGCGAGGTAATGCAGTAAAGTTATAACTGTGTCATTTAGGAGGTCATATCGCAAGCTACGTGCTGGTGTGGTGCGTCAACTGGCAATCAACTTTTGCAATCGCGATAAAACGATCTAACATCGAAGCGAGAACAAGAAAAGAAACAGTTCCCGCCAAACTCCCACCCCACCCTCTAGAGTGTGTCTGTGTGTCTGCCTACCCTGTCCCAACTAACAAGTCCCCGTGTGTACCTACCCTGTGTCCGTGCCAGGTCAGCAGAGTTGCTGTAGAGCCAGAGAAACCAGGTCAGCAGAGCTGCTTTAGTGGGAGGGAACCAGGTCAGTAGAGCTGCTTTAGAGCCACAGAGCCAGGTAAGCAGGGCTGCTTTAAAGCCATAGAACCAGGTCAGTAGAGCTGCTTTAGAGCCAGAGAACCAGGTCAGCAGAGCTGCTCTAGAGCCTAAGAACCAGGTCAGCAGAGCTGCTCTAAAGCCAGAGAACCAGGTCAGTTGAGCTGCTATAGAGCCAGAGAACCAGGTCGGTACAACTGCTCTAGAGCCAGGGAATCAGGTCAGCAGAACTGCTTTAGAGCAAGAGAACCAGGTAAGCAGGGCTGCTTTAGAACCAAAGAACCAGGTCAGCAGAGCTGCTTTAGAGCCAGAGAACCAGGTCAGCAGAGCTGCTCTAGAGCCCAAGAACCAGGTCAGCAGAGCTGCTCTAGAGCAGAGAACCAGGTCAGCAAAGCTGCTCTAGAGTGAGAGAAACTAGATCAGCAGAGCTTCTTTAGAGGGAGAGAACAAGGTTAGCTGAGCTGCTGTAGAGCCAGAGAACCAGGTCAGCAGAGCTGCTCTAGAGCCTAAGAACCAGATCAGCAGAGCTGGTCTAGCGCCAGAGAACCAGGTCAGTCAAGCTGCTGTAGAGACAGAGAAACCAGATCAGCAGAGCTGCTTTAGAGGGAGAGAACCAGGTCAGCAGAGCTTCTCTAGAGCCTAAGAACCAGGTCATCACAGCTGCTCTAGAGCCAGAGAACCAGGTCAGCAGAACTGCTTTAGAGCCATAGAACCAGGTCAGCAGAACTGCTTTAGAGCCAGAGAACCAGGTCAGCAGAGCCGTTGTAGAGCCTAAGCACCAGGTCAGCAGAGCTGTTAAAGAGCCAGAGAACCAGGTCAGCAGAGCAGCTCTAGAGGTAGAGAACAAGGTCAGCAGAGCTACTGTAGAGCCAGAGAACCAGGTCAGCAGAGCTGCTTTAAAGCCATAGAACCAGGTCAGCAGAGCTGCTTTAGATCCATAGAACCAGGTCAGCAGAGCGGCTTTAGAGCCAGAGAACCACGTCAGCAGAGCTGCTCTAGAGCCTAAGAACCAGGTCAGTAAAGATGCTCTAGAGCCAGAGAACCAGGTCAGCAGAGCTGCTGTAGAGCCAGAGAAACCAGGTCAGCCGAGCTGCTTTGGAGCCAGAGAACTAGGTCAGCATAGCTGCTTTAGAGCCAGAGAACCAGGTCTGCAGAGCTGCTCTAGAGCCTAAGAACCAGGTCAGCAGAGCTGCTCTAGAGGTAGAGAACCAGGTCAGCAGAGCTGCTTTAGAGCCAGAGAACCAGGTCAGCAGAGACGTTGTAGAGCCAGAGAACCAGTTCAGCAGAGCAGCTCTAGAGCCAGAGATCCAGGCCAGCAGAGCTGCTCTAGAGCCAGAGAACCAGGCCAGCAGAGCTGCTTTAGGGCCAGAGAACTAGGTCAGCAGAGCTGCTTTAGAGCCATAGAATCAGGTCTGCAGAGGTGCTTTAGAGCCAGAGAACCAGGTCAGCAGAGCTGCTCTAGAGCCTGAGAACCAGGTCAGCAGAGCTGCTGTAGAGCCAGATAAACCAGGTCAGCAGAGCTGCTTTAGAGGGAGAGTACCAAGTCAGCAGAGCTGGTTTAGAGCCACCAGAGAACTCGGTCAGCAGAGCTGCTTTAGAGCCAGAGAAACAGGTCCGCAGAGCTACTCTAGAGCCTTAGAACCAGGTCAGCAGAGCTGCTCTAGAGGCAGTGAACCAGGTCAGCAGAGCTGCTCTAGAACCAGAGAACCAGGCCAGCAGAGCTGCTTTAGAGCCATAGAACCAGGTCAGCGGAGCTGCTTTAGAGCCACAGAACCAGGTCAGCAGAGCCGCTTTAGAGCCAGAGAATCAGGTCAGCAGAGCTGCTTTAGAGCCATGGACCAGGTCAGCAGAGCTGTTCTAGAGCCAGAGAACCAGGTCAGCAGAGCTGCTTTAGGGCCTAAGAACAAGGTCAGCAGAGCTGCTTTAGAGCCAGAGAACCAGGTCAGCAGAGCCGTTGTAGAGCTAGAGAACCAGGTCAGCAGAGCTGCTCTAGATCCTAAGAACCATGTCAGCAGAGCTGCTCTAGGGCCAGAGAACCAGGTCAGCAGAGCAGATGCTTTAGAGGGAGAGGACCAGGTCAGCAGAGCAGCTCTAGAGCCAGAGAACTAGATCAGCAGAGCTGCTCTAGAGCCTAAGAAGCAGGTCAGCAGAGCCGCTTTAGTGGGAGGGAACCAGGTCAGCAGGGCTGCTTTAGATCCAGAAAACCAGGTCAGCAGAGCTGTTCTAGAGCCTAAGAACCAGGTCAGTAAAGATGCTCTAGAGCCAGAGAACCAGGTCAGCAGAGCTGCTTTAGAGCCAGGGAATCATGTCAGCAGAACTGCTTTAGAGCCAGAGAACCAGGTCAGCAGAGCTGCTTTAGAGCCATAGAACCAGGTCATCAGAGCTGCTCTAGAGCCAGAGAACCATGTCAGCAGAGCTGCTATAGAGCTAGAGAAACCGGGTCAGCAGAGCTACTTTAGAGGAAGAAAACCAGGTCAGCAGAGCTGCTTTAGAGGGAGAGAACCAGGTCAGCAGAGCTGCTCTACAGCTAGAGAACCAGGTCAGCAAAACCTCTTTAGAACCATAGAGCCGGGTCAGCAGAGCTGCTTTAGAGCCAGAGAACCAGGTCAGCAGAGCCGTTCTAGACCCAGAGAACCAGGTCAGCAGGGCTGCTCTACAGCCAGAGAACCAGGTCAGCAGAGCTGCTCTAGAGCCAGAGAACCAGGTCAGCAGAGCTACTGTAGAGCCAGAGAAACCAGGTCAGCAGAGCTGCTTCAGAGGGAGAGAACCAGATCAGCAGAGCTGTTTTAGAGCCAGAGAACCAGGTCTGGAAGAAAAATTCTCTCGGTGCTGGGCATCACTAAAACTATAGCCACTGTCATGGAACCAAAGGCCAGATACCTGAAGCAGGTTGGTCCCGCTGACCCCCTGGGGCTTTGAGAGTTCTTACTAAAAATCTTGTAAGTGCCAACTCAGGATGGGACGTTGTCGTTTTTTCAGAGGTGCGAAGATCTCTATGCAAAAGTAGCTGAAATTCAGTCTGACAATGTGGTACTGTCTGTCAGTTACTTTTCCTGGCAGGTCCTGCTGAAACTCTGGAACTTTGGAGAAAAAGTTTTGAAAAGATTCCAAACTTTAATCTGGTGCCCAAACACCTACATGAGTCACTGGACCTCAGGAGAAGGCACTTAGAGACTCTCAAATTGCCAGGCAGAGGCCAAAAGCAAAGTCCAGTCAAGGTCCAATTGCCACTGGTCAGCTCTCTCTTTCTTGTACTCTCAGGTCTGGATTATCTTCTCTTAATCGCATTTCTAAAGTTTCTTGTGATCTTAACATTTTGTAAAAAACTTCTCTCTGTTTCTTCTTTTTTGATGTGTTTTTTAAACAATTTCGTGAGATGTTCAGTTCTAGCTACATGTCGCTTGTCTGAATTTATCCTTCGCCTATTGCTCTGTGATTAGTGTTAAATATACTTGGATACAGACATGTGTCAGTCTTTTTACGTTGTAAATAGAACAGCTTGGAACAGTCCTCTCCAGGCTACAAGCATTTGTAAATAGAATTATTTAAATCTGTCTTCTTAGACCTCAAGCATCATTACCATAATCTCAATGAAGACATGCAATCAATAATTTTAAAATGGGTTACACCAATTGTTGTATAATATTTTGTGTGATCTGTTGTTTGTTGGGTTAGTCTAATTCAGTTTAGTGTTGTGAGTAATTTTGTCCACATGTAACATGCTTTATGTATATTTATGTGTATATATATGTTTGTATTTTTTACAGCCCTGACGAAGTTCCTTAAGACAAATGGGAACGAAACGCGTTGGCTGTGCCTTTGCTTCACGAATAACCTTTGAATAAAGAAGAAGATATTTATAAATTACTTTTGTCACTGACTTCATTTGAGTGCACCTTCCATTCTGTTTCTTTGCATTGTGGTAGATAATACATCCTGTAGCAGCGGATGTTGGAAGTGATTGCACCACCCTAACCTCATAGAACTTCAAGATCCGTTGTGCTTGACCTTGTTTGCTGCTTTTGGTCTTTTGGTTATATTGTATACACTTGGGGGAAAAGGCCTAGATTACCATAAATCCTTTACTATGTGGTACTTTATCACACACATATTTTTTTTTTAACAGCACAATTTTATATTATTTTTAAAAGCGAGTTATGGTCTGAGTAGAGATAAAGTGAGGTAAGGGTGATTTTAGCTTTAAAGGAGACGTAGAGTTATTATTATTATTATTATTATTATTATTATTAGGTTTTGTAAAGCACGTAGTAACCCGTAAGTATCCCAGCGCTGAGATCAGGACAGACCAGAGGATAACATAAGGGGGAGAGAGGAAAAAGGAGATCAGGGAAACAGGTGAGTTTTCAGCAGTTTTCTGAATCGGAGGTGATCTGATTAAGCGTAAGTAAGGATACGTTTATGGTTTAGGGGTGGATTGTGTTAAAGGGAGATAAGGATGATTTTAGAGTTTAAGTGTGGCTAGGGGTTAAGGGAGATAGAGTGATTACATGGTTTAGGGGGGTAGAGATAAATAGGGAGTAATGGTGGTTTTAGAGCTTAGTGTGGGGAGTGGTAAAGGGAGGTAAACGTAATTTTAGGGTTTAGGGGTGGACAAAGGTGGGTAGAAATAAAGGGAGGAAGTGGTAATTTTAGGGTTCATTTGAAGGAAGAGGTAAATGGAGGTTAAGATTTGAGGGCTGGTGGTCAGTGTATTATGGTTAACATTTGGTGTGTAGGGAAATGAGGGATGTGGAACAGCGGTGGCTGCAGACCAGAAAGGATATAGGAAAGGGAGTGAGGTCACAGCAATTGTGGGGCAGGAGGTGGGGATGTGGGAAGAAGGGGCTAGAACTGATTGGGATTAGTCCATGGAGAAATTTGCTCAATTTCCTTTGTGGAAATTATGTGAGGTGCAGAAAAAATTATGGGAAAGGCAAGTAGGGTCTGTTTGCATTCTTTTTTTAGTGCTTATTTCGTCTTCATGTGCATTATAAAAGCATGGATGCGGTGCGAAGAAGAGCTTCTCATGATGTATTCATTTGCATTATTCACTTGCTCCGGCGCTAGAATGTTTACCTAAGTGATATCCCAATTACGCGATGCGGAGCAAAATTACCCAAGATTACGCCAGCGTTAACAGTTTTTGGGCCGGGCATAGTTGGCATACTGCAAACAAAAGTAATTATCTTATTCATTATCCATTTACTAGGCCCAGTAGAACGTTAATTACAGGGGTAATAGCTCATGAAATGTGATACATTTTCGAAACATGTTGCCTGCTTTGGGGTCAAAGTGTCTCACAAGACCAGGAAATTACATCTAAAAGACATTTTTTGATTGAAACACTCTCATTGTTGATATCTTGCATGATTTATACATAAGGTATGCTCTAATGGTCAGTTTTCATGAAAGACACCAGCAAACTACAGCCTGCACTATTCTGCATAATTTCCATGAATTTTCAACAGAACAAAATACAAAATGTTTATTTATTTAAAAGGTTTTATATTGCGCTGGCTGGAGCCGGGGGTATTAGAGCGCTTTTCATGAGCATTGGTTGTTGTAATAAAGATAGATTGTTCCATAGGATACAAACATAGGCGGCGGGATAAAAACATTATAAAGTTAACTTGTAGGCAAAAATAGCTACTTTCATGAGGAGGGGATTTTCAAGAAGGATTATTTTACATAAAAACATTATTAAACTAGCAAAAAAGGCAATTTACATGAGTGGAGGCTATCAAAGAGAAACTATTTTGGTACAAGAACACAGTATATAGCTCATAGTTGAGTGCAGGGGGGAACCAGAGTTCGGGGGTGGGTGGCGGGGGGAGAAAGAGGAAATTGATAAATATAGATGGGGGAAAACAGATAGGGGAGAAAGGAAGAAATGTCAGAGGGAGGATTCAAGGAGGGGCTGGGGGTAGTGGTCATAGATGGGGTAGGGGATTAGAGGGTGCGTATTTGAAGGAAAGTGGGGAGGAGAGGGGTAGAGAGTCAGTAGGAACAGGGTCATGAGCAAGGTTAAAGACCCCAATATTTGTTGAGAAGGTGAGATTTGAGGTCTTTTTTAAAGCTGAGATAGGAGGGGTTACAGCGCAAGTCTCTAGGGAGAGCATTCCAGATGATCGGGGCATTCCTGTAGAAGGAACAAGATTGTGTGGATTTCTTTTTTTAGCAGGGAGGGACAAGGACTAGAGCATTGGTGCTTCTCATCGGTCGGGAGTAGTCCACTTTTTTTAGTTTGTTCATAAGATATAACTAACAGAGTTTGTTAGTGAAGGGCTTTGTGTGTTATGCATGCCCTCTTATAGGCGGATCTTCCTTCAATGGGTAGCCAGTTGAGGGCTTTGAGGGCTGGGGAGATGTGGTCAAAACGTTTACAGTCAGTGATTAGCCTGGTAGCTAGGTTGAGCACGGATCTAAAGTGGGCAAGGTGTACTTTGGGGGTTCAGGAGAGGATAGCATTACCATAGTCAATTTTGGAGAGAACTAGTGTTTGGACAATCCATTTGAAGTCATCAGCAGGAATGAAGGGTTTGATTTTTTTAAGATGTCAGAGAGTGAAGAGAGCTCCTTTAGCCAGATTTTGTATGTGGTTGTTAAGAGTAAGTTTGTTATCAGTAGTGAAACCTAGTGATTTCAATGAGTTTGATAAGGAGAACAAGCAGTTTAGGGCATTAAGGTCAGAGAGCCAGCTTTGGATGGGGTCAAAAGAGATTGGGTTTGAATGGAGGACAGGAAGAATTGGCGCTCAAGCATGGGTACGATTATAGGTTAAATGGATAAATACAAAGAAGTAGCATACCGCAACCTGGCCATATCCCCGCCTAGCTACGTCCCTACATCTCGACAGAGATTACCCCAGCCCTGAAGAGTCATATCTGCACACGATGTGACGAAACACGTGTCGGCTTGCTTTATTTTGAATGTACTGATCAAGACTGAACTATAAATCACCCTTCATGCACCGCTGGATTACGACTTTTTATTACGCACCTCGAACGAATTGTATCTAACTGTCTGGTTTTTACATTAGAACCAATTACCCTACATGAGTGCTTAGGACTTTTGTTGACATTAGCTTTGGATGGGGAACTGGGTGTTTTTAGGAGAGGAGAGAATGATTTCTGTGTTTTAGGGTTAGATTTGAGGTGATTGGAGAAGAACCAGGATTGGATCTTTTTTAAGAAATTGTTAAGGTGAAGAACTTCCGAGTGGGATCTACTCTTGTAGTAAAGTTGGGTGTCATCGGCATAGACATGGTAATTGATTTCTTCTTGTTTCAGAATAAGGGTAAGAGGTTCTATAAAGAGGTTAAAGAGAGATGGGGAGAGAATAGAACCCTGAGGGACGCCTAGGAAGGCAGGTGTAGGGTTCGAGTGGCAGTCAAGGATTTTGATTTGTTGTGTTCTGTGTTGGAGGTAAGAGGAGAACCATTTGGGGACCAGACCATTAAGGCCGAATCGAGCATTAAGTGAGTTAAGTAAGGAAGAATGGTTAACTGTATCAAAGGCAGCAGAGGGGTCAAGGAGAATAAGTAGGCAGGACTCACCATTGTCGAGTGACCAGTGGAGGTCGTCGACAATGATAAGCATGGCGGTTTCTGTGCTACATCCTTTTCTGAAGGCGGATTGAAAGTAGTCAAGTACGTTGAAATTGCAGATGTGGTTGTCCAATTGTCGAAGAGCGCATTTTCCAAGGACTTTAGATAAAAGTGGGATGTTTGAGATAGGGCGGAGATTGTTGGGGTCAGCAGAGGGATTTTTAAGAACGGGGGTGATTTATCTGAGTTGGGGAGTGTTGGGGACATAACTAGTGGCAAAGGAGGTGTTAATGATAATAGTTCAATATGAGGCAATGATGTGTTTTAGATCTTGAACAAGGTTTGAAGGGAGAGGATCTTTGGTGTGTGAGGTTGGCTTTAGTTTGGAAATTATATTAAGGACTATGTGTTTAGTCATGGGGTGGAAGTTATGCCAGGAAGCTTTTTTTTCAGTTGCACTTAGGGAGGTTGAATTCAGGAGAAGTTGAAATGGGTCAGAGAGTTGCGAAATTAGGAGGAGGGGGCAGGGTCAAGAAGGGGGTAAATCAATGGAAGCGTCTATAGTCAATTTAGGTGAGGGTGGGACTAGAGTTGGATGGAAGGACTGATCAATTTTGGCAATTTTGGCTGTGAGGAAGTAAGCTATTTCCTCACATCTCTCGGTTGAGGCAAATAGCTCAGGGGGAGTGGACGGGATTTGTTTTCTTACAATGTTAAATAGTTCTCTGGGCCTATTTTTGACACGTTCAAGTTGAGCTCGAAAGAAGGTTGCCTTTTCATTGAAGATGTGATGTTTGTAGGTTGATCTGGCTGATCTGAGGTGGGAAAGATGGGAGGGGGAGGGGTGTTGTCTCCATGTTCTTTCGGTCAGTCTAAGTGAACGTCTTTAGTTGTTAAGATCTAAGTTAAACCAAGATTTAGATGGAATATTCGTTTTTTTAGTTTTTGGAGGGGCTAATTTGTCCAAGACATCCTTGACAGTCTTGTTGAAATGATCAGTGAGCTCATTTGCATTTTGAGAGAGGGGGTGAGGAGGAGTTGGGCTTGGAGTTTAGCCTTGAGTACATCCGTTGGGATTTGACTAAGATTTCTGGTCCATTTCAGGGGTTTGGTGATTTGTGTAGAGGGGTGAAGGGGATTGGTTAAGATCTTAAACAGAATGAGGTGATGATGTGAGGCAGGGTGGTCGAGTCATTATTGGAAATGATGGTGTTGAGAGTGGCTCCTTTGACGTGAGTTGGATTTTTACATAGTTGTTTAACCAGTTGCGTGCTGGCGTCGGCCAACGGCCGTCGCAAGCACTACCTTCGGAATGCTGCGCACGTCCGTTGGCTGACGCGGCCCCGCCCACGCACGGAAACCTCCGCACTGCGGCGGATTCTACGCCGCGGTAAAGGGGTTAAGGTCGGTAATCCTGTTTTCCCTAAATGTTATTCTGTATAGAACCCTTCGGCCTCACCTTGATCCTGCCTCACCCAGAAAGGATCATACTTTGCTTGTTAGGGGCAACATGGTGCTGGTATTAAAATGCAAGTGGTTCCCAGTTCACGTCTGAATTTGTGTCTTTAAGTGTATTTTGAATTGATTTTTACAGTCAGTTGAATTTGTTTATCCTCCAGCTTTACAAATAGTTCAGAGAGAGCTATGAACTGTTTGCCATGCATGTCATGTATGTTCATGCATGAGTAACTCATTCATTCTAACTGTGCTTGATTTGTAAAAAAAATAAATGCCAGACAATTGTCAGGAGGCCACAGCAGCTTGCAACATTCATTGCCGCCGCCAGAGCTGCCTTTGACAGTGCCTACACGACTACTAACCATCGAGCTCCTACAAGTGCGACAATTCAGACTATTTTAATGTATATTGAATGAATAAACAACTGCTGTTCTGCTCATCTTATCATTGCAAAAAAAAAGTGCCACCATGTGGCAGCTGTCGTAAGTGCATGCACTGACAATTAAGTGCTGGTGCCGAGCACCGGAAACTACCTGCTCAAGTTAAGCACTGCTTCTAATGCTTTTTAATCTACTAGTCCCAGAATGCAAAGAAGAAACCAGGACTGTATAAACTGCTTACGAGTGGACATGAAACATTAGAGATACCGGTCCATGTTCAGCATGTGTTGCAGCTGCCTTTTAGTAGAACCCATTTACAACAGGACAAGAGGAGTTTTCATCAGAGGTGGCTCGTGCACACATCCATCATGACCTTTCATTGCCAAGGAGTCATGTCTTGCCCTGCCTCGTGTATAATGTCTCCCATTTCCTCACAGAATGCCTGTTTCACGTTTTTGAGTCCAGAGATGGAACTGAAATGTGTGAAAGCCTCTTAATATTGTCTTGCTGGGCTGCTCTGTCGCAGCTTTAAAATCGTTGAGGTATAGTTTAGACAACTATAGAATTCTTGTGATACTTTTTTATCTTCTATTTGTTACTTTACGTTTACATTTAAATGGGTAAAATTACTATTTTTATGATTTTCCAGATTGTTTTACTTTCCTTTACATTAAAATTGGCAGGTAAAATACTGGTCAGTGGCAACACTACTTGTCTACGACACTAAGGTCTGGTTACGAGTGGGTCGGATAATTCCGACCGGTGCGTAAACCCTCGTTAGCGCACAGGTCGGAATTACAAATTTTGCTATTATCGGATGCGGTAAATACCTCAGATATTGTTACATTTCGACAGGTCAAACTTGCAGAAATGTAGCAGGGGAAATTGTCTGATATATATTGCAACATTCGGATTTTAGTGATTAAACACCAAAATCCGCATGTTATTCCCCACAACTCGCACACGATAAATAACGTACTCTGTGGTATCGCTATTTCTCATATGCGATACATAGGGGCAGATTTACAAGCTACTTGCGCTACTTTTGCGTCACTTTTAACATGGAAAAAGTGACGCAAAAGTGGCGCAAGGGGGCTTGTAAATCTGCCCCATAATACCTTAACTCGTCATATGGTTCTAAGGGCCCGATGTAGGTGGCCGTTTCAGGCCATTTACCGACCGGTAACGGCCGATTTCGGCCGTTACCGACCGGTAAATGGCCAATCTGTATGTAGGGGCCTAAATCCAAGGCCACATGTAGGTAAATCTACATTTACAGAATCGGTAAAATTACCGATTCGGTAAAATACCGAATCGGTAATTTTACCGATTCTGTAAATTCCATATGTAGGTGGGACTCTTTTGAGTCCCAAAGGCCTAAACGAATCGGTATTTTACCATGAAATCAAGGGCCAGATGTAGGTAAGTAACATTTACCGATTCTTAATTACCGAAAATTACTGAATTTTACCGATTCGGTAATTAAGAATCGGTAAATGTGAGGGGTGGGTATGTAGGGAATCCAGATGTTCCCTTTTACCGAATCGGTAAAAGTCGGTATTTACCGATTCGGTAAATACCGAATCGGTAAAGCCTATTGATTCCTATGGGCTTCAAAGCCCTTAGGAATCAATAGGCTTTACCGATTCGGTATTTACCGAATCGGTAAATACCGAATTTCACAAGGGTGCAGGGGGTGTCACTTTGACACCCCCTGGCACCCTCTAAACAGGATTGGGTGCCATGTGGCAGGCATACAAGCCCTAGGGGCAGGTCTACCTGCCACATGGCATAGGTGTGCATGCACATATGTGCATGCACACCGGAATCGGTATTTTACCATGAAGTTTGATTTCATGGTAAAATACCGATTCGTTTAGGCCTTTGGGACTCAGAAGAGTCCCACCTACATATGGAATTTACAGAATCGGTAAAATTACCGATTCGGTATTTTACCGAATCGGTAATTTTACCGATTCTGTAAATGTAGATTTACCTACATGTGGCCTTGGATTTAGGCCCCTACATACCGATTGGCCATTTACCGGTCGGTAACGGCCGAAATCGGCCGTTACCGGTCGGTAAATGGCCTGAAACGGCCACCTACATCGGGCCCCAAACTTCATGGTAAAATACCGATTCGGTAAAAGGGAACATCTGGATTCCCTACATACCCACCCCTCACATTTACCGATTCTTAATTACCGAATCGGTAAAATTCGGTAATTTTCGGTAATTAAGAATCGGTAAATGTTACTTACCTACATCTGGCCCTCTGTTAAATAGAATGTCCCCTGAGTAAGAGCTTTTCCTATTGGTGTCATGTGGATCTACGTCATAAATGACACCCAAAACCAGCCTTGCTTTTCCGCAGAGAAACGTTACATTCTGGGATTTGTCGTTTTCTTATTAAAGTTTGAATTACTTGGGCTCAGCGAACCCAATAATCAAAGTGTTGCTGGATAAAACGTCAGACCTGGCTGAAAGCGTCACACGTCACCTGGCAGCTACTGTGTGAAATAACATCTGGAGACCCCCATGGTCTACAATAATACAACACACAGCAGTACCAATGTAGTAATACACTTGTCAATGGACAAGTTGAGGATTGCTGAACTTCTGCATGAAGTGAAGTCGGACTGACGGACAGACTGCCGCCTCGGCCGCCCCCTCCTAATTGAAACACGCAGAGCCCTCCGCAGCCTCCGCGACGCGCGGGAGGGGAGGTGGTGTACATTTCTGAAGGCATCCGAGGGAGTGCCCCGAAGGATATTGCCCAGCCTCTGCAGGCCGCCACGCCACCCCCGGTACAAATGAAAAGGCAACAATGGCCTGGCCAGTGAGAGCCTCGCAGCCGGACCCGGGCGCCCAGGCAGGCACGTGACGAGGCCTCGGCCCCCTCCTTGCCTCTGGACGCGGAGGGGCTGAGACAATATAGACCTGTAATTAGTGTCTGTCGGTGCGAGGCTAATAACGCGCGGGGGTGGGGGTCGGACCAGGCCTCAGAGCCAGGCCCATCCATCAGGGGCGGCCAGGCCTAGGGTGGCCTCAGGCCTGGTGTCTGCCTCTCTCTTATCAGCACAAATGGATCGAGCTCTGGGGGGCGGCAGGCCTGTGGCCTGGCATGGAGATGAAAGTGAAAGCCAGAGCTGGACTCGCGTCTGGCATCCCCGGATCCTAACCAGGTGGGGACCCCCCAAGATGAGGACTTCTGTGGAGCAAGCAAGGACCCTGTTTCCAGAGGCGAGGGCGCGTGGAGACCCATCTCCAGAGCGCACAAGGGATGTCTGTCCCACTCCATGTCAGGAGGACAAGCATGTCCCCTTCTCAGCAAGCCCTTCACCAACCCTTGTTATCACCCGTGTAATCCGATTGGTTCAATTGAAATAAACAAAGACTACAAGTCCCAGAATGCACTCACATGGTGTTCAGACATAAAACAATAGGTCAACCAAGCCAGCTGGAACACTCGTTTGTTATGTCACGTGCACAGCATAGTGCAGGATGGGTCTCTGGTAACAGCCAGACAGTGCTGCCCACTTTGGAGCTGGCTAACCAGGTTCGAGTTTAGGCAACGACGATCAACACCCTTCGATTCTGGGCAAATCACCTATTCTCCCCGCGCCTACCAAAAATGAATGTGTCCTTGTGTAATGTAACTGGTGCTCATGTAAAGCGCTCTGCTCGAGTTCGCGCTATAGAAAACTGCAAACGAAAAAGAGAAAGTCTCATGAAAATAGACCAGGCACTCCTCGTGGGGGTAACTAAGACCTTCACACGGAGAAGTGTGGCTCAATGGTTAGAGCGGCAGACCCTGATGCAGAGGTCTGGCCCGGGACCAGGGTTCAATTCCCCGCCTCGGCGGGTCTTGGGCTCAAAATTCCACGGACCTGATAATTCTCGCCTCGGTGCCTATTCCAATCATGGAGTCCTACTCTGCAACTCTGGGCAATAGCTTGCTTAATCTCCACAACGGCCCCCACAACGCTAAGGATGCCTGGTCTCCACCTTGGGGGTGCCCAGGAGTGGACGCCTCACAGGGAAAGCCAGGATGGGTTCCACAGCGGTATTCATACAAGCGCCTTGAGACCCTTGCTGGTGAGTAGTGCGCAATACAAGTATCAATTTACATTTACACTGGCAGTCCCTCCTGCCGACAGCTCCCAGGGACACCAAGGGGGCACCAGTGAGGAGGTGAGGGCACAAAGATAGGGAGCAAACAAAGAGTAGTGCGCAGCATGGCCCGGCGGGATATTCTGTGACCTTGGCATTTCCTGGCAGGCTGGTGCCTATTTTCAGAGCCTTGTGTGCTGCTATGATGCCACCATGCCCCAGTGGCTCTATTCCAGTTGGCACCTGTAGTGTGGCGATGTGTTAAACACTACTTTGTCAAGTCAGTTTTTCTGATGCTCGGGTGCAGCGCCATTTCCCATATGTACAAGGTGGCGCTAAGCCTTAACGCCACCTTGTAAATATGCCCCTTTCTGCCACAGTCCTGTGCATTCCACCGAAACACCCATTGCTTTTTGACACTGCCCCCAGATGTAAAAGGCTGAGGCAGCCCCAAAAACTAAGGCCGGGTAATACCTGGACTTAGGATGGCGATACAAGAAAAAATTATTAATTTCTCCTCGTTTTTTGCTCTTTCCATGTGTGCTGTGTTCTGCAGCAAACATTGAAAGAGCAAATTGGCTTCCTAGATTGTTTATGAGCAGGAAGGCTTCCTGCACATAAACAATCGCCCCTGCAGCGCAGAAGGCCTTGCAACATGGCGGCAGGGGGCCTGCTCTGGCACTAGGCAGCTTTCTTAGCGCCAGCCCTAGGGGAAACACAGGGGTGCGCCATATTTTTGTAAATACGGCGCTTCCCAGCGTTTTGAAAATGTTGGAGTGTGGCGCTGCCAAATTTGGCGTAACACCTCTGTGAGAAGTTGGCCTGGTAAATGCTGTCCACTAGTTATAGCGGGCACCTTGCACCGGTCCAAACAACCCTTATTGATGATTAGGTTTAAGACAACCTTTATCGAGAGCTATCCTAGTGGTAGCTATGGAGAGCAGCCTTCAGGCTAAGTTTTGAAAGAGTGTAAAGCAGCTTGGTTTACCAGATTATAATCTCGTGAATAACCAAATGAAAGGAGAACCACACCAGGTATATATAAAATACTAGCAGCCCGTCCCAACGTTGTCCGGGTATGAATTGCTGCCGGCCAGTAGTATATTGTTTTGTAGGATTTCGTTTTGATAGCATTTCTTATCTGTGACAGGCCTGTGAAACGCTCCGATTCACAGTGCACTGCTGATGCACTTAAGAGTGCGCGTTCAGTAGTGTGTGAACTCGAGTTTCCCTACTTTATTTTTCCTTGCAATATTATATAGCGCGAACTCAACAACATGGCATGAGCACAATTTACATTACAGAAGAACACATTCATTTGTAGTAGGCACGGGGAGACAAATCGATTTGCCTGGAATCACAGGATGTTGAGCTGATGCCGAGATTCGAACGTAGCTTCCCAGCTCTAAAGTTCGCAATTCTAGAACTTGTGGAGGTGTGTCTAAAAGTGTATGTCGGTGCTGGCCATCAATGAGAGAGACCTGTGCATTTTTCAAATGGGTGGTGAAAAAATATGAGTATGTTGCTGGAGATGTGGGCCGCCGTGTCCCCAATGTACTTACCGGGGGAGGGTAAACACCCATTATTCCGCAACTTTCTTTCCGCATACCATCACTCTGCATACTTTCATCACGAAAGTACCATGACTCCGCAATGCCATTATAACGCATGGCATTACATTTTATATGCTTTTACCACACATACATTTACAACGAAATTTGTTGTAAATGCATGAATGGTAAAAGCATGTTTTTTTAATGTTTGGAAAAGGTAAGTATGGGTATAGGGGTATATGTTTTGGGGTACTGAGGTATATGTTTTGGGGTGTTTGGGTATTTTAAGGGTTCAGATATAGTTTTGTGCTATGGGGTACAGGGGTACTTTTAGGGTTTAGGGATCGGTATGGGTTTTGGGGTACAGGGGTATTTTTAGGGTTCAGGGCTAGGTTTGGGTTTTGGTGTATAGGTATATTTTTAGGGTTCAGGGGTAGGTTTGGGTTTTGAGGTCAGGGGTATTTTAAGGGTTCAGGGCTAGGTTTGGGTTTTGGGGTACAGGGGTATTTTTAGGGTTCAGGGCTAGGTTTGGGATTTGGGGTACAGGGGTATTTTAGGGTTCAGGGGTAGGTTTGGGTTTTGGGGTAAAGGGTTATTTTTAGGGTTCATGGCTAGGTTTGGGTTTTGGGGTACAGGGGTAGGTTTGGGTTTTGGAGTAAAGGGGTATTTTAAGGGTTCAGGTCTAGGTTTGGGTTTTAGGGTAGAGGGGTATTTTAGGGTTCAGGGGTAGGTTTGGGTTTTGAGGTACAGTGGTATTTTTAGGGTTCAGGGCTAGGTTTGGGTTTTGGGGTACAGGGGTATTTTTAGGGTTCAGTGGTAGGTTTGGGTTTTGAGGTACAGGGGTATTTATAGGGTTCAGGGCTAGGTTTGGGTTTTGGGGTACAGGGGTATTTTTAGGGTTTAGGGATAGGTTTGGGTTTTGGGGTACAGGGTATATTTATAGGGTTAAGATGGGTTAGTGTTTAAGGGTGTTGGGGTATTTTAAGGAGTAAGGGCGGGTTATGATTATGGGGTGCATTGGTAGGTAAAAGGAGCAGGGTGGGATTAGCACACAATACGAGACATGGCATGAAGCGCGGAACGTACCACATGCCCCCAGCGTTTGTCATGCCCACAGCACAACGCAGACACGCCCACAAGGGACTACTTTGCTGGCACGGTTCTTTTACCTTTTAAATGTATATGGTGGGCGTCTGCATAGCCTATGTCCTTCTGCTGCAACTGCCCTTTCCAACGCTGTATTGGGTGTTGTGATTGGTGCTGTGGTTCCTGAGATTACCCGCCTCAAAGGTTTGGGCTCTCTCTTTATTATATTAGTGTGGATATGTATTTATTACTAAACACTCTCTACTAATCTCTTTATGGGATTAGAGAGCAAGATACACAATATCAACACACTAGAACATAAGTAAATAGTACAATATACAATGGGCCTTAGGGGGAGACCAAACCATATATTAAGAAAGTGGTATAAGAACCACGTCTTGACTAGACACAGTGCCTAGAGCACGTAGAATCGCTGGGACCCCAAGGAACAACCCAAGCTAGTGGCACAGGGGACCCACAGGGGACGTGTGCAGTGTGAGAACACAGCCGCGAGCTCCGTACAATCCTATGGGAAAGTAGCCGTTGGAATTTTAAAGATTAAGGACACTTCGGAGAGGGCTTGGAGCAAACCCCTTTAGACTTAGAAGGTTCTAAGGCCAGCACCCATGTGAGCACCAGAGTACTCGTGTTACCTCAACCAGGGAAGCCGGGTGCATAGGTGCCAAATGGTGTCGGGAATCGTTGCTGTTTTCAATGGTGAGTTGCTGCAAAGTGCTCCTGCCGGGGAAAAGAAAAGTTTCCTCTGTGATCCAAGCCTGGATCGAAGATGTGAAGAACCTGAAAGCAGAGGGGACAGAGTATGGGTCACTTGCCGGTGACTAGGGGCACGGTAGTCCAATGCCCACCAATGTCAGGTGTTTCTGGTGCGATGAGGTGAAGCTTGACTCCGCTGCCACGGGGACCAGGAGATGTCGATGATGACCAGATTCCACAGGCGAGCTGTCCCACAAAGGATGTCGAGTGCTGGGGGGTCGGTGTCTGGATCGAAGACCAACAAGCCTTGACAACAGCAACCCATATGGTGAGAGTAAAAAGGCTTCAGTGGGGACCAGTAAGGTCCTGGTAACTCCCTAAGCAATGGCGAGTCAGGGCACGTCTGGAGCATTCCGGTAAGCCTGTTAAATGTTACAGTACCCTTCTCAGGGACCCACAAGTCGACGGACAAGTGATCATGAAGGGACCTCGAGAGGAATCACTAAATACCAGCCCACGGGTCACTCGTGGAGGGTAGGCCAGTAATCTTCGGTGGAATCACTGCTCGGAGTCTAGACTGGAAGTAGCCCAAAGCACAACCTCAGGGATCACCAAGAAGCATATGCGCTGCAAATGTGCACAGTGTCCAGGGGTTCGGGTTGCACAGTCCCCACAAGGGCTTTGGATCTTAGGTTTGCTGAGAGCATGGATCGGCCTTGGCAAAGCTTGGAACCCACCTCCTGTGTTGCAATGTCCTCAGAGTCCTTCAGGAGCTGCATAGTTGCAAACAGGACAGATACGTCTTTGATGCCTGCCTTGCAGGGGAGTAACTCCTTTACTCCAAGTGAGATTCTTCAGTCATCCAACGAAGTGTAGATAGTTGAAGTTCTGGGATTCTGTAGCAGAGTTTCGTCCAGGTAAATCTAAAGTCCTGTAGTCAGGGGTTCCTACTTTATACACAAGGAAGGGGTTGGACAAACTCTGGGGACCCACCTACGGGAGGGTCAGGACAGAGGGGTGGCTACACCCATGTCCTTTGTCCAGTTTCATGCCAGAGCAGGGGCTAAGTGCCCCTGCAACCGATTTGAGCTAGACTATGCACAGGGACACCAAATGTGCCCCCAGTGCAGACATCAAAGCACTTTTGGAGTACACCCATCCAGCCCAAATACACTAAAGCCTGTCTGGGAGGTGGTCACACCTCCCTGCAACAGGAAACCTATTGTCCAGCCTCCGCTACCGGAGTTTCGTCCAGCAGCAGGAGGGCAGATGTGTGTCCATTTTGTGATGACACGGTTCTGTGAAGCTGGTACCGGGTGTACCGTGTAGTCATATTTCTCCCTCTAGGAGGGTGGAATCATACCTCCCCCTCAATGACTGGCGGGAAGGTATGATTCCAAGGTGTTTGACACCAAACACGACATGTTTCCTTGCAGCCATTTCAAAGTTAGCATTTACAGCGAGGTTATAATGCACTTAACAGTATATGGTTGGCTGCATCACTGAACAACCCCGGAGAATAGTTTCCGAAGGCTGCAGAGGGGCCCAGCTCATGAATGGACACTCTCTCACACAAAACTCAGCACCCTGCCTTCAGGATTGATAAGGCCTGCCATGGGGGAGACTGATAGGTTTATATGTGCAGTGATATAAGGTAGATATTGGGAACCTATATCTAAGTAGATATAGGAAACCTATATCTAAGTAAGGGGTGCGCACACCACCTTACACAGGCTGCTGTAGCAGACCTGTGGTGGTATTTTGAATGGTCTGTCAGGGGTGGCATAATACATGCTGCAGCCCCTGAGAGGCCTCTGGGGTACCTATGCCCTGGGTATATAGGATACCGTATACTAGGGACTTATAAGGTTACCCCAGAATCCAATCTGTGGTGTACTTAAAGTACATGCAATCATTTTAGAGAGGAAGCAGCTAGGCTGGGGTCCTGGATAGCAGCGCCCCAGCCAGACTAAAGTCGAAAAACAATGAGACATCAGCAAACAAATGGGGGTAACTATAAGACGCAGATCCTACTCTCCTACAACCGCGCTCCGGCATTTTCTTGCAAATATCCCCTTATATATCTTAATATGGATACAAATGGCAAGTTTCCGTTCAGCTTGAAATAAATGGGCAACAGTGATTCATTAGTTGCACATCCCTTTCCTTCGAGCAATGTCGCCAGAGCCAAAGTCGAGGTGCTCTAACACTGTAACATGCCTGTGGCCACGATGTGTATATCTGGACCTGGGACTCCAGGCCGGTCATCAACAAAATTGAACTAGCAGAGCACTCGTAGTGTATGAAAACCGTAAGCAGATATGCTTAGGTCCATTGGTGTATCATTGATACGCCCTAATGTATACAACACTTATACAGTATAGGAAAATACTCCGGAAATTATTTAGAACTTCAAACATTCAAGTAAGTAATATTTTGCTTGAATTCCGTATCATAGAAAAAACACATCATATCTTCTTTACAAACACAGTTATTTGCCGGTTTATTGATTACAGACACAATTATTTAGTGATGGTTTGTTGGTAGATTGATGCTAATGCTTCATAGATGGTTTCAGCTCATCGATAATTTCAGCCGACACGTGTTTCATCCAGTGTTGGGACTTTCTCAAGGCTATGGTTGAGAAGAAAATCTCAGGAGAGTAGGTATTGATCCCTTGCGGTTTGTCAATGTGAAAAGAAGCACAATATTTCAGCCAAATGATACTTGTAACTTATTTTCATTTAAAATGCAATGTGAATGGGTATTTCAGTGGTTGCACGGTCCAACGCATGTGATCAAATATTCCAAATGGCTGATCGGTCTGAAAAACAAGCACACCCGTGTGTGAAGGAATGAGGGTGTAAATCAATGACCTTTAAGGTTGCTAAAAACCGTGATAAGTCCTTAATGATATCATGTTTGGTCAGTGGCGTGCCACCTGATCTATCCTCTCTCTGTAACATTGAAACGAGCGCTCACTCATAGCAAGCGATCGGATAGAAGTTGGGAGAACAGGGTGCTCTATAGATGGGCTTTGAGATTTGGGGTTAAATTCTCGAGTAGGATAAAAGAAATGGTGGCCTTGAATGGTTCTCTTGCATTGTCGATGTCATCAAAGAAAGATTCAGTGGCACCTGATGGGTGATACGCTGCTACAAAGTTCGTTTTAAAGCAGCCTTGACTAACGCGTAAAATTCAAAGGAGCTTGAGTGGCAGTTGGTATTGGGACAGAGATGCCTGTGAGTAATTTCTTAACAGAATTATCCCCTTTATGGTTGTTTTGCTGGGTTTGAAAGAAGCAGGTGTGGCCCACATCCCTGCGACCAACATGACTTTGTATGAAAAAGTTCTTCACCAAATCCCATCCATCTCCTTCCATCACCAGCCTAGAGTCCCGTCCCATTGGGTGCAGTCTCACTGGGGCCGCCCACCTCGTCCCACCATACCCTTCTTCTCGGTCTGTGTTGCCCTCTGTTCCTTTCCATGGGCCCCATATCTTCTGAAGCGTATACGGTCACTCTGTGGCCCGGTAGACCACCTCCTCTGTTCTCATGCACCAGTACATGTTTGAGGGCCATTCAGACACTGTGGGTATCGTTACCCCTCTCCTGTGTCACACTATATGCTTCATGGCCACCATTAATGCCACATTGCAGAAGAGGAGTGTGTACCTGTCCAATGCTTGCCCCAGATGTCCACTGGCACCAGTTGTGGAATGAGGGTTAGGGCGCAGTCCACAACCAAGGAGACCATGCTTCCACCTCCTACCAGTAACCCTGTATCTTTGGGCACTCCCACAAGGTATGGATCAGAGTCCCTCTGTGTCCACAGCCCCTAAGGTAAAACAGCATTTACAACGCTGTCTCCACAACTCAGTACCTTTACAACGTGGTTGTTACAACGACCGCGTTGTTACCACGCGTACTATTACATCGCAAGTCGTTTTAACGACTTGGTGTAGGAGGCGCGCTGGTGTTGGATTTACAATCCAACACCTTCCCTACTGTTGCACAAATCGGAGTAATGAATGAATGAATGAATGAAACTTTGTGTGGTTACTCAAAACCATTACAATAGAAAAAGAACACTGCGTTTAAAAGAAAACAATGGAATTAAAATCTAGAGTTCTAAAATCCAAAATCTAAAATGAGATAAATCTGTGTACACAGCAAATGTTAAACATTTTCTTTTACACGCTTCAATAAAACCGATCAGGTGATAAAATGAAGTGGGCAGCCTCCGCACAAGTGCCTGCCTTTTTGCTTTGGGGGAGGTGTCCATCAATTTTATGCGGGTATGTTGTACAAATTTGCCAAAGGTAGCCATGTGCTTCACTGTGTCCAGCTTGTAAAGTTGATGGACTGCCTCCTTTGCGGTGCGAGTCCCAGTTGAAGTAGGATAGGCCTGAGGTAGATTCTGCGGGCTAGACGCAGAGCCAGGCAGCAGAGTAGAATATGGGCCAAAGACTCACGTTTGTATTTGCAGAGCCGGCACTCTGCGATCACTGGCCTTGCTGACCCGGTGGGGTATCATTCTTTGAGGGGGAGGGGATGTAGTCTGGCTGCAAAGATCCTATGTAGGGCTTGTCTCCCCACAGCCTGCATGAGTTGAGGTTTGAGGTTGTGCACTGTATGTGGGAGGCTTTGGGACTCATGAAATCCTCTTGCTGCCAGGGATTCCATGTCCATGTCTCAGATTTAGGCAAGGCTTTCAAACCATCGTCAGGCCTATCAGATATCTGCATTTCACCTCCTGGCCAGTTCTGAAACCGGTGCACTCTGGGGCTTGAAGTCCTGGTCCAGTTTAATTGGACAAAAGCACCTGCAATATGAACCTGGGAAAAGGGAAACCCAGGACGTGACATGTCGTGTCCCACTGACATGGGGAGGTGAAGCAACCTGTCCCTGGTGGAAATGTTAGTTGACCAGTTGTATATGGTTTCTAACGGATAAAGTTGTGGCATACAGGGTTTGTGATCCTGGCTGAATGCTACTGTGGGAAGACATTCATTTAGATTTTTTTTGTAATACCAACCCTTTGTCAACAGGCACCATCACCCATCAGAGCTGTCTGGTATCCCCAAATCACGTGTTTACCGTCAGACATTTTCTGACATGTAGTCTGGAGCAAACGTCGTGAGTACAGGCCCAAACCTTCAACCACGAGCAGTAAAAACATCAGGCACCCGAAGGCTCGGGCCTCTTATAAGAGCATTGATTTACAGATCCACCTGGGATTATTATCCACCCTGGACCACTGATTCCGGCTGTGCAATTACAACATTGGAATTACGAAAGAAGTTGTGATGACGGCCAATAACCAGTGCTTAATTTGTAAAAATAAAAAATAAAATGTAAAAGAAAGTGCGTGCCAAGGCCCTTCGCAGGAGGCCGCTGCCGCTTTCCCCAGCAATCGCCAGCGCAGCTAATGACAAGACCAAAACCACTTCCGGGCCACCCAAAGCTGTGAGAAAGGGAAGGAGTGGATGGCAGGAGCTATTCATTTTTAATGTATATCGAATTAGTAAACACAGTTTTTGTGCTCACCATAAAATTAGACTGATAGCACCACCGTGTCGTGGACTATCATTGGTGCTGGTGTTATAAATGAAGTGCCGGTGCCAAGCATCGGAAAGCACCGGCTCAAATTAAGCACTGCCAATAACTACTTTTAAGGAGCACTTGGAATAAAATCGGGGTTTCTTCTTGAAAGTGAAAGAAGGCGCTAGTGTAGAACCCCGTCGGAAATGGTGGATCGGAATTTCCGCCAGGGCTGGACTCCAATAAACAGTCTATTTACACCGTGCCCTGTGCTAATCTCTTGTTGATTCGCTGATTGTAATTGCGTTTATATCGCTCTTACTACCCCTGGTGAGGCATTGAAATGCGTGTGTGCGACGTGGAATAGGATTATCAGAGCCCTCTGCTTTTCACACCGAAACAAAAATCTTTAATGAGCACTGAGCATCCTCCCCACCCTTCGCCTTCACGCGCAGCTTGGAAACAGTGGGTGTGATGTGCACAGGTGTTCATGCCTGTTCACAGGTAGGAGGCGCTGGGAGGCCGGGAGCAGGGGCTTTGCCTCTGTTGAGGGGGGGGGGGGGGGTTCAGCTGCGGGAGAAATGGCGCAGACATGCTCTGACGCAGAGCCATCGGCACACGAGAGAAGTGAAGTGTCTCACAAAAACAAACTTCCCTCAGATCAGAGCGTGCCTTTTAACACAATGTGCAATCCCTGAAAACAACGAAGGCCATATTCATGGCACAGTCATGCAGGGCAGGAAGTCACCTTTGCTGCATTGCGCTGCGTCAGAGCGAGAGGGCAGGAGTGCGCCATATTTAAATTAATAGGGCGCATTCCTACCTTTGCTCATGTGCTGGAGCCATTTTGGCTTTATTGCGTCAACGTAGGCACCCCTGGGGTGCCTGCGTTTTAAGGAGGATTGTTTTTGTGCAGGAAGGGGCACCCACTGACACATTTTCCTCTTTCTATCTCTGCTGCACTTATAAAGAGAAACAGCGAGTAGAAATAAAGATATTTTGCCTCGTTGCGCTTCACCTGGGAAAGCATTTTGCCACATTCCCAGGTCTACCACTTTTGGTAAATCTAGGACTGCATCAAAATCCATGGATGGTGCATCGGAACACCCACGCAATACCCATGGAACGCCTGCCTGACGCAGAGTAAGACAACGCAGCGAGCGATTCGCACTGTGTTGCGTTACTCCTGATTTCTGAAGCCACTCAGGGCCCCGCCAGGTGACTTTGCGTGGCTTCATAAATTGCACTTTGGGCTTGCGTGGTGCAAGAGCGATGCAACTTCCCTTATAAATACGGCCGTTTGTGTAAGCAGAGCACGCCAAGAGCCCTGTACCATTTGTGACGCTGTTATCCATTCTGGGCACAGCTTGGCCACTAGTGTCGAGTAGGCCTGGGCGAAGCACTACGCTACGCTCGCGTAGTTTGTGAAGCTTGCGCAACTGCGCACTACGCGAGCTGCACGTAGCACAGTGCGAACACGCGTAATGTATTGCAGCGGTCCTTTTTTGCTTGCTCGCGGTCCTCAACGTCAAGTTGGCGACTGCGAGCAAGCAAAATGACATCTTGGTGAGACTTTTTCCTCGTCCGCGATCAGCAATATCAAGTTGCCGATTGCGAGCGTGGAAAATAAACCTCCCTGCGAGATTCTCAACGCGGGGAGGTCTGTTTTCTCATTGCGAGTGGTCGCATATGCTTGCAACTGCTCACGATGAGAAACTACCAGTCTGCGTTGAGAAAGCTCCCGCTCGAGGAAAAATCTCCTTGAGCAGCAGAAAACTACAGCTCGCACTGTGCAAGATGCCGTTTTCAATGATTGCACAGTGCTGGATGCTTGTCCGCACTGTGCAATCATTGAAAACGGCATCTTGCACAGTGCGAACATGCTACCACGCAGTTCGCGTAGTGCTATGCGTAGCTCGCGTAGTCCAAGGTAGTCAGAGTCCAGAGTACTGCACACAGCTGTCCCCACCCCTAGAAAATCACAGATTGAAGCAAGATCTTTCTGTGCAGGCGGCCCCCTGTGGAATACCTTCCCTAAGACTCCCACCTGTCCTCCACCCAGTCAGAAATATTTCGAAGCGTGGCTGTTCCCTCTCTGACCACGATGACGCGCAGTCACGCTCCGTCAGTGCGGACATAAGCGTGAGGGGGACACCTTACTTGATATAAATGTAAAATGAAAGTATCATGTGGTTCTACAGCTAGGGGAAGTGCCTGTCAACGCTTCTTCGTGAAGTATGCAGATGGCCTTCTTCCTCAAGGGGCTGGGTTACACTTTCGACCTGTGAAAGCGATAACATGTGTAATGGATGAGCAGCCCGGATTGTCAGGCTCAGCCTTTCATCACTGCGTGTTCATTAAAAGGAGTACCATCGAGTTGGGCACATCTACTTTCTGTAAATGTTCAGCGTGGACGGCTCTGGATTGGTTCACACGGCGACCAGGGATACGTGGGCCTATCCCAGTCCAGCACACGGACTGTGTTTGAGGAATGCCTCGAGCTGCCTGGGCCTATCCCAGTCCAGCACACGGACTGTGTTTGAGGAATGCCTCGAGCTGCCTGGGCCTATCCCAGTCCAGCCCACGGACTGTGTTTGAGGAATGCCTCGAGCTGCCTGGGCTGATGGGTAGAGCCAGGGCTCCCTGAGCCTGGCCAGAGGGAACCTTCGACATTATTCCGCTACTCGTAAGGCGTATACGACCTCAGCTTTCGAGTGCGAGGGAACCGCATGGAGGCACCACTATTGTGTGTGTGTTGCTTCATAAATGTGTCATTTCTTCACGTTACAACTGTCTGGCAAAGGTTCCCCTCACTAGTAGCAGTTTAACCTCCAGATACTGTAGCAGCCGACGCAAAGAGGACCGGTCAAACTCTGCAAAGGGCCATCCACTGTGCGCTTGATCCGTTTGAGCTAGAAACTTGTTGCTGTTGTTGAAATCTGCAGCTTGTGCAGTAGATGATGGATTATGCGGCAAATGCTGCAAACCCATATTTATGTGGAAAACGCCATGGTGTAGAATCAGATCATTTCAGCGGCCCAGCTCTCTGAACTCACGACGGACAGCTCTCAGCTGAAGCCGAGGCAGGGTCACCCTGTCACGACACCGCAGGGGCACAGAACTACACATGACTTTAGATATATCTCTGCATGCAGATTTATATCGCAGACATTACCCCAGGGCTTTAAGTGGGCCGGGTCTCAAGGGGTCTGAGCACCGGCAGTTTTTTTCAGGGGGCCTCGAAACGGGTCTCTATGGGGCTCTGTTTTGAGCCCTGGCACAGGCGGTCCGTTTTGTGTCCGGACTGCAGTTTGTTGCCACTGCAGTCACCCGCGTAGCTAGGGGGGGCGAGGGGAGCGGTCCGCCCCAGGTGGCACAATTTTAGGGGCGGTGGCATTTACAAGGTGCACTGCCACTTGCTCTTTACACGGGGGCCGCGCGGCACTGGTGGCGGCATTTAAAATTCATTTGGGGACACTTAGGGGCAGATTTATGAGGCCCTTGCGCCACGTTTACGCCGCTGTTGCGTCACGCAAGGCGGCGTAAACGTGGCTCATCCCTACGAACGATTTACAGCGTGACGCATCTAGGCAGATGCGTCACGTTGTAAAGCCCTGCGCCGCTTGTGGGCGTTCCGGCGCAGGGTGGGCGTTCCGGGGCAGGTGCGCCTCGCAAAAGTGGCTGAGTGAAATCTATGAGATTTCACTCAGTCACTTTTAAGCCAATGCTGCGTCAAAAGCCTGCGCCTGCTTGAAGCAGGCGTAGGTCTTGACGCAGCATTGTTAAAATGGGGCACCCCCGAGCCTTGCTGGAGCTGCATCACGCTTGCGACGCAACTCCAGCAATGCGACACATTTCCGGCACAGATGCGTCACGCATCTGTGCCGTTTTTGCACCATGGTGCGCCGCATTATAAATGCGGCGCACCATGGCTGGCGGAGCTGTGGCACACTGTGGCGCAGGTTAAGTGGCGCATCCCTGGGGATGCGCCAGTTAACATAAATCTGCCCCTTAAATTCTATAATTAAATTAATTATAAAGGCCGCCAGTGCCGCGCGGCCCCCGTGTTAAGAGAGCACCCTGCAGTGCATCATGCGTGTCCGGTCTTACCCCGACGTTTGAATCGGATCTGATCCCGTCCCAGGGCTGTCCGGTAGTGCATGAAAGCGCTTACAATGACGGCGGCGGCCCTAGGAATTATGATTGGCCAGCCTTCGCGCGAGTCATGCGCTCCACCACAACCACGGTTACGCGCTCACCTCTCGTGTATCATTAGAGGCGGGCCGGACCCGGGCAGCAAATTCAAATTGCCATGGCCGGGACCCGCTGTAACTCACGGACGGAATCTGCCGGCAGCCAGCCTTGCTTACACCTGCAGACCGGAGTCGATGGATGTCTTAAATTATACAGAATGGGGAATTTAAGTGAAAGGCCAGAATTCAGCCCTCGCAGTGACGTCAGGCTGACCCATTCAGCTGTTTATCAGATCCATCTGACTGTGGCACAGAGTTTGAACAGAGGTAAGGGAATGAGTGGCTATTGTTCAGATAAACTGTATTTTATGTGGATATGGATAGCTCAATGGGTTACTTGCAGTTCAGAAGTTACAATCCTAAAACAGGATAGTGGCCTATAAACTGACATCAAAGAGCTGCATATAAACCTGAATGGTATACTTAGAACTTTTTTTTTGTGTGTTTCAATATAGTTAACATTTCCCTACTCTTTCATTACTCTAATGTTGCTATAAAGAGTTTGTTTTGATGTAAATACATTTTAACCCCTTTAGCGCGTCGAACATTCCGCCCCAGTGCGGACGTTCGATCGCGCTAACGGGATTCGGACGTCCAACGGTCGTGAGCAGCACCAGCGAGGTAGCGCGTGCGACGACCGTTGGATGTTCGAAGCACGGAAGGGGTTAATCAGTAAAGCCAACCCCGCAAACACTGGGGTATACTTTCAATCCTGTGTTTGTGCTTCTCCAGACCAAATCTTAAAACATATTGCCCACCAGTATGGATGACATGTGATTCCTACACCTTGTAATCCTCATTGACTTATGTGACATTCCCTATAGAATGATTTACATACTTTTATGATTCATTATCTCTGCTTAATGTGTGCATGATGTAAAGTACTGTGACACCCTAAACTATGAGTAGCGCTATACAACCAATGAAATCGAATATGAGAGAGGGGCTACGGAGAGATGAATGACATGTTGGAGGGTGCAATTGGGGAATCCGAGTAAACGCTATGGAGTGATGAGGGGCACTGTTAGAGGGTAGCAGTGAGGGAATCCAAGGAGGAGGCCATGGGGGGCTGGGCTACGGAGCAATGAGGGGCACTGGTGGAGGTTGGCAGTGAGGGAATCCAAGGAGAGGGTCATGAGGAGGAGGGCCTTTGGAGAGATGAGGAGCGCTGTTGGAAGGTGGTAGTGAGGGAATCCAAGGAGGAGGTCATGAGGAGGAGGGCCTTTGGAGAGATGAGGAGCGCTGTTGGAAGGTGGTAGTGAGGGAATCCGAGGATGAGGTCATGAGGGAGAGGGCCTTTGGATAGATGAGGAGCGCTGTTGGAAGGTGGTAGTGAGGGAATCCAAGGAGGAGGTCATGAGGAGGAGGGCCTTTGGAGAGATGAGGAGCGCTGTTGGAAGGTGGTAGTGAGGGAATCCAAGGAGGAGGTCATGAGGAGGAGGGCCTTTGGAGAGATGAGGAGCGCTGTTGGAAGGTGGTAGTGAGGGAATCCAAGGAGGAGGTCATGAGGAGGAGGGCCTTTGGAGAGATGAGGAGCGCTGTTGGAAGGTGGTAGTGAGGGAATCCAAGGAGGAGGTCATGAGGAGGAGGGCCTTTGGAGAGATGAGGAGCGCTGTTGGAAGGTGGTAGTGAGGGAATCCGAGGATGAGGTCATGAGGGAGAGGGCCTTTGGATAGATGAGGAGCGCTGTTGGAAGGTGGTAGTGAGGGAATCCAAGGAGGAGGTCATGAGGAGGAGGGCCTTTGGAGAGATGAGGAGCGCTGTTGGAAGATGGTAGTGAGGGAATCCAAGGAGGAGTTCATGGGGGGCTGGGCTATGGAGCGATGAGGGGCACTGGTGGAGGGGGGCAATGAGGGAATCCAAGGTGGAGGTCATGGGGAGGAGGGCCTTTGGAGAGATGAGGAGCGCTGTTGGAAGATGGTAGTGAGGGAATCCAAGGAGGAGTTCATGGGGGGCTGGGCTATGGAGCGATGAGGGGCACTGGTGGAGGGGGGCAATGAGGGAATCCAAGGTGGAGGTCATGGGGAGGAGGGCCTTTGGAGAGATGAGGAGCGCTGTTGGAAGGTGGTAGTGAGGGAATCCAAGGAGGAGGTCATGGGGGGCTGGGCTATGGAGCGATGAGGGGCACTGGTGGAGGGTGGCAGTGAGGGAATACAAGGAAGAGGTCAAGTGGGGGCTGGGCTATGGAGCCATGAGGGGCACTGGAGAAGGGTGGCAATGAGGGAATCCAAGGTGGAGGTCATGGGGAGGAGGGCCTTTGGAGAGATGAGGAGCACTGTTGGAAGGTGGTAGTGAGGGAATCCGAGGACGAAGTCATGAGGTAGTGAGGCTTTGGAGAGATGAAGGGCTGTGTTGGAGGGTGACAGTGAGGGAATCCGAGGAGGAGGTCATGGGGGGATGGTGGTAGATACAGAGAGATGAGGGGCACTGGTGGAGGGTGGTAGTGAGGGAGTCCGAGGAGGAGGTCATGAGGGGGAGGGGCTATGAAGAGATGAAGTTGCACTGTTGGAGGGTTGTAGTAAAGGTATCTACAGAGAAAGAGGTCAGTGGTAGGGCGCCAATAAATAACTCTCCACATGCTCTGTATAAGAAGCATGTGGAATTGCGGCTGTTTGGAGAGAGCTCAAATAATACACCAGGAGAGAAGAATCACTAAAATCCATGCTGCTCACTCTGTCCCACATGGGACCTGGGCCCAGACTATAACAGGGTGTGAGGGCCCCTAACACAGATCTCAATTGCTTCAGGCCTATACCATAAATTCATAGTGTCATAGTGTCAACTGACTTAAGGACTCCGGCCGCCATAGTGAGCATGTGCCTAATAGCATGATTGCTAGGCAAGCCTCGGGAGAGCCTGTGCGACACACAGTCCGGCAGGTTGACAAATATTTTAAAGTATTAAAAAAAAATCACACCAGTATAATTAAGCGAGTGGCCCCGGGCTGCTGTGCGCAGCCTTCTACTACTGCGAGTTCAGATAGTTAACACTTACTTGCACTAGTTAATAGACCAATGTAAAACTAGCATTCCAATAATACATGTGAGAAATATTTTGGCCCGAAATTTGACAGTGAGGTGAGATTCAAAATTAGAGTCCGAGACTTAAGCTCACACAATCACAGGGCTGCGGATGCCAGGGGCGGCAACCTGAGGGATAGCCCCGGGCGCCACAAGCTCTAGCTACGCCCCTGACTGCAGTGCCACGGCCCAAAACAGCCTGCTAGAGACATGATTCGAGACAGCAGACACAACGATGTCCGCTACCCATACTACTCACTTCTCACTAGTGGAGAATTACGGCATAACTTCATGCCAGGTGAGCGTTGTGGGGGAAGGGAAATCCTTTAAGAGTCATTTTCTTTCTGCATTTCCCTTCTCTTTTTAAAACGCAAGAGCAGCAACATTGTGGTAGGGTCACCAGGGATTTAATTGGAAGCTTTTTCAATATTATATGTAACAAGCCAATATTGCTGCTCATTTATCTTATGCAACTGATAACGATTGAGAAAGCCAAGAGTACTTACTTGTTATAGGTATGATGTTACTTGTATCACATATTTAGATGCAATGACAGAAACAGCAAAATACATGTAGGGCGGCACACCATGCTAAGCCCAGATTTTGAACGTAAGTGATTTAAATCCACGCCCCTAATTACACTGGCCACGCCCCTTTGAGAGACCCCCCCAGTTTTTTCATCCCACTTAAAGCCCTGCATTACCCAGAGGTGCAAGAATGCTTTATAATATAAACTAACCATTACATAATCCAAGGAGGTTGATATATCAGAGTGTAAGAGCTGACCATGACATAAGGCACAGCATTACATGAACTAAAGGTGTAGGTAAATTTAAAAACCACAAACATTGGAGGACAGATGTAAAATGTGCGCAACAGGGTGTGGATTTGTGGATAGATGCATTTCAAGATTCCTAGGTTCCAAGGGGCAGATTTATGTTAACTGGCGCATCCCGAGGCGCAACGGCCTCATAAACCTGCCCCTATGGGTTCCTAGGTTTCGCACGGTTAGATCGGGGGGGGGGGGGGGGGCAGATCATTCGGGGTGGCAGCCGCAAAATTGTGGAATAGTCTCCCTTTGGAAATCAGACAAATCAGAGAGATTCTCCCTTTTAGAAAAAAAAGTAAAGACCTGGCTGTTTCCCAGGACATTGTGGTCATTCCCGGCTCTTGCACTCGCTCCCCCTCGAGTCACGGTTCAGCGCAAGGATGCCTGCTAGGTGATAGCGCGCTTTATAAATTGTATAATTAATAAATAAGATGGAGTCTAATGACAGGGGGTACTGCAGTACCTCTCAGGGTACGGATCAGTGCACAGACTCAACCAGTGACGTCAAGTCTGGGCCGGGGAGATCCGGGGTCTGGCAGCCGTGCCCTTCCCCCCAGACCGCTCTGCATCTTTTTCCCGCCATGTGCCATGCCACGTGCCATGCCACACTGCTGTAAGAGTTCGGAGAGATTGCTTGAGGTTTGGGGTTGGATTTTCTCTTTCCGAACAGGTTGCAGCCAGACTGTTTTTATTTAAGTTGCAATTATTTCTCCTTTAAGGTGCGTGCATTTATGATATATTCAGTTCGAAATAGTTGTAGATAGTTTTGTTGTCATTCGCCGCGTCTCTCGCCGCCCGGCCCTCATTGTGCTCAGGGTCACACTGTTCCCAAACTTCCCTTTGTGCACTTCGGCCGCTGGGCTCACTTCATTCATGTGTTGTGCTCATGATACTCCAATATCCAGAAACCAGCAACGCCTGGGCAGAAAATGCATCCAGTAAAAACCACTTGTATCTGGTCAACTGAAATTCCCCCCAAGAGGGTTCTCTGTTTGCTGTTATTAGGGCCGTTTCCGCGAGAAATGCGATCATACACCCCCAGATCTCAGCCCCGCCGAAGTGGGGTCCTCGTGCCCGTCCGATCATGGGCCTCCGAGCACCGAGGGGGTCCCCGCCGCCTCCTTCTTCTGCGCTGAAGTGTTTGGGCGGCGGATGAAAAGCAAACATGTCTCGGGCCTTTGTCCAGGAGATGGGATTTCTGCAGCTATTCAGATCGGATTAATGGAGGGGAATTCCCTTCTCTTGAGCTGAGACCTCGCAGCCGCGGGGGCCCTACAGAGATCCTACACGTTCTGGGCTGAGGCGAACAGGGAAAGTGGAGTTTAACGCCTGGAGCTTCAGGCACGAGGCGAGAGGCGAGGGTGGCCACCTGCTCTCCCTCAGATGACGTCAGGATGCCCACACTGCCTTTCTGTGAGTCTTCATCTGGAGATAGAGTTTGTGCTCTCATTTTCAGGTTCACCTTACTCTCGCGGCCTACCACACATCACCCCTGTCAGTGGAACTTTCACACTCACAAGCAAACAGAGCCGGCTTTAGGGCGGTGCGACCGGTGCAGCCGCACCTGGTTCTTCTGACTTTGGTCGGGGGCATTGTGTTTTAAAATAACTTGTGGGTTTAAAAGCAAGTGAACTTCCTTCTGCGTCCAGCCATTTTCTGGCAACAATAAAAATGTCAAGATAACGCTGGTGATTATTGTTACTGCTGGTGAGAGATCAGAATTCTGTTCAGTGGCAGTTTTGAGTCATCATAAAGAAGCACAGAGGGTTCATGTGCCTGCTGCAAAGAACGTGTACCATGCAGATCACAGAACTGAGTATGAGTGAACTATGAGTAGCACTGTAAACAAATGAAATGTATGTATGTATGAAAGGGGCAATGGAGAGATAAGGGGCATTGTTGGGGAGTGGTAGTGAGGGAATTCGTGGAGAGGGAGGTAATTTGGGGCACCAAAAACAGACTGTTGCACCAGGTGTCACCAGCGCTAACCGGCCCTACAAGCCATGGATGCCTGGCTCGCGGCCTACCATTGAGCCACGTGATCAGAATGTGGCCCCAAAGGCACGAGAAGGACTCATGGGCCGCAGTGAGAATGACCTCTGCCCCCCCCCTGCCCTGGTGACCTCACAACTCATCAGATATAGTGAGCCTACAAACAGCAGTGCAGTTCCACCATTCCCCAGTGTCAAGCCAGCCCTTACCAAATAGGGCGCACATGCCGGCGGGCAGCCCTGAAAATATGCGGCTAAACAACGTATTTTGAAGATTATTTTTGAAAAATAGACTACACCAAAACCACACCTTCTGGAACCAGATTTGGTGTTGACAGGGATGGTGTCCTAGACTAAAAAGTTGTGGCTGTGTTCTAAAAGTGACCCAAATACACACCAGTAGCACTGTGTAACCGAACAGCCGATGACACCATTGGTGTGGTCAAGATGGAGGTTATAGCTGGTAAATAGCGTGCATTTTCATGAGAGTTATTTGGAATTGTCGCTTCCTGTACAAGTGCACGTTCTACCTAAATACAGTAAGCACTGGGCAACGTTATTATTTATGTTGTGTTATGTTAATAGGGATTAATAAAGCGCACAGCTACTCAGAAGATTGTCCCAGTGCTAGCAGGGCAGTAAGGGCCAAAGTAAACGCGAGCCAACGGGCGACTGGATCAAGAGCCAGGGTTTGAGCATTTTCTGAACCAGCCCTTCATCCTCTGTGTAGTATCAAATGGGGGGTATACCCAAAGCGAGTCACTGGGACCTGGGTAGTATTAGCACTAAGAGGGAAGGGGTCCCAGTTTCAGAGGAGAGATTAAATATACATACAATTAAGTCCAAAAAACAGAAAATGCGTCTATAATGTTTTATTCACATTATAGAACGGACCAACAGATATAGTATCAAACATTGTAAGTTTCAAAGAGGTTGTAATGGTGCCCCTGAAGGTAAGGAGGATGTGAAATAGTGAGGGTAGTGTAGGTAGGGAATAGTGACAATAAAAGCAAGTATTTATCAAAAATAGCAAAAATTCAGTAGTCAATGTGTAACAAACTGTCATAGATCAACACAATATTTCATGGTACACATGCCCCACGTTCCATGGTATGCAGAGGTAGTGGGTAGGGGGGGCTGTGTATTACACGGGGGATTTGTTGACGTTTCGACCCCAGAATAGGCAGGAATCAGTGAAATCCTTGCGTCAGGGTCTTCATCAGGACGAAGGGGAATGGCGCTAGCAACCTATTAATAATGAATAGTGAATACAAATTATTTCTCTATTTGTTAAAAATTGTCATAGTTGCAACATTTAGAGTAAGTGTGAACACACCGTGTTAAAAGCATACCTGAATTAATCAGTGCTTAATGGTCAATGATCAGGAAGAATCCGCAGAGAAAACAATGCTTCCTACGGAAAGTACCAACAATGTGTAAATCCGTAATCAAAAGCTTGAATAAATTCATAAGGGATATAAAATTAAATAAGGCTTACATTGACTCCTAAATCGGGCGTTCCGGCATGGTAGGAAAGGTGGATCCGGGAGCGTTGGGCACTGAGGATCACTCAACGTATCTACACAATAAGGGAAAATATTCAAGTATGGCCGTAGCACATATATGGAAGAAAAGGTATGGTCAGGCAGGGAGACGGCTTACCGAATATCGTGAAGAAATTCTGAGCGTCCCCGTTGAAGTTACGAACCTCCGCGTGGGTCGGGAATCGTAAACTAGACAAATGACAGAGAAAGTAGCAGTGTAATTACTGTGGTGATCTGAATCAACCAAAACGATTCCAGAGTGGGAAGCGGGGGACCGGTAGACTTACCGATGTTTGATTAGACCGGCGTCTCTACGGGAGCCTCGAGGCGGAATGCCGAACTTCCTGATATGGTCGTAGTCATGGTAACACCAGCACCACGTGACCAATGAGGCTGGAAAAAAGACTCAGTATGTCTTGTATTACGGGGAGATAGCGAAAAATTATTGCTAAAAGGGAATGAATCAAATATAATTAAAAATAACTGTGGAATCGAGTAAATGGAAAAGTCGACAGGGCGACTGTCAGATTCATACAGTGAAGGTGATTAAAACTCGGTCAGATCGAGTTCGTCATGTGTTGTAGGTATATACAGAGACCAAGGGTCCCTACAGGGCAAAGTCCAGGTGGAGGACACAAAATGCCATTTAGGAGGAGTACCCCAGATGCATGATATTGAACACATTATATTATAACACAATATAACCATATCAATTATTGAGGTGCATATGAGATGTCAAAGACAAATTGGCACGGCGTACCTATCACATGATGGTAAAGGCCACGCTGGCTGGTCAGAAATGTATTAAAATTAAATCCAGATATTGGTTGAAACAATCCAGTACATGCTAGAAGGTAGAGTCATAGGTGTAACTGTCACTGATTCCTGCCTATTCTGGGGTCGAAACGTCGACAAATCCCCCGTGTAATACACAGCCCCCCCTACCCACTACTTCTGCATACCATGGAACGTGGGGCATGTGCACCATGAAATATTGTGTTGATCTATGACCGTTTGTACACATTGACAACTGAATTTTTGCTATTTTTGATAAATACTTGCTTTTATTGTCACTATTCCCTACCTACACTACCCTCACTATTTCACATCCTCCTTACCTTCAGGGGCACCATTACAACCTCTTTGAAACTTACAATGTTTGATACTAAATCTGTTGGTCCGTTCTATAATGTGAATAAAACATTATAGACGCATTTTCTGTTTTTTGGACTTAATTGTAAGTATATTTAATCTCTCCTCTGAAACTGGGACCCCTTCCCTCTTAGTGCTTCATCCTCTGTGAGCCTGAGTTCTAAAGGTAGGTAATTCCAGCACACTGGACCCAAAAGAGAGAAAGACCGCCCGGCGGCTTTTGCAAGGCAGACGTCTGGGCATCGTGGCCTAGTGTCAGGATCCTTGGTGCTCTTCGGCATCTGGGTGATGCTCAAGGGGTCCACCTCCAGATCTCCCCAAGCTCTCTTCCAAAATATTACCCAGAGCTTAGAGGTGATCGGGCGAGGGAAAAAAGGATGGGCCAGGATGGTGCTGCGCGGGTTGAGACAATCTGAAACAACAAAGAACAGCCTGTTACTACAGGTCCATGACCCCTCTCTACTCTACTAAACTCCGTACTGCCTTCCCACGTACCTTGCGGAAAATACAGCGGGGGTAATCACGGAAGCTGTCGTCATGTAATCTCTCCTAGTGTGGAACCCCAGGGGATAGCCTACAAAACACAAGCACAGATTATAACCACGTTTCGCATTCCATTCTTCTCCCCCTCCTGCCCTAAGGTGTCTCGTTTTCGTACATACCAAGTTCACACACTATGAGACCCTACGGTAAACGTCCAGCCTTCCGCGTGTTAGAGGAAACACCGCAAGGATTGTGCTTGGTCCCCAGATCCCCTTCTGTTACTTCACAGAAGCAAAAGGACTGTGTCCATAGTCAGCAGCACCAGAGCCAAAATAATAGAAGAAACAAAATAAAGATAAACAAACACTAAGAAGGTTACCAGTAAACGAGGAAGTCCCTAGTCACCTGGCCGCCAACAATCAAGGGAGTCTACAACAGTTATTGGGCTCCTATGTCGTGAGGTCAATTAGGCAGACTAACTGGGACTGCGCCTCCGCTCCGATTACTAAACAACAGTTCAGCGGCAACCAAAAGAAACACTCACCGCAGTAGCGAAGGTCAAGCACAGGAACTTACTTCCTCCTGAATGTTTCTCCTACCGGTTTCCGGTTCTCGCAGGGTAGACCCCCCTTAATCCAAAGAGACTGGAAACCCGGTGTCTGTGTCTTCGCGTACCAAACGGCGAAGCACCACAGCACATACACGGCGTTTCAGCCGACACGCTCTTCTCCCTTCCGATGGCCCGAAACGTTACCGGTGACTGTGTCTTCGCGAAGGAACCTGCGAAGCACCACAGCTCATACCAGCACAACAGACGCCTCAGAACTCATAAACCGCAACGCGGCAACCACAATCGTCCTGAACAGAAAAGGCTACGTAAGGAGTGTCCGTGTCTTCGCGGAAGAAACCACACCACAGAAGAAGCACCACAGAACGCCTCACCATATAGCGGGCAGCCTCACCGCTAGATTATCAGCAACAAAATCCAATACAACCCGACTTAGAGATGGTTATATAGTCCCCGCCTCCTTATGACTGGGACTCCTGGGACTCGTAGTTCTCAAAAGTTAGGCAGGCGCAATACAGCTTCGGATTCAGATCCTGGCAGTACGTCCTCCTCCCAAGCGCCTCCTAGAACCTGGCTTCCCCGGGTTGCGAGCGTGGAACAAGCGCACAGCTCTCGGAGCATGTACCCCCGTGCACGGCTCCCAGGAGTCCTCCTCCGAAGAGTACCCTTTACAGGAAACAAGGTACCAAAGACGGCCCCGGCGGTACCGGGAATCCAAAATCCTGCGTGCTTCATATTCCAGCTGGCCGTCCCTTACCACCGGAGGGATCGCCATCCGTCGCCGGCCAACTGCTGGTTTCAGAAGACTACAGTGGAAGGCCGGATGGATCCGCAGAGAAGCAGGCAGCTTCAACCGATACGCCACCGGGTTCACTTGACGGAGAACCGTATATGGACCAATGAACCGTGAGAGGAATATGCTGCGGTATCGAAACCTGATGTTCTTGGTGGACAACCATACCCGACCCCCTGTATTGTACTGAGGCCCAACCTGTCGATGAAGATCTGCCCATTTCTTATAGGTCAGTTTTGCCTTAACCTACTCCGCATGAATTCGCTTATGTACCTTCAATAAGTCCTTAACTTGAGCGTGCACCAATGGGTGGTTCTTTACCTCGCTCGGTATAGTTAAGGGCAGAGTGTTGGCATGGTAACCTGTATTGGCCCTGAAAGGTGTTTCTTTTATGGAACTATGCCAGGAGTTGTTGTACGTCAGTTCCGCCAACCACAACAGCGACACCCATGAGTCCGAGGCCTCTTTCGCATAACATCTCAGGAACTTTTTTAGGGTCTGGTTTAGTCTCTCAGTTTGGCCATCAGTCTGTGGATGGAAACTCGTTGACAATGCTACCTCCACCTGTAATGCACTACACCAAGCCCGCCAAAACCTGGCGATGAACTGTGGACCTCTGTCTGAGATAATGATCTTGGGAAGGCCATGTAACCTAACCACCTGTTGAAGCAACATTTGGGCTGTCTGTGCAGCTGTAGGTAAGTTCTTGCATGGGAGAAAATGTCCTGCTTTGGTTAAGCTATCCACAACCACCAGGATCGCATTGCATCCTTGATCCAAAGGTAGCCCTACAACAAAATCAAGACTGATGGTCTGCCAAGGGCTGGACGGAGTGGGCAACGGCATCAGAACCCCCTTGCCTTTACAGTTCTCTCCCTTGGCCCGAGCGCAGGTATCACATAGGGAAACCCATGATTTCACGTCCCTCGCCATGTTTTCCCACCAGAAGGACCGTTGCAGGGACAAATGTGTTTTCTTATATCCAGGATGTCCTGCCAACACTGCGTTATGGCACCAATTGAATGCTTTCTGTTGTACCTCATGTTGTGGCAAATACAGACGGTTGCGATATAAGGGGATGCCATGCTGAAGAGTGCGCTGTTTGCCCTTCGTGGCCCATTCCTGCCACTGTGCTAAGGTATAATGGTTCTTCACCTGATCCATGAATTTGTCCACGGTGACCACACACAGGACCCTCTCGGGTGAAATGATAGCCTCGGAAGTGGCCAGACGCGAGTTTTCTTCGTCACTCAGCCTTGATAGCGAGTCCGCTTTTCTGTTGTCGGAACCAGGGCCTAAGGTTATCACGAAGTTATATTACGCAAAGAACAAGGTCCACCGCATCTGTCTCTGCGTCAGATGTCTGGCTGTTTTCATGAAATGCAGATTGCGATGATCCGTATATACCGTAGCCGGATGTAGAGCCCCCCACAAGTAGTGTCTCCATTCCTGGAAAGCTCTTTTAATCACCAGGAGTTCCTTCTCGGCCACGGTATAATTTATCTCGGCCTGGTTCAGTTTTTTGGACAGGAACGCCACCGGGTGTAACTGTCCTGTCTCCCGCTCCCTTTGTGACAGGACTGCGCCTATCGCCACATCCGACGCGTCGGCTTCCACAATAAAAGGAGAGTCGACCTGAGGGTGGTGTAGTATTGGTGCAGAGCAGAATGCTTCCTTGAGCTGCACAAAAGCATCCATTGCTTCAATAGTCCAAACATAGGAAACACCTTTCCTCAACAGCCTGGTTATAGGGGCTGCCAACTGTGAGAAGTGTGCAATGAATAATAATAATAATAATAGGGAGATTTGTAGAGCGCCTGGTTACGCGCACCGGCGTGTCCCCGCGCTATGACAAGTGGAAGTGACAGAGTCAGATGTTCGGAAGCAGTGCAAGTCTAGCGGAGAAAGAGATGGGTTTTAAGTTTCCCCCTAAATCTGGATTCGGAAGGTTCCTGGCGCAGCTCCGATGGCAGGTCGTTCCAGCCCTTGGCTGCCAAATACCAGAAGGACCTGCCCCTAAGGGTGGGCGTAAAATCCGTTTCGCGGGCGAATTTGCGGATTTTCCGTGATTTCGCGATCCGCGAATCTCGCAAAATCGCGGTAAAATCCGCGAATCAGCGGGGACGAATTTTCAGCCAAGCAAGGGTTACAGCAGCAGGTGCAAAAGTTGAACCTAATTTCTTTGTAACCTTTTACAAAAGGGTTACAAACAAATTAACTTCAACTTGGACACCTGCTGCTAATTGCTAAACTAAACTCCTTACTTCCTTCCCACGTACCTTGCGGAAAATACCGCGGGGGTAATCACTGAAGCTGTCGTCATGTAATCTCTCCTAGTGTGGAACCCCAGGGGATAGCCTACAAAACACAAGCACAGATTATGTTATGTTATGTTATGTTAAAATTTTATTTTTATAGCGCACGGCTACTCCAGAGGAGTGTCCCAGCGCTTTATCGGGGCAGCTCAGTAAAAAACATAATATCATAAAACAGACACCAAACAAGAGAAAAAAGAAACATCCTAAAGGTTAAAAAGCCAGGTCTTAAGGCTCTTCATAAACAGAAGGAGATTAGAGGAAGACCGTAGGTCCAAAGGCAAGGAGTTCCATAACTGAGGGGCCCTCAAACTAAAAGAGCGTCCCCCAGTGCGAGCCTTCCTCACTCGAGGAACCACAGCCAAAAACAAAGATTCCGACCGCAGTGATCTAACTGGGCCATAGAGAGCCAGTCTACGTTGTAGGTACTTTGCTCCGGCGCCAAATAGCGCTTTGTGCGCCAAGGTCAGTACTTTAAACATAATCCACTTCCGGATGGGCAACCAATGGAGCGATCGCACCAGACCCGAGGCTCTCGCTCGCCTATGGAGACCAAAAATAGCACGGGCCGCGGAATTCTGCACAACCTGCAGCCGCTGAACAAGATAGTCCGGAAGACCTACATAGAGGACGTTCGCATAGTCCAGTCTGGAGCCTATTAAGGCTTGCACAGTGATCTTTCTATGCTCTTCTGTTAGCAGAGGCAGGAACTTCCGGAGCATCTTAAGTATGCCAAAACAGGTGCCCGCCAGGCCAAGAATATGTGATCTCAGCGACAGATTATTATCAATCTTCACTCCCAGATTTTTTGCCACAAGCGATGCCTGGGCAGGGGGACACATATCTATTGGCCACCAGGCCTGCCAATCGGGGTCAAGAGAGCAGCCGAAGAGAAGCACCTCCGATTTGTTGGAGTTGGCTTTAAGGCTGTTCCGCCGGAACCAGCTGAAGACCATCTCCAGGCAACCCCGGATGTTCTCTCCATCAAAAGCTTGATCTTTCCCACACGTGAAGAGCAATTGAGTATCATCCGCGTAGGACACGATCTGGGCCCCAAAGGACTCCAACAGTGCCGCCAAAGGTGTCATAAAGATGTTAAACAGAGTCGGGCTCAACACAGAACCCTGTGGAACACCGACTCCCAGTGGCGGCATCTCGGCGGAGCTCGGGGAGGCCCAGACCGTTTGTCGGCGGCCCTCAAGAAAAGATGTAAACCAATTGAACACCGTCCCCCTCAGACCAATGTCGTAAAGTCTGGAGAGGAGCACCTCATGGGGGACGGTGTCAAAGGCCGCCGACAGATCCAGCATGACAAGCATGGCCCTTCCTCCAGAATCCAGTGTCTCCCTGATGATCTCTGACACCTCCAGAAGTGCCGTCTCCGTACTTAAATTAGGGCGGAAGCCGGACTGCCATGGGTGAAACAGGTCATTGGATTCGAGAAAGCTAGAGAGAACGCCATGCACATGCTTCTCCGTGATCTTAGCCAACGCCGGCAGAAGGGAAATCGGCCTGTAGTTAGCCAAAACCTCGGAGTCCAACCCAGGCTTTTTGAGGAGGGGGATCACCATAGCCCTTTTCCAGGGAGAAGAGCGTGTCGGCTGACATGCTGTGTATGTGCTGTGGTGCTTAGCCGTTTGGTACGCGAAGACACAGCCACCAGGTTTCCAGTGGCTTTGGATTAAGGGGGGGTCTACCCTGCGAGAACCGGAAACCAGTAGGAGAAACATTCAGGAGGAAGTAAGTTCCTGTGTTTGACCTTCGCTACTGCGGTGAGTGTTTCTTTTGGTTGCCGCTGAACTGTTGTTTAGTAATCGGAGCGGAGGCGTTTCGCATTCCATTCTTCTCCCCCTCCTGCCCTAAGGTGTCTCGTTTTCATACATACCAAGTTCACACACTATGAGACCCTATGGTAAACGTCCAGCCTTCCGCGTGCTAGAGGAAACACCGCAAGGATTGTGCTTGGTCCCCAGATCCCCTTCTGTTACTTCACAGAAGCAAAAGGACTGTGTCCATAGTCAATAGCACCAGAGCCAAAAAAATAGAAGAAACAAAATAAAGAAAAACAAACACTCAGAAGGTTCCCAGTAAACGAGGAAGTCCCTAGTCACCTGGCCGCCAACAATCAAGGGAGTCTACAACAGTTATTGGGCTCCTATGTCGTGAGGTCAATTAGGCAGACTAACTGGGACTGCGCCTCCGCTCCGATTACTAAACAACAGTTCAGCGGCAACCAAAAGAAACACTCACTGCAGTAGCGAAGGTCAAGCACAGGAACTTACTTCCTCCTGAATGTTTCTCCTACTGGTTTATGGTTCTCGCAGGGTAGACCCCCCCCCCTTAATCCAAAGCCACTGGAAACCTGGTGTCTGTGTCTTCGCGTACCAAACGGCAAAGCACCACAGCACATACACATCATGTCAGCCGACACGCTCTTCTCTCTTCCGATGGTCCGAAACGTTACCGGTGACTGTGTCTTCGCGAAGGAACCTGCGAAGCACCACAGCTCATACCAGCACAACAGACACCGCAGAACTCATAAACCGCAACGCGGCAACCACAATCGTCCTGAACAGAAAAGGCTACGCAAGGAGTGTCCGTGTCTTCGCGGAAGTAATGGCGAAGCACCACAGAACATTCACCATATAGCGGGCAGCCTCACCGCTAGAGTATCAGCAACAAAATCCAATACAACCCGACTTCCGGGTTAGAGATGGTTATATAGTCCCCGCCTCCTTATGACGGGGACTCCTGGGACTCGTAGTTCTCAAAAGGTAGGCAGGCGCAATACAGCTTTGGATTCAGATCCTGACACCTAGTGGTTATTGGAGGATCGCAGCTCTCTCGAAGGATTGTAGTAGGACAGAGAGCCGGGCCCAGAGTGGAGAAGCGCTCTGTGCACCAGAAGAGACGTCTTGAAGAGAATCCGCTTCTGCACAGGAAGCCAGTGAACATTTCGCAAACATGAATAATGGCCCCCCCTTCTGGGCAGAAGAAGAGCGAGCCTTGCAGCAACATTTTGTACTGTTTATCCTTGCTGGGTAGAAAATAGAGAACCGTACAGGGACAAGACAAAGAGAGACACCGCTGATCTAGACCACTGCTATTTAATGCTCTCACTGAGAGCCACAGAGTAGGCAATTCATACCACTGATCTAAACCACTGCTAAGTATGTCTCTCACTGAGAGCCACAGGGTGGGCAATTCATACCACTGATCTAAACCACTGCTATGTACTGCTCTCACTGAGAGCAACAGGGTGGGCAAATCACACCACTGATCTAAACCGCTGCTATGTACGGCTCTCACTGAGAGCCACGGGTGGACAATTCACAACACTGATCTAAACGCCTGCTATGTACGGCTCTCACTGAGAGACACAGGGTAGGCAATTCTCACCACTGATCTAAACAACTGCTGCGTATGGCTCTCACTGAAAGCCACAGTGTGGGTAGTTCACGCCACTGATCTAAGCCACTGCTATGTACGGCTCTCACTGAGAGCCACGGGCAGGTAATTCAAACCACTGATCTAAACCACTGCTATGTACGGCTCTCACTGAGAGCCACGGGCGGGTAATTCAAACCACTGAATTAAACCACTGCTATGTACGTCTCTCACTGAGAGCCGCAGGGTGGGTAATTCACACCACTGATCTAAAACACTGCTATGTAGGGCTCTCACTGAGAGCCCTCGGGAGGGCAATTCACACCGCTGATCTTAACCACTGCAATGTATGGCTCTCATTGTGAACTGCTAGCATGAGCTCCAGATTCTAAATCTGGTTGTTCACTGCTATGATTCAGCAACAGTGGGTTTAAAGCTGTTGCTACGTCAGAGAGGAATTCCAGGCTGTTCATACAGGGCAGCCTATCACCACAGTGCTAGTGCAAAGCAGAGGACACATCTACGTAGGGAAGGGTGAGGCTACTTGTTTGTTTTTTTGTTTACATTTGGGACAGGGAGGAGAAGCTATGTTATGTGCAGCTCCCTAGTACTCCTCTGGCCCTACCTAGGAGTTGAAAGCAGAAGCATATGATTTTGGTGGCCATACATAAAATAAAATTATACATGGGTCAAAAGAGAATACTGGGAATGTTTTTTACCTCGGGGTTTCGAAGGACATGGGCAACTCGAGTTTCACTCCCATGGTCCATTTGATGCCACTCAGTACTCCTAGTGAAAAACATCACCATTGTCCACTTTTACCCACCTATAATTCTATATATTAATCACCAGAATGTTGAGTTAGTAAACCATGGCATGGACCTTAAGAACTGAAGAAGCCCTTAATTAATGTCCCATCTTTCTTGTTTCAGCAACTTTATGTACGTACAGACTTGGTTGACTTTTTCAAGAGTCACTGCAGTTCTATAAAACCTCTATATAGATGGGGTCTTCCAAACCTCGTCCAGGATGGGATAATTGTATGCCAGAGTTTGTGGACAGACACAAAAGATAAATTGACATGCAAAGAATCTAAACAGAACTCAATCATCCAATCAGGGTTTAGCCTGAAAATCCATCTTTTATCTGGCTCTCCAACATTGGACACCCCACACCATAGCTGCCTAGATGTCAGATTAATTATGTGTGACATTTTTATAATTTCAGTGTAATTATGAGTGACACTCAGTAACTATGAGTGACACTTTCTCTTGATCAAAAAAAAGCAATGAAAACGAGGAAAACATAAATATTAGAAATTACACCCATTTGAGCAAAAAAAATCTCTAAGATCTTGAAACTGCTGCAAAGCACTAGAAATTGAAGGGCACTAACACACTTGACACGGACAGTGTCTGAGGTATGTGTGCTTGTAGTTGAGGTTTGTTGCTCCGGACAGTGCAGCTCATTACACCTCATGGACAGTGTTTGCGGTATGTGTGCTTGTAGCCAAGGTTTGTTGCTCCGGACAGTGCAGCTCATTACACCTCATGGACAGTGTTTGCGGTATGTGTGCTTGTAGCAAAGGTTTGTTGCTCCGGACAGTGCAGCTCATGACACCTCATGGACAGTGTTTGAGGTATGTGTGCTTGTAGCCGAGGTTTGTTGCTCCGAACAGTGCGACAAAACGACACCTCATGGACAGTGTTTGAGGTATGTCTGCTTGTAGCCGAGGTTTGTTGTTCCATACAGTGCAGCTCACAACACCTCATGGGCAGTGTTTGAGGTATGTGGGCTTGTAGCCGAGGTTCGTTGCTTCGGACAGTGCAGCTCATGACATCTTATGGACAGTGTTTGCGGTATGTGTGCTTGTAGCCGAGGTTTGTTGCTCCGGACAGTGCGGCTCATGACACCTCATGGACAGTGTTTGAGGTATGTGTGCTTGTAGCCGAGGTTTATTGTTCCATACAGTGCAGCTCACAACACCTCATGGGCAGTGTTTGAGGTATGTGGGCTTGTAGCCGAGGTTTGTTGCTCCGGACAGTGCAGCTAACCACACCTCATGGACAGTGTTTGCGGTATGTGTGCTTGTAGCCGAGGTTTGTCGTTCTGTACAGTGCAGCTCACAACACCTCATGGGCAGTGTTTGAGGTATGTGGGCTTGTAGCTGAGGTTTGTTGCTCCAGACAGTGCGGCTCATGACACCTCATGGACAGTGTTTGAGGTATGTGGGCTTGTAGCTGAGGTTTGTTGCTCCGGACAGTGCGGCTCATGACACCTCATGGGCAGTGTTTGAGGTATGTGGGATTGTAGCCGAGGTTTGCTGTTACGTACAGTGCAGCTCATGACACCTCATGGACAGTGTTTGCGGTATGTGTGCTTGTAGCCGAGGTTTGTTGCTCCGGACAGTGCAGCTCATGACACCTCATGGACAGTGTTTGCGGTATGTGTGCTTGTAGCCGAGGCTTGTCGTTCCGTACAGTGCAGCTCACAACACCTCATGGGCAGTGTTTGAGGTATGTGGGCATGTTGCCGAGGTTTGTTGCTCCGGACAGTGCAGCTCACGACACCGCATGGACAGTGTTTGAGGTATGCGTGCTTGTAGCCGAGGTTTGTAGTTCCGTACAGTGCAGCTCACGACACCTCATGGGCAGTGTTTGAGGTATGTGTGCTTGTAGCCGAGGTTTGTCGTTCGGTACAGTGCAGCTAATGGCACGTCAGGAGCAAGGGCTGAGGTGTGTCTGTAGGGCAGATCATGTGGCTGAGTATTCCCTGTCTGTATGTCTGTCCGTCGGAGTAATCTAATAATTGTTTTATTAGTGCGAGAAGTGAGGTCAGTTTCTGTATTTTGTTAGTCATGCCTTGGCTGTGAAAGCAACAAATAGGCAGCACCAGTGAGTGACCTTTACTCAGACTGTTAATAGATTTGATGCCCCCTCTGGAGCCTGAAGATCCGCTCTGTAGAGATACCTGTGTATCTTCCTTCGTATCTGCGGGCCGACTGACACGTCCCCGCAGGGGACACTCATAAGAGGGCGGCCCCCTAGTGCCACAAGATGGCACACGGGGCAGCCCAGTGTTCCACGACCCTACTGGGTCCAGGACGTCACTTCCGTCCACGGAGGGGGGCGGGGAGAGGTATATATTCCTCCACCGCCCACCTCGCGGCCTCTTTGTCCCCTCACCCTGAAGCCGTTTCCCTCCCTACCGCTTACCCGGCATCTCCAGGGTGGGGGGTATGTGTTCTAATCCTTTTTATTTGTGTTGCAGGCAGAGTTACAGGGTGATCCAGAGGCGGAAAGGTACTCAGGGGTACCCTCTTCAGGAGCACAAAGGGTGCTGAGGCCTAATATCCCCAGGAAGTCTGTGCGGTGGACCCTGGGGTGCGACGGCGCCCCGCTATCCTGCGGGTGATTGGAAACCTGTACAACCGGGGGTCGCTTGAAAGCTCCGCCCCTCGTAGCGGGGGGCGTGAGCAAGAGGGTGGACCAATAGTTCACCGGAAGTGGGAGTGGCTATCCCTCACCACAACCGCTAAGCAACGATTGGCTAAGGCCACGATGCAAGTTGGCCCTTCAGGTGGTAGGAAGAGAGGGGCGGCTTGCCTTTGGATCGCCTATAAGATAACCCACCATGTTGGCATATGTGTATGCTAATAAACCTGCAGCGACTTTTAAACCAACAAAAAAGTTGTCTTGTCTGATTATTTATGCTTCATGTATGTTGCTACAAGAGGGCTGGTGAATGGGCCGATATTGACTTGTGTGATTTATCGGCATTCGTATGAGAGAAGGAGGCCCATGAAATGGAAAGTAAGGTGTCAAAACGAAACGTATTGATTTCTTGTGGGTAGTTTCGTAAACATACATTTGCGTTATTAATACAGTATCAACCTTTATAAAAGCATCACAATAGTAACAAACGTAAGCCATGGACTAATAAACAAAGCATGCATTTAGGATGAATACATTAATATTGTGAGGGAGGTTCTAAATAGCCACAAAAACGCAAAGCACAGGATAATATGCTCTGAAGAAGGGGTGATTGGTCTGTAATGCGATATCAGGGTCTGGAGAAGGGGTGAGAGTTCACCCAATAGCGATGGGCAGAGTGTTCATTTCTGGGATAACAGTGAATGTGATTGAGGCCTGAACGTTTTATAATTTGATGACATGATCTGGATAAGGTCTGAGTGTTCTGCTGTTGGATAACTGGGGCTCTAAAGAAGAGCTGCACGTTCTGGCATAGGGTATGCATGACTCTAGACCAAGGCTGAGTATTCTGTAATTTGATCGGTCTCTGGAGAAATGTAGTGAATATTACAAACCCAAAACACTTTGGGCCCGATGTAGGTAAGTTCATTTTACCACTTCTTAAATACCGAATCATACCGATTCGGTATTTAAGAAGTGGTAAAATGGAGGGTGGGGGATGTAGGTATTTCAGATTCGGTAAATATTGAATCTTTAAGATTCGGTATTTACCAATTCTGTAAATACCGAATCAGTAAAGCCCATTGTTTCCTATGGGCATTGAAGCCCATAGGAATCAATGGTCATTACCGAATCGGTATTTACCGATTCGGTAATTACCGATTTTTGCAAGGGTGCAGGGGGTGTCACTTTGACACCCTCTAGCACCCCAATTCCGGACTTGTGTGCCATGTGGCACACAGACATGCTCTAAGGGCATGTCTGTGTGTCACATTGCACAGGTGTGCATGCACAGATGTGCATGCACACCTGTATTCGGTATTTTACCACCCAATTGGATTGGGTGGTAAAATACCGAATCTTAAAGCCCTGTGGCACTCTGACATGTGCCAGCTACATCTGCATTTACAGAATCGGTATTTTAACGAGTCTGTATTTACCGATTCGGTAATTTTACCGAATCGGTAAATACAGAATCGGTAAAATACCGATTCTGTAATTGCATGCCCTACATCTAAAAACCCTAATACCGGTCGGAAACGGCCGAATTCGGCCGATTCCGACCGGTATTAGGGCACCTACATCGGGCCCCTTGTGCCCAAATCTGGAATCAGGATATGACATAAGAATGAGAGCAATGGCTCAGTGGGCTCGTGTCTTATCAGGTGTATTCTCACATGTGACAAGCTGTGAAGGACATACTACTCATAGGGCCATATGCATGAACACATTTTCCCATAGACACAACATGGGCAAAACCCTTTGATACATCTGACCCATAATACATTAAACAGCAAAGACATCTCAAAGTGCAAATCAAATATATTCTTGTTTGACCCTCGGTTAGTGCAACAATTAGATGGCGCAGTGGAGGCTCCGGCAACAAGGTTCAGGCAGCTAATCATGACAGAAATGCATAGTCTGTCAAAAACAGTCAGCACTCGGACTCGCTCGAGCAGCCGCAGCCTGCACGGGGCATTGGGCAAGCCTCGCGAGAGTGAGGCTGAGGCACATTATGGAGTTGTTCTAAACAGAAAAAGAAGTGTGTTAATTTTGTCTATTACGCTTTATTTTGTGTAATTTAAAAGCTGCACTCTCTTCAAACACATGGCGTGGCTGGTGCTGGCTTTGCAGTGACAGAGGGGGTACACACTTTAAATGAAATTAAAGATTTTCACTTTCTAGAAAAGTCCCAGATCTGGGTCCGACCACCTCTCCTTTCATCATGCTCTAAAATGAATAGCAGGCTCCATGCAGAGATCATGCACGCCCTGCACCGGAGAGAGGTCCACAGCGCTGTCTGTTAGCTGCAGCACAGAACACTAGTATTCGTGTGGCTGGTGCTGCACCCGTGGTGAGTGCAGCGTCATGTGTGTGTACGTGTACATTTGGAGCTTTAAGCATTGCATTTATGCCCCTTAATCCCGCCGGCAACTGAATGATTATGCCCCTTACTTGACTTTAAGACTAGGGCGGCACGCTTTCTTTTTGCAGCACGTGTACGTACTGCACCCGTTGTGACTGCGGTGTCATGTGTGCGCAGCATGCAGATTTCTTATTATTACCCTAATACCACCGGCAACTGAATGATTGATTATGCCTAGGATTTCCTGTTTTCAGTTTCTATATTTGGTAAATTGTGGTGTTTTTTTTTCAGTGTTTTCACGTGATTTCAATACCTTAAAAAACAGTGGTTATCAGGGTTACACATTTTTTCACCATTAAAAACAACACAAACAGAGTTTTCCAGTTTTTATAGAACGTTTTGCTGTTATTATTGCTTTCTGCACTGATAGTGCATGGTATATAGACAGTGTATGTGCAGTATATATAATGTCCAAATACATTTTTACAAATCAAACTTATTGTAGTGTACAATACAATACTTTTTCATTGAGTCTTTGGTCATGCACTCTCGCTCCTTCATGCCCATGTAAACTTTTATCTGTGAAAAGGCCCTCTCAACGTTGGCACTTGCAAAGGACAAATACAAAACAGTCAGTACACAATTTGCTAACTCTGGCCACTGACATTGCTTTCCATGCCAATACTGGTGCACCTGAAGATTGTGATTCTCTGGGACAGGCTCTGCAACAAATGCTTTGAACTGGGCGCATAAGTACCCAGAGTTATTGAAGCGGTCAAAAATGATCAGCACGTTAGAAAGTACGGAGAAAATTCCCCTTTACAAAATGGATCTAGAACTTGTGCAGAGTACCACAGTGTGGCTTCATTGAATTCAAATGCCATGGTTGGTGAAGGGATGTTTCTCATACATTGTAAAATAAAATCACCTGAATTGCTTCTTTACATTTGTTTGCTTACCAAGTGGCAAGCACTCTAACATGGAACAGGTTGTGGTGCTACAGTCACTAAAAGTGTCGCCCAGCCTACTCTCAAAGAGATGTTTCACATCTACACCAATTATGCTGAACACTTATTAGACAAAAGTGTTTTCAGACTCTAGATTTTTTATGTCCACTACAGCAGTCATGAGTTCCTGTAAAAATCAAAGAATGCAGTGTACTTTTTTTCCACATCTCTATCAATATGCGACCACAGATCATCACATTTATTGCCTTTGGCATCATCACTCAGCAGAAATTCTGTAAACAGTTGCCACATGGATAATATAGCATTCAAGGCCTGGCCTCCAAGACTGAGAACCACCAGCTAAATGACACAGTTGGAATGAATCTTTCTTTGATGGCACACAAAGCACAAAATGAGAAATATTTGTGTTTTAGTTCCTGTACATAATAAAACAGTGCACCAGAATGGTCTAATAAGTCAATAGCATTCTTCATTAACTCTGAAGATTGTAAAGATGCGTTCAGAATACCATCTAGCAAGTGGCAAGGATCTCTTGTAGGGAATCATTTCAGCTCAGTTATCGATTTTGACATGTCATCCCACAACTTTTTCATATACGTAGCGAAATCACTGTAAATGCCAACAATATCACTTCAATGTTTGTTGAACTTGGTATGAACATTTTGCAGCAGCATTCCAAGTGACACTGCTTTCCATGGGCCTCATTTATGACTTTTTGCCGTAGGGAAGCGCAGCAGGCCTTCCTGCTGCGCTTCCCTACGGCAAAAGAAAAGGGCAGAAATGCGCCGTATCTATAAGATACGGCGCATTCCTGTCCTTTTCCCCTGCGCCAGCGCACAGTGGGCTGCCTGCGCTGGCGCAGGCACCCTTGCACAATGGTGCCAGGGTGGCTGCATTGCGGGGAAGATTATTTTTGTACAGGAAGGGAAACCTTTCTGTACAAAAATAATCACAAGAGGCTTTTCCTCTTTCTATGTGTGCTGCAGAATGCAGCACACATGGAAAAAGGAAATACGAGGAGAAATAAAGACATTTCTCCCTGTTGCGCCTCCCTTACGCCTCCCCTGGGGAGGCGTAAGCTTTTGGCACTGCTTCAGAGTTACGATTTCTCGTAAATCTGGGGCAGTGTCAAAAGGCCATGGATGTTGCTGGGAACGCCCCCAGCAACACCCATTGCACGCCCCTTTAACGCAGAACACTGCGTTAAAGGGACTGATATTTATCAGGCAGCAGTACGCCACAAAAACTGGCGTACTGCTGCCTGATAAATACCACGCAGGCTTCTGCGCCACGGAACTTCATGAAAAGTGAAGTTCCGATGGCGCAAGGGGCCTCATAAATGAGGCCCCACGTTTTTAAAATTCTGGTATCATGGTTTCGCCAATATCACAGATGCTTGGTGACAGCACTCTTTTCACATATACCTGTTGTAGGAGAGTAGGGTCTGCAATCCTATGATCACCCAGATTTTTTGCTTTTGTTTCACTGGTTTACGACTTTCTCTGGCTGTGGGCCTGCCAATCAGACCCACAGCCTGGCTGTTCTCTTTCTAAATTATGACATGTACCCTAGGTGCATTTACCAATTGGTACTGGGCCACCTTATCAGACCCTGTAACTCAGGGCATAGGTGTACCCAGGGCTGCCAGGGGCTGCAGCATGTATTATGCCACCCCTGGCTGGCCTCTTAAATTTGACACAACTGGCTGCATGACAGCTGGGGCAAAGTCGTGTAACCACACTTTGCTGTAGGTGTAGTATACCTATACCTAACCCTAAAGTGGACACACAGATTCCTATCAGTCACTCCTATGGCAGGCCTTGACAATCCTGAAGGCAGAGTGCTTGGAATCGTGTGAGATGGTGCTCTGGCATGAGCTGAGCCTGTCTGCAGCTTGCGGAACCAAGTCCTAATAGCTGTTCCAGGATATCGCATACCATATACTCTTAAGTGCATTATAATCCTCGCGGTTAAATGCTAACTTTGGTATTGCTTTATCAAAACATGTCGAGTAAGGTGTCATACGAATTGGAATACTAACCCCTCGCCAATTCTGGCGACGGGGTTAGCATTCCACCCTTCTAGAGGGACACGACATGTATGTAACTGTGAACCCCGGTTAAAGTTAACTGAAGCCTCAGCTCCACAAAATGGATGCTGCCACCACAGACACGAGTCTGACCCCCTGCAGCTGGGAGTCCTTCCAGCGAGGGGAGCCTGGACAAAGGGTTTCCTGTCAGGGGCGGTGCTAGCACCGTCCCAGACATGGTTTTGTGTATCCTGGGTAGGCAGGGCTTTACAGGAAGGTGACTGCTGAGTGGCACCCCGGTGCTCACTACGCATAGGCCGGTCTGAACCAGTTCCAGGGGCACACCAGCCCCTGGCCTGGGGAAGTCCGGCATGGCAGAGGGGTGTAACCACCCCCCTCCTAGTCCCACCCATAGGCAGGACCTAGTCACCGGGTCAGCCCCCATTTTTAGTATAAAGATGGGAGCGGGCCCCCTGTTCAAATTAGATCATCTTTGGAATCAAGACACGGCTTTCTGCGAAAGGACTTCAAGATTTCTTCATCAAGATTCTCCCTTGTGGCTAAGGAGTAGTCACCCTGCATCAAGCGGGCACCATCCTAAAGAACACTGCGGTCTGCTGCAAGTCCTTCATCACGAATCCGACGACCCAGCTCGACGAGACCCGGCTTCCCTGGCACCTCTGACCTCTACTCACCTCTACAGCAAAGCTGAGAACCGTGAGTGCGACGAGACCTCGAGGGACCGACGATCGCCAAGACTGCACGACATCTTTACTGCAAGCCCACCGTGTCCTCCACGGGTGAGTGCTTTGGGGTCCGAGAAGCCCCGACCCTGCACAGCTCCAGCACCCAAGATCAGCCTCCCTGCATCTCCACGATCTGCGTGGGGCCCTTCTGCTGTTTGCTGTGCACCGCAGTGTTTGGCTACTAGCCGGCTGGCTTGTGGCCTTCTGAACGACGCCCGACGACATCACTGCTGCTGGTCTGGTTGCTCCAGACTGGCCCTTGCTTCCTTCTTGAAGAGAGGCACCCCGGACCCTCCTGGTCCACTCCAGACGCCATTTTAGGTCCACCGCGTGGGCTTGAATTTGCCAAGGCTTTGTTGCCCAACCCTGGGTCCAGCGACGCCGACAGCTTCTATCTTCGTGGGACAGCTCGATCCTCCTTCCTGGTCGCCGACAACGCCTCCTGGTCCGTGTGATCTCTGAGCACAGCGTCACCCACACGCCTTGTCGAGGTGGCTACCATCCGGTGCCCTCCTGGTGCCCACTGACTACTGGCTAGTAGTCTCGAACTTGGTCCCCTCTGCTTTCAGGTGTCATCTTCCATCGATCCAGGCTTGGATCCACCGAACTTTCTTCACTGGTCGCCTGCCAGCAACTTCTTTCTTCCAGGCTCCTGGTCCGTCAACGAGGATTCCCGACGTCTTTTGAGTCCTATGCAGCTGCAGCCCCTGGGCTAGGTAACTTCGGCATTTCGGTGCCCCAGTATAGCCTCACTATCCAAGGGTCAGAATCTACTTTCGTTTTCTCCCTACCAGGTCGGGTTCGCCCGAGAACACTAACTTTGCAAATTCTAGCTACCATAGACTTTGTCCCGCATCTCGCGTGAGAGTGCACACACTGCACCCGAGTCCCCTGGGCCTCCTAGAAGTAATCTAACGATTCTATAGTCAAGTCCTAGCGATTCCAAAGCCTATTATTACTGTACTTACCTGCTAGTAATTTCGCATTCCACTTTTCAAGTATATGGTTTTCCGTGCCCCTCGGGCATTTGTATATACTGTGCTAACTTAAGTATTTTTGTAAGAGATTTGGTTTGTGCTTAGTACCCTGTCCTCATAAAGAGTACAGGGCTGTTGTGATCTTTAATAAATAACTGTTTATTTTCATAACACTTGTGTGGTGTCCTTTCACTTGGTGTTCAAGGGGTATATGTGGTATAACAGCTGGCTTAACACGCCCTCTCGAGTCTTTAGCCTTAGACTGCTCGTATCCACGCTACTAGGATAGCTGGTCTATAAGGTTGACTTACAACCAATCATCAATAAGGGTTGCTGGACTGATACATAGTGTTCACTAGAATAGTGACCACTGCATATCAGGCCACCTTCTCACATTGGTGAGCAGCGGTTGGGATTTGAGCTTGCTGTTGTTTTACCACACGTATCCTAAGAATATCTTGTTGAAAGATCACATAAGTACTGTTAGTACATATAACTAAGCTTAGAATACTCTGAGTTCTACTGAACCAGCTGTTGCAGCTCCTCAAGGCTTAGCACACCTTGGCTGCAACTCTTAGCAAGGGATCAGTAGGTAAACACATAGTGTAGGTAGGTGCATCACTTACACCACACTAGAAACAGTATGTCGGACAAAGGAGGAAACACTGAGTCTCCCCTTGTGTCAGTTGACCCTCCACAGGTCATCCCTTCAAGATATACTGTGCTTAGCTTCCATGAGTTACGACAAGTATGTACCTCTAGGAAGATTAAGCAAGGGGCTAACCCCACCACCTCCTTTCTGATTGGTCTCTTGGAGACTTATGATGCCAGAAAAGCTGAGAGACTTCTTAGCTCTTCTAATCCAGAAGGAGGCATGCCTCCCCTTGAGGGAACCAGAGGTGACCCTGACCTCATCCACCTCTCAACTGAGAATGAAGATGTAGAGGAGGATGAGAATGAGGATCCCTCTGGAGATGAGGCAGACAAGGGACAGGTAGAAGTCATTAGACTAACCAGGTCCAACTTAAGCAAACATGACAGTGGTACTGGGGGACCCCTGGGACCACTATCAGGTCAGCTTAACATTGGGAATGGACGAGCCAGATCTCTGTCAAGAGACTCTGGCAGATCCCTTCAAACCAATGGCTCTCACAACTCTTCTCAAAGAGGGATGACATCCCCTCAGAGGAGAGTGTATGAAGCTAAAGAAAGGGCAGCCAATCTGAGGATTGAAAGGGAAGAACTTGCCCTGGCCAAAGAGAGGCTTGCCTTTGCTAGAGAGCAACAGTTAAGTGGGGTAGTCCCCACTGGTGGCAGCATTGTACCTAGCAATAGGGAAAGGAGTTTTGATACAAAGCACCTTGGTAAGATAGTGCCCCCCTTTAAACAAGGGGATGACATCCACAAATGGATTACTGCTTTGGAGAGGGCCTGCACTGTGCAAGGTGTTCCCCAGAGTCAGTGGGCAGCTATCTTGTGGCTCTCCTTTGAAGGTAAAGGCAGAGACAAGCTCCTCACCACAAGGGTAGAGGATGCTAACAATTACAAAGTCTTGAAGAATACACTGGTTGAAGGGTTTGGCCTAACCACTGAGCAGTACAGGGTGCTGTTCAGGGATACCCAGAAAACTCAGTCTCAAGATTGGTCTGATTTTGTAGATTGTGCCACTAAGGCTTTTGAGGGCTGGTTGCTGGGCAGTAAGGTTACTGATTATAAAGGATTGTATAATTTGATGATGAGAGAACAAATTTTAAACAATTGTCAGAACCAGTTGTTGCATCAGCATCTTGTTGACTCAGATCTGACCTCTCCCCAAGAATTGGGAAAGAAGGCAGACAGATGGGTTAGAACAAGAGTTAAACAGAACCAGGGCCAGAATCAAGGTGGTCAGAAGAAAGCAGACCAGAAGGGTAAAGATTCTAAGGGGGAACAAAATGACCAGAAGTCTTCGACAGGTCCCCAACAACCCAAAGAGGGTGGGGGTCAGGCTCCCCAAAAGAAGAAAGAAGGCCAATCTAAAAGGTGGTGCCAATACTGCAAAAGTAAAACTCACTGGTTTAGTGAGTGCACCAAGAAAGGAGGAGGGCAGACTCCTGCCACTGCAGCCCCTAAGGCACATGTGCCCCCTAGTACAGCCAGCAGTGGTAGTGCACCTCCCAAGGGTTTAGTAGGGTTAACCCTGGGTTCTGAGGGGTGTGACAACTTAGTTGGTACACTCACTCAGGCTGTCCTTGTCAGTACAGGGGATATGGATATGTCCCCTGACATAAGTCCCAATACTTTGGGCAAATACAGACAGACACCTTTCATTAATGGAAAAATGGCTCAGGCCTATAGGGACACTTGTGCCAGTGTCACAATGGTGACACCTAACTTTGTGGACCCTGGACAGATCATGCCAGGTACAGAATTCCTGGTGACCAATGCAAGCAATGTCACTACCAATCACAGTATGGCAATTGTAGCTTTCTCCTGGGGAGGGGTAACTGGCCAAAAGAAGGTTGTAGTTAGTTCAGACCTCCCAGTGGATTGTTTGTTGGGCAATGATTTGGAGTCATCACAATGGTCAGAAGTGGAGCAGAGGACTCACATGGAAATGTTAGGTTTGCCAGCACATGTGTTTGCTGTGACTAGGTCACAGGTCAGGAAATGCCCCACTGAACAGGTGCTGGATCCTGGAACAATGGACCAGACACCTTCCAAGAAAAAGAGCAGCAGGGTTAAGGCTGTGCCTTCCCCCTTGCCCCAGGTTGAGGATCAAGTCTCAGAGGAGGCTGACCTACAGGAATTGAGGGAAACTGAGCCCAGAGAGTTTGAACTTGATCAAGTTGAATTCTTGGGTTCAGGGGGACCCTCAAGGGAAGACCTGGGGAAGGACCAGTTAAGCTGCCCTTCTCTTGAACCCCTCAGACAGCAGGCTGCTGCTGAGGCTGCTGGGAACGCCACAGGTACCCACAAGGTATACTGGGAAGATGGACTCCTGTACACTGAGTCAAGAGACCCCAAGCCTGGCATGACCAGGAGGCTGGTTGTACCCTTGTCTCAGAGAGGTTTCCTACTTACCTTGGCCCATGAGATTCCCTTAGCAGGTCACTTAGGCCAGACAAAGACTTGGGACAGGCTTGTCTCACACTTTCACTGGCCTCACATGAATGAGGATACCAAGGAGTTTTGTCGCTCCTGTGTCACTTGCCAAGCCAGTGGTAAGTCAGGTGGCACAACAAAGGCCCCCCTTATACCAATGCCTGTGGTGGGGGTGCCCTTTGAAAGAGTGGGGATTGACATTGTTGGTCCAATGGAACCCCAGACAGCATCAGGGCACAAGTTTATACTGGTGGTAGTGGATCATGCCACTTAGGACCACCACAGCACCTGTGGTGGCAAGGGCCCTAGTTGGAGTGTTCTCCAGAGTGGGCTTCCCTAAGGAGGTTGTCTCTGACAGAGGTGCAAACTTCATGTCAAGCTACTTAACTGCTATGTGGAAGGAATGTGGTGTCAATTACAAATTCACTACACCCTATCATCCACAATGCAATGGGCTTGTTGAAAGGTTCAACAGGACCCTAAAAGGGATGATTCATGGACTACCTGAAAAGCTCAGGCGTAGATGGGATGTCCTGATTCCCTGCCTTCTGTTTGCTTACAGAGAGGTCCCACAAAAGGGGGTTGGCTACAGCCCTTTTGAACTTTTGTATGGGCATCCTGTGAGAGGCCCCCTGTGTTTGGTGAAGGAAGGATGGGAGAGACCTCTCAAAAAGCCTGCAACCAGCATAGTGGACTATGTACTTGGTCTCCGCTCCAGGATGGCTGAGTATATGGAGAAGGCATCAGAAAACCTTAAGGCCAGTCAAGAACTTCAAAAAGCTTGGCATGACCAAAAGGCTGTCCTGACTGTTTATCAGCCTGGACAGAAGGTGTGGGTGTTGGAGCCAGTGGCCCCAGCAGCACTCAAAGACAAATGGTCTGGGCCCCACACAATTCTTGAGCAAAAGGGAGAGGTCACCTACCTGGTGGACCTTGGAACTCCCAGGAGCCCCCACAGGGTGCTCCATGTCAACAGGCTCAAAGCATATGTCGACAGGAAGGACATGAGTTTGCTCATGGCCATAGATGAGGGACAGGAGGAAGAGAGTGACCCTCTCCCAGACCTGCTCACTCAGAATCCTGATGATGGGTCAGTAGATGGTGTTGTCTTTTGTGGCAGCCTCTCTGAGCATCAACAGAAAGACTGTAAACAGGTTCTTCAGTCTTTCAGACATATGTTTTCTCTGACACCCAGTCAGACCAATTGGTGTACCCATGAGGTTGACACTGGTGACAGTCTGCCAGTTAAGAGTAAAATCTACAGGCAGCCTGATCATGTTAGAGACTGCATAAAAACTGAAGTGCAGAAAATGTTGGAGTTGGGAGTCATTGAACCCTCAGATAGCCCTTGGGCTAGTCCAGTAGTTCTAGTGCCAAAGCCTCACACCCAGGGTGGTAAGAGAGAGATGAGGTTTTGCGTAGACTACGGGGGTCTCAATGCAGTCACTAAGACTGATGCCCACCCAATACCAAGGGCAGATGAGCTGATAGATAGATTGGCTTCTGCCAACTACTTAAGCACATTTGACTTAACAGCTGGGTATTGGCAAATCAGGTTAGCTGAGGATGCCAAGCCCAAGACAGCATTTTCAACCCCTGGTGGGCATTATCAATTTGTGGTAATGCCCTTTGGTCTGAAAAATGCACCTGCCACCTTCCAAAGGTTGGTGAATCAAGTCCTTACTGGGCTGGATGACTTCTGTGCAGCATATCTAGATGATATTGCTGTCTTTAGCTCCACCTGGGAGGATCACCTGGTCCACCTGAGGAAAGTGTTAGAGGCTTTGCAAGCAGCAGGCCTCACTATCAAGGCCACCAAGTGCCAGATAGGGCAGACACAGGTTGTATACCTGGGCCACCTTGTAGGTGGAGGCCAGGTTCAGCCACTGGAGAGCAAAATACAGTCAATCAGGGACTGGGCTCCTCCAACCACCCAGACTCAGGTTCGAGCTTTCTTGGGCCTGACTGGTTACTATAGGAAGTTTGTCAGGAACTATGGTTCAATTGTGACACCATTAAATGAACTGACAAGTAAGAAAATGCCAAAAAAGGTTCAGTGGACAGCAGGCTGTCAAAAAGCATTCGATGACCTAAAGCAGGCCATGTGCACAGCACCTATCCTTAAGAGTCCAGACTACTCCAAACCATTCATTGTCCAAACAGATGCTTCTGAGTTGGGTGTGGGAGCTGTTCTTTCTCAACTGAATTTTGATGGTCAAGACCAGCCCATTGCTTTTATAAGCAGAAGGCTGACCCCCAGAGAGAAGAATTGGTCAGCTATTGAGAGGGAGGCCTTTGCTGTGGTTTGGGCCCTGAAGAAGCTGAGGCCATACTTGTTTGGCACTCACTTCAAGATTCAGACCGACCATAAGCCCCTCTTGTGGCTAAATCAGATGAAGGGTGAAAACCCCAAACTGCTTAGGTGGTCCATTTCCCTACAGGGGATGGACTTTACAGTGGAACATAGACCTGGTACTGATCATGGCAATGCCGATGGGCTCTCCAGATATTTCCACTTAGAACAAGAAGACTCACCTGGTCAAGGTTAGCTTATTGTCCCAAAGTTTGGGGGGGGGGGTCATGTAGGAGAGTAGGGTCTGCAATCCTATGATCACCCAGATTTTTTGCTTTTGTTTCACTGGTTTACGACTTTCTCTGGCTGTGGGCCTGCCAATCAGACCCACAGCCTGGCTGTTCTCTTTCTAAATTACGACATGTACCCTAGGTGCATTTACCAATTGGTACTGGGCCACCTTATCAGACCCTGTAACTCAGGGCATAGGTGTACCCAGGGCTGCCAGGGGCTGCAGCATGTATTATGCCACCCCTGGCTGGCCTCTTAAATTTGACACAACTGGCTGCATGACAGCTGGGGCAAAGTCGTGTAACCACACTTTGCTGTAGGTGTAGTATACCTATACCTAACCCTAAAGTGGACACACAGATTCCTATCAGTCACTCCTATGGCAGGCCTTGACAATCCTGAAGGCAGAGTGCTTGGAATCGTGTGAGATGGTGCTCTGGCATGAGCTGAGCCTGTCTGCAGCTTGCGGAACCAAGTCCTAATAGCTGTTCCAGGATATCGCATACCATATACTCTTAAGTGCATTATAATCCTCGCGGTTAAATGCTAACTTTGGTATTGCTTTATCAAAACATGTCGAGTAAGGTGTCATACGAATTGGAATACTAACCCCTCGCCAATTCTGGCGACGGGGTTAGCATTCCACCCTTCTAGAGGGACAAGACATGTATGTAACTGTGAACCCCGGTTAAAGTTAACTGAAGCCTCAGCTCCACAAAATGGATGCTGCCACCACAGACACGAGTCTGACCCCCTGCAGCTGGGAGTCCTTCCAGCGAGGGGAGCCTGGACAAAGGGTTTCCTGTCAGGGGCGGTGCTAGCACTGTCCCAGACATGGTTTTGTGTATCCTGGGTAGGCAGGGCTTTACAGGAAGGTGACTGCTGAGTGGCACCCCGGTGCTCACTACGCATAGGCCGGTCTGAACCAGTTCCAGGGGCACACCAGCCCCTGGCCTGGGGAAGTCCGGCATGGCAGAGGGGTGTAACCACCCCCCTCCTAGTCCCACCCACAGGCAGGACCTAGTCACCGGGTCAGCCCCCTTTTTTAGTATAAAGATGGGAGCGGGCCCCCTGTTCAAATTAGATCATCTTTGGAATCAAGACACGACTTTCTGCGAAAGGACTTCAAGATTTCTTCATCAAGATTCTCCCTTGTGGCTAAGGAGTAGTCACCCTGCATCAAGCGGGCACCATCCTAAAGAACACTGCGGTCTGCTGCAAGTCCTTCATCACGAATCCGACGACCCAGCTCGACGAGACCCGGCTTCCCTGGCACCTCTGACCTCTACTCACCTCTACAGCAAAGCTGAGAACCGTGAGTGCGACGAGACCTCGAGGGACCGACGATCGCCAAGACTGCACGACATCTTTACTGCAAGCCCACCGTGTCCTCCACGGGTGAGTGCTTTGGGGTCCGAGAAGCCCCGACCCTGCACAGCTCCAGCACCCAAGATCAGCCTCCCTGCATCTCCACGATCTGCGTGGGGCCCTTCTGCTGTTTTCTGTGCACCGCAGTGTTTGGCTACTAGCCGGCTGGCTTGTGGCCTTCTGAACGACGCCCGACGACATCACTGCTGCTGGTCTGGTTGCTCCAGACTGGCCCTTGCTTCCTTCTTGAAGAGAGGCACCCCGGACCCTCCTGGTCCACTCCAGACGCCATTTTAGATCCACCGCGTGGGCTTGAATTTGCCAAGGCTTTGTTGCCCAACCCTGGGTCCAGCGACGCCGACAGCTTCTATCTTCGTGGGACAGCTCGATCCTCCTTCCTGGTCGCCGACAACTCCTCCTGGTCCGTGTGATCTCTGAGCACAGCGTCACCCACACGCCTTGTCGAGGTGGCTACCATCTGGTGCCCTCCTGGTGCCCACTGACTACTGGCTAGTAGTCTCGAACTTGGTCCCCTCTGCTTTCAGGTGTCATCTTCCATCGATCCAGGCTTGGATCCACCAAACTTTCTTCACTGGTCGCCTGCCAGCAACTTCTTTCTTCCAGGCTCCTGGTCCGTCAACGAGGATTCCCGACGTCTTTTGAGTCCTATGCAGCTGCAGCCCCTGGGCTAGGTAACTTCGGCATTTCGGTGCCCCAGCATAGCCTCACTATCCAAGGGTCAGAATCTACTTTCGTTTTCTCCCTACCAGGTCGGGTTCGCCCGAGAACACTAACTTTGCAAATTCTAGCTACCATAGACTTTGTCCCGCATCTCGCGTGAGAGTGCACACACTGCACCCGAGTCCCCTGGGCCTCCTAGAAGTAATCTAACAATTCTATAGTCAAGTCCTAGCGATTCCAAAGCCTATTAGTACTGTACTTACCTGCTAGTAATTTCGCATTCCACTTTTCAAGTATATGGTTTTCCGTGCCCCTCAGGCATTTGTATATACTGTGCTAACTTAAGTATTTTTGTAAGAGATTTGGTTTGTGCTTAGTACCCTGTCCTCATAAAGAGTACAGGGCTGTTGTGATCTTTAATAAATAACTGTTTATTTTCATAACACTTGTGTGGTGTCCTTTCACTTGGTGTTCAAGGGGTATATGTGGTATAACAGCTGGCTTAACACGCCCTCTCGAGTCTTTAGCCTTAGACTGCTCGTATCCACGCTACTAGGATAGCTGGTCTATAAGGTTGACTTACAACCAATCATCAATAAGGGTTGCTGGACTGATACATAGTGTTCACTAGAATAGTGACCACTGCATATCAGGCCACCTTCTCACACCTGTCACTATACCTTGCATTGATTGTTTAAAGTGTGAGATGGTTGGCAATTCACCTACTATCAATACTGACTCACTAGAAAAAGAGCTTATGTATCAAGAGGTTTTACTCATTCTCTGTGGGTAAATGTGATGGTACATATTGGGAAAGATTCTTATGAAACCAGCAACTTCATCTATCAGTGAAATAATCAAATGTAGCCAAAATATCAAATATGATTTCGATATTTCCTGATTCTCTTCAATTTATAAAATAATTAAGCAAGACCTAAAACATGCTTCTAAACCCTGCATCTTTAGACCAAAGACCAAAAAACTGAAACAAGCATTGGAAATGCAATAGGTCTCGCATTAGAAAAGTTGGAGCTCTTGGTCTTGTAAATGTAATCATTTTTTAACTTATGTTTATGTTTTTATAATAGCAAATGTATTAATTTTGTTATTGTACATGCCAATATTTATTGATTTTGCAAATGTGACACCTATAGCATTATTTAACATTTTTTTGTGACTTTTGTAATAAAGCTTGACTGTACATTCCACGATGGCCATTTTCTGAAGGCTAGTCATTGTTGCAAGAGGCGTGGGCTCCTTGAAGACACTTAAGAATAGATAGCACCCTTCATTCTAGTGCCACCTGCGTGCAATAGCCCCACGTTGTGCTGTACATAGGATTTGTCTCATCCACCATAAAAGAAAACAATCACATACCACAATGAAATGCTTTTTGACAACAACAACCTCATCGCTATAAAAAAACATGAGAGCAATTTATTAAAAGCCGCAGTACTGTGTGTCTTTAAAATATTCTGAAAGCTCGTCGACATTACATTGAAAAAACCCAGAATGCAATGCACGCGCATTATTGACTTTGGACCCTACTCCGGATCAATGTGAAACTGAAAGAAAGTGTCCCTGTGCTATCTTAATGAGCATTAAAATAACAATTTACAGGGCTGTTTGGAGGAATTGGGGGACGGCATGGGAGATAAGGTCATTTACAAACAAGATATGGCAATTACATATTATAAACCACTGCTTCTGAATAGCCAGTAGGGCTGCAGATAAGAGATATGCTGCATCTTAAAAGGGCCAGGATGAAGCCATTTGTATACTAGTGAAATATGAATTTTTTAAAACTGCATTTGGGCCTGTTAGGTATGGCTGGGGATGGAACAGGCACCTAAAAGGCTGGAACAGAATAAATCACGTTTGTGATGTGACAGCCAGAGCAGCTGTTGTTGGAACTTTGGAACTGAGTAGAGTTTTAGTGCTGGCTTGAAATGCTGTTGTTTTGAGCAAATTATTTAATCTCTCAGTGCCCACCATAAGTAAATGCATCCTTGTGTAATGTAACTGGTGCTTATCTAAAGCGCTACAATACCTTATGTGCGAGTTCACGGGATATAAAACTGCATAAAAAAATTAGATGTAGGGCTAAATATGAAACAATCACTTATCAAGCATTCACATACAATAAGCAGCGTCTTGTAAGTGTCGAGAAAAAGAGTGAATCGGTCAATTGCAAGCAGAATGGTGCTTCTAAATAAAAGCCTGGTAAACCTCAAAACATTCATTTTCTATTAAAAACGCAGAATTTAAAAGCAGCTGTAAAAAGGTCACGGCGAGTGTTGGTTTTGTAGATGGAAAGCAATTCAAGATTAACAATCAACCCAACAGGCGTATGAAACACCAGCTAAACACAAGCTTAGCTAAAACAGCGGAAAAATTAACAAGCCGGTACGTTAGAAGGGAAAGCGCTACAATACCTTGTGTGCGAGTTCACGGGATATAAAACTGCGTAAAAAAATTAGATGTAGGGCTAAATATGAAACATTTACTTATCAAGCATTCACATACAATAAGCATTGTCTTGCAAATGTCGAGAAAAAGAGTGAATCGGTCAATTGTAAGCAGAATGGTACTTCTAAATGAAAGCCTGGTAAACCTCAAAACATTCATTTTCTATTAAAAATGCAGAATTTAAAATCAGCGGTAAAAAGGTCACGGCGAGTGTTGGTTTTGTAGATGGAAAGCAATTCAAGATTAACAATCAACCCAACAGGCGCACGAAACACCAGCTAAACACAAGCTTAGCTAAAACAGGGGAAAAATAAACAAGCCGGTACGTTAGAAGGGAGACAAGCTCTTGGCATTGGTGTGGGGAGGGGGGAGGAGAAATGCAACACGGCCTGGCGGCCGTGAAAAGTGCGAAATGAAAGCCTTTGATGCAGCAGGCGGCGGAGCGGATGCCTTTCACGTGAAGCTGCTGGCGGCACCACGCTGGGGAAGCAACAGATGGCTGGCTTTCATGTGCACACGCTTTTTAGGTCAATGCGCTTGAGCATAGAGCTTGCTTTTCACGGGTACAGCATCAAATCGCCTGATGGTTAAGCTCTGGTTAAGCCCCAATATATCTCGCAAGCTCAATGCGCAAGCGCATTGACAGGCGAGACCTAAAAAAGGAAGAAGAAACAATATTTTAGTGACATCCCTAAACAACAAAACTCAAGCAGAATAATGTTAGCCCAGTCTTTCTTGCTGCTACCTTGTATAATAAAGTTACATTGCATTGACCCCTTCAGCAATAAATAAAAATTAAACTTTTGCTCCCTTTTTCCTTTCGTTGAATGGCATTTAGTTTGTGGTTGTGCAGGTGTTTTTTCAATGTTTATATGTTTACACTGGTGAGGGCTATTTCCCTTTCTGTGGGGTTTTATCAGTTATTATAGGTTTAAACCTGAAACAGGATAGCCTAATTATGCCACTCAGGGTTAGGCATACTTACTTCTTATTTTTTGCTGTGGGCTCAGCCAGCCCCCTGGTCTGGCGCTCTGCAGCGCGCATGCTGTCTGGCACAATCAACTCTCCAGCAGGTTATATAATTAATTAAACAGCCAGTGCTTCCCTGGCCACAGTGCTTGACAGATACAGCGGAGAAGGCGCTAATATGTGTCACCACATTTCAGTGCAGTGATGCAGACTATCACACTGGAATGAGTTGGTTTAAAGCCAGATGTGTGGTACTTGGAAGGACTGCCAGACATAGGTGATTATTTACTTTGTATATCCTGCTAAATATTCAAATTAGAGCCTATGATGGGGTGTGACATGCCCTTCTGTGAAACTCACCTGGTTAGGTGGGACTACGTGCTTCTCTGTCGCCCAAGACAATAGCAGTGATAGAATGTCCATAGGAAAACTTTTCCCTCAGAAGTCCAAATTTGAAATATTATACGTTGCAGGGCCTTTCTTTGGAACTTGTTTGCCTACAGAAAACATTTACATAACCATCTTCGTTCTTCACTGCTTGCAAAGTGATCACACATTTGTTTTGAATGCACGAGTAGCTTCGTTCACATGCTCAGATTTGCTTACAGAAGTGCATTTGAATTGCCATCAGGGCATATAATAATAAAAGCGTCTGTCATTGTCAGTAATGACATTAGCCCTATTCAACTATGTCCTCCCGCAACTAAATGTAAACAGGGCCCAAGCCTCAAACAGCAGGGAGTCTTTGATGTCAGTGACTTCTTGTAATGTACTCTACCAACTGAAAGCTTGCGTCTTTCATTTATTATTATTGACTACTTTAAATTACATCTACAAGCAGGTATTTTGAGTGCAGCCACAAATCTTCTGCGGTAAACCATTCTAGGAGCTGCACATTCATCATCAAACCACAACTGCTTCCTAAATGCAGCATGTAATGTTGTTATGTTATGTGTATATGTAAAGCGTGCTATCACCCACGAAGTTATCTTGGCGATCGCGTGAGAGTGCACACTCTGCACCCGAGTCCCCTAGGCCTCCTACTAGTAATCTGAAGGTTCAGTAACGTAGTCCTAGCGATTCCAAAGCCTATTAGTACAGTACTTACCTGCTAGTAATTTCGCATTCCACTTCCATAGTATATGGTTTTCCGTGCCCCTCGGGCATTTGTGTAAATTGTGCAACTTAAAGTATTTTCATAAGAGTTTTGTTGTGTGCTTAGTACCCTGTCCTCATAAAGAGTACAGGGCTGTTGTGATCTAAATAAATACACTGTTTATTTTCATAACACTTGTGTGGTGTCCTTTCACTTGGTGTTCAAGGGGTATATGTGATGGTATAACAGCTGGCTTAACACGCCCTCTAGAGTTTAGCCCGAAGACTGCTCGTATCCACGCTACTAGGATAGCTGGTCTATAAGGTTGACTTACAACCAATCACCATAAGGGTTGTTTGTACTGATGCATAGTGATCACTAGAATAGTGAGCACTGCATATCAGGCCAACTTCTCACAGCGATGAACAGGTGTGTGTGTCTAGCCGTACCTATTGGTAGGTTGATTCATCGAAAAGCCAGGTGTTCAGCTTCTTGCAGAATTCAAGAGGAGAGGAGGAGGCTCTGATGTGGATTGTGAGGCTGTTCCATGCTATAGGATTGATGTGGGAGAACACCTGTTCTTCTGATCTGGTTCTGTGAATGTGTGTGAGTAGGAGTCCTGCGAAGCGCAAGTGCCTGGGTGGTTGGTGGAAGAAGATGCGACTATTCAGGTAGGCGGGCCTGAGTTGTGTAGTGGCTCGAATGCATGTGTGAGGAATTTAAATTGAGCAAGTTTGTGTATCAGGAGCCGGTGTACTTCCCTGAGGTGTAGTGTAATGTGAGTTCTCTGTGAGAGGTTGAGGATGAGTCTGGCTGCCGAGTTCTGGATGGTCTGTAGTCTTCTGATGAGTTGCTTGATGATCTTCATGTAGAGGGTGTTCCACAGTCCAACTCGCTGATGACCAGGCCCTGAGTGACAGGTTTTCTAGTGTCATGCAATCCTTCTGCAATTAACTTAGTCGCAAATCATCTGCCAATTCAGACTAAAATCCACATAAGGGTGCATCTTCTGTTATGGAATTTTTTTCCAAACACTCCCAATATTAGGTTTTCTTTGCACATTATAAAACCTCTGATACTTCCTTACCCCTCTTGATTCTGATCCTTTTTAGATATATAATATAAGCACAGCCAATCGCTGGCTTCATTATACAGAACAGAAGGCACTTGATCACTGCAGATCCAGTAAAAAATCCTGAAGTCTAGAATAACATCCACCAAACTTAAAGATACTGTCCAGTAGTAAATCCTACATCTTCTCTGCTCCTTCATATAACTAAAGGGGTCTTCACAGAGTTAAGTAGTGAATTGTTAAAAGTAGGGAACTGTTCACTGTGAGCAGGCGTCTTTATCCCACCTACACTACATCCTTTGCAGCACCTACTGGTCAGGTACACAGAACATCTCTCACTCATTTATTATGTATGAGTAGGTGTTGTCCACTGAGGAACCACTAACCTCAAAACGTAATGTCTTTATTAAAAGAGGGTCAGGAACACCAGTGTAATATTCCTGCGTCTGAAATTACCCATGCCAGGTGATGCTCAGGGTCAGCATTCTAAAGCTGATCCTCAGCATCACCTGAGAAATAAGGGGCTGATTACTATGGTGGATGGACTTCAGACATCTGCCTTCGTATCGGGGATTGGGACAGCCCGACATGATGTTGGTGGTCCCATTGCAGGCATTACAATGCAACCGCCACCATGGCGGTCGCAATGACTTTATTTTACATTGCAGTGGGTGCTGCAGTGAGCAGCACCTGCAGTAATGTAAATATGGGACATCTTACATTTCCCTGCACTACGTGGCAGGCACCATGCGGTGCCTGCCGCATGGTACAGGGATATGTAGGGGTTCACCATAGGTGCCCCCCAACACCCACAACGAAGGGCCAGTGGGGTGGGGCCCTGCTATGGGCCCCCAATGTCCCTTTCCGACAGCCTGTTTATGGTGGGTAACCCGCCACAACATAGCTGGCGGAAAGGGACATTGTAATCCCCACGGTGGTGCCTGGTGGGTACCGCCAGCATTGTAGGAACTACGAGCCCCTCCGCTCCATCGGCGAGCTCAAGGAGTCCGTCGGATGTGTGGCGATCGGTCTTTAAGACTGCCACACGTCCGCCCACCATCATAATATGGTGGACGGTAAAGTTGGTTACGAAAGCGGAAGACCGCCACCGACTGCCTGCCGGTGTCAGTCTCCGCGACAATGTGATCAGCCCCTAAGTAATTACCGGAGGAATCATGTTGCTGCACCCAGTTCCCCTGATAATTCCTAATTTTCAGCCGATTGCCCGACCATCCCTTTCTACAGTTTTTTGCGACTGAAATGTTCAGGGAGAGAAAAATCTTGAGTGCAGTTTACTACATTATTTGTAATTATCAATTCCACTGGAAATAGTTGTTGTGTGAATCTGGAATTGCTTGTCACTTGAAATAAGGCCCTTAATTGATTTTTTCAGTTGTAGCATAGGATTTTAAACTTTTTCCAAGAATTTATGGGTGTCTCTGGTACCTTCTGAGGGAGAAGGATTAGGATATTTACACAATATATCTCACTTTTATGTAATTCGTCAGAATTAGTCAAGTTGCAAAGTGTCTGAAGATGGAGAAATTTGCCCTAGTAGCTTTCAAATCCTGGTCATATTTAACACCTTCGGTGCTCATGACAGCTCCCGCCCGTCATGAGTCACAGTAGGCGTGAGCTCATGACGGCCGGGAGCTGTCCGAACATTGCCGCTCCGCCCACAGGCGATTAATTCCCCACCTATTCGGGAGAATTAATCAGTGGGCGGAGTTCTGACGGCTTCCGGCCGTCATGAGCACACGCCCACTGTGATTTATGACAGCCGGGAGCCGTCATGAGTGCCACGGCGCCACGCCCACCCATAGCCCCACCCGCACCGAGGAAAAATTAACACCACAGGGAAGGGGTTATACTTCACTAAGCATACTTTGCCCATCAAGCCCCTTGTCAGCGCTACAGGACTCCAATGGTCTGAACTTTCTCTAAGATTTTAGACAAGGTGATCTTGGTTGAATGAAGATTCGCAGTTCAGCATAACTCAAAGATGTTTTAGTCACTGTCGAAAGAAATATTTTTTAAAAAAGCTTTTCAGTTTGGAAATCCATCTATCCAGATGGAAGTTGCAGGAATCCCAATGGAAAGCAAATACATTCATAATAACACATTTTCCTAATATGTTTCCATTCATCAACCCTTTTTAGGGCTAACCGACAAGACTTATCGTTACCGATTCATTGAAATATACTCAGAGGAGCATTATTCTCTGCGCTCATACTATCTGGTGTATCATTTCACCTTTTGGGTGGTGCTTCCATTGGAATGCACAAGAGACTCTTTTACTCCTGAAAAGGGTGATCATCACACCGTTTGTCGCAGTCAAATCTCCCTAAAGCATTCAACATATAAAACAATAGTTTTTGCTACTTTTTTCCCTCAGCATTAGAAAAGCCAATAGATCTGGCTTTATTGTGGTAAACAACATGTTTGCTTGCAAACATCAGTTGTTCTTGAAGTTGCACGAGTTAGCACATTCAAGCCAGACCTACTGGCTTTGCCAATGCTTGTTTTGATTCTCTCATTCACTGACAAGACAGCAAGATTTTCATTTAACATAATTTTGCACAGAGCTGTCAGTAAATTCTGTGATTGCTTCATGCGTTCCATTCACTGTTGTGATGCGGAGAATGCGGTTTTCTTCACTTTCTTATGCTGTGGTGTGCTGTGGTATAAGGGAATAGTGAGGGACAGCCTAGGCTCCCATAGACAGGAATGGCTTCGAAATGAGCAGGCTGTAAACCAGAGAATGGACGTGTGTGATGTTCCTATAGAAAGGTGAAGGAGTATGTGCGTGGGTGGTGTGGGTGTTCCTAGGGTGCCTACTTCCACACTGCACTGGACCCATAGAAACATGTTCAGTTGTTGAACTTGCATCTGTGTCATGCAGCCAGTGACATGTGCTCCTCAGCAGTAACAGGCTGAAATGTCAGTTGATTGCCAGTTGCATCCCACAGGCCCGCAGGTTCTGGTAGACTACCAGGAACCCAGGCCTGCAGATGGCCCAGTTTGCCCTTGAACAGGGAGCTCATGACATCATTCTATTTATAGTCTTCCATAATATCCAATTACTTTATTCACCTGCAGCAAGAAATACATGCAGGTGTCTGTTGTGAGATTCTGGCAGAAACTGTAGATGCACAGCAGAAAAACTATTATGCAAAAGTAGAAAACTCAGGATACTGCTGTTTTCCAGAAGAACTCAGATGGAACACAAAAGTGCACATATCCATTTCCCCAAATCTATACTAGTTAGGGTTCTGGCTATATGCTACGATTTCTTTTGTCAAGCTTCGTAACTAGTTTTCGGCAGCTGGCAAAGTGGTATGCGAGGAAACATTCTGCAGAAGTAGGTGTAGGAAATTTGTCATTTCGGTAGGATCACACCGGGTTATATGCCTTTTGCTGGACCCTATACTTTGCTGGCTGTAAAACTCTGTGCACTTTACCCCTGGTAACCAGGGGTAAAATGCTGATGCTATCCCTTTCAACATGGTTTTAAACTGCAAATTCGACTTCTCAAAAGAGGTTCCTAGAAAGTCCCTGCTTTGTTCTCCCAGATGCCCGTCTTTTGTATTATTGGGAGTACAGTGGCTGCCCCAAACTGGATAACAGTGTTAGATGTGGGATGACACTTGGACTACCATCTACCATAGTGCACTCCTACGCCCCCTCCCCTACCCTCAGAACCCAAGTTTATTTTGGCAGAAGGCTTCTGCCATTTTGAAAATGCGCAAAGTGGATAGGGTTGGCCCCAGGAACTTTTTTCTCATTCCTTAGGACGGGCCCAGGAGGCATTCCCTCTCAGTAGCTCATGCATAAATGTGGCAACTACGTGCACCTACTTCAGAACCCTCCTGGTCCTGAGGAAGGACAAAAGAGCACTGGATCTGCTCCCTTTTTTCCTGGGTATTTAACAACAAGGGGTGGTGATGGACAGAGTTTCTGAATTAAGCAGAATACTCTCACCCAGTCAAGAGATCAGGGCTAGATCCAAAACCGTTTTTTAGCTCACTGCACCATCCCAGTTCAGAACCTGGCTATATGCAAATTAGTCTGTTCCTGTCCCAGTGCATGATGGGAACAGGGCAAGCCAAACAACCAAGCCAATTCTTACACTGGGAAGGAAACAAGCTTCCGGGGACCGGTTTCTGGCATTTCAGCCGTCGTTGGCCCGGCTTGCTTGAATCCTGATGGTGCAATGAGCAAGGGACTCACATCTGAGTATACCCTTCCGCACTTAGGGTGGACGAAATATTTAACAACAAGGGGTGGTGATGGTGCAGTGAGATAAATAACGGTGATTGATCAAGCCCTGATCTTTGGACTGGGTAAGAGTGGTCTGCTTAATTCAGACACTCTGTTCATCACCACCCCCTTTTCTGAATCGTTTTTGGCCACTATAGGTGTGGCAGGGTATACTCAGACATGAGTCCCTTTCTCACTGCACCATCAGGATTCAAGCAAGCCGGGCTGAAGACGGCTGAAATGCCAGAAACCGGTCCCCGGTAGCTTGTCTCCTTTCTGGTGAAGAATTGGCTTGGTAGTTTAGTCTGCCCTGTTCCCATGATGCACTGGGCCAGGGACAGACTGATTTGCATATAGCCAGGGTCTGAGCTGGGATGGTGCAGTGAGATAAATAATGGTGATGGATCAAGCCCTGATCTTTGGACTGGGTAAGAGTGGTCTGCTTAATTCAGACACTCTGTTCATCACCACCCCCTTTTCTGAATCGTTTTTGGCCACTATAGGTGTGGCAGGGTATACTCAGACATGAGTCCCTTTCTCACTGCACCATCAGGATTCAAGCAAGCCGGGCTGAAGACGGCTGAAATGCCAGAAACCGGTCCCCGGTAGCTTGTCTCCTTTCTGGTGAAGAATTGGCTTGGTAGTTTAGTCTGCCCTGTTCCCATGATGCACTGGGCCAGGGACAGACTGATTTGCATATAGCCAGGTTCTGAGCTGGGATGGTGCAGTGAGATAAATAATGGTGATGGATCAAGCCCTGATCTTTGGACTGGGTAAGAGTGGTCTGCTTAATTCAGACACTCTGTTCATCACCACCCCCTTTTCTGAATCGTTTTTGGCCACTATAGGTGTGGCAGGGTATACTCAGACATGAGTCCCTTTCTCACTGCACCATCAGGATTTAAGCAAGCCGTGTCAAAGATGGCTGAAATGATAGAAACCGGTCTCCGGTAGCTTGTCTCCTTTCTGGTGAAGAATTGGCTTGGTAGTTTAGTCTGCCCTGTTCCCATGATGCACTGGGCCAGGGACAGACTGATTTGCATATAGCCAGGTTCTGAGCTGGGATGGTGCAGTGAGATAAATAACGGTGATGGATCAAGCCCTGATCTTTGGACTGGGTAAGAGTGGTCTGCTTAATTCAGACACTCTGTTCATCACCACCCCCTTTTCTGAATCGTTTTTGGCCACTATAGGTGTGGCAGGGTATACTCAGACATGAGTCCCTTTCTCACTGCACCATCAGGATTCAAGCAAGCCGGGCCGAAGACGGCTGAAATGCCAGAAACCGGTCCCCGGTAGCTTGTCTCCTTTCTGGTGAAGAATTGGCTTGGTAGTTTAGTCTGCCCTGTTCCCATGATGCACTGGGCCAGGGACAGACTGATTTGCATATAGCCAGGTTCTGAGCTGGGATGGTGCAGTGAGATAAATAACGGTGATGGATCAAGCCCTGATCTTTGGACTGGGTAAGAGTGGTCTGCTTAATTCAGACACTCTGTTCATCACCACCCCCTTTTCTGAATCGTTTTTGGCCACTATAGGTGTGGCAGGGTATACTCAGACATGAGTCCCTTTCTCACTGCACCATCAGGATTCAAGCAAGTCGGGCCGAAGACGGCTGAAATGCCAGAAACCGGTCCCCGGTAGCTTGTCTCCTTTCTGGTGAAGAATTGGCTTGGTAGTTTAGTCTGCCCTGTTCCCATGATGCACTGGGCCAGGGACAGACTGATTTGCATATAGCCAGGTTCTGAGCTGGGATGGTGCAGTGAGATAAATAACGGTGATGGATCAAGCCCTGATCTTTGGACTGGGTAAGAGTGGTGTGCTTAATTCAGACACTCTGTTCATCACCACCCCCTTTTTCTGAACCCTTTTTTCCTGGGACATAGAAGCCGACTCCAAGAGTCATAAACCTGATATCTTGTTAAAGCTACAGGGACACAACAAGCCACAAGAGGCCTTTTCCTGCAACTGACCAGCATAGAAGCCAGCCAGCACAAACTGAAGCAAGGAGCTCTTCCACGTCATGAAGAAGTTCTCCAACCCTGCAGCCACCAGGAACAGCATCACCCCTCCCAAAAACTATGTGACACCCTGGCAGACTTCTTCCACAATAAGATCTCTGTCATCTACGAAAACTTCAAACCCCAACCTACCAGTGCCAACAGCAACAGCCTGCTCACACCCACAAACACAAACCCTGAACACCTGATCGCACATTCGGACTTTCTCAACAACACAAGCCACAATCTCCATCATGAACTACATGCACTTGAGTGCACCCACGGACCACTGACTCCACCATTTCCTCAACCTTAGAGCAAAATGATTGGCAACGAGCTCAATAAAGTCCTGAACACCTCCATCACCTCTGCCTCCTTCCCTGATGACTGGAAAGATGCTGAAGTGAGGCCCCTCCTGAGGAAACCAACTCACAACGCAGCAGAACCAAAGAACTAATGGCCCATATCCCAGCTCCCTTTTCCATTGAAAGTTCTTGCGAAGGCAATCAACCAGTAACTTTCTGAACACCTGGAACGCAACAACCTCCTGGACCGCTCTCAATCTGGATTCCGAGACAACCACAGAACCGAGACAAGCCTGATTGCAGCCACCAACAACATCAGGGCCTTCCTGGATTGCGGTGAAATGGGAGCCCTCATCCTCCTGGAGCTGTCAGCCGCCTTCAACACCGTCTCTCATCATATCTTAATCAACAAACTCCACTACATCGGAATCCAGGGAGATGCCCTTGAATGAATCGCCATTTACCTCACCAGCCTCCCAATGTTCACCTTGGAACCCAAGAATATTATCTGTGGTGTTCCCCAAGGATCATCTATCAGCCCCACCCTCTTCATCACGTACCTGATCCCCCTGCCAGCACCATCAGATTGCACAGATTCAACATCATCTCCTACGCCGACGACACCCAGCTCAGCATCTCGCTGTCAGAAGACACCTCCATCACCATAGATAACTTCCACTGATGTATGATGAACGTCACCGACTGGATGAAAGACAACTGTCTCAAGCTCAACACGAACAAGACGAAAGTACTCATCTTTGGGAACAACACTTCTCCATGGAACAACTCATGGTGGCCTTCTGAACTCGGCCCGTCTTTCAACCCCACAGACCAAGCATGCAACCTCAGCATCCTCCAGGACAGCAAGTTTACCAAGAAGAAACAGGTAAACTCATCCTAATCTGCCTGCTTCCACACCCTACGCATGCTCCTCAAAATCTTCTGGTGGGTCCCAGTTAACACCAGAAGGGCTGTCATGCAGGCTAGACTATGGGAACGCACTCTACGTAGGAATCATTGAACGCCTCCTGAAGAGATTACAGACAATACAAAACTCAGCAGCCAGACTCATCCTTGACCTCCACCAGACAAACCCACACTTGGTGGGCAAAGTTTGGAATGACCTTTCCTCGCACCTCAGGACCATCCAATTGCTCCAGCAATTCAGGAATTCGAATGAACCGATCAAAAAGAAGCTAGCAGCAACCCCAGCGCCTTGAGACCCTCACAGGTGATTTGATGCGCTTTACAAATCTCTGATTGATTGATTGATTGACCAAGAAATGCTAGGTTGGTATATCTGACCCGTACTCCATCACATTCAGCCTCAGATTGCGCCTAGATTTGGGACTTTTGGGACCACTGACTATCATTGACACTTTGTGCTTCTTGGTGTTATTTTCACTTAAAACTTCAAAAAAATCATGTCTCCAGTTCCCCTTATTTTTTACCATTTCGATTTCATTTTGTTTCCAAATTTTAATCTATGTTTTGTAATTTGTTTTGGGATTTTTACTGTTCTGCAGTTTAACGTTATTACTGTTTTGGCACTGCATAACCACTTTACACATTGCACTAAGTTAAGCCAGTCTGCTCTGTGCCATAGCTACTAGGGAGATCCTCTTACGTTAATGTAGTGACTTTAAGTGCTCACCCTGACAAGAGTTGTGATTATTCTTTGAGGTGGATAGACACCCACCCCTTTATTATTAACATTTCTTACAGAAGGTGTTGTGACTACAAGTTCATGCAGGAAACCATTTTTTGCGGAAGAAGGATTTTACCTTTGGGAGGGATTTTGAACCACAAGTGATGTTTTATGAAGCTTGTCAACTTCACGAATTTGGACGTTGAAATTACAATTTTGCCCACCCACATATGACAGTCATAGTCGAAGCTGTTGCTAAGGCATGGGAAGTGGTGCCACTGGGCCTGTAGCTGCTCCTCAAAGGACGTGTTTTAAAGGCGTAGACAGCAATAGATTTGAAAGAGATGTCCCACACTTTGATTGTGGCATTTCAGTCCAGAAAACAGAGGTCCCAATATTTGTGGAACAGAATTAAGCGGTAGCCTTAGTAAAGGACTTTTCCAATTACTTGCCGGTGAGTGCGCCTCATCCTCATTCGACTTAAAGAAACTAAAATAAACATAAACACATTTCTACAGTGCAAAAGGTGGAACCATATTGTGTTGGTGGTAACTAACATATTACAACCGACCTAGGACCCATCATGAATGTACCAGTAGCTATGTAGGGCATTAGGAAATGGTCTCAAGTATTCCCGGAAGATTTAATGGCAATGCTTGGAGCTGTCCACAGGAATTGTAGAGTTTTCTATTACAGTAGTTTCCTGCTGGACAAGTAATGTTTCCATCTGCTTTTCCATAGGCTAACATGAGATGCAGGTACCTGTTCAGATGTATAAGCTGTTGTTTTACAGTGGATGTTGGCCCTTGGGGATGAGATGGAGGTGTTTGGATAGATTCATAAGATGTTGTTTGATGTGGGTGTTGACCCATGCAGATGAAGTACAGGTGCCCACATAGATTTGTAGTGTGTTGTCTGCAGTAGATGTTGCCTCTGGGGATGAGATGCAGGTGCATAGGGTGCTGTCTGAGGTGAATATTTGCCCCTGGAGATAATAAGGAGGTGTCCGGATAGATTCATAGGCTGTTAATTGAGGTGGAGGTTGGCTCCTACGGATGAGATGGCGGTACCCAGACAGATTCGTAAGGTTTTGTCTGAGGTGGATGTTGGACTCTGGGGATGAGATGCAGGTGTCAGGATAGATTCTTAGGGTCTTGTTTGAGGTGGATGTTGGCCCCTGGGGTTGGGATGGAGGGCATTGGATAGATTCATATGGTTTTGTCTGAGGTGGATGTTGGACCCTGGAGATGAGGTGCAGGTGCCAGGATAGATTCATAGGTTGTTGTCGTAAATGGATATTGACTACTGAGGATGAGACACCTGACAAGATTCTTAGGGTCTTGTTTGAGGTGGATGTTGGCATTGGATAGATTCATATGGTTTTGTCTGAGGTGGATGTTGGACCCTGGAGATGAGGTGCAGGTGCCAGGATAGATTCATAGGTTGTTGTCGTAAATGGATATTGACTACTGAGGATGAGACACCTGACAAGATTCTTAGGGTCTTGTTTGAGGTGGATGTTGGCATTGGATAGATTCATATGGTTTTGTCTGAGGTGGATGTTGGACCCTGGAGATGAGGTGCAGGTGCCAGGATAGATTCATAGGTTGTTGTCGTAAATGGATATTGACTACTGAGGATGAGACACCTGACAAGATTCTTAGGGTCTTGTTTGAGGTGGATGTTGGTCCCTGGGGTTGAGATGGACTGCATTGGATAGATTTGTATGGTTTTGTCTGAGGTGGATGTTGGACTCTGGGGATTGAGATGCAGGTGTCAGGATAGATTCTTAGGGTCTTGTTTGAGGTGGATGTTGGCCCCTGGGGTTGGGATGGAGGGCATTGGATAGATTCATATGGTTTTGTCTGAGGTGGATGTTGGACCCTGGAGATGAGGTGCAGGTGCCAGGATAGATTCATAGGTTGTTGTCGTAAATGGATATTGACTACTGAGGATGAGAAGACACCTGACAAGATGCTTAGGGTCTTGTTTGAGGTGAATGTTGGCCCCTGGGGTTGGGATGGAGTGCATTGGATAGATTCATAGGGTTTTGTCTGAGGTGGATGTTGGACCCTGGAGATGAGGTGCAGGTGCCAGGATAGATTCATAGGTTGACATAATATTACACCACTCCCTATGAGAGAATTATTCTTAGAATTAATAGCACTGGACAGTAAAGATTACAACACGTTAAACTTGGTTACATAACCATGGCATGAGTGAGCTGTGGACTAATCCCCACTGTATCAAGAAAAATACCTTGACGTCTCGTAAACGCAGATTTTGGCACTACATATATGCCCAACGGTTGAACCGGAAGACCGTGGGGGAGTCAACTTGCAGGTGTTTGGATGTCAAAGACAATCTGCATTGTGAGGACTTCCTGAACCAGATTGAACCCCCACAAGCGAAATCCCTAATCCTACAATTCAGATACAGCATTTTGCCACTTAATGTCTTTCGATGCACATGGCATGGCCAAAACATCTCACCCCAATCCCCATTCTGTCTAGATAGTCTTGAAACAGAAGAGAATTTGTAATCCTTTGTCCCAGATATTCTGCGAATAGGAGATCTTGGTTAGTTCCTATTTGTCGAATCCTATCTGCAAGACAAATGAGGTCCACCATTAGGATTTTGAGAAGTGATACTACTGCATGGTTGATTTTCGCTCTATCAAGATATTTTTTACACGCATGGCTTTTTAGATGCAAGAGCATGCCAGGGCTGGATAAGAAGAAATGATACCCTTCTGAATTGATGTTGCCCACTGAGTGACTGAGACATTAAAATGAGTAATAATAGTGTGTCTCTCTTCATTTATTAGATCAATTTTAAATTTCTGGCGACTCTCACATAACTGTGTATGTGATACAATGTGATTAGTTTTGTTGTGTTCATAATGTGAACTAATTAATTTTGTTTTAATGCTGTTATTAATGTGAGCAGGATTCCCCGCCCCCCCCCTGATTTTAATACTGTTGTTATAGAAATAGTATGTATCTCTCTAATATTAAAATTGTACTTTATTTATTTATTTATTTATTTTATGCATTTGTAAAGCGCTGCTGTTACCAAAAGAGGTGTCCTGGCGCTAAGGTAAAGTATCAACTGATGAGTGCTGGGAGAGAAAAAACTGTGAAACTCTAGCTAGGACCTAATCTGTAAGAACCAGGATTTTTAGGCCATTGTAAGGCCATATCTAGATAGGACCTAATCTGTAAAGAGCCAGGTTTTTAAGGCATTTCTAAAGGCCATCAGATTGGTCTGGTGTCTTAAGTGCGAAGGGAGGGAGTTCCAGGCGGAAGCTGCATTGATTATAAAGCTTTTACCACCCCAATTAGATTTCTTTATCCGATGAGTGACAACCAGTTTGGCCTCGGATGAGCGGAGAGTTCTTTTAGGTGTATACCATTTAAACTGTTGCTTCAGGAATTTTGGTCCTGTTCCATGTAGTGCCTTAAATACTAAACATAAGGCCTTGAATCTGGTCCGCTTCCTCATGGGCAGCCAATGTAGGTCTTTGATTGCACCCCTAATTGATGCATATTTGGGGGTTCCTGAAAGGAGTCTTGCAGCTGAATTCTGCAGGATTTGCAGTTTATTCATTAGGCCTTCTTGTATCTTAAGGTAAAGGCTGTTACAGTAGTCCAGCTTGGACATCACTAGTGCTGTGACTACTGTTTGTTGAGCCTCTTTAGGAATCAGAGGCATAATCTTTTTGCATGCTCTAAGAGTAAATACAGTCGAGGATGCTACTGAGTTTACTTGATCCTTAAAACTGAGGGGCATATTATCAAGGGGGTTTATCTCCGCTTTTTTGGCTTTAAAAGCCAAGAAAGCGGAGATAAAATTATCTCCCTATTACCTAGCTGTCGCTAACACCAGTTAGCGACAGCTAGTAGGAGATAGCGACCATCTTGGGCCCCACTTTGCATGTCAGTGATATTTATCACTAATGACATGCAAAGTGGGCGTGCCAAGATGTTAGCGACTGGAAACAGTCGCTAACATCGCTATCTCCTATTACCAACTTTTGGAGATATTCGCGCTAAGCGCGAATATCTCCAAAAGCTAACACCTGCCCTGAGCAGTTCTTAGCCATGTTATCCAATGGGAGGTGGATAACATGGCTAAGAGCATTAGCTCGCTAATGCATGAATATCGCTGACTTTTTAGCGATATTCATGCATTGCGGCCGATTTTTATCGCATTTGCGATAAACCTTGGTAATACCAAGGTTTATCTGCGATAAAAATCGCCGCAGCTCGGCGATAATTTTTTCACGCTAACCAAGCAATAGCGATAATTATCGCTATTGCTTGGTAATATGCCCCTGAGTGTGTCGTCTAGCCAAATGCCCAGGTTCTTTACTTTCCTGGTTGGCACTGGCAGTTGCCCCAGTGCATTCGGCCAGCAATTTGGTGTCCAGAAAACTGGGTTGTTCCCAAATAGTACAACCTCAGTCTTACTGGAATTCAATTTTAAATAGTTTTTTGCCATCCAATTCCCTGTTGCATTCATGCAGTCATGAAATTTGGCGGTTATGTCTAGCCACCTTTCTGGTTGAATAGCGACAACGATTTGGGTGTCGTCGGCAAAGGATGTTAAGTTAAAACCATATGATTCAATAAGTGGCGCAAGGGAGGAAACATATACATTAAATAAGGTCGGGTTCAGTGAAGATCCCTGTGGAACACCACATGGCAATGAGAAGGCCTCTGCCTCATATTTGTCAAATTTGGATGCTTGAATTCTATCTGAGAGAAACGATTTTAAGAGTTTTAAGGCAGTGCCTTTTATTCCTATCTCTTCTAATCGATCAATCATTAGTGCATGGTGTACCGTATCAAATGCGGCCGTTAAGTCCAGCATTATGAGGGCTGCACTTCCTCCTTGATCCAGGGAAGCTCTAATTTTCTCTGTGGACTTAATGAGGGCCGTCTCGGTACTGTGGCCTTCTCTAAATCCGTGTTGAGTAGGATCGAGTGCCTGAGTAAAATTGAGAAACTGGTTGATTTGATTATTCATGCTTTTTTTCACTAACTTAGCCGGAAGGGGAAGTCTAGCTATTGGCCTAAAATTATTTGGGTCCTCAGGGTTCAGGTTAGGTTTTTTCAACAGTGGCAATATGGAGGCCCGCTTCCACTCTCTAGGAAAATATCCTTCTTTGTACATTAAATTAAAGATGGAGGTAAGTTTCTGTGCCACTGTGTGACCAGCTAGTTTTAACACTTCTTTTGGACAGGGAGCATTGGGGGAGCCTGATTTGGTTTTGGCCAATAGTTTGTATGTGCCCTCATTGGAGAGAGGACTAAAAAAGCTAAGTTCTAGTTTAGCATTTACATTTGGAGTTACGCTAGGACTGGCCGCTGACTTAGGTGAGGTTTCCTTGGGTAGGTCTGAGAAAGTTGAAAAAATAGTATTGACTTTGTCAAAGAAGTAGTTAGCTATTTTGTTGCATAAATCTTGGCTTGCCGGAATAGCTGGGGCTTTGGGATTGGCCAGGTCGTTTTGAAAAGCATTTTGGGAGAGTTTTTTGTCTCGTGAATCATGTCCGTATAAATTTTTGTTTGGTGTTTTGTAACAGGTGTTTGTATTGTGCTTGACTTATTTTATATTCTTTTTATCTTTGTCATTATATCCCTGTCTCCAGGTCTTTCCAGCTGTTTACATATAAGTTTCTGATCTTTAAGCTCCTTTGAGTACCAGGGAGCTGATGGACGTATTCTATGGTGGCGAAATTTGATACTTGTATAGCGCACTACTCACCCGCAAGGGTCTCAAGGCGCTTGTACGAATACCGCTGTGGAACCCATCCTGGCTTTCCCTGTGCGGCGTCCACTCCTGGGCACCTCCAAGGTTGAGGCCAGGCATCCTTAGCGTTGTGGGGGCCGTTGTGGCGATTAGGCAAGCTATTGCCCAGAGTTGCAGAGTGGGACTCCATGATTGGAATAGGCACCGAGACGAGAATTATCAGGTCAGTGGAATTTTGAGCCCAAGACCCGCAGAGGCAGGGAATTGGAGCCTGGTCCCGGGCTAGACCTCTGCATCCCTCTGCGAACCCTTTTTAAAGGGGCTAACTTCTTCCCTGCTTCATCAAGCCAATTAAAATAACATTTAGTGGCCTGATCCACATCAATTGGTGTGGGGGTATCTGTAGTTGTCAGAAGATTATGAAAGTCTTCCCATCCTATGTTTTTCCAAGCTCTCGCTTCAACATAGTTATTCGCTGGTTTGTTAGCAAGGCGATCCGAAATAGTACGTTTAAAAAATACTGCTGAGTGGTCTGACCATGTAAGAGGGAGTACTTTAGAAAATGCGAGTAAGGGGTTATTCGAAAAAATCCCGTCCAAAGGATGTCCAGCTAGGTGTGTGGGTCCGATGACCCGTTGTTCCAGGTCTCCACTTGACATGAGGTCCAGAAGGTTGACTGTGTCTGGGTCCTGATCTACCTCTAGGTGAAAGGTAAAATCACCTAGTATTGTGAAAGAGGGCATGTTAAGCCCGACTTTTAAAATCTCACCTACATGGGCAATAAACGGTTTTCGAGGGCCTGGAGGTCTATAAATAAGGGAGCCTCTAAAGGAGTCCTGATGGGAGATCTGAAGGCTAAACTCTAGTGCTTCGCATCCCTCATTATCTAAAGGGTTAAATGATGAGATAATTGAGTTATGACTTATCACTGCTAGTCCCCCTCCCTTTTTCCGGTTTCTGCTAAGGGAATAGCAGATGTAATCCGGTGGTGTCGCTTTCACTAAGTCAGGGCCTGAGGCTTCGTCTGTCTAAGTCTCTGTGACAAAGGCTAACTTAATATCTTCGTTTTCTAAAAAGGTGGCGCACTCCGTGCTGTGCTTGACCAGTGATCTAGCATTGATCAGTGCACAGTTCCAGGCAGTGTTCTGCTTTGAAATGCCGAACTTCTTGGTCACCGGGAGCAAGGTCAACTCTGGGATTTCAGCATTACAACCTGAGCAGATCCTTGAGGTATGATGCCTCCCATGTTCCGGTAAATACATTTTACAAAATTCCTCATAACTCTTTGGCTGTAGGGCCCTCAACTCAATACTAGAATATGTAAGTCTGAGGCCCTCTTCAGCCGTCGTCTGGACATGGTGGCTGGCGCTGAGCGTGGTGCGAGCGCGGACGGGCGCAGACGGGCACAGACAAGCTTGCCTTTGACGCGCCTTCACGTGCGCCCGTTGCGTGCTCGCTTTATCATCAGCGGTCATATTATGAACTAAATAAAGATTATTACTACTACTACCACATCGCATTTCCTCAAATTCAGGAGAAACATATCCAACCGGAGAAATGAGGTAAAACCTTAAGTTAATTAAAACTAATAATATTATTCTCAAATAAACTAAACCAAAAATTTTACTGCATCTGCTGTATGCCCTCTTTTACTGAGGGAAAAGGAAAAATGCAAAACGTACAAAAACAAAAATCAGACTTAAAGATTCTTCTTTTTATATGTTTTTCTTAAGGAGTCAGTTTAAAGAATTCAGGAACTCAATTTTCTTCTTCTGGATTAAATCAATATTTTCTGCAAAGTTCAAAAGCCTTAGTTTGAGAAAGTGGGTTGTTGGTTGAGGGGAAAAGTCACTAAATTAACATGTGCTTAACCCTCTGGTAGCGTGGCAAAAAAACAATCAGGCTTAATTGAGAAGCAAAGTGTAAAGCATTTATGCAGCACTCAAACAGTAATAAAGTGAAAACACTACACGAGAAAAATCCCACACACATTTGGAAAAATAGAGTACAATTAAAAAAATTATTTGACACCACAATGATAAAAATCCAATCAGAAGAGCCAGTGATATGCAATTTCAAAGATTTAAGGTAAGTATAGCACCTAAAAGCACAACGTTCTACCCGTGCTTATCTGGTTGTGCAAAACTGAATAAAAGTCACTAGTTCAAGTCAACCATGATGGAGTGTGGTCTCCATCACTCGCTCACATGCCTTTTAGGGTCTACAGGGAAAGAAACACTCCATAAAGGCAAAAGTATAGTGAGGCATTGGGCGTCCACGAGAGGCAGAATTTTTGGCCCACCACAAATCACTAAGACGTGTACTCGGTCTACACTCAGTGATAGGAAAACTCTGATGGAGGCATAGGTAGAGTGAGGCAGTGGATGTTCAACGTAGGCACACGTTTACAGACACAGACACTCACTCAGCTAAGCACTCAGGGCTACAGTCAGTGATGGCAACGCACAGATGGAGACAAAGGTATATTGAGGCAGTGGGCGACCAGAACAGGCACACGTTAACAAATGCAGACACTCACTCATATATGCTCTCAGGGCTACACTCAGTGATAACAACACTCATATGGAGGCAAAGGTACAGTGAGGCATTGGATGGCCAGAATAGCCACAAGTTTACTCACACAGTCATCCAATCAGATACGGACCTGGGACTACAGTCAAGGATAGAAAGACAACAATCGAGGCAAATGAACATGGTGGTACTTGGGGCCAGATGTAAGACCAAGTAAATTGCGCATCGCAAATTGCGACTCTTTTGCAAGTCGCAATTTTCGATGCGCAATTTTCGATGTTCAACAGTGTATTTCTGTTGTACATTGATTCTCCATGTAATGTGTTTGTCTTTTGTCTTAGTCCTTTCTTTGTGTTTTCTTGTTCCCTGTCTACCACAATGCCTATGTATGTTCTGTCATGTGGCCGGGACTGAAATTGTTCTGATGGTGACTTCAAAACTTAGTAAAATCTGAATCGGGACTGTGAGTCCTGAAGCATGTCACTAAAGCAAGGTGAGGAATCCATGTTGGAACGAATCCAAGAAGTAAATTTGAGACTGAAGAGTTTCAAGATCTTCCAGGTCTAAGGATTTGTGACAGCGAGTTATTACAGAGAGGTTCTGAGAGGAACCAGGACCATGAGCTGTTGTGTCTTGTTGTTAGGTAGCTCATTAGCTTGTATTTTGGGGGTCAATGTGGAAAGTGTGTGGCTGTTCTTTCCCATGGCGGTGTGTTTTACCCATTGGTGTACCCTTCTTTGGGGAGGGGGTGGTGTACCCTTCTTTGGGGAGGGGGTGGGGCCGGTTGGTTCCCATGGTATATTCTATGTAGAGCGTGTTGGTGTGTAAATTCCAAGGTGTGAACCTTGTGCAACTTTTGTTGTAGCTTGAATATTGGGGGTCAATGTGGAAAGTGTGTGGCTGTTCTTTCCCCATGGCGGTGTCTTTTACCCAATGGTATACCCTTCTTTGGGAAGGGGGTGGGGCCGGTTGGTTCCCATGGGATACTCTATGTAGGGCGTGTTAGTGTATAAATTATTGTCACCCTGTTTTGTTGTATTGTTGGTGGTTAGGTCACTGAGTTTGTTAGTAAATGTTGCATGATTGTGATACGAGAATGCGTGAACTAGTTCAACACCAGTTATGTGATGACGGTTTCTTGGGTGGCGCTGAGCGTGGTGCGAGCGCGGACGGGCGCAGACGGGCACAGACAAGCTTGCCTTTGACGCGCCTTCACGTGCGCCCGTTGCGTGCTCGCTTTATCATCAGCGGTCATATTATGAACTAAATAAAGATTATTACTACTACTACCACATCGCATTTCCTCAAATTCAGGAGAAACATATCCAACCGGAGAAATGAGGTAAAACCTTAAGTTAATTAAAACTAATAATATTATTCTCAAATAAACTAAACCAAAAATTTTACTGCATCTGCTGTATGCCCTCTTTTACTGAGGGAAAAGGAAAAATGCAAAACGTACAAAAACAAAAATCAGACTTAAAGATTCTTCTTTTTATATGTTTTTCTTAAGGAGTCAGTTTAAAGAATTCAGGAACTCAATTTTCTTCTTCTGGATTAAATCAATATTTTCTGCAAAGTTCAAAAGCCTTAGTTTGAGAAAGTGGGTTGTTGGTTGAGGGGAAAAGTCACTAAATTAACATGTGCTTAACCCTCTGGTAGCGTGGCAAAAAAACAATCAGGCTTAATTGAGAAGCAAAGTGTAAAGCATTTATGCAGCACTCAAACAGTAATAAAGTGAAAACACTACACGAGAAAAATCCCACACACATTTGGAAAAATAGAGTACAATTAAAAAAATTATTTGACACCACAATGATAAAAATCCAATCAGAAGAGCCAGTGATATGCAATTTCAAAGATTTAAGGTAAGTATAGCACCTAAAAGCACAACGTTCTACCCGTGCTTATCTGGTTGTGCAAAACTGAATAAAAGTCACTAGTTCAAGTCAACCATGATGGAGTGTGGTCTCCATCACTCGCTCACATGCCTTTTAGGGTCTACAGGGAAAGAAACACTCCATAAAGGCAAAAGTATAGTGAGGCATTGGGCGTCCACGAGAGGCAGAATTTTTGGCCCACCACAAATCACTAAGACGTGTACTCGGTCTACACTCAGTGATAGGAAAACTCTGATGGAGGCATAGGTAGAGTGAGGCAGTGGATGTTCAACGTAGGCACACGTTTACAGACACAGACACTCACTCAGCTAAGCACTCAGGGCTACAGTCAGTGATGGCAACGCACAGATGGAGACAAAGGTATATTGAGGCAGTGGGCGACCAGAACAGGCACACGTTAACAAATGCAGACACTCACTCATATATGCTCTCAGGGCTACACTCAGTGATAACAACACTCATATGGAGGCAAAGGTACAGTGAGGCATTGGATGGCCAGAATAGCCACAAGTTTACTCACACAGTCATCCAATCAGATACGGACCTGGGACTACAGTCAAGGATAGAAAGACAACAATCGAGGCAAATGAACATGGTGGTACTTGGGGCCAGATGTAAGACCAAGTAAATTGCGCATCGCAAATTGCGACTCTTTTGCAAGTCGCAATTTTCGATGCGCAATTTTCGATGTTCAACAGTGTATTTCTGTTGTACATTGATTCTCCATGTAATGTGTTTGTCTTTTGTCTTAGTCCTTTCTTTGTGTTTTCTTGTTCCCTGTCTACCACAATGCCTATGTATGTTCTGTCATGTGGCCGGGACTGAAATTGTTCTGATGGTGACTTCAAAACTTAGTAAAATCTGAATCGGGACTGTGAGTCCTGAAGCATGTCACTAAAGCAAGGTGAGGAATCCATGTTGGAACGAATCCAAGAAGTAAATTTGAGACTGAAGAGTTTCAAGATCTTCCAGGTCTAAGGATTTGTGACAGCGAGTTATTACAGAGAGGTTCTGAGAGGAACCAGGACCATGAGCTGTTGTGTCTTGTTGTTAGGTAGCTCATTAGCTTGTATTTTGGGGGTCAATGTGGAAAGTGTGTGGCTGTTCTTTCCCATGGCGGTGTGTTTTACCCATTGGTGTACCCTTCTTTGGGGAGGGGGTGGTGTACCCTTCTTTGGGGAGGGGGTGGGGCCGGTTGGTTCCCATGGTATATTCTATGTAGAGCGTGTTGGTGTGTAAATTCCAAGGTGTGAACCTTGTGCAACTTTTGTTGTAGCTTGAATATTGGGGGTCAATGTGGAAAGTGTGTGGCTGTTCTTTCCCCATGGCGGTGTCTTTTACCCAATGGTATACCCTTCTTTGGGAAGGGGGTGGGGCCGGTTGGTTCCCATGGGATACTCTATGTAGGGCGTGTTAGTGTATAAATTATTGTCACCCTGTTTTGTTGTATTGTTGGTGGTTAGGTCACTGAGTTTGTTAGTAAATGTTGCATGATTGTGATACGAGAATGCGTGAACTAGTTCAACACCAGTTATGTGATGACGGTTTCTTGGGTCTGTTTTCCTGTTGTTTTGTTTATTATGAGGTTGCACTGATATCTGGTGCCCCATTCTAGTCTGCAGGTCCTTTTCCTCTGATGTACTCTATTTAGGAGGGCGTATATGTTTTTCCTGCTGTGTTTAACCTTTTGAGTGTTTTGGGGGTCAGTGTGGAAAGTGTTTTGAGAGCTGGTGTGGCTCTACTTTCCCATGGTGGTGTCTTTTACCCAATGGTGTACCCTTCTTTGGGGAGGGTGTGGGGCCAGTTGGTACCCATGGTATACCCTATGTAGAACATGCGTTTTGGGGGGTCAGTGTGCAAAGTGTTTCGAGAGCTGTTGTGGCTCTACTTTCCTATGGCGGTGTCTTTTACTCAATGGTGTACCCTTCTTTGGGAAGGGTGTGGGGTCAGTTTGTACCCATGGTATCCTATGGCGGTGTTTTTACCCATTGGTGTACCCTTCTTTGGGGAGCGTATGGGGCCTGTTGGTACCCATGGCATACCCTTTGTAGGGCATGCTGTAGGTTTGGTTTCAGGGTTTGAACTCTGTTTTGTACCCTTCTTTGGAGAGATAGTGTTGGAAGTTAGTCAATCTCCAGGTTAACCATCCTGTGCTGTCGTGCGGTGTAGCCTACTATGGAGGGTGTGGTGTTGGTGAGTTATCAATACCTATATTAGTTCTCAGGTTGACTGGTTTAGTTTTTCTGAAATGGGTAGTAGTGTTAGTGCTGCTCTTATTAGTCATTACCCATGTTAGTTCCCAGGTTATCTATCCTGAGGTGTACCCTGTTTAAAGAAAGTTGTGTTTTTTTTTTGCCAGGGTTAATTCCTTCTGTTGTTCCTTATTTTGTGGTGTTATGTTTACACTGTCAATGTGTCCATAAAAAGGATACTTTTGCTTTCTTTAACTTTCTTAGGGTATGTTGTGTCTCTCCCAAAGGTCTATGTTTATGCCTACCTTTGGTTATTAGGGTCTTTACCCTATGGTGTACTCGTGTTTGGGTGGTTGTGGGCGTGAGCATCTTTCCATGTTGGATTGATTTTCTCTCTTTTAAACCTTGTTTTGGTTTCTCTAAGGGAGGGGGATGGAGTGTATTGATATTTCGGATTTCTAGTGTGGTACTCATGTCTTGTTTTTGTACAACATGGGGTAGGTGTTGTTTGATTGATAGTGGTACTCATGTCTCGTTATTGTACAACATGGGGTAGGTGTTGTTTGATTGGTAGAGTGTCTTGTTTCATCTCACTCTTCTCTTTTCATCCTGTGTCTCTGGATACTCTGTTGTCTTTGTGGTTGTCGTTGCAGTCTCTTGTTTTGTAATCTTTGTTTTCCTTTATTTCTTTTCTTTTCTATAAAGGAGGGAGATGTGTTGTACATTGATTCTCCATGTAATATGGTTGTCTTTTGTCTTAGTCCTTTCTTTGTGTTTTCTTATTCTCTGTCTACCACAATGCCTATGTATGTTCTGACTTCTACCTGGAGAATTCCACTAGTGTCAGTTGGTGGTCTGGTCAGCTGGCGAGGATTGTACTCAGCTGTGTCCTGCATTAAATCTATTCATAACCAACCAGAAGTATCCGGTCATCTATCCGCATCAACTTTACAACAATTTCACACTGTTTGTGATTCCTAATGGGGTCGCAAATTGCGAGCCTCCTTAATATTAATGAGCCTCTCGCAATTTGCGAGACCATTGGGAATAACAGTCCTCCCAGGGATGGTGGCCTGCTGGGCTCAGCAGACCACCATGTCTGGGACTGCTTTTTAATAAAGCAACTTTTTTTAAAATACAGCTCCTTTTGCGTAAAGGAAAACAGCATGTATTTAAAAAGGAAAAATGCAACTTTTCATTTTTATTATTAAGCGCAGGCAGTGGTCTCTAGGACCACTGCCTGGTCTTAAAAAACATTTTCCAACATACTCAGAAAGGGGGGAGGGTCCCCTGGGGACCCCTTCCCCATTGCGAGTGGTTTACCACCTACTTGAAGTAGGTAGTAAACTGCACGTGTTTCGCAGACGCAAAACACTTGTACATAGCATGTTGGCTCACTATTAGGAAGGGAGGCCTCTTCCTAATAGCGAGAGTCGCAAATGTTATTTTGCGAGTCGGGGAATCGCAAAATAGCATTTGTACATTCTTTTACCCTTTTTTGCAGCCGCAAACGGGAGGTTTTCCCGTTTGCGGCAGCAAAAAAAGGGTTGTGCATCCGGCCCTTGGTGTCTGAGGAAAGTCACAGGTTTATGCACACTGCCAGTCACTCAGACACACACTCATGCTACACTCCGGATTCGGTGCATGCGGGTGTAGCGAAATACTGTGAGATAGTGGATACCTAACGCAGGCATATGTTTACGCACACCATCAGTCATTCGGACATGCACTTGGGGCTGTATTCATCCATAGGAACACCCTGACTGAGGTAAATGTACAATGAAGCAGTGGGCATCCAACATAATCACAACTCGGGGATCAGAAAACACCAATGGAGGCAAAGGCGCAGTGACCCAATCTGCGTCCAAAAGAGGCGCAGGTTTGCTCACACTGCCACTCACTACGATGCACAATGGGTCGGAACCCTCCACTGGATATATTTTTTGCTGAAATATATAAAAACTGAGCTGTTTTAATTGATTATATATAACTATATATCTGTAAGTGTGTGACTCAGTGTGTGAGTAAGTGAATGCATGCACTGCAGTGTTCCTCTTGGTATGTCTTGCATAAGTTTATGTTTTAGTTTCTGGGGGTCAGCATATGACCTTGAGTGTCCCTCCTGCCATTTCTCTATACTTAGAAAGAACTGTGCCTGCCTCAAATGTGTTTTCCCAAAGCTGTACCCAAATGTGTCTCCAAGTACTTTTAGATAAAGACATTGCTGTATTTTAATGTCATATGTCTGCAACAAGACCATTGAAATGCACGGAAAAAACACAGAGTTAAAAACCTGCATGGTTCTGGCTCAAACACATAAAATCATTGAAATCCGAAAGTTATGGGTCGCGGCACAAACCATAACTGGCATCTCTCTCTTGGGTTGCGCATGACATCACACACAACTTCATGAATGACATCATAAGTAACAACTTTGATAACATCTCCTCACTGCTTGAACCATAACTTGCACCCCCCCTCGAGCTGCTTATGACAACAAGGATGACATCATTGATGACATTGATGAATCATGGCAGCGACTTGCGCCCATCACCTTTAGACCGTGGCAGCAAACGTTCGGGATAGCGGACTGGGTCCATGTCCTTTGGCCCGCTGGTGCAGGGCGGCGGGACACAGGGTGTGGCTACAGACCGTGGGGCTCATTTACAATAAAATGGCGTCATGCACTGTAAGGTCTTGCAGGTATGCATCGTATTTACGGCAGTATGACACAACCCCGTCCTTTCCTTTGCACTGGTGCTATTTAAGCAGCCTTGGCCAATAGAGGCGCCTGGGTGCCTGCGCTGAAATCGGGGTTTTTTGTGCAGGAAGGGACACATTCCTTCACACAAACAATCCTTGTGCTTGCCCTGGGGAGGTGCGCAGTTTTGATGGATTCCCAGGTTTACAGCTCCTTGTAAATCTTAGAATGCTGCAGAACACGTGGGAAAACCCATTGCAACGCCCATAGAACGCACCCTTGACGTAGAGTAAGGCGTGACAGCACGTCGCACTGTGTTGTCTAACTCCATCTCTATGAGGCCACGCAGGGTGGCTTTGCGTCGCCTCACAGATATGGTTGGTAGGCTGGCGTCACCGGAGCATCATAAAAAGTGACGCTCTGACAGCGCAGGCCTCTTGTAAATGAGGCCCTGTACTCAGAGCCCCCAGCAAAATATGACTTCTGGGCCTTTGGTAGAGCAGAGTTGGCTGTAGGAAGAGGCCTGCGGGTTTGGGGGCTTCACTGCTTCTATCTCTACACTCGCAGCCCACTGGGCATGCCACAACCCATGCTGTGCTGGGCATGCTACAACCCATGCCGTGCCGGGCATGCCACAACCCATGCCGGGCATGCTACAACCCATGCCGGGCATGCTACAACCCATGCCGTGCTGGGCATGCCACAACCCATGCCGTGCTGGGCATGCCACAACCCATGCCGTGCCGGGCATGCCACAACCCATGCCGTGCCGGGCATGCCACAACCCATGCCGTACTGGGCATGCCACAACCCATGCCGTGCTGGGCATGCCACAACCCATGCCGTGCCAGGCATGCCACAACCCATGCCGTGCTGGGCATGCCACAACCCATGCCGTGCTGGGCATGCTACAACCCATGCCGTGCCGGGCATGCCACAACCCATGCCGGGCATGCTACAACCCATGCCGTGCCGGGCATGCCACAACCCATGCCGTGCCGGGCATGCCACAACCCATGCCGTGCCGGGCATGCCACAACCCATGCCGTGCTGGGTTCTGCGCTAAGAAAAGCTACGCCTCATGAGTGAACTAATGCAATGTTCCATGCCCAGAGCCACCCGGGCATGGCTGAGATCCAGCTGTGCTTGACTTAAGGCGGTGCCCAGCAGGCTCTGGTGACAGGGACATTGACCTCTCAGTGAGAGGCAAGGGCCACCCCAGGACGCCCTTTGCCCAGCTGCCAGACAAGCGTCTGAGAATGTGGACTCTGTCACTTGTTGTTTCCTTGCCCTCTAATTCGTCGCAGGCATTGCAACATTACTAGTTTTTACTAGGGGAAGTAGTTACAATTGCATGTTTTAACAAGCATTAGCAAAGCCAATAGGTTTCGCCTCTGTGAGAGCTATTGGTTTCTTTTATTTTAGATGTGTTGTACAGCACTGTAGTTGTACAGTATGTTTAAGGTTTCGTTCTAAATTGCTATGAAACAGCCAGTATTCTTTTGTTATTTAGTGATTCGTGAGGGATGGTATGAGTTTTGAAATAAAATTTGAAATGAAGGGGAAGTAGCAACACAAACAATGGCTGTCTTTAAACAAGTATTAAAAAGGGTAAATTCCTTCCATAACTCACTACAGAGCAATCACCCAATCGTCTGATTATTGATCATCATCCGTTCCCTATGGATGTATAATCCGCTAGCCCCTCAACGCTCCCTAAATGAAACGCATTGGGATCTATACAACCTCTTGCGGAGTCCCCTAACACGTTAACCTACAGAGCTGGATGCTCACTAAACTGTGAATTCTGAGTCCTTTGATTGGAAAAATGTTTTAATTCGTCGTATTCGTTCAGGTTGAGATATTCTTGTAAGCGCACATATATTTTCCTGTCCCCGGATTGTATTGTTCTACAGTCGAGAGTTTGTAATGCTGCTTGCTGTTGTCTCCATTGGGACCACTGTATCACTGTTAAGCGCTCTGACACCCTAAGAGGTCACGTTCACACTATATAAAGCACTTAATAAATAAATAGTATTGTGATATAGTGAACACTGCACTTTATATGGGGATTGGTGGTGCTTACTATAGAGAACAGGATGGTTAGTGGTAGGTAAGTTGGATAATGGATAGTGTCATGGTAATTACTCATCATGTTTAGTGGAAAGGACTGATTAATTTTAATTTATGAAATAATTGTATTTAAATTGGTAGAAATAGTGCAAATTAATTAACTTTTTTTTTTTTAAATATATTTTTATTGCAGGAATTGGTAAATCGTTACATATTCGACCAGCAATATAAATCAAACAAAATCAGTGAAATGCAACCCTCCGTCCCCCAGCAGTATGTACCCTTACACAGCCATTCAGCCCACAACCCAATGGTCGGGCGGCGAAATCCAATGGGGGCTCAGCAGGAAGGCAAAGCTGGTCCGGATGATCCACTGTCCGTCATCTGCTTTTAAAGTGCAAATTAATTAACGTGCATGTTGTAAATAAAAAGATCCATTTGGTAGGCAGGATTTGGGTAGCCAATTTAGCTGGATTAATAAATTGTAAATTTACTGTGGAGGATTACAAGTTAGCTACAGATTACAAGTTAGTTAAGGGAAATCCTACCAGGAGCAGCATCCTACTGGCTCAGCCGGCTTTGTCTAACTGTCACTCAGCCGCCAGTCCCTCACCAACATCCCATGACATCACACAGTGGCGGAGCAGAGCAGGGAACAATGAAGACATGCAAAAAATAAATCCAAAGCATAGCAGGTTATAACACATCTACTTCCCGTAGAAAGTAATAAGATGCAACAAGGAAACATAAAATAGAAAATGATACAATTGATATATGCTATAAATTATTCAACTCTATAAATTATTCAGAAAGGTCCAAAACAAAACCCTTCAAATGCACAACTATGTGACTGCGGAGTGAATAATAGCCACACTTAATATTACATGGAAGGATGGTTCCTCAACCACCGAAGAAGGAATCAAAGATGGAAACCTGCATATTCTTAACCACTGATGAAGAACTTATAGCAAGCTCAGGGTGCAAAACAACATGGCCCTAAGATTCCTTAACCACTGAGGAGGGACTTCTGCAGATTTAGACTGCACCACAATCTGACCCTACCAAACGTCTCCTCAAGCCCTGAGGGAGGACAATACACTCAAGATGCATCTCAACCATGGACATCAACCATAAACATCCTTAACCATTGAGGAAGGAGTTTTGCAAATTTAGGGTGCAACACAACATGACCCCAACAAACACATCCTCAACTCCTGAGGTAGGACTATACAGAACAGATGCATCTCAACCATGCATCTCAACTATAACACCAGATGCATTTGAACCAGGCATCCCAACCATAACAATCCTTAACCACTAAGAAAGGACTTGGGATTTGCAAATTTAGGGTGCAACTCCACATGACCCTTACAACCTCTCCTCAACCCCTGAGGGAGGATCATCTTAAATTATAGACTGCAACAACACTCCCCCAATACAGCATACACATGCAGGCTTAGGGTTCACCCCCTCCACTACACACACCAAAAGGGCCAACAGTATGTATGCAAAATACAGACTCAATCATAACCACCACTCTTCACAAAAATTCCTGCACCATCCTATAGGAGCAGAAACACAAAATCGGAACAGACATGACACCATACTTATACATTCAGTATAGCATAAGTATTTTTATTTTTATTTATTTTACAGAGTTTTATATAGCACAAACTTGACCCGAAGGTATTGGGTATCAGAGCGCTTTACATAGCACCAGCTGCGTTACATGAGGACACATTAATTCTTTGGTTAAGCACTGATGAACCCTAGAGCGCCATCTGAGACCTCTTCTGTGGCTTCCTTGTAGGAAAGTGCAATTTTTGACATGGCCACCCCCATATTTTTCCCTAGTACTGTAGCTTTATGACTGAAGGTGCATTGGAGCCCTGCTTACCAAGCCCCCACAGTCTTTTAATAGCATACTCCTCCTGATAACAGCACCACATTAAAAGCACCCACTTAATCTCACTCGCTGGGGCCCACCACCAAAGGCAATTCAAGAAGCACAGTACCCTTTGTTCTCCCTACACCCCCCAAATGTAAGTTGTCTCAGCATGGAGGTAGCACCAATCACATTAGATTTCCAAAAACAAAGGCTGCCCATCAACATTCTCCTGTCTAACAGACACCATTCATTATGCACAGTTAAATAGAACAACCCTCCCAGTCTGCAGGCTGTCTGATGGGTTAGGACACTGGTGGGATTCAGAGAGTCTACTTTTCGTCTTCTCAAGTCTTTAATCTCTTTCCTCTTTGGTTCTTCATTTTCCTTACAGGTAGGCTCATGTCCAGATCATCACCAGTGTTGTAAATAAAAGATATCCTTTTGATAGACAGGAGTTGGGTAGCCAGTTTAGGTAGATACATAAATGATAGGTTTATTGAAGAGGATTACAAGTAAGGTACAGGTTGCAAGTTACTTAAGAGATACCCACCAGGAGCAGCATCTCCCCTGATCAGCCCTCTCTATGTAATTGTCACACAGCCTCCAGCCCCTCACCAACATTCCATGAACTCACACACTGGCTGAGCAGAGCAAGGAACAATGGAGACATGCACAGAATACATCCAAAGCATAACAGGTTAGAATAGTGCACATGTCAAAAAAGATAAATGAACTTTCCCCTGCAACATTCCAAGTGAAGAGGGGTGGTAAGCACATTTTCTTATCTCAAAGGAAACGGAATGCAACAGTGTGTGTGTGTATAACAGGCAAGCAGTTCCCTGAATGTGATTACATTTGTGCTTGAACTAAGAATGAATGATAGTGTCTTTGAAGCTCGTTTTTTGGCACCGTAAAGTTGAAAATAAAACTTAGGTTGTGGGTAAGGTGCAGTTGCAAATATTGTTTAAAGCTGTCTAACTTAACTAATGAAAGGCAGCATAGTCCGGGGTGGAATACATGTAAATTTAAAGCTGAATGTTAATGTTGCCCTCTTGGTCGTTTTTTGGCCACTCATTAGCTGAAAAAAGTGAAGGGTAACATTTTCCCATGAAACTTGGACATATACTGTGTTTTTGCAGTCATAACTATTGTTAAAAGTTGTCTACCAAAACAACTGAAAGGCAGCATTGTTCTAGGGGAATAACATTTAGTTTGTGGTTGAGGTGCAGTTGCAAATATTGTTTAAGGGGACTCGGAAAAATAATTATCCTGTATGCAAAACACTTTAAATGACGGAAAAAAACGTGTCTCTCTTGAGTGCTCTAACAAGTCATAAACATGCGCCTAGCATAAGTTCCGATCACAAGGATTACAGTTGATAAAGGTACAAAAGTTGGGTCAGAGAGTATGCATTAAATTAGATCACAAGACATAAGAAAAACTTGATTTTCTTATTTATATTCATATCAAAACAATCAAACTAGACATATTGTGATCAAATCAGGATGATGAATACAATAAAATAAATACATTAATAAAGACTACACCAAGACACAAAGAGAATCCTCACATCTGATCTCACACTTTCAGGCATACCACATCATACCACAAATAGTAAACACATCCTAAAAACAACGCAGAGAAATTAACAACTTTGGAGAGACCATCCCAGAATAAGGATAAAAGATCTTCTTATATAAAGTAATGTATAAAGTCGGAGTAGTCTCAGGATCTTGCATTAATGTCAAAAGCAAACAACAATCGCTAACTGAAAGGCTGTTGAATCACAGTGGGGGTGATTGAATATCCAGAGGGGGTATCATTCTGAGTGACAGTATGTATCGTAGCTACGTAGAGCGTCTTATACAATGTTTCGGTTTAAGGTGGTCTCCTCAGAATGCGCTGACGTGTGTTTCGGTATTTGACCTATGGGAAATGGAAAAGAAACCCACGCAACATTAACCACAACGTTCTGTCATTGCTCAGCAACAATCTACTACCGTCACCAGCGGACATGACAGATGTCCACAACCTCCTATAACAACTCGATGACTAGCATTCTTGACATGGTCGCGCCACGTCAACTAAAAAGGCCCTCCTCTAAAGACTCCAAACCTTGGTACAATGGGAGCCTAAATGATCAACCAACGCAACCTAAGACTAGCGGAACCGGCCTGGAGATCCTCACCTCCCTGGAGCACCTTAAGCAACTAAGATCGAGAAGGGGCATCTACAACAAACCCATCAGAATCTCTAAAGCAAACTTCTTCAAAGATCAACTTAACAATGCTAGAAATCGAACAAGAAAACTGTTTGAAATGATCAAGCTTCAATCCTCTTATCAATCCAACGACTCCTCTTTAGGTCCCAACTGGCAACCTAATTGCAACGCATTTGCCTCCCACTTCTTGGAAATATCTAAAATGATAAAAAAAAGAGCTTCATACAGCAAACAAACATTTCACATTGCCACCTCCACGCCACCCCCACGCACCACAGACTGTACAAACCCCAAGCCAACATGGACTTACCCTAAAAAACAAATCGTCTTGGAGCACTTTCAAAAGCTTTGACGAAAGTGGCGTCCTCAGTCATGTATTCTACAACTCGGCATGTTCCCTGCACGAGCCACGTGCATTCTCTGACTCTGCCTTTTCCCTGATTCATTTTATGTTCATCAGTGTTAGAACCTCCCCAGTCCTGTGTCAGTGTGTACCCTGTTGTAGGGGCTGGGGCGCCCCAAACCATTCAACCCAAGGCCAAGTATTATCTGTAATAAATGGGACACTTGTGGTCTTCATCACATTCTGCAGGGGTGCCCTATCATTTTACGTTACGCCACTGCCTTGTTGTTGCTCGTCACTACGTAAATGTTCAACAAACCCTGTCCAGGAGAATTCCCTACCCCGCATCCAGTCCATCCAAGTCCCAGCAGTGGTGTGGTCCAAAACCTCTGTCCTAAAATGCTTCTCCCTCTTCTTAGTTGATGCATGTTTTCAGGACTGTGTCAAATTCTTTCAAATATACAAAGGGCAGTCTTTGTCTCTGCCCAGGAAAGTTTCTTTCTTGCCTCATGCTCTGTACTGTCTGATTTGCTATTCCACCTCCAATGAAGTGCTTGCATTGTAATGGACGAGGGACTATTTCAAATCTCAAAGTACACTCAGTCATCACAGATTAAATTCTTCCTTTCATGCATGAATTCTGCGCAGAAGGTAATATTTTTTAAATTGTATGTATTCACTGGAGCAGGCTTTCTAAAAAGGTTTGGGTTAGAAACTGGCTGCTGGTCACACCCACATGTACACTTACATGTTGACATACACCCACATGTGAATGCATAGGGTCCACAATCTAGCTACTTAAAATACAAAAAGCATTGACAGGAGATCTTGCTTTAATGTGGTAACACATTCAAACACAAGCACGCACAAATGCAGTCCATTAGGGCTGAGCACCCACCCCCCCAACTCCCCCGCACCCACCTTATGCCCCTTATGAACAGTGTCTGTCAAGCTGAACAGAGGTCAGCCTGACAGACACTGTTCATTTTCAGGTCAGGCGGCCAGGAGCCAAACATACACTGAATGTGCAGCCTCCTGGCTGCTTTAACTGACTTTTGTTGGGCTGAGAAAGTCACAGTTCCTGTGGGCGTGACCGCTTCAGCTCAGCAGAGGTCCCTGAGGCCCACCCCTCAGTGACGAGGGGTAGCATCACTGATTGCCTCGCACGTTGGAGCTTCAGTTTTAAGCCCTGAAGCGCCCAGGGTCGAGTGTCAATCAGTAACACTTCATCACAGAGTGGGGTGGGGTCAGCAGTCTCAGTGGACCCCATCCCACCCTGTGATGACGATGGGACTGCTGCCTTCACTCGTTGCCTAAGATCAGCCAATGAGGAATGGCAGCAGTGCCAGCCTCCTGGGACCTCTGAGGCAGAGCTACAGATAAGTGAGGTGTTTTCTTTTTAATTATTGTTTGGCGCCTGCTTGCATGTATGTATAAATGTTTGGTAATAGGTGTTGTGAATGGATGTGTTTGTGTGTGTGTGTGTGTTAATGCATAGCTGTGAGTGTGTATGTGTTTGTGTGTGTCCCGTTCACCCCCTCACTCCTAAACGTACCGGCCGCCACTGGTGCATTAGCACATTAAAGCCAGATCTCTTGGTTTTGCCATTGCTTGTTTAATAAAGCACTTCTGGACACATTTCGACATTAGCAAAGACACAACATAAGTGTGAAATAAACAAGGCCCAAGCAACACCCGGGCAGGTGAGGAGAGACAAGGAATTTTGACTAAACAAAAGTAGAAAGATTGACTGGGATGAGTAATAGTCACAGGTGAATGGCTGGATGTCCAGCAGCAGGTAGAAAGGGTCTGTAACCACAGGAAGGAGACAGACAAGAGGTACAAAGACCCAAGATGACAGTCAGAGTAATGGGGTTTGGAGAGCTGGGTCCCTGGAGGCGTGGCAGAGAAGGTTTGTCCTCTAGTATGCATAGTTTATTCATCACAGAATGCACTTGTAGTCTATGTATGTATCCTTATCTGGGCAGATCAGGGTAAATCGAACCATTTCTATGTGATGCGGAAACAATAGTATTAAAAGACTGCACTTATATTCATGTTAGGAGTTTTTTTTTCAAGTTCCGAATTAAGGGGCCGATTCACAGAACTAATCTGAGACAAAATCCTAAACTTACTACTTTTGGTATTCACAGAAGGCATTTAGTAGTAGTAAATTTAGGATTTTGACTTAAGTTAGGATTTTGTCTTAAGTTAGGACTTTGATTTAAGACCAACATTTAAGACAAATTTAAGATTAACTTAAGACAAAATCCTAACTTGAGACAAAATCCTAACTTGAGGCAAAATCCTAACTTTACTACGACTAAATGTCTTCTGTGAATACCAAAAGTAGTAAGTTTAGGATTTTGTCTCAGATTAGTTCTGTGAATCGGCCCCTAGGTAGTTTGTTAGTTTCCCACAGACTTGGCTGCCTGTAGAGGGAGACCAAAGGGCAGAGATGGTTAACTGGTAGGTGGAGTCCTGTGTAGAAATAAAAGCGTTGGTGGAAATTATAGTAGTCCAGTTACAAATGCTTTTAACTAGATCCAGTCCCTAAATCTGTGTTTTTTGATAACTACTGAAATACGAGGGAGAAAATTACAGGTGATTCCAGTTGCTGTTGGAGTCTATCGGGCTTAAAGGTACTTTATTTAATAGCAGGATGTTTCTTTGCAGCCACATTGATTGCTGTCTAAAACCAGCATGTGTCAGCTGGGGCTTGTGGAAATCATTCCCAACCTTTTCCAGAGAAATCGCATCTGCAAAGCCACAAAGCTTATGTGAAAGTAACTACTGAAAAGAGAGCCAATAAACTCAGCAGCCATTTGTAAATTGACGGCACAGAGTAGAGCTCAGATCAGATAATACTTTATTTCGGCAGCACGCCACAGTCATAAAAGCACAAACTGATAGAGACATCTAGCCGCAGATTCCTTAACTTTGAACTTCAAAGGTATTGAATCTGCGGCTAGATGTCTCTCCAGAATCTGGCATACTTTCTCCCTACCCTAGCTAGGGAAGAGGGAGCAACTTTTGCCATGGTGCGTAGAGCTGCGGTGGTCCTTGACCTACAGCTTCCTACAGTGACGGACAAGACTAATGTCTTGACAGAGGTCCTGCAGCCTGGGGTTTTGAGCTCCGGACCCCTACTGTCTTTCAATGAGGCCTTGACAAACGTCGTTTTGGGACATGGTCCAAACCCAGCACAGGGGCTCCTGTGAATAGTACGATCACCTGCCGCCATCGCCTCACACCGGGGGATCCATTTTTCCTCCCCACACCCCAAAGCTTGGTAGTTCAAGCTTCCACGTCCGAGGCACAATCCCTTCTGCACCCCTGGACAGGGAATCTATGAAGCTGGAAAACTTTGGGAAGAAGATTTTCTCCTCCACCAGCCTAGTGCTGTGGTCGTTGAACACTGCATGCCTCTTGGGCCGTTATTCCCATTCTCTATGGGATGCGATTGCGCAGGTGCTGCCTAGAATCTCGGAGGAGGACCGGGCTCTTCTCTCCCGCGCTATACCCGATGAGAGAGACGCAGCTAAGTTTGCCATCCGATGTGGCTTGAACACGACAGACTCGCTAGGTAGAGCGATTTCTAAGACAGTGGTAGTTCGTCGCCACGCCTGGCTGAGAACATCTGCTTTTTTGGGGGATGTCCAAACCAACCTCATGGACATATCCTTTGATGGCTCCCATCTCTTCGGAGAAAAGGTGGTATCTCCATCAGGAGGTGGCACAAGCTCTCTTTCAGCGGTGGGGAGAGCCTTGGTTAGATCTGTTCGCCTCCAAAGTGAACACACAACGTCAGCTGTTATGCACGTTAGAGTTTCCAAGACGGCACTTGCTTGGGGAAGATTTTTGTTGCAAGAGGAACTCAGGCTTCCTATACGCCTTTCCACCCATTCTACTTCTGCCCAGAGTGCTCAAGAAGATCAGGAGCAATTGGGCACAAGTCTTTTTTGTGGCGCCATACTGGGTACGGAGAGTTTGGTATCCCGATGCTTCTGGACATCGACCCTCTGGTCAGGCGGCCCCTTCGGGAGGATCTTCTGTCACGGCAGAAGGGAAGGGTCCTCCACCCGAATCTGTCCACCGTCCGCCTCCTTACGTGCATATTAAGCGATGACAGTTGACAGCTTTTGACATTCCTCCTGAAGTCTGTAAGGTTATCTTGGCAGCCAGGCGTCTCTATACCAAATCAGTATACACCTGCCGATGGAACAAATTTAGTAAATAAGGTACAAATCGGTCTTTTGACCATCTATCTGCTCACTGATCTGAAGTCCTACTCTTCATAATTTCTTTAGCACTTTCATCAAAGCGTCCTTACCTGACGACCTTTCCGGATAAAGTAGTACTCCGGACTAGGACATCTTTTCTTCCTAAGATGGTAACACCATTCCATCTGGGACAGTCGGTTACCCTGCCACTTTTTATGTGCCCCGCACACTTCACCGTCTGAACCCTAAAAGAGCGTAGTCATTCTACCTTTATCGAACAAAAGAGTTCCAGGTGGACAATCAACTCTTTATAGGGTACATGGGCGCAAAGAGAGGCAGTGCTGTCCAGAAGAGGACAATATCCTGATGGGTTATCCTCTGCATAAAAATGTGTGTCACCTTAGCGAAGAAGCCTCCAGAAGGGCTTAGGGCCCATTCCACTAGGGGGAAAGCTCTCCATCGCGGTGCTCCTGTTTCGGATATTTGCCAAGCTGCCACATTGGCGTCTCTGCACATGTTTGCCAGACACTACTGCCTGGACTCCCTGGTTCACAGAGAGGGCCATTTTGGGCACTCTCTTTTGCAGAATGTTCTTGTCCGAACCGTTCCGCAGTCCCCTTCCGGGTTGGTATTGCTTGGGTATGTGTTCAAAGGTAAGGAACCTGCGGCTAGATATCTCTATCAGATGAACAAGTTACTTACCTTCGGTAACGCCTTATCTGGTAGAGACATGATCTAGCCGCAGAATCCTTACCGACCCATCCATCCTCCTCGCACTGAGGAATTGGTTTTAAGTGTCAGGGATGTTCCCCTTCAGGGCCCTAGTTGTTAATTTTTTAACACAACATGGCCAATCACTTCATGGCTCTGCACTTCTGCCGTGGAAATTTGTGAAAAGTATAAACATCAGCGCGCCGGAGTGGCGGTTATATTGACGACATGGACGTCACGATGATGACGAACACGACGCCGACAATGTCATGCATAGTCGCCCGACGCCACCTACCGGGTCGCAGGGGTACTGCTACGAAAAATCATCCAGATCCAGCCTAACGCCTGGAAGTTCAAAGGTGAGGAATCTACGGCTTGATCATGTCTCTACCAGATAAGGCATTACTGAAGCTAAGAAGCTTGTCCCACACAAGCATAACAAGATCATTAAAACCATATCTCATGGTCTTCTCAATAAAACAAGTCTAAAAACAGCAAATAAAATAAATCTTTTTAAAACAGTTAGTGTCTCCAGCGAGCAAAGTAAGGGAGTTCAGCCATGAAGCTTGATGCCCTGCAGTCATCGCATAGGCAAGTGAAACTAACAAACTTACGACCCAGAGTAAATTTCCAAATATTTCCACTTTATTAGTATTGACAAAATCCTGTTAACTGGACCAGCCGCATAACTGGTTATCATGTCTAGTAGCTTATTCTCTATCTTCATTGAGTAGCATGAAAGATTACTGTTGTATCATTTCAATGTCAGTCCTCATCTCAGTCCTCACTACTTGGATAGCTCCAAGTTAGGTGGACTGTACGAGTAGAGCACCAGAGAAATCACCAAATGAATACATACGTAGGGGCATTTTTTGAAAATTGTGGCACGGAGCAGGGAAAGGTCAGGAATGTGCCGTCTTTATTCAATACAGTGCATTCCTGTACTTTCCTCCTACACTGGTGCCGTTTTGGAAGACTAGTGCCAATGCAGGCACCCTTGTTCCAGGGTGCAAGGGTGCCAGTGCTGTAGGCAGGAGTATTTCTGTGCAGAAAGTTACTCCTTCCGGCACAAAAATACTCCGGGGAGGCTAAATATGTTTCTCCTTGTTCTCCTCGTTTTGTCTCTCCTGGTTGCAGGTATTTCTGTTTGGCACATTCCCAGGTTTAGTAACAATACTTGGAGATACATTAACACATCCAATGACAGGACCAAAAATGAAACTGACACAATTGACAGATTGCAATTCATCTAACATTGTGTACATAATCAGATGTCCCTGCAGCCTACTATACGTAGGGAAAACAGAAATGAAGATGAAAATCCGATTAACAGAACATAAAAGTACTATCAGGAATAAAAATCAGAATTCCAGTGTGGCCACACATTGGGAACAACAACGACATACGATAGCTCAACTTAAATTCCAAATTATAGAACAGATACCTAAACAAGAAGGAATAGATAACTCAAAAAGACTTTTACAAAGAGAAGCTTTTTGGATTAAAAGATTAAACTCGCTTTTGCCAAATGGCCTTAATGATAAATTTGAGACTGCATGTTTTTTATAAACATAATTCATTAATAATGCTAAAATACAAATACGAATGTATTGTGTCTCTTTAAAGTTAACTATGCAACATAAAATAAATAGGAAAGGAAGCTCTTAACACATGAGTAACGCAATTACACACTGTTGGACCCGGCCTCGTGGCGTGGTCCTCTCTGATCCCCGCAACCCAAGAACTACTGATGGACCTGATCCCAGTCCACCCAGAACTGTACATGACGCCTCTACACCGGACCTGAGACGATGTCCAGACCGCGTGCATTCACCCGTGCACGTGACCATCAGACTCCATGTTTGGCCACTCCGGCCGGCCGGCCGCCTTCTTCCCTGGCAGCAGCTAGGCGTGCGCGTCCGGCGCGCCCAGACCCGCCCGGGGGGTGAACGACTCACCAAGTACCCATCCAGCCGGCAGTTGTATCCTGGACAAGAAAGCCCTGCTGATCTGATCGCGGCTGACCTTGAGGAGAACAGACTCTGACCCACCGAGCCCTGCTGACGTTGTCGCGGCTCATCCTCGAAGCTACGGAACTGAACCACCGAGCCCTGCTGACGCTGTCGCGGCGCATCCTCGAAGCTACGGAACTGAACCACTGAGCCCTGCTGACGCTGTCGCGGCTCCCTCTCGAAGAGTAAGACCTGAACCATCGGAGCCCTGCTGACCTTGTGGCAGCCCACTCCTGAGAACGAGAGACTCTTGCTAACATCCTGAGCCCTGCGGACACTGTCGCGGCTCCACCTGACTACGAGTACTACGGGGTACTCCAGATCAAGCCCTGCTGACCTCGTCGCGGCTTGAAGAACCCTCTGGTCCGGCTGGACCATCAACGCTACCCTCACGACTACCTCGAACCGAAGTGAGTAGGACAGCAAGTACCATCGCCAGCCCCCGTACCCCCCAGTTCGAGGATTGAGAACTGTGCGCAGGGTACGCTACGTACTGGCTGGCCCTCTAAGACTGTCCCGCTTCCCCGTTCCCTTGACCTCGAGACTTTCGCGATCCCTCGATCACTGTGTATTGCTACCTATTTTACTTTGATAAAGTTCATACTTGATAAAGATTCACGGTGTGGTGTCCGTTCGTAAGTGTGGTGTGCCGACAGTGCGTACGATCAGTCCTCCCCGGCGAGGATCTTCCCTCGATAAGACTCGGCAGGAATTGTGGGAGAGGAGGGTCTCGGGTGGTTAAGAGCGCAGTCTTGACCCCTGGGGTCACCCCCTTCCAACACACACATTTGTCCACTATGCAGAATACTGAATTGAATGTCAATTACTGTTGTCTTACAACCACTGTTACTCGCAATATAGACGTGTGATCAACGTTTCGCAATGCTTATTGGATTGACGTTATGTACAGGTATGGCATCCAAAGACTTCACAGACCAATGACTGACTGAGGAAGGACAGCATTAGAATTACGAGAGTACACTCAGTTGGTGTTCATAATTATCCACTGGCATTAATGTATGTGGATAATTGCATTGCGTTTACTACATTACAAGATGGCATGCAAAGTTGTAACGGGTGATATTGACGTGGTTAGTCTCGCATGAGCGAGTGGCAGTCAGTCATTGAATCATGTTTACTACTTTCTAAGATGGCGCTCGGAGTCGAAACTAATGCGGTTAGTCTCGAGTGAACTTGTTTTCGGCTTTATTTCCATCGAGGAGTTTGGGAATAGAACTCTGGTACGCAGTGCTGAACGCCGAATTTATGACACGGGTCACGGTAAACTGGACACTAATCTTTTACCATGATATACAAGGCTGTATAGGAGATGAGGGTGATAATTAATGGCGGCCGTTTACAATTTCTTTAGATCATGGCTAGTGAAGTGAAGAGATTGGAATTTTAGAAACCTGAGAATCAGGTCATCGGTTGGATTAGATACGCCGAGTTTTTAATATCGTATCTCGGTAAAATGAACATGTATGTTATATCTTCTCTCCCACTGGCTTTTGAGTACCACTGAGAATGTAACGAGTAACTGTGATTATCATATCATTTTGTTACAGAACCCGAGTCCTGTGGCTAAATTATTTAGACTTCTCTGTGCTTGGCATACTAAAGAAGCAGGTATGTTAATGTTTAAATGGAGTTGGTTACGTAGGAGGTTGTGCAGGACTACATTTGGTTGTTGACATCCTCTTCTAATCATTTTTAGGAAACTACATCCTTCACGGCGCTACCCTTATACAGGCATATTGTAAGTGAGAATATTTAGTTCTATACACTACACTATGGGTGTGGTGGAGGCTTCGCTCCATAAAGGTTGTTGTATTTACTCCTCTTGATCGACTTAACCTGGACTACAAAGTTTGACTGAGTTGCACTGACTTTTTATGACTGATTTAATTTGGACAATAATGCCTGATTGGGTGTCAGGCGGGTGTCATATCTATTGGAAGTTGTAAAACTTGTGCATTCTTTAACATATTTTGTAATATGATAAAATCCATTTCAGTTGCTGTACTTCATACCTCAGTTTCACAAGAATTGCTTATATTATGCTTTATTTACAGGTTTTTTTCCCCCTGACGAAGAGACTGCCCGTCCCGAAATGCATTGGGCGAGGGTAAAGATAAATGATAAGATAACAGATTCACCAACAGACACTAGGTTGACTGTCTGTTAAACATATTGATTGTTTTGAAAGTATAATTGTTTTGTGAAAAAGAAGTGTATCATATCATGATGATGTGGGTTTTATGATGAAAAGGAAATTGATGAAAATAAATTGTGTTAAGGAACACACAAACATTGAAAAACTTGTAATTAAATTATGTATATCAATAAAGCAGTGCATGTTTGAGTCCAGGTGATGATAACCTGGCCACTTCAATACATTCCCAGGTTTACCCGGTCTGGTAAATCTGGGACTGCGTCAAAAAGCATGGGAGTTGCATGGGAACACCCACGCAACGCCCATGGAGGGCCTCCCAGGCGCAGAGTAATGCAACGCAGCGATTTGCACTGCGTTGCAATACTCTATATTCTTCAAGCCATTCTAACCCACACAAACTGACTTTACGTGGCTTTAAAAATATGATTTACGGTTTACATCGCTCTTGCACCACCTTGCGTGGTGCAAGAGTAACGCAAACCAGGTCATAAATATGGCCCCATGTTCTTTACTTTACTTATACCTGAAATCTCAGGCTAGAACCCTAGGGATAAGTGACGCAGGTGGAATACCGAAATGAACCCATCCATTTTTAGAAACTCCATGACAAAGAGGGATTGTAAAATCTGGATGCAACCCCGTGGAATCCATTGTAGGGCCAGGAGGGCGAGATCTATGCTAGATTTTCAAGATAACCACTGGCTATGTAGATTACTTTTAATTAAATACATTACAAGTCATGAGGGACTGCAAACCCTTTATATAAGACCTTCCTTATTACAGGCGACTTGTGACATCACTAGTCACATGTGATAGACCTGGCTTTTCCAGCGGGTTTATCCCCAGACTTTTTGCTTTTTGGCCTTCTGTTTTAGACCCTGTTTTTGTAGGTTTTATGACTCTGGGCACTTTACCACTGCTGACCAGTGCTAAAGTGCATATGCTCTCCATGTATATTGTGTTCATGGATTGGAGTTTCCATGATTGGCATATTTGATTTACTGGTAAGTCCCAAGTACAGTGCACTGTATGTGCCCAGGGCCTGTAAATCAAATGCCGCTAGTGGACCTGCAGCACTGATTGTGCCACCCACATGAGCAGCCTGTAAATTTAATTCTGCAGTGTCTGTGCGCAGTCTAGTACTGCCATGTCGACCTGGCCATCCTGTGTGCCTCTTCTAGTTTTGTGTAATAACTGTCTGGCTTTTGAATGGCAGGGCCTGTGGATGTGCATTCTCTTTGGCGGCCACCGGGGGTGGGGGTTTATGTGTGTCCTGCCTTTCCTGAATGAGTCAGAGCTGGGCTGAATAGACCTAGGCTGCATTTAGAGTAGGGAGAGGAGATTTCTTTGCACCTGAATAGGTCTGGTCTGCCTTAGACAATGCTGTCTCCACCTCCTGGCCAGAAGCTGCACCAGTGCGGGCAGAACTGATTTTGGCTGGGCAAAGAGCTTCTCTACCACCAGAGAACAAAGAAATTTGTTCTATAAAAAGTGGGGCCCAGACCCCTGAACTTTTGATTACTGCTGAACTAAGGAACCTTCCAGAAAGAACCGGGAAAGCTGAAGGAGAAGTACTGCCCCTGTGCTGTGTACTGTTGATGTTGGCCTGCAGTGGTGGAATCTGTCCTGGCTAGTGGAAAGGACTGGACTGTGGTTTCATCATCCTGCTGTTCGGGTTTTCTCCGAGAGTTGAAGTAGAGCTTGCCTCCTGTTGGAAGTCTCAGGGATAGAAAAGACTTCAAAGATTACTTCTGGGATTCAATAGGAATCTTTCCCAAGGAAAAGAGCTGGAGAAACTGAAGAGAAGTACTGCCCCTTTGCTGTGTGCTGTCTGGGGTTGGCCTGCAATGACTGTGTCTGCCAAGTAAAGGACAAGGACTTTGGTGCATGCTGTATCCCCTTTTTGAGGAAGATCACCTAGGCTTGAAGTAGAGCTTGATTCCTGTTTTTGAAGTCTCAGGTATACAAAGACTTCACCCCCCAGCTCCCCTGAACTTTCTTGCTGAGAGTTCTGACCTGCCAAGAGTTGCCTGTTGCTGTTCTGGGCCTCTGGAGGTTGTTCCTGCTGTTGGGAGCTGGAAAACTAACACAATGAGGAGAAGCGCGACACATCTGCACCTGTTTCTGACGCATGCCAAAGAAACCAAAGCAGCGCCTGCCCACGGCTGAAGAAATCACCAACGATGCATCGAGTGCATGATCTAAGAAGGCTGAGATCACCGCACCGTGCTGTGCGACTGCAAGAACCAATGCATCGTGGTGCCGCGGCGGAAGAAATCAAGGAATCAATACATCGCTGTTGCTGTTCAAAGATGGCCCCTATCTCAAAAAGAGCGTCGTTTCTTTTATCTCATACACTATCTATTTTAGCGTAAGGTCCCTCTTCATATAGACATACCGTGTGAGTTCATCAATAATTTATTCATACAGCACACTTTGGACGCTCTTTTTGAGATAGGGGCCATCTTTGAATGGCAAACTCACCATAGTCCTCTTTCTATGAGAGTTACGTTTTGCCGCGTATTACTTTAAGCTTCCTTTCCGATTGACACTCACCGCGTTTACCGGAGGCGAGACCAGGAGCAGGAGAGTTCACAGCGGAAGTAAGGTGCGTGCCTCGTCGGTGTTACGGGGGGACTGGTGTTAGGCGTTTTGGGTCTTACTTATGATTCCCGCATGTTCGCTCATTTACAGATTTAAAAAGGAGACGAACTTGGGACATTTAAACGGGATAGAAGATCGCGATACCGTTCACTACGTTTGGGGGTAAGAAGGAGACTCCGGTCCTTTTTTGATTGTGTACTGTACCTTCAATACATATGAATTACACATAGCGCTCATATATATTCCTTAACAGAGACACATTACCATACTAAGATGCAATGATTTTTGGGAAAACCGTCTGGATTTAACACTTGAGAGACGGGTATGTAGACATTTTTTCACAATTGAGACTCTGGTATATTTGTGTCACTAGCAACGTATTGGTGAATTACGGTTGTTTTTCGATTACAGAGCGGGACGATTGTGTTGAAGTGATTTATTTGAAATTATCATCTTGTTGGAGACCTGATGGTATACATGATACTTTATTTCTGTTTTCAGCATGCCTGCTTTTAATTTACTAGAACTATCACACGTGGGCCTTTGATCATCTTTATTCCTTCATTCTTCTCATTGGCACAACCCAAAAACACTTTCACTTCCATCTTTTACTGACATAGAGAGATGGCTGATATTGGTTCTATGATAATTGGTATTGCTCTTTTTCAACACCACTGATTTTGCACTTTTTGTTAAAGATCACACGTTTTGAGGGATCAATAATTGGATATTGGGAAAATGCAAACCATACCCTGAGATCGCCATGAGTGTGATTTTAAGAACCTGTAATTGTTTTTTTGACATGCTTTGAGATATATGCAATTTTTGATTTTGAATATCATACATATTTTGTTGTAGATTCGTTACCTGAATCTTCCCTGAGGATTTTGAATCTTGAACTCTTGCTCTTTGAAAACTTTACCATACCCCTGAGGAAGGGTCAAGAGAGACCCGAAATGCATTGGGTTATTCTGAGAGTGTTTCTTCTTTTTTGAAAACTGCAATTCATTTACATATATGCACAATATTTTCATTGATGTATTTATGAACTTTATTGAATATATGACACAATGTTGTATTTCTAACATTATGTTTTACAATTGAGATATTTTGAACAATAATTTTTGTTTACCAAATAAACAAAGTATTCTTTGGAAATTAGAATTACACAGATTGAGGTATTATTACCTTAATACCTAAATACCCGGTCTCCGAGGACTAAGTTCAGATACTTCTACATTTAGCCTCAAGTAAGTCATTGTTGTTCCATGAAGCTGGGGCGAGTTTCCTATGGCCCGTTGTAAGCCATAGTGGAGCAATTTAAGAGAGGGTGAAAGTAATCTGTGTGCTGAATTCACCAGAACATGCAACGTTTTCAGAGGATGAATTAGGTAGGGGGGCTAGTACTGAAGAAATACTTGAAGGTACTTTAGGCAGGTATGATGCTGCAATTACTTCAGAAACGGAGCAGGCTGCCTAAGCAGCTTTTCATGTTCCTTAATGGTCTCTCGGACAAGAACCATCTACAAACTAAGTCAGATCTGCCATTTCAAGCGGAACATCATTGAGATCTGGTCTTGGCTTGATACACAATTCTGTCACTTTAACACAGTCATTGGGGTTCTCATCTTCATCACTATCATTCTCATCTTCTTTGTTATTTGAAACCAGTAGCACTGTTGCAGGATGAAGAGGATTGCACCTTTTAATCAGCTGCCAGTTTGATTTGCTCAAACCTTGTGAGGCCGCTGTTGGCCAGATGCTGAGTTCTAGTACCAGTTAACAAAATTTCAACTAAATGGGAAACAAATATATAAGTGTATGCCCATGAAAATCCTGTCAGTTTGTTCAATTGCAATGCAAATAAGCTGTGACTGCTTACACTCAACCAGGAAGAGCTACGGCTACTGGGCTTAATGCAGCAGAAAAGTAAGCCACAGGCCTCATCACGATTTCGTAGCACTATAGTGCTTTTACATTGCTCTCATTGCCTGCATTGCCATTTGAAGCTGCCTGGTAGCATGAACCTAGATTTTATTGCACTGCTCGCATTGCTTATAAGTGAATTGTGCCTGATTGTGCCTCTGCCCATATCCTGAGACACCACAGATTGTGCCCCAGTCTCGCCCTGTTTCGCTTTCTTTTTTGCTGCCATTTTGTTGTTGTTGTGCCTCATAGCCCATCTCTCCACCCCGCTCCCGCCTCCCGATTCAGAAAAGGGGGTGGTGATGAACAGTGTGTCTGAATTAAGCAGACCACTCTTACCCAGTCCAAAGATCAGGGCTTGATCCATCACTGTTATTTATCTCACTGCACCATCCCAGCTCAGAACCTGGCTATATGCAAATCAGTCTGTCCCTGGCCCAGTGCATCATGGGGACAGGGCAGACTAAACTACCAAGCCAATCCTTCACCAGAAAGGAGACAAGCTACCGGGGACCGGTTTCTGGCATTTCTGCCGTCTTCGGCCCGGCTTGCTTGAATCCTGATGGTGCAGTGAGAAAGGGACTCATGTCTGAGTATACCCTGCCACACCTATAGTGGCCAAAAACGATTCAGAAAAGGGGGTGGTGATGAACAGAGTGTCTGAATTAAGCAGACCACTCTTACCCAGTCCAAAGATCAGGGCTTGATCCATCACCGTTATTTATCTCACTGCACCATCCCAGCTCAGAACCTGGCTATATGCAAATCAGTCTGTCCCTGGCCCAGTGCATCATGGGAACAGGGCAGACTAAACTACCAAGCCAATTCTTCACCAGAAAGGAGACAAGCTACCGGGGACCGGTTTCTGGCATTTCAGCCGTCTTCGGCCCGGCTTGCTTGAATCCTGATGGTGCAGTGAGAAAGGGACTCATGTCTGAGTATACCCTGCCACACCTATAGTGGCCAAAACGCTCCCGCCTCCCAGCTGCTCCTCCTTCGCCCCACCCCCCTCCACTATCCACTTATGTCGAAGGCATTTGCGCGAAGCGTGCACGCGCAGCGGACGCGCCCTATGCGCTGAAGGTGCTCCAAAGGTAAGCCCGTCTACGCCCGTCCGCGCCTGGGCCTGCGCCCAGCGCCAGACCCCCTGGCCCCTGCAAAATCCACTCCGCCCGCATAACGTACGATGCCACAACCCTCTCAGCCCTTAACCCCGGCCGACCACCAAACTGCTACCAAGCCGCCCCAGGACAGACCCATGGACCCTTCACCTGCCACTCCTGCAAGTTCGACTGCATCAGGACCCACACCAAATCCACAAACTACAAACAGAGCTCCGACACTAACCACCTGAAATGCATCCTGCTCAACACCCGCTCGGTCCACAGACACGCCATTGACCTTTGGAACCTACTCGACACTACATCGCCGGACGTCGCCTTCCTTACAGAAACCTGGATGAACGCCTCATCAGCTCCCGACATCGCCACAGCCATCCCGGACGGCTACAAGATCATCCGAAAGGACCGCACCAACCAAACAGGAGGAGGCATCGCCATCGTCCATACGAACACCATCCGCATCACGACCAGTTCCGACGATAACCTCACTACCGCCGAACACCTTCACTTCCAGATCCACACCGACCCCAAGACCACACTCAGAGGCACCCTCATCTAAAGGCCACCAGGACCCCGCACCAATTCAGCGAAGACATCACTGACTTCATCAGCCCACACGCCCTACCCTCCGAGGACTACCTTCTACTGGGAGACCTCAACTTCCACCTGGAAAAGAAAAACGACAGCAACACCACCACCCTTCTGGACAACCTGGCCAACCTCGGACTCGAACAACTTGTTGATACCCCCACTCACTATGCCGGGCACACGCTCGACCCAATCTTCACCTCCAGCAAGCACATCTCCTTCAATCACACCACAGCTCTCCATTGGACGGACCACAGCTGCGTTCACTTCAACTACAAAAAGACCACGACCCACAACCTCCCACAACCAATTCCCTGAAGAAACTGGAACAAAACTACCACCAACCAGCTCTTCACATCGCTTCACCAAAACCCTCCTGCCAAATCATCGGACCCAAACCAAGCAGCCACCAACCTCACACAATGGATCACCAACAGCGCCGATGAACTAGCACCCCCTGAAAAACCATCAAATCAAGAAAGGTAGCAAAAAAGCCCCCTGGTTCAACGATGACCTTAAGAAATCCAAGAAGTTCTGTCGCACCCTCGAGAAAGCCTGGAGAAAAAACCCAACCACTGACAACCTGGCCACCTTCAAGAACGCCACCCGCAAACACCACCAACTGATCCGATCCACCAAGAAATCAGCATTCAAGGATCGACTTGACAACAACGCCCACAACAGCAAGGAACTATTCAACATCGTCAAAGAATTTACCAACGCCACCGCCGGCACCAACGGCATCACTCCCTCCCAAGACCTCTGCGACTCCCTAGCCTCATTCTTCCACAACAAAATCGCCGACATACATAACAGCTTTGAAAACCAGTCCGGAGACCAGTCCACTCCACCCACCTCCGAACCAAAACCCCCCACTAACAACCTTTGCGCCTGGAACCCAATCACCACTGAAGACACCATTCACCTGATGAACTCCATCCACTCAGGATCGCCAACCGACCCATGTCCCCACCACATTTTCAACAAAGCAAACTTCATTATCGCACCCCATCTCCGAGACGTCATCAACTGCTCCCTCAACTCCGCTACCTTCCCGGAAAGCTGGAAACATGCCGAACTCAGCGCCCTTCTGAAGAAACCCACAGCAGACCCCACTGAACTTGAGAACTACCGCCCCATCTCGCTGCTCCCATTCCCTGCCAAAGTCATTGAGAAAGCCCGCAACAGTCAGCTCGCCGCCTTCCTCGAATCCAACAAATCCCTCGACCCCTCACAGTCCGGCTTCCGAGCCAAACACAGCACCGAGACCGCCCTCATCGCAGCAACAGACGACATTCGAACACTACTGGACAACGGAGAACAGTTGCCCTCATCCTACTTGACCTCTCCGCAGCCTTCGACACAGTCTGTCATAGCACCCTCATACAACGCCTCAGCAACGTCGGAATTCAAGGAAAAGCATTGGACTGGATCATCTCGTTCCTCGCCGGAAGAACCCAGAGAGCCCGCCTCCCCCCTTTTAGATCAGAGGCCACCGAATTCATCTGCGGCGTACCACAAGGATCATCACTCAGTCCCACACTCTTCAACGTATACATGAGTCCCCTCGCATCCATCGCGCGCCAACACAACCTCAACATCATCTCCTATGCAGATGACACCCAGCTGATCCTCTCCCTCACCAAAGACCCAAACACCGCCAAAACCAACTTACACGACGGAATGAAAGAAGTAGCAGAGTGGATGAAGAACAGCCGTTTAAAACTGAACTTGGACAAAACGGAAGTCCTCATCTTAGGTTCATCCCCCTCTGCCTGGGACGACTCATGGTGGCCACCGGCCCTGGGAACCGCACCCATACCTACGGACCACACACCTAACCTGGGCTTCATCCTGGACTCCTCCCTCTCGATGACCAGACAAGTCAACGCCGTCTCATCATCATGCTTCAACATCCTACGCATGCTCAAAAAAATCTTCAGTTGGATCCCCACCGAAACAAGAAAGATGGTCACCCACGCACTGGTCACAAGCGGACTGGATTACGGAAGCACCCTTTACGCCGGACCCACAGCCAAACTACAGAAAAAACTCCAATGCATCCAAAACGCCTCAGCCAGACTCATACTAGACATTCCCCGCCAAGCTCACATTTCTGGTCACCTGAAAGACCTCCACTGGCTCCCGTCAACAAGAGAATAACGTTATATCTCCTCACCCACGCACACAAAGCCCTCTACGACCTAGGACCCGAATGCCTCAACACGCACCTGTCCTTTTACACCTCCACCCGCCAACTACGATCGTCCAATCAAGCCCTCGCCGCAATTCCGCGCATCCATAGATCCACCATGGGGGGAAGATCCTTCTCCTACTTAGCGGACAAAACCTGGAATTCTCTCCCCACCCACCTCCGCCTTACACAGAACCACCTCTCCTTCAGAAAGCAACTAAAAACTTGGATATTCGATAAGTAAAGTACCCCCCCTCCCTCAAGTGCTTTGAGACCCTCTAGGTGAGTAGTGCCGGTGCGCTATACAAATCTTGAACTTGAACTTGAACTTGAACTGTAAGTAGGTCTTATTAAATGCTTTGCAGTCATGAAAAGTTTGAAGTCCACTGACGATAATAGCAAAATATTCCAAGGAACATCCTAATTTTTTCTGTGATGGATTTCATTCCTTCATCTGCTTGTCTTGAATGATTATACTGTAGAATTCTGAGCTTAATTGAATTCGGTTTGACCTGAATCCTGACTGGTTCTGCACTTTTTTTTCTGAACCTATCTCTTTACCTGTAAAATCTCATACCTCTTCTTTCAGAGTATATTTTAAATCCAGAGGCAAGCCATTTAGATAACACTATATAAAACTCAAAATAATATTAATAATAATTTAAAAACAGCTGAACTCTTTAGTCGTGTGATTCTATTTTAAAAACTGAATTTTTATCTTGGATTACAATTGTGACGCCATCTGGTGTGCAATAAATCACACAGTTCATCTTGCAAAGCAAGCCCGAGCCAAGTAAATTAACAGGACTTTAGTCATAGAATATGAACTGGTGACTGTACTCCATTGACTCTATTTTAACTGGGACATCTGCTATAACTTGATCAAGAAAATGGCAGGTTTTTGGTCCTCCACATAACAAACTGTAGAGCAGTTATCACCAGTACCAGACTTCCCCAAGCATACAATTCTTCTCCCCTTCAGGAACTGTCCTTGTGAATTTGTCTCTGGTGAAAACGGAGAAAGGTCATTACTCAGAATTAATGGATTTTGTTGGTACTCTGGATTGTATGGCATTGTGATTCTCATATTATACTGCATCACTGGAGCTACAGGCATATTTTTACGGAAATGCCCTTAATTTTGCTCATTCTGCACAGGAGTCTGTGCAGCTATGGTAGGAAACTGCATCTATTTTGTGCTTTGCTGCATCTCTGAAACAAAATCATTCTGGATTCAATCTGGATTCTGTCTACACTCGCACCTCCTGTGTCCGACTTTACCACAGATGTGATAAGCAGTGCTCTCATCAGCAAATTGATATTTGCATTCACTCGAGCATTATTCACATTCCCTCTACCACAATCTTCTCATTCCTATGTATTGCATCCCTTGCATTTGTTCCAGAACGTTCAGGCTGCATAATATTTAAGCCAGAACCCATTGTCTGATTTTTCTTGTTTCTCTGAATCTGTGTCATGTGTGAAATCATCATTTTCTCCTTACTTGTTTTCTGCTTCACATCAAAACAGTCACTACAGTATTTGGCACACTCCAGAATCTCATCAGTACTCTTGGTTTGTCAGCACATAACTCTCAGACAAACATGTGAATCAAGCTCCAGATGCAAACCCAAAATGAAAGCCGATAAGAATCCGCTAAGATCTTTTTTTCTCAGACTCTTCACTAAACTTGTTATAAATCTGCACATGCCTCTCATAGTAAGCATGCATGTTATGTTATGTTATGTTGTGTTAACATTTTGATTAAGCGCAACAGCTGCCCCAGCAAAGAGGCGTCCCGGCGCTGAGGATCCACAAGTACCATACCAATAGCGGAGAGAGAGCTGAGACAGGAAGTACTAAGGAGAGGGGAACAGATGGGTCTAAATGGCTTTCCGGAAGGTGGACAGGTTTTCCAAGGAGCGAATATTCAGTGGCAAGGCGTTCCAGAGTTTAGCTCCCAGAACCCTAAAGGAGCGACAGCCAATACGACACCGCTTTGTGCGGGGTACTATCACTAGGTGTTGGCCTAGTGAGCGCAGACTGCGCTGTGGCACATAAGGTGTTAGAAGCGGGAGCAGGAGTTCTGGGCATCTGGATTTGAGGATCTTGAATGCCAGGGTGAGGGTTTTAAATTGAATACGAGATTCAATGGGAAGCCAATGCAGCTTTCGAATGGTAGCTCTGACAGAGCATCTGCTGGGAAGACCCACCAAGGATCTTGCCACTGAGTTCTGAACTTGTTGAAATCGCGCTATCTCCGCTTTGTTTGCGCCCAAAAATAAAACACTGGCATAGTCCAAACGAGAGAGGATTGTGGATTGTACAATGAGTTGCCGGACTTTAAAGTTAAAGAATTTGAGTATCGGGTTAAGACTCCTCAGCAGGCCCTCACAAGTAGCTGCCACTTTTTTTTTTTTTTTGAGTGGGTCTGGAAGCTAAGCGAGGAGTCTATCCAGACTCCCAGGATTTAGGCGGTGGAATGGAGCCCAAAGAAGAGGGCCACCAATGCTCGTTCCAATAGCTGGTATTCCTCCCAACAAGCAGCACCTCCGTCTTACCTGCATTGAGCTGCAGGCAATTGTCCGTCATCCACTGGGCTACTGCAGCCAGCCCACTCCTGAATCTCGAGGCCGAAGTAGATGGTCCTTCGGTGAGAGTGATGACCAGCTGCGTGTCATCTGCATATGATACCAGCGTGAGGTCCCACTCCTTAGCCACTACCGCAAGTGGCTGCACGTAGAGATTAAAAAGGGATGGGCTAAGTGCAGAGCCCTGAGGGACTCCCTGGCTGATGGAATGGGACTGGGAGAGAAATGGGGGAGCCGACACCCGGAAGGATCTGTCCTTCAAGAATGAGCGGAACCATTCCAGGGCAAGACCGGTAATCCCTACTGTCGCCAGACGATGTAACAGAATGTTATGTGAAACCGTATCAAAGGCTGCGCTGAGATCTAACAGGATCAGCGCAGCACTCTGACCGGCATCAAGGATTGTCCGGAGGTGTTCAGTCGTGGACAGGAGGGCAGACTCAGTACTGTGGCCCGGCCTGAACCCGTTTTGTGATGGGTCTAGGATGATATTTTGATGCATATATTGGGACAATACGTTGCTAACATGAGCCTCCGCAAGTTTAGACACCCATGAGAGCAACGAAATGGGCCTGAAGTTTTCTAGTTTGGAAGGGTCCAAAGTAGGCTTCTTGATAATGGGGGAAACCCATGCTTGTTTCCAGAAAGTCGGGACATTGGCCGAAGAGAAGGAAATATTAAGTATAGAGGCCAAGGATGGTAGAAAGTGTTCTAAAGACTCAATGAATTGAGCCGGCCTCATGGGATCTGCAGGAGAGCCAGACTTGACTTTCCTGCAGAGTTTAGTTAAATCATTGTGCGAGATTTCTGGTATAAGCGTCAATGTGGTGCCATTAATATTGGAATTAGTGGAGTTAAGTGGGTCCAAAGAATGCTGCGGGAATGACCTATATATTTTTTGCACTTTTTCTACAAAGAAAATGGCAAGGTCCTCGCACTGCTGCGCGGAGGTGATACTAGAGACAGGAGTTCTGCTACTCTGCAGTTCTTGCACCAATTTAAAGATATATTTGGTGGATATCGGGCTAGAGTTGATTTCTTCTGCGTAGAAAGAAGCACGTGCAGAGCAGATAGCTTTGTGATAAAGTTTTTGTTTGGCCAGATAAAATGCTTTATCCCTATCTTTGTATTCCCTTCTCCAGATTCGCTCGGCTTTTTTACAATCTTTCCGCATGGATCTCAAAGTATGGTTATACCATGGGTTGGAGGGGGATCTGCGCCCCTTAGTCCATTTAGCTGGAATGAGGGCATCTAATCCTCTGGTAATCCAGTCATGGAAGGCGGCGTACGCCATATTGACATCCATATTAGTCTCATAATGGAATGCTCCTAGAGTAGAGTGGAGGTCATTGGTTGTAAGTTTATGCCAGGGCCTCTTGAAGCGCCAGGTTGGCTCGTCCTTGTTGAACAGTTCCCTGACCATCATAGTAAATTTGATTAAATAGTGATCTGTCCATCCCATAGGTTTGGGCACATCTGTCCTAACCTCCGGGATATTAGTAAAGACAGGGTCTAATACATGCCCAGCCAAGTGCGTAGCAGTCTGAATAAAAGAGTCTAGTTGTAAGACCGCAAGGTCCGCCAGGAGATTTTTGATGGTAGGGTCATGAGTCAAATCAAAATGGAGGTTTAGATCTCCTAATATTGTGAAGTTAGCCGAACCCACAACCAAGGAGTTGGCCACCTCAAGGAGAGCGTCGATGAACTTAGAAGCAGGTCCAGGGGGTCGATAGATATAAAGCCCTGACAGAGCAAAATGTGGGCCCATAATGATCTTAAATCGAGCGCTTTCACAGCCACAGATATCTTCCTTGATAAAAGAGCAGCTATATTGATTTTTATAGATGACTGCTATGCCGCCGCCCCTAGCGTCTCTATTTAAGGGCTTGATCATGGACCCCTTCTGCTCTTGTGTAGCTGTCATTGTCTTTTCCCAGTTAACTTTCTTTTCTGACACTTTCTTTTTCAAATGCTCTATTACCGTTTTCTATTTTTCCGCACCCACCTCAGCTGGAGCATTATAAGATGGAAATCTATTTGGTTTTTCAGTTGACTAAGCAACAGCAGCCTTACATTCTGTCCACACAGCACTAGAAAAACAATCTCAAATAACGTATCCAGATCAACCCAAAGCATCTTTGAAGTTGTCACCAATCTATGAACCTCCTTATACCACTTGTCAGGTTCCTCTCTCAGTTATGAAAAATATATTGTAAAGGCATAGAGATCACCCCTAATCCAAGGAAAATGCACATCATTTCCTTCATGCACATCTATTAATGGAACTTCTGCCACAGTTTCTGCTTCTGATACCCTAATGACCACCTTCCCTGTCTCTGTATTTCTCTTTTTAGTGGCTACCTTCTTTTCCCACTTTTCTTTGTATTTCTTCAAATCTCGCCAGCCCTTGATTCCTTCAATTAAATCTTTAATGTGGGCTTTGAAAGTTGCTAAACACATCTCTGCTATTTCGACTGCTCCAAATGCATTCTGTAATTTATTTGTAAATTCCCAATCCTACTTATATTGACCTCATAGTCTTCAGGTAAATCCTCAAGTTTATTATTTGCTTCACTTGCGCACCTTGCTGCTTCTCCGATCATCAACATTATATGACATGCTTGTCTTTAAGTCAATTGTTCCCTGTAAAATATCTCCAAAGTCAACCTTTAAGTTTGCAATATTAATCTCTCTCTCTTTAGGAAGTACAGTAGGCTCAGAAGAGGCAGGAGCAGACACAGCAATGGGCGCATAAGTAAAGACAGTAGTAGTACCTCTACTAGTACTAGGTAAATCCATCAATGTATTCTCAGGTGGAGCGCTTGCATTCGTTGATGATCTTGCACCTCCTTCTGTAAGCACCATCAGTCCCTGTGAACTCATACTCTATTCACTTGCTGCACCTTTGTCAGGTACAAACGATCTGAGGAAGTCTGTAATGTAAAAGATCATTTCAGAAGTTGTCCTCCTCATCTGAATCCTTTACTTTGTCTTGCTTCTCTTTGTCACCCTCGTCAGCTTTCTTTTTCTCTGTTGTTTAATTAACCATTAAAAATCTCTCCTGATTATCCTGCTTGTTCTCTGACCACTGTCACAATAAACTCTTATACTGTTTCTTCATTTTCTTTCTCTATTTCTCGGTGGCCATTCAATCCCATTTATTCAATGCTTCAAATGTTGTAGATCTAGGTAGTGGCTTTCTGTCATTCATTGTCTGTTTAAAACAATCTAGCTTTCTAATGTTAAAGTTGCCCTCTCAAGGAAATTGTCCTTTTCGCCAGACGTACATGCTGTCTTGAAAACATGTACACGTATAGAGCCTAACGTCTGGGAACATTTTGTAAACAGGTGAGCTCTGTGAAGTAATCTTCTGTTCCTCCATAGGAGTTACGTAGGAACTTTATTAAATACAGCACTCATTGGGGCATATTATCAAGGGGGTTTATCTCCGCTTTTTAGGCTTTAAAAGCCAAGAAAGCGGAGATAAAATTACCTCCCTATTACCTAGCTGTCACTAACACCAGTTAGCGACAGCTAGTAGGAGATAGCGACCATCTTGGGCCCCACTTTGCATGTCAGTGATATTTATCACTAATGACATGCAAAGTGGGCATGCCAAGATGTTAGCGACTGGAAACAGTCGCTAACATCGCTATCTCCTATTACCAACTTTTGGAGAAATTCGCGCTAAGCGCGAATATCTCCAAAAGCTAACACCTGCCCTGAGCTGTTCGTAGCCATGTTATCCAATGGGAGGTGGATAACATGGCTAAGAGCATTAGCTCGGTAATGCATGAATATCGCTGACTTTTCAGCGATATTCATGCATTGCGGCGATTTTTATCGCATTTGCGATAAACCTTGGTAATACCAAGGCTTATTTGCGGTAAAAATCGCCGCAGCTCACCTGTAAATTTTTGTCTCTAACCAAGCAATAGCGATAATTATCGCTATTGCTTGGTAATATGCCCCATTATTCTTAATCAAAGTAATCCAAAAACCGCACAAAACCAGTAAACGTACAACAACCAATCCCAGTCCAGCTATGCCAAAAGTCAACCAATCACAGCGCCACTGCAACAGCAACCAACCAATGACAGTGTGATTCTGTGGTGATACATCTCTCACCAAACCCAGCGTGTCTCATCGGTAGACTGACCAATCAGAGTGTGACTTCTATTCATGGCGAAGCCGCAAAGGGGGAAAATAATACACAGACCTTTCTGTCACAGACTGCACACAAATAAACAAAATAAATCTTGTCTGCTTAACCTAAACATGAGAAAATCAGCATGTTAGAGACCAATAATCACTGCAATCAATAGGAACAAAACCAGCACCTTTGTAGCACTTGTCAAACACAATTCACACTAAAGCAGACTCCCATCTAGCATCAATCCCCCTTGACTAGTGTCCTTACTCCTGTGCACCAAGGGGCAAATAGCACGAATCCAAATTAGACATGCAAAACCTGGAAAGAAACTGGTTAGTTGAGAAAATCCCCTATTTGATTGACTGCAGTGTCATGCAAAGCACACTACCGCACAGACAAGTTCAACAACAATATTTTGAGTTCTTGGATTACAACTAATTTGATTATATAATCAACAATTAGTAAAACCACAATCTTTTCAACACTAATTACAATTATGACAAGTGCATCAAAATCACAGTAATCAACCCACCAATTAAACCAAGAATCAACAGCACATAACCAAAAATTTCACAACCCAACACTAACACAAACCTCGCTGTCAACTACAACAATGCATCACTAGCACACTAAAACACTCTCAATTTCATGAATCACTCTACCCTACTAATACTACAATCCTTTGCTCAGCAACAGCACTGCTGCAGAGTCAGGAGAGCAGCAAATTATGAAGACTGAAGGCAAATAATCAGACTGGCTTGGGAACAGGGCAAAAAGGAATCTTCTTATCTCTCAAAACCATCTTCTGCTACCAAACTGTTGTGGGTGCGGGATTTCCCTGGAAACACCTCAATAGCAGGCACGCCCACAGGTTTGTGGATGAAGGACAATGTTAAACCTCCATTTCATGAGGCAATGTATCCCACAATAAGGTGCAAAATTAGTATATCAAAATACAGTCAATTAAGGAAAGACTCAGTAAGTCAATCAATCAATCAATCATAACACTTGTATAGCGCACTACTCACCCGCAAGGGTCTCAAGGCCCTTGGGGGAGGGGGTCCGTTACTGCTCGAACAGCCAGGTCTTGAGTTGTCTCCTGAAGGCGAGATGGTCCTGGGTCAGCCGAAGGTGGATGGGGAAGGAGTTCCAGGTCTTGGCCGCCATGTAGGAGAAGGATCTGCCTCCGGCGGTGGCTCTTCGGATGCGTGGCGCGAGGGCGAGGCTAGAAGATCGTAGCTGGCGGGTGGGCGTGTAGAATGTCAGGCGGTCGTTGAGGTACCTGGGGCCCAGGTCGTGGAGAGACTTGTGTGCGTGGGTGAGGAGCCGGATCGTGATCCTCTTGTTAATGGGGAGCCAGTGCAGGTCCCTCATGTGGCCGGAGATGTGGCTGCGTCGGGGGTTGTTCAGGATGAGTCGAGAGGAGGCATTCTGGATGCGTTGGAGTCTTTTCTGTAGCTTGGCTGTGGTTCCGGCGTAGAGGGTGTTCCCGTAGTCCAGTTGGCTGGTGACGAGTGCCTGGGTGACCGTCTTCCTGGTTTCGGTCGGGATCCATCGGAAGATCTTGCGGGGAGCATGCGAAGGGTGAGAAAGCATGATGAGGAGACGGCATTGACTTGTCTGGTCATCGTGAGGGAGGAGTCCAGGATGAAGCCCAGGTTGTGTGCGTGGTCTGTTGGTTTCAGGCGGCTGTTCTTCATCCACTCGGCGACGTCTTTCATCCCTTCGTGAAGCTGGTTCTGGCGGTGTCGGGGTCTCTGGTGAGGGAGAGGATCAGCTGGGTGTGGTCGGCGTAGGTGATGATGTTGAGGTTGTCTTGGCGTGCGATGGTTGCAAGAGGTCTCATGTAGATGTTGAAGAGGGTGGGGCTGAGTGATGATCCTTGAGGAACGCCGCAGATGACTTCGGTGGTCTCGGATCGAAACGGGGGAGGCGGACTCTCTGTGTTCTTCCGGCGAGGAATGAGGTGATCCACTCCAGTGCCTTCTCTTGGGTGCCGATGTTGTTGAGGCGTTGAACTAGGGTGTGGTGGCAGACCGGGTCGAACGCTGCAGAGAGTGCCACTGTTTCCCTGTTGTCGAGCAGGGCTCGGATGTCGTCGGTGGCTGCGATGAGGGCAGTCTCGGTGCTGTGGTTGGCTCTGAAACTGGACTGTGAGGGGTCGAGGGATCCGTTCGTCTCGAGGAAGGCGGCAAGCTGTCTGTTGACGATCTTCTTGATGACTTTGGCAGGAAAAGGGAGGAACGAAATGGGGCAGAAGTTCTTGAGGTCGGTGGGGTCCGCTGTTGGTTTCTTCAGTAGGGCACTGATCTCGGCCTGCTTCCAGCTCTCCGGGAAGGTGGCGGTGTTGAAGGAGGTGTTGATGATGTTCCTGAGTTGGGGTGCGATGGTGGAGTCAGCCTTGTTGAAGACGTGGTGGGGGCAGGGGTCGGTCGGAGATCTGGAGTGGATGGTGTTCATCGTGCAGGCTGTGTCTTCGGTGGTCACCGTGGTCCAGGTGCGGAGGGTGGCGGATGGCGGCGTTGGTTTTCCGGTTGGGTGCGTGGATGGTGCGCCGAAGCTGTTGTGGATGTCGGTGATCTTGCGGTGGAAGAACGAGGTGAGAGAGTTGCAGAGATCTTGTGAAGGAGAGATGTCGTTGGTGCCGGTGCTGGGGTTGGAGAGCTCCTTGACAATGCTGAAGAGTTCCTTGCTGTCGTGGGCGTTGTTGTCCAGTCGTTCCTTAAGTGATTTCTTCTTGGTGGTGCGGATAAGCTGGTGGTGCTTGCGGGTGGCGTGTTTGAGGGGGATCATGTTGTCAGTGGTCCGGTCGAGGAGCCAGGCTTTCTTGAGGGTGCGGCAGGTCTTCTTGGAGTCCTTGAGTTCGTCGGTGAACCAGGAGGCCTTCTTGCTTCTGGGTCTGCTGGGAGGGTTCTTCAGTGGTGCGAGGTCGTCGGCACAGGCGGTCAACCACTGCGTGAAGTTGCGGGCTGCTTCGTTGGGGTCCGTTGTGCTGGCAGGTGGGTTCTGGCTGAGGGAGGTGGTGAGCTGGTCGGCGGTGATCTTGCTCCAGCTCCTGTGAGGAGCCTGTTGCGGGTGGTGGTGGGTCGTGGTTCTTCTGAAGCTGAAGTGGACGCAGCTGTGGTCGGTCCAATGGAGTCCGGTGGAGTGGCTGAAGGTGATGTGCTTGGTGGATGAGAAGATGGGGTCAAGCGTGTGGCCGGCGTAGTGGGTGGGGGTGTTGACCAGTTGCTTGAGTCCGATGTTGGCGAGGTTGTCCAGAAGGGCGGCGGTGTTGCTGTCTTTGTTGTTCTCCAGGTGGAAGTTGAGGTCCCCTAGGAGGATGTAGTCGGCGGAGGGGAGGGCGTGCGGGTTGATGAAGTCTGCGATGGCTTCGCTGAATTGTGTGTGTGGTCCCGGGGGTCTGTAGAGGAGGGTGCCTCTGAGCGTCGTCTTAGGGTCGGTGTGTATCTGGAAGTGGAGGTGCTTGGCGGCGGGGAAGGTGTTGTCGTGGTCGGTCGTGATGCGGATGGTGTTCTTGTGGACGATGGCGATGCCTCCTCCGGTCTGGTTGACGCGGTCCCTCCTGATGATCTTGTACCCGTCCGGGATGGCAATGGCGATGTCAGGGGCTGAGAAGTGAGTTCTAAGGCAGAATTAGGAAATTTATAAAGGTTTATTACAAAAATGTAATAGGTAAATTACAGAAATGTTATGGTGCAGCTGCAGAAAATCATTGTCATGGAGGCTTTCAGTAATAGGACAATACAGAATAATAGGCAAAATCATAAATAGATTAAGGGCCTGATTTCGATCTTAGTGGACGGGTTACTCCATCACAGCCGTGACGGATACCCCATCCCATGAAATATAAATCCCATAAGATATAATGGGATTCATATTTCGGTGGACGGGATATCCGTCACCAATGTGCCTGAGTAACCTGTCTGCCAAGATCTAAATTTGATTTGATTGTTGCATCTATAGAGAGCAAGCTGTCACTCTGGAAGGAGCATCCTGGCTCTGGGCAGAGGAAAGGATGAGATAAAGTGACGGGGATCCAAAGATCCATGTGTAAATCAGGCCTTAAGTACCAAATGTGCATCACATTCAGTAAGAAATCGGACAGCATCCCTAGTAGCATTGGAAAGATCTCTGGCTCTTCCCGAAATGTGTATGTTTATATAGGAAATCTTCTCATTTAATAAAATGGAAAGTGCAGATTCATCATGGTGTGAAAAAAATAAATAGATTCTCATCAAATTAGAACACTGAATTAAATAGAGTCATACAGCCTGACCAACCAAGAAATAGCCCGCCACATGAATATTGATTCATCTCCTCTAAGCTAATGTCATCTGGAGAAGTCAGAACAAACTAGTTGCAAAACAACAGTGAACCATTGTGAATAAATGTAAAACTGCAAAAAGGCAGGAGATTCTTGAAGAAATGTAGCATTTATGGCACATTCTAGAGAGTCTTCTTCGAGAACAGTGGCAATCAGAACAAACACACATGACGTGCTTGACTGTGTGCATTAGAAATAATAAACAATGAATGAGAAGAATGAGACATTCATTTTGAAAAAGATGGTGTTGAGACCTAGCTGAGGTCTAGTTAGCATAAGGCAAACATTTCCCTGGCTTTAACCAGTCATAGTATCTTATTAGTGCACATATGTGAATTCAAGTGTAGTTCACTATTCTGCACATTATTAATAATACACAATTCAATGAATGCCCACAGACATTCTCAAGAGCCACGTGGAACCTAATCTGGTGCCCTTCCTAAACATATTATTTAATATTAAAATATGGCGCGAGAAGGCCACTGTGTGAAAACACATACTCCACTTCCCTGATAAAACACAGTTTGCTCAAAAGCTGAAAGACAGACTTCTGTACAAACCAAGGTGGTTGCCATTTTCAATTATTTTGTATGAAAAAATATACAGCCCTCTTAATTTTCAGAGGTCCATGTGTGCCTAGCTCCTGCATTCCAGATTTGTAATTTACGTTCTGGGACCTCTAGTCCTTATTTTGTAATAGGGCAAGCAAGACTACAAACCCCAGAATGCACCTGGGCAGTTTGGGTGCTCTGATACATATATTGGGTTGACCCCCACCTATTTCACCCCACTTAAAGCTACCTCAACCCGTTCTGATTTTATGTTTTAGTTTTGTTGAGTATGCTGAATGGAAGAAGTTCAGTTCAGTTCAGTAAAATTTTTATTTCGATGAAAAGTTCATCATAAAAAGTACATAATACAAATGATGCATTATACAAAAAATGTGTTAAAAAAAAAGTATTTCAAAATTTTCATTAATCAGTCACGGGTTTTCCTGAGTCTTACTGTTACTCTCCAAAAATGTATAATTGAGCACAAAGTACGGGTATCAGCAGCCATTTGTAAAAAGTTCAGGGCAGTCTTGGCTTGGCGGATTTTAGCCTCCTTTGAAATATCAACCAGAAATCTCCGACGGGGCATTTGATAAAAGGAACATAAAAGTACAAAATGAAGGGTTTCCTGCGGAGACCTATTGTCGCAGCCGCAGGCACCCTTCTGCTCAACTGTCACTGTAAAACCTGAGGACTGGGAAAAACGTACCTGGGGTTTACAAGCAAGGACAAGACAAACCAAGATGGCCGAAAGAAGGAAAGAAGGAAAGGAATTCGAAGGACGCCAGTCATGGAAGGAACCATTTTAAGTGCTTGGATGAGGAAGCACTTTCTGTAAATTAGAGACCCTTCACCATGGGGGTATTTAAACCCCTCCCGTAGGAGATGGATGGGGGTCCTGTGACCTAAAAAGAAACTCTACTCTTTCCCTATGCACGTGAAGGTGTCACCCATGACCTGAGACCACTTGGCAGCTACTCAGTTCCATAACAAATTACTACATATTTCGGGGTGCCAGTCCAATACATTTTCAGCATTGGAGGAAGAAGTGGGTAACACTCATCAAAGCCAACGTTTTTTGTTTATTGTTGTTGTTTTTTGTTTGTTGTTCTCCACACGGAGAACTTATGTTGATTTTGTTTTTACTCTCATAGAAACGTGCCAACTCATTGTTATAAATATTTACATCCTGTATAGAATGCAAGCAGTATTGTAATTGGTTGGACGGGTGAGGGGTGTGTGTGTGTGTGTTGGGGAGGGGGGTTACCTGTCCTAAACCTCTTACCTGTTGAGATTGCACCCTCACCCACCCAGCACCCTCTGTGCACCCCCAGCCACTCAGCACCCTCAGTGCACCCTCACCCACCCAGCACCCTCAGTGCACCCCAGCCACCCAGCAACCTTAGTGCACCCCCAGCCACCCAGTACCCCCAGCCACCCAGCACCCCCTGCCACCCAGCACCCTCAATGCACCCCCAGCCACCCAGCACCCTCAGTGCACCCCCACCCACCCAGCACCCTCACTGCTGAGCCCTTTTGTAGATGCTTGGGGTACTTCGCGCTTAGGTATCCAGAACAGATTTGCATCTACCCCCCTCCCTTTTTGGAGGTTCTGAAGGCACCCCACGGTTTGTGGATTGTTCTCAAGGGACCCTGGAAAATAAGCAAAATATAGAAACATTTTTTTTCTTAAAGAAATGCTGTGCAAGAAAGCATATCTTATTTTTGTCAAAATGGGAACAGCAGAAGGTTTGTTGAGCTTAGATACCATCTTCGCGGCTTTCGGAAATATTGTTTTGCTTGTTTATGAGCGGTAGCCCATTTTTAGGTCTCACCTGCGACAATGCCCATGTGCTTTCGCTTGCAAGAGATATTGTTTTCTACAAAGGTCTTGGAGCCCGCCCCCGCTTACCATTCATCAGCTTTATTTTCACTCTTATGTGCTGCCTTTCAATTGGCTAATGCATGGACCAGGTACTGATTGCTCCATCTTGAGTAGCATCCTTCCACTGCTCGCGCTGTGATTGAGGTACTATTTTTAGGTCGAAGACTACCAGACAGCACAGCTGTCTGGTTTGCTAAAGACATATTGGAGATATTCAGAAAGCTGATCTAGGAATACATTTCACCTGTGGATTACCATTGGCTTTGTGGTTTATAACTCACATATTCAGGCTTTCCATTTGCTGGCTTTATTTACTTTAGGCTGTCAGCTTGAGTTCATCGCTCCCGTTGTCCAATCCTTGTTTACTATATTCTTCTACAAACTCCACTTCTGTAAACAGGCCTTGAAACTGTGTTGTTATCTTGTTATATTTGCAGGGCATTCAAAGACAGAGGCCAAATTTCAAGATCTGTCTTTCGAGGGAGTTTGGTCAGCCGCGGCCCGTGAAGGGAGTTCCGGTGGGGCAGGCAGGCGGGGCGGGGGAGGGGCAGGGTGGGGGGTGAAAAACACAGGAATATGGATGATTGCAGGTAAGTAAACAATTAAATTAATAAAACAAATTTCGTAGCGCGCCCAGCGCCCTGCCTGCCTGCCCCACCGGAACTCCCTTCACGGGCCGCTGCTGAGTTTGGTGTTTACTTTTCTTTCTCTGACTTCAAAGTGAGAGAATTTATGTGACAATCCTGCAGAGTATCCATGTAAGAAGAGAGGGTTTATGATGTTTTTTTTCACTAGCACACAATAGCAAAAAAAAAGAAAATTAAATGTACTACTGCTTCAGAATATATCAGAATTAGGACAAATGAAGCAATTTTTTTATGTAATTCTGAAATGTGGTGGAAACAAACATTTAGATATGATCAGAACACATCAATACACTAGGTGATGATATTTGCACTCATTATCGTTTGTGTGCAGTAAAACCGTACTTCATTGCAATTTAAAGGTCATTTCAATTGATAATGTGCTGTCTGTAATGGCAGTGCGCTACCACACCATGCATACTCCACACCATGCCACTTCACTCCATTCTACAACATGGTACTCCATTCTATGACATACGCCACTCGACTCAACGCCACTCCAATCTACACCATTCACTCCATGACACAACATGATACTCCACTCTACGCCCCTCTACTCCACACCACTTACCCCACCCCTCTCCAGTCTACTCCACTCCACTCCAATCTATCCCACTCCACTCCAGTGTATACCAATTTACCCCACCCCACTCCACTTCGTTACTATCTACCCCAATGTACTCCAATCCAAACTACCCTACTACGCTCCACCCATTCTAACCCATTCTAGTCTACCCTATTCCACTCCAATGCACCCCAACCCAATTTTCCCACTCAAACCAAATCTACCCCCACCCCACTCCAATCTGTCCCACTTCAGTCTACCCTACTCTAACCCAATGTACCCCAATCCATTCCACTATGATCCAATCTACCCCACTCCACTCGAACCTACCCAGCTCCGCTCCACTTCACCCTACCCCAATCTACTCCACTCCACTCTAATCTACCCCACTCAACTTCACTCCACTCCAATCTATTCCACTCCAGTCTCCACCACTCCCATCAATCTAACACAATCAAACCCACCCTACACCTATCTACCTCACTGCACCCCAATCTACCACACTTCACTCAAATCTACCCCACTCTGCTCTAATCTACCCAGTCTACCCCACTCCACTCATCTACTCCCCCCACTCAAATGTACCCCAATCCAACCCAATCCAATCTACCTGACTCCACTCCAATATACCCCAGTCAAATTTACCCTACTCAATTCCAATACACCCACTCTATTCCAGACTCCAGTGCAATCCATTCAACTGCTCTCCAAACCAATCTACCACACTCCAACCCACCAAATCTACCCAACTCCACTCTACCACACTCCAGTCCACTCTACCCAAATGTGCCCCACTCCATTTCACACCAATCTAACTGACTTCAATCTACCATACTCTACTCAAATCTACCCTGCTCTACTTCAACCTAACCAACTTCAACCCATCCCCCCCACTCCATCCCAATCCAATATACCCCTCCCAACTCCACCCCAAACTACCCTATTCCAATCTACCCATCCCCAATCTACGACACCCCAATCTACCCCAATCCAATCTATCCCATCTACTCCAATCTACTCCACTCCACTCCAATCTACCCCACTGTACCCCACTCCACTTCAGCCCACTACAGTTCAAACTACCCCACCCCACTCCACCTCACCCCACTCTAGCCCACCCCAACCTAGCCCACTCCAATTCAAATCACTCCACTTCAATCTACCCCACTCCACTCCAATCTACCCATCTCCAATCATTTCTCTTCAATCTACCTCGCTCCAATCTACCTCACTCCATTCCAATCTACCCTACTCCACTCCTCCCTAATCAACCTCAATACATTCCACTCTAATCTACCCACTTCCACTCCACTCGTCCCCAATTTATCTCACACTACTCCAATCTCAACACCACTCTAATCTATCCAGCTCCACCCCACTCACTCCAATCTACCCCACTCCACTCTACCCCAAAATACCTCACCCCAATTTACCCATTTTAGTCCACCCAATCTGCCCCACTCCAATCTAATACACTCCATTCCACTCTACCCCACTCCACTCACTCCAATCTACCCCACTCCACTGTACCCCAATATACCCCACTCCAGTCTACCCATTCTAGTCCACCAAATCTCCCCCACTCCAATCTACTACACTCCATTCCACTCTACCCCACTCCACTTTACACCAATCTACCACATAACACTCAACTGTACCCCACTCCAGTCCAATCTAACCCACTTCACTCTAATACACCCCACTCCATCCCACTCCAATCTACCCGACACATGTCCACCACATACTGCCCTACTCCAATCTACTGCATCCAAACCTCCCTACTCCAATCTACTCCGCTCCAATGTACCCCACCCTAATCCTATCTACCCCACTCCACTCCAATTTACTCCACTCTAATCTACCCTACTCCACTCCTATCTATCTCACTGCAATCTACCCCACACCACTCCAACCTATGCCACTTTAGTCCATTTTACCCTACCATCCTTAGTTAACCCAATCTATCCCACTCCACTCCACTCTACTCCATCCTAATCTACTCCACTCCACTCCAATCTATCCCAATATATCCCACTCCACTCTACCACACCCACCCCACCCTCAATCTAACACAATTCAATCTACCCCAATTTACTCCACTTCACTCCGATCTATACCATTCTATCCCAATCTACCCCGCTTCACCCCATCCCAAACTACCCGATCCATCCCAAGCTATCTAACAACACTCCAGTCTACCTCGCTTCTACAAAGTACCCAACTCCACTTCACTCTACCCCAATCTACCCCCACTCTATTCCATTCTACCCTACTAAAATCCACCCAATCTACCCTGCCCCACTTCAATCTATATAACTCCACTCCAGTCTACCCCAGTCCACTCCATTCTACCCCAATCCACCCTCACCACTCTTCCCCAATATACCCCACTCCACTACCTTCTACACCAATATATCCTACTCCATTCTGCCCTAATCTACCCCGATTTACCCTACTCCTATATACCCCAATCTACTCCACTCCATTCTACCCTGCTCCACCTCAATCTATCCCAATTCAGTCTACCCTACTCTATTCTACCACTCTAATCTACCCTACTACCCCACTCCAACCTATCCCACTCTAATCTTCCCCAACCCACCCCACTCCATTCTACCCCAGTCTGCCCCCACTCTACTCTTCGCCAATCTACCCCTGTCCACTCCACTATAATCTACCCCACTCCAATCTACCCCACCCACTCCACGCCAATAACTTTTAGCCATGCTGAACAGTAGCCACACTAGTGTACAAAATGGCTGAAACACATTGCCAAAGCCATTTATTTATTTATTTATTTATTTTGCATCTTGTACCGCGCAAACTAAAACCCGAAGGTGTCAAGGCGCCTAACAAAAAAGATCAAAAAGCGGGCACTCATGCACTTACATGTACGCTTGGACAAAGAGGCGTGTTTTAAGGGCAGCTCTGAAGGTTTGGAGGGAAGGGAGGGACCTAAGTTCTAATGGAAGATCGTTCCACCATTTAGGGGCCAAGAGGGAAAAAGCCTTACCACCCCATCTGGCTTTCCGAATGCGAGGGATGTGGAGGAAAGAGTGATTGGAGGAGCGGAGGCTCCTGCCAGGGTTGTAATAGGTCAAGATGGCTCTAATCCCTGTGGGGCTGCTTTTAGCCAAGGCCTTATAGACCATGCACATGGATTTGAAAACAATCCGCTCCTTTATCGGAAGCCAATGCAGCTGCTTCCTGGCCAGCGTGGCCGAAGAGCGGCGGGGAAGATCGAGGACAAATCTAGCTGCCGCATTCTGGACTACCTGCAAGTGCTGCATCTGACTCTTATTCAGTCCAGCATACAGCGCATTACAGTAGTCCAGACGCAATCCCAAAAGTGCGACAGCAAGTTGCCTTCTTGCCGGCTGGGAAAGGTAGTTCCTAATTTTCCTAAGAACATGAATTATGCCCCAACAGGTCAATACCGTCCTATTGACTTGCTGGCGCATGTCCAGGGTAGGGTCAATCATTACCCCAAGATTTTTAGCCGAAGAAGTAGGTTTAGGGCAAAGACCGAGCGAGTCAGGCCACCACTCCATGGACCAGATATCTTCCCTTCCGCCGAACACCATCACCTCGGTCTTCTCCCCATTCAATTTGAGTGAATTGTAAATCATCCACTGGCCGACGGCCTCCATACAGGATCTAAATCTGGAGGTGGTCAGCTCAATTGACTGGGAGAGAGACACGAGGATCTGAGTGTCGTCCGCGTAGGAAACTACCTCCATCTCAAAAGATCTGATAAGTCTGGCAAGGGGGGTCACATAGATGTTAAAAAGGGTGGGACTAAGCGCCGACCCTTGAGGGACCCCACATTGCACAGAGAGGGATGGAGATAGAAATTTTCCCAGCATTACCCTCTGCTCCCTATGGTCGAGAAAGGAAGAGAGCAAACCCAAGGCTGCCCCCCGGACCCCAATCTCACCCAGTCGAGATGTTAAGACCTGGGGAGATAGGGTATCGAAGGCAGCTGTGAGATCCAGAAGGATCAGGAGGGATGTCCGGCCCTCATCCACACTCATGCGGATGGAATCGAGAACCAGGGTGAGGGCGGACTCGGTGCTATGTTCCCTCCTGAAACCATGCTGGGAAGGGTCAAGGCAGCCTGAATTCTCCACAAAGGCAGCGAGATGCTCGTTAAGATGGGACTCGAGCATCTTTGCAGGGGCCGGAAGCAGTGAGATTGGGCAAAAGTTTTTTAAAACCCCAGGATCTAGGGATGGTTTCTTTAGAAGAGGTTTGACCACAGCATTTTTCCACTGCTGTGGGAAGACACCCTCCCTCATGGCCCCATTCATGATCTCAAGTAGGGGGGTAGAAGAGATCCCCTACACTGCTTCAAGATCTTAAGAGGGCAAGCATCTAGTGGAGACCCTGACTTGGTTTTATCAAGCCGCGTGTCGAGATCTTGTAGGGAGAGCGGGGGGAAAGATTCCAGATAGCCGGCCAAGGGAGGCTCTGCCGAGGGAACATCCGGGACTACAGTAACTGATGGCTCAACCGTAGAAAGCCTCTGAGACTCCAGAGCAGTGTAAATGTCCGCTATTTTGGACTGAAAGAAGCGAGCAATGTCATTACAGAGCTCCTGAGATGGAACAACTGGATCGGGGACCTGAAGAGATGTGAGAGAGTCCACGATCCTGAAGAGCTCTTTGGGAGATGAAAGAGAGGAAGTCAGGGCCACAAAGTAGTCTTGTTTGGTCCTGATAATTTCCGACTTATATCTCTTGAGCAGTGTTTTATGAGCTTCCCTGTCTTTGAGATCCCAACTGGCATGCCATCGACGCTCCTGTCTCCTTACTTCCTGCCTAAGGAGCCTGAGTTGTTCGGAGAACCAAGGGGCTGATGGTCTTTTCCTTGCTGAATAGCAGGACCGAGCTGGCGCCAGTTCGTCCAGGGCCTCTTTAAGAATGTTATCATAATGCGGCACCGCTGAGGAGGGATCCATCTCCCGAATAGAAGACAGACTGAAAGTCCATGGGTCAAAAGAGTGTTCACCGATGTTTTTAAAATTCCTGCGTACTTCAAAGGTACTCGGGACTTTCCTGACACTTTCCTGACTAGGAAAGGCCACTTTGAAAGGAACGACCAAGTGGTCTGACCAGGAGAGGGAGCCATTAACTTTCGCATAGGAGAGACCTATTGACTTTGCCAATGCTTATATTTATTCTCTTTGTTGTATTGTTTCTTTCCTTTCACCTCCTTGTCCGTGTTGCTTGTCCATCCCCCAAGTTACCTGTGTTGCTTTTTCCCTCCCACCCCAGTTATCCATGCTTCTTTTTCTCTACCACCCCCAACCCTCCCGTGTCCGTCTTGCTTCTTTCCTCCCACCTTCCTATTGTCCATGTTGCTTATTCGCACCAACCGCCACCATTCGGTTGTGTGTGTTGTTCCCCACCCCACCTGCCGTAAGAAAAAGAAAACCACTATGCAGCGACCAGCACTAGTGACGTAAAAGTGATTTTTACCTGTCCCGTTATACCATTCACCTCCCTCCCACTGTCTGTGTTGCCTCATCCCTCTCACCCTCCTTCTCGTTGTCCGTGTTGCCACCCCTTTCCCACCCTAAGGAAAAAAAATTGTGCATGCTCTTCTCAAAAGAACTAACTGGCGAATTAAAAAACAGAATGAAAATAAGTAGAAAAAATAGCTTGCAACATTTTCATCTGTAATTTTTTTACGCGATGCCTGATTTATACAAGTAATATACTGTTATGTCCATTAGGCCATTCTGATTATAGAAATATACATTGTTGTCCAAAAACAGGTGATAATACCCAGCTCCAACAACTGACTATTTTGTTGTGCACCAACCATGCATCAATTCATAATGTAAAATGGAAAGAATAAAAAATGAGTCTAAGGGAAACCTAGGAAGTTTTGAATGTGCCCTAGATACTACGTTTAGCGGTACCATTTTTATCTAGAAAAGTGTGGAAATGCTGGGTGGTAGGAATTATGTGGAACCTGGTAGGTTCCAGAACCTTTCCTGGAAGAAATTTGAGGGAAGTGCATGATTGTAGCCACATTTACAGGGCATTCTGGGTAAGAACACTTAGTGAGATCCACGCAGGCCTGGATTCGCCTGGGTCTCTAGATTTCAGAAATGGCCAGGATTTGTAGTGTGGCCTAGTGTCAGGATGGGCTACACTAACATAATTAGTTTTTTTTTAAATTTATGCCGCAAGCCCCATGTTGCAGATTGTGGGTACATCCTCCAACCTTCTGCAGTCCTGTCCAGGGAGGACCTGGCTTGGCAGTTCGGGCTGGACTGTTCCCATTGGGCGCAGGGTCAAGACGGATTTGCATATGGCTGGGTCCAAACTGGAATGGCATGGAGAGCAAAAACGATGGATTTAGGCCCAGACCTCTGTACTGGGGTGAATGTATGACATTGTTCTGCATTCTGTCCATCAACTGTTCTTTTTAGATGTGGGATAGGCACAGAAGATTCTTTCTTCTAAAAAGTCCCTGTTATCTAGTCGGCTTTCTCCCCTTTGTGGCAAGAAAGACTATGGGGCCCTTTAGGGGTTGGGGTAATGCCCAATACCTCGGTGGGCCGCTCCCATCCCTTTTTTCTGGCAAAAAATGGCTCTGCCCGTTATACGGTGGGATCATCCACCCCTTTTGTTTATTCAAAACAAATTTTCACTGGTGTTTAGTGGGCTTTTTGCCCCTTTCCTCCCTGGCAAGGGAGGCAAATTGAGGACAAACTATCTCAGTCTCTGTCCTGGGGGCGGGGGGCAAAAGAATGCTGTGGCTATTATGGGGAGGGGCACAGCTCGATGTCTGGGTGGGCTGCGCCACCCCACCTCTTCTTTTTGTTTTAAGTAAGTTTCCTTGGTATTTTGTGGGCTTTCTCACCCCGTCAGGAGGAAGGCAGATTGGGGGTAACCCCTTCCATCTGCCCCTTCAGGGTTCAGAGAGACTGCTTGAGGTATTATTGGGTGGGGGCAAAGCACTATGCTCCTCCTTTTTATTTACCACTATCTTTTCCTGGTGTCTAGTTGGCTTTTACCAGGGGAGGCAGACTGGAGTGAGTGGGGAGCAATCGAAAAGGCTGGGGTGAGGAAGTGCAGCTCGTGCAGAGTAGGGGGAGGGGGATTGCGATTGGGGAGAAGGGGAGGGGGGGGAGGGGGAAAAAGGGGGTGGAGGGATACCGTTACAACCATACTCCTGTGCAGGCCACCGTGGCTTTCCTGCTGTCAAGACTGCTGAGGCTTTTATGAGGTCGGGCATGAACCGATGCCTGGCGGGCAGCACCCACCCCTACTTTTCTTTTTAAAGCACATTTTGTTTAGGCTCTGTTGAGTTTTCGGTACCCCTGGAGTGGGGGGGCAGAGCGGGCAGGGGGAACTCTCTCATTCTGCCCCAAGGTTATTAGACAGAAAGGGGGATATTAGCAACAACTTGCGATAATTATCGCAAAACGCGCTTAGTGTTTTTTTTTTCATCGCCGCCTATCGCTGGATATTATCGCGGCCATAACACGCTATTAGCAAAGTTGATCTGCAATCCGATAAAATATCCAGCGATAGTGGCGAAATGCGTGAATATCACTGTAAATCCAGGGAAATTCACAAATTAACGTCATGGTGGACTTAGCCTGACAATCCACCTCCCATTGAAGAAACAGGTAAGTCGTTTTTAGCAGGTGTTAATTTCTAGCGATAATCGCGCTTAGCGCAACTTTTTTCATCACTTCGCCTGCGTTGCTAAAAGGGGGAAGTTGTGTTAGCGACTGTTTTCAGTCGCTTTTAGTTGGGAACGCCTACCTTGCATGCCATTAGCGATAATTATCGCTGGCATGCACGGCGACAGGAAAACCAGCCGCTATCGCCAGAAAACCCTCGCTAACGTCTGTTAGCAACAGCTTGCTGATAGGGCGAAAACAAATCACCTCTTTAGCTGCAAATAGTGCCGCTAAAGCGACGATAAGGCCCTTGGTAATATGCCCCAAAGACTGTTGGAGCTGTTTTGGGGTGGGGGCATGGAACAATGCCAGGGTGGGCAGACCCCCTCCTTGTCTTATTTTTAAGTAATTTTCCTTGCTGTCTAGTGGGTTTTCTACCCTCATGGGGGGCAGCTGTGAGGAAATACTCCCAATCTGACTGGTGTCTAGTGGGCTTTCATACACCCAGGGTGCCACATTAGGGGATAAATCCCCCACTCTGCTCCTTGTGGGACAGAAAGACTGCTGAGATCTGTTTTGGGGTGGGGACATGACCCCATGCCCGGGCAGGCTGCCCCATCGATTCTTTTTTCAAACCAAATTTTGCCTATTCTCTATGGAATTTTCTGTCCTGGTGGAGCAGATTGGGATAAAGTACCCTCATCTGTGCACAGAGAGGACAGAAGATGCTGGAGCCAATTATGGGATGCGGAGGGCCCAGTGCCTGGCTGGGCTTCCCCACCCCTTCTTTTTTTCAGCACAAATTCTTTACTGTGTCTGGCGTGCTTTCTACCTCGCCACCTCTCTCCTAGTAGAGATGGACTCCCCAGCCATTTTTTTTCCAAAACAAATTTTACATTGTATCGAGTGGACTTTGTGTCCCCCACCCCGGAAAGGGGCAGATCTGGGATACCTTCCCCACAGGCATTCCTATGGGAGAGAGGAAGAAGAGAGGAAAAATTAGACCTGGGTAGCTGGAGAAGGCTTCAGATACACCATAGACTTTCACAGGCAACAGTTCAGCCCCATGAGGGAGATCTCAGCAGGAAGGGAGCCAAGGTAAGTGGACAAACCCGCGAAGAGAGGGCCAGATGCAATAAAGGGTTTTGCCCATTCTGTGTCTATGGGAAAATGTGTTTGTACATATGGCCCATGAACCCCCACAGTAGAAGGTTAATATAATGCCACAAATCTCTGAGTCCTTTCCCACTCCCCAAAACAATGACATTGAAGAGCACCAGGGTGATCAGAAAGTACCCCAACACATTGGAGGAGCCGTATCAGCCTGCAGAGGATCAAATGAAGCGCAGAGGGACTAACGAAAGCAGGTAGTTAAGCAATGTGACTTCCTACTCACTCTATTTATATTGCCCTGAAAAGTCTCCTCTGGTCTGTGTGCCCCTGCCACCTGCCCCTGCCACCGCTGGGACAGTCGCCACATGGCTAATTGGGATCTATAACTAAGAAATCTATGGCTGCCCCTTGCCCGGTTTCAGCCTCTCCTGTGCCGGGTAGGGCCCTGTGGGAGATTTCTGACACTGTAAACTTTGACCTTTCACATCACGGCAGCCTTTTCAACATAGCAACAACATTTGATTTTTTGCTCAGGCTAGACCCAAAGTGACGAATGCTTCTGGGACGTTCAGCTTCCCACATCCTAAAGTGTACGCCTCATGGCTCTAGTCAGGAGGCCACTGCAGCTTGCACCACACATTGCCCCCGCCATGCTGCCAGTGATAGCAACAACACAACTACTAACCATCACACTCCTGGAAGTGTGACAAATCAGAGGAAGTTATAAGAACAGCTTTGGGGGCATGTAATAGTCATTTTTAATGTAGGTTGAATTATTAATTAACTGTTGCTGATGCCATCTCTAAATTAGCCATACAGTGCCACCTTGTGGCAGACTGTCAAGCCTGTTGTTGACTATTCAGTGCCAGTGCGGAGCACCGGAAACCACCGGCTCAATTAAGCACTGATCACGAGCCAAAAAGCGTTTTTTGTGTGTCAGTGAACCTCCAAAGGGGAGGATGGTGTGATTGTCAGTGCCTAGGTGGGTGTACGAAGAGAAGGTGTGCCATCTTGCGCTGCAAAACACTCATCCCCTGCTCCCAAAGTAGCCTCATCAGACAGATGACGAAGGCTCCTGCCTCTAATCTCACCCGGAAGTGATGTATTTGATGCTACAATAACGACTCCTAGCGGATCTCTTTGTCTTACACTAGCCTCATCTAGATGGCTGTGCACTGCATTCCGACCGTTACACTGATAAAAACATTTTATTGTTAGGGTTAAAGTACAAATGGACCTTAACCTGTTTTTTCTCTCCACCTGAAAAATATTTTTTCAAGTTGAGAAGTCCCTTTCACCTTTTTATTTCCCATAAACCCGTAGCTAAATCACCTAAGTCCAAAAGTCGCATTTTCTCATCTATGGGAGTTAATGACCTATAAACCATTGTCTGTCACACTTTCGTTGATGGAACTTAATGTGCACAAAGGGCCAGTGGGTTAAACGCTCTCTGCTGACATCTGCTCTGATCTGGAAGTCATGACTTTGTATTCTGTCAAATCCAACTCCACCTCCCATCCTTCCAAAGTCAGGCAATTTAATCTTAAAAAACGGTACAATTTTAACACTTATTATATTACGGTCTCTAAGTTGAAGGGAGAGAAGCAAACATGCAGGTATGCTATACATTGGCCCAGAGTCATCGTCGTATTGAATAGTAGTTTTATGGAGACACCTTTACCAGTTTTATTTTTCCTTCCGTAATGTAATGTAACAAAACAATATGGAACACAACCAAATACAATGTCAGCAGACCACTCTGACAAACGCTCGTCATGAAAGACGAGGCAGGATTTCAAAAGCTGAAGTTTATAATATATTATTTCAATTAATTAAACCCCATTCTTTTTGGTCAATAAAACACAATTACAATTCACAAATAAAATACATGAATTTTGCGAAGCAGTAAGAACAGAGTAAACAACAAAATTAACGGCGTACTAAAGCCCGATAGTCATTGTTCACATATTGATTGATCCAATGTCCAAAACAGGTGCTAGAAATGCACTCTTCATGACTGATGCTAGCGCCCTGAAGTGGCGTGTATGATGTGTAGCGCTGTACAAAACTCAGCAAATATGGAGGCTATCGTTAAGACAGCTGATTTCGGAAGTTAGGAAGCTCAGGTGAACCGGAAGTAAAGTCTGCATGTGATGCAACGATGGTAAACAAAAACGCTCGCTTGGTCGGCGAAAATGACTAGGAAGGGGATTTCGTTCCAAACGTTGTTCTGTCTGTGAGGTCCTGGATGTAGGTCTGAGCAGCATCTGTCATCGCCCAGCACATTCAAGGTCCGTTTCCGCTCGAGAATGTTGAGCCGAGCCCTGCCAGCCTGTTTGTCCATTTTTGACCTCTTCAGTGGACTCTTGCTAATTCTTACAAACAGGGAAGCTTTCCCATCCCAAAGGATTTATAGAGGCACCTTCTCATCCACATAGCTGGCTTGCAGTGACCCATGGTAAAGTTACTTAGGGCCTACCCAAAAGATTAGGTGGAATTTTTTTTCCGGTTGTGAAGTTTTGAAGAGTTTACAGATTTTGGACTTTGTGAGGTTTTTAGAATACATTCATCCACTGAAAGCGAATTTTTGGTGTGATTTTATTTTAAACATTCAAAACTTTCTTTTGTAGAATTGTTTATTATTAGGAATTTTAATGGTGAATCTTTGAGAAGGTTGCTCTTTAATTTTTTATAATTCCAGACATATGTATGGGCGTCAGAGAGGCGGAATGCTTCATAGATTACAACACGTCACTGCACCCTACGCCACTGCACTCGACTCTACGCTTCTGTATTCTACACCACTCTACTTTATGCTAATGCACTCTATGACACTCTACTCTAAACCAATGCACCCTTTGCCACTGCACTCTCCACTCTCCGTCACTCTACTCTATGCCACTCTGCAACACTGCACTCTACGCCCTTCACTCTCTGCCAATACACTCTACGCCAAGGCACTCTACTCTGTACCACTCCACTCTGCTTCCTGCACTTTATGCCAACCCACTGAACACCACTCTGATTTACTCTGCACAACGGCGCTCTATTCTACTGCCTCTACATCACTTTACGCCATTACTTCACACCACTCTACTCTGCACCAATGCACTCTACCCTGTACCACTCCACTCTACGCCACCTCACTCTACTCTGCACCACGCCACACTACGCCACTTCACTTTGCTTTGAAACAATCTGCTCTACACCTATGCACTCTATGCCAATCCACTGTACACCACTCTGATTTACTCTGCACAACTGTTCTCTACACCACTTTATGCCATTACTTCACACCACTCTACTCTGCACCACTGCACTCTACCCTGTACCACTCCACTCTACGCCACCTCACTCTACTCTGCACCACGCCACACTACGCCACTTCACTTTGCTTTGAAACAATCTGCTCTACACCTATGCACTCTATGCCAATCCACTGTACACCACTCTAATTTACTCTGCACAACTGTTCTCTACACCACTTTACGCCATTACTTCACACCACTCTACTCTGCACCACTGCACTCTACCCTGTACCATTCCACTGTACGCCTCCTCACTTTACTTTGCCTTGAAGCAATCTACTCTATGACACTGCACTCTACACCATTGCACTCTATGCCACTGCACTCTACTCTGCACCATTGTAGTCTACACCACTGCTCGCTGCACCATTCTACTGTACGTCACTCTACTCTATGCCACTGCACTCCACACCACTGCATCATACAACACTCTACTCTGCAACAATGCTCTCTCTGCCACTGCACTCTCTGCTATTCTACTCTGCACTACTGCACTCTATGCCACTGCACTCTGCAGCACTACACTCTATGCCACTGCACTCTACGCCACTACACTCTACTCTGAACCACTCTACACCACTGCATTCTATGCCACTCTACGTCACTCTTCTCTGTGCCACTGCACTCTGTGCCACTGCACTCTATGCACCACTCTAGTCTAGGCCACTGTATTCTACAACTTTGCATTGCACACCACTGAATTCTATGCTGCTGCACTCTAACCCACTTTACACTGCAACACTCTATACAAATGCGCTCCACACCAATCTACTCTACCCTACTGTACTCCATTCCACTGTTACCCCCACTCTACTGTACACCACTTTATGCCACTGCACTCTACTCTGCGTCACTCTACTCTACACCAAATCATACTCTATGCCACTGGGAAGAGGTGTGGTGCCGCGGCTAGGGCGACTGACTCTGGAATCTAGGGATCACGGTTCGATCCCTGGCACCGGCGGCAGATTAGACCAGCATCATGTGACTCTGGGCAATAGCTTGCTTAATCTTCACGACGGCCCCCAGCGCCTAGAGACCCTTACGGGTGATTGTGCGCTTACAAATGTGGATTATTATTATTATATACTCCACGCCAGTGCACTTTACACCACTCTACATCACTGCACTCTACGACACTCTACTCTGCAACACTGCACTAAACGCCATTGCACTCTGCGCCACTCTACTCTGCATCATTTACCTCTACACCACTTCACTCTGCAGGACTCAACTCTAGGCCACTGTACTGTATGCCACTGCACTCTACAGCACTATAGTCTACTCTGCACCACTCTACACCACTCTACTCTGTACCACTCGACACCACTCTATGCCACTGCACTCTGCTGTGCGACACTCTCATCTATGCCACTGCATTCTAGGATGCTACATTGTACACAGGTGAATTCTGTGCCACTGCACTCTACATCACTGCCCTCTATGCCTCTCTAATGTGCAGCACTCTACACAAATGCACTCTACAGTGGTCCACTCTGCGCTACTCTGTTGTACGCAATGCTAACCGACTGCATTACACGCCACTCTATGCCACTCAACTCTGACACTTTACCCCACTCTGTGCCATTCCACTCTATGACACTCCATGCCAATTTCCTTTACGTCATGAACTATTAGCCATGCTGAACAACAGCCACGCTGGTGTACAACATGGCTAAAACATATTGTCAAAGCCAATAGTTCTTGCATAGGCGAGACCTATTGGCTATATCATTGTGTGTGTTTATGTAGGAGCTTGGCTGCACGGTACTGTTTATATGCTTGTTGTGAAGTTCCTTACTCTTTTTAACCCCTTCGATGCTGATGATGAGCTCAGCTCGTCATCAGCTACGGCGCTCGTATGCTGATGACGAGCTGAGCTCTTCATGTAACGCGGGTTTTCGAAAAACCCAGCACACAGCGGGAAAACCGCTAGCGCGCAAGGGGTTAAGGTAAAATTTGTAATTTGCTCAGTTTACTACTTGTATTTTATTTTTGTTTGCTACCTTATTTATCACCACCTTTTCTGACAGAGTTGACTTTAGCTAGTGGATCTGTTCACTCATTAGCAACTTTCAGTCTCTCATGCATTTTCTTGTGCTTGCAAATCTCACCTTGTTAGCTGTATTATGTTATCATGTGTCTCTTTTGGTTTCTAAGTGCACTTCATTTTTGAATTCATTATGCTGCTTCTATTAACTTGTTTTCAGTGCGGCTGTTGGGGCAAGATATATTTATTCCTGCGGTCCTTATTTCAATATGGAAGCACTATTTGTGAATTGTTTTCTTTCAGAATGTCTGCTCAGTGGTTTGTTATGTGTCTGCCTGATGCCAAAATGGAGGCACCATAGGCTCCTGTTCTGCCTGACTTTGAAATGGCTTCTTCCTGGTTCCTAAATATAGGTGCTCATCAGACAATTCTTGCGAGATCTTGTTTTCTACGAAATCTCGCGCTGCTGTTGTGATTTCTGCCCACTTGCCCATGTTTTAAATGGCACACTAGGCTGGGCATAACATTTGGATTTTTGTGTCTGATTGATACCTTCTAGTTGGCATCCCATGTGTTGGCCCCTTGCAGCGGTGGCCGGCACAGGTAAGCGTGGTGAGGTGTGGCGGGGTGGGAAGTCGACAGACAACGGAATAGGTATAATTAAATAAATAGATAATACCTATTCCGTCTTCGGTCGGCGTCCCCCACCCTTGGCCCGGCCCCTGCCTACCGCTCCACCACACTTACCTGTGCTGCCGCAGCTGGCCCTTTGTGCTCCATCTTGGGTCGGGATGGAGGCCGTTGTGCTTACTGTCCCCTAGGTAGCTCCTCTTTCACTGTGTGATTGGGGTCTAGTTATGTGTTTTTTTAATGTTTTAAAGCTTTAATAAATAGATAACAATTACATAAGAATAGGCCATAAAAAAACAAAATATCCTTAGTATACTGGAAATATATACAGGCGATAAAGCAGAGTAGAAAGCTGTTTACAATTTAGTAATATTGAAGGAAAAAGGGGGCGGGAGAAAGGAAAAGAGGAGATATATAATACAACTCCATAATTAAAGATCATGAGATTAAGTTATAGACTTATTAGACCTAATCAATTTATTAAACATATTATTACGAATTAAGCTTATCTAAGAGGTAGGTATATATACAAAAACATAAGAAATGGCATAAATAAACAAGGGGAAAAATTAGTGTAGGGGAGAAAAACAATGACCAAATGATCTGTGGAGGCTGGAAATTCTCAGAACGATTACGTGATACGTGAAGTGAAATCTTAGTCAAATAATTGGTTAATGATAACCAAAATAAATCCCTATTTAGACATGGTTTAACAGAAAAAGCAAATGCAATATCTAATCTATGGTAAAGACAAGCGTTCCACCAGGCCTTCACTGAAAGTTTAGTTGAACATTTCCCATTAAGTGAGATCTGCTGGAAGGCTAAGGCCAGCATCAAATCAAATAAACCCTTCTCATGTAAAGACAATCCCAATGAGTCTGACAAACTACCTATAAGAAGATTAATGTTTGAAATAGTAATGTGTAGGTTAAAAATAATTGAGAGATGTTTCCAAACATCCTTCCAAAAGGAAGTAACAATGGGGCAAAAAAAAGGAGGTGCATCAGATCAGCTGAAGGAGACTGACAGGACCAGCAAGCCTTGTAATTAGAGTGTGTAATTTAGCTATAGATGAGGGTGCATAGTATAATCTGTGATAAAGAAATAAGATGGACTGAATAGTGGATGCAGATCTAGAGGTCTTCAAAGACCTGCCCCAGAGTTTGTTCCAAGAATCTATGCCCCAGACACAGCCCAAATCTGCTTCCCAAGCAGCCTCTATTTTAGATTTAGAGTGATCAGGATCAGGCGAAAGAAGGAGTTTATACATCAAGGCATCTATGGGAGATGTAGTTAATATTTTTAGTATAGGATCTGCTATGGAAATGAGTTCAGTAGAGGGGAGAGAATAAAAAACATCTAAGATTATTGCCATAAGAGTAGAGCATTTATGCCAGAACGAACGAGGGCATTTGAAGGAATCTTGAAATTGGGGGAAGGAGCACGCAGATAAACCATCAAACATATCCTGAACCCATATAATTCCTTTAAGTCTCCAGGATTTCCAAAAAAGAGGTCTGTTGTTGATGGTAATTAGCCGATTGTACCAAAGGGGAGAATGAAGAAAAGTAGTCCTAGAGGAAGTCTCCAATAGATAATGAGGTTTTAATAATGAACAAGTGTGTTTAAATAATGGAAGAGAGGTAAGATTGACCTTTGTTGAGAAAGCAAGGACTTCCTTAAAAGAAAGGGTGCAAGTAAATAACGTTCAATTCAGACCCATAAAGGTGTAAAGGGGGAGACTTCAGAAAGGAGCCACTTAGAAGCTAATCAAAGACAAAAGGCCTTATGATACAGTTGAAAATCAGGAAAATTCACTCCTCCCATAGATTTAGGTTTGCGAAGATATGCCAAAGAAAGTCTAGATTTTTGTATTGTTCCATAAAAATGTAGAGAGGAGGGAATCAATTTTTTAAAAATAAATATTTGGGATGTGAATGGGAACCATAGAAAGAAAATATAATAAAATAGGAGAATCATCATTTTAATATAATCAAGCCGTCCCAACCAAGAAAGAAAGAGAGGGATCCAGGAAGAGAGAAGTTTAGAGATACGATCTAGCACTTCCTTCAGATTAATCTTAACTGAATCTAATATGGAGTTGTTAAACCAAATGCCCAGGTATTTGATTTTAGAGCTGTTCCAACGGAAGCTAGTGGCATCAAAGTGCTGCTTAAAACAGAATTTGGTGATGTAAGAATTTCTGTCTTGTCAGAGTTTGTTTGTGTGTAGTTGCACACCCACATGGCAGGGTATTAAACCTGAATTTTGATTATTTTTTATGTTTTGACAGTTGTGAAGCCCCGGTGTCCAAAGCAGTGGCTTAAAAAATTGTATGCCCTGAAGAAATTGCCAGATGAACACTATGGCAATGAAACATGTCGGCAAGTAGCATATGGCTGTATAAGCAGTAGCCATATTCACTTTTTCAATCTATGCAATCAGCACGAAAGAACAGGAATAAAGTTTGTGTGTCCGTGCTGTATGCGTATGTTTTATGTTGTGTGACACTATTTTGTGTGTTTTGTTTTTTCCACTGCACTTGCTCTTGCAAACACATATTTGTTTTCACTTGGACACTTTTCTTTGAGCTTGATGGCACCAATGATGATAACAGGGTGTGACGGGGCGAGTCTGCCTTGTGAGGAACGAAACACTGACTGGTGGTCCACCACTCCCATGTTACCCACTTCCTTTGCTTCCCAACAGCCGCCTGACCCCCCTTGGACTGAGGAGCCGGAATCATGCTGGCCGAGCAAGACTGGGTGCGGCGGACCTTTTAACTATGCGGACTGGGACGACTTAGCCCCGCCCGTCTACAGCCAGGGAGGACCTTCAAAAGGGAGACCAGCCCCGGAAGCAGCGGACGGCGTTTTCCAGGCGGAGAAAGGTGAATCGAGATCGGAATACGGAGAGGAGTCGGCAGAAGGAGAACCGAGATGAGAGACGGAGAGCGGAGAAACGGACCTGAAGCCAGGAGGCCATCGGATTCATGCTTCGCCCCGCCACGCACCCACGGGAGGGGCGTGGCTCCAACAGGTACGGGTGGGACATAGAGTCCAGCCTCCTGATTGATTGTATAGCCCTTGTAAATATCCCAGCCTTGATCCCCCTTCCTACACGAGCACCTGCCTCACGGCGTGTAAATACTTCACTACTTCACCGGTTTCCCTCACTCCCGGTCCCGCTGAAGTGTATGGTCTCGTGTTGCTGTCTGACACGGTCTCTCTCTCTCCCTCTTTTACCACGCCTTGGAGTCGGAGAGATCCCGAGACGAAGCCTGCCCAGAGTCACCTTTGAAGCAAGCTGGATTCATCGCGGAAGACGCCCTTTGACCCCGCAGCGTTTGCCAGAGAACGTATAACCAGTCGGCAAAGACGCTGTTATATCAAAATAAAACCTTCATTGAAATCTCTATTGAAAGACTCAACCTCTCACTTAGCATCCTCCCTCTTAGCCATCCCAGTGGAAAGTGACCCCAGCCTAGTCAACCCCCCTACTCTGGCACACAGGGCTATCCTGGTGAGTACCTGCCAGGTTCCCCATTGGTGGTGCGCCCGTGAGGTGCCATCTCGCTTCAACACATTTTTTCACAATGGTATATGGTTTCACATCTGTCTGTTTAAAGGGACGGGCATTTTTAAGTTGGGCACAAGATTGATATACCCCCTACCCCATAATCATTAAAAGAGGAGAGGTAGTTGTAATTGATTGCAATGTGAGGGATATCATTTCTAAACAGTTTAAGAGAAGAGTGCCTGTGACCTAGGTTATAATTGGTATTGTGACTTGATGAGTGGAGGGCGACCTAGGTCCTGAATTCCCTCTTTGCTCCTTGTTGTAGTTGAGAGTTTATTTTATAACCTGAAACAAGAAAGAAATCTGAAATTTCCTGCATAAGAGGAGGGATAGAAGGTATGGGGTGAGAAATAAAGAGTAAGATATCATCCGCATAGGCAGATTATTTCAAATGTTGATCACCATATTTAAAAACATTAATGTGTGAGTTATGGCGGATATGTGAGAAAAAGGGTTCAAGTGATCAAATAAAAAGGAGGGGCGAGAGAGGACACCTTGATGTATACCGCTGTGTAAGTTGAAAGATTGAGATACAAGACCATTAACTAATACAGAAGCTTTAGGAGCTGAATATAACAAGGATATCAAATAAATGGATTTAGTACCAAAAGCGTACCAATGGAGGGCTTTAAATAGAAAGGACCAATTAACACTGTCAAAACCTTTCTCTACATCAATAGAGACAGCAACAAAAGGGAATGAAAGAGATGAGGCCTCGTTTCAAACATTAAAAATAAACAAGAGTTGACAGATGCTAATCTACCTTTAACGAAACCACATTGCTCTAAACCAAATAGTTTAGGTAAAAGAGTCTCAAGATGTAGTGTAAGCATGTTGGCAAAGATTTTGTAATCTACGTTTACCAGAGAAATAGGACAACATTTTTTACATTGTCTGGGATCACGTCCATCTTTAAGGATTAAACAGGTTGTGGCATCTAAGAAAGTGCTCAGTGCTTTACCATTAGTGTGGAAAAACTGAAATAGTTGTAAAAGTTTTGGAAAAAGAAGTGAGAAAATCTAGAAAAAAATCTACCAGAAAACCATCAGGACCTGGGGGCATATTATCAAGGGGGTTTATCTCCGCTTTTTTGGCTTTAAAAGCCAAGAAAGCGGAGATAAAAAATTATCTCCCTATTACCTAGCTGTCGCTAACACCAGTTAGCGACAGCTAGTAGGAGATAGCGACCATCTTGGGCCCCACTTTGCATGTCAGTGATATTTATCACTAATGGCATGCAAAGTGGGCGTGCCAAGATGTTAGTGACTGGAAACAGTCGCTAACATCGCTATCTCCTATTACCAACTTTTGGAGATATTCGCGCTAAGTGCGAATATCTCCAAAAGCTAACACCTGCCCCTGAGCAGTTCCTAGCCATGTTATCCAATGGGAGGTGGATAACATGGCTAAGAGCATTAGCTCGGTAATGCATGAATATCGCTGACTTTTCAGCGATATTCATGCATTTCGGCCGATTTTTTATCGCTTAGGAGATATACCTTGATAATAGCAAGGTTCCTAAGCGATAAAAATCGCCGCAGCTCGGCTATAAAAATATCGCCGCTAAACCAACATAGCGATAATTATCGCTAGTTGTTGGTAATATGCCCCAGGTGTTTTATTTTTCTTAAGGAGATTTAAGGATTAAGGCCATATGTATCATCAAACTATTTTGCATTTCCTAAATAGCGAATTTTAAGGAATCGCTATTTAGGAAATGCAAAATGGTATGTATGAACAAAATCGCTTTTTATTTGCGATTCCTTAAGCTTCCTTATTTGCAAATTCGCATTTTGCGAATTCGCAATTAAGGAATCATTTCCAATGCATTCCTATGGGCCAGGAGACCCATAGGAATGCATGCAAAATAATTCTCAAATTGCGAATTCGCAATTTCCTAATCACAATTTGAGAATTCTTGCAAGGGTGCAGGGGTGTCTCAAAGACACCCTGCTGCACCCCTGAAAAGAACATGTGTGTGCATATGGCGCACATACATGCCCTATGGGCATGTGTGTGCATCGTATGCCACCTTTAAAAATGCCAATTTGTGCATTTCTGGAAGAATTCGCAAGTTACCATCAACTGAAAGTTGGTGGTAATTTGCGAATTCTTAAACAAAATTCGCAAGCTAAAATTGCTACATACATAGCAATTAAGGAATCGCAAATTTGCGATTCCCTAAATGCTATGGAAAAATAAGGAATCGCACAAGTTTGCAATTCCTTATTTTGGGAATGTTTCATACATTCCAAAACGTGCAAAAAGGCCGTTTGCGATTCGCAAAGGCCGAAATTCTGCGAATTTTGGCCTTTGTGAATCACAAAAGGCTTGATACATATGAGCTATTTCTTGGATAGACAAGTCAGATTCTGGAGAGTTGAAGTCAAGGTCCTCATGAGAAGAAGGTGAGATTTGATTAAGATATGAGTCAATCGAAAGGGGAAGTGGAAGGAATTCTGGGGTATATTAAGTTTTGTAAGATTCCATGAATTCATTTAAAATGTCTTGGTCTTTGAAAAGGGTTTTCTCATCCGATGAATGAATAGAGTCTATCAACGCACGTTTTTTACGAGATTTAAGATAGTTTGCCAGGAGCTTGCCAGCTTTATTACGACCGCCTTAATACCGAGCACTCGTTTGGAGAAGAACCAAAGAGGCATTATCAGTAGTTGTTTTATTAAAATCGAGTTTGGCACAAACAAGTTCCTGTAAGGAATGCTCAGATGAGGATGTATAGAAATGATGCTCTAGATGTTTAATATTAGCCAACAAAATGTTTTGCTGACTAAGTAAATGCTTCTATTTTTTGGATATGTAATCTATGATAAGCCATGAGCTGTAGCCTTAAAAGTGTCCCAAAGCAGTGAAGGAGAGGAATCAGGAGACGAATTCAAAGTAAAAAATTCTTCTGCAAAGGAAATGAAAGAGGAAGAGAAAAGAGGATCCTGCGAAAGGGAATTATTAAATCTCCATCTAGAAGACTTGGGATGTGAGCAGAGCAAATCAAAATCAGCAACAATCGGAGCATGATCAGAAATGACAATGGGTTCAATTGAGGAGGAAATAAGGTTCTGTGTTAAGGCAGAAGAAAGACAAATACAATCCAGTTGTGTCAGAGTGCCATTTGGAACCAAAGGGGATGATGGATGGAGAGTTTGAGCAAATCAAACACTCACCCCCAGTCAACTGATTTGGGTTTAATCCATCATCAGTCTTTAGCCCACTCTGCCACCCCAGTTCAGACATGGCCATATGCAAATCAGTCGGACCCCGTGACACATAGGAACAGTTCAGCCGAACTGCCAAGCCATGTCTTCCCTGGACTGGAAACAAGCATCCTGGGACCGGTTTCGGGTTCATAACCCTCATTAGCCAAGCTATCTTGAATCCAGTGGCAAAGTGAGCAAGGGACCCACGTCTGGGCATACCCTACCAACTTAGGGTGAACAAAGTGATACCAATGGGGATGATGGACGGAGTGTTTGAGCAAATCAAACACTCACCCCCAGTCAACTGATCTGGGTTTAATCCATCATCATTGCTTAGCTCACTCCACAACCCCAGTTCAGACATGGCCATATGCAAATCAGTATGACCCTGTGCCTCATGGGAACAGTCTAACCCGAACTGCCAAGCCAAATCTTCCCTGGACTGGAAACAAGCATCCTGGGACCGGTTTCGGGTTCATAACCCTCATCAGCTAGGCTATCTTGAATCCAGTGGGAAAGTGAGCAGGGGACCGATGTCTGGGCATACCCTGCCAACTTAGGCGACCAAAGCGATACCAAAGGGGATGATGGACGGAGCGTTTGAGCAAATCAAACACTCACCCCCAGTCAACTGATCTGGGTTTAATCCATCATCATTCTTTAGCTCACTCCACCATCCCAGTTCAGACATGGCCATATGCAAATCAGTCTGACCCTGTGCCTCATGGGAACAGTTGAGCCCAAAATGCCAAGCCATGTCTTCCCTGGACGGGAACAAGCATCCTGGGACCAGTTTCGGGTTCATAACCCTCATCAGCCAGGCTATCTTGATTCCAGTGGCAAAGCGAGCAGGGGACCCACGTCTGGGCATACTCTGCCAACTTAGGGCAAACAAAGCGATACCAAAGGGGATGATGGAAGGAGCGTTTGAGCAAATCAAACACTTACCCCCAGTCAACTGTTCTGGGTTTAATCCATCATCATTCTTTAGCTCACTCCACCACCCCAGTTCAGACATGGCCATATGCAAATCAGTCTGACCCTGTGCCTCATGGGAACAGTCCAGTCAGAACTGCCAAGCCATGTCTTCCCTGGACCGGAAACAAGCATCGCCAAGCCATGTCTTCCCTGGACCCGAAACAAGCATCCTGGGACCAGTTTCGGGTTCATAACCCTCATCAGCCAGGCTATCTTGAATCCAGTGCAAAGTGCCATGTGGGGGGAGAAAAAAAAGCTGTCAGGGTTACAGAGTCTTTATGCGTCTACAAGATGAGTTTGAGAGATTGTATTTTGAAATTGTTTGTGGGTCTTGTGGGGTATGAAACGGACTTGGGACTGTCAATCAGTGAAAAGGTCCATAACTTGGTTACAGTTGCCACTCAAAATAAAAAAATTCATCTTTATGTTGAATGGATTGTTTTGTTATGTTAGGCCAAAATGAAGAATCCGGTTGTGTTGGACCATAAATATTAAAGACTGTAAGATAAATATTATTAATGAGCAACTTGACTAATGACCAATTACCTTCTGAATCAGTTTCTTTGGAAATAACAGAACATTTCAAATGTTTATGAACTAGAATAATTATCCAACTTTTCTTAGTGGTCGTAGGAGATACTAAGACTAAACCCACCCATTGCCTTTTAAGTTTCAAAGCTTCTGACTCTGTCGAATGGGTCTCTTGCAGAAAAACGAAGTTAGGATTATAAGTAGCTAAATGGGATTGTATTCTCTGTCTCTTTATGGGATTAATAAAACCTTTTACATTCCAAGAGATAACTTTGAATGTAAATAAAACAAATTAAATATTGAATCACGCGATCAACATTAATGCAAAGGAAGAAAAAGGAAAGAGAAGGATATAAAATAAAGCCTCTAAACAAAACAGTAAGAGAAAGGGGAGAATAGAAGAGGAGGGAAAGAGAGGAAAAAGTAAGATCGAAAAAAAAGAGAAGACAGTACATGTCATACGTAGAACAATGACGACTGAAGTACATACCTGGGGGGGAAACGATAAAAACTGGTGTCAGGCGGCAAACGATAAAATCCAGGTTCTGAGCTGGGATGGTGTTGGATTAAGCCCTGATCTCGTGACTGGGTGAGAGTATTCTGCTTAATTCAGAAACTCTGTCCATCACCACCTCCTGTTGTTTAATTGTTTTGTCCACCATAAGCATGGAAGGGTATACTCAGACGTGAGTCCCTTGCTCATTGCACCATCAGGATTCAAGCAAGCCGGGCCGAAGACGGCTGAAATGCCAGAAACCGGTCCCCGCAAGCTTGTTTCCTTCCCAGTGAAAGAATTGGCTTGGTAGTTTGGTTTGCCCTGTTCCCATGATGCACTGGGCCAGGGACAGACTAATTTGCATATAGCCAGGTTCTGAGCTGGGATGGTGCAGTGAGCTAAAAAACGGTGTTGGATTAAGCCCTGATCTCTTGACTGGGTGAGAGTATTCTGCTTAATTCAGAAACTCTGTCCATCACCACCTCCTGTTGTTTAATTAAACGATAAAGACGGCACGACCACCAAGGGTGACGAACCACGCCGGGAGATTGAAAAAGAAGAAAAGGATATGGGAAATGGTATTGAGGAAATTCAAATGGTCTGTAATGATAAAGAACAGAAAATTACAAACAGGACAAATATAAAAAGATAAGACTACCGGAACATGACCTGCAAAGAAAATGATTAGTGAGGGTTAGAATGAACTTCACAATAGTCGTCCAAAAATTCAAAAATCAGAGAGATTTTCATATGAGAGTCATTGTATTGAAGAAGGACCAGCTATATCCATGGTTGACGTGGAATGTAGGTGAAGAAACTTCCGAAGGTCCACAGGGTCTTCCAATGCAGAGGTGTTGTTTTGAAAAGTAACTTTAAAAATGCAAGGATGGAACAAACCGTAGCCGGCACCCTTGACACATAATGCTGGTCTGAGATCTAAAAATTATTTCCGTCGTTTAGCTGTTGCTGTATATATGTCCTGGGACAAAAACACCGTAGAACCTGACCAAGTTACATGTTTCTTAAGTTTGGCTGCATTTAGGACCTGCAAAAGGTCCATAAATTGTAAGTAAAGAATAATCACGCCACAGGACCTTGAGGGTCAGATGCAGAAGAGAGGTGAGGACCCAACCTGTGAGCATGCTGAATTTTCAGAGAGGTTGAAGTAGGAAGGTCCAAGAGCTTCGGAAGAAAGGAAGTGAAAAGGTCACAGGGTCATCTCCCTCAATGCCATCAGGAAGACCATATAGACACAGATTATTGCACCTGTTTCTATTTTCCAAATCTTCAGCAGATATTTTCAAGAGGATCACCTCCTTCTCCAGGGATGACATTTTTGCAGAAGAGTCTTGAAGGTCGCTGACGTGCTGTTCCACTGTAGGGAGCCGGGAATCAATCGTAAACCATTTAGTGTCCAATACCTGTAGGCTTGTATTGGTTTCCTCTATAAATGGGCGTAAATCATATATTTCCTCTAGAACAGTGTCTAAGGACACAGGTGATGCAGACTTCGGTGGAGAAGGTGGATCTTGTTTGAGTCTTTTATTAGTGGAGGAGGGCAAATTTAATTTTGAAGGCGCAATGGATGAAGAAGTCGCTCTGGAAGGATTAGAGTGAGCCACGCTGACAGAGTTGTGTAAGTTATCCACAGGAGGTGCCATAGAAGCGGAGTACGTCACAGACAGACTAGTAATATCCTTTTTGATAGAATGTAACAGATGTTTGGATCTGCCCATGAAAATAGGAAGTTTTTGTCAGACCAGCGTGAGAGATAAATAATTAAGCTTGCTCTCTCTTTTAATGAAGATAAAAAGAAAAAAAAAAGTATCCTGACAAGAAAATGCCCCTAAAAAACATCTGGAGCAAGATGTTGTATGTGAATGTGCAAGCTTTAGAGGTAAATATAAAATAACAGTACCTTATGCCTTTAATGCAGCTCAAAGGAAAAAATCCAGTCAGGAAAGGAAGCAAAATGGCAGCCGGGAAGTAAAGAAATGCATCCCACAAAGTTACACCTCACCAGCATTGAGGAAGGAGTCCAAATCACAACTGCATAACCAGCAGGAGTTCCGCTCCATAGAACTCTCCATTAAACCGATAAAACTGCACTGGAACCACAAAATAACTCAGGAGATCCGCAGAGCTCCGGGTTCAGAAGGCCACCTTAGTTGTCGCCCCGCGCGCGTCTCACTAGTTATGTGTTTATTGTGCCCTGTGCAGAACAGTACCACTGCTTGACTCTCGAGCCGCTCTCGCTGGTTGGGCAAGTCTGTAGCACTCTTTGTATCTTTGCTGGGCACCAGGAGGCTACATTTCAGTTCAGGATCTTAGCACCCTGTAACGTACTTGCATGTGACCTCTCACTCAGAAATAGTACAGCAGCCGGGCCACGGAGGTCCTTCTTGGTTCGATGGTACTCATGCGTGCATAGTCCATGCAATCTTTATTGCCACATGTTGTTTCTGAAGTCACGTCAGGGAATTACAACAAACCAATCACAGAGCTGCATTCTCTATTTATCAAGGCTCTCACTAGTCACTCGTTCCTCTACTCATCTCTACTTGTGCTGTCCCCAAGCTTTCCCGCCCTGGAATGTCATCTTCTTTTAGTCCCTCTTATTTCCTGCCTCTCCCACCTCTATACAGGAAGTCTTCAGTGCCCATCTGGCACCCACTGTGGTCCTAATGACCGCCCTACATGAGACCTCCCCTCTTCTTAGAGAAATACATTACATTTCTGATGTGACAGGTCCCCAGAAGTAGTAAGCGCTATATAAATGCAAATACAATACAATACAATGCAAAGATCAGTGCTGGGGGACCCCACCTGCAACCACTGTCTCAAATTAAGCACTAGAACCCCTTGGTGTTTTTGCCTTCTCCCGGTTAACCTTCAAGGTCCCCCCATGCTTCTTTATGGCCCCTCTGATCAACAATCTTAGACCCGGACAAACTCTGATTAAACATGAAAGTATCTGTAGGAAGCAAAGATGTGGGGGTGAGGGGCTTTTTAGGTGTGGCTAAAGAAAGCTCTAGATCACATCACCAGGGTCATTTGTTCCTATAATAATTATAAGCCATTTATGACTATCCTGGCCCTTGAGGAAGTTCACCAGGGCATATATTCTAGCATTGATTTCTGCAGCAACATTGTTTGATGGCACATTATCATGGGAGTGTAATGAAGTCTCTAAATAAATTGAGATTTGGATATGGTGGCTTCCCTCTAGAATCCTTGCTAAAAGCTTACAGTAGCAAGACTAAGGGCCTGATTTAGATTTTGGCGGACGGGTTACTCCGTCACCCTTGATATCGAGTAACACGTCCTCCGAGATCTAAATCAGATACTAAGTCGACCATGTTGTATCTGTGTCCCTTGAAAGATGTAAAACAAAATAAATTAGGCCCTAGTCTAAGTTGGAAAGTGAGTGTTGGAGACCAGCATGTTGCGTATCTTCGGGCTCCATGATAGAAAGTAGAGGACTTGAACTTGGACACCGCTCCCCAATATGGTGTACTATCAGAATATCTAGTTATAAATATCTATCGTCTACCACTAGATCGTCAAGGAAGGCCTAAAACACCAGCTACGGCCCGTGCAGGTAAGAGCGGTGGGGCAGGGTGGGGGGGAGAGGATTTCAACGGAGGTTGACAAGGGAAAATTAAATAAATAATACATTTTCCCTCCTCATCGTCCTTCGAAATCCCCACTCCCCACCATTCTAAACTGCACGGGCCGCGGCTGCTACAAATGTAAGTATACATTTACTGTTCTTATCGCAAAGGTACTTGTACCTTGACAAGATGAATATCATTATGGTACGTAGATATGGAGGTAAGAATAGTAAATCTATACTTTCGTTTTTGTGATTACCTGCACATTATTGTAGTAATCCTTTTTCTCGATACTATATTTTTGTAGGACAGTGTTTTTGTTGTTTATATTCTGACATACAAACGTTAAAAGTTAGTCTGCAGAACGAAGGCTTAGGATCTGTTGAAGAGTATTCCTGGGCCAGAGGATATCATTGGAGTTTGATAGCAGGATGTTCAGAGGCTTCCTCCTGGGCTCGCACTTGTAGTAGGCACTGGCCCATTATTTACAAATACAAAGGCTGATAAAGAGGTGAACTGCCTACCGACCACAGAAGCAAAAGGAAAACAAATATTATTGACTGTGTACATTTTGGATGAGGATATCCGGTATGTGGGATGTAAAAAAATACTGCTATCATGAAGTCCTAATCAGAGTTCACATCAGATACGCGCTTTTAACTCTCCTCATTTTGTATTTTGTTTAAATTTTACTTTCTGCACTTATTCCCTGATTTTAGCCGGGTCTTGGCCCCCTCCTCTTACCGCACATAATCGGCTCCCTCACCGCCGTTTTGGCGGGCCTGGATCCCGGGGGTGGCTCATTGTGGGCGCCATTTTGGGTAGGGATGAATAGATAGCTTCGGGCGCCATCTTGGAGCGTCCTCACGCTCGCGCTTGAATTGGCGAGCCTACTTAAGGCGAACTTAGTCTCAGGGCAGGCCTTGACAGATGCTCATTGGATTGAACACTCGCTGTTGCTGGCGCTGCTGCAGGCGCTTCGCCGCGCTTTTAACTCTCCTCATTTTGTATTTTGTTTAAATTTTACTTTCTGCACTTATTCCCTGATTTTAGCAGGGTCTTGGCCCCCTCCTCTTACCGCACATAATCGGCTCCCTCACCGCCGTTTTGGCGGGCCTGGATCCCGGGGGTGGCTCATTGTGGGCGCCATTTTGGGTAGGGATGAATAGATAGCTTCGGGCGCCATCTTGGAGCGTCCTCACGCTCGCGCTTGAATTGGCGAGCCTACTTAAGGCGAACTTAGTCTCAGGGCAGGCCTTGACAGATGCTCATTGGATTGAACACTCGCTGTTGCTGGCGCTGCTGCAGGCGCTTCGCCGCGCTTTTAACTCTCCTCATTTTGTATTTTGTTTAAATTTTACTTTCTGCACTTATTCCCTGATTTTAGCAGGGTCTTGGCCCCCTCCTCTTACCGCACATAATCGGCTCCCTCACCGCCGTTTTGGCGGGCCTGGATCCCGGGGGTGGCTCATTGTGGGCGCCATTTTGGGTAGGGATGAATAGATAGCTTCGGGCGCCATCTTGGAGCGTCCTCACGCTCGCGCTTGAATTGGCGAGCCTACTTAAAGCTCCCCTCTCCCGCGCAGCGGGACGCGCAGGGGAGGACGCCGTCGCTTAGCCGGAGTCGTGCCAGAGTCCTGCCCGTCTGCGCTCGTCCGCGTCGAGGCAGCGCGAGGCGGGGCAGGCTCTGTATCTCATCACAGCGTTGCTTAGCCGCTCTTGGCAGGTATGTTGTCCTACACACGGTCAGAGTTGCTGGCCATAGGGCAAATGTCCAAAGGATGTGCGTGTAAGCCTGTGGACCCTTTAATTGGCCCATATAGCTGCGCCTGTAAAGACTGGTTTCTTAAGAGCCCTACTAAAATACGCTCCTTGGAAAATGCCGCCCCAGTTACACGATTTCGTGTTGCATCGCGAGATCTTCGTATTTGGTGCCTTAACGTTAGGTCACTTGTAAAGCATCACTTGTCTATTTACGACCTGATAGAGAAAGAGGATCCCGATGTTTTCTTAATGACAGAAACCTGGCTTCAGGACTCTGACTCTGCCATATTGAATCTTGCATTCCCCCAGAACTATACCATCTTCACTTCTAATAGGACCACAAGAGGTGGTGGTATTGCTATGGCAGTCAAATCCTGCTTTCCGGCGGAATGGAAGCCGTCAGGACTACCCGCATGTGAAAGCGCTATTTTCAAAGTCGCCTTTTCCCATCAATTTACTTTCAGTGGGTTACTTGTATACCGTCCCCCCGGCAATGACTCGGTCTTTAGGTCCGCGCTGGCCGATACGGTCAGTCCTATTGCACTCGGCTGTGCTAATTTTAATATTTTGGGTGACCTCAACATCCATTTTGATAATGGGTCTTCCACTACCGTGAGCTCTTTGTTGGCGGATCTGGAAGCTCTCCAACTGACTCAGCTCGTTACCCTTCCAACCCACTCGGGAGGCCATATTCTTGACCCCTTCTTTTCCACACTCGAGGGGTTAAGGCTGTCAGAACCGAGGTTGATGGGGTGGACTGATCACTTGCTAGTAGAAGCTTTATGTCCGGTCCATGATAGGCCTTTTATACCCACAGACAGGCCTATCCTTAAAAGGCCTTGGCATAAGCTTACGCTGGAAGAGTTCTACAGTATATTAGAGCGAAAACCTTTGAGCACCTTTACTAATGTGGAACAAGGATACCAACAGTTCTGCGCTTGGATCACTGATGCCTTAGATTCTCTTATACCTCTACGATGGTCGAAAGGCCGGACAAAAACACCCAGTCCCTGGTATAATGAGTCTCTCGCAGAATTGAAAAAATCCTGCCGAAAAACAGAGAGGGAATGGAGACGTTCCTATGACCCCGCTCTGAAAACTCGGTATTTTACTGAGTTGAAGCTCTATCATAGAGCTATCTGTAGAGCAAGAGCTGCATTTTACGCTCATGAATTTGCGACCAGCCCCAATCCTTCAAAACTGATTTTCAAGGTATTGAAGGACCTTATGAAAAACAGATCCTCATCAGAGGTGATTTGCACAGATTCGCACTGTGATAAATTGGCCTCCTTTTTTGTGGAGAAAGTGGAAAAAATCTATCATGGGTTCGACACACTCCACCAGGATCGACAGGCTACTATCCCTGGCACGACAGATCATGAGCCTCTGGCCATTTTACCTGAACTGTCTACTGAGACCTTTGATAGGCTCAGCCTTAAGGTCAAGTCAGGTTCTCCTGCGGACCCGTTAAAGCCAGCCTTCATTAACACACTTTCCCCGCTGTGCTGTGACCCCATATTGAATCTTATCAATATGTCACTGTCTTGTGGAACGGTACCCGCGGCATGGAAACAGGCAGTGGTCACTCCGATATTAAAAAAAGCCAACTCTGACCCCCGATTGCCAGAAAATTACCGACCTATCTCCCTGCTGCCTTGGATCGCCAAAGTAACAGAAGCCCATGTCAACTCTGTTCTGTCCGAGCATCTGGTTCGCAACCAGATTCTGGATCCCAGTCAGAACGGCTTCCGGTCAGGACACAGTACCGAGACGGCATTACTTTACATCACGGAACATCTTCGCCAGGTACTTGACTCAGGTCATACTGCAGCGCTTATATTATTAGATCTAAGCGCTGCCTTCGATACTGTGTCCCACCCTATACTTATCCAACGCTTACAGGAGGCGGGAGTGACGGATGTCGCTCTCCAGTGGTTTCGGTCTTTTCTGGCAGACCGCTCCTTTAAAGTGGCTATACCACCTGGCCAATCCGCCACCTATCCCTTGGAGCTCGGGGTACCACAGGGATCTTCGTTGAGCCCGACAATGTTCAACCTCTATGTGAAACCGTTGGCTGGTGTCGTCAAACAGTGGGGTCTTACGATGGCCTCATACGCGGACGACACACAGCTAGCGGTGACACTTAGTGAAGACCCTGAGGCGGAGGCCCCCAGATTCCGTGCGGGTCTCCTGGCAGTAGCTGGCTGGCTTCGCACCAACTGCCTTCAGTTGAACGCCACCAAAACGGAGGTGTTGGTTCTAGGGAAGCACGCGGAGTTATGGGGTAACCAGTGGTGGCCATCAGAGCTTGGTGTCACTCCTATTCCAGCTGCTGGAGTGAGAAATCTAGGAGTCTGGGTTGACTCTGCGCTGACCTTTAGAGACCACACCAAGAAGGTGGCTGCCACGTGCTATGGAATCTTGCGTGGTACTAGGCCGGTCCTAAAGTACTTTGATCCCCCCACCAGACAGCTTGTAGTCCAGGCCTCAATACTCTCTCGACTGGACTACGGCAGCTCATTGCTGTTAGGGGTGAATCAAGCGGAGGCCTCTAGGCTCCAAAGAGTACAAAATGCCGCGGCACGAGCCATTGTGGGCCTCCCCAGACATTGTTCAGTGTCTGGTACCATCTCGGCCTTGCACTGGCTCCCGGTCAGACAGCGAATTAAGTTCAAGGCGCTGTGTCTGGCCTTTAAAATTTTGAAATCTTCTTCACCGCCGGCACTTGCCCCTCTTCTTACGCCCTACACGCCTTCGAGATCCTTGAGATCGGAGGGGCTTCATTTGGCCGTCTGTCCACGCTTCAAGCTGAGCAGAATGGGTGGCCGCTCCTTTAGGGTGCTAGCGGCAGGTTTATGGAATTCGCTCCCGGTACACATCCGTGCTCTTGAAGATCTGCTCGCCTTCAGGCAGGCGATTAAAACCTTCCTGTTTCCGGTGTCTAGTTAATTTTCTTTTCTTTTATTGTGTGCTATGTTACAGCATCTGTCAAAGCGCCAGGACGCCCCTTTGCTGGGGCAGCTGTGCGCTATAAAAATAAAAAATAACATAACATAACATAACATAACATAACATAACATAACATAACATAACATAACATAACATTACTGGTGCTTTGTCCCTGATTTTAATCTCCATTGCTTGTTGATAAGAATTGGATGAGACCTTTCACTGAACAAGGAACCACAGCATTGGAAAAACAATATCCCAGATCCACATACACCCCCTGTTACTGTAGTTTAAGATCATTTAACAATCTCGGCCATTTTTCGCTTACATGTCCATTATTTAAAAAAAATAGGAAACTGCACTGCAGCTCTGTCTAGATAGAGTGGACTGAGAGTAGTAGTGGAACTCCTTCAAGTGGTGCCAGGAAAGGCAGCGGCAGCTCCTCCGCTAAGGGGGAGGAGCCTCGCGCCACTGCTTTGAAGCAGTGAAAACATGCATTGGAAATGCAATAGGTCTCGCAGCATTAGAGTTAGTGCTTTTAGAATTGTTTATGGGTTTTTTGTTGTAAATCTTTTGCATTTTTATTTTTTGTAGCCAATGCTAAAGAATTACAAATCAAAAAAGCCATAAACAATTGTAAAAGCTTTAACTAAAAATCCTCTGAGACCTATTGCACTGTGTGAGGGTGAGGTGTTGAGGGTGAGTGAGGGTGAGGGTGAGTGAGGAGTTGAGGGTGAGTGAGGTGTTGAGGGTGAGTGAGGGGTTGAGGGTGAGTGAGAGTGAGAGTGAGTGAGGGTGAGGGTGAGTGAGGGTGATTGTGAGTTAGGGTGAGGGGTTGAGGGTGGGTGAGGGTGAGGGTGAGGGGTTGAGGGTGAGTGAGGATGAGTGAGGGTGAGTGAGGGGTTGAGGGTGAGTGAGGGTGAGTGAGGGTGAGTGAGGGTGACTGAGTGTGAGTGAGTGTGAGTGAGGGTGAGTGAGGGTGAGTGAGAGTGAGTGAGGGTGAGGTGTTGAGGGTGAGGGGTTGAGGGTGAGGTGTTGAGGGTGAGGTGTTGAGCGTGAGGTGTTGAGGGTGAGTTGTTGAGGGTGAGGGGTTGAGGGTGATTGATTGTGAGTGAGTGAGGGTGAGGTGTTGAGGGTGAGTGAGTGAGGGTGAGGTGTTGAGAGTGAGTGAGGGTGAGGTGTTGAGGGTGAGGAGTTGAGGGTGAGGGGGTGAGGTGTTGAGGGTGAGGGGTTGAGGGTGAGGGCGAGTGAGGGTGAGGGGGTGAGGGGTTGAGGGGGTGAGGGTGAGGTGTTGAGGGTGAGTGAGTGAGGGTGAGGCTGAGGTGTAGAGTGTGAGTGAGAGTAAGAGTGAGGGTGATTGAGGGTTTCAGTGTTAGTGAGGGTGAGGTATTGAGGGTGAGTGAGGGGAAGGGTGATTGAGGGATTGAGAGTTAGTGAGGGTGAGGTGTTGAGTGTTAGTGATGGTGAGGTGTTGAGGGTGAGTGAGGGTGAGGGTGAGTGAGGGGGAGGGGGAGGCGTTGAGGATGAGTGAGGTGTTTAGGGTGAAGTGTTGAGGGTGTGGGTGAGGAATTGAGGGTGAGGGAGGGTGAGTGAGGGTGAATGGTTGAGGGTGAGTGATTGAGGGTGAGGGGTTGAGGCTGATGTTTTGTGGGTGAGTGAGGGTGAGATGTTGATGGTGAGTGAAGGTGAGGTGTTGGGTGAGGCGTTGAGGGTGAGTGAAGTTGAGGGTGGTTGAGTGAGGATGAGTGAGAGTGAGGGTGAGTGAGGAGTTGAGGGTGAGGTGTTGAGGGTGAGTGAGTGAGGGTGAGGTGTTGAGGGTGAGTGAGGGTGAGTGAGTGTGTGGTGTTGAGGGTGAGTGAGGATGAGTGAGAGTGAGGGTGAGGGGACAGCGGGTTATATATCCTCCTGGTGGTAAGACCAAGGCTGAAAACAGCGTCCAGTAGATTTGTAACTAGAAAGAGTTATTCAACTTGAATTGACAAAACTACACGTCCCAGAATGCAAAGCTGGCATGAAATCGATGTATCCGCTGGTCACAACAAGAGCATTGCAGACAGACTTCAAAAGGTGGACGGATCCGTGCGTAACCCATCACTTAGACAGCAAGCCCCAGCACTCCGCGGGCATCAACTTCCTCACTCACCCTAAATCCGTCATTTCCCGCTCCCACGGTTGGAATAGGCGCGTGCGCAGAGCGCGCCCTCACCGAAGGCCACGTAAATAGATGACGGGCTAGCGTACGAGCGCGCGCACCCTCTGCCCGTGGCATCCGTGGCGGCCATCTTGGAGGTAGACGATTCTTGCTTAGCTGTCCATCGATAAAGTTGACATTTGTCAAGAAAAAAAAAATCTGTGGGCGGAGAGGGAGGAAGCAGCAGTGGAGCCGTGTTTCCCATTGAACTGTTTTTAAGTTGAGAGTGCTAAGTCAGAGAACTGCATTAGAAAATGTCCAATTCTGACTCTAAAAATCTGGATTTTACTTTGATATACCGCTGTTTAGATTTGTTACATCGATCTTTATTGCGAGGATGGCGCTATTTTTTGCGCATCAGTTTATAACTGAATTCTTTGTTTATTGTTCATTTCTCTGTTGGGTTAAAATGTGTGGTGACATCAGTCTGGCAGTGTTAAGTGCCCTCATCTGTTGGTAGATGTGTGATATAGAAAGCGCTGGGACCAGCTTTTAGTGTTTTGCTGCTGAGGGATTATTGCGCATCGCCGGATGTATCTTTATTGCTAACGTCCTGGGGAGTTCAGAACACATTGTTCGAAAAGTTGTTATTTTTCATTATTCAACATTGGAAATGTTGCTGTGGTAATTGAATGGAGACTCTTATTAACAAGGCTAGCGGCAGGCAGGCAGGGGAGGAGGGGAGGAGGGGGGAGGAGAGTAGGGGAGGCACGGCCTAGCGGCCGTGCAATCAAGTAGTGAGGGGGCGGAGCTGGGGGAGGCTGTGAGAGAGAGTAGGCAAGGCAGGCGGCTGGGGGCATGTGGCACGCGCATTTAAGCTCAATGCGCATGCGCATTGAGCTTAAATTTCTCGTGCACTGCAAGGAATCGCCACGATTCCTTGCAGTGTGGATAAAGAGCGGATAAGTGCCAATACTCTCGCCTTGCTCGATGCGCATGCGCATCGACAGGCGAGACCTAAAAAGGAAGCAATAAATGATAAGAAACTCGAGATTATTATCATTTGATGTTTTCCTGCTTTGGCAGGTTTTCAGGCGGGACGGGGCTGCTCCGATGACAGAGGAGCTGGGCGAGGAGTGCTTGCCCACTCCAAGTGCACATGAATGTTTGGCCCGCCCGAGAAAAGTGCACAGGAACATTCATGCTCACCTTGCATGCAGTGGCGTAGCTAGGCCTTAGGCCACCTGTGGCGGCCCCTGCGTTTACCGCCCACGGTAGCCTGATTAGAGGGCAGGGGGATGAGGGGTGCTGCTGATTCTTACGGCTGCACGTAAGATCGGGGGTGGAGAGGGAGCTGGCCAGTGCCCCCAAAACCCATGCACCTGGGGCGGTAACCCCCCCCCCCCCACCCCCCAGCTACACCTCTGTTTGCATGTTCTCCATGCAGGCTGTAATACCTGCATGGAGAACATGCCTAGGCTCCCATTCCCCTGCAGAGTGCTGAACCACGGCGCTCAGACCAATCACAACGCTCCATTGCATAATTGTGATTGGCTGAGATGAGCCTGGCTACTTCTTGTTCTGGCCCCAGGAGAGAGACGGAGACACGGAGAAGAGACGTGGCATCAGGTACATTTTTTTAATTCTTTTTTAAACCCACTTACTGCCCCCATCTGTGCCAGCCGCCACTGCGGAAAGACAATTAGTAATATAAAGTTTAATTCTTTGAATTAAGAATAAACTCTGCGAATCCTAATTGTAAGGTATGTAATGATCATACAATAAAGTTTTAAATTGAGTAAACTAAGAAAAGATGATCTACTTTTAATGTTGAGACAATATCTATGAAGCTTTCCAACCAGTAAGAAGTTGTAACTCCTACGCAGAGAAGATGCAAACTTAATATAAAGCACATCTTTCCAGACATATGGGGCCCGATTCACAAAGGTAAACTTAGACCAAAAGTCTAAGTTTACGACTTTTAGTATTCACAAAAGTAAGTTACGAGTAGAATCTTTACATCTGCACTCCGAGAGAATTTTTTAATTTGGGGTGGAATCTCTGCATTACGCGTGGAATCTCTGCCCTGAAGGCAGAGATTCCACTCCGCACAGAGAGTGGATTCTCCGTACCTGGGCGGAGATCCGCCCTGAGTGTGAAGATTCCGCCTGAATGCAGAGATTCCGCCAAGAGTGCTACTCATAACTTACCTATGTGAATACCGAAAAGTAGTAAAGGTAGACCTTTGGTCTAAACTTAGGTCAAAAGTCCAAGTTTACCTTTGTGAAGCAGGCCCGAAGCCTGTGTATATGAGGTTAAATCTGATTTTCTGTGATGCCAAATTAACACGTCCTTACATACGGCAAGTGCTTTATGTCTAATAACATAGAGATCAGCTGTGTGTGGCAAAACTAATATCTCTTGAGTGCATCTGAGAGTCTGCCAACCTTGTAAGAAAACTGCAGCCACCTTCAGTAAGACTTTTAGGATCCCCAGACAGATGTTCGTCCACCTTCACTAGCAGAAACTGAGGTTACATTGAATCCGTTTAGGTCTAGATTTCGACAGTGCAACTGTCAAATGTACATACGGCTAACAACATACACAGAGATGGGTTTGGTGCTCCCTTTTCTAGACAAGTCTCTTCCAGTCACTAGCGTGACACAATGTTAATCACGTGTTGGCTCAGCCCAGTGGACTATTCACCCGTCGCATAATGCTACTGGCTGTATAAGTGTATCCTTCCGAATCCACTAGGGTGCTTGCAGTATACTGCATGAGGGACTACTTTACATCACTAGGTCTCTCAGTCAGGTCCTGCTGTCCCCTCCTGTGCGTCTTGCTCTGATGCGTTAGCTCATTGTTGAATACAGACATACTGACCTTGCCATTGTTACAGCATCTGTTATTTTCAGGTCCATCACACACAGGTCTGAGTAAGGAAACAATGCACATTGAATGCAGGCATCAACTGGCTCCTATGAGTGAGAGACCTCAATGACAGCAGACAGTAGCTGAAGGGTCTTGATTCATGTAGGCTTCATCCATAGCTCCTGCAGCAGCTACTAAGAGAACACTTTGGAGAATGTGAAGGGAAGGTGGAGACAAATGGCTGAACAGACTTTGAAGAGAAGAAGGGTTGGCAGTAACAGGAAGCCTGCTCTTCACTGGCTCCAGCTTGGCCCTTGCTTACATCAACACTATTGTTCCCCTATAGAATCGACTGCTTCACACTCCTGAGCCGGGTCTAGGATCGAAGACATGGACCAGGCCGCCCTTGAACCGCTGGATAGGTCTCTGTTCTATTCTGAGGTTGATATCAGAGAGTTTCTTGGAATCAAGAGGCACTTGAGGTTGCTTGAAGGTTTCTTTCTTCAAGTGTTTGCTCAAAAACAATATTGGCACTTTTCATGAAGCTCGACGTAGATAACAGTTGAGGTGAGAGGGTGTTTCTTCGAAATAGTCAACAGTAGGCTTCCTGAAAGTGGAGAGGACTGTACCTCTTTTGCTTGTGATGCTTATAACCTGGAGACTAGTGGAATTTCAGGAGACCTGGGGCTCCTGTCCTTGCAGTGTGCCTAGACAGGACCTGGACCAGCCACTTCCTGTGGTCCACCTTTGCTCTGAGACTCGCTCCAGTGTGCTTCAAGCCCTTCGCTTGCGTCATCCCTCCTGCAGATGAGTAGCCCAGGAGTATGTGTGCTCATGGGACGCGGCGTGGTCCCGATGTGCCTGTTGACACCAGAAGGTTGACCATGAGGGAGTTGTGGTAGTTCTGGCGATGTCTCTGTGGGACACAGGTCACAAACCCAAGGACATGGATTGAATACCAGGTTATTTCTTATTTATATTGGCATGAGCTTGGCCACCCGATGTCATCACTGTCAATGATGCAAATAAAGAAGGGGTTTCCGTGCTGGCGAACCTAGCTCCTAAGGCAGGGATAATTTAATCAAATGCAAACAATTCTTAGGCATCTCTTCTTTCACCACAAATAAAATACATCAAATTTCAATCAAGGGCACATATAACAATAACCAGAGGGACATGTGAGTAGATATCAAATTGGATACATTTATAACCGTTTTCAATCTAGGAATTATAGGTATATATCACAGGGGCATTCCATATTAGAATAAGGATTTGTAATGTCCACAGAATCGGCATATGCCATAAAACCTGTGGCTTCCAAAAGAAGGTGGTATGCTGAACTGCTCCTCAGACAGAGCAGGGGAGGAGTGCTGTGCACTCCCTAAGTGCACATGAATGTTTGGCCGACCCTCTCCAGCATGTCCTGCACCCAGACTGCATTACAGCCTGGGTGGAGAACATGCCCAGGCTCCCATTCCCTGGCTGAGCGCCGAACCACAGCGCTCGGACTAATTGCAATGCTGCATTGTGATTGGCTACGGGGAGCCTGGGAGGAGGAAGGAGGAGAGGCAACAGTGAATTCTTTTTTTTAAACCCTCCCTACCTAGCCCCACTGCTGCTTCCTGGGAACAGCCGCCACTGCAACACTGAGACACTCTTCCTGTGAAAGGAGCACTTTGGAGAAATATGTGAAACTCCTAAGAGATAAAGCACTCTATTATTAACTCAGTGATACAGGTGTTGTGCAACACAGCTCACTCTGTGCATACAGCTCCCTAATAAGTCCAAAGAGGCCATCTTAATCTGCTTATCAGTAAAAGATGGGGCCGCTGATAGTGAGGAAGCATCACAGGCGTTGGTGGCCATAATCGAAACTTTAATCGCTTTAAGGCAGGTCAATGTACCTACGTTCTCTGAGAACTTACCTTCTGTGCTGAAGTAATAACACTTCCGGAGGCGCAGCTGTCAGCTCCTATCTCTCCTATCTGATTGGCAGTTGCTATGATAAAGAAGCTAGAGTGTCTCTGCACGAAAATAACACTCTGCGAGGCTGCACAGTCTTGTCTTAGGCAAACAATGCGTGCACGTGTGCCTTTCATGAAGATGGCAGAAGACGGGAAATCGTTTCAGCCACTTGGGCTATTGAGGTCCGCACTGTCTCCTGCCCTCCCCCCACCCCCATGTTGCATGTTGTAGTCCGTGAGTGTTTTAAATAAAGGTTAACTGAGAAAAACATCAAAGTAATGAATGGAAATGCTTGAATTCATTTCAGGCGCTAGTAACTACTTGGCACCACATTCTAGGGCGTCGTTTTTAGTGCCCACCATGTCAATACTGGCAAGGGTCAGCCATATGTAAAGCAGCCTTGGTCCTGCTCCAGTAGAAGGGTCCAGGCTGAATCCCAGCCCACATCCCCTCTGGATGGAGAGACAAGTCATGTCAGACAAGTTTCAGATTATTGAACCCCATCAATGAGGTGCACCTTGGATCCTGTGGCAAAGTGAGGTGGGGACCAGGTCTGCTCATATCTTTCTCATTTCAGGTATTTCAATAAGAAAAGCTGACAAGTGATGTGTGGAATGTGAACCAGTGGTAAAGGTAAAGCTGTGCAATGTTCAACAAACATTGTCTCACTAAACAGCATAGGATAAGGTGGGCTGTCACCTGATAAAGAGAGACGCCCATGTTAGTATGACAGGTGACAAACCACACTCAGCCACACACCTGTGACCCTGGCTGTTTGTCCCTAAGCTTAGTGGCAGTGAAAAGCAAAGGTGACTAGGGCAGAAGACAGTGGCCACCAAACACCTACATACAACCTACAGCCACGTCCGCTGATGGGGTGCCACACTACCACAATGATTCACAATCAGTACATACATGACACTTAGTCATGGTGTCAGGCTGCACTAACCTTGGGCTCAGGATCCAGCAGAAACAATGCTGTTTTCCATCTCTTCCCTCTCCTACAAGTGATCACATACACAGCGGCATGAGGGCCAGAGGCAGAAGCATAGCACGAGGAATGGGATAGAAGAGGAAAAAGAGGGATGTATGATGTTTCAACGCAGGCTATTACAACGCCTGCCTTTACAACGCGGTTTTTTACATCGCAATCCATTACAACGCATAGCGCTTTGGGGTGCTGGATAGTGAAAAGTTTAATTTACTATTCCAACACCAGTCCCCGTGGACACTAGGGAAGGTGTTGGATAGTAAATTAAACTTATTCCCTATCCTAGAGCGCCCCCCAGCGCAATGCGTTGTAATGGTTTGCGTTGTAATGACCGCGTTGTAATGGTAGAGCGTTGTAAAAGTTTCGTTGTAAAGGTTGTTCACCAAAAAGAGACATAGGGCTCCACCACTCTGCCTCACCACTTCTGTTGGTTATGGTGGCCCTCAGGGCATAGATATAAAGAGATATCTAAAGTTATGTCACGTTATAACATTTTTAAAGCAAGACTAATCCCTCAAAACACTGTTCCCTATTCTGAGGAAAAAGGAGCAACTGAAGAGGCTGAATCACACTTGCTGGAAGAGCCAAGTTTGTAGCTTCTTCTTGAGCTGACTGTGGCAGGAGATCTCACGGAGGAAGATGGGTCAATGTACCTGTGTGTAGCCGCAAGCTGGGAAAAAGAGCGGCCAGCACTGCAACAACTTTCAAAAAACATTGGGGCATATTATCAACAAAGTGGCAAAGAGAGGTGTTAGCCGCCTTGGCTTAACGCCTCTCTTCGCCACTTCGGAAACGCCAGTCTGCACCCTATTACCAAGGATATGGTGCAGCCAACTCCAGCAGGCCCTTTTACATGGGGCTTGCCCCATTTGAAAGGACGCATTGCTGGAGTTGCGTCACTTTTGTGACACACTCCAGCAATGCGTCACTTTTGCGCTTACAGATACGTCAGAAATACTGTAACTCCTTGTGCCATGATGCGTCATACTGTAAATATGAAGCATCAGGTATGTCGCAAGGAGGGCGCACTGAGAAGTGACGCATCACTGCTTTCACGCAGCGATGCGTCATTTCTGATAAATGAGGCCCCAAGCTTTTTGAATAGTCCCACGAGGCCATATGTTTGGCTTGGCTCACACCCGCTCAGCGCCAGGATAGCTTCCTGGTGTGGTCTACAAATCTGTATAACATAGCATAACTTGTGGCACAGTTGATTGCAGCATCCTGATCACTTTGCTATCAGAAAATTCAGGTTTCCGAGACACGTCTTTGAATTGCTTCAACCTTTATGATTAGGCTCATGGAGAACTCATACAAAAACATGGGGCCTCATTTATGAGGCCGTGCGTCACTTTTACGCCGCCGGTGCGTCACTTTTTGTGACGCACCAGCAGCGTAAAAAATGTGTCTTGTTGCACCATTTTTACAAAGTGACGCATCTAGGTAGATGCGTCACTTTGTAAACCCCTGCGCCACATTATACCTGCGCCAGGTATAATGTATGCAGGGGGGGCGTTCTGACGCAAGAAAGGGTCATAGAAGTGACGCAGTGAAATATATAAGATTTCACTGCGCCACTTCTAGGATGCAAATGCGTCAATTTCTTACGCCTGCCTCACAGCAGGCGTAAGATTGGCGCAGGCCCTTTCACATGGGGCTTGCCCCATGTGAAAGGACAGATTGCTGGAGTTGCGTCACTTTTGTGACACACTCCAGCAATGCGTCACTTTTGCGCCATACAGATACGTCAGAAATACTGACGTATCTGTAACTCCTTGCGCAATGACGCGTCATACTGTAAATATGACGCATCATTGGTGTCGCAAGGAGGGCGCAATGAAAAGTGACGCATCGCTGTTTTCACGCAGCGATGCGTCACTTTTCATAAATGAGGTCCATGGTGTCTACTAGCACAAGTAAAGCATTGCACCCACATCTATTTTAAAATGGACTCTCAAGTAACCATCCAACACCAGTCACATACACATTGAAACACAGACCTAGATGAGAAACATAAAGCTAAAACTAAGCTTTCAGTAAAAATAATTCTCTATAAAGGCTAGGGGGTCTCCTGACATTCATATGACACCACGCCTTGTCTTATTACCTCAGCAAGTCTCAGCGCTGCAGCTATAGCTTTAACTGCGGGTGTTTGGGGTGTGACACCACTCAAAAGCATTCTTGGTTTTGTAGTTGGGTCTGGGGGCCCAGATGCGGGACTGCTATGTATGTGTCAGTTTTTCTCATCATTCTTATTTCAGTAAAAGGTTATAATGTGTTAAATGTTTGGATTGAGATTCTAAATATATATAGTTTACCAAAAAACAGTAAATCTGCACATACTGAAGTCCTCCTTGAATGGGTGCAAATTTACTACTTTTCGAATTTACAAAAATTGGCAGTAGTAGGCTTGGAAAGCTGTGCCAGTCTCAGCTTTCTAGGGGGAAATGGCCACCACAACGCAGCTGTTTCCACGCATAAGTTAACCATGCATGCATTACAACGGTGTAGAGCGGGAATATCGTCGGGAAAATATTGAATAACCTTAATATCGCCGCAGAAATATCTACAAGAAGAAATATCGATGACAAAAATATAGTTTGACCAGAATATCGACAGACAGGTAAGTAATATCGATAACAATAATATAGTTGTAATAAATATCGTTTACAAAAACATAGTTTACAAAAATATCGTTTTTTAAATAATTATAAGTAATTTAGTGTTTTTAATGAGTATTGTTTGTCAAATTAGTATATTTTTTTGCATTTTATTAGTTAATAATGTATTTTATGTTGAATTTAGTGTTAATAGTTCCGTAGCGGGTTGTGGGTTTATAGGGGAATAGGGTGGGAAGTAATTTAAATATAATAAAATAATTGATTAATTAATGTGTTAATTTAATATAAATAGTGTAATAAGCATTAGTTAATTAATTTCAATTAGTTAATTGATAATTAATTATGTTATTAATTATGTTAATTGTTTAATTAATTTTAGATGTGTACTGGAATTTTTAAGTGAAAATGTAGTGAAGTAATTACATTTTAATTGAATAATTAATTGATAATTAATTATTATAATTAAAGAATTTTTATTTTTAAACGAGTAAATACATTTTAGTTTGTGTTGTTGTGTTTATAAGTGTATATGGTGTGAAAGCTGTCAAATAATTAAGTAAATATTCTGAAAATACAATACTAATCAATAATTAATTAGTAAATATTAAATGTAATTGAGTAATTAATTTTAGGTGTGTAGGTTTTTGTTAAAAATAATATATTTAAATGTATATATTAAATGAAAACGGGAGGAGCTACGACACCAACCAAGATGGCCGCATAGTCTCCCGGCTCCGCTGACCTCCGTCCTATGCTCGCTTATCCTGTCGAATATCCTGATCTCCTGCCCCGGATTCGTGTGGGTGAACTAGTCGGCACCCCGATGGTGTGAACACAGAATTTTTTCGGATGTTCTGGGGTGAAGTAACATTGGAAATGGTTTGAGGCCTAACTCAGACTGGAAGCCGGGGTCTCGATTGCTGGTCTACCCGGGTCCAAAGTGAACAACAACGGACTGAGGAGAGTGGTTGGGTCCGGTCCTTGGAACTTTTGAAAATTTCACTGGACTATTTCGCAACCATCTGCTACCTGGTGCTGTGCCTGAGGTGAGGTGACGGGTGGCGCGCGGTGCTGCGTCGCAGGGGGCCCCGGCCCGGTGGCCCGGCACTAGCACCGCTGGTGCCCCGGGGTGGGGGTCCCGCCACGCGTTGCTGCGTACTGCTGGCCCGTCCCTCACGGCTTGATTCTGCTCCGGCGTATCCTACCCCGGAGGAGGTGTCTCTCCGTGGGGATCGTTATGCCTGCGGACGTGTTGAACTTGGCGGAGCGGGCTCAATGTGGCCCTTCCTTGCGGATGGTAATGGTGGAACTTGCGGCGCTTCGCGCGATGATGAGGGCCCAGATCAACCGTTTGCTGTCGGCAGCGGATGGGATCATAGGACCGGGAGCAAGCCCTGATTTGATTTTTGAGACCCGGCAGCCGACTTGCCTCCTGTTGGGCGCCCTAGTGGCGCGTCTGGACCCAGTGCTGGAAGCTGTGCCTGCCCCCGAAGGAATGGAACTCATCGTGTGTGCTGAGATTGATGACTCTCTTAAGTTCTCGGAAACATCGGTCCTACAGTTATCGGAACATTTCACTGCTTCCCCCATCCTGGACACTGTTGGCCTACACTACAATCTGTATCGGAACGAGTCGCACCCCCTCCCCAATCGGTCTCCCAACATGGTGGATGTAACGATGCTTGGCGTCGGAGACGGGGAGGGACATCGTTTGTGCAAGCCGTGTGCGTTGGGATCTGCTATTCCTCTCCCATTTGCTGGCCCAAGCTTTGACTGCTACTGTATGACTCTTGACTTTCCGGAGATGGGGCTTTACTTTTCCGAGGGACTCAGCAACTTTGATAGACGGGGCCAAGGCTGAAAATGTGGGTTAAATTGTTTACGTTGTATCTATTGGTAACGAGACTGCTTCATTAACAGACGGATTCCGGGGCGGGGGGTTTGTGGTTCCCCCCGGGGTATTTTTGTAGGGTGGTCAACTTTATTCGTGCTGGCTTAGGGGGGCCCCTTTGTTAGGGCGGGGGGGAGAGACCGGGAGCGCAGAGACTATCGCCCTCCTCCACTTCGCCGTTGGGTGGGGTTTCCTTTCTTTCTTCTTTTTCTCTGTTTCTTCTATATTTCGGGTTCGGTTCTCGGGCGACAGGCACACTGCTGGGGGGGGGGCCGTAGTCATATGCAGGGGTGCAGGGTGTGGGGTTGGGGGAGGGGATTTTTCGTTTTTATTTTGTTTCTATGGCCTTTGTTCTCTTCTCTTATCTTTCTTTTCTTTTTCTTTTTCTGGGTCAGTGCAGTGGGTTTCCTTTGGTATCGACCACTGCTTTTTCATCTGTGCCTCAATTTTCGTGGTGTTCTCTGGGTCTTAGGGCAGGTGACTAGCAGGCGCGACTTGACCGCAATACTCCTTCATTGAGCGCGGAGATATCCCTTCGGGGATCTATTCAGGCGCTATAGAAGCATATAAAATAAATATAAAATAAAATAAAATATCCTGAACCGTTTGTTTCAGCGCCATTGATTTGATTGATTGCAGTTTACTGTTGACACGTTTACTATTCTGCCTGCCATTTTTCGCTGCTGGGAAATTGTTCGGCACCTGATCCTTCCATCTTATATTATAAAATGAAAACCTTTTATATCCTGTTTTTCTAATTGTGCTGTTCAGTGACCAAGAGTACGTTAGCATGGTGATTCTGCTCCCCGAGGTGCTGCATGTGATTTAACATTTGTTCTCTGCCAATCTAACTGCTTAACGGCCAGCCCCGGGGGTTGTAGGCCCATGCTTGTATTTGGTTGAAATGTCAATAAAGGTTTTTTAAAAAAAATGTATATATTAAATAAGTTTATAATCTACATTAAATTTAATACTAAATTTGACAGATGGATTATTATTTTTTTAGAGTTCCTGGGCTTTCCCTACTGTTGTACTCACTGGAGTGGGAATAGTAATTTTTACCCCTACGCTATCCAATGCTTTCCCTACTGTAGCACCCTTTGGAGTGGGAATAGTAATTTTTACCCCTAAGCTATCCAACGCTTTCCCTACTGTTGCACCCTCTGGAGTGGGAATAGTAATTTTTACCCCTACGCTATCCAATGTTTTCCCCACTGTTGCACCCGCTGGAGTGGGAATAGTAATTTCTACCCCTACGCTATCCAACGCTTTCCCTACTGTTGCACCCTCTGGAGTGGGAATAGTAATTTTTACCCCTACACTATCCAACGCTTTCCCTACTGTTGCACCCTCTGGAGTGGGAATAGTAATTCTTACCCCTACGCTATCCAACGCTTTCCCTACTGTTGCACCCTTTGGAGTGGGAATAGTAATTTTTACCCCTACACTAACCAGCGCTTTCCCTACTGTTGCACCCTTTGGAGTGGGAATAGTAATTTTTACCACTACGCTATCCAACGCTTTCCCTACTGTTGCACCCTCTGGAGTGGGAATAGTAATTTTTACCCCTTCGCTATCAAATGCTTTAACTAATAATAATATTTATATTTTAATTATATGTATGTATTATTGTTGTTATATAAATTTATGTGTTAAATATATGTATATGTACACATTTATTAAGTTTATAATGAAAAAGTGTAGTTAATTTGTTATAAATAGTTAAAATATAAAAGTAATGTAATGTATTTTGTTAATAGTACTTATATTTTTTAATTATTTAATGTAATTTTAATTAATTTAAAAAGTCGATATTTTTTACATCTATATTTATTACATCAATATTTTTGAGTAGATATTTATGTACTTACCTGTTTAGGTATATGGTGTCGATATTTTTGTAAACGATATTTATACAACTATATTTTTGTCAACTATATTTTTGTAATCGATATTTAAACACCCTACCCATTACAACGCATGCGTGGTTACCACGAAAACCTTTACCACACATACCTTTACTACGAAATACGTAGTAAAGGCATGTGTAATAAAGGCTAAAAATAAAAAAGGAGGATGGGGTGAGTGTGAAAAAACAGGGGGCAATAAAAAACGCACCTGTTGCAGTTTCTATGTGGAGACAATCCGTGTCGTTAGAGGCAACGGAAAGACACTTCTGTTTCCTCTTAACGACGTGCAACGTCAACAGGAAGAACATTGAGAAGAACCGACGTTGAGAGGTAAGGGGAATATTAGATTTAAGAAAAAAAAAAGGGTCTTATTTAAGGGTTAAAGGCAGGGGAGGGGTATTTGTAAGAAGGCTTTAGGGCTTTACCAAGAGTATGCCCTTACCATGCATGAATTTACAATGAAAATCGTTGTAAAAGTATGCGCGGTAAAGGAATATTTGTGGTAAAGGTAATGTGTGGGAAAGGCATTCCGTTTCAACGCATGCGTAGAAAAGGCATGCGTTACAACGGAATGCATTGTAACATCATACAACCCTTTCTAGGTATACTATTAGCAATCAAACACCCAAAATGTGATGGGACGAAAGCTTGCAAATAGTCCAACCAGTGGCAATTGCTCAGGTAGCATTCCAACCCATTATTTTTCTCCCAAAGTCCTTCTCTAGACAGAGGCCCACCTAAGGGAAATCAGTACTGACCCTGTTCTTCATGGGAACAGTCCATCCCCAAACGTGGTCATCTCACCACTCCACCCTGCAGCCCACTGCTTTTTTAGTTGGGACATTTGAGATTCACCCGCCTCCATGAATGTCACTCAGTTACGCCCCTACAGAGGAGCAGCAAATAACTACATCGAAAATGCCCAGAGACCTTGTAGATTACAACGAAACAGTGTAGAGATTCTTGTCATTGCCCAAAGTCTGAATGCAAAGCGGAAGTTAGATGGGACTATCCTAACAAAACGGGTATTGATAAACTGTCTAGTAACGGATGACAATTGCCCTATATGCAATGGCAAATCATGCAGGATCTTGTGTTTCGAGTTCCTGTTGCACTAATTAAAGTGATTTCAGAGCAGGTTTTCTGTTTTAGGTTTGAATCTGAGTTAGACAGACTGGCGGTATAGTTCTAAATTGTGTATTATTTGGATTTCCTTTTTATAAGCACCCAAGTTGATTCTAAGTCGGCATTCTGGCGGGGATGGAACCAGTGCCTGTGTGATTGCCACTCTGAAATTGGCTAGGAGGAGTGGGGTTATCTACTGTGTGCGGTCCCTCAAACAGCGTAGATCAAGGGCCAGCGGTATACACCCGTTACAACGCATCTTTTACTCCGCACTACCATTACAACGCGACTTTTACAACGCATACCATTACAACGCATTGCGCTGGGGGGCGCTCTAGGATAGGGAATAAGTATAATTTACTATCCAACACCTTCCCTAGGGTCCACGGGGACTGGAGTTAGAATAGTAAATTATACTTACCACTATCCAGCACCTCTAAGCGCTATGCGTTGTAATGGTATGCGTTGTAATGGTCGCGTTGTAATGGTAGGTAGTTGTAATGGTATGCGTTGTAACGTCATACATCCAGGGCCAGCATTTCTCTTTTTTTGGTTAACTGGGATTGAAAGGGTGGGCCACCATTCACATAGGTCAGTGTGCCTTCTTGATTTTGTCAGCCCTACAAGAAAAGCCCCCTTATATTGTATTGGGTTGTGTTGGGATAATATAAGATGGATCAAATTATTCTACATCAAACCCCTGGCTAGGATCTACACATGACGTGCAATCCTGGACCTCTTTGAATTGGAAAGGGGGGCTAGACTGGGTTGCCGCCTATCTCCATTATTATTTGCACTTGCCATCGAGCCACTAGCCTGCACACTCAGGGGGATCCTAAACCACTGGGAGATTCTAGCGGTTATGACCACTCATGTATGCAGATGAAGTGTTGGTATTCATCGAACAGCCAGATTATTCTGACCCAATTTGACTACATGTACAAGCAGAATATGGGAGTTTGCAGGACTCTGTATTAACCCTTTGCATGCGTCGGCTAGCCCCCGGCCGTGTGCGTGTGTGGAGGATGGCCAGGGGCCGTCCGAACCACGCCCAGTCATAAATCACCCGCACCGCTGCGGAATTCTCGCCGCGGTCAACGGGTTAATCTAATTAATCCAAAATGTTCCTACTGGAGGGACTTAAGGGACTAGCAGAGCACATGCTGCCAGATGTTGGTCTGTTGTGGGTGACTTAGAGCTTCTGCCATCTTAGTATACATATCACACATGATGAAGCTGAGAGTCATAAAGTGAACTTGGGAAGGCTAGTAGACAGCCTTCTGTCCTCTATCAAATTCTGGAACCCACTACATTTGTCAGTGATGGGTATGGTGGCCCTAGGTAAAATAGTCCTCTTGCTGCACTGCCTTTACATATTGCAAAGTTCAATGTATGTATTACCGCAGAGAGTGTTCACTGAACTGCTTAATTTGATTTTTGCTAGTAGAAGAAGCAGAGTCAAACTTACCACTAAAGAGGAAGAGGGATCGAGGTGTGTTGCAGCTCCCTGACATGAACATGTATTATATTGGGCGGCCCACCTACAACATGCTGTACACTGGCTTGACGAAGGGGAGAGTTGTGAAAATAGCCTGGTGGAGGGGACACACCGGATATCAAATTAGAAAACTTGCTGAGGAGTAGTATGGGGCGTCCCAGCTATAATGCCATATATAATTAGACAAGCCTGCGGAATATGAGATCAGGTGGTTAAAAAGATTTTAAAGCACACACATTTTGCACCTGGTACGCATTTTTGGAGTCGGGATCCCATTTATTGACAAAACCATGACGATAGGCAGATGGAGAAAAGGGGACCGCTTCACGCTCGTGCACTTTTACCCTGAAGGTAGGTTTTTGACCTTTGTGGAGGTGCAGGTAGCTTGTGGAATTGGAACCGGTCACTTTTTAGAATATGCTAAAATGGCATTTAAGGCTCGAGGAATATGGCCAGTCTTCCCTGAGGTGCCTGCACCGACTCAAAGAATGAAAAACTACGCCATGTGGTGAAGTATTTCAACGTTTAATGTCGCTCTTCATTAAACTTTGAAATACTTCACCACATGGCGGCGTTTTTCCTCATGGTATGTGGGGTTGATGTTGGAGATTTTGACCGTGTCCTGCTTGGGTGACCGGCTACAACAACGTGCCCTCTGTTCTGGTGCTGGCTGCTGCAACGCAAGCAACAGGAGGTGATATATATTTATATATACATATATATATGGCTCTGTGTATAAATGTACCCTCGGACAATTTGAAAGTACAAGACAAATGGCAGGAAGTGGTAGATGAACCACTCACAGACAAGGAATGGGAAAAAGATTGGGAAAAAAAAGCATTTTATTCACCTCACTTGGAATTGCCCAGTAATGTAAGGTTTTTGGATTGAAGTGTTGGATAGGCTCGGAGAGTACAGCTAGGATATTGCAACCTACCATGAAACTATGTGTACTAGGGTTCATCCCGAAGAAGAGTGGAATAGCATAGAGCAGAGTGGCGTACAGTGAAGTTGCGCACAATGGAATAGTGTTGAGTGGAGTGGACTGGTGTACAGTAGAGTGCTGTACAGTCGAATGGCATATAGAGTGCCGTGGAGTAGGTTGGAGTGTGGTAGAGTGGCATTGCACACAGTGAAATAACGTATAGTGGGGTGGCATAGACTGTAGTGGTGTAGAGTGGAGTGGCATATAGTGGTGTACAATGGAGTGGCATAGTGTGGAATAGCTTAAACTTGTCCCAATGGGAAGTTATGCTTATAAAGATGTTATGAGCAAATTCCCATTCTATCCTATGTGACATATAGCCTTTCCTTGGTGAAAAAGGAAGTACTCTGTAATTAACTACCAGGACAGGTCACACACACCAGTGCATGTCCTACCTTTAACATACACAGCGCCACTCCCACAGGGGTACCTTGTGCATACCTTAAGGGTGACTTACATGTAAGAAAAGGGAAGTTTAGGGCCTGGCAAGTGGTGGCACTTGCCAGGTCGACATGGCAGTTACAAACTGTTAGCGGACACTGCAGTGACAGGTCTGAGAACCCTTTTGAGGGCTGCGTGTGTGGGTGGCACAATCACTGCTGCAGGCCCACTTGCAGCATTTGATTTTCAGGCCCTGGCACACTCAGTGCACTTTACTAGGGACTTATTGGTACATCAAATATGCCAATCATGGAAACACCGATCCATAGCACAATTTACAACAGGAGCACTCGCACTTTAACATTGAACAACAGTGAGAAAGTGCGCAGAGACATTAAGCCAGCAAAAACAGAGTCAAACCTGGGAGGTCAGAAAGCAAAATGACAGGGAAAACACACTAAAAGATACCAGGTCTAACAATGACACATTATTATCCTTTGAATTATTGCACAGTGGTTACTGCATTTTAATCATCTCATTCCTAGCCATCTTTTGTGTCTGGCAAACCACTGGATCGGTCGAGTCTTTGCTTGCTGCTCGTCTTCCACTCTTCAGTGCATCTCTCTTTCTTCCCTAACCCACAATCACACTAAGTCCCAAAGCGGGCAGCCACAAACACAATGTCAGGTAAAGAAAGTTGAAAAACGTCATACTTGTCGTTCATATCAGTGACATATCGAACTGGACAGCTGGAAGATGCTGATGTTTGACACAATCTGGGAGTGTCATGGGGGACACAAAGAGACCCCGGGACGGAGGGTTGAGGACCAACAGTGACAAAAAGCAGCCGCTCAATTGGAGATGCATGTTTGGAAGTCTGTCCTTTTCCCAGGAGAATGAACCCACCGGGGGCCACATGTATGAAACCATTTTGCATTCGCAAATGGTGCGAATATATACTTTTGACCATTTGCAAATGCAAGATGATTTGCCATTAACTAAAAATTACAAATGCAAATAGTGAATTGTAATTTGTGATTCTCTTAGCACATGCACCAAGCATTTTCTAAATGCAAACTGTGCATTTAGGAAAAGCTATTACTACGAACGCCAACTCGATGGTAACCATGTGCAACTTTTGAAAAGGGCACAAAAATGCATGTTTCAAAGTGCCATGTATGAGCTTTACATGTGCACATTTGTATTTTCGGGGTTCTTTAGGGGCCTTAGGCCCCAGGTACCCTTGGTTTTGCATTACCTCATTTGTAATCACCAATTAGGTAATCGCAAATTAGCTAATGCAAACCCATTCTAACCTTTGGGCTTTTAGGTCCATAGGAACGAAGTAGTATTACCTAACAGCGATTACGTAATTGCAATTGCGAATGTTTAGGAATCGTTATTAGGTAATCACTATTTTCTTACATACAATTTTGCATTGCTTAAATAGCGATTATATAAAATTGGCTATTTAAGGAATGCTAAATGGATTTTAGATACATGTGGCCCCATGTGTTTTAACATAAGCCTTTAAATCCTAACAGGGTCCATCATTGTAGCTACAAACTCTACAGTACGTGACATTTTATACTTTTACTTCACTCTGAGCGAAGATGCCAAGCTTCAAACTACATGCTTTGTGCAGTAGATTGCATTTTCATACCATTCAAAAAAAAGGATTTTTCAAGGGAATTTCCTCACATAATTTGCTTGGCATTAACATGATCCACAAATTGTGTTTTTGGTGAATTTTCCGTACTTACCAGCCTACTTTTCGCATATGTTTTCTCACAAGTTGCGGGTGAAAAAGCTTTGCAACTCGATTCTATAAATATATCTGGATTTTTGCGCAGCATTCAGCGTTTCTTGTAAGACATGAAGGGGGGGGGGGGCTGCCTCCAAGCGTCCAGCTTCCTTCAGGTTCATTGCCTCGTTCCAGCCTTGACCCGTGGAAGGGGCCGTTAATTATATTACTGCTCACTGGGAGATCCCTCCCTCGGGCACTGCGGTACTTCACAGACAGCGGCTGCTCAGGCGTGATTGCGAGTAATTGAAGCACTCACTTGTTAAATGAGAAAGCCATATTAGGAGTGGGGGTAGAGGTGGCGACATTCAACAGATCCCCCTGGACCTGGGAAAGCCGACAGGTCCGACTGACCAAGCGACTGCTCCTGCCACTCAGTAAACACGCACATACACGATACACACACACTTTTCAAACGGTCTCTACCCACTCCAACCTGCGGTCTACGAGTCAAAAAGGCTAGTTATTCCCAGAATAAAGCAGGCCCACTGGGGAGGGAGTCGTTTTTCCATACCACATGCAAATGGTGGACTTCACTGCCGGACAATCTCAGATGTCAGCCCAATCTCTTAATATTTAGGAAGCAACTCAAAACGTGGCTTTTACCTTCTACTGCTAATTAGGTCTTCGTTGCCCTGATATTGAAGCGGATGTTAGCATCAACACGCCCGTTGGCATTTGCGCGCTCTATAAACTATTAACATAATCAATGAATCAATCAATCAATGTATTTATAGAGCGCGCTACTCACCCGTAAGGGTCCCAAGGCGCAGAGGGAGGGGGGTGGGGGGTTGCTGCTCGAATAGTCAGGTCTTGAGTTGTTTCTTGAAGGTGAGATGGTCCTCGGTCAGTCGTAGGTGGATGGGGAGGGAGTTCCATGTTTTGGCTGCCAGGTAGGAGAACGATCTTCCTCCGGTGGTGGTTCTGCGAATCCGTGGGATGGTGGCGAGGGCGAGGCTGGCGGAGCAGAGCTGGCGGGTGAAAGTGTAGAACGAGAGGCGGTTGTTGAGGTATTCGGGGCCCATGTTGGAGTGCTTGTGTGCGTGGGTGAGGAGCCTGAACGTGATCCTCTTGCTGACGGGGAGCCAGTTTAGGTCTCTCGGGTGGGCGGATATGTGGCTGAGGCGAGGGATGTCGAGGATGAGTCGTGCGGAGGCGTTCTGTATGCGTTGTAGTCGTTTCTGGAGTTTGGCGGTGGTTCCAGCGTATAAGGCGTTTCCGTAGTCCACTCGGCTGGAGACGAGGGCCTGTGTGACGGTCTTTCTGGTTTCGGTGGGGATCCACCTGAAGATCTTTCGGAGCATACGCAGGATGTTGAAGCAAGAGAACGAGACGGCGTTGACTTGCTTGGTCATCGTGAGGGAGGAGTCCAGGATGAATCCCAGGTTGCGGGCATGGTCCGAGGGTGTCGGCGCGGAGCCCAGCCCTGCGGGCCACCAGGAGCCGTCCCAGGCGGAAGGGGATTGTCCGAGGATTGGGACCTCCGTCTTGTCTGAGTTCAGCTTCAGGCGGCTGAGCTTCATCCATTCTGCGACGTCTTTCATTTCTTCTTGGATGTTGGTTTTGGCGGTGGCTGGGTCTTTGGTGAGAGAGAGTATCAGTTGGGTGTCGTCGGCGTAGGAGATGATGTTGATGTTGTGTTTGCGTGCGATGGCGGCGAGGGGGCTCATGTAGATATTGAAGAGGGTTAGGCTGAGCGAGGAGCCTTGGGGTACGCCGCAGATGATCTTGGTGGCCACTGAGCGGATCGGAGGGAGGCGAACTCTCTGGGTTCTGTCTGAGAGGACGAGGTGATCCAGTTCAGGGCTTTTCCTTGGATCCTAGTGTTGAAGAGGCAGGTTATTAGGGTGCGATGGCATACGGTATCAAAGGCTGCCGAGAGGTCCAGGAGGATGAGAGTGGTTGTTTCTCCATTGTCCATCATGGTCCTGATGTCGTCGGTGGCTGCGATGAGGGCAGTCTTGGTGCTGTGGTTGGCACGAAATCCGGACTGGGACGGGTCGAGGGAGTTGTTTGTCTCGAGGAATGTAGTCAGAAGGTTTTCTTGATGACATTCGCCGGGAAGGGAAGAAGAGAGATGGGGCTGAAGTTTTTGAGGTCTTTGGGGTCCGCTGTGGGTTTTTTCAGAAGGGCGTTGATTTCTGCGTGTTTCCAGCTCTCAGGGAAGGTGGCTGACGTGAAGGAGTTGTTAATGACGTTCCGGAGGTGGGGTGCGATGATGATGTCGGCTTTGTTGAAGATATGATGGGGGCATGGGTCCGAGGGGGAGCCGGAGTGGATAGTGTTCATGACGTGAGTGGTGTCTTCAGTGCTGATGGGGGTCCAGGCGCGGAGCGTGGTGGTTGGGGTCGTTGGTTCGGTGACTGGAGGCGGAGTCTGGAGTCCGAAGCTGTCGTGTATATCTGTGATCTTGCGGTGGAAGAACGTGGCGAGGGAGTTGCAGAGGTCTTGTGTCGGAGTGATGTCGTTGTTGCTGGCGCTGGGGTTGGAGAGCTCTTTGACGATGCTGAAGAGTTCCTTGCTGTTGTGGGTGATGCTGTCTAGCCGTTTTTTGATTTTTGAAAGATGACCTTTTGTTGGTGCGGATCAGCTGGTGGTGTTTGCACGTGGCGTTCTTGACGGCTGTCATGTTTTCTGTTGTCCGTTCGTGGCGCCAGGTGTTTTCGAGAGTTCAGCAGGATTTCTTTGATTCTTTGAGAGCGTCAGTGAACCATGAGGTTTTCCTGTAGCCGGTCTTGCTTGGGAGGTTCTTCAGTGGGGCAAGGTCGTCTGTGCAGTTGGTGATCCACTGTGCGAGGTTGTGGGCTGCTTCGTTGGTGTCAGCGGTGTCGGCTGGCGGGTTCTGGCTTAGAGATGAGAGGAGCTGGTCAGTGGTGATTTTGCTCCAGCATCTGCGGGGGATCTGTTGCGTGGGATGTATTCTTATTGAAGGTGAAGTGGATGCATCTGTGGTCGGTCCAGTGTAGTACGGTGGAGTGGCTGAAGGAGACGTGTTTGCTGGCGGAGAAGATGGGGTCGAGCGTGTGGCCGGCGAGGTGGGTGGGGGTGTTCACCAGTTGTTTGAGTCTGAAGTTGTTGAGGTTGTCGAGCAGGGTGAAGGTGTTGTTGTCGCTGTTTTTCTCCAGGTGGAAGTTCAGGTCCCCTAGGAGAATGTATTTTCGTGAGGCTAGGGCGTGCCGGCTGATGAAGTCTGGTTTAGCTGAATTGTGTGTGCGGGCCAGGGGGTCTGTAGATGAGTGTTCCTCTAAGGGTGGTCTTGGGGTCGGTGGGAATCTGGAAGTGTAGGTGTTCGGCGGCGGTGAGTGTGTCTTCGATGTAGGTCGTGATGTTGATGGTGTTCCTGTAGATGGTGGCAATTCCTCCTCCGGTTTGGTTGACGTGGTCCTTCCGGGTGAATTTTGTATCCGTCCAGGATGACTATGGCGAAGTCAGGGGCCGAGGAGGCGTTCATACAGGGTTTCAGTGAGGAAGGCGACGTCTGGAGCTGTTGTGTCGAGGAGGTCCCAGAGTTCGACGGCGTGATTGTGGACACAGCGGGTGTTGATGAGGATGCACTTGAGGTGGTTGTTGTTGTTGTTGCTGTGTTAGGTGGGCAGGGGCAGCTTCGAAGGCAGGTGAATTTGCAGGCTTGGCAGGTGAAGGGCCCGTGGGTTCGCTTCGGTGTGGCTTGGTAGCAGGCGGGTGGTCGTCCGGTGTTGAGTGCGTTGAGGGAGGCGGAGTCGTATCTCAGTCGGGTACGACTCCGTAACATTAACACTTTAGCTGTGGCGCAAATATCCCTCCCCAGTGCTGCGCTGTCCATTGGAACTAGTGCTGAATGGACGTCCAATGGTCGTGCGTAGCACTGGGGAGGTAGCGCTCGTGACGACCGTTGGCCATCGGCAGCGCTTAAGAGGTTAACAATACTATCCACAGAAGTAATGCAGTGGTCGATCACCCCCCTCATCAATAGCCACCTTATCCTGGCCCAACCGCTGCAGGTAGTACAGCACCTTACTAGCATCCGAAGCCTGTACTCCAAGAAACTGTTGCCCACTACAGTACAATTCTAGTGAGGTTCCGTGATTCTGAACCTGTTCAATAAAGGTCGTCGTATCTAGACGATTTTGGTATCAGCGGACCGCAAATGACGAGTGCGGCATGTACGAGTGTTTTCGCCATAATCGATCAATGGAAACACTACGTATTCAGGGATTTCGTTCGAACCCTCGGGTTCCATTTTGTGTACGGCAGCCATTTTGTGTGGTTGCCCTCACATAGGCCGATGACTATGGCCGAACGAGTCCTTGGGACACGTACACCTTTAGCTGACTTCTGTGTGACCTGAACGACCTGACTCCCTAGCCTGAGGGTGACCTCATTGAGCCAGTTCCTTGTTAGGCAGCTGGTCAGATAGAGATCAAAGAGCAGGACATTGCTGAGTTTATGGTACATGCACACACCCTTCTATCTTGTTTCTCATCTGCTTCTGTTCCTTCCTTTATGGCTTAATTACTGATTTGGGTTGAGGTCTTTTGTTATGGGTCCGTCCGGCCTGTTCGAGCAGGAATGTTGAATTTTGCTTGGTCATTTCTGGTGGGCTGGACAACGGAAAGTGGGTTTGTCGTCATGCGATATGTATGAAATGTCATCATTTGATTGGCCTGTTTGTATGTAACTGATGCTAGCCAGGAATGTGAATTTTAGCATAAAAGATGATGCTCCGCTCTATGAATTTGTGCAGTCTCTAGTGAACCACCTGTGTTGTGCTTCGTAGACCTCTGCTCCTGGTTGCAGCCAATAAATTTGGTCTTTGACGTCACCGAGAAGTATCTCGTGTCTCTTTATTCTAAGACAGGTGAACCCGAAGACATCGGGCGTTTCCCCTGGTGCCGCTGGGTTCTAAAACACGGTTCTTCAGTTGGCGCCCAACGTGGGGCGACTTCAGCGGTACCGGTCCAAGCCTGAAGATCGTGAGGAGCTTCGTGTGAAAATTCTGGAGGAAGGCCTGCCACTTCATCGACCCCTGTATGTCGTCGTGCTCCGAAAGTCTTTGCTGCGAGGTTCCCCGCTTTCCGACGGCTACGAAGGACTGCTTCCCTGACTGTCGCCCTGTCTTGGAGCCGTTAGACGATTTGTAAAGCGAGACGATAGACGGGTCTTCTGGCGACGCCATCGACATTTCAGTTAAGTATGAGTGGAGCGTCTCCCAGTCCTTAGTTTTTTTTTGTAATCTCCTTGGGATTCTTTGATTTGAGACCTGCAGGCCTCAAACCCGAGGGACTCGTGTATTCGCGAGACTATCTTCTTTGATATTCCCTTGAAGTTTGAAGCTAGACTAGAGAGCAAAGATGGCTGGTCTTAGCAGACTTGGAAAGATATTTTGTTGTGGTTGTAATAGGGATTCCCGATTGGAGGACTCGTGTCCGGTTCCTCCGATTGGAACTCCGACCTATGAGCTCTATATAAAACATGGAGTGGGCCCCATCGCGTATAATGAAGTATGGATTAGGTATACCAGAAAAGATGGTGTCCTACAGTGGCCCCGTTATGGTAGCTTTGAAACAGAGATTTTAGATAATCTCGAAGTTAAATTGTTCAAGAAGAAAGCCCGGCCGGCAATGTTTGACTCTTTCCGCTTATGGCAAAAGGAAGCCAAGCAGAAAGAAATTAAGTTAGCGAAGCGAAATAAGAGAGAAAAAGGTATGTCAATGGTGCAAGCTGCTATACAGTTTAGGGATAATGAAGAAGAACAAGAAAGAGAACAGTTGCTTAGGCAACGTAAACTGGCGGTAGACAAGTGCTATCGATCTTTGCCGCCTCAACAGCAATAAGTAAAGAAAGATCTTGTGAAAGACCCTTTAATGTCGCACCTATTGAGTTTGCCACCCCCTTACGTGCAGAGTGCTACAGCACCTCCGCCTCCTTTAGTTGCGCAACCTCCGGTTGCTTTGCCACCTGTGGTTCCTCAACAGCCAGCTCCTCTTCCGTTGGCTCCTGTTTCTTTGGCGCAGCCTCCTCAAGGGCCGCCGCCTTTGCTACTTCCTTCGTCTGCTACTCCTACGCCTGTATTGTCTACTCCTACTGTTACTGCTCCTGTGCATTTTTCTGCTCATCCTGTTTTTCCTCCTGTTCTTTTGTCAACTTCTCCTTCTGTTCGAAAGAGAATGACCGATACTGTTGCTGGTCTCTTTTCTCCTCTTCTTGGATCATTGGGTATGTCTCCCGTTACAGAGCGTAAGCAATTGCGTAGCCAGTTGCCTGGTCCCGATGAACGGACAGTGTTGGATCACTTAGCGCGTAAATGGGTTACGTATCCTTTGCACTATAGTCTCGAGTGTGTTATGGATGTTTTCCGTCAATGGGGAGCACCGACACAGAGATATGTTTTTGATATGATGTGTTCTTTCCTTCGCGAAGAATGGGAAGATAGTGAGTTAAGACAAGCTCCGCCTGAGTTGTTCCGTATATGGTCTGAGTTTGCTAAGGGAACTTTAGTGGGTATTGAGGTTGAGAAAGCAGTTGCAACGTTGTTGTCGTTTAGGAGTGAATCTCCTTCTCAGAGACTGTTTGAGCCTGATTCTTCAGTTAGGAGAAAGGCGCGACAATACCCGATGCAAGAGGTTCCCCCAGTTTGGAGGCCAGGTGATGCAGCTGCTAATCCAGCTATTCCGCCACACTTTCAGCGTGTTTGGGTCCATGTTCCATGGAAGTGTGCTGAAGTTTTAGCCCTTAAGCAGACTTTGCCTGATCCACTTAAAAATCCTGCAGGGTACTATAAGGAATTAGCTCAGACTGCGGGATCATGCATTATGAATTTGGCTGATATAGATATGTTGTTTAGAAATGTAGTTCCACAGCCTTTATGGGGATTGATTCGTCATACGGATCATGCGCAAGAGTTAGGTGATACATGGAATAATCTTAGGGCCGCGGATGCTAGACAAGTTGGTGGTGCCAAACCAGAGGATGTGATTGCTGACCTCCCTGGTAGGATTATTGATTATATGAAGACTTTGATGCCTGCTAGGCGTGTTAATTGGGACAAGTTGTCTGCGTGCAAGCAGAAGAAAGACGAAAGTGTGTCTGACTTTTTCACTAGATTCGAAGAGACGTTTGTTGACCATGGTGGTCAGGATATGAGTACAGAAGGTGGTCAACAGTTGTTCGTTGACAAATTTGTGCATAATTTGCTTCCCGAATTGTGCACTAAGTTGAAGGATTCTGAGAGTGCTTGGGCTGTTTCTACGTCAGCGCAGATTTTGGCTACTGCCCAGTACTACGAGAATAGAAATAAGGATGAGAAAGAGAAAGCGAATAGGAAGACTAAGGAATTGAAGACTAAAGTTCTTCTACAGCATGTTTATCCGCCTCGTAATAATCAGCGCGATTATCAGCAACCTCAGCAATATCAGAGAAACTCGCAAAGGTTCGAGTCTTCTCAACAGCGTTTTCCCGTAGGTCCTAATCAGTGTGCGTATTGCAAAGAAGAGGGTCATTACAAGAGTAGTTGTCCGGTTCTGTTACAGCGCACGAATGGTGCTTCTGGTGTGAGAGGTTGTGGTGTTCAACAAGCTCCTAGAGGTAGAGGTCATGGTCAAAATGCGCGTCCTTTGCCTCCACAGAATTCTATGAATAGTTTTGATCAGCAGAATGGTGCGTCTGGTAGGACGGCTCAGTATTATACGGATGATTACTATGTCGAAGGTGAGAATGTGGATGGTAATGATTGCTAGGACAGCCATAGACAAAGAGAGGGAGTTGTTTCAGTTCCAGTAGATCAGAGTGGACCTTATGTTGAAGTGATTGCATCAGGTGTGTCAGAGCCTTTTCTGTTGGATACTGGTGCTGCAAAGAGTTCTATTATGCACTCTAAACTCCCTGGCTCACCTTTGTCTGGCTTAACGAATGTTTCAGTAGGTTTTTCTGGCGCCCCGGTTACGAATCCGATTTCTAGTCCGTTGTCTATTTCTGTTGGGCCTTGTGAATTTGAAGCACCCCTTATTTTGACGACAGGTTGTGGTGAGAACTTGTTGGGATTAGACTTGTTGAAGAGATTGTATGCAACACTATATTGTTCTCCTTTGGGAGTACACCTTACATTGGGTAAGCGAGTGATCTCTCCGATGTATTTATCTAAAGATCGACTTCCACCTGAATTGTCTTCTCTCCCTGATTCTCTTTGGGCTACTGGTCCTAATGATGTGGGTCTCCTAGAGATTCCGCCATATGTTGTGACGTTGAAAGCGAATGCTAGATTGCCACGTATTCCCCAATATCGGATTTCCAGTGATGGCGAAAGAGCACTTTTGGCGATCATCTATGATCTGATTGAGAAAGGTGTGATTGAGGAAACGAGAGGTAATGTGTGCAATAGTCCGATTTTGCCTGTTCTGAAAAGAACTGATTCTTCACAGCCTCCTGTATATAGGTTTGTGATCGATCTTCGCGAGGTGAATAAGATTGTAGTTCCGCAATTTCCTGTTGTGCCTGATATTACCGCTTTACTGACTTTGATTCCGGCTTCAGCCACGTGGTTTTCGGTGATTGACTTGAAGAATGCTTTCTTCAGCATCCCGATTGCCGTGGAGAGTAGAAATATTTTTGGCTGCTCTTTAGGAGGCCGAAGTTTCCGGTTTAAGCGCGCTCCTCAAGGCTATTGTGACAGTCCATCGATCTATAGTCAGGCTTTGAAAACACAACTTGATTTGATTGTTTTACCTGATGGTGCTTCTCTTATCCAGTACGTTGACGATCTGTTAGTTGCTGCTGACAGTGAAGAGATTTGTAGAGAGTCTACTTTGTTGTTGTTACTTCATTTGTCTGATTTTCATCATAAGGTGTCTCTTTCGAAGTTGCAATATTGATGACAAGAAGTTACCTACTTAGGTCACCTCTTATCGAAGGAGGGAAGGAAACTGACCCCAGAAAGAATTCAAGCGATTGCGAAAATGAGTGTGCCTACGACACAGAGAGAAGTACGTGCTTTTCTGGGTATTACGTCGTATTGTAGACAGTGGATACCTAATTTTTCATTGCTTGCGAAGCCTTTGATAGCTCTTTCTGTTAAGGATACTCCAAATCCTATTCCTTGGACTGATGAATGTCAGAAGAGCTTTCCAGAATTGCGTGATGCGTTGTGTTCGGCTCCTGTGTTGGGTACTCCCGACTACAGTAAGCCGTTTACACTCTATGTCCACGAGAGAGAGGGATGTGCATTGTCAGTTTTGACTCAGCAGTTCGGCGATAAGCAACGTCCATGTGCTTATTTTTCGTCGACTTTGGATCCGGTAGCTAGAACGTTGCCGAGTTGTTTGAGAGCTACAGCGGCCGCGGATTTTCGATTCGACAGTCTGCTGGTTTAGTGATGGACAATACACTGATTGTGATGGTTCCACATGCAGTGGATACCTTGTTGAATCGCACTAAGACACAGCACTTAACTAGTGCTCGGTTGTCAGGTTACGAATTGACACTGTTAGCGAGTCATGTGCACATAAAGAGATGCAATACGTTGAATCCTGCTACGTTGTTGCCGATTTCAGTTGAGACAGATGTTGTTGAACAGCATGATTGCTTTCTTAGGACAGAGGAAGAAACGAAAGGGAGGATAGACCTTAGGGACACTCTTCTTCCAGAATGTGATGGTACCTTATGGGTTGATGGTTAGTGCCTCAAGCTTCCGAATGGTGATACGACTGTGGCATATGCTGTTACGACTTTGCATACGATAGTTGAAGCTGCAGGTATCCCACATAATTCAGCGCAAGCAGCAGAGTTGATTGCATTGACAAGAGCGTGTGTGTTGTTGAAAGGAAAGCGAGTGACTGTGTACACCGATAGCCAGTACGCGTTTGGTGTGGATCATAGTTTTGGACGTCTGTGGAAAGAGCGTGGGTTCCTGACTTCGCATGAAACTAAGATTCAGCATGGTCAGTTGGTGAATGAACTTCTTGAATCTCTAAATTTGCCGTTGAAAGTTGCGATTGTGAAATGCAGTGCGCATAAGAAAGTTACTGATGATGTTGGTCGTGGTAATGCGTTTGCAGATGAAGTCGCGAAAGAAACTGCGAGAGACGTGATGAGTGGAATGTATGTTGCGGGTCCGGCGAGATGGGTTCCGGATAGAAGTATGTGTGAAGATACGATTGAGAGTGTGAAATCCATCCAAGCTGAAGCTACAGAGAAAGAGTTGAATGAATGGAGAGAAAGCAAGGGTAAATTGGATTTGAATGGTTGTTGGATTGAGTTGTCAGAGCATCAGCGATGGTTGTTACCCGATGCGTATGTACTTCCAGTGGTTACGATGGCTCATGGATTGGCTCATATCAGTGTGAAAGGGATTTGTAAGTTGTTAGCTCCAGTATGGCAAAATGCTGGTATTCCTAAGTGTGCAGAGAATCTGGTTAAGAACTGTATGGTGTGTTTGATGTACAATCCTGGTAAGGGAACTCCAACTCCAGCTGGTCATTTTGCTCCTCCAACGTATCCGTTCGAGGCTTTGCAGCTAGATTTCATCCACTTGGAGAGGTGCAACAACCTGAAATATGTGTTAGTGGTTGTTTGCTCTTTTTCGAGATGGGTGGAAGCCTACCCTTTGAAAGATAACACTGCCTTGTCCACAGCGAAAGCCTTTATTAAGGAATATTTCCCTAGGTATGGCTTGCCGAGAATGATCTGGAGTGATAATGGGAGTGAATTTGTGGGTCAATGATGAAGAGAGTGTGTGATGGGTTAGGAAGCCGGCAAAAATTCCACGCTGCAAATTCCCCCCAGTCAGCTGGATTTATTGAATGCTACAATGGCACCCTTAAGCTAAAACTAGCCAAGATTCAGGCGAGTTCTGGTTTACAATGGCCAGACGCCTTGCCATTAGCCCTCCTGTCCACTAGAATGACTGTGCATTCACGAATGGGACTTAGTCCGTATGAGGTGGTGTTTGGTCGCCCGGCAAACATTTGGGGAGTGCCGAGGCCGAAAAAGTTTAGCGAGATAGAGCATCCTGTATTGCTTGATTACCTGTACAAATTGATGGCTAAATTGCGTGTTTTGCATCAACAGGTTCATGATACACTGCCACAAGCTTCTGAATATCCAGGACACGCCATCGAACCTGGCACCTGGGTCCTAGTTAAAAACTTCTAGCGGACCAAGAACGAGCAGCCCCGCTGGAATGGCCCCTACTTAGTCCTTTTGGCTACCCGTTCCACAGTACGAGTGCACGGTAAAAAGAACTGGATCCACGGCGTACATGGTAAGAGGGCCCCTTTGCCTCTGCCGTATGACCGGTGGTCCAGAAAGGACTTCCTGACTCTGAGACTGAAACCGTGCCTCTTTTTCTGCCTTTTAGAGATGCCCGTTTGATTGGAACGAACACTGAGCAAGAAAGTGACGATCTTCTGCAAGAAGCTGTGCCTCTGTCGAATCGTTTGGACACTTCTGAACCTGAGCTCTTATTCCGTGAACAGACATTGCCTGGCAAAGAGCGTTATAATTTGTGACCGAGAGTCGCTGGACAAATTAAATAAAATTCTTTCTTTTACTGATTTTGAAGGTTAAGCTCTCCTCCAAGGAACTATTTTGATTTTTGTTTTTCGAACCACCATCCAGGTTCAGCTGTAGGGTGGCGGTGCCAAGTCTTTGGAGTGCAAGCCGAAGACATTAGGTCGACGGTTCTGGTTGGTCTAAGGGCGTTTCCCTAGACTGACAGACGCGTTCCTTAGCACAGAACACCCTACCGCCGCGAGCAGCAAGTTTAGAGGATGGAGTTTTTCGAGATGGAGAGACCTGTTGAAAGAATAAGCTTTAAGAGCAAAATCTGTAAAATAATGAGCAGAAAATGTTTTTTAATATTGTGTTCGTTTATGTTGTTTAGCTTAATGATGTTTTTAATTGGATATGTGACATTCTCTTTTCAAGTGACGTTCATGCCCACTATGCAACCTATGCCTCCTCCTACGGTTTCTTCACATTCTTTTCACACTCTGCCCGAACATGAAATTGTTAGAAGATTGGAATTTGCTAATAATTCCTTTGTTCAGCTCCTGCACCAACACCAGCTAGTAATGAACACGACAAATTGTTGGGTGTGTGGCCTTATGCCCCATACTACTGATAAAGGTATTCCTTACCTGGTTTTGCCTCTTAGCTATAATGGTTCTATTTGGGCATACAGAACAATGTTCATTTATGCTCATGGAGTCTATCCCCAACGTTCCGTGAAAGATAGTCCGAAGACTAGTGCTCTGGTCAAGGGTATAGTTGACATGATTAGGGGAATTAGTTCCTATGAGACTATCCCGAGAGATGAGACACTAGCATATATTGGATGGAACGTTACTGGATATGGAGTTAGTCTGAGTGTTAACCAGCGAGCGAAGAAATCCCCTCCGATTTGGATAGTGCCCCATCAGGGTCAGTATTGTCTGCAAGGTAATGGCAAGAATCCGAAAGCTCAGTTAGGGAAGAGCGTCTGCCCTGAGACGTATGTTTTTGCGTCCCAGACTTTCCCCAGCGTTCCTAGCAGCTAAGGGTACCTATTTCATCTGTTACCGTAAAGCGTACACATGGTTGCCCCCTGACTTTTCGGGCACGTGTTTTGTCTCATTCCTGTTGCCTCCCACATTTACAGCTGTGGTAGATTACCACAAGACGAGAGCTGCTAGAGGTGTCTTCAGTAAGGAAGATACCGCAGGACAAGAATTGGGAGATTTCTTTAAAGGTTTTCTGCCGTTCTGGAGACCTATGGCTAATAGCAGGAATATTCGACAGTTGACGAGAGTGGTTGAGTCCACCATAGTCGAAACTGCCGGTGCCCTTGGTAACTTCACTGCTGAGCTCCAGTCGGATCGCCTTATGACTCTTCAGAACAGAGTTGCGTTAGATGTCATACTTGCAGATAGAGGAGGGGTATGTAAATTGATTCAATCGAGCTGCTGCGTTTTCATTCCAGACAACGCTCCGACAGTTTTCCAGGCCATTTCCAGGCTACATAAGATCTCCGAGTCTGTACATATAGACGAAGGAGATTGGTCATTGATGGGATGGTTTTGGGGATTGTTATCCACGTGGGGATGGAAGATTCTGATGGTCATTGGGATGATCTTAGCTATCCTTTACCTGTTCTGTCTTTGCGTACAGCGTGATCCTGCTATTTGTGGCCTTTGTGCTACTTCGTGTGCAAGGAGACCTGTCCAGAGAGAGTTGCTAAGTACTAGGATGATGCTACAGCAACATCTTGGTGATCTGATGAATATAGACCTGGATTCAGACTGACAGGGGTTTAGGTTTATTGCCTATGTAAGGGCAAAAGGAGGGTCTGAGGTTCCGTGATTCTGAACCTGTTCAATAAAGGTCGTCGTATCTAGACGATTTTGGTATCAGCGGACCGCAAATGACGAGTGCGGCATGTATGAGTGTTTTCGCCATAATCGATCAATGGGAACACTACGTATTCAGGGATTTCGTTCGAACCCTCGGGTTCCATTTTGTGTACGGCAGCCATTTTGTGTGATTGCCGTCACATAGGCCGATGACTACGGCCGAACGAGTCCTTGGGACACGTACGCCTTTAACTGACTTCTGTGTGACCTGAACGACCTGACTCCCTAGCCTGAGGCTGACCTCATTGAGCCAGTTCCTTGTTAGGCAGCTGGTCAGATAGAGATCAAAGAACAGGACATTGCTGAGTTTATGGTACATGCACACACCCTTCTATCTTGCTTCTCATCTGCTTCTGTTCCTTCCTTTGTGGCTTAATTACTGATTTGGGTTGAGGTCTTTTATTATGGGTCCGTCCGGCCTGTTCGAGGTGGGCTTGACAACGGAAAATGGGTTTGTCGTCATGGGATATGTATGAAATGTCATCATTTGATTGGCCCGTTTGTATGTAACTGATGCTAGCCAGGAATGTGAATTTTAGCATAAAAGACGATGCTCCGCTCTATGAATTTGTGCAGTCTCTAGCGAACCCCCCGTGTTGTGCTTCGTAGACCTCTGTTCCTGGTTGCAGCCAATAAATTTGGTCTTTGACGTCACCGAGAAGTATCCCGTGTCTCTGTATTCTAAGACAGGTGAACCCGAAGACATCGGGCGTTTCCCCTGGCGCCGCTGGGTTCTAAAACCCGGTTCTTCACTAGCATCCGAAGTCTGTACCCAAAGATACTCTTGTGCACTACAGTACGTTACTAGCATCCGATGCCTGTACTCCAAGATACTCTTGTGCACTATAGTATGTTACTAGCATCCGAAACCTGTACCCAAAAATACTCTTGTGAGTGAGTGAGTGAATTTGTACTTGTAAAGGGCACTTATACCCCAACCGGGGTTTCCTGGCGCTGTACGCATACCGCTGTGGAACCCTTCCTGGCTTTTCCCTGTGAAATGTCCACTCCTGGGCACTCCCAAGGTGAAGCAAAGCATCCCAGCGCTGTTGGGGCGTTGTGGAGATTAAGCCAGCTATTGCCCAGAGTTCCAGAGTGGGACCCATGATTAGAATAGGCACGAGGCGAGAATTATCAGGTCCGAGGAAATTGAGCCCAAGACCCCGACCCCGCCGAGGCGGGAATTGAAACCTGGTCCCGGGCCAGACCTCTGCATCAGGGTCTGCCACTCTAACCATTGAGCCACACTTCTCCACGACAGTACGTTACTAGCATCCGAAGCCTGTACCCAAAGATACTTTTGTGCAGTACAGCACCTTATTAGCATCCAAAGCCTGTACTCCAAGATACTCTTGTGCAGTACAGTACATTACTAGCATCCAAAGGCTGTACTCCAAGATACTCTTGTGCAGTACAGTACATTACTAGCATCCAAAGGCTGTACTCCAAGATACTCTTGTGCAGTACAGTACATTACTAGCATCCAAAGGCTGTACTCCAAGATGCTCTGTCCACTACAGTAACTTAGTAGCATCCAAAGCCTGTACTCTAAGATACTCTTGTGCAGTAGAGCAGTTTACTAGCATCCAAAGCCTGTACTCCAAGATATGTTTGTGAACTACAGCACCGTACTAGCATCAATGCCTGTACTGCAAGATACTCTTGTGCAGTACAGCACCTTACTAGCATCCGAAGTCTGTACTCCAATATACTCTTGTGCACTACAGTACCTTACTAGCATCCAAAGTCTGTACTCCAAGATACTCTTGTGCACTACAGTACCTTACTAGCATCCAAAGTCTGTACTCCAAGATACTCTTGTGCAGCACAGTACCTTACTAGCATCCAAAGTCTGTACTCCAAGATACTCTTGTGCAGCACAGTACATTACTAGCATCCAAAGGCTGTACTCCAAGATACTCTGTCCACTACAGTAACTTAGTAGCATCCAAAGCCTGTACTCTAAGATACTCTTTTGCAGTACAGTACCTTACTAGCATTCAAAGCCTGTACTCCAAGGTACATTTGTGAACTACAGCAACTTACTCTTGTGCACTCAAGCATGTTACTACCATCCAAAGTCTGTGCTCCAAGATACGCTTGTGCACTTGAGCTCCTTACTAACATCCAAAGACTGTACTCTAAGAAACTCTTATGCACTACAGCTAGGCATGGGCGGAAAATCCGTTCCGCTCGCGGATTTTGCGGATTTTCGGGAAATCCGCAATCCGCGAGATTTGCGAATTTCCTGCAAAATCCGCAAATCCGCGAGCAGCGGATTTTGCTCGCACTGCTCGCACTGTTCGCGTGAGTTCGCGCCCCGCGAATAAGTGCGAAATTGCAGAAATACGATCTAAGCAAAACTGAAAGTAACTACTTACCAGGTTCAAAAGTTCAGGCACATCATTAGTAGCCATTTCCTGTAGTGCTTCCTGAGGGGCCCCTCCAGAGTTCAGTTGCCAGTTGAAACTATTATGTGACCCTGCTCTGAACCTCAGAATAGTTACACATATGCCACAAAGGTCATGAATTACAGCTAAGGGAGACAAGCAGGAGCCAGGCTGGAAGTTAAAATCCATTAATCAGCCCCTAATTCATTATTGTCAGTTGGGGCAGGGCAGGTGTTGTAACTAATTTTGCAACAATGAAAGCACTTAGCAAGTGCAAAAGATCACTAATCAGGGCGCACTAAGGAAGCAGGTGCCAGCTAAAAAAATATTCTGTGACACATTAATCAGCCCCAAATTAATTCAGGTCACTTGAGGCAGGGAAGGTGTGCTTTGCTTTGCCGAAAATAATGTACACTGGACAACCAGAGGGTGTGGTGATGAAACAGAGGGTGGCATGGGTGGGCCAGAGGGTGGCATGAGTAGTCAGAGAGTGGCAGTGGTGACAGAGAGTGGCAGTGATGAAGAAGAGTGTCCCAAACAGGTTGGACACGTAGAAACAACAAGTTCGCAAAACTTGCGACCCGACAGGTAAGTTCGCAAATTGCGAAATTGTAAAAACCCTCGCGAACTGGCAGAAACACAGGCGAACACAAAAAAAAAAAAAATCCGCAAATTCGCGGGAATTCGCGGATTTTGCGGATTGCGAGTTCGCAAATCCGCAAATTCGCGGATTGCCAATCCGCAAAATCCGCTCATGCCTAACTACAGCACGTTACTACCATCCAACACCTGTGCTCCAAGATACTCTTGTGCACTATAGCATGTTACTAGCATCCAAAGCCTGTACTCCAAGATACTCTACATCCGTACAGTACCATTTGACTTTAGCCTTTAAAGGTGCCAAATGACTGCTTTGACATGTTGATGTGTACTGTTGACTATCTATCTGTTTATAAAGCTGCTTAGAATTTAGCTATCATTTATTCTGAGGATGCTTTCGGCCTTCTGTGTATTGTAATAAGACGTGTAACTTAGCCCAAATAAGACTGAAACAGAAGTGGCTTCTGTGCCACTGTATCATATGACCCAGGCTGCATCTCACAGATCAGACCTGCAAGAAACTGGGCTGCTGGTTGAGGATGGGGCGAGCCATTCTGAAGCAGCAGCCACAATCGCCGTCAGGGTGAACCACTAAAGTCACTAAAATAATATGTGCTTAACTTTCTGACAGCCTGGCACAAAAGCAGTTAGGCTTAATTGAGAGGCAATGCGTAAGTGAAAATCACACAGGAAAAATACCACCCCAATTTAGAAACATAGAGTGAAATGTAGTAATTTAATCGACACCAAAACTAAAAATATCAAATCAGTAGAACCGGAGCTATGCAACTTTAAAGATTTAGGTAAAAATAGAATGAGGTTAGGCCCACTGAGACTTGTACCTTATGTCCTGGTTGTGGAGTATTGTACCGCACTGCAGCAGTTCTGTGTAGCAATGCCGGGTCCTGTGTCAAGTTGCGTCGCACTGTGTCATTTCTGATGGGGACCACAGCTGATCTGGCAGATAACTTTTATCCCCACTTCCAAGGTCCAGAACTGGGGAGGCACAACTTGGGGGGGGGGATGGAGGGGGATTAGGACTCACATTAGGCAGAGTCCAGGTGCTTCAAGGATGTTGGAGCCTCCTTAGTCTCTTTCCCGGGTTCAAGGTGCAGGTCCAGTCCTTCTTCCTCAGGCAGCAGGGCAGCAGAGCAGGTGTTCTTGCAGACAGAGCAGCTGGACAGTCCTTCTTGCAGCAGAGCAGTAGAGCTGCCGGGCAGTCTTTCTTGCAGCAGATCAACCTTTCTGTTATCTGTGTCTTCTACAGATCTAGAAGTTATCTGAAGGGTTGGGTCTGAGGGTCCAATATTTATACCTGGTGTCTACTTTGAAGTGGAAGAAGCTTCTAGAGTTTTCCCCTACAGAGGTGTCTGGAATTTTCTGCCTCCCTGCCCTAGTCTGTATAGCAAGTAACAAAAGAAATGCCAGTACTGATGATATTTATTCAATTATCACACTTAACATCCACACCAAGAAAACTAATTCAAAATGGGGTATTTGCTCATTACTCGCAATTTTTTATTTTTGAAATTTAACAGTTATTACAATTTTTATTTTATTTTATAAAAAGAGAAGCATATAAGAAATGAGGACACATCAAAAACCGCATTCAATAGAAACTTCATACATTCTAAAACTTCAGTCATATCACAATCAACACAGCATTCACCACATTCATATCTCAATCAGTCATACCACATACTACCACTATAGTAAAACAAAGGATATACTGGATCTGAACAAATTATACAATCATTTAGTACAATTTAAAGAAGTTACATTCCTGTCTGTTGATGAATTTAGAATCATTCATTAGAACTTAATACAGTAAGAGGTAATGTACATAGGATGGTGAGGAGCCTGGGAGTAATAATGCCCCCTAGATACTCAAGCAGACCAGTAGAGAAATGGCCTACGCGTTTCAAATCCCCTATTGTTCCTCAGGGATTCTCATCAGGGCCTCAGACATACCCAATAGCCTGAATGTGCGGTCTAAGGAAGTCAAAGACGGGAGGCTTCTCTAGAGTGAAATAACCTTGGGAATTGAAGGCAACCGCCGGAAAATGAAGAGCTGTGACCTGGATGAAGATAAGAGAAAGGGACACTCCGTATTTCAACTTGGTATTTTCTAGTCGCCTAGGTCAACATTCCAAAAGGGAATTGTATCTTCGAAGACTAAGAGATAGTGCCGGTCTCAGTAGCGTGTTGGGGAGGCAGCGTCAGCACATACCAATTCAGACGGCGTGTGCTTGAGAAATTAATCCAACGAAGTTACTCTAAAGTCTGTAGCTGAGTAGCCGGACGCTACTTTTTCACGCAGGCGCGTTGCGGAACCCAGCGCGGTAGTGTAGGGGCAGCGTCAGCACATCCCCGTGTAGTCGGAGTGTACTTGAGGAGTCAATCCCACACGATCTCGCCAGAGTCTGTATAGGGGCACATTAGGCTAGTGTGAAGTCCTTTGTGAGTGTGGTGAGCAAGTGCCTTTGAAGTGCAAGTGTGTTAGGTGAGAGCTCCGCCCCCTCATTAAAGTAAGACGGCCCATCCTGCCAACACCCAGATCCTCTATTGTGATACTGTCTGGGTGGAATACACAAATGACAACCGCCAACCAGAGCTGGTCATGTGACCAAGAAAGAGGAGGTAGTCACCAAATGGTTAGGACAAGAAAATGCCAACTTTCTAAAGGTGACTTAAAATCCAGCTTTACCATTGTAGAGGTTTTTAAATTACAATTCTTTAGATACCAACGTCGACATTCCTACCTACTCCTGTTCAATTGGGACACCCTCTAATAAAAATGAACTTGAAATAGGTTTGTTTTTATTAAAAATCATAAACTTAGTTTTGTCAGCATTAATCTGAAGGCCATTAATTGTGCAAAATTCAGCAAATCTGTTAAGGGCAGCCTGTAGGCCGCTCCGAGTCCTGGAGAGGAGCAGGGTGTCATCGGCGAATATTAACATGGGGTACTTTGAACCCCCCAAGGATGGAGCATCAGTATGTACGTCATTGAAAAATGCAACCACCCGGTTGATAAACAGTAGGAACAAGGTGGGGGCCAGCACGCAACCCTGCCGGACCCCACGTTCCACAGGGAAGCTAGCAGTCACCTGGCCCTGTTTACCCCATCTTACACGGGCAAAATTATCCTCATGTAGGCGCCTAACCAGCTCTAGTAATTCAGGTGGAAAGCCCATGAGTCTAAGGGCTTCCCAGAGTTTTGCCCTGGGTACCAGGTCGAATGCCGACCTGAGATCGACAAAGGCAGCGTAGATGACACCGCGGCCCAGAAGAACCACCTTCCAGTACAGCATGGTAAGACGAAACACCTGGTCTAAAGTGCTGGTGCCTGATCTGAACCCTGCCTGCATGGGGGAGAGTATGTTATTTTGCTCTATCCACCCCTGTATTCGAGCTAGGGCCATTCGTGAAACCACTTTTTGAATAGTATCGATCAGGCTAATGGGGCGATAATTTTTCGGTGAAGATCGATCCCCTTTCTTATAGACCGGGAGTATCTCAGCCCCTTTCCAGGATTGCGGAATCCTTTCTCCAGCTGCGATGGAATTAGCCAAAGTTGTTATATAAGTGACCCACAGATCTAAATTCAGTTTAAAAAGGTCAGCTGGTACTGCATCAATGCCTGGTGCTTTCCCGGACTGAATAGAATTTAGTGCATATTCAGTATCCGAGTTACTAAAAGTAAGCCTATCCCCATGGGAAACTAATGTGGTCCCTGCTAAGGGATCTTCAGCCAACTGGGAGACGTTTGGGTTTTTGAATTGAGTCGAAAAAAATTCCACCCAATCTGCAGCGGAAACATGGTTTTCAGGGGATAATGATTCTGAGCCCCTGCCCCATCTGACTATCTCCCAAAACTTGGTTTGGTTGGACGACTCACAGGCTTGGAGAAGATCAAGCCAGTAAGAATCATCCCAATCCCTTTTAGCCTCCCAAATAATACGTTTATAATCCTGTCTCGCTGCCCTGATATTGGGGGTATTTCTAGATTTCACTGCAGCAATGAGAATGCTGTGGGCTTCTCTACAATTTTTGTTGTACCATCCTTTGGGTTGCTTCGCTTTCTGTTTCCGGCATGGCCTAGTAAGAAGTTCCTTAATAGCCGCGAAGCAAGCCTCATGGAGATCAGCAATGTTGGGCTTAGGCATGTCATTTGGGGTTAATGCCATCATCCTATCTCTTGTGTCTAGGACCAATTCTTCTATCTGGCAGACAAGCTCTTGGTCGGCTAAAACCCTTGGCCATTTGACCCGTCTTCTGTTGTCGCACAAGACAAGGTCAGATGTAATACAAGCTGTTTCTGCCTGGGGTAGCCCTAGTCCAGGAACCTTGAGTACGAGTGAGAGAGGATTGTGATCACTCTCTGGCCTGGTTTCTATAGACATGTCACTTACAAAAGCCCAAGATTCAATGTTGATTAAAATATAGTCGATGCGACTTGCGCTAGACCCATTATCAAAGGTTGGTTTTCCCTCCTTGTCAGATAAACTGCGGCCATTCACCGCTCGGAGCCCCCATTCTAGGCAGAGTCCAAGCCAGTGGAGGGCAGCCTCGGTACCCCTGACACCCTTGGTAATTGATAGTGGGGGAATATCCCAGGCGAAATCTTCATCTGAACCTACATCCTCAGCAAGGTTCAGGATGGGTTCAAATGAGCAGTTCAAGTCGCCAGCCACTATAATGAGCTGGTCACTTTTATACTCATTTAAGAAAACATCCAAATCATTAACGATTGGTTGCTTTTTACCACCCTGACATCCTCTGGCATAGATATTAATAAGGATGATATCCTTACAATTCTCCTTGCTTAGGGATATACAAAGGAGATCAGGGTTCGTCACCAGGATTTCCTTAATACTAAAGCCAAGGGTGTTTTTTACCCATATGGTGAGACCACCCGAAGCCCTACCCTTCATACCCTGTGTTGCTGGTTTATAGAAGTTTAAAAAGCCTACTCTAAACAGAGGGGCAACAGACCAGGTTTCCTGGAAGGTGATGATATCACGTGAAGTGATGTAATCTACCCAATCATCATTATCCAGGCGGCCCGTAAACCTGCTATATTCCAGGAGGCTATTTTAATTTCATAAGTTGGGATACTAGGGCATGGATTGTCTGTCTGTACCAAGGTACCTAACTCAGCCGGGATGAGATTTTGGGCATTGACAGGTGTTACTCGTTGGCCTGGTGGTAACATGGGACAACCCATACTGGAAACTGTCGCGGTGGTCGGAGTAGAGTCTACTAGGTGTATTGTAACATCCGCCCCACCGAGTCAGTCGACCTCCTCCAGGCAGCCAAACATATTTGATGTAGGAACCCCCTGCCACCAAATACTCTGGTTTGGTCCACCGTTCCCAAAACCCCTATGCCTGGTTTTTTGAATTGTCGTCCATGACCCACCCATTCTATGCTGATTTTTAGGAGGGTAGAAAAAAGTGAGGGGTCTGACAACAACTGTGTGGTCTTCTTCACAAGGGGCCCAAGAACAACGATGCTGAGCAGTATGGGGGTCAGCAAAGGTCACCACTATGCAGTCACCCATGATGGATTTATGGGTGGGTCCAACCCATGGTACTCTTCGCACCATTAGTACCCGGCTCCTTTGGTGACTAGGAAGCTGTCTGTTTGTATTAAGCCAGTATATTACCTTGTTTTTAAGAGACCAATGGTCCTCTTTTGTTTGTGAATCAAGAGTAGGTACACCAGCTAATACAATTACATATTGACTGGCTTCTGGCGGTAAGTCAATATAACCACCTCGGAAGTTGGGTCGGTTAAATTCAAGAGGTGGCAGGGTATCATAGGTGAACTGTTTAGGCTGCTGAGCGGCAGCTTGGGGCCTGTGTTTTGAGCGTGCCACATTCTGCTGGTGATGTGATTGAGTCCCAGCAGGATGTGCTGTATCCCTAGCATGACAGGTATTAGGTTTAGGTTTAGGTGGTACCGGGTCCTCTGAGGGGAGGCAAACGCCATGATTTGAAGTGTTAATGGCGTTGTTCCCAATTTTCGTGCGAGGTTTGGGTACAGGTTTGGGTCTTGGAGGGGAAACAATCGATGCATCTGCCTCTAATGTCTGTGAAGTTGAACCCTCCCCATGTGGAAATTTGGCTTCCATTTGCTTAAGACTTAGACTAGCTAATGTGACGATTGTCCTGTCCATTTCTAGCAAATGGTTTTCCATTCTGGACAGTCTAAGTACCAAGGGGGTAAGTAGCTTTTTGAGTGTGTCCCAGACAGTTTGTACAAATTCCTCGTCCCCCCTCTTGTCCCCCTCTGCCCCACTCAGTCTACCCTCCCTTGGTCCATCTTTTCTCATTACAGGAAAAGCTTCCACCAGGGGAACATTCACAACACCATCTGAAACATAGGAAGTGGCACTAACAGGCAAAACTGTGTTGGTTTTGTAATTTGCTTCCCCATGGCCAGAGGTACCTAATTGCCGTCGACAATTAAAAAATTGGGCTCTCGCAATTTTGGCCTTTTTGCGGGCAAATGCAGACCTGGCCAAACTTTTCTTTTGTTGAAGGGCAATTTTTTTAGCATGCGCAGCAGCTTTGGGCAATATACTTTTCCCTTGCGAGCTTTCACCAGACACAGGAGTGGGTGGTGGAAGCTCCACAGTAGGATTTAATATGGAATCATTGGCTTGCTGAGATGGGGACAAGGATGGGCGGTGGTGTATATCAGCCGTTGTGAGCAAAGATCGAGGGCCAGATATACGCTCAGGAGTGAGTGCCAAAGCAAGGTTACCTAATGATGATTTCTTAGAGGTGGCTATATTTAAAGATAATTTGCGAGCAGCTTCAAGTTCTAGGGAAACCCTATGCTGCATCTTGGTAATTTCGGCATCGATGGCCAAATTTGTCTTACTTAGGAAATCATCCAGGGTCCCGCTAGGTCCATTAAGACCCCTGGCAGTTTTACTGCGTGTGGCTCTTGTACACATGGTAAACTAAGGGGAGCTATAACACAAGTAAAAATAGCTAGCTCACATATACCCAAAGAGTTCTACCAAGGGATTTGGCCCAGACCAGACCTCTAAGACCTCGAACGGCCTCAAACGGCCCGCTCTTAGCCCGGTCTTCGCCCCGAGGCTGCGTCCCGCGCTGCGGGAGAGCAAGCAGTGTTTATAGTGTTTGCGAAAGGGCGTGGGGCGGAGCTCCAGGGAGAGCGGACCGGCAGCTGACCACGGTCTCGCAGGGACACCTGGGTAAGGTAGTCCCTGCACGCTCGCAGCCCTGGGGTTCCCGAGTTCACCCAAAGTCACCCCCACCGAAGGCGGGCAGAGTCAGCACCAGCACGAGATCCCTCGACGAAGCGGCACCCGCGGAGCGGGTGCGGCGAGCAGCACAGCAGGAAACAAAGGGTGAGGTGAGCGCAGATCCAGCAGTGCGCTTGGCAGCTACAGCGATGTGTCCCAAAGGTCAGGAACAAGCCCAGGTGGTTTTAACTGCCTTCTGATGGGCGGGGGGCGGAGCTCCAGGGAGAGCGGACCGGAAGCTGACCACGGTCTCGCAGGGACACCTGGGTAAGGTAGTCCCTGCACGCTCGCAGCCTTGGGGTTCCCGAGTTCACCCAAAGTCACCCCCACCGAAGGCGGGCAGAGTCAGCACGAGCACGAGATCCCTCGACGAAGCGGCACCTGCGGAGCGGGTGCGGCGAGCAGCACAGCAGGAAACAAAGGGTGAGGTGAGCGCAGATCCAGCAGTGCGCTTGGCAGCTACAGCGATGTGTCCCAAAGGTCAGGAACAAGCCCAGGTGGTTTTAACTGCCTTCTGATGGGCGGGGGGCGGAGCTCCAGGGAGAGCGGACCGGAAGCTGACCACGGTCTCGCAGGGACACCTGGGTAAGGTAGTCCCTGCACGCTCGCAGCCCTGGGGTTCCCGAGTTCACCCAAAGTCACCCCCACCGAAGGCGGGCAGAGTCAGCACCAGCACGAGATCCCTCGACGAAGCGGCACCCGCGGAGCGGGTGCGGCGAGCAGCACAGCAGGAAACAAAGGGTGAGGTGAGCGCAGATCCAGCAGTGCGCTTGGCAGCTACAGCGATGTGTCCCTATAATCCTACTACTCGCTCAGCTGAATCTCCATTGAAATCATGAGCCAGATGTGTAGCTACCAGCAGTGCAGCTGGTTGAAGGCCCGAGCGCAGAGGTGGGAGGGGCCCCAATTACAACAGCCTCTGTAAATGAGCTGCTGTAAGTCAGGGTGGAGAGAGGCGTTCTCTAGCACCCCCAATATAACCATGTTTGAGTTTCAAACTTTAATGAGCATGAAAGATGCATTTACATTTTGTTTTTATCTGGCCACACTTGCTGTGTGTTCAAAGACAGAGGTCAAATGTCAGCCATGTTTTCTGATAAATTGCTGCTTATTCTTCTAACATTGAGACTGGTATTTTTTTTCTTTCTCTTACTGCAAAGTGTGGGGATTTTTTTAAGTGACCTGTGTGACAATCTTGATTTTAATAGGATCAAAACAAATTAAGATACTTTACTTGCTGATGTGCAAATGACAAATATTTGCTAAAACCCAATTTCCATGCATTACCGTTTGTGTGAACTGCATGTCCGTTCAAACTTAGTAGTCATTTTATAGAAAACGTGCTTTTTGTAAATGACAGTGTGCTACAACACAATGCTTTACTAATATGTTTGTGACAGTGTGCTCCTAAATGCAACACAGCTACATACTACACCCTTGCCACTCCCCTGCTGAATGGCGCGGCTCATTTGTGACACTTGTTCTCTGTGTGATGCTTGGATTTTTCACAATCCCTATGAGTTCAGTGATGTAATATTGACAGCAGCACCCTAAATCTGAAAATTATTCCAGCACCACTGCCTTCTAGGCCCACAGGAGCTCTTAGCACTGACAGCTTGCTGTTAGATCTGTCATGCTCCCTCAGTTGCAGGCATCAGACTCTGAGCAGCAGAAACAACTGAAGAACCATGAGAGCACTGCAAAAGTCTCATTGCACCCTCACTGAAATGGCTGGGCAGTGTGCATGCCCACTTTTGTAAATGCAGAATGGGCCGTTCAGGCCTGGCTGCCAGCCTCCTGCAGAGGTGAAAAAAAGAAACTCTGGCCCAGCTTGCTACGTGGCTTCTGCAGTCACAGAAATCATTGCGTTCAGTCTGGCAGGTGGAGGGCAGCCGATGGAGGTTGGTACAAGAACATAGACTTACCTAGGACAGGGTGCTGGAACTAGGAAAATGAACTATGTGAGCGTTGTTTGTTTCATTGTTTTCTACAAATTGCACAGCCAACTTTAAAGCAACTTCTTGAGGTTGCTAATGAACAATTTGTCCTTGATAAAACCAGATTTACAAACAGTTATGCTTCTAAAACCCATGGAAATTGGCTAGAATCTCAGAAAACAAGATGTTGCTCCCCAGTGCAAGTGACTGGGAACTTAAGTAACTGTTATACACAGTACTGTAATAGAGGTAAGTGAGCCAACAAATTAACAAGGGGAGTCGAGCCAAGAGTCTGTCTTGGTTTCAAGAGCCTGTCTTGGCTTGAAGACGTAAAAGCCCAGGCACAAGCTGAGTGATGAGAAGATTTGGCATGGAGATTGTGCGACAAGTATTATGTAAAAATATGATACAGTGTCTACAAAATTTTAAAAAGTATACTTCCTTAACACGTGTTTAACCTTACCACATCCGATTATATCACTGCATTGAGATGCATAAAGTGATAGTTTTTAAACATGAACTTAGATATATTCATGCCCCTAATCCTCACATACAATACCAAACTACCACCTGCAAGGCATAAAGGGACACTGGAGATCAGGGTTCCCTTAAGGGTGCAGTATTCCATTCTAATTGCTTCATTGCTGTAGACTGTGCAGTTACATTGCCCTATCCTTCCCTATTATTCACTTTAAAAGAAAATAAACACATTTGAGTTGGTGAGGAATGTTTCAATAGGCCACTTTTTGCTTATTGTTAGTGACTGTTAAGGGTTGTACGTTTGTTCTTCCATCCTTTAAAGTAAATTAATGGAATTGACAATATAGCCTGTTTTAAGAGTGCAAATCTTACATTTTTGCCACATGTACCTCCTGTCTTTTCTGAAGTATGGAGAAGATATTGTAAAAATGTGATGTTGAAAGAAGTTCTCTGGGGGTCCCCGCACGTGGACATGACTACTCAGTGCTTATGATTTCAAAGGAGATTCCCCTGAGAGAGAACTAGAATAAAAAAGGTCCCAAGTCCTGCCCCAGCTTTTTGAAAATGTATTCAGGTTTTGCAAATCACGTTTCATAGTGGATCACACTTCCATCTACAATATTACTATTTGTGGGGTAGGTTGCAAATTGTGGCTCACTCAGATTGGATGCAATCACAGGGCTGGTGACCTAACAAGGACAGCAGACCTGCATGTCTGTAATTGTATTTAACTAAAGTATGTTATTCTGTGTTCAATATGCATGGTCACATCATTTCAGTCAAAAGGGCATGTACAGTGCATATCTTACTTATGGGTCAGTTTCAGACTCATGCCGTCAACATATGCACCCTTACTAGAGCAAAGCTTATCTCCTTCTGAGCCCCACATGGATTCACAATTGACTAACCCTGGGCGGAGAACTACTCTCCGTTCGCGGAGTTTGCAAATTTTCGGCAACTTCGCACTTCGCGGAGAGCGCGAAGCTGTCGCCTACTTCGCAATCTACAGCGTAGCGTAGTAGTTTTTCTTCATTGCGCGCTCAATAGCATTCTCGCGTGCGCGGTAATGACTTACCGTGTTTCTGCGTTCGCGTTCTCGCTTTTCTCTCCCGGTCGCGTTCGCTACGATGTTTGGAATCCGGCCGCACAATCCAACCCGACTGTGAGAAAGCGATAACGTCATTCGGACGCGCAAACACGTCAGTAGGACGCGCGATCTTCCTTACAGTGCTATGTAGGTAAGATTGTGTTTCCGAACACGCAGAAACTGCAATCTGGCACATAATATCTCTCGAGCATGTTACATTTTCTCAAAAATGTTCATTTAACCCCTCAGATTGTGATTTGGCTGTATTTTTTGGGGCTAGGAGTTCTCTTTTTGTTTCTACTCTTTTTTTCAAGAGAAAGGAAGTGCCCCTGAGTCTCCAACTTCCTGTTCCTGTCCACCAGGCTCCTCCCAGTTCTTTGTCCATGTGGTGTTCACTTTCATTTGGAATTAGAGCTGGAAGGATCACTCTTTGTGTTTGTCTGCTGCATCATAGCATGTAATTGGATTTATTGAGGAATTTTGGATTTGAACTTTTCTTTCACAAGTAAGTTTGAGAATTGAGAATTGGTGTACTGTAAATGTTTTTTTTTTTTTTTTTTAACTACAGTTTTCTGTGCTTCTCAATCTTTCTTAAAAATTATTATTGAGAGAGGCCTGTACTGTTTTGGTAAGTTTGCACAGTGCTACAACGCGACCTTACAGTTTTTGTCTTCTTCGCGCACTCAATGTGCGTGCTTGGGCGTGCGATCACGAAGTTTTGTACAGTTCGCGCCGCCGAACACGCCGAATTTGCATTCTCGCAAGCAATATCTCTCGAGTTGCCTAAAACGTTCCCGAAAATGTAGATGCTGTTCATTTTGCTAAAAGAAACTCCTCAGGTTGTCATTTGCTTGTAGTTTTTGGAGCATGGACCACTTACTGTTCCTGTCCTCTATGTACCTTGTTGTTTGAGGGTGGCCTGACCATGTGGGCGGCTTGGTGGCCATTTTGTCAAGCCAAGCATTGTCCTTTTGCCATAGGAATGTATTGTCTGTCTTCTCTTTCTTTCGTTGGTTTTGGGGGTGGCCAGGCCATGTGGGGGCGGCCATTTTAATTCCTGGTACTAGTAGCAGCCTCTGTGTTTTTGCCATAGGCCTCCAAGCTTGTGGCCTACTGTGCCAGTAGGTAGGCCCAAGGGTACTACTAGATTCCTCCTCATCATGGGTGCAATAAAGTTGTTCAACTGCTATAGTAGTGTTTAAGTTGTAAGTGTAACATCATGTAGGTCATGGATGGCTTTGGATTAATTAGCAAAATGTGTTTTTGGAGTTGAATTGCAGGTTTTGGGTGTGTGTGGAATAATATGTCTTTTTCCTGCGCACTAGGTAACGCTAGAATTCAGCTCTCCTAGTTTTGGTAAGTTTGCACAGTGCTACAACGCGACCTTACAGTTTTTGTCTTCTTCGCGCGCTCAATGTGCGTGCTCGGGCGCGCGATCACAACGTTTTGTACAGTTCGCGCCACCGAACACGCCGAATTTGCATTCTCGCGAGCAATATCTCTCGAGTTGCCTAAAACGTTCCCGAAAATGTAGATGCTGTTCATTTTGCTAAAAGAAACTCCTCAGGTTGTCATTTGCTTGTAGTTTTTGGAGCATGGACCACTTACTGTTTCTGTCCTCTATGTACCTTGTTGTTTGAGGGTGGCCTGACCATGTGGACGGCTTGGCGGCCATTTTGTCAAGCCAAGCATTGTCCTTTTGCCATAGGAATGTATTGTCTGTCTTCTCTTTCTTTTCATGTTTTTGGGGGTGGCACTGGCCAGGCCATGTTGGGGCGGCCATTTTGTGTGACCTTCCATCCTGGTTTAGTTTTGTTGCCGCAGGCCTACAAAGTTGTGTGATTTTTTTCTGCCAGTAGGCCTAGAGTCCCGGAGATAGTCAGCGGGGATGCTTCATGTAGTGGTTTCCATTTTGTATGTTGAATTTAACATCATTTAGGGCATTGGTGGCAATGCATTGAATTTTCAAATGTTGTGTTTGGGGTGTAGTTAACTCTTTGGGGGAAACTCCAAATGCCTTTGTTGTTTGTGCTGTTGTGTAACTTTCAAACCTTGTAGCCATGGGGATTTTCTTTTTTGCATTAAGCTGTGATGTGGGCCTCCTCCTTTTTCTGGCCATATAGGGAGGGATATAGGCCGGCTTGAGTTTATATTTTTCTGGCCTTTACCCATGTACCTGTGATGAGTGCCCATGTGGAGCTGTGGTGGTAGTAGTAGTGTGCTGTTTTGTTTTTGACAAATTGTCCTGTGTCTTGCCATTGTTCCTGTTGGCTTACTACTGTTCACATCCCCATTGCTATCTGCTGCAGGTCACTGATGCTGCATCCATCCAAAATGATGAACAAATTAAGGATAAACACTTCCACTACATTTGCATTGTAATTCTTTGCTATTCTTACTCTTACTGGATGTACTAATACTTCTAGTAGTAATTAAAGCTAAAGAAATCCATATTCAACTGATATTGTTCTGCCTCCTTTGCTTGTAGGTGCACAAAAGACTGAAGAGGAGGTGTCTGTCATCAATCATTCATCGCCTGTTCTACTGCCAGACGGACGTCCTTCTGTACTACGTCATGTGTGGTGTGAGTGACTAACCTGACCAGACATCATTCTCAGCAACTTGTGCAACTGAGTGCTGCTGCTGACATCTGAGGAAGACGGGCCCAAAGAAAGCAGGTACCAGGTCCTCCAAGACCAAGAAAGTTGCTGAGAAGAAGGAAGAACAGAAGAAGGAAGTGACACTTAAGTCTGGTGTTGACCCGAAAACCTTTTTGGGGAAAAAAAAGTACGCCTGCAGCAGCAGTGACCGGGGTCCAAGCTGGGGCCAGCACCTCCGTATCAGGGGGCCCAGGCCCAAGCAAATGAGTGTGGAAGAGGTAGCCAGCCTAATGGTGGAAAGCAGTGATGCTGAGCCTGACCTGAACGTATCTCAATCTCAAAATAGTACACATTCCACACAAGAGGGAACACAGCAGAAAAGTGGTGAACAACAACCAGCGCCCGCAATAGTAGATGTTCAACAACCACCGCCCGCAATAGTAGATGCTCAACGAAAACAACTACCACAACCACCGCCTGCAATAGTTGTTCAAGAACCACCACCGGCAATAGTAGTTGTTGTTCCTCCCGAAGTCGGGACAGTTCAGGAAATTGAGCCTGATGCAGAGCAAGAAAAGGCAGCACCTCCTGCAGGAGATCTATTGTTTTCTAAATCCCCACCAAGGAAAAGGAGGGTTAGTCCATTGAGTTCTTCACCAAGCATCCCTTCTGATGATCTTGACCTCAATTGGGAGCCAGAACAATCTGAGCATGAGAGGGAGAGACATCCCAAGAAGACCAGGCTAGGGAAAAGGAAGGTTCCAGGAAGCCTACCACTTATGGAGTGCGATGTTCAGCAGCTGGATAATGATGATGGTGATGATGAGTCAGACCCAGTTATCACAAGCATTACTACTGGCCCTGAGGACATGGAGACCAACATTTTAACCCTATCAAGAATGGCTGTGACTAGGGATGTAGTAGCATGCATACCACCAACACAGGCCACACCAAAACTACCTCCAGCTTCCATTTTTACATTTGCGCAAAGCCGGCAGCGTTCTACATCCAGCACAAGTTCCACCTCAGCAGAAGTAGGTAGTGGTACTACTGCGTAGCCACATAGTGAAGTTCACCACACAACCTCCAGTTCATCCGGCATTGGAAGTGGAACCTCTAGCAGGAGACAAAAGTTAAGCTCCCCAGTGTGGGACTTCTTTACAGTTAGCGCAAATGAGGACAACATTTCTATATGCTCCATTTGTCATTCCTCTGTTAGTCGTGGTAAGCTTGGTACAAACTATGGTACCGGAGGCCAAATGACCCATATGAAAAAACACCACCCATCCAGTGGGAGGACCACCTACGTATCATAAAAGCAGGAACCATTAATGTTGGTGGGGAAGCAGTAGAAGGTCCACGGGTAACCGGACAGGAAGAAGAGGGAGACATTCTATCTGGTAGTGGTACACTAAGTGCCCCTGTCCCACTCCCCAGCACTGCAGTGGTAGAACCCACATCCTCCGGATCAGCAACATCTCTGTGGCACCAGAGTAAGAGTAGTAACCCGGAGACACCAAGGAGTACGGGTGCGAAGTCTGCGACACGAAGTACTGCATCGGGCATATCTGAAAGAAATACCAAGCAGCGCACCATTGTTAGCATGTTTAGGCAGGAGGGAAAGTACGAGCGCAACCACCCAATAGCACGTTTGTACAATGCTAAGCTTGCTAAAATGTTAGCTCTGGACCTTCTCCCTTTTTCTTTTATTGAAGGGATGGGTTTCCTGGAATTTGTGACAACCCTCTGCCCAAAATGGAATGTTCCCAGCCGCTACTATTTTGCCAGAGTTGCGTTCCAGCACTACACCACGACGTTCTGGAATTGCTTGGAAAAGCCTTGCAGCAGAGTGCTGTGCATAGTATCCACCTGACAACAGACATGTGGAGCAGTTGCCAAGCCACAGATTACATGTGCATCACTGCACACTGGATCTCTTTTTCAGATATCTACAGGCATTGACACTACTGAGATTTTTAATGATACTCGCAAACATGCTTCTGTAGCCATGTTTGCTATGGAGAAATCGCATACTGCTGCAAACATTTTGGATGAGTTCAACAGCAAGGTCTTTGATTGGCTGCGACCAAGAGGCCTCAATATTGGTTTTGTTGCCACCAACAATGGCAGTAATGTAGTTAAGGCCATGGAAGATGGTCACTATTTCAGGGTCCGGTGTTTGGCACACTGCATTAGCATTGTGGTTCAAGACTTTCTGAAAAAGGAAAGCAAAGTCAGCAACTTACTGACCATTTGCAGAAGAATCTGCAAGCATTTCAATTATTCTTTTAAAGCCCGGAAGCAGCTACGGGTCATTCAACGTGAGTGTAACATGCCAGTCAAAGCACTCATCCAGGAGGTACCAACATGTTGGAACTCTACGTATTACATGCTTGAACGGCTGTTTGAGCAGTACATACCACTTAATGCTTATGTCATGACAAGAAGATCAGGGGATCCTACTGTTAAAGCCATGACCGTTGAGATGTGGCAATGGGACCTCATTATTATTATTATTAGGGGCATTTGTAAAGCGCCTGGTGTACGCCTACAGGCGTGTCCCCGCGCTATAAAAGTGGAGTAAGCAGTTAACAGCAAGCGCAACCGGCTACCGTCTGAATAGGTAGGTCTTAAGTTTGGTTCTGAACAGAGATTCTGATGACTCCAGGCGTATCTCAGACGGAAGGTCATTCCAGTGCTTCGGTGCCAGAAATCTGAACGACCTTCCCTCCCATACGCGCTTTCCTAATTCTAGGAATTTTCAGGAGGCCTGTACAAGAGGAGCGCAGAGTCCTTGTGGGCTCATACCTGGTCACCAGGCTCTGTAGCGGGGCAGGGGCTTTGCCACCCAGAATCCGGTGACACGTGGCAAGGGCTTTGAATTCCACCCTGCTCCTCACAGGCAGCCAGTGCAGAGCCTGAAGTGCTGCCCTAGAGGAAGATCTTCTTGGGAGCCTCAAGATAAGGCGAGCGGCAGCATTTTGCAGCACCTGTAGGCGATTGAGAGCCTTTCCCGTGGCCCCCAGATACAGCAAATTGCCGTAGTCTAGGCGTGAGGTGACTAAGGCATGCACCAGCGTCCGACGAGCGGAAGTGGGCAGGAAATCCAAGACCTTTCTCAGAGTTCTTAGGACTCCAAAGCATGTCCCACCACACGACCAATCTGGGATTCAAAGGCAAGGTTGGTGTCTAGCCACATCCCAAGATTCCTGGCTTCCTGGCAGGGAACCGGTGTCTCTCCGAGGCAGGATGGCCACCACGCCGACGTCCACACAGACGGACATCCCCCCACCACGAGCACCTCGGTTTTACTGCCATTAAATTTCAGGCAGTTGGCGGACATCCAGGCTGCCAGTTCTTGCATGCAAGCTCTGAAATTGTCCGCCACCAAACCGGGCGCGCGCGAAAGGGAGATGACCAGCTGCGTGTCGTCGGCGTAGGACACCAGACGCCGGCCATAGCTTTCCACTATGGCCGCCAGCGGGGAGACATACAGATTGAACAGGGTCGGGCTCAGGGACGAGCCTTGCGGCACACCCTGTCCGGGCCCAATCTCCCTAGAGTAACACTCTCCCTGGTGGACCTGGAAGCATCTGCCTGTCAGGAAAGACTGGATCCACCCAAGCGCAGCCCCTGATACTCCACCATCACTCAGACACTGTAGCAAGATGGAATGAGCTACAGTGTCGAATGCTGCGCTTAGGTCCAAGAGGATCAGAGCCATAGTCTGGCCCTCATCCACTCCTTGCCGTAGAGATTCAACTGCCATCAGCAGTGCTGACTCTGTTGAATGCCGCGGACGGAATCCAAACTGCGAGTCATGAAGCAAGGAGGCTTCCTCTACAAAGCGCATTAGTTGAAGGTTTACGATTTTCTCAGCAACCTTTGCCATATATGGCAGAAGAGAGATAGGGCGAAGGTTGTCCAGCCTATCATAGCTAATATTGGGCTTCTTTTGTAGCGGAAGGACTACTGCTTGCTTCCAGGCCTCAGGGACAGAGTGAGTCCTAAAAGAGGTGTTCAAAAGATGTCGAATGTATGGCTCTAAAGTGGGCAGACTGCCCAGCAACCGCCTAGGGGTGGTAGGATCTTTCGGGGAGCCTGATTTTATCGAACCACAGATCTGAATAAGATTTTCAGTGGGTGGTGTGACAAATTCGGTTAGCATCTTACGCCCCACCCTTACCCTACAGTCCTCTGCAGTCTTAGCGGAAATGATGGTTTGACTAGGAAAGGCCGAGTAGATAGTGGCCACTTTATTAGCAAAGAACTCTGCTACTCGGTTGCAGCTATCCACCGTGCAAAATTCCTCAGGGACTGCTGCGGGCTTTCCGATCGAAAGAGATTTATAAATTAAAAACAGTTCCTTCGAGGAATTTTCTGCCTCCTTAATCCTAGTGTTGAAATACAGCTTTTTGGCCTTTCTAATCAGTCTGTGATAGTTACGGCTGCTTGCAAGATAGTTCATCCTGGATTGAACGGCATAATCTAATCTCCACTGTCTTTCTGCGCGCTTACATGCGCTCTTAGCCATACGCACCTCGTCTGTGTACCAAGGTGCCGATTTCAGGGCACGTCCCTCTGATCTAGCCGGGGCAAGCGGGGCAACCTGATCTAAGGCAGCCACGATGCACTTGTTCAAATTCTTATTGGCTGATTCTGCATCCTCGCCCCCCGGGTCACCTTCCCTCATGAGTGCCTCATTGAATCTATCTTGGGAAAAGTTAGCCCATCTCCGCCTGGGGTGATGTAGTACTACCTGTTCCGGTGTTCTAATTCCCGGGATATAGATTGAAAAGGGCACCAGGAAATGATCGGACCAGAGAATGGGTACGGGAGTAACAACCTCCACTTGTTCCCAGTTAGCAAAGACTGGATCCAATAGATGACCCCGTGAGTGAGTGGGAAGTTTGCCCATCAGCTCAAGTTGAAGCGCACTCATGGCTTTACAAAAGTCCCCGGCTATCTTATCCACAGGGTCTTCCAGGTGCAGGTTAAGGTCACCCAACACCAGGAGCTTATCCGTACATAGGGCAAGCTCAGTGACGCCTTCGACTAGGCTATCAACAAACCCTGTAGCAGGGCCAGGGGGTCTGTAAATCAGAAGGCCCTTTACACAGAACCCCCCATTGACCTGAATGGAAAACTCACCCGCCTCGCTATTGTTAATAACTGTTGGCTCAAAATGACAGCGCAATCCCTGCCGGGCAACAATGGCCATTCCTCCTCCTCTCCCCTTCGGTCTATCTTGCCTTATCAGAGTATAGCCTTCCGGAATGGCCTCGAGGGCCTCTGAGGAGGAGTCACAGTCCAGCCACGTCTCGGTGAGAAAAACAAGATCCCATTGCTTTTCGCTAAGGAGATCGTGGATGTCCAGTCTATGAGCACGCATTGACCGGACATTTAGCAGACCACAAACCAGCTTTTGGTGATCTTTCTTAGCCGGCAAGAATCTGCAAAAGAAAAACTGGCAATGTTCGCAACCCGTGCTTTTGTCAACTGACATACTATGCAAACAAGCTGTACCGTTGCATAGAATGCGGAGGGATAGTAGGTCATCTCTACTCCAGCGAACATGATCAGTCTTTGGAGTGATGAGCGCAGGGGGCATCGCCCTAGCCCGCAGCCGGCCGCGGACGGGCGCAGACGGGCTTGACTTAAGCGCGACTTCGGCGCGCCTTCGTCGCGCCCGCTGCGCGTCCGAGGTTGCATCCGTCTTTTATCCCCACAGCGTGAGTGCCTCTGGAGCACTAGACCGCTACCCGGCCCCCCCGCGCACCGGAAGTGGGAGTCTCGACCTTCCTCGCCCTCCGCGCAACGGTGCTAGCCACCGCGTCGGACCAGGGCGGGAAGGAGGGGAGAGATCAGCCCTCGGCGTCGGGATCTATCAGGTAAGCCTGTAGAGCTAATCCGGCAAGCGCGTTTCACAGGGAAGTCTTTCTCACTGTCCCGTAAATGCCTCTGTGCAGTGATTATTCCAGCAGCCAGGTTAAAATAAAATAAAAAAGCATCCAATTTAAAACAGGTTAGGAGCTGCCTCAGCGCCGAGCACAGTGGCTGTAGACACTGCCACTGCCTACTCACCACAACGCGGCCGGCTTCTTCAGTGTCTTTTATCCCCACAGCGTGAGTGCCTCTGGAGCACTAGACCGCTACCCGGCCCCCCGCGCACCGGAAGTGGGAGTCTCGACCTTCCTCGCCCTCCGCGCAACGGTGCTAGCCACCGCGTCGGACCAGGGCGGGAAGGAGGGGAGAGATCAGCCCTCGGCGTCGGGATCTATCAGGTAAGCCTGTAGAGCTAATCCGGCAAGCGCGTTTCACAGGGAAGTCTTTCTCACTGTCCCGTAAATGCCTCTGTGCAGTGATTATTCCAGCAGCCAGGTTAAAATAAAATAAAAAAGCATCCAATTTAAAACAGGTTAGGAGCTGCCTCAGCGCCGAGCACAGTGGCTGTAGGCACTGCCACTGCCTACTCACCACCACCTCAGTCATTAAATGCATGACTGAGATGCTACTTCCTTTTGAGGTCTTCACACGTGCAGTTAGCAGGGAGGACTGTACTATGAGCCAAGCAATCCCATTGTTGTACATGCTTGAGCAAGAGCTAAAGGATGTGTCTGAAACATACGAAGGTGTGGAAGGAAAACGTGAAGCATGTAATTTTGCGAAGTCCTTAGCCGGCCACTTATCTGAGAATACAAGGATTCAAAATAAGATTTTGTCACATCAACATTACATTACTGCCACAATTTTGGATCCACGGTACAAATTATTTGTGAACAGTAATGCAGTAATTCCTTTTTCAGAAGGGGATGTTTCCAAGTACAAAACTGTAATAGCCAAGGAAGCCACTGATTTAGAAAACGAACGGCTCTCAATTAGAGGCCTGCCAGTGCCAGCCCAGGACAGTGCAAGTACTACTGAACATCCTACAGAGTCAAGTTCTTCTTCACAGCATGCGAGCAGTGCGTTTGCTTCCCAGCAGTCACCAACACAAACAATAACAACAACCGCACCAACAAGATCTGATTCATCAGACACAAGCAAAAAAATAGCTGCTTGGTTTCTACAGAAAGGGATGGGGAAGTCCGTTGCTGTCGCAAAGCAAAAAGAGGACGAGCAAACCAGAGCACCAATGAACATTGAGCGAATGGTCCAGGCCTATCTGGATGACACAACAGAGGTGTTCATGGAGCAAAGCCCATTGGTGTATTGGTATAGGACAAGAAGCCAATGGCCAGTGCTCAGCAGGCTGGCGATAAAGTATCTAGCTTGCCCTGTTGCAAGTGTCTCTTCTGAGCGTGTGTTCAGTGCTGCTTGTGCCATTGTGACTGTGAGAAGGACCAGTCTCTCGCCCAAAAGCATGGAGAGGTAGCGAGGAGGTGCAGCTTCAGAGCACAGGAACAAGAGGATGCCTTCGGATCTTGCTTCTCCTTTTATCCGTCTTCAGGGCGGGCGTAAACCCGCCCCTGCCTGCCCCGAGGGCGTGGCCAGCTGCGTCAGTGTCTAGGCCAGCCCACTCTAGGGCGGGGAAAGGCGCGCCCCGGCTACGCCGCTTCGGGCATACCAGCCGAGACACGCCTCCCGCCCAAGATGGCTTCCCGGGGGGATCGTGGTACTCTGCCATACGTGCGGGGGGACCGAGTGGTCGCCCCTTTCCATATGGCTGAGATACCCGCCACCCCCTCTCAACACAATCCCCAAAGGAGGGAAACCGGAAACAGTTCTTGAAGTTTTTGGAAGAGGGAGGGAGTGACCCTCCCGGCCGTATTTATTAAAACAAAATTAAAACATTAAATCAACATTTTCATATTATGTACAATTTCATTACCACATTGCGATGTTGGCTAACCTTAACAGATTCTCTAATACAGAGGTTCTCCTAGCCGAACTAACATCCTACAAACATTTACTTGAAATTATGAAATTGTACATCCTAACGTTTAAGGGCCAACGGCAAGGTCGTAACCGGTGTCAAGATCCCTAACCACAAATACCCCCCCCACTTGTGAGGGGCGACAGCACTGAGGCGTACCTCAAGTGCAACTACCAATTTCCCTTTGACTTGACGGGGGCACCAATAAAACTCGACGCCACTTAAAGGTCGTTCGAGGACTCGTGTGAGGTATCTAGAAGGTAGCGTAGACCCCCCCCCAAACCCCGCACAACTTACCACATCTGCCGTCGCAGACGTCACTGGCCCCGGGAAATTCCCCAGGAGGGGGCTGTAACCCCTCCTACACAGGAAGGGGCCTTGACCGCCTTTCCTTTTCTTTCGGCGACCCATCCTTAGAAGGGACCGCCTCCCCGTTGAGGGGCCAATGGCCACCTCTCCCGAGCGCTCCCATCCGTGTTGGGTGACGCCCACTCATAGGGATCTTCCAATTAGTGCTCACCGATCATGACCTTACCGCCACAGGCCGGATAGTTGACCGGCTATCCGGACCCCCCATAAAGCTCCTACCTAAAGGTCATGTTTTAACGTTTTTAACCATGCTACGAAGTCTCCTATGAGTAACTCATTCCCCACCCGAGACAAGTGCACACCATCCCCCAAATACATACTGTCATCATTAATACAGCCATGCGAAATAGAATGCAATGTCCTGGAACGGAACAACCTACTCACTTTGTTATTAAGCTTTCTCACAGAGTGATTCAAAGCAGGAACAGAAATAGCCCCTCGCCACACTTTTCGTGGGACCATATGTGACCACGCAATTGTACACCCCGGAACTCTCCTCGCCAACCAACTTACTGTGGAAAGCATTGCCTCCAGGAGAAGTCGTCTACCGGTGGTGACCAAATCATTGCCCCCTAGATGCACTATGACTATAGACGGCGGTGACCTCGTCCGCCCTAACAAACCCTCGAAAAATTCTTGAAACTGGTCAATACAGAGCCCGCCTCTTCCGTAGAAGGACACCCTGTACCCGTATTCCCCAGCTACGTGAATCATGTCACCTGCTTTGAATACGTCCGCGGCACGCCTCACGTATGAGTGGCCCACGACCCACACCTCCTTCTTCGCAGCCGGTGATGTCTGACCGCTGGCCCGGTGTTGGGTCGACTGCATAGTTCGCCCCGCCTCGTAGGCTTGCGCAACTGAAAACCAAACAAAGACAAGAAGCGTGAGTACATCATTACAGCTTCACAACATGTGCAACCGCACATACCTCTTATAACACTTGGAGGACCAACGCCCCACTCGTTTCACTTGTTCAACATTAAGACCCCTAGCTGTAGCTTCCGTAGCAGCCCCTATCCGAAAGGAATGGGTCCCAAACTCGCCCGGGTTCAAGCCCGCAGCGGCAATTGACATCGCAAGCACCCGCTGAAACTGAAATTTCGTCAGTGGGGTGGCGTCCGCGTGTCTTAACAAGGTCCCCCCCCATGATGCCACCCTCCGTGCTAAGTAGTCTTCTAAACACTTTACCGGACACATGGAGGACCCGGGAATCCTGCGTATGAGTACGCAGTCACCCATCCCATCTTGATCGGTCTTGGACCTGACAAAGGAGACAGTCATCATCTCTCCTCTGATCTGAACGTGTTCCTGGCACAAACCCCCTGTCACATCCCGTTTGTTCCTTGCCACCAGTTCGCTTACCCGCATCGCTCCATGAAATGCCAGCGTAAAAGCGGCTCGGAACAACACCGTCTCAAACTGAGATGAACATGTGGCAGGGAGTGTGGCCAACAACTGGGCCAACCTATCCAAACCTATCGGGCGCCTCTCATCTACTCTGCGACCCTCAAGGCGTTGCCACCCACGCAGCGCTTTCTGTACAACGAAAGACGCTGTCGGGTCCTGGATACCATGAGCCCTGGCAACAAAGGAAATGGCAGCACGATGCCTCTGGGCCGTAGCCACCGATTTCCCAGCCCTACGTAAGGACATCAGAAAATTCACTACCCATTCCTCGTGGCCCCAAAGCCCCTCTCTATGAGTCCCCAAAAAGGCTAAATAGGACCGAAACGCCCCTTCATATGCCTTCCTTGTCCTTGGTGCTAGGCTCTCTCCCACGAGGTGACGAAGTTCGGGGCACCGAGAGACCAGAGAGCTTCGGGAAAGGGTGCCGGCTCTGGGTCCGCTGTGGGATGGAAACCCGAGAAAGCCTGCATATGAAAACGAGACAGTGCATCAGCCGCCTGATTCATCACCCCCGGGACATGTTTTGCTCTGAATAGCACATTCAGTCGCATACACAGTAAAACAATTTCTTTGAGCAGTCGTAAAAGCAGTTTACATCGTGCTGCCTGGCTATTGATGCACTCGACCACGGTCATATTGTCAGACCAAAATATCACAGAGTGATCTTTGAACCCTTCGGGCCAGGTTCTCAGGGCCACCAAAATGGGGAAAAGTTCCAGGAAAGCAATATTACTTGTCAGTCCATTGTCATGCCACCATGCCGGCCATCTTTGTGCCGACCATTTCGTGCCGAAGATGGCACCAAAACCTATGCTACCTGCCGAATCTGTCCATAGCCCCAGCTCTTCAGAGGACACGGCCGGTTTGTTCCAGACGACTCGACCATTAAAATCCGCCAGAAATGCTAAACAAATGCGCATGTCCTGGCGGACCTCAGCCGATAGTCTCGTGCGATGATGACCCTCCTTTAGGCCGACCATAGCTTGGGCAATAGAACGGGAAAAGGGGCGGGCCATCGGTATAACCCTCAGGGCAAAATTCAACTGTCCCACCAACTGCTGTAATTGATGCAGCGTAACTTTAGATCCATTTATGCACATTTGCAGGGCTGCCCTGAACCTCCCCACTTTGTCAGCTGGTAAACGAAAACAACCCTCACTGGAGTCTAACTCGATCCCCAGAAACTCGAGGCAAGTCGCAGGACCCACCGTCTTACCTGGTGCCAATGGCACACCAAACTGCTTCATTAACACACAAAATTCGGCCAAGGCCTGGCCACATTCGAGATCCCCGGCTGCCCCAAGGAACAGAAAATCATCAAGGTAATGCATTACATGTTGGAAACCCGTCCTCTTTGTGAAGACCCATTGTAGAAAACTACTGAATTTCTCGAAATAGGCACAAGATATAGAGCACCCCATCGGCATACACCTATCCATGTAATAATGACCCTGAAACATGAAACCTAGGAGACGCTGGTCGTCTAGGTGTACCGGGAGCAGTCGGAACGCTGACTCGATATCTGACTTCGCCATCAGCGCCCCGGGCCCCAGGCGATTCAAAATGGCTACGGCCTCATCGAAGGATGCGTACCGCACCGAACACACTTCTGGATCTATTGCATCGTTCACAGAAAGACCACGTGGAGCTGATAAATTATGAATCAGTCGGAACTCACCCGGGCCCTTCTTGGGGAACACCCCTAAAGGAGAACAAACAAAATTCTGCACCGGGGGTATACTAAACGGGCCGGCAACCCGACCTCGACTAACCTCTTTCCGGATCTTATCCTGTACCACGGTCGTATGCTGCAGGACCGAAAGTTGATTTTTACACTTCTCCACACCCTGAAAGTCCCCTACTGGGATGCGGAAACCATACGAAAACCCGTTCCGCAGCACCCCAGCAGAAGTACGATCCGGGTATTCACTGAGCCATGGAATCATCGCCAAGGTATCAATCGGGGTAGGTAAAGGCGCCCCTCGGACTATGTTAGACCTGTTTGGCGCCTCCTCTACCGCCGTTATCACCCGTTTTGGCTCTGCACGTGGACTCAGGATGGGACGACCCGCACCCACTACATTCGTGTTTAAATTTACACGATCCCTGGGGCCTAGTACATTTACCTCTGTTGAAATTCCAGCAGAACCCCCTTCTCCCTGTATTGCTGGCAGGTCTCGAGTAATCGTGGGTACCCGTACCTGATCGAAAGGGCGTCCCCGCATATTGGCGGGAGGATTCGCCAACATTACTCCCTACCAATGGCATTTTCAACATACCTGTCTCCTTCATTTTATCCCATGTCAAAGAATCGTAACAGTCCCAGGTTAAGCTTTTATTGTGCTCTTTAGCCTTCCTAAAAAGATTATCGTAGCAGAACCAATGGTTACCCTGGTGTGACGTTGAGTACCCCATGATTCGCGACTGATAGGTCGGTAACTCGGAAAGCAATTCGGGCCTACGTTCCCCTAAGATCGACGTAAAAATCCCCCATGCTTTGCCCCAATTGCCAATACTCTCATTCACTTTAAAGGCGGCCATTTTTGCGCGCCAAACACTCGGATGCATGAGGTCTTTCTGGCCCTTAACATGCTCCACCTCATAATGATCAACAAGCAACGAGAAGATGTTCACATATTCCCCCGCCCAAATCTTCTCCTTAATCGCCAAAGGCACATGTTGACCCAACTGTTCTCTACGAGAGGGTGCTAACTCATCCCTCGCAATCGGCAATGGCCGCTTACCTGCACCGGACGCTGCCTCTGCGGTCGCACTCGTCCCTTGTGTCTTGTCAACTACTGCAGCCGGCGCGGACACCTTGGCTGCCTCCCGTTTCTCACGCAGTTGCTTCATCAGCGCCTGCGCGTCGACAGCCGTGGCGCCCTCACTACCTTCGCCCAACCACACTGCAAGTTGTGCTGCCAGCTCGGGCGGCATATCTTCATTGGACACCGGGGTGACCACCACGGGAATCGGATTCCCCTCCACAGGTACCGGGGTTGGCGCCTCGAGCGGAGTCCGGGGAACCGGGACGTCTCCCCCAGCTGGTCCCTTCCTTGGCCTCTTGGCTCTCCCTCCTGGGGCTGCTCCAGCCGAAGGACGTTCCGGCCCCCCTTCCCCCTCTCTCTCCGCCACCCGCTTCTTCAGCTCGGTCATCTCCTTCATGAGGACCCGAAGCATCTGTTCAGTAGTCATTCTCTTTCCGCCTTTCTTGGGCATTTCTCTGACAGAGTATCTGTAAGACAAAAGAAAGATTATAACGCTCAAAATTTGGCTCTTCGTTCCGTCTCGAGCTCACGTGCAGCGAGGAGGTGCAGCTTCAGAGCACAGGAACAAGAGGATGCCTTCGGATCTTGCTTCTCCTTTTATCCGTCTTCAGGGCGGGCGTAAACCCGCCCCTGCCTGCCCCGAGGGCGTGGCCAGCTGCGTCAGTGTCTAGGCCAGCCCACTCTAGGGCGGGGAAAGGCGCGCCCCGGCTACGCCGCTTCGGGCATACCAGCCGAGACACGCCTCCCGCCCAAGATGGCTTCCCGGGGGGATCGTGGTACTCTGCCATACGTGCGGGGGGACCGAGTGGTCGCCCCTTTCCATTCTGCATCCTCGCCCCCCGGGTCACCTTCCCTCATGAGTGCCTCATTGAATCTATCTTGGGAAAAGTTAGCCCATCTCCGCCTGGGGTGATGTAGTACTACCTGTTCCGGTGTTCTAATTCCCGGGATATAGATTGAAAAGGGCACCAGGAAATGATCGGACCAGAGAATGGGTACGGGAGTAACAACCTCCACTTGTTCCCAGTTAGCAAAGACTGGATCCAATAGATGACCCCGTGAGTGAGTGGGAAGTTTGCCCATCAGCTCAAGTTGAAGCGCACTCATGGCTTTACAAAAGTCCCCGGCTATCTTATCCACAGGGTCTTCCAGGTGCAGGTTAAGGTCACCCAACACCAGGAGCTTATCCGTACATAGGGCAAGCTCAGTGACGCCTTCGACTAGGCTATCAACAAACCCTGTAGCAGGGCCAGGGGGTCTGTAAATCAGAAGGCCCTTTACACAGAACCCCCCATTGACCTGAATGGAAAACTCACCCGCCTCGCTATTGTTAATAACTGTTGGCTCAAAATGACAGCGCAATCCCTGCCGGGCAACAATGGCCATTCCTCCTCCTCTCCCCTTCGGTCTATCTTGCCTTATCAGAGTATAGCCCTCCGGAATGGCCTCGAGGGCCTCTGAGGAGGAGTCACAGTCCAGCCACGTCTCGGTGAGAAAAACAAGATCCCATTGCTTTTCGCTAAGGAGATCGTGGATGTCCAGTCTATGAGCACGCATTGACCGGACATTTAGCAGACCACAAACCAGCTTTTGGTGATCTTTCTTAGCCGGCAAGAATCTGCAAAAGAAAAACTGGCAATGTTCGCAACCCGTGCTTTTGTCAACTGACATACTATGCAAACAAGCTGTACCGTTGCATAGAATGCGGAGGGATAGTAGGTCATCTCTACTCCAGCGAACATGATCAGTCTTTGGAGTGATGAGCGCAGGGGGCATCGCCCTAGCCCGCAGCCGGCCGCGGACGGGCGCAGACGGGCTTGACTTAAGCGCGACTTCGGCGCGCCTTCGTCGCGCCCGCTGCGCGTCCGAGGTTGCATCCGTCTTTTATCCCCACAGCGTGAGTGCCTCTGGAGCACTAGACCGCTACCCGGCCCCCCCGCGCACCGGAAGTGGGAGTCTCGACCTTCCTCGCCCTCCGCGCAACGGTGCTAGCCACCGCGTCGGACCAGGGCGGGAAGGAGGGGAGAGATCAGCCCTCGGCGTCGGGATCTATCAGGTAAGCCTGTAGAGCTAATCCGGCAAGCGCGTTTCACAGGGAAGTCTTTCTCACTGTCCCGTAAATGCCTCTGTGCAGTGATTATTCCAGCAGCCAGGTTAAAATAAAATAAAAAAGCATCCAATTTAAAACAGGTTAGGAGCTGCCTCAGCGCCGAGCACAGTGGCTGTAGACACTGCCACTGCCTACTCACCACAACGCGGCCGGCTTCTTCAGTGTCTTTTATCCCCACAGCGTGAGTGCCTCTGGAGCACTAGACCGCTACCCGGCCCCCCGCGCACCGGAAGTGGGAGTCTCGACCTTCCTCGCCCTCCGCGCAACGGTGCTAGCCACCGCGTCGGACCAGGGCGGGAAGGAGGGGAGAGATCAGCCCTCGGCGTCGGGATCTATCAGGTAAGCCTGTACAGCTAATCCGGCAAGCGCGTTTCACAGGGAAGTCTTTCTCACTGTCCCGTAAATGCCTCTGTGCAGTGATTATTCCAGCAGCCAGGTTAAAATAAAATAAAAAAGCATCCAATTTAAAACAGGTTAGGAGCTGCCTCAGCGCCGAGCACAGTGGCTGTAGGCACTGCCACTGCCTACTCACCACCACCTCAGTCATTAAATGCATGACTGAGATGCTACTTCCTTTTGAGGTCTTCACACGTGCAGTTAGCAGGGAGGACTGTACTATGAGCCAAGCAATCCCATTGTTGTACATGCTTGAGCAAGAGCTAAAGGATGTGTCTGAAACATACGAAGGTGTGGAAGGAAAACGTGAAGCATGTAATTTTGCGAAGTCCTTAGCCGGCCACTTATCTGAGAATACAAGGATTCAAAATAAGATTTTGTCACATCAACATTACATTACTGCCACAATTTTGGATCCACGGTACAAATTATTTGTGAACAGTAATGCAGTAATTCCTTTTTCAGAAGGGGATGTTTCCAAGTACAAAACTGTAATAGCCAAGGAAGCCACTGATTTAGAAAACGAACGGCTCTCAATTAGAGGCCTGCCAGTGCCAGCCCAGGACAGTGCAAGTACTACTGAACATCCTACAGAGTCAAGTTCTTCTTCACAGCATGCGAGCAGTGCGTTTGCTTCCCAGCAGTCACCAACACAAACAATAACAACAACCGCACCAACAAGATCTGATTCATCAGACACAAGCAAAAAAATAGCTGCTTGGTTTCTACAGAAAGGGATGGGGAAGTCCGTTGCTGTCGCAAAGCAAAAAGAGGACGAGCAAACCAGAGCACCAATGAACATTGAGCGAATGGTCCAGGCCTATCTGGATGACACAACAGAGGTGTTCATGGAGCAAAGCCCATTGATGTATTGGTATAGGACAAGAAGCCAATGGCCAGTGCTCAGCAGGCTGGCGATAAAGTATCTAGCTTGCCCTGTTGCAAGTGTCTCTTCTGAGCGTGTGTTCAGTGCTGCTTGTGCCATTGTGACTGTGAGAAGGACCAGTCTCTCGCCCAAAAGCATGGAGAGGTTAACCATGATAAAAATGAATCAGCACTTGATACCACCAGATTACAAAGTCCGTGAATCAGAGCTGGAAGAGGAGAGCGAGACGGAAGAAATAAGTAGTGGGTTAGAGGACCTACGTCTGTCAGAAGAACCACCAGGGTTTGAGGATGAGCTCCTCTTCCCTGACAACTAGGCTTGGAAATTGTTACATTCTCCCGTCCTTTATTTCTCCCTTCCTTATTTGTGTTTATCTGTCTTTTTGACTCAAACTTGAAAACCAACACCATCTTCCTTTCTCTTGTAATTACCTATTGGAGTTGCACATCTGAGCATTTACTGTGCACTCCACTCATCAGAGTCCTGCTCCATCTTCCTGACTCACCCTAAATACATTTCCATCTTGCCATACTTTGAATGGAGATGGACAATAGTGCAATAATGTAGCCTCTAACAGTCCCTCCATAACAAGTGAAACGTACATGACTACAGCCATCTTCTGTTTTGTTTCCAATCTGAAATGCATCACTGTCTTAAGGCTACACCTCTGTCTGCAGGCATACACAACTCTTCAATGTCAGAACTTGAGCAGGGCTCCAAAATTAAAGTAAACTCGTCATCACTTTCAGAAGGCTCTGCTGCATCTGTGATCTGACAGCCACAAAGAAGAGAAAGACAGGTATATGAAATAAATGATGCCATACATTGCATTGGCTGCTTGCTGACTCAGAGCAAATGTGCATGAAGTAGAAGTACTCCTACTACTGCAGGTGCAGTCTGGACTTAATCGTAGTCACTCACTACAGACTTAGTTGCTGTTTTTGGTCTGTTGGAGAACACGTACACGTGCCACACCGGATGATGATGATGACCACCATACCATCTTTGCACGCTGTCAGTCACTTTGATCAGAGATGATTGATGGAATATGTTCAGGAAGTGGAATACAAGGTAAACACACAACCAATCAACAAGTAGCACAGCAGACCTAGGCTACATGTGTGTGCAGTGGTGGAATGGAATAGTGGTATGATTGACTGACATTGGCGCATTGATTTACATAAATCACTTGTTTTGGAAATACTAGGTTGATGTATATGCCTTTTGTCTGAAACTCTGAAAAATTTAGGTAAATGGAGTTTGGGCCACAGACTCACGTCCCGGTGTTGTGGTGTGGCCCTGTAACTGTTCCTTGCTGGCTTCTATCTTGTTGTTCTTTTCGATGACTGCTGTGCAACTAGAAGAGTAGAGTTAATCAATGTATCAAGCAGCCTCAGTCTGAAAATCTTCTCGCTCAAAAGTCTTGTCTTTTTTGCACTACACCGTAATTGATTTTTATGTTTTCATTCTGTTAACTTATTTTGTAATACCCCATTTCTTCTTTCATCAACACTTACAGGCCGGCCTTTCACCCAGCGCTATTATACGTGGAGCAACAACTCACACTTACCTTACCAATCCTCCTCATCATCATCCTGCTAGAGGCGGCCAAGAATGATATAATCAATCAATCAGTCACAACAGTGTCCATGGAAGAGAGGAAAAAATGAATGACGAGATACAACTACACATTTGGCCCTGTATAATACATTAACTTTAGTATTATTTTCATATTTTTCTTTGATTCCTTTTTCCTCTTCATTTATTTTACGCTTGTTTTTGATAATTGATTGTTCACTTAAACTATCTCAATTTTGTTTGCTAGCTTTCAGCCCGCTACATCAGGTATTACGGTTTCTCAGAGGGCATACAGCCTAGGCAAAAGTCATATCATATCATAAGAAGTACTTCCTTTGAATTGTGTAGTAGTAGTTAAGTAATTACCACTTATTATTAACCATCAAGTTAATAATAAACCTTCATCATGCATCCATTTTGTTGTTCTTAATTGACTTTACATTTATTGGGAATTGTGGATCAGCAATCATCGTCTTCATTGTTTTGCTTTTGTTGTCTCCATGCGTACTGTTTTTCTTTGTCAAACCTTTCCCCAAACCCCCGTTTCCATCCATTCATCAAACCCTAACCCTCTTCCCCCGGGCTGTGTGGTTTTATATTGAGGTGTGATGTTACTACATTAAATCTACACCAACAATTGATCACACGCTTGTTGGGGCAGATGTGGTGAAACCATCAAACCAACACTAATGAAATCAAATGTCAACGAGGCAGGGCGAGGATCTTCTTCTGCTTGCCCACCCAAGCTCACTTTATGTAATAGTGTACAAGGCAATTAATTTCCCAAAGTGACCCAACAAATAAATGTAAATCATTGCTGGCATTGTTTGAATTTAATTTTAGAGCATTTACGTTTACGATTTGTATTGTGTTTTAATGACTCCAACGCAACTACAGTTATCTTCTTCTACTTTTTCAGTCCCCGAGACCATTGATTTCTTTGAGTTCGTTTAGCAGTTGCAATATTGTTTGTATTTTTTGTCCGTATTATGTACTGTAATTTTCTACTTCTCTCACATTCTTTCTCAGGCAAATGACTGTCTATTTGTTTTTGTTTTCCAATGCTAGTGCCAGTGTCTAGGAGTCTGGTCTACTACAACCATGGCATATTCTCCGTTGTCTTGGGAAACCATGCAGCCCTTGCGGTGCCAAACGTAATCCTCATCAATCACAGGGAAGAAGAGAAGTTTGCTGGGAGGTATAATGGAGGAGAGGCTGGTAGTACTAATAGGACAAATGTAACTGAGTGAGGGGCACATCATCTATCTGTTTGCATGTAACACATGTGGTCAATTAATACAGTATTTCAATCAAACACTGGCCGCTGCCCTGCATCTAGAGTAAACCTTGTGACGTACAACAGTAACCCCACCACAAAACAACATCATATCATATGTGTAAGTTGAAAATAAATAACATTTATACATGTATAAAAATATCCTCCTATCCCACCCCTATCCCCACGCTAACCCCAACCAATGTCCAAGTCCAAAGAATGTCCCACAAAAATAACCCCAACCGCCAATTCCCACCCACCAACAAAAGTATTAAAAAAGGGGCAAATCAACAGGGTCCGGGTCCATTACAATTGGCGGGCTTTCAGGTGTTTGTTCACAATGATCTTTACGCGCTCCTCTAATTGGTCCTCCAGCTTGGCCACCCGGAGGAGAAGTTTTTGACGAAATGCACTGCACCTACATTTGCATCCATGTTGTGTGGGGGTGGCAGATGTTAAATGCCGGCGGTGAGCGACTACCTGGCCGTGGCGCCGTACTCCTGCAGGTGGAGCCTTGCTGGGGCCAGACGCATTGGAAGAGGCAGCAGCTGCTGCCGCCGCCTCTTCCTCCTCCTCCTCAGCCTCAGCCACCAGCTTGCGGTACTCCTCCACAATGGCCTGCAGTTTCCTTTGCCGGGCCCTGGCTGCCAACTCCTTCCGCGATGGTTTTGAGGAAGGAGTATGAGTATCTATAAAAAAAGAAACAGAATTGTAACTGAAACTCTTCATAATTAATTCAACAGTACATTGTGGCATAGTAGCACTACCAAGTGCAGTACATACAATTGGTGTCAACTTTTAGTATCTATCTAATCTGTCCTCCTGCTTCCCCTGCCTGTAGCATTTGTTGAAGTTTTTCAGCCAATTATACTTGCCCTAGTACTGGATGGCCTTGAGTACACATAAGAACAAAAGTCTTTTTTGTATCTCCTTTTATTTTTTCAAAGTAAGACTCTGCTTCCAGTGACAGTCTTCACCTATGATGAATACAAATACATTTAGGGGGCATCCACCCGTTAAGTAAATGTCTATCATTCTTTATTATCGGCTTAGCTGGTTTCACTTTCACCAGCAACCTCCCATGCGTCCACTCCTTCCTTGCCTTGGGTTTCATTGACACAAACTCAGCTCATGATTCTTGCTATCCACTGTATCCATGCACCCATATTCTTTTTCCCAACCAGGCCTGCATTTTCTTTGACCTTCCAGTTTTACCCATCCTTTAACAACCATGCATCCGATTCATATCAGCCATGTGAATGAACCTTCCAAAGTATCCTTCTATGGTAGTTCGTCTTATTATTACATCTCTTTAGTCCTTCCTCCTTCCACCCTAGATCACTTCTTTCCCTTTTTGTTCAACACATCCCTCAAGGTCATCTGATTTGACTTTTAGTCTTCTCCATAAGTTTCACAGCTGAGTTAAAGTCTAATGGAAGAGGCCTTGTTTACTCAACTCAAACTGGTAATGCTACAAAGGGTGTCTTCTTCAACCATTGTATATTGTCCAGTACAACTTCAAATTCATACTTTCTTAATAAGTCTCATAGCACAGTGATAAAAAAATTTCCCCCTTCCACCTAGTAATGCAAATAAGTAATGAATATAACTTACCACCGCCCACCGCTGAATTTTCCTCCCCCACTGATGCTCCTGCAGGTGCCGCAGTCTCTGTCCCCTCCTGGATGGCAATCGCATCGCCGCTGGCCCTGTCGGCACTGGTGGTTGGTAGTGATTGTGCACCTATAAAAGCAAGTACACCTTTTTAGATGCCTACACACCTCCCCCTATTTTACTAGTTGTACTTTTTTCACCAGGAAGGAAGATTGAAAAAACTGTTACGTACAACATGAATCTTTGTGACAGTGTAACTAGTCCAAATTGCGTCCTAATGTACAGCAGTCACATTAGACAGAGTTTAGTTTAAATTTATTAGATGGTCCCTAGGGTCATCTAATCTACTCCTACTCTAGTCTTTGGAAAGTTAGCCTGAGCCTTATAACCATTTTTAGGTCCGGGTCTACTGCTTTGCTCATGTTACCTCACAGCTTGTTGCACAGTAAGAAAGACACCATTGAGGCCACATGAGTGTTGCATACAATTGACAAACCAGTATTGTTAGTCCCTTTTGCTTATCCATAATGTTGCACTTTTTGCCATGACTGCTAAAAACTGGCATAGTTGTATTCACTGTCTAACGTGCAACATTTTTCTCATAGGCAGATGAGAAGAGAAGATTGCCTTCTACGAAACAAGGGATTTGCAGAGCTTTCGAAAGATGCATGTGTAACCACTAACAGTATACGTTCAACGGTGAGAGGTCTCCCACAATTCACACATTTCTCTATCGTGCACTAGATGTACAAAATGTACAGTATTTAATCTTCTTAATTTTGCATGGTGGATGTTTTTCATGGAAATACTTACAAGTTACAACAATACAAAGGTTGTTATTAAAAAAATAAAGTGTTTGAACTTACACATAGACTCCGTGGTATATTTTCAGTGTCTGGGGTGTTGTGGACTGAAACGAGTGAGTGAGCAAAAGGGTCTTCTTCTGTTCTGGCCTGGGTTGTGTAAAATCATTGGGTATATATATCTAACTATCTTCGCGTGGGGGTCGGGAGTGGGACAAATGACTATGACCGAGACACTTAGGTAGGTAGACTAGACGGTCATTGGATTATGGGTTCTTCTGACTGAGTTCTGTGACCAGGGTGTAAGGTCCAACCTTCCTATCACCAACATCAACAACATCCTATTTTCTTGTGCATAGTTCTGCATGTGATTGTGTATGTGCAGAGAATAATAACCACAACAGTAGTAGAAGTATACTAACTGAACAAAAATGAGTAGGCAAACATCTGGTTGTGCATTTTTGTTGGTGGGAATTGACAAAGACTGGAGATTACAGAGGACAACGCAAAAGACAGGAGTGGACCCAGTGGCTACAGCTATTCTATCACAGCTTTATTCAAAAGAATACCTTAACTAAAGAGTGGCCAACAGGGCAAGCTTAGCTACACACAGTCTAATAGTAGTAGCACAGAGAGTCTTGGGGCAGAGGCAGTTTGAAGGAACAGAAAGTCAGGGATGGCATTGGATAGTTACCCAAAATTTTTAGGTTGGAAAAAATAAGGTGCGTTAAAAAGTTAGGGAAATATAATTGTTAATAATATAAGCACTGTAGGACTTACTGGGGCCAGCAGCATGATCCTCGGTAGAGCAGCGCTCCTCTTGTGGTTGTCCCGCCAACTCGGACCCCGTCTTCTTGCCCTTGGGGAGTGCTGATCATGTAAGAAATAATAAAGAAAGAGAAACATTAAGTGCTGTGAAACAAAGACCTCATTCAAAAATCCTCTCAAACATTTTAGGGAACAACAATTCCAATAAAATTGACTTCGAAGTATAAATGACTACTGGCTTGCAAGATCCACAGACCGTCTACTTATAGAACATGTTGGACGTGGCCCATCTGGCAGGTCCGCCCCTGAAGTTTTTATGGTATATGTAACCTGGGGATGGTGATTCCCCCTCTGAGTGAGTGTGAGGAGAGAGCGACCTACCCTTCCATAGGAATACATGGGGAATGGATGAGTCCTCTGTAGTTCCCGGTGCGTAGGGTGTGCAGGGTCAAGTCTGGTATGTATGAACTCGTGAGATTGAATGCTGCGCAACAGTATATGAGGTATGAGTGTGTCTAGTGTAGAAGTCCCCCTTTTGGAAGTTGGCATATTTGTGGAATATGTGCCTGGCGTATGATTGGCCGGGGCTGGCTGGTGAGCCTGGCTCCCAGGATCTGGGAGGGTCTGCCCCGGTGGTGAATGGAGTGTTTAGCATACTGATGTGAGGGGAGGAGTGAGCCTGGGTCTGCTTGTGGATTGACTGTCTGGTTTGAGTGTCATGAATGAGGCTGGGTTTTCCCCAGACAATGCTGGCTCCACCCCCTGGGGTGCGGCTGATGTTCCTAGCCTGGCCAGTGTAAAGAATCCCCCCATAACCAGTTCCAGCTGGTTCTCCCCCTGCCTGCCCCTTCAGACCAAGAATGTGTGTATAAAAAGGGTGCTGGGACACTCTGGACTTGTTCTTGTTCTCAACTTGAATCTACCAGGGGCTGCTGCTGCTTGGGCTCAGGGTTGGCTTGCCTCCCTGAGCCCTGCCCTACTCCTGGACTGCTGATGGCCTTTTCCCTGCCAGGAGCTGCTGTGCTCCCCCTGAGTTCCTGGACTCTTTGCTGGACCTTGCTGTCTCTCTGACATGTGGTGCTTAAGGACGCTGTATTCCCGCTACCTGCACTGGGAGCGCTGGTTCGGACCGGCGAGCGCGTGGGAGCATGTCATCTTGACCTAGCGCTTGGGGTAGCGCCTTATTCTTCTTTCCCCGACGGTCCATGCCGCTACTTGCTGATCATACCCCCCTGACAGGTGCCTACCCTGCACAGGGACTCTGCGCTGTGCCCATCGAGTGCCCACCTCGATTTCCGTCCCTTCTACCCGAACCGGTGCCCACCCGGCATTGCTCCGAGATCGTCACCGCCGCTGCCGGATTCCGCCTGTGAGGCACGGCGCCCGCCTCCCTATCCAGGGCCGCGCTGCCATTGGCGGCCCCGGAGAAAGCAGGCTGCATGCTCATTGGTCTCGGCCGCCGGGACTCCGGCGACGTCATTGCTGGGCCGCGCAGGGATTGGCCCGGCCCGGAGGGCTTCCCCAGGCGCCCCCGGCAGTCTATTGAGCTTCCCGAGGAAGGAGCGCTGCCATCGACGCACCAAGGAGCCTAGAGGAGAGGAGCTGAGACCCCGTGGAGCCGCCGCCTCTAACAGCCGGTGAGTGCGGACGCTCCTCTGCCCGGGGGAGTGCTGTGGGTCCGCGAGGCCTCCTCCCTGGGTCCCAGAGTCCGGGAAGGACTCCCACGATGCTCCGCATTCGGCTCCTCCATCCTTGAGCCCCAGAGAGGCTCCCTCTTGGCCCCCCTCATCTCCGAGCCCGGCGAGGCTCCCCCTTGGGCCCCCTTCACCTCCGAGCCCGGCGAGGCTCCCCCTTGGGCCCCCTTTACCTCCGAGCCCGGCGAGGCTCCCCCTTGGGCCCCCTTCATCTCCGAGCCCGGCGAGGCTCCACCTTTAGCCCCTCACTCTCCTGAGGCCCGTGAGGCCTCCCACGAAGCCGAGTCCCCCGGGAGGGACTCCGCCTGCCCCACCAGTGGTCTGAGCCCTGCGAGGCTCCACCTGTGGCCCCCCTCAACCCCAGAGCCCGAGAGGCTCCACCGTGTCATTACCCCCAGAGCCCCGAGAGGCTCCACCGTGCCAATGCCCCCTCGTTCTCGAGCCCGAGTGGCTCCACCAGTTGGCACCCTTTGTCCCCAGGGCCGGCGAGGCTCACACGATGTCCCTCAGTTGCCCAGCACTTAGTGGGCAACTGCTACGTTTAGGTTTGCCCCGGGCTCCCTGCCATGAACATCGAGACTCCTGGGCCCCTTGCCCCAGAAAGGCCCGCTGGCCTGTGGATGGCTATGGACTAAGACTAAGGTGATCCCTACAAGTATTCTATGTTGCACCTCTACGGGTGCTCCTGTATGTTGTGTACCTTGTCCTACTTCCCCCCCCCTGAATACCAGATGTCCCCGGTATGTGATTCCTGGCAGTGGTCCCTTGGCCCTGTGCTGTACCTTCTTCCCTGTAGCCCGTGCCCGTGCCCCTGGCACCTTGTACAATGTGTGTTCCTATGTGTCCTGCTTAATATAAAGACTATTTTCATATATATATATTTGGTGTGGAGTTCCTTTTGTGGGAGGCCGGGGATGTTGTTGTTGGTGGGTGCGTGCGCAAATGCTTCACATGTCCTCCGAGATAGGCCTGGCTGCCCGCGCCGCGTTACCTAGAGGGCGAGCAGGGGTCGACTTTTCATAGGAGTGGCAGTCGCTGACTGGCTGTGGCGCAAGCCCTGGCCGGCCGGGGGTCCCATTTCCTACACTGGTGGCAGCGGTGGGATCCGGACTTGTGTTTGCGCAGTACCACAACGATAACTGGCCTCCCTACAAAACTCTGTATTGTAAATGGTCGCAAAGAAAGGAGATTATTGTTTTAAGAGTTTACGTAAATGTCCAATCTGAGAAAGATGTGTTCTGGTTAGGTGGCCCTAGCTAGGGAGGGTAGATCAACTCCCTAGTACAATGTGTTTTCTGGACTCACCGGAAGGGTGGGATCCAGTGGTGGCAGCATAATTATGTTCAATGTATATGGTCCCTGTCCCTTCCCTGGAATAATGGTACCTGTGCCACATAGGGTCAGGTCAGGTTGCTAAAAATGTCTGTGAAAAATGTTAAAGATTGTTAGAAATACCCGTCCTGTGGAAAGTTTTAAGGGTTACTTAAATATCTGTTCTGTAGAAAAAAATGTACATGTATACTGAGAGTTAGGTGTCCCTAGCTTGGGAGGGTAAATCATCTCCCTAGTGTAATATGGTTTTCTGGATTCACCAGAAGGGTGGGATCCAGTGGTGGTTGCAAAATTGTGTTCAAATATGTATGGTCCTTGTCCCTGCCCTAGAGTAATGGTACCTGTGCCCCGAGGGTCAAGTTGAGGAATCAGGGGCGGTGGAAAACTATCCTACCAGTCTAGGGAACGGTATGTGCATGAATGTTGAGGTATGCTGAGTAATGGAGTATAAAGTTCTCTGGGATGGGGAGTTTGCTGAATCAACGTTAATCTTGTCCTTCCTTACCCCGATGAATGTGTTGGAGGCATCTTGGGTTCCGTGCACCGCTGAATGTGTTTGATGCGGCAGGTGTCCCCCCCCCTTTTTGCCCTGCTAATTGTGTTTGATGCATCATGCGTTCCGTACCCCGCTGAATGTGGTTTAGGCATCAGGTGTCGCCCTGGCTGAATTTATGTTAAGTTGTATCCCGGACAAGGAAGACCTGCTGGCGCTGCCGCGGCTTGCCTTGGGGAGAGCTGAACCTTGAGACCGGCTGGCGCTGCTGCAGCTCGTTTTGTTAAAGTTATGGTAGTTGTATCCCGGACAAGGAAGACCTGCTGGCTCGGCCGCGGCTTGCCTTGGGGAGAGCTGAACCTTGAGACCGGCTAGTGCTGCCGCGGCTCGTTGTGTTGAATTCATGTTAGTTGTATCCCAGACAAGGAAGACCTGCTGGCGCGGCCGCGGCTTGCCTTGGGGAGAGCTGAACGCTTAGTTCCCAGGTGGAAGACCAGTGGAGGGAGGAAGTTCCAAGACTGATAGGAAAGTGTGTTCTGAGGGTGTTTCTCCTGGGAGAACGCGGAACCTCAGAAGTAGAGGTTGGGTGGGGCATTCTTGCCCGTGACCTCTGGCAAGCCTGAGGGTGTGGACCCTAGGTGGAAGAAACAGTGGTAGTCGTGGCTACCCTGAGAAAGGGAGTGGAGAAGGGCTATTGTGGGCCCGGGGTTACCACCCCCCACTTCGGATTCGCAGGGACCAGTGGTATCTGGGTGGCCTAGGGCCTGGTCCTAGTCACGGACAACTATGGCGTGCCAGTGGGGTAGCCTGGTTGGGCCTATGTCTTTATTATTTTTTTTTATTTTTATTTTTCTTAATTTTTAGCCTGTGTGTGTCTATCGGTCCAGGTAGGCGTCGAACTGGAGGGTGGCTCGGTAGCGCGGGCCACGTCCATGTTCTATCGCCCTGCAGCAGGGAAGTCCATCACGGTAGTGATTGGTCTACCCTGCGTTTGGGCTGGGAGGGGCATGTGTTGGACGTGGCCCATCTGGCAGGTCCGCCCCTGAAGTTTTTATGGTATATGTAACCTGGGGATGGTGATTCCCCCTCTGAGTGAGTGTGAGGAGAGAGCGACCTACCCTTCCATAGGAATACATGGGGAATGGATGAGTCCTCGGTAGTTCCCGGTGCGTAGGGTGTGCAGGGTCAAGTCTGGTATGTATGAACTCGTGAGATTGAATGCTGCGCAACGGTATATGAGGTATGAGTGTGTCTAGTGTAGAAGTCCCCCTTTTGGAAGTTGGCATATTTGTGGAATATGTGCCTGGCGTATGATTGGCCGGGGCTGGCTGGTGAGCCTGGCTCCCAGGATCTGGGAGGGTCTGCCCCGGTGGTGAATGGAGTGTTTAGCATACTGATGTGAGGGGAGGAGTGAGCCTGGGTCTGCTTGTGGATTGACTGTCTGGTTTGAGTGTCATGAATGAGGCTGGGTTTTCCCCAGACAATGCTGGCTCCACCCCCTGGGGTGCGGCTGATGTTCCTAGCCTGGCCAGTGCAAAGAATCCCCCCATAACCAGTTCCAGCTGGTTCTCCCCCTGCCTGCCCCTTCAGACCAAGAATGTGTGTATAAAAAGGGTGCTGGGACACTCTGGACTTGTTCTTGTTCTCAACTTGAATCTACCAGGGGCTGCTGCTGCTTGGGCTCAGGGTTGGCTTGCCTCCCTGAGCCCTGCCCTACTCCTGGACTGCTGATGGCCTTTTCCCTGCCAGGAGCTGCTGTGCTCCCCCTGAGTTCCTGGACTCTTTGCTGGACCTTGCTGTCTCTCTGACATGTGGTGCTTAAGGACGCTGTATTCCCGCTACCTGCACTGGGAGCGCTGGTTCGGACCGGCGAGCGCGTGGGAGCATGTCATCTTGACCTAGCGCTTGGGGTAGCGCCTTATTCTTCTTTCCCCGACGGTCCATGCCGCTACTTGCTGATCATACCCCCCTGACAGGTGCCTACCCTGCACAGGGACTCTGCGCTGTGCCCATCGAGTGCCCACCTCGATTTCCGTCCCTTCTACCCGAACCGGTGCCCACCCGGCATTGCTCCGAGATCGTCACCGCCGCTGCCGGATTCCGCCTGTGAGGCACGGCGCCCGCCTCCCTATCCAGGGCCGCGCTGCCATTGGCGGCCCCGGAGAAAGCAGGCTGCATGCTCATTGGTCCCGGCCGCCGGGACTTCGGCGACATCATTGCTGGGCCACGCAGGGATTGGCCCGGCCCGGAGGGCTTCCCCAGGCGCCCCCGGCAGTCTATTGATCTTCCCGAGGAAGGAGCGCTGCCATCGACGCACCAAGGAGCCTAGAAGAAAGGAGCTGAGACCCCGTGGAGCCGCCGCCTCTAACAGCCGGTGAGTGCGGACGCTCCTCTGCCCGGGGGAGTGCTGTGGGTCTGCGAGGCCTCCTCCCTGGGTCCCAGAGTCCGGGAAGGACTCCCACGATGCTCCGCATTCGGCTCCTCCTTCCTTGAGCCCCAGAGAGGCTCCCTCTTGGCCCCCCTCATCTCCGAGCCCGGCGAGGCTCCCCCTTGGGCCCCCTTCACCTCCGAGCCCGGCGAGGCTCCCCCTTGGGCCCCCTTTACCTCCGAGCCCGGCGAGGCTCCCCCTTGGGCCCCCTTCATCTCCGAGCCCGGCGAGGCTCCACCTTTAGCCCCTCACTCTCCTGAGGCCCGTGAGGCCTCCCACGAAGCCGAGTCCCCCGGGAGGGACTCCGCCTGCCCCACCAGTGGTCTGAGCCCTGCGAGGCTCCACCTGTGGCCCCCCTCAACCCCAGAGCCCGAGAGGCTCCACCGTGTCATTACCCCCAGAGCCCCGAGAGGCTCCACCGTGCCAATGCCCCCTCGTTCTCGAGCCCGAGTGGCTCCACCAGTTGGCACCCTTTGTCCCCAGGGCCGGCGAGGCTCACACGATATCCCTCAGTTGCCCAGCACTTAGTGGGCAACTGCTACGTTTAGGTTTGCCCCGGGCTCCCTGCCATGAACATCGAGACTCCTGGGCCCCTTGCCCCAGAAAGGCCCGCTGGCCTGTGGATGGCTATGGACTAAGACTAAGGTGATCCCTACAAGTATTCTATGTTGCACCTCTATGGGTGCTCCTGTATGTTGTGTACCTTGTCCTACTTCCCCCCCCTGAATACCAGATGTCCCCGGTATGTGATTCCTGGCAGTGGTCCCTTGGCCCTGTGCTGTACCTTCTTCCCTGTAGCCCCTGCCCGTGCCCCTGGCACCTTGTACAATGTGTGTTCCTATGTGTCCTGCTTAATATAAAGACTATTTTCATATATATATATTTGGTGTGGAGTTCCTTTTGTGGGAGGCCGGGGATGTTGTTGTTGGTGGGTGCGTGCGCAAATGCTTCACATGTCCTCCGAGATAGGCCTGGCTGCCCGCGCCGCGTTACCTAGAGGGCGAGCAGGGGTCGACTTTTCATAGGAGTGGCGGTCGCTGACTGGCTGTGGCGCAAGCCCTGGCCGGCCGGGGGTCCCATTTCCTACAGAACACTAATCAAATGTGCCATAAACATTCTGATTGCAGAATACTAACGAAGCCAGTACCACCTGACCTACACCACCTATTCAAGAATCCAGACGGGCCAATTGTTCAGTAAGTCGGCATTTCAATTTTATTTTTGCCCGCAAACATGCATAGATGATGAGATGGAGGACACATGCCCAGATCGTTTCCTATGCTGACTACACCCAGCTTCTCTTCACCTGCCGGAAGGGCGAAGAATTCGATGGTGAAAGTATCCGTGAGTGCCTTGGGGCTGTTTTTAACTGGTTCCAACTGAACAGCCTCAAGTGCAACTCGGATAAATCAGAGATACTTTTCTTTGGATGCCCCTCGGAACCGGACTGGCAAGGGTGGTGGCCTGCCGACATGTTCCCTCCAGCTCATTCTTCTGAGTCAGCCAAGAACCTGGGAATTAAAATAGACAATGGGCTCACGCTCAAATCCCAGGTGCTGACCCTCACAGGAACATGCTTCGGTATCCTCAGGATTCTTCGGAAGTTCTTTCCGCTGCTTTCTGAGGACCATAGGAGAATAATTGTTCAGGCCCTCATCGGATCCAGACTCGATTATGCCAATATCCTGTATCTGGGTCTGCCGGAACACCTCTTACAGCGTATGCAGGTGGCTCAGAATGCAGCCGCACGAGCCATCTTCGGCCTTCATCGACAAGTGAGTGCGTCAAATTTACTGCAAACTCTACATTGGCTCCCTAGCCGGAAGCGGATAATATTCAAGGCCATGACATTGGCTCACAAAGCCCTGCATGCCACGGGTGCCCAATACTTACAAAAGAGGCTGTCTTTCTACCTGCCGGCACAATCTTTAAGATCGGAGTCGCTGCCATTAGCAGTAGTCCCCCTCATAAAGAAAGCCCGTATCGGAGGACGGTCTTTTAGGCTGCTGGCCCCTCAGCTGTGGAACTCCTTACCTTTGTCTTTGCGTTCCACGCCCAACTTATTCGCTTTCAGGAAGAGTTTAAAGACCTGGCTCTTTACCGGCTAGAGTTTTCTAGTTCCATCTTTGGTTCTGCTGTTTTGACCTTTCACTGTTATGTTTTATCCGTTCCCTTTTTCCTAGGTCTGGAGCACAAAGCGCCGGGACACTCCTTTGGAGTAGCCGCGCGCTATAGAAGACCTATAATAACATAACATAACATGCATACATTTGTACATACACGTAATTGTTGGTTGCTTGCGTCAGAACTGCTACTGACTCACCTGATCATGCTATTGCTGTGCTAAGCCTACCATTCAGTAAACAAACTCAAACCGGTTCTATGGAGGGGTGGGGTAAATAAGATCTAACTAAGCATTCAGTAATAGAGGAGGCGTCATGCAGACCGTTAAAAAAATATGAACTAATACTATCCATCCACCACTATTTCACTAAAGGACAATGTAAGGACTAGACTCTAGCAATAGCATCAACTAACTTCAGTTCTCTAAAAACTCTAACATCAATAATCAGCAGCCCAAGCTAGCATTAAGTTACAAACCAGTAAGAGAAGTGGCGAGCAGCACCTGTGTCATACAATAACCGAAGAATTTGAGACGGAATTGATGCAATGTAACAAAGCGCACCAGTAACCGTGTTACTTATTCGTCCAAGAATTATACACAATGCTTATACTACTATAATATATATTAAATTATTAATATTACTAGCTACTCACCAAGCCCCACGACTTCAACACCTATCAGGTCCAACAGGTCCTGCTCCCTGTCCAGAATGTCTGCCCACCGGTGGGCCAGCTGCTGGTGGGTGCGCTGGATTTCCGAGTGTCGGTAGACTGCCTGGCGCACCTAAGCCCACCGGCGGTGACACTCCTCTGGAAGGTAACCGGACCCTGGTCTGCCGCCTGCTGCCAAGGTCAAGGGGAGGTTGGCGCTGGATGAAAAAAACCAGGGCGGCCACCTCCGCTTCCCCGAAAAGATTCCGGGCCTGCACCCCTGCAGGTCGCATTCTGCCGCAAGGCAGACGGTTCTTGGGCGCAGGCGCCTTGCCCTTCGAGCCGGTTCTCCTGCTCCCCTTTGCCATGGTTCTGGGGTGGAGGTGGAGGTGGAAAAGAAAAGTTAGAACAAAAGGAAAAAAAGTTAGGGGGAAGAAGTAGGAGCTTAAATAAAGAAGTAAAATTAAACAGTAGAAAAGCTAAAAAAAAGGTGGAAAAGTAGAAATAAAATGCAAAATATAAACTTAGGGACAGAGAGAGATAGATGAGAAGTGAAAAAAGTAAGAAAAACTGTGAAAATAGGTAAAGATTGAACAGATATAAGGTGGATAGAAAACTAGGCCCAGAACCATAGCATAGAGTGTGAAAAACAAGATGGCCGCGCCCATCGCGACCACGTGGGTAAGTTCGCGCGAGATTTCACGCGAACACGCACTTTGTCAGTGTGAACAAGTAGTTGTGTTCCCGAACAAGACGTGCACCGCGCGAACGCGTTATTCGCGACCCGGAAGAGGAAGTAGGGGACGCGGGCGGGCGGGACAATTGAAAAAACAAGATGGCCGCGCCCATAGCTCACCACATGGGTAAGGTCGCACGCTACAATCCCCCGAACACGCAGACAGCGCCCCGAACACACACTACGCACTCCCGAGCAAGAAAATCGGCTCGCGAATGGAACCAGCAAGCTACTACGCAAGCTACTACGCAATCTCGCGAAGCTCGCGTAGTGCGAGAACGGCTTCGCGTAGCTTCGCGTAGCGCGACTACGCATACTACGCCCACCCTTCCAATCGACCCATTCCCTCTTTCAAAGCCCAACTCATTCTTTACATACCAACTAGTTGGGTTGTTAAGCCATGGGCTCACTAGGAGGCCATACCCAGGTGCACTATAACATGCGTTCATCAAAGGAGCAATTAGAACATCTGTTATCTTATCCTGGCTCTAAATCTCTTGCTTTAGGTTGGTCCCATCTTCAGGATATTGCTATTTTAGCTCCTTTATGTGCCAGTGCCTGTTTTTCCCTGGTCATCCTAAGGACTGTGTTTCTATGTCTAAAATTCAATATACAAGAGATATACAAGAGATCTAGGGACATGGATGAACTTCCTGTGGTGGTTTTTGCTGCAGAGTTTGGTAACCAAGCTCTAAATCAAACTTTGACGAGATGACCTCCTTACCAAACATTGTGATCAACAGCATCTCCACAAAAATCTCCCTTGGACCTCCTGTTGCCATTTCCAGGTCCCCGACATGCACAGATTATTTCTTCAGGAGCTCACTTCTAGGTCTTCTATCTTGGTTCGACCAGCTGCAATGTCTTTTCAAGTGCCTGTATTTTTGTGGATGTTGCCAATCATTCCTCGTTATCTGAGATATAGCACTCAATCATGTCAATTCCCTACGCTTATTTATCTAGTCTATCTTTCATGTGGTCCACTCTTATTGCTAGTACGTCTATCTTTAAGTCTATTGACTTTAAGGTCTGTTGCATGTTAAGGAGAATAGAATTCATGCCTTTGTCACCGGCTGAGGCGATGGTATAATCCTCTTCCGTGGTAGTGGCTGACCCAGGAGGTCGGTACTTGATAATACGAGGCAAACTGCAATGAAAGCTCATTACTTTGGTAAATATATATACTCTGTAAATCAACTCACCCACCTTCTTTGATGCCCTACCTATTAGATTGGGCTTTTAGTACTGAGTTCACTCCTTTGGGGGAAGGTTTCAACCTCACTCTAGACTACACGGTATAGTTCGACCTACAGCCAAGAAACTATAACAAATAATATAAGAACTGAGTCTATTAGATGTGTCCCCTTTTCCAGGCAAACAGGGGTCTACCTGCCTCTCCACCGGACATTATATTTTCTTGAAACTAGACTTATGGTTACTCTTAAAGGGTATAAGTAAGTAGGTCTCTGCGGTTGGATACCTAGCTCGCAACCTGTCGGATTATGCTCAGGTTTGTATTACACTACACATCCCTGTTGTCAGTGCTCAACACAGATCAAGGCACTTTCCTACAGAAGTGCCATTAGTTCGAGTGCTCAGCAAAGATATCTCCAAATTGATTATAGAATATTTTTAGTTAATTCCACTTTAGGTCCAGACACTAGGGTGGAATGAGAAGCCTTAAAGGCTCATATCGGGGATGTATGTATTGCTACACTGCCAGGAATACGGAAATTGCATGAAATTACCCTGACTCATTTTAAGACTACTCTAAATCAACAGGAAGCATGGAAATTAGACTTTAAAAAGGGATGTGCAGACACAGCCGAAAGGGAAATAGGATATCTAGGAAAATACTCTACAGCGTGTAATTATGGAGAAAGTGAGAGGCTCGGTAGGACACCTACTGGAATGATTCAAAGTACAAAGACATCACTGGGTGTGGTGGAAATGTGTGATGGGCATGATGGGAAGGTGTATGACACTGCTGCTATCTTGCTGAAATGTACGCACTTCTACATAGATTTATAGTCATCCCAAACAAAAGGAAGAGAAGAAGAAGTCAATAATTATTTCAATGATATGGTGATGACCTGGTTAAATGTCTAGTACAATCTATTTAAGAAGGGGCCATCAAAAAGGAGATCAGTACACTTCTAGGGACTAACGCCTATGGTAGTGATAGCTTTAAAGCTGAGTTTCACAAAGATTATGCAGATATCTAGCACTGCATCTCTTGCTGGCATGGGAGAGGGTAAGGACAGCAGAGATACCCCCTAAAACGCAGGACGTTTTATTAAGAATACTCAAACTAGATAAGGGCACAACATATTGCTCCTTGTACCGCTCTCTCTCCTTGATGAACTTAGATAATAAAATTCTAAGTAAGATATTAGTGGGAAAGCTAATGCCACTAACTTCACAATTCATATTGCCTGAGAAGGCTGGGTTTACATGTGGACACTCAACATCATACAACCTGTGAACGTTGTTTGCTATGTTATATCAACTAGATCACAAGATGCAGGATGTTACTGTGTTGTTGGATGCAGTCAAAGCATTTGTCTCCATTGAATGGCAGTAAATGTTCAGAATACATGAACGGATGGGATTGAGAATATAATATATATCCTGGTTGTGGATGCCATATTAATAATTTACACCCAGACAATTGATAAATAATACACAACCTCAGCCTATAGAGGAGTATCGTGGCTCCAGTCAGGAATGCCCCCAATCCCCACTTATATTTCCCCTCAGAATGGAGCCACTGGTGTGCGGACTCCGATGGCATCATGCCTAGAGGAGGGTTCAACTTTACATCTCGTCGTTTACTAGTATCCCTCTATGCAGACCATGTTCTGGTACTCCTCGGAAATCCTCTAATTAGCCTCTAACCTTTGATCAGGTTATTCCTGCAAATTGGAGGGATCTTGGGGCTCAATACTAACTGGGACGAATCTTTGTTGTTCCCATTGAAGGCGGAAAATGTACTAAAGCTAGCTATAGTACCCACTTGTTTGGCAATCAGATTAGGGGAAATACTTGGGAATTAAGGTTCACAGGGTCCCTGGGAAAAACTTAATGGAGAATTATGGAGTGGCTATTTCAAATCGGACTAGGCTCCCTCTGATGATGGTGGGAAGGGTTGCCTTGATAAAATTGTAATCTTTCTGAAATTTCTGTACCTCTGCCAAAATATCTCTATCTACCCAACCCACCAGTTCTTCATAACGCTAAAGTCTGAACTCAGTAGGGTTTCTGTTTTGCAGTTTTATATAGTGTAAACTCGCCCGGAAGGTATTAGAGTGCTGAAAATCGGATACATTCTCCAGTACTGAATCTTTCATAAATTCACATGCTTGAATCTTCCCCATCGTCAAGGGAGTCAGACGGTAACAATAATAAAAAAGCAGTGAAAACCATATAGAAACCAATTGACATTGGTAGCCAATTGACCTTGTTTTAATGCAACCAAACCACCCCAAATCTAGACCCTGAAACACTCTTCCCCTGCAGAGCCACCACACCTTGATTTCTTACCACTCGTCATGTGTGAGGGAGTCTCCCTGAATGCTGCTCAGTCACAGCGCCTCATTTAAAATATTTAGCAATAGGACAGCACTTCAAGCCTTGCTGCCGCGCTGGCCTATGGCAAAAGAAAAAGGTTGAAATGCACCGTATCTATCAGATACAGCACATTCCTGTCCGCTTGCCCTGCACTAGTGCTCAATTGGCTGCCATGCACCACTGCAGGCACCCTTGCATTATGCAAGGGTGTCTGCCTTGTAAGGATGATTGTTTTTGTGCAGGAAGGGACGCCTTCCTGCACAAAAACAATCAATGGAGGCGATTTCTTCTTTCTATGTGTGCTGCAGCATGCAACATACCTAGAGGAAAGAACGATGAGAAATAATATTATTTCTCTTCCTGCGCCTCCCCTATGCTACCCTTGGGGAGGCGTAGGTTTCTGACACATTCCTAGGTTTACAGATTATTGTAAATCAGGGAATGTGTCAAATGCCACAGGTGTTACGTGGGAATACCCACTGTAAAGCCCATGGCATGCCTCACCATAGTAGTGTGAGGAAACGATGCGACTTGCTCTGCGTTGCCTTATTCCATATCTACATCCATGAAAAGCCATGCAGGGTGGCTTTACGTAGCCTTGTAGATATGGCTATCCCTTGTGTGCCACCGAAACGTCACACAAAGTGACGTTCCAGCGGCGCACAGTGCTTGTAAATGAGCCTCTCAGTGTATTGTCAACTTTTTATCTGTCCTTTTCTCTCTGGAGTGATATTTTGACTTTGAGGCAACTCAAAGATAACAGCTTTTGGGTTCTCATTTCTTGTTAACACCAGGTCAGAGAGATCTAATAAGTGGCCTTTCCGGGCTTGCAAATCTTGTGGGAAACGAAGGTTATTTTCTGAAGATTCCCATAAGGAATACATTTACTTCTTACAACCTCACCATAAACCCCAGAGAGTGTAAGCACTTCCGGACTTTTCGGCCAAGACCCTGAAAGATCATGAAGCCAGGGCCCTTCTTTGGCTTCTGAAGAAAATCCTTTCTGACTCTAATTCCGATGATGATGTACAGATTCCTTCTTCATTGGGGAAACAGCGTAAAAATGAGGACTCAACCTCATATGAGGAGGACAAGAGATCAAGGTCTCACAGCAACGATTCTAGGTCTGAAAGATCTGTGAGAAGAGAGCCTTCTGAAACTTCATCTTCTCACAAAAAGACTCCTTCTTCCTCTTCATCTGTACCTGTGACTCCTTTTAAGGAGCCATCATCGAAGAAAATACATCGGCGGCTGACGCGGCGATGGTGAGATCGTTAACACAAAGGTCTTCTTCCATGGCGGCGATGACAACATCATCTTCCTCTTCATTGAAGAAGGTATCGACAATGAAGTCGACAATGCTGTCATCAAAGGCAACTTTCTCCTCAATGTCGATGATTCCCATGGCTCTTACGTCGATGAAGAGATCACCTTTTCTGCCGTCGCAGTCATCGACAAGCCCGTCAACCGTTATTAAAGTGCCATTTCTCATATTAGGTGAAGGAATTCCAGCACCTTTGCATCAGGTTCTAAGCAAGGTCCCCTCTGCCCCCGGTGCATCTTCTACTGGTGCGTGAGTCTGGTGATGAGGGACCATTTGGGCCAGCTTACGTTCCTACCCAGTAAAATGTCAAACTCCAGGACACTGATGACAATGACGATGACACTTCCACACACTTGAAAGAGAACTTTTCTTTTCAAGACAAAAAACAACTGGCTGTTCATCACTATAATACTTTTCAAGACGATGAGCACTATGAGGAAGATCTGGGCTCACATGAAGACACCATTTCTGTACCTATTTAGTTGGTAACTGACTCACGCCACATGCTGAACGATCATCACAGGAGGTTGTCCAGAAGCGAATGCTCCAGTACAGCATACTCCAGCTCGTTTGAGACACTATACCTGAAAATTAAAAAACTCTGTTGGGCACGCAAAAAGAAAAACACGTCTTGCCTCCCATTGCTATTGGATATGACTTTATTGAGAACTAGCAGCCCGTCCCGACGTTGTCCGGGAGCAAAAGGCTGCTTCAGGCCAGGGCCCTCGCCCGCCCTGACGTTAAGGCTGTTTCAGGGCCCCCGCCCGCCCCGACGTTAAGTCTGCTTCAGTGCCCCCTGCCCGCCCCGACGTTGCCATTGTGTCCCCCGGAGCGCACCCGCAGGTGCTCGCTTCCTCCTGGTGCTCTGTCGGCAGCTTAGACATGGCTACTGAGCTGCTTTGGCAACAAAGTGTAGCATATCCTCGGGATGTGGGTGGAAGTCAGGCCACTGAATTGCATCACTCGGTAGCCGGATGTACCCAACATAGCATGGAAGGCTTTCACTGCTGCGGTACCCGCAAAGAGGCATGAGCAGTGGGAGTCTTTCTTGCCTGCCCCGGAGTTCACCGCTCTGCCGCTCCTCGCCGGTCATCACCGCTCCTCCCCGCCTGTCCGCCGCTCCTCCCCACGCTCACGTCCCCCGCTCTTCCTCTTGCTCCTGTATGCCGCTCCTGATGTCAGCACGCACGTCGCGGCCGGCGCTTCTTCCAAGGGACTACTTTTTTTTATATTACATTTTTTAAAGAACGTATATTTGTTTTTTTAATATAGCCTATGTCCATCGGCTTGCCCTGACATTTTCAAAGATGTATTGGGTTTTTGGATTGGTGGTGTAGTTTTTGAGTTTACCTGGCTCAAAGGACACACTTCTCTCTTTATAATAGTAGTATAGATAATGGGAAGGAACAGCCAGAGGAAGGTGAAATTCCTCAGGACCCTTCGGGTGATAGACAGGAATGGAGCAATTATGAGGCTCCTTTTTCTGCTTCGACAGCAGCATCACCTGGTCCAGGAGACATGGGAGGTTTTAATGAGCTCTTGGAAAAGGCCTCTAAATGTTTTTGACTTGCCTCTACCAATCAAACAGACTGAGGGCCTGATTTACAATATTTTGATGCACAGTAGTACAGCAAGTCTTCCAGCAGCGCTTCCCTGCATCTAAAGAAAAGGGCAGGAATGCGCTGTATCTACAAAATTCCTTTTCCCCAGCGTTGGTGCACAATGATCTGCCATGCACCAACACAGGCAACCTTGCGCCATGGTGCAAGGGTATCTGCAGCCGCGGCCCGTGGAGGGAGTTGCGGTGGGGCAGACAGGCGGGGCGAGGGAAGCGCAGGGTGCGTGGTGATAAACACCGGAATATGGATGATTGCAGGTAAGTAAACAATTAAATTAATAAAACGAATTTGGTAGCGCGCCCTGCATCGCAAAATGCGACAGCTGTTGTCACCCGGCTGGAAAAAAAGTAAAAAACCACCAGACAATTCACCTACATGTGTAATTGGTCACCTGCACCCTGACTCTGTCAACATGCAAGCAGCCCAAAGGCAGTCCAGAAATCTTTCTGCTCCATGCTGGGGCCTTCCTGATAAGGAGGGTAGGCGGTTGCACAATATTGGTAAGCCCGTCTCAACAATGGTGGCATCCTCCACCAGGGCATCCAATGCGCTACCCATATTACAGAGATATGATCGACAAATGTGGTCTGACATTTCAGATTTTTTTTTACCGGAGTATAAAAAGAAAGAGGCAAAAGACTTTTTTCAGGAAGTTGAGAGAGCTTCCTCCATAATTATAGAGACAGTGATGGATCTTTCCTCCACAGCCTTTTGACAGATGGCAGATACGGCAGCGGTCCTATCCAGATGGCAGGTACAGCGGTCCTACGCCGCCAAGGTTGGTTGAAAGCCACATCCTTTCACCCAAAGGTGCAAGCAAAGGTATTTGACATACCATTTGATGGCGAGAATCTTTTTGGTAAACATGTGGATAATGCCCCTTAGTCTATGAAGACAGACACGGATACGGCACGCTATCTGGGAAGATTGCAGCAATTACGCTTTCGATCCTTTCGAGAAGGAAGAAGGGGAGAGTTTATGCCTAGATCATCTCACCAACAAAACAGATACCAGCCCTATTCTCAAAAGGGTTATCCTCCCCACGATACACCCCGTCAACAATATAGAGCTATTTCATCTTCTTTATATTCATGGCAGCCAGCACGTAGACGTCCTCAGGCTGGAAGAAAAAGCCAAGGCGCCTGCAGGCGCTAGTGACAGTTTGCAAGCACTCGTCACCTCAGTCTCATCGATGACATCTAGGAAAACACCTTTCCTAATTTTAAAATCAATGGAAGAGCATCTCTTCAGACAAATGGATGTTAAACATAATATAGTATGGCCATATCCTGGAATTTGTTCAGAAGCCTCCCAATCATCCTCCTCACACGAATTCCCATCATCATGTGTGTCTGCTAAAGCAGAAAATGTGTTGCTTATCTACGAGGATGCAATAGAAGAGATTCTGATAATACACTGCAGCAAGGGCGTCTATTCCAACTTCTTCCTCATGAAAAAGAAGTCGGGCAAATTGAGGCAAGTGATGGATTTGAGGTTGTTAAACAAATACATAAAGAAGCAATCTTTCAGAATGGTATCTTTAGAGGAGATCCTGAAACCCATAAATACCGGGGATTATCTGATGTCTCTGGATCTCCTAGATGTGTTCTTCCATATCCCAATACATGTCAGGCTTCGGAATCTTCTGAAGTTCGAGGTGGCAGGGTGCCATTGCCAATTCAACGTCCTTCTCTTTGGTCTGTGTTCGACTTCAGAGGCTTCACGAAGTGCAAGGCCCCCTTGACAGCGTTCTTTAGAAGAAACAGCCACTAGGCATTCCCATAGCTGGGCAACTGGCTTATAAAGGGCCCCACATTCCCATAAGCAAGAAGATCTACTTAAGCTTGTCTTCGTCTGTTCAAAACTTTAGGTCTTCCCTAACTCCATCCTGGCCATCAGTTTTCCTGGGACAATTCTGGATACAAACGTCTCCAAGGCAAACCCAACTGTGGAAAGAATTCTACACATTACAGCAATAACAGCTTCCTTCTCAGGAAAGAAGTTCTCTTCCGTCCGGATGTGGTAATGATGTCATCTTGCATTCTTTTAATCCCAAATTGCCGTCTTCGCATGAGACCTTTACAGGAGCAACTAGATGCACAATGGGTTCAATACCAGTAAACCTTCAAAGACACACCATCAATGACCCCAGCTATGAAGGTAGCAAGGTGGGGAAAAGCAGCAAACATATCTTAGGGCCTATAGTTCATTCCTGTGCAGCCCATATCGTAATGACAACAGACGCTTCCCTAGAAGGATGACTAGGTCATCTGCAGGAGCTAGAAAATGCATGGAAAATGGACTTGTCAAGAGGCAAAGATGCACTTCAGTCTACTGGAATTGAAGGCAGCATTCCTAAGCTTCCAATCTTTTCTGCACAGAAAACGTAATTCCTCTGTATTAGTAAGAACAGACAATACCAAAACCAGGTTTTACCTCACCAAGCAGGGAGGAAGAAGAATACAGATCTAGTCTTCTCAAGCCCAACAAATATGGGAATGGTTAATTAAGCACAACTTTTGTCTGCGAGTGGAACACGTTCCTGGAGTGGAGAACGAATGGGCAGATTCTCTGAGCAGGCCTGCAAAACAGTGCAACGAATAGTAACTAAATCAGCAACAGTTGCTTCAAATTTTCCATCAGTGGGGCACCCCAAACCTAGTTTGATTTGCAACTCTTCAGAACAAGAAATGCAAGATGTATGCCAGCAGGTTCGACAGGAATGTTGGCTTGTGCTCTCCAACCTTTTTCCTCTAATTCCAAAAGTTATCGAAAAATGGAGCAGAAACCACGTCACCTCATTCTGATAGCTACAGCGTGGCCAGGACAATACTGGTGTCCGCAGGCTCAATTCAAACTTACAGAAAATCTTCTCTCCATGAACAAAGATCAGATTGTTCACCAACAAATACTTTTGCTTAGCTTGTCAGCTCGGCTCCATTGGATCACTGGCCATGCCAGAGGTCTACAAGTGCATTCTTCAGCATTTTGGTTGCCACAAGTAAGTGTTATAAGGCAAAATGGAGGAGATCTAGGGGCATATTATCAAGGGGGTTTATCCCGCTTTTTTGGCTTTAAAAGCCAAGAAAGCGGAGATAAAATTATCTCCCTATTACCTAGCTGTCGCTAACACCAGTTAGCGACAGCTAGTAGTAGATAGCGACCATCTTGGGCCCCACTTTGCATGTCAGTGATATTTATCACTAATGACATGCAAAGTGGGCGTGCCAAGATGTTAACGACAGGAAACAGTTGCTAACATCGCTATCTCCTATTACCAACTTTTGGAGATATTCGCGCTAAGCGCGAATATCTCCAAAAGCTAACACCTGCCCCGAGCAGTTCTTAGCCATGTTATCCAATGGGAGGTGGATAACATGGCTAAGAGCATTAGCTCGGTAATGCATGAATATCGTGGACTTTTCTGCGATATTCATGCATTGCGGCAATTTTTATCGCATTTGCGATAAACCTTGGTAATACCAAGGTTTATTTGCGGTAAAAATCGCCGCAGCTCAGCGGTAAATTTTTGTCTCTAACCAAGCAATAGCTATAATTATCGCTATTGCTTGGTAATATGCCCCTTTGTTTTTTGGAATGTAAATATTAATCTCCATACCCTTTTCTCCTCTCCAGAGCTGATGCTTCCTTATTTACTCCACCTAATGAAACCAGGTTTAGCACATTCCTCCATGAAGGTGCATCTGGCAGCTGTTTCCAGATTGCTGAGACAAAATGGTGACTTCTCGTTATGGTCCAACAGACTAATCAAGCAGTTCATGAGAGGTCTTTTCAGAGTTAATCCTCCTTTAAAACATCCTTCACTGGTATGACAGCTCAATAAGTTCTCTCACAGCTCATGAGGAGTCCCTTTGAACCTATACAAAAGACAGACATAAGATATGTTTCGTGCAAAGAGGCTCTTCTGTTGGCCCTCACCTCTGCAAGGAGGCTAAGTGAGATTTAAGGCTTTACAATGCATGAATCTTACGTACAATTCCAGGATGACAGTCATATTAAGAACGAATCGTAAATTCATTCAGAATGTGCCAACTTCATTTCACCTGAATGAGCTTATTGTGTTGACAACATACTTTAAAAATCCTTCACCCACAGCTGAAAGAGCCCTACATTCTCTAGACATCAAACTATGTTTAAAATTATATTTCAACAGAACAAGGGCATTTAGAGAAAGGGCAGCTTCTGATTTCTTTCGGTCACGCTTTCTCACGGAGCAGTTTAGCTGTTTGGGTTTCTGTAGCAATTCCTGTTCCATGACAAAGCAGGAAAGCCATTGACTGCAAAGGTTGAAGCGCATTCTACCAGAAAAGTTGCTGCATCTACAGCCCTGTTTGCCGGAGTTTTGTTACCGGACTTTTGAGGACGGCAACAATGTCTAATGCCCACACCTTCACGAAACATTATTGCCTGGATTCTTCGTGGAAAGCGTATAGCGCAGTTGGACAGGCAGTGTTACATTGCCTGTTTCAGTAAGGTAGAGACACCTCTATTATACTCATATCTGTATATATATATATATATATATATATATATATATATATATATATATATATATATATATATATATATATATCCATCCATACTAATATAATAAAGAGAGAGCCCAAACCTTTGGGGCAGGTAATCTCAGGAACCGCAGCACCAATCACAACACCCAATACAGCGTTGGAAAGGGCAGTTGCAGCAGAAGGACATAGGCTATGCAGACGCCCACCATATACATTTAAAAGGTAAAAGAACCGTGCCAGCAAAGTAGTCCCTTGTGGGCGTATCTGCGTTGTGCTGTGGGCGTGTGCTGGGGGCGTGACAAACGCTGGGGACGTGTGGTACGTACCGCCCTTCATGCCATGTCTAATACCGTGTGCTAATCCCACCCTGCTCCCTTTCAATACCCCTGCACCCCATAATCATAACCCACCCTTACTCCTTAAAATACCCCAACACCCTTAAACACGAACCCATCTTAACCCTATAAATATACCCTATACCCCTAAACCCAAACCTATCCCTGAACTCTTAAAATACCCCTGTACCCCAAAACCCAAACCTACCCCTGAACCCTAAAAATACCCCTGTAGCCCAAAACCCAAACCTACCCCGGAACCCTAAAAATACCCCTGTACCCCAAAGCCCAAACCTAGCCCTGAACCCTATAAAAAATAACCCTGTACCCCAAAACCCAAACCTACCCCTGAACCCTAAAATACCCCTGTACCCCAAAACCCAAACCTAGCCCTGAACCCTAAAAATACCCCTGTACCCCAAAACCCAAACCTAGCCCTGAACCCTTAAAATACCCCTGTACCCCAAAACCCAAACCTACCCCTGAACCCTAAAAATGCCCATGTACCCCAAAACCCAAACCTAGCCCTGAACCCTTAAAATACCCCTGTACCCCAAAACCCAAACCTACCCATGAACCCTAAAAATACCCCTGTACCCCAAAACCCAAACCTAGCCCTGAACCCTAAAAATACCCCTGTACCCCAAAACCCATACCTATCCCTAAACCCTAAAACTACCCCTGTACCCCATAACCCAAAACTATATCTGAACCCTTAAAATACCCAAACACCCCAAAACATATACCTCAGTACCCCAAAACATATACCCCTATACCCATACTTACCTTATCCAAACATTAAAAAAAAATGCTTTTACCATTCATGCATTTACAACGAATTTCGTTGTAAATGTATGCGTGGTAGAAGCATATAAAATGTAATGCCATGCGTTATAATGGCATTGCGGAGTCATGGTACTTTCGTAATGAAAGTATGCGGAGTGATGGTATGCGGAAAGAACGTTGCGGAATAATGGGTGTTTACCTTCCCCCGGTAAGTACATTGATGGCATGGCGGTCCACATCTCCAGCAAAATACTCATATTTTTTCACCACCCATTTGAAAAATGCACAGGTCTCTCTCATTGATGGCCAGCACCGACATATACTTTTAGACACACCTCTGCCACAAGTTCTAGAATTGCGAACTTTAGAGCTGGGAAGCTACGTTCGAATCTCGGCATCAGCTCAACATCCTGTGATTCCAGGCAAATCGCTGTGTAATGTAGTGGTACTTGTATAGCACACGAATCACCATGAGGCATCTCGGCACTTGTACAAATACCGCTGAGGAACCCTTCCTGGCCTTTCCCTGTGAAGTGCCCACTCCTGGGCACCCCCAAGGTGAAGCCAGGCATCCTAGCGTTGTTGGGGCCGTTGTGGAGATTCAGCAAGCTATTGCCCAGAGTTGCATAGTGGGACCCATGATTAGAATAGGCACCGAGGCGAGAATTGTCGGGTCCGAGGAAATTTAGCCCAAGACTCGCCAAGGCGGGAATTGAACCCTGGTCCCAGGCCAGACCGCTGCATCAGGGTCTGCCGCTCCAATCATTGAGCCACACTTGTCTCCCCGTGCCTACAACAAATGAATGTGTTCTTCTGTAATGTAAATTGTGCTCATGCCATGTTGTCGAGTTCGCGCTATATAATATTGCAAGGAAAAATAAAGTAGGGAAACTCGAGTTCACACACTACTGAACGCGCACTCTTAAGTGCATCAGCAGTGCACTGTGAATCGGAGCGTTTTACAGGCCTGTCACAGATAAGAAATGCTTTTTAAAAGAAATCCTACAAAACAATATACTACTGGTCGGCAGCAAGTCATACCCGTACAACGTCGGGACGGGCTGCTAGTACTAATATTATAAAGAGAGAGACAAAACCTTTGAGGCGGGTAATCTCAGGAACCACAGCACCAATCACAACACCCAATACAGCGTTGGAAAGGGCAGTTGCAGCAGAAGGACATAGGCTATGCAGACGCCCACCATATACATTTAAAAGGTAAAAGAACCGTTCCAGCAAAGTAGTCCCTTGTGGGCGTGTCTGCGTTGTGCTGTGGGCGTGTGCTGGGGGCGCGTGGTACGTTCCACCCTTCATGCCATGTCTCATATCATGTGATGTGGGCCTGTGCGGGGGGCGTGTGCAGGGCGCAGGATTACGGAAAAAAAAGCGAGGGCTGTGCCCAATATTTCATTGTTTTTTCTTCCCTGGTTCTGTACATTCCAGCTCTGGGTGTCCACACTGCTCCCTTTAAATACTGCTGCACCCCATAATCATCAATCAATCCATCAATCAATCAATCAATCATAACACTTGTATAGGGCGCTACTCACCCGGCAGGGTCTCAAGGCGCTTGGGGGAAGGGGTCTGCTATTGCTCGAACAGCCAGGTCTTGAGTTGTCTCCTGAAGGCGAGATGGTCCTGGGTCAGCCGAAGATGGATGGGGAGGGAGTTCCATGTCTTGGCCGCCAGGTAGGAGAAGGATCTGCCACCAGCGGTGGCTCTTTGGATGCGTGGTACTGCGGCGAGGGCGAGGCTTGTCGAACATAGCTGGCGGGTGGGCGTGTAGAAGGTCAGGCGGTCGTTGAGGTATTCGGGTCCCAGGTTGTGGAGAGATTTGTGTGCGTGGGTGAGGAGTCTGAACGTGATCCTCTTGCTGACGGGGAGCCAGTGCAGCTCCCTCAGGTGGCCGGAGATGTGGCTGCGTCGGGGGATGTTCAGGATGAGACGGGCGGAGGCGTTCTGGATGCGTTGGAGTCTTTTCTGTATCTTGGCTGTGATTCTGGCGTAGAGGGCGTTTCCGTAGTCCAGTCGGCTGGTGACGAGTGCCTGGGTGACCGTCTTCCTGGTCTCGTCGGGATCCATCGGAAGATCTTGCAGAGCATGCGGAGGGTGTTGAAGCATGATGAGGAGACGGTGTTGACTTGTCTGGTCATTGAGAGGGAGGAGTCCAGGATGAAGCCCAGGTTGCGTGCGTGGTCCGTTGGTTTGGGTGCGCTGCCCGGGGCCGGGGGCCACCAGGAGTCGTCCCAGGCAGAGGGTGATGATCCAAGGATGAGGACTTCCGTCTTGTCCGAGTTCAGTTTCAGGCGGCTGTTCTTCATCCACTCGGCTACTTCTTTCATCCCTTTGTGTAGGTTGGTTCTGGCGGTGGCAGGGTCGTTGGTGAGGGAGAGGATCAGCTGGGTGTCGTCGGCATAGGAGATGATGTTGAGGTTGTGCTGGCGTGCGATGGCTGCGAGAGGTCTCATGTAGATGTTGAAGAGGGTGGGGCTGAGTGATGATACTTGCAGTACGCCGCAGATGACTTCGGTGGCCTCGGATCGGAACGGGGGAGGCGCACTCTCTGAGTTCTTCTGGTGAGGAATGAGATGATCCACTCCAGTGCCTTCTCTTGGATACCGATGTTGCTAAGGCGTTGAACTAGGGTGCGGTGGCAGACAGTGTTGAATGCTGCAGAGAGGTCCAGGAGGATGAGGGCCGCTGTTTCCCCATTGTCGAGCAGGGCTCGGATGTCGTCGGTGGCTGCGATGAGGGCGGTCTCGGTGCTGTGGTTGGCTCGAAAACCAGACTGCGAGGGGTCGAGGGATCCGTTCGTCTCGAGGAAGGCTGCAAGCTGTCTGTTGACGGTCTTCTTGATGACCTTGGCAGGAAAGGGAGGAGCGAGAAGGGGCGAAAGTTCTTGAGGTCGGTGGGGTCAGCTGTTGGTTTCTTCAATAGGGCTCTGAGCTCGGTGTGCTTCCAGCTCTCCGGGAAGGTGGCGGTGTTGAAGGAGGCGTTGATGATGTCCCGCATTTGGGGTGCGATGATGGAGTCGGCCTTGTTGAAGACGTGGTGGGGGCAGGGGTCGGTCGGAGATCCGGAGTGGATGGTGTTCATCGTGCGGGCTGTGTCTTCGGTGGTCACCGTGGTCCAGGCACGGAGGGTGGTGGTGGAGGGCGTTGGTTCGACGGTTGGGTGCGTTGATGGTGTGCCGAAGCTGTTGTGGATGTCGGCGATCTTGCGGTGGAAGAACGAGGTGAGAGAGTCGCAGAGGTCTTGTGAAGGAGTGATGTCATTGTTGCCGATGTTGGGGTTGGAGAACTCCTTGACAATGTTGAAGAGTTCCTTGCTGTCGTGGGTGTTGTTGTCAAGTCGTTCCTTCAGTGATTTCTTCTTGGTAGTGCGGATAAGTTGGTGGTGCTTGCGGGTGGCGTGTTTGAGGGCGGTCATGTTGTCTGTGGTCTGGTCTAGGAGCCAGGCTTTCTCGAGGGTGCGGCAGTTCTTCTTGGAGTCCTTGAGTTCGTCGGTGAACCAGGAGGCCTTCTTGCTTCTGGGTCTGCTGGTAGGGTTCTTAAGAGGGGCGAGGTCGTCTGCGCAGTCGGACAGACACTTCGTGAGGTTGCGTGCTGCTTCAATGGGGTCCGTTGTGCTGGCGGGTGGGTTCTGACTGAGGGAGGTGGTGAGCTGTTCGGCGGTGATGTTGCTCCAGCTCCTGTGGGGAACCTGTTGCGGGTGGTGGTGGGTCGTGGTTCTTCTGAAGCTGAAGTGGACGCAGCTGTGGTCGGTCCTGTGAAGTCCTGTGGAGTGGCTGAAGGTGATGTGCTTGCTGGATGAGAAGACTGGATCAAGCGTGTGGCCGGTGTAGTGGGTGGGGTGTTGACCAGTTGCTTGAGTCCGAGGTTGGCGAGGTTGTCCAGCAGGGTGGTGGTGTTGCGGTCGTTGTTGTTCTCCAGGTGGAAGTTGAGGTCCCCGAGGAGGATGTAGTCGGCGGAGGAGAGGGCGTGTGGGCTGATGAAGTCCGCGTTGTCTTCGCTGAATTGTGTGCGGGGTCCTGGGGGTCTGTAGATGAGGGTGCCTCTGAGGGTGGTCTTGGGGTTGGTGTGGATCTGGAAGTGAAGGTGTTCGGCCGCCGAGAGGGTGTCGTCGGAGTTGGTCGCGATGCGGATGGTGTTCTTGTGGACGATGGCGATGCCTCCTCCAGTCTGGTTGACGCGGTCCTTCCGGGTAATCTTGTATCCGTCCGGAATGGCGATGGCGATGTCGGGCGCTGAGGAGGCGTTCATCCAGGTTTCTGTCAGGAAGGCGACGTCTGGAGATGTGGTGTCGAGGAGGTTCCAGAGTTCCACGGCGTGTCTGTGGACGGAGCGGGTGTTGAGCAGGATGCACTTCAGGTGGTTACTGCTGGTGCTCGTCTTGGCGGGTGCGGTGCAGGTCCAGATGCAGGAGAAGTTGCAGGCTCGGCACCAGAAGGGTCCGTGGGAGCATCTCGGGGTGGCTCGGTAGCATCCGGAGGTTCGGCCAGTGTTGAGTGCGTTGAGTGTAGCGGCATCGTAGGAGCGGCGGATGGGTTGGCAGCCTCAGGGGCCAGGGGTCCTGGCCCTGGGCGCGGTCCGGGGGCGGACGGGCTTGCCTTTGGCGCACCTTCGGCGCACAATCGGCACGCCCACTGCGCGTGACCGCTGCGCGTGCGTGGTGGCGTCATAAGAAGGGAGCCGGGAGGGAGGGTCCGCTGGGTGGCAGGAGCGGGCTGACCAATCGGCTGGCGGGGGGCTGGGCACAGGGAGGCAGCGGCGGGAAAGCAGGAGGAGGAATGCGGGCGGCTCAGCGGCGGGTGGGTCGCCTGCAGCGGCGGCGAAATCCACAAGGAAGAAGGCGGCAGTAGAGCAGCAGGAGGAGCGTGGGGGCGACCGGGCCTCGGTAAGGCACAGTGGTCGCTCCCGAGTGAGGAGAGGAGTCCTTTTAAGAAGGGAGCAGGGAGGGAGGGTCCGCTGGGTGGCGGGAGCGGGCTGACCAATTGGCTAGCGGGGGGCGGGGCCACAGGGAGGCAGCGGCGGGAAAGCGGGAGGAGGAATGCGGGCGGCTCAGCGGCGGCTGGGTCGCCTGCAGCGGCGGCGAAATCCACAAGGAAGAAGGTGGCAGTAGAGCAGCAGGAGGAGCGTGGGGGCGACCCGGCCTAGGTAAGGCACAGTGGTCGCTCACAACCCACCCTTACTCCTTAAAATACCCCAACACCCTTAAACACTAACCCATCTTAACCCTATAAATATACCCTGTACCCCAAAACCGAAATCTATCCCTAAACCCTAAAAATACCCCATACCCCAAAACCCAAACCTAGCCCTGAACCCTATAAATACCCCTGTACCTCAAAACCCAAAACTACCCCTGAACCCTAAAACTACCCCTGTACCCCAAAACCCAAACCTAGCCCTGAACCCTAATATACTACTGCTCCCCAAAACCCAAACCTACCCCTGAACCCTAAAATACCCCTGTACCTCAAAATCCAAACCTACCCCTGGACCCTAGAAATACCCCTGTACCCCAAAACCCAAACCTAGCCCTGAACCCTAAAAATACCACTGCACCCCAAAACCCAAACCTACCTCTGAACCCTAAAATACCCCTGTACCCAAAAACTCAAACCTAGCCCTGAAACCTTAAAATACCCCTGTACCCCAAAACCCAAACCTACCCCTGAACCCTAAAAATACCTCTGTACCCCAAAACTCAAACCTAGCCCTGAACCCTAAAAATATCCCTGTACCCAAAAACCCAAAACAACCCCTGAACCTTAAAATACCACTGTACCCCAAAATCCAAACCTAGCCCTGAACCCTAAAAATACCCCTGTACCCCACAACCCAAACCTAGCCCTGAACCCTTAAAATGCCCCTGTACCCCAAAACCCAAACCTACCCCTGAACCCTAAAAATACCCCTATACCCCAAAACCCAAACCTAGCCCGGAACCCTAAAAATACCCCTGTACCCCAAAACCTATACCTATCCCTAAACCCTAAATCTACCCCTGTACCCCATAACCCAAAACTATATCTGAACCCTTAAAATACCCAAACACCCCAAAACATATACCTCAGTACCCCAAAACATATACCCCTATACCCATACTTACCTTATCCAAACATTAATAAAAACATGCTTTTACCATTCATGCATTTACAACGAATTTCGTTGTAAATGTATGCGTGGTAAAAGCATATAAAATGTAATGCCATGCGTTATAATGGCATTGCGGAGTCATGGCCACATGTTCTAGAATAGCGAACTATGGAGCTGGGGAGCTACGTTCGAATCTCGGCATCAGCTCAACATCCTGTGATTCCAGGCAAATCGCATTGTCTCCCCGTGCCTACCACAAAGAATGTGTTCTTCTGTAATGTAAATTGTGCTCATGCCATGTTGTCGAGTTCGCGCTATATAATATTGCAAGGAAAAATAAAGTAGGGAAACTCGAGTTCACACACTACTGAACGCGCACTCTTAAGTGCATCAGCAGTGCACTGTGAATCGGAGCGTTACACAGGCCTGTCAAAGATAAGAAATGCTATCAAAACGAAATCCTTCAAAACAATATACTAGCGGTCGGCAGCATTTCATACCCGGACAACGTCGGGACGGGCTGCTAATATATATATATATATATATATATATATATATATATATATATATATATATATATATATATATATATATATATATATATTCACTGAAAAAACCATAGGTTATAGACCATATATAGTTAGGGATTAGCATTTACAAAACCTTATTTTACTCGCATAAAACCATTGAAATTCGCATATATAGTTAGTTGCGCTAACTATATATCGCGCACCCGCAATCCACTGCTGATGATGTCACATATTACATCATTCATGACATGGTCAGTGACATCACTGATGACATCACTGATGACATCTCAAATGACATCACTGATGACATCACTGATGACATCTCAAATGACATCACTGATGACATCAATGATGACATCTTAAATGACATCACTGATGACATCACTGATGACATCTCATTTGACATTACTGATCACATCACTGATGACATCATTCATGTGATTATATGATGAACCTCTTCAGACTCTGATATAACCTTAGATACACTCAGTGTAAACAGACACACACAGACTGTCACTCATCCATGGAGTTACTCACACACCTAGTCAGTCATGCAAAGAATCAATCACTCCTCCATTTCCTCAACTATACAGTTATACACATCTTACTTATTCAAACATATACTAACACATATTTACTCCCTTATACAATCCCTGATACAAGTTCACAATGATCCATACAGCCACTCACACATTCACTGGCTCTTATGCACAGTTATTTATATATGTCAACTCTCACATGTACTGTGTTTTACATATGTACTTACTTTGACATGTAGCACTGAGATATCCATTCACTCACCAATACACTCGTACACAGTCAACCGCCCATGCAGCTGTTTCCACATGCACTTTAGAACCCATAGATCTAGTGAATCAACTGTTCACACATGTATGCACAGAGTCACACACCTCCCAGCCACCCCCACACACACACTCACTCTCCCATACAAATACTTGGACAACCAATCAATAACCCATACAGTTACTCATATAGCTACTGATCAACACATGCAGCAGTTCATAGAACAACAGATATAACGATGCACAAATTAAGATAGTTTAGTCACTAACCCATGCACTCAGTGAGACACATTTAATCACTCTCTCATACAGTCAGTCATGCACCTACTAAATCCTTCATCCAGACACTTATACATCCACTCATTCTTCAATATGTAAGACATATTTTAACTTTACAGAAACAGACAGCCACTGGATGATGTCATCAGTGATGTCACTGACCATGTCATGAATGATGTAATATGTGACATCGTCAGCAGTGGATTGCGGGTGCGCGATATATAGTTAGCGCAACTAACTATATATGCGAATTTCAATGGTTTTATGCGAGTAAAATAAGGTTTTGTAAATGCTAATCCCTAACTATATATGGTCTATAACCTATGGTTTTTTCAGTGAATTTTCAAGGTTTTGTAAATGCTAATTCCTAACTATATATGGTCTATAACCTATGGTTTTTTCAGTGAATTTCAATGGTTTTTTAATAGCAAATATCTATAGCTGTAACATATGTTCTTATTCTAATTCATAAATATATTTTATATATATTTGTATTATATGTTTAAAATTCAATTTATATTATAGTTTAAATAATTTTTTTTTGTTTCGCTGCCGATCCGCGAAATGGTAAACGTTCCGTTAGTGCAAATACCGCGTTAGAAAGGCACATCGCGATGCGTCCCGTAAACGCAACATATCGCGTTACTACGTAATGTCCCTTAAGACGTTCTGCATTAGCGCACCCGGAAGCGTTCTGGAACGCGAACCAAGGCGCGAAACGTAAAGGCTCGGAATCGATCCGAGGCGCAGCGCGGAACGCGGAATGTAAGCATAACAGGTCATGTGACTTGTTTATAAAACTTTTCATTGGTTCATTTTACTTTTAGTTTCCTAATGATGGAACGCTTGAGCATATGACGTAAAATAAACACTTTTCATTGGTTTAGAACATTTTCTTTTCTCAAATGATGAAAGTCCCACCTTCTTTCCTCACTCCGACTTTCATTTTTATGAGAGAAAGACCTGTTTTTGTTTGCTAAGACATGGCATTTGTATTAGCTGCAGCTGGTGGATCTCCACCACCTCCACCACCACCAAAGAAGAAAGGACCGACTAGCCAGGTCATCTTCGACCAGGAAGAAGAAGAAGAAGAGGAAGACGAGGAACAGGAGCAAGGGACAAGTGGCTTTCTGAAAGAAATGCCAAGAACGTCCCGTGTGAAAGTGAATTTTATCTGGCAATTTTTTTCTTTTCCTTCTCATGAAAAGAAAGTTAATGCTAGGTTCGTTACCTGCCTCATCTGCAAAAAAACACTCTCGAGAGGGACCGAAAAAAAATATAGCTATGGTAATCATACCATGCATCGGCACATGGAGACTTGGCACCCTCTTAATTATTCCAAAGCGCAACTTCGAGATTTGGTGGAAAACCCCCGACCGGCAAAAACATCCACCAATGACTTTACAATAAGTGAGTCAGAGGCAAGGGAAACGGTTCCAAATCTGCAAAAGAACTTTGTGCACATGAGATTGACTTGTTTACAGTGTGGAAAATTAATTTCATGCGGAGAAATGAGTATTACTTTAATAAATAGATCATTTGAAAATCATCAATGTCCAAAACGTCCTAGAAAGTGATTTTTTTTTCTTGTTGCTCCTGTTGAGCCCTTTGAAGTGAATCATTTTTGTTTCCCCTTCCTCAAAAAAAATTTAAAACATCAAAAATAATTAAAAAAAGTTCTTTTCAGAACTACCTTCCCTTTTTAAAAAAAATGCTAGAATGTTTAGCACTCTAGCATCCTCTATTTCTTTTGATTCGCTTCCCGGTTAGCGTTCGGGTACGCGAACCGGGAGCGAACTAAAAAAAATATTTTTTTAAAAAAGACGAATAAATAAACAGAGAGTAATGTGAAAAGAAAGACAAATAGAGGGAGTAACACACAGTTACTGTTGAAAGAGGGACTGATAGAAGAAGTGAAAAGAGTAGTATAAGTAAGTAAAAGAAAAAGAAATGAAGGAAGTAGCAAAGACAGGAAACTAAGGGTTAAAGAAAAGAAGCAGTGGAACTAATAAAAGTTAAATCTGATAGACATGTAACGTAAAGAGTACTAAACACTTACCTTTTAATTGTCATTACCGTACTAAATTATCTTTTTTATACTTTTAATCTGTGTAAGAAAGAACAAAAAAATTTAAATTAATAGAAGGTGGTAAAAAAAGTGTGAGCATGAGACAAAATGAATGTTAAATGTTAAATACTTGTAAAGCGCACAGCTGCCCCAGCAAAGAGGCGTCCCAGCGCTGTATACCGCTGGGGAACCCATCCTGGCTTTCCCTGAGAGTTGATCCCTCCTGGGCATCCCCAAGGTGAAGCCAGGCATCCCCGGCGCTGATGGGGCCGTTAGTAGAGATTAAGCAAGCTATTGCCCAGAGTTGCTGAGTGGGACCCATGGTTGGAGTAGGCACCGAGGCGAGAATTATCGAGACCGCTGACCATGGCCCAAGACCCTACCACGTCAGGAATCGAACCCTGGTCCCGGGCTGACCTCTGCTTCCGGGTCTGCCACCTCTAACCAGTGAGCCACACCAATCCATATATATATTAGAAATCACAATTCAAAGTAGAAAATTAATTAAACATATTTAATGGTTTATTTTGCTGTTATCAGAAAATATCAAATTTCACTGAAAACAGTGAGTTGAAGGTATTCATCATATAACAGTGGGGAAAAAAAAACACAATCAAAATGATTGTGTTTAAAAAACCCAAATAATATAACTAAGCAGAAATAAGAACTCCTTCAAAGTAACTTACTTTCTATGACGTCAAAGGATATCCTATGAACAGCTTATACTCTGTTGTGCTGTTACTATTTTCTGCCCGCCACTTTCTGAAAGATAAACTCAATTGTTTTAAGAAAACTGAGACATACAAAGCAATTTGAAACAGCACACTAAATTACAGCAACACCTAGAATCATTATAGTCCAATTACCTACCCTAAATTCTGACTTCAAAAAACAAGTCAAAAGGCAACATTGCTTCATAGTCAATTAGTAATGTTTGCTGAAAGACTAGCCATTTTATAAATTTTAAATAAGCTGTGTAATATCCAGATGTTGTCAAAGGACCATTATATTATATAATAGCTGCAGATGCAAATGTTCTTCCTGAAATCGATGACTATGTAGCCAAAACATTTTTTTTTTTTTTTTTTTTTTGGGGTTCAAACTGCTTTATTGGAGTAAACAGAGTATGGTACACAGCTTGGTCCGCCTACAACCCGGAGGCTGGCAGCAAAAATTATGAACAGTACACAGCCCATAAGCCAGCATCCCGGGGGCCCGGCGGCGTATAGGAGAACATACATGACGCTGGTTCCGCAGCCCGGGGTGTAGGACAAGCAAGGATGAGCAGCAGTTGAACAGGGTTTTTTAGTCGAGAGATGAAATCCCTCTCCTTTGTTTTTTATTATTTTTCCGTCAAACAGGAACCAAACTTCCCAACTCAGGTAACAACTATGAGGCTGTATAAGACTGTGTGAAAGTGCCAATTAAGAGTGGTGTAGCAAGGTGGGTCAGGCAGGCCGCAGCCCATAGGGAAACTGATGTCCAGGACCGCCATCCCAGTGCGGCAGAAGTCTGCAAAGGTGCATCCTATAGAAGCATAAAATATAACGGGGTGTTACTCAGCAGGAGTGTGAAGCGTGCTGTGGATGCAGAAAAAATAGGATATGCATGCCCAAATACGAGGGGGGGGTGGGTCAGGCCAAGAGAGGGCGGCCCAGGTCACTCAGGACGCTGCAGGGGCATGAGAGCGCATGGGGACAAGGAGAGTCAGATGGTGCAGGAGGTATTGATGGGTTGCGATCTGGGAGGGACGTCAGCGCGTTGAGGAGGGGAAGGCACATCACCCGATCGTGCATCGTCATCCTGGCGCGTGAGCAGGTAGTGCATCAGAGGTTCCCAAATATCCCTGGGCCTACAAGAAAGGGGTATCAATTCAGCAAAAGTGGTATGTTGGTCTTGGCAATATGTTAAATCCGTAAGCCAGTCCTTAAACTTGGGCGCCCTTCCCCTGCCCCAGCGACAAGCAACACGTCTCTTGGCTAAGAGCAAGGCGGTGTCAACAAATTTCCTGCATCCTCTAGGCAAGTGCACCGTGTATCCGAGGATGGCGATCAAGGGGTCTGCGGGCACCGCCTCACCCACCATCTCCGCGACAGCCTCCATAACCAGCTGCCAGTAATGAGCAACCTGGGGACAGTCCCATGCCAGGTGTAGGAAATCAGCATGGTCGGCGCGGCAGCGTTCACACCGGTCACTGTCAGCTAACCCGAACCTATATTTCCGAGCCGGAGTATAGTATATCCGCTGAAGGAATTTGTAGTGAATAATTTTCAGTCTGCTGCTAGCAGAGACGCGAGAGGTGAGCGTGCAACAGTATTTCCACTGCTCATCGGTAATGTCGAAGGCAAGTTCAGCAGACCATCGTAGCCGAGCATTGGAGACCTGTTCCGGAGCAGCGTTGCGAATTTGGCGGTAAAGACCAGAGACCAAGTGGGTTCCGTCTTGCGATCCCAACAGGAAATGCAGTGGCGCTAGGGTCTCAGGTTCGTTGGGATAATCAGGCAAGATGTCTCGCATTCCCGCACGCAGCCGAATGTAGTAAAAGAGTTCAAGGGAGGTGTGTTCCTGTGCTTTAAAGAACAGTTCCTTAGTCTTGAAACTACTCTCATGGAACAGGTCACCCCAGCAGGCGATGAGTAGCTTATCACATAATTGATGGAAACCACGTTCCGACAAGAGAGATAGTTGCGGGTGATAAGTAAGTGGTAATTTGGGAGAGTAGGGCATCGGGCATGACAGGTGTCTAGCGATGCGGCGCCACGCATCTAATGTGCAGGAAACTGAGGTATTCGCAGTGGTGATGGATGTCTCAGGACAGTGCAGCAGTCCGTTGAGCGGTATAGGGTGCACGATCCAGTCCTCCACCGCTATGTGCGGCATGAAAGGAGTTGGAGCCATCCAGTGGTAGGCAAAGTGTGCCTGTGCACATTGGTAGTAAGTTTCAAAATTAGGGATGTCAAAGCCTCCCCTATCGTAGGGAAGGGTCAGCGTCGACCATTTTAAGCGGGGGGATCGGCCGCCCCAGAAAAGCCTGCGCAGCTCCGTACGGAGCGTCCTGAAGAAAAAGGCGCCAGGGTAGTAGGGGATATTAAGGAAAAGATATAGGAAGCGAGGTAATATCACCATTTTAATGAGTGAGGCCCTTCCCGCCATGGAGAGTGGTAATGTAATCCACCTGTCCACTGAAGCAGTTAATTTGGTCATGGCCACTCCATAATTGGCACGCAGCGTCTCGTCCCTATCGCGAGATATGCAAATCCCCAAGTATCTAAGATCATCGCTACACCACTCTAGTGGGTAATCGAGAGGGAAGGCATGCACTGCATCCGTGAGGGGGAAAAACTGCGACTTTGCCCAATTGATGTGGACACCCGACACCCCTCCGAACAACATGAATTCTCGAAGCAGGGGATTGAGATGTGTCTCGGGATGTTTAACGTACAGTGTGATATCATCAGCATAGAGGGACACATCTATTTGCCGCTGCAGGCATTGCACTGCCCCCACTCGGTGTAGCTGCCGTAAACGACAGGCGAGTGGTTCGACCGCGATGGCAAATAGTAGGGGAGAGAGCGGGCATCCCTGACGGGTGCCCCTAGTGAGTGCAGTAGGTTGTGACAGGCGGCCATTGATTAGCACCCTCGCCGTGGGGTCCGTATACAAAAGTCGAACCCAAGAGAGAAATAATTTGGGGAAACCCATGCTGGCTAGGACCGAAAACAGATAAGGCCATTCGATCGAGTCGAATGCCTTAGTGGCATCCAGGAACACGGCTGCGACAGGGATGTTGGGGTGAACCGTGCGAAGCAAGGTAAAAAGGGTGCGTAGATTATGGGACGTAGACCTTCCCGCCACGAAGCCAGACTGATCAGGTAGGACAAGCCTGGTCATGAGTAGCGACAGTCGGGTAGCTAAGACTTTGGCTAGTATCTTTACATCGCAGTTTAGGAGGGACAGTGGACGGTACGAATCGCAGGTGGTGGGGTTTTTATCCGGTTTCATAAGGGAGGTGATTGCCACTTCACGCATAGAACGGGGAAGTATCCCATCGGCTAGTGATTCCGTGAAGTCCTCGCTGAGCACTGGTGCCATTATGTCAAGGTAGGTTTTATAAAATTCGGCCGGTAAGCCATCGAGCCCCGGCGCCTTGCCATTTTGAAGGGACATGATGGCCTCACGGACCTCATCCAGCTCGAAAGGAGCCGCAAGAAACTCCCTGTCCCCATCGCTGAGCCAGCACAACGCCACATCGTTAAGGTAGTCAGCATATGAAGTGTTTTCCTCTGCTGTAGAAGTATAAAGTGAAGAGTAGTGTGCTGTGAAGGTGGATAGTATCCCTGCCGGGTCCCTGACAGCAGTGCTGGTGTCATCAATAAGCTCCAGTATAGTGTTGTGCACCCGTGGTGGTCGTGTGATTGCAGCAAGCACCTTTCCGGGCCTATCTCCCTCACAATATTTCCGGGCCACCCAGTGTTTACCCCGATATTTCGCCTCCCTGGCTGCCTCCTCCTCAAACTTTGACAGTGTCTCCCTGAAGGTGGCGTGTAAGTGCGGGTCAGAATGTGTGATCATGCGGTGTTCCAGAGTCCGCAGGTCGCGTTCCAATGCAGAAATGGACTGCAGGATATCACGCAGCACCCCGTGACTTTTAGAGATGCAGAAGCCCCTTATGGTGACCTTAAAAGCCTCCCAGATGTGCTCAACTGACTCTACCGAGCCCTTATTTCTAGGGAAGAAATCTGCTATCTCCTCCCCCAGCTCAGTGCGGAAGACATTGTCCAAAAGCACATCAGGACACAGTCTCCACTGAGGTCTTGGATTGTCCCACCCAGGAATGCTGAATTGCATAGACACAGGGCTGTGATCGGAAAAGGTTCTAGGAAGGTGCTCTACTCTTAACATCTCCGCAGCAGCTTCTCTGTTAACTAGAAAGTAGTCAAGACGCGCCCATGTCCCGGTGTGAGAAGTAAAGTGTGTCCCTTCCCGCCCCTGGGAATGTAGGTGTCTCCAGGCATCCAAGAGTCCACCCTCCTCCATGATTCCCTCCAAGGTCTCCCTGGCCCTGGGCTTGTAGGAGCTGACACCATCCGCCCTATCCATGGGGGGCACCAGCGCGAGATTGAAATCACCGCCCCATATAACATGTCTTGCCCCAACAGCTACAATCTTCCCCCACAATGTGGAAAAAAAGGCAGGAGTATCAACATTCGGTGCATACATAGATACAAATACATAGACATCGCGGCCAATCCTTCCCCACAGTAAAGCATAACGCCCCTCCTTGTCCATCGCCTCTCCAAGATGATGAAAAGGCACTCCGCGGGCAATGAGCACTGCAACCCCCCTGGCATAGGTCGAGTAAGAGGAAAAAACACGGGTACTAGCCCATTTCGTCGCAAAGGTGGCAGCGCCCTGAGCAGGCAGATGCGTCTCCTGCAACATAACAACTTGCACATGATGTCTGTTCAGATAGGCAATTATATTTCTGCATTTCTTAGCATTGTTCAGACCCCTGACATTCCATGATAAGCATGTCAACCTAGCATTTGCAGTCAATACAGCCATGGATACAGCGAGCCCATATGTGAAAGCGACCTAGAAGGCCTAATGTCAGTGCCACAGCCGCCTCGCCCCCACCTAAAGAAACACCAGTTCAGCAGATAAAAATACAGTCTGAGCAACAGAAGCCTCTTAAAATCCAACCTCCCCCCACCCACCCCAGCATCCCAAACATGCCAGCAGCCATGGATCCCACCCTCGCAGTCCCTCCCCAACCCCCCTTTCAACCGCAAAGGCAACATCGAAAAACACAACCAAGTAATGGGGAGCACCCAGTAGGGGTAGAGCATAGAGTGCGCACTGCCACTACCTGGTCCTTAGCTCCAGTACTGTACCACCCTCGGTGGAGACTAAGGCCAAGGGAGTGGTCCTTGGCATACATTACCACTGGGGTGCAGTGTCCATGCAGGTCCATCGTTCTCACATCACTCCAGCTACCAAAGTTCCATACGCTGTTGGAGAGCCAGCAGGCGTGGCCGGCGCCGTGCATATACCATGCAAATATAGTTAATTATCTTGTTGTTCAGGGGGTAGATCAGCATTCTCCAGGTCCTCTGCAGGCACATTTCCGCCTCTGCGCTCTGTTCGAACCGATTTCAAAAAATCCTCGACTTTCTGCGGGTTAGTAAAGAAACGTTGCTTACCCTGATGGGTAACTCGCAGTTTCGCCGGATATAGGAGGGCGTAGTCAATTTGGGCCTCCCGCAACTTTTTCTTTACGGGCAGGAACTTGCGCCTTTCGTCCTGGACCATCGGCGTGAAATCAGGATAGATTGAAAACGTAATCCCATTATACTGCAGTGATCTCTGAGTCTGGGCCGCCCTGAGGGCCGTGTCGCGATCACGATAGTTCAAGAGCCGTGCTATTATAGGCCTAGGAGGTAAGCCAGGCTGGGGCATTGGTGCCAGCGATCTGTGGGCCCTCTCCACTATAAACTGAGGAGAAAAAGCGTCCTCTCCTATGGAACCTTTAAGCAACTTTTCCACGTATAGCTCCATTCTGCCCGTGGCCGTGGATTCCGGCACGTTCGTTATGCGCACGTTGTTGCGGCGGCTTCGTGCCTCCAAATCTTCGTTCTTTGCCGCTATGACACGTAGCAGATTGTCCATCCTGGCCAATTGTGACATATGGGTCGCGGTGGTGTCTGTATTGTCGGAGATCCGCTGCTCCGCAGCCGTGATGCGTTCCTCATGGCGGTCAACCTTGTGCACTAGGGCATCCAACCGAGCCGTGACCCCATCCACTTTTTCCACGACAGTGGCAAAGCCCTGTCGCATCTCTTGGATCAGACTTGTAAGATCCGCCCCGGGGGCCGGGGGCGGGGGGGGGGGGGGTGGATTGCGGAGAAGATGTGCTTGGCCCTGGGTTCATCTGCGTCGATTTAGCGCTCCTGCGAGCGTTGTCGAAGCTCAGTTTAGGCTGGCGGTTCTCAGGTCGCCCCATGGCAACTCCCAACGACAGTCCACAAGCCCGGATGGGCAGTAGCAGGGCAGTTCAATAGGAGTATAGGCCTTGTAGAGAGTGGTCAGTTGGAAGAGGGCAGGTGGACCCAAACGCAGCGTGACCTGGCAGAGTGTAGCAGGAGAGACGCCGTCGAGCTCCGTCAGTTCGCACTCCCCCAGGCCCCAGTGGAGCGCCTGTGAATGTCCTAGCAGAGATGCGTAAACCTCGCAGAGGTCACTGGCGGCGTGGGGCTGATTGAGATAAATCTTAGGCCTCAGGGTCCACGGCAGCTCCAGGTCAGCAGGATCCAGTTCAGCAGGATAGGCAGCGTCGGTCAGAAGTGAGACAGCGCGCTTCACGGGGAGCGCCACACAGGGGGGCAATACAAGGCTTCCACGCAGGGCGGAGACACAGCAAAGTCTCAACCAGACAGGATCAACTGGTGTGGAGACGGCGTAGGGGTCCACAGGCAAGGAGCACGTACCAGCGGTAAGTTCCAGCGCAGTGGGGCAGGCCCCAGACCCTGCAGGTCCGTCAAGTCGCGCCGCACAAGCCAGTAATGTCAGCGAGGCGGGAAGCAGTTCGGGTAGGACGCAGCTCCGTCCGGCATGCGAGGAGCAGCCCCCCCCTAGCACCAACAGTAAGGATCCAGCGGCGATCGGAGGAGGGTGGGGGGGGATTCAGCTCGAGGTGGGTTCACAGTCGTATCCTACCTGCGCGGCGACCGCCGCGCGCCTTCACAGCAGGGTCGCAGGCTGTGGCGATGAGGTGCGGCCTGAAGCCTCGTGGCGATCCCCAGGGTCGCGTGGATGTAGCAGCCGGACCGGCGCCTGCCTCAGTTCCAATGACAGAGTCGGCCAAACTGCAGCCGCTCGTAACTCCGGTTCTGGTGCACGCAGATCCTCCAAATTTGGATCGGGTGTGGAGAACGATGTCAGGATGCAGTATCTGTACGTTTGGGGTGAATCAGCACCCCGTGGCGCAGGATCGATGGAGGATCATGTACCAAGGAGCGGGAGCTGCGTGTTCAGGCAGCCATTCCGTAAGCGCGCCCTCTAGAGCCCCATTATGTAGCCAAAACATTTTTAATTAGACTGGACAACTTATTTTCTTCCAGTTTATGTAGTTGAAATTGTAAAATGACATTTCATCCATAAGTTTCCATAAATAATGTGGACAGCATTGCAGACTTACATTTCCTCTACTCCTTATTTTGATCGGCTACTTGACTTTGCTTATAAAAACAAACAGTTTTCGCTCTGTACTACAATAATCCACAAGGCCATATAGAGTAGGAGCCATTAGAACATCTTGAAATTCCTCTGAACAAATCCCAAGCTTTTTTTCCTAAAATTTTGGTTGTAAGAACACCAGGTAAGAATTTTGAAGGTGGAAAGGCAATCTTTTTTGGAAAGTTAAAACAGAATCATTGCAGAATGACCAGCCGTTTCCAGATTTCAAATAGGCTGTATAATGTCCTGAATTAGTTGAAGGACCATTATGAAATATAATTGCTGTAGTTTTAAAAGTCCTTCCTGATATTGACAACTGCGAAGCCACAAAATTATTAATTAAAGTTGTCAATTTAGTTCCATCAGGCCTACATCGTTGGAACATTAAAATGACATACTGGCCATAACTTCGTAAAATTAACGTGGACAGCATTCCAGACTTACATTGGCTGCACTCCATATTTTGATTGGCTGCCTTTACTAGCTTATTGAAGGATACTGATTTACTGTCAGGCAAAGTTAAATATATAAATCTTTCTGAGTCTACACTATTAGTACTTGATAGCCTACAGTTCTCGCAGTCATGTTGCCATTGATAAGAAAGGCCAAATAGATAATCTACATCTACACCTTCATCTTGCAATACATCAAGCATATACATTCAAAAACTCCTGACAATCCTGCTGAATATTTTCAGAGAATTCTGTTTGACCTGAACATTCGTCTAACAGAAAACGAATTTCAGACACACTTTCTACTGTCGTTTTATCAGCACTACATTTCTCTAACACAGAATTCAACAAACAGCATAAACTTTGTTCTGAATTGATCACAATCTGTTCTTTGAAAGTCTCTAGTGAAAAGAGAACATTAACAACTACATTAGCATAGCAGTTGACACCAGAACTATTTTCAAATTTAAAACCAACAACATTTTCAACAGAATTCATTTTATTCCTGCTTCCACTTCTGGGTTCATCGACTTTTGGTATTTTTGCATCAACCTCCCTACTATTACTGATATTTCTTCGTTTCCGGCCTACCACATGTTTCTGAAACAAAGGATATTGAGGCAAATGTGGCGCATACTCTCTTCTTAACCTATTGTATTCCTTAACACAATCTAGATCCGCACAAATGTTTGTGACATCACAGTCAATCAAGTACAATCCCGATAAAGTTCTGACTCGTGACAATGCTACATAAGCCATACCCTCCTTGAACACAGAACTGCCAATATTCACCAAAGCAGTGTCTACACTTAAACCTTGCGATTTATGGATTGTCACCGCATATGACAAGCAAACAGGAAACTGCTTATGGCGAACATATAAGTCTTTTACAAGCAAAAACCTAGCAGAGCAACGACCAATTAGCTGTACTTCCTCAATGCCATCAAATTTAATTTTTAAAAATTCAATTCCATCTCTACTTCTGTATCTCTCAAAATCAACAACATTACCCATTGATCCATTAACCAGACCTCTTTCAACATGTAAATTCCTTCTCAAAATGATTCGGCAATTTAAGCATACATTCAAAGTCTTTTCAAAACCCGCAGTTTTAGATATAGTCTTCTCTAATGAATCCAATTTAGATTTCAAATTCTCTGACAAAATAATTGTTGCTCCCATATGCTCTATTTTGTCAATAGCTTCAAGTTTTACAATGTCTTGTTTTTCTAAATTCAACATTTTGTTGTTGAAGATGGAACATTCTGCAAGAGTTGGCATCAAACATATTCCAGATTTCTTCTCAGTAATTTTCTGAAAAATATCCTCTGGCAAAACGTCTTTTTCTGGATATAAATTTGACAGTAAGCGTGCATGTAAAGCTTCTTTACCACGCTCAGTCACTTTCCCGATTCTAACATCTTGCACAATATTCTTGTAATCTTCGTCCTTCGCCTGACGCATATTTTCACGCAGCTCTGCATAACTGAAGTTTAACCATATGTTAACGTTGCCAATGCTCCCTAGGCACTTCTTGGTATCTTCATGTGTAAGCAGTTTAAACACTGGTTGTCCTTTCACTGGTGTCAGCTGCAGAAGATCACCAAAAACAATGATGTGTTTGCCACCGAATAACACATCATACTCCGTTTTAAGAACTTCCTGCATTCTCAAATGCACAAAAGCAAGCATGACATTTGAAACCATGCTTACTTCGTCAATGATAAGAAGTTTCATCTTCTTCAGGACTCTAGATACTTCACAACAAGCATCTCCAGATAACTTGTGGTATTGTAATTTGTTATCATGCTCCACTGGCAGCATCAGTAACCGATGCAAAGTAATTCCTTTAATGTTATGAGCTGCCAGTCCAGTTGGAGCGGTCACAACACAAGACAGCGATGATTCAGTCCTTTTCTGCAGATAACATGAAATTTTTTTAATGAGGAAACTTTTTCCAGTTCCTGCTTCTCCACTCACGTACAGTCGGACAGGCTTCAACGACGTACATGAGCACTCTTCCTTCTCATGACTTAGTCCATGATCAATTTGGCTGGTAACTTCGTCATATATTTTCCGCTGCTCAACGTTGAGTTGTCTTTCCAATTCTTCTAAGTTAACTGCATCCTTCTGAGCATGTGCCATGGCTCTTTCCACTTCAATCATGGCAGTGGCAGCTTCATTTTCGATAACTGGTTCTCCTAGTGGATCCTGACTCAATGAAACAGAACTCTGACTGTCCTGAGAACTGTCTCTAGCAATCTCGGCTGCAATTGTTGCTTCCTGCTCAATTTCTGCATTCAACATTTGTAGATATTTGGGAAAAACAGGACATTCTATGGACTCCTTGGCTGCATTGAAGGAGTCTTCGTAACAGATAAAATCCCCAAGCAGTTCCTCTTCTGCACGCCAAGGCTTGAAAAGTTGCAAAAGAGCTAAATAGAAAAACTCTTTTCTTTCGGAAGATTCACAATCCAATTTTCGATGATTTATCAATTGACATTTTTTTTGCTTGACCAGACATCCTTCACTTCCAATTACAGCATACACTCCTTTATCGATATCTTCTTTGATGTTCCTTTTGAAAACGTAATTTTGAAGAACATCATACAGACAAGCATTCTCCAGGTGACTGCTTCGATTTGGATAATATGTATCCAACATGTTGGTCTTCAAAATGTCGGTACTGTTTGGCTCCTTTTCCGCCAAATACTCAATTTCCCGGACAGGTTTTAGAACTCGATTTCGCGTTGCAACAAGACCAAGACTCGCCCAAACGATACTCCTGGATTTGGCATAGAGACTTGCTGAAGACAAGCGGTCAGAACATTCGTAAGCTCCGATTTCTCGATGCGACAACATCTTCAAACTGAAACTGTACAACTTCTTGCTGAGGCTCTTTTCATGGGAAATATCCTCCCACATATCCTTCAATTCTGTCTTTTCTTTTTTGGTGATGTAAGATGTCACATACCGAGCCACAGCCATACAGTTGTCAGCCACAAACTGTATATCCATGTTAGCATTCCACATGGACAAAATCACAGGGTTGTAGTCGTTGATGTACTTGGACTCTTCGTTTCTTTTCAAATTGTATGTGTTTTTGGGTGATTTCCTCGTCACATTATGTCGCAGTGAAGACATCAAACTGTTTACTCTTCCTTTAGAAATCACCGGTCGTGGAAAGTTGAAACGACATTTGGTGTAGAACTTGTCCTTGTTTCTGAATTTACGACGACAGTACTTTCCACAACGATGGCTTTGGAAACGTAGAACTTGTTCTCTTAGGCTTTTCTTCTCCTTTGCGTTTAGAACAGCACACGTAGAATACTGTTCTATGAAACTCATCACTAAGTCATCCGGATCTGTTCCAAATTTAGGTGCATCCTTGATCCATAGAAGCATATGTATATGAGGAGCATCTGTTGCTTGGTACTCCTTTCTCCAGAAAAAATCCAACACCTCTCCAAGAGGTGGATTCTTTTTATTCATGATGAAAGACATCATAGCTTCAAATCTATGATTGAAGTACCTGCATACATTCACTGGATCTAAAGAGCACAGTTCTCCGGGTGTCTTGAATTCAATATTTTCAATGTTTCCATTTGCCTCTCGTAGAAATTCAAGTAAGTCTTCCCAGCTATACTCGGCACAGCTGAGAGTGAGGAACCATGTTGGAGTTCCTAAGTTCCTCAGCATACATCTTAAATCACCATGACGACGGTACCAGTACTCATTAGTACCACGCTGACACGCCATGAGATTAATTAGGTGAGAATCCAAAATACTGTCTTGGACATTGACTTTATCCATAAAGTCCCTTGCCGAGATGTTTCGCATCTGTATACCACTTTTCAAGATGTGGTTCACTGCATATGACAGTCCTGACAGATCGCTTTCAAACAGGAGATGAAACAAATAGGGAATGCATTGTCGAAACCTAGCATCTTCTGCATACAATCGTAAAGTCCAGTATTCTGAAGCAGGAATTTGAACAGGTCGCTCATCATATCGTCCTCCTCGACCTGTGGGAAATAGCTGTGGGAAAGACCGAGCTTCCAAACTTTCCTCCCAAACACTAATGGGACTCCCTTTGGCTTGTTTCATTTGAAACAACTCAATAGCATTCCCCATAGCTTCCTTGGAATGCAAAGGATGAACGCTATAATGTTCATAAATTTCTTCCTTTTTAGAGGCTTCTACTTTTTCAATTTGACCAGGACACAAATCGCTATCCTCTTCCTCACTTACTTCCTCTTCTGCAACATATACATTCTTACAGTACTTATTATTTTTTTTTAAATACAAGGTTGTCTTTTTGACTTTCCTAACATCCACTAAATCTTGCCATATTTTCTTACTCTTTGTCGGAACACCATTAACTATGATAACTAGAGGTTCCTCTTCCACTTTCTCTACTCTAATTGTGTTAATGTTTTTGTTCAAATCTAGAGGCAAATAAACAACTCTTCCCTTTAATCCTCTCTGTAAATCTGATGGAGGCAACTTCCCTGTCTTTGGCTCCATTCTTACAATAGCTGGAAAGGGATGCACACTTTGAATCAAAATAGATTCATAAGTATTTAAATCCTTCAATTCAGAAGGAATCTCTACCAATTCCAGATTATTATGAACCGCCCTAGCAGGCATCTGGTTTTGGTTTAATTTGTTAAAACAATAAGTACACATATGTTGGTCCGCTCCCAAATCAAAACAATTTTCTACCATCAAGTATGTGGCAAAATCCTTCCATTCACTATTGTTTTCCATATCACTTTTTGCATATATATCCACTAACTTAGTCTGATTCTTATAATAAGCCCGTCGACAACACACACAAGTAAAATTAGGCCTCTCACTTGATTTCACCATAAACGTGGAAATATCCTTATGAAACTTATCTGTACTGAAAATCTGTACACTGTCTTCCACATTACCTTCTTCTAGTGATTCAATATCAACATTGTTCTCTTTACCAGCAAAGTAACAGAACTCAATTTCTTGACAAATATTCTTCACATCTACTTCAGAACCATGCAAAAGAGCACTGCTTAATTGTTTAAGCATAATTGCTGGACTCTTAGCATAATACAACATTCTCACTAATTTCCTCACTTTATTATGATGCACTGCTAGCATCCTGAAATGATGAAATACACTCTGGCATACTCTCCTGGAAAGACAAGCCAGTGAATGACCACGCAAACCTGTCACTTGTCTCACTCTGCAAGGATCTAATTCTTGCAACATCTTTATTTTTTGCTTTACACTTTTCTTATGAAATGTCTGTATAAAATCACAAAGCATATTGATGGAATCCTGTCGCACACTGCAAATAGAACTACACTTCCAGGTGTACACTGGTCCCTTAGGACGTCTCCCTAAAACCTCATCACTTAATGCCTCTTCTGCATCTGCAGACACAAGTATTTCTTTTTCAACCGGTTGACCGTCTTTCACCTCATAAGCTCGACCACTGGTGTCAACTGCATGCACCAAATCATTGTCCTGAAAATAACTCTCCTCATTAAAAAATGCCTCACTATTTGAACTATGCATCCATTCTCCTGAGAAAACATCACAAAATTTACTTCGATTTACTTCTCTCTTTCATCTACTATTAGATTTGAAAACATAGATTACCTTGTTTAGTTTCCTAATTCTATTAATTACCAAAATAAATAACTTCGCTTAATTTCGAACGCCCGATCAATAATTTTCTCTACATTTTTCTTTTTCTTATAAAATGCCGCTTTCTGTTGACCTTTCTTGAATTGTTTTAGCAAATTGACAATTACCCTGTTGCGGAACATTCGCCTACGAATGTCCCTAAATACATTTTCCCTTCTACTGCCATGCACAGAGTTATCTTCAGCTGTAGCAGAAACTTTTTTGACGGGCCTTTCCTTTCCATTTAAATTGGCTCTCTTTTTCGGCACTAAAACTTTTTCTGTAGTTATACTTTTGTTTCTACAAATGTTTCTAAGAAATGATTTCGTTCGCTTACCCGAAGTTTTCTTCGTGCGTTGAGATGATTTAAATGTAGAGGACTGCTGCAAAAATGTAGTAATCTGCTGTCTTTGACGTTTCGTAGACTTTCGGATTCTATCTTTAGATGGCATTGTCTAATTTCTCAATAATCTGCAGTTGAATCTGTGGTAAAATATAATAAAAAATGCTATTAACCACTAATACCAAACAGTAAATCAACAGTAAGAATTTGATTCAGCAACGCTATAAAGATGATTCATTAATTTTTTTTTAATTTTACTGTGATAGTGATAGTATTACAGGGCTTTCATGCAAATGACTACCCACCCTGCAAAAAAAAGCCCACATGAAACTTTACACACATTAAATTGTGTACTTACCTGCAATAATCCATATGCCAGTGTTTATGTCCCTCCACCCTGCCCCTCCCCCTCCCCGCATGCCTGCCCCGCCGTAACTCCCTCCTCGACCCGCGGCTGCTGTTTTGCAACATGGTGCTTCTTGTAAATCTCTCCTGCATTACAAAAGTGACGCACCAACAGCACAAAAGAGGCACACAACCATCATAAATCTGTCTCTAAGACTTTAAGGGCCAGATGTAGGTCGGTCGGTAACGACCGAAAAACTGTATTTTCGGCCGTTACCGACCAGATAACAAAATTTGTCATGTAAGGGGCAATATATTACCGAATCGGTAAAATTACCGAATCGGTAATTTTACCGATTCGGTAAAATAAAACATCGATAAATATACCGATTTAAAGCCACCCATATGTAGGTAGGACTCTTCTGGTCATAATTTGAAAACACAGCACAGCTCCTATGTACATACACACCTTATCAGTACTAATACTTTACATTAACTACAATTACAATTGGTAAAAAAATGCAAAATCGCCTTTGAAAGCATAATGCAAACACTTGACGCAAAACATCATTTAAAATATACATGTGGCCTTGGATTTAGGCCCCTACATACCAATTGGCCATTTACCGGTCGGAAACGGCCGAAATCGGCCGTAACCGGTCGGTAAATGGCCTGAAACGACCACCTACATCGGGCCCTAAGTGTGCATGCATTTGATTTCAAACAAAGTTTTTAAACCTTTTATGTAAAACAATAATACACCTACATTCATGCGGAACAGACTTAAGATGCCCTAATACACATCAAAAAGTTTTTTTAAGGAACTTGCACCTTTTTTTCAATAACTTTTAACATGGCTATGTAACTCAAACAATCAAAATGAAAATTTTTCAGGCACACATGGGGGCGTATTTACAAGGGCCTTGCACTACGGGGAAAGTGACTTCAAATGACCAGACACACATGGGGACGTATTCACAAGGTCCTTGAACCCGGGGGAAGTGACTTGAAATTGCTAAGCACACATAGGAGAGTATTTACAATGCCCGTGCAACACTTATGCATCATTTTTTACATATACACCGTAACAATACCAACACAAAAGCATCATATATCTGTTCCGCAAAAGCGACGCATTGCAGGAGTCACATCACAAGTACATAGTTTCTCATACTTTTTTAAAGCATGCCTTTTCCTTAAAAACGATTTTCTGATCATAATTTGAAAACACAGCACAGCTCCTATGTACATACACACCTTGTCAGTACTAATAATTTACATTATCTACAATTACAATTGGTAAAAGAATCCAAAATCACCTTTGAAAGCAGAATGCAAAACACTTGACGCAAAACATCATTTTAAATACACAGCTGACTTTCTTATTTACGCAAAAAAGCATACTAGTCTTTATCTAAAATATATAAATGATAACTCACCTTTACAAATTCTTTTTGAAATTCAAAGCAGACTCAGAAACACACCAATTATTCTTTAGCAGAATTAAAGGTATGCACTCCAGAGGCTGGAACCAACAAAGGCACTGAAACACTGATATTCATCACACATATCTCTCATGTCAGCCAATCAAAACTCTTCCCTCACTATTTTCAAATCAACACCCTTCCCCCCTCTGCCCTTTCTACCTCTTTTCCATAGCAACTACCGCCTGCCAGACCTCTCATGTTCACAAGTTCACACAACAATGTTTCAAATGAACTCTGAACTCTCAGTACACCTGCTAATCCACTGAAATCTTTCATAACATCATTTTTTTATTAACCATTCAAATTACATCTTTCAAAGAACACATCCATGCACCCTAACTCTCTGTTTTCAGCAATGGAAATACACCAATCACTGCTAATGAATCATTTGCACTTAAACTCCACAGTTTTTTTTCATTACAAACTTCACTATTTCAACTGCCATTTCATTCCCACACTTCATCTGACTGCAGCAAAAACTCCTCTAGCCATGTTTTCAGTCTGGATTCTTGGACATAGCTACATCCACTGGGCTCACAGGTATGCTGATAACAGAAATTTACACAACCTCAATTTACAAAATGTGGAAATTAAATGGATTGGCCGAAGAGGATTGAAATGTCACCAATTGATACCATTGGTGAAAACCTTTTTACATTTGCCAAACCCTGACCTCATAATAGTGCACTGTGGCGGAAACGATTTAGGCACTTTGACTGGGGTAGGTCTGGAAATGCTCCTAAAAGACACCTTTGAGCATTTGATGACACTTTTTCCTCAAACTGCCTTGGTATATTCCAATATATGCCAAAGACAAAAATGGAGGTGGTCCAATCAATTTTGTCCACAAATAGAAAAATCGAGGAAGCATGTAAATAAGTCTGTTTCAGCTTACATGAGGGACCATGGAATGGGCTGCATCTACAACAATAACTTGCGTTACTACATGCAAGATATCTACAGAGGAGATGGCGTGCATTTCTCAGATGAGGGGAACAAAGTTTTCATACTAAATTTAAGAATGTGTATTGGTTCCTACTTATAAGTTTCTAGAACATACACAAAACCCAAAAGCTCTTTTCAGAGCTACCTTAACTTAGTGTACTCTTTTGAAATTTCGAATGTACCTTTTTTCACTTATTTTCACCTATATTCGCTTCCCGGTACGCTAACTAGTTCGCATACCGGCAGCTAACCACGCGATAAAAAACAATTTTTTTTAAAGACATATATGAGCCTCCTGAGCCACCCTCAGAAAACTTAGGGAGACAGAATACGTCTAAACTACCCCAATCTACCCATTCTGAACATTATTTACCCTCCATCTTGTATCTCAATTCTACCGAAACACAAAATGGAGGACTCCCGTAACGCTGCAAGTTCGCGTACCGGGAAACACACTGACAAGCACTCGCTCAAAAAAGGTGGGAAAGTAATTTACAGAAAAACAACTGGAGACACTTTCACCAATTAAACATTAGCTCATACTACATACCAATCCCTACCATTTTCACAAATATTGTTGGAATACCATTTAGCCATTTAGCATGTAGAACTCCCTAAAATCCCTGAGGTAAATTACTTCACAAAACATATCAAAAGTGTTGGAAATGACAACCAATTAAAAGATTACTTTCAATTTCTACTAATATATCATGACATTTCATTGGTTATGTACCTGAATATATATATACAAAGAGAGAGAAACACACCCATTTTGACTACTACTTCGTGAAGTGCATAACAACAAAAAAACAACTGATAACTTCAACTTATATTTAAAAGGTAAGATATTATTTATAAAACTGAAGTATGTTCTGTACTGAAAGCTAATTAGAAAAACATTTTCTGACAGTTATATTCTATCACTCTGTAATACTTATAGAAAAAAATAGACTTCTCTGTTTTAGTTATGGCAGGGCCAGTCCTAGGATTTGCGAGGCGCTGGGCTAAAAAGGAACGTGCGCGACGCCCCCTCCAATTTACATAAGTGGCCCCTTGCACGGAGAACATTCACAGACACTGAGGGGGCCCCATTGTCCAGCATTTTGACGCCCCCACAGTTTTAACTTTTACTCCACACGCATTTCTCACACCTTCATAGGTGTGAGAATTGATTGTGGTCTAAAAGTTAAAACTGTGGGTGCGCAAAAATGCTGGACAATGGGGCCCCCTCAGTGTCTGTGAATGTTCTCCTTGCAATTGAAGGAGCGCCTCCTTCTCCCTCCCCTATACCTCCTGACACCATTCATGGGAGGCCCAAGGAGGGGGCCCCCTCCAATGGACCCTAATTGCAGGCGACACCTTTCTGTATGATAGATCTCCAGGAAAACAAAAGGACACATCACCAGTGCGTGGCCCCATGCTGGTGGGCTGAGTGCGAGACCATGAGCGGCAGCCCACGCTGCCCATGCCTAGCGCTGGCCCTGAGTTAAGGATAGAGTTAGACTTCTATAGTATAATTCAGAATTGACTAAGAGTTTATTTGATAATTTTCTTCATATTTCTACTTCTAATTTGATACCATACACTGCCCAAAGAAAAAAACACTATATAAATAACCAAACTGCCAATCTGTACTGAAACCCAACAATGCCCTTTCTGTACTGATATATTTTTTAAAAATTCATTTTTCAGAATTGAAAATGGAAGAACAACAAAACAACATGAAAACTGAAACAGAAACAAAATTGAGACAGAAGTTGACATGGATTTCTACGACGACACAATAAATAATGAACTTGTGCAATGTGTAGATGCAGTAGATTTTCTACTAAAAAATGAAGAAAAAAATGATCACGATTTTTTAGATTTTCTTTTAAATTTTGAAAAACAAAATGAAAAATAAATTTTAATTTCTTAATTCAAAAATTGTTTGACACATTATTTATTTTTATATGTATATTGAAAACTAGTAGCAAATGTATTATAACGTGAAGTCAGACTTAAAATATACTGTGCAACTTTTTGGTGTTACATACTAGCTTTGTTCATAGTTACTTCCTTTCTCCCACTATATAATCCCCAATGTGTATTTAACATCTCTTTATCATCTCTTGCCACCATGTTGTTTCGGCTTTCCAGACAGACTATGGTATGAATTCCATATACCACAATAACTTCTATAACAACAGGCAAGATATTTACAAAGGAGACGGCGTTTATTAAATTATAGACTCTGCATTGGTACCTACATGTAGCTACGTAAATAAAAAAAAACAAAAAAAAAAAAACGAACAATCAATAAACATACAATAAGTTAAAAGTCAATCATTCTTGTTTCCTTATAGTACGCTCCCCAGACCGCTTTCCGGTACGCGAACCGAGCGCACCCCACGAAAAAAACAATTTTTTTTTTTTTTTTTGGGACCCGCGGGGCACTTTAATATCCCCCTCATCAATCCTAGGGGGTCAGAAGGGATCTACCTTGCCCCCTTTCCTTTATTTCCCCCTTCGTTTTGGCCTCCTCTTGTCTCTCGATCCTACCGAGAGACAAAATGGCGGCCGCTACGGACTGTTTAGAATGTTGACAGACACCGGAGAGCCAATCAGCTTCGCTACGCAAAGCTCCGTTACGCGAAAGGTATGCGAACTGGTGCGCTATCCAGGACGCTGTCACAGATATATAAATTTTTTTAAACGTTAATTTCTCAAAATCCACTGGAGCACATATATTGAGACCCAGCAAAGGCACATCGGGCTAACAGTCCCTACAATTTTGCAAAGTTTCGTGCAAATCCATACAGCCGTTCGAGCTAAAAGTGAGGCCAAACGCCCTATGGAAATTAACATGGGAAAAACGTGTTTTGGGACCCCCCTTTTTTCTCGGCCCCCCCTTGACGAAACCCCCCCAAATTTTCAAGGGCTGCTCAGAAACAAAATGTGCCATTTTCCTGACAATTTCAGCCGATTCCGTCCACAAACGCCAAAGTTATTAGACATAGAATTTTCAAAAGTCCCATAGGAAAAAAATCCTAACTATATATACCTACTGGCGACCGCCAGTAGGTAATATATATATATGTATATATATATATATACATAACTTGTGAGGCTGATGAGATGAACTTTTCAAACTCTACGCAGCACATCGCCCCAATTGCAGACACTGAGTTTGTCAGGATAAACCGATTCCTACTTAAGGATTGTAAAGCTTTTAATCACGAACCAGTACCGAACTTACTTAAAGAAAATAATTGTACTCACACAGAGGAGACTACATGTTCCATCACTCATTGCTTGTGGCATGTGATATATATGCGACTGCAGGGACATGTGGGTAATAAAACTCTGAAACCTACCTGTCTGAGTGTCGATGCTGGTCGTTAGCAGCCCATGAAGAAGGGGCCTCTGTGCCTTGAAACGCGTTGGCGTAACTAATGAACATACGGAAATTCCACGCAAACTGCACTTTAGGCCAGATGTCAGGAGCGATGTCGAGTGATTCATCAATGCAACGGGCATTTTGTTTGATGACATATATATATATATATCCATACTAATATAATAAAGAGAGAGCCCAAACCCTTGAGGCGGGTAATCTCAGGAACCACAGCACCAATCACAACTCCCAATACAGCGTTGGAAAGGGCAGGTTCAGCAGAAGGACATAGGCCATGCAGACGCCCACCATACACATTTAAAAGGTAAAAGAACCGTGCCAGCAAAGTAGTCCCTTGTGGGCGTGTCTGCGTTGTGCTGTGGGCGTGTGCTGGGGGCGTGACAAACGCTGGGGGCGTGTGGTACGTTCCGCCCTTCATGCCATGTCTCATACTGTGTGCTAATCCCACTCTGCTCCCTTTAAATACTCCTGCACCCCATAATCATAACCCACCCTTACTCCTTACAATACCCCAACACCCTTAAACACTAACCCATCTTAATCCTATGAATATACCCTGTACCCCAAAACCCAAACCTACCCCTGAACCCTAAAAATACCCCTGTACCCCAAAACCAAAACCTAGCCCCGAACCCTAAAAATACCACTGTACCCCAAAACCTAAACCTACCTCTGAACCCTAAAATACCCCTGTACCCCAAAACCCAAACCTAGCCCTGAACCCTTAAAATACCCCTGTACCCCAAAACCCAAACCTACCCCTGAACCCTAAAAATACCCCTGTACCCCAAAATCCAAACCTAGCCCTGAACCCTAAAAATACCCCTGTACCCCAAAACCCAAACCTAGCCCGAAACCCTAAAAATACCCCTATACCCCAAAACCCATACCTATCCCTAAACCCTAAAACTACCCCTGTACCCCATAACCCAAAACTATATCTGAACCCTTAAAATACCCAAACACCCCAAAACATATACCTCAGTACCCCAAAACATATACCCCTCTACCCATACTTACCGAATCCAAACATTAAAAAAATACATGCTTTTACCATTCATGCATTTACAACGAATTTCGTTGTAAATGTATGCGTGGTAAAAGCATATAGAATGTAATGCCATGCGTTATAATGGCATTGCAGAGTCATGGTACTTTCGTAATGAAACTATGCGGAGTGATGGTATGCAGAAAGAAAGTTGTGGAATAATGGGTGTTTACCCTCCCCGGGAGGTACATTGGTGGCACGGTGGCCCACATCTCCAGCAACATACTCAGATTTTTTCACCACCCATTTGAAAAATGCACAGGTCTCTCTCATTGATGGCCAGCACCGACATACACTTTTAGACACACCTCCCGCCACAAGTTCTAGAATTGCGAACTATGGAGCTGGGGAACTACGTTCGAATCTCGGCATCAGCTCAACATCCTGTGATTCCAGGCAAATCGCTTTGTCTCCCCGTGCCTACCACAAATGAATTTGTTCTTCTGTAATGCAAATTGTGCTCATGCCATGTTGTCGAGTTCGCGCTATATAATATTGCAAGGAAAAATAAAGTAGGGAAACTCGAGTTCACACACTACTGAACGCACACTCTTAAGGGCATCAGCAGTGCACTGTGAATCGGAGCGTTTTACAGGCCTGTCACAGATAAGAAATGCTATCTAAACGAAATCCTACAAAACAATATACATACTACTGGCCGGCAGCAATTCATATCCGGACAACGTCGGGACGGGCTGCTAGTATATATATATATATATACATATACATATACATGTACCCAATCCTGTGTTCGAAAGTCTTTCAGAAAGCAGGCACCGACTCTGTGGGATTCATAATCAAAAGTCTTTATTAACAATAAAGATGCCAGTGTTTGAAACGCGTCAGGCTTCTTGATATTCAGAGTGGGACTCTGCTGCAGAACGCTGTTTGTCCACCAATTAAGGTCTTAACTTCACTGCAAGTCTGGTGTCTTCAACTTGGGCAAAACTTACGTTTGGATTTGGAGCGGCCTGCCGGTCGCGAAGACACCCCCCTGTGGCTCAGTAGGTCAGTTTTCGGTTAAATCCGAAGACAATAGGAGCAGTGGAGTCCGTTTGGTGTGATTGAGATTACAGCAAGTGCAGCGCGTTTGGCCCTCTCTACCCACTTGGGCTTTATTTATAGACAAAATACGAGGTGGTACAGCGACCCTTACAGAAAGAACACGCTGGGTAACTACAAGTACCATCATGCTTTTAGGCACACGCCCACTGGGGCGGGACTTGTATATTTATTAGCTGTTCCCCAGATGGCCTGCTGACACTCGCCGCTTGCCTGTGAACAAGAACACGCCAGTGTTTGAAACTCGTCAGGCTTCTTGATATTCAGAATGGGACTCTGCTGCAGAACGCTGTTTGTCCACCATTAAAGGTCTTAACTTCACTGCTAGTCTGGTGTCTTCAACTTGGGCAAAACTTACATTTGGATATATATATATATATATTTTCCGGTGAAAATCATGGAAAAATTGGTCACCCGCACTCTGTCCGGCTTTGTAGAAGGGAACACCTGGTTGGATGAGATGCAATTTGGTTTTCGCCCAGCGCATGGGACGGAATCTGCGCTGGTGACCGTGCTAGACAACCTGCGGGCGCGAGTCGACAGTGGTCGGGCAGCATTTTTGGTGCTGCTCGACATGTCGGCCGCGTTCGACACGGTCAGTCATCCCACCTTGATCTCTAGGCTGGAAGAATGCGGGGTCAAAGACAGAGCTAGGGATTGGTTAATCTCCTATTTGGACTGCCGTCTGCAACGGGTTTTGCTACCCCCCTTCTGTTCAGAGGAGCGGAGAGTGGGACAAGGTGTACCCCAGGGCTCAGCCATCAGCCCCATACTCTTTAATATCTACCTCCGCCCTCTAGTCCAGCTCATCAAATCTTTTGGTATCTCCGCATTTAATTATGCGGATGATACCCAGCTGGTCTTTTCTTTGGAGGGTCAGGATGCAGTCACATTGGAGACTTTCCACCGGTGCATGCAGGCGACAGCAGAATGGCTCCGTCTGAACTCAATACAGTTCAACGGAACCAAGACGGAGGTTTTACACTGCTCCACAGATCGAGTTCCTCGCGATCTTCCGGCTGATTTTTGGCCTCCGTCCTTTTCAGAGACGGTGTCAGCCGCACAATCTGCGCGCAACCTGGGCGTTATTTTTGGGCCCAACCTGCAGCTAGATCTACATGTAAATAAGACCACCTCCACATGTATGATGCTGATTCGTATGCTGCGTAAGGTCTTACCCCTTCTCCCTGAGCAAGCCAGACCAGAAGTAGTGCGTTGTACCATCCTAAGTCGACTTGACTACTGTAACGCACTGCTTCTGGAGGCCCCGGTAACACTTCTGGGCAAGCTGCAAAGGGTGCAGAACATTGCTGCTAAGCTCTCTCTCTCTCGCCCTTATCATAGTTCTTCTACGGCAGCGCTGCGAGAACTTCATTGGCTGCCGGTCCATCTGCGGGTGCGCTACAAAGCAGCTTGTATTGTGTTCAGGGCTATTCATGGCCTGGGCCCTATTCCTCTGCGGCGAATGTTTGCCTGGTACTGTCCACCTCGAGCCTTACGCTCCTCGTCGTCCAGGCTACTGGTAGTTCCGCGTTTCCAGAGAGTGAGAATGGGTGGCCGCTCGTTCAGAGTAGCGGCGGCCAAACTCTGGAACTCTCTGCCAATATCCTTGAGAAGCCTTGAAGATCTTCTAGCCTTTAGAAAGGCTTTGAAAACCCATCTTTTTCCCAGGATAGGTTGAGCTACTGTTTTTCGCTGGATCATGGGTCAAAGCGCCAGGATGCCCTTGGTGGTGACAGGTTGCGCTATACAAGTATGCTACAATACAATACAATATATATATATATATATATATATATATATATATATATATATATATATATATATATATATATATATATATATAGATATAGATATAGATATATAGATAGATATATAGATATTTATGTTACCTTCTGGTGGTCGCCAGTAGGTAGTTATGGTTAGGACCAAGTTTCCATAGAAAGAACATTTTTTGCTTTGCTTATAATTTTGGCGTTGTTTGATGAATCTTCATGAAATGTGCAAAACAAATTCTTTGTTCATATCAGCTCCTATATCGAAAGTTGGGGGGTGATTGGTCAAGGGGGGGCAGAGACAAAAGGGGGTCCCAAAACGTGTTTTCTCGATGTTAATTTCCGTAGGAAACTTTAGACAAGGCTACAGGTCGAACGGGTGAACGGAAGTACCCCAAATTTGGCAGGGAGAGGGGTCGTGGTCTAGAAAGCAGGATTTGTTTATTTGGTGTAAATCCATTCAGTAGTTTGGGAGAATTATTGAAATTTACAGATATCGATATTTGGGAATTCTGCCATCTGATTGGCTGAGGCGTTAGGAGCACAAGCTTGCTGCTTATTGGTTGCGAGCACTCTGAGTGGTTGAAACTAGGAAGTGTTAGCGGGCATTTTGTGATTCAGTTGAAGCGAGTAAGGCGAAACAAGTAGGAAAGGAGGATAGGAGCACTGTAACCTCTGTGGGGGAATGGGAAGCAAAGTAGTCACTCCTACCCGTCTGAAAGTGCAGTGTTGCTCAGAGTGACATGGTGCTGAGATGATATGGTGCTACACTCGGGTATGAAACCGTGAGCCTAAACCCTGAGCTCATTGCTGTAAACTGATGTGCTCTGGTCTTAGTAGCATACGTGTGCAAGTATTGTTAGTAGGCGTTTATACCATACAGGGAGTGGGAAGGGAACTACTGACCGCTATTGTGCGTTTATACTATACCGGAAGCGGGAAGCGAAGTACTCACGCCTACCGGTGTGAAGAATTGGGGATCAAACCAAGGTGATTGCTGTAAAGGGATGGGCTCTGGACGCTGTAGTATACGTGTTCAAGTAGTGTTAGTAGGCTTTTATACCATACAGGGAGTGGGAAGAGAACTACTGACTGCTACCGTGTGTTAATACTATACCAGAAGCGGGAATGGAAGTTCTCACGCCTACCGGTGTAAAGATTCGGGGGTGAAACCGAGCTGATTGATGTAATGCGATGGGCTCTGGGCCCTGTAGGATACTAGCCGCTGTAGTATAACTGTGTAAGTAGTGTTAGTAGCGTTTATAGTATATAGGGAGTGGGTAGCAAACTACTTTGTCCTACTGGTCTGATGACTGGGGTATTAAACCGTGAGCTCATTGCTCTACAGTGATGTGTTCTGGGCACTGTAGTATACCTGTGGAAGTAGTGTTAGTTTGCGTTTATATAATACAGGGAATGGGATCTGAACTACTCACCCCTACCGGTCTCAAGACTCCTGGATAAAATCATGAGCTCATTGCTGTAAAGTCATGGGCTCTGTGTAGTATTCCATTGTAAGTCATAGTAGAATGTTAGTATGCAATTCTACTAGAATGTAAGTATGTAATGTTAGAATGTAGGGCTGTCATGAGGGGAACCTTGGGGAGTTTGTACACGGTGCTGGAGAAGACGGTTGCCTTGCTGTCTGCTCCTGTTGGTGGGTGTTTAAGGTCTCTTGTTTTCCTGCAATAAATCTACTTATGGGATCCATTGCTGTCAGCCTCTTCACTACATACATTTGGCGATGAGTGGGAGAAGGTTAAAAGAAGGCAGCACTCACCAATATTTCAAACTGTCTTGCGTTGTGCTGAAGACCCGTTTTCTTCGTGTAGCTATTTCTACTCATTCCAGGGTCGTCAGGTCATTGAACTATGTCATCCAACCTCTGGTAGGATTTATATTTTTTGATTTTATGTTTCCTCTGCCTCTTCACTACACTCTGGTCACTGTTCTACACATGTGTAAGTAGTGTTAGTATGCGTTTATACTAACCAATGCATCATGGTCCTAGGGAGCATGACTTCCCAGGCGCAGCTCATACAATGTCCCGGGGTGTGCATCCGCGTGACATTTATGTTTGCTATTAGAGGGTGGGTGCATGGCTTCCACCCTGTGATAGCAAATCCTTGTTTGACTAGTTGAAGCGAGAGGAGGAAAACCTCGCATCGCTTTAACAGAGCGGATCCGGATGGTAAAAAATGAGGAAAAAAAATGAAGCGGAATCTCTCCCGTTCATTTCAATTCAATTCAATTCAATAAACTTTATTCGGAAACATGTAAATCATGTCCATAAAAGTACATACATACAGAAAACATACTAAAAATGTTCAAGACAATCGCAATCACTAAGAAAGAAAATACAGTAGAGTACATATAATAAATCAAATAAGACACTTAAAAAGATTTAGAATAGGTAAAATGTTGTATAAAAAACATTAAAAAGTCATGCTTTTCCTATAACTGATGGCCCTGAGTAAGTAACTAGCTGTATAAAAACAGATGTCAGGATGATGCATGTTAAAAAGTAATTTCATTGCCGCTTTAACAGTTCTGGCTCCGAATTTAATAAATAAAGGTTTTAAAAAGAATTTACGACATTCGCTATACAAGTTGCAAGTAAGTAGAAAGTGCTCTGTGCTTTGTTCTGAAATATTGTCACACCGACATGGACCTATGGGGCGTGTTTTAATCTCAGGGAATGCAACCAATAGATGGGCCGTACCCATCCTCAACCTGGTAAGAACAAACCTATGTTGCCCTTTAGTTACCTGAGTGAGGTATGGATGTAGGCCCACAAATTCATTCAAATGGTTATAACGTACACAGGTAGAAAGCTTCAGATCATCCGTGGCCCGTCTTTCTGCACAATGATTTAAGAAAATTAATTTCAGACTCTTTTTAGAGAGATCCGAAGCAGAACAATGATCTGATGCAACGTCAAACCCAAACACATTAGAAAAGGATTCAATAATGTATTTAATCCAAGGGATTCTGAGAAAATAGTCAAGACGAAGGCAATCCTCAATGATGGTCCTATTAAATGCAACTTCGTCTTTGATCCAAATAGAACGCCACAACATCAAAGGTCTCAATAATAATAAATCATTTAGATGACATAGTCCTGATTCTTTATGAACCAGACTATTAGCAGTAGAAGTCGGGAGACACAATAATTTTTTCAGAAATGTATTCTCTTCTACCTGCAAAGATTCTGCCCTGGATACTCCCCATACCCCTGCTCCGTAGAGGGCAGCAGATAGACACCTGGCTTCGAAAATCTTAAGCATAGCTTTAGGTCTTCTATTACCTAATTTATTTGCAAAGGCGAATATTCCATTTGCACTCCTGGCCATTTTATCACGCACCACCTTATGCTCGGTGTCCCAGAGGCCGTTTTTAGAAAAGTTGACCCCTAGGTAACAAAAGTTTTCCACGCACTGCACCTCTTGACCATCGATGAGATACCTATAGGGCTTTTTAGTTTTGACTTTACTAGCTCCACACTCCATCACATAAGTCTTGCTCTTATTAATGATCAGCTTTCTCTTTTCGATAAAGGCCACAAATTTATCTATCAGAAGCTGTAGGCCCGAGGGGTCCTGGAGAGCAACACAGCGTCGTCCGCATAGAGTAACACGGGGATGGAACTTGTGTTTACTCTAGGGGCGTCCGCTGGTACCTCCTTTAGGATCGAATCAATTTCATTAATAAACAGAGTGAAAAGCAAAGGGGCCAAAACACACCCTTGTCTAATACCTCTCCTGACCCTAAATTTATCTGTGCATTCGCCCGAAGGCCCATAACGGACGCACGAGCTAAGCCTCTCGTATAGACGGGCCAAAAAGTATATAATTTCCCTAGGTGCTCCCATTTCTAGCAATATAGTCCATAATATAGCGTGGTCCACCAGGTCAAAAGCGCTGCTCAGGTCAGCGAAACATAGGTAGAGCGAACCATTTTTAGCTCGGGTGTATTTCCCTATCAGGAGCTCCAGGTTTAAGCATTGTTCAATGCAGCCTCTACCTTTCCTGAACCCGTATTGACAGTCTGTCATTATCTGATTAGACTCAGCCCACTCTTCTAATCGGACGAGGAGTACACGGCTCATAATTTTGACAGACGAATCCAGCAATGAGATTGGCCGGTAGTTTTTAACATTTCCTCGGTCCCCTTTCTTATGAATCGGGACTATTATGGATTCGGACCAGGTGCACGGGAAAGTATAGCGAACAGCAGCATTAAAAACTTTGACCAATACTGGTCCCCAAGTCTCAGGTGCAAATTTGTACATATCGACTGGGACACCGTCGGGTCCCTGGGCCTTACCGCCCTTACTAGCCCTAATACAACTTAGGACCTCCGGCAAGGTGATGTCTAAATCAAGTACTGGCCAAGAGCAACTTGTCGGCAACGTTACCGTATTAGAGTTAAAAATACCGGAGAAGTGCTGTACCCACGACTCCTTACCCACGTTTGAGGTTAACACGGGAAGTTTATCGTCTTTTAAAAAGGGGCTATTTACTACTGCCCAAAAAAGGGTACAATTGTTCGATGCAGCCGCCAGATCCAGCCGCTCCCAAGCTTCCTCGCGTAATTCATTTTTCCTTTGCTTAAGAGCCAGGTTATAATCGGATCTAAGCTTGGCTACGACTGTATTGTCTCTGGGTTTATTGGATAGTGCGTTTTTCAGTAACTTCAATGCCACAGTGCAGGCATTGTTAAACCATCCCCTTGCTTTGTTATTAAAATTTCCAGTCAGCCTAGAAAACTTACCACTAATAAAAACATTGATTTTCGTAAAATGAAAAGTGCAGGCCTCCAGGTTTGGTTTCTCATCGATAATTGATGTAATATCGTTTAAGCAGTGTGAGATAATGCAGTTAGAAGTTACTTCTGCTCTATCTCCAACCCACCTTATCCTGAACCCGTTCGGCCTATGTACCTCAATGTTTATAATAGGGCTGCTATCTGGGATTGTACAAACTTTCCAAAACCTAGTTTCGATAACAAGACAGTTATGGTCACTAACCAAGTAATCAACAACCTTGACATCAGAACTAAAATGGGCTAATTCGGAAGACATGCAAATAAAATCAATTACAGTGTTTGCCCCTCTCCCCACAAAAGTTGGCAAACTATCACCCTTCCCATCCTGTTCAATCTCTAGGATTTCCATATCATAATCTAGTAGGAAGGAGTTCAGAGTATCTCCATAAGTATTATGTTGGAAATGCGTAGCTGGCTCTCCAACACGGTTCAGAATGCCACACAAATTGTGGTTAGAGAGAGGACAAACAGAAATGTTAAAATCTCCAACATATATGAACTCAAAAACTGCATTGGAAACTTTCATCAATTGTTTGATTGCGGTGTCTAAATCTAAAATAACCTTATATCTACTGGCATCAAAAACATTATTATACATATTGATCAACAAAATGTTTTTGTGTGCCTCATCAACTAGCCACAATAATTGGGAGTTATTACCCACAGTGATGTGCTCCTTCACCCTTGTTCGCATTTTCACTGAGGTCAGGATTAACAAACCACCTTTAGCCCTACCTGAGGTAGTAGCCATTGCTGGTAACTCGTAAGCTACAAAGCCATCAAGGCCCTTAAAATTTAGACACCAGGTCTCTTGAAAGCATATGATATCAAATGTTCTAATAAGTTCTAACCACCCCAATACTTCTAATTTAGAGGCTAGTCCTGCAATGTTCCAGCTGGCAATAAGGCGGGATGTTGTTGGCCTCGCTAAGGTATTGCAGGGTAGACCCACATGCTTAGGCTGTATACTAACAGTAGTAGCAGTTATATTTGGGGACTGATGCAAATCAGATCCTACACCCCCTTCAGCAAGCTCATGTCTGACCTCTTGTCAATCGCAATTATTAAGACCAGACAGAGCATCATACCTATTATGTAGTAGCGTTCTTGGTACTAGGGGGAGTGCCCAACGATTACGCATATTCAAGTGATTATCCCACCCTAATGCTGGTGTTTTCGGTAGAGTTACGTTTTGTTGTTCCCCATAGAAGAACTTTAATGTTAGGGGTACCACCGTACCTCTTCTACGCTGGGGTGGGAGAATATGTGTTAGGACATTAGGAAGTACGTCAGGGTGGGCAAACGTTACCACCACACAATCCCCTTTAAATCTTTTGGGGCGATTCCCTATCCAGGGAACACGTTTGGCTGATTTGATATCATGCGCCAGTTGCTGTATCCCACCAGGCGCTAACCTCATGTTACCAGAGAGCCAGTGAAGGGCCTTACTACACAATGAGCTAGATGACTCGGTGACACCGTCATCCGGCAGAGGTACATTCGCTAACACCAGTACGACAGGTGAGGCTTCCTCGATAAACTGCAGGGGGTCTGTTCCATGGACTTGTGCTTGGGGTGCATTACCTATCAATGGACACTCTACTGTAGTTGTAGTATTATGGTTAACTATCGGGGCAGGCATATGCACTACGTTAGTCGTCACACCAGATGGCCCTTCACCAGCTTGATTAGCCCTTGCAGTAGTATCTATTGTTGATAATAGAGTATTAAGACTACCTATTTCCTCAGTTAACTTTGTTTGCACACCCCCAAGTCGTTTTACTTCTGCCTGTAATTTATCTATTTTTGAGATCAGAGGTTTTACAATTTCGAAAAGTTTACCCTCAACAACCTCAAGCAGTTTAGTAAACATATCATCATCTCCTCTGTTTCTTGTAATCCCTTCCCCTACAGCCTTTTGTGGAGCTCTAGAGGGGCCAGGGGATAATATTCTTTTTCTTTTTACTCTTGGCCTTTGTCCGCCCTGTTTCCGTTGGTTCTTCACACAGGCGCGCACCGGCCGTGGTGTATGCTCAGTTAATGGTAGCTCATCCTCCACAGGACCAGATACAGTTTCTGGGTCTGAGTCAATAACGTTGTCAGAGTCTACCTCCAGAGTAACGGGAGATGCTAGCATAATCAGTGGCTGGCTGTCAGTCTCAAACCTTGATGATACGTTTGGCGAGACCCTATTTTCCACCAGCACGAAGGGGCTATCCTCTGCTGACTGAGGCAAAGTAGGGCTTAACCTACGCAAGTCTGGTGACTGGCTTAACCCAAGTGATTCCCTCCTTTGTTCATTTATTTTCTTCACCGTTTGCACAACATAATTATCCATGGTGTTAGTGGGCAGAGCAACAGGTTTCTTTTTTGTCGCCATATCGATGTCACACAGTTCGCAATAAATGCAGCAGCAAGGTCTTACTTGTAGGCGCGTCTCTGGTGGTCCAGGGGGTTGGGCCCTGCCCCTGCCTCCTCGTGCCGATGAGGGCCGTAGAGGGCCCGCCCTTTGCCCGGGCTTCGCCCCGGGCGCTCCCGCGCGCGACTCGCGGGGCGAGAGGCACTCCGCTGTTAAATCGCGCCTCCGGGCGCAGGTGATGACGCTCCAGGTGCGCCGCTTGCCTCCGGGGCACCTGGGAAGTGTAGTCCCGCAAGTGGGAGAGCCTCGCTATCCCGGCCGTTGCCCTCACGGCGCTGAAATGGTGGAAATGGCGCCACAAACCGCCGTTCTCCGCTCGGCGTGCGTCTCTGCTACAAGGTGAGCCCCCACTGAGCGCTCGGCGCTCCGCTGTTAAATCGCGCCTCCGGGCGCAGGTGATGACGCTCCAGGTGCGCCGCTTGCCTCCGGGGCACCTGGGAAGTGTAGTCCCGCAAGTGGGAGAGCCTCGCTATCCCGGCCGTTGCCCTCACGGCGCTGAAATGGTGGAAATGGCGCCACAAACCGCCGTTCTCCGCTCGGCGTGCGTCTCTGCTACAAGGTGAGCCCCCACTGAGCGCTCGGCGCTCCGCTGTTAAATCGCGCCTCCGGGCGCAGGTGATGACGCTCCAGGTGCGCCGCTTGCCTCCGGGGCACCTGGGAAGTGTAGTCCCGCAAGTGGGAGAGCCTCGCTATCCCGGCCGTTGCCCTCACGGCGCTGAAATGGTGGAAATGGCGCCACAAACCGCCGTTCTCCGCTCGGCGTGCGTCTCTGCTACAAGGTGAGCCCCCACTGAGCGCTCGGCGCTCCGCTGTTAAATCGCGCCTCCGGGCGCAGGTGATGACGCTCCAGGTGCGCCGCTTGCCTCCGGGGCACCTGGGAAGTGTAGTCCCGCAAGTGGGAGAGCCTCGCTATCCCGGCCGTTGCCCTCACGGCGCTGAAATGGTGGAAATGGCGCCACAAACCGCCGTTCTCCGCTCGGCGTGCGTGCGTCTCTGCTACATTTAAACGAGGCCCTGGAGGGTAATGTTCCATGACCAATCCTATTATTATATTGCGGGGTCTCTGTAGGACTGGGGATGTCACATGTAAATTAGGTGCGGGAGAGCACAGAGACGTTTTGCAGCCTAGGGAATCGCCACCTTCCCGGGTATTGTTTACTAATTGTTCGGGGGCTTGGAGGCCAACTGAAGTCCGTGGATCGCCACCCTCCGGGGCTTTAATTAAATATGCAGGGTGGGCCACGGCAGTCCCTGATGCCTCGGTGGTCCTAGGCAGTGCCTTATATTGGTTCTGTAATCACACAGGCAGTACTCATGGTGTTATAAAGTGATACACTCATAAACCCTTGCAGTTGTAGAATTACCCAGGCTTCATTTGTGTAATAGTTTGATGGTTTATATTTGGTAGGTGCACCGCAAAATTACAAATGTTTGCCCTCATAACCTCCTATAAACAGACGATTTTCGCAACAAACTACAGACAAATGTTGTCAGAAAAAGAAGACCTATACAAGCAGGGCTTGATTCACAGAACTAACGTAAGACAAAATTCTAAACGTATTACCATTTTGGTATTCACAGAAGGCACTTGCTCATTTTGGTATTTACAGAATGCACTTACTCATTTCGGTATTCACAGAAGTTAGGAGTCCTAACTTTAAGACTCCTAAATGCCTTCTGTGAATACCGAAAGTCTTAAAATTAGGATTTGTCTCAGTTTAGTAGTAGGCCTACAGTATGGTCCAGCAGGTTCTTAAAATGAGACTGGCATGTGACTGAATGAGGTCAGAGATCACATCATTACGTTTAGTAACATCGCTTGTTCGCACCTGCGCACCCAGGCTGATGCACCCCACCCCTCCCGCAGCACTGCACTGACTCAATACGTGTCTGTAGGGCAGCGCTGCCCACTGGTTGAGGCCTACAGTACGTTCGAGCAGGTCCTTAAAATGAGACAGAGATGTGACTGAATGAGGTCAGAGATCACATCATTACGCACGGCAACATGGCTTGTTTGCACCTGCGCACTCAGGCTGATGCACCCCACCTCTCCCGCAGCACTGTGCTCAACACGTGTCTGTAGGGCAGTGCTTCCTGCTGGCCCAGGCCTACAGTACCGTCCAGCAAGTCTTTAAAATGAGACAGAGATGTGACTAAATGAGGTCAGATATCACATCATCACGCAGGGCAACTTCGCTTGTTCTCACATGCGCACTCAGGCTGATGCAGTCCACCCCTCCCGCAGCACCGCGCTCAATTGGAGCCGCTGTGCACCTAGGCCCCACTGCTCACCTCCTGTCATTGTTGTGTGTGCAAACACAACCGGAAGCAGTGTTCACAATTCAGTTGCACTGTTGATTGCAGGATGGTGTACACCTTATGGATCCCTTTGGAAACACAACGGGCAGTAGGGTTCACAATTTAGAGCCAGTCTTCATTGACAGGGTGGTGTACATCTCATGGATCCCTTTTTTTTGTGCATTGTGATATGTGAATGCGGCCATATCACCTGAGACAGTGTGGAAGAACTGGGACAGATGGCATTGCCGTTATCCTATTTATACGGACACAAAGTGGACTGGGCTTGTGTACGCCAGGCCAGCGTAGGGGTGTGAATAATTGATTCAGGGATCTTGGCGTTGTTCGGTTCCAGCCTAGCCAGGAAGTGTACTTATGTGTGTTTCTTTTGCAGTTTTGACGTTGCAGAATGCGCAATTTACATGAATGTAGCTTGTATCGGAGGGCGGCAACTATCACTAATGAGATGCTGTTCAAAAAGATTGAATGGCGAAAATCGCATGTCGTTGCCACAGGTTGTGGATATGCGCAGACACGTATGTCAATGGTGTACGGTATTATTGAAAGTTTTGATATCGCGAAGCGTACACATGTGAATGTGCTCGGGTGTAGGGAGGATCAGCAGTGAGGCTATGTCATACACAGTGATAATGCTCATTACAGTCAAGCAATGTATGTTAAACCTGAATCTGAAAGTCTCACATATGACACACTACTATATTGGTAAAGCCTGACAACAGAGCGTACAGCAATACAAATCTGCACATTAATGTTTACTGTTTGTCACATGTGATCTAGGATGTGCACTCTGCCCTTGGCTGATGATACTTCTTAGAGCCACCAATACCCAGGCCGAAAGGCAGCACAATAATGTGCACACATACACACCAGGGGCATCATAGGTTTTACAGATATTATAGTTAGGAAATAGCATTTAAAAAACCTTAGACATTCACTAAAGAAAACATAGGTTTCAGGGATGTTATAGTTAGTTGAACATTTCACTCATATAAAACCAGAGAAATTCGCCTGTATAGTTAGTTGAGCTAACTATAACTTGTGCGCCCGCAATGCACTGGTGATGACGTCACATTATACATCACTCATGACATGGTCAGTGACATCACTGATTACATCTTCATTTTGACATCACTGATGACATCATCCACGTGAAAATCTGATGCACATACTGATGCCCTAATATAAACTTTGATACATGCACTCTAAAATACAGACTACTATTTTTGAAACCATACACACAACAATGCCAGATACTACATACCACCCACTAACTCCTAGGTCTATACACACATCCAGTCACTTATACATGCAGTTACTCATATACATACAGTAACACTCCACCACTCATCCATAGAGTTACTCACACACCTAGTCAGTCATGCAAAGAATCAATCACACACCAATTTACTCATGTATACAGTTATACACACAAACTCTGTTATTTATACACACACCACATCACTTATTTATGCAGATACAAACACATACTTACTGTCTTATACAATCACTGATACAAGCAGACACTCATTTATACACCCACTCTTCAAATAACTTACTCTCATGTACAGTCATTTATATATTCCAACACTCACATATACTGTCTTAAAACATATGTAGTTACTCGCACATATACCACTGAGACATTCATTCACTCACCAACACACCCATACACACACTAACTCACCCATACAGCCCTTCCCAGATGCACTTTTGAATGCAAACAACCAGTGAATCACCCACTGAGACATCTATGCACAGAGTCACACACACACAGACACTCAGGCACCCTTACAGGTACTCAGACAACAAATCAATAACCCATATAGACACTCATGTAGCTACTCACCAACCCATGCAGCTGCCCACATGCCAACTAAGAGACTAATCCAGACTTTCACACAGTTTAGTTACTAACCCATGCATTCAGTAAGACATGGTCAATCACTCACTTATACAGTGAGTCACGCGCCTACTAAATAATCCATTCAGGCACTTGTAAATCCACTCATTCTTCAATACACCTTGGCATAGATATATATGAAAAATATTTAAACTTACCAGAAACACAGATTCACTGGATGATGTCATCAGTGAAGTCACCAGTGATGTCATTTGAGATGTTGTCAGTGATGTTATCAGTGATGTCACTGACCATGTCATGAGTGATGTAATATGTGACGTCATCACCAGTGCATTGCGGGCATGCGAGTTATAGTTAGCTCAACTAACTATAACAGGCATATTTCTCTGGTTTTAAATGAGTCAAATGTTCAACTAACTATACCGTCCCTAAAACCTATGTTTTTTTGTGAATTTCTAAGGTTTTTAAATGCTAATTCCTAACTATAACTTCTGTAAAACCTATGTTTTTTTTCAGTGAATATATATATATATATATATATATATATATATATATATATATATATATATATATATATATATATATATATATATTCACTGAAAAAACCATAGGTTATAGACCATATATAGTTAGGAATTCGCATTTACAAAACCTTATTTTACTCACACAAAACCATTGAAATTCCATATATAGTTAGTTGCACTAACTATATATCGCGCACCCGCAATCCACTGCTGATGATGTCACATATTACATGATTCATGACATGGTCAGTGACATCACTGATGACATCACTGATGACATCTCAAATGACATCACTGATGACATCTCAAATGACATCACTGATGACATCACTGATGACATCTCATTTGACATTACTGATCACATCACTGATGATATCAATCATGTGATAATACGATGAACCTCTTCAGACTCTAATATAACCTTAGATACAATCAGTGTAAACAGACACTCACAGACTGTCACTCATCCATGGAGTTACTCACACACCTAGTCAGTCATGCAAAGAATCAATCACACCTCCATTTCCTCAACTATACAGTTATACAAACTTTACTTATTCAAACATATACTAACACATATTTACTCTCTTATACAATCCCTGATACAAGTTCACAATGATCCATACAGCCACTCACACATTCACTGGCTCTTATGCACAGTTATTTATATATGTCAACTCTCACATGTACTGTGTTTTACATATGTACTTACTTTGACATGTAGCACTGAGATATCAATTCACTCACCAATACACTCATGCACACAGTCAACCGCCCATACAGCTGTTTCCACATGCACTTTTGAAACCATACATCTAGTGAATCAACTGCTCACACATCTATGCACAGAGTCATACACCTCCCAGCCACCCACACACACACTCAGTCTCCCATACAAATACTTGGGCAACCAATCAATAACCCATATAGTTACTCATATAGCTACTTATCAACACATGCGACAGTTTACAGAACAGACACAATGATGCACAAATTAAGACAGTTTAGTCACTAACCCATGCACTCAGTGAGACACATTTAATCACTCACTCATACAGTCAGTCATGCACCTACTAAATCCTTCATCCAGACACTTATACATCCACTCATTCTTCAATATGTAAGACATATTTTAACTTTACAGAAACATACAGTCACTGGATGTTGTCATCAGTGATGTCATCAGTGATGTCATTTGAGATGTCATCAGTGATGTCATCAGTGATGTCACTGACCATGTCATGAATGATGTAATATGTGACATCATCAGCAGTGGATTGCGCGATATATAGTTAGTGCAACTAACTATATATGGAATTTCAATGGTTTTGTGTGAGTAAAATAAGGTTTTGTAAATGCGAATTCCTAACTATATATGGTCTATAACCTTTTTTTTTTTTTTTTTTAAACATTTTTATTTAAAGGTGGCACAAGCAATTGAAGCACATACAGAATATACATTAGTCCACTCTTCAAGCTTAAAACTACAAGCATATAAAACGATATGTCAACTTTACTATACCCCTTTACAAATAAGTAAATGGGCCCCCAACAACGCTTTCAGTGATCGTACTAAATGCCCAAAGTGCCATACTCAAGCTGCCGATTTAGAACATATGCTAGTTCTTTGTCCTGTTCTTGCTCCCTTTTGGGACAACATAGAAAATATTCTGAGATCGAAACATCTAATTGAGCTTACATTATCATCAGATATGATTCTCTTAGGCCTGCAACTTAACACTTTATTATTTCAAGATCTAATTTTTATTTTATTAGCATGCGCAAGGCTGGTTATAGCCCGAGCATGGATAGTGGAACAACCACCTCATGCAAACGAATGGTGGTGTTTGGTGACAGAGATTCACCACATGGAACTACTGGTAGCCAGGAAAAGAGGTGCAAAAGCATTGGCCAAAATAGATAGAATATGGGGCTGCTTGTTCCCTAACTGTGAATTGAATTAATGCGTAACTAAGCCCTGTTCTATCTTATTACTTCGCAATTCTTTTTACTTATTCTATTCTTGTTTCTTATTTTCATCTTTACTTTTTTTTTTTTTTGTTGTTTTCTTTTTGCTTCAATTGCTTCTTGTAATATTCACATAGATGATAGAAGTTTTGTTATATGGTCTATAACCTATGGTTTTTTCAGTGAATTTTCAAGGTTTTGTAAATGCTAATTCCTAACTATATATGGTCTATAACCTATGGTTTTTTCAGTGAATTTTCAAGGTTTTGTAAATGCTAATTCCTAACTATATATGGTCTATAGCCTATGGTTTTTTCAGTGAATATATATATATATATACATACATATATAAACATATATCATCTGTATATCTATATAAATACAAACATAAATGCATGCATACATATACTTATATGCATACAGATGCATGTTATTTACATGAAAGTTGAAAAAACACAAATAAAAGCAAAGCTAAAAAGCCACCTCATTACAAACAGAATGGCTTTAACTTAAACGAGGGCGAGATCTATTGCATTTTCAATGCTTGTTTACTTTGGTTCCATCAAGAAGGCATTCAGATGTGTCACACATTTGCCATGAATTCTGAATGTTAGCACTCTAGTTGCACATTAGATCACTGTAGTAAAGCTACTGCTCACCAGGGACGTCTGCTGCTGGTATTCAAAGTGCATGTTTCAGTCTGCATGTCAGAATTTTTTCAATGAAATAGAAGAGGATTTGAGAAGTCACTCAAAATGATCCCTAATTTTTCTTTCTGAAGCACTAATCATACTTTCTATGGCAAAATTAACCCCCTCATGTTGTTCCTTTTTAAATTGAGTGTTTTCAGACTTACCACTTCATTTCAATCAAGATGGCTTCTGGTGTGCCATACTTTTGTCATAAGTAAGACTGTTAGCGCTCTAGTTGTTCTTTAGAACACTCTGGGACATTCTGTCATTGGGCTATACTTGGGGTACATCTGGGTGATATTTGGGCTACATTTAGGCTCTTTTGTCTCTGGTGGCCATCTTGGGAGACTGTATGTCAGAATTTTTTAATGAAATTGAAGAGGGTTTGAGAAGTCACTCAAAATGTGCCCTAATTTTTCTTTCTGCAGCACTAATAATACCTTCTATTGCATAATATACCCCCTCATTTTGTTCCTTTTTAAATTAAATGTTTTAAGAGTTACCACTTTATTCCCATCACAATGGCTCCAGGTGTGCTATACCTTTGTAATAAGTCGGACTGTTAGCGCTCTAGTTGTTCTTTAGAACACTCTGGGACATTCTGTCATTGGGCTATATTTGGGCTACATCTGGGTGATATTTGGGCTACATTTGGGCTCTATTGTCTCTGGTGGCCATTTTGGGAGACTGCTTGTCAGAATGTTTTAATGAAATAGAAAAGGATTTGAGAAGTCACTCAAAATGTGCCCTAATTTTTCATTCTGCAGCACTAATCATACTTTCTATGGCAAAATATACCCCCTCATGTTGTTTCTTTTTAAATTAAATGTTTTAAGAGTTACCACTTTATTCCAATCAAGATGGCTTCAGGTGTGCCATACCTTTGTAATAAGTAGGACTGTTAGCGCTCTAGTTGTTCTTTAGAACACTCTAGGAGGCTGCAGTAGAACACAAAGGAATCAACTGACAGTCTCTGTCCTTGTTGGATGTACATGTTTTACTGAGAATGTCAGACTTCATTTTCACATGACTGAGAAAGATAATGTGAATTTACAGAAAATATGCTTTCAGTTTAGCTTATAGATCCCCTTCCAAACCACTGTGGGAAAATCATGAGATATTAGTTTTCTTTCAAACAATATTCATGATATCACAGCAGAAGGTTTTTTCACATGGTAAAATCACCTTAGAACCCACCACAATTCCTAAAACGAGTATGGTACCATCAACAAATGATTTATAATGTAACTAAAGTCCTAAAACCCTCTATTAACTACAATGCTTTTTAATGAGGTGCTATCATGTATATTGGTCCCAAGATGGCTGCCAACACTTCTTGGATGAAGTGCTGACAGCCAATCAGATCAGATGTGTGGTTAGGCTCCGCCCAGATATATATCTTTCTTTGAACCTAAATTACTCAAAATCCACTGGAGCACATATATTGAGACCTAGCAAAGGCACATCGGGCTAACAGTCCCTACAATTTTGCCAAGTTTCGTGCAAATCCATTCAGCGGTTCGAGCTAAAAGTGAGGCCAACCGCCCTATGGAAATTAACATGGGAAAAACGTGTTTTGGGACCCCCCTTTTTTCTCGGCCCCCCCTTGATGAAACCCCCCAAAATTGTCAGGGGCTGCTCAGAAACAAAATGTTCCATTTTCCTGAAAATTGCAGCCAATTCCGTCCACAAACGCCAAAGTTATTAGACATAGAATTTTCAAAAATCCCATAGAGAAAAAATCCTAACTATATATACCTACTGGCGACCGCCAGTAGGTAATATATATATATATATATATATATATATATATATATATATATATATATATATATATATATATATATATATATATATATAAAATATCTGTCTCACCCCCCTTTTTCCTCCCATCTCTCACAAAGCATGAGCATTATTTTCAGTGGGGGTTGGGGGGAGGGGGTCAGGGATAATTTAGGAACAGGAACATCCCTGATTTGCTCAAACAGGGTAAGATATCATTATAGGAATTTTAAGACCATGCTGGAAAGGAGGATTTATTTTCCAGTTTTAATTTTTAATTTTTTAATTATGTATTGTTTGGCCTATTTAAATATATAATTAAATGAATGTATTTAACTAACGGTATATCGCAACCAATGTGCAACACTGCGGCATGATGATTTGGAAAGTTACATTTACGAATGTATGTGAATTGAATATTATTGATTTGAATCACTTATATGGTATTGCAATTTAAACTTTTCTACAATTTAAGTGATGTTGATTGCTGCAATAGTGGTTATGATTAATGAGCTTATTGTAAGAGGCTGGCTTAGTATATGGTGCCACATACGTAAGTGAGCACACAGCACAAATTGCAAATAACCATTATGGTGATTTTAGTGGTCTTAGACAACCTTAGAAATCTCTCTATGTGGTAGCTGTGGAGAGCAGCCTTCAGGCTTAGCCCAGGAGGTGTGTACACAGCTTGTTTTACCAGTATGTAATCCTATGGTGTAGGTTACGTGAAAAAGAACAACACAGTGTAATTATGAAAATATGTATTTATTATAAACCCTCACTAATACATTGCAATATCTCTAACTGAGATATAACCACAATATTTTGGAAATAGAACACTTAAGCTGCACAAATACACAGTGGTCTTCAGGGGAGACCAAACCATAATCTAAAATAGTGGAATGTACTCCACAATCTAAGTCAAGAATGGACCCAGAAGACATAAAAGAGGTGGGGACCCAAGTAACCACCCTAGGTAAGTATCTAGGAACCCCACGGAGGTTGAGTGCAGAGTGGGAACATGACTGCATACTCAATTCAAGTCAATGGGTAAGTTGCGTTGCAATTTTCAAGAAGAAGGACCCTTCCCATAGAACCCTGAAGAAACTCCATGGAAGATGGAAGGTTGGAAAGTCACTCCACCTGTGGATACCCACTGTGTATATTATAAAGAAGATGCAAAATATAATAGGGTGAAAAGCATAGAACACTTAATAGAATGGTTCCATAAAGGAACTTCCCTAATCTAAATAAAGTGTCAAGCAAAAGTAAGAAGGTGACAGTATCAGTTGAACCAAGTTAAGGTTCAGAGATATATGTGCAGATGTTCAAGCATAAGGTTCTTGAGATCAAAAGAGAGAGCAAGGGATATTTTTCACTGAGAAGTGAAAAAAGAGATAACTCCTATTCCCCTGACAGGAATATTTATGAAAACAATGGGAGGAGTATCCCCTACGTAGAGTTTTGAAAAAACTTTCGGAGGGTGAACTTCTTGGCAAAAAAAGGAAAAATTCAACCTTTTGTTTTAAAACCCCTCACTCACCAACCTAGTGGTGACTTGCTTCATCATCGGGGTCCACCCTGGTGACCTAGCGTCACCAGGATGTGCTTCGACACCTGTGTTACAGTGGAGCGGGTTGTGACTGTAAGTGCAAAAAAATGTGTTAAAAATTGTCCTGGTTTAACTTAAAATTTAATTTTATTTTAAAGTAACAGAACAATGTTAAAAAATCGGTGGCGAGATACTGGTAGGTGAGTTACGACCAATGTATCTCTATATGTGTTTGTGTAGCTTGGTCAACATGTTTCTACCAATAGGGCAATTGCCCGGTATTCCTCAGGACCAAAAACCAGGTGGACGGGAGGTGTGGGCCCCCTAAAAGGCGCACCCTACCCTGATCCCCTGTTTACCTACTGGAAGAATGGCCAGTGGTTAGTGAGCTCAATCAAGGTGATGAGAGCCGTCAGAAAAAGTTAAAAAGCAAAAGAGACCTGTGGAAAAAGTAAAAATAAACTGTTTTCAGTTAAGTTCTTAATTACTCTCCTGTTACGTCGTGAAGTGTCTCTGTGCTGTGACTTTTCATGCCAAAGGGAAATGCCCTCCGAGTGCTAAAGTATCGTGTTCAATACGTGTAGCTGGAAAAGGGGGGTGTTATCGGGACACACACACTTATCAATAGGTGCGTGTGTTTTTCATGCAATATTCTTTATCGCCTTCATGTCTGCTTACAAGCATGCGTTTCTTTTCGAATACATGCATCAATGTTTCATCTTTCGTGTCATCCATCTAATATCCATATTTGTGCGCAGTGAATATCATTGTGCACCTCAGATAATTGTGGGTGATTAAGGCGCTTTATCGTTTGTGCTTTAGCTTTCAGTAGCGCCAATTAACAGACTGTAACATACAGGACATACACACATTAAACATATAAGAGTACACACAAATTTCATGTTTCGAAATGGGGGCTTACTTGTTTCTAGCCTCTATAGTGCTTCAACGGGCAGGGGGTAGGGTCTTCAAACCGACATAACATAATCTGAAATGGCGCGAAAGTTTTGGTGAGTAATACACATTTCTAGCGTGCACCGAGCGTTACGCCCGGCATGCATCAATGCGTGCTCTGGTTGTGGGCTCCGGTTCTCTGGGTGGGAAAAAGGGGGTTTTTTACTTACAGTTTGTGGAAGAAGGTAATGGCCATTAACCTACTGCTATCCTCCTCTGCTCGGCTAGTGTTGCTGTGTGGGAGTTCTCTCATTAAATGTTGTTTTCCTTCCGGAATGGGCGTGGTTCCGTCCGCCGGAGGGGGAGGAGTTACTCGGCAGAATCGGAACGTGATGACGGTTGCTACGTGTATGTAGTAAACAAACAGCGTGCCATGACTAGTCGGCATTAGTGTAAAACAAAGTAGATTTACAGAGGCCGGCTGGTGGTTAAACATCAGCAAGTGGTTGAAGATTGTGGTAGGGGTATGGGTGACAGAGAGGGATTAAATTTACCTGTCATGACGGGAGTAGCTTCCCGGTGGGTGGAAGAGGTAACGTACAAGGTGGGTTTGCACATTAAGAAGAGGATGTTATTATGGGAACACATTATGCTGATGGTGGATGATCTATGTTGTTAATGTAAATCAAATGCAGGCAATCCAGGGTAGGATCGTCAGACAGGGGGGTCGTGGTACATTAACCCAAAATATGGCAGATCATTTAAGTACATTAGCCCATGGGATATTATCATTGAGCCCTATCTTATGCGTGGAAAGTCTGTAAATCCACCTTTGTTCTTTCTCATAAAGGCGTGACTGTATGTTGGGGCCTGATTGAATTTGTTCAATCACAGTCCACCTCATATCATTGGGGGTGTGATGCATGGTAAGAAAATGATCTGTGAGTCTTGTGTTATTTTTCTTGCACCTGATTGTGCTGCGGTGTTCCGATATACGTTGCTTTACTTTGCGGGTGGTCATTCCAATATATGGTTTTTCACAGGAGCATTTGATCAAGTAAACAACGTTCTGACTGTTACAATTCGTGTGTGATCTCTGTTCCCAAGTTTTCCCTTCCTCAAGGTTCAGTGTCTTTGTGTTGGTAGTTAAGTGGCAGACACTGCAATCCCCACATCTTGAATGTCCCGTTACTGGAGGGAGACCCCATATTTCCGTGATGGTTGGGTTGGAAGTGGTCAAGGTCTGCTTAGGTCTAGTGTTCACCAGAGTGTCTTTCAGACTGCGTGCCTTTTTATAGGAGAACAGAGGTTTTTCCCATTTGTAGTTGCCCGTGTGGAGTATGGACCAGTGCTTCTTTATGCTCTTGCTCACCTGGTTGGACACCGCATTATACGTCGTGACGCATGTTAGTGGAATGTCTCCATCGTTTTTAGTTGTGTCTTCCAGTAGGGCTTGTCGGGGTTGGTTCCGTGCTCTCTTCTGACATTTGTTTGTTATTTTTTTAGGGTAGCCGCGGGAGGATAGTTTTTCCGTTAGGTCTTCCGCCTGGCTTCTGTAATCGGTCAATTTGCTGCAGTTTCGTCTGAGGCGGAGATACTGTCCATAGGGTAGGTTTTCCCTAAGGGGGCGGGGGTGGAAACTGTCATATCTTAGTAAATTATTTTTTGCCGTAGGTTTGAAATGGGTCTTTGTTATCAGATTGTCATTTTCTCTTCGTATTTCAATATCCAGGAAGACCATCTTGTCCCTGTCTATGCAGTGAGTGAACCGTAGATTTTGATCACGGGTGTTCAGCCAAGTTATGAATTCCATTAAGGTCTCTTGTGTACCTTGCCATATGGAAAAGACGTCATCTATGTATCGCCGCCAAAATTTGATATGGCTGCCAAATGGATTGTCAGCTGCCAGGATGTATTTTAGTTCAAAATCATACACATAGAGGCCCGCCACACTAGGGGCAAAAACACTGCCCATAGATGTACCCCCTACTTGCAGGTACAGTGTGCCCTCATATTCAAAGTAGTTCCTTTTGAGGGCCAGGGTGGCACATTGTATGATGAACTGTTTCGGTGTGTGGTAGTCCCAGGTTGTGTTATCAAGAATTTTTTCCAACACATTGATAGTGGCGTCTTGTGGAATATTTGTGTAAAGGCTTTCTATGTCAAAGCTAAGAAGGATATAATCTTGTTCCATTTTGATGTTCTCCAAGATTTTTAGTAGACTTTTTGTGTCTCTCAAGTACGTAGATGTTCCCTGTACAATAGGTTTCAGAAAAAAGTCACTGAATCTTGACAACGGTTCAAGAAGTGAGCCGATGCCTGACACGATTGGTCTTCCCGGAGGGGGGATCTTTCCCTTGTGCATTTTTGGCACCACATAGAAATAAGGAATTTTGTTTTCTGTTTTGCTCAAGTAGTCTGCTTCTTGTTTTGAGATATGGCCTTGGGCTTCAGCTGTTTCCACCATGTTAGTGATTTCAATCCTTAAATCTTCAGTTGGATCTGTTGGTAATACTTGATAGTTTTTTGTGTCGCCTAATAGGCGTCTGCATTCTGCGTCATAGTCATTTTTGTTCATTACTACGAGTCCCCCGCCTTTATCTGCCGGTTTTATGATTATAGTGTCATCATTTTTCAGGTCGGATATTGCTTTGTTCTCAGCTCTGCTGTTGTTGTGAAACTGGCCGGTGACTTCCAGGGCTTCTATATCATTGAATACAGCCTGTTCAAAGGTATTGATCTCTACCGGAACAGAGTGTGGTGGAGGTATGAAGGTCGACCGCAATCTGAGACCTGTTTCATTGGGGGTTTCTGTAGGGTCGTTTGTTGTGTTTTCATTGGTTGGGTTTTTCTCAAAAAAAGCTTTTAGTTTGAGTTTGCGAAAGAAGGTGGCTAGTTCACAATGTAATTTGAACTTATCTAGGGATGCTGTTGGTACGAAGCCTAGTCCCTTGTTAAGCACATTCGATTCTGTAGTTGTTAGTGTGCGTGATGATAAGTTCGTAACTAGCTCCTCGCATTGCTGGGGCCGGCTTTGTTCGCTCCTGATTTGCTCCTGGTGATGCTGCCCGTGGTGTCCTCTTCTTCCCAGTGGACGTTGTTCCCACTTTTGTTGCGTCCCCTTCCGCGCCTGCCTCTGTTGTGAAAAGGAGGACGGAATTGGTTTTGTGGAAAGGGGAATTGTTGGAAGGGTGGTTGCCATCCGTACATTTGAATTTGCGGTGGTAGTTGATATGGGTTGGGCGGTGGTTGTTGATAGGGGTTTTGGAGGGGGTGGCTGTATTGGGGCCATTGGTGGTTCCCTCTATTACCGCCTCTTTGTCCCCTTCTTGGGGTCCCATTACTGGATCCTGTGCTACCATTAGAGCTGTTGGAGGCGTTGCTCGAGGCATCAGAGTCTTGGTCTTGTGGGCCTGATGTTTTGTAGTCTGGGTCTGAATAGGGATAGACCTTCACGAATGAAAATTTTTTCAGATCTTTTTGAAATTTCTGTGTTTTTTGTTGCAATAGGTTGTCTTTATATTCATTCACTTCCTTGTTTAAATCATCCAGCTTTTGCTTGTAGCCTTTTATGCTGGTTCTTATTTGGGTTTCAGTCACTTGAATCTCTATCTGGATTTTTTCGGACAAACGTATGGCAGTTTTTAGGATCAATATAATCCAGTCATGCGTGCAGTGCCACGCAATTAGGGCCCAGTCTTTTCTGAATTCTGGATCATCCAGAAAGATGCGTGGTGCGTTGGTGACCAACAGACCCTTCGGGGCTATATTGTTGGTGACATATTCTTTCATTATTGTACCATGTAATATGGTTCTGATCCGGTTCCGCTTCATTTCTGTCAATTTTTCCCACTCCGATGTTTGGGAGATGGTGTTGCTGATGTTGGCATCCGCAAAGACATTGAGATCACTCATAATTGAGTCTATTTCTTCCGTAGAATAAGTCAAGCCTGTATTCTCAGCCATGTTGTCTGTGTAGGTACTCCGTTATGCCAGTGTGTATTAGTTGACTCTCACAGCTGTGCGCTGCCAGGAATTTGAGATCAAAAGAGAGAGCAAGGGATATTTTTCACTGAGAAGTGAAAAAAGAGATAACTCCTATTCCCCTGACAAGAATATTTATGAAAACAATGGGAGGAGTATCCCCTACGTAGAGTTTTGAAAAAACTTTCGGAGGGTGAACTTCTTGGCAAAAAAAGGAAAAATTCAACCTTTTGTTTTAAAACCCCTCACTCACCAACCTAGTGGTGACTTGCTTCATCATCGGGGTCCACCCTGGTGACCTAGCGTCACCAGGATGTGCTTCGACACCTGTGTTACAGTGGAGCGGGTTGTGACTGTAAGTGCAAAAAAATGTGTTAAAAATTGTCCTGGTTTAACTTAAAATTTAATTTTATTTTAAAGTAACAGAACAATGTTAAAAAATCGGTGGCGAGATACTGGTAGGTGAGTTACGACCAATGTATCTCTATATGTGTTTGTGTAGCTTGGTCAACATGTTTCTACCAATAGGGCAATTGCCCGGTATTCCTCAGGACCAAAAACCAGGTGGACGGGAGGTGTGGGCCCCCTAAAAGGCGCACCCTACCCTGATCCCCTGTTTACCTACTGGAAGAATGGCCAGTGGTTAGTGAGCTCAATCAAGGTGATGAGAGCCGTCAGAAAAAGTTAAAAAGCAAAAGAGACCTGTGGAAAAAGTAAAAATAAACTGTTTTAACTGTGTAGGTACTCCGTTATGCCAGTGTGTATTAGTTGACTCTCACAGCTGTGCGCTGCCAGGAATTTGAGATCAAAAGAGAGAGCAAGGGATATTTTTCACTGAGAAGTGAAAAAAGAGATAACTCCTATTCCCCTGACAGGAATATTTATGAAAACAATGGGAGGAGTATCCCCTACGTAGAGTTTTGAAAAAACTTTCGGAGGGTGAACTTCTTGGCAAAAAAAGGAAAAATTCAACCTTTTGTTTTAAAACCCCTCACTCACCAACCTAGTGGTGACTTGCTTCATCATCGGGGTCCACCCTGGTGACCTAGCGTCACCAGGATGTGCTTCGACACCTGTGTTACAGTGGAGCGGGTTGTGACTGTAAGTGCAAAAAAATGTGTTAAAAATTGTCCTGGTTTAACTTAAAATTTAATTTTATTTTAAAGTAACAGAACAATGTTAAAAAATCGGTGGCGAGATACTGGTAGGTGAGTTACGACCAATGTATCTCTATATGTGTTTGTGTAGCTTGGTCAACATGTTTCTACCAATAGGGCAATTGCCCGGTATTCCTCAGGACCAAAAACCAGGTGGACGGGAGGTGTGGGCCCCCTAAAAGGCGCACCCTACCCTGATCCCCTGTTTACCTACTGGAAGAATGGCCAGTGGTTAGTGAGCTCAATCAAGGTGATGAGAGCCGTCAGAAAAAGTTAAAAAGCAAAAGAGACCTGTGGAAAAAGTAAAAATAAACTGTTTTAACTGTGTAGGTACTCCGTTATGCCAGTGTGTATTAGTTGACTCTCACAGCTGTGCGCTGCCAGGAATTTGAGATCAAAAGAGAGAGCAAGGGATATTTTTCACTGAGAAGTGAAAAAAGAGATAACTCCTATTCCCCTGACAGGAATATTTATGAAAACAATGGGAGGAGTATCCCCTACGTAGAGTTTTGAAAAAACTTTCGGAGGGTGAACTTCTTGGCAAAAAAAGGAAAAATTCAACCTTTTGTTTTAAAACCCCTCACTCACCAACCTAGTGGTGACTTGCTTCATCATCGGGGTCCACCCTGGTGACCTAGCGTCACCAGGATGTGCTTCGACACCTGTGTTACAGTGGAGCGGGTTGTGACTGTAAGTGCAAAAAAATGTGTTAAAAATTGTCCTGGTTTAACTTAAAATTTAATTTTATTTTAAAGTAACAGAACAATGTTAAAAAATCGGTGGCGAGATACTGGTAGGTGAGTTACGACCAATGTATCTCTATATGTGTTTGTGTAGCTTGGTCAACATGTTTCTACCAATAGGGCAATTGCCCGGTATTCCTCAGGACCAAAAACCAGGTGGACGGGAGGTGTGGGCCCCCTAAAAGGCGCACCCTACCCTGATCCCCTGTTTACCTACTGGAAGAATGGCCAGTGGTTAGTGAGCTCAATCAAGGTGATGAGAGCCGTCAGAAAAAGTTAAAAAGCAAAAGAGACCTGTGGAAAAAGTAAAAATAAACTGTTTTCAGTTAAGTTCTTAATTACTCTCCTGTTACGTCGTGAAGTGTCTCTGTGCTGTGACTTTTCATGCCAAAGGGAAATGCCCTCCGAGTGCTAAAGTATCGTGTTCAATACGTGTAGCTGGAAAAGGGGGGTGTTCCAGCTCACTAACCACTGGCCATTCTTCCAGTAGGTAAACAGGGGATCAGGGTAGGGTGCGCCTTTTAGGGGGCCCACACCTCCCGTCCACCTGGTTTTTGGTCCTGAGGAATACCGGGCAATTGCCCTATTGGTAGAAACATGTTGACCAAGCTACACAAACACATATAGAGATACATTGGTCGTAACTCACCTACCAGTATCTCGCCACCGATTTTTTAACATTGTTCTGTTACTTTAAAATAAAATTAAATTTTAAGTTAAACCAGGACAGTTTTTAACACATTTTTTTGCACTTACAGTCACAACCCGCTCCACTGTAACACAGGTGTCGAAGCACATCCTGGTGACGCTAGGTCACCAGGGTGGACCCCGATGATGAAGCAAGTCACCACTAGGTTGGTGAGTGAGGGGTTTTAAAACAAAAGGTTGAATTTTTCCTTTTTTTGCCAAGAAGTTCACCCTCCGAAAGTTTTTTCAAAACTCTACGTAGGGGATACTCCTCCCATTGTTTTCAAGCATAAGGTTCAACAACTCGAGCAGAGTGAAATAAGCAGCGTGTGGGACAAGTCTTCCCTCCGCGACATCATGACAAGATCTGCTCACCTATTCTAAGAACACACTATTAATGCGCAGTAGAAAGTTCTGAAAGGTTTGTTCCACTAACTCCCTCTAGACGATCCAAACAGGACATGATGTTCTCTGGAAGCACCAGCTCCCAGCATTGAACAAAGAAACATGCAGCTGCACGGCATTGAAGTGCGCAATAGTCCAGGCTGTCTGAAACAGAGGTTTTTCTCCCATCCCCACTCTATACAAAAAACAGCCATTATTATTACGCCTTCATAACAACGCGTGACCATTACCACAAAGCCATTACTCATCACATCTCTTTACCACAATGCCTTTACCATGAATATGCCTTTACCAAGCATGCCTTTACAACGCATTTCATTGCGCCTTGAGACCCCACGGGTATGTAGCGCGCTTTATAAGTGTCACTGATTGATTGATTGATTTTAATGGCATGAATGAAAAAGGCATGTGCTCCTTTACAATGGCATATGTATGACTTTCACTTAACAGAGTCTCCTGTGCTACGGCGAGCATTTTAGGATTCTGAACGCAGGAGGAGCATGTCCACAGAGAACCAGCACAATACATCCTTGCTGTCTTAAATGCTGTTGGATTTCAGTCATAATTGCCTAATTGCCTAATTAGGTGCCAGGGGAGCAGGCGGCACGGAATATGTTATGGGAATATGGGGGCCTATTATCAAGACAGGCGATAAAATTATCGCCGCTGTAGCGGCAGAAAACTGCCGCTAAAACGGAGATAATGGGCTTGATAATATGCTCTATGGAATTCCAATTGAAGCCCATGTTAGATGCCCTTCACATTTAACATGGGCTTCAATTGGAATTCCATAGAGCATATTATCAAGCCCATTATCGCTGTTTTAGCGGCAGTTTTTTGCTGCTAAATCAGCGATAATTTTATCGCCTGTCTTAATAATATGCCCCATAATTTCTATGTTACTATTTGTATTATTTATTACTTGTGAAGACTTGTGCACAAGGGTGAGCTTGAGACCTCTCACGAGTTCCTTCTCTCGAGACATCGCACAAGATCCTTTACTGACTGGGCAGCTACGTCACAGTATAGGAGCGTGCGCGTATCCGGATTAAAGCATCAGTTGGATCATTGCAGCAAGCAATACGGTGCTGGTCTTCGCAGCATTGGATAGCATAGCGCACTCCTGCTGTAGCCATTTAGCTGTTGACACTCTAGTGTTCAACTTGTACGTGCAAACATTTCACGGTGCATTCTGTAAAATGGAGCCGGACACGAGTGAAGGGTTTAACAGCTTTATTCCATGCAGAAACACCGGTACAGCAAAGACAGAAAAAACCCTCCATCCATCCTCCAGCTCCAACGTCCACTGCCAGCCATCTAGAATCTCCGCTGATGTGGACCAGGAGCTGGGCACAAGCGCAAGGCAAACACCACACATCTTCCCCCATAATGTAAACAAAAAAAAAACAAAATAAAAAGATATCCTAAGCAAATATATCCTAAGCAAGTATGAGATGCATTGTAATAAAAGAGACAAAACAATAAAAATCATGAAAACGTTATTCGCTTATTTCATCACAAACGAAATCCGACATCCATTGGGTTTAGTGCGTACAGCTTTATCATGGTGCTCAGAACAAACAGCTTCATTATTAATCCTTTCATCAATGACAACCTCTGTGCTACTCTCATCGAGGGTCCCATCACTGCCAGTACATCCAATATTCTCAATTGTACAAATGTTGGAATCTTTGTCGTTATAATTAACTGTATTATTCACTTCAGCACTCTCAACATTTACATCCCATTTAGAAAAAGCGCTAGAAGAAACCGGAGACCTCCCCGAGGGAACAATGCCATGGCAGAAAACAGCCACACATCTTAAATTCCAAACCTTACCATCACTAAGTTGCACTGCTTTTCTTAAAACCTTAGTGACTCTCAAAGGTTCAGAGAATTGACTTTCGCCCTTCCTCACTGTCCATGCTTTTTTAATTTTGACCCAGCAGCGACCCACTTTGATGGTAAAATTATTTGAACCTCGTTAAAGATCAAATCATTCTTTATATTTTGGGTGCTTCTTCACAATTCTAGATCTCACTACATCCACTGGCACAGTACTAGTAGCAGCTTCCAACAGCCATTCAGGATTACGCTTAGTTCTGGTACCCCGTCCTCTCATAACTTCAAAAGGAGACATTTCTAAGGAATCATGTGGTGTTGTTCTATACATCCACAACATCTTAAAAACTTGAACCTTCCAATCACAACCATTCTGTACAGCCATTTGAATGGCATTATTTAGTACCCTGTTAAATCTCTCAATCATGCCATTACCGCTTGGATTGTATAGGGAGGTCGTTCTGTGTATAATTCCCGCTCTGTTGAAATGCTCCTTAAAAATGTTGGACATAAATTGAACACCATTGTCAGACACAATTTGAACAGGTAGATCTTCCTCAATAAATGCTCTGTCAAGAAATGTAAGAACTTCATCAGAAGTAAACTTATGATATACTTTTTTTTTAGGTTTTATATAGCGCAATCTTGAGCCGATGATATCAGTTATCAGAGCGATTTACATGAGCACCAGTTTGAAGACGGCCACTCTAGCCATAAGGCTACATCCTCTTCCAATTTTGCTTCAATACCAATAGGTCCCATGATGTCTACCTCTAAAGTGTGCCACGGTTTAATGGGTACCATGGATTCACACATTTCCGGTCTGAGAGTAACAGGAGACTTATCTGAATTAGCACACCATACAGAGTCTCCTACAATCTTTTCAATAAGCACATCAATTCCGGGCCACCAGACCATTGTTTGACCCTTTGTTTGGTCTTACCAATCCCGCAATGCTCCTCATGACACAATTTGGCTATATCAGACCTCAAAAAAGAAGGAGAACCAATTCTTTCTGTCACCTCTATAAATAGACCCTTTAGCGATAGAAAGTTTATATCCGATTTCCCAAAAAGGTTTCAAAACATCAGTCACACTGGACTTCCTTGGCCAAACACGTTCAACAAATCTAAACAAGCCTTGCAGATCCTTGTCTCAACTATAACATTTCAAACATTCTTTCTCATCAATATTAAGTAGCCCTTGATCATGAACTAAAGTGATTTGCTCACAATTCAAATCACAACTTTCACACTCTTGCATATCAACTAGTAATCTGGATAAAAAGTCAGCAATGACATTCTTCTTACCAGGAACATAGACAACCTTGTATATAAAATCCTGTAGGCGCATTGACAGTCTTGCTATCCTGGCAGAGGCATTAAAAAACCATTCTGTGGTCAACAATTTGACTAAAGGTTTGTGGTTGCTTCTTTTTTCACAAGGTTTCCCCCACCCAAAAGAGCAGACATGCTCCAAAGCCTACACACATGCAAGAGTTTCTTTTTCAATGACCGATAATTTCTCCTCAGTAGAAGATAAAGCATAAGAGGCCTATGTTACAATGTTTTCCCTATCATCAGCACTCATTTTTGATAAAACACCACCAAGTCCCTTATTACTAGCGTCCACAGTAACCACTTTTTCCAGTTCAGGATCAAACCCCTTGATTGCAGGAGCTTTAACAATAGCATTCTTGATGTTATCGAATTCCAATTGCCATTTCTCATCCCACAAAAGATTTGCTCTGCTTTTAAGTAATTGCCTAATGGAAAACACTTTACTCGAAAAGTCCTTGACAAATTTGGAATAGAATTCCACAAGCCCAAGGAAGGACCTAACCTTCTCTCCATTCTTTGGACTGGGAGCATCGCGAATAGCATCTATCAAAGAAGGTTTAGGTGAGACACCCTCACCACTAAGAACATGTCCCAAATATGTGATGGATTTAACAACAAATTTACATTTTGAGTGTTCGACAGTCAGAACTTTTTCTTACAAAACACAAAGAACCTCCATTCAAATCTTGTCGTGTTCCTGCCTATCTTCACTAAAAACAAGTAGTCATCTTAGTGACATCTTACGTTCTTAAATTTACCAGACACTTGGTACATCAGCCTTTGGAAAATGGCAACAGCAGAGGCTAAGCCAAACGGGAGTCTGCTGTACTGGAAGCATCCAAAATGAATAATGAATGCTGTGAACTGCTTACTCTCCTTAGCCAAAGAAATCTGGTGATAGGCGGCAGATAGATCAATAGACGAGAACCATTTGGCATTTTTGACAAGGGATAACATCTACGATATTTTAGGAAGTAGAAATGTGTCCATGACAATGTTATTGTTAAGGTGCCTAAGATCAATACATAATCTCAATTTGCCATTGCTGTGTCTGGCTACCATAATCGGAGAAATCCACTCAGCCAATTCAATCAACGCAATAATATCTGCCTTGACTAATTTCTCCAACTCATGCTCAATGTCATCTCTAAGTAGAACAGGAATGTGCCTAACCTTATGCACCTTGGGACATGCATCAGGTTTAAAACAATAGAATGCTCAAAGTCATTGAGATTCCCAATACCACTACCAAATACCTTAGGAAATGTCATCAAAATCTTGTTACAAAGTAGTTCTTTATCAGTTAGGACCATAACTGGATCAGGACTATTGGTATTGATAATTATGTCTAAATTTCCTTGGTCCATCCAGCCCAGAACAGCAGGTCCCTTCTTCGCAACATACAGTCTGCCAATTGCTTATATGTTCTTAACCCTGAACACCAAGGACCTGTAACCAACCATATCATTTTTTTCACCGGAAAAACCCTCAGGATGAAAATCTGGTTCCAGTAATTTGTCACCTAACTGCTCTGCAAACAAATACTTCCAGGTCCCTTCATCGACAATGGTGTATGGAGATTCTGAGTCTGTGTTCATTTGCACAAAAATACCGCCAATGGACATGAAACACAAGGGTTTTTTCCTGCATAGATCACATCTGTCATTAATATTCCAAATAAACAATTCCGTAGGATCGATATTATACTGGACTCATCCTCACTGGAACTACATTCAGCTTCATCCACACATTTAACTCTGCAACCCCCTTACCTCCTGCAAACCTTTGCAAAATGGCCAACTATTCCACATTTAAAAAATTGTTGCTTAATAGCAGGACATGACTTGCTAGAAGCTATGTGAGACGCACTATCAAAGCAGAAACACCTGAAGTTACCAGGTCTGAAGAAATCTTTGTTCTTGCTTACTTCCTTCTTGTGTTTAGCACTACTCTTAGTTTTAATTTTACTGACTACTTCAACAGGAATTTCTTTAAGTTCTTGTTTAAGTAACTTAGCGCTGTGACTAGGCATTTCAGCCTCCCTAACAATATTTAGAATATCCTTTAATTCAGCGTCACCATTTATTCATAACCTCTCCTAGATAGAAGGATCCTTAGCATGCATCACCACTTGGTCCCTAATAAACTGATCTAATAGATCAAATTTGCAATCTGCAGCCAACTTCCTAAGGGCTGAAACATACTTATCCACTGTATCATTTGGCTCTTGTTTGCTATGGAAAAATGTATATCTAACGATACCTACACACTTTCGGCGCAAAATAGTTGTGCAAATCATTTATAGTGGCATCAAACACATTTACATCACCACCCCTAGGGCTTTGGTCATCTCATATGCTTTCAGCCCCCCTGGACCCACAGAACAAAATCCTTTTTTCCTGTCAGTTGTCATCTTCCCGTCTTCATCGATGGTATAAACAGATTTAAGAAAATAGGCTTTCAACTCACTCCACTTCATGCAGGGATTACCTCCAGCAGGTCAAAAGTTTTGAGTAGGTTCAAAAGAAAAATGTTGAATAGCTATGGCAACTGGAAGGCAATACTTAAAAAAACAAAAACAGAAGGTGTACTAAACAGCGGACGAGCTTCACCAATAAAGGACTAGTTCACTGAGCATAACAGAAAAGTTAGAATTGCTGTCTCCAACAAGGTGGGTATCACTGTGTGTTAATAAAACACGCACTTGAGGAACAAAAAGATGTGCACTTAAAAATGCTACAACTAGCCCCTCAGACCAGAGCTCTAAATGTGAACTTGACCAAAGTAAAAATATATAGATTCAGGAAGGTTGTGCATGTTACCGCGCTGACAATGTACCTGACGGAACGATGAGAATGAAGAAAATGGTGTGCAATGCAGAAATGGTGTTCCATCATACAACCACTCTATACATCCATGGTCAATTTCTAATTACAATGTCTACTCGAACAGTTCTGAACAATAAACAAATGCTTATTATAAGTAACCAGCACTCTTCGAAAAGGCACCTCTGGAGTGAAACTCCCAGTGCAGTCAACCAAAAAAATAGCTTGAATGGTTCGGGCCTAGTCACTGTCAAGCTTACCTTAAACCTCCCCCAGGGTTGACTAATGGATATTTGAAGGGTATGGTGTATTGTGGGGACCAAAGGGACGTGTATTATGCTGCGCCCCCTACTAGTCAATCAAGGCATATCTCCTACATAAGGGGACCCTAAAAGATGAGCTCCCCATTGTGGGATGTGACAGTATGTGGTGTCCCCTCACCCCATAGCACGATGTAGGGCAGGGAGGTGGTTGAATGTCCAGATGATGTCTTCTGTCCCTCCGCTATGCTTCCGAATCCAAATAACTGACTAACCTGTCCACTACTCAAATTCAACACTGATCCTTTTTGGGTTCCGGTATAGCGTGCTACTCGCCAAAAAGCGCTTCGACGCCTCATCAGGGGTAGTAAGCGCTATGTAAATGCAATTACAGTGCAATACAGTAAGTGGCTAAGGCTATATTAGGTCTGGCATATGAGAGGAAAAGGCATCTGGGGATGAGAGATACAGGGTAAACTGGCATTCCAATGTGGGCAGGCGTGCACGGTACCAGATAATGTATTATATAAGCTGGAGTGGAAAGAGAACGTGAGAACAAGGTGGCTCTGTGCCAGCTGCTATTAACTCATCATGATCACGACCTTTTGTTAATTGAACAAAAACAAGTTAGTGACAACAATGTTAAGAAGGCTATGAGTGCTAAGACATGTGATCATTGTAAACTCAGTCACTGGTCTCACTGCTAAGAAATCCTTTACTGTATGTAATGTAACCCAATATTTGTTCTATTTTCTATTTTGAGCTTACATTGCCCAGGTGCTCTTTGAGGCCTGGTTCACACTATACAAGACTTTTAAGCAAATACAAAAGAAATGAAATGAAATGCCCACACTGGTATTCCTGCCCTTTCATTCACTACACTGAAATAAATACATTCTTTTGTTAGCATTCTTTCTCCTGTGGGGATATTGTCTTTTTCTTTTCTTTTGCAGAATTCAGCAGAAATGGGATTTTATTTCATAATACTGCAAAGTAGTGTGTTGAAGTTATTCCGCTTGATCCGCAGAGATTGATGAATAGCATTATTCTGCAGTAGGTCCTACTCTAGAAAAATGTGTAGCTATGAAGGGCTACTCCAGAAAAGACATCATATATGTAATGTCATGCCAAGATTTTTGAGGCAAATTCCTTGCAAATTGTGTCAAATCCAGGGATCTCATGGAGACCAAAAATGCACTAGAATAGAGAGAATGAAGGCAATTAATGGTACCTTCTAGGACACATAGGGAGACAACTTTATACAGCAGCAATTGGCTGAAAGATGCTGACATTTTGCATCATTACGAGCCAGTGCATTTCACTCCTAGCGTATTGGTTGTGTGGGCACAGAGCCTTGGTTTCTTTCATGTAGTGAAATTGAAATGTATCCGAAGATTGCAAACATTTTTTGTTCTCATCCTGCTACAACTGCTAATGTCTAAAGTTGATAAAACCCAATCAAAATTATTGAATCATGGAGGCTCTTAATGGTGATCTAGAAAGAGATCCAATGACCTGAACACAGGGATTCAGGAAACAAACTATAGAAATCCCTTGATCATGACCTTGAAGATCAGTCGATCATAACCACAGAACTCAAGAACAGCTCAGAAGAATGGGGATGGATGGAATACAGGCCGCAAATCATAGGGATCTGTGTGAACAAAGCATGACTATTAGGGGGATTTATGAAACCAGAAATAATAAAGCGCAAACACAGAAATCCTTGTGTCACATCAGTAAAGAAGAGCAGGAATTTTTAGACTGCAAAAATCGCAATCGATGGACAACAGCCACAATATTCGATGGGAATCAGTAACATCCCTGCATAGAAATCCCTGGACAACATCCGTAGAGTGAAGGACCGGGTTTTAGAACCCAGCGGCGTCAGGGAAAACGCCTGATGCCTTCGAGTTCCCCTGCCTTGGCAAACAGAGACACGGGATACTTCTTGATGACGTCAAAGACCAAAGTTTATTGGCTGCAACCAGGAACAGAGATCTACGAAGCACAACACGGGTGGTTCGCTAGAGACTGCACAAATTCAATGAGCGGAGCATGGTTTTCTATGCCAAAAATCAAGCCTCAGGCAACATTCCAAATTAACATTGGGTTCATACAAACTGACCAATGACAGTGTGACAATTTAAAAGTAGCGTATGACGACAATTCCACTTTCCGTTTTCCAGCCTACCAGAAATGACCAAGCACATTCCAATTTCTTGTTCGCTCAGGCCGGACAAACCCATCATAAAACCCCCAACCCAAATCAGTGATTATGTCGTAAAGGAAGGAACAGAAACAGATTGGAAGCAAGATAGAAAGGTGGGAGCAGTGTACCATAAACTCGGGCATGTCCTACCCTTTAATCTTTATCTGACCAGCTGCTTAACAAGGAACTGGCTCAGCGAGGTCAGCCTCGGGCAAGGGAGTCAGTTCGGCCAGGTCATTCAGAAGTCAGCTAAGGTGTATGTGTCCCAAAGACTCGTTCGGCCGCAGTCATCGGCCTATGTGAGAGCAACCACACAAAATGGCTGCTGTACACAAAATGGAACCCGAAGGTTCAAACGAAATCCTCGGATACATAGTGTTCTCCTCGATCGATTCATGCGAAAACACCCATACACACTACACTCGTGATTTGCGGTCTGCAGACACCAAAATCGTCTATTTCCGATGATCTTTATTGAACGGGTTCGGAACCACCGAACCAGACCCACAAACTCACGGAACTACAAGAGGTGAGTGGCTATCAGTGAAAACCAACTATGGCAATACATGAACATCACCCATGGAAAGCAATGGAAATGTGAATTTATGAACTCCAAGCATGAGAATCCGTGGGTAGTAGTCAAAGAAGTCGCCCATACTCTATGATACCCAAGCATGAAAATCCATTGACGGCTGCTATGAAGATGAACGGAAAGCTATGAACCCCACGTATAGAAATCATTCGATCGCAGTCACAGAAATCAGCAGAAATTTGAGAAGCAAAAGCATTGAAATCCATGAATCACAGCTATCGAAATTAGATTGAATGCTTGAAACACCCACATACAATCCTAACATTGGATATTCATGCATGACAACCACAGACATCCCTGATAGTCCATGGAACCTAAACGTGGAGATCTGTTGTTTGTAGCCGTAGAAGTCAATGGAAATCTGTGACTCATCCCACTGGCAATATTAATGCACCTGCGTTGGCCTTCCTCAGTAAACCATTCACATACTTTCCACTTGCATATTATCTTTTTTAGAAGATCCTTTAAAAGTAGTTGCATTCATCAGAACTTTGCTGGTTGCCAATAGAGTCATCGTACAAGCAGATATCTGTTGCAAAACTGAAACATTTCGCCTCTAGTCTTTCCCAAACAACAAGCTAAAATAAAAATAACAAAGCAAGGGTTCAGAGCATTTTAGAAATGCTCGTAGTAATCTCGGTTTACAAATAACAGCATTCGGCATCATGCAGATCTCCTTTATACAATCAATTTAAAAAAAAGTTTTACAATAGAAAGACACTCAAATAGTCTAATTTGCATGACAACCTATTGCAAAAAGGTACTAAAACAGATGCTTTGAACCAAAATACTGAAAGGGAGAAATGGCACAGGATGCTCACTATGGAGACTCATGTAATGATGGTCCTAAGCCCCCCACCTTTAGATTCTTGGTGTGTCCAGCACCAGCAGGACAAAGGAACAGAGCACACTTTTACTGGTAAAAAAGGAATCAAGATTGACTTCCAGTGCAAGTATACCCAACGCATTCAGAATCCTGCAGCTCAAGTACCGCTGAAGCTGATGAAGGTCACTTTGGTATCTCAAGGTTTGATCCAGCTTCACTGGATGCCAGTAGACAATGTCAACGTTTCGGTGAACCTTTTATACCCCACCCCAGTCTTCATCAGGGTATGCTTTGTCTGTTTTTTCCAGCCAATTACCTGCATTTCTTTGCCCAAACTCCAACTCAAAAATCCAGATTCCAAGCTATCCATAACCAGTCAGGTGGACATCCAGGTGGACAAGCTTTGTAATAATCGTCTGCTGCCCATGAGTCTTGTTGATGAGCGCCTTGCTATTACCCAGGTCCAGATATGGATGTCCTCTTGATGTCCATGGGTCCCTGTCTCTTAACACTTTACATCAACATAAGCACCACACGGTTGAAAAGTTAACATGACAGAGAGCAATGCTGGTCTGAGGAGTGTTGAAGAGGTCATGACTATAGCAACAAGGAATAATAAATGCACAGTAGCAAAATGTGAGGAAATAAGGTGTATTACATGGTGTGGTTGGGAGACCTCACTGAGTAATACACTTATCAACCCCTTTAGGACCAGTCACGTTGGTTTTCTTTGTTAAACTTTAACTGAACCCTGGGTAGCTTTGTCTCTTAGCAGTCACGCTTCTACAAAGGAACAAGTGTAAAGCATTTAAACAGTACCAAAACAATTGAAGAAGAAAAGCAAACAACTCTCTAGAATCCCATCACCAATTTATAAAAATAGGTTGTAGTCTCATGGATTTATGGACATCAAATTGAAAAAGATCCTCTGGAGACATAGATTTTACGAGAAACAATAAATCAGGACTTTTCACCTAACTATGAACAAGCATGTGCAAATTTAATTCTGATGTAAGGAATCTGCTTCTAGAAGTCTCTATCATGATCAGGGGCCAGATGTATGTATCCAAATAATGGTCGGTAACGGCCGAAAATACCGATTTTCGGCCGTTACCGACCGGTATTTGGATACTGAGATGTAGGGCATTAAAAAATACAGATTCGGTAAATTTACCAAATCGGTAATTTTACCGATTCGGTAAATTTACCGAATCGGTAAAATTACTGATTCAGTAAAATTACTGAATCTGTATTTTGTAATGTAGGTAGCACTGTAAACAGTGCTACAGGGCTTTAAGGATTTCGTTATTTACCACCAACTATTAGTTGGTGGTAAATAAGGAATTCCTATGCAAATGCATAAATGTGCATTTGCACCTGTGCAATATGGCACATATACATGCCCTTAGGGCATATATGTATGCCACATGGCACACAAGCACTAATCAGGGGTGCAACAGGGTGTCAAAGTGACACCCTGCCACCCTTGACTTTTTCGGAATTTACCGATTCGGTAATTGACATTTATTCAGAATTTACCGATTCGGTAATTGACATTCAGGATTCAATGGCAAATACCGAATCGGTAAATACCGATTCGGTAAATATCAAATCTTACCGATTCGGTATTTTTTACTGAATTTTTATCTACATTGCAATTACCGATTCTAAAATACTGAATCGGTAAAATTCGGTATTTTAGAATTGGTAATTTGCAATTACCTACATCTAGCCCAAAGTAACTTATCTTCGGTAAAATCGTATCTGTTAGAGACTATATCTAGCTGCTGGTTCCTTACCCACCCTCTCAACCTTCCCATTTCTGCGGACCGGTATTGATACCTAAAAAGGTCCCTGAAGGCCCTTAGTTCTGCACACTATTGAATTAGCCTTCTGATTTGGATCTGTGCTTCTGGCAAGGAAATAGTCACAAAAGAAAAAGATGTCAGCGTTATAGGGGGGCGCCTATATATGCACTGCAAACATCATATCCAGGGCTGACGATGCCGGAATGTACCCAATTGGTGCCACATACCGGTGCTCAGAGGTACTGATCAAGATTTTCCAGCTCCAATCTGAAGGCTGGGGAATTTTCTATGTTACGGAATTTGTGGCTAGATAGAATCTCTACCAGGTAAAGGGTTACTGTAGGAATGTCAAACGTTTTAGATCTTGTGAGAACGATTTATCCTCCAGAGTTTTACTGAAAGCTGAATAATGAGTTTTAAAAACTTGTGCTGTGGGCGGGCTGATGACAATGTAACATCCTTTGTGAGATATGTCCTGAAAGTGATGTAAGCTTTTTATGTGCAATGCATTGGAAGAAGGGTGAACCACATTGCCAGGAAATATTGAATCCTGATTGGTCCCAGCTTCTTGGGAACCGTGGGGAGAGTTTCATGCAGGAAATGTGTGTTTAATTGTTAATTTCATGTGCTCCTACCTATTCTTTTGAGAGCAGATGTCCCTTTCCATTCTCTGGAGAACCCATACTTATTTTTCTCCTGCTCAATGAGATAGACTCCTGAGCAAGAGAACCTTCATTTGGTTCTGTCTTTGGAGGAATTACTGGCTGACACCTGCTGCTTAACTTCCCCGGACCTCATATGAATCTTTAGCTTAGTGTTAGGGAATTTCCCTTCAGGGGCAATGGATCCTTATTCCATTTGTACACAACAATCTTTAAATTGCCTGCCTTTAAATTTGCTATTTTGGCTCACATTGGGTTACAACTACAATGCTTTTATAAGTTGATTATTGGTTTATGACTAGTTTCAATTATTTGAATTCCTAACTTTGCTAATCTGCTGATAAACCTTTATGGTTTGGAAATCTAGCACTGTGTCATTATTGAGGAGTCATTGATGTACTGCTGAAGGGATGATGCTAAGCCTCAATTAGAGTCAAAGGTCCATCCACTCAAGTGCAGCTTGTACTGGAATTTCCACCAATGATTTGCACGGTACTAAACCCATCCCGTGCTGTTTCACCACTAACCGGGAGGAACCCTGTAAAGCATATTCCTTGTTTTGTAAGATTTGCCATTCTCTTGGTAGCTTCTTTCAGCACTTGGTAGATTCCAATGATCCATATTCATTGGTCGTTTAACTCCTTCCACGCTGGGCTAATTCCCACGCGGTGAGGGGGGAGGGGTCTGCACGCGGCACCGCAGGGCTCGTGACAACCTCAGCTCATCATGCTGCACAGTGGAGCTGTGCTCATGACAAGCTGATCTTTTCACGACTCTGCCCACTCCCGTAGAACGCCCGCACAGGAGGAGAATTAGGCCCGCGTGGGAGGGCTGTGGCTGTTATGACGAACTCAGCTCGTCATGAGCTTTGTAGGGGTTAAAGCTGCACCTCAAGCAGAACCATCCCAGTCTGTTTAACCTTCACCTATCCAGGTTGAATACATAGACATACACAAGGGAGTTTAAGTCACACTGTAAAACTCACCCTCCGTAGACCAGATGGAATAGCTGTAAAGATAGCTCTTTGTCCACTACAGCTCCATAGTAGCCTCACATAACTTACCTAGATATTACTGCCTGCCTAATCAGGTTAACACCGTAAATCATCATTGTAGTGGTTCTTAGAGGCTGATGAACTGCTACTCTTGCAATAAAATATTCTTATTAATACATCAGATAGACCCACACCCTTAAACTCACTTGCCTGACATTTAAGTGAGATAAGGAAGTTGAACTTCTACTGCTTCAGTCAACGCTCTACCAAACAAGTATTTTTTGTGTACTGTTTTGCTCTTCAAATCATTGACAAATCTTAGGCCGGCGTCGCTGACTTCCATTAATGACCTAGTGGAGGTCTCTGAATCCCAATGATGATTCGTTGGGGGTCCCGAGGTTGCAGTAACCATTACGTGGGGGGTCCACAGAAGTCAGAAGGCTAAGAACCATGACCTAGCCATGTAATAATGATGATACAGGTGATAATTAGGTTCAAGTAAGAGGTCTTTATTAAACAACCTCATCCAGCATCTCACAGGAATAACTGCCACACTTAGAACATTCACAAGGTTCCCCTAAGGAACATTCCCCTGACTTGGTTATATGTCGGAACATTCCTCACAGAACCAAGACACATCATCACACTCCTTCCCCGTTACATTTCACAAGTTTAAACTGTCTAAAAATGATAAAATGAAAAGACAATAACAAAGTGGAAACTTCAAATTGTAGAATACCTTTCTTAACTAATATCCCACATCTTCCTTTCAATTAGAAATAAACATTGAAACAAGTCTCCCATTTTAAAAGTTGTTACACATAATCATTTAGATAAGCAGGAGCTTTAGTAAACCTGTAGGATCTGCGGAAGACATTAACTCTTGTATCAGAATTTGACCCACTATTTTCAAAAGAAACAGATGGTAACGAAGCATCACATGAAATTTGAACAGGCACATGTGCAACACGATTTAGGTTCCAAATTCGCCCATCATTTGTCTTCACAGCATTTTTGAACATTTTTACAATCTTCTTCACATCTGTAAACTTAGACCATCTCTTACAACCAACTGGAACTCTAATTTTTACCATGTCACCAATTTTAAAATTATGAACCAACACATTTTTCTTCACATCATAGTACATTTTCCTTTTCCTCTGTAAATGCAATTCTTTGTTTCTCCATTGTCCAATACTGTTAACTTTTAAACCTTTACCTTGTAACATCCAACCCGGACACAAATTGGTGTTAGTATAGGCGCCTAAGGCTTTGTCGGAGAAAGAACTCAGGCGCAACAGTGAAGGAGTACCCTCATCTCCAAAGCAAAGTTTCGACTGGCTCATTTTATACATTTGGTATGCAGAAGGTGCCAACTGCTCTGTCTCCACCACCTACGTACATCTCCGATGGCTAGATGAAGAAAGAGCCATTGGAGGTTTGGCCATGTGTTCGCCTGCCCTGTTTCGAGTGGGCAACACATGGCCAACATTTACTGTCCGTCACTGCCAGGTAAAGCCTGGTAGTTAGGGGCAGTGTAAAGGGTAAAATGACCCACATACCATGGGAGAAAAACTCTATAGCAAGGGGGTCATTGCTTTTTTTATTTTCAAAAACAAAATGCCGATATGGGATTTTTTTTTTTAAATGTTCGGAGGGGGAGGTTTTGACGGAGCCATCTGTCAAACTTACAAAGCATTTACAGGAACCATTGTTATGGTGGTTCCAGCAAATGTAACAGATGTCCGCTAGGCCAGCGGACGTCTCTAAATTTGATGGGCAAACTACAATCGCCATGGCGAGAGTAAAATACTCTTATATGGCGACTGTACTTCATCCATCCACTAAAGTCATAATCGGGCCCTAAGTCTGCTACATCTTTAGGATACCTTTTACTTTGCCATAGTAATCTAGATTTCTCCCCACTAATTGTGGCCCCTCATTCTTTCGGTCCCAGCTAAAAATGGCAAGCTGTGATGTCTCATTCCATACTACTCACAACCCTAATTCACAGGGCGTCTGTCACTCATTGTGTTCAGTACATTACTGCTGTATTGTACCTTTGTCCAGACTGGGCCTTTTGTCCTCCATCTGTCTTCTAAGTGCCTGACCCTGACAAGTTGATGACACCAATCCGTTTTGGACAATACACCCATTGTCTGCATGTTTGTCTTCCCTCATCCTATCTGCTGCGTAGGACCTGTATTTATGATTTAGGTCCCAACATCCTTATTACACAGCTGAGTTACAATCATTCATTTTACTAGCTGGAGGCTGTTCAGGTGCGGACTCTTCCTGGGTCTTGAGCTTCTCTCTCTGGATCTAGACTCCAAAGCCAGCATAAGTCGCCGGATCCCCACCACTGCTGTCTTTTGCATGGGGAAGACGGGGTCCTTTTCACTCGCTGCACCTTTGGTTTCACCATATCTGAATTGCTCTTTTAACTCTCATCTACTGCTGGGGAACCAATCCTCGCTACTACAGTATCACATAGTTCCAGGCTTTGCCTTCTTTTAGAATTCGTAGGTTGGTCGGGAACAGCATCATGTATTTTATTTCCCTCTCTCTCTTTGGACCCTCTTTACCTCACCAAAGCTGTGCCTTTTATCTTTGTACTGCACATGTGAAGTCAGAAAAGATGCTTATTGCAGTGTTTTCATATTTCACATCCTGGTCCTAATGACCGAAGGTTGGCGGGAATCCAGGTCTCGGGAGGTGTAGGGGGTGGTGGGGTGTTCGGTGAACCTTCATATGTGTCCATTGCTTATCTGTAAGCATGACAGATACTGTAGTGTCCCAGTAAGGTCCATAAGGATGTAAGCGGTGTACCCCTAACTGAGCCGTACAAGCACGTAACCACTCGACGAGCACCTCCGTGGGTGATCAGTGATTGTAGAATCTGTGGGATCTCTGGCTTTTCATGTGTCTTGTGCCATACCTGGTGCAGGAGGTGTTTAAGTGTAGTGTAGACAAGAAATGAGCCCTATGGAATGCAGTGGTCATCCACAAGGCCCTCAAAGGGGCATCAAATCTTATCATTGAAGAGTTAACCTCATGTGGTGAGGCCCGCCTCTGTTCGCTGAACTGCTTCTTGACTCAAACAAAGTGTGGAGCACCCCGGCATTGCCCAAAGGGGTAAACCCAGTGCATATGGGCCGCATGCATGGTGTTCAACTGCATAGGATTGCCAGCAGGCCCTGGCTACTCTTATAAGGACAATTACCCCTCCCCCTGGGGACCACCATGTTGAAGCCCATCAACCATTGCAACACCGCCAAACCAGTGCACCAGTTTAGACACGTTGTTGCCAGACTGACGGCCACTGCAGCTAGGCTGCGGCGTTGTAATGCTCATAATTTGGTACCACTCAGTCGTCCCCAGCCTGTAGGACATATCATTTAGATATCATTACCCACCTTTTTCCCTTGCCCCAGATCAGAGTGATCAGGAGGGAGCAAAGTTCTGCAAAGAACCACTTGGGTAGCAGGACAGAAATGGCGGTGAAGAAATACAAAAGTCACGGCAGTAGGTGTATTTTTTTTTTTTTAATTTGTTTTTATTGTTGCATCAAATAGCAATAATCACAGTCATATTTTTCCGTTGGCTGCAGCGTCAACATTCTGCTGCAGTCAACCAATAGCGCAACTTTTTCTTTTTTATTAAACAACTCTTAACTGTAAGGTCATCGATTGGATAGTTGGTACATTTCAGATAGATTATTAGAGCATTCAAATCAACCTCACAATGGGCAAAGCCTTTAATACCACAATTTGCAGATCTATTATGCCAACCCAACGAGCCCGGCAAACCCTGGGGCTACCCTGCCTGAACCCCTCTCCACATTCCGTTCTCCCCTACTCAGTTCCCTCCTCATCCCCTGAGCTATCCATGTCTTCCTCTTCCGGCAGCGGCTCACACAGCTCCCCCTTTTAAGTGTTCCAAGGTGTCCATATTTTGTTACATTTACGTGGGTTGGCTCTCTGTTGGTACACTGCCCGTTCCACCACCATAAGCATGTCCATATTCCGGCACCACAGTGCCAGGGTCGGCGTCTCAGATGACCCCCATTTCTGCGCTATATCTCGCTTTGCTAACATCGTTTCAATGACCACCCATTGCCTTCCATATGATGTTAAGTTGTTTGGGCCCCACACATTCAACAGACAAACTCGGGGGTCAGGTGTGATCGGGAGTTGTAAGGTTTGGGCTATCGTGCGTGTTACTCTCCGCCAATAGTCTACCATACAGGGACAGGACCATAGGGTGTGATACAATGTGCCTTCCTCTCCGCAATGCCTCAGGCAGTAGGGGTGATCCGCTCTTTGGATTTTGTGCAGAGCGGTGCGTGTATAGTATAATCGGTGCAATATTTTAAATTGCACCAACCTAAATTTGGACGAGATGCCAGCTTCTTTAGGCGACGCCAGCGCTGCATTCCATTCTGTCTCATCTAGTTCTCCTATTTCCCCCTCCCATTTTTCCTTCAATTTCTGCAACGGGTCAGGTAAGTTGTTTATGAGTTTACGGTAGGTGAGGGAAGTAGCACTGGACTCCATGTAGTCTGTAAGTAGTCGGTCCTCTAGCGGGCCCGATTCTGGGACATTAGTGCCTGGTTCTATTGCTGACAGTAATGCGTGACGAATCTGTATGTAACGGTATATTTCAGTAATGCCCAATTCGTACTGTTCCCTCAGGGTCTCAAACGGAACCACTCCATCCTTCGTCCACATATCACCCACCGTGGAAATCCCGATATTGTCCCACTGTTCGAAGCCTTTACTGTGTCTCAGATTCCCCAAAATTCTGGAGTCCCACAGGGGTGTAAGTCGTGTAACTACTCCCTTCCATTTTAATCGGTTTTGGGCTTTATGCCATAGCGTCACAGTGTGTTTAGTCGGGCCGCTGAGTTTTGCCATCAGTCCTTTATTGTAGAGTGGGGCCAGAAGCGTGTTTGTCCCTAGCTGCCTCCTATCCACCATATATGCCGGATCGTCCTGCGGCCTGTGTATTCACTGGTTAATCACTTTGAGGTGGGCTGCCCAGTAATATAGTTCCAAATTTGGGAGTGCTATCCCCCCACTATACCAGTCTCGAATCAATTTCACATGTGCCACCCTGGCCGGTCTGTTACCCCACAATAAATTGGACAGATGAGTCGATATTTGTCGGAAGAACGATGTTGGGACCAACGCTGGCGTATTTTCCAGGACGTATAGGAAACGGGGTAGCGCCATCATCTTGAAAAGTGCGGCTCTACCCAACAGTGTTAACGGGAGGGTTTTCCAATGACGTACGTCTGATTTTAGTCTGTCGAGCAGCGGCCTGAGATTTAAGTCCTGGAAGGTCGCATTTTCTTGTGTGATTGATCCCTAGATATTTAAAGGAGGTGGATTCCAATATTAATGGGCAGTCCGCACTTAGGGTCGGCGGCGTGCCGTGGAGCATATATAGCACAGATTTCGTCCAATTTATTTTGTACCCCGAGGCTGTGCCGTGCCTCTCACACAAGGCCAGCAGTACCGGAATACCAGTTGTTAAGACTGTTAGGTAGATCAACATGTCATCGGCATATAGTGACACCCTATCTTCCCAGTCGCCTCCCCACTGTAGGCCCTTCAATAACTGGGTGGTCCTAATGACGGTGGCTAAGGGTTCCAGGACCAGTGCGAACAGGAGTGGCGAGAGTGGGCACCCCTGTCTCGTTCCCCTCGCTATTGGTATTTCTCGCGAGATGTGTCCATTTGCTGTCACTCGGGCAATTGGGCTTTTATACAAAAGTCTAATCCACTCTACAAATTTTGGGCCGAAACCCATATGCTCCAGAACCGCAATGAGGTAGCGCCATTCCACCAGGTCAAACGCCATTTTGGCGTCAAGTGACAGGATAGCTGCTGGTTCTGACAGTAATGGAGCCCGTGCCAGCACGCCGTGTAGGCGTCTGAGATTCATTGCCGTACTCCTATGCGGCATGAATCCGGATTGATCAGGATGTATGAGATGCACCAGATGAGGTAACAGTCTGTTGGCTAGTAGTTTCGCTAAGATCTTACTCTCGGCATTAAGTAGAGATATCGGGCGGTATGACCCGCATTCCTCAGGTGGCTTGCCGGGTTTTGGTATTGCTATTATTGTTGCTGCGCGTTGATCGGGCGGCAACTGTCCCTGTTCCAGACTGGCCTTAAACATATCTAGTAGGGGGGTCGCAAGCGTTTCCGACATGGTTTTATACCATTCGATCGGTATTCCATTGGGACCTAACGCTTTTCCTGAGTGTAATGCAGTGATGGCTATCTGTAACTCTTCAGCGGTCAGGTCCATTTCCAACTCGTCTTTATTGTCCTGTGACAAGGTGCGAGTGGGTACTCCTGCGAGAGACGTCTCCGCCATCTCTCGGGTAACATCGAATTCAGGGGAATATACTGTTTGAAAGTGGTCAGCCAGGAGTTCTACTATCAGTGAGGGACGGGTTTGTAGTACCCCTGCGGGATCTCTCAAGTGTAGGATAGCCCTCTGCCCCTCCCGTTTTTTCTCTAACCAGGCAATGAGCCTACCCGCTTTGTCACCTACATCGTAGATTCTGTGAGCTGTCGTTGCTATATTGTCCACTACCTTGCGGCGCATGTGGTCGGTATGACGCTGCTGACACAGTCGAAGTCTGTGCAGCGTGTCCCTCATCGGGTTAGTCTCATGCTCTCTATTGGCCTCGGCAAGCCCGTCTTCTAGGTATAGGAGCTCTTGTTTTTGCTTTCGTTTGTATCTCGTGATGGTGGAAATAGCCTGTCCCCTGAGAACCGTTTTGTACGCTTCCCATAGGACAACGGGGGACTTAACGGACCCTACGTTCTCAGCGAAGTATGTCCTTGTCTCTTTTTTTAGTGCTTTTGCTACTAATGGTACTTTAAGGTATCCCGGATAGATCGGGTAAATGCGTGTCCGGGTCCGTCCAGGGTTGGAGAGACTCAGTGTCAGGGGAGAGTGGTCCGAAACACCCTTCGGTTTGATTTGTACATCTTCTATAGTGAGGGTGCCGTGTCCTAGTGTCAGGAAATAGTCGATCCGTGACAAACTATCATGGACCACTGAATGGAATGTGTATTGTTGGTCGTCTGGGTGGAGTCGCCGCCAGAGGTCCACCAGGCCCTGTGCTTCCATAAAATCATGTAGGCGGGAGGGCCCGGGAGACTGAGTTCTCACCGGGAACCTGTCTTGTGTGTTGTGTGCTACTGCGTTGAAGTCCCCACCCACAATGAGATCTCCCTCTGGCAGGTCTAGCAGGAATTTCCCCAATTCTGGTAGTGCGACAGCATGCAGTGCCGGCGGGATATAGACCGAGACCACATTGAGCGGTCTTCCTTCCCACTTCCCGTGTGCCGCCGCAAAACGTCCCTGTGTGTCTGATTTTGTGGAATGGAGTATGAATCTCGATGAGCGGTGCATCAGAATCCCTGGACCACGGGACCCCCTAGTGAACTCTGAGTGTACGATCATACTGTAGCCCTTCCTATCAAGTGCTTTGGTTGCTGTGCCTGTTAAGTGTGTTTCCTGGAGTAGGACCAGGGCTGGGTTTAGTCGTTTTGTGCTCTGTAACACCAAGCCTCTTTTAACTTTATCCCCCAGACCCCTAACATTCCATGTCATAAGGCACAGTGGTGTCACCTGCCCCGTTCTAGCTGCCTCCCTTTCTACTTCAACCCGCGTGGTGTGTGCCATAATACCTGTGGTGACCGACCTTAGTGTGTCGTGATGATTGCGTGTGAGCGCATTTCCAATGTGTCGCCTTACGGTTGGTGTGTACCATATAGTTCCAATCTTGACCTGTAGAACAATTTAAACAATGCAAAACCTCTCGCCCCCCAACACCCCCCCTCCCTGCCACCCTGCTAAACGGACCTAAAACTGCCCGCCCCCCCAACTCAGCAGAGTGCCTGATCCCAACCCAAAACACAGTACTTGCTTGCTGGGGTGAAGGACTCTCCGGAGTCGGCGGCCCCCCTCCATGACCACGGAGGATCTCTGCCCAGTGTCCATGGCAGCACCCCCGGTTAGCGACACAGTTGGCCTAGGTAGGCCGCATCGGGAAGTCATTGGTTCTCATTGTGTTCTGTTTCTGGTATGTCGTTCAGAGGTGAGTGTGAGTCTGCTTCTCCCCCAGATGATTGGGATCCTGTTCGGGGTCCGTTATTGCGATGTTTGTTCGATCTATTGGAGCGGCGAGGCAGGCCTGCTGTTCTCCATCCCTCCAGCCAATTCTGAGCTGCCTCCGGAGTGTCAAAAAAACATGTTTTATTGTCCGCCACTATCCTCAGTCTGGCTGGAAAAAGCATTGAGTAGGGAATCTCCCGCGCCCTAAGTTCTTTTTTAACTTCGAAAAAAGTTCTTCTTCTACGTGCGACTTCCGCCGTATAGTCAGGGAAGAATGCCAGAGTGGAGTTTTGTATTCTGATGGGGGGCGAAGTCCTTGCTGCCTGTAGGGTCGCATCCCTGTCTCTGAAATTGAAGAGCCGAGCAATGATCGGCCTTGGGTTAGCCCCGGTTTTCTGGCGTCCCCCGGGAACTCGGTGCGCTCTTTCCACTGTAAAGAAAGCGGAAAGACCCTTGGGCTGGAGGCTTTGCTTGATCAGGTCTTCCACATACAGGTCCATCGCCCTTGTGTCTTCCGATTCCGGAACCCCTATGATACGAATGTTGTTCCGTCTCGAGCGCCCTTCCTGGTCATCCAGCTTGTCCCGCAGCTCCTTGTTTTCTTTTGTGATCCGCTCCACATTTATCTGCAGTTCGGAGACATCTTCCACCAACGATTTGGTCACTACTTCCATTGCATTCACTTTTTCTGCCATTTTATGGAAGTCTGCACGTATAAGAGTTATTTCTGATGAGATCGATCCCACTGTTGCCTGTACCTGGGTGAGGACCCGCATCACGTCGTCCAAGGTCGCTCTCTTGCCCCCCGCTGCGTCCGCGGTTTTGCCCGCCTGCTGTCTTGCATCTGGCGGAGAGGAGGTAGACTTATCGTAGGCATATCTTTCAAGTCGGGCTTGCGCCGCTCCGCTTTTCGGCCCTTTACCGGCCATCCTGGCGGTCCCTTCCGCCGCGGTCCGCAGTGGTCGCTCGTTATGAAATCAGTGCCCGAATGGTGTTGCGACTGTTAAGATGAAACCCTCTCGGAGGCCTGTTCACCCCACGCTCACCGGAATTGGGCCGATCGGACTCAAGGGCCACTGACCGATGGGGTTTGCTCCCCTCCGTGCCACCAATTCTGTTGCGGAAGCGGCCCGCACTTCCAGCTATGCTCAAGTCGCCGCCCGATCTCCGTATGTAGGTCCTAATCGTTGTGCAGTGCCTTTACGGATCGATTATCTCGAGCATATCGTTGCATGAGGGGTACGGGGCCCCGAGAGGTTGAGTCCGTGCCCTGGGGCCTGTGTCTATACCATGGCAGTGAAGTTCGGGTATGCGCCTGCTTGCCTCCGCCTCCGGTCGCGCCACTATGCGACGGATTTTGCACCCCTTTTTCACCGGGCAGCCAATGGTCCGTAGGATGCGTTCTGTTGTCCACCAAAACTGTTGGTTCTCGGGGAGGTCAGGGCGGTCTTTTCGCTGTTCCGCACCCCGGGCTCACTCGTGCTCTGTGATCAAGATGGCGGCCTCGTCCCGGAGGTCGCAGGGGGGGTTTTTGCTTCCGTATGTTCGCTGGGAGCTTCTGAACCTCCACGGAGCTACCGATCAGGATGTTCGGTTCTCCGGACCCCAGCCCCTCAAGTTCGGCAATGACGCTGTTCTGCTATTCCTTCCTGCGGCACTAGCTCGTCCACGAGCGGGCGCTTCCGGTGGTGTCTCGCCCTGATTGTAGCACTTCCTGTCGGCTCGCCGCCTCAGTCCGCGGCCCGGCTGTAGGTCTGCTCTGCTGCCCACATGGGCGTCTCTCGGAACTGTACTTCCCGATGTCGGATTTTCGTTCTGATTGTTTCGGTGAGTGCCGCCCGGTCCTGGGTGTCGATCCTTTCCCGTAGGAGATATTTGTGTGACGGATTAGTGATCGGATCGTCGAGGAGGCCGCTTCAACCGCGGAGCTTGCCTTCTATGCTGCCGCCATCTTCGGCTGCTAGCCACGCCCCTAGTAGGTGTATTTTAGAGATGGCTATACGTCCCATGGGTGAGAGCTGGAGGGAGGTTCAGAATTGTAGGGAACTGTGTGCCCAAGTCAGTGCCGACTTATATTAGCATCTTCCGGATCTTTGTCCTTATGATACACTCTGATCCCTAGGTATTTTAAAGTGTTGGGCTCAAGGGGAGAGAGGCGCTTGGGAGACTCCACCCCTCTTCATCTGAGACAGCTGTTAAGGGAATACAATGGGACTTGTCCCAGTTCACCTTCACGCCAGAGACATCTCAGAAGAAGTGTAGTAGTTCCATCAGTTGGGGGATGTTATTCGCTCCCTTGCGGCAGTACCCCACCCATCGTCAGCATATAATGAGATTATATGCCATCTGTCTGCAAACCAAATGCTGTACTTTGACGCCCTTGCACACAATACACATACATTGAGTTCAATAGCCAGCACAAAAATAATTGGGGATGGGGGGCAGTCCTGTGTAGTACTTCACTCAATGTGGAGCGGGTCTGATATGACTTCACCCGTCTACACCAGTGCCAGTGGTGTATTGTTTAGCAGGGTAATTGAAAAGAAGATCAAGAGGCGAGGTAGGTAGATAACTTCTTCTTTAATGCCAGCAAGACAGGAGAGCAGCAAAGTACACCTCTCTGCATTTCCCCAACCAACATCTCCCCTCACAATTCCAGAACCTCCCGAAGGTGGAAGTTTTAGGAACAGATCATCATGAATACAACCCAACATTAATCCATTTAAAAAACCTCAGTCCCATCCCAAGTCTGTTGAGGACCTATACAATGAAAAACTAAAAACAAAATAGGTCACAAGGATTAACTACAAAACAACACTTCATGAAATAAAGAATGACAAATGAAAGAATGTGACGTATTATCTTAACTTACTAATACATTACATAGTCATGAAATTTGCTAGGTAACTTTGTGGATCTGGTGGAAGGCTCACGGATGTGAGGACTATGACATGTAGTACTTTGATTAGCACAGGACGAATTGTGAAGACCAGAAACAGAAATCTTACTTTCATTCCACCATCTTCCATCTTCTAATTGTATAGCACTTTTGTTATCCCTTACTACAAGCTGGGGATCAGAGAACTTAGACGAACCCTTGGGCAAGATACAGGAGCATTTGACTTGCACAAAATCACCTACCTTCACCTTGAGCTGTCTTGTGCAAGGATGAATGTATTTCTTCTGAGTTTCAGCTCTTTTCTTGTTAACATCTTGTAATTTGGCCGTTGGTAAACTGAACGCACCCATCCATCCTCTTAACATTTTTTAAGAAGGAATGCGACCCCTTAGTAAAAACGATTGGAGAGACTTCTGTGTCAGAGTTAGGAGTAGTGAGTGCAGCCCATAGTACATTTCTAAGCTCTTTTTTGCAATTCAAATTACTAGCCTTGGAGAGCTGTATTTTCTCCTTGATTACCCCATTAAACCTCGCAATAAGACCATTACTCCTAGGGTGATGGAGAGATGTCTTGGTATGTTTTATGTCTAAGAAGTTTAAAAATGTCTCAAATTCTGAGGAGGTAACTTGGCAACCATTGTCAGACACAATTTCATCAGGGATGCCATCCATCCCAAAAAGAAACTCTAGAAGTTCTATAATGCAATAAATTGTGGGAACTTTAACAAATTTCAACTCTTGCCTAAGGCTGTAGTAATGTATGATAACAATGCCATATTCGGAGATACCACATTCAGATAATTTCAGGGAACAATTATGTTGATAGCCAACTTAGACCATGGCTTTGGAAGAACCTCAACAGCTTGACTAGGGCTGGGAACTGTCACCTGAGTCTTGTCACTAATAGCACAGTGGAAACAATCTCTCACAAAATGTTCAACATGCTTATCAAGACCAGGGCACCAGAACTGCTCCCTAATCCTCCTCATTGTACGCATGCCTATATGTCCCTTATGAGCTACGATAATTATTTTATTCCTCATACCTGCTGGGACTACAGGTAAAGCAGAACGGAATAAAAAGTCATCAATTATTGATAGCTCGTCAAAGACAAGTTTAAATTTACCAATGGATTCATCAACAGAACACTGACTACTCTACCCCGTATGAATTGTGTCCATCGCCTTCTTAATGTCCTCATCACTGGAATACGCATCTCTCGACTCACTTTCCAAAATGGCACCACATGACTCAGAAATGGCAAAACAAAATACATCTTCTCCATCTGCATCCACAACATCATTTGTGGCATTAACACTTGGCAATCTAGATAGACAGTATGCCAAAATATTTCTTTTTTCAGGAACATACTCTACTTAGAAATTATGTTCCAACAACCTATACTGCCATTTAGCAATACGGGGTGTCGCCTTCTCTCCACCTTTTGTTGTGAAAAGTTGTACTAAAGGTTTATGATCCACTCTTCCAGTGAATCTTGAGCCCCACAAGTAGTGGTTAAAATGGACAATGCCTCACCAACAAGCTAAAGCTTCACGCTATATTACAGAATACGTTGCCTCTGCACCCTTTAGACCTCTTGATGCAAACACTACTATGTCATCTCTTCCATTCCTGCATTGCATTAGTACCCCACCAAGACCCTCCTGACTCAAATCCGTCATAACTATGGTACTGTCATTGATGTCAAAGGATTTAAGAGGAATGGCATGTGCAATCTCATACTTATTTTTTTTTAATTCTTTGCTGCATTCATCACACCATTTAAAAATGACATTTTTCATGAGGAGGTTTCTCATATGAAAAGTTATTGATGAACAATTGGATACAAACCTGGCCTAGAACTAGATTAGTCCCAAGAAAGATCTCAACTGATCTTTGTCATTGGGAACACAAAACTCCTCTATAGCTTTGACTAAACTAGCTTTTGGTTCAACCCCTTTTTCAGATAATTTGTACCCCTAGTAATCCACAGAGGCTACATTTATCTTACATTTTTCCACACTTAACGTAACACCTTTTTCTTTCAAAATGCTGAACACTTTACTTAATTTTACATCATCTTGACTTTGATCCGAACCATAAACCAAAACATCATCTGAAAAGCCATCACCCAAGGGATGTTCTTGATCATGCTTTCGACAATATTCTGGAAAACTGCTGAAGCCGTTGCAAGACCAAATGGCATGCATTTGAATCGAAACAATCCTTCTGGGGTGACAACAGCAGTGTAATGCCGCGAGTCAGGATGTAAATCGACCTGATGATAGGCTGATGTCATGTCGAGGAGACTGAACCTTTTCCCATTCTTAAGGGTGCTTGTCATCTCAGTTATATTCGGTAATGGGTGTTGATCTATTCAGATGTTATGATTTAACTCACGAAGATCAACACATATGCAAAGGGAACCATTGGCTTTGCCTGCTAAAATGATAGGGGAAACCCAATAGGATGATTCTATGGGTTCTATGACATCACTTGTACAAAGTTTATTTAATTCCTTTTTATGTCCTTCGCGTAAAGCCTATGGTACCCTGCGGACCTTATGTACAACAGGTTGGCTTCCATCAATTAATTACATTTTGTGTTTGAAACCTTTAATTAAACCTAACTTATCATTAAAGATCTCAGGATGGGTAGATTCCCATGATTCCTCCTTAAGTGCTGCACTAAAACCAAATATAACTTGCTGGGGATCATTAGGGTCCAAAACAATTCCTAAATTGCCTTGATCTTTCCAACCCAAAAGATATGTATCGTCTTTAGCAACATAGATAGTCCCTTTTGCATAGTTTCCTTTGAAACATAAATTGGAATCAAATTCGCCTATAACATTTATGTTTTTTCCTCCATAAGCAATAGGTATAACTAGGAAATGTCTTAAAACATGACCCTGTGATTTAAACAAATATTTCCATATTCTATCACTTATGAGAGTAAATGGGGACCCTGAGTCGGCTAATACTTTTATGTCCTTTCCATTCACCATTAGAGTACATAGAGGTCGTTTTGTTTCTTGTACAACCATAGTGACAACATCAGCATTCTGAGGTTCAGACAATATGCAAATTTGGTCTTCCTCGCTTGAAGATGATACATCTGAAGATTGTTCAATATTCATGATTTTCTTCGTCAATGATGTGCTTGGCTTACCAGATGATGATGATTTACTATTGGATCTGCAGACACTTGCGAAATGTCCTCTCTTTAGACATTTACTACAAGTTTTATTAAGAGCAGGACAAAATCTAGCATTTCCAAGGTGGGAACCACTCCCACAATGGTAACATTCCCAATGTCTATTTGTAGGTCTGAAATTGGAATCAGTGTTTGAATGTCCAACTCTTTTCCCTTTGTGTTTATCCTTTGAAAATAAATTGGGTTTACAAATTGGGTTTACCTTTAATGGCAATAACAGTCTGTGCTTGACTTTCAGAACTTGAGATAGACATTTGTTCCAAATGTGAGGAAGTGCTTTCCATTCTTATAGTTATTTCTAGAGCTTTTTGTAGAGACAGGTTTGGTTTGTTTAAAAGAGCCTCCTGGACCTTTTTACTGTTAGTCTTTTCTACCATTTGGTCCTTTATCATTTGTTCCTGAAAAGTTTTATAGTCGCAGGATTCTGCCTGGCTGACTCACCAGGAAGTTGTGCCCTTTTTCTAAATGTATGTCTTTCTAATGTAATGTTCTTACAGGCTTTGAACCTACTGTCAAGAGAGTTAATTGCAGTAGCATGCTCATCTTCTATGCCTTCACCTTCACTTCCAATTAGTAGGACTACTAATTTTGTGGTGTGTTTAAGAATGGTGCGACCTTCGGATCCAAGACAGTGTCTTAAAATTGTGAATTTCTTCTTGTGCGTGAAAGAATCACCATCAAGAGCATCCAAGTATGCTTCAAAACTTTCTTTCCACTTCTCCCACTCTAACTCAGGAGAAGATGGATTTGGGGAAAATGCTGGAGGAGCTGATAAAGTTTGCTGCATGTTGGAAAGAATAACCTTTGCAAAATGACTGTTCTAATAAATACAATGTTCAAGTTGATAATTGACTTTGAAAAATGTACTTTCCAAAACAAAATTGTGTCATATCACACAATAAAGAGTCAATATGTTAATTATAGTCATATTCTCCTTGTTTTTTTTTCTTTAGCAAAGGTAGTCAAATGTAATATATGTTTATTTGACACGCAGAAGTAATTACTAGCGTGCGCGTCGCTGATGTAAATACCAACAATTATTTTATTTATTTATTTATTTATTTATTTAGCAATTTGTATAGCGCCTGGTGACCCGAGGGCATCCCCGCGCTGTTAACATTGAGTCCTACTGAGGGGGAGAGAGGTGGAGGGTTTATTTAGGGAACAAAAGGGTTTTATGGGTAGTTGCACAGTTTCACTAAGTATTGTATCGTACTTTTGAATACTCTTCACTTTGTTAGCGTGTGCATCGCTGAGACAAAGGCCAATGCGCTTCTTATTTGTAATGCTGTGCAGCGTTTAAGTGACTATGCACAAAATTTGATCAGCATGTGTGTCGCTGTGGTTGCAGCTTAACGCGCTTTAAACTTCCGATCTCCGCTCCGAGATCAGTGTGGATTTCCTGATGCAAGATGGCATCACGTTAAATGGGTACGTCTGAGCGTAGCGCATCAGACACCATGTAGGCGTGTGAAGTAGCAGTGGAGTCATCTCGAGCACTGAGCTATTAGCGCGAGCTATTTGCTCAGAAAGATGCACGTACCTTGCCCACGTTTCCTTACTGGATATGTGCCAACTTTCAACGGAGTTTATGATCCCTCACGCCACTCAGGGGCAGCATGGATCAAAGGCTTGGCATCGGTGCTTCGCGCAGATCACAACTCTTCTACTTTTCCCTGCTCTATCTAAAACTTGACTCAGCTTCACGGAAACTGCACGCATGGTTGTCTTACTGGCACCACATCGCCAGTGAAAAGAAGATGAAGAGGTGAGGTAGGTAATGACTTCTTCTTTAATGCCAGCAAGACAGGGAAGCAGCGAAGTACAACCTCTCTGTATTTCCCCAACCGTCATCTCCCCTCACAATTCCAGAACCTCCCCAAGGTGGAAGTTTTAGGAAGAGATCAAAATGAATACAACCCAACAGTAATCCATTTAAAAAACCTCGGTCCCATCCCAAGTCTGTTGAGGACCTCCATGAGGTAATCCCACCCTAGTTTATCAAATGCCTACTCTATATCTAGAGAGGTGACCCAAGGTTTGGGGCCCGATGTCTTGGCCCAATCCAAATGCATGAAAAGTAAGGGTAGACGGAGGTGGAGTAGTGGCAAAGTTGCGAAAAAACTCAGTGGAATCCTGCAAAGCTCAGCTACGCCCTACTCACAACTCTTGTCAGTCGTTATCCCATTCATCTGCACTCCATAACCACCACCCCCGTCTTACGTTTCTGTGGCCTCTGACTCTGCTCCCCCCCACCCATTCCAATATAAGTTAATGCGGCACCTGACTCACATTTTTACTTGATCATCATTTGATTGTGCGGGGGAGTTGCGCAGCGATCATCCCGCCAGATTGAGTGTGGCAACTGCAGAGGCAAGTCGAGAGACCTACAGCTCGTCGCTTAGCAGGATTTCCAAGTCTCCCACATATTTCCCTCACTGGATGAGTGGAGAGCTGCTGTGGCTGGACTTGGGAATCCTACAAAGTGACAAGCTGTGTGTCTCTCAACCCTCCCCAGCTCAAAACTCTGCAGTTGCCACACTAAATCTAGCAGGATGATCACTGCGCAACTCACCCGCACAATCAAAGCTCATGGAGTCTTGCCTCATGCTATTTGTTTGAGCGTTTTCGGGATATTGTATCCCTGCGGTATCCGCCCTTACCAGGTCGGAGTACAACGTAGTGTAGTAGGCATGGCAGGAAACCGCATCCTGGGAGTTGACTATTGTTCCTGTTGCAACCCGGTCACCTGTAATTGGGACTCTGGGGGAGTCAGAGAGGAGGAGCCATGCCAATAGCCTGCCCGCCTAGTTGCCCTCCAAGTGTTTCCTGGCCAATTACTCTCCATAATCTAGGGCACACTGCTTTTCCAAAGCAGCCTTATGCACCAGCTTGGCCTGCGCCAACTAGGCAGCTGCAGCCTTGTCTGCAGGTAACGCAAGTAATTGTGTCCTAATTTTTGTCTTTAGGCTTTGAAGTTCTCTCTGTAATACCGTCTTGGTGGCATAGATAATTTTTCTGGTCAGACCCCTGAGAACCACCTTAATCGCATCTCACTTTCCGGGTGTCTGAGGCAGTACCATCGGTCTCCTCAAAGTACAAGATGATATGGTCAGAGAGCATGGCACAGAATGCTATGTGCCACTGCGCCCTACCCTGTCCAGGTGCAAGGCCAGTATGCACGGACTGTATCGGCTCCAGGCCAGTAGGAGCTGGAGAGAGCTATGAATGGAGGAGGCTTGTCCCAAGTATCCAGCCCTAGTGTCACTGGCGAGCACAGCAGCGCTGCAATAAAAGAGATCAATTCCAGTGTCGAGTTCATGCAAAGTAGAATGATAGGAGTACTCCCTAGCTGTGAGAAGTAAACAGTACCAGTCATCTAACACCTGGGTGTGAAAGACCTATTGTTGTAAGTGTTTTGATAAAACTATAGCATGTGGGAGTGGTCCAACTCTTTCTTCGGAACACACTTGCAGTCCCTTCCCCAGTAGCAAAGCGCCAATGTGCCCCATAACAACACTGGGGTTAGGCAGTGTAAAAAGAGCACCTGATTGGAGCTGGGGCATTTAAAGAGATGAGGGAGATGGGGAACCCATCCAGCAACCCCTCCAATATCACGTACCTCTGTTCTGAATCAATCCGAGTGTGTAGCACCGAGAGTGGAACCCCAGGGGACACCCAGATCAAGGCCCCTCTGGCATACTTAGAGTACTCAGCTCCCTCTATCGTGCTTCGCCACCTCCTAATCACCTCCTCCAGGGCAGGAGCGGTGAAGTGGATCTCTTGGAGAAAGGCTATGTGAACCCCTTGTCTTCTTAAGTACTGGTGTATGTGATTCCTCTTTACATAACCTGGCATTCCCCAAATTTTCCAGGTCATAGGCATATATCTTGAACCAGCTAAAAGTTTGCGATCCTGCCTTGTTAATGTGTTACAACCTGAGGTCACCAACTCTACCACCCTCTCATCCCCCACATTCCCCCTTCACTTTGCAGCTGTGCACACCTCTACCTAAACAGAAAACATATGTAACAAAGAAAGGTAAATCCAACTACTCAAACTCCCATCCCAGGTCAGTGCATCTACAGGTACCCAGCCAGCTTCACTATGATGCAAAGAATCATAATCATGTAACAGTCATATATTGTAGCCAATGTCCCAAACAAGGCTGGGGGTAATACACTGTCAACGTGTCTACTCAATGAGGGATTTCTTGTGTCCAGGCCTCCTCTAGATTTAGAAAAACCACGCTGCCCCGCCAGTAGGGGTATTTAGCCCAGCTGCTGCTCACACCCAGCTGGGGACCTCGAGTAGGTCATCTGGAGAACTGGCAGTGATGGCCTGACCACCTCACAGTAGGGAGTCCATCCAAGCTAGGTCCACTTCGTATGCATCGTTCGCATGTCCCTCAGACACAGCACAGGTGGGATAGGGGTCGCACTGTGTCACTCCATCACTGCGACCCCTTGGGCACTCTCTCTGGCTCCCTGTCCGTTAAAGGGCCTGCTTTTCTGCCTCTGTTGCGGGACCGTTGATGATGCTGCACCATTCAGTCGGTTGGTTTCCCCTCTCTCATGGAGAATGGGGCGATGCCCGTGCGTTCCAGCCAAACCCAGGCCTCACCAGGAGCTGTGCAGAAAGCTTAAGAATGGCAGGAAAGTGCAAAGCGTGCTTAATGTCATGGTCGCAGAGTCGTCATTTACTCTACAGAAAGGAGGTCCCCGCCTTTATACCTCCACAGTGTAGTCAGAGAATATGCTTACCTGTGCCTTTCCAATAGACCAGGGAAATTTGGTGTGTGCCACCTGCAAAATATATTCCCTTTTCCTGTAATTGAAGTGGCGGGCAACCACTGGTCTGGGAGAAGCACCAGGAGGTTGATAGCTTACCCCAGCACCATCTTTGCAAGTTACTGCTTGAGATAGAGCTCCATACTAGCGCCTTTGGTGAGCTCCGGAAATCCCACGACCCTTAGATTATTGTGGCGAGAATGACCTTCCTGATATTTGACCCATTTCTTGAGGTAACTGACTTCCTCCTGCAGGGCTTCACTACGTGATGCTGCCTCCACCACTGCCGGCCAGAGCACAGCCAGAGCAGATTCTGAATCCTCAACCTTTTCTTTCAGCTTCTTATGGTCTTCCCGCATAATGCACATGTCTATCCCCAGTGTGTCTATTTTAGGTTCCATTTGATATCCAGGACTGTTTTCAATATCTGGCCAAATTTACGAGTATGGTCTCATAGCATGCTCTCTCCAGTGTCACCTCGGTAGTGTGAAGGGTGTCCCTCTTCATTCCGCTGTCTTACACCTCAGTCATTCACCTTGTTGTTTCTCAGGAAAACCATGGCAGCAGCTCGAAGGGGAAGCATACCCGCGAACAGAGAATCTCAGGGCACTCAGCTCGTCATCATACCCTGGCCTTGGCTCTTGTTCGGACTCAATGTTCCTCAACACCTGTGTCAATAGAGCTGGGGTGAGGGGCAGAGGTAGGATGTCAGCACATGTAACAAGGACAATTTGGTGTTGTAAATAAAGGTCTGACCCAGCTAGACAGCACTGTGTAGTTCAGACCTAAGTCAATGAAGAGGAGCAGCAGGTGTCTATGCCTTGGATTGGCCCTTCATCAGCCTATTAAGTCGAGGAGGCTGCAATCTCCTGTTTTCCAATACATTGGTATTGGAGGGGGCGCACATGCCGTGGGTTACTGACCCCCTTAGGGAACATGGGGGGCAGAGGGCCTCCTCCATTATTGCTGGCAGGGTCTTAGAGACATGCCTGTAGGAGCAGGTGGGCGCAATGTGCTCGTATATGGCCCGTTAGACACTAAGCCTCACAAACACCCATATTTATAAACAGAAGTGAATTGGCGACCAGGGGGCATTGAGCCTATCCCTAGGCAGATGCATGAGCAAGCGCTCTAGCCAGGTGTGCCCACAGCCCGTGCCCGTGTTGCAAGGGCTTCAGCAGTCAGCTGTCCCCAACTGGGTCATCTAGGTTGAGGAAGGAAAGAAGTAAGGAAGGACATCTCAGCCCGGCAGTGCTGCCTTCTCCAGCACGTTGTTTCTTCTTCGGGCTTCAATCATGCACCAATGCACTTGCAGGCAAAATTAGGAAGCTTGATCGCCGCAGTCCCAGCAACAGTCAGCCACCCTTCCACAATGAGGTACGTTGTCTTTGTTGTCTGCAACAGATCTCTCCTTGCCGAGTAGCTCTGGTTGGTCACTGGAGGCTCGTGAAGGAACCCTCTTTACCCCGCCGTCTTTGCCAGGTACTGAGGGGAGCAGATCACGCCCAGGGGGGGGACAGGAGCCTTGCAGGTTGATGGGCAGAGGACTAGGTGCATAGAGCTCCGGCACGTGCACCTCACACGGTCACCATGTTGGCCACCACTTGATTTCACTCTCTGAGCTTATAAACTCTGTTAAACATTAAACATATCTCTTGCAAGGATGATGGTAATAGCCAGCTTATCCTTAAACTGGAAAGACCATCCGTCCTTTAGATGTGTGGACTTACAAAATGCCCACAGGCAACTGGATGCTAAAAACCTGAAACTAAGTTTCTCTAAACTGAAATCTTAACTTGTGGAACATGGGAAATGTATGTCTAACCTTAACCTTGCCGAAGAAGACTGGATCTCATTTAACCACATCAACAGAAGTAAATACCTTGGGAAGGTGGCCATGGTCTGCAATCTCTAACTCAAAAGACAGGTCAACAATGTGACAACAAAGCTTCTTCAACAGCATTAGAACATTGCAATGGATCTTCTGCCACCTAGGCTACAGAGTCCAAGCCTAAACAGCTGTGGTGCTGCCACGACTGAACTATGCCAACAAACTCTACATTGTGCTTTCCAAGCACATCATATTAAACTTCCCTGAATACACAATGCGCCCTGCACTGGCTACCATCACCCATATTGAGATCCCAGCACCTGACTGATATTCTCCACCGCAAATACAAACTCTGCACACAAACGAGGAACTTTAGATCAAGATTGGCATTGCTGCTTATTCCCTCTCCTTTCAGAAGAAAAAGTGTAGGCGGAAGGTCTTCCTCAGAATAAACCTGAAAACTGTGGACCCCATACCAACGAAAATAAGATCTTGGCGGACGGGTTACTCCATCACAATGAGATTTACATTTTGGAGGACGGGATATCGTTCACAGTTGTGACCGAGTAAATCTAAATCAGACCCTTTAGTCTTTCCCTAAAATACGATACAACCTCAATAAAACCATATATGATCTCTTTGTCAAGTGGATCAAATGGCTTCAAGATGCTCCATCAGAGCCGCAGTGATTGATGGTAATGTCGGCACAGGATGAACCAGAATTCCAGGAGCGGCACAATATGGTGATCTATCTGGCGATTATGCTGACGCCCTCAACTGCAACCGCTTTATATAACAAGATCAGTGCTTAGAAGGTAAGTACAAGCTGCATGTGGCTGCACTTACATCTCACACTTTCTGCAACAACAATGCTTATGCGCCGGTAGGGCCACAATTCCACCATGCCTCCACAGCACTCAAAGCACCAAACATTTTAACATAGGCCAAGCTACAGTCAACACTATTTCAATCATGTGCCCAAAAGACTCCCAGGAAGCTGATGAAAATCAGAGTGCATAAATACCAATACAATACCGAAACAAGAAACGCATATGGTTATAAATGTGAGCCAGATTCCTACAAAATACATAAACACTTCAAGAAACACAGCAGTGCATGGCTAAAGCAAAGTGGTCCAGTCTGTTTGTCACACGCATTTGAAAAGATTATAAACATTAGCTACGGGTGTTTTAGAAGAACAGAGTGCCCAACTCTGCTTTTGCTAAAGTAAACACCTCAGAAGGATAAAATGGCAAACGTGCTTCATGCTACACAGGGCACAAGTCCTATGAAAAGAAGGGGGACTGACCAAGTTAGGCTGTATGCAAGTGACATTGTGACGCGTGCCATCACAACGCATGACGTCACGACGCGTGACATAGCAGGAAGTGACCTCACTGGAAGACTCTGCATTAGGACTAGTAGCACTAAAAAATAAATGAAATCGTGCTATTTATATTGTTATTTGTGTAAATACTGAGACAGACCAACCCATCTGCCATTCTTAGAGTGCATGCACTTATATACAAGGACTGAAAAAAGTAAACAGCATGCATCTCTTAAGTATATAACAAGCTGTGTATTTTTATTTCCTCTCCTGTGCATTTGCATTTAACTGAGAGATTCAAGGTTGCCTTCAGTCCCATACTCGAACGAAAGGAGGTCTGATGGCCCCCTAACTTCTGCCTTTATCTTTGGCACAGCTGGAGCTGGAAAGAAAAGCCCCCTCCCCCCCCCTGCCTGCACGTTTCTGCTGAGAATGAAAAGCAAGCGACGTGCAGGAGCCGCTAAACGTCCCGGTGTCTGGAAATGACACTGTGACAACATGTGCAACATATTTTTCTGGGGCCCAACTTCTTGGCAAGCTGTGAAAATAGCGGCTGGACGCTGTGTATCCGCGTATAACCCAGACTCGTGCCCTAATGCTACACCATAACTTCATGTCAGCAAAATGCAGTACTTCATCCTGGGCTCCTTCTTCTATAGATCATTGGAAATGAGGCCTTGGGGTTAGAGCTGCCCCCCTTGAACCAGGGAAACCAGGGGCCTTATTTACAGGGCGTCATTGAGCCACATTAAGTGGCTGAACACTGCTTTGTAAATACGTAGACGTTCTGGTGGTGATATCCCCTTGTAAAAATGCCCCCAGGTTTGAACCCCAGCCTTGGCTCTGGATCCTATAACTCTGGAAATATCACTCAATCTCCCCATGCCCGATTTTACATTATCTAGTGCTCTTGTAAAGCACCCCAAGGCCTTCCGGCCAGGTTCGTTCTATATTAAATTGTAAAAATAAATAACAATTGTTCCAGGTGAGTTAGTTCGAAACAATGAAACCATGTGAACCTGGACCACAACTCCCAGGCTGCCTAGGGGAGTCAAAGCAAAATCGAAGTGATGTACAGACGTTGAGGAGTGTCGTCACTGAAGCCACAAAGTGCTAATAAGAGAGAGCTCTTTAGTATATTCCTTCCCACAGGGCTCCACTGTCAGTCCCACTTAATTGAATCTGTATGTCACTTCTCTGGGCAAATTGATTGAAGTTTATGGCTATAGTTTCTGCGTTTATGCTGATGACATGCAGCTGACATATCCGACTGGACAAGGATAAATTGGCTCACCTTGAATGGCGATAAAGCTCAAGTGATCGTCTTTGGTACTCAATCAATGTGGGCTCATAACTGGTGACACTCCCCATTCCAGTTGAGTCGTCAAAGAACCTAGTAATTGTCTTTGACTCTAATCTTTCTTTTCTTCCACATACAAACAAGATGGTATCCTCCAGCATACGATTGGTGAAAGCCATTCTCAAAATCCTTCCTTTGTTTCTGCTGCTTGAAGAGTGACCATGGCTCATGCTCTGATTTTCTCACGGCTTGATTACGGTAACTCTCTGCTCTTAGACATCCCTAAGTATTCCATTAGAAAGCTTCTAATCGTATTAATATAGGTAAATTGTGAGTTGTTTTTAGAAAAACTTTAAAAACGTATTCTGGATAAAGATATAAATGGTATCAACAAATGGTTTGCTGGGCTAAAGTCATCATATTCCCAGCTTTCGAGAATACGCAGAGCTGAATAAAAAAAACTATTTACCGCAATTTGGGCATTTTTCAAAAAGGTATCCCATTGTTTTCCTATTTTGCTTTGCTCCCAACCTACTTACAGTTTGTGGTGGAAACAAGTGTGAAACTCGTGAGTGATCCAGAACAGCTATAGATGTCTGAAAAGCAGACACAATTTAAAATTCAGCAAATGGTCATATGTGTAGATCCCTCAAGGATTTCCCCAAAAAACTAAGGGCCAGATGTAGGTAGACATTTACCGACCAGTAACGGCCGATTCGACCGTTACCGACCGGTAAATGGCTATTCTAGATGTAGGTGGCCTATTTTACCGATTCGGAAAATTTACCGAATCGGTAAAATACCGAATCGGTATTTTTACTGATTCGGTAATTTTGATATGTAGTTGGGACTCTTCTGAGTCCCACAGGCCTTACCGAATCCGTATTTTATCACCCAATCTAATTGGGTGGTAAAATACCGATTCCAGGTGTGCATGCACATGTGTGCATGCACACCTATAGCATGTGACAGACGGACATGCCCTTAGGGCATGTATGTGTGCCACATGTCACACTTGCCTTAAATCGGGGTGCTAGAGGGTGTCAAAGTGACACCCCCTGCACCCTTGCGAAATTCAATATTTACCGAATCGGTAAATACCGATTCGGTAATGCCCATTGATTCCTATGGGCTTCAATGCCCATAGGAATCAATGGGCATTACCGAATCGGTATTTACCGATTCGGTAAATACCGATTCTCACAGAATCGGTAATTCAATTACCGATTCTTTCTACATCTCCCCCCTTCTATTTTACCGATTCATAAATACCGAATCGGTAAAATTTGGTATTGATGAATGGGTAAAATATACTTACCTACATCTGGCCCCAACTGTTGAAATATAGAAATACTGAAAAGGAGTAGGAAAAAAATAGCAGATTGTGACAGTGTTTTCATCTATAACTTTTTGTCACAATGGCCAATTTACAAAAGCTTTGCCCCATTACGTTCACTAGGCCCTTCTGGTTGGGAGATAAATAGGGGTTGTAGATTCTCCAAGAACCCGAGGTACCTAGAGCCAACAACTGAACTCCACCTTTCAGTGTTTTTTTATTGAGTATTGAACAATTCATATGGAGAAATATGTAGAACGAGAAATGGATATCGGGGAAACCTATGCATTTCTGAAATGGGCACTAGTTTCAAAGTTTAAGTGCAGTGATTATTTGTACATCTCTAAATTTGTAAGTACTCGTAAAACCATATTATTTAGGGAGCATTTTCAAAAACGTATTTTTTCTTCTACACTGGCTAACATTTGGAAAGTACAGAAGCAGCAAAATCCAGTTGCTAATAACAAATATACTACTATTGTATGCTCCCAGATGCCTTCTGATAAAAATGGTCCCCACTTGTGCATGTAGGCCTAGTGCCTGCGACAGGGAAACGGCTCAAAATGCAACATGGATAAATCACATTTTTCCACTCAAAACTAACCTGTGTTTTAAGAAGTGGGTAGCTGAAGAAATTTGGGCCCTAGCTCAGCCGGCACCAAAGGAAACCTAGCAAACCTGTACATTTTTTAAAACTAGACACCTAGGGGAATTCAGAATGGGGAGACTTACATGGCTATCAGTGTGTTGTCTTACTCAGAAACCCTTGCAAACCTCAAACTTTGACTAAAAAAACAAATTTTCCTCAAATTTCTGTGATTGAAAAATCTGGACTCTGCGTGGAGCCACAAACCTACTTCCGCCCAGCATTCCCCAGGCCTTCCAATAAAAATGGTACCTCACTTATGTGGATAGGCCTAGTGCCCGTGACAGGAAAATGCCCAAAATGCAATATGTATACATCACAATTTTCAACTCAAAACTGACCGATGTTTTGAAAAATGGGTAGCTGTGAATTCTGGACCCTAGCTCAGCCGGCACTTAGGGAAACATAGAAAACCTGTACAATTTTGAAAACTAGACCCCTAGGGAAACTCCGGATTAAGTGACTAACTTTGCTCTCACTAGGCTGTTTCACCCAGAATCCCTTGCAAACCTCAAACTTTGACTAAACAAACACATTTTCCTCACATTTCTGCTTTAGAGCCAGTTACCCCTGCTATGTGATTGCTTCTTCTATTGAGGCCACTTGTGTCTTCTTTTCTTTTTAGATGGGTTTTCATAACTTAATCAGCCCATTAAGAGCTCCTCTACTGATCATCTGAAGGGCCCTTTGTAATGTGCCCTTCTGAGGGTTCCATTTATTAAATAAATGACAAAACTGTTGTGTTTGAGTGTTGTGCTCCTTCCTCAATACAGCTGCCACCACCTCACTGCCCCCTGCTTACGTCTGTTGGAGGGCCCACCTCATTGATTCAGTCTGGTTGCCCTAGGGTGTCCTTGTGACACAACAAGATCAGCCATTGTGTCTGCGACCCAAGACCACAGCCCCATGCCACCTCCTACTGCCACTGCCACATGCAGCCTGTCTTCTTTCCTTGATGTGCTTCTTGCTCTGATTCTGACCAAGGGAGGATACGGGTGCAACCAAGAGGCTTGTCAATTACTGGCAGCATGGGTTGAGCAGGCCCTTGGCAGGCCTACAGCGATTTCTTAATTCTTTTTGCTGCAGGCCTCCATTCACTTCAGGAGTAGCTTGATTGGTCACCTGCATCAGTGTTTTGGCACCTCAATGCTGGTTAGTGCACTTCATAAATATTTTGGGGATTCGGCAGCCGGGCCGGACACTCAATCAATCAGTCATTTGTTAAGCGCACTACATACCTGTGAGGGTCTCAAGGCGCTGGGGGGGGGGAGGTTGTGATCGAACAGCCAGGTTGTTAGTGTCCTCCTGAAGGTCAGCAGGTCTTGAGTCTGTCCTAGGCTCAGTGGGAGGGTGTTCCATGTCTTGGCGGCGAGGTGGGAGAAGGATCTCCTGCCGGTGGTTGTTCTTTGGATGCGTGGGACAGTGGCGAGTGAGAGGTCGGCGGAGCGGAGCTGGCGGTTGGGGGTGTAGAAGGAGAGCCGTCTGTTGAGGTAGGCTGGGCCGGTCTTATGGAGTGCCTTGTGTGCATGGATGAGGAGCATGAAGGATATCCTCTTGTTGACAGGGAGCCAGTTCAGGTTTCTCAGATGGGGGTGATGTGGCCGTGTCACGGTACATCGAGGATTGGTCGTGCCGAGGCGTTTTGGATGCGTTGTAGTCGATTGATGAGCATGGTCGGGGCTCCCGCGTAGAGGGCGTTTCCGTAGTCGAGTCTGCTGTTGATGAGGGCCTGGGTGACTGTCTTTCTTGTATCTGTCGGGATCCATCCGTAGATCTTGCGGAGCATGCGGAGGGTGTTGAAGCAGGAGGAGGAGATGGCGTTGACTTGCTTGGTCATTGACAGCTTTGAGTCAAGAATCATTCCCAGGTTGTGTGCGTGGTCGGTGGGGGTCGGGGCTGCCCCCAGTGCTGTTGGCCACCAGGAGTCATACCAGGCTGACGGGTTGGAGCCGAGGATAAGGACCTCCGTCTTGTCCGAGTTCAGCTTCAGACAGCTGATCTTCATCCAGTCGGCGACGGCCTTCATTCCTTCATGGAGGTTGGCTTTGGCGGTGATGGGGTCCTAGGTGAGGTAGAGGATCAGTTGAGTGTCATTTTGGCATGGGAGATTATGTTGAGGTCGTGCTGTAGGGTGATGTGTGCAAGCGGGGCCATGTAAATGTTGAACAGTGTCGGGATGAAGGAGGATCCTTGGGGTACACCGCAGATGATCTCGGAGGCTTCGGAACGGAACGGGGAGGCAGACCCTCTGGGTTCTGCCAGAGAGGAAGGAGGTGGTCCCTTCCAGAGCCTTGTCTCAGATCCCTGCGGCATGGAGGCGTGCGCATAGTGTGCGATGGCAGACGGTGTCAAAGGCGGCGGAGAGGTCTAGGAGGATGAGTGCTGCAGTCTCCCCGTTGTCTAGCAGGGTCCTGATGTCGTCGGTGGTGGCGATCAGGGCGGTCTTAGTGCTGTGGTTGCTGTGGAACCCTGACTGGGAAGGGTCCAGGCTTCTGTTCTCTTCGAGGTATTGGGTTAGCTGTCTGTTAACGATTTTCTCAATGACCTTGGCCGGGAAGGTGAGCAGAGAGATGGTTCGGAAGTTCTTGAGGTCTCTTGGGTCTGCCTTGGGTTTTTGGAGTAAGGCGTTGATCTTGGTGTGTTTCCAGCTCTCTGGGAAGGTCGCAGTCTCAAGGGAGAGATTGATGACGTTGCGTAGGTGGGGTGCGATGGAGCTGCTTGCTTTGTTGAAGACGTGGTACGGGAATGGGTTTGACGAAGAGCCGGAGTGGATTGTGCTCATGGTCTTGATGCATAAATCTGTGGCCCCAAGTCACCCCCCCCCCTACCTTTCCAAAGCTAACCCGATATTCCAAATACAAGTTAAGGAAAATTTGTTGAAGAAACCTTTAACCAACAATTCAAGTGATCCTGGAAACTAAACTCCTGCTGCTCCAAGTTGAAACCACATCCACAAAAGGGCAACTTAACCCAATCCTCTAGAGGAATCAACCCACTAACTACAATGTACTCCTCTGTGTTGTGCAATACTATAATCTCCTTCAAACTAAGCATGTTAAATAGTATTGAATATCAATAAAGTGCAAAGACAATGTTTCTTCACTTGTATTATGTTTGAATGCTATTGAGAGTAGAGCCACATTTTCCATTGCTTGTGGAGTACCGACAATGAAGCTTTTGAAAGTGGAATGTAAGGGTGTTTCAGATTCTTGCTGCTGCCACAAAGAAAGCTTTACCACCTATGCTAACTCTTCATGCCACTGAAGCATTCAGAAGGAAAATGATCTTAAAGCCTGGAGTGGCTTGTGCCATTTGAATTGAACCCAAGTATGATGGGGAAAATGAATAGTCTGCTCTGTCAACATTTATTACAGACTTACAGAGGGTTCTCTCAAGGACTGGAATCCAGTGGCGGTGATAGAAAGCATGGAATATCCATTCCCATTTTGAGGCCTTTCTAAATACAGCTCGAACTTCGGAGGATCTAATGCTAACAAACAAAATGAATCCTATGTGAAATAAAAATGTAAAGCCGCCATGCATCATCACTGCTTCAGTAGGAAAGGGGCTTTAGCACATGCTTGGATCTGTCGTGGTCAATCAAACCACCAAAGCCAGGCTAGGCAGAACCACAAGATGGCCACCACAAACAATCTATGAGAGTGAAAAGCCTACTTTGAGTAACAATAAACAAGCCCTGGAATCATGTCATCATCCATTCAGAAACATCTGCAAAATTGTCAATCTTCACACTTACTAAGATTTTTAATTAGAAACTATTTACCACCTATTTTGTCTCTCTGTACTTTCACCATTATCTCCTACTTCACTTCCTGTCCTGCCTTCCCTTTTCTCTCCACACGTGCCTACCACCTTTCACTAAAAAACATTCTCCTTAATTTCCTTTTCCAGGTGAAACTCAAATTCTCTCCCTGACCAACAACTTACCATCCCTGTATTAATTCTCTCATCCTCCAATATAAAAAAAACTACTTTCTAACACATATATTTACACTTCCCTGCCACAATTATAATTCAGCCTCCCCTCTTCCCATCTCTCCTACACCTTCTTTTTGTCTCTCACGCATTGCTTCTATTCTGGGCTGTAAATTTGTTCCATCGGATAGAGACTTCTAGCTGCAGATTCCTTACCTTAGATGTATCCCCAGGCATCAGACTGGATCTGGACATTTTTCGTGAGCAGTACCCCTGCGTGCTCGTAGGTAGCTTTGTTCTGCTGTGCGTGGCATCAGTGGTGGTGTCCACGCCGCAAGTGACATGCGCAGTGCCACCCCAGTGCGCTAACGTTATTTCTTTTCTTACCAAAACAGTCAGTGCAGATCCGGAGAGACCCCCAGTCATTTTTTGACTGACCTTTTTTGACTTTTTGTTGATGTTTTTTTAGATATTTCTTCTGGTGTGGCAAAGGTGTCCACTAGGAAAGCTGGCTTCAAGCCCTACGCCACCTGTCACCGACAGATGTTAGTGACGGACCCGCATCTTGTTTGCCTCTGGTGTCTTGAGCACAACCACCACCTGCGTTGACTGCCGCACCATGCACCCCAAGGCCTTGAGGGAGCGGCCCCTCAATTTCAGTTGAGAGGAAGGGCCTGGGATCAGTCGCAGAGCCATCTATCTTCATCACAGTCGAAGAATCCGGGCGTTTGGGTAAGTCCCACACAAAGAAAAAAATAAGAATTTGAAGAGATCTTCGACTTTACCCTGTCTGTCGAAGTCATCTGATGAGAGTAGGGCAGCTGAGGTCTTTGGACAGGTCAATAGCAGTCAAGACTAATATGTTGACAGAGGTGTTTCAGCCGGCAGTGACAACTTCAGAACCGCCTATCCCTTTTAGTAAAGCCCTCGCAGATGTCCTGCCCCAGTGACCAAGGATGGGATACCTTCAGACCCTGTAGCCAGAGTGTAGACCAGTCCATTGCCCCCTAGCAGCCACAGCCTCCTAACCTCTTCAGTTCGCCCACTAACCATCATGGGCAACCAGTAGGAAGCAGCATATGCCATCACCTGCACCACTGGAGGTTGATGACATCACACTGCTGTGTTCTGCAGATTTTGTGATGGGGCTACTCTCTCCCCTTTATCACGAATGTCACCCTATTATGACAGGCTGATGGAGGCCCATCTCTCCCTACTCCGCCGGGAAGTGGCAGCTCTCTTGGCCAAGGGAGCCATAGAGAGGGTGCTGATGCCAGACGTAGGTTGTGGTTGTTATTACCTCTAATTTCTGGTGTCCAAAAAGGACAGAGGCCTTTATCCTATACTAGACCTACGCCCTCTAATTCTTTTCCTGTAAAAGGAGGAATTCAAAATGTTCACGCTTGCTCAAGTTCTGTCTGCCTCGACCCAGGAGACTGGTTCGTAGTGTTCAACTTGCAGGATGCGTTCCACAATTCCATCTTGCTTGCCCACAGGTGTTATCTACAGTTTACTATGCTCCCTTTTGGCCTTACAAGCACCCCTAGGGTGTTCACCAAGGTGATGGAACTGTGCTGGGATGTGAAGCAGTGTGCTCCCATCCCCCTTCTTTTTGAAAAGGCTCCCTTGAGCCTCTGAGCTGACGAGCTCTTGAGATGCACCTGTGCGCCAGGGAGATGTACAGAGACCTGAGAGGAATGTGGCAGCTTTCTCAGCAAACCCCAGATGACTTTCGTTTTATCTCTACCGATGAAGGATAAAATCCAGAAACACATGTGTCTAGAGAATAACAGCACTAACCTGCACCAACTTTGGTGAAACACTCTGAAAAACTTCAAGTAAGCATGTAAATTGAACTGCATTTACCAGGATGCAAAGGGGCGAACTGTGCTGGGAGGTGGAGCAGGGGTTTTGCAGACCCACCTCCTGGGAGGTATTGCATGGGTATCTATTCTAAGGAAACAAATCTGCGGCTAGCAGTCTCTACCAGATGAACAAGTTACTTACCTTCAGTAACGCCTTATCTGGTAGAGACTCTATCTAGCGGCAGATTTCTTACTAACCTATCCATGCTCCCTGATCGGCGAACAGGTTTCTAGTCAATGTTTCAATGGTCAAGGCTGTTTCCCTTTTACACACCAGTGGTCAGTGTTCTTCATGGCTCCGTGCTCCTGACGTGGAAAGTCACAAAAAGAAACTGACATCAGTGCACTTGGTTTACACCTATATAGACACTGCACACGTCACTCCAGATGTGAACGAAGCTGAAAAAACCACGCAGAGCCGAACAATGCCACTTAACGGCGTCCCGGGATACTATTCACAAAAACTTTCCAAATCCAGTCTGACACCTGGGGATAGTTCTAAGGTAAGGAATCTGTGGCTAGATAGAGTCTCTACCAGATAATGCATTACCGAAGGTAAGTAACTAGTTCTCCTTCACCCACCCCATTTCCTCTCACTCATACTCCTGATCCTATGTTATGTTATGTTATGTTAAATTAAATTTATTAAGCGCACGTACGCCCGTAGGCTTCATGGCGCTGTAGGAAGATTGGCAAAAACATAACATATAGCAGAAAGAAACGGAGTTAACTATGGGTAAGCTTGCTTAAAGAGCCAAGTTTTAAAAGCCTGTCTAAAGGCTAACAGGTCTTCATGAAGCCTTAACGTCAGTGGCAGAGAATTCCACAGGGAGGAGGCCAAGAAGTGAAAAGATCCGCCTCCCTGGCGTTGTTTCTTGATCCGAGGCACCACTAACAAGTTCTTTTGACCTGAGCGGAGAGCACGCAAGGGGGTGTAACTGACAAGCAGGCTGCTAATGAATCCAGGGCCCTTGCCTTGTAGAGCCCTGAAGATAATGCATCCAGCTTTAAATGTTGCTCTCTGCGCTACTGGCAGCCAGTGGAGACTGGCCAATCCCGGCCTGATGGACTGCCATTTGGGAATCTTACAAATCAACCTGGCCGCTTGGTTCTGAACCAGTTGAAGTCTCTTGAGCTGCCCCGCTGGTAGACCCAAATACAAGCTATTGGAATAGTCCAGGCGGGACAGCACAAGAGCAATGATGACCTGAATCAGAGCAGGGTGGGTTAATAGGTGGGCAATCTTCTTGATCTTACGAAGTTGGAAAAAGCTTGCAGATACCACAGTCCCTACCTGGCTTTTGAGCGAAAGATCTTCGTTAAAAGTGACTCCTAGGCTTTTTACTGTTTGGGACTTAGCTGGAGGGTTTCCCATTTCTGGAGGCCAAAAATGTGGCCCCCAGTACAGTTCACTCTTCCCAGGCAAAATCAATTCAGTTTTGCCTGGGTTGAGTTTCAGGTGATTTAGGCTCATCCATCTCTGAATGTGGACCATGGCCTCCCGAAATTCGGTGGCCGCACCAGGGGAGTCCAAACGGAAAATCAGTTGCAGATCATCTGCATAGTTAAAAATTAAGGCTCTAAACTTTTTTAATGAAAACAGCAGGGGTCGTAAGTACAAATTAAATAAAAGTGGGGACAGGGACGAGCCCTGAGGGACTCCGCATTCGTTTTTAATTTTAGGGGCTGTAAAGGTTCCTAATCTCACTGCCTGGGTACGTTCCGAGATAAATGACTTCAGCCATCTCAATGCCGAGCCTCTAAGGCCCGCCTGTTCGACACGGTCGACCAAGATGGTGTGGTCGACCGTGTCGAACGCGGCCGACAAGTCGAGAAGTACTAGAGCTTGGTGAGTGTCCTATGCATTATTATGCCTATGTTAAATCTACAGCCTTTTCTTACCTCACCTCCACTCTTACCAGATCTATATTAACCACACCAAATCCTCTTTCAGCTCTTCATCTCTTCTATTGAGCCTTTCACACCCTCGATTAGCTCTCCTAAATCAGTTAATTCCATTACACGCCACTTCCCTCCACATCTCTTCCCAACCCTTCCTGATACTCTCTTCCCTGTAACCTAGTACTAGTACCTTAAAAGCAATGCACTCCCTCTTAAACCCAAAGTCTACCCTCTCTTGTATCCTATTGATTGCAAGATGAATAGGCAAGAACTGTCAGACTCCACTGCTGACCTGCTCTTTATCACAGAACCTTGGCCAAGCAATAATCTAACACCTAACCCACACAAAGCCATTGCTGTACCTTGGAAAATACTGATCGGAAATCTTTATACTAAAAGGTTTGAAGGAAGACTAACCAATGTCTACAGAAACTCTCCCTGTCCATCTTGATTTCTACAATGCTCTCCATTACCAAAGTTTTCATTTTTTTACCTTCTTCTTCACAGAACTTTGCCATAGAGCCCTGCCTTCATTGGGCCCGTCCAATACTTTGTCTCTGAGGGCCTCTTAAAAAGCTCCACTTTTTGCACTCTAGGAGACTTCGGTATATGCTTTTACAAACCAAAACTGTTCCAGATTAAATGTCTTTTATCAATGGAGAATTGGGGGAGGGCGTGGCTTGAGCGCCGAGGGAAATGGCGGCGTGAGCCCGGAGCTCCGTGCCTCTTCCCCACAATAATCCTGCAAAAGGGGCCGGAGAGCCCGTGTGTTCCCCGGCGCCGACCTAAAACTTGAAGGTGACTGGCTGGGCAGAGTTTGAGCTGCTAGCGGCAAGGCAGAGGCGAGAACGACCGCCGATCGCAGCGGCCGCCAGAGCGGAGAAAACTAAAGCGGCGCGCAAGATGGCGGCCACGGCGGAGCCCTGAGAGTCCGGGGGCCAGATAGCGGTCCGCGCTACCGGAGCTTACGGAAGGGGCGCGATCGCCGGCTCGGGCGTCCCCAGCGGCGATACCCCCCACAGCGGAAGACGCTTCTTCGCCCCCGGCTGCGGAGCGCGGCGGCCGCGAAAGCGGGAAGAGGTAATCCGCCCAGGGAAGCCGATGCAGGCGGAGCTGGCAGGCGGCCCCCATTGCCGTGAGAGCGAGCAGTCGAACAGCGACCCAGCCCTGGGCCCCAGTCATACTAGCAGGTGAGAGGGGGCCACTCTGAGCGGTGGACCTCGAGGGACGGCGCACGGCACGGCACATCTCGGGGCCCCCCCCCCCCCCTCGCCCCGCTGCGGAGGCTATCGATGTGTATGGGGACATAGCGAAGGAGCCCAAAGACCAGCGGAGGGACCTCGGCGGCACCAGGCTCCCTGAGGCGCGTCACACCGGGAACGCTAACCCAGGAGGGTGAGGACAGACTGCTACAGGTCCCGGGGGACGAGCAGCAAGGCAGGCGATACCTCTGGTGCGTGGTTTCAGCGCAGCGCGACCCCATAGCGCACAGGAGTGGGCCATGTGGCTGAGGCCCGGGGCGACGCGAGCAACTGAGGAGGACGCGAGCGGCGAGGCCTGCAACGATGGGGAAGCCGAAAGCCAAAGCGGAGGAGGCGGCGACGTCTGGTGCGGCGGAGGGGGGCCCCACTGAGCAGACGGACCTGCAGCGATTGCAGGATCGAATATTGGACGCCATAACGGCCACTCGAGACGCGCTCCACAATGATATAGCGCAGGTGGCGTCGGGGCTGGGCTTGCTCCGGGCGGACCACGACAAACTAAAGGACAGGGTCAAGGATGCTGAAACGGTGATCAAGGATCTAGCGCCAGCTCACAAGGTGATGGAGGGAAAGCTAACGGAGGCCCTGGACCGCATACGCACCCTGGAAAGGCGAGCGGAGGACGCAGAAAATAGAAGCCGGCGCAGTAATGTGCGGATCGTAGGCGTGCCGGAGACGGAGGGGATGAGGGACATGATTGCCTACATGGAGGAATGGCTGAAAACAGTGGTGGCACCGGAAGGGCTTTCGCCATTCTTCACTCTGGAGCGGGCTCACAGAGTCCCCTCAGGACCTCCCAAGCCCGGGCTCCCGCCCAGACCGATCATAGCCAAGTTGCTTCACCACAGGGACAGAGATCTCCTCCTACGGAAGGCTCGAGAGGATGGCCCCTTTCAGATTGCGAACAGCAGGGTCACACTTTTCCCGGATTTCACCTTCGAGACACAGAAGCAGCGGGCCTCCTTCCTTACAATCAAAAGGGAACTGCGGACTGAAGGTATTGCCTACTCATTACTTTTCCCTGCCAGGCTACGAGTGGTGGTAGACGACAAGGCGATCTTCTTTAGCACGTCGGCGGAGGCCTGGGACTGGTGGGAGGCATACAAGGCTGGAACTGACGGAGCCAGGGCGCAAGAGGAACGGGAGAAGGAGCGAGAACGCTCGCCAACACGGCTGCGGAAATCGAAGAGGCTGAGGAAGCGAGGGCGGGGGAAGCTGGGGCCGACGGCCTCCCAGACTGAAGCAGAACGGCAGGCCGCGTTACTGGAAGTGGGGAAGCTTGGACGGGCGGAGGGCCCCGACTCTAGAGGGGCCACGGACTCGGACACTCATGTCTCGGCCTCGGGCTCAGAATCGGACCTTTCTGGGATTCATCGGACTGGAGGGCCGCTGGTGACACCGCAAACGGCGGATGAGATCCTGAATGTCTGAACTGCTGGCAGAAGACAATGGGTAATGTTTGGGAACTGGGAGGAGAACCCATGCCTACGAGCATAGCGGGGGTCGGGGCACAACGGGGTGCTCAGAGCAGGGAGGGCATGGGTAATTGGGGAGGGGGCGAGGAGCTAGGCGGCGCAGCCCCCCTCTGGACGAGGCCGCGCTCCGTAGGCCCTTAAGGCACCCACAGCTGCGGCTGTGTAGTTGAGACCTGGGTCAATCAGGTATGGGAGTTTGGATGGGGACTGATATCTCGATATTGGGGCCTGTTCTGGCGGAGGGTGGGGGGGGTTCCACAGTTGGGGATTGTTTATTCTTTTTGAAGTTATTGACCCTGGGTACACCATGGGTAGGACTGTTGAGATGCTTTGTTTTGTTCAGGGGGGCACCACCACCATCGAAGGGCAAGAACTGGAGGGAGTGTTTCGACCGGATCACTGGGACAATGGCTAATGTGAATAAGTTGAGCTGTATTACCTGGAATGTGCGGGGCCTACATACTATGCAGCGCAGACACAAGGTACATGCCTATTTAGTGCGGAGGGGAGTGCACAATGCTGCAGGAGACACATCTTACACGACAGGAGGGGGCGGCGCTACAGAGGAGATGGCGGGGACAGGTTTTTCACACCAGCTACTCAGCCTATGCTAGGGGGGTACTAATATGGATTAGAGCAGGCACACCTTTCCAGCTCACGCGCCAATGGGTGGACCAGGAAGGGAGGTATGTGGTGGTGGAGGGGAAGCTGGAAGGTAGAGAAGTTGTCTTAGCTAGTATATATGCCCCGAATACGGACTCGCAACACTATCAGGAAAGCTGGCTCACTCCCTGGCGGGCCCGATCCTTCTGGGGGGCGACTTTAATTCCATTGCGGACCCCTCTTTGGATAGGTCCCACCCCCCCTTACGCGATTCCCCGGTCCACAGGCTATCTAGAGGCAGAAGGGAGTGGCAAGAGAGCTGGGAACTTGTGGATGTCTGGCACGGGCAACACCCGACTGACCGGGATTACTCATTTTTCTCCGGGCTACATGACTTGCATGTCCGTTTGGACACGATACTCTGCTCCCGAGGGGTGCTACCATACGTTACTGGATCTGAGTACCTGACAAGAACGATCTCAGACCATAATCCACTCCTGATCCGACTAGCGTGGGTGGCGGAGACACCCAGGGTCCCGATCTGGAAACTGCGGCCCGAGACCCTGGAGGACCCCCTATTCGAGGCGGCCCTGGCGGAGGGGGTGGCTTTATATTTCTCGGAGAATGAAGGAACGGCGTCCTCTAGGGCGACGGAATGGGACGCCTTTAAGGTAGTGGTGAGGGGTATCTGTATTAGGGATTATGTGGGCGTGAGGAAGGTGCTGCTGGGCGATTTGGCTAAGGCGGATGCCAAGCTGAGGGAGGCGGAGAGGGAGCGGCCAGGACACCCAGAACTCCAGGAGACACTCTGCTCGGCTAGGGAGGCGGTAGCCATTGAAGTGGAGAGGCTCCGAGCCTTTGACTATAAGCGTTATGTGCTGCGCTCCCACGTGGAAGGCGATAAGGCGGGCACCCTCCTGGCGTGGCTTTCGAACCCCACTCGACGGTGCGCTCCCATACTTCAACTGAGGAATACGGCGGGCGCGGTGCAACACACTCAGCTGGGCATAGTTGACGGCTTCCAGAAGTATTATGAGGGACTGTACAAGAGCTCCCCAGGCGACAGGATGGGGCTGGCGGAACCCTTCTTGACTGGATTGCCCCTGCAACGGCTGGAGGCAGAACAGGCGAAAGACCTGGGCTCGGACATTGAACTGGGGGAGATCAGGTCGGCGGTGCGGCGCATGGCACGGAACAAATCGCCGGGTATTGACGGGCTCCCCATAGAGTTCTATAGTAAATACCTAGATGCTCTGGCGCCGCGACTACTGAACGTTTATAAAGAGGCCAAAGCAGCGGGCCGGCTACCACAGTCAATGCGGGAGGCATTAGTGGTTCCACTGCTGAAGCCCGGCAGAGAGAGTAGTGACCCCGCGTCCTATCGACCACTCTCTATGCTCACCGCAGATTATAAGATCCTGAGCTCCATACTAGCGGCGAGGCTCCTACCTCACATGACGGGCCTTGTGCACGAAGACCAGAACGGCTTTATACCGATGCGCAACACCACAATAAATATCAGAAGGCTTGTCCGTCTCATGGACGGGCTGGACGGCGGGGCTGGGACGGAGCTGGTCCTCTCGGTCGACATTGAGAAAGCCTTCGACAGCCTGGAGTGGGACTACCTCTATGCTGTAATGGAGCGGTTTGGGCTGGGAGCGGGCTATATTCATTGGACGAAGGTCCTTTATGCAGAGGCGATAGCAAGGGTGAGGGTGGGATCGACGGTGTCCCTCCGCTACCCGGTAGAACGAGGCACTCAGCAGGGCTGCTCCCTCTCGCCGCTTCTATTTGCATTGGCTATAGAACCGCTGGCGGCTGAGGCCCGAACGAGGCGGCACTTCCGTGGAGTGCGAGCCCGAGACGGGCAACATTTCATCTCGCTATATGCCGATGGTTTACTGCTATTCCTCCGCGACGGTGCCGAGTACTTGCAGGGAGCAGAAGCATTGCTAGAGAGCTTCGGAGAAATGTCGGGCCTGAGGGTTAACTGGCCCAAGACGAGTTTGTTCCCGCTGCTGGAGGGCGCAGCCCAGCCACAACACCGGTCGGAGGCGGCCTGGGAACCTACCTGTATTAAGTACCTGGGGGTCCATATTTACCATAAGGCGGATGACTTGCTTGAGGGCAACCTGGGGAGGTGCGTGCGAGGACTGAGGGGCTGCATGGCCTTTTGGGCCACGTTGCCGCTATCGGTGGCGGGCCGGATCTCCTTGCTAAAGATGGTTGCCCTGCCGAGATTGTTGTATTACTTCCGGACGCTCCCAATCTGGCTACCTGGCTCCTTCTTTAGGCTGCTTAAATCTCTGATTACGACGTTCATTTGGGGAGCGGGGCGGTGCAGAGTGGCGCTGGCCACGCTTTCTCGCCCGAAAGATGAGGGGGGACTGGCGGTGCCGGACTTTGAGCTTTATTACCTAGCGGCCCAACTGCAGATCTTCACGCAGGAGGTAGCGAGAGTGTATCGGGGCCTGGAGGACGACAGCTTGCGGGGAACGCCCAGACACGTCCTGGCGTATATTACCCTCCAGTAGCGGCTGGACAGTCGGGATTTGTCGCTTGAACAGCGCACGTACCGTCACTGCTGGAACCGGGCGCAGAGGAGGGCGGGTATTCGGCGCCCGTATGCACTGGAGATCCCTCTGGGCATGCTAACAGCCTTACCACATGGCGGCGACTGGTCGCAACTTCAAGGGTGGGAGGAAGCGGGAGTGCAGGTGGTCGGGGACCTCTACGAAAATGGCGCGCTGCTCCCGTTCCAGGAGTTAATGGACCGCTTTGGCATCCCGAGAGGGGGATTTTTGCTTCATGCGGCAGTAACCAGGGCAATGCAGGCCCACTGGGGTACGGGACTTGAGGAACCTGAAACGGCAGCAGCGTGCCAGTACACTATGATGGCGGCGGGCACGATCAAGGCAGTAACGTGCCTATACAATCGAATGGTTAGAGAGGCCGTCCCTCCTCTTACAACCCTAAAAGCCAAGTGGGAGGCGGACCTGGGTAAGGACATACCTGATACAACGTGGGCACAACTTATCCGTAGGGCTCGCAACAGCACGAGAAACGCTAGATTCCAACTAATCCACTACTACATATTACACAGGGCGTACATGACCCCGGGAAGGATCAGGCAGTATTTCGGTGCGGTAACAGCGACCTGTCCCCGATGCCCGGAGGAAGGGGCTGAATTAGTGCACATGTTATGGGCGTGCCTAGCCCTACGGGGTTACTGGCAGGACATAGGGGAGGTGTTGAATGAGGTGACAGATAGGGCCATAGACTATGGACCAGCGGAATGTCTCTTGCACTGGTTTCCCCATACCCCCAAAAACAAACTTACGAGCAAGTTTATTGATATGGGGTTGATGGTGGCTAAGAGGGAGATGACTAGGAACTGGAAGGCGAAGGTGGGGCCAACTCCACGGAGGTGGCGGCAGGAATTCCTAAAATGGGCGGCGGCTGACAGCACACATAGGTACCAGCTTGCGCGCAGAACCCCTAGCCAGACTGCGGCTGACACTGCGACCTCGTGGGAAGTGATGGTACAAGCACTCAGGGATAGCGAGGCTGACGAGGAGGAGGAGGCCCCCGAGGCAGGTAGGGAGGTGGAGGCTAGCTGAGGACCTAGGAGCAGCAGATATGCAGGGGGGCTATCGCCAGTACTCCAGGAATGTCCGCTATAAGAGCCTGAGATGGGTGGTGGTGAGTGGGGTGGGGCAGGGGGGGGGAGTTTTAGGGTTAGCGCAGGGGGTGGGAGTTGGGGTTTTGCGCATAGTTGGGTAGGACTGTAAAAGTAGTCATGCACAAGATCCGGACAACAACTACTCCTTTGCCTTGAACGTCAGGCTTGGAAGAGCAGAGACATCATCGCCGCCCAACCCCCGGGTTGTGGGCATAACGGCTGTGTACTGTCCAACAAACCATATTGTATATCTGCTCAATCTTATGACGCTGCTTATATATGTAAAGGCCTGTACAGGTATGACTACAATAAAAATTATTTAAAAAAAAAAAAAAATCAATGGAGAATTGGGCAATCTAGGACAATTTGATCAATATTTGCTTCTAGATCCTCATCATCAATGCCCATTATGTAATTCTCTTCTCTTCAACATTTACCATTCCATCTTAACTGACAAATGATTTCCTTACAGTCTCTAAAACAAGTATGAGAATGGAGAAGAAGCTTGACCTCCCTACCATTCACATCTGATTAACCACTTCCTCACCTAACAACCCATCAATGTTAAGCAGTTCTAGCTTTGGTGGATATCCACCCTTGACAACCTTATCACAATCGAGTCCTTCTTAGAGCCATCAGAAAAAAACTGGTTGGTTGAAGACTGCATTAAAACTCTTAAAATCAAACAGAAGAATCTAGGAATGACCATGGAAGAAAACATACAACCTGGATGAGGAACTAACACTCCAATGACATTCCTCAGCCTATAAACCCACAATCCAAAAGCTCTTTTAGAAAAGCTCAGAAGTACCATGCCCTTCAATGCAACTTCACGGAAGAGTTATCCAATGGTAGAACCTGGAATGTTTAGCTCCCAAATCACTCACTTTAAAGAACTACAGGACTCTCCGCAGCACGTCTCATCTCAAAAGCCAAATATATTGAAACAGATATTGACTTAAAAATGTAAATGGACAAATCATCAATTCAACCTAATTTCCGACCCCTCAATCATGACAACTCTCATTCTGCCTCTGTCTATGTAGGATTTCGCCAACGCTATTTAATCATGCAGGTCAGTGTGATCACCAGCATGCAAATACCCAGCCCAAACATTCTTCAACATCCTCCTTACAATTAAAACACAACAGCCATCTTGGCCAGTGCTATAATCAACTACTCTTTGCTGGATCGAGTATTACTGAATGATAGCAAGACCACTTATAGGGCACTTATTCTAAAAAATAATATGCCCCTGACCCAACTGATACCACTATGGGCTAATATTTAAAGACCCATTCGGAGCCTAACTCTTGGTAAGATTCGCCTTCATCCAAAAATCAGCAGCCATTGAAGCATCATGGAATCCATATTGATTGCTACATGGAATGACAGCAAAGTCACATTTGATTTAAATGTATGATGGAATTCAGCATGCAGTTTTCACGCATGCCCTAGGAACTCTGGGCCCGATTCACAGAAAGACTCAATCCTAAACTTTCTACTATTTTGGTATTCACAGAATGCACTTACTCATTTCGGTATTCACAGAAGGCACTTACTCATTTCGGTATTCACAGAATTTAGTAGTCCTAACTTTAGGACTCCTAAATGCCTTTTGTGAATACCGAAAGTCTTAAAATTAGGATTTTTCTCAGTTTAGGAGTCCTAAAGTTAGGAGCCCTAACTTTACTACTACTAAATTGAGAAAAATCCTAATTTTAAGACTTTCGATATTCACAGGAGGCATTTAGGAGTCCTAAAGTTAGGAGTCCTAACTTTACTACTTCTAAATTGAGAAAAATCCTAATTTTAAGACTTTCGGTATTCACAGAAGGCATTTAGGAGTCCTAAAGTTAGGACTACTAACTTCTGTGAATAACGAAATGAGTTAGTGCCTTCTGTGAATACCGAAATGAGTATGTGCATTCCGTGAATACCAAAATAGTAGTAAGTTTAGGATTGAGTCTTAAATTCATTCTGTGAATCGGGCCCTCTGTCATTTGAATGAATGCGTATTTAGCACGCATTAGTTCTGGACGCAAGTCGTTTTAATGACTTGCCGTACGAGGGGCGCTGGATACTGGAATAGTTTAATTTACTATTCCAACTCCAGTCTGCGCAACAGTAGGGAAGGTGTTGCCCTTTAATTCCAACACCACTCCACCACTGCGCCCCCTTAAAGCAAGTCGTTGTAACGACTTGCATGCAGAACGAATGCATGCTAAATATGCATTTGTTCTGTTGCCAGCGCTGTGAAGGCACAGTGTGATTCCGGCTTCGTCCTAAAGGACGTTTCCCGTTGATTTAAATTTAGTTCTGGCATTTACTTACTTACTAAGCCCCTCCTTTGCTGTTGCTACTACTGATCATACTACGTTGCTTCAGGGACTTGATACCTTAGGAGTATATACTACTGACTTGATCTGGGCTGCTTCCTACCTCGCTACTGGATTCTTCATCATGACACATCCCAGCTTTGCCTCTGCAACACTCCTTACGTGTGTACTTCTCCCTCCATCTGATTTTATTGTCTCCTTCAACATCAACTCCTACAACTACACTGATGACAAAAGTTATTCTAAAGTTTACAAACCCCCCAGACATTGATTCCTGTGCTACACGCCAATGCACCCAGGCGGAGGATCACTGAATGGTAACTCCCCATCTCAAGCGAAACACCGCAACAATGGAGATTCTCCTATGCCAGGCCAGGCCAACTACCATCCTTCCACCATCAGGCCAAACACGTTCGAGCCAACACTAAGCCCCCCAACATAAACAAGGATTCTGGGGGTACTTATGGACTCCAATCAATGTCTTGTAGCACAATTAAATCAAGTTACCAAAGGGACATACCACATCACATGCAAAGCAGTATGCATCACAAGTCAAGCCATCCATAGCACTAACCGCATTTATTCCAACATAAACTCCATACTGACTGACTAGACTGCATGCTCCAGGGTATCCCCAATCTGGACCACCCCGTTCTTTAAAAATCTTGCATGTGTGACTGTGTCTGTTTACTCACTTTCTGCAACACCTCATGGTTATGGGCAATGGCCAGTTCACCACGTCTTTGATCCTTCTGCACCACAGCTAACATCTTCTTTATAGGCAAACCATAACACAGATGCTATAAACGAAGCCCTCCAATAGGGCGCCCATGTGAATAATAGTACTTTGTGTCGATATAATGGCTTTGTGTCCTCGTCTTGAGTATTATAGGAGAGCCTGGTTTCCTCTTTCAGGATTGGGCGTGAGTTAGGCAAGTTCTTTAGACTTCTATTCTGTTGAGGTTTTGGGACAGTGACTTGCAAAGTGTTTCAAATGGAAGTGTTAGTAACAAGCCCATGTCAGAGAATGGCCCTTGTTGGAGCCTGTAGATGAGTTGGTCGCCAGGAATGGATGATGGTGGAGTGCTGAAGGAGGTATGGCAGGTTCCTAAAAAGGTTTCCTGCTAGAGCCTAGTTCAAGCTGTCATCCAACCTTGCATGGGGACATTCTCTTTCTCCTATAGGTGCCAGGCCATTGACTGGTGTCTTAAGGCCCTTGTCATGGTGGCTGGTGACAACCGAGAAGAGGCTGGGCTTGAGAAAGCTGATCTACGGCACCCTCTTTCCGAAACACTATCTTAAGAAGAACAGCCAGCCCCCCCAAAATGGCCTAGTTCTTCAGTGAGAGTTTCTCATCTCCCCTCTTTGTACGGATCAGTAGCTGTGACCAGTGCTTTAAATGGGCCGGTACTGAGAACAGGCACTTTTTTATTTTGAGAGGGAGAGTAGCTGCACTTCTCAGGAGACATGTAATACTTTTAATTGGAGAGTACCGGCACTTCTCAGAAACAAGCAGGTACTTGCACTTCTAGTTTTCCATTTCAAGCACTGGCTGAGACTGCATTTTGTTTCCATGATAAAAACTGTCTCACCCATGCACAGAAAACGCAGCAGGAGACATCTCGTTTGTGTCAGGTGAGTGGTAGTGACGGCAATTTCAATTCTGAACATCAAAAAGATGTTGGTGGTAATAGGCAGGGAGCAAGTCATGAAAGACGAAAGTGGGGGGGCTCGCCAACTTAAGTAATATGCAAATGATGTCACGTCTTTTGACATTTTAGAAGGTGACATCATTACATGACGTTCTAAGATGTCAAGCATATGTTTACTAGGCCTTTCGTGAATACATTTGAGTGCATTACAGGATTTATTGAGTGAAACTGATCAGTACTTACGCCTGTGCCATGAGCCCCCTGTCTGAAGCATTTGAGATCCCAAATATGGAGGAAGTAGACAAGTAGTTCCACCCGCTGATATACTAAACCTGACACTACGAGCAAAGCGCCATTTACACGTGGCATTAAAATGCGTAAGATACAATTGTAAATATTGAAAGCTTAAAATGTATTAACCTACCTACCATACCAGCATTATATACACTGAGAGTGCTAGCACTCTTCGATCAGTACATCAGCTCACTGAAAGTTGGATGGTGTTTTGTACCACGAGAAGTGCTTAAGCTTGACTGAAAAAATGTTTGTGGCCCCCACTCTGCTCAAATTGCTGTTTGCCAGAGGCAACCCAGCAAATTGGAAGTGCTTAACAAATGATGAGAATCGCAGTTTCCAATTTTCTTTGACATTTTGAGAACTGCTGCTGATGTATGGGAAACACGACATATAGTTTTTTTGAAAAATGACACAAGGGTCCTCATTTATGAAAAGTGACGCATCGCTGTGTGAAAACAGCGATGCGTCACTTTTCACTGCGCACTCCTTGCGACACCAATGATGCGTCATATTTAATGTATGACGCATCATGTCGCAAGGACTTACAGATACGTCAGTATTTCGAACGTATCTGTAAGCGCAAAAGTGACGCATTGCTGGAGTGTGTCACAAAAGTGATGTAAAAAGGGCTTGCGTCAGTCTTACGCCTGCTGCCTCCTGAAAGTGACGCAGTGAAATCTCATAGATTTCACTGCGTCACTATTACGAGGCTTTTTGCGGGGAAACGCCCCCTCTGCATACATTATACCTGACGCAGGTATAATGTGGCGCAGGGGTTTAAAAAGTGACGCATCTACCTAGATGCATCACTTTTTAAATATGGCGCAACAAGGCGCATTTTTTACGCCGCCGGTGCGTCACAAAAAGTGACGCACCGGCGGCGCAAAACTGACGCAAGGCCTCATAAATAAGGGCCAAGGTGCTTAAGGCCCGGCATAGTATGAACTGTGTCCGATACACTCAGTTTATTCCAGTAGCGTAGGCTGCACCATTTTGCAAGGCCGGGCCATTTTGAACATAGCCTCCAAAAAACACCTTCGAAGCATTATAATAGCACCGTCAATGCTATCTGTCGGGCAATTTTCAAAATAGAGATAAAGTGCAAATGCATGGTTGGGGACGGTGTTGTTGTCTTCAAGAATACATGAGGAAATGTGTCCCTGAAGTTAAATCCAAAGTAGCATTTTTTAAAATACAGTCAAATCAAATCAAAATTCCTTTATTCGGTTTTCGTGTTTAAGAAAGCCATAAAAGTTCATAGTTAAACATCACTTCTTCGGATATTTAAAAAATAAATAGACAAAATTACATGACAAGCAATCCATCACTAATATATCTTAACATTCAAAGATAATAATTAAAAAAATACATTCTTATGGTCATTGGAGTACAAGTCAAGACAGTATAGCCTACCAAAAAAATATATACAACACTAATCTTGTTATATGTTTGTCCTATGTCTGATACAAAACTTCAGAAATTTGACAATGTTGTTGGCCAGGTATTCGGTCTCCATAAGTTGCAACACGATGAGAGCAGGACGACATTGACGTAGACCTAACGTTTTTAAAATCGGTATTATCCAATGCTTTCTCTGTTCTTTTTCAAACTTACAAAAAAGGACCACATGTATTAACGATTGAGTAGATACTTCATCGCTGGGGCAAGTTATTAACAACTTCGACCAGTCATTGATTCTGGGAAAAGTTACCAAGCGATGAAAAATATTCATCCTGAAACGAGTCAGCAGAAACGTTTCATAGCTACTCAAATTACAAGCCAGATAAGGATGTATGGCCATGGTAGTTTGAATCAATAATGAATGTTGAACTGAGCTTTTTTTTTGCCTCAGTAACCAGGCGCAGTTCTTCCAAATGGGTCAAGCATAGCTTTTTCTGCCCTTTTCTCGATATCTCTGCAGTGAGTGGGGGGTTATGGTAGTACCTTTCTAAACCCAAATCATACAAAAACTTATTAACATATAGGAGCCAACCAATCTTATATGAGTTTTCAAGTGAGAGACAGTCGTTCAATAGGCTTTGATTAAAAGCTGTCTTTGTGGAAGACCAAAGGCGATGCCACAATAGGATCGGTTGCAGTTTTACAATATCAGTAATGTATGGCAAACCTAATTCTAAGTGGCAGCTAAAGGTGGAGGTGCCTTGCGGAACGGCGAGGAGAAACCTCAAGAAACTGTTCTCCACTTTTTGAAGGGCTTCCACCTGTCCATAACCCCACACCCCAGCACCACAGATTGCTGTGCTAACGCATTTAGCCTGATAGATTTGGATCATCTCCACCGGTGGCCTTTTACCGAGCCTCTGCGCAAAACTAACTAATGCAGAGGCGGCCCTTATAAATAGCAACTTTTTAGCCTCTTTTGCTTTCCTCCATGTACACTTATCGTTTATTAAAATTCCTAAATAGGGATATGTATTAGTGTTCTCCACCTTAGTATTTTCTTTTTTTTTTTGGTGTAAGACATTTATTGTACAAAAAAAAGGGTTACACTGCGTCACGCCAACAACCCGGAGGCAGGCCGCTATATTGACGTATGCCATACAAGACTCAATTAAATCAGGAGGAATCTTACAACAAATCGAGTGATGTGATCTATAAGAGAGATATGCAATACAGTTGAGGGCATGTACACAATCAGTGCAACAATAGCAAGGTAAGTGGTCTCACAGTTTTTGGGCACCGTAGACTTCCAAGTTGACCCCAAACTTACGGTGTTGCCTCGCCACCCTGTAGAGCGCAACAGACCGTAGTCTGGTGAAACTGCAGCCTGAATAAAACATTTCTACGGGCACCATTTTCTCCCATCCCTCCCCAACAACTAAAGAAAAAGGAAAAAACGATGAACTGTGGTGCAGAGCTAAAGAATCAAACATACATCACATAGCGCATATACAGGGCTGTGCGCACTAGGGCTGGGTAACTGTACAAGGATGGTAATTGGTGACAGGGGCAGTGGCGGGATGGCCCCTAGGCATCTCCCGCGGGGAGAGGGGGGGGGGAGGGGGAATCGAGCAAAATCTCAGGTCGCATGGACAGGGAGGGGGACATAGTGCTCAGTCGGACGAACCCTCAGAATTCTCAGAGGAAGATAGTCGTAGACCGTACCGCAGCCACTAAGCAAACCCGCTCGAGCAGGAGCCACCTGGCCAGAAGGGCCGAGTGCACAGTCTCAGGACTTCACCCCATATCATCAGAAACTTCCACATCAGGTGAGTTCTCGGAGGCGTCAGTACCCGCCCGTTCTCTAGTCCACTGGAGGAAGGGTTCCCAAATGTCATTAGGTCTGGAAGCGGTGGGCATCGTTTTCCAGTAATGTGTGAGTTGTGTGTTACCATATGTCACATACGCAACCCACGCTTTAAGCGTAGGCAATGCTTTGCGACCCCAGTGTATCGCTACTTGCCGTTTGGCGTAGAGGAGGAGCATCGCATGCAGTTTCCTATCACAAGGTTCCGTGTCACGGACATATCCCAATAAGCCTAGAAGTGGGGAAGGTGTATCTGTCCTGTGCAAGATTTGGTTAATGGCAGTGAATATGTCCTCCCAGTACTCTTCTAGTCTAGGGAAGCTCCACGCCACATGGAGAAAGGACGCATCTACCCCGCCACATTTCCAGCATGATGCATCGGTTCGGATACCCATGCGATGCAGCAGTATTGGCGTGCGGTAGTACCGGTGCAAAAACTTAAAATGGACTAACCGTATCCGATAATTCGGAGACAACGCTGTGAGTTGTTTACAGCAGTATTCCCACACCTCATCAGACAAGGGGTCGTCCAGGTCAACATTCCAAGCCTGCTTGGCCGTGGGCACAGTTATCGGGGCCTGCTCTTGCATGCAGTTGTATAGTCTAGACACCAGTTTTTTAGGGAGGGTCTCGAGAGTAAATTTTGGAGAGCATCAAGTGTCGGCGGTTCCTCTGGGAACTGGGGCCACATCTTCTAACATGATTCCCTGAGAGAGTGATACAGAAGCGCGTTCGAAAAGGATTCAGATTGGCCTTCCTCGCAGGCGTCCAACTCTCCGAAGGACCCATTGGGATATATGTCCGCAAAGGTGTGTAAACGTCGCCCACGGACGCTGAGGGCGTCGCCCCTAGCACTCAAGCAAGGTAGCATAGGGTTTCCTCGTAGTGGGATTGCCGGCGCATAAAGCAGGGGAAGTTTCGCTCTATTACGTAATTCGCGCCAGGACCAGCGAATCATTTCCACTGTGTCCACATCTTTCGAAGGGCGTGAGACTTTGCCGTACAGTGCCACGCGTAGCGGCGATGGAGCCACAGCGGCTAACTCCACTGCCACATGCGGTTGGTAAGGAGTGGGGAAAACCCAGAAATGCAAAAATTGCGCCTGCGCGCATAGCGAGTATAATTTCAGATCGGGTGCCCCAAGGCCACCTTGTCGTAATGGGAGCGTCAGTAGGGCCCAAGAGGTTCTCGCCTGCCCTCCGGCCCACACCAAAGTCAGAAGTAGGGACCGGACGCGCGCGTGGAAGTGCGCCATCATGGGCAGTGGAATATTGACGGACAGATACAAGAATTTGGGGAGAACCACCATTTTTGCCAGTGCTATCCTCGCCACTAGGGAGAGAGGAAGCTTGTTCCAGACCTCCACCCTCCCCTCCAGCCAGTCGACCACCCTGCCAAAGTTAAGGGACCACAATTCCTGTATGTCACGACTGATCCAGATACCCAGATATTTAACAGCGTCAGTTTCCCAACGCAGTGGGTAGTCCGAGGGTGGCTGACTGGTCGCGTCGGTCAGGGGAAACGCTACAGATTTGGACCAGTTTATGGACACTCCCGCCAGACCCTCAAAACGCATGAACTCGCGGAGCAATGGGTTCATGTTATCTGTGGGGTTAATGACATACAGCGTGACGTCATCTGCATATAGGGAGATCAGCAGGCTACGCGAGCTGAATCCAATCCCCCTCGCCGTGTGGTGTTGGCGAACCCTGGCCGCCAGCGGCTCCATCGCAATAGCAAAAAGGAGAGGAGACAGCGGGCACCCCTGTCTGGTTCCTCTAGAGATGGCAAAGGGCTGAGATATGAGACCATTCACACTCACCCGAGCTCTGGGCGTATCATACAACAGTTTGATGAGAGTTATAAAGTTGCGGCTAAATCCCATCCTGCTCAAAATCCTGAACAAATAGGGCCACTCCAAGGAATCGAATGCTTTGGTGGCGTCAAGGTACACCACCGCAGCCTGAACTGAGGGGTGTAGATAGTGCAGGATAGAGAAGATAGTTCTAAGGTTGTGTGATGTGGCGCGGCCAGGAATAAACCCTGACTGGTCAGGGAGTGCGATGATCGGCAACAACGGCTGTAGGTTGTCTGCAATGATCTTGGCGTAAATTTCAGCATCCACATTTATGAGGGAGAGGGGTCGGTAGGAGTCAAGGAACAGGCTGTCTTTGTCAGGCTTCAGCAGAGTGATAATTAAGGCCTCGCGCATCGAGTCTGGAAGTGAGTTCAGTTCAAGGACCTCAACAAACACTGCATGTAGTTTCGGCGCCAGTTACTCCGCGTATGTCTTATAAAATGTCGTCGTTAGGCCGTCAGGCCCAGGGGCTTTGTTAGCCGGCATGCTTTTTATTACTTGAACTATATCTTGAACCGTAACGGGGAGGTCCATATACTGTCTGTGGTGATCGTTGAACCAAACAAGGGCAATGGAGTCTAGAAAACTGTCCAGGGAAGCGGGGACTGTGGGTTGTCTAGATGTGTAGAGGGATGCGTAAAAGTCAGTGAAGGCGTGCAGCACCGCTTCCTGACCCATAACCAGAGACCCCTCACTGTTGTGAATAGTGTGTATGTAGTGTGTCTGCGTCCGAGGGGCAATCAATCTAGCCAGAGTTCTACTGGGTCTGTCCCCCTCACCATATCTGCGGGCCTCAGCCTGTTTCCCCAGGAATTTCACCTCCCGCTGTGCCTCTTCATTAAAGACTAGCAGTTTGGCCTTGAGGCGACCAACAGTTTCCAAAGTTGGGTCCTGGCAGAAGGCCCGATCCAGGTCCTTCAGCTCGATCTCTAATTGGGCAGTACCCCGGCCTGTCTCGCTATGCATTGGCCCAGGATCACCGCTTTAAAAGCGTCCCATACAATGGCATCTGATGAGGCTGAACCATCATTTTCTTCGAAATATTTAACAATATCAGCCCTGATTTCGTCAGTGAACACTAAATGTAAGGGCATGAGGGGGCAGACGCCATGTAAATGCTCTATTCATGGCATTTGGAACGCGCATTTCGAGCATGCAGGGGGCGTGATCTGAGAGGGATCGAGCCTGGATGTCGACCTCCGCCACCCACGTCGCCACCTCAGGCGACACCAGCCAAAAGTCCAGACGGGACCAAGCAGCATGATGGCACGTGATGCAAGTCCCCATTTTCTCACCTGGGTGTCGAACTCTCCACACATCAGACAATGAGCCCTCCTCCATCACATCAAAAACAGCCTGGCGTGCTCTAGCATGCGTGGGCCTACTCACACCTCTCCGGTTCAGTTCGTCATCCAGCACAACATTGAAGTCCCCCCCCATAACAATCAATTGGCAATCTAGTAACACTATTTGTGCCCAGACGTTCCTAAAGAAGTCTGGATCATCCACATTCGGACCATAGACGGCAACCAGTACCAGCGGCCTCCCCTGCAAGGAGCCATGCACTATCACGTACCGACCATCCTTATCCAGCACGCAAGTGTGTTCCCGCCAATCCAACCCTCCCCTAACAAGGATGGCCACCCCTCTAGAGTAGTTAGAATAAATTGCGGAGTATATATGTGCCCACCTAGAATGCTTCAATCTGGGCGAAGGGGCCGTGTTAATGTGAGTCTCTTGAAGAAAACAAATGTCCACATTGTTTCTGGCTAGCATAACATGCATCAACTTGGCTTTCTTATAGTCCCCAAGGCCCCGAATATTCCAGGTCCACAGTTTAACCCCCCCATATTGGAGTTTTGACAGAAGCATCAGGGCACCCACTCTGCCCACCCCCACAGTCCCCCTGAGTCCCGCAGATAGTACGCACCTCACCCCTCCGCGCAAAGAAGAAGACATATTACAGTCTGCAATGCACCATTTCAGAACTAGAAACAACAAACTTTTGAACACTCCCCACCTCCCCCCACCCTCACCAACCCCCCAATCAGGTTGTGACAAACCCCACCTAGATACACGCATAGCGTGTTGGAAAACAATAAACTGAAACAGCGGGAGACACCCCATGGGGGCGTGCGCTCCCGGCCTACACCCCTGTGTTCGCAGGGTGGCTGCATACAAGTGGGAAGCTCCTGAGCCTGAGGGAATCCCCCTGCATGGCCGACCACAGCCACACCAGCAATAACTATGGAATGTGTGGGGCATAAACAGCTTTAGATACGCCGCAGGGTTACATTCAGGTCTCTCCCCCATTATGAACCAAACCAAGCACATCAGAAAGCAGCGTAGGGGGGGTCGGATCTTCCTTGTAAAGCATGGAGCAAGCAATCAAAGTATAGCACAGTGTATGCATCAACAGCTCACTCAGTCATTATCACTTAGTCGTTCAGAGTCATCCTCCAGTCTCGGCGATTTCCGTCTCGCCCCTGAACCGCAAATGTGTTTTGCAAACTTTAGCGCAGACTGCGCATCTGTGAAGAAGTGTGTGGTGCTGTCGTGGGTTACCTTTAGCTTCGCCGGATATAAAAGAGAGTACTGTACACCAGCCTGCCTCAACAGTTTCTTGGCCGGTATGAATTCCTTTCGGGCAGCTTGCACCAGGGGGGTAAAGTTAGGGTAGAAGGAGATGTTGTTCCCTTTGTGCGTGATCTTACCCTTCTCCCTGGCGAGGCGCAGGATGACGTCCCTATCTTGGAAATTTAACAGTTTAGCAAGAATAGGTCGAGGCGGTGCACCTACCGGTGGCTTCTTCCCAAGGGATCTGTGCGCTCTTTCAACCGTGAAGACAGTCGAGAGGTCCGGGTCAAATAGTTCGTGCAACAGGTCAGCCACAAACACCTCCATTTTGCCAGTGTTCGCCGTCTCCGGAATTCCCGTGATGCGAATGTTAGACCTTCGGGAGTGTGCTTCCAAATCGTCCGACTTAGCTCGCAGGGCCTCCAATTCCCGCTCAAGGCCCGTGATGTGTTGCTTGGCTTGTTGTTGGAACTCGCAGCACTCGGTTTGTCTGTTCTCCAAGCAGTCCAATCTAGTTTCATGAGCGTCCACTTTGATCTTCACCGATTCCAGCTGCGAGGACATGGCGTCCAGTTTGGTGTCAATGCTCTTCAGGCTTGATCTGACTTCCATTATCAGTGCCCCAAAGTCAATATCCGCAGTGGCTCCTTGCAATGACAACTCATCTCCCTCCTTCTCGGCCACATTCTGTTTAGTTTGGCGCCTGTTCTCAAAATTGAGCTTGGGTTGTTTTGCGTCGTTCTTCCCCATCTTGGTGCCGGCGGCGCGACACCCGGCCGGCGCACGATCAGCGGTCCCCCGTGGACTTTATCTGGGATGACAAGCAGGGCAATAGATCAGCATCAGCAGGGTGCGGGGGTAAGAAGTATATAGAACAGCAGACCTCCCAGTCCCCCCACGCGTGGCACCGCAGGGCGTCCCACCTTCAGCGGTTCGTAATGCAGTGTGCAGCCCGATCCCAAAATGGCGGAGCCACCAAAACTCTCAATGCGTCCGTGCAGTCCCGAGTGTGGCATGCGCCAGCGCCCCGTCAATGAGCAGGGGCATTCAGCTAGGCTGCAGGATAACGTGTGCGGCCCGATAATGCCGCAGGTGGAGGCTGTGTTAGCGGTCCGTTCTGTAGGGCCCGAGCACCTGCCACCGCTACAGGGTGCGCACGTGGGGGGCACCGGTGGATGATCTCCCCCCCCCTTCCGATCTGCTCTGTACCTCACACTCCGCAGGCGGCTGAAAAAGTCTCAGGCCCCGGTCCTCGAGTGGGTTTCCTGCAGCTTCTCCCGTCAGATACCAGCCTCAGCAACATGGCGGATCCGCCTCGGAAGCCCCGTCGATGTCCACCGCACAGGATGTCGCCGCCTGGCTGCCCGCGCTCGCTTGAGCAACCGAGCGTTTGAGCGCTGCTCCAGAGCAGCGATGATTTACCGGATCTTCTCGGGACAGCGGCACCCACGGATATAGGTCTGCGCGCCTCTTTTCACAGGGCATCCAGAGGCTTCATAATCCACGGTCTGTAGTGGGCTCTGCCGCCCGGGGTCGGGCACCGCGGCGTTGGGTCCTGGGGATAGTGCAGCCCAGTCAAACTTCCAGCGGCTGTAGCTTCGCGATCCAGCATCGGATGTGCCCCAAAGTCTGGTCGCAGGATCAGATGGGTGTCCGCTACCGACCCATATGCAGAGCAGGGGTCCCCGAGCCTTCGGAGCAGGATAAATTCAGGATAAGATAATGCAGCCGGCGGAGCTCACTCACAGAGCGGCCATTTCGCTGCCTGGCTAGCCACGCCCCCCACCTTAGTATTTTCAATATAGATATCTCTCCTTTTCTTATGCCTAGACCCTGAGTTCATTATGAATGTTTTTAATGTTAATTATTAACTCTAAATTAGTCATAAAGCTATTTACCTGTTGAGTGCACGTTGGAGTTCCAGGGGAGTACGTGCAATAATTCCGGCGTCATCCGCATAGAGTAGAGCGGGTATCAGCTGTTTATACAGTAAGGGTAGGTCCTGGCACCCTTCCAACATGGCTTGTTCTAAGCCATTAGCATAAAGCGTAAACAGGAAGTGCGCCAGGACACAGCCCTGCCTTACACCCCTCTCCACTCTAATCGGCGCTGTCAGTACCCCTCCTAATCCAAACCTCACCCTAGCCGTGGCATTTGAATACAATTCACGCAGGAAGTTAACCAAGGAAAGCTCAACTCCCATCTCCGTTAAAATGCTCCACAATTTCGAATGGCTGACGCAGTCAAAGGCTGATGTTAAATCTACGTAAGCCATACACAAATTCCTTCCCTTTACGTTCACATATTTACCCATTAAAAGGGTCAAATTAAGGGCTTGCTCCGTGGTACCCAGACCCTCCCCGAACCCGAATTGGAGGTCTGACATTATTTTATTATCGTCAGCCCATTGTTGTAGGCAATCGAGAATAATATGTTCTGCTACTTTGCCCAAGGAGTCTAATAATGCTATGGGACGATAACACGATGGCTTTGATGATCTCCTTTTTTAAAACAGGGACCAGGATTGAGTCTGACCACGATTCAACAAGCCCCACTGTGCATGAGGCTTCCAGTGCCCGAACCAATATTGGCGTCCACAGATCCATGTTATATTTAAAAAAATCTACTGGGACCCCATCGGGGCCTGGCGCCTTTCCCTCTTTACTTGCTATTAAGGCAAGTTCCACTTCAAACTTGGTCAAATCAAGTGCGATAGGAAAGATTGTGGGTTTTTGATGAGGACTTATCCTCTCTGTTTTATTTGGGTCAGTCTCTGGCGTAGCAGTTAATCCAAATATATGCTTTAAAAATGTTCCACCCATAATGATTCGTCGATAGCTATTTCAATCTTATCATTATCCCTGAGTTCAGGCAGAAAGGGAGATTTGATTATCTTCCAAAAAGCGGTACTATCCTTTATCATGCAGCTCTTATGTAAATCTGCCCATATTTCTTGCTTCAATTCGGCTTTTCTTGTTTTTATTGTAGAATTAAATATCTTTCTTAGGAGAATAATTTCTTGTTTGTCCCTTTCTGTTTTATGAAGGGCGGATTTTAAGTTGGAATGTGCTTTAGTACAAGCATTATTAAACCAACCCTTAGTTTTTCTCTTATTCCCTTTCGGAGAGACAATCAAAGCTTCATTTACTGCATTTACTATGACCACAAAACTTTCTAAGATCTCTTGGTGAGAAGAGGTAGTATCGCAGCTTTTTTCTATAGCCCTAAAAGAATCCTTCACTACCTCTGTAGTGATCTTAAGTGGATCAACTAGATCCCACTTGAGCGAGTACCCATTTAACCTATCCAGAATCAGATTTTTCTGACCATATGCTCTCACTCGATTAGTCTTATCTCGATTGGTGGGGAGAGACAGTATAACACTATTAGGAAAGTGATCACTGGTAGCATTGTCATGTGTTTTAAAACTCAAGATGCGGGAAGCAGCATTGCTTGACACAAATATAAAATCTATAGAAGTAGAAGCTCCTCTACCATTAGAAGTCTGAGTGAGTGGAACTGGGGGGACCACTAATTCATTTGCAAAACCAAGTTCCAAAATAAATAATGTCTCATTCAGACAATCCCTACTCATTGTATGGAGAAAATGGGTTATATTATTAACATTCTCATCTTGCAAACCCAAACCAAAAGTTAAATTGTCAGTTAACCCACATGGTGATAAATTAAAATCACCCTCCCCCAAATTAAGGAAACTCTTCTTTTGATGTTCCTATTATTAAACTTCTTTAAAATATGACGAATCTCTGCAAGGTCTTATAAAAATTAACTAACACAAAGATGTCAAACTTATTTATATTAAGAATTATTATTTGAAAATTAGACTCTAGTTTCAAGGGAACTATTACCCCAATCTCTGTAGGATTAGAGATAAACGTGATCAAGCCTCCTTTAGCTCGCCCTGATGGAGAGGAAATCGCAGGCGAAAAGTAAGTTTTAAATCCATTAATATGGGTAGCTGATACAGTCCACGTCTCTTGGAGACAAAGTACATTGAATTCCCAAGCGAAACTGAGCCATTCATCATTAACAATTTTGGAACACAGACCAGCTACGTTCCAGAAAGCGATGTTAAGTCCAGATACGCTTGGAATTCTTGCCTGAGCAGTACTTCTTTCAATAGCTCCTCCAGGGGGGTCGGAATTTAACATATTACCTGTTCTATCCTGTTTCGATGCAATGTTACAATTGAAGGCTGACCCCAAGCTCTCCATTACAGTACAATAATAGGAAATAGGGTTAACAGGACTACTACTATTATCCACAATACATTGCCGTAAGGTATGTGTTAAGGCACATTCCAATTGGAGTAAGCCTGGATGCGTGCAATTTTCCTGTAGTCCTTGACCTTTGGGTCTTGACTTGACCAGTCAGTCTATCTCCTCTAGACCAGATAACATGTGGTACCTATTAAAAGTTGGAACATTATAATAGTAACCTTGAGCTTGTTCGCCATTTCTGCTATTAAATTCACTCATATCTCTAAAATTAGGTGGGTAGAAAAAAACAAGTAGTATCTTTATCCCATCCGCCATTACCAAGTTATTTCCTCCTGACCAAAGAGTTTTCCTCACAAGCAAAGATGTTTTAAATGTCAGAACAATACAACCGCCAGGGAATATTTTTTTTCGGTTCCCAACCCACTGAACTCTTCTCGCCATTTTAAATTCAGCAAAGAGTTGTTCTGTTAGGCCTGTCCTCCTACCTAACCAGTGAAGCAATTTATTTCTTAATGACACCCAAGTTTCAAATTTAGACAGAACCTTTTTTGGGACGTTTGCCAAAATAATTATATAAGGAGTTGTTTCAGGTGGTAGGTAAAGATGTTGCTCCAATCTAGGAGAATCCCGGGTTTGGTCTATGTGATTTGACTCTGAATTTTGGTAAGTCTGTGGGACACATACAGGGCGGTCCAACCATCTATATTTTATTTTAGGTCTCGTAATACCCTTATTCTTATCTTCAAGCGCTGCACCAGTAGATAGGTTGCTCGGCCTGGTCTGTGGGGGATGGACAGTTATCGCTTCTTTAAAATGTGTTGCTCCCGCCATTAAAAGCTCATTTCCTTTTGTTTTTAAAATGATTATTTCTGGTATACCTAGTTGCCTGCCCTGAGTAATTGGATCCCTCTTCGCCATTCCCTGGACTATGGCACGACCTTGTTTCCTATTACTAGTGATGAGATCTTCAATGATGGTTAATCTAGTGTCCATTTGATGTAGAGAATCTCTTACGTAAAGGTCTAATCTTTTAACTAGAGTCAGTAAACTCTTTAAATCATTACTTTGCTTATCAGGCCTACTATTAATATTCTCTTTAGTTTTGCTAAGGCCATTGTTTCCCTTGATGGCCCTGCTTCATCGTAGGTAACACACTGAATTTTGATGGAATTTTATCTTCATCCGCTGTATTATGTACAACTAATATTTTATCTATGCAGGCGGGATTCGTTTGTTTTTTCTGAGGAGGTTGAGGTGTAGAATCCAAATCGCTCACTAGAATTTCTTCAGAAATTTATTTTATTTTTTTATTTTATTGAATTTATATTGCGCTCAGCTACCCATAAAGGGTTTCCCGGCGCCAGGGACAGCCTAAAGAAGAGGGATAGGTATTTGGTGAAGCAGGGAAAGCAGAAAACATTTGATCACCTAAAACAGAAAGGTTTTTAGCTTTTTGCGAAAAGCCAAAAGATTAGTCTCCGTTTTGAGCGTCAATGGAAGAGCATTCCACATCTTCGGCCCCAAATGGGCAAAAGAGCGACCTCCCATTTTTGTCAAGCGAATTCTAGGAATTACAAAATTTTCTTGATTTGATGACCTAAGGGAACGATTTGGCTGATATGGTCGGACAAGATTGTGCAAATATGCAGGAGCAGAACCCTGATGGATCTTAAACATAAGGCACAAAGTTTTAAAAGCTACACGGTCAGCAATTTTTAACCAATGAAGGTCACATAGGGCTTGTGTTGCAGACATTCTGCGAGGAACATTGCACAGAAGGCGGGCAGCTGAGTTCTGCACAACTTGGAAAACATTCATTGTAGCTTTATCAGCTCCCAGATAGAGCACATTGCCGTAGTCGATACGAGACATTACAAGAGCCTGGACAACAGTTCGACGAGTAGACTCAGGCAGCATCCATAGGATCTTCTGCAACCAGCGTAGAGTATTAAAGCAGATTGCAGCGACCTTAGTTGCCTGTTGACGCATCGAGAGTTTCTCGTCGATTAGAAAGCCGAGGTTACGAACAACTGGCACGGGGGTAGGCAGTGGGCCCATATTACTAGGCCAATGTCTGGAACCCCACAGATCTTTATGTTTACCAAGTATGATAACCTCGGTCTTTTCACCATTGAGTTTTAGCAGGTTAACCTGCATCCAGGCTGCCACCCTAGAAAGGCCGATTTTAAGGGCAGAGGTGTCCTGAGACCTGCTGTCAGACAAGGAGAACACGATCTGCGTATCATCTGCATAGGAATAAATAGACAGACCGGCGTCTTCTACAATCGTGGCCAGGGGTCTGATGTAAATATTGAACAATAGAGGGCTCAATATGGACCCTTGCGGAACACCATAAGCAGATGAACAGATCGCTGATTCAGCTATGGTTGAAAATACCTGAAAGGTGCGCTCATTAAGAAATGAGGCCACCCAGGCGAGCGCTGATCCTGTAACACCAAGGGAATGAAGGGACTCTAGAAGAATAGAATGCGACACGGTATCAAAAGCTGCGCTTAAATCCAATAATATAAGCGCAAAGGTCTCACCACTATCAATACCGTGTCGGAGTCGCTCAGTCACCCCCAGGAGTGCGGATTCGGTGGAATAATTGGCGCGAAAGCCTGATTGGGATGGATGGAGATATCCCGTATTTTCAACAAATTCATTTAGCTGAAAGTTGACATGACGTTCAAGTATCTTAGAACAAGCTGGCAGCAGGGATATAGGCCTGAAGTTGGCCAGGTTGGCAATGTCCATGCCAGATTTCTTCTGTAAGGGAACGACCATGGCATGTTTCCATTCCTGTTCCACCCGAGATTCACTGAGAGAGATGTTAAGTAGCCTCATTAGGAATCTACGTGGTTCAAGGTCAAGTTGTTTCAGTATCCTCATAGGGACAGGGTCCCGAGGAGATCCTGACTTGATGCTTTTTAAGCATGACAGGAAGGAAACATCATCAAATAATTTCCAGTTGTGCAGAAACTCAGTGGGAGGGACAAGGACATTACAGCGAGAGCCAGGTAAAAAAGGATCAATAGGGGGAGGAAGAGACATTAAGGATTGGTGAATGTCTTGAACCTTCGATATAAAAAAGTCCGCGACGGCATTACAATGTTTAGCATCTAAGGCCGGCAACACAGGAACAGTATCAGCACCTGTAAGTTTATTAACAGTAGCAAACAGAGTCCGAGGACAATTTTGCACTGAAGTGATAGTAGAGGTAATGTAAGCTGCCTTGGCTCGTTTACAGTTGGCGTGATAGGTTTTTAACTCATCCTTGTAAATCTGTTTAGAGGGAATGGAGTAAGATCTTCTCCACTTCCTCTCCAAGGCCTTACATTTAGCACGTTGGATTTTTAACTCATCCGAGTACCAAGGTGCTGGGGGACGCAAAGATCGAAATTTACTGCCCGAACAGGGGGCGTGCACAGATACTGCATCTGTTAGCCACTTATTAATAGGGGCGTTCAGATTCTGCTCAGTGTTATTGAGAGAAGGAATGGTCTTTGTCAGATGCAGATTAAAGGTGACTATATCGATTTTGTCCCATCTATAAGAGGGTTTTGTTTTCTCTACATAAACATTGGCTATGTACAGACCGGGCGGTAACACAAAGTGTACGGCATAGTGATCGGACCACACCAGCGAACGTGCCAGATGAGAGCACTCAAATGGAAGAGTGGAGATAACTGGGTCCAGAAGGTGACCGGCAATATGAGTAGCTCCAGTATTACATAGTTTGAGATTAAAAACCTCTAAATCAGAGAGAAGAGATTTTGTGAGGGGATTATTAACATCGTCTAGATGAATATTTAAATCACCAAGTATGGTGAAATTATTTGATTTCAGGAGTATTACTGATAGACAATCAACAAGTAAGGGGATCCAAGAAGCGGCATTCCCCGGGGGCCGATAGATTAGCAGACCCGAAAGTGTCAAACGGGGATTAATCGTAAGTTTAAACAATGCAGCTTCACTACCTGGAAGATGTAGTGCCTCCAGTTTGCATTGATAGATGGATTTAAAAATAATAGCAATTCCACCCCCTTTACCTGAGGGTCTATCCTGATGTAGCATAACATAGTTAGAGGGGATCGCAGTGGCGATGTCCGGACCCGAGCTGGCATGGATCCAGGTCTCGGTCAGGAATAAAACATCAGGGGATTCCTCGATTATGAAATCATGGATGTTTAAATTATTCTTAGGGAGCGATCTACAGTTTAGGCTCCCTAAGAAATCTGTTGGACACAACCATTTGAATCAATCTTATGACTTACACTATGTCCCGGGATATCCAGAACATTAGACCTTTCGGATTCAGAGTTTGGACAGGATGTTCTTGCCCCCAATGACTCTTCTACTGAAGAGATTTGCTTATACAGGGCCCCTATTGCCCCTGTTAAATAGCTCAGTAGCGTATGTTGGGTGTCACTGGGGACTATTTTTTCTACACGGGGTTTGGGGCTTGGCATTTTCCTCTTTCCCATACTTAACTGTGGTGTCTGTACTTATTACGATTTATTTAAAAAAAACGGGGTTAATCAATATATTTTTACTTCCAGTAATCAGGATCACCATCAAAGTAAGACAGTAGGTAAATGTAGAAAACTTTGCTAAGCACTGCCCAAAATCACTTCTAGTTTTTAAGTTTGGCCACTCGATTATCAATTAATTCAAACTCTTACTGTCAGTCTTTTAGTACTGTATGATCAATCAAATCCAAGAGGGGGGCCCAGCCCAGCCTCATGCAGGCACAGACGGGCAAGGACAGGCCCGCCCTTGGCCCGGGCTTTGCCCGGGCGGGCCCGTGCGTGTCCCGTGGGAGCCCCAGGTGGTTTTTCAAGTACGGCGATCTCGCTGCAGATCTCGGGAGAGCGCCCTGCCTCCTGGGGAATAGAGTCCCGGGCAGTCCTGCGCTCTGCGGACGATGTTATCAGCAGGTAGTTAAAAGGTGGCTGAAGGGCAGCTGAAGAGTCCCGGGCAGTGTGGCAGCAAGAGCGTTTCCAACAACAGGCAGCAAGTAAGTGAGTTTAGGCATCAGTCAGTAAATAAAGACTGCCTCAAAAAGGGCTTGAGATCCGAAATTAGAAAACCATTAAGGTGTATTAGAAATATTAAAGGGCAATACTGTTCTGTTCCTGTTTTCCCTTTTCTCACCCCCCCTCCACATTCTTCTGCCTCGCGCTATCTATCCCCTGCGCGAGGGTGTGATGTCACCAGCTGGAACGTTAACAGCTGGACGTTCTTCCTTGACAGTTGAAGTCAGTTGCATCTGACAGTTTATCATTGACCGTATGACTAGCCTACTTACACTCCTGCTTAAGGTGTGTTGTCGTTAACTTAATAAATAACTTAGGGGCACATTATCAAGGGGGGCGATAGGAAATTATCACCGTTTTAGCCTCTGTTTTCGTCCGTTAAACGGCGATAATTCTATCGCCCAATTAGCAAGCTGTCGCTAACAGCAGTTAGCAACAGCTTGTAGGCGATAGCGAGCGGTTTGGGGCCCGCTTTACATGTCAGCGATATTTATCGCTAATGACATGCAAAGTGGGCGTACCCAACCTGTTAGCGACTCTAAAGCAGTCGTTAACATCGCTATCACCTATTACCAACACAGGCGTAGCGATGGAAATATTCACGCTGAGCGCGAATATCTCCAAAAACTAACGCCTGCTCAGACCAGTTCTTAGCCATTATATCCAATGGGAGGTGGATATGATGGCTAAGGGCCCGATTCACAGAACTAAGTTAAGACAAAATCCTAAACTTACTACCATTTTCGTATTCACAGAAGGCACTTACTCATGTTGGTATTCACAAAAGACACTTACTCATTTCGGTATTCACAGAAGTTAGGAGTCCTAACTTTAGGACTTCTAAATGCCTTTTGTGAATACCGAAAGTCCTAAAATTAGGATTTTTCTCAATTTAGTAGTAGTAAAGTTAGGACTCTTAAATTTAGGACTCCTAAATGCCTTCTGTGAATACCGAAAGTCTTAAAATTAGGACAGGATGCAATGTAGCAACTGGAGTGAGAAGTTCCCAAAGGTATTTAATGGCAAAATAGGAAAGTTGAAAGGCTTTCAACATAAAATTAAACTTAAAGATGGCGCTGTTCCCTGCTTACGCAAGGTGAGACACATTCTGTTAACACTCAGAGAGGAGGTAAAAACAGAGATTGACAAACTACTTGATGCAGACATAACAGAACCAACGGAATCATCTGAAAGGGTTTCACCTCTGGTGGTCGCAAGAAAACCTAATGGAAAATTGAGGGTATGCATGGACTTACGCGACCTTAATAAAAATATCATAATAGACCAATACCCACTTCCATAAATCAACCAGATGCTATCTCTCACAAAATATATGACAGTATTCTGGACCATTGACCTAGCTGCAGCTTACCACCAGGTACCCTTGCATCCTAAAAGCAAACACCTCACCACCTTTATTTCACCATTTGGGTGGTTCAGATTCAAAAGAATACCTTTTGGTCTAGCGTCAGCAGCTGCGTCATTCCAAAGACTTATGCATAAAATGTTTAAAAGGGTCAAAAAGATACTCATCTTTCAGGATGATATTCTTGTGATGGGAAAAGATCAGAAAGACCACGACGACAGACTAATGCAGGTGCTTAAAATTTTTGAAAAATGTGGGATGACAGCTGAGTACAAGAAATGCAGGTTCAGTAATGAGACTGTCAGCTACCTCGGACATGAAGTAACACATGAAGGCATAAAACCAAAAAAAGAACTGCTCAAAGCTATTAAGGATGCTCCTGTTCCACAAAACAAGGAGGAACTTAGAGTATTTCTAGGACTCGTGGAGTACTACTTCAAATTTGTAAGGAACTTTTCAGCAAAAACATAATACATAAGATTACTTTTGAAAAATAAAAGCAAATTTGAATGGTCACAAGATTGTGAAGAAAGTTTTAATGGATTAAAAAAAGAAATTTGCGATGCTCCACCCCTGCAGGGGTTTGATACCAACCTGGAATGTGTAGTCACTACGGATGTAAGCGGAAAGGGCTTTGGAGCAGTCCTCACACAAATAGAAAGCGATGGTGAAGACGTCACCATCGCGTTTGCATCTCGCTCTCTGACTGGCACTGAGGAAAAATACTCAGTTATTGAGAGAGAAGCCTTAGCATGCATATGGGGACTAGAGCATTTCCGCCAGTGCATTTGGGGTAAAAGGATAATTTTGCGTTGTGATCACAAACCTCTGACCAAAGTACTTACAGTGAAAAGGATTGTACAACGCATTACCTAGGTTGGCACGCTTATCTGTAAGACTTTTAGATTACAACTATGAAGTACAATACATGCCAGGAGTCAAAAATGTGGTTGCAGATTTTCTTAGCAGACTACCATTACAACATGGAGAGAAAGTGGAAAAGGAAGAAGAACTCTGCGTAGCAAGTATCAACAAGGAATTCCCCAGCATACAGAAAGAAGATTGAAAAAAGAGTATCTTAAAGATGAAACATTACAAGAAGTTAGAAGACTCAATGTAGAAGGATGGCCTAGGAAGAAATGTCTGAAAAAAGAGTTTAAACCATTCTGGGAACTAAGACAGGGAAAGGTGATACCACCAGTTACCTTGAGACAGAGAATAGTCAACATTTGCCATGAGAGACACTTAGGCATTAACAAAACTAAACAGAGAATAAAGAACTGGTATTAGGGGCCAGGTTGTGATATAGAAGTAGAAAGAGCGGTAAGGAACTGCATACAATGTGAGAATTCGGATAAGACTCAAACAACTCTCAGACCCCCACTGAAACCGTTGAAATGCCCCAACATGCCATGGGAGAGAGTAGGAATTGACATAATGGGACCCATAAAATGGCAGGAAGAGCAAGTGTACATACTGGTCTTAATAGATCACTTCTGAAAGTGGCCAGAAATAATGGTTCACATGAAAGTGGATGCGACTGACCTTGTCACTTTCATGGATGGTGTATTCACTAGAGAAGGTATACCTAAAACTGTTGTAAGTGATAATAGCAGTCAATTCACGTCGCACATTTTTAAGAAATTCATTGACAGTAATGGTATTACCCACAAAACGACTTTGTTTACCACCTGGCTGGAAATGGGGCCGTGGAAAGGTTTAATAGGGTAATAAAAGGGACCATTCAATTAGCTAACAACAATGGTAAGTGTTGGAGAAAGGAAGTAAACCAAATGATTGGGGGGTATAGAATAATTTAATTTAATTAATTTAGGGTTTATATAGCGCTAGAATCGACTCCTGGAGGAGTATCTCCTCGCTTCGACCGCTGGGGAACCCGTCCTGGCTCACCCTGAGAGATGGTCCCTAATGGGTATCTCTAAGGTGCGACCAAGCATCCACGGCAGTCTGGGGGGGGCTGTTGTGAAGATGAGGCAAGCTAATGCCCAGAGTTGCCGAGTGTGGTCCCTGACTGGAGTAGGCACCGAGGAGAGAATTATCGAGCCCGCTGACCCTGGTCCACGACCCTGCCACGTCAGGAATTGGACCCTGGTCCCGGGCCGTTCTCTGATTACGGGTCTGCCGTCTCTAACCAGTGAGCCACACCACACCACTAATAACACCACGAGAGAAAACATTGGTAAGCCCTTTTGAAATCATGAGAGACATGACACCAATTGCAAAGGACATTATTGGATGGCTCAAAATAGCTAGAAAAAGTGAATGGTCGGAGGAAACGATCAGAAAAAGAATCTAAGAGGCACAAGCCCTGTGCAAAGAGAAATTTGACAGTAAACACAACTGCAAAGAAATTAACATCAAAGAAGGAGATAGAGTGAGGATAAAAAGGAGTGGACACATTGTCAAGGGACAGAATAGATTTACAGCACTGTTAATTGTGGAGAAAGTCTTTTGTAACTCAGCACTCCTCAGCGACGGAAAGGTTTGGCATGCTTCCGCTATTTCAGTTTATTCAAAATCGGAAGCCATTGTACAAGACACCACTGAACCTATTTCCATAGACGAAGGGGATGATGAGGTAGCAAGGGACATATATGGATGGTTGCGCCAAGAAGCATATGAATCGGAGGAGGAAGGAGATAGCACAGATGCGTATGTTGGCTACGATGAAACCAGTGATGGTCAAGACCGGGAACTCATAGAGTCTATTGGTGAATACAGAGATCTCAGCAGCGATACCTCAGAAGTATCACTGGAGGCTGGTAGCCTTGCCACATCCGTGGAAGATCAGGGTGCTTGTGAACTCACGGAAGAGAAGAGAGATCTCATCGCCAGAGAGTCTGGTAGCTCATCAAGTTTAGGTGGTAGCCCTTCGTCTGAAAGTGAACGTATGGCAGTAAGAAACACTATAGAAGAAGTGGCCAGCACTAGCCGGTTTGGCCGTATTTTGGTTAAAACAAGCAAATACAAAGACTTCGTTTCGGACTAGGGGACCTGGGCATTATAATGTTCTTCTTCAAATTGGGTTTCCTCATTTAGGGTCTGAAATGGAGGAGATGCGTTGTGTTCCTGTTTTCCCTTTTCTCACCTCCCCCCTCCCTCCACATTCTTCTGCCTCGCGCTATCTATCCCCTGCGCGAGGGTGTGATGTCACCAGCTAGAACGTTAACAACTGGACGTTCTTCCTTGACAGTTGAAGTAAGCTGCATCTGACAGTTTATCATTGACCTTATGACTAGCTTACTGAACACTCCTGCTTAAGGTGTGTTGTCGTTAACTTAATAAATAACTTTCTCCTTCAAGCTGACTCCGGAGTATACTTTACAAATACAGAAGGCAAAAACACAGTTAGATTCAGTAAATCAGTCATAAGGCAGAGAAACCAATTGACATAAAGACTCTTAGCATTTGAAATGGGTGCCACATGAGCAAAGTCTGGAAAATAAACTAAGTCCAGAATGTGCAGCAAATCAATAGAAAATTGGGCAGTGTCCCTGGTAAAGACCCACAAAGATCTGGCTCACCCCTAAAACACATACCCTTATTTATTAATTTTGTGGAGAAGTGTGGCTCACTGGTTAGAGGAGGCAGACCTGGAAGCAGAGGTCCGCCCGGGACCAGGGTTCAATTCCCGGCTTGGCGGGGTCTTGAGTCCTAAAATGTCCACGGACTCGACAATTCTCGCTCCGGTGCCTTCTCAATTCACGGGTTCACACTCTGCGACTCTGGCCAATAGCTTGCTTAATCTCCACAACGGCCCCTTGCGGCGGGATGCCTGGCTTTCACCTTGTGGATACCCTGCCGGGGTTATCTCACAGGGTAATACCAGGACTGGTTCCCTAAGCAAGCGCTTAGAAACGGGTTGGTGATTTGCGCCAAATAAATTCCTGTACATTTACATTTACATTAATTTTCATCATCAAAAGCAGTGGAAATAACATAGTCAGCATAGGGTGAGAAAATGTAACACAACATTGAATCATAACACAGCATTACAAAATGTCATATAATCCTATAATCTTATAAACTACCCCCCTAAACGTATAATAATATAGCACTTCTGACCTAATAGTGTTAGAACACGTCTGGTTACATAAACAAAGAGGAGACTCTTGAATGAATAGCTCACAGTGAGCGAGCAGTAAGAACCTTGAAAAGTAACTGAAGGCTTCCTCAAGAGTTCTCTTAAGAACAACATGTCCTCACAAAACATTTGTGCACATTGTGCTGTGTGCGGTATCAATGATGGATCTAAACCCACCATGAATATTATGGATGCCCCAAAAAACAAGATGGCATAGAGTCCTAGTTGAGCACTAGTTTGGGAATTAGACCTTAACTAGGCTCAACAGTAATGTGCACAGTTCTGCACACTACTGCATTATTGTTTCAATTGCAAAAGATTCATGTTGAAAAACAAATATAATTCTAATCAGAAAATAGTTATAACATCACCATCACCTCATAGCCCTATCCAATTTTCTGAAAGAATTGCAAGCTTACAAAATCCATGTTATTCAAAGAATTTTATACATGAGGCCTCAATGCACTCTGCATCCCCCCTGCCAACTCAACCAAGTGAAGGAAAGGGGTGATAACTGATCAGCTCTTTTCCACTGATTGCATCACACATATGAATAATCAAACGTGGCACAGAAGAAAGAGTTGTTGATTCATCAATGTTAACAGAGATTTGTTAAGCCTGATCAATGATGCCCATGGAAGCCTTCCTCAGTGTTTCATTAGCGATGCAGTCTGTTATCTGTGCTGCAGTGTATTCACTGTGAAGAACTGTGCCCATAAATGCCTTATTAGCAACCTGCAAGCCTTTTAGACCATTAAAGTCTGAAAAGGGGTGAAATATTTGTGGCACAAAAATTGCAAAATACTCAATTGTTGAGGTATGGTAATGCCACTGCCATACCTGACAGCAGTATTGGCTTCTTGGAAGAAGTTTATTCTCTTCGGAAGGTTGGTGCTTTTTTTGATAGTGAAGATAACTGGTCATCTATTCTTGTGCCACCTGATGCAGAAATGCAAAAGTGTCAGATGCAGAAATGCTCCCAGGGAGCACTCCAGACTGCTTAACCTCACTGCATATTTTCCCCTAGAGCTGCCATTTTTAGGTTGCGCCTGGTGTCTGCGAGGCATGCTGTAGTAGGGTATGTATTGGAAGTGCTGTCGAAGCCTCGCCCACTCTCCGCCCATATTTGTAATTGGCTGGTGTCAATATCCTTGGGAAACGCTGGCTTCCGATTCATTATGGGGCTTGTTAGTCCAGCCGCGGTAACACGCTGTCTCCATTTGTTGCCGCCCATAAGAACTACTGGACCTTTCACTTCGCTCTTAAAATGGCATGCATTATCTAGTGGGTGAGCTCTATTTACTTCATTCACAATTGCGGCTGTCCTACAGCACGCACAACGTGCTTTGGTGCCTTCTTTACTCCCTCCTTCCTGTTGTTCGTGCCTTCTCCCACCTCCCGTTGTCCCTGCCTTCAAAGAAACGTCCTGTCCCTCCCATTGTCGTCATGGCTACTGTGCCGTCGCACTCACGCTGTCTGTGCTGACACCCCCCCCCAACCCCCCCCACGGTTGTCCGTGATCACTACCATTTACAAAGCAATAGGTTGTGCATAAATGCGAGTCCTATTGCATTGCAAATGCTTGTTAGTCTTTCACCATGGATACTTTTCTCTGAATTGAGCCAACTGATAGTGCCCCAACACTCTGGAAAGCTAGTATGCCTTTTAAAACTGACACCCCCATCTTGTTCAAGGACCAATAGCATCTTGTTCCTTGATGATAGCATCTTCTGGTGGAGGAGCCGGGTGCATCCTTAGGGTGACACCCTCCCCTCTAAATCTGGCGCAGGCACATCCTGCAAGGACGAACAGAGTTGGACGAGGCTACTTTGTGAATGGGGCCCTGACCTTTCGCTGGCATTTGTAAAGACACACAGGACACTGGATTTGTGTTTGCATATTTCTGCAGAGACCAGAACACATATGGGTCCAGCTATATTTGACTGCATTTGTCTCCCCAGTGTAGACGTTCACTGTTGGCTGGTGAGCAGGAAAAGAGTGTACAGTTGTTTATGAAAAGTATTTTCGACATAAATGATTCTAGGTGACGGCCTTTGTAATATATTTATAGAACCTTTGTTTAGCCATGCACCAGGTATCTATCCACACATCCAGGTTTGTGGCTGTGCTAAAATGAATCAAGAGGAAGTCACAAAATGACCTTAAAAATGAAAAGTCCCCTCTAATAGCATGTAAATGTCTGCAAAACTACCCTTAAGACATTTCTCGTTTATCCTTCAATATATTGCAGTAATATTAAATTGCATGTGTCTGCGGTCACAAGTGGACCAACCATTGACTTGTAATAAGCACAGGTGCTTTTGCCTGTACTGACTAGCACTGATGCAGCCTGGAGGCTGGGCAGTGGAGGCAAAGTGCCCTGGCTGGCAGAATCTGGTTCTTTGGCTTTCTGGTGATCTGCGTTGTCTCCTCAGTGAACGTGGGCCCCAGCGCAGCCCTGCTGTGGCGGAGGGTGGAGGACTGGCCATGGCTGGTGTGAGCCCGATGTGTATCTGAGGCGTAGGGGCTCAGTTGAATAGAGCGCTCTCAAGATAATGTGTGTCACCAGCTGTGGCACATCAAAAGGACTATATGTATTACAAGATTGGACGCATTTTGGTTATTAAAGGAAAAGTGGCATCATGCTTCCCTAATTAGTCATCCCTTAAAAATGATTCAGAGGCATTGATGGATATCCTTTAAGTTGTTGCACATAGACATATTCATATTTTAATGAGTTGAGGATGAGCATAGAATTAGGGAAATAGAGCGGAGAGCTTGCATACGAGAGCATTCTCCTTGGGTAAGGCGCTGCTGCATGTGAGAGGCTGTTAGCGTAAGTACTGGGAAGTTGGAATCAGAGTACTGAAGATTATCAATAAGTAATCCAACCATTACATCCCCATCTCCTGCCTAGTCCCATTCCTTACTCAATATATGCCTAAGTGGTATGCCTTTGTCACGACTAGGGGTGGGCGGAATTTGCGGAGTCACACAAAGCAAAGCTCAGCGAAATGGTAAAAACTCTCCATGAGCACGAAGAGTTCTGCGAACAAGCAGAATTGCTTGTTTTGACCGTTTGCAATGCTTTTTTCCTGTTTGCGAACGCTGTTTGCATGCTCGGGGAGAAATATCTTGCAAACACGCATTTTGAAAGCGCAAAGAAGCAAAAAAATCTGCGACAAGCGGAATTTTTGGCAAGTAGTAGTAGTTGCTCATGCAGTTCGGTGCAGGCACTGAGTAGTAGTTGTTTCCCTTGCAGTTGAGTGCAGACACTGAGTAGTAGTAGTTGTTCATGCAGGTCATTGCAGACACTGAGTAGTAGTAGTTGTTTATGCAGGTCAGTGCAGACACTGAGTAGTAGTAGTTGCTCTTGCAGTTCAGTGCAGACACTGAGTAGTAGTAGTTGCTCTTGCAGTTCGGTGCAGGCACTGAGTAGTAGTAGTTGCTCTTGCAGTTCGGTGCAGGCACTGAGTAGTAGTAGTTGCTCTTGCAGTTCGGTGCAGACGCTAAGTAGTAGTAGTTGTTCATGCAGGTCAGTGCAGACAATGAGTAGTAGTCGTTGCTCTTGCAGTTCAGTGTAGACACAGAACAGCAGTAGTTGTTCATGCAGTTCAGTGAAGGCACTGAGTGGTAGAAGTTGCTCTTGCAGTTCAGTGAAGGCACTGAGTAGTAGTAGCTGCTCATGCAGTTTGTTGCAGACACTGAGTAGTAGTAGTTGCTCATGCAGTTCGGTGCAGGCACTGAGTAGTAGTCGTTGCTCTTGCAGTTCAGTGCAGACACTGAGTAGTAGTAGTTTCTCATGCAGGTCAGTGCAGACACTGAGTAGTAGTAGGTGGCCTTGTATTTCAGTGCAGACAGTGAGTAGTTGTAGTTGTTCATGCAGTTCAGTGCAGACACTGAGTAGTAGTAGTTGTTCATGCAGTTCGGTGCAGATGCTGAGTAGTAGTAGTTGCTCTTGCAGTTCAGTGCAGACACTGAGTAGTAGTAGGTGGCCTTGTATTTCAGTGCAGACAGTGAGGAGTTGTAGTTGTTCATGCAGTTCAGTGCAGACACTGAGTAGTAGTAGTTGTTCATGCAGTTCGGTGCAGATGCTGAGTAGTAGTAGTTGCTCATGCAGTTCGGTGTAGACGCTAAGTAACAGTAGTTGTTAATGCAGTTCCGTGCAGATGCTAAGTAGAACTAGTTGTTCATTCAGTTCAGTGCAGACACTGAGTAGTAGTAGTTGCTCTTGCAGTTCAGTGCAGACACTGAGTAGTAGTAGTTGTTCATGCAGGTCAGTGCAGACACTGAGTAGTAGTAGTTGCTCTTGCAGCCCATGCAGACACTGAGTAGTAGTAGTTGCTCTTGCAGCCCATGCAGACACTGAGTAGTAGTAGTTGTTCATGCAGTTCAGTGCAGACACTGAGTAGGAGTAGTTGTTGATGCAGTTTCGTGCAGAAGCTAAGTAGTAGTAGTTGTTCATGTAGTTCAGTACAGACACTAGTAATAGTAGTTGTTGATGCAGTGCGGTGCAGACGCTAAGTAGTAGTAGTTGTTCATGCAGTTCAGTGCAGACACTGATTAGTAGGAGTTGTTCATGCAGGTCAGTGCAGACACTGAGTAGTCGTGGCTGCTCATACAGTTTGGTGCAGACACTGAATAGTAGTAGTTGCTCTTGCAGTTCGGTGCAGATTCTGAGTAGTTGTAGTTGTTCATGCAGTTCAATATAGACACTGAGTAGTAGTAGTTGCTCTTGCAGCTCACTGCAGACACTGAGTAGTAGTAGTTGTAAATGCAGTTCAGTGCAGACACTGAGTAGTAGTAGTTGCTCTTGCAGTTCAGTGCAGACACTGATTAGTAGTTGTTCATGCAGTTCGGTGCAGACGCTAAGTAGTAGTAGTTGTTCATGCAGGTCAGTGCAGACAATGAGTAGTAGTAGCTGCTCATGCAGCTCACTGCAGACACTGAGTAGTAGTAGTTGTTCATGCAGTTCAGTGCAGATACTGAGTAGTAGTCGTTGCTCTTGGAGTTCAGTGCCAACATTGAGTAGCAGTAGTTGTTCATGCAGTTCAGTGAAGGCACTGAGTAGTAGTAGTTGCTCTTTTAGTTCAGTGCAGACACTGAGTAGTAATAGTTGTTCATGCAGTTCGGTGCAGATGCTGAGTAGTAGTAGTTGTCCATGCAGTTCAGTATAGACACTGAGTAGTAGCAGTAGTTGTTCTTGCAGCTCACTGCAGACACTGAGTAGTAGTAGTTGTTCATGCAGTTCAGTGAAGGCACTGAGTAGTAGTAGTTGCTCATGCAGTTCAGTGCAGATACTGAGTAGTAGTCGTTGCTCTTGCAGTTCAGTGCAGACATTGAGTAGCAGTAGTTGTTCATGCAGTTCAGTGAAGGCACTGAGTAGTAGTAGTTGCTCATGCAGTTCAGTGCAGATACTGAGTAGTAGTCGTTGCTCTTGCAGTTCAGTGCAGACATTGAGTAGTAGTAGTTGTTCATGCAGTTCAGTGCAGACACTGAGTAGTAGTAGTTGCTCTTGCAGGTCAGTGCAGACACTGAGTAGTAGTAGTTGCTCTTGCAGGTCAGTGCAGACACTGAGTAGTAGTAGGTAGCCTTGTATTTCAGTGCAGACAGTGAGTAGTTGTAGTTGTTCATGCAGTTCAGTGCAGACACTGAGTAGTAGTAGTTGTTCTTGCAGTTCAGTGCAGACACTGAGTAGTAGTAGTTGCTCTTGCAGGTCAATGCAGACAATGAGTAGTAGTAGCTGCTCATGCAGTTTGGTGCAGACACTGAGTAGTAGTAGTTGTTCTTGCAGTTCAGTGCAGACACTGAGTAGTAGTAGTTGTTCATGCAGTTCGGTGCAGACGCTAAGTAGTAGTAGTAGTTGTTCATGCAGTTCGGTGCAGATGCTGAGTAGTAGTAGTTGCTCTTGCAGTTCAGTGCAGACACTGAGTAGTAGTAGTTGCTCTTGCGGTTCAGTGCAGACACTGAGTAGTAGTAGTTGCTCTTGCAGGTCAGTGCAGACACTGAGTAGTAGTAGTTGTTTATGCAGTTCGGTGCAGACGCTAAGTAGTAGTAGTTGTTCATGCAGTTCGGTGCAGATGCTGAGTAGTAGTAGTTGCTCTTGCAGTTCAGTGCAGACACTGAGTAGTAGTTGCTCTTGCAGTTCAGTGCAGACACTGAGTAGTAGTAGTTGCTCTTGCAGGTCAGTGCAGACACTGAGTAGTAGTAGCTGCTCATGCAGTTTGGTGCAGACACTGAGTAGTAGTAGTTGTTCTTGCTGTTCAGTGCAGACACTGAGTAGTAGTAGTTGTTCTTGAAGTTCAGTGCAGACACTGAGTAGTAGTAGTTGTTCATGCAGTTCGGTGCAGATGCTGAGTAGTAGTAGTAGCTCCTGCAGTTCAGTGCAGACACTGAGTAGTAGTAGTTGTTCATGCAGGTCAGTGCAGACACTGAGTAGTAGTAGGTGCTCATGCAGTTTGGTGCAGACACTGAATAGTAGTAGTTGCTCTTGCAGTTTAGTGCAGACACTGAGTAGTAGTAGTTGTTCATGCAGTTCGGTGTAGACGCTAAGTAACAGTAGTTGTTAATGCAGTTCCGTGCAGATGCTAAGTAGAACTAGTTGTTCATTCAGTTCAGTGCAGACACTGAGCAGTTGTTCATGCAGGTCAGTGCAGACACTGAGTAGTAGTAGCTGCTCATGCAGTTTAGTGCAGACACTGAGTAGTAGTAGTTGCTCATGCAGTTCATTGCAGACACTGAGTAGTAGTAGTTGTTCATGCAGTTCAGAGCAGACACTGATTAGTAGTAGTGGTTCATGCAGGTCAGTGCAGACACTGAGTAGTAGTAGCTGCTCATGCAGTTTGGTGCAAACACTGAGTAGTAGTAGTTGCTCTTGCAGTTCAGTGCAGACACTGAGTAGTAGTAGTCGCTCTTGCAGTTCAGTGCAGACACTGAGTAGTAGTAGTTGTTCATGCAGTTCAGTACAGACACTGAGTAGGAGTAGTTGTTGATGCAGTTTGGTGCAGACGCTAAGTAGTAGTAGTTGCCCTTGCAGTTCAGTGCAGACACTGAGTAGTAGTAGTTGCCCTTGCAGTTGAGTGCAGACACTGAGTAGTAGTTGTTGCCCTTGCAGTTGAGTGCAGACACTGAGTAGTAGTTGTTGCCCTGGCAGTTCAGTGCAGACACTGAGTAGTAGTAGTTGCCCTTGCAGTTGAGTGCAGACACTGAGTAGTCGTAGTTGTTCATGCAGTTCAGTGCAGACACTGAGTAGAAGTAGTTGCCCTTGCAGTTCAGTGCAGACACTGAGTAGTAGTTGTTGCCCTTGCAGTTCAGTGCAGACACTGAGTAGCAGTTGTTGCCCTTGCAGTTGAGTGCAGACACTGAGTAGTAGTAGTTGCTCATACAGTTCAGTGGAGACACTGAGTAGAAGTAGTTGCCCTTGCAGTTCAGTGCAGATACTGAGTAGTAGTAGTTGTTCATGCCGTTCAGAGCAGACCCTGAGTAGTAGTAGTTGTTCATGCAGTTCAGTGCAGACACTGAGTAGTAATAGCTGTTCATGCAGTTCAGAGCAAGCACTGAGTAGTAGTAGTTGCACTTACAGCTCAGTGCAGACGCTGAGTAGTAGTAGTTTCCGTTGCAGTTCAGTGCAGACGCTGAGTAGAAGTCGTTGCCCCTGCAGTTCAGTGCAAGCACTCGGGTAGTAATAGCAGCCCTTGCAGTTCAGTGTAGACACTGAGCAGCAGTAGCTTCTTGAGCAGTTCTGGGTAGAGACTGAATAGTAGTAGTAGCTCATGCAGTTCAGTGCAGACACTGAGTAGGAGTAATGGCTCGTGCAGTTTAGTGCAGACACTGAGAAGTAGTAGTTGCTCCTATAGTTCAATGCAGACACTAAGTAGTACTAGCCGTTCATGCAATTCAGTACAGACACTGAGTAAAAGTAGTTGCCTTATTTGTTCAGTGCAGACAGTGAGTAGTAGTAGTAGCTGCTCATGCAGTTCCATGTCGACACTGAGTAGCAGTTGTTGCTCATGCAGGTTAGGCATAAAAATAGATGCCAAGCTTTCTATGTCATGCCAGGTATCCACTGTGGCAGGGACATGTGTGGGCCTACTGAGACATCTACAGAGACTCACCCCCTTCTCTCATTTACGGCACTACGTATGGATATGTCGGCAATGATTATGTCAAGGCTAGATTATGGTAACTCTCTGTATAGTGGCCTTCCTGAGAAGCTGCTAATAAAAATCCAAGTGATCATGAATGATGCTGCCAGACTAATTTTCAGGCTCCCTAGGCGGGCACATGCCGCCCCTCTATTGCAGCAGCTGCACAGGCTCCCGATCAAACAGAGAACCAGGTTCAAAGGTCTATGCATAGCTCATAAAGCCATCCACGGTTGCGCCCCAGCCTACATTAAGGACCGCCTCGTAAACTATGTGTCAGGGTGTACCCTTGAATCATCTGATGCTGGCCTTCTGGCCTGCCCCTGCTTTAATTCATCCTCAAAAAGGGGCAGACCCTTTTCCCTAATGATCCCTCAACTCTGGAATGAGCTGCCGGCAAGCCTTCGCAGGGAACCCACCCTTCTTTCATTTAGGAAAAAACTTAAAACACTTCTTTTTACTGAAGCCTGGGGCACTACCTAGGCGAACTTTTGATGCACATACATGCGGATGTGGTGAGGTTGGGCTATCTCTCATAGCGCTAAGAGACCTGTCGGTGATTATGTGCTCTAGAAATCCCAGTTAACATTAACATTAGCGTGGACACTGAGTAGTAATAGCTGACCTTGCTGTTCAGTGCATTCATTACTGACATCATCACTCCGCAAGCCATCACCTTCACCGACTACACCATGCTGGGAGACCTCAACTTCCACCTCAACAACCTCCAAGATCTCAACTCCACCTCCCTCCTGGACCACCTCCTTAACATCAGACTCAAACAGATCGTACCAGAACCCGGGCACTCAGCTGGACACACCCTTAACCCCATCTTCATAGCAGGAAACTCCATCACCTTGAGCCACACCTCCGAACTCCCATGGACACACCATTGCTGCATCCACTTCACCTTCAAAACTAACATCACCCACAAACGTCCACACCAGCTCCAGCGCAGGAATTGGAATAAGATCTCTGACGACAAGCTCACTGCCTCCCACAGCAGCTCTGCTCTCACCACCATGAACCCAACCACTGCTGCCCAAAATCTGCACAACTGGATCACTGACTGCGCCAACACCATCCCCCCCTCATGATAACTACCAACCCATATGCCAAGAGAGCCAGCTGGTTCTCCACCGATCCAGACAAACCTGTAGACATCTTGAAAAGATTTGGATTAACTCCAAAACCACAGCAGACCTTGACAACTTCAAAGCAGCCACTGCCACCCACTACAAGCTGATGAGATACACAAGGAAAAAAGCACTCCAGGACAGAATCTCCGGCCACGCACACAACATCAAGGAACTCTTTGGCATCATCAAAGAGTTTGCCCCACCCAACAGTGACACTACCGACATACCACCCTTCCAGGCCCCTTACGACAGACTTAGCGTCTTCTTCCATCACAAAATCAAGATCATCTACAACAACTTTGACGACAACCTACACACAGAACCTCTACCCACCGTTCCCTACACCAAAGCTCTCGGTGGACCCCACCAACCTCACCCTGTTCAATGTCTACATGGCCCCGCCCGCATCCATCGTCATATCCTACAGACTCAACATTGTATCCTACGCAGGCGACACCCAACTCATCCTCTCCCTATCCAATGAACCCAACAGCTCCAAACACAACTTTCAAGGAGGAATGGAAGCAGTCACAAGGTGGATGAAGAACAGCTGCCTTCAACTCAACACGGACAAAACTGAAGTACTCATCATGGGCCCACACCCCGACGCCAGGAACGACACCTGGTGGACCCCTGCCCACGGTTACCCACCCTCCCCCACTGACCATGCACGCAACCTCGGAATCATCCTGGACTCCGAACTCAAAATGAATGCCAAACTAACGCTGTCTCTTCCACCCTCCGTCTCCTACGAAAGACCTTCAACTGGATTCCCCTTGAAAACAGGAAAACTGTCACCCACGCCCTCATCAGCAGCAGGCTGGATTATGGCAACACACTCTAGGGTGGGATCAACAAGAACCTCACCCGCAAACTCAAAAATGTCCAGAACGCCTCCACTAGGCTAGTCCTCAACCTACCGCACCACTACCACATCCTCCAACACCTGTGGACACTACACTGGCCCCCTATTTAGAAGAGAATCACCTTCAAGCTTCTCACCCACACCCACAAAGCCCTCCACAACACTGGAGCTGCCTCTCTGAACCACTGCCTCTCGTTCCACGCACCCCAAAGATCCCTCCGCTCAGCCCAGCTCTCCCTTGCTACGGTGCTGGGCATCAAGAAGACCAGAGCAGGAGGTCGCTCCTTCTCCTTCCTTGTGGCTAAGGCATGGAATACCCTCCCTCTCCACCTCTGACAGACACCAACTCTCTCCAAGTTCTTGAAGGACCTCAAGACCTGGCTTTTTGACAAATCGCTGTGAACATCGCCCCCACCAGCGCCTTGAGACCCTTTCGGGTGAGTAGTTGCGCTTTATACATATTGATTGATTGATTGGTTGAGTGCAGATACTGAGTAGTAGTAATTACTAATTCAGTTCAAAACAGAAACCGCACAGTAGTAGTTATCCTTGCAGTTTACTGCAGACAGTGAGTAGTAGTAGTTGTTCATGCAGTTCAATGCATACACTGAGTAGTCATAGTAGCCCTTGTAGTTCAGTGCAGACAGTGAGTAGTAGTAGTAGTTGTTCATGCAGTTTAGTTGCAGACACTGAGTAGTAGTAGTTGCCCTGGTGGTTCAATGCAGATACTGAGAAGTAGTACTCACTCATGCAGTTAAGTGCAGACACTGCGTAGTAGTAGTTCCCCATGCAGATCAATGCAGACACTGAGTCTTAGTAGTTGCTTGTTCAGTGCAGTGCGGACAATGAGCAGCATTAATCCTTATGTAGTTCAGTGCAGACACTGAGCAGTAGTATTTTCCGGTGCAGTTCAGTGCAGACACTGAGTAGTAGTAGTTGCTCTTGCAGTTCAGTGCAGACACTGAATAGTAGTAGTTGCTCTTGCAGTTCAGTGCAGACACTGAGTAGTAGTAGTAGGCCTTGTATTTCAGTGCAGACAGTGAGTAGTAGTAGTTGCCCTGGTGGTTCAATGCAGATACTGAGAAGTAGTAATCACTCATGCAGTTCAGTGCAGACACTGAGTAGTAGTAGTAGGCCTTGTATTTCAGTGCAGACAGTGAGTAGTAGTAGTTGCCCTGGTGGTTCAATGCAGATACTGAGAAGTAGTAATCACTCATGCAGTTCAGTGCAGACACTGAGTAGTAGTAGTTCCCCATGCAGATCAATGCAGACACTGAGTCTTAGTAGTTGCTCATGCAGTTCAATGCAGACACTGAGTAGTAATAGTAGCCCTTGTAGTTCAGTGCAGACAGTGAGTAGTAGTAGTTGTTCATGCAGTTTAGTTGCAGACACTGAGTAGTAGTAGTTGCCCTGGTGGTTCAATGCAGATACTGAGAAGTAGTACTCACTCATGCAGTTAAGTGCAGACACTGAGTAGTAGTAGTTCCCCATGCAGATCAATGCAGACACTGAGTCTTAGTAGTTGCTTGTTCAGTGCAGTGCGGACAATGAGCAGCATTAATCCTTATGTAGTTCAGTGCGGACACTGAGCAGAAGTATTTTCCGGCGCAGTTCAGTGCAGACACTGAGTATCAGTAGCTGCTTATGCAGTTTAGTGTAGACACGGAGCAGCAGTAGTTGCTTATGCAGTTCAGTGCAGACACTGAGTATCAGTAGTAGTTGATCCAATTCATGGCAGACACTGAGTAGTAGTAGTTGCTTATGCAGTTCAGTGTAGACACTGAGTATCAGTAGTTGCTCATGCAGTTCAGTGTAGACAGTGAATAATAGTAGTTGTTCATTTACTTTAGTGAAAGGACTCAAGTAGAGGTGGAAGGATACACCCAATCAGCCAATAGTATTAAGAGCCCCACAGAGCGGCTTGTTGAATACTTGTTGGGAACTCTACAGTCTGGATATAGATATCTGTTTTGAGGCGGAGTTTATACTCAATGAGGCTAGGGGATGGAATGACACCCTCCCATGTCCAAACAAGGCCCTGATATAAATAAACTTAAAGGACTGGGTTTCACCGTTTACATATATAAAAAAGCCCACTTCATTTAAAAGGAGAATGATCTGCCACTTAACACCACCCCAATGCATTACATTTTATGACCAAACAAAGTACAGTACCAAAAGACGCTCTTTATTTTTAACAATCACTACCCAGTGTGCATCAGCACTGTCTGTAATGTACAGTATCTTGCTATTATTTTCACTCTCTCAGAGCCTATCAGTTACTCTTAGGTGCATTGTCCCCAGGGCACACATTCTGATGGGAAGTAACCCCAGTGCATTCTAGTGAGTGGTAACTTATAGCACATACACTAGTGGCCGTGTCTTTTGGGCACATTCCCAGAGTACCTTATGATGCGCTGTCTGGCGCATATTCGGGTAGGCTTCATCCACTGACTTATGGAAGTCCCAGAGTACCTTATGAGGCGCTCTGCTGCGCATATTTGGGTAGGCAGCATCCCCTGACTTATGGAAGTCCCAGAGTACCTTATGATGCACTCTGCGGAGCATATTCGGGTAGGCTGCATCCACTGACACATTGAAGTCCCAGAGTACCTTATGATGCGTTCTGCGGAGCATATTCAGGTAGGCTATATCCACTGACACATGGAAGTCCCAGAGTACCTTATGATGCGCTCTACTGCGCATATTCGAGTAGGCTGCATCCACTGACACATGGAAGTCCCAGAGTACCTCATGATGCACTCTGCGGCACATATTCGGGTAGGATGCATCCACTGAAATATGGAAGTCCCAGAGTACCTCATGATGCACTCTGCGGCGCATATTCGGGTAGGCTGCTTCCACTGACTTATGGAAGTCCCAGAGTACCTTGTGATGTGCTCTGCTGCGCATATTTGGGTAGGCAGCATCCACTGACATATGGAAGTCCCAGAGTACCTTATGATGCGCTCTACTGCGCATATTCGAGTAGGCTGCATCCACTGAAATATGGAAGTCCCAGAGTACCTCATGATGCGCTCTGCAGCGCATATTCGGGTAGGCTGCTTCCACTGACTTATGGAAGTCCCAGAGTACCTTGTGATGTGCTCTGCTGCGCATATTTGGGTAGGCAGCATCCACTGACTTATAGAAGTCCCAGAGTACCTTATGATGCGCTCTGCTGTGCATATTCGGGTCGGCTGCATCCACTGACTTATGGAAGTCCCAGAGTACCTTATGATGCGCTCTACGGAGCATATTCGGGTAGGCTGCATCCACTGACACATTGAAGTCCCAGAGTACCTTATGATGCGCTCTGCGGAGCATATTCAGGTAGGCTTTATCCACTGACACATGGAAGTCCCAGAGTACCTTATGATGCACTCTACTGCGCATATTCGAGTAGGCTGCATCCACTGACTTATGGAAGTCCCAGAGTACCTTATGATGCACTCTACTGCGCACATTCGAGTAGGCTGCATCCACTGACATATGAAAGTCCCAGAGTACCTTAAGATGCGCTCTGCGGAGCATATTCAGGTAGGCTTTATCCACTGACACATGGAAGTCCCAGAGTACCTTATGATGCACTCTACTGCGCATATTCGAGTAGGCTGCATCCACTGACTTATGGAAGTCCCAGAGTACCTTATGATGCACTCTACTGCGCACATTCGAGTAGGCTGCATCCACTGACATATGAAAGTCCCAGAGTACCTTATGATGCGCTCTACGGAGCATATTCAGGTAGGCTTTATCCACTGACACATGGAAGTCCCAGAGTACCTTATGATGCACTCTACTGCGCATATTCGAGTAGGCTGCATCCACTGACTTATGGAAGTCCCAGAGTACCTTATGATGCACTCTACTGCGCACATTCGAGTAGGCTGCATCCACTGACATATGGAAGTCCCAGAGTACCTTATGATGCGTTCTGCAGCACATATTCGGGTAGGCTGCATCCACTGACATATGGAAGTCCCAGAGTACCTCATGATGCGTTCTGCAGCGCATATTCGGGTAGGCTGCATCCACTGACTTATGGAAGTCCCAGAGTACCTTATGATGCGCTCTGCAGCGCATATTCGGGTAGGCTGCATCCACTGACATATGGAAGGCCCAGAGTACCTCATGATGCACTCTGCGGCGCATATTCGGATAGGCTGCATCCACTGACATATGGAACTCCTAGTGAAAATAATGATACTCTCTTTGGAGCACATTCTGTAGGGTGGGGGCATCTGGTGTGTATTGTGATGGCCATGCATTGTAAACAGATAAGATTTGTACATGGCTCGCATTCTGATTGACATATAGTCTCAATATTTGAGATCAAAAGAGAGAGCAAGGGATATTTTCACTGAGAAGTGAAAAAAGAGATAACTCCTATTCCCCTGATAGGAATATTTATGAAAACAATGGGAGGAGTATCCCCTACGTAGAGTTTTGAAAAAACTTTCGGAGGGTGAACTTCTTGGCAAAAAGGAAAAATTCAACCTTTTGTTTTAAAACCCCTCACTCACCAACCTAGTGGTGACTTGCTTCATCATCGGGGTCCACCCTGGTGACCTAGCGTCACCAGGATGTGCTTCGACACCTGTGTTACAGTGGAGCGGGTTGTGACTGTAAGTGCAAAAAAATGTGTTAAAAATTGTCCTGGTTTAACTTAAAACATAATTTTATTTTAAAGTAACAGAACAATGTTAAAAATATCGGTGGCGAGATACTGGTAGGTGGGTTACGACCAATGTATCTCTATATGTGTCTGTGTAGCTTGGTCAACATGTTTCTACCAATAGGGCAACTGCCCGGTATTCTTCAGGACCAAAAAACAGGTGGACGGGAGGTGTGGGCCCCCTAAAAGGCGCACCCTACCCTGATCCCCTGTGTACCTACTGGAAGAATAGCCAGTGGTTAATGTGCTCAATCAAGTTAATGAGAGCCGTCAGAAAAGGTTAAAAAGAAAAGAAAAAGAGACTTGTTTCTAGCCTCTAAAGTGCTTCAACGGGCAGAGGGTAGGTTCTTCAAACCGACATAACGTAATAGTTTGCGGAAGAAGGTAACGGCCAGACAAACTAAGTGCCCCTCTGAAGTGTAGGTTTGTGTTCACCGATCTTGCCCTGGGCCTGACTCCATTCAATGTAATGGATAAGAAGGTGAGCAACCCAATATACCCTTGCGGGCTCGGGCAGAGTTTGTTATAATAGAAAATGGCCAGCAAGGGGTTTTGTTGTTCTATAATTTTTCAGCACTGTTAGGACTTGTTTTGGAACAATCAAAGTACCTAAACCTGAGATTAATCAGTGGCTGTTCTATTTAATCCAATAGAAAGAGTTCCTAAGAAAAGGAACAAGAGATGTTACCACACTAACATCATATGTACAATAAATGATTAATGAAATACAAGAAACCAGGATTTTTTTGTTGTCTGAAAATTATTATTTTAAGTTCAAGGCAAAAAAATGTATATTTCTGTACAAAAGGGTGAACATTCACATAGGGTAGGGTACATACATAGATATAACTTGGATATTCAAGGTATTGGTTATTTTTCCTTTGACATATCCAAATATTGAGTCCAGACTGCTTAGGCACAGTAATTAATTGATTTCAACTAAAAATCAGAAGAAAATCAAAAGATGACATGAAATAAAATGTGCAGAGTTGGACTAAACAAGTCGACGTTTCGGTCTTTTTTGAAGTTTTCTTAAGACCATCATCAGGACAAAATTAGTGGTATATACAATTGATGACCCTTTTTGAAATCAAGAGCACGTCAGTTTGAAGTTCAAGACGGCAACAGCACCTTCAATTGTGGCGTAGAAATCAGGCAAAGAAATAAATCAATTGTGCTTAGGATACACTCGTAATGAATACAGAGATGTAGTCAACAGTTTCTGGCGGTTAATCCAATTAAAGTCGCTTTTCAAATCACTCGAAAAATTTTTGAATCTCGCGCCACGGAACGTCAAATGAGTCCGGTCAGGGTTTTATTAATCATTTATTGTACATATGATGTTAGTGTGGTAACATCTCTTGTTCCTTTTCTTAGGAACTCTTTCTATTGGATTACATAGAACAGCCACTGATTAATCTCAGGTTTAGGTACTTTGATTGTTCCAAAACAAGTCCTAACAGTGCTGAAAAATTATAGAACACAAAACCCCTTGCTGGCCATTTTCTATTATAACAAACTCCATTCAATGTAGGCGGCCATCTTAGCACTGGCCTATCATCGCGCGGCCCAGGCTTACACGCGGAAACCCACATAATGAAGAAGCCCCAGATATGACACTTAACATGCCCAAGTTACAGTGGATTTCTTGAAGTGGGTTTCAAAGGGGCTTCGCAGCACAAAGCGGCCCATTGAGAAGCAGGGCCCTCCGTGGAACAATGGTGGGAACAGGCTGCAAGGCCCCATTTGCTTAGGGTGGCGTTCATGCAGAAGGCCCTACACTTCCGCATCATTGCTAGGACAAACAACATGGAGGCTCTGTGACCCGTAAGTGCCATTTTGTGTGATTCTTGCAAAATGGGGTCTCACATTTGTGTGATTCTTACAAAATGGGGTCTTCCATTGAAGTACGGGGAAGGGTGAACAACTCTGAAAACAAATCCGTGTGAGCACGATGAATGGTTTTGTAAGGTTTTCAGATACGAAGCCCAGAAGAATACACTTTTCCATGAATCGGCTTCAGGAATTAAGATAAATGGAAAATACATGGTTCGTCCCCACTCAGGGTGACTGCCACAGATATAATTGTCCTCCTAACAAAACAAGGTGGATATGGGTGCTTCTAGGGAAAAGATGTAATTCCCCTCTTTGTTAGAATATTCAAGCCAGGCAGTTTAAATTATTTACGACTCTCTACATGGGATAAAGGTTCATTTTAACACATGTTGTGGATTCTGCTTTTCTTGTCCACATTTTTGATCAAGGATTTTAAAATTGAATTTGATCCGACCAAGCATGAGCCAAGAGGAGATTTTAGGAACTATAATGAGGTTTCCAGCAGAACAAAAGACAAACAAATGTAAGCCGCCTATCAGCAGTTAACAGGACCGTCTTGTGCTGTTGTGAAAGGAGCAGATGCAGATTGATACAACGAGCTTGGCAAGGCGACTGATGTATTATGAGCATGTGCAAGGAATTATTTTTGCAAATGTGACTGATTATGCTAACAAGGACTAAAACCACATTACAATGGAGCATGCTTTAAAGGCCCACAAACGGGTCTGCACTCCACGTTCAGGCCAACATAAGATCTCTTTATTATCATTTCAATTAAAAAAAAGCCGTCAATCCACAATATTCGACAAAATGCGATAGGGAATTTGTTTCTTCTGACCCCACCATTTCAAAAAAGACATAAACACTCGCTGATAGGATGCCGTGCAACGTGCACCGCAAGAGGGGCTCACATCAGGGTTATAACCCAACTCAAACAAACAGACCCAACCCATTGATGGAGAACCTGGAGCTGTCGCCCCTCACAGCAGTCTGTGCAATCCAGCCCTGTGGGCAGACTGCCCAGTGCCTTCCGCACATCCAGCTGTGGTGGCTCCCAGGGACCACCGGATGTAAGCACACAACGTCTTTCTTGACCAGACCCTAACTGTACCCTAAAACAATTTTGGAAGTGTTCTGGAGTTGCTCCCTAATCCTCTTGCACTCATGAGGCGCCCCTCTCTCATGGCACGGTATGCAGATTTTCACTTACAATACAAACCATTCAAGCCCCTTGCACGTGTATGCCACGTGTATGCCGCCTTGCGTGGCGCATCCCTTCAAGGCATTTACAACCTGACGCATCTAGGGAGATGCGTCACGTTATAAAGTCCAGCGCCACAATAGGGGCGTTCCCATGCAGGGTGGGATTTCACGCAGGCACTTCTGCGATGCTGCTACGTCAATTCCTAACGCCTGCTTGAAGCAGGCGTAAGAACTGAAGCAGCATGTTAAGTATTGGGCGGCCCTGAGCATTGCTGGAGTTGCGTCGCGCTTGCGACGCGACTCTAGCGATGCGCCGCCCTTACGTCACGAGATGCGTCACGCATCTGCCATCACGCATCTGCCTACCCTTGCGCCACGGCGCGCCGCATTGTAAATGCGGTGCATCTGCCATGACGCAATGGTAGTTTTGCATGACGCATTTGTTCTGCCACATCTCTGCTGATTTGCAGAGATGAGCCAGAACTCGTAAATATGCCCCTCTGTGTTTCCAGCTCTACTATCCACTTCATTTCAGCAAAAATATGTCAAGGGTGTGCTTCTGTGGACAGACTCAGGGGGTCATTTCGAGCCCCCTGCACCGCTGGAGCGTCCCTTTTTGTGACGCTCTGGCGGCGAGGATTACACATTCCCGCGTGAAGCCCCTTTGTATGGCTTTGCATGTCCTCATAGATACTGAGTACGGTAAGGCGATGCAAAGCTCTGCGTTGCCTTACTTCATGCCAGGGAGGCCTTCCATGAGCGTTGCTGTTCCCACACAACACCCATGGATTTTGTCACTGATCCAGATTTATAAAATCACGTAAACCTGAGGGAGCGCCAAAGCATTAGGAGACACGAGGAGAAATATCCTTAATTCTCCTCGTTTTTTCCTCTTTCTAAGTAGAGTAAAACTCCTCTTAGGGTTGTTTCTGTGAAGGATGGTGCCCCTTCCTGTAGGCAACGGAGGCACCCCCGCACCATAGTGCAAGGGTGCTTGCGTTGACACTAGGCGGCCCATTGTCTGCCAGCAAAGGCGATAAGACAGGAAGGCGCTGTAATGCCTAAATATGGTTCATTCTTCCCTTTACCTTTGGGGTAGGGCAGCACAGCACGGTGCTGCATACGCCAAAAACCCCGTCAATGAGGGCCTCAGAGTGCAAGGTAGCTTGGAACAATAACAAAGATGGCCGACTTCCCAGCCCGCTGCTGCCCGCACCATCATTATGGTTCATAATCACTTGAGGAAGAACATCTTATTACCAAGGAGTGCTCCAGGTCAAAGTTCAAATGCTATGAATAACTGATTACTATTTGATCCATGAATAAGCAAGGTACCTAGTAGATACATATAGTCGGTCACCGAACAGTAGGGAGAGTCAGCAACCCAGGCTGCCGTTGTGGCATAATGCACGGAAACGTCACAGTAAAGTCGGCGTGAGACCACTTCTGAAGGATGAGACTAAAAACCACAGCTGTGCTCTGGCAGACTGAACACAAGGATGAGGTGTAGCTCAAGAACTCATTCTCAGTCATTCCCATTTCATTTCTCCACATGCACCCAGTGGTCGAAGTGGGGGAGATCTGAGGGGCACGGCGTGCCCTTACTTTTTTAATTTTAGGAAAACAGTTCCTCTACTTTTTGTCAAAAGTCAACTGTCCCGGGACGGTTAATTCCGGGAGTTGAGAAGGTGCAGCTGAAGTGTCATTCAGGGAGACTCCTGAGCTCTGAAACAGAGGGAGGGGCAGACAGCTAAACACGCCTTCTTGGTAGGGTGCCAGATTGCCTGAAAGAAATGTAAATGTGCTCAAATGCTGAATCAGCAAATGTAAAGGGTGCCTGGGAGCTGGTATTGGCTTTAACTGATGGAATCACTTGAAGCTTCCTGGTGACACACATTTATTCTTTTCGAGAGGTATTGTAAGGGAGCTACAAGCTAAGCTGTTCAGTGTGTGCTTTTAAAAGACAGTTATAAAAAATATTGCACTATGTAAAGCCTGTAAAAAATCTATATTTAGGAAACACTTTGTATCCTAAACCTTTTTGCGCATTCTGCAGCAGTCTGTCCTATACAAGTTTAAAATAATGACTTGCATGTTTGCAGTGCTTTCTGTCCCAGACTGGGACCTTGTAGCACTAAACATGCACAAGTCACTATTCTCCACTGCATCAACCAGGATTTGGTGTGGTGCATTAACTAATAGTGTATTTCCCATTGATTAACATTCTAATTTTCATTCAAGCTGTGTTATTTTATATGTATACAGAAAATGTTGTTTTTTAGCCATGCCCACACCCTCATTCACCCAGCCCCCTGCTCCGCCCCCTTGCGCGCAACATCACAGTTCCCATACTTTTTTTACTGCACTTCGACCACTGCTTGCACCAAAGTGCTTCACAATTGAAGAGTGTACAATAATATAGCATTGCATGGCAACATACACCATTGTATATGCTAGAGGGAAGAAGGTGGTCTTTTAGGCGAGAACACAATATTTGAAACCTGTGAGCAGAACGTATTGCAAGAGGAGAGGCTTCCTCTGTTAGGGGCAAACACAAAACCGTGTTTTGGGGTGGTGCTGAGTGAAGACTATGAGCTGGAGCATAGAGATTAGAAGGTTGTAGGGCCTGCCAGGAACACACTTGAAGGGCTACACAAAACAACAAAATGCAGATAGAAGTATAAAAGGAGGCACTTAAAGTAGTATGAGGAAGGCGACAGAGGCCGTGTGGGGTAAATGGAAGAGGAGATGAAAGTAGGTTGATACATTGAGCAGAGAGGAAGATGAGAGTAAACAGGCACCCCATCATGGAGGTAAGAACAGTGATCAAGGAAGGACAAGTGAGGAGCAAGGGAGGATTATTGTAGCTTTTAAGGTGGGGAATGGGTGGGTTTTGCTGAGATAATAAAGCAGAAAGATTAGCTTAGAAAAAGACATAAATGTGGTAAAGTGACAGAGCTAAGGTGATATAACCTATGAAATGAATGAAATATGAAAATGAAATACACTTTTATTTTATTTTGAAAAGACTTTATAATATTTTGATATCTTTGATGCAAGTTAGTTTTGAGTCAAATGCACAGCAGCCCAGGGCTTATATTGACCAACGGGCCGCATGTAAAGGTCCCGTGCCGTACTTACCAGTATCACTGCTATAGGGTGAAAGTCACTCTTTTGGGGTCAGACATGGAGAGGAAGCTTGTGTGCAGCCTATATTATCTGCACAATTATTTTAAACAGTTATAAAGTACAAACATGTTCTCTCTTCGAGAATTGGTTACAAGGAGAAAATGGCCTTTGTTGGAATACATTTTAAATAATCAACATTTTGCATTTAATGCCACCTCCATATTAGAAATGTCTTCATGGGAAAAATGCATTCGGTGTTAAGGTACAGGTGAAATATTAAACAGGTACTCTTAATGCCATCACAAACTGACTGTTCAACAGCTGCTCTTACTGTCCACATGTTGTTAACTAACCACAAGTGATGAAAGGCTTAATTTGGACTGGTGGTTTCTGGTTCTGGGCACCAGTGCTTTATTCTCAACACCAGCTCGAATGACAGTCCACCAGTATGTCAAATTTTGAGAAGAGCAGACAAAGTTTTTTAATGTTTCAATGTATATTAAAAATTCATAATACCTGCCACCAATGCCATTCTTATCTTTTTAGGTGGCCTGGAACAGACTGACTTGTCGCACTCAGAGGTGTGCGATGGTTATTAGTTATGTTGATGCTGTTATTGGCCGCGCTGGTAGGGGCAGTGGAAGGCGCAAGCTGTAGGGACCTGAGGTTCCGTGACAATTGTAAGTGGTGTTTTCGACTCGCACGAATATGGTCGAGTCTGGTATCTACGAACCGCAAATGACGAGTTTAGTAAGTGTGCGCAGTTTCGCTGTGCTAACTTAAACCGTTCGTTTGTTATGTGGGTTTTTCATCTGTACCCACGGGTTCCATCTTAGATACGGCATCCATTTTGTCTCTTGCCCTCAAGTAGCCAGCGAACGGACGCTGTCCGCTTCGTGACCCTGGGACTCCCAAGATATTTGCGGAAGACACGAGTTCTTTGAAAGTGTCTTTATGACAAGGGGGTTGCTGCTGTAAGGCAGATGGCGCCGCTCGGGGCTCATCTTGCCGCACGGGCTTATTGTCTCAGCCGTGCATCTCATTAGGCGCGTCCCTTTGATGCCTGTATCCCGTGTTTCTCGATACCTCCCCTTTTACACCCTTTTCCGATCTCCCCACTGTCTCCGTCTTCCTCTGCACCTGTCTTCGTTCCTATTTTCGATCTGTTTTACTGCTGATTGGAATTCGCTAATGGTGGGAAGATGGTTTTTACAGTTGGGAACCGCCAAATGTTTCCGCACTTATGTTCCGGACCTCATGTATTTCAAAAATGACCAAGGCGACCCCTCTGGGGGCTAATTGTGGGAACCGGGTTATAAACTTTTGTTCAATGTTATCCTATGGGTAAAAACTGTATAAAAGGAGCGATCCACAGAACCAATTTGAAGCAGTCTCCCCGAACTACACTCGATGTACTTCCTGTGACTTCTGGTTTCCCTGCAGCAAATAAACCTTGAATCTTTGACGCCGAAGGAAGTGTCCCGTGTCTCTGTGATTTGTACGCCGGAGCAGGTTACCCACGAAGGTTTCAGGTGTTGTGCCCTGGCACCGCTGGGTCCAAAAGAACCCAGTCCTTCAGTTGGCGCCCAACGTGGGGCTGCATCAGTGGTACCGGTCCAAGCCCGACGATCGTGAGGAACTTCGTGTGAAATCTCCGAGGGAAGGTGCACCCCGCTTCATCGATCTTGTTGTCGAAATAAGTGGCCCGAAGACTTTTCCCGCGAAGATTCCCGCCTCCTGACGGCTGCGACGGACTGCTGCCCTGACTGTAGACCTGTTTTGGCGCCTGGCGTAGACCTTGGTATAGCGAGACGATTGACGGGCCTTCCTGAGGACGCCATCGATCTTTGAGTTAAGTATTTGTGGGTCGCTCCCAGAGTTCTTGGTTGTTGACACTTTAGCGAGTGTCTTTGTTGTTCACGCTGTATGAGTGTTTTTGTCGGTGACACTTTGCTAGCGTACTTTGTTGTTGTATTATTTGACGACTGCAGCCGCCAAAAACCGAGGGTTTTGTTCTTTGCTGGGACTTGGTAAATCCCGTAACCCTTGAAGTTTGTGAAACTCGGCTAGTGTGCAAGATGCCTGGTCGCAGTACTTTGTTTAGTTGTTTCAGACCTTGTGGTGCGGATTCCCTGCTGGAGGACTCGTGTCCGATACCTCCGGTTGGAACTCCTACGTATGATTTATATAGCAAACATGGGCTAGGCCCGATTGCTTTTAACGATTATTGGATTAAATATACAAAGAAAGACGGCGACCTTCGTTGGCCACCTCACGGTAGCTTCGAGGCGTCGATCTTAGATAATTTGGAAATTAAGTTGTTCGAACGTAAATCTAGGCCGGCCATGTTTGATGCCTTCCGGTTGTGGCGCAAAGAAGCCCGACAGAAAGAAATCAGACAGACTAAACGTAGTCAGCGAGATAATGTTGCTACTATAGTAAAGAAAGCTGAGCAGTTTCAGCGTGATAAGGAGGATAAGGATAAGGAAGTGTTTGAGAGGCTACAACGTATGGCCATAGATAAATGCTATCCTGCTTTGCCTACGGAGTCGGATAAGAAGGAAGAGACAGTTGAGGATCCTTTAATGTCCTATCTTATGAAGTCGCCACCTCTGTACGTACAGGGTACCGCGGCTCCTGTGGTCCCTACCGTACCTGTTCTTCCACCCATTGTTCTTCCACCAGTTCCTCAACCTGCACCCGCTCTTCCGACTGTTCCTGCTCCTTTGTCTGTCTCTATTCCTACTGCTCCTCCGCTTCCACATACTCCTGCTCCCGCTACTGCTCCTGTGTTGATAACTCCTGTTGTTGCTACTGTCTCTACCCCTCCTCTTGTTAGTCCTGTGTCTTACTCTTCTCCCTCTACTCGTAATCGTAATTCTCCCCTTGCGACAAACTTCTTTCAGTCGCTCTGACCTGTTTTTGGGTCTGCTGGATCTGATGGTCCTCAGAGACGTAGTCAGCTTCCCGGTAACAGAGAACGTGTTGCACTATATAATATGGCGATGGGTTGGATGGTAAACCCCCTTAGAAATCCACCCCGTGTTGTCCTCGAAACGTTTACTCAATTCAACATACCAACTCAGAGATATGTGTTTGACGAAATGTGCAAGTTCCTTCATGATCAGATAGCGGCCAATGCGCCTGACGAGGTGCTGACCGCCCTGTCTGAACTTCGGCTTCAGTTCGCAACTGGACTGATAGTAGACACTAATGTTCGACGGGCTATTGAGCGGTTGCTATCTCTTCGTCCCGCTCCTATTCCCCATGCATTGTTCGTTGAGGATATTGAACAACAAGACGAGTCTGGCCAATATCCTATGCGTGAAGTTCCGCCGGTTTGGATACCAGCTGATCCTAATGCTCAACCTCATCCGATAGTGGCGCATTTTGAGAGAGTGTGGATACACCTCCCATGGAAACGATCGGAAGTGCTTCAGGTGAAACAATCTTTGCCCGATCCTCGTAAAAATCCTACTGGGTATTATAAGGAATTATCGCAGCTCCTAGATGCTACGGTAATGAATCTTGCCGATATCGACATGTTGTTTGGCAACGTCGTACCGCAACCGGTATGGGCTAAGATTCGTCACCAAGATCACGCAAATGAATTAGGCGGCGATTGGGCTGCCATTACAGCGGCAGAGGCTGGACAAGTGGCTGCTACTAAACCCGATCAATTGATTACTGCTCTTCCTCAGCGGATAATAACATTAATGAAAACGCTTATGCCAGCCATGAGAGTCAATTGGGACAAGTTGTCAGCCTGTAAGCAGAAGAAAGATGAGAGTGTATCAGACTTCTTTACGAGGTTTGAGGAAGCATTCATTGATCATAGTGGACAGGATATGGGTACTGAGGGTGGACAGAGGTTGTTTGTGGATAAATTCGTGTCGAACTTGTTGCCCGATCTGAGCAATAAATTAAAGAATTCGGAAAGTGCATGGGCCGTTTCTACCTCAGCTCAGATATTGGCTACGGCACAATATTACGAGAATAGAGAGAAAGAGGAAAATGACCGTGCTGATAAAAAGACGAAAGAGCTAAAAACTAAAGTGTTGTTGCAACAAGCGTATCCGCCGCGTTCTAATCAGAATGCGCCCCAACAGAATAGATCGCAGTCGCAATCAAATCGATCGCAGTCGCGTAATGATTCCTCTTTCCAAAGATCTTCGTTAGGGTATAATCAATGTGCTTATTGTAGACAGGAAGGACACATTAAATTCAATTGTCCTGCTCTGAATGAACGTAATAGTGGTAACTCGTCTAAAGGAGGTCGTGGGGGTTCACAGCAGGCATCACGTGGTAGAGGTCGTGGTGCTCAAACCGATCGCTCAGACAATTCATCAAATTCTAATAACTGTTTCGATCAACGTGGATCATCGCAAGGACGATCTGCGCAGTATAATGTAGACGATTATTACGTCGATCAGGGGACTAACGATAGTAATTGCTAGGACAGCCGAAGACAAGGAGAGGGAGTGGTATCAGTTCCGGTTGATCAGAGAGGGCCTTACGTCGCAGTTGCTACATCAGGCGTCGTTGAGCCTTTTCTGTTGGACACTGGTGCAGCGAAAAGTTCTATCATGCATTCGAAACTCCCTGGCGCACCTTTGTCTGGCTTAACAAATGTTTCCGTCGGATTCTCTGGCGCCCCCGTTAGCAATCCAGTTTCACGCCCTTTGCCCCTTCAAATTGGGCCACGTGAGCTTGAAGCTCCGTTGATTTTGACTACTGGTTGTGGTGAGAATCTTTTGGGTTTGGATTTGCTTAAACGTTTGTATGCGACTTTGTATTGTTCTCCTGCAGGTGTAAGGCTTACGTTAGGAGAAAGAGTAGTCTCTCCCATGTATTTGTCCCTCGATAAGCTTCCACCGGAATTGAGTTCTCTTCCTGCGTCTTTGTGGGCGACGGGTCCAAATGATGTGGGCCTACTTGATATCTCCCCTTATGTTGTTCAGTTGAAATCGAATGTGCGATTGCCACGCATTTCCCAGTATCGTATCTCCCTTGATGGTGAACAAGCACTGTTAGCGATCATCTATGACCTGATCGAGAAAGATGTTATTGAGGAGACCCGGGGAAACGTGTGCAATAGCCCTGTACTGCCCATTCTTAAACGTACAGATCCTACGAAACCGCCTGTTTATCGCTTTGTTATCGATTTACGGGAGGTAAATAAAATTGTGGTTCCTCAATTTCCTGTTGTGCCTGATATCACGGCGCTGCTGACTCTGATTCCAGCTACTGCTTCATGGTTTTCGGTGATTGACTTGAAAAATGCATTTTTCAGCATCCCGATTGCCGAAGAGAGCAGGGACCTTTTCGGTTTCTCTCTTGGTGGACGTAGCTTCCGGTTCAAACGCGCTCCTCAGGGCTACTGTGAAAGTCCATCGATTTACAGTCAAGCTTTGAAGGGTCAACTGGATGCGTTTAGGTTGCCGGTTGGTGCGGCCTTGATCCAATACGTCGACGACTTATTGGTGGCTGCCGATACTCAGGACATTTGCAAAATTGCTACAGTGTCATTGCTGCAACATCTCTGTGAGTTAAATCACAAGGTGTCACCTTCTAAACTCCAATATTGTTGTCAAGAAGTAACCTATCTAGGTCACTTATTGTCAAAGGAGGGAAGGAGATTGACCCCAGAGAGAATTGCAGCGATTGCGCGAATGGCTGTGCCACAAACCCAAAGAGATGTGCGTGCCTTTCTAGGTATCACGTCGTACTGCAGGCAGTGGATTCCTAATTTTTCATTGCTAGCGAAACCATTGGTGGCTCTTACGTGCAAGGATGTTTCAACTCCTTTACCATGGACGGAAGAATGTCAGAGAAGTTTTTCTGAACTGCGTGATTCATTGTGTTCGGCTCCTGTGTTAGGTACCCCTGACTACGGTAAGCCGTTCACGTTATATGTTCACGAGAGGGAAGGTTGTGCTTTGAGTGTTCTAACGCAACCTTTTGGTGGTAAGCAACGTCCATGTGCATATTTTTCCTCGACCTTAGACCCAGTAGCTAGAGCATTGCCGAGTTGTTTGAGAGCAACTGCGGCAGCTGCGGTCTCCATCCGACAATCAGCAGGATTGGTCATGGATAATATGCTTACGGTGATGGTTCCGCATGCAGTCGATACTCTTCTGAATCGTACGAAAACTCAGCACTTGACGAGTGCGAGGTTGTCTGGGTACGAATTGACGTTACTGGCAAGCCATATTCAGATAAAACGTTGTAATGTCCTAAACCCGGCAACGTTGTTACCGCTTAGCACAGAGTCAGATGAAGTAGCAGAACATGACTGTTACTTGCGGACAGAAGAGGAAACAAAAGGTCGAGTGGACCTTAAAAACACCCCATTGGAAGATCCGGATGGCACTCTGTATGTGGATGGGTCATGTTTTAAGTTGCCGAATGGCGATGTGACTACTGCCTATGCTGTTGTAACACTGAACACTGTTGTCGAGACTGCAAGATTGAATCAGAATTCTGCCCAAGCTGCAGAGCTGATCGCTCTTACTAGAGCATGCGTGTTAGCAAAAGGGAAACGTGTGAATGTGTACACCGATAGCCAGTACGCTTTCGGTGTAGCGCATAGTTTTGGACGATTGTGGCGAGAGCGTGGTTTCTTGACGTCGCATGGTACGAAGATACAGCATGGTCAGCTTGTGAACGATCTTTTGGATGCATTGACTTTGCCTAAACAAGTTGCAATTGTTAAGTGTAGTGCGCATCGTAAAGTGACGGATGATGTTGGTCGTGGTAATGCATTTGCAGATGAGATTGCTAAGGAGACTGCCCGGAACCTTGGCACTCGAATGTATGTGACGAGTTCGGCTAGGTGGCCCGCAGAATCAAGTATGTGTGAAGATACTGTTGAGAGCGTGAGAACAATTCAGAATGAGGCCACCGACACTGAAAAGATGAAGTGGAAAGAGAGTACGGGAAAGTTGGATGCGAATGGTTGCTGGATTGATTTGTCGGATCAGAAAAGATGGATGTTGCCTGATGCGTATGTGCTGGCCGTTGTGACAATGGCACATGGGTTAGCACATATTAGCGCGAAAGGCATTTGCAAGTTGTTGGCTGCTGTATGGAAGAATGATGGAATTACGAAATGTGCTGAACGTCTGGTGAAGAATTGTATGGTGTGTATAATGTACAATCCTGGCAAAGGAACCCCAACTCCCCCTGGCAGTTTTGCTCCTCCTTCGTATCCCTTTGAGGTGATTCAATTGGACTTCATCCATATGGAGCGATGCAATAACCTGAAGTACGTTTTGGTTGTGGTTTGCGCATTTTCCCGATGGATCGAGGCTTATCCTCTCAAAGACAATACTGCTTTGTCTACTGCGAAAATCCTACTGAAGGAATATTTTCCTCGGTATGGAATGCCTAGAGTCGTGTGGTCAGATAACGGAAGTGAGTTTGTTGGAAGTGTGATGAAGAGTGTGTGTAAGGGCCTTGGAATTAATCAAAAGTTCCATAGCGCCAATCATCCCCAGTCAGCTGGATTGGTTGAGGGGTACAATGGCACCCTTAAACTAAAGCTAGCGAAGATTCAGGCTACGACTGGACTTTCGTGGCCTGATGCTTTGCCTCTAGCATTACTGTCAACTAGGGCGACTGTACACTCCCGAATAGGGCTTAGTCCCTATGAGATAGTGTTCGGCCGTCCTGCGAATGTGTGGGGGGTTCCTAGGCCAGGAATATTCTCTGATCTTGAGTATCCGATGTTGATTGATTACCTACATGACTTGACTGCTAAACTGAGGTTAATTCACCAACAGGTTTACGACGCCTTGCCAACGCAGACGGAGGGTCCAGGCCACCAGCTCCAGCCCGGGGACTGGGTGGTTACTCGCAACTTTTCACGCAAGAACAATCTGGACCCCCGATTTACTGGACCTTACCAGGTACTCCTGGCCACGAGGACTGCCGTTCGTCTTGAGGGGCGGAAAAATTGGGTACATGCTACCCATTGTAAGCGAGTCCCTATTCCTTTGCCGGCAGACCCGTGGGTAAGGAAAGGCATTGCGTCAACAGAAACAGAAACATTTCCAGCGTTTGTGCCTTTTAGCGACGCACAGCTTGTTGGAGAACACTCAGCGCAGCAGAAAGCCACTGTTGAACACTTGTCAGGAAAAGACTCAAGACCAAATCAACCAACTGATCAGCAGGACGCTGTCTCTTCAACGGATCCTTTGTTCGACGAGCAGACACGTCCCGGGAAACATCGATATTCTTTGCGATCTCGCATTAAGGACAAATAAAATTTTCTTGCTTTGCTGAAACTGACCACTGCATTATCCCCGATTTCCCGTGATCAGTTTTGAACATCCGTATCATTGAAATTTTTTGTACATATATCAAGTTTCTTCCTTGTATCTTTTTCCTTCCACAGCTGAGAGACATTGTGCTTATATATATATATTGAAGGCCGTAGGGCCGCGCGCGTACTTCCTTCTGGACAGTAGGTCTTGACGCTAGGTTAAAGGCCGTCGGTTCCTAGGAACTCCTGGGGATTGACTATTGCTGCACAGAACGAAGTGCGTCAAGAAACGTTGCGGACGGTCATAGGGAATGGCATTCTCGAAGCTGAATGATTTGGAGGGAGCTCAAGTCTATAGATTCAAGCTGCAGCAACTCAGTCGTACCAAATGTTTTATATTTCAATTGTTTGTGTTGTTTCTGACTGCTTCTGCATTTTTGACGGGTGGGGTGTATTACACTATGTCTTATTTCTTGCCTGCTACACCTACTCCTACTTCTTACCCTAACCTTACTTCTACTGTTTCTCCTCATTCTTTTCACATTTTACCGGAACACGAGCAGGCTAGACGTATAGAATTTCGCAACAATTCCTTTATTCAGCTCCTCCATCAGCATCAGTTAGTGGTTAACACTACTAATTGTTGGGTGTGTGGGTTGATGCCACATACTACGGGTAAGGGAATTCCATATCTGGTGTTACCGTATAGTTCCCAAGGGTCAGCTCGAGCATTTCAAACAATGTTTCGAAGCGCACTGGGTTTCCACCCCATTCCAGAACAACGTTCCCCCTACTCTGGTCCTACCTCGTATCAGAGGCTGCTATCGAAGGCAATAGAGGATATGGAAGATGAGATCCATGACCCTTTTCTTATCCCTGAAGAAGAGGTACAAGCCTATAGGGTCCTAAGTAGAGGGGAATATAGTATGTTCACTAGTGAAAAGCAGCTTAAAAGCTCGCCTCCAATATGGGTCGTACCCCACACTGGTAATCTTTGTTTTATAGGTCGTGGTTCGCAAGCCCTACTTGGAGAAAGTGCTTGCACTGAAAGTTACATTCTGCCAATGCTCTCGTCCCCTGTGTTTCTGGCTGCCAAGGGTACCTACTTTATCTGTTATGATCGTGCATACACATGGTTGCCCGCAGACTTCATGGGCTCATGTTTCATTGCAAATTTGTTGCCTCCGACGTTCACTGTAGATGCCGATTATCATAAGACTAGAGTTGTACGAGGCGTAGTTAGCGAAGAAGACACTGCCGGTCAAGAGGCAGGAGACTTTTTCAAGGGTTTCCTCCCGTTTTGGGGACCTATGGTTAATAGTAGGAACCTGAGACAGTTGACTCGAGTGGTAGAATCGACAGCTAATATTACTGCCAGTGCCCTTGGTAATATCACCACAGAACTTCAGGCGGAGAGACTTATGACGTTACAAAACCGAATGGTTTTAGATGTCATCTTAGCAGATCGCGGTGGGGTATGTAAGGTGATCCATTCGAGCTGCTGCATTTTCATTCCAGATAATGCTCCTACTGTCTATCAAGCCATCTCGAAGTTGCATAAGATCTCCGAATCCATACACGTGGATGTAGGGGATTGGACGCTACTTGGATGGTTTTGGGGCCTGATGTCGACTTGGGGTTGGAAGATTCTAATGATCATCGGAGTTGTTGTGGCGTTCCTGTTCACTTGTTGCCTTTGCGTGCAGTGTGGTCCTGCCTTATGTGGCCCCTGTGCTACAACGTGTATGAGACAACCATCTGTTACCAAGGGGACTCGGTTGGACAGAGTTATGCTACAACAACATCTCGATGGTCTGATGAATATCGAGTATGATTCCGACTAGTGCTTGCCTACATGAGGGCAAAAGGAGCGTCTGAGGTTCCGTGACAATTGTAAGTGGTGTTTTCGACTCGCACGAATATGGTCGAGTCTGGTATCTACGAACCGCAAATGACGAGTTTAGTAAGTGTGCGCAGTTTCGCTGTGCTAACTTAAACCGTTCGTTTGTTATGTGGGTTTTTCATCTGTACCCACGGGTTCCATCTTAGATACGGCATCCATTTTGTCTCTTGCCCTCAAGTAGCCAGCGAACGGACGCTGTCCGCTTCGTGACCCTGGGACTCCCAAGATATTTGCGGAAGACACGAGTTCTTTGAAAGTGTCTTTATGACAAGGGGGTTGCTGCTGTAAGGCAGATGGCGCCGCTCGGGGCTCATCTTGCCGCACGGGCTTATTGTCTCAGCCGTGCATCTCATTAGGCGCGTCCCTTTGATGCCTGTATCCCGTGTTTCTCGATACCTCCCCTTTTACACCCTTTTCCGATCTCCCCACTGTCTCCGTCTTCCTCTGCACCTGTCTTCGTTCCTATTTTCGATCTGTTTTACTGCTGATTGGAATTCGCTAATGGTGGGAAGATGGTTTTTACAGTTGGGAACCGCCAAATGTTTCCGCACTTATGTTCCGGACCTCATGTATTTCAAAAATGACCAAGGCGACCCCTCTGGGGGCTAATTGTGGGAACCGGGTTATAAACTTTTGTTCAATGTTATCCTATGGGTAAAAACTGTATAAAAGGAGCGATCCACAGAACCAATTTGAAGCAGTCTCCCCGAACTACACTCGATGTACTTCCTGTGACTTCTGGTTTCCCTGCAGCAAATAAACCTTGAATCTTTGACGCCGAAGGAAGTGTCCCGTGTCTCTGTGATTTGTACGCCGGAGCAGGTTACCCACGAAGGTTTCAGGTGTTGTGCCCTGGCACCGCTGGGTCCAAAAGAACCCAGTCCTTCAGACCTCCTGAGAATGGCCCTGGTACTTACTTTTTTTTTTTTTTTACAAATTAAGCACTGAAACAGAACATGGACCAGTTCCAGGAATTCAGCAAGCCACCACCTTATGGTACAAGCTTACCGCAGGCAAGAGTAATACAGTACATAGACCTTACCAACAGTGACAGGATCAAACATACGGATACACATTTAGAGAGCTGCTATGTGTATACCTGAATCCGGATTATGGCTTTTGCAGTACTCTACAGATGCGCTGGTATTTCCAACACTTTTCGCCAGGTAAAACCTGGTGAAGTATGTGCTGTGAAAGCTTGCAAAGTTATGAGTTTTGCTGCTTGAAAAGAGGAAAAATATGAGATATTACCATGTTAACTCTGCATTCGACCTTGCAAACATGTATTACCTCCTCGCAAGTCTTCCTCGCCACAAGTTCACTTTGTTATTCATGTGGCGAGGAAGACTATACTCGGAGTAGTGAAGACTACCGGTAAGTAATCGGGGCATTAATATGGTAATGCCGCATTTGGGAAAAACCTTGTGGTGTTGGTGATTCTCATGCAGGGTTCTCATTGTACAGCAGCCCTCAGAAAAGTAGTCATGATAAGCTCACATGCATAGACACTCAGCTAGTATCCAGCAGCCGCTGTAATACGATTACATACAAAGCAATCAATAATCACCGCAGCTCAACCTTCAGAGTAAATCAGTGCCCACCAATTACCCCACGGTAAACAAGCCTTAAGTACTATAGAGGCTTCTACTCTAGATCCAACAACACATAAGATGTGACACACTGTGAATAACACACCCTTTGGTGCAAGACATGGTTGTGATAAATGTGGAATAATAGGAAACAAAATCTTTGCTGTGTCAATGTTTTAGTGTTTAAATAGTTTTATTTTACCTTTGCAAACAGCTCACAACTGTGTTCCTCATTGTACCCATGCACTAAAATCACACTGTGACATGTGACATAAAAGAACATGTGACACGAAAGCAGGTGAAAACCTTTCACCCAGTTTGCATGGTCAAAAGAGCGTGGCTCTTATCTAAAACAAACAAGTGCCTTAGATGAGCCGCGTGAAAACCTTGAGGATATAAAGTGCAAGGTGCATGAATAATACAGGAATGAGAGGGATGCCGCAGGGCCTAGAATAACAAATGTGCACGTGCACACTGATGGATTACAGAGTCCTGCGCTGCTGATGTAGAGTAACACAGTATCACAGAGGACAGATTTTCCCACGCTTTTATCTGCTTCCGCTTCACTGACGTTGCGTTTCATTTTTTGGTTCTCTTCGCGCATACTTGCTGTGTTTGTACTTGCCTGTTTTTGGTGGCTGTGAAAGCCAGTGCAAGGATTCTGGCTCACCTGGATGAAGTGGCACTTTACTACTCCAAACCCCCATCACATTAGCAATATTTCCTTGTTGTTTGGTACAATGTAATGCTCCCTTCTGATGCTCCCCAGTGGAGTCCTCCATTCCGCTAACACTGACCCTGATCTCATTGCTTTAGTTACGAGCTTGGTCTGAGCTTTTCTTTAGAACTGTGAAAGTCAGAATGTGGGCACATATTTATGCAGGGGCCTTGATTCTGGGATGAACATCACAAATTACAAGATGGTAGTGGTGGCCAAGGATCATATGTAATACTTATTACCTGGCTTGAATGGATGCGGAGAAGGCATGGCTTTTCTGATGCATGTAAGACACCAAGGGTCTTTTCTGTTCTCCTTAGAAGCATGAGAGGCTGAGTCAGTTCCCGAGTAGGGATTTAAATCAATGAACATTAGACTGAACTCAGGTCTCTGCAGAAGGTGCTTCATCCACTGAGGTATCTTACCACCCTCTCTCATGTGACTTTATTCACAAACACATCTTACTTCCTTTGCACTCCAAAAGAGCTGTTTTCCTATACTTGTTGTTGTGTAGCGGACACGTGTTTACTTCACAAAGCCATGCAGGCTGCCCTATAGATGTGTGTAGCATACACCTGTTTCCTGTGCGGAGCCATTGCAGGCTGACTATAGACGTGTGTAGGGGACACGTTTTTACTGCACAGGGCCTTGCTGGCGGCCCTATAGACGTGCTCAGCAGACACTTGTTTACTGCACAGAGCCATACGGGTGGCCCTTTGGACGTGTATAAGTGAACGTGTTTACTTCACAAGCCATGCAAGGGTACCCATAGACGTGCGTAGCAGACACGTGTTTACTATCCGGAGCCATGCAGGCTGCCCTATAGATGTGCGTGGGAAACGTGTTTGTCACATGGAGCCTTGCTGGCGGCCCTATAGACATGTGTAGCAGACACGTGTTTACTGCACAGAGCCATGCTGGCGGCCATATAGACGTGCATAGCAGACACGTGTTTACCGCATAGAGCCATGCAGATGGACCTATAGATGTGCAAAGAGGACACGTTTACCGCACAGAGCCATGCAGGGGGCCCTAAAGACGTGTATAGAGTCCACCAGTTACCGCACGGAGCCATGCAGACTGACCTATAGATGTGTATAGCGTCCTTCTCCACTCACTGGCCACAAAAGCACCATCTGCTGCCTCATTTGTAGATTGTTACAAAAACCTCTTTATATTTGAAACACATTAGGAGTCCTAAAATGCGCTGCCTGTGTAACGCCAAGACATCACATTCTGCAAAGTTACAGCTGCTGATTGCTGAGAGGTGCCAATGTGTGCAGGACAGGGTACACAACCCCTGGGATGGGCTGGTGTTTGCGCAAGAGAGAAAGCGCTAAAGTGCTTGAATGGAATTGAACATGGACAGAAATAGCAAATCCGTCTTTATCACGCACATGCTTGTTCCACTTCCACCATGCTCAGAAGTTCATATTTATATCACAGGCCATGTTTACACCACAAACACTGTTCTCAGGGCTGGAGTTATTTCAACAGGGCACAGAAAACTGCCGCTAAAGCGGCGATAATGGGCTTGTTAATATGCCCTTGAGAATTCCAATAGAAGCCCAGGTTCACACCAGAACATTGGCTTCTATTGGAACTCTCAAGGGCATATTTTCAAGCCCATTATCGCCACTCTAGCGGCAGTTTTCTGCCGCTAAAGCGGCGATCATTTTAACTCCGTTTTTTTTTATAATATGCCCCCAAGGCTTTTGAAAAATCCGAAGCGTGTTACTTCTCCTTTAAGGCCCAATATGACGAACCCTAAAGCGTCTCTTAGTGAAACACGCAGAATAAAACCAAATGTGAGCTGTGCTGTCATAGTGGGGAGAGGCGCTTCCGGAGGCGCTATACCCCCAACGCCCGGCGAACCCTAAACTAAAGCAAATATTATAACATAACTGGAATGCACTGAATAAAAGAGACGCACCTTTTGTTACAAGAAGTGGGCTCTTGTGGGCTCGTTTTATGCTCTGTGTAACGTTGTACATGTTTTATACGGTATGTTTGTACTACGTTTTACTCTGGCAGGTAGCAAGGATATTGCTTTAAATTGGCGTTTCTGGTACTGTGCAAGGTAACATTAATTCGAGGTAAACACACTTTTTGATAGGATTTGCTGAGTCTCTATAGGTTCCTCTCTTAAACCTACGGATTTTATTATCACTCTTGTATCAATGTGTGTTAAATGTCGAAATAGCTAGACCATTATGCCATAGAAACTAGCGCAAAGTTTGTCTTTAATCACATATTATACCTCATAATTTACCTTCCTTTGCCGCATAATTTACCGTAGCTTTCCACAAAATGTAATCAACCCTGTTGGATCATTTGGTCCTCCGCTACCACATAATTCCAGCGACCCATAAAATACGGAGAGGTTTATTTACAAGCCTCTTGCGCCACTTTTGCGTCATTTTTAACATGGGAAAAGTGACGTCAGGGTGGCGCAAGGGGCTTGTAAATAAGCACCAGAGTATCGTCCAGATCTGGCGCAATGTTCGTGATTCGCACAATGTGATAAGAGAACAGGGCTCTCTGTTCAGGGGCTAAACGTTTGTGCACTTAGGGCCATATGTATCGAGCCAAATTGCATTCGCAAATGCCGAAAGTCGCAGAGTTTCGTCGTTTGCGAATGCAATTTGGCCAAATGGTATGTTTCCTTAGGATTCCTTATTTTGCGATTGCCTTTAAGGAATCGCACATTTTGCGATTCCTTAAATGCAATGTAAGAAGCATTTGAAAAATGCAAATTGGCCTTAAGGAATCGCAAATTACCACCAACTTCAAGTTGGTGGTAATTTGCGAATTGCTCGAAAAATGCACTTTTTTTGCATTTTTCAAAGTGCCATGTGATGCACATACATGCCCTTAGGGCATGTATGTGCACCACATGTGCACCCATGCTAATTTCAGGGGTGCAACAGGGTGTCCTTTGGACACCCCTGCACCCTTGAAATTATTCTCAATTTGCGATTCTCAAATAGCGAATCGCAAATTGAGAATAACTTCCCATTCATTCCTATGGGCCTCCTGGCCCATAGAAATGAACAGGAAAGTATTCCTTAATTGAGATTCGCAATTTGCAAATCTCAATTAAGGAATTTTGAGAAATCGCAAAAAAATGCGATTTTCTACATGCATACCAATGTGCAAATCTCAAATAGCGATTTCTAAAAAATCGCTATTTGAGATTCGCAAATGGGTACCTTCATACATATGGCCCTTATTATGCAATGGTGAAATCCTCGAGTAAAACTGATCTGTATTTAACGCTTGATATGCCAGTTTTGTACTGAAGACTTTTCATATATTTTCGCCTGAACTTGTTTCCATGACTTTTAGTGGGATGCATAGACCCTCATGTGATGCGGCTGCTGCGTTAGACTCTTTACATGTTGTTTTTATTTACCCAACATGGGTTAGATTAGGTCATAAGTATATTCGTCCCATTTGTTTGCCTTTATATTTGAAGCAAGCAAAGCCAGCTCTACTGTAACTCCAATGTTTTGATACTTTCAACATTTGTTTGTATTTATCATGGTTCTTCGCGGGGGGGGGGGGTGTTCCATACATATTCATGAAATTGTAATGTTCTGCCTGGAAACGATTGTAAATGGTGCTATTGAACTGTATTTATTGTACTTTTATGATTTGCTATGCTAAATCGAATAAAGGTATTTTGATTTGATTTGCGCGATACGCACTATCGAACACCTCTTTCACGTATGTGAGTGTTCGCTAGCGGTGTCAGTGTCCAAACTCAGGAGTTCTTGAGTGGGCCACGCTCTTCGAGTGGGCATCATGGGGCGACATTTGAGCTATTATATGGAGCCTTCAGTTTTCAATAATGCTCTGATGCAGAAGTCTCTTTGTATTTCACCAGAACCTGGCCTTGGAAGGATGAAAGGCCGAGTAGCCACACCACATAGTCGAAGCTAGGTCCCTGGAGTGGATGAAAGTCATTTCAGTCCTAATCATCAAGTTCATTTGGTTATGTTCAGAGGGTGTGAACGGTATCCTGAACCGGGGATGGTGGAGCTCAGCTCTCAACATAGAGTTTAAGGACTTATCAAAATGTTGGTCTGGGCGCCCAGAGAAACATGCAGTTTAATTGTTTTTGTTGGAGAATGAAGTGAAAATGTGCTTATCTGAGGTTTATGAAGAATACGAACAACAGCCCCTACAAGTCCTTGATGTTCAACTGGAGCGGGGCCTCCAGCTGTTCTTTGCCCAGTGCCCACTCTGCTGCTCCAGGCAGAAGTGCCCCAGTGACATACGTCATCTTAGAGTGAGGGATAGAAGCAGACCCCAGGCCATTGGAGGTCCATAGTACCTGCCTCCATTCGACACTGCCGAGGAGTAGAAGCACCTCGTCTGGTCCTGCAGTTATCACCGTTGTTCATCCCTGGCTCTGCCGAGGTCATCTGATTTCCCGTTCAAGCTGATAAAAAGCTTGCATAACCAAGGAGCCCTCGGGATAGAAACAACAGCTGTATATGTCCACATGGAAAGGTCTGTGCTCTGCATACTGAGGTCTGTCCAGCACATCACCGCCACACTTGGCATTGTCTGCATTCTTATTCATGGGTGACTTGCCTCCTTCACACATACATGGTTCCCACCTCTCCCCACAGTCTGCTATTGTGTGGCTGAGGCGCCATGCCGGTTTCGGAACGCACTCTCTCCTGTTCTGCTCTGCCTCGGTGGTAGTCGGGGGGGGGGGGGCATGGGGGTGGCGGCGGCGGGGGTTGTGGACCTCTTGGGACTCCGAGCTGCATGATCAGTGTCTCCATGACATGTGTTGGTCTTCAGATGTAGCTCTGGGCTGCGCCTACTCTGCATATCATTAGCGTTAGTTGTTGCTCTCATCCGTGGCAATGTTTTTTGTGGAAGCTATCGCTGGAAAACTAGCGATATCGGCAGTTTGCACCATCTTGAGAATGGGGCGATAATTTTTACGCCATTTTTGCTGCGCTAATGTGCCGATAACTCGGCGATGAGTCCTTGAGAATATGCCCCTGTGTGTCCCCTTCACCTACTCACCGCTAGAATCCTTTTCCTTTTGTACCTCACACAGAAGCTGCCCGATTAACTCCCGGAGTTTTTCCCTTAATAAATATGAGCCCAAGAGCTTATATTTTCTTCCCAATTATAACTTTACAAATAAGGTCTCCTGTCACTGCTAGTGTGCACGTGAGGGTCTCTTGCTACAAAGAAATGATGTAGCTGAGATGTTGAGGGGTTGGCAGAAAGGGACGGGGGGCTCCTAATGTACTTCCCTAATGTCTGAAATGAGACACAGGAATGGTTCACTACTATAATACCTTGCTTAGCGTCACATTAGATAATAAAACTGACTATGTTTTATATGTGGGTGGTTATCATGTACCCAAGCACTTTCTCTTTTAGAAAGTATAGAGCTGAAGTACAGGAAGATGCTCTGGATTTGTCCAGGGTCATTCCGTTTGTCATGGGATAAGCTGGGATTCGAATTTAGGTCTCTTGTTTAAGGACTTGCAGTAGCGAAGGGGGATCAGGAGAGCGGCAGTTAGATTGACTCGGAGGGTCTAACAAAGGACAGGGAATCCAGGTTAGAGGGTGGGGAGCTTGGAGAACTAGGCGAACGGGTCATTGAAGATGGTGGTGTAGCACTGTGTTGGGTTACACTCATGCAAGACCCATCCCAAGAGACAACAACTTGTCTTCTGATGAAGTGTTTGGGCATAGAGGCAGCTCACAGAGGTATCTGAGGTTTGTCTTCCTGCTGGGGGCCATACGTGACAGAGAAAGTATAGAAGGCCATGTATGTAGAAGCGATCCACCCAGCAGCATTGCAAGTTGGTGAGATTTACGCTCCTCTCTGAAACTTAACACTTGGCCCCACATTCGATAGTTTGACTAGTTGACCACACCTCCCTCCAATAGGCCCATTTTAGCCTTGTGAACTCTTTTGCAACACTTCAGGCACACCAGATATTTTATGTTATTCCACATTTTGAGATGTTGGTTACAGGTGTGTGCCTCATGAGATCTCCTCTTATCTTTCTTGGAAAGGATGAATTGTGCTGTAAATTTGGCTAGACTAGACCATCTGGTTGTGTGCTCTGCACAGACTCTACTGCTAACGTCTTAATGCTGTGCCATTGCACGCCTTCCGAATTCCTCAGAAGAGAAGTGCAGCACCCTAGCGTCACACTCTCTTGAGGCCCCCTAGGCACTGAGATTGCCGGCCCCGGGGGAAGTGAAGGTCGCAGACCAGTCTTCCCTTGGGGGGGGGGGGGTACTTTGAGCAATAGCTGGAAGGACAAGGTGGGGAGAGGGTAAAAAGAGTAGGGGAAGGGGCGGGACTAGGAAGGGTATAAAGGGTTCAGGGGAGGAAAATCCGGCCTTTTCCTGACACCTAGCACCACCGGGAGGGTAAAGAAAAGTTAGTCCACTCACCCACCCTACAGATTGTAGGCAAAGGGCACGGGTGTCAATTGTTCTTAGCATGCCAGTGTAGGACAGGTTGCTGTGCACAGGTGGTACAGCACTTTGGAGGGGTGGTGAGTCACATATCGGCAGATCCACCCCTCGCGGGGGGAGAAGGGTACACAGGTGACTGATGGCGGGGCGCAGGATGCAATGAGCAATGAAAGAAATTCAAGAGAGGATGCTTGAAGGGCAAGGGAAGGTGAGGATGGAGAGATGAAGGAGGTCACTGAGTGAAAGGGGAAGGCTGAAACAGGTGAGATGGTTTGAGAGTGGCGAAGGGAAAATGAGTCTGTATGGTTTGAGAAAAGTCATATTTTCATTTATGTACTGTTAATAAAGTTAACTGTTGCAACCTTGTCCTAATAAATGGCCTTTTATGCTTCAAGTAACAGCATGGAGTGTAGTTATTGCGCGATTTCCCTCACCTCTCTGGTTCTCCCGCGCCCGCTCTGAGTCTGGCCAGCTGCGGGAATAGCCAGAGCTCCTGCGGGCTCACGCAAGCCACGGGGTGACTGCAGAACCCTCCTTACCTCAACATTAGGAACTGCGGCATGTGTCAGGGGTGCTGGAGCGACGCTGATGCCGGGTGGCAGATCAAAGAGTGGGCTGAACCAAGGTCCACGGAGGGGGGTTCTGCTCAGGTCGTCGAAGGGTCAGGCACGGATAGGCGCAGCCATTGAGTTACATGGAAAAGGAGCGTGCTTAGCACAAACTCAACCGTTCTCTGGGAACTCCACATCCCGTGTAGCATATCAATGTGTACTCGACAAACAGTGCATTCACCACCCACTGCCTGTATCACAATGGCATTACCTTCATGGTTGACTCATTTTATACATCAGCGGAGGGGCCACTTTTTCTGCAGCCCCAAAATCAAGCAGGCAGAAATACAGACCACTAAAGGTGCAACTAAGGGTAACAGGGGAAATTAAACTGCATCCTCATAAACTTGAAATCCTTTTAGAGCGATTACTTTTCTTTCTTTAACCCTTTCGCTGCGGCGGCTATTCCGCCGCAGCGCTAACAGGGCGGGGCGGCCGCGCGGCGGCAGCATGCTGGTGACAGAACCGCTCCGTCACCAGCCGCGGTTGAGCTGTGCTCGTGACGGAGCGGTTCCGCCATGGCCCGCCCCGCCCAATAGAACGCGCCGCGCAGGCGCGAAATCAGCGCCGCGCAGGCACGGCGGCCGGGCCATGACGGAACCGCTCCGTCATCAGCACAGCGCCACCGCAGCTGATGACGGAGCGGTTCCGTCATCAGCAGGGGAGGGGTTAAAACCCGAAGGTAGCTTAGTCTGCAGCCAGGTCAGTAGATGATGCTTTTTGAATTCATCCATTTTAGAGTTTTCCCTGCTAAGTACGGTCATCAAAGCACTTTGGGGGAGATTTACAAGCCTCTTGCACCGCCGGTGCATCACGTTGCGTGACAAACCGGTGGCGCTGCCTGCTGAGTGATATTTACAAGCACAGGTAAAGTCATCCTGCGTGACTTAACCTGTGCTTGTAAATATCGCCCCTGTTCACTTAACACTTTGTGTGTTAGGGGCGTGACATGGGTGTTGCTGTGGGTGTTCCCACGCAACACCCATGTCCACTGATGCATTTCCAGATTTACGAGAATTTTTTTTCCTCTTTCAATGCATGCTGCATTCTACAGCACACACTGGAAGAGGAAATCACCTTCATTGATTGTGTTGGTGCAGGAAGGTGCCCCTTCCTTCACAAAAACAGTCTCCCCATGACACAGGCATCCTTGTACCAGAGTGCCTGCACTGGCTCATGGCGCCAGCGCGGGGGGAAGCACAGAGATGTGACATATTGTTGTAAATATGGTGCATCACTGTGCTTCGAAACTAATGCAGTGCAGCAAAATGACTTGCGGCACTGCGCTGCGTTAGTTTCTTGTAGATCTGCCCCTTTGTGTTTATTTATTGCCCAGGAGGTAATAAGTGTCAGCTCAAGGCCAAAGCTCACAGTTGAAGGGGTGGGGTGTTACAAGACCAAGGAGTGGAAGATGTGACATTGAAGCGAGTGGGTCTTGGGCCTGGGCAAGCAGTGTGCATCCTTCGGCTGAGTTTCCAGCTGCTGAATCTGGTTTGCGAAGGCATACAGGCTAGTTTGCAGACTTTAAGTATCCATTACTAGGTTATTTTAGATGATGCCCTTTCTAAAGAAGGCTTGGACCAAAGAATTTCCTTGTGGGACTCCAGCATTCTTGAGCTGTGAGCCCACACATATGCCAAAGGTTTGTACCAGGTAGGCGGGCTGTTGAAGGGGAGTTGCTTTAGGACACCAACAGTAAGAAAGTGGCTCTGCATATACTGCACCAAAGTAAGGTACAGTGTGCACAGAGTCCACAGTCCCCAGAGGTTTGTCAGAGGTTAAAGTTAGATATAACCTTACTCTCTAAAGTGGTATCTTGGTTGAGCAGTAAGGCAGTATCAGAGGACAGTGTAAAGCATTTGTTGTACACACTCAGTCAGCAAATGGTCTCACACACTCAAGAACTGAACTCTAGGCCAATTGTTTTCTATATAAAAATGTATTGTTTTATTTTAAAACCACAAGTAGGTATAAAAATACTTTCTCAGAATGAGATGCTACAGTTGAATACTTTCAAATAGCAATAGACTTTTCAATGCAATAGATACAGTTGTTGTACAAGTTAAACACAATTATAACATTGAGCTCAATGGGAATTTTAAGTAAAATGCGATATCAGTTACTTTGCGGATGTTTTTTTACTCAGGGCTGGATCCTGGATTCAGCCCTGGTGCATCTCCTGTATACAGTTGAAAGAAATCGTTTTTGTTACAGAGGCAATTTTTAAGGAATATTTGTATGTTTAAAAAAATCGACACTTAGAATAATTTCTGGCAAAAACCAGCCAATGTTATCCTATGGAGGAAAATCAAGTTATTGGATTATTACAGTTGTAAGTACTCTTTAGGGTCAGTGCTGGGAACAAAGATCCAGCACTGGGGTCTCTCCTGGTAACAGGTGAGTAATTTAGTTTTCGTTGATCGGGTGATTTTTTGTGAATATTTCAAAGTTTCAAAACTTTACACTTAGAAGAATTTCCAAGTGAAAACCAGTCAATGTTACCCTATGGAGAAAATGTAGGTTATCGGTTTTCAAGTAAGTACTAGACTGGCAGAGTTAAGGTTCTGGGGTTAGACTCAGGGGTCTCCCAGGTTCAGGTAGGTACAGTAGCTACACCCTCCGCGGCACAGGGGCAGCCGGGTGCAGAGAGAATAGGCCCAATGTTAGCCTACGGGGGCCTTTGGTTGGTGGCTGCTAGCAGGCAGACCACGCAGCTGTGGGAGCTGAGCTCCTGGTGACTTACACAGGGCAAGTGAGGAGGTAGAATAGAACAGATGCTGCACTTCTAGTGGCACTCGGGCGGCTGGGTGCAGGGTGCTTTTGGGCCGTCGGGCGCCCAATGGATTTCAATGGGAAAGCTGCAATACGAACAAAGGCTGCAAACTCGGTGACAGAGATTCTTCAGGTGCGACCACCACTTCGAGAGGTAAGTTGGGAAGCTGTAGGTTAGGTAGACATTCAGGAGTTGGGCACAAGGGGCCATGGGGCGACAGGTGCAGGGGTGTCTTTTGGTGTCGGGAAATCTTACCCTCTGCTGGTCGTGGTTGGAGGGGTCCCTTGTTGTGAGGCTGCAGGCTTCGTCAGGAGTGTCACAGGAGGGTCCTTGGGTGATGGTTTAAGGGTCACAGGCGCCAGGGGAAATCCTCGTGGTCTTTGTTCACTCAGGCACAAGCCGGGCTCAGCGGGTGCAGAGTGTGCTGGATTTGCAGTTCCTGGCTGGCACCAGGGGTTGTAGATCTTTGAGCAGAACCACTGCTCATGGGAGTCCCAGTCTTTGGATGAGCAAGGCAGTCAGGTCCTTCGGTGTTTTCGAAGTTGCTGACCACAAGAGACGCAGGGGTTTAGCAGGAGCAGGTTCGAGGGTCGACAGGCCGGTAGGGCTGGGGCCAAGTCAGTTGGTGTCGTTCTCTTGTTAGCAGCTGCACTGCAGGTCTTCATTCTTCTTGTTCTTCTTGGTAGTTTCGGAATTGGGATCTGAGGAAGGAAGGTTCAGGGTGCCCCTAAATACTAAATTTAGGGGTGTTAAAGGTAGGGGAAGGTCAGGGAATCAATGGGTCCCTTCCCTGGGGTGAGTACACCCCCTATCCTGCCACTCTCTAGTGGGAGGGGGGCAGGAGCCTGTCTCTGATTGGGTGGGGCTCCCCATTCTCAAGATGGCGAGAGCCCGGAGTTGTGCTTCACCTCGCTTCCCCCACCTGAGGGGTGGGGTTGGCAGAGGCTGGCACACCACCTTTCCTCACTTAGGTTTTCCCGCCTGTCTTCCCGCCAGAGTTGGGGTCAGAACCGGTGGCGGCCAGTTGCTGAGAACAGCAAGTGGCCTGGAGAAACTCACAAAGGGGGCATGCCTTTGAAGCTTCCCTTGCCCATCCTGGGGTGGAGACCTAGCACCTTGCCCCATGATGTGCATTGTTGCAGGCCTTCGAGAGCGGATGGCTCTCTACCGAATTTTTAAAGTATATCTGAAGATTTTGATATTGAGATTTTGGAGTAAATAAATAACCTTTTTAATGCATTTCTTTGTTACATCACATGTAATGTAATTGACTAGCAGGGTCTGGGGTCCGCTGAGGGAATGTGCATGATTGTGATACTGTGTGGTAGAGGAATAGATATTAGGGCTACATATTTCTTCCCAAGAGAGTTTTTCATTTGATTTCTCTACCCAGGGGTCCAGAAACATGCCTGCTGGGTGGCAGCCTAAGCAGCCTCTCCGTCAGGACACGGGTTGTGGGTTAGTTTCAGGGGGCAACTCTAAGTTGCCCTCTGCCGTGCATTTTACATTAAATCCCACACTGGCATCAGTGTGGATTTAATGTGCTAAGAAGTTTGATACCAAACTTCTCAGTCTTCAGTGTAGCCATCATAGTGCTCTGGAGTTTGTGTTGACGACCTCCCAGCACCATATACTCTTAATGGCAGCACAGCACTTACAATGCCTAGGAATGGACCTGGGGGCTGTAGGGGTACAGTGCTCATGCCCTTGTACCCACACCGCTGGCATAGAGCACCCAGCTAGAGGGGTGACTGAGGTATGCCAGGGCAGTGTGTTGAGGGCATGGCACACAGAGATGTGTGCCATGTCGACTCTTCGGTTTGTTCTGGACCAAGACACTCAGCCTGCAAAGGCAGTGTGTGTGTTTCAGGGTACAGGGCCTCTAAGGTTGGCACAATAAGTGCTGCAGCCCTTAGGGGCCTTCTCTGGTCACAGTGCCCTGGGTACCCAGGGTACCATTTACCAGGGGCTGACCTGTGACCAGAGATGCCAATTGGGTTTAGGTGTTAGTATAGTTTTAGGGAAGGAACACAGGCCCTGGGCACCTGATTGGCAGGAACCCAGGCCACACTCAGTCAAAGTACATCAGCAATTCAGCAAAAAGTGGGGGTGTACCATGCAAGAAAGATGGCACTTTCTCACACCAACCAGCTGTTTTGAATGTGATCTGGAAGTGAGTGGGAGCCATTATTGCAGTTCCAGAAAACGCATGATGTAGTTGGAGCAGAAGGGACACAGGAGCACGTGTGGTGCCTTTTACTAGTAGCAAGTTGGATGTCTGCAGTCTGTCGAGCCGGTAGTTCCTGCAGTCTAGTCTAGCTTGTATGGTGCCTGCAATTGTGTTCTTCTGACAAAGGGAAAGAGAACAAATACTTTGAGTTTTTCAAAGTTGTCATAGCTAGGAGAGCACAGACATTAAATGCCTTTCTAAATGGGTTGAGCTGGAAGCCATGGACGTTGTGCCCAGCACCAGAGTTGGGAGGATGTTGTCTATGAAGGTTCTGGACAGCCATTTTGCAGGGACAGTTTTTAGTTAGTTAGGTCTGAACAGGAGGGATTCTGCCCTGGAGTTGTTTATTTGACAGTATTGTGGTGGTGTTCAGGCAGGTTTTAAGGTGTGATGGCCTAGATAGACTCTTCCACCTTGCAACCTTGGTCTGTAGAAGGATGCTCGAGGCGGCTGCTGAACTGCTCTTTGCACTTGGAAAGAGGAAATCAGCTTCAGCTGGTCTGTCCCAAGGATACAAATAACACAGACCCACAGTTGTATAAGAAAGCCATTCTGGCTGATACAAAACTTGTTGCAATAATGTTTCATTTAACATGTCAAATTATTTTAAATGATTTCCAAAGTTATACCTTTAAATTACTTCAAAAAAGTTTACCAGACATGCAATGGAGAAGTGTGGCTCAATGATTAGAGCGGCAAACCCTGATGCAGAGGTCTAGCCTGGGACCAGGGTTCAATTCCCCGCCTCGGCGGCTCTTGGGCGCAAAATTCCAGGGACCTGATAATTCTCGCCTATGTATATAGTAGTAAATTCATTGCGCCAGCCAGGTATTCTTTTGTGACGGAAGTAAATGGAGCCATTTAGGGTTGTAAACGCGAGTTTGTGAACCAACCAAGCCCAGTGTCTCACTCCCCTCGCGCCAGAGTTGGAGCCCTCAGTACCGATGACAGTGTGGTTCTGGCCACTGACCCTCTTTGAGGGCATGGGAAGGTACAGAAGGGGCAGAACCTCTGAAAAGGTGTACCTGCTCGGCAAGGCTGTGTACACCCCTACCTTTCAAAAGTATCACAAACAGCAGCATATGAAAAGAAAGACCTCGTCCTATTTTTTAAATGTAATTTCCAGTTTTCTATTTATTTAGTTCATTTTGAACTGCAAATATAAATGTAGTTTTTGAGCATGCCTCATATCAGTAAAAACATAAGACTAGTGAGTTTCACCATGTGACCCTCAAGGCACCAAGGCAGACATAATGATTAACGCGTTCTAGATTGTTAGCAGGATGATGGTTCTTCACCCATATTAGGAATTTGAAAGAATGATTTAAAGGGTTCTGGAATGTCAAGAGGGTGATGGTTTCTGACACTTATTAGGGGTTAGACATGTTCATTTACAAAGTTTTAGAATGTTAGCATGGTGATGGTTCCTTTCCCATATAAGGGGTTGGACAACAGTTCTAGAAAGTCAAGAGGGTGAGGGTTCCTGACCCATATTAGGGGTTAGAGACAATGCTGTAAAGGGTTCTAGAATGTTAGGAAGGTGATAGTTACTGACCTTAGTTAGGGGTTAAACACGATGATTTAAAGTTTCTAGAATGTCAGGTGGTTCATGGTTCCTGACCCATATTAGGGGTTGAAAATGATGATTTACAGAGTTCTAGAAAGTCAGGAGGGTGATGGGTCTTGACCCATATTAGGGGTTCGACAAGATGGTTTAAAGAGTTCTAGAATGTTAGGAGGGTGATGGTTCTTGACCCATATTAGGAGTTGGACAAAATGGTTTAAAGAGTTCTAGAATGTCAGGAGGGTAATGGTACCTGACCCATACTAGAGGATAGATACAATGATTTAAAGGATTCTAGAAAGTCAGGAGAGTGATGGTTCCTGAACCATACTAGGGGTAGACTTGATTATTTCGAGAGTTCTTGAATGTCAGGAGTGTGATGGTTCCTGACCCATACTAGAGGATAGGTACAATGATTTAAAGGGTTCTAGAACGTCACAAAGGTGATGGTTCCTGACCCATACTAGAGGATACATACAATGATTTAAAGGGTTCTAGAACGTCAGGAGGGGGATGGTTCCTGATCCATACTAGAGGATAGATACAATGATTTGAAGGGTTCTAGAACGTCACAAAGGTGATGGTTCTTGACCCATACTAGAGGATAGATACAATGATTTAAAGGGTTCTAGAACGTCAGGAGGGTGATGGTTCCTGACCCATACTAGGGGTAGACAATGATTTAAAGGATTGTAGAAATTCAGGAGAGTGATGGTTCCTGAACCATACTAGGGGTATGAGGAAATATAAATTTTATGGTCAAGAAATGTTCCCTAACGTGTACCCCACCGTCTCCATGTATGGGTTTAAAGTGCCTGTAACTTCCCTCCTGTGCCAGCTATGAAGACGCAAATACATTTGCGTCCAACGTTAACATGTCCTCTTTCAGATTCACCTTGAATGGGTTGAATATTCCGTTTCTAAGTATGCCATGCCAACGTCTTTATGTAGTGTACTTTACACGTTTTCCAGCCCAGGCGAAATAGGCCTCTGATTTCTGCCATCGAGCCTTATCCTGCCTTCTGACTCTGAAAGCCTCAGCCCAGGCTGCCTCTGTACCCGTGACCTCTGCCTTACTCCCTGCGCGGCTAACGGCGCTTAGCTCAGCCTGCTGCCTGCCAAGACTGTATTCAACCTTCGAATTATCTGCTTCACTCCTCCAACATACATTCCTGCCTACTAGTTCAAGTATACATCCTTCCAGCTGCAGAGCAAAGGGCCCGGTCTCACTGTCTCCGTGCAAGTAATTCATAGCTCCGTTACCATGGTAGGCCCATGCCCCCTCGCATCTCATGCAGACACATAGACGCCTATACACGCACTCACAGTCAGTATAGAATAGCCTCTGCCCAAGAGACCTTTCCCTCTAGATAATATGGTTCCCAAACATCAGATATCAGATATGATCTAGGTACGAGTTGATCTGACATGCCAGACTTCTGTCTCTTTCTGCTAGTGTAAATGTCAAGCCCCCTGCACCCTCCAAGTTTCACGTCAATCACACGTCATGCAGCTGCGCGCGCATCCAGATTTCCGATTTCTGCTGACATTGCAAGATTCTGCTTTGTACCCACCTACTTGTGACACTTACATGTGACGTTTCTAGCACACACCTCTATGTTCACGCCCAGTTCACGCCTCCTGATTACGTATTGCTAACACGTGTATGCTCTTATCTTGTTTCTCTCAGCTGTTACGCCTACTGTATTGGTTTTCAGTATATGGTTTAAGTATAAAAGTTATGTCTTGTCAATAAAGTATGCTCTATCCCTTCCTGCACCCCAGTGATGTTAGGAACATGATATCCGGTACCTGAACCATTCCTTTTTAAGGAATTAAACCCCTAAGAACTCTAACACCACGGACTCTGCGTCTTTCTTTCCGATTGAGTTATTTTTGTTTAAGTACTTACCTGCATAGAAATTAGGACGGTAAATCAAATATTTACCACATTATTTTGGCGCCCGAATAGGGACCCCTCCCCCACCTCACGCGCCGGTTGGTGCGTTGCAACCTTTGCCCCCTGCCATAAGTTAAGACGGACAACTACGCATACCTGCAGGATTTCCTGTATCTCCCTCTGGCCCACGGAGGTGACGGAGACTGCGATCAGCACCCAGACGAGGCGGTGAGGAGTGCGGAGGATCCCGACCAGAGCCTAGCCGAAAGAAGCAAGGTCCGAGGTGTCAAGAGGCCCACCAGTTTCCGAAGTATCTACGTGTCGAGTCGAGTCCAGTCCGGTCCAGTCCAGTCGAGTTTTCCGAGGCCTTCCGTTCCGTGCTTCCCGGTGAGTACCATTGCTGGGTCGTATCTAGACGGGTGCATTATTATGTATCCGGTAAAGACGTGTTTGGGTACACAAACGCGGTCTGCACTGTTTTAGACAGTGTATCTGTACTGTTTAGCAGTATATCAAGCCTTCAAGTTCTTGCACTGTTCTCGACAGTGTATCTGTGCTGTTTAGCAGTACATCTAGTATCAAGGGTAGTGATATATGTTCGAAATGTTTTCATGTAATTAATGTCGTGGTATGAGTGACTGTTTGATGTACATTATTGTGTTTTTGTGTAACTAGCTGTGTTCAGTATCGAGTATCCAGTACTAAGTAACAAGATGCCGTTCTTCAATAAACTAAGACAGATAGGAACTAGGAAAGGGATGCTAGAGGAAGAAATTCCTATCCCCCCTAGGGACACTCCTGGAAATTTTATGTACCATAAGCATGGCTTAGATGCCATATTGTACCTAGATTTATGGGCCGATTATACCAAGCACTTAGACGAGAGACACAGATGGCCAGTTACAGGAACATGGGATGCCGAGTGCATCGTGAAGGTAGAAGAAGCGCTATGGAAAAAGAAAGCCAGACAATCTCAGAAAGACGCCATAGAATTTTGGCGTAAAGAATCACATAAACGTGCTGAAAAAGCACTCCGTAGAGAAGACAGACATAGAGAAGAATCAGATAGAGCCCGAGAGAACGAATTAGTTAATGAAGGGATCCGAGTAAAATCAGAACAAGTAGACCGCGCGCGAAACAATCTTGTAAATGGCATGTACTTAGTGGCCGAGGGTTCGCCTGAAGCCACTTCAGAAATACCGAAAAATCTGCCGTCACCATTGGTTCCGACTAAAGTAAATCACAAGACCACCAAAGATATATTCCTTGCCTCCTATCTAGACGATGTAGCACCCGCTTACACCAATCCACGTGCCCGCGTCCCGTCTACTGATGGTGACGGAGGTGGCAACCCGCCTCCAGACCATATTCCGCCATTACCGCAACAAGGTTCCCCCGTTCGACAGCCTGCTCCATTTGTTCCTCCACCTCCACCACTTCCCGCACCTAAGATTGATATACCGAATCCGAGTGTGCCTGATCCTAGTAAGAGACAAGTTCAGACACAGATACAGACTCCACAGAGAAATAATGCTCAAGCCTCTGGCTCAGGAGGTGCGACAGGGGGTCTCCAGACCCCGCCAACAACACACAGATTACATCTTAGAGACATGCTGAAACACTATACACCGCAATCACCCCGTCTCGACATACTCAAAGAACCCCTCCCAGTTTGCAGATACGATCCAGTACCCGGTAAAGAAGATAGAATGATGATAGCATCACTACGCTTGCGACAAGCCACAGATTACCTAGTGTTATTCCCAGGGATGACTGATCACCTAGACGGAATATACCATTTTGTCCAGACTGGGGAAAATCCCGAAAGTATTAAGGAGGCCCTGGCACACCAGAAAGTTGACACTCAAGCATACATATTACGTTTTTTCATAAATTGCCTAATAAGAGACCGAGACAGGCCTGGGGTAGACCAGGATGAAATGGAAGGACTAAACAAGTGGGGTCAGAATATAGCCGAAGGAAAGCATGATAAAATGAATTGTATATCAAGCATGTACAAGAAAATCAGAAAGGCAGTAATAGAAATACATGAAAAAGAAAAAGAAAGTGACAGGAATGCCTCCTCCGAGGAGGAGGAAGGACCTGAAGAACAAGAAACGACTACAGATACGATAGCGTATGTAGGTAAGGGAAATTACCTTAGGAAAGGCATTCGTCCAGAAAGCAAGAGGGTTTTTCTCTCTGGCATATCAAAACCGAGTTCTCCTGAACATCTGTTTCAAGTTACCGATAAAATGCTTCAAGAACAAATGGGGTACCATGTACTCAACTCTATGGATGAACAAGAACTAGCCCGGTCGGCAGTACTATGGGCTGACAATTCTAACATGTACAATGACGATACAGTAGCACAGACATTTCTGAACCTTTCCCCAGACGAGCAGAAATTAGCTGGTGTATACATGATTCAGCATCTCATCACGTTATACAGACAACAACATTCTGATCCAGGTCCCTTACCTGATACCTTAGAAGCACTACTTATGAATAGATGGAGAGGCCTAAGTACCAGATTAATTCAAATAATTCTAGAACAACGACGTAAATATAACGCTTTCTTAGGCCCACAATATGTTTCAGCTCAGCCACCAGAAAGAAAAATGTGTCATTTTGAGCATTTCGACAGGCAGAATCCGTTACGAGAAGTACATCCAGTTATGGGTACCGATAATACCCTGAAACGTGTGTATGTATACACACCTCTGACTAAGTTAGAATTATTAGAAATGAAGAAATTGATACCCTGTCATGATAAAGACCCTGCAGGTTTTCACCGAGAACTTAAAGACATGTTACTCATGGGAGATTACACATATACAGACATTATGAAATTGTTAAAGGTACTACTGCCCACCGGTATCTACGAGAAACTCAAGGAAAAGGAATGGGAGGTGGGAGATAAAAAGATTATATGGACTGAAATAGAAGACGAGGAAAAAGTTCGTACCCCAGGGCTAGGCCTTGGGGAGAAAACTAAAGCATTACCAGGTTTAATAGTACAGGTCTTGCCAAGATTATTGACAACTAAAAAGGAAGACTGGGACGCAATCTCAGCCTGTAAACAGAAACACGATGAAGATACCAGTGACTTCTATTCAAGATTCGAGAAATGTTTCATTATTAATAGTGGCCTAAAACCAGGTAGCGAGTCGTACCCGCATCTTTTTGTAACAAAGTTAGTAGAAAATTCCCTGACAGCAGTTAAAAACCGTGTATATAAAGTTGAAAGTACATGGCAAGCAAATACGCCATCCCAAATGTTACAAATGTTACAATATCACCAGAACAGAATTAGAGAAGAACAGGATCACGAACAGAGACGTATGAAAGACACGAAAATGAAAATGTTAGTGGCACAGTCGGTTCCAGCCGACGGTCAGAAAAAGGGTGCGACCCAGACAGGTAATTCGGCAGCTCCCGTTAAAGGGACATGTAACTATTGCAAACAGCCAGGTCACTACGTACATGAATGTCCAGTCCTGAAACACAATATAGCAACAGGTAAAACTAAAGAAAGACCGCATCCGCCTAGACAAGACCAGGGTCAGCCACCGACTTCACAGAATTCACAGCCTATGCATGCTCCACCACATACAACACAGACCGCAGCGGTATCACAGCCACAGCCACAGCCCATTGCCGCGACACAGCAAGTTTCACGACAGATGAACCTGTATGCCCAATCTGATTATCCCGATTATCAGCGATACACATGAAACAGCCTAGAGAGGGAGGTTTGCTTGCCTCTTATTGAGATTCCTGTAGATCAAGAGGGTCCTTATGTACACAGTCAAGTATTGGGAAAAGATAGAAAGTTTTTAATTGACACAGGGGCAAGCCGCACAACAATCAGCCATAATGAAGTCCCAGGGGCACCCCTCTCAGGCTCACAGAATGTTTCCCTTGGTTTTTCAGGACAGCCTATTGTAAATGAGGTATCGAAACCAGTCCCCCTGGCTGTGGGTCCATTATCACCTGTTACAGACTTGTTACTTACGAAATCATGTCCAGAAAACTTGTTAGGTATCAAAACGCTGAAGGCTCTAGGAGCTGTGATATGTTGTTCTCCGGAAGGAGTTAGACTTTTTCTGCGTGACTTTAAGGGTCACTATGTATTACGAGAGTTTGATGTCAGATTGAAAAATGTACCGAAACACCTGTGGGCACAAGGCCCAACCGATGTAGGTTGCATGCACATTACACCATACCGTGTTACACTCAAACCTGGAGTTGTTTTGCCGCGAATCAGACAATACAAGTTACCACCCGATGCTGTAGTGGCTTTACTGGAAATCATTGAAGAGCTCATTGCCCAAGGAGTGGTCGTAGAAACCGACTCCAATATCTGTAATTCCCCTATCATTCCGATTCTTAAACGTACTGATCCCAATGCACCGCCAGTATATCGGCTGGTGATTGATTTACGAGAACTTAATAAATGCATTGTTCCACAGTACCCTGTGGTTCCCGACATCTCATCCCTATTGACTGCTATTGATTCAGAAGCGATGTTCTTTACTGTAATTGACCTCAAGAACGCCTTCTTCAGTGTACCCATTGATCCGGAGAGCCAATACCTCTTCGGATTCAGTTTAAATGGACGAAGTTTCAAATTTTCACGCGCACCTCAAGGATTCACAGAAAGCCCCAGCATCTATAGTCAAGCACTGAAAAGACAACTTGATTGTATCCAAATGCCAGTTAACACTGCCTTACTGCAATACGTCGATGATCTGCTGATCACCGCAAGAAGTGAACCCGAATGTGAACAAGCATCACTGACAGTTTTACACTTTTTGGCTGACAAGGGGCACAAGGTGTCTCCTTCGAAGCTACAATTCTGTGTTCAGCAAGTTGTGTACTTAGGTCACTTGCTGTCCAAAGTGGGGAGACAGCTCACTCCTGACCGTATCCAGTTAATTGTAAATATGCCACAACCCCAGACACAAAAGGAAGTACGGGCCTTTATAGGCCTCACCTCGTACTGTAGACAATGGATTCCTCAATATGCATTTCTAGCTAAACCACTCATTCAGTTGACAACACAGGAGGCAGCGACTTCGACTGTCCTCCCTTGGACTCAGGAACATACACAGGCCTTTGAGGAATTAAAGAAAACTTTATGTCAAGCACCAGTTTTAGCGACACCATGTTACAGCAAACCTTTCACACTTTTTGTTACAGAACGTGATGGTACCGCGTTGTCTGTCCTCACTCAAGATCAAGCAGGTTCACATAAGCCTTGTGCTTATTTCTCAAGTACATTGGATTCAGTAGCCCAGGCACTCCCTGCGTGCTTAAAGTCAGTCGCAGCGACAGCCCTAGCAATTAGACAGAGCGACTCAATTGTCTTAGGACACCCATTGACAGTACAAGTTCCACATTCTGTAGAGGTTCTTTTAAACCGAACCCAGACTCAACACTTGACTATAGCACGACTGACAGGTTATGAATTGACGCTATTCCAGCCACACATAGAAATCAGACGCTGTAACATTCTGAATCCTGCAACATTGTTGCCTTCAATTATGACAAATTCAGCCCCGCATGATTGTATGGAGATCATTAATGCAGTAACAAAGCCCCGACGAGACTTAACAGATGTTCCACTGACAAATCCAGACCTGACACTTTATGTAGATGGTTCATGTATGAGAACAAACACAGGAGAATTAGTGGCCGCATATGCAGTGACCACTGAAACTGAAGTTAAAGAAACATATCGTATTGATACACTGTCCGCTCAAGCAGCAGAGCTCATCGCTCTGACCCGAGCCTGTATACTAGCCAAGAACAGAAATGTTAACATATACACAGATTCACGTTATGCTTTCGGAGTTGTACACGACTTCGGAGTATTATGGCAAGAACGAGGTTTCTTGACCTCTCACGGTACCAAGATCCAACACGGTCCTCTCATTCAAGCCCTATTAGAAGCAATACATCTGCCTTCAGGCATATCCATCATGAAGTGTAAAGCACATACTAAAGTTACAGATTCCATTTCCCAGGGTAACGACCTGGCAGACCAAACAGCAAAACATACAGCATTGACTCACACCCAGACAACAGATGTGACAAAGACAACAGTACCGACACATTGTATGACAGTTAGGGATCCCACACTAGATGTAATCGATATTCAGACACATGCTACTTCAGATGAAATCAAGAAATGGACTGAACTAGGAGGGATCCAGACAGATCAGGGATGGATGACGAAGGGAAAATCTACATGGTTTCTCCCTGACTCTATGGTTCAAGTCATGATAAATACAGCACATAGTCCAGCACACCTAGGAGAAAAAGCTATGTTAGACAGTTTACAGAATCTCTGGTACAACAAACATTTACGAGCAGCCGCAAAACAGAAAGTGCGTACTTGCATGATCTGTTATCAGTTCAATCCAGGTAAAAGCGTCCCTGTAGAGCAAGGTGGATTCCATCCTCCCGATCACCCTTTTGAAGTCCTCCAGATGGATTATATCCAGATGGACCGTTGTCGAGGATTCAAGTATGTCCTCGTAGTTGTTTGTGCACTTTCCCGTTGGACCGAAGCATATCCAGTCTCAGATTACACTGCCCCGACCACTGCCAGGCAGTTGGTTCGAGAATTCTTCCCACGGTACGGCCTGCCTCGTATCGTGTACTCAGATAACGGACAGCCATTCTCATCCGAGCTCATGAAACAGGTTTCCCTTCTGCTAGGATATCAGTGGAAATTCCATTGTGTCCGACATCCCGAGGCCGCTGGCCTTGTAGAAAGGCATAACCAGACACTGAAAACACGCCTTGCTAAAATCTGCAAAGAGAAAGGGGTCGACTGGATAGTCGCCCTGCCAGTTGCACTGTTCTATATGAGAATGGTCCCCCATTCGAGATCAGGACTATCCCTGTATGAAGTGGTCTTTGGGCGACCACCGAATATGTGGGGGACGCCCATGCCTAAGAAAATAACCGATGTTGATTGTAATATGCTGACAGATTACCTTGCCTCCTTGATGTCTGCACTCCAATCATGTCGTTCACAGGTTGCTGCAGCTTTTCCTGACAATACTGATGTAAAGCCGCACGATGTCCGTCCTGGAGATACAGTCTTAATTCGCAACTTCGACAGGAAAAGCCCGCTGGAGCCCCGCTGGAAGGAGCCGAAGATCGTCCTTCTGACCACGAGGACGGCAATCAAAGTTGAAGGACGAAAGGGGTGGATCCACACGAGTCATATTAAAAAATGTAATGAACTGTTGCCAGAGACTGACTCGTCCACCCCCTCAAAGGACTGCCTAGATATTAGTGACTTTAAAGTTCCCAAGAGAGAGAATACTCCCCAAGAGGAGTACAAAAAGAAATTACGGTCTAGCAAGTCAGACAGTTTAATTGTTTAAGTCCTCCCCTAGGTGAATCGGTTAAATAGTTTCTGACATGTATCTCCTAGATCGAGATAGAGAGAGAGAGAGAAAATTCAAGAAACATGCATACTCTAAATCACTCCGTAGTCACTGTATAGTGACATTATTGGTTATGTTTTTTCTAAGTCTTTTGATTATTGTTGTCAGTATATTGCTGCCCATATATTACCCTATCTTCAAGCGTGAACAATCTGCTTACAATGTCACTGCTGAACATTCTTTTAGTGAATTACCCCCTCATGAATTATCTTACAGACTTGCGCTGCGCAACAATACATTCATTAGTATGTTACATCACTCCCATCAGACTAATAATGCTACAAACTGTTGGATATGTGGCCGACTCCCTCCCTATCAGAAATACAAGGGAGTTCTGCCCCTCTTTCCATACCCGTTCACACACAATGGCTCATGTGGAGCATGGTTTAGAATAATTAATTCCTTAGATTCTGATATTGCTGTTTTCGAAGGAAATTGGGTTTGGGGAAACTTGAACTTAGTTCTGCTTAACGCCTGTTATCCCGACAAAAAGGGACTTCCCACTAGAATAGGAACTGATCTAGAAAATGAAGTATATGGATTAGGTAATTATACAATTAACCTTATGATTCTTACTGTCGAATCCGAATCTGCACCAGTTCTCCCTGCTATGTCAGTATTACCAGTCACAGGTGATGTATGTGTCAGAAAGAAGGGTTCAGTACACTTAGGTCATAGTAAATGTACTACTGTAGTCGAATTCAGTGATCAAGGCAAATCTTCCTTTAGAGCTACTCGTCATTCCTACTTTGTTTGTGGCCATACCGCATACATACGTTTACCTCCAGATTGGGATGGTACCTGTTACATTGCATTCCTTCTGCCACCTGTTTTCCTAGCCCCTCCTGATTATCACAGAAATACAAATCTAGTAACGACTAGACTTCGAAGAGATGTCCCGATTGTCGACTATACTGAAACGGCATGGGAGCAATACACAGATTTCAATAAAGGATTCTTTTTCTTCACAGGCCCCGTCCAAAATAGTAAACTGATACGAAGATTAACTAGAACCCTCGAAGCAGTAGTGAATGAAACTACCTCCGCTCTAGGCAACTTAACAGAGGAGCAATCTGCCATGCAGGTTGTTGTTCTCCAAAATCGTCTTGTTATTGACGTCATCCTAGCGGATAGAGGCGGAGCCTGTAAGGTCATCGGGTCAAGTTGCTGTGTTTTCATTCCAGAAAACGCGCCAACGGTATATAAAGCTATTACACGACTTCATAAAATTGCAAGTTTGATACATCAGAATCCAGGCACCTGGACTTGGTCCGGTTGGTTCTGGACAACGTTGACCGCTTGGGGATGGAAGATCCTATCCTTCCTAGGCATTGCCCTTGTCATAGTATTCAGTTGCTGCCTGTGCCTACAGTGTGGGCCAGCGATTTGTGGTCTGTGCGCCACTTCATGTATTCCACATTCCAGTTTTCACTAAAAACGCGAAAAGAAGAAAGAAGAGCAAATGATGTTGCAAGAACAGACCGATCGGTTCATGAGGATCGATATATCATGAAGGGTCCGTAGGGAACAAGGAGGGAATGAGGAAATATAAATTTTATGGTCAAGAAATGTTCCCTAACGTGTACCCCACCGTCTCCATGTATGGGTTTAAAGTGCCTGTAACTTCCCTCCTGTGCCAGCTATGAAGACGCAAATACATTTGCGTCCAACGTTAACATGTCCTCTTTCAGATTCACCTTGAATGGGTTGAATATTCCGTTTCTAAGTATGCCATGCCAACGTCTTTATGTAGTGTACTTTACACGTTTTCCAGCCCAGGCGAAATAGGCCTCTGATTTCTGCCATCGAGCCTTATCCTGCCTTCTGACTCTGAAAGCCTCAGCCCAGGCTGCCTCTGTACCCGTGACCTCTGCCTTACTCCCTGCGCGGCTAACGGCGCTTAGCTCAGCCTGCTGCCTGCCAAGACTGTATTCAACCTTCGAATTATCTGCTTCACTCCTCCAACATACATTCCTGCCTACTAGTTCAAGTATACATCCTTCCAGCTGCAGAGCAAAGGGCCCGGTCTCACTGTCTCCGTGCAAGTAATTCATAGCTCCGTTACCATGGTAGGCCCATGCCCCCTCGCATCTCATGCAGACACATAGACGCCTATACACGCACTCACAGTCAGTATAGAATAGCCTCTGCCCAAGAGACCTTTCCCTCTAGATAATATGGTTCCCAAACATCAGATATCAGATATGATCTAGGTACGAGTTGATCTGACATGCCAGACTTCTGTCTCTTTCTGCTAGTGTAAATGTCAAGCCCCCTGCAACCTCCAAGTTTCACGTCAATCACACGTCATGCAGCTGCGCGCGCATCCAGATTTCCGATTTCTGCTGACATTGCAAGATTCTGCTTTGTACCCACCTACTTGTGACACTTACATGTGACGTTTCTAGCACACACCTCTATGTTCACGCCCAGTTCACGCCTCCTGATTACGTATTGCTAACACGTGTATGCTCTTATCTTGTTTCTCTCAGCTGTTACGCCTACTGTATTGGTTTTCAGTATATGGTTTAAGTATAAAAGTTATGTCTTGTCAATAAAGTATGCTCTATCCCTTCCTGCACCCCAGTGGTGTTAGGAACATGATATCCGGTACCTGAACCATTCCTTTTTAAGGAATAAAACCCCTAAGAACTCTAACACCACGGACTCTGCGTCTTTCTTTCCGATTGAGTTATTTTTGTTTAAGTACTTACCTGCATAGAAATTAGGACGGTAAATCAAATATTTACCACAGGTAGACTTGATTATTTCGAGAGTTCTAGAACCTCAGGAGGGTGATGGTTCCTGACCCATACTAGAGGATAGATACAATGAATTAAAGGATTCTAGAACGTCAGGAGGGTGATGGTTCCTGACCCATACTAGAGGATAGATACAATGATTTAAAGGGTTCTAGAAAGTCAGGTGAGTGATGGATCCTGACCCATAATAGGGATAGACTTGATTATATCGAGAGTTCTGGAATGTCAGGAGGGTGAAGGTTCCTGACCCACATTAGGGTTAGACCTGATGAATTAAAGGGTTCTAGAACGTCAGAAGGGTGATGGTTCCTGACCCATACTAGAGGATAGATACAATGATTTAAAGGGTTCTAGAAAGTCAGGAGAGTGATGGTCCCTGTCCCATACTAGGGATAGACTTGATTATATCGAGAGTTCTGGAATGTCAGGAGGGTGATTGTTCCTGACCCACATTAGGGTTAGACATGATGATTTAAAGGGTTCTAGAACGTCAGGAGGGTGATGGTTCCTTACCAATACTAGAGGATAGATACAATGATTTAAGGGGTTCTAGAACGTCAGGAGAGTGATGGTTCCTGACCCATACTAGGGATACACTTGATTATATCGAGAGTTCTGGAATGTCAGGAGGGTGATGGTTCCTGACCCACATTAGGGTTAGACATGATGATTTAAAGGGTTCTAGAACATCAGGAGGGTGATGGTTCCTGATCCATACTAGAGGATAGATTCAATGATTTAAAGGGTTCTAGAACGTCACGAAGGTGATGGTTCCTGACCCATACTAGAGGATAGATACAATGATTTAAAGGGTTCTAGAACATCAGGTGGGTGATGGTTCCTGACCCATACTAGGGGTAGAATTGATTATTTTGAGAGTTCAGGAATGTCAGGAGGGTGATGGTTCCTGACCCATACTAGAGGATAGATACAATGATTTTAAGGGTTCTAGAACGTCAGGGGGGTGATGGTTCCTGACCCATACTAGGGGTAGACTTGATTATTTCGAGAGTTCTAGAACGTCAGGAGGGTGATGGTTCCTGACCCATACTAGAGGACAGACACAATGATTTAAAGGGTTCTAGAACGTCAAGAGGGTGATGGTTCCTGACCCATACTAAGGGTAGACTTGATTATTTCAAGAGTTCTGGAACATCAGGAGCATGATGGTTCCTGACCCAAACTAGGGGTAGACTTGATTATTTCAAGAGTTCTGGAATGTCTGGAGGGTTATGGTTCCTGACCCATACTAGAGGATAGATACAATGATTTAAAGGGTTCTAGAACGTCAGGAGAGTGATGGTTCCTGAACCATACTAGGGGTAGACTTGATTATTTCGAGACTTCTTGAATCTCAGGAGTGTAATGGTTCCTGACCCATACTAGAGGATAGGTACAATGATTTAAAGGGTTCTAGAACGTCACAAAGGTGATGGTTCCTGACCCATACTAGAGGATACATACAATGATTTAAAGGGTTCTAGAACGTCAGGAGGGGGATGGTTCCTGATCCATACTAAAGGATAGATACAATGATTTAAAGGGTTCTTGAACGTCACAAAGGTGATGGTTCCTGACCCATATTAGAGGATAGATACAATGATTTAAAGGGTTCTAGAATGTCAGGAGGGTGATGGTTCCTGACCCATACTAGGGGTAGACTTGATTATTTTGAGAGTTCTGGAATGTCAGAAGGGTGATGGTTCCTGACCCATACTAGAGGATTGATACAATGATTTAAAGGGTTTTAGAATGTCAGGAAGGTGATGGTTCCTGACCCATACTAGGGGATAGATACAATTATTTAAAGGGTTCTAGAACGTCAGGAGGGTGATGGTTCCTGACCCATACTAAGGGTAGACTTGATTATTTCAAGAGTTCAGGAACATCAGGAGGGTGATGGTTCCTGACCCAAACTAGGAGTAGACTTGATTATTTTAAGAGTTCTTGAATGTCAGGAGGGTGATGGTTCCTGACCCATACTAGGGGTAAACTTGATTATTTCGATAGTTCTGGAACGTCAGAAGGGTGATGGTTCCTGACCCATAATAGAGGATAGATACAATGACTTAAATGGTTCTAGAACGTCAGGAGGGTGTTGGTTCCTGACCCATACTAGGGGTAGACTTGATTATTTCGAGAGTTCTGGAACGTCAGGCTGGTGATGGTTCCTGACCCATACTAGAGGATAGATACAATGATTTAAAGGATTCTAGAACATCAGGAGAGTGATGGTTCCTGAACCATACTAGGGGTAGACTTGATTATTTCAAGAGTTCTGGAACGTCAGGAGGGTGATGGTTCCTGACCCAAACTAGGGGTAGGCTTGATTATTTTGAGAGTTCTGGAATGTCAGGAGAGTGATGGTTCCTGAACCATACTAGGGGTAGACTTGATAATTTCGATAGTTCTTGAACGTCAGGAGTGTGATGGTTACTGACCCACATTAGGGTTAGACATGATGATTTAAAGGGTTCTAGAACGTCAGAAGGGTGATGGTTCCTGACCCATAGTAGAGGATAGATACAATGATTTAAAGGGTTCTAGAATGTCAGGAGAGTGATGGTTCCTGACCCATACTAGGGATAGACTTGATTATATCGAGAGTTCTGGAATGTCAGGAGGGTGATGGTTCCTGACCCACATTAGGGTTAGACATGATGATTTAAAGGGTTCTAGAACGTCAGAAGGGTGATGGTTCCTGACCCATACTAGAGGATAGATACAATGATTTAAAGGGTTCTAGAACGTCAGGAGAGTGATGGTTCTTGACCCATACTAGGGATAGACTTGATTATATCGAGAGCTCCGGAATGTCAGGAGGGGGATGGTTCCTGACCCACATTAGGGTTAGACATGATGATTTAAAGGGTTCTAGAACGTCAGGAGGGTGTTGGTTCCTGACCCATACTAGAGGATAGATACAATGATTTAAGGGGTTCTAGAACGTCAGGAGAGTTATGGTTCCTGACCCATACTAGGGATAGACTTGATTATATCGAAAGTTCTGGAATGTCAGGAGGGTGATGGTTCCTGACCCACATTAGGGTTAGACATGATGATTTAAAGGGTTCTAGAACGTCAGGGGGGTGATGGTTCCTGATCCATACTAGAGGATAGATACAATAATTTAAAGGGTTCTAGAACGTCACGAAGGTGATGGTTCCTGACCCATACTAGAGGATAGATACAATGATTTAAAGGGTTCTAGAACGTCAGGCGGGTGATGGTTCCTGATCCATACTTAGGGTAGACTTGAATATTTCGAGAGTTCTGGAACATCAGGAGGGTGATGGTTCCTGACCCATACTAGAGGATAGATACAATGGTTTAAAGGGTTCTAGAACGTCAGGAGGGTGATGGTTCCTGATCCATACTTAGGGTAGACTTGATTATTTTGAGAGTTCTGGAACATCAGGAGGGTGATGGTTCCTGACCCATACTAGAGGATAGATACAATGGTTTAAAGGGTTCTAGAACGTCACAAAGGTGATGGTTCCTGACCCATACTGGAGGATAGATACAATGATTTAAAGGGTTCTAGAACATCTGGAGCGTGATGGTTCCTGATCCATACTAGAGGATAGATACAATGATTTAAAGGGTTTTAGAATGTCACGAAGGTGCTGGTTCCTGACCCATACTAGAGGATAGATACAATGATTTAAAGGGTTCTAGAACGTCAGGAGGGTGATGGTTCCTGACCCATACTAGGGGTAGACTTGATTATTTTGAGAGTTCTGGAATGTCAGGAGGGTGATGGCTCCTGACCCATACTAGCGGTAGACTTGATTATTTCGAGAGTTCTGGAACGTCAGGAGGGTGATGGTTCCTGACCCATACTAAGGGTAGACTTGATTATTTCAAGAGTTCTGGAACATCAGCAGGGTGATGGTTCCTGACCCAAACTAGGGGTAGACTTGATTATTTTAAGAGTTCTGGAATATCAGGAGGGTGATGGTTCCTGACCCATACTAGGGGTAGACTTGATTATTTTGAGAGTTCTGGAATGTCAGGAGGGTGATGCTTCCTGACACATAATAGAGGATAGATACAATGACTTAAATGGTTCTAGAACGTCAGGAGGGTGATGGTTCCTGACCCATACTAGGGGTAGACTTGATTTGTTCGAGAGTTCTGAATCGTCAGGCGGGTGATGGTTCCTGACCCATACTAGAGGATAGATACAATGATTTAAAGGGTTCTAGAACATCAGGAGGGTGATGGTTCCTGACCCATACTTAGGGTAGACCTGATTATTTCGAGAGTTCTGGAACATCAGGAGAGGGATGGTTCCTGACCCAAACTAGGGGTAGACTTGATTATTTCAAGCGTTCTGGAATGTTTAGAACTTAGAGCTCCTGAGGCGAAAAGCCGGGAGCTAGGTCCTTCTCTTCTTTCCTGCATTACTCTCGTAGGCCAAGTGGCAGTGAGGCAGTGAGAATTTTAATTCATTGTGATTTTGCGTTTTTTAAATAACATTTTAAATTGTACCTACATCTGTCATTTAAATACTTGGGCACCCTTTACTCCTTTTTCTGGGTTAACCGAGGGCCGATTGAGGGCTCTACTCGGTATCAGACACCTTCCCCGGGGGTGACGACTTCGGCCGCCATCTTAGGGTGAGAGGCTGGTTAGCGCACTAGTGGTCGGGCGAGTGGCGGCCCGAGCGCTACAAAAGAAAGCTGAGTTCAGAGCACTCTGTTTAGAACTTAGAGCTCCTGAGGCGAAAAGCCGGGAGTTAGGTCCTTCTCTTCTTTCCTGCATTACTCTCGTAGGCCAAGTGGCAGTGAGGCAGTGAGAATTTTAATTCATTGTGATTTTGAGTTTTTTAAATAAAATTTTAAATTGTACCTACATCTGTCATTTAAATACTTGGGCACCCTTTACTCCTTTTTCTGGGTTAACCGAGGGCCGATTGAGGGCTCTACTCGGTATCAGACACCTTCCCCGGGGGTGACGACTTCGGCCGCCATCTTAGGGTGAGAGGCTGGTTAGCGCACTAGTGGTCGGGCGAGTGGCGGCCCGAGCGCTACAAAAGAAAGCTGAGTTCAGAGCACTCTGTTTAGAACTTAGAGCTCCTGAGGCGAAAAGCCGGGAGTTAGGTCCTTCTCTTCTTTCCTGCATTACTCTCGTAGGCCAAGTGGCAGTGAGGCAGTGAGAATTTTAATTCATTGTGATTTTGAGTTTTTTAAATAAAATTTTAAATTGTACCTACATCTGTCATTTAAATACTTGGGCACCCTTTACTCCTTTTTCTGGGTTAACCGAGGGCCGATTGAGGGCTCTACTCGGTATCAGACACCTTCCCCGGGGGTGAAGACTTCGGCTGCCATCTTAGGGTGAGAAGCTGGTTAGCGCACTAGTGGTCGGGCGAGTGGCGGCCCGAGCGCTACAAAATGAAGGTGTTCTCCCGTCCGCGCAGCGGGCGGGCGCAGCGGGCGTGCCAGAGGCAAGCCCGTCTGGGCCCGTCCGGGCCAGACCGGGCCTAGGGCCAGATACTATGCCGGTGTATACTCAACTTTCGACTGGTTATTCGAGGGAATACCTTTTGGAGCTCCGAGATAAGGGTGACTCACTCTGTTGCCAGTTTAAACATTTTGATCCACTTTATAGGTCATGTAAGCGATGTGCTACTTCTAGCTTGGCTAGAGATAGCGGTAGGCAGGCCTATAGCAACCTCTTCATGGCGCTTTTGAACTGCAGGTCTCTTCCGAAGCATGCCATCGAGATCAACCTTATGCTCCAAGAGGGGGGTCTCGATGTGCTGTTTCTCACTGAAACATGGCTCTCTTCTACCTCTGAGTTTGATATTGCTGCTGCCCTCCCGGATGGTTTCCTCATACAGTGCTTACACAGACAACAGGGGAAAGGAGGGGGTCTTGCTATAGTCTATAAAGACAAATTTAACTGCAGAATTGAAGATTGTGAAATATCAGATTCAGAGAGTGCTCGTTTCACTATCCAAATAACACCTAATAAATCTCTCTCAGGTCTTCTTATCTATCGCCCGCCGGGCTGCATAAGACAGTTCACAGGATCCCTACTAGAAACTACTTTAATGGCCACAGCTCTGTCTTCTAATTTTTGATTCTAGGAGATTTGAATCTTCATTTTGATGATCCAAATGACAAGGTTTCAACTGATCTCTGCTCAGATCTTAAATCACTTAAGCTAAGGCTTGTAAATAAAGAGGCAACACATAATAAGGGTCATCTTTTAGACCCTATTTTCTCAAATTGTAATCAGCTCTTCTCTACTCCCCCCCTTTCTGTACCATGGTCCGATCACTTTCTAGTCCCATTTTCCTGGAAAACAGGTACAGAGGTACAACGGGCAGCGCCGCCTCGTACTCTTGACAGGGCATGGCCCAAATTATCTTTGGAAGAGCTGACTCGAGCACTTGAACAAACTGCCCCTAAAATTGAACCAGACCCATTGGCCGCAGATATTAGTTTCTGTAATTGGCTGAACAATTACCTGGATCAGGTATTACCGTTGAAAACAGTAACAAAGAAAAGTTGCACTTTTAAGTCTCCATGGTATAACTCAGAGCTCAGAGACCTCAGAAAAACCTGCAAAAAATTAGAACGCAGATGGAGGAAAGACTGGGCAATTAACAATAAAGAGGCATATCGCTCTGCTCTGAGATTATATAAAATCTCCCTGAAAAAAGCACAGGTGGCTTTTTTTGAGAATAAAATCAACTCGGCCTCCAACTCTGCGAGAGAAACCTTCAAGATAGTTAAACAACTACTTAAGGTGCCTTCCCCTATTAACGCCCTAGATTGCTCAGAAGAAAGATGCTATCAACTTGCGGACTTTTTTGACTCCAAGATAGTAAACATCCTTGAGAGTCTTCCACAGAATCTCCCTGGGCCGGATGATAACTCAGATTTGGCAGCCATCTCTGGCCCCCGGATTGACTCTCTGAGCAGTATTACTAGGGAAGATTTTTGTAAAGCCCTATCCTCCATGAAAAGTGGCTCCCCGGCCGATCCTGCGCCTATGTATGTTCTTAAGAAGATTGCAGACACGATTGCCCCAGTGGCAACAGGGCTCCTAAATGCCTCCTTCTCTTGTGGGGTCTTGCCACCCAGCTGGAAACAGGCAAGGGTCAAAACCCTTTTTAAAAAACCGGGGCTTGACCCCTTGGACCTGGCCAATTTCCGCCCGATTTCACTGTTACCCGGTCTAAGTAAGATCGCTGAAAAAATGGTGAATCAGCAGCTCTTGATTCCTGGAAAACAATCAGCTGCTGAATAATTCTCAAACCGGCTTTCGTCCGGGGCAAGGGACGGACACAGCCTTTTAGTGGTAGCAGAAGAGGCAAGGTGCATCTTAGATTCAGGAGGATCCGCTGTTATGATCCTCCTGGATCTAAGCGCTGCATTCGATACGGTGGATCATAAAATTCTAACGCACCGTCTCGCCAAACTGGGCGTTGCAGGTATGGCCCTTAAGTGGCTTACATCCTTTCTGAATAACCGCTCTTTCAGAGTCTGGGAAGGTGGTCTGCTGTCTAAATCCACCCCCCTCCAGTGTGGTGTCCCTCAGGACTCTTCATTGAGCCCTACTTTGTTCAACGTTTATATTGCCCCACTGGAGGAAGTAGTCGCCCCCTTTGGGATTAAAACAGTCACCTATGCGGACGACACCCAACTAGTCGTCTCGCTAACCCAACAAGAAGGATGTTTGGATAATCTCTCCGCCTGCCTTGTTGAGATATTCTCATGGATGTCCAGTTCGCGGCTTAAACTCAATGGAGCGAAAACAGAGATTATGCTCCTCGGTCATCATCTTACATCTTTCCCTAAAGCCGCCTGGCCCTCCTGCCTAGGTGAGCTGCCCATACCAAAAGACAAAATTAAAAGCCTAGGGGTGTGGCTTGAGCCTGAGCTGACTTTTAAGACTCATGCACAGAAAGTTGCAGGGACCTGCTTCGGACTGCTCCGTTCAGTACGGAAAGTTCTCCCTCTCCTGCCTCCCCAGTCCAGGACACTTCTGATTCAGGGGTTAATACTATCGAGGCTTGACTATAGTAACGCCCTGTGTCTGGCAGCCCCTGAAGCCACCTTTAACATTCTTCAACGGGTGCAGAATGCAGCAGCCAGGATGCTTGCAGGCACGTCAAGAAGATCTTCGGCCAGACCGGCCCTGAGAGCACTCCATTGGCTGCCAATACGCGAAAGAGTCATCTTTAAAGCGTTATGCGTCACCCTGTAGTGTAGTTCCTAGTTTCCCACTAGGCCCTGCGCATTGGAATAACATAAACAGTAGTATCGACGTGGAACTGCTTATATTCCAGGCCTCCACTGACTATGCTAAACTTAATTGGGTTGTGTTACCAACTAGCTCAGAGGTCACTGGAAACTTTCTTCTCTGCATAGGAAGTGATCAGCTTCCTTGGCACAGACAAGAAGGGATTCAGCTTTCCAACAACCGTGCAACATGACAACTTTGCTCCTCAGATCAAGAGTCGATCTCTAGGGTCGTGTGAAACAATAGACATAGATTTCACTCAGTCAGTCTAGTGCAGTTTACTTTCACAGTATGTAGAGAATAGAGAGACGGGCGTGTATCAATAAAGGGTAACATTTATTGAACAGTCTTTCTTCTCATACAAGAGAAATGTATTGCCACAATTGCAATAACTGTTATTATAAAAAGTACGTACAGTAAGATAAGAATAGCGAAATAGAACTGTAAAAGCATTGATATGGTTTCTTAGCCATACAATGGTTTAAAAGTAATAAAACATATATACAGTCATATATACATTAGGCTAACATACTCAACTGGTGCTTCTAACTAAGCCTACCCCAGTGTGCCTGACCTAGGCCTAACACGTGAGAAGGGGAGTAAGTAAGTAGCTTAAGTTAAGTTGGTTTTGCCAAGGTTTGTTTCAAGAATTCTCGTCTAAGGGTTTAGTCAACACCATACCTCTGAATAGAATGATGGAGGATTGGTATCTCCTTCAGGGGTCTCTCTCGATATCCCAGTCACCTGCGAGGGTAAACTGGAAGCGCCGGGACTGGATTTCTCTGCACGAGAAAGGCAGCGGCTTCTCTCAGCGCGTCTGGAGGAAGGAGGGGTGACAGCGTCCGCGGGCAGCTGGGCTGGATGTCTTCGCAGAGGACGGCTGCACGGCTCCTCAAGCGTACTGCACCATAGGTCGCGCTGTAGCGGCGATAATGGTAATCAGTAGCTTCACCACCACAGGATAGCAGGCTGCAGCGACAGGCAACGCTCAACAGCAGTTAGCTTCGCTCTCACAGCTCACAGCTTCGTATTGCTTAAGGCAACGTTGGTAATATTTATACCTGACAGGTGCCGGGTTTGACGCAAGTTTGCTGGACATAAGACGTCAATTAAAGATGTCACTAGGAAGTGGCAGCTATCAGTTGCTCATTAGAGTTCCATTACTAATCAAAACATAGCAAGCGGGGATTTCCAGGTTTGCTAAGTTTTTATCTTGTTGAAGAACTCGGAGTGTTATCTAGGAATATCAGATAGTGACTGCTGCTCTGTCATTGCACTAATTGGTCGCAAAGGAAGTAGCAGAGAGTCATGCTGGAATGTGGCTCTGTGGCTCTGCTCGTGTGAGGCCAGAGATGACTTTACAGAAAATCGCACTTGAACGGTTATGCCAATATAGGGAATAAATGGATTTATAGCCGAATAGGGGCATAAGGTCACAGTATCGATCAGGAACCTAGATAAGCACATGACACCCACTCCACGAATTCATGTCCATCAAAATTACTAAAACTAAGCAATTTAGATGTATGTGTAACATTGTGTAACATAGCCCACCCCAAAATACATAAATGCATTCGAAATAGGCGTACTTGTAATACATGGAATTTAGGTACTGTACGTTTTTTAAAGCATAGTAATCATTCAAAAGGTATTGCATATGAAGTCAATGAACGATTATGCAAAAGGAATTACACATGAAGTATCTCTGACAGAAGAAATACGAGATAAATCATCACATAAAAATGCATTGTAATAATATGTGTGCTAGAGGCTGGTGTTATGTTGTTATGTCTCTAGATGTGTTTTTAGAAATAGAAGTGTGAAGCTTCTGTTCTCTAAGAATAGTTTTTACGTTAAGCAAAGAATTGTTCGTGCCAAAAAGAGAGGGTCAATATTTTAAAAAAATTGTCCAATTCAAAGAAAAATCAGTTTACCAAAGCTCCTGGCAGTTTTTGTTGATCAAAACTGAAGGCCGAATTCAGAGTTCATGGGAACGCCGTGTGTCGGAAAGCTTTTCAAAAGTTATTGTTTCTCTGTGGGTGAGAACATCGTATCAGACAGGCTCGCAAAGAATTGGTCTACAAAATCAGGTGATAGTTCAACCAAATTAGATAGCGCTGAAACTTGGCAGGTGTGAGAATGATTGCTGTCATCATAGCCGGGACCAGCAATGCTCACAGAACGTTGTACCTGGATGATGTTGCTTTTGTCACTCGCTCCACTGTTACCACTTGGCTGTAGTACAGGAGTCTCCACGAATGCCGTCATCAGGATTGGTAGCCGCTGGGGACAACACAATGCGTGAGCCGTTATTGGACTTAGCAAAGTATCGACGTCCATTGGTACTGCTGATGGAAGTGAAAGACAGATGTCCAACACGCATTCCTCGCCGCAAAGCATACACCGTAGCACAGGTAAAATGCAATTTTGCCATATCGGTCTGAATGAAAGGAACCAGGTCATGTTTAGATCTCTCAGCCTGGCCAATCCGAGGACGTTAGTTATCCTGTCCCTGTAGCGCATTGCTAGGATTGTTTCTTCCATTCCCATGGGAGCTATGTCTGAGCCGAGGCTTGCCATAACGTAGCAGGAGGGTCAAAAATAGAATCCCTGCGATGAGTCCAAAAAATAGTGGGATACCACCAAAGATGGAGTGCACAAAATTAGGAAAGATTCCCAAAATTGCCTGGAAGGGTGTTAGCAGTCCCGTAAAGACTGTCTTAAATATGCCTGGGATGCTTGTAGCACTAGACATGTTAAGGAGTTGGTCTAGCATTTGTACGAAATGCACGGGGCAATTTGTTGATAAAAGGTCATGGACTTCAGTAGCCGTCCTTGCGACTAGAAGATCATACGTCTCTTTAGATGACGTTATAGGCACTGTTGTCTGTAAAAGCACAGATTTCATTTTGCTTAATGTATCAATTCGTATAGAATAGAGATTCAGACGAGGCCAGAGGGGAGTCACTGTGTCTGGAGGCCTGCTCGGGAACAATGCTTGCATACAACATTTGACCATGGACGTTACTTCTACTAGATAACTTAGTCCGGGCGCGAGGCCACAGCACCTGTGATCCGTTCTTAGAATGTAACTCCCGTTTGCGAGTTGCATAAAGAAGGGCTCTATCTGAGTTGCAGGTGTGACTAGCTGGTGGCATGAAAGGTTGTTTGAATTGCCATCACATGCTCCGTGTAAATTAATACCCTGACACAAAAGTATACCGCTTAGTGAGTGTTTACAGTTGTCACCACTAAGAAATACATTTTTGTCGCTGTCACTATAGCAAGAATGAGTGTATGGTAATTTCCATTCGGATTTAACATATCCCTTACCCAATTGTTCATACTGGCCAGCAGGTATGTACTCAAGGCATTTTTTAAAGCGGAAAGTTGTTATCGGAATTGTGATAATTCCGTGTATTATCCATTCAATGACAGGGCTCTCTGACATTGTCAATGATAATCTCTCGAGTTTCTCGATGCTCAAGATTGTATAGTCTGCTCCTTTCTGTGCCAAACTGATCTGTTTATCAGTAAGGTTAAAAATGGAAAATAATGACGTTGTGTTTATCAGACGCCAAGGCACATAGCCTGAACGAAGGTTTTGCAGCGTCCAGCCTAGTTCTATAATAGAGCGTAATTGAGACTGGCCATGTTGTAACATTAGCAAATCTCTGTCTATCACATCAAAGGCAGAGGATACAATATTGTCCAAAGAATATATTCTGGAAGACAGAGTCATTAACCCATTGTCTACTACAGAAAGTGATTTTTCCAAATTAATACGATCAATTTCTCGTATCTTTTCAGCAGTTTCAATTTGCTTTACTTTCCAAGCCTCGTTGTAAGCAGCATAGATGCTGGTCGCTATGAAACGCTTTTGACGCTGTCTGCGTGGTCCAAGAATGAAGTCGCGCAAATCAGCACCATCTTTTAACAAAGACAAGTGTTGCTTAATTTCAGCCAGTGTGGATGAAGTTAGCCATTCTAGGCAGAGTTTACCTACACTGTATGTGGTTATAATTCCTGGATGTTGTCTCTGGGAATATCTAGGGTCTAATCTGGTCATTTTTAAACCCTGTGTTTTATTTAGGAATCTATCTTGACAGCTATTTGTGTCTGTAGGCCAGATTAACCACTTTTTCCAATCAGGATGTGTTCTGTTGAAATGTAAAATGTGTGACACGTCTAACTCATTATCTGCAGTTGTATTCTCAGCTATTGGCTTTGGTATAGACGGTGTTTTCATTTCTTTGTTCTTAGCTAGGCCAAGACAAGATGTTTGGTGTACAGTGTCATTTAAAAATAACATTTGTTCTGGTATCATGCAGGTTCTAAACAGTGCTTCTATGCCTTGCACCTGCCAATCTTTTGTACCCCAAATTGATTTCGTTTCAATATTATTTTTCCAATAATCAAAACCAAATGTCATCATTTTGTCATAAAATGCTTCTGAATATATCAATTTAGAATTTGTCAGCATTGTTTTCATTCCTGTTTTATCTAACAGTTTATAATAAAACGTTTCTGCATCACTGGTGTTAAACCCTGAAAAATATTTGAATTTCTCAAAAATGCTTTAGAACTGCTTTTAGGTGGTGTAGAACAATGTTCCCATTGATTATACATAAAAACATTTCTAGGCTGTGCAGATTTATGCAAGTAATGATCCCCATAGTGGGTGTAACAGAATAACTGCTCATAACTAGATGAACCTTGTAAATAATCATGATCTGTGAATCTAGCTGACATTACTAAATCAGACATCATGTCATTAATACTGTTAAAGTCCCAATCATCAGAGAATGTACTTGGTGTCACAAAGTCACTTAAGGAAACCTTTAGTTGATGAGGATACTTCAGGATTTCAACCGGACCATAGATCTCATAGTCTGTTTTCTCCCATACTACCCCACCAGGTATTGGAATTGCTGTGACATTTACTGTTGACAGTTCTCTTTTCTTCACGTGGGATGATCTATGTGGTTTCAGGACTAGGTTGATGTTCTGACTTGCTGTGTCCATTGTAATATATTTTCCTTCAATGAATTTTCCCAAACACAGTACCATGATGAGCCAAAGCAGGAGGAAAAATACACCTAGACCGAACCAGAACTCTAGCCAAGGGGAAATTAGGTAGATTTCCTTCAGTTGATGAAAGAGTTCCGCTGCTTTTTCTTTAAAAGACTTTTTTGTTTCTGGCATCACTTCGGGCTCATTTTCATCTTCAGAGAAGTTGTCGAAGTTGATGAAATAACCAGAGGCAGTTCTGTCAATTGATGGGATTGTTCTTTCAATCTGTCTTTCGGTAGCACTTTCTGATGCCACATTAGTGTAGACTGGTGTTGTTTCTTGACGAACTGTTTCAATCTGTGTTTCAAGAGGCACGAGTTCCATGGCTGTATTGCATAGTCCTTCATTGTGCACTGCAGGCTGATCGAATGTGATTAGTCTTTCAGTTTGAACCTCTTGGATTGTTGCAAGTTTGGGTATTCTGTTGTTTCTTGGGAGTCCACTGGGCCTACTGTTGATTATAGGCCACATGCTTGTGGTTTTACCAGGTCGATGGACACGACTCTGTTCTCCTTTTTACCAGCAAGGGGCGGTAGCACAACTGATCTTGTTCCGGTGACTGCTAAGACAGGTACTGCTTTTCTGTAAGAAGGCCCAAATTCCTTCTTAACCGCGATCTTTTCTCTGACTAGATCCCCAATCTTTGGAATCCAGACAGGCCTTGCTGGGGCTGTTGCGGGTGGTGCCTCGTCAGTGGTATTTGGCTGTTGCTTTAACTTTATGTTGCTTAATGATTTTCTTGTTTCATTCAGTTCCTGTAAAACAGCCAAACGGTCTTTTACTTCAAACTGTTTTGTTTCTTCTTGTACCACTGACATCTGACTATCGAGGTCCTGAACGTTCATTCTAATTCCGAACAATAGTTCGTATGGGCTGAAACCTTTTAGAGAATTTCTTGGCATGTTGTTAAGACTAGTCTGGACACTTATTAAATGTTTGACCCACCCAGCGCCTGAACCTAATACCTTCGCTGTTATAGATTGCTTTATGTCACGGTTTTTTCTTTCTACCACACTATTCCCTTCGGGATGCGACGGACAAGAATACCGCAACCCAATTCTCATGCTGGCCATGGCCTCCTTATAAGCTCGAGAGCTGAAAGCAGGACCCTGGTCAGAATGGAACGTGGTAATTGCGTATGTGCCGATATAGACTCGCAAATCTTTTATAACCGTTCTAGGCGTCAGCCGAGTGCTGGTGGCCTCATTTTTTAAGTGCATTTCGTCTTAACTATTAATAGGACGCAGGATGGGGTGTAGGCAGCGTTACGCTCTTTCTGACTGGTAGCCGGTAGCAAGGTTCCTTACTGCGATCCCTATTACAGTTTTCACAGTTGTTTGCATATATTTGGTGTTCTACACTCATTCCCGGCCACCAGAATACTGATTGTAATTCAGTCAGTGATTCCTTGATCTCTCTGTGCCTTAGACCCAAACCCATGTGTGCGTCTGCTATTAAAAATATTCTCCTGTTCATGTTTGGAATTACTCTATCCCCCACTCCAGGGATTTGAGCAAAAGGAACGGAGTTTGCATCGATTATGTATGCATAATTGAGTGGATAGTTTACGGGTAGTGCTGCACAGTCGCCTTTTACGGTCGTTTTTACTGCCAGCATGGTTTCCCCGTCTATATACTTATCTGTACGCTTTTTTGTGGCTACGGAAGCCGGTTTAGTTGCTTCCGCTTTGGCTGTATTAGCCAATGAATTCCCTGCAACGTGAACGCCATCACGTTGAAGACTCTGTGCGTGAATCACGTGAGTCTTTTGTAGTTCTTTACTTAAAAGAGCTACCTCGTTCCAGAGCAATTTATGCTTTATTGTGGCACCTGTGTCATCTTTGTAGTCGTTTTCAATCCAACTCTGCAGCTTATTGTTGTAAGAGTTGACGCAAAAATGAGAATCGCACACGATAAGTGTGGGGAATTCGCGTTCTGCATTTTCGAGCGCCATCTTTAAAGATCTGATTTCAGTTCTCTGAACCGAACAGTTTCTTACAGATTCAGTTTTTGTTACTTTCGGTCTGAATTTACCGCACAGCCAACGACCTTTAATGATCGCACATGCTGCATTGTAGGATTTACTCTCTACATTAAAATGCTGTACAAAGCTATCTGTATAGATTATACAGGCATATTGTGGGAGAGGCAGGATTTCGATTGGCAGAGGATATTCTTCTTCATATTCTAAATCATTCAGTTCTTTGTATTGCGGGGCGAAATAGTATTTCACGTCTTCCGCTCCTAGAGAATCTATGCACTGTATCCATTTCGGGTCCAGTGACACTGTAGGCAGGTTTACTGGGCTGAATAGCGCCTCGAAGGCGGATTCCGCTGTAAGGATATTAATCCGTTTGCCGTTTGCTAGTTCTCTTTCATTTGCTAATGCGATTTGCACTGCGTTCACAGTTCTTTCTGTGTGACTGAATGTTTTTTCTGCTTGTGTGTACAAGTGAGATTTAATTGAAATTGGTACCTTTTCTCCCTCATTAGAGGTTAGGTACGTGAATCCGCATCTTCCTGGGATGACTCGGATTACAAGATCGATCGTGTTGTCACGTGTATCTAATTTTGTTTTTGCTAACATGTCTGTTTGCAGTGATCTCAAAATTTCTGTGTGTTTTTGAGTCCAATTGATTTGTTTTAAATCAGGTTTTATTAGTTCGTAGAGAGGTTTAACCCTCTCTGCGTAATTTAGTATGTAAGTTCTTCCGAAATTCAGAAAACCTAGTATTGATTGTAAATTCTTCAGCGTTTTTGGAGCTTGGAGTACAGCGCACTTCTCTAAGAAGTTGTCCGCTAGGCTTTTCCCTTCACTTGATAATTCGTACCCTAAAAACAGTACTGTCAGATGGGCAATTCGAGACTTTTTAAAGTTGAATTTGTAACCCTCTGCTGCGAACCCAAGTATGATGGTGTTCACTCTTTTCAAGTGAGTATCCAAGTCGTCGTCTGTGAGATAAATATCATCTACGTAAGACAATGCTTCATCATCATAGATTTGTAGTAACTCTGTTACCCTAGCTGAGAATAGTCCTGGGCTGTTCTTGAACCCCTGTGGGAGTCGACAGAATTTTTTCTGTGACCCAAATGCGGAGAAAGCGGTCAAGTATCTGCTTTCAGGTGCAATGTTTTGACAAAAGAAACCATTAGAAATGTCTAATGTCGTTTTGTATTTTTTCCTAACTATATTATTCATTAGGGCTGCACTATGCGAGTTTTGTACTGCAAAGGTTTTGCAACATGTATTAAGGTGTCTGTAGTCCAAAACTAGACGATATGAATTGTCTGGCTTGGAGACAGGAAACAAAGGATTGTTCATTTGAGAGGTGCATGTTTCAATCACCCCCTGGTACTCAAGTTGATCTAAGATCTCCCTGACCTGTTTTTTAGCTTCTTGCTTTATGGGATACTGCCGTTGGGCAGTTGGTTCACTTTTTAGTTGGATTTTGTGAGGCGGTGAATCCTCATCCCATCCTACATGATTTTTATACAATGCAGGTGCCTGGGCTACTGCCCATTTCCTTGCATATGTATATTTTTTGTGAATCGGAATGTGATTCGAGAAGGCAGGCATAATCACTTCTTCGCCACGAGGGCACTCCCTGACAAACTCCGGGGGCCAATCTTTTTCAGCTAACAGAATATCATAGCCTTTTGAGAGCTTATCCCAAAATAGACCCTTAATTTTCCTAGTCTTATCACCCTCTATACGCAATGTTATTTCGTATATTTTATGGGGCTCGCTAAGTCTGGCGTCGGCAGTTTCAACCTGAATGTATTCATTCGTGTCCACTGTCTCCAGATGACTCATCAAGATCTTGCGCGCTATACTGATTTCTGCTGCACTGTCCAACATTGTCAATGCCCACTCCCCGTTTTTCAACTGTGTCCTCAGTATTCTCGGCATGATTGATTACTCTAATACTGGCTACCTTCTTTTTCTGAAATTGAGATTTCTTATTTTGAGCAGGTTCCTTGTCTTTGGACTTGGTGTGCTCTCCTGGGTCTGACCGTCCTCTTCTTTCCGAATTCTGTGGAAAAGATCGAGAGGGACGTGTATCAATACTTTGATATCTATCAGGTTTTTTTATATTATCCCTATTTCTAAGGTTATATCTTTTCTCAGAGGGCTCCCGTTGGGGAGACTGGCGTTCTCGAGTCGGAGTTCTCTCCCTCCGTCGAGGAGACCTTCCTCTGGACTGGAAAACTTTTTCCTTGGGAGTGGATTGTTTATTTCCATCCCAGCTCTTTTTAGGAGTGTTTAAATTATTTTTAATAAATAATTTTTCAGGATTTTCGAGCAGTTGGGGCTTAACTGGTTTTCCACCCAAGCTGTCTCTACCTAATTCTTCATAGCATTTTTCTATGATTTTTGCAAGCTCAACAGGATCTTTTATATCTGTTTCCCTCAACTTCTGGCGAATCGCCACAGATGCTGCTTCTCCCTTTACATTGGCTAATAATATAGCCGTGACCTGCTTGAAGTCTTTCAGTAATTTCATACCTAGATTTAAAGCTGGTTCTGGACCGAATTCATTTTGAATCTGTTTTAGCACGTCTGGTATTACCGCCATAGACGGAACACCGTGTGTTTTTGTGTAAATGGAAGCAAAGACTGTACCCCAAGTGTCGCAGTCCTCCACGTGTGGTGCGATTCCCATAGGAAGGCAGATGGTCAAGATTCTGTGTTTCTCAATAGGGGTAGTATCAGGAAATACTGCCTCTATTTGAGTGATTTTCTGGGCTAACCAGAAAGGAATTTGTTCCCGTTTTACGGGTGTTTTACCAAGACATGACTGTATGTTCTGTGGTGTAATTTTATTTGTGTTCCCCTGATGAGGGGTCAGCTGTGGTGTATTAACAGCTGGCTGGACTGTTGCAGTCCGTATTATATATTGGACTAATTGCCTATGTATTTTTATTAATGTGTTTAGCTGTGCTAACAGCTCTTCTCTAGACATTCTTGCAATGTCAGGATGTGGTGTGTAGCTGGCTAGAACCGGCCACGTGGCTCCTGGTCTACCTAGTGGACCGAGCCTGGTAATGTGATCATTGTGTTTTAGGGCGCCATTAAACCAGAGCAGGTGCTCTTGAAATTTAAGTGGAATTTCAACCTCCTCGAAGGGGGCGTACTCATCCGGAGGTTCCTCTATTTTGTAATAGTGAAACTCTTTTGTTATAGCGTTTACCGCTGGAAAGTTTATCCATGAATAGAATACCTCTGTCTGCCGATACTCGTGAGCCTCTATCACGAAAATTACTGTACCACCTAGAGGTGTCAGTCCGTTCTCTATAAGTTTTAACGTTATAGATCTTCTTAAGTGGACCGGGATGATTATAGCATCCGGGTCTGTGTATTCAGGACCTTGCTGAGTCGCATCTGCTGCGGCCCCAGTGATTCCGTTATTTTCTACTGACATTGTATAAATGCAGGTTTTGCAGAGTAGGTCTCCAAGGAGACAAAGATTAGATGCACAATATTTTGGAACACTGTATCCTTCAACGTTGAAAAAACCAGAGCTTTACATAGGAATCTCTTCCTACTAAGGTCGGGCGGATTTTAACCTTTCACCCACTCCAGACGTCTATTGGAGTATTTTAAGGGAGAAAGGGGTGTGAAATATGCACGACTGAGTTACTCTACAAGTCTTACGTTAGTTTATCGCCTTGCCCCACGTTGGGCGCCATGTAGTGTAGTTCCTAGTTTCCCACTAGGCCCTGCGCATTGGAATAACATAAACAGTAGTATCGACGTGGAACTGCTTATATTCCAGGCCTCCACTGACTATGCTAAACTTAATTGGGTTGTGTTACCAACTAGCTCAGAGGTCACTGGAAACTTTCTTCTCTGCATAGGAAGTGATCAGCTTCCTTGGCACAGACAAGAAGGGATTCAGCTTTCCAACAACCGTGCAACATGACAACTTTGCTCCTCAGATCAAGAGTCGATCTCTAGGGTCGTGTGAAACAATAGACATAGATTTCACTCAGTCAGTCTAGTGCAGTTTACTTTCACAGTATGTAGAGAATAGAGAGACGGGCGTGTATCAATAAAGGGTAACATTTATTGAACAGTCTTTCTTCTCATACAAGAGAAATGTATTGCCACAATTGCAATAACTGTTATTATAAAAAGTACGTACAGTAAGATAAGAATAGCGAAATAGAACTGTAAAAGCATTGATATGGTTTCTTAGCCATACAATGGTTTAAAAGTAATAAAACATATATACAGTCATATATACATTAGGCTAACATACTCAACTGGTGCTTCTAACTAAGCCTACCCCAGTGTGCCTGACCTAGGCCTAACACGTGAGAAGGGGAGTAAGTAAGTAGCTTAAGTTAAGTTGGTTTTGCCAAGGTTTGTTTCAAGAATTCTCGTCTAAGGGTTTAGTCAACACCATACCTCTGAATAGAATGATGGAGGATTGGTATCTCCTTCAGGGGTCTCTCTCGATATCCCAGTCACCTGCGAGGGTAAACTGGAAGCGCCGGGACTGGATTTCTCTGCACGAGAAAGGCAGCGGCTTCTCTCAGCGCGTCTGGAGGAAGGAGGGGTGACAGCGTCCGCGGGCAGCTGGGCTGGATGTCTTCGCAGAGGACGGCTGCACGGCTCCTCAAGCGTACTGCACCATAGGTCGCGCTGTAGCGGCGATAATGGTAATCAGTAGCTTCACCACCACAGGATAGCAGGCTGCAGCGACAGGCAACGCTCAACAGCAGTTAGCTTCGCTCTCACAGCTCACAGCTTCGTATTGCTTAAGGCAACGTTGGTAATATTTATACCTGACAGGTGCCGGGTTTGACGCAAGTTTGCTGGACATAAGACGTCAATTAAAGATGTCACTAGGAAGTGGCAGCTATCAGTTGCTCATTAGAGTTCCATTACTAATCAAAACATAGCAAGCGGGGATTTCCAGGTTTGCTAAGTTTTTATCTTGTTGAAGAACTCGGAGTGTTATCTAGGAATATCAGATAGTGACTGCTGCTCTGTCATTGCACTAATTGGTCGCAAAGGAAGTAGCAGAGAGTCATGCTGGAATGTGGCTCTGTGGCTCTGCTCGTGTGAGGCCAGAGATGACTTTACAGAAAATCGCACTTGAACGGTTATGCCAATATAGGGAATAAATGGATTTATAGCCGAATAGGGGCATAAGGTCACAGTATCGATCAGGAACCTAGATAAGCACATGACAACCCATAGGGCTCTGCAGGGCAAAGGACCTCCGATTCTCAGGAGCCTGATATGCCCCTATAAATCATCCCGGGCTCTCCGGTCGGACCGTGGTAATCTTGCAAGGGTCCCCAGAGTTATGAAGGCACGCACAGGGGGTCGCCGTTTTTCCTTAAATGCAGCAAAAAATTGGAACTCTCTCCCCAACTGGATCCGCGCAGAACCCTGTCATCTTAAGTTTCAAAAGGCACTTAAAACTATTCTTTTTCCCAAGGACCCCTAATTATTGGTTTCATCCTCAGTTTGCTTTTTGTTCTATTTTCTGTTAGCGCTGGGACGCTTTCGGGCAGCCATGCGCTTTATAAATTTAATTTAATTTCATTCATTTCATTTCAATGTCAGGAGGGTGATGGTTCCTGACCCATACTAGAGGATAGATACAATGATTTAAAGGGTTTTAGAACGTCAGGAGAGTGATGGTTCCTGAACCATACTAGGGGTAGACTTGATTATTTCGAGAGTTCTGGAACGTCAGGAGGGTGATGGTTCCTGACCCATACTAGGGGTAGACTTGATTATTTTGAGAGTTCTGGAATATCAGGAGGGTGATGGTTCCTGACCTATGCTAGGGGTAGACTTGATTATTTCGAGAGTTCTGGAACATCAGGAGGGTGTTGGTTCCTGACCCAAACTAGGGGTAGACTTGATTATTTCAAGAGTTATGGAATGTCAGGAGGGTGATGGTTCCTGACCCATACTAGAGGATAGATACAATGACTTAAAGGGTTCTAGAACGTCAGGAGGGTGATGGTTCCTGACCCATACTAGGGATAGACTTGATTATTTCGAGAGTTCTGGAACATCAGGAGGGTGATGGTTCCTGACCCAAACTAGGGGTAGACTTGATTATTTTGAGAGTTCTGGAATATCTGGAGGGTGATGGTTCCTGACCCATTCTAGGGGTAGACTTGATTATTTCGAGAGTTCTGGAACATCATGAGGGTGTTGGTTCCTGACCCAAACTAGGGGTAGACTTGATTATTTTGAGAGTTCTGGAACGTCAGGAGGGTGATGGTTCCTGACCTATAATAGGGGTAGACTTGATTATTTCGAGAGTTCTGGAACGTCAGGAGGGTGATGGTTCCTGACCCAAACTAGGGGTAGACGATTACTTTGAGAGTTCTGGAATATCAGGAGGGTGATGGTTCCTGACCCATACCAGGGGTAGACTTGAATATTTCGAGAGTTCTGGAACATCAGGAGGGTGTTGGTTCCTGACCCAAACTAGGGGTAGACTTGATTATTTCAAGAGTTCTGGAATGTCAGGAGGGTGATGGTTCCTGACCCATACTAGAGGATAGATACAATGATTTAAAGGGTTCTAGAACGTCAGGAGAGTGATGGCTCCTGAACCATACTAGGGGTAGACTTGATTATTTCAAGAGTTCTGGAATGTCAGGAGGGTGATGGTTCCTGACCCATACTAGAGGAAAGATACAATGATTTAAAGGGTTCTAGAACGTCAGGAGAGTGATGGTTCCTGAACCATACTAGGGGTAGACTTGAATATTTCGAGAGTTCTTGAATGTCAGGAGTGTGAATGTTCCTGACCCACACTAGGGTTAGACATGATGATTTAAAGGGTTCTAGAACGTCAGGAGGGTGATGGTTCCTGACCCATACTAGAGGATAGATACAATGATTTAAAGGGTTCTAGAACGCCACGAAGGTGATGGTTCCGGACCCATACTAGGGGTAGACTTGATTATTTCGAGAGTTCTGGAACATCAGGAGGGTGTTGGTTCCTGACCCAAACTAGGGGTAGACTTGATTATTTCAAGAGTTCTGGAATGTCAGGAGGGTGATGGTTCCTGACCCATACTAGAGGATAGATACAATGACTTAAAGGGTTCTAGAATGTCAGGAGGATGATGGTTCCTGACCCATACTAGGGATAGACTTGATTATTTCGAGAGTTCTGGAACGTCAGGAGGGTGATGGTTCCTGACCCAAACTAGGGGTAGACTTGATTATTTCGAGAGTTCTGGAACATCAGGAGGATGATAGTTCCTGACCTATAATAAAAAAGGGTTCTAGAACGCCACGAAGGCGATGGTTCCGGACCCATACTAGGGGTAGACTTGATTATTTCGAGAGTTCTGGAACATCAGGAGGGTGTTGGTTCCTGACCCAAACTAGGGGTAGACTTGATTATTTCAAGAGTTCTGGAATGTCAGGAGGGTGATGGTTCCTGACCCATACTAGAGGATAGATACAATGACTTAAAGGGTTCTAGAATGTCAGGAGGATGATGATTCCTGACCCATACTAGGGATAGACTTGATTATTTCGAGAGTTCTGGAACGTCAGGAGGGTGATGGTTCCTGACCCAAACTAGGGGTAGACCTGATTATTTCGAGAGTTCTGGAACATCAGGAGGGTGATAGTTCCTGACCTATAATAGGGGTAGACTTGATTATTTCGAGAGTTCTGGAACGTCAGGAGGGTGATAGTTCCTGACCCAAACTAGGGGTAGACGATTACTTTGAGAGTTCTGGAATATCAGGAGGGTGATGGTTCCGGACCCAAACTAGGGGTAGACTTGATTATTTCGAGAGTTCTGGAACATCAGGAGGGTGTTGGTTCCTGACCCAAACTAGGGGTAGACTTGATTATTTCAAGAGTTCTGGAATGTCAGGAGGGTGATGGTTCCTGACCCATACTAGAGGATAGATACAATGATTTAAAGGGTTCTAGAACGTCAGGAGAGTGATGGCTTCTGAACCATACTAGGGGTAGACTTGAATATTTCGAGAGTTCTTGAATGTCAGGAGTGTGATGGTTCCTGACCCACATTAGGGTTAGACATGATGATTTAAAGGGTTCTAGAACGTCAGGAGGGTGATGGTTCCTGACCCATACTAGAGGATAGATACAATGATTTAAAGGGTTCTAGAACGCCACGAAGGTGATGGTTCCGGACCCATACTAGGGGTAGACTTGATTATTTCGAGAGTTCTGGAACATCAGGAGGGTGTTGGTTCCTGACCCAAACTAGGGGTAGACTTGATTATTTCAAGAGTTCTGGAATGTCAGGAGGGTGATGGTTCCTGACCCATACTAGAGGATAGATACAATGACTTAAAGGGTTCTAGAATGTCAGGAGGATGATGGTTCCTGACCCATACTAGGGATAGACTTGATTATTTCGAGAGTTCTGGAATGTCAGGAGGGTGATGGTTCCTGACCCAAACTAGGGGTAGACTTGATTATTTCGAGAGTTCTGGAACATCAGGAGGGTGTTGGTTCCTGACCCAAACTAGGGGTAGACTTGATTATTTTGAGAGTTCTGGAACGTCAGGAGGGTGATGGTTCCTGACCTATACTAGGGGTAGACTTGATTATTTTGAGAGTTCTGGAACGTCAGGAGGGTGATGGTTCCTGACCCAAACTAGGGGTAGACTTGATTATTTTGAGGGTTCTAGAACGTCAGGAGGGTGATGGTTCCTGACCCAAACTAGGGGTAGACTTGATTATTTCCAGAGTTCTGGAATCTCAGGAGGGTGATGGTTCCTGACCCATATTAGGAGTTGGCTACGATGATTTAAAGGGTCCTAGGACAGCGTTTTTTAACCTGTCGTCCGAGGACCCCTGGGTTTCCATGATCCCTACTTAGGGGGTCCACAACTGTTTGCAAACTTAAATAATAAATTGTTTTGAGTTTAAAATCAATCATGGAAATTTAGTTTGGCCGGGGTCCTGGGCTTCTAATAAGGACTCAGTGGGGGTCCCCGGATTCCAGTAAAGATTCTGTGGGGGTCCACTGAAGTTAGAAGGTTAGGAACTGGTGTTCTAGAATGCTAGGAGGGTGATTGTTCTGACCCATATTAGGGGTTAGAGACAATCATATAAAGGGTTAAAGATGTCAGGAAGGCGGTGGTTCCTGACCCATAGTAGGTTTTAGACACAATGATTTTAAATGGTTCTAGAATGTCTGGAGGTGGTGGTTCCTGACTTATATTAGTTGTTAGACACAAAGTTTTAATGTGTTCTAGAATGTCAGTAGGGTGCCAGCTCCTGACCCATACGAGGGGTTGGACATGATGATTTAAAGGGTTCAAGATTGTCAGGGGTGATGGTTCCTGACCCATATTGGGTGTCCCACACGATGATTTAAAGCGTTATAGACTGTTAGGTGGATGATGGTTCCTGACCCACATTAGGAGGGGGATAACGTATTCTCCTCACTGGCAAAGGGCAAGGGCATGTTCAAACTTGCAGCTGCAACAATTCAAGCGCAGTGCTGCAGGTATGCACAGCCGGCACTGCTCGCATCTCATGAATACTGGCGGGTTCTACGCATTTTATGCACAGGCTGAAGGCAGCTGGTTCCCTGCCCTCCCCTCTGTAAATCAGTTTTCAGTTCCTACACTTACAATAATGGTACTGGTTAAATTTGCTTATAAAAGCATCAGTTTGTGTTTAATTGTTAAAACCCCTTCCTTATTAGTTCTTAGCCTTGGGGTGGGACTTTCTCTTGGAGCACGTGGCTCGCCCCCTTCCTTTGCAGGCCTAGGGACCCCTGTCCGGCTCCCAGGCACAGGCTCACTTGGCCTCAATTGCATTCCTTGCAGCTTTACTGGGTTTCCAGAGCCCAGTGGGGCTAGTAGGTAACCACTTCCTTTAAAAGCTGTTGCGTTCATCCATTAATTATGAGCCATAAGGTGGCCAGCAACTGTGCCGGAGAGGTGGCCCCGGCCACCTAAGCATCAGACCCTTCCAGGAAATGCTTCTCACCCTCCAGCAAGGATGACTTAGTGTCCGGAGTGGAGGTTTCACAACAACATCAGCTAAGCACCCCATCAATTAGCATTTGGGGCTCAGCCGCGGCCATTATCTGCTGGAAAGGCATGGGATTAGGACCCTCTGATAGTTCATAAGCCGCTTAAGAGTTTAGAGGGGCGGTGGGCTTTTATCTGGGATGTAGATAGCGGCTCTGAGGCAAGGTGCCCCGCGCGCAGGTAGAGCCCACGGCTTAGCCTCGCCTTTGTCTCAGAGGCGACTTTGTAACTGGAGGAGTTTAGGGCTCAAGAGTCTGAGCGACAGCGCCTAGTTGCCGTTACAGCACCTTATGTGTATGTGTGGTCCATTCCTTTCCTGCTCTTCTTGCGGGATTCGTGCTGCTCCAGCAGCTCTGGGGTACAGAGCAGGAAGTCCGCCATTTTGTCTCTGGCTCGAGGAAGCATTAGCATTGAGAAGGTGGGACAGGCTGCAGGGAAAGGCCTTGTCCGTGTTCTTTCGAGAGCTTGGTAGTCCCAGTAGCGAAGGGGCCTCGAGTCAAGCACCTTTTCCGGTTTCTTTGTGTATACAGGCCGCGGGTGGATGTCGTCGGTCTAGCCTGTAAGAGCCTCTGTAGAGTTTTGGTGCTTGAGGAGTCTGAACCTATAGGCCGTGCTTCAAGTATGGTATGGCTGCCCCTCGTGAAATCGACTTATCCCGAAAGAGATGGGAGGCGCACAAGTTCACCTGCCCCTGGGGCGTTGCGCGCACCATGAGCAGAGGAAATGGGGATGCCCCCACCTGCAGCCTTGGCAGAGTGTACCTGCAGTGCCAAAGTGAAGGCCAGCATTTCCCTGTGCCCACGTGAGTGTGGATGGCACCGTGCCCACATGTCCTGGCAAGTAATATACAGATGTTTGCTAAAAATGCCTGGTGGCCTTCAATGAAGGGTTTATATCTGCAGATCTAATTCTCTTATATCTTTGTGATTGCAAATTATTATTATACCCCCTTATCCCTTGCACAGCACTGCGCCCTGGGCGCTCTTGCTGCACGCTGTCCTGTGCATCGTGAGCCCTCTGGCCTGCCAGTCCGGGGCATATGTGATGCCCTGTGGGCAAGCAGCACCGATGTACACTATAAACATGCATGGTACATGCGTGCCTGATGAGTGGTCAGCCACACGTTCACCAGGGCGATTTTTCCTTACGCAGTCAATTTTAATTGTGGAAGCCCCATAAACGCTGTTCCAATGGTATGACACGGTGTTCATACCATTAGCGACGTCCATACCAGTAACATGGATAATGTTGGTTTTACCAAGGCTATACCCTACTAGCGTAAACGCTCATAGCTGTCAGACACATCTCTGTTGATTATTGGGAGGTTTGAGGCATAAGTATTGAGCCTCAATGTATTACTGTTCCAACTCCTGCTAATTTATGGAAATGTTGGTCAAGACATGAGCACAAGAGATATCGGATTCACTGGGCGTCTTTACACTTCCCCGCAATTACTACTCGCATCTAATTAAGCTCCCAATAATAAAAAACTTTATAATGTGACAAGTTGGCAAAAATTCAAGAAAAGGCAGCATGACCAGGACAGGGCAACATAGTAAAAAAAGTACTGAAATACTTAAAGAGTCCCACGTGTTCAGTTTAGAAACAAGCATTGGCAAAACAAATAAGTCTTACCTTACGCTACTGCCATTTGCTCATGCTGGTCAGCAATGCAGATACGGTACTGCATGAATAAAAGAAAAAAACTAAAGGCGTGAGGATGTGGCCACCTCATGAGCTTAGATTCAAAAAGACTCCACAGCATACAGCCCTTGACAATTTCAGTGTTTAGACTTTGTTTTGTATTGTAATTGCATTTATATAGCGCTTACTACCCCTGACGAGGCGTCAAAGCACTTTTTCTGCAAGTAGCACGCTACCAGATCCCAAAAAGGATGAGTTGTGAATTAGTATAGGGAGATATGAAATTCTTTTGAGGGATGGACATGCAAGTTCGTTATTTGAATTGAAAAAGGATGGTGGAGGGATAGAAGAGGGAAGGGTTTGCATTTATTCAGCACTTGCTACCCCTGATGAGGTGTTAAAGTACTTTTCGGCGGGTAGGACACTTCTCTGGAAGCCAAAACCAGATTAGTGGGGACTTAGTATGGGGAAATATGAAATTATTTTGAGCAGTGGCCATGTTAGTCTGTTAGTTTGATTGAAAAAGATGCATGATGAGTAAAAGGCTAGTTTGTGCCAGGTATTTTGCATAATGAATCCCTGTTCATATATGCTACATGTGGTGATCATCTATAACAATATGTTTTCTAGGATAGTCTGAATTTAGGGGAAAAAGGCAGCCCACAGGCATTGTAAAGGGGTTCTGTTGTTGTGCCATGGATTACGGATGTCGTCAGCACAAAGGGACACCACATGTGATTCATTCCCAGTCCTCTCCTGCAGACGTAGTGCCAGAGGTGCCATTGCCAGGGCGAAGAGGATGGGAGAGAGTGGTCAACCTTGCCAAGGGCCTCCCTAAAGCCGAAATGGGATCAGGTATTAGTTGACCTATTTTGGCTCGGACCGTTGGGTCGTGTAGAGTAGTCTGATCATCCGGGAATTTTTGGGAATTTATTGTGCAGTGTGTGAATAGGTATTCCCAATCTAACATGTTGAATGCTTTATCCAAGTCCAAGATCAAGCATGCTGCATGCGGACATTTATTCTGAGTTATATCTTGTAGGCGATGTATGTTAAAAGACGTGGAGCGGCCCGGGACGGCTCCTGTTTCGTCTGGGTGGAACAGAATGGGGAGAAGAGCTAGTAAGCGTGAAGCTAGCATCTTCCAAAAAGTTTCTTAAATATTAGTCAGAATGGCTAGGGGTCTATGCAAACTGACCTCCAGTGGGTCTTGATTCGATTTCTCAATGCAGGGTGATTTAAACAAAATTCTCTGTTTTAATGGCAACCAATGAAGGTCCTTAAGAGCTAAAGAAGCAGTGGCTCGTGTTGGCCTATTCAGAGCAAGGTTTGCAGCTGCAATCTGAACTCTAGGCAGGCGGTGTAGCAGATGTTCAGGTGCGCCCAGCAGTAAGGTATTACAATAGTCCAAGCGGCTGAGAATGACACTGCGGACTACCAAGGCTTTTGCGGAAGATGGTAACACCAACAGTATTTTCCGCAAGGCTCTAAAAAGTGCACAGTAAGTGCCCGCTGTTTTGTTCAGATGTGGCTCCATGCTACGATTGAAAATAACTCCCAGATTCTGGATCAGAGGGAACAATATTCCCGTCAGAAGACACTGGCCAGAAATCAGCGGGGAGTATGCTTGGAGCTTTATTAGCTGAGCAGCATAACAGCTCAGTCTTATCCCCGTTAAACTTTAGGCAATTTGAGTCAAGCCGCTGAACAATATCCTTCATGCAGCCCTGGAAAGAGGAGAGCTGCTGGTCACTTTCCAAAGAAATGATAAGCTGGGTGTTGTCAGCATAATAGACCAGATTCACCTTATAAGATTTATTAAGTGTGATCAGGGAGGCCATATAGATGTTAAACAATATTGGGCTGACATCTATCCGATAGATATGAACGGAACCAGTCTAAGGCTGTACCACCCACCCCAATTGCCGCCAGTCGGGCCAATAGTATGGAGTGACTGACCGTATCAAACATATCGAAGTTTATTCAGTTTGCTTCCAATTTGAGGCCCACAGTAAAATGTTGCTTTCTCCTGTTCTCCTCAGGGGGCTTCCAGAGAGGGAGTCCTCAAGGGGCTTGTCGGTCCCTGCAGTAGTGGTCCCAGTGGCGAGTTCTTGGTAGTGTGCAGTAGGATGTTCAGCTTATGTACCCAAGGGTGAAGCAAGATTCCAGGCCGACTGATAGACCGCATACTGTTTGCAGGACTAGGGTGGACAAAGGAGCTGAGGGAGAAACCAGTTTCCAGAGAGAACAAACATTTCCTTGGGGGTTGGCAGTCAAGAGTGAGTCCAGTGGTCATGGCTGTAGACTGGTGGAAAGCTGGGAGCACTTCTACTAGTTGCTGGTACCCAGGCCCTTGAGAGCAGGCCACAGACGCCTCACAGGTCAGCTGACTGGTAGACCGTAGCGACTGCTATTGTGCGTGGGTGATGGAGCGGGGGGAGGAGAGAGGTGGAATACAAAAATAAATGGACTTACCTAGGGGCTTGGGGCTCTCCTCTGTCATCTTCTGGTGCAGCAACAGGAAGCACACGGCCTCCGAGAATCCCATCTCCAATAACAAAACTGCCTTACAGCAGCATTGTGATTGATCTGAGCACTGTGTTTCGGTATCGGAAAGAAAGGGGCTTGGAGGCAGGGCATGTTCCCCAGCAGGCTGTGTAATGCAGCCTGGTGGCCAAGATGCAAAGTACGTATGATGGTTTGGCTGGTCCATGGGGGCCGGCCAAGCAGTCATGCGCTCTTAGGGCATGTGCTTAGCACTCCTTCCCCTGCCCCCTGCACTGGCCAGCCAAGCCCCACCCTCCCGCACAAAAGCAGGAGGGAAAATACAAATTATAATAGCATATCTTTTTTGCTTCCCTTTTTACACTCCTCACAGAGCAGTGGGGCGATGCTCCTCCGCCTTATCGGAGGAGCAGCGATTGGTGGCAGAGCTTTTCATAGGCCACTGAGAGGCAGGAAGAGGCCCACAGATCGAGCGGAGGAAGTTTGGGGACCCATCCGCGGGGTTGATGTGACCATGTTGTCACCTCAATTGCAGGATCGGCAAGAATTGTGCAGGCCGGTCGGGAGATTCAGTGAACGGTGCCCAGCATGTCAAATATTTTGTCGTTTCTTCCTGGAGATGAACCACCACCTTTATGGCTCATCTCCTGGACCTGAGGTTGATTCCACCATATCTTCAGGCTGTGCTGCTAAAGAAACATTCCCCCATAGCGGCTTCCAGCATCATCAAGGATATTGGAAATATACTCACAGAAGCAAGCAGTTATCACTTGAAGCACACTGAATGCTGCGTTATGAGGGTGTATGCCAGCACCATGAAGCAACTTTAGTTGCAAAGAACACATACCATACATGTTTCTTTATTTATCCTTCTACCCATCTGCCTATCCATCTGTTTTACTTTAAACAATTCCTTTTAGGATGGATCAGATTCAGTCAAATTGCAGATTGAAGGTGGATTTCTGGACAGGGTCAGTCTTATATCCATGACATTTTTCTGTACTAGTGAGGTGTTTTTGCAACTGTGCAGAGCGTAGGGGTGCGGACGCATCCTGAGGTTCTAGTGGTGAGACATCAATCATCGAACCAAGATCATGCCTAGTTTGATCCACAAGGCGAGGATAGGCCTACAGCTGACATGAAAAACAAGACAGGGAGAGCACCTGAGTCCACTCCACAACCCTCCTGTGCCTGTGTGAGTAGCCGCAGAAGGAAACAACTTGAAGGAGTATGGACGCATGAATGAAAGGTGAGTTGGAAGAAGAAATGGACCTTCCCAACTCAATTTATTTATTTTTATTTTATTTTCAAAGTTTTATATAGCGCGAACTTGACCCGTGGGTATCAGAGCGCCTTACATACACGCAGTAAACAGCAGAAATGACATTACGTAGTAGGCCGGCAGTAAGGTAGCAAACCAAAGAAAAAAATACAGCTTGGGAAATAAATATGCAGTGCAGCGGAGGGGGAGAGAGCAATAAAAAGAAAGAGAAAAAGGTGCGAATGACATCGTCCGGTCACCCACTATCCTTGAATATCCAGAGAGAGAGGAGTCAACTCGGATATAGAAGTCTAGGTAAGTTGACGTTGGTCATGAAAGTATTTGTTTAGGAGATGGAGTTTCAGGTCCCTTTTGATACAGGGGAAGGAGGGGTTGCATCTGAGGACTCCGGGGAGAGCGATCCATATCCTGGGAGCGTTGATAGAAAACGATTGGTATTGGTGGTTTTCTTTTTCAGTTTCGGAGGAATAAGAAGGAGTGAGTTGGAGCTTCTCAGCGTTCTGGATTGACCTGCTCTTATCAGTTTGTTGTTCAGGTAGTTGGAGGCAGGAGAGTGAAGGGTTTTGTGTGTGATGCAGGCCCGTTTATAGATACATCTCCCTTCTATGGGAAGCCTATTGAGGCAGTTGAGAGCTGGAGTGATGTGTTCAAATCTTTTAACTCCAGATACGAGTTGGGCGGACATGTTCAGCACTGCCCTTAGAGGGGCTAGGTGAGCTTTTGGAGTCCCTGTAAGGATGGCATTCCCGTAGTCGATTTTAGAGAGAACTAGGGATTGGACTACTGTCTTGAGGTCATCGTCGGGTAGAAAAGGTTTCAGTTTTTTGAGGTGTTTTAGAGAGACGAGAGCACTTTTTGCAGAGTTTTGATGTGGGCCTCCATTGATAAGTTCTTGTCAAGGGTGATGCCTAGAGACTTTACTGAGTCGGATAGGGTAAGGGGGTAGTTTAGGGCAACATTATTCTTGAGCCACTCTTGGATTGGACAATGGTTACTTTTTGGAGAGAATAGGATTAGTTCCATTTTGTCTGGGTTGAGCTTTAAGTGGTTAACGTAGAACCAAGTTTGGATCTCGGTTAGGGTGGTATTGAGAGGTTGGATGTCGCTGGGAGACTTGATCCTGAAATAGATTTGGGTGTCGTCCACGTAAAGGTGGTAATTCACTCCAGCTTTTTTCAATATGATTGTGAAGAGATTGAAGAGGGACGGGGAGAGGAACGAGCCTTGCGGGACCCCAAGTGTGACTTTAGTTGGCTTTGAGAGACAGGAGTTAATTTTAATTTGTTGCGAGCGGTGTTGAAGGAAGGAGGTGAACCATTTTAGAACTGTGCCATTTATGGCGGAACGTTTCGACAGGGTCTCCAGAAGGGCTGGATGGTTTACTGTGTTGAATGCCGCAGATAGGTCAATAAGGATGAGTAGGCAGGCATCACCTTCGTCTAGGGCCTTGTGAATGTCGCCAGAGACGTTGAGAATAGCTGTTTCTGTGCTACAGCCTTTGCTGAAACCAGATTGAAAGGCGTCGAGGAGGTTGAACTCATCAATGTGTTTATTGAGTTGGAGGAGAACACCTTTCTCCAATGTTTTTGCAAGGAATGGGAGGTTAGAGATAGGTCTGAGGTTGTTAAGATCGTTAGGGTCAGCCTGAGGTTTCTTGAGAATGGGTGTGATTTGTCTTAGTTGAAGGGAGTCAGGGACACAGCCTGAGGTGAGAGAGGCACTGATGATTTTTGTCCAGAAAGGGGAAATGGTGTGGTTGAGTTCTTTTATAATTGTGGAAGGGAGGGGGTCCATAGTGTGGGAGGAAGGTTTTCAATTAGAAATTATCTTGAAGACCTTGCTTACCGACATTAGCTCAAAGTCGGACCAATGCACATTGTTTTTTAGCTGGAGGTAGGTCTGATTGTCCTTGTTAAGGGCTCTTTCCGAGTGGTCAAGGGAGGTTGAAGGGGGGCAGGTTAAGGGGGAAGGAGGGTTAGCAGATTGTAAGAAGGATTGATCAATTTTAGAGACTTTATTAGTGAAGAAGGGGGCAATTTCTTCAAATCGCTCATTGGTGGCTTCGATTTCTTGAGAGGGAGTGCAGTTAGTTTGGCTTTTAACTATGTTGAAGAGTTCTCTGCACAATGCACAATTCTGTTTTTCGGGAGATCTAGTTGGCTGAGGAAAAAGATGCCTTTTCACTGAAGATGTGTTTTTTATATGACTGCCGAGCAGATCTAAGATGTGTTAGGTGCAAGGACGAGGAGTTTTGTCTCCAAGACCTTTCCGTTTGTCTGAGTTGACGCCGTTCATCATTCAGCTCCATGTTAAACCAGGGTTTTGATTTGGTTCTCCTCAGTTGTTTGAGTTTGAGAGGAGCTACTTGGTCTAAAACCTTTGTCATTCTTCTTATTCTTGAGTTAACGTGTGAAGTAAGGTAATCAGCTGTACATGATGAGGGATGGAGTTGAAGATGGGGATGAATCTTGGCTTCAAGTTCAGATAAAGGTATTTCTTTGATGTTTCTGGTCAAGAGTTTAGGTTTGACAACACAAATAGGTTGGAGGCTGGCAAGTGTGTCAATCCTGAACAGATTGAGGTGGTGGTCGGACCAGTCAATGGGAGTAATCTCTCTAAGGGAGATCAGATCGTTGTTGGTTATGATCGCATCTAGTGTTGCACCTTTGATGTGAGTCGGTTTATTGCAGAGTTGTTTGAGGTTATATACTTTCAGAAGGTTGGAAAGGTTCAGGACAGTGGAGTTTTCTGGGTCGTTCCAGTGGATATTGAGGTCACCCAAGAACACGTCTTTGGTGTCTGTCAAGGAGAATCGTGTTATTAGGTCTGTTAGTTCTTCAGGGAAAAGGGTACGCTCTCCAGGAGGATGGTACATGGTGTGGAATTTGAAGGGTGGGGTGTCAGGATCCGCGATCATGGGCGCCTACCTGGTGTCTAGACTACATCTCCAATGAGCCTTAGAGTTGTGGGAGGTATTTAACAAGGAGACGCGCTAAGGCGGATGCTCGTAATTCTGTTTCCTGTTGCTGTCTCTGCGTCCAGGATTGCCTTGCCTCCTTGTCTTCATTGCGGCCCCCTGCCAGCGGCATTACCTGGAGTTCCCTGCCTTTTGCCCGATGTCTTTGGAGCGGTGAGTGGGTACAGCGCGGCTGCGCAAATTGATAGAACGGAACGCTGTGTGTCGGCCAACCACGCGTTACCGTTCCGAACTCTCTCCTGCATTTTTGTTTATACTGCGGAGCATAGTAGTTTCGGCTACGTGTTGCCGTAGCAGAATTTGGATTTCTGTGATGTTAGTAGCGGAGAGCAGTGTGTGTGTTTAGGCACGCGCTACTGAGGTATTCTTGATCATTTCATAACGCGGAGCTATGTGAGTCTGGAGGCCACTTGCTGCCGTGTTTTCCTTGCCAATTACTTGTGTGTTTATACAGCGGAGTGCAGTAGTTGTTACTACGTACTACCGTGTGTATGAAAAGACATTGTACTATTAAGTTGGAGATTCATACCAGGACTCTAAAGGACTATGATTATACAATACTCCTGGAGCCAAACAGAGTCTTGTGGTATATAGAGATTTAAAGAAGTTGTGCAAATCTCTCCTACTCCTTTGATTGTACTGGGAGTTTCAACCCAGTATAGAAAGCATTGTTTTCTTATTCCTTGGTTGGGATTATGCTTGATTGTTTACTGACCCATCCTAAAGAACTGCAATTATGTTTTGATTACTCTGAAGGAGGTGTGCTTCTGGTTCCTTTCAGGTATTCCTTTATCTTAGTGAGACTGTATGAGAGTAGCATTTTGGTTATATGTGGTGTATAACTGTGTTTCTATGCTTATGTCATTTCAGAGCCTTTTATCCCCGCAGTTTCTTCCCCTTCCCTTATATCCCTCACCTAATGGTTCGAACTCCCTGTTATTTAAAGTCAGGGAGTTGGTAACATTTGGAGGTGGACCCCTATGAGCAACGATCAGATCCTGTGGAGCGTAATCCTGACATGGGGTGCCCTTGGTGGTGAGTTCGACCCCTAGGTATTCAAACGATAGGTATTCTGCAGGTTTGAGTTTGGTAATCTGTATTCATCTCTATGAATGATGGCTAGCCCACTCCAGTTTTGATCAGCCTGTCTTGTCTGATGATGTTGTACCCTGGTGGGGTGAGAATATCAAGAATGGGGGTGGAGTGGGCATTGAGCCAGGATTCTGTGAGGAAGGCGATGTCAATTTCTTCAGCGAGAAGAGCTTCAGCAATGCCAGTAGTGTGTTGAATTGCTGATCTGCAGTTAAGGAGCATGCAAGAGAGAGGACGGGGAGCCTCGAAGATGGGGGGAGTTAGGTGGATAGAGGTGTATTGAGCAGGGGGTCTAGGCGAGTGGACAGTATTCGCGATTCTGTTAGTGCCGATAATAACAGGGATGTGGAGAGGGGCCGACTTCTGTTACAAAGTGAGGTGAGAGTCGTAGAGCTCCTCAGGTTTTGGTACCGTAAAGGGTTGGCTACCCCTGTTGGGACTGAGGGCCTGGCTCGATGATGGGCTGGAGGGTCGAGGGGTGCTCTGTGGGGCCATGTGAGATGTATTGAGTGTAGTAGGAGCACAACACCTCGGGGGAGGGAGCTCGGTGGCTTAGGTCTGTTGAGAAGGTCATGTTGTAGGTAAAGGAAATCGGCAGCAAGGGAGTTAATTTTTTGCTCCATTCTGTTCAGTTGCAGTGCTATTGAGCTGAGAAAGTTGAAGGTTTTAGGCAGGAGTCGCGGATGACTTGGGTCTATGGACGGAGATTGAGCAGGGGTCCGGGGTTGGATGGAGTCCCTGGGATTAGGATGGGGGGAGGTTGTACGCGGGGAGTTGGTGTTGTAATGTTTCTATTCGAGGAGTTCGGTGGAAGAGAAGTGGGACTGGTGTCCAAGTGAGGAGGGAGAGAAATTCTGGGACAGACGTCAGAGTTCTGTGCATTGTCAGAGAGATTGGCGGTGGAGGCAGGTTGTGAATGTGGGGGTGCGACAGCGGAAGGGGAGTATGTAATGGTAGAAGGTGGGAGAGAGACAACTGATTTGAACTGACGTTAGACAGGGGGGAGTAAGGGTCGGGGGAACAGGGACAGTGTAGGTGGTCGGGGAAGATTATGAGGGAGGGTTCTGATTATCAGGGGTAGAGAGGGGAGAGTCTGTGAGGTCCTTGGGATTAGGAGAGGGGAGAGGTTGGATGCAGGGTGCGGATTTGTAATGTTCCCAATCGAGGAGTTCAGAGGAGGAGAAGTGGGACTATAGTCCAGGTGATGAGGAAGAGAAATGAAAGAAAAGCTATGGGAGTTCTGGGGCATGTCCGAGAGGATAGAGTTAAAGGCGGGTTGTGTATGTGGGGGTGTGACAGCGGAGGGGGTGGTGCAGTTGTAGAAGGGGGAGAGAGACCACTGGATTGGAAATGACATTAGACCAGGGGGAAGTAAGGGTGTGGAAACAGGGTCTGAGTAGGTGGTAAGGGAAGGTTGTGGGGGAGAGTTCAGATTCTCAGGGGTGGAGAGGGGAGTGTCTGTGGGGATTTCAGTCGCAGGAGGGCTGAGGTTGGAGACCAAGTTGTTAAAATTGGCCTTGAGGGGATTGTTAGTTGTGAGTTGTGTTGCTCCTGGTGTGATCAGTAGATGTGAAAAAGAAACTGGGAGATTAAGGAAGTGAAATGGTCAGCGGAAAAGAGCCAGCCAGTAGAAGAAAGCCGAGGGTGCATAAAAGAAGAAAATTAGGGGCTTTGAGGAATGTCGGACTGTGTATCTGGGGGTGTCTGTGCACCAGTAGATGACTGGAACTGTGTGAGTATGTAGGAGTCAGCTGGAGAGGTGTCAAAGGCTCAATTGGGGATGGCTGGAGGCTGGCTGATACTCTAAGCTTCAGATGTTTGAGGGTGTAGGTTAGGTCTGCAGCAATCTGTAGGCTTGCAGAGGTTCAGCTGGGGATGTCTGTGTGAGATCAGGAGTGCCTGATGGGAAACTGAGTTTTCCTCAGAGGGCTGGCTGGGGATGTCTGAATGGCTACTAGGGGTGTCTGAAGGTAGGCTGAGGGTCTCTAAGGAACATCTGCTCCTGTTTAATTGTAGCAGGAGGTGCCTGCGGGGGGGGGAGACTTACGGAGGTATCTATTGACCAAATGGGGGTGTCTGAAGGCTGTTTGAACCTCAATGTCTCTGAGAGCATGCTGAGGATCTCTGAGGGCCGATCCCGGATATGAGAGGGTGGGTCGGAGGTGTTTGAGGGTGGACAATTGGTGTCTGAAGGTAAAGTGAGGGTCTCTAGTGGTTGGCCTAGGGATTCTTTGGTCCTGATGGGGGTGTCTTAGTGCTGGGGATGTCTTAGTGAAAAGCTAAAGATCTCTGATTGCCATGTGGTGGAAAGTCTGATAGATAGAGGGGGGCGTCCAAGGACAAAGGATGGTCTCTGAGGGCTCTTTGAAGACAACCAAAGGGCAGAGGAGGGTCTGCAAATCTCTCTGAGGGCAGACTGAGGCTGCTTAAGGACCAACTGGTTGTGTATGATACTGGGCTGATTGCCTCTGAGCACTAGCCGATGGTGTATCAGAATCAGGCACATCCTCTGCAATTCAGTCTTTAAGTTCCATCTAATTGAGATCAATGTCATCCTCTTACAAATACACAATTTTTCAAAAGGTTGCCCCCTATCTTCTCCAGATATTGCCTGCCATGCACCCGGCTCACTCAACATGGACAACCACCAGCACATTTTACATGATTTGCCTCCACACTCTGGCCCTGCAGGCCAAGCCCAGGCATCTCTGGGCTCACAACTACTTAGAAATTCTTCCAAAGAAAAATATACCATTTACAAATGGCTCAGTGGCCGCTATCAGGAAAATGATGATTGAATTAAAAGTATGCAAGAGTGAATTTCATCATCGGAGACCAAGCACAGAGAGGTCCCAGGAACAGACTTTAAGAAACCAATACGTAAAAGCAGTGGTGAGAAACATATGTTTACCCAGAATGCCCAAATGTATCTGAGTGTTTCAGAACAAATTCAAACAGACACAAAAGTGAAAGAAAACATGCATTGTCAAAACTTGTAGGTCTCACCTATGAGAGCTGTTGGCTTTGAAAATGTTTTTTAGCCATGGTGTACAGCAGCGCGGATGCTTTGTAGTGTGACTAAAATAATTTTTTTCAAAAGTGCTATGACGCAGCCAGAGTTAATGCGCTTTTTAATTTTAAAAATGCATTAGCGCTGGATGCATCGTAGTACTTTTTTATTATTTATTTTAGCTTACACAGCAGCCACGCTGCTATTCAGCATGGCTACTAATCATTACCAAAGTCAGCAATGCCTATGCTGTTCAGCATGAACAAAACACAATGGTAGAGCCAGTTGTCTCAAAGGCGAGACCTATTGGCTTTGTGAATGCTTGTTAGGTCTAAAAAGAAAAATATGACATTTGGCAAAAAAGTCCTATCACATAAAGAAAGCAATTGCGCCCATGTCCATGTCTTAGTGAATATACATTTGGAAGTAGATACCACTGCTTGTCACAACAAAAGCAGAATACATCTGTTGTCACAAGAAAGATCCATTTCAAAGGAGTTGTGCATGTGACATAGTAAAACATACCTACAAAGGACAAGAGTTTCACCAAGTAAAACGAGGAAGAAGAAAACAAATAAAAGCAGTGCCTCAATCACAGCGCAATCTGCAAAAGGACAGTGATTAAGCAGAGGCAAGCAGTACTTGGTCCATGCTCTGGCTGAAAGAAGAGGAAGTAAAGCCATCATATGCAGGCTAATTAGAAGACAGTAAATAAGAGTGACAATAAAGCTAACGAATGTTCAGAAATAGACAGACTCCAAGCCCCTTGTTGTATACAATAGCTCTTGAGCAAGCGAGAGCTCATGCACCACATGTGCTGTCGCAGGTGAGACCTTTAAATCGTGCTGATGAGCATATTGTCCCTCTGCCCGAGATGCTAAGCATCGGACTCATCCTCTTGCACCCAGTTTAGCACATGTGCATTACTCACCCAGAGGCCTGAGGCAGCTGGGAAGAGAAATAGAAGTCTGATGACATGGACGGCTGGAAGAAGCATGAAGGCAGCCATTTTACAAAGAAAGAACACACCGACCTCGACAGACGACACGTCAAAGCTCTTACTTCACCTCTACGGTGACTTGAGCAGGGCGGCATCTATATTTAATCGCTATTCAAACAGCAGCAAAATGATGAATTTGCTAACATTTTTATGAAAAGTAACAATATCGTTCCCGTAGGGGATATTGTTTCCTTCGGTGTTTGTTCAGGTTTTGTCTCTGGGTCATGGCGAAGGGTGAGGGGTGAGGGACAGACCTAGAGGAACCAATGCCTGGTTTACCGACGATCTTAGACAGCACAAGCTCCGCTGTAAACAGGCGGAGCGTGCCTGGAGGAGAGGATACAGGGAGTCTGATAAGGCAGCGTATAAAGTGGCCTTGCAGGAATATAAGGTCCAGCTAAGGAGGGCCAAAGCACAGTTCCTGGAAGACACCTTGGCTAAGGCCCCTAATAAGTCGCAGACCCTGTTTAAGTTGGTCAATAATCTAGCCAATCCGTCTTGTACGGTATCAGCTATCCCGGCCTCTTAGGAATTATGCGATTCCTTGGCCCTCGCGTTTGAGGAGAAAATTAGGACAATTTTGAATGGACTCTGGGTTTCTGGGCAGCCCGCATTGTCTTTATCCTCTTCCTCAATATCCCCCATCCATTCGGGTTTTGAGTGGGATGACAATAAGGAAGAGCTTCCTCAGTTGTCCGGTTTTCCTATCCCCTCCTTGGAGGAAATCTGCGTTCTGGCCAATGGCGTGTCCTCAGGATCACCGCTTTATCCAATGCCACATAAGATCTGGAAGGCATTCCAAGCTGAGCTGTTTCCTCCGCTCTATTCCATCTGCTGCCAGTCATTGACCACAGCTTCAGTTCCAGACAGTTGGAAGTTGGCAATAGTAACACCATTGCTAAAGAAGGCTTCTCTGGACCCTTCATGTCCGGCCAATTATAGGCCCATTTCGCTTCTACCTTTTGCGATAAAAATCATCGAGAAATGGGTCACGAGAGCCTTGTCCAACTTCCTGGAAACCAACTCCTGCCTGGATGCATTCCATTTTGGCTTCAGGCCGGCCCATGGCACTGAGACCGCATTGGTTACCGTGTTGGATGATCTACGAACGCGTGTCGACAGGGGCGAGTCAGCATTTTTAGTGCTGCTTGACATATCGGCCGCGTTCGACACAGTGGACCATGTGGTCCTATTGGGCCGCCTTCGGAGCGTAGGAGTAACTGGCTTGGCTTTAAGATGGCTAACATCTTATCTCTGCAACAGACAGCAAGCTGTGGCGTTACCACCATTTTCGATCAGCCACACGAAAAGTGAATCAGGGTGTCCCCCTGGGGTCAGCGATCAGTCCGATCCTTTTCAATCTTTATCTTCGACCCCTGGTAGACCTGATAAAGTCATTCGGCATATCTGTCATCAAATATGCCGATGACACCCAATTGATTTTTTCATTTGAGGGTACAGAGACAGTGTCGAGGGACTCCTTTCACCGTTGTATGTCGGCAACAGCAGAATGGCTGCGTGCTAACTCGCTTCAATTTAAAGGGTCAAAAACTGAGGTTCTCCATTGCTCCCTAGATCGTCTCCCCCGTCCGTTACCGGATGATTTCTGGCCAATTTCCATCCCGGGCACGGTAGAGGCTGCAGAATCGGCCCGCAATTTGGGAGTTCTGTTCGAACCTAATCTGCAGCTTGATGCCTCTGTGAACAGGATCGCGGCAACTTGTATGGGCTTGCTTCGTTCCCTACGTAAGATCTTGCCGTTACTCCCCCTGGAAGCCAGAGCAGAGGTAGTGCATAGTTCTCTTCTCAGTAGGTTAGACTACTGCAACGCACTACTTCTGGGAGCCCCTAAAACTTTGATCCTAAAGTTGCAGAGGATTCAAAACATGGCTGCCAAATTGGCTCTATCCCGTCCACGCTATGCTTCTTCATCTGCAGCATTGGCTGATCTTCATTGGCTACCTGTCCAGCAGAGGATTGCCTTTAAGGCCTTATGCCTTGTTTTCAGGGCTCTGCATGGACTGGGACCGATACTGCTTCAAAATCTTTTTTCTTGGTATCAAGCTGCCAGACTTTTTAGATCCTCCTCAACGTTTCTAGTGACGGTTCCCAGGATTAACAGAGTGAGGATGGGCGGCCGTGCCTTTAGTTTCACGGCCGCCACGTTATGGAACACCCTACCTCTGGCGTTGAGGAGTAGACAAGATCTGACTTCCTTTAAGAAGGACCTTAAGACTTACCTGTTTCCTAGAGCAATGTAGTGTGCCTCACCTGATGGAATGATGTGGTCTCAGCGCCAGGATACCCTTTGGGTGACAGCTGCGCTTAACAAGTAGCAATTAGGGGTGGGCGGCCAGCTACGCTCGTGCACGGAGTGTGCGTAGTGCCGCCTACTCCGCATTTTGCGGAGCTGGCGTAGCCAGGCGGCACTACGCACGCTCCGCAGACGGAGCGTAGCTGGCCGCCACCCGCCTCCCTCCCTCCTTTCACGAGAAAATGCGCATGCGCGGCCGCCCGCGCATGCGCATTACTAAAGAAGACGGAAGACGGAAGATAACGAGCCCCGGGGACGCGGCGGGCAGCGGCAGCAAGGTAAGTGCTTTTTAAATTATTTGATTGCTTTATTTGAAAGTATTTAGGGAGAGCGGGAGGGAGGCGGGTGGCGGGGCTGGCGGCCAGTGGTGTTTGCGGAGTGGGGCTACGCGGAGTGCGGAGGTGGGCGTAGTTTCTCGCCCACTTCGCGTAGCTCCGCGAAGCCCCACTCCGCCAACTCCGCCCAGGGCTAGTAGCAATACATTAAATTACATTCCAGGTGTGATATCTTTAGTATTCCATGTGTCAGTGTTCTCTTAGTGGTGAAGCCATCTCCTATAGGACTGAGTGCCTTGGCCCTGTTGCGGTACATCAAGTGTATGCTTCATCCCGCTACCTAAGCTGAACATTTCTGCAACAAACTGGTCGGCATTGAAGTGCCTCCTCTTGTCTTCACCAATGGGCTACAGTCAATGATTGTTACAGATCCTCTCTTCACATGTATCATCTTCAAGGTCTCAGAGGCGTGGTGCCCAGGGGGTTGTCGTGGTGCCTCAGTTTTACCAATCCTTGTAAATCTGGGGCTGTGTCAAACGCCATGGGTGTTGTGTGGGCACACCCACAGCAACACCCGTGACGCGTCCCTTTAATGCAGAATACTGCATGAAAGTGGGCCATATTTACAAGGCATTGTAAAGCCATGCAAAGCGGCTTTGCGTGGCCTTGTAAATATGGGCCAGCACACAGTGCCACAGGGGTGCCTAAAAAAGTGACGCTCAGGTGAATATGCCCCTAAGACACTGGATGAACTGGCCGGTGGCACTCTGGGCCTCATTTTGCAAACTGTTGCATCGCTGCGTGAAAACAGCGATCCAACAGTTTTCACTGCACCCTCCTGCCGACATGATTGATGCGTCATATTTACTGTATGACACATCATGTCGCAAGGAATGACACATATGTCAGTATTTCTGATGCATCTGTTGGCGCAAAATTGAAGCATAGCTGGAGTTGTGTCGGAAGCATGACGCAACTCCGGCAATGCAGGGGGAGGGCTATGATTATGCACTGCTTCAGTCGTATGCCTGCTGTGAGGCAGGCGTAAGATATTGACGCAAATGTCGTGTACACGGCGCGCAGCACACAGTAATTACTCAGGACACAGATCGGGTGTGTGTAGAGGTACTTCTTTATTTTGGCTTATCGTCAGTCCGTCAGGGCACGTCTGTCCTCGTCCTCTTCCTACTGCATAATGTCCTTTCCTGTCCCCCGACAGGAAGTGGTGTCCGGTGACCTGGTCACCACCCTGTGACCCACAGGGTCCTAGCGTCCAGCGTCTGTCGTCGTCTGTCTTGGTCATCACATCTCCCCCTTGTTACAACAAATACTTTCCCCATGCACAAGTCCTTGCACAAGTCCTGGCAATACTTATCCACACTGTGGAACGCCTGTGAGACGGTGCGGGAGAGAGAGAGAGAGAAAAAGAGAGAGAGAGAGAGAGAAGAGAGAGAGAGAGAGAGAGAGAGAGAGAGAGAGAGAGAGAGAGAGAGAGTCTCTACATTTCTTCTAGCAGTCTCTTTGTCTTTTTGCATTCTCTTCTTGGTCTTTGTTCTCCGCTCTGCTCTGGTCCTCCACCTTCTTCTGTGTGTGTTGTCACTTCTCCGTTTGTTCCTTGCTCTCTTTCCTCCACTTCCGCTGTTGTTATTGCTCTTTCTCCTTCTTCCATTTTGAACTCCTTGAAGTGTGAGCTGTTTCTTGTTATCTTCCGATGGTCTGAGACCGCGGTCACCATTGACCCGTTTACTCCAGTTACTACCAGCGGATCCTTTGAAAAAGGGCTGTCGGATTTTCTTTGCTGTGTTTGCTTCACTATTACTACGTCTCCTTCCTTTAGTTGGTGTTCAGCTGCATGTCTCTTTTTGTCAGCATATTCTTTCATTTTCTTTTTCTCTTTGTTGTCTCTTTCTGCGATCTCTTGTCTGTTGGTGTCTGCTGTGGCTTCTCTCTGTGGTAGCCTTGTTTTGCTTGTTCTTCCTAACACCAGTTCTGCTGGGCATCTGCCCGTGGTGCTGTGAGGGGTGTTCCTATAGTCTCGTAGTACTTGACACAGCGCTTGTCCAATGGAGATCTGTGTCAATTTTGCTCGCTGGATGGCCCTTTTGATGGTCCCCATAAATCGTTCTGCCATTCCGTTGGCTTGTGGCCACAGTGGGGTTATTTTCCTGTGTTTGATCCCCAGGTAGTCCATGAACCTGCGGAATTCTTCTCCTGAAAATGGAGGACCATTGTCTGTTTTCAGTGTTTGTGGTGAGCCCCAGGCAGCAAATATGTCGTCCAGCACTGGTAAGGTGGCATTTGCCGATGTCGATGCCACTTCCCTCACTACTGGGAATCTCGAAAATTCATCAATGACTACCAGCAGGTATTTTCCAGTCTCCAGTGGCCCATAGAAGTCTGCCGCTAGTTCAGTCCATACTGCCAATGGCAGTTCCGACATCCTCAGCGGTGTGGGCTTACTGGATGATCCAGTTACTTGACAGGTGTGACATTGTGACACTTCTTCCTCTACCATGCTGTCTAGTCCTGGGAACCACACTCTTTCTCTCAACATCTTCTTTGTCGCTACTATTCCTCTATGTGACTCATGTGCTATCTTGATTGTTCTCTTCCGTAGTCGAAGTGGTATTACAATCCTTGAACCTCTCATCAGGACTCCGTTCTCTGTCTCCGACAATTCTTCGCCTATCTTTTTGAACGCCAACAGTTCTTCTTTGTCAACTCCTTCTTCTGTGACGGTGTTGCTATTGATGTGTCTCCATCTCTGTAGCCTCACTATCGTTCCTATTGTCTTCATTGTCGGATCTCTTTTTGTCTCTTGCTCCAGTTCTTCACTTGTTATTGACGCTGGAGTGTTTTGTTTCACGATGAAATTTAGGTATTCTTCTGCCATTGTGGTACCATTACTCCGATACAGGATCGGGTGTCGCGACATGTAGTCGGCTGGGTTTTGATCTTTGCCTGGTTTGTGTATTATCTTGAAGTTATAGTCCATCAGCCTTATTCCCCACCTTTCTATTCTTGGTGGTATTTTAGCTTTTGGGTTGCCATAGATAGTCACTAGCGCTTGGTGGTCTGTCACTATTGTGAACGGCTTTCCATATATGAACATGTGGTAGTGCTCACATGCCCATACCACCGCCAAGCTCTCCTTTTCTGGTTGAGAGTAGGCTCTCTCAACATCGGACAGGCTTTTGCTTCCGTATGCTACCATTTGTCGAGGTGAATCTTTCCCAGGTTTGTGTTGTGCTAGTATTGCCCCCAGGCCTACCGGGCTGGCGTCTACTGTTAGTTCAGTGCATAGGTTCGGGTCGAAGTATGCTAAGTGGTCGACTGCTGTAACTGATGCTCTTATTTCTTCAAACGCCTTTGTGCACTCTGTGGTCCATTCGAACGGGTGCCCTTGTTTTGTCAGTTCTCTCAAGGGTGTGCTCACCGTTGCGAAGTCTTTTATGTACCTCGCGCAGTAGCTGGCAAGGCCAAGAAACGAGCGCACGTCGGCGACGTCTTTTGGTTCACTCGTTTTTTCGAGCGTGTCTATCTTACTCTTGTTAGGCCTCATTCCTTTTCGTGAAAATATGTGTCCAAAAAACACTAGTTCTTCTCTTCCCAGCTCGCATTTCTTCTCGTTTACTGTCAGGCCCACCTCTACTAGCCGTGAGCATACTTCCCTCAGTGCCGTGTCATGCTCCCCGTCTGACTTCCCAAAGACCAGAATGTCATCGCTGTAGTTTAGACTGTTCGTTATCGGTCTTATTATCTGCCTGATCGTTTCTTGGAATATTTCTGCTGCTGAAGATATTCCAAAGCTCTGCCTTTTGTAACGAAACAGTCCGAGGTGCGTTGAGAAGGTGTATCTAGATTGCTCATCTAGCTCCAATTGATGATATCCCTTGCACAGGTCTAGTTTGGAAAATTTTCTCATTCCTGTCAGGCAGCTTATCATGTCGTCCAGATGTGGCCCTGGGTGCCTTTCTCTTTCGATGGCTGTGTTCGGTACTCTCATGTCCACACAGATCCTTATCTCCGTAGTGTCTTTCTTTGGTACAGCCACTATTGGGGACACCCATGGCGTTGGTCCTTCTGCGGGCTCAATGATGTCCTGTGCCAGTAAGGCCTTTATTTCTTCCTCTACTTGAGGTTGTAGATGTATTGGTACCCTTCGGTGGTTCTGTGCAACTGGCCTGACAGCCTCATTTATGTGTAGTGTTATTTGTTTTCCTTTAAGTTTTCCTAGTCCTTCCGTTAGCTTCGGGAATTCCTGTAGTATGCTCTCTTTTTCTGACATGTGATACATCATTTTCAGTAGTCCCATTACTTTTGCTGTTACGTTGCTTAGTAGACATGGTGCTGGAATGTCTCCTCGTAACACATGTATTTCTTCCACGACAGTTTTGCCTTTGTGCGTCATGGTGTCCGTGAATTTTCCCATGTTGGTTACAGGATTTTGTGCACCCCATGTAAATACTCTTACACTTGATGGTTGTAACGGCGGCTTCTTCTTCATCTTATCATATTCTGTGGCACACATGATGTTGCACGTGGCTCCGCTGTCCAGTACAAATTTTGTTTGATGGGGCCCTACTTCAATGGTCACCCAATCCGTCTTCTTTATTGACTTCCTGTCTATTAGCCTGATATGTTCTTCTTCATGCCCTTCATCCGTGGTCATGAGAGATAGGCGTTCTACTTTTCTTGTGGTTTCTTCCTCTTCATCTCCCGATTCCCCCGACGAGCTCCTCTCCGTCGCTTCCATGTGCCTTACATGTTTTGTTGTTGTTGTTCTTGGCTTTCCTGGCCTGCCACGTTCACTTTTGAATTGTCCACCTTGGCACATAGTAGCAAAATGGTTGCTTCTGTTGCATTTTCTGCACGTTTGACCAAATGCTGGGCATGGTCCTCTGTGAGGGAATTCCAGGCCGCACCTGTAGCATTGGGAACTTTGTTTCTTCGCCGCTTGTTCCTTGTGTCCTCCTTTCCAGTTCCCTTTCTTGCCGGTGTCTGCCATTCTATGTATTTGTTCTCCCTTTCGATCCATCTGTTTCGCTTGTATCATCGCTCTTGCTTCTGCCCTCGCAAGATCAAGAATTTTTTCCAAAGTGATCGGTTCTTTTAGTAGTCTTGTACGAAATTCCGTGTCTCGGCAGCCTTTCTATCAGTTTGAGGCGAAGTGCCTGTTCGTTGTCGTATTTTTCAAATTCGCAATGTGCTACTAGCTTTCTCAGCCTCGTTGCAAAGTCATCCATTGACTCTTCTGGCTGCTGATATGCCATGTGAAAAGAATATCTCTCAAAGTCGACGTTTCTTTGCGGGTCGAACTTGGCCGTCAGACACTTTTTTAGTTTGTCATAGGTTTCTAATTCACTCGGTGGTAGTGTTATGAGGAGGTCCTCCACCTCATCCCCCACTTAGTTTAAGAGTAGATCTAACTTTTTCTCATCTACCACGTCAGTCGCCTTCATGTATCGTTCAAATTTTATGATCCACTTTTCCCACCGGATGCACACTTGTGGCTCCGATACAACGAAAGGCACTGGTCTGCGGAATTGTGCAGTCTGTGATTTTGTGTCTGGCATTTTCTTTAGATTCTTTTATTTCTAGTTATTTCTCTTGATATCTCCTTTATTCTTTCTTTACTATTCTTCTTTTATGGTGACACTGTTGTCCCCTTTTTTTTTTATTTCTTTAAGTGTTTATTTTATTTTCTTTCTTTATTTATCCTTTATCTTCTATTCCTTGTCTTTGCCTGTGCTTTTTTTCCCTCTTCCTTGCAATCGGCGCTTTTTCCTTGTTTTTCGATCTTTTCCTGACTTTAAGATGGCCGCCCAACTTTCCTGCTTCCTGATTGGCCCTCGCGCCTGACTCCAAAATGGCCACCGAGACTCTCGCAAGACTTCTTAGCCAATCCGGGCGCTGCCTGACTTCAAAATGGCCACCGCGCTTGTTCTTCTTGATTGGCTCTCACGCCTGGCCCCAATATGGCCGCCGAGACTCTCGCGAGAGCTCGCGCTGGCTTTTGAGCTCTTCGAACTTCGCGCTCTTGTTGCTAGCGCTTACCGGCTTTGTTGCTCTTTCCTTTTGCGGCGGTCGGGGTGGGCTCCCACGTCGCTGCTGATATCTGGACGGCGCTTCACTCTTCCCTCTTCCTTTTGGCCGCAACGCGATCCAGGGTGGGCTCCTGGTTTTAAATCGCGATTTCTGGATTTCTGCACGCAGGGACCGGATCCGTCCTTCGTCGCCAGATGTCGTGTACACGGCGCGCAGCACACAGTAATTACTCAGGACACAGATCGGGTGTGTGTAGAGGTACTTCTTTATTTTGGCTTATCGTCAGTCCGTCAGGGCACGTCTGTCCTCGTCCTCTTCCTACTGCATAATGTCCTTTCCTGTCCCCCGACAGGAAGTGGTGTCCGGTGACCTGGTCACCACCCTGTGACCCACAGGGTCCTAGCGTCCAGCGTCTGTCGTCGTCTGTCTTGGTCATCACAATTTCAATGCACCATTTCTATGAGGCTTATTGCGGGGGGAACGCCCACCCTGTATACAATATACCTGGTGCAGGTATAATGTGGCGCAGGGCTTTACAAAGTGACGCATGAGTGCAGTGTGTCACAAAAAGTGACGCAGCTGTGGCGCAAAAGTGTAGCAAGGCCTCATAAATAAGGCCCTCTGTTTCTGCTTGAACCTTGGTGGGATCCCTGTTCCCAGTCGGTTGCTAATATTTTGGTCTTTATTTGTCTTTTGTGATTGCTTTATTGGAAGCTCAGACACACAGTATCATACTCAACATGTTTGCGCCTCAGGCTGCAATAAACCTATCACATTACGGTCTGGTCATTCCCCTTTGCTGCATGCAGTAGTGGGCGGGAGAACAATGCCAAGGACACAGCAACAGATCCATGAATGACAAAGGCCGGCTAAAAGCCCTCACAGGCCATCATACATTGACAGATCCCATTCAACAGTAACTTTGGCATGGGATGGGAGATCAGGGCCACTGAAAGTGAGTGACAGTGGAGAAGCAGCTATTCTTGGAATTATAGAGCAAGAAAAAGCTCGTTATAGGGCCAATGAAGGCAAATTGTGTGGCATGTTATGTGGCACTACGATGTAGCTACTTTGACATTTTAATTTGAACACACTTTGAAATAAAAGGGATCCTAATACTATACACTTGCTTAGGTTTGGTTAAAAATGAACACCTTCTGAAGCTGCTGTTCAAAATGTTATTAATCATAAGCCAATGAATGAAATGTTATTACACTACTCTTTCTTATTCACGCGTTACACATTAGACTGTGTAACACGTCCACTTGCACCCAACAAAACACAAGCCTAGGTGCACACGAACTTGTAATAGCAACTGCCTCGTTTATTCAGCGCGTGACAGTTATGGACTGTACATGATTGTTTTTATTTTCGAAATTACCACGTGTTCACCCTGGAGGTGTTTCGAAAGCACCTTTCCATTGAGAAACTGCCCTGAAGAAGAGAGACAGCATATTTGAAATTCTTTTAAAGCCTGAATTTCCTCTTGAAATACCTACATCTCTCTGAGCAGTGTCTGTGATGTAAACATTCATTTACATGAATAGTAAAACACAATTTCACGTAAAAGATTTGATGTTTTTGTTTCCTGCTGCAGGCAAAAGCCCTTCTTCCAGTCAATCAACTGGGGATGTTTACACAACCTGAACAAAGCAGGCACCTCTTTAAATGCCTGGACACAGCAATCAACAGACGACAGTCGAATTCGAAGCAAGCAGGCACCTCTTTAAATGCCTGGTTACAGCAATCAATAGATGACAGTCGGCCAGTTCACCCTTGCAGAGTGCACGTCAGGTTATTCCACCCTATTTACAGCTATTTCAATAAATGATATGTTTGAGCTAGACCCGATTTTATTGGTAAACTCTGCAAATTTTGCTGTATGCAACCGAAAATTTCCTGACGCCAAATATTAATGAAACGAAAGCATTCCCTTTCAGTGGCAGAAGGAAGCCCTTACCTTATATCTGGTCTTTAGGAGATGAACCAACAGAGACTGTAAGAGAGTATGTGTATTTGGGTCGTACTTTTACTTCCAACCTGTCAGATGCAGCCCACCTCTGCCACCTCAACCGGAAGGCAGATTCCCACGTTGGGGCTTTAGAGAGATTGTACCACTCCACAGGAAATAGACATTTTACACCAGTGCTGGAAGTCTATGGTATGAAAATCCCTCTGATTTTATCGTATGCTATGGAATATTCACAAATTAAAACATGGCAATCTATAAAAGTAAAGGAAGGGACCATACTCCGAAAATTGCTAAAAGTGGCTCAGTCTGTGCCAGTTCAAGCCCTACGTCTTGAGCTATCGGTAACGGGCATCTCTACCAGAGTAATCTCAAATATTATTAGGTGTGCGTACAATTTATTACATGCAGCCCCAGACACCTTAAGACATTTGTTAAAATTGGAGACTTTCAGAGAGGAAGCGTCTGGGTATACTTTTAATAGGAATATTGTGAAAGCCTTTGAGGTCTCTCAATGCACAGTCGCACTTTTACGGGAGTGGTCCCCAGCACACCTGAAATTGTTTTTAAAACAGTTGCCCCTAGAATCGGCTTTGAATCTGATAAAGAACACTGCAGTCAATTGAAGCACTATAAACGGTTTGCAGAACAAATAGAATTTAAAACCTATGCTCCCTATTTGCGATTTCAATTAAAGCACGGAGTAAGGCGTTGTATTCTACTCTTACGCTTGGGTATACGGCCATTAGCCACTTTTTTAGCTAATTGGGATGGCACTAATAATCCCAAAGGTTTATGCGAATTATGCAAAGGTGGCCAACAAGATTTTCTACATGTTTTATTAATATGTCCTAATGTGAGCATAGTTGCGGCTCGTCAACGTTATATAACCCCAATTCAATTAAAGTATAACACAGTCTCTGCCCAAGACCTAATCAAATTGTCTAATTCTCCCGTTAATGAATTTGTCTGTCATAATCTGTTTAAGTTTCTAAAAAGCTTTTTGCAGCTGTTTTAAGTTTTAAGCACAAAACCGAAGATTTTACCATATCTAATCCTATTGAATGAGTAGGTGGTAGAATATTGCTACTGTACCAACTTGTAGAGAGCCTGAAAAGCAAAAGTCTTTTATTTAATCATTTTTATGAGTATCTAAAATTATTTTATTTTAATTCTGCATTTGTTGATCTCAATTGAGGTCTGGATCAAATAAAATGTTAATGTTACTGCAAATTTTGCTGCTAATGGTAATTTATGTGGCACATATCTATGCATTAAAGCCCCAGAATTCCATTTTCCAGTGATCCATATCATATTCAACAGGTCAAATTGTATCTTTTGGCTCAGTAACTAAATCTTGTACAAATAAAATCCCAATAAATCTTTTGATCCAGTTTTAATTAATGAACCAAGGGTCAATATTGTAGTGTGTAGAGCCAATAGGACAGCTCAACTGCAGCTTAACCGCTTTGCCGCAGCGCACATTCCTCCAAGGTGCGGGCGAATTTCACGCATGCGCATATCGGACGGCCCCCGGAGGTCCAACGCACATGCCCACCGTGATGTCGACCGGTGGCCGTCCGACGCATGGAAGTGGTTAACAGTACCTAAAGGGCCTCGTACCTTCTTTTTCTATTTTTTTCGCGCCTCGAGCACCAAAAAAACAATAAAAATTAAAGGAATCAATTGTAAACTGCAGCTTGTCCTGTTGGAGTCTTAGGGTTCTGAAGGCAGAAGAGGAGTCTAACAGCTTCCCATCATACTTGTGGATGTTCTACCACAAAATACCTTTTAAATATCATCCTGCCGAAATACTGTATCTAGAATATCGGCTACCACAATATGGAAAGGTTTTGGGCCTCATTTACGGGGAATTGGCATACAGCAGCGCGCAAGTCTTCCTGCTGCGCTGCCATACGCCAATGTGAAAGGGCAGGAATGCACTGTATTTATGAAATATGGTGCATTCCTGCCCTTCCCCCTGCACTGGGACACAATTTGCTGCCTAGCGCCAATGTAGGCACCCTTGCACGAAGGGTTCCTTGATTGCCGGCAGAATTGTTTTTGTGCAGGAAGGGGCACCTTCCTGCACAAAACAATCCAGAGAGGCGTTTTCTTCTTTCTAGCAGCCCACATGGAAAGAAAATATTACGTCTCGCTGCGCCTGCTCTGGGGATGCGGAAGGTTTTGGCACTGTCCCAGGTTTACGTGATTAAGACAATCTGGGCAGTGTCAAAATCCATGGGTATTGCGTGGGAAAACCCACCGCAACGCCCATGGAATGCTTCCTTGACGCTGAGTAAGGCACGGTCGTGACTTGCATTGCTTTGTCTTACTCCATATCTATGAGGCCATGCACAGCCATGCAGGGTGACTTTGCGTCGCCTCATAGACATGATTGAGAGCCTTGCACCGGTGGAGCGTCAAATGAAGTGACGCCACGACGGAGCAAGCCTCTATTAAATAAGCCCTTAAGTATCTGTAGGTAACAACAGATTTACTGTTCTTAACTCCACATCTGTGCACCTTGATGAAATATATATTCCTGCATGCCATATCACAATATACCATGTACTGCTCAGAATAGCACACAGTTGATATTCTGGCGGGGCTCTATTCAGCCACTCAGTAGTGTGACACACATCCATGTCTGTGTTTGAGGTCACATATCCGCCCAGGAGATACGAGGAGAGTGTGTTCTGTATGTGTAACATGATTGTGAATGTGCTTCTTCCTAGGTAGCAGTACTTTGCCATTGTATTCTAGAGAGCACATCCTCAGTGGGACGCGGCAGCATGGAAGACATGTGTTGGTTGGTGTCGCCTAGGTGCACATGTGCGGGGATGTTGTCTGAGGCCCTATGGTCATACTGCAGATGGTATGCACCACAATAGTGGAAAGGATGCAAACTTGGATGTGAGCACATGGTGTGGAGAAACCTCCAAAAGGCTTGCGGCAAGGGAGTGGGCAGACAACTAAAATCCCCCCACCTGAAACATACCTCTAATCAGGCCCAGCAAGCAAATGTGACCCTTCTAAGAAGAGTTCCTTTTACCCTTCTTCCATCTATCATCAATTCATCCTTCCATCTATTCATCCATCCATCTGTAACGGCCCGACCAGTACAGCAATTCGTAGGATGGTCTACATGCAGTTGTAGACGCTGGGCATAAGGGCCAGTGATGTGTTTCGATCACAGCGCAGGTATTGAAAACTCAGCTGAGAAGGGAAAAGATGATCTTGTTGTCAGGTGTGACAGTGGAGTCGTTTTCTTTGGTGTTTGATGTAGGGCCAGTTGTGAGCTGGATGGTTAAAATGGTCCTGCATGCATGTGTGTGATTGGATGCATGTATGCCATATCAGGTCACTTAGGAGAGTTCTGGGGTGGCTCAGATGGTGTCAGTGAGGGAGACCACCTTTAGCAGGTGTGATTTATGTTCAGAGCAGCTTTATAGCAGACCCTCTCAGACAGTTGAGCCCTTGCACAAGGGCAATAAGGACTCACAGGGGTAATAAGTGAAGAGTGTCATACTGCGACACTGGCATATGGTGGAATTTAACTTTTTCAAGTGAGGTCTAACCTGCGCACAATGTTTCATATGACCTGTGTATGGCTATAACCATGTGCATGCTATTTATTTGTAGGTTTATATGACGCTAAGGGTAAAAAAAAGTCACAGGACGCTTTATAGATGTAACAGTTCAAATCAGAGGATACACAAAATACCATTACAAGACAGGGGGCTACAGGAAACCAAACTACATTGATAGGCTTTGAAAATACAATTGAAGGGGGGTTAGGAGCCTAGTTGTAGAAAATATATAGAGGAAAAGAGTTAAACAAGGATTGGTAAAGCCAATAGATCTGTGCTGGCTTCCCACCTTTTGGCTTTGTCAATGCTTGATTTATTGTGTCATGTTTTGTGCAACACCTTATTGTTGGGGAAACTGCTGGGCCTTTGTAAATTAAAAAAAAGCATTGGCTAAAAGCAAAAAATATGTTTTCTTCCTAAAAAGCACACATTCCTATAGTAGAGTAGTCTCATGTACCGAAGGGAACTACATTGCATGTGTGTGTGCTCCTTGTGAAAGGGCAGAAAGCTGCCACTCACAGAGAAGTTAACCAATGGCTGTAACGGTCTGGTCATTCCCCTTTGCTGCATGCAGTAGTGGGCGGGAGAACAATGCCAAGGACACAACAATAGATCCATGAATGAAAAAGGCTGGCTAAAAGCCCTCAAGGTACATCATACATTGACAGATACCCATTCAACAGTAACTTTGGCATGAGATGGGAGATCGGCGCACCCCACACCTTATCTTATAATATCACATAGCTTTGAATCTATTCAAGCACAATATATTAATCATTAAACAAAATGTTTTACTGTTAACTCCCCCGCGCCCGTGCGCTGCTCCATTTAGATCATCCATAGAAGTACATCATACATATGGTTTTAGTAAAATCAAAAGGCCTTGGCTAATGACAACACAGGTAAAAATGCACACATGTACAATCAAGAAAGAAGCGAAACATCCAACTCTCCCTTGGACGAGTCCCGGGTATAGGTTGGATGCAGGAGTGCCATCGGAACAGCAATGCTTCGTCTTTTGAAGTCTTCGTAGGAAGCATTGGTTCCGAAGAAGCGACACATCCAACTCTCCCTTGGACGAGTCCCGGGTATAGGTCGGATGCAGGAGTGCCATCGGAGCAGCAATGCAATTGGTTCCGACAGCAGGTGTGATGCACTCTCACACCCTGGGTGCACTCCCAGTGACAGCTTGCTTAAGTACTCTCTTTTTTATACATGTCAGGTACTCAATTATGAGGGTGTTTGAGCTCCAGGGTTGCTGCTCTCCACCTCAGAAGGCGGTTTTATAGATATCCCAGGTTTAGAATATTATAGATAAAACATGCCAGCTTCAGTAAACTCCTGGCCTCAGTCAGGACTCACTCTAGACTGGGATAGGTAGAGGTGAGTGTGTGTGTGTTGTTAAAAGAAAACTGAGGTCTTGTTTCTTACTATCAACTTTTCTCCTTGAGGAGATGGGGTAAGGGTACCACTTATCACAGCATCACCTTTGGCACCAACAAAGACTCCTGTTTACACTATAGGTTGTGCTACTCTTGGATGCTCCTAATGCCATACAGAACGATGCCCTCTTCCCTGACGGCCATTGCCGCTCATGGGTCCAAGCAGTACAAGAGTTACGCATTAGCCTGCAACAATGCAAACCTTCTCAAAATATACATCACTCCTTTAGAAAAAAAACGTAATCACTGTTATGGAACTTCATGTTGTGCTCCATTATATTGTGCCACATTAGGTTACCTAATTTTCATGAAGCGCTCTAGTACCTGCAGGGTTTCAAGCCACTGACTGGAGAAGGAAGAAAGCAGCAGTTTCCCAGGCAAGGTCAGCCTTGACAAAGTGTTGAGAAACCATCAGCATTGTGATCAGATAGAGAATGGAGATGAAATGTGGGGGCTAGAAGCAGGTGCCCTCCCTCCCTTTGTGTGGTAAATCACAGCTTGTCTTCAGCAGGGGGTTTGCTGAGCAAAAACTGCAACAAGAAAGGTCATTTCTGACTTTGCAGCTTAGGATCCCAAGGCCATTCATAGGTCTATGGTCAGTGTAGAGGGTTTGAATGTGAGTCTCACCTGGACAGGTAGCAGGTTCAGATCATGAGTAATGGAAGTAGTAGAATTGAATCTATCTAAGCCCGTCGCAAGCAGCTCTAGGGAGCCCCAGTGAGAAAGCGTCTCTGTAATCCACCCATAGGACCAGCCAGGAACATCAGAGCACAAATGTTACCTTTATACGTTACGCAATGGATGACCAGCTTAAGAATTATTCACTGTAAAAAAAACAAGCTGGCAACCTAAGCGGATCTGTAAGGAGCCAGTGAGAGGTTGGAGTCACACTTGGCCATTAGACTCAATTCCTGGCTGTGAGATGGTAGCCAGCTCACAAACAAATGGGTTGGTACCCCAAAATCCTTGCCACCTCCTACCCTAAACACCTAACAGATAGGGAAGATCCTTTTGTACTCCACAAGCCAGTTATTGGTATTGAAGGAAAGGGGTGGAATTAAAACTGTGCTCTGTTACATAAACAATACTTACACCAATACAGGCCGAGCCTGCAAGACTTTTTATTTGAAGGTGACTTATATGGGGGTGGGGGGTGGACTCAACAGTGATGAAAGCTGCTGCAATTTTGGAAGGGACCAGCGCACAGACACTGTCTGTGTCAGACACCATCCACACCATCCACAAATCATCACTATTGCCAAGAGGACTGACTCTACTTCAACCAGATCCAAAGACATTCTGATAGTCACCAGGAACAGGGTCATTCCACAAACAGAGATAAAATTGGTCAACAATATAGCAGAGACGTTTTAAGGCATGGGAAAAGTGAGCAATTGCCCAAGGTCCCCACATTCCAAAGTTCTTCCCTGGGAAGGTGAACTTTCATTGTAACTCTGATCTGTGTATTTCTGTAGTTCTATCTTTTAATGTATACTTCAATGTTTTGGCCAACATAGGGCTTGAATGAGCAAAAAATGGGTAATAAAATTCAAAGTTGTTTAAGAGATGGGCCCCAAAAATATTTCGTTCCCAGGGTCCCCAAAATTCTTAAGATGGAACTGCAACTTACGCCCGATTAAGATGTAAAACGGACCAGAGTTTGTCCGACATCGCTCTGGAAGTGGAACCAAACGACCTCCTGTCGTCAGTTCCAACCCAGCAATTAGGATGTGACCGAATCCTGTTAGATCGCAATCCTATACTTTGCTATGGGAGCATGCATTCTGAACGGAATGAATGCTCTCCTATCAAACAGCAGAGGTGCAACCTTGCACCCATGGGTGACCTGCTGGGCACCCCAAAGACAGTTTACCTATGCCTTTCTGTGTCAGAAAGTCTGGCACAGAAAGGCAGTGGGAAACTACCATCGTAATCCCTCCGCCAGAAAGAGCCGGCGGGGGGATTACTGCAGCCCTTTTGAATGACAAACGGGCTCTCCAAGTCTGTCTTCAGCCATTCAGAACTCCTGTATGTAATAATTTCTGACCGACTTTCCCTACTGTTGCACTCACTGGAGTGGGAATAGTAATTTTTACCCCTCCGCTATCCAACACTTTCCCTACTGTAGCACTCATTGGAGTGGGAATAGTAATGTTTACCCCTCTACTATCCAACACTTTCCCTACTGTTACACTCACTGGAGTGGGAATAGTATTTTTTACCCATCCACTATCCAACACATTCCTTGCTGTTTCACTCATTGGAGTGGAAATAGTAATTTTTATATCTCCGCTAGCCAACACTTTCCCTACTGTTGCACTAATTGGAGTGGAAATAGTAATTTTTACCCCTCCGCTATGCAACACTTTTCCTACTGTTACACTCACTGGAGTAGGAATAGTAATTTTTACTCCTCTGTTATCCAACACTTTCCTTACTGTTACACTCACTGGAGTGGGAATAGTAATTTTTACCCCTCCGCTATCCAACACTTTCCATACTGTTGCACTGACTGGAGTTGGAATAATAAATGTTATCCGTCTGCTTTTCCAACACTTTCCCTACTGTTGCACTCACTGGAGTGGGAATAGTAATTTTAACCCCTACGCTATCCAACACTTTCCCTACTGTTGCACTCACTGGAGTGGGAATAGTTATTTTTACCACTCCGCTATCCAACACTTTCCCTACTGTTGCACTCATTGGAGTGGGAATATTAAATTTTATCCCTCCACTATCCCTACTGTTACATTCACTGGAGTCAGAATAGTAATTTTTACCCCTCCGCTATCCAACACTTTCCCTACTGTTACACTGACTGTAGTGGGAAATGTAAGTTTAAATATTTTTAAATAGTTTAATGTTTTAATGTATATTAGAATGTTTTTTTTAATAATATTTTATGTTATTGGTGTATATATATATAGAAAAAAGCAAAAAAAGAAAGACTATGTATCCTGACAGACGTGTATTTTTTATATGTTTATTGGTGATGTTCTATCACGTGGTTGAAGCATTTTAAAAAATTGCGTTTTCACTCTCTGTTTGTGTGATCAAGGGCAAGTGGTGCCTGAAATGCGTAATCAAGAGGAAACAGCAATAAAAAATGTAATTGCCTGCAGTTTGGTGGTTCGTGGTTCCTTTGTGGCTGATGAGAGCGCTGACAATAAATTTAAAATCATAAAATATATTAAAATTAATAGTTTATTAATTGTTTTAAAGTAAATATATATCTATATTAATTATTAAAAATGTGTGATAAACTTTTTTTTAATTAAGTTTATTTATTATATTTGTTAACATGTATATGAAATCCGATTTATTTTGTTAAAATTAATTTTGTAAAATATTTATTTCATTATATATATATATATATATATATATATATATATATATATATATATATATATATATATATATATATATCGATCTTTTGTACAATAATATTTTTTACAGCGATATGTTTTTTAGATATTTTTGTACTTGTTCAAGCATAGGGAGTCAAGTCAAGTCAAGTCAAAAAATTTGTATAGCGCACTACATACCCAGAGGGTTTCAAGGCGCTTAGGAAGGGGAGGAAGATTATTTGTCAAATATCCATGTTTTGAGCTGCTTTCTGAACGCTAGGTGGTTCTGGGTGAGGCGAAGGTAAGCGGGGAGTGAGTTCCACGTCTTAGCAGCCAGGTAAGAAAAGGATCTGCCTCCCATGGTGGTCTTGTTGATGCGAGGAACAGTGGCGAGGGCTTGGCTGGAAGAACGTAGTTGGCGGGAGGGGGTGTAGAAGGATAGTCGAGAGTTGAGGCAATCTGGTCCGATGTCGTAGAGTGATTTGTGTGCGTGGGTAAGCAGTCGGAAAGTGATCCTTTTATTGACGGGTAGCCAGTGGAGGTCTTTAAGGTGACCAGAAATGTGTTCGTTGCGTGGGATATCTAATATGAGCCGGGCTGAGGCGTTTTGGATTCGTTGGAGTTTCTTCTGGAGTTTAGCGGTGGTACCTGCGTAGAGGGTGTTTCCGTAATCCAGTCGGCTCGTGACCAGAGCGTGGGTGACTGTTTTCCTTGTTTCGGAGGGGATCCAGCGAAATGTTTTTCTGAGCATGCGAAGAATGTTGAAGCAGGAAGAGGATACGGCGCTGACTTGTCTGTTCATTGAGAGTGAAGAATCCAGGATGACGCCAAGGTTCCGTGCGTGGTCTGTCGGGATGGGTGCTTTTCCGAGGGCTTCCGGCCACCAGGAGTCGTCCCAAGCAGAGGGGGATGTTCCTAAGATGAGGACTTCTGTTTTATCTGAGTTCAATTTCAGACGGCTGTCTTTCATCCATTCGGCTACTTCTTTCATTCCTTCGTGTAGGTTAGTTTTGGCGGTGCTGGGGTCATTGGTGAGAGAAAGGATCAGTTGAGTGTCGTCCGCGTAAGAGATGATGTTGAGGTTGTGTTGGCGTGTGATGGCCGCGAGGGGGCTCATGTATACGTTGAAAAGGGTGGGGCTGAGTGAGGATCCTTGAGGTACTCCGCAGATGAGTTCAGAGGCTTCGGACTTGAATGGAGGAAGGCGGACTCTCTGGGTTCTTCCGGTGAGGAACGAGGTGATCCATTCTAGTGCTTTTCCTTGGATTCCGATGTTATTGAGGCGTTGTAGAAGGGTGCTGTGGCAGACTGTATCGAATGCTGCAGAGAGGTCGAGGAGGATGAGGGCGACTGTGTCTCCATTGTCCAGTAGAGTTCGAATGTCGTCTGTTGCTGCGATGAGGGCGGTCTCGGTGCTGTGTTTTGCTCGGAAGCCAGATTGTGAGGGGTCGAGGGATTTGTTGGCTTCGAGGAAGGCGGCGAGCTGGTTGTTGACGGCTTTCTCGATGACTTTGGCCGGGAATGGGAGAAGCGAGATGGGGCGGTAATTTTTGAGTTCGGTGGGGTCGGCTGTTGGTTTTTTCAGAAGGGCGGTGAGTTCAGCGTGTTTCCAGTCTTCTGGGAAGGTAGCGGAGTTGAAGGAACAGTTGATGACGTCTCTGAGGTGCGGTGCTATGACGGAGTCTGCTTTGTTGAAGATGTGGTGAGGGCATGGGTCTGTGGGGGATCCTGAGTGGATGGAGTTCATCAGGCGGATGGTGTCCTCAGTGGAGATTGGGTTCCAGTCGTTAAGGGTGTTCACGGGGGGAAGATGGTCAGCAGATGGTAGGGTGGGTTGGTATCCGGGCTGGTTGTTAAAGCTGTTGTGGATGTCTGCAATCTTGTTGTGGAAGAATGAGGCTAGGGAGTCGCAGAGGGTTTGAGAGGGGGTGATGTCGTTGGAGTTGGCTGAGGGATTGGAAAATTCCTTGACGATGTTGAAAAGTTCCTTGCTGTTGTGGGCGTTGTTGTCAAGTCGATCCTTGAATGCTGTTTTCTTGGCTTTTCGGATCAGTTGGTGGTGAGTGCGGGTGGCGCTTTTGAAGGCGTCCTTGGTGCTGGTGGTTGGGTCTTTTTTCCAGGCCTTTTCAAGGGAGCGGCAGAGTTTCTTGGACTTCTTGAGATCAACGTTGAACCATGAGGCTTTCTTGCTGCCAGGTTTGTTTTGACGTTTTTTCAGTGGGGCTAATGAGTCGGCGGTGTTGGATAACCATAGGGTGAGGTTGGCGGCGGCTTCGTTGGCGTCAGAAGAGAGGGCTGGGGAGTTTCGAAGGAGCGATGCGGAGATTTGGTCCGTGGTGATTTTGTTCCAGTTTCTTTGCAGGGTAGGTTGGGAGTGGTTGATGGGTTTCGGCTTGTTGTAGGTGAAGTGAACGCAGCTGTGGTCGGTCCATAGGAGATCCGTAGTGTGACTGAAGGAGACGTGATTGCTGGAGGTGAAGATGGGGTCGAGTGTGTGACCTGCGATGTGGGTGGGGGAAGTGACTAGTTGTTTAAGTCCGAGGTTGGCGAGGTTGTCCACGAGGGTGGCGGTGTTGTGGTCGTGTATCTTTTCAAGGTGAAAGTTGAGGTCTCCTATAAGAATGTATTCTTTGGAGGGGAGCGCGTGTGGAGAGATGAAGTCCGTGATGTCTTCACTGAATTTTGCGTGAGGTCCTGGTGGTCTGTAGAGGAGAGTGCCTCTGAGTGTTGTTTTGGGGTCGATGTGGATCTGGAAGTGAAGGTGTTCCGAGTTGGCGAGGTTGGCGTCAGAGCTAGTAGAGATGCGGATAGATTTCTTATGGACGATAGCGATTCCTCCTCCTGTGTGGCTGGTACGGTCTTTGCGGGTGATCTTATAGTCTTCAGGGATGGCAATGGTGATGTCTGGAGCGGAGGAAGCGTTCATCCATGTTTCGGTTAGGAAGGCGACGTCTGGAGAGAAGGTGTCTAGTAGGTTCCATAGGTCAATGGCGTGCCTGTGCACCGATCGGGTGTTGAGAAGGATGCATTGTATGTGGTTGGGGTCGGGAATCTGTGGTGTGATCGTAGCGGAGATGTTGTCAGTGCCGATGAATTTGCAGGAGTAGCAGGAGAAAGGTCCATGGGTGTGTCCAGGAGCGGCTTGGACGCAGGTGGGGGAGCGGCCGGGGTTGAGGGCTAGGAGGGTGGCGGCATCATAGGTAATGCGGGGGGGCTGGGAGGCGCGAGGGGCAGGGGGTCTGGCGCTGGGCGCGGTCCAGGCGCGGACGGGCGTAGACGGGCTTACCTTTGGCGCACCTTCGGCGCGGGTTGGGCGCGGTCGCTGCGCGTGAACGCTGCACGCGGGAACTACTGTCATATGTGGATAGTGGAGGGGGAGGGGCGAGGGCGTCACAGCTGGGAGGCGGGGCGGGCACACGAGGACAACAACAAACAAAATGGAGGCGGAGGGGGGGGCACAGCGTAGCGCTACAGTCAAACGCGCTAACAGGACAAAGCAGTGTGGAAACAAATAATAAAGCGCTAGCGAAGCAAAGCGCCAATAAGCAACACAGCAGATGAAGAGTCTACAATTAAAGCAGTTCAGGCAAGGCAGCGCTATTAATACAGCAGGCGGAATGTAACAAATCAGTTCAAACGAGGCAGCGCTAACAAATAATTAATGCAGCAGGCGAAACCAAATGAGAGACGCTTTTTAAATCAAGGTTCTGGCAATGCAGCGCGATAAAACCAGATGCCTGCAAGAGACACTGGGAGCGACCACTCAGCTTGTAGGCGAGGAGCGAGTCAATATTTTTGTATTCTATATTTTTACATCGCTAATATTTTTTAGGTCGATGTTGTGTCAGTGAACCACTTCTGAGACTGGAGTCATGGCCACATCACCCCTGAGCTTGTTTCCCTTCAGAGGTTCCACATGAACATGCGAACGCAGTCCAAGTCCTTGTGATCATCTGCCACCAACAAGGGCGCCTGCTCCTCATCTGCAAATTCAAGCAGCTGTCACTGATGATGCCTTCTCCGTCCTTGCCCCTCATCTCTAGAACACCTACCAGCCTCCAAAGGCATCAAAAGTCATCTGGCTTTAGCCTCATCCCTTCCTGTCTTTCCTTGTTCTACCACTTCCTCGCCCAACTGGTCACCATCAAGAAACCACCCTAGTGATGTAAGATGCTTATAGAAATTTACTAAATCTTGAAATATATTGGTTTATGGACGTGTGCACTGTGAATGTAAACTAGCAGATCTTACCTTTCCCTGTACCACGCTAAGACTGCTGCAGTAATCAGGGTTATGATGAGAGAGTAACGCCATCTCTTGCTCGACTTTTCATTCAGGGAATAGTGTTGAGTCCCTGGCTGGTAGAAAAACTATGAAATATTTGGCATTATTCTTGTACACGAGTCAGTTACTTCTATAGTGCGCACTGCAAACACAGACACTTAAAGATGTTCTTATGAATGTATAACTTTAGTGTTAGCCTTCTAATCTATTTCTTACTAAGATTACTCGTGGAATGCTGTAACAGGAAGACTAGGAAATGAGTGGCAAAGGTATTCGCTAGGTTTCCTATATTCTGTTTTATTCTGCAGTATTTGCATAGCGCATGGCTACCCATGGGCCTCCCTGCGCTTTCACCGCCACTGAAGAACAGTTCTGGGGTGTATAGACTATAGGATAGTCTTAGAAGATTATCGAAACAGTTACTGTAGAAAAGAAGTACAACCGACTGTGACTGCAATACTTCTCAACACCTGACAACAATCACTACGAAATCCATGGGTGCACTTGCATACGCCATAATGTCCTATAGGAAATTAGCATAAACATAAATTTAAGATGCTTTCTCCCATTCACAGGACCCCAATAGCTTCAAAACCTGGTTCCCGCCTACGGCTTTGCTAGGAACCCACTATTGTCCAATCTCCCTCTTACTCAACAGCACCTTCAAACTACAGGAATGCAGAAGTGATCAATGGTAGTCCAGGTCCTGAAATTCAGGGATTCCAGGGATCCCACCAAAATTATATTAGGTTAAAGAGCTGCATCGAGCTAAAACAGCGATCAATACTGGACTGCAGATGTGGGTTAGGAAAATCGACCAGCCCCGCAATCACATGCACTCCTGCTACCCCAAAATGTAATTTACTTTTGGAACTATTGCCCTATTCAAAAATCCTAAACAAATAGGCAAAACATTAATATCCAAAGGCTTTCTTATGAAGCACTCCTTTGACATAGGGTTTCAGAGAGTAGTAATATGAGACTACCCAGAAGGTCTGTGTCGGATGGGAACATATGCAAAGTGTAAGGATTGAGGAGTTAAGTCCTGTTGATTTGAGAGACAAGTAAGCAGAGTTCTTTGATTTGCTAAGATGAGGAAGTCTGTTCACTATTGTGTGTTTGAAAGTTCAGTTCAGGTGAAATGTTGCTCTTAGGTAATATCTAGGGTTTTAGGCAAGGATTTCCTGCATTTCATTTATGACAGATGAGATTTTCAGTATCGCCGCCTATTAGACCTCGTAGACAGATGAGTCTTGAATCCAAAGAGCTGTTTTCACCCAGAAGTGAAGCTGAAACATTGCCTCTGAACTCAGGGGCATATTCATCAAGCAGTTACTTCAAACTTGCGCCACGCAATGGGGTGCAAGGGCGTTGCAAGTACTAAGTAAGATTTAGCAAGATACACATGGCCACCTCGCACGGCCCTGTGTGACTTGATAAATCTAGAGAAATGCAACACAGCATAAATCGCTGTGTTGCACTACTCTGCCCCGGGGGCGTTTCATGGGTGGAGTGTGGGTGTTCCCATGCATCCACCCATGGATTTTGGAGCATTCCCAGATTTAACACTACTGGTAGACTTGGGAATGAGTGAAAATGCTACGCCTTCCCAGGTAAGGCATAGCAATTAGAAATATCTTTATCTCTCCTCATTTTTAGGTCTCAGCTCGCATGTGCTGTCTCGAAAAGAGACGTGTTGTATATACTATGTGTGATTCAGCCCACCTATAGGCTTCCGATTTGCTGGCTCCATCGCCGCTCCATTATTCATTATCCCCATCTGTCCATGGCATGCCTCGTCCTGTGTTTAGCCCTCCCCAAGAGCATTACTGCTAAACATACCCAGCGCCCATTTTAGGGTATTTGTTCGAGACTACTTTTTTATTTGTTTTTAGGACGCTTATTATGAGCGCTCCTGTTTTTACTTGCACCATTCTCAGTGGCAACGGTTTTTCCCTAATAATATACCAACCTACAATATATTTCAACAACACGTATGATTTTGGGCCAAATATATATATATATATATATATATATTCACTGAAAAAACCATAGGTTATAGACCATATATAGTTAGGAATTCGCATTTACAAAACCGTATTTTACTCACACAAAACCATTGAAATTCCATATATAGTTAGTTGCACTAACTATATATCGCGCACCCGCAATCCACTGCTGATGATGTCACATATTACATCATTCATGACATGGTCAGTGACATCACTGATGACATCACTGATGACATCTCAAATGACATCACTGATGACATCACTGATGACATCTCATTTGACATTACTGATCACATCACTGATGATATCATTCATGTGATAATACGATGAACCTCTTCAGACTCTAATAAAACCTTAGATACAATCAGTGTAAACAGACACTCACAGACTGTCACTCATCCATGGAGTTACTCACACACCTAGTCAGTCATGCAAAGAATCAATCACACCTCCATTTCCTCAACTATACAGTTATACAAACTTTACTTATTCAAACATATACTAACACATATTTACTCTCTTATACAATCCTTGATACAAGTTCACAATGATCCATACAGCCACTCACACATTCACTGGCTCTTATGCACAGTTATTTATATATGTCAACTCTCACATGCACTGTGTTTTACATATGTACTTACTTTGACATGTAGCACTGACATATCCATTCACTCACCAATACACTCATGCACACAGTCAACCGCCCATACAGCTGTTTCCACATGCACTTTTGAAACCATACATCTAGTGAATCAACTGCTCACACATCTATGCACAGAGTCATACACCTCCCAGCCACCCACACACACACTCAGTCTCCCATACAAATACTTGGGCAACCAATCAATAACCCATATAGTTACTCATATAGCTACTTATCAACACATGCAACAGTTTACAGAACAACAGACATAATGATGCACAAATTAAGACAGTTTAGTCACTAACCCATGCACTCAGTGAGACACATTTAATCACTCACTCATACAGTCAGTCATGCACCTACTAAATCCTTCATCCAGACACTTATACATCCACTCATTCTTCAATATGTAAGACATATTTTAACTTTACAGAAACATACAGTCACTGGATGTTGTCATCAGTGATGTCATCAGTGATGTCATTTGAGATGTCATCAGTGATGTCATCAGTGATGTCATCAGTGATGTCATGAATGATGTAATATGTGACATCATCAGCAGTGGATTGCGGGTGCGCGATATATAGTTAGTGCAACTAACTATATATGGAATTTCAATGGTTTTGTGTGAGTAAAATACGGTTTTGTAAATGCGAATTCCTAACTATATATGGTCTATAACCTATGGTTTTTTCAGTGAATTTTCAAGGTTTTGTAAATGCTAATTCCTAACTATATATGGTCTATAACCTATGGTTTTTTCAGTGAATTTTCAAGGTTTTGTAAATGCTAATTCCTAACTATATATGGTCTATAGCCTATGGTTTTTTAAGTGAATATATATATATACATACATATATAAACATATATCATCTGTATATCTATATAAATACAAACATAAATGCATGCATACATATACTTATATGCATACAGATGCATGTTATTTACATGAAAGTTGAAAAAACACTAATAAAAGCAAAGCTAAAAAGCCACCTCATTACAAACAGAATGGCTTTAACGTAAACGAGGGCGAGATCTATTGCATTTTCAATGCTTGTTTACTTTGGTTCCATCAAGAAGGCATTCAGATGTGTCACACATTTGCCATAAATTCTGAATGTTAGCACTCTAGTTGCACATTAGATCACTGTAGTAAAGCTACTGCTCACCAGGGACGTCTGCTGCTGGTATTCAAAGTGCATGTTTCAGTCTGCATGTCAGAATTTTTTTAATGAAATAGAAGAGGATTTGAGAAGTCACTCAAAATGATCCCTAATTTTTCTTTCTGAAGCACTAATCATACTTTCTATGGCAAAATTAACCCCCTCATGTTGTTCCTTTTTAAATTGAGTGTTTTCAGACTTACCACTTCATTCCAATCAAGATGGCTTCTGGTGTGCCATACTTTTGTCATAAGTAAGACTGTTAGCGCTCTAGTTGTTCTTTAGAACACTCTGGGACATTCTGTAATTGGGCTATACTTGGGGTACATCTGGGTGATATTTGGGCTACATTTAGGCTCTTTTGTCTCTGGTGGCCATCTTGGGAGACTGTATGTCAGAATTTTTTAATGAAATTGAAAAGGGTTTGAGAAGTCACTCAAAATGTGCCCTAATTTTTCTTTCTGCAGCACTAATCATAATTCATATGGCAAAATATACCCCCTCATTTTGTTCCTTTTTAAATTAAATGTTTTAAGAGTTACCACTTTATTCCAATCAAGATGGCTTCAGGTGTGCCATACCTTTGTAATAAGTAGGACTGTTAGCGCTCTAGTTGTTCTTTAGAACACTCTGGGACATTCTGTCATTGGGCTATACTTGGGCTACATCTGGGTGATATTTGGGCTACATTTGGGCTCTTTTTTCTCTGGTGGCCATTGTGGGAGACTTCATGTCAGAATGTTTTAATGAAATAGAAAAGGATTTGAGAAGTCACTCAAAATGTGCCCTAATTTTTCATTCTGCAGCACTAATCATACTTTCTATGGTAAAATATACTCCCTCATGTTGTTTCTTTTTAAATTAAATGTTTTAAGAGTTACCACTTTATTCCAATCAAGATGGCTTCAGGTGTGCCATACTTTTGTAATAAGTAGGACTGTTAGCGCTATAGTTGTTCTTTAGAACACTCTAGGAGGCTGCAGTAGAACACAAAGGAATCAACTGACAGTCTCTGTCCTTGTTGGATGTACATGTTTTACTGAGAATGTCAGACTTCATTTTCACATGACTGAGAAAGATAATGTGAATTTACAGAACATATGCTTTCAGTTTAGCTTATAGATCCCCTTCCAAACCACTGTGGGAAAATCATGAGATATTAGTTTTCTTTCAAACAATATTCATGATATCACAGCAGAAGGTTTTTTCACATGGTAAAATCACCTTAGAACCCACCACAATTCCTAAAACGAGTATGGTACCATCAACAAATGATTTATAATGTAACTAAAGTCCTAAAACCCTCTATTAACTACAATGCTTTTTAATGAGGTGCTATCATGTATATTGGTCCCAAGATGGCTGCCAACACTTCTTGGATGAAGTGCTGACAGCCAATCAGATCAGATGTGTGGTTAGGCTCCGCCCAGATATATATCTTTTTTTGAACCTAAATTACTCAAAATCCACTGGAGCACATATATTGAGACCTAGCAAAGGCACATTGGGCTAACAGTCCCTACAATTTTGCCAAGTTTCGTGCAAATCTATTCAGCCGTTCGAGCTAAAAGTGAGGCCAACTGCCCTATGGAAATTAACATGGGAAAAACGCGTTTTGGGACCCCCCTTTTTTCTCGGCCCCCCCTTGATGAAACCCCCCCAAATTGTCAGGGGCTGCTCAGAAACAAAATGTTCCATTTTCCTGAAAATTTCAGCTAATTCCGTCCACAAACGCCAAAGTTATTAGACATAGAATTTTCAAAAATCCCATAGAGAAAAAATCCTAACTATATATACCTACTGGCGACCGCCAGTAGGTAATATATATATATATATATATATATATATATATATATATATATATATATATATATATATATATATATATACAGATCTGCTTCTATTCAGCTTATCTCCACAGTGTTGCTAACAACCCTCCCTGTTGTCCGTGCTTGCTTACAGGGTAGGGGCCTTCCATCGGCCATCGTTTATCACTATGCGGGAAACATAACAGTTGAATAGCATCCCTGGAGTCTTGCACTTTCCTTTTTAATTTGACCAACTAACTCCATGGTCACAAGTTTAAAGCATAAGCGTTTGTCTTTGTGCGCATTTCTTTATCATAAAATCAAAATTAAAAAGAAATCATAATGCTCAGTTATTCTACATTAAAATAAAACTCCTTTAAACATTGGGTTTTGTTCTCACATTTAGACCTGTCTTGGAGTAAGTTTGGCATGTTAAACCTGGCTCATACACTGACACAAGCAAAAAAAGTAAATGATACAGTGTAAACGAATAAACTGACCAATAAAAACTTTGTTTACAGCTACCAATTAGTGACACTTTTCTTCTGCAATCAAGAGCTGCCTTAAGTCTGCGCTCCAGGAAGTAGTTTACAGCAGATGTTTCTGTATTGAAGGTGTCTTGTGACTTCAGTGCGATTCTGAGAATTCACTTTTACTCTATAGAGCTAATGACCTGATGATGACCAGAAAGCAGCCAATAGCTGCAAGAATGTAGGCTAGGGACACCAAACCACTGTCGGGTTATGGAGATTAAAAACAACGTCAAGATGAGAGGCTCACACGTGCACACCATAAAGAAATGAGATTCCATCACTTCACCTGGGACCTCCGTCCAGATTATCACTAAAGGTGGGTGCAGCATGCATTCCTGAACTTCAGTGCCATGCACTGACTTCAACCTGGCAACTTCAGAAACTTTAGATGATAGTGTTAAGAGAAACATAATTTTCAGCAGACTTTCTCGAGACTTGAATATTCTTGGAAGAAATGAGCAGATTCTGTTAAAATGAAAACTGCTCTCGAGGATACGTAGAAGTAGCGTACTTGAGAATTAGGCTTAGTGCCGCCAATTCGCACAGTTTTCTTTCTGACAGATCAAATCTCAGTACTGGGTATTTTTATGCAATTTCTCCACATAATCCCACTTGCTGTAACCAGAGAGCTTGGTAATGCCTGCTGCTGTGTGTGGTCTCTGATTGGTAAAATAATGCACCTGAATTAAGCTGCACAGTGCTGCAGACGAATGGGCACTATGCGCTGCCCTCAGTATTGTTCTCCTCCTTGCAGGACTCCTGGTGACTTCCATTCTAGGCTTGCACATTTAGTTCACCATCCCTGGAATAAAAACACACTCAGTGGCACATCACATAAGCATGTGAAAATGCACACTAAACACACATGCACAGCAGCCTGATGACATCCAATCACGCACCAGCACTGCTATACCACACAACCACGTGTGTGTATATAAACACACACAAACATGTACACATAACACGCCGCCACAGTCACCCCTCAAAAGTAATAACATGCACATTTGAATACATACACACAAGACACAACTGCAACCTCAGATACATACAGCTAAAAAACATTCACATTGACAACACCAAAAGCTCAGCCATTGCTGAGACTTATTGGCTTTGCCAATGCTTGTTCATATTTCTATGCCTTCTGCAGCACACATCGAAAGAGGAAAATGCCTCTGAGGATTGTTTTTGTGCAACAATCCAGCTTATAATGCAGGCCCTCTTGCACCGTGGTGTAAGGGTGCCTCCGTTGGCGCTAGGCAGCACATCGTGCGTCAGCACAAGGAAAAGACAGGAATGCGCCATATAATGTTAAATACGATACATTCCTGCCCGTTCCCTATCACGCAGCGCAGCAAGGGGGCTTTATGCCCAATTTGTTTTTATAAATGTGCCCCTAAATGTGCAGGAACGTTTGATCCATTTTGCCAAACACAAGAGAATTGTTTCATTAAAAAAAAAGTTGCAAGAATTGATTTAGTACTTGAAAGAAATTAGTGCCTGGAGAAAACAACTAGAACTTATAAAAAAAGAATTGGTTCTTGAAAAACGTAATATATTTGTTACAAAAACAAAAAAAATTCCTGGAAAGAATAGTGATTTGGGATTTTTTTTTTTTTAAATGCCTGAGTTTTGTTTTATGATGAATCAGAATTTTTGACAGGATTGCAATTCGCCATTCTTGAAGAGAAGATCCACTAATTTGCTTCCCGATGTTAGGCTGTGTTGCACTGGAAAGGAAGCAGATTTTTGTTATAACGTGAGTAAATGTGCTTCCTTAGCATAAAAATTCATTCCCTGGCTCCTCGCTCTAATATTTCGCAGCCGAGGATAAGCCTGCTGAGACGGACAGGCCCTTCTAACGCTGAAATGAGATGTTTACATTCCCAGCCGTGTTGTAACTGATCTCTCGCTCCGATCCCCCAAGATGTGTATTCACCACTTCCTGTTGAGCGGGATGAATGTGGCGGAGGAAACCGGAGCCTCCCTGGGATGCACGCGAGGCCTAAGCCCTGACTGCCCGGCTGGCGGAGGCTGCCAAGGCCCGCTCAGGTGCACACACCTCCCTCATTCTTCGGTTTGTTTTCTTGGCTTTGTTTTTTTTTGTCTGGCGCAAACATTGCCCCATTTCTGATTGCATCTCCAGAGGCACCTGCTCGCAGCATACCTGAAGGCGGGGCCCCGGACGGGCCCCAGAGGGATCGATGGGAAACTAGAGAGTTCCCTCCCGGTCCCCAGGCCATCCCTGTCCTCGGTATCTCCCGGGACGGGCCCCGTTTCAGAGCGGGGCTCCCCGGTCCGCTGTTCCTGATCACCTCTAGGCTGACATTCCTGTTGCTTCCAGGAGCAGAAAATGCAGTGGCTGACTTGAAAGGAGGCATTACTTCCACCTACTTGAGCTTCTCAGGGCGGCCTGCACTGCTGGAATTCAAGATGGCCGCCGAATGGCACAAGTTGGGTACAGTCGTGGCCTGTGGTTTCTTCAGAAGTCCAAGACAGAAATGTGCTTTTAGTTAGCTGATAAAGCTGGCTACCTCGCAACTACTGTTACCAGAGGCACCCAATAATCCCACTACAAAACCTTTTTTCTCTGTGCAGTAGTTCACATCTTCAGGTTAGCCAGCTGTGCAGTGGGCAGGGCACAAGTCCTTAAAAAAGAAGTGGAGGGACGCTGTCACTGGAAGTGACGTAACGACAGGAAGTGACGTCACGAAAGGTGACGAGGTCCTCCTCCCAGAGAACCCAAAGAGTGAAGGCCAGCTGTTTGGCAGGGGGGACGGCGTCCCCCCGGTAAAATAAGTGGGGGGACGCCGTCCACCTGCGTGGTACCCTGACTTGAGCCCTGGCAGTGGGGTTTTCTTCTGGCACATGCCTGCACAGGTAGCAGACCAGGGTGGCTACATGGAGTACTACTCACATTTAATTTATCGCTAAATGAAATGTAACTCATACCTAAATTAAATTTACTCAAATGTATGTTGTCAATGGAATGCAAACGGTAGTCCTTATCAACCACAAAATTTCCTCAGAAAACTTCTCAGAACTAAATAGTTTGATAAAAATAAATCAATTTGTGACAGAAGTATATTTTGGACGCTAAAAGTGCATGCTTTTAAAAGCAAGCAATATGTGATAGTTAAAACTGACTAATAAAACCAAATATTTTCATCGCAAGTTATTTTCTTTGCAATGAGATGTATTTGTGTAACAAAATGGGTTTTTGATGTTATTGTGTTGACTTCGAGAGTAGCCTTTTTATATAGCACTTTCCTAACCCTTTCTTCACGAGGCTGCAAAGTGCTTTGAATTGGATGATAAGGTAGCTACTCAGCTTGTTGCCCATTGTTGCAAGAGGCTTTGATTGCGGTGTCAACTATGAGTGTTGTGCTTTGGTGTCATATATTAGACCCCAAGATGTTCTCTGGACTTGATAAACGGGCAAATAAACTTAAAATCTCTGGATCTAGACCTTCATGTAATGCGGAAAAATTACTGCTTGAGCCCCCAAACTTCAAAAGGGAAAGATCGATGGCTCTATCCTTCTCAGGCAATGCGGTCAGAATCTGGAGCTCGCTTCCTCCACTACTCTGTACCATCACCTCTACCCGGACTTTTAAAGCTGACCTCAAATCTCTTCTTTTCCAGAGACACTTCCAGAATTGATGCATCCCGTTTCATGCCCCTCAAGGAAGTTCTTGCAATGTTGTAAATATGTAATCTATGCCTGTACGATCTAAATCCTATTGTGTTTTTGATTTTTGCGTGATTGCCATCTATTATTTTATTTTAATTTTTCATCTATCTCTTTTGTATTTGTAACGTGTGGGTATGTACATTTCCTCATGTAACGGTCTTGGTTCTATTGTGAAGCTCTCTGACGCCGTTGGGTAAAGTCCGCGCAATATAAAATTGCATTAAAGAAATAAAAATGTAGCATCGTGCTACGCAATGGATTGTGAGAGATATTTTTGCACACTGAGCACACAAACTACGGCCCTCATTTATGGGATTTTGGTGTAGGGCAGTGCAGTAAGTTACCGACGTGCTGTGCTGCCATATGTCAAAGTGAAGGGGCAGGAATGCACCGTATCTATCCAATATAGTACATTCCTGTCCTTTTCCCTTGCGCTGGTGCCGTTTGGGCAGCCTAGCGCCAACGCAGGCAGCCTTGCACCATGGGGCGAGGGTGCCTGTGTTGCAGGCAGGATTGTTTTTGTGCAGGAAAAGGAACCATCCTGCACCAGAAAATCCGAAAAAAATAGTTTTTCTCTTTCTATGGGTGCTGCAAAATGCATCACACACAGAAAGAGGAAACAGGAGGAGAAATAAAGACATTTGTTCTTGGTACGCCTGCCTTGGGAGGTGTAAGATTTTGGTGCGTTCCCAGTTTTACAAGTCCTTGTAAATCTGGGAATGCATCAAACCCACTGTGAGTTGCGTGGGAACCCCCACCGCAATGCCCATGGAACACCTCCCTTGCACAGTGTAAGGTGACGCAGCAACTTGTGCTGCGTTTCCTTACTCAAGAGTTATGAGGCCATTCAAAACCATGCAAAGTGGCTTTTGTGTGGTTTCATAGATCTACTTCAGAGCCTTGCATCAGGCATGTGCCACTTTGTGTGGTGCAAACGTGCCGCAAGGTTCTCATAAATATGCCCCCACATGACTTAAGGAAAAGTAATCTGGTTAAGTCCCAGCCATATACAAGTAGTCATTTGTGAGGCCACAAGTCACCCCATTTGAGTTGTGGTGAATTAGCTGATTTTCACATTTTTTAATTTGTTTTGCAATGTACCAAAGAGAAAAAGAACAATTCACTACGTTCATTCATATTTTTACACAAATTACATATCACACCTCCTTAACTGATTGATAGCTCGGATATGGTTTTGCTCTCCTTTGAAAGATAAGTTGAGTTTGGTGGATTCATCTCAGTGCAGCGGGTCTTTCATAAATTCAGACTTAGGAGGCTTTCCTTGGTAGCTGGGAGATGTTCCTCATGTGTAGGCCAGTTTCCACCAGAAACGTTGTGTGGCCACTTGCCAACATCCCTCAGACAAGGAATACAAAAGCTAATAACTGCTACAGAAAACGTAATTATTTTTTGAGATGAATAAATGCTTGTGAGGGGAATTTCAGCGCTTGTCCAAACAAACTGGAGGGGCCGCGCACGCGCTGGCTGAGGGGAGTGAGCAGCTTGTTTGCGTTTAGGCGGGAGGCAGACGCACGCGCTCCTCTCAGGGGAATGTGCTGCTTCGTAGGCCTGTCAGTTATCCAGGGGGAGATGTCTTGATGGATGTCTGATCCAAGGCCCCAGGTTCAATGTCGTCGTCAGTGTCCAAATGGAAGCGGCTGGTAGGGGTAGAGGATGACATTCAAGCGGAGTCTGTTGATTAGCAAATGCGCGGCTTCCTAGGCCCTTATGACGTTGTTGCTGAGTGCAGTTATGACTGATCTCCTTATTCAAAAATGTCTGAGCTCTGCAGACACGGTGATCTGCTTACCAGCCTCCGCTTCTCCCTATTTGTTTTGGCTAAACCTTTGCAGACCGGCGCTGCTGTAACCAGTCCCGTAGCTGCAGATTAGACTACTGAACCTGGAGAAGTCGTGGGATTGACGTGATTGCATAAAACCTTCATCGTAGTTGATTAAATAGATCTGCACCACATGTAGTGGTTATAACAATGTCACATAGTTGTAAATGAGATATTTTGGAGAAAACATATCTGCTGCTGCATTGATTATCAAGTCTGATGAAACAATCAAATGGTTTCCATTAGGAACCCAACCATTGTGAGGGAACGGAACGCACGCTTACCTATAGGTTTCAAGTATCAATGACAGGTGACTCTCGGGTCACTTAGTGGTTGCAATCACGTCCCGCTACCTTACTGTTGGCCTACTTGGTCATACTACTTCCATACAGAATCTCTTACAACTTTTGCTGCCAAACATCTCAAGATTTCTAAGTGGTCCTGTAAAAATTCACAATAAATGCGAGAAACAGTAAGATAAATCTTAATACGTGGTTAATACAGGGCGTACTTCCACCACGCTGTAGCTTGTAATCTCCTTGATGGGCCAATAATCAAGATGGTTTTCTCTCAGTCTAATATAAATGTGATTATGTCTTCTGTAACCAGAAGTGTTGTAAATAACATAAGTAACAGTGCCCAATCACTTAACAGTAATTTTTATTACTCAAATTTCTCCTGCTCTTTCTCATCATAGGTTTACTGCTCATCATTCACTGACCTCCCACAGGGGAGTAAGTTGATATAAAAAGAAATGCGGTGCAGTTAGTTTTTGGATACAGGAAGGGGAGGAGCTACCATTATTAACAGGAAAACTACAAATAATTTATTAGCTCAATTACTTAGCATTAGGTTAGGTAAATCCTGCAACGAGATGAGATTCAAATAAATAAAGCAGTTGAGGTCGACAGCTGAGGAGGTAGCTTGTTTCTCCTGGTCACATCCAGCACTCGGTGGTGTATCTTAGTATATCATAGCACAGTTATTCTTAACCAATTGATTTCTGTGGACACTCCCCCCTCCCCCTCCCACAAAATCATTACTGTAATCCGGGGTCTCACACGGAGTCATTATTGGAAGGCGGAGACCCCCGACCTATGTAATTTCTCAATGCTAGTAAGAACTCGAGATGCATTGTGGAACTGGCTGTCACTGTGAGAGACACTACCTACTGAAGGTGATTTTTTTCAAACTACATGCACTGCAATTGGATCGATAAAAGATGTGGCAACCAACGGGAGTGTGTTTTGCTAAAGAAATGAAAGAATTGATAACATCAGACCAGTCGCAGCCGGCATGGCTCGCAGGTAGGGGGAGTCGCGTCGGGGTTAGCGTGGGGGGGATTTAAAAATAAATAAAAACCTTAACTTACCGGGTCACGCACCGCCCCCTCTCCTAGCCATGTCCCGTGGTTTCCTGCTGCGCCTGCTTTCCTGCTCTCCAGCCTCCGTTAGGAACAGGAATCAGGCAGCCTCTCTCCCCTGCCCTAAGCCAATCACAATGCTGCTATGGCAGCGTTGTGATTGGTGGGGATGGCGCCCAGCCGGGCGCCTATGGGGAGGCCATTTTCTCTATGTAGGCTGCATACAGCCTACATAGAGAAAATCCAGAGTGCTCATGACTGGTCTGGTCGGCCGTCCAAACAGTCAGGGCCCACAGCATTTGTCAAGCAACCCCTCCCTGACTCGCCCACCTACCCACCCCCAACTAGGCATACCTTCTGCATACTCCAACCGCGACCCGCCCACCTACCCACCCCCAACCAAGCATACTCTTCTGCTTTCTTACAGTGCGAGAAGCAGAAACATAAAATGGTATTTAAAATACCATTTTATGTTTCTGCTTCTCGCACTGCGGGAAAGCAGTGGGGTGACGCTCTTCCGCCCTAATGGAGGAGCCGCCCTGATCAGACCACAGACAAGCATTGAGAAAGGTGAATTCTCGCCGAAGCGCATCTGCTTGCCACAATAAAAGGGCTGTGGAATCCGCTGTGTACTCCTGAATGTTCCTATGGATGTACGTCGTTACAACGCATGCTTTTACAACGCATGCCTTTACGACGCAACTTTTACAACTCAAGTCGTTACAACGACTTGCGTTGGGGGGCGCTGGATAGTGAATAGTTTAATTTACTATTCAAACTCCAGTCCCCGTGGATAGTAGGGAAGGTGTTGGATAGTAAATTAAAACTATTCCCTATCCTAGAGCGCCCCCCAGCGCAAGTCGTTGTAATGACTTGTGTTGTAATGGTTGCGTCGTGAAGGTAGTGCGTTGTAAAAGTTGCGTTGTAAACGCTGTTCCGCGTTCCTATTGGATCATTGTTGTCGGATATATACATGGTAAACAGACAAAATATCGACTACAAAATGTCGAATGGACACAATATCGACTAAAAAATATAGGCTGGACAGAATATCGAATGGACAGAATATAGACATCAAAAATATCGTTTTGAAGGTAAGTAATGTAATATCGAATTTTAAAATATAGATAGTCAAAATATTGAAGTACATAATATAGGTTAGTAAAAATATCGAACATTTAATAATATCGAATTTATTATAGTGTATTTTATGTGTTAAAAGTGTTTATTTATGTTATAATGTAATTTAATTAATTTAATGTTTTTTAAATTTTGCGTAATTTAATTCTGTAGCGGGTTGTGGGTTTATAGGGGAATAGGGTGGGAAGTAATTTAATTATAATTAATTAAATATGTAAATGTATTTATTGGTATTTGTTTATAACTAATTGTTAATTAATTTTTATTTTGTAATTAATAAAATTTTATTTGCCAATTCATTTTATTTAATTGATTAATTGATAATTATGTTAATTTAACTAATTTAATTTCTGTAGCGGGATGTGGGTTTATAGGGGAATAGGGTGGGAAGTAATTTAAATATAATTAATTAAATATGTAAATTTATTTAATGGCATTTTTTTATAATTAATTGTTAACTAATTTTTATTTTGTAATTAATTACATTTTAATTGCCAATTAATTTTATTTAATTGATTAATTAATAATTATGTTAATTTAACTAATTTAATTTCCATAGCGGGTTGTGGGTTTATAGGGGAATACAGTGGGAAGTAATTTAATTATAATTAATTAAATATGTAAATTTATTTATCGGTATATGTTTATAATAATTTGTTAATAAATTTTTATTTTGAAATTGATTACATTTTAATTGCCAATTAATTTTATTTAATTGATTAATTGAAAATTATGTTAATTTAACTAATTTATTTCTGTAGTGGGTTGTGGGTTTATAGGGGAATAGGGTGGGAAGTAATTTAATTATAACTAATTACATATGTTAACTTTTTTTGGTATTTAGTAGATTTTAATTGTTAAGTAACTTTTTAATTACTAATTCATTAATTGTTAATTTGTAATTAATTAGTAATATTAGATAACTAATTGTAATGATTAATTTAAATGAGTATTTGTAAATAATTAATTATTGTAATATATTAAATTGGTAATTACTTTTAATTACATTTTTTATAGATCTTAATATATATATATTTCTAAATAATATATGAAGTATCTACTTTCCCTACTGTTGCACTCACTGAAGTGGAAATAGTAATTTTTACCCCTACACTATCCAACGCTTTCCCTACGGTTGCACTCTCCGGAGTGGGAATAGTAATTTCTACCCCTACGCTATCCAACGCTTTCCCCACTGTTGCACTCTCTGGAGTGGGAATAGTAATTTTTACCCCTATGCTATCCAACCCTTTCCCTACTGTTGCACTCTCTGGAGTGGGAATAGTAATTTGTACCCCTACGCTATCCAACGCTTTCCCTACTGTTGCACTCTCTGGAGTGGAAATAGTAATTTTTACCTCTACGCTATCCAACGCTTTCCCTACTGTTGCACTCTCCGGAGTGGGAATAGTAATTTTTACCCCTACGCTATCCAACGCTTTCCCTACTGTTGCAGTCTCTCGAGTGGGGGTAGTAATTTTTACCCCTACGCTATCCAACGCTTTCCCTACTGTTGCAATCTCTGGAGTGGGAATATTAATTTGTACCCCTACGCTATCCAACGCTTTCCCTACTGTTGCACTCTCTGGAGTGGGAATAGTAATTTTTACCTCTACGCTATCCAACGCCTTACCTACTGTTGCACTTTCTGGAGTGGGAATAGTAATTATTACCCCTACGCTATCCAACGCTTTCCCTACTGTTGCACTCTTTGGAGTGGGAATAGTAATTTTTACCCCTACGCTATCCAACGCTTTCCCTACGGTTGCACTCTCTGGAGTGGGAATAGTAATTTTTACCCCTACGCTATCCAACGCTTTCCCTACTGTTGCACTCTCTGGAGTGGGAATAGTAATTTTTACCCCTACGCTATCCAACCCTTTCCCTACTGTTGCACTCTTTGGAGTGGGAATAGTAATTTTTACCCCTACGCTATCCAACGCTTTCCCTACTGTTGCACTCTCTGGAGTGGGAATAATAATTTTTACCCCTACGCTATCCAACGCTTTCCCTACTGTTGCACTCTCTGGAGTGGGAATAGTAATTATTACCTCTACGCTATCCAACGCCTTATCTACTGTTGCACTCGCTGGAGTGGGAATAGTAATTTTTACACTTCTGCTATCCTACGGTAATAATATTGGATATGTTTTAATTATATTATGTTACTATATATATATATGTTTTAACAAATATGATTGTAAAACATTTTTTATAACTTTAATTAATTATTTAATTATTATAAGGTAATTTAAGTATGTTTAAGTATATTTTAGTAATTAATATTTAATATTTATTTAATTTAACATTGTTTTTTAATAAAGTAGATATTTTTACAAACTATATTTTTGTAAACGATATTTTTTACTCTATATTTTTGTCCTTACCTGTTTGTAGATACAAAGTCGATATTCTGTCTGTCGATGTTTTTTGCCGATATTTTTGCTAGTCGATATTATGTCCCTCGATATTATGTCAGTGATCCATATATATATATATATATATATATTCACTGAAAAAGCCATAGGTTTCAGACATGTTATAGTTAGGAATTAGCATTTAAAAAACCTCAGAAATCCACTGAAAAAAACACAGGTTTCAGGGTTGTTATAGTTACTTGGACATTTCACTCGTACAAAACCATTGAAATTCTCCTGTTATAGTTAGTTGTACTAACTATAACTCACGTGCCCGCAATCCACTGCTGATGATGTCACATATTACATCATTCATGACATGGTCAGTGACATCACTGATGACATCATTGATAACATCTCAAATCACATCACTGATGACATCATCCATGAATGTGGTTTGGTTCGATATTTAAATATGTATTATATATATATAGCAATCTGCCTTGAAGTCTGAATTCATGTATAAGTGTCTGAATTGAGAATTTAGTAGCAGAGTGAAAGACTGTCTATGTGATTAATTCAAAGTGTCTCACTAAATATATGAGATACTGATTAAAATTTGTGAATAACTGTATCACTCTATCTCTTGATGTGTAAAGTACTACATACGTTGGTTACTAGCTATGTCACAGTGTATATTAGTTATTAATTAGTTAAGTGAGTATTTGTATGTAATATTTAATGAATGTGTGTGTGGTTGGGAGGGAGGTGTGTGACTGTCAAAAGATGTGTAAATAATTGATTTAGTAAGTATATGAGGTTAAGACTGTATGTGGAAACAGTTGTTTGAGTGAGTGAATCTCTTTATGGATGTGATGATGAGTAAATATATTTAAATGAGTAAATATATTTCTCAATAATACATGTCCAACAAACTAGAAATAGAAAAGGCAGTGCATGTGACAGTTGTTGTATATAAATAACTATACATAAGACTCAGTGATTGTATGAGTGTCTTATGGATAACTGTATACTTGTAATGGTGATTTTATAACACACCAAGTAGGAGTTACTATCTACATGACTAAATAAAGTGGTCTTTGTGTAAGTGTGTACCTTAGTAAATATAAGTATGATAAATTGTTTGCATAAGTGAGTAGTAAAACTGCATAACTGGATATGATGTAAGCTGGTGTGTACTGTTGTTGTTGGTGTATAAGTATATTTAATAGTGTTGTATTGATCTTTGTTACCATGTATGAGTGAATCTATAGGTAAGTGGTTAGATGTATGTGTAGATCTAGGAATCACTAAGTGGCTTTTTAGGAACTTGTATTAGTGTGTCAATGTTTAAAGTATGGTACTTCATATTTTATGAGCTTTACAAAGTTATACTAGTGAATGATAAAATGTACCAGATTGTCACGTGGATGATCTCATCAGTGATGTCATCAGTGATGTCACTGATCATATCATGAATTATGTAATATGTGACATCATCAGCAGTGGATTGTCGGGCGTGTGAGTTATAGTTTGTACAACTAACTATAACGGGGGAATATCAAAAGTTTTGTATGAGGAAAAAGTGTCAAAGTTACTATAACACCCCTGAAACCTGTGTTTTTTTCAGTGAATTTCTAAGGTTTTTAAATGCTAATTCCTAACTATAACATGTCTGAAACGTATGTTTTTTTCAGTGAATTTCAAAGGTTTTTTAAATGATAATTCCTAACTATAACATGTCTGAAACCTATGGTGTTTTCAGTGAATTTTAAAAGTTTTGTAAATGACAATTTTTAAATATATGTATTCTTATATTTTTTTTTTTTGATACTGATTTACTATTTTTTTAAAAACTATTTATTTTTAGATATTTAATTGTTTAAATTACATTACATTGTGTGGCCCCCCCTTCCTTTTACTTTTTTTGGGCCCTGGACACCATCCCCTAGAGCCTGATCCGCAAATCTAATTATATTCATTTTTTTACTTGTAAGTATACTTAGAACTACTTTTCAGGGTCAGTGCTGGGCTAAAAGATGCAGCACGGGTTTCTCTCCTGATAACAGGTGAGTAAATGGGAATTCGTTGTTCGGATGATTTTAGATGAATATTTTAAAGTTCCAAAACTCCACACAGAATTTGCAAGTGAAACCAGTTATTGTTTGCCTATGAAAGGAAATTCACTTATCATGGAAATACCTTTTCTTACTCAATAGTGCATCCTGTATCCAGCACTGCTGCATCTCCTCTAAACAGTTGAAAGAATGTAAATTACCAAAGACTCGCGGAAGCCCACGTCTCTTTTTTTTTAATATCGCTAGAATGCGCGGATCATACACGCACCACGCGATTTTACCCCCCAAAAAATAGGGGCCCTGGGGGTCCTTGTGGGACCCCCTGAGCAGACCTAGAGGATCAGGGTGTGTCTACCCTCCCCCTTTTCACGTTTGAAACACATATTTCACACGTTTCTTCAGCCTCCCTTGTACCAAGGCATAAAATGGCTGCCAACAGTTTCCAGTTTCGAATGTTGACAACCACTTGACAGTCAATTAGCATTCAGCGCATGATCGGAAGGGTGCGCTTATGGTACGATGACGATCCGCGCAGATAAGCCTTAATTACTTCTCTTTTATCAATGGGCAGAGGTGTCATTCCCTTTCTCTCGCTGGGGCCGGCCCATTAACATATGCTTATTGAGCAGGGGCAGGGAGTCTGACCAATAGCGGCCTCACTTGTATACAGGTGTGTTTCACCAGTGCAAGCTAATCCGTACATTTTTCTTAACCCCCCCTTTTTTTTATAAAACTTCGCCAAAGCAGTGTTTTGCTAAGGCAATATGCAAATGTGGGCCAACTTTTTTGATCGTGCCCGGGCCGATTTTTAAGCACAATCCAACCCTGTCCGAACTCCATCTGTGTATGTACCCCACTTTGCGCATGCATGTTTGTGGTAGCGCATGCGTGTTAATGTTACGCATGGGCACAATACGTCCCACCGTCTGGCTATGTACCCCTAACGTATTTAATTTTATTTGTGCATGCTCAATTACAACATGCCCAATCACAGCTCTCACACCCAGTGACATCATGCTCAACCAATCATCCTTCTGCAAAGCATTTATAACCTGCCAACCTTCTTGAACTTTTCCTATTCCGCAGTCACAGCCATTGATAGTGTTCATATCCACTTCTTTGTAGGTGAGCATTTTTTTAAGAGTAATTAAATTATTTAATCTGAACGATCTTTAAATACAGCGTAAATGCACATTTTTCTTTGATTTGACAATATTGTTTTTAAGCAGGCTTTCCTGCTTTTTTATATCGTTAAAGTTGACTTCGTAACTTTTGTTTCTGGGCAAATCACTTAATCCTGCCGAGTTTCTTTAATTTGCCAAGCGCAACGTGGCCGTTCCCGCAGCAGTGTGCTACGTACTGTTCAACTTAATGCAATGTACTTTTTCTCATCTAAGTAATGCGTCACATGCCCCATGCATTGCAAAAGTAATGTTTTTGGCAATGCTGTATTTTAGCACGGTTTCCAGCTCTTATACCTCCAATATCGTACCTTGGTAGGCGATGTTTCTGGGCAAATCACTTAATCCTGCCGCCTTTAATTTTTGAAAGAAGTGTGCCACATGCTACTTCTTCCCCAAACACTGCACATGTAATCGATTGGCCATTGTTGTATTTTAGCACGCTCTCCATCTTTTTTAATAACGTTAAACTTGATTTGCTATCTTTTGTTCTGTGCAAATCACTTAATCCTGCCACGTTTCTTTAATTTGCCAAGCAGCACGTGGCCGTTCCCGCAGCAGTGTGCTACTTGCTGTTCAACTTTATGCGATATAGTTTTTCTCGTGTAAGTAGTGCGTCATGTGCCCCTTGCATTGCAAAAGTAATGTTTTCGACAATACTGTATTTTAGCATGATTTCCAGCTCTTATACCTCCAATATCTTGCCTTGGTAGGCGATGTTTCTGGGCAAATCACTTAATCCCGCCGTCTTTAATTTTTGAAAGTAGTGCGCCACGTGCTGCTTCCTCCCCATGCATTGCACATGTAATTGATTGGCCAATGTTGTATTTTATTTACAACAAGGGGTGGTGAGGGACAGAGTCTCTGAATTAAGCAGAAAGCTCTCACCCAGTCAAGAGATCAGGGCTAGATCCAACACCGTTTTTTAGCTCACTGCACCATCCCAGTTTCAGAACCTGGCTGTATGCAAATTAGTCTGTTCCTGTCCCAGTGCATGATGGGAACAGGGCAAACCAAACTACAAAAGCCAATTCTTACACTGGGAAGGAAACAAGCTCTCGGGGACCGGTTTCTGGCATTACAGCCGTCTTCGGCCCGGTTTGCTTGAATCCTGATGGTGCAATGAGCAAGGGTCTCACATCTGAGAATACCCTTCCACACTTAGGGTGGACAAAAATATTTACAACAAGGGGTGGTGAGGGACAGAGTCTCTGAATTAAGCAGAAAGCTCTCACCCAGTCAAGAGATCAGGGCTAGATCCAACACCGTTTTTTAGCTCACTGCACCATCCCAGTTTCAGAACCTGGCTGTATGCAAATTAGTCTGTTCCTGTCCCAGTGCATGATGGGAACAGGGCAAACCAAACTACAAAAGCCAATTCTTACACTGGGAAGGAAACAAGCTCTCGGGGACCGGTTTCTGGCATTACAGCCGTCTTCGGCCCGGTTTGCTTGAATCCTGATGGTGCAATGAGCAAGGGTCTCACATCTGAGAATACCCTTCCACACTTAGGGTGGACAAAAATATTTACAACAAGGGGTGGTGAGGGACAGAGTCTCTGAATTAAGCAGAAAGCTCTCACCCAGTCAAGAGATCAGGGCTAGATCCAACACCGTTTTTTAGCTCACTGCACCATCCCAGTTTCAGAACCTGGCTGTATGCAAATTAGTCTGTTCCTGTCCCAGTGCATGATGGGAACAGGGCAAACCAAACTACAAAAGCCAATTCTTACACTGGGAAGGAAACAAGCTCTCGGGGACCGGTTTCTGGCATTACAGCCGTCTTCGGCCCGGTTTGCTTGAATCCTGATGGTGCAATGAGCAAGGGTCTCACATCTGAGAATACCCTTCCACACTTAGGGTGGACAAAAATATTTACAACAAGGGGTGGTGAGGGACAGAGTCTCTGAATTAAGCAGAAAGCTCTCACCCAGTCAAGAGATCAGGGCTAGATCCAACACCGTTTTTTAGCTCACTGCACCATCCCAATTTCAGAACCTGGCTGTATGCAAATTAGTCTGTTCCTGTCCCAGTGCATGATGGGAACAGGGCAAACCAAACTACAAAAGCCAATTCTTACACTGGGAAGGAAACAAGCTCTCGGGGACCGGTTTCTGGCATTACAGCCGTCTTCGGCCCGGTTTGCTTGAATCCTGATGGTGCAATGAGCAAGGGTCTCACATCTGAGAATACCCTTCCACACTTAGGGTGGACAAAAATATTTACAACAAGGGGTGGTGAGGGACAGAGTCTCTGAATTAAGCAGAAAGCTCTCACCCAGTCAAGAGATCAGGGCTAGATCCAACACCGTTTTTTAGCTCACTGCACCATCCCAGTTTCAGAACCTGGCTGTATGCAAATTAGTCTGTTCCTGTCCCAGTGCATGATGGGAACAGGGCAAACCAAACTACAAAAGCCAATTCTTACACTGGGAAGGAAACAAGCTCTCGGGGACCGGTTTCTGGCATTACAGCCGTCTTCGGCCCGGTTTGCTTGAATCCTGATGGTGCAATGAGCAAGGGTCTCACATCTGAGAATACCCTTCCACACTTAGGGTGGACAAAAATATTTACAACAAGGGGTGGTGAGGGACAGAGTCTCTGAATTAAGCAGAAAGCTCTCACCCAGTCAAGAGATCAGGGCTAGATCCAACACCGTTTTTTAGCTCACTGCACCATCCCAGTTTCAGAACCTGGCTGTATGCAAATTAGTCTGTTCCTGTCCAGTGCATGATGGGAACAGGGCAAACCAAACTACAAAAGCCAATTCTTACACTGGGAAGGAAACAAGCTCTCGGGGACCGGTTTCTGGCATTACAGCCGTCTTCGGCCCGGTTTGCTTGAATCCTGATGGTGCAATGAGCAAGGGTCTCACATCTGAGAATACCCTTCCACACTTAGGGTGGACAAAAATATTTACAACAAGGGGTGGTGAGGGACAGAGTCTCTGAATTAAGCAGAAAGCTCTCACCCAGTCAAGAGATCAGGGCTAGATCCAACACCGTTTTTTAGCTCACTGCACCATCCCAGTTTCAGAACCTGGCTGTATGCAAATTAGTCTGTTCCTGTCCCAGTGCATGATGGGAACAGGGCAAACCAAACTACAAAAGCCAATTCTTACTCTGGGAAGGAAACAAGCTCTCGGGGACCGGTTTCTGGCATTACAGCCGTCTTCGGCCCGGTTTGCTTGAATCCTGATGGTGCAATGAGCAAGGGTCTCACATCTGAGAATACCCTTCCACACTTAGGGTGGACAAAAATATTTACAACAAGGGGTGGTGAGGGACAGAGTCTCTGAATTAAGCAGAAAGCTCTCACCCAGTCAAGAGATCAGGGCTAGATCCAACACCGTTTTTTAGCTCACTGCACCATCCCAGTTTCAGAACCTGGCTGTATGCAAATTAGTCTGTTCCTGTCCCAGTGCATGATGGGAACAGGGCAAACCAAACTACAAAAGCCAATTCTTACACTGGGAAGGAAACAAGCTCTCGGGGACCGGTTTCTGGCATTACAGCCGTCTTCGGCCCGGTTTGCTTGAATCCTGATGGTGCAATGAGCAAGGGTCTCACATCTGAGAATACCCTTCCACACTTAGGGTGGACAAAAATATTTACAACAAGGGGTGGTGAGGGACAGCGTCTCTGAATTAAGCAGAAAGCTCTCACCCAGTCAAGAGATCAGGGCTAGATCCAACACCGTTTTTTAGCTCACTGCACCATCCCAGTTTCAGAACCTGGCTGTATGCAAATTAGTCTGTTCCTGTCCCAGTGCATGATGGGAACAGGGCAAACCAAACTACAAAAGCCAATTCTTACACTGGGAAGGAAACAAGCTCTCGGGGACCGGTTTCTGGCATTACAGCCGTCTTCGGCCCGGTTTGCTTGAATCCTGATGGTGCAATGAGCAAGGGTCTCACATCTGAGAATACCCTTCCACACTTAGGGTGGACAAAAATATTTACAACAAGGGGTGGTGAGGGACAGAGTCTCTGAATTAAGCAGAAAGCTCTCACCCAGTCAAGAGATCAGGGCTAGATCCAACACCGTTTTTTAGCTCACTGCACCATCCCAGTTTCAGAACCTGGCTGTATGCAAATTAGTCTGTTCCTGTCCCAGTGCATGATGGGAACAGGGCAAACCAAACTACAAAAGCCAATTCTTACACTGGGAAGGAAACAAGCTCTCGGGGACCGGTTTCTGGCATTACAGCCGTCTTCGGCCCGGTTTGCTTGAATCCTGATGGTGCAATGAGCAAGGGTCTCACATCTGAGAATACCCTTCCACACTTAGGGTGAACAAAAATATTTACAACAAGGGGTGGTGAGGGACAGAGTCTCTGAATTAAGCAGAAAGCTCTCACCCAGTCAAGAGATCAGGGCTAGATCCAACACCGTTTTTTAGCTCACTGCACCATCCCAGTTTCAGAACCTGGCTGTATGCAAATTAGTCTGTTCCTGTCCCAGTGCATGATGGGAACAGGGCAAACCAAACTACAAAAGCCAATTCTTACACTGGGAAGGAAACAAGCTCTCGGGGACCGGTTTCTGGCATTACAGCCGTCTTCGGCCCGGTTTGCTTGAATCCTGATGGTGCAATGAGCAAGGGTCTCACATCTGAGAATACCCTTCCACACTTAGGGTGGACAAAAATATTTACAACAAGGGGTGGTGAGGGACAGAGTCTCTGAATTAAGCAGAAAGCTCTCACCCAGTCAAGAGATCAGGGCTAGATCCAACACCGTACAATGTTGTATTTTAGCACGCTCTCCAAGTTTTTTAATAACGTTAAACTTGATTTTTCCCCTGTTCTATCTCATTATACAGATATCTCAACCATGGGACTTACTGGTCACCACAAGCTGTTCATTCCTGCCAATGCACTATACCAGATGATGGTCAACCACTCGACATACCAGATCCACTGACTGCTTTCCATATGCTATCAGCCGAAAATTGCAATGGACCTAATGGAGTTATCAGGTTTGACTTCAACATTACATGATAGAAAAGCATTCTGAGATAAGCATTTGTGAATTTCATGTGTTTGCAGACAGATAACTGTGCTGTTGTCATGTTTTGATAGAATTAGTTGTCATTCTGATATCGACAAAATGAAAAAATAAGCAAGTCCTGCCGATTTTATTGGCCAAATACGTCATTTCAAATTGAACAATGTATGAGTTATAATTGTTCTTGCTTCTACAAATATTTTTATAAAAATATAAATCTCCATTGTGATAGTCTTATAGACGTTTGTTTCTGCAACCATATGTTTCTCATTTAAATATTCGCTATACATTTTCAGCCGGCACTTCAAATACAACGTGAATTTTTTTATTTGAAGACGTATCTTTCAATTTTTCTTGATGTTTATTTCTCAAATTCTAGATCATGGAAGTCCAAAATGGGTTCTATCAGATCAAGGCCAGGAGTTTGTAAATGAAGTGAGTGACCAATCTCGCCTAACATTTGTATAATGCAATGCTATTTCCTATTTTGCTTGCCATATATAACCTCTGATGATTGCTTTTCAACCCCAATCCTATTGAGAACAAATGTTTTTATGTACATTAAAATTAATCTTGGACATATGTACAACATATACATTTTTAACTCTTTTTTCAGTTTGCAGAATGTTACATAAGTCAGTAGCAAATTTCCATGCTTGAAGAAAGTATATCCTCCCGTTCCCGCTGTTTACACCGATGTCTCAAATATGGCATGAACTAGTTGTCTGAAGCCATAGAGATTCACAAACTTTTAACGAGTAACGCTAAGCTAAATACTCTCAATATGACTAGTCGACGAAGTTAAAAAATAACAGATATAAGTACTTGAGGTGTATTTGGTGGCAGATAATGTCCAATTCACACTTGTACGGATGGGTCTGATACAGGGTGTGTCAGGCGATGACCGGTACCTGCAGCGTCCAAAGCGCCTACATTGTCTCCTTTGTGCGCTCCAAACTACAACTCCCAGAAATCCTGACGGGGAGGAGCAACTTCTATATAGCCCAGTCAGGTCTGGGAAGAGGTGCGCGTAATCTGTTGTTTCTCAGTTGTTTTCCGTGCTCCGAGTCTCATGCTGGCTGCGTGGAGACTCTCTCCCTGGCCTGCAGTTCTTGATCCTACTGTGAGGTGTGCTTCGTCGGATCTCCACATTACGCTGAAGGAGCCTTCTGCTCATTGTCGCCTCCTGTGTTCTTTTTCTACGGATGCTGAAGTAAGCACCTGTTCGTTCGGAAGATCCCGGTCAGGAAGTAAGGTGGAGCTGGAATATTCTTGTGAGAGGTATCGTTCCGCGCTGAAGGAAGCGCTGCTCCTCTCTATGCTCTGTCTTTCTGTCGGGATTGCTAAAGGAGGCCTCCTGTTTGATCAGAACACCGGATGGGAGTTTGTTGTGTTTGTAGCGCTGTGGAAGCGCTTTTCCCCAAGGGAGCCAAACCGATGCCTACAGCGACCCTGAGTTTATTATTTTAAGATATCATACCTTTGCTCCGAACGGGCGGAGTGCTTATGTTATGGGCTCGTCCAAGTCTCTTGCTGATTGAGAAGAAAGCCCTATTTCTGGGAGTCGTGTTTATGTTGAACTCTGATAAATGTAAGTTGGTATGTATGATTGACTACTGCAGTTTGTGCGCATGTAGTAGTAATGGAATCTATGTTTTACCATTGTGGTTTCTTGTTGTAGATATCTAAGTTGACACTGAAGTCCCTGCCTGTTAGACGGTCACTACAGGAAACCACTGCCAGTGGAAAGGTATTAGCAAGTCCTAGCGAGAATACATGAGAGTAGTCCGTTTTGATTGTCTATGTATTAAAACTGTATTTTCTATTGCAGGTTCTCCCGCTTCCCACTGGTCTCGGCCTTCTTCACTATTTCCCTCGCCTGACTACCTCACTACTCTGAGTTGCTTCTTTCCAGAGTTGGGGAAGTCTGGAGGTGGACCCCTTTTGGCATCACACAGAAACTCGAGGAGTGGCTAGACACTGACAGGGTGGATCTCTGTATAACTAATGGATGATTAGGTATTAGGATGGCATACAAAGCTACCAACCTTCTTACTTTTTCTCCTAAAGGGTTCCAAATTGGGGACGAATATTAGGCTGTGCAGTAGAGGTTGACAGTGTAGCTCCTCTGGTACTTGGGCCTTCTCATGAAGCAGAAGGAGCCTCTCTCAATCTCCTTAACTCTTCCCTTCCAAAGTTGACCGGATTCTTAGTCTGCAAGTACTTTCGCATACTTGCAGTTCCACACCAGTACTCTTTATTGGGGTCTCCTCTTGAAAGCAGTCTTGCATATCCGGCAAGTAACCAACCAAAGCGGAGTTCAAGTTGTGAACTCTGTTGGCCACAGTGTTTACACAAGGTAAGCAGAGCGGCCTAGATATGCAATGCCTCCAAATAAATGCATTAGAAATAAAAGAGCTTATTTACAAACCCCTTGCGCCACTTTTGAGTCACTTTCAACCTGAGAAAAGTAACACAAAAGTGGCACAAGTTTTGTAAATAAGCCCTAAAAAATAGAGTCCTGCATAATGACTTGATCTCTCACCTAATTCTGTCTCATCTCTGAATCATTTTAAAGACCTGTTCATCTGTAATATAAATATGACACAGTAGGTACTTCTATACAGACACCGTTTGAATGCAAGCCTATAAGATGTGAAATCTATCAGGTACACTGCACACATTAAAAAAATAGTAAATATCATCAAGTGTACTTTGACTTGTAAATTTGACCTCATCTAGTCACATCGATCTAATTTTAAAAACTAATTTTTGTTTTGCAGATTAACTACAGTACTTCTATTAGAGTCCATATTATATGTTGTTTGTTATTGTATTGTATTGTATTGTAATTGCATTTATATAGCGCTTACTACCCCTGACGAGGCGTTGAAGTGCTTTTTCGGAGGGTAGCACGTTACTATGGGACCCATAGAGGATTAGTGTTGAATTAGTATAGTGAAACGTGCAAGTACATTTTAAGTGGTGGATAGGTTAGTCAGTTATTTGGATTTGGAATGATAGCAGAAGGATAGAGGAGGAAAAAAAGGTTTGTATTTATATTGCGCTTGTTACCCCTGATTGGGTGTTGAAACATGCTATTCAGGAAGCCCATAAAGGATTAGTGGTGAGTTAATATAGTGAAATATGAAAGTAATTTCAGTGGTGGATATTAGTCAGTTATTTGGAGTGAGAAGGATAGCGGAGGGATAAAAGGGGAAGAAAGGTTTGCATTCATATAGGACTTGTTACCCCTGATGGATGTTGAAGCGCGTTTCTGGCGAGTAGCAAGCCCCTCCGGAACTCATAAAGGATTAGTGTTGAAAATTAGTATAGTAAAATATGAAGTAATTTTAGTAGTGGATATGTTATTCAGTTATTTGGGTAGCGAAGGGTAGATGGGGGGATAATGAAGGGAAAGAGGTTTGTATTTATATAGTGCTTCCTACCCCTTGGGGGGTTTTTAAGCGCAAGTTGCACGCTACTCTGGAACCCATCAGGATTAGGGTTGAATTAGTATGGTGAAACATGAAAGTCATTTTAGTGTTGGATATGTTAGTCAGTTATTTGGATTGAGAAGGGTTGGGGAGGGGTAGAAAAGAGGGAAGAGTTTAGAAAGGTTTGTTTTGGAGGATTGGTATAGTAAAAGAGGGGTAAGATGATGCAAGGAGGGGTAGAGTAGGAGAGAGTCTAGAAAGGGTTATTTTAGGGATCATAGTAGTGGTATGGGTTTTGGGGTTAAATGAGAGTGGATGTAGAGGATATATTGAGCAAAGTATAGGCGAGAAATAGGGAAGTGCATTGGGAATGCTAAATTAGAAGAAAGTGATAAATATGTAGATCCATAATGTTAGAACTGGCTATTTGTGGTAGGCTAAGGCTGGCGCCAAAGCCAGGCAGAAACCACCATTCTAGTCAGGGCAAGGAAGTCACACACCAAGATAACCCCTGCTCACCCCCTTGGTAGCTTGGCACAAGCAGTAAGGCTAAACTCGGAGGCAATGTGTAAAGCATTTGCGCCAGCGCACAACAGCAACAACATACTAGGCACACCACAAAAGAGACTCCACACAAGGTTATTATAAAAATAACTTTTGTATTGTAAAAACACATCAGATAAAATCACACATATACATTGTGCCAACTGGCACGGGCAATATTCACATGGGATTATTTACAAGACAGGGCCACATAGGCCACTGTCAGATTCAGATATAGCACTTCTAGAATAAGAAATAATAAACCTAAAATGGTAATCACAAAGATCACAACCAGTATCCACTGGTAACAGGAACCAGGACCTTACTAGGACCACTTGTACTAAAAAAAGACAACCACCTAAGAATAAAATACATTTAGGGGTATACCAGAACACATTACCCATGATGCATGTAACACATTCAGAGGAGTAATAAAGAGAAACACATGATGCCTAAAACATTCAGAGGTGTTAAGAATAAAGCACATGATGCAATAAAATACATTCAGGGGTGCAGCGCAAGAAGACACATGATGCCTAAAACATTCAGAGGTGCAGCGCATGGAAAGAAAGACACATGATGCCTAAAAACATTCAGAGGTGCCAGAACAACACAATAGCGCAAAAACACACAGTAGGCAATTACTATTAAAACCATAGAAATCACATTGCGCATAACTTACATAAGCCACCACCTGTGGCAGTCCCTAGGCCAACTGGCCTTGTGGGGCAAGGATGCCCTGAGTCCAACGTCAGAGCGCGCTGCCATGCAGCGCCAGTCACAAAGTACAAAAGCTTAAACGTGGCAGCTGCCCACAAAGTGCTGGGCAGCTGGGAAATCACAGAAAAGGCCTAAACGGTGCAGCTGCCCACTAATTGCTGGGCAGCTGGGCAACCTCAAAACTGCGCCAGGGCCCTCACTGACCATCAGGCGCAAACTGCGCCAACTGTTGGAGCTCTCAGGCTCTGGCACAAAACATGCCATCAGGGAGCCTCTCGGGGCTCTAAACAAAAGCATTTCGCAGGCAGGAGGGGGCGGGCACCGGAAATGTGCCCCGACGCCCCCTTTAACTAACTTGGCCCCCAAGCCCCTCACAGGGACTCCTGAAACAACTGCGGGCCTTCGGGGGAGCCTCTCTGGGCTCTAGACTACGTTGGTGCGACCCACTGCCAACCGGGGCCGCCCTTGCAGCCCTCCTGGCTTCTCTACAACGAGCGCTCGCTCGCGCTACTGCGCGGGGGGGGCGGACACCGACAATGTTTCCCGGCGCCCCTCCCTTGCTTCTCTGTCGTTGCGGAGCTCTCAAGCTCCACTAACATGCCCCAAATGCTGGAGCGGCCCGCTGCCAAGTGGGGCCGCTCTTCGCCGTCACTGTGCCTTCAACAGGCACCCACAGTGGCCCACACGGAGCCCCCTCAGCCCTTCAACTCACCGGGCTCTTGTGAGGGGCTCCTCCGGGCCGCGTCTCACTCCTCACCCGGTCATGCTTCCTGGGGCCGGGTCTGCACACGGCGGTGGCGGGGCTCCTCTTGCACCACGGAGCCCTGCCAAAGTCCTCAGCTGCTTCTCCTCTTCGTCTCAGATGCCGCCAGGCTCCCTCAGCTCACGTGAGCCCGGCCGACCCGCCGCCATGCGTCTTCCATCTTCCCCAGGCTCCAGGGGCGGGCACTTCCGGCCGGCCGCGCTCGGATTGGCCGGCCGGCCAGTCACTTCCGGGTCGCCGCGGGCAGTGCGGCGGCCCTCTCTAGACAGGCAGGCGGGCAGGCAAAGTTTCCCGAGGAGTGGGCTCCCTCGTGGAAAGTAAAATATCGCGGCAAGGTCCCTGGCAGGGTAGGCACCTGCCAGAGGGCAAACTAATCAAAAATAAGTGAGGTGGGCACTCGCAGAACGGCAGCTGCCAAACCTCACGCAAAATGCGTGCAACGAAATGCCCGCAAACCGGCAAAAATCGCTTTCAAGCGCTAAAGCACAAAGTACAGCGCTTCCAGGCGCTTTAGGCTATAATAAGCCTTAGCCAAAGGGCAAAGTCTCCAGCAGCAAGGTCCTTCAAGAAATGCAGCTCCGCCATGCTGCAAAAAGGTCCCAGAGAGTCCCAGGGGGCAAAGCAAAGTCCCCCCCCCTCAGCCCAGCAAGGCAGAGGGGTCCCCCAGGAGTCCAGGAACGTCCATCAGAGGTCCAGGGGATGGGCAGGGCCCAGGGATTCCCCTGAGCCCCAGCAGCAGCATGCCCCCGGCAGATTCAAGTTAGAAACAAGAACATTTTGGAAGGGAGCACAGCCCCTTCTTATACAGTGAAAAGTCTTTGAAGTCCTTTGAAGCAGGCAGTGTGAGAACCAGTTAGAACTGGTTATAGGGAAATCCCTTCAGTATCAGGGACAGAGGTGACAGTCGCCCAGCGGGAGGTGGAGCCAGCTTTGTAGTTAGGCAGGCACAGCCCTTCACTATCAGGTGCCATCTCCTCCCACTTCCCTGGCAGCAGATGCTGCCTTTCATCCATGGGCTGACTTCAGACAACCTCCTGGGCTCTCCAGCCCCTGTCATCCTCAAACCAGACAGTCAATCCACAAGCAGGCCCAGGCACTCTGGGCCAGGCTCACCAGCCAATCACTCGCCAGCACCAACTTACACAAATATGCCAACTTCCAAAAGTAGTACTTCTAGACTAGACACAGTCATGCCACATATATTATTTTGCAGCATTCATTCTCACGAGTTCATACATACCAAACTCGCCCCTGCACTCCCCACACATCAGGAACTACCATGGGCATACATATTCCCCATTTATTCCTATGGGAGGGCAGGTCACTCACCATACATACACAGAGAGCTCCAGCACTTTACACTGCACCACAGTGAAAAAGTGCGCAGAGGCCTAAAATCACCAACACCAGGTTCCAGAAACAGGCTAGGAAAAAGCAAAAAGTCTAGGGGTGAACCTGCCTAAAGGGCCGGGTCCAACACATAAGTACATTGAAAGTACATAGATACACAAAGGAGGTAAGTATATTGGGCAGTATTTCTGTCTCTGGTCCGACCAGTCTCGAACAGGCTCAAACAAGCAACTGCCCTTGTCCTCTCTGCGCTTAACAGGCTAAAACAGTCAACTGCCCTTGTCCTCTCCGCACTTAACAGGCTCAAACAGGCAACTGCCCTTGTCCTCTCCGCCCTTAGCCTCAACGCCCGGGCTGAGACGTCCAAAGCCTGGCCATTTATAGCCCTAGTAATCAGGTGACCCCTTCAGCCAATGGGAACCCTAGCCCTAACACTATCCAATCACAACACTAGCCCTAGAAATCTAGAACTAATAGGAAACCAGGACCTTACAGCCAATCTTAGCCCTAGTCCAAGCACCCAATCAGTTCAAAAACCTTAATCTCTACGTACAATGAGAGGCCCTAGCCCTACCAGTAGTCCCACCCCAAGTCTAAGCAATCAATGGCACAGGAATCCCTTGTCCCTACTTCCAGTAGAAAGCCTAACCCTACTCTTAGTCCCACAACCAGTCCAGCAACCAATCACACCAGAAGACCTAATCGCTACTTCCAATTAAAAGTCTAAACCTAGCCCTAGTCCCAACAACCAATAACACAGGAAACCCTAGTCCCTACTTCCAATAGAAATCCTAACACTAGCCCTAGTCCCAACCCTACATTGATTTAATCACAGACCCAGAAACCAATCAGAACACTCAAATATCCAACCAATGAGGACACTAACCCTAATCCAATAGAAACATCAAATACAACCACCAATCAGTGTACACATATACCAAACCATATCACACCATATACGGTCCCAGCGACCTCAGACAAGGTTTGCTGGCCAGGGAGTTGGAAGCTGCTTTTTCTGTTCAGAATCTCCTAGGAGACAGACAGGCTCAATCCACACTTTGGACTTCTGCAGGTAAAGACCTTACTAACTTGAAATCTAACAATACTGTTTGGATAAAACTGTACTCCCTCCACTGGCCAAACAACGAAGTGCACAGTCCCTAGTAAACAAAGTTTAAACAGCTCACAGAAGCACCCTCTGATGTAGAATATCCCTGTTGCTGGGGGGGAGGCAGGGGGGCTGGTTTCACTGGCTCGTGAACACAAAATGGTGGCTGGGGGTGCACTGTTTTAACATACAGGTCTTAGCACAGAGCAAAGGAGAAATTTGGAGGGAAAACTGAAAGTCATCAGCAATGAGAGGGAAAAACGACAGAGTTTGGACTGCAAATCCCACAATTCAACACATTAAATGGAAGCAATCACGGGCAGGAAAAAACACAAGTTTAAAATACAAAACAGGTCATAAAATATCCAATCACAGGCAGGTGAAAACTACCATTTTTAAGCTGTAACAACCACAGGAAAAGAAAGAAATCACAGAAAGGGAAAATCGTTTTTTATTTAAATTTTTGTTTTGGGGAAGAGACAACACTCGTCTGCCTCCTTACCACTTCCTGGACTCTGCGCAGAGGGCAGGGGCTGGTTTCACTGGCTTGTGAACACAAAATGATGGCTGGGGGTGCACTGTTTTAGCATACAGGTCATTTTATACCAAGACAGTTAAATAGTGCCAGTTGTACAGAAAAAAAGTCCCTAAGCGGAAGCTGACCAGTCCTAAGGCTGATCTCCATAGCCCACCAAGTATATACTAAAGTATATGTTGGACAGGCCTCGTGGTAGGCCCGTCCCCTCCCCGCATGACGGGTCACGGACCCCTGCTCCTCCTGTTCCCCGGACAGAAACCACCCTTGCCACCCACCGGGGCAACCCCCGGCCCTTCCCCGATGGAACCCTGGCTCCTGCACACCACCGCATCGGCTGGCCCGGGTCCCTTCCAGAACCCCGGTCTCCGGCCCAGCCGCCATTTTGGACACTACACAACCAGGCCTCGTGGCCTCAGGTCGACCTCGGCCTCGGACCCAGCCAGGCCCCGACATCGAGGCACCACCACCCACCCAGGGGGTGAAGAGACCACTTGACAAGTCAATGGGAGAAGGAGAGTCGATGGCTCCCCTCCGCCAGGTGTCGATCGCCCCCAGCCTCCCCGGGCGCTGGCTCCACCCCCCTGCTGGGTGTCTGGACTCCCTCATCCCGGACCTCCCGACCTCCAAGTGCGAGGGTCCGGACATCAAAGGGCGCCAGACCTATAACTGGGGCAGCTCCAGAGCAGGAAGGCAGTTGTATCCTGGAGTCGAGAGACACCGAGACGAACTCATCCTTGGAGGCCTGCTGGCGCTGCCGCGGCTCCTCTTCGCGAACCACCTTTGAAGGCCTGCTGGTGCTGCCGCGGCTCACTCTCGTCGTGAATCATCTGCAAGGCCTGCTGGCGCTGCCGCGGCCCTCCTCATCGTGAACCATCTTCAAAGCCTGCTGGCGCTGCCGCGGCCCTCCTCTTCGTGAACCATCGTCGAAGCCTGCTGGCGCTGCAGCGGCCCTCCTCTTCGTGAACCATCATCAAGGCCTGCTGGCGCTGCCGCGGCCCTCCTCATCGTGAACCATCGTCAAGGCCTGCTGGCGCTGCCGCGGCCCCTCCTTGCGAACCCTCCAGCTCGAGGATTGTGAGCTCCACCTTTTGCCGCTCCTGTACCAGACCGGTATTCAGACTGTCCCGCTACCCTTTACCCCAAGAGACTAGAATTGACGGGATCCCCGTATCCTGGTCCTACTGTACCGCTCATCACATTTCCTAAAGATCTATATAAAAGTGTGCAGAACTTATCCTTGTGTGGTGTCTATCTGTGGGGGGGAAGTTACTTGTCTGTACGATTACCGGAGAGGGCCCTCGCCGGAGGCCTCTCCCCCCTGTACTCGGCCGACCCTCCGGGTCCCCTTCTAACATTGGTGGCCAGCGGCGCGATCCGAGCCGACGCATAATCGTACAGAGAGTAACTCACCCCACAACACACAGCCACCATGACGACAAAGGAGAGTGGAACAACAGAAAAATTTCTGATAGAAAAGCTGGAAGAGTACAGCCACAAAGAACTAAAACAATTCTGCATAGAACTAGGCATTGCTACCACGGGACTGAGCACAAAAGATGACCTCAAGCACGCCTTAGAATCTTGGGTGGAGACGGAAACATCCCCACCACAAAATCAAAGCCTCGAGACCACCGAAACCAGTACCACCCCTGTGGACGAAAGAAGATCGGGTCTCTCGTCCGAAGAGGCCCGAGAACGGGAGAAAAGCCGGCTCCACGAATTGGAGTTTGCTCGACTCCGCTTAGATGGAGAACTCAAATTGGCAGAACAAAAAATAACCCTCGAACACTTGCGGCTCAGGGAAGAACGAGAAGAAAAAAAGAGCCAAAGGGAGCTGGAAGAAAAAAAACTAGCATACGAGCATGAGCGCAACTTGAAGGAGCTAGAAATTCGACAGCAGAACAAAGACCTCGGCGTCTCCAGGCACCAGAGCCCCACTGCCCCTACGGACCCTAAGGTCCACATCCCCAAGGACGTCGTCAGGGAATACTACCGGAACGATGATATCCAGCAATGGTTTAAAGCCTACGAGGTAGCAATGACCTCCCACCGAATCCCGCGGAGCGACTGGGGAGCCGGGTTATGGGGGAAATTCGTCAACGAAGGAAGAGACGCCCTGCTACAACTCCCCGACCACCAGATGACATCCTACGACCACATGAAGGCCGCCCTCCTCACTCGCTATGGGCTCACGCCTGAAATGTACCGGCAGAGATTTCGAGACTGCAAGCGAATCCCTGGTACGACTTGGGTGGAGTACGTGAACTTTTTTAGCCGAGCCTTCGAGGGGTGGATCAAGGGCAGCCAGGTCACCACCTCCGAGCAATTATTCGACCTCATGGTATGGGAGCACCTCTCCAATAATTGCTTCGTCGAACTAAGACAGCACCTCCTTGATACTAAGCTGACCGAACCTCGGAAACTCGCCATCGAAGCCGACCGATAGGAGAGCACCCGAGTCCCTCAGAGCTGGCCCAGCGAACAGAACAGAGCCTCCCAAGGGCTCCACCGCCCACGGGGGGAGGAGGAGGCCAGGGTCGGGCCGGGACACCGTCGCGGTGCCCCCCACTAGCAACCCCCCGCCCCCGGCCGGAAGAGGAAGCCCTCCAACGCGACCAGGGTTTCGCCCCAACGTTACCTGCCACAAATGCCAGCGACCCGGCCACTACGACAATGATCCGAACTGCCCGAAAAATCAGAGCCCCATGAACCGCCAGATCACCGCCACCGCCCTGGGAGAAGAGCTGGGCCAAGAAGACGCCGAAGAGTACGAGCAGTACCAGCCCGAGTGGGAACCAGCCGCTATGTCCCTGGTCTGCCTAGGGGAGAGGGACATGGTCCCGCGGGCGCCCATCCCCGCCAACACGCAGAAATACGGCCAGTGGGTCACCATCAATGGACGCCGGGCTGAAGCCCTCCGTGACACAGGGGCCAGTGTGACCGCATTCCGCTGCCATCTGGTGACCCCTGACCAGATCCTACCCAATGTACTTTGTCCAGTACGGTCGGCAGACAACTCCGAAAGCCTGTGCCAGATGGCCCGCGTCCCCTTCGAGTGGAGAGGGGTGTCCGGCATGCTAAAAGTAACTGTCCGCGACGATGCCCCGGTGGACTGCCTTCTGGGGAACGACCTCGAGAGCTCCCCCTGGTCAGCCGTTGAGCGGAGAGAGCACCTGGGGATGCTTGGTCTCCCTGAATGGGTCTGTGTAACGACCCGATCCATGGCCGCCCGCGCCATCTCCAGCCCAGAGGAACAGGAGTGGCCCGAACCTCCTCCGCCGATCGTCACAGAAGAAGCCGCCCCTGAGCCTGGTCCTCCGGGGTCCGGCAACGAAGAACCGGATCAACTCCAAGATCTCCCGGAGCTGGCCCAGTGGCGCCAAGAAGGTGGCCCCACTCAGGAACAGTTCCGCCAGGAACAAAGAGCGTGTCCCTCCCTCGAGGGACTCCGACAACAAGCCATAGCCCAGAGCGCAGGGGATGCCTCGGAGGCCCACTTGATCTACTGGGACAACGAGCTGCTCTACAGTGAGCAAAAGATTGCCGAGCTGGGAGCCAGCCGGGTGCTGGTGGTCCCCCTCCGATTCAGAGACTTCCTATTGAACTATGCCCACGATGTGCCTCTTGCCGGGCACCCGGGGCAGGACAAGACGTACAGCCGCCTGGTGACCCACTTCTATTGGCCGAAGATGCGGAACGATGTAGCGAACCACTGCCGGGCTTGCCCCACCTGCCAGGCCAGCAGGAAAAGCGGCCGAAAACTGAAAGTCCCCCTACAACCCTTTCCCATCGTCACCACTCCCTTTGAGCGGGTGGGAATAGACATTGTGGGGCCCCTGGAGCCCCGGACAGGACAGGGACACCGATTCATCCTTGTCCTGGTGGACCATGCCTCCCGCTATCCCGAGGCCATACCGCTCCGGACCGTGACGGCGCCCGTGGTAGGCCGAGCCTTGATGGGGATCTTCTTGCGGGTGGGCTTCCCCCGAGAAGTCTTCAGTGACAGGGGCACAAACTTTATCTCCAGGTACATGAAGTCCCTATGGCACCAGTGCGGGGTCACCTACAAATTCACGACCCCCTATCACCCGCAAGGGAACGGACTAGTGGAACGATTTAACCGCACCCTCAAGGGGATGATCATGGGCCTGGAAGAACCCCTACGTCGCCAATGGGACGTGCTGCTCCCGTGCCTCCTGTTCGCTTACAGGGAGGTCCCTCAGAAATCCCTGGGCTTCAGTCCGTTCGAACTCTTGTATGGACACCCCGTCCGGGGCCCCCTCAGCCTGGTCAAAGAAGGGTGGGAGGTGGCCCCTCAGAAGACTCCCCCGGACGTATACAAGTACCTCCTGACCCTCCGTAACCAGACCCGGCGGTTCAGGGAACTTGCCAAGGCCAACCTCGAAGCTAGCCAAGAAGACATGAAGCGCTGATATGATCAAAATGCCTCATCCATCAAGTTCGAGCCGGGACAACAGGTCTGGGTGATGTCCCCGGTTGAACCTTGCGCCCTTCAGGACAAATGGACGGGACCCTTCAAAGTGGTGGAGCGCAAGGGCCCCGTCACCTACCTGGTAGACATGGAGTCACCCCGAAACCCCCTGCGTGTCCTCCACGCCAACAGACTCAAGCCCCACTTTGTGCGCTCTGAACTTAGCCTCCTGATGGCTACCGACAGTGGGGCTGAAGAAGACTCCGAGCCCCTCCCCGATCTCCTGAAAACGCTCGAGACCGACGGCTCCGTGGAGGGAGTCCACCTCTCCGAGGCCCTGTCTCCAGCACAACGCCAAGACTGCCAAGAACTGCTAATACAATTTGCCGACCTATTCTCCCTCATCCCTGGGGTCACCCCCTGGTGCCTCCACGACGTTGACACCGGGGATAGCCCCCCTATCCGACACAGGGCGTACAGGGTACCTGATCGAGTACGCGCCTGCATCCAGTCAGAAGTCTCTAAGATGCTAGCTCTGGGAGTGATCGAGCCGTCCGACAGCCCCTGGGCCAGCCCGGCCGTGCTGGTCCCCAAGGCCGCCGCCCCGGGCGTCGCCCCCGAGCTCAGGTTCTGTGTAGACTATCGGGGTTTGAACGCCGTCACCAGGACCGACGCTCATCCCATCCCACGGGCAGATGAACTGATTGACCGCATGGGGGCCGCCCGCTACCTGAGCATCTTCGACTTGACAGCAGGCTATTGGCAGATCGGCCTCACCCCAGGTGCCCAGGAGCGATCCGCCTTCTCTACCCCGGATGGCCATTACCACTTCAAGGTGATGCCATTCGGAATGAAAAACGCCCCCGCCACCTTCCAGAGACTCGTGAACAAGGTACTGGCGGGGCTCGAGGAGTTCAGCGCCGCCTACCTGGACGATATTGCTGTGTACAGCCGCAACTGGCCAGAACACCTCCACCACCTCCAGGAGGTCCTGAACGCCCTCCGGCAGGCCGGGCTAACCATCAAGGCCAGCAAGTGCCAGATCGGCCAAGGGTCCGTGACCTACCTGGGACACCAGGTGGGAAGTGGCCTGGTGGCCCCCCTCCAGCTCAAGATTGCTGCCATCCAGGCCTGGGAGCCCCCGGTCACCCAGACAGAGGTCCGAGCCTTCCTGGGGCTCACCGGCTACTACTGGCGCTTCGTAAAAGACTATGGCAGCATTGTGGGGCCCCTCACGGAACTCACGTCCAAAAAGAACCCCCAGAAAGTCAACTGGACTCCTGAATGCCAGTCGGCCTTTGAGAACCTGAAGTCCGCCATGTGCACCGCCCCCGTGCTCCAGGCCCCCGACTACAGCCGGGAATTCATTGTACAGACGGACGCCTCAGATCATGGCGTGGGGGCCGTCCTCTCCCAACTCAATACCGAGGGAGTCGATCAGCCAGTGGCCTTCATCAGCCGACGCCTGCTGGCCCGAGAACAGCGCTGGAGCACCATCGAGCGGGAGGCCTTCGCCGTAGTGTGGACCCTCAAGAAGCTCCGGCCCTATCTCTTCGGTACCCACTTCCGGGTGCAGACAGATCACCGACCCCTGCAATGGCTGATGCAGATGCGGGGAGAAAACCCGAAGCTGTTGCGTTGGTCCATCTCTCTGCAGGGGATGGATTTCACGGTGGAACATCGCCCCGGCCAAGACCACGCCAACGCAGACTGCCTGTCCCGCTTCTTCCGCCTCGGCGAAGAGAGTACCCAAGAGAATGGGTGACTCTCCCCGCCTTCAGCTGGGGGGGACGCATGTTGGACAGGCCTCGTGGTAGGCCCGTCCCCTCCCCGCATGACGGGTCACGGACCCCTGCTCCTCCTGTTCCCCGGACAGAAACCACCCTTTCCACCCACCGGGGCAACCCCCGGCCCTTCCCCGACGGAACCCTGGCTCCTGCACACCACCGCATCGGCTGGCCCGGGTCCCTTCCAGAACCCCGGTCTCCGGCCCAGCCGCCATTTTGGACACTACACGACCAGGCCTCGTGGCCTCGGGTCGACCTCGGCCTCGGACCCAGCCAGGCCCCGACATCGAGGCACCACCACCCACCCAGGGGGTGAAGAGACCACTTGGCAAGTCAATGGGAGAAGGAGAGTCGATGGCTCCCCTCCGCCAGGTGTCGATCGCCCCCAGCCTCCCCGGGCGCTGGCTCCACCCCCCTGCTGGGTGTCTGGACTCCCTCATCCCGGACCTCCCGACCTCCAAGTGCGAGGGTCCGGACATCAAAGGGCGCCAGACCTATAACTGGGGCAGCTCCAGAGCAGGAAGGCAGTTGTATCCTGGAGTCGAGAGACACCGAGACGAACTCATCCTTGGAGGCCTGCTGGCGCTGCTGCGGCTCCTCTTCGCGAACCACCTTTGAAGGCCTGCTGGCGCTGCCGCGGCTCACTCTCGTCGTGAATCATCTGCAAGGCCTGCTGGCGCACCGCGGCCCTCCTCATCGTGAACCATCTTCAAAGCCTGCTGGCGCTGCCGCGGCCCTCCTCTTTATGAACCATCGTCGAAGCCTGCTGGCGCTGCCGCGGCCCCTCCTTGCGAACCCTCCAGCTCGAGGATTGTGAGCTCCACCTTTTGCCGCTCCTGTACCAGACCGGTATTCAGACTGTCCCGCTACCCTTTACCCCAAGAGACTAGAATTGACGGGATCCCCGTTTCCTGGTCCTACTGTACCGCTCATCACATTGCCTAAAGATCTATATAAAAGTGTGCAGAACTTATCCTTGTGTGGTGTCTATCTGTGGGGGGGAAGTTACTTGTCTGTACGATTACCGGAGAGGGCCCTCGCCGGAGGCCTCTCCCCCCTGTACTCGGCCGACCCTCCGGGTCCCCTTCTAACAGTATATACATGAGGTCTTGAAAGCTTGCCCTAAAAAGAAAAAAAAACCTGCATTTGGTTAGCTGGGGTTTTGGTGTTCCGTTTAATGAGATTATGGAACTCCTATGGTGAAGATTGACTCTCAAAGATAAACAAAATATATAATAGTCCCCTGCTAGATTTGTACAACTTCAATGCCAAAATAATAATGCACCTTTGGTATTATAATTGCTTATTTTCTATCAGATGCTTTTACATATGTGAGAAAATTCTTATTGTTTCTTTTATTACTCTTTTTATTGCATTTTAGATTTTTAACCACTTCCATGCATCGGATGCCCATCGGCCGCCCGACGTGATGGTGGGTGTGCGTGTCGGACGGCTGCCCGATCTGGGCACGCTTTAAACTCACCGCGTTTAATGATATACATGTTTATCTGTACGCTTTTATGGTTCTTGTTAAACTGAATAAAGCTTATTTGATGAGGACTCATCCTGCAGCCGAGCAACTGCCAAATATCCCCATTAGACTGCCAGTCCTACACAAACTGCCAGCAACCTCCCTTGGAGTAGAGGATTTACTAGTCTACAGGCACCGAAGATGCAGAGTCACTGTATTACAGCATCCCGGCCAGCCCAACTCAGCAGCCGCCCAAGATGAGGTGTCTGTGCTCAGATCTGTCCCCTCACCGAGAGAGAGAACACCATGACCGATCGGACCCACACAGCACCAATACCCAGAGTACCAGACCCCCGGTGGTTTTGTCAAATCTAACAGCTACCTGCCATGTATCCATTATGCGCTTTACGTGGTTTTTTACATGGCTCACTTCAGCCATCTGCAGTCGAGCTTGGTAAGACAGCCTGCCCACTCTTAATGTGCTAACAGACTGTCACATTTCCCCAGATTAAAGTAGATATTTGAGAAAAACTATTACTGCCCCCTTCCCCAAATTATCTTTGCTCCCGATGGATCAGCTCAAAACTTCTCATAACCAAAAGAAAGCTAAACACCTAACAAATTCAAAGTAGATTTATCAAGCCCTGCTCAAGTCATTAGTATATTTAAGATATTTTCCTCCCCTGTCTCCCTAGGCAGTGGGCCATGTAGTTAAAGAGTCTAGTTTACTTACTACTTTGTTTATAAAATCATAAACTAGCACAAAATATCCATGATAAAATGTTCATATCTGATTAAATCTAAAATATACATTTTGGTGTCTGGTTTATAAAAAAACAATTCTCTTACCCCCATATTCATCATGCTCCTCTTTTGTGAGTCCTTAATAGCGATTATTAAGGAATCGCTATTAAAGACTTGCAAAACGGGATGCATGTAGAAATCGCAAAATTTATAGCGATTTCTACATCTTCCTTATTTGTGATTCGCTAATTGCTAATCGCAAATAAGGATTGACTCCCCATTCATTCCTATGGGCCAAGGCCCATAGGAATGAATGGGGAGTCAATCCTTATTTGCGATTAGCAATTAGCGAATCGCAAATAAGGAAGTGATTTCAAGGGTGCCAGGGTGTCCAAAGGACACCCTGTAGCACCCCTGAAATGGTGATTTACACTGGTGTTGCGCACACACATGGCCAAAGGACATGTGTGTGTGTAACATCCAACTTTGAAAAATGCACTAAAGTGCATTTTTCTAAGTTTTCCCTATTTACCACAAAGTCAGACTTCGCGGTAAATAGCGGACCCAGATTGCGAATTCGAAATTGTAGAATGGTTCATGAATTGCATTTAAGGAATTGCAAATTGGATTCCCTAAATGCAATCGCAATTTGAGAAATCGCAATTATTTGCACCGTTTGCGCTCGCAAAAATGCTTGATGAATCTACCTGTTAATTCTTTCTTCTTAAAAAAAATCTCTTAAAAAATAATGAAAATACAAAGCCTGGGAGACAAATATATAATTTTCTAAGCAAGAACAAGCTTAGTACATTATAGAGATGCTTATTCTGCACACTCCTAATTTCTACTGCGCATGAACACTTCAACAAAGGAAACTGTGAAATAACAAGGAACATGATAGGAAAGCCGAATTCAGTAAGCCTGAGCTCACAATATTAAAGTGCTTTTGGTAGTCAAGCTTATTTTTATATTCCGAGGTCAAAAATACCACTTTTGGGAAGTAGGTATTTTCTTGCCTAAGCCTTCCAGTGGGCTCTGCTGTTATGTGTCTTGGCTGTCTGGTTTTGGAGGACAGGGCAGGGCAGGCTGAGCCCGACCTAGATTGAACAGAGAGATCTCTCAGTTGAAGTATGGGGAGGGGTGACCCTTTGATCTAAGCAGGCCTGTGCCTGGCAAGGTGAATGACGGCTCCACCTCCCACTGTGCGTCTGATGGCAGACCCCTCTTCCTGAAAGGCAGGATGCCGCCTTGTAAACAAAGTGCTCCAGGACGACACCAAACTTGTTCTGGCAGGGTTCAGGGATTGTGACTTGAGAACAAAGACTTTTGGGGTATAAAGATCTGTGCTAAAACACCTACAGAGGGTGTTACTTCTGGATGTCAAGCCGAACATCTGTCCATATAACTATAGAGAAAGGACTTTGACACTTTTATCCATCTTGCTGAAGCAACTACCCAAGGGCTGGAGTTGAGCTTGCCTCCTGCTGAAGTCTCTGGGACATTAGACTTCACCCATCAGCCACCCGGATTCCTATGTGAGGGGGGATTCTACTCGCAGGAGAGGCCTATGTTGAGAATTCCAGAGCCTCAGCTTCTACTGCGGGGAACGCGGGTTGAAAGTCAATGCTATCGCTATCGTGGGCCGCCACAGCTGAGGAGCTGTTGCCGCTGAGAGCCCGTATTTACCATACTACGAAAATTGCTATCACTATTGTGGGCCGCTGCAGCTGAGTAGCTGTGCCGCCGAGTGCCGCCCTTTGCCGTCCTACGAGAATCATCGCTATTGTTAGTGTGGGTCACTGCAGCTGAGGAGCTGTGCCACTGAGTGCCCACATTTGCCTTCCTCCGAGAATCATCGCTATCGCTGTTGTGGGACCCTGCAACTGAGGAGCTGTGCTGCTGAGTGCCTGCACTAGTCACCACTTCGAGGATCTTGTCATCACCTGCGTGTGCCGCTGGGTGCCCGCCTTTACGCCCAGTCCCAGGATTATCGTGAGTGCACGACGCGAAAAGCTACAGCTGGGAGATGTGGCCACTGCGAGTCAGTGTGTTATCATTGCTGCTTCTTTGTGAAGCTGCGTGTCGTGCCCTTTAAATCTCAGGTACATTGTGCATCATCAGTCGCGTGGACTGAGGTAATTGAAATTTTTATGGTCAATTGTGTCCCCTAACGTGTACCCCAACGGCTCCATGTACGAGTTTCAAGTACATGTAATTTCCCTCCACAACCGAATCTGAAGACGCAAATACATTTGCGTCCAACGTTCACAAGTCCTCTATCAGATCCACCATGAATGGATTGATAATTCAGTTCCTAAGTATGCCGTGCCACCGTCTTTACATGGTGCACTTTCACGTTTTTCCTGGCTCTGCCGAGCTAGGCCCTGATTTTCTGTCTTCAAGCCACGTCTGTCTCTGCCTCTGAAAGCTGCAGCATGGAGATGCATCCCTGACCTCTACCTTACTTCCTGCCAAGCGAGCGGTGCCCGGCTCGGCCTGGTCTGCCTGCCAAAAACAGTATTTTACCTTCAAGTTATCAGCATAGCCAGCTCAGCTCCTCGAAAATACATTCCTGTCTAGTGATTTAGGTAAACATATCCCCGGCTGCAGAGCAAAGAGCAAGTCTTCCTGTCCCCGTGCAAGTAATTTACAGTTTCCGTTGTCAGAGTAGGCCCATGGCCCCGCACGTAGACACGCAGACACCTACGCACGCACTAACATTCAGTATAGAGTAGCCTCTGCCCAAGAGACCTTTTACTCCAGATTAAACATCCTCCAAATACTAGATATCAGATATGTTATAGGGACAGGTCGATCTGACATGCCAGACTTCTGTCTCCTCTACTAGTGCTAAAAGTCAGACCCTTAGCTTCCTCCAGATATACGTCAATCACACGTCATATAAGCTGCGCGCGCATTCAGGCTACAGGTTTCAGCTGACTCTGCAAGAATTCCCTAAGCATCCACCCCCTTGTGACACTTTTCTGTGACGTTTCCAGTACACGCCTCTGTGCACACCCCTGTTCACGCCTTTTTGCTACGCACATGTGTTCTTATCATATACATTTCACTTGTCACGCCTACTGTATTCAATGCTATTGTGTCATTTTACTATATATGTCATGTACTGTTAATAAATCGTTGACATCTTCCCTGCCATCATTGCATACCCGACCCCTTGTATTGATGGAATAGATTTCCATGGCTCGAGTCATCATTTATGATTAAAGCCCTTATGACTCAGACACCACGGACTCTGCCTCTCATTTGATTGAGCTATTTCTTTTACTTGTCCGAAATTCTATGGTAAACTCGTATACGGTAAAATATTTACCACAGGACCCCGGTCTTTTTTTTTGTGAGGGTAGCAGTCCTCAATAGAAATTATGTTTATAATTTGAAGTATAATTCTGAGGCTAACTCTTCACCAGATCTTTACCAGAGTGTATTGCTACAACTTACGGTTCCAATTCAAAAGTTTTAAAAGTACAACGCCATTAGCAACATAGTGTGATGAACTTCTAACCTCTGTGCTCACATAAGTGTTCCATGAACGGTTACTATGGTATAAGGCAGAAAGCCGTTTGGGGGTAGGGTTAAAAGTTACTGGCTGTACAGAAACCGTTATATTCACCCTGAATCTTCTACATGACAGAAAGGAAAGCAAAGTAAAACAAAACCCTGTGTACCAGATTTACAACCCCCTTGCACCACTTTCGCATCCAACCCCCCCTACAAAATGACAAGTATGTGGGCCTCAACGACCCCCCTCAAGCTCCAGGAATCACCACCCCAGGGAATTTGTGTATTACAAGAGGCGACTGCGTGGCCCTCCGCCTGGTGCCCTCGAGGGCCCTGGAAACTACTACGACCGGCTCCTGCAGTGTCCCGGGGTGCATACTGCTGTTTGCTTTGACAGAGCGGGACTCTCACGACTCCCGCCCTCCCATAGGAAACATAGTTTGCATTTTGAAAGACAGAGCAGTGAAATCTGTTCTCACTTTCAAAATCCAAAGCAGATTGCATTTCCATATACAAATTAGCATCTACCCATGCAAAAAAGCAATACTGGCTCCCGGAGAACGCAAAAAGTTCATCACACAATGTTGCTAAAAAAGAAAGCAAGTGTGCTCGAATTCTCAGTATACTACCTTATCCGTCGTAATGTTATTTTTAATCACGTTCTGATAACCAATAAGAATCATGCTTTTAAAAAACAGAAACATGCACCCTAGTTTTCAGGATAGAATGTTGTCAAACAACCAATCATTTCTTTTTTGTTTTACAACACTGCATCTTATCCACCATGCTTCGTTTTTTCCAGCGGCAAAATACGCGGATCCTACGTGCATCCCACGACTTTTTTTGTAAAATAAAAATGGCCTTACTTTTTTTGCCGTACGTGTCATTATGAGACCCCCTGAGCAGGCCTAGGGGTTCAGGGTGTTTCTACCCTGCCCCTGTTCACGTTTTGCACACATATTTCACTGACTACCGCAGCCTCGCTTCTACCGAGGCACAAAATGGCTGCCAACAGTTCCTGGTTTTCGAATGTTTACAACCGTTTGACAGCCAATTAGAATTGAGCGCGTGATCGGGACAGTGCGCTTATGCTACGATGCCAATCCTCGCGCAATCTGCGGATCCACAGCGCCCATAGATATATTAATGAATTTGACCGTAATTTTCACTGAAACTACTGAACACATTGACACCAGACAAGCGAAAAGGCACAAATCGAAACTAAGAACTACCTCTCTGCCAAATTTGGTGTAATTCCGCTAAGCCGTTCGGGCTGCAGCCGTGACTAAAGGTCCTATGGGAAATTGCATGGGGAAAACATGTTTTGGGACCCCTTTTTTTTTCAGCCCCCGCTTCACCAATCACCATCAAACTTTCAGGGAAGGAGCGGAACTGAGCTGGCCAGAAATTTGGAAAATTTCAAGAATATTCATCAATCGACGCCAAAGTTATTCCAAATATAATGTTGCGGTTATCATATGGATAATAGGTCCTAACTATAATGACCTACATCGCTTCCTTCAATTTCCATTAAAAGAGTGGCGAAAACTTACCTGGTGCTGTGGCTTCTTCCTCATGAACAAGAAGATTGCCAGTACTGTGCACTTATTTTCAATCAGATGATAGAAGAAGCTCCTAGTCGCTACTTCAAAAAAGACCACTCTTTCAGTCAAAACTTCCAGTAGAAAAATTAGAACTCTTTTATTTTTTCTTTTTGTTGTCAATTTAGTTTGTTTTTAAGTTTTCAAAGAAGAGATATACTACAAATAAATGTGCATTCATGTATTTACAACATCAAACAATCACCATTTTAAGAACATGGAGGAGTGAAGCTTTTTAAGTGGGACAAGGGGAATGAATGTGGAAGTGGTTTTTGAAGACACTAAAGACACAAATGGACACAAAACACATGTACACAAGACAGTGAATATACATCTAACATTTCTGGGGCATGGTGGTAATTGGTGATACAGTTGTTTCACAGTCTGCAAATAATTGGGTTACTGCACTTTATAACGGAGCTAAATCCTAATCCTATTCACAATCATAGGAGTGGTAACATACAATATATGAGCTCCAAAAACTCACAACAGTAACTAAGACCAACCACTGTTTCACAATATTTATCGATCACTCTAATTAATACAAAATTTGATCCAAGGCCAACAACTTGGCGCTCCACACAACTACCACCTCGGTCGACGCGTTTCGAATCCTTAATAAATGTAAAGGATTCTCTTCAGGACCAACACAAAATAAATCTGGAAAACACAATAAGTGAAAAGATGCTGTCAGTCAAAAAACAATAATCTATAGAAGAGAGACTCTCAACTTACATTCAGCCACCACATACTCTCAGAAAGCTTACCTGTCGCAGAATTCCACTAACGTTTTAGAGGTTGTAGTAAGCTACAAAGGATTAAAAAACATGGGTCAGAACGGGGCCATGGAGTCTTCATACTACATCAGTATGTAGGGAGGGGAGTTTAAAGTACTCACTAGCAATTGGCAATGACATGTCCAGCTATAAGTCGGAGTCCTTTAGCAAACTCAGTATGGAAATCCGATGCTCTTCAGCACTCAGTCAATTCGAGTAGAGACACCTCGAGATTAGTTCTAAGGAATACAAAAATGGGAAGGGCTGTCGATCATATCGTGATGCTTGCACCTTATATAAAAGTTTAGCATGGTCGCTGAACTGGCCACGGGGGAGCGTTCAAACAACATAACCATCCTGAAACGGTGTATAAGGACGGCTCGGTCTACCTATCTAAAGGGGATCTACGTGGGGTGTTGCGTGGCCCTTTATGCGAGCGCGGGCTGACGTTTCAAGTTCTAACTATCGTGCCGTGTATTCAGGGGTCTACAGGGTTCGCAATGCGAGGCTACGCAAGGCAATATTTTCCTTACTTGAGATGAAGCGTCCGTCTCCTCCTCCAGATTAGTTCGCCATCGTGTGTTTACGCGATGTTGATTAGTTCCGGGTCAGCCTTATTTGAATGGGCTGAGTGTCCGGGTTAGATCGCAGGAATCATGGGAGTTGTAGTATCGCTTTCTATTAGACGCCGAGACCCATCTAACACTGCTAATTCTGGTGCTACTGATAGTGTTTCGCTTCTGTTGCGCAACCATTCTAGATACTAGGAATAAACTTTGTACAGGCGGAGGCATATGGTCTCCGCATGTGGGCAAGTAGCATAATGCTTACGAGAGGAGTGGCGTACCTCATATGGTGCCTAAGTCTGATCGATAATATCCTCATGGACATGTATAAATGTTGGCTAACCACTCAGTGGGTTATTAATCCGATATTGTCAAGTTAGAAAGTCAAAGGTGTGTGTTACAACTGATTGGGTGCCGTTGGGTGGATGAGCAAGCTGGATCTACATGTGTGCTCACAGGCAATGTTTACAAGTTGTACAATTCCGACATTTCATTAAGGCCTTGTGTTGTGGTGTTGAACTTCAGTATCAACATTGCCTCACGTTGACGCAGCCTGGCCTCTACGTCTCCGCCTCTTGGGTCAGTGTCAATTTTCGAAATTATTGTCCATTTGAACTCCTGTTCATGGTGCGCTTTATCAATCCAATGTTGTACCAATGGAGCTGTGAGGACTTTTTTCTTAATTCTGGACTTGTGTTGAGACATTCTCTGTCTCACTTCTTGCATTGTCTTGCCTATATATAGTTTATCACATGGGCAAAGAAGGCCATAGACCACATTTTTTGATTTACAATTAGTAAACTGATCATGTTTCCAAAATATCCCTGCATGCTGGAAAAGATTACCTTCAATGGTCGACGAGCAACAGAGACATGTGCCACATTTGTGATGGCCAGTTATTGGAGGCAGGCTTAAATAATCACGTAGTGTCGGAGTTTTAGGTTTAGGGATCGCTGCTCGGACAATATGGTTTGCAATACTTTTATCCTTTTTGTATGCGAAAAGGGGGACGTCTGTCAGTTGGTTGTCAAGGTCCTTGACTAGATGCCAGTTCTGGTGGATCAATTTTTTGAGGATGTTCGATGAAGGGCAGTATGTGGATACACACACGGTTCGTTGTTGGTGTGATACATAGATGACGTCTTTTTCACCTGGTCGGGGACCTCAGAACAACTAATTCAGTTCCATGATTGGATCAATAACAGGACAGAAGACATTAAATTCACTATTCAGACCTCTGAAACAAGGATGTCTTTCTTAGATGTAGAAGTCTACTGTTCAAATGGACAACTGGTTACAACTCTATTTAAAAAGAAGACTGACCGCAATAAGGCATTGGACTTCTCCAGCAGTCACCCAAGAAGTTTGAAACAAAATCTTCCAATTGGCCAATTTTTGCGCATCCGCAGAAACTGTACCTTCAAGGATGAATTTATGGACCACGCTGATGTCCTAAAAGAGAAATTTCTAGCTCGTGGCTACCCAGCCAAACTTCTCAAACAAGCAATCAAGAGAGCCTGGTGGACACCACGCGAAGAATTATTGATCAAAAGACAAAAAACCCACCAACAACGAACCGTGTGTGTATCCACATACTGCCCTTCATCGAACATCCTCAAAAAATTGATCCACCAGAACTGGCATCTAGTCTAATTGTAAATCAAAAAATGTGGTCTATGGCCTTCTTTGCCCGTGTGATAAACTATATATAGGCAAGACAACGCAAGAAGTGAGACAGAGAATGTCTCAACACAAGTCCAGAATTAAGAAAAAAGTCCTCACAGCTCCATTGGTACAACATTGGATAGATAAAGCGCACAATGAACAGGAGTTCAAATGGACAATAATTTCGAAAATTGACACTGACCCAAGAGGCGGAGACGTAGAGGCCAGGCTGCGTCAACGTGAGGCAATGTTGATACTGAAGTTCAACACCACAACACAAGGCCTTAATGAAATGTCGGAATTGTACAACTTGTAAACATTGCCTGTGAGCACACATGTAGATCCAGCTTACTCATCCACCCAACGGCACCCAATCAGTTGTAACACACACCTTTGACTTTCCAACTTGACAATATCGGATTAATAACCCACTGAGTGGTTAGCCAACATTTATACATGTCCATGAGGATATTATCGATCAGACTTAGGCACCATATGAGGTACGCCACTCCTCTCGTAAGCATTATGCTACTTGCCCACATGCGGAGACCATATGCCTCCGCCTGTACAAAGTTTATTCCTAGTATCTAGAATGGTTGCGCAACAGAAGCGAAACACTATCAGTAGCACCAGAATTAGCAGTGTTAGATGGGTCTCGGCGTCTAATAGAAAGCGATACTACAACTCCCATGATTCCTGCGATCTAACCCGGACACTCAGCCCATTCAAATAAGGCTGACCCGGAACTAATCAACATCGCGTAAACACATGATGGCGAACTAATCTGGAGGAGGAGACGGACGCTTCATCTCAAGTAAGGAAAATATTGCCTTGCGTAGCCTCGCATTGCGAACCCTGTAGACCCCTGAATACACGGCACGATAGTTAGAACTTGAAACGGCAGCCCGCCCTCGCATAAAGGGCCACGCAACACCCCACGTAGATCCCCTTTAGATAGGTAGACCGAGCCGTCCTTATACACCGTTTCAGGATGGTTATGTTGTTTTAACGCTCCCCCGTGGCCAGTTCAGCGACCATGCTAAACTTTTATATAAGGTGCAAGCATTACGATATGATCGACAGCCCTTCCCATTTTTGTATTCCTTAGAACTAATCTCAAGGTGTCTCTACTCGAATTGACTGAGTGCTGAAGAGCATCGGATTTCCATACTGAGTTTGCTAAAGGACTCCGACTTATAGCTGGACATGTCATTGCCAATTGCTAGTGAGTACTTTAAACTCCCCTCCCTACATACTGATGTAGTATGAAGACTCCATGGCCCCGTTCTGACCCATGTTTTTTAATCCTTTGTAGCTTACTACAACCTCTAAAACGTTAGTGGAATTCTGCGACAGGTAAGCTTTCTGAGAGTATGTGGTGGCTGAATGTAAGTTGAGAGTCTCTCTTCTATAGATTATTGTTTTTTGACTGACAGCATCTTTTCACTTATTGTGTTTTCCAGATTTATTTTGTGTTGGTCCTGAAGAGAATCCTTTACATTTATTAAGGATTTGAAACGCGTCGACCGAGGTGGTAGTTGTGTGGAGCGCCAAGTTGTTGGCCTTGGATCAAATTTTGTATTAATTAGAGTGATCGATAAATATTGTGAAACAGTGGTTGGTCTTAGTTACTGTTGTGAGTTTTTGGAGCTCATATATTGTATGTTACCACTCCTATGATTGTGAATAGGATTAGGATTTAGCTCCGTTATAAAGTGCAGTAACCCAATTATTTGCAGACTGTGAAACAACTGTATTACCAATTACCACCATGCCCCAGAAATGTTAGATGTATATTCACTGTCTTGTGTACATGTGTTTTGTGTCCATTTGTGTCTTTAGTGTCTTCAAAAACCACTTCCACATTCATTCCCCTTGTCCCACTTAAAAAGCTTCACTCCTCCATGTTCTTAAAATGGTGATTGTTTGATGTTGTAAATACATGAATGCACATTTATTTGTAGTATATCTCTTCTTTGAAAACTTAAAAACAAACTAAATTGACAACAAAAAGAAAAAATAAAAGAGTTCTAATTTTTCTACTGGAAGTTTTGACTGAAAGAGTGGTCTTTTTTGAAGTAGCGACTAGGAGCTTCTTCTATCCTCTGATTGAAAATAAGTGCACAGTACTGGCAATCTTCTTGTTCATTACGTAGTGGCGCAGCCTTACTGTGCTTCTCGCCAGACCCGTCAAGTTTCGTGCCTTCTTCCTCAGCAGGCAAACTTTGTGGTTGGATTGAAAGCGGCTGGCCTGAGTCGCGGAAGATGCCCGGCTGCTGTTCGAGCAGTCCCAAGGAGACGTAACATTGCGTAGCCGTATTTGGAACATTGGGAGCCAGGATTGAAGGAATGAGCAAGTGGTGCGGCATGTAACAGCGAAGTACCACAATCCACTTGGATATAATTTTGCAATACGAACTGGATTATACAGCAGCTCACTTGAGGATACCGAAACACTACATGTACCATAGGCCATGGGGTGGCCACGCCCATGGGGGCGGAAGCTGTCAGATTCAAATGTGGTGCAAAGAACTTTGCCGTTCAATCTGTGTTCACAACCGGCGGCCCCAGATGAAGTGAGGAGATCACGAAAATGCGTTGGGCAGAATGGGTGATTTAGTGCAGGCTTGGCTGTTCTCCCGCATCGCTTCCTTCAATTTCCATTAAAAGAGTTGCGAAAACTTACCTGGTGTTGTGGCTTCTTCCTCAGCAGGCAAACTTTGTGGTTTGATTGAAAGCGGCTGGCCTGAGTCGCGGAAGATGCCCGGCTGCTGTTCGAGTAGTCCCAAGGAGACGTAACATTGCGTAGGCGTATTTGGAACATTGGGAGCCAGGATTGAAGGAATGAGCAAGTGGTGCAGCATGTAACAGCGAAGTACCGCAATCCACTTGGATATAATTTTGCAATACGAACTGGATTATACGGCAGCTCACTTGAGGATACCGAAAAACTACATGTACCATAGGCCACGGGGGTGGCCACGCCCATGGGGCGGAAGCAATCAGATTCAAATGCGGTGCAAAGAACATTGCCGTTCACAACCGGCAGCCCCAGATGAAGTGAGGAGATCACGAAACGCATTGGGCAGAATGGGTGATTTAGTGCGGACTTGGCTGTTCTCCCTCATCGCTTCCTTCAATTTCCATTAAAAGAGTGGCGAAAACTTACCTGGTGTTGTGGCTTCTTCCTCAGCAGGCAAACTTTGTGGTTTGATATATATATATATATATATATATATATATATATATATATATATATATATATATATATATATATATATAAGCTCCAAAGTTCCCCACTGGAACAAAGACGCACTCAGACATCCGCTAGCACCAGGCTTTTAAAGGGTAGGAACGGAACCGGCATGCCCATGCAAATATTAGCTTTCGTGTCGAGTTATGTATGCCTGACGCGTTTCTGTGCTGCTGCACTTCATCAGAGGTTTCGACAGTCTTTTGTGCTGTTCTGACCCATACACACACAAGGAAAAATGTCACTCTTCGATGGGCTGCTCTGTTGAGCGTATTGACTTGTGGGTGTTGTAGTCTGGATCAGCGAACTCTACCCTAATGGGTGCACGTAAATATTGCTGTTGCCAAAAAGTTCTGAGCCCACAGATGGGCCTCCGCATGTTGGTGCCGTTCAATATTCCAAGCAAATGTCCCACATAGTGGCTCTGTGAACTACAGAGCCAGTGGCCCCCAACCTTAGTAGGGTGGTGCATCTTTTGCGGCCGCGGACAGCGCGTAAAAATGAAAGCTCCAAAGTTCCCCACCGGAACAAAGACGCACTCAGACATCCGCTAGCACCAGGCTTTTAAATGGTTAGAATGGAACCGGCATGCCGATGCAAATAACAGCTTTCGTGTCGAGTTATGCATGCCTGACGCGTTTCTGTGCTGCCGCACTTCATCAGAGGCTTCGACAGTCTTTCGCGATGTTCTGACCCATACACACACAAGGAAAAAGGTCACCCTTCGATGGGCTGCTCTGTTGAGTGTATTGACTTGTGGGTGTTGTAGTCTGGATCAGCGAACTCTACCCTAATGGGTGCACGTAAATATTGCTGTTGCCAAAAAGTTCTGAGCCCACAGATGGGCCTCCGCATGTGGGTGCCGTTCAATATCCCAAGCAAATGTCCCACATAGGGGGTCTGTGAACTACAGAGCCAGTGGCCCCCAACCTTAGTAGGGTGGTGCATCTTTTGCGGCCGGGACGCCGCGTAAAATGAAAGCTCCAAAGTTCCCCACCAGAACAAAGACGCACTCAGACATCCGCTAGCACCATGCTTTTAAAGGGTAAGAACGGAACCGGCATGCCTCTATAGGGGGATTAACTGAGAATCTTTCCAAATTTTTGGACCATTACTTATTTGAGTTTGTACTTTCATTGAAGTCGTACATTAGAGATACATCAGACATCATTCAAAAAGTTGAGAACTTAAACTGGCAACCTACTTATGTACTGCTAACTCTTGACATACTGAGTCTCTACACGTGCATTGAACACGAAAAGGGCCTACATGCCATTAAATATTTCTTGGATAAAAAATCACTAAAATATGCCATGCACAATAAGATGTTGTTGGAACTAATTAATTTTTGTTTATACCATAACATCTTTCTTTTTCCGGATGATATATACAGACAGTTGTCTGGTACGGCGATGGGCTCCTGCTTCGCCCCCAGCTACGCGAACTTGTTAGTTGGCTGGTGGGAGGAGCAGGTAGCCTGGGCCCCTGAGAATGCCACATGGAACAACAAGGTGGTGGCTTGGTGCAGGTACATTGACAACCTGTTCCTAGTATGGGATGGGTCTGTGGCAGAGGCCAGTGAGTACATACGATTGTTAGATAACAACGATTGTAACCTAAGATTAACGGGGGAAGTGAGTCAAGAAAAGGTCAATTACCTAGACCTTCAAGTGAGCGTCAGGGATGGTAAGATCTGTACCCTCTTATATCGGTCGCCCGCGGCAGGAAACACGCGTCTAGCAGCCACCCCCGGAGACTTATAAACAGCATCCCGTATGGGGAATTTCTTAGGTTAAGACGCAATTGTACTCTAGAGGAAGACTTTGAAAAAGCAGCCAGTGAAAGTTTGGATAGATTCTCCAACAGAGGATACAAACGGAATCTTCTGTATGATGCCCTGAATAGAGTGAGGAAATTGTCCCGATGTTCTCTCTTTGAGAAAAAGTCACGTCCCAACACTGATGGCAAATTCCGTATGATAACCCCCTACTCAGCCAACTCCTTCAGATTAAGATCCATTATGACCAAACACTGGCATATCTTAAAAACTGACCACATTGTTGGTCCTGATATACCGGTTGCCCCGTTGATCACCTTTAAAAAGGCGAGATCTTTACATGATCACATGGTTCAAAGCCACCTAAATTCTACACGTAAGATCCAGGAAACATTGAAAGATGCCAAGGGCTTCTTCCCTTGTGGGAGGTGTAAAGCCTGTGCATCTAGTAAACAAACCTTAACATTTGATGTGAGGGGCTGCAAGGGTGGAAAAAGAATAAACAAATTCATGTCCTGCCATACAGACCATGCGGTTTACTGTTTGATGTGTCCCTGCCAATTAAAATACATTGGCAGTACCATCAATCCAGTAAAACTGAGGGTGCTTGAACACATGCGGGCGATTGCAAACAGAGATTTTTCCTATCCTGTCGCCCGGCATTTCGCAATAAAGCATAACAGCAATAGGGATCTACTGAGATTTTTCTGTTTGGACTGTGTCCCTGAAAGGCCGCGGGGTGGTAAAAAACTACAGATACTCAGGAGACTGGAGTCTCTATATATAATTGACTTAGAGACTAAAGCACCGGGAGGTCTGAATATGGGTGAGGAAATGTCATCTCACTTGGGATAATTTTTAAGATCAGTAACTGGAACGTGAATTCTGAAATATGATGATATATTTATTTGTGACAATCCTTTTGCAACAGTGATCAATTCTTGAATAATGAATTGCCGAAGGAATTATATGTATTTTTGAAAGATTGATGTATTCGATATGAAGGTTTAAATTGTTTTGAAAGGGATTATCTGAAATGTTACATACAGTGTCAGTACAGTGTTGAGAATATGCAGTATTACGGGCCCATCTAGACATATTTTAATAACCTGGGTTTTTGGTGGCCTAATAGGCTGCAATTGCCGATACACAGCAAGATTGTAACTACAATATGGATATTGTTGTACTTGTACGCATGATTTGTGTGCGTGGAGCGATGTCTTGAGGCTTTTTGACATCGTTTTCCCAGAAATAGTATGTCCAGACGACTGATACACACGAGACACTGTGTATGTAATAATTTGATTGTAAATTGTACTTTTGCCGATAAACAGCGCGATTATGGTTGTGTGAAATATATGACTGAAGAATATTTATACAGTCGCTTGTAATAATAACATGTACACTCAAAGATGGCGCGCAAACACGAATGTTTGAAGCAGTCCTATGTTTGTTTCCATCACCCACAGTGAACTTACATAATGGCGCTGCGTAGCGCGTTCGTGTGTAAACACTGACGAAGGGAGTTTCTCCCGAAACGCGTTTGTTTTGGTAATAAACCTTTGCTGAGAACTGGAACCCCGAGAGTACTGTATTTCTTCTAACCCGGCTGGGTATTATTTGGAGAACTTGGAGCAAGCATTGTTATCGCGGAAACAGCACCCGCTGCTGGAGCGACTCATGTTACTGGTGTTTTTGGAGCATATATATATATATATATATATATATATATATATATATATATATATATATATATATATATATATATATATATATATATATATATATATATATATACATATATATATATATCTCACCACAGGTTTCCTTTCAGAAAGAGTTTTACACGCACTCAAGGGTAAACGTTTCTTTGGTAACCAGCGCCGGTGTTACCACTTGTATTTAAATTCATTCATAATGTTACATCACATCCTGACACCCTCTGCATTCTGGTACTTGTAGTGTATACGTGATATAAACAAATTATAAACACATTCTCAACAGTGATTAAATCATAAAGTGATGATAAAAGTGAACAAATTATTTCCTCGACTCACAAATTGCCAGACATTATTCAATTCATCAGTTTAAACACTCTTATTTACATTTTTACATTTTGTGTCCTCATTGCGTTGATTTTAATATTCTTTAGGTTGCAATTAATATTATCCACATTTACCCCCTCGCAATACAATTGATACTTTCCAGGAAGCTGTCACAAAGGACCTCTATCAACTTAAATACAATAGAAAAAAGAAACAGAATTTAACATCGAATGAATGCAATGAATTAAAGTCATTAAAAGCGGATGACGAAATTGTGATAACAAGCATTTGCAATGCAATAGGTCTCGCATTATTAAAAGTTTGAGCTTTTGGCATTGTAAATGAGATTGTTTCTTATTTTTTGTATTTGTACGTGCATTAACACAAACAACAAGTTTAAGCTATTGACATTGTAAATGACACTGCCTTTTATTTAAGTTTTAAAAACGAAAACAAAAATAAAAGGCATTGTTATTTGCAACGTCAATAGGTCAAACTCACGTAAATGCGAGACCTATTGCATTGCAAATGCTTGTTTATTCTGCTACAGAACTGCGGAGACTTTGAAAAGCGCAGCATCAAGTCTGCTGTACAGCATTTTTAAGTTGCTTGTTGGTGGACATATATATATTTTTTAATACAGAGAGTACCGCATTCATTTTATCAGAAGTCATATCTGTAAATCACATCTGAACCTGATAATTACAGTGACTGTGGATGGAATTCCTGGCATTTGTAAGTGTTTGAGCGTCAAGACGGATGTCGATTATATAGCAAAATACTGAAACGGGCTCATAAGCCTCTTCCGGTGGCCCCCTTCTGAAGAGGCTCAGGTAAAGGTGCAAAATGTTGTCACTCAAAGAGGGGACCCAATCGATGGTTAAAGTGGGTTGACTGATTACTCTATGGTGTATCCAGTGGTGGGCGGAAGCAAAATGTCAACGATAATCCAAAAACACAATGGGATGAAGTAGCCCAATTTAAAGGCCCTCTATGTATAGGTTCATATTTATGCACCAAAAGACACTGGCTAATAACAAATCTAACAATAGAGTGCCTAAATCATAATACCTATATTGATCATCAATAAAATTATGCTGAGATACTTCATTCTCATGTTACCCAGGCCACATTGATAGAATATGTTGCACTGTTTCAACATCCAACGTGCACATTTTCTAGCCTGCCAATTGCTCCTTAACGAAGGCAGTTATGAGAGCAATGGTAACTACCCAAATGAAATCTCACATAGCCTATCTTTGTTCTATGTCTTGCAGGTTGAATTAAGTATCTTGCCTGTTTTAAAGCTGTGTCTCTGCCACAAGACCTGACAGTAACCCAAGTCTTTAAGAGTCTCAGGGTCTGGAGTAAAACTCAGTTCATTTGTTATGAATTGCAATTGAACTTATAATGCTCTCCTAAGGAGAGCGCACTGATCTTCCAAGATATTCATCCTAAGTAGATTCTAGAATTCCATTGTATGATGTAATAACCCACCGAGAGAAAAAAGATGAGGGCTGTTGTACTTCTTTCCGGAGCAGTAAGTCCAGATATTGAATCAGATTTAGCATTTTTCAATGTCAGCCAATAAGTGGCCATCCTGGCTACCATGAGGGCAATTGAGGTCCTACCGAGCTCCAATCTGAGCAGCGTTGTAGGAATTAATTTTTAGAGTAAACAACAAAATTAGTAAAGTATTCCCTGGGTTTATGATTTTTATGTGGAAAAGAGTTATATTACTGTGTATACGGGATAAAAAAGCTCTCACTCTTACATTCACTCTTGGTTTCCCTTAGATATAGCAATAGTATGATATGTCCCTCCTAACAACGCTGAGACCGGTGGTAGCAGATCAAGAAAACGTCAATAGATAACAAGAAGAGGGTTAATAAAATCACCCCGCTCTGGATTTTAACTGAAAAGTGAACCGGAGGTCTGTGCAATATGCCCACAGCGAGAGGCAACACAATAACTTTAAACGTATGCCTACCTAGTTAGAAGAATAGACATCAAAACATAAAGAAGGAATCGACACCCGTGAATTGACAAAAACACGAGTAATTGCTCTTTAATATAAAGGAACTACTGGGGCAACACCGGTCCAAATTGAAGGATTAGGAAGTACAGGTCGTAATTGATTAAATCGACCGACAGAAAATCACTGTAAGAAATGGTATGAAGCACATCGTATCCCTATTAAAAGAAAGGATACCATCATAAAAAAACTGAGATCCATGTATTGTTAATTGTCCTGTGGAGAAGTGTGGCTCAGAGGTTAGAGGCGGCAGACCCGGAAGCTGAGATCGGCCCTGGACCAGGGTTCAATTCCCCGCCTCAGCGGGTCTTGGGCTAAAAATTCCACGGACTCGATAATTCTCGCTCCGGTGCCTTCTCGACTCACGGGTTCACACTCTGCGACTCTGGGCAATAGCTTGCTTAATCTCCACAACGGCCCCTCGCAGCGGGATGCCTGGCTTTCACCTTGTGGATACCCTGCCGGGGTTATCTCACAGGGGAATACCAGGACGGGTTCCCTAAGCAAGCGCCGGGAAACCCACTGCGGGTAGCTGTGCGCTATATAAGCTCAAATACATTTACATTTACAATTACATTTACAAGAAGGTGGGGTAAAAAAAGCCTTATCCACCGAAACGCGTCGACATCCCTAACAGAGGGTTTTTAATTCTTATCTTTTTATTGTATTGTGTAGATATATGTTGTTTTTAATTACATCAAACAAATATGTGTCATATATATTGTGAAACGAACGAGCATTAGGCACTGTATTAACAAATGGAACATCTATGAGCATACGGTTCAAAATATACATAATTGCCTTTTGTGATATTGATTTATTTTTAAATTGTTTAATTTAAAAAAATAGTTCTATGCCAAGTGAATTTTGCCTTTGTGGTTCTACTATTAGAAGGGACATATCATACTATTGCTATATCTAAGGGAAACCAAGAGTGAATGTAAGAGTGAGAGCTTTTTTATCCCGTATACTCAGTAATATAACTCTTTTCCACATAAAGATCATAAACCCAGGGAATACTTTACTAATTTTGTTGTTTACTCTACCCAGTTCCCTTGGGGCAAGAGGGTACTTTCCTTTCTTTTTAAAGGAATTCATTTTTACACATTCATAAACTGCTTCAATTCACGGCATCCCATTAAATTAAACCGAACACTAGTGTGCCCCATACCTGCTGCAATTGAACTGAAAACTAGAAGATTAGCACTATTTTTGATTGAAAAAGTACTCATAACCAGACGCCAGGATAGTCCTATGTACTGGATGTTAAAAGGTTTTAATATTGTGAACCCAGCCCGAACTTTGTGGGCAACTGCTGTCAGTTGCTGATCCCATCAAGTAGAGGGAGTAAAAAGTATCTCCAAATAATTATATCATGTAACTCCGTTAAGGCTCCATACATCTTTTTATTTTTTCTTCTGACCAAATTTCGAAATGCTTGTGTTATTCCAGTTCATCGATTTGTTACCTAATGCAATGATACTTTATTAGTCAATTGTTGCATATCAACTATAGCTTCATTCATCATCACAAAGATCATCAGCAAATAATAACAATGTAAGCTGAGCCTAAAGATTCAAGAGCAGAACTTACTGATTTCAAATACTCCTGGAGATGAGCCAGTTAGAGATTACAAGACGCAAGACGTCAGTGCTTCGTAAATTCGCCGTGAAATGGATAAAAAAAAAGTGAAAGTGAAAGGCACGCCGTGAGCGTGCACATCGGCGTGCACAGCGGCTCGTGCCCAGTGGCGGCGCATGCGGTGTTCGCCGCTGTGCTGGAGAAGTGCTGCGCGGCTCGCGAGGCCGTGGGAGGGGTCTGCCAAAGCAACAACAAGCTTGCGACAGGAAGCAGACGGGAGCCTGTGAAGGAAGCCAGCCGACGCGAGCGTGTGAGCCAGTGGGGCTCCGTGGAGAGCCCCGCCTGCTGCCGAGCCTGACCCGCTGGAGGAGGGAAGACCTGCTTGGAGAGCAGCGGGGAAGTCCTGCCCGGTGAGTGAGGGCGCAGCCACATTTGTTTATAGTTACGTTACAGACACTTCGGTACAATAGCTTTAACGGGGAAAGTAAACTGTTAGTCAAACACAATATTTCGCGTATCAGGGCTGAAATAATCTGACACACAATTTGATTGTATGCAACTTAACATTATTTTGCCAGAGAGCAATTTCAGACATCAGAAGATTTTGGGGGGGAGGGTGCGCTCGTGTGTGTGCATGTGTGTGTGTAACACAAAGCAAAATCAGGGGGGTGCCTGTGTGTGTGTTGGCCGTTACTGCATGCGAGAAGTTCATGAGGCTTGCAAGGGACACAGGAGATGGGCACAGTGAGCGCGTGTTCAAGCGCGTGACCTGATCCGATTCCAGAATGCTGCGCCCATCTCCTGTCTCCTGGGAAGCAGAGCCGGTGACTATAGGTCTCGCAGGCGAGACAGCGCTTTTGCGCTGTGTTCGCTAGGTGCGAGACCTAAAAATGGCTGACAAAGGCGGAAATATCGTCATTCAAGACAGAGAGCTATATCTTGAGGAAGCCCATCGACAACTGAATGATGTAAAACATTATCAAAAAATGAAGGAAAACCCTACACCATCGTATAAATTGAGTCTGGATAAAAAACTACAAAAATGGTGGGAAGAAAAATTTATTAACTATGATGAAAAGAAATATCCTAAAACTGCGACTATTTACTTTCTTCCAAAAATCCATAAACACCCCACAAAACCACAAGGGAGACCAACCTGTGGTGATTTAAAAACGGCTGGGGCTCCGCTGTGTTTACAACGTACCGTCCTAGAGCACCGAACGCCGCAAAACAGAGCCACTGTGTGGGATATATATATATATATATATATATATATATATATATATATATATATATATATATATATATATATATATATATATATATATATATATATATATTCACTAAAAAAATATAAGTTTCAGGGACGTTATAGTTACTTGAACATTGGACCAACCAGAGAAATTTGCCTGTTATAGTTAGTTGAGCTAACTATAACTCGCGCGCCTGCAATGCACTGCTGATGATGCCACATATTACTTCACTCATGACATGGTCAGTGACATCACTGATGACATCACTGATGACATCTCAAATGACATCACTGATGACATCACCCATGACATAATCCAGTGAATGTGTGTTTCTGTATAGTTTAAATATGTTTTATATATATGCCAAGGTGTATTGAAGAATGAATGCATTTACAAGTGCCTAAAGGAATTATTTTGTAGGTGCTTGACTGACTGTATAAGTGAGTGATTGAACATGTCTTACTGAATGCATGGGTTAGTGACTAAAGTGGGTGAAAGTCTGTATTAGTCTCTCCATTGGTGTGTAAGCAACTGCATGGGTAGCTGAATAGCTACATGAGTGTCTATATAGGTTATTGATTTTCTGTGTGAGTATCTGTATGGGTCCCTTCAACTTCAGGAAAGCAACGACCCACCACCGACCTCAACAAACCCCCCGAAGATGCTGGAGCAAGATCACCACTGGCCAACTCACCACCTCCTTGGGCCTAAACCCGCCCTCCAACACCACGGACCCCAACGAAGGAGCCAGCAACCTCACACAGTGGATCACCGACTGCGCCGACACCCTTGCTCCACTGAAAAACCCTCCCAGCAACCTCAACAGCAAGAAAGCCGCGTGGTTCACCAATGATCTCAAAGTCTCCAAGAAATCCTGCAGTGACCTCGAGAAACGGACAACATGACAGCCCTCAAGAACGCCACCCGCAAACAACACCAGCTGATCCGCACCACCAAAAGGTCATCCTTCAGAGAACGACTGGACAACAACAACCACAACAGCAAGGAACTTTTCAACGTCGTGAAAGAGCTCTCCAACCCCAACGCCAGCAACAACAACATCACGCCTTCTCAAGACCTCTGCAATTCTCTGGCCACCTTTTTTCACCGTAAGATCGGCGACATACACGTCATCTTCGGCGCTCAGAACACGTACCCCACCACCGAACCTACACCCCCCACCATCACCATGTGCGCCTGGACTCAGGTCAGCACGGAAGATACCACCCACACGATGAACACCATCCACTCGGGCTCCCCAGCCGATCCCTGCCCACACCACATCTTCAACAAAGCCGACTCCATCATCCCACCCAAACTTCGGGACATCATCAACAACTCCTTCATATCCGCCACCTTCCCGGAGAGCTGTAAGCATGCAGAGATCAGCGCCCTCCTGAAGAAACCCACCGCAGACCCCTCAGACCTCACGAACTTCCGCCCCATCTCGCTCCTCCCCTTACCTGCAAAAGTCATCGAGAAAACCATCAACAAACAGCTGACAGCCTTCCTGGATACGAACAGCTCCCTCAACCCATCGCAGTCCGGATTCCGAGCGAACCACAGCACCGACACCGCCGTCATCGTGGCCACCGACGACATCCGGACCCTGATGGACAACGGAGAACCCGCCGCCCTCATCCTGCTCGACCTTTCGGCTGCTTTTGACACGGTCTGCCACCGCACCCTGTCAAACCACACCCGCCACGCCGGGATCCAAGGAAAGGCCCTGGAATGGATCACGTCCTTCCTCTCCAACAGAACCCAAAGAGTCCGTCTCCCGCCCTTCCTCGCAGAAGCCACCAAGATCATCTGCGGTGTACCTCAAGGCTCCTCGGTCAGCCCCACCCTCTTCAACGTCTACATGAGCCCCCTCGCAGCCATCGCACACAAGCACAACCTCAACATCATCTCCTACTCCGACGATACCCAACTGATCCTCTCCCTCACCAACAACCCCACCTCCGCCAGAGCCAGCTTCCAGGACGGAATGAAAGACATCGCAGACTGGATGAAGCTCAGCTGCCTGAAACTGAACTCAGACAAGACGGAAGTCCTCATCCTCGGCCCATCCATCTCCGCCTGGGACGACTCCTGGTGGCCCCTTGCTCTGGGCCCCCCGCCCAAGCCCACGGACCACACACGCAACCTGGGCTTCATCCTTGACTCCTCCCTCACGATGGCCAAGCAAGCTAACGCCGTTACCTCCTCCTGCTTCAAAACTCTCCGCATGCTCCGTGTGATCTTCCGCTGGAGCCCCACTGGAACCAGGAAAACGGTCACCCAGGCCCTTGTCACCAGCCGTCTGGACTACGGGAACGCCCTCTACGCTGGGACCACCGCCAAACTACAGAAAAGACTCCAGCGCATCCAGAACGCCTCAGCATGACTCGTCTTGGACATCCCCCGACACAGCCACATCTCCGCCCACCTGAGGGACCTGCACTGGCTCCCTGTCAGCAGAAGGATCATGTTCAGACTCCTCACCCATGCACACAAGGCTCTCCACGACTTGGGCCCCGAATACCTCAACAACCGCCGCACGTTCTACACGCCAACCCGCCAGCTCCGCTCCGTCAGCCTCACCCTCGCCACCGTACCACGGATCCGCAGAACCACCACCGGAGGAAGATCCTTCACCTACCTGGCGGCCAAGACCTGGAACACCATTACCACCCACCTACGACTCACCCAGGACCATCTCTCCTTCAGGAAGCAACTCAAGATCTGGCTTTGCGAGCAGTAGCAGCCCCCTTCCCCCTCCCCCCCCCCAGCGCCTTGAGACCCTAGCGGGTGAGTAGCGCGCTTTACAAATACTCTTGATTGATTGATTGATTGAGTGTCTGGGTGGGTGGGTGGGTGTATGAGTCTGTGCATAGATGTCTGAGTGGGTGATTCGGCAGTTGTATGGATTAAAAAAATGCATCTGGGAAGGGCTGTATGGGTGAGTTAGTATGTCTATGGGTGTGTTGGTGGGTGAATAAATGTCTCAGTGGTATATCTGTGACTAACTACATATGTTTTAAGCCACTATACGTGAGTGTTGGAGTATATAAATGAGTATACGTGAGACTGAGTTATTTGAAAAGTGGGTTTATAAATAAGTGTCTGCTTCTATCAGTGATTGTATAACACAGTAAATATGTGTTAGTATCTGTATAAATAAGTGATGTGGTGTGTCTAAAAATGACGAAGTTGGTGTGTATAACTGTATACATGATTAAATGGGTATGTGATTGATTCTTTGCTTTACTGTCTAGGTGTGTGAGTAACTCTATGGATGAGTGGCAGAGTGTGACTGCATGTATAGATGTATGAGTGCATATTATAGGCCTGTATTGATGAGTAACTACATGTATAAGTGACTGGATGTGTGTGTAGAACTAGGCAATAGTGAATGCTATTTAGTATATGGCATTCTTCTGTGTATGGTTTCAAAAATAGTAGTCAGCATTTTAGAATGGGTATATCAAAGTTTATATTAGAGCATCAGTATGTGCATCAGATTGTCACGTGGATGATGTCATGAGTGATGTCATTATATATGGCATCAGTGATGTCATCAGTGATGTCACTGACCATGTCATGAGTGATGTAATATGTGACATCATCAGCAGTGCATTGCGGGCGCGTGAGTTATAGTTAGCTCAACTAACTATAACAGGCAAATTTCTCTGCTTTTATATGAGTCAGATGTTCAACTAACTATAACATCCCCGAAACCTATGTTTTTTTTGGGCATTTCTAAGGTTTTTTAAATGATAATTTCATATTTTAATGTTTCTAAAATCTATATTTTTGCAAATATTCTTTTTAATATTTTGGAACTCTATTATACTTCTTTTTTTTAACATTAAAAATTATGTAATGTTTTATATCTTCCCCAAAAAAGATGTATATATATATATTTTTTGGGGGGGAGAAGAATGCACTCCCATACTGGTAGCATACCAAGCTCCATCACCAAGTGAATCCTATCTGCCATATTGCTAAACTCGTAAATGATGGGCATTTCGTATCCGACGAGTTCGTGGCACTGCGTCCCGCGTAACATCATATACGCATGAAGTCACCCCAGCTGCTACTTTGGTATCCGACGGGTACGCAGTACCAAACCACGTGTTACGTCATGTACATATGGGGTCGCGCCCGCTGTGCGTTGTGTATGCGACGAGTACACGCTGCCAGGACTTGTGTTACGTCACAGACGTAAAGCGTTGCGCCAAGTACGCCATTCCCTCATTTTTTTTTTCTTGTCTCAAAAGTATATCTAAATACCTTTAAACAGTATATGAGAGCAAGCGATAATCTAAAATATTTTAAACATTTATATATTTATAACTGTAACAATCCTTTGTGTCCGTTTGGCGTTGTGGTTGCTGCCCATTGCATCATTACCTGCTGAGTTACCGGGGCCGCTGTTGACCGCTCGCCGGACCCGCTGCACGGGTCCCGCTTCGTGGGTCGAGGAGAAGAACAGTCAGGACTTGTGGCGAAGTGCGAGGGCTGAGGCATTGACTGTTGCAGGGCTGCAAGTGTTAACAGGGACTCCGTATCCCAGGAGTCCCTGTGTAGACCAATTCGAGTCACCTGGTCCGCTCTCCCTGCCTGAGACGCCCCCCGCCCTCGAACACTGAAAGGCGGGGATACTTGGAGCCACTGCGGGAATCCTTTGTGTCCGTTTGGCGTTGTGGTTGCTGCCCATTGCATCATTACCTGCTGAGTTACCGGGGCCGCTGTTGACCGCTCGCCGGACCCGCTGCGCGGGTCCCACTTCGCGGGTCGAGGAGAAGAAAAGTCAGGACTTGTGGTGGAGTGCGAGGGCTGAGGCATTGACTGTTGCAGGGCTGCGAGCGTTAACAGGGACTCCGTATCCCAAGAGTCCCTGTGTAGACCAATTTGAGTCACCTGGTCCGCTCTCCCTGCCTGACACGCCCCCTGCCCTCTCCACACCCTACTTAGCAAGAACCGACTACCGCTGCGCGGGAGCACGCGGGAGTGCGTCGGGAGTGCGTCGGGAGAAGCCCCGGACAAGGGCGGGACCGTCTGAGGCTGTCAGAGGCCGAAAGAAGCTGGGCTGGGCCCGGTCTCTAAGTCTATAAAGTCCACCTCTGCTGTATCCAGGTCAGTTGGCCTCTATCGTACTCTATTGTACTTCCAAGTAAAAGATATTTCTATAGTCATCTCTAACTCCTTACCATCTTCTGTTGGGGTGTCAATTCTCGGGCCCCTCGATAAATACTTTGAGAAACTGTAACAGACTTAGATTATGATAAATATAGTTTGTCAAAATCACGTTGGGTGCAGCCTCCTTGCACGCTCGGTGCGGGATTGCCATATGACCTTAAAAAAAAGCATTTGATTGCTTCATAACATTTCCCTTTGTAACAGTTGGACTGTCAGGGTCTGACGGATGTGCCTGCCGAATAGACAATCAGGGAGGACTACATCTCCCATACTGCCTAGCGGTAGGGGGACGGACCGGGAAGGCATATAGCACTTCGAGAGGCAGAGGACCTCGCACATGATTCGTCCTTGGGAGTCTGCTGGTTGCGGACGCCCTGTTCCCACGGAGGCGCTGCGGAGTTCCTTGTTTGCCTTCACGTTGCCGTTCCTGCTTCGCGGCTGCGAAGCGAAGTCGTGTGATCGCTCGGACGAGCCAGCACGCCTGAGGCAATTACCGGCTGGTATTGCCAACGTTGTTATCGTGAGGCGATCGGAGACGCCGGATTTCCCCCTCCGCGTCTTCCTGTGTAACGGCTGGATTCAACACTCGGCTGAGTGTTGACACGGATGGGATTTGGTGTTGGGTTTTTGTTTTGCTTGAGAATCTGTCGGGGAGACGCAGGATTGCCCCCTCCCAGGCCGCATCAAGCAGACTGCTCATAGGGGTTGTTTGTTATTTGGAACTGAGAGTCAGGAGACGCCGGATTGCCCCCTTCTGGAACTCTCTTATCATTCTATGGTCAGAGGCTTGCAACAATAGCATTGGGGAGAAGCAGAGAGACAATCCTCTGTTTCCTCTGAACCTGCCGGTAAGGCTACCTTTGTTTTCTTTTCTTGCCATTTAGTTTTCCAGAATCTAAGGGGCTATGCTCTACTGCCAAACATTGGGGTAGTGAATTATTGACTACCGTTGTGTATACTTTGTTGGAGCCTTATGGGGAGGGAAGCCATTATTCATTTCCCCACGGAGAACCTAAGAGGTTGAAGGACCCGAATTTCTTTTAGGAACTTGTGAATGTATTTTGGTACGTAAGGTTTTGGGTTGTGGATGAGTACAGGGCCGATGGTATTCTGTTCTAAGAGTAACCCGATTCTCGCTTTTCTCTCTTAGATCAATCGTATAGCAGATGAGAGAAGGATCTCAGCTGAGGGAAGGGTTCATCTCCTGAGCAATTATCAGGTACTGTTTTGAGTCAAGTAAACAGTACAGGAGAGCAGGAAAAGAGAAGGGGTGTGTACTAACGTGTGTCCTCTTTTGTTACAGGTGTCCCTACCCCTGCTGCTCCTACCCCTACCTTCCCTCGCTTGACTGCCTTTGTGCTCTGGATGTTATAGATAGTTAGAGTGCAGGGACATCAGGAGGTGGACCCCTTGTGAGCACCGTTCCGACCTCGAGAAGCCAGCATCCGTGACATAGACGACCCCACCCATTTTACTCATTCTCGCTACAGCTCTTGATGAGAGACACCTCTTCTGCTTATAAAGTTTTTTTGAAAAGTGTTTTCCTGTATACACATATCTTATACTACACACAACATGCAACGATCATCTTGATCAATATTCATGGTCTGTACATTAGCCTTCCACTTGTGATTGCCATGTATCTCAAACATTCCATCAAAAAACAAATGTGTGTTACACGATGCCCCTAGTGTGTGTGTGTGTGCACATTATTGTGCTCCCTTTCGGCCTGGGTATTCGTGGCACTAAGAAGAATCAGGAGCCACGGACAGACTGCACATCCTAGATCACATGTGACGAACAGTAAACAGCAATGTGTAGATTTATTTTCCTGTATGCTCTGTTGTCAGGCTTTACCAATACAGCAGTGTGTTATATGTGAGACTTTCAGATTCACATTTGACATGCATTGCTTGACTGTAATGAGTGTTATCACTGTGTATGACGTAGCCTCACTGCTGATCATCCCTCCATCGAGCACATTCACATGTGTACGCTTAGCGATAGCAACAATTTCAATAATACCACACACCATTGACATGCGTGTCTGCGCATATCCACAACCTTGACAATGACATGTGATGTTCGCCATTCAATCTTTTCAAACACCATCTCATTAGTGATAGTTGTCGCCCTCCCAGCACATGCTACACTAATGTAAATAGCACTCTCTGCGAGGTCAAAACTACAAAAGAAACACACATAAGTACACTTCCTGGCCAGGCAGGAACTGAACAACACCCAGGTCCCCTGAATAATTATTCACACTCCTATGCTGGCCTGGCATACGCAAGCCCAGCCCACTTTGCGTACGTAGAAATAGGATAACCACAATGCCACATGTCCCTCTTCTTCCACACTGCCTCAGGTGATATGGCTGCATCCACCTCGCATATCCCAATGCGCAATAAAAAAAGGGATCCATGAGATGTACACCAACCTGGCAATCAACACATGCTCTAAATTGGGAACCCTACTGCCCATCGTCTTTGAAAGGGATCCATGAGGTGTAAACCATCCTGAAATCATCACTCCAGCTGAATTGTGAGCACTGCTGCCCGTAGTGTTTGCTCACACAACAATGACAGCAGGTGAGCAGAGCGGCCTGGGTGCACAGGGCCTCCAATTGAGCGCGATGCAGCGGGAGGGGTGGGGTGCATCAGCCTGGCTCCGCAGGTGCGAACAAGCGATGTTGCTGTGCGTAATGATGTGATCTCTGACCTGGTTCAGTCTCATCTCTGTCTCATTTTAAAGACCTACTGGACCGTACTGTAGGCCTGAGCCAGCGGGCATCGCTGCCCTACAGACACCTGTTGAGCGCGGTGCTGCGGGGGGGGGGGGCGGTGGGGTGCATCAGCCTGAGTGCGCACGTGCAAATAAGCGATGTTGCTGTGCGTAATGATGTGATCTCTGACCTCATTCAGTCACATCTATGTCAAATTTTAAGGACCTGCTGGACCATACTGTAGGCCTGAGCCAGCGGGCAGCGCTGCCCTACAGACACGTGGCGTTGGCTTTTAGGGCACCATAGTGAGCTTGTTACTAAGTGTACATGCACACAGCCTTCCGCCACTGCATTACACGCGCACATTGTGCTTCTATCATGCGCTCTGTTCCTTTCTATGGGAACCTTTGTATAACGTATTATCATTTAACATTGTGAATTCTCATGCACTCCAACTCCTCTTTGAATCACAATTACCACTAACAGTTGGTAGGTCGTACTTCAAAAACGAAGCCCGGACTCGGAGCTTGCACTAACACGTCGTGGGACACACCAGTGGTGGCAGGTGAGCAGTGAAACCTCGGTGTGCAGGACCTACAATTGAGCACAGTGCGGGGGAAGGGGCTGGGGTGCAGCACCCTGGGTGCACAGGTGCATGCCTTTCGATTTTTATCGTAGCCAATGATGTAGGACCATATTATCAAAGAACGGCGATTACATTATCGCCGCTTTAGCGGCAGGAAACTGCAGCTAAAGCGGCGATAAAGGGCTTAATAATATGCCCTTGGTTTCATCCCCAAGTCTTCACACCGATAGGCATGAGTACTTCGCTTCCTGCTTCCGGTATACTATAAACACACACTAGCGGTCAGTAGTTCGCTTCCCACTCCCTGTATGGTATAAACGCCTACTAACACTACTTGCACATGTATACTACAGCGCCCAGAGCCCATCCATTTACAGCAATCACCTCGGTTTCATCCCCAAATCTTCACACTGGTAGGCGTGAGTACTTAGCTTCCCGCTTCTGGTATTGAATAAATGCACAATAGCGGTCAGTAGTTCGCTTCCCACTGCCTGTATGGTATAAACGCCTACTAACACTACTTGCACACGTATGCGACAAAGACCAGACCACATCACTTTACAGCAATGACCTCACAGTTTAGGCTTGCAGTTTCATACCCGAGTGTAGCACCATATCATATCAGCACCATGCACTCTGAGCAACACAGCACTTTCAGACCGGTAACAGTGACTACTTCGCTTCGCACTCCCCCACAGAGGTTACAGTGCTCCTAACCTCCTTTCTAACTTTTTCCAACCTTTTTTCCCCTTACTCGCTTCAAAATGGCGGCCAACACTTCCTAGTTGCAACCGCTCGCAGCCAATAAGCAGCAAGCTCGTGCTCATAACACCTCAGGCAATCAGATGGCAGAATTCCCAAATATCGATATCTGTAAATTTCGATATTTATCAAAAACTACTGAACGGATTCACGCCAAATAAACAAAAGCATGATTTCTAGACCAAACCCCTTCTCCCTGCCAAATTTGGGGTAATTCCGTTCACCTGTTCGACCAGTAGCCTTGTCTAAAGTTGCCTATGAAAATTAACATGGAGAAAACACGTTTTGGGACCCCCCTTTTTTCTCGGCCCCCATTGACGAATCACCCCCAAACTTTCAACATACGAGCTGATATGAACAAAGAATTAGTTTTGAAAATTTCATGAAGATTCATCAAACAATGCCAAAGTTTTAAGCAAAACAAAGAATGCTCTTCCTAACTATAACTACCTACTGGGGACTGCCAGTAGGTTTTATATATATATATATATATATATATATATATATATATATATATATATATATATATATATATATATATATATACATATATATATATATATATATATATATATATATATATATATATATATATATATATATATATATATATATATATATATATATTACCTACTGGCTATCGCCAGTAGGTATATATAGTTAGGATTAATTCCCTATGGGACTTTTGAAAATTCTATGTCTAATAACTTTGGCGTTTGTGGATGGAATCGGCTGAAATTTTCAGGAAAATGGCACATTTTGTTTCTGAGCAGCTCCTGAAAATTTGGTGGGGTTTCGTCAAGGGGGGGCTGAGAAAAAAGGGGGGTCCCAAAACGCGTTTTTCCCATTCATTTTTCCATAGGGCGGTTGGACTCACTTTTAGCTCGAACGGCTGAATGGATTTGCACGAAACTTGGCAAAATTGTAGGGACTGTTAGCCCGATGTGCCTTTGCTAGGTCTCAATATATGTGCTCCAGTAGTTTTTGAGAAATTAACGTTCAAACCAAGATATATATCTGTAACAGCGCTCTGGGCAGCGATCCGGTCCGCTTACTTTTCGCTTATCGGAACTTTGCGCGCAGAAAGCTGATTGGCTCTCCGGTGTCTGTCAACATTCTAAACAGTCCGGAGCGGCCGCCATCTTGTCTCTCGGTAGGATCGAGAGAGAAGAAGAGGTGAAAAACGAAGGGTGAATTTAATGAAAGGGGGCAAGGTATCCTCCTTTTGACCCCCTAGGAATGCTGTTGGGGTTATTAAAGGGACCCGTGGGGAAAAGAAAAAAAAAATGATTTTTCACGGTAGAAGCGCTTCACGGGCCGCGAACTGGGCCGCAAACTGGTAGCGAAACGGGAATTCGCCATTTTGTGCTTCGTAAATTAAATTACTAGTTATAAGTGGGTACGGGAGACGTATCCTAATCCCCTATGTTTCCTGAGGGTGGGTGAGGAGGCTGATATATGTTGATACATCTCTTCCAGCGGCTGTGCGTGAGCTTTTTTTTTTTTTTTGCTGCGTGACAGTCCGGAGCGGCCGCCATCTTGTCTCTCGGTAGGATCGAGAGAGAAGAAAAGGTGAAAAACTAAGGGGGAATTTAATGAAAGGGGGCAAGGTATCTCTCTCTTGACCCCCTAGGAATGTTGTTGGGGTTATTAAAGGGTCCCGTGGGGAAAATAAAAAAAAAAATGATTTTTCACGGTAGAAGCGCTTCACGGGCCGCGAACTGGGCCGCAAACTGGTAGCGAAACGGGAATTCGCCATTTTGTGCTTCGTTAATTAAAGTACTAGGTATAAGGGGGTGCGGGAGACATATCCTAATCCCCTATGTTTCCTGAGGGTGGCTGAGGAGGCTGATATATGTTGATATATCTCTTCCAGCGGCTGCTCCATCTTGCCTTTTTTCGAATGCCACAATTTTGTCGTGCACGGCAGCCATTTTAGATGCCAGGCTGGTCCCAGGCTATCACCTACCCCTGCGGATGTAGTTTATGGCCCCAGCTGTAGAGAATTCAGACATGGCAATCCTCCTGATTCAGGCGTGTGAGTACTGATTTCAGTGCTAGTCTCCCGCCTCCCGATTTCTGCAAGCAAAAACCCGGGGGCATATTACTAACAACTAGCGATAATTTTTGTCTATAACTTGTTTAGAGACAAAAATTATCGCCGCACATCGGCGATTTTTATCGCAGATAAACCTTGCTATTATCGCAGAAAAGTCAGCGATATTCATGTATTATCGACCTAATGCTCTTAGCCATGTTATCCACCTCCCATTGGATAACATGGCTAAGAACTGCTCAGGGCAGGTGTTAGATTTTGGAGATATTCGCGCTTAGCGCGAATATCTCCAAAAGTTGGTAATAGAAGGTAGCGATGTTAGGGACTGTTTCCAGTCGCTAACATCTTGGCACGCCACTTTGCATGTCATTAGTGATAAGTATCACTGACATGCAAAGCCGGGCCCAAGATGGTCGCTATCTCCTTTTAGGTGTCACTAACTGGTGTTAGCGACAGCTTGATACTAGGGAAATAATTTTATCTCCGCTTTCATGGTTTTTAAAGCCAAAAAAGCGGAGATAAACCCCCTTGATAATATGCCCCACGATTCCTTGGGGGTTTCAGCTGACAGGGCTTGGTATTGTGTTACATGGTAATTTTTCCATGAAACGTCAGAGGGTCGATGTAGGGGTTCTAGAAGAGGTGATAAACCATTTAAGCCTCATGAACAAGCGCATGGTCTTTTAAAGATTTGTGAAGTACTCGGGGCGGCGGTGTGTGTGTGCCCTCTTTCAGGAGCGGGCGGGGGGGCACTGCCAGCAACTTGCCAGGTCAGGTAGTGTTCAACACGTGCATCACTCTTTCTCTGCTTGCTATTGCGCTCCATGCTTCGGAAAGGTAAGAAAAAGAACGTGCATTTGAGTTTGAAATGTCCGATCCTGCAGCAGCACACTTCCAAAGCCCACACATGACAATAACCCGATTCAAGGCCCCATTCACCCGTTTTTCAAAAAATAGATAACACTCCAACAAATTAAGGTTATAAAACTTTATTAACTTTTAACGATAATGAACAGAACAAAAACTAAAAACATTTAAACATTTATTAACACAAAAAGCAACAATGGTTAGAAGCTGTCTTTTGTGCGAATAGTCCCAAGGCAGCACAACGTGCAGAGTTCTGGACGGCACCCAGGTGATGTCGCCTGGGTGCCGCACTGGTTTAGGGATCCTACAATGCTGCTCCGAAAATTGGCGTGGGGCGTCCCGGGTGGGGCGGGGGGAGGCCTCGTCAGTAGCGGTCTGTTGTGCGAATAGTCCCAAGGCAGCACAACGTGCAGAGTTCTGGACGGCACCCAGGTGATGTCGCCTGGGTGCCGCACTGGTTTAGGGATCCTACAATGCAGCACAGAAAAACAGCGTGGGGCGTCCCGGGTGGTGCGGGGGGAGGCCTCGTCAGTAGCGGTCTGTGTCCAGTGTCACATGGCTGACACAACATGTACGACAGGCACCCAGGTGATGTCCAGTAAACTGCCGCACTGGTTTTGGTATCCTACAATGCTGCTCCGAAAATTGGCGTGCGGCGGCCCGGGGGGGGGGGGGGGGGGGGGAGGCGGCGTGAACGGGTCTCCCCAGGTGGCGGCCATCTAGCTGAGTTGCGCTCGCTCTTGCGGCCACAGCGTCTCGCTCACCATGTTGTGGAGTTGCTCCCACTCTTGCAGTGCAGCGATAGGCGGCTGCCACATGGCTGTCAAAATGGCGGACGGCTCTTCGGTTTTGGGCCTGGTCCACTGAAATGGCCCTGGGACACCTTGGAAGTCGGACGCTTGCCTGCTAGGGCTTGGGCTCCATTCTCGAAAAGCGTCCCCTCAGCCGTGAAGATTGTATAAAAGTCTTGGGGGCCCCCGACTCCCGCAGGCTTCCGGTGGGGAGCGGCTGCCATGATTGCTCGCGGAATGACCACGACGGAGCCACGAGATGGTGGTGCTCTCATGCTGACGCCAGCTTCAGTCTGAATGATCCAGAAACAAGGTGGGGCTTTCATCGTTTGGGAAAAAAAAATGTTCTAAACCAATGAAAAGTGTTATTTTTAGGTCATATGACCAAGCCTTCCATCTTTAGGAAACCAAAAGTAAAATGAACCAATGAAAAGTTTTATAAACAAGTCACATGACCTGTTATGCGACATAGGGCTACAAAAAGCGTAGAAAATCCGTTGGCACGTGAGGCGGCGTCAGTAGCGGACCGATGTGCGAATAGGCCGAAGGCAGCACAACGCGCCGAGATCCGGATGGCACCGAGGTGGTGTCCAGCAAATTGCCGCACTGGTGTGGCCATCCTACAATGCTGCGCCGAAAGACGGCGTGTCCAGCTGAATTGCGGTCACTGTTGCGGTACAGTGACTCGAACGCGCCGAGATCCGGATGGCGCCGAGGTGGTGTCCAGCAAATTGCCGTACTGGTGTGGCCATCCTACAATGCTGCGCCGAAAGACGGCGTGTTCAGCTGAGTTCCGGTTACTCTTCCGGCACAGTGACTCGAACGCGCTGAGATCCGGATGGCACCGAGGTGGTGTCCAGCAAGTGGCTGCACTGGTGTGGCCATCCTACAATGCTGCGCCGGAAGTCGGCGTGGGGTGCCCCGTTGGCTTATGAGGTGATGTCAGTAGTGGACTGATGTGTCAATAGGTCGGAACCAGCACAAGGCGCCAAGATCCGAATGGCAAGTCCTGGATGTTGAGTGCCTCAGTTGAGATTTCTGAGAAGTGCTTGTAGAACTGTCTGAAGCTTATTTGCACCTGCTGCAGCTTCACTAGGTCCGGCGGAACTTGTTGCCTTTTCCTTTGTGCTTCTTTTCCTACAATGCGTTTCTTCTGAAGACACGACCAGGTCCCTGAATGTGTGCAGGGGGACGCTATTGAATGAATGAACGCGCCGAGATCTGGATGGCACCGAGGTGGTGTCCAGCAAATTGCCGCACTGGTGTGGCCATCCTACAATGCTGCGCCGAAAGTCGGCGTGGGGTGCCCCGTTGGTTTATGAGGTGATGTCAGTAGCGGACCGATGTGTGAATAGGTCGGAACCAGCACAAGGCGCCCTGCACTGTTGAGCCTTTTTCAATGTCTGTTTTTTGTTCTTTCCCCTCCATCAAAAACAAAACAAAAATACAAGGCGCCAAGATCCGAATGGCAAGTCCTGGATGTTGAGTGCCTCAGTTGAGAGTTCTGAGCAGTGCTTGTAAGACTGTCTGAAGCTTATTTGCACCCGCTGCAGCTTCACTAGGTCCGGCGGAACATTTTTCCTTTTCCTTTCTGCTTCTTTTCCTACAATGCGTTTCATCTGAAGACACGACCAGGTCCCTGAATGTGTGCAGGGGGACGCTATTGATTGAATGAAAATGGCGGCTTGACACAAAGCTGACTCAAGCGTTACTGTTGGTGCTATACAGACAAAAATTGGTTTTCAGTTTGTACATTCTTCAGGTTTTTTTTTCCATCCAAGTCTGATTGAGAGTTTGTAGAAAAATGGCTTCAGATTTTCCACATACTACTCTTCAACATTCTTCCTAAATGTAACAATGTGAAACTCACTAGGAGAACGGCTGTTTCTGTTTCCTTTCAAAATGCTGCCACCAATATTTTCTGAATAGAAGACACCATCTTGTAACATAAAGGGCCGAAAGGGGTTCTGGTCTGGCCGATGGTTGGTGGAGACATTTTGACTATATCTTGGACCTGCCCGGCCTCGCCCAAAATGGCGCCGGTATAAATGGGACTCGTAACTCTTTGCCCGCAAATGTATATCTAGAAAATGTTATTGTAAGTGGCCCTGTCGTATTTTAATTACAAAATGTACGTCCACCGATTCCGCAACTGTTAGACACCTTTGTTCTTGTCACCTAATGGCCCGCTCGTTACGTTCTTCTACAGTGTAAATGTCTCCTCATCATATACGATTTGAGTTTGCTCCGTGGCCGGCCCACGTGGTTATAGGCCCGTATTTGTATACTGACATTTTCACAATAAAGGTTTTTAAAACAAAACACGGTAGTAGTATTTTCATTTGTAAAGTTTTTACTTTTAGTGACTGTTTTCGAATCAGTAAAAGGCAAGTGAAATAAAGCAGTCCAATTACATGACGGATAAAAGGTATAATATGTAGGAACGCAGTAAAGATAAATGGTCAAGGGCAGTTGTGTTTTTCATGTCTGCAACATAAAGTGATCGATAAGAATCTGATAATCAGGCGTATCGGCGACTAAGACAGCAGGCCGAATCTCTTTTACTCAACGGCTCCGTCATGGAAGGAAGAAACGCCCTTTTTCTCGAAAAAGGAATATATTTTACTTGCAAGACAGTTGTAAATTTTCCGGGAAAGTACATTAGCCTGGAATATTATAACATATGTTTGAAAAAAAAATATTGTTCGAAAATAATAAAAACCGTAATTTTTAGGTCATAAGACCAAGCTTTTCATCATTAAATTAACAAAAGTAAAATGAACCAATGAAAAGTTTTATTAACAAGTCACATGACCTGTTATGCTTACGTTACGCGCTGCGCGCCGCGCCTCGGATCACTTCCGGGTGCGCTAACGCGGCGTGTCATAAAACGCATTACGCGACAACGTAGGTCAAGAATATAGTCTAAATGTCTCCACCAACCAGCGTTCAGAACACAACCCCTTTCAGCAGTCCAAAAAGTTCTGTTAAATGACAACAGAGGGGACAGGCAACAAGAACCATCAGTCAAAGAGGGGAGGGCAAGTTCTTCTCTTCCGGGTCATGTTGGGGCGCTACCGGAACTGATCGAATTGGTAGTCTACAGTGTTTCTGGATGTTTCAGACTAAAGCTGGCGTCAGCATGAGACCACTACCATCTCGTAGCTCCGTCGTGGCCATTCCACGAGCAATCATGGCAGCCGCTCCCCACCAGAAGCCTGCGGGAGTCGGAGGCCCCCAAGACTTTTGTAGAATCTTCACGGCTGAGGGGACGCTTTTCGAGAATGGGACCCAAGCCCTAGCAGACAAGCGTCCGAGTTCCAAGGTGTCCCAGGGCCATTTTAGTGGACCAGGCCCAAAACCGAAGAGCCAGCCGCCATTTTGAGAGTCCTGTGGCAGCCGCCTATCGCTGCACCGCAAGAGCGGGCGCATCTCAACTACATGGTGAGCGAGACGCTGTAGTCGCAAGAGCGGGCGGAAAACAGCTGAATGGCGGAAGAGGCACAGTGTAGCAAAAGCGGGCGGAATGGCAACTAAAACGATAAAGGGGCGCCCCACTACAGCTTGTCTTCAGGTCAAACGGATTGTGGGACAAGGTCCAGAATTGAAGAGTCATCAAAAGGCAAAAAGTACCGCCGGACCCCGGGAGCCGGCCGCCTATGTCGGGGGCGATCTCAGGCTACACCAGTGCTATAAGACTTGGGGAGGGTGTCGGAGCCAAGCGTCTTCTCCGAGTCCATGGCCATCACAGCGTCCCTCAGGGGCCTCCGTCAAGCTGTTTAGGAAGGTAACATATTACATTGTTTTCTAATGCAGTCAGGTCCACAAACGACACTCACTTACTTTGAGAATAGTGAAGCTGCAGTAGGTGGAAATAAGCTTCAGACAGTGTTACAAGCGCTGCTCAGAACTCTTAACTATGGCACCCAACATCTAGAACTTATGCTATTTGAGAATGGTAGTGACATCGAAGCATCTCAGGGACCAAAACCATTAACGTACTTTCACGTATGAAAATCTTACTTGGGGAGGGGGCAGGAGCGAAGCGCCCCCTCCCAGTCAGCGCCACCACACCGTATGTTGAAAATCTGAAGCCATCGTTCTACAAAGTCAACCAAACTTGGATTGAAAAATCTAGAAAAATGTACAAACTGAAAACCAGTTTTGGTCTGCATAGCATCAGTAGCAACGCTTGAGTCAGCTTTGTGTCAAGCCGCCATTTTGATTCAACAAAGCACAGGCATTGAAAAAGGCTGAAATTCAGAACTCTAAACTATGGCACCCAACATCCAGGAGCTTGCTATCCGGATCTTGGAGCCTTGTGCTGTTTTCGATCTATTCACACATCGGTCCACTACTGACATCATCTTATAAACCAACGTTATATAAATAGTTTTTTAATAAAATGTTTTACCCTGTTTCTTTGCTGGTGTGTTGTCTATATTTTTAATATTTGCATAGGGTTTGTCATTATTTTGTGCGGGATGGGTGATGGAGCCGAGCTGTCTTGCAGCCCTCATGGTGTGGAGCTCAGTTCATCTCACTATTTTCGTATTTCTCAAGAAGGGTTGTTCCTAATATTTCTATTTTAGCGAGGTCAAAAAGAGATCCAATTAGTGGCCTACTGATTTTGCTCGATTACTTTTATTTTTTTTACACGATTTTTCACTATCTGCAAAGACTAAACAGAGTATTGCGACTTTGT